>NC_090933.1:789727244-792227244 GCF_040938575.1 Ambystoma mexicanum
CCCACCCCCCAGCAGTGCAGGGGCAGCCTCCACCAGGCCCCCACTCATGTCCCCTATCACCCCCACCCCCCAGCAGTGCAGGGGCACCCTCCACCAGGCCCCCACCCATGTCTCCCACCACCCCCACCCCCCAGCCACCAGGGGCAGCCTCCACCAGGCCCCCACTCATGTCTCCCACCACCCCCACCCCCCAGCAGTGCAGGGGCAGCCTCCACCAGGCCCCCACCCATGTCTCCCACCACCCCCACCCACCCCCCAGCATTAAGGGGCACCCTCCACCAGGCCCCCAGCAATGTCTCCCACCACCCCTACCCCCCAGCAGTGCAGGGGCACCCTCCACCAGGCCCCCACTCATGTCTCCCACCACCCCCACCCCCCAGCATCCAGGGGCACCCTCCACCAGGCCCCCACTCATGTCTCCCACCACCCCCACCCCCCAGCAGTGCAGGGGCACCCTCCACCAGGCCCCCACTCATGTCTCCCACCACCCCCACCCCCCAGCAGTGCAGGGGCACCCTCCACCAGGCCCCCACTCATGTCTCCCACCACCCCCACCCGCCCAGCATCCAGGGGCACCCTCCACCAGGCCCCCACTCATGTCTCCCACCACCCCCAGCAGTGCAGGAGCAGCCTCCACCAGGCCCCCACTCATGTCCCCTATCACCCCCACCCCCCAGCAGTGCAGGGGCACCCTCCACCAGGCCCCCACCCATGTCTCCCACCACCCCCACCCCCCAGCAGTGCAGGGGCATCTTCTGCCAGGCCCCCACCCATGTCTCCCACCACCCCCACCCCCCAGCAGTGCAGGGGCACCCTCCACCAGGCCCCCACTCATGTCTCCCACCACCCCCAACCCCCAGCATCCAGGGGCACCCTCCACCAGGCCCCCACTCATGTCTCCCACCACCCCCACCCCCCAGCAGTGCAGGGGCACCGTCCACCAGGCCCCCACTCATGTCTCCCACCACCCCCCAGCAGTGCAGGGGCACCCTCCACCAGGCCCCCACTCATGTCTCCCACCACCCCCACCCCCCAGCATCCAGGGGCACCCTCCACCAGGCCCCCACTCATGTCTCCCACCACCCCCACCCCCCAGCATCCAGGGGCACCCTCCACCAGGCCCCCACTCATGTCCCCTATCACCCCCACCCCCCAGCAGTGCAGGAGCAGCCTCCACCAGGCCCCCACTCATGTCCCCTATCACCCCCACTCCCCAGCAGTGCAGGGGCACCCTCCACGAGGCCCCCACCCATGTCTCCCACCACTCCCACCCCCAAGCATCCAGGGGCACCCTCCACCAGGCCCCCACCCATGTCTCCCACCACCCCCACCCCTCAGCAGTGCAGGGGCACCCTCCACCAGGCCCCCACTCATGTCTCCCACCACCCCCACCCCCCAGCATCCAGGGGCACCCTCCACCAGGCCTCCACCCATGTCTCCCACCACCCCCACCCCCCAGCAGTGCAGGAGCAGCCTCCACCAGGCCCCCACTCATGTCCCCTATCACCCCCACCCCCCAGCAGTGCAGGGGCACCCTCCACCAGGCCCCCACCCATGTCTCCCACCACCCCCACACCCCAGCCACCAGGGGCAGCCTCCACCAGGCCCCCACTCATGTCTCCCACCACCCCCACCCCCCAGCAGTGCAGGGGCAGCCTCCACCAGGCCCCCACCCATGTCTCCACCACCCCCACACCCCAGCATACAGGGGCACCCTCCACCAGGCCCCCAGCAATGTCTCCCACCACCCCCACCCCCCAGCAGTGCAGGGGCACCCTCCACCAGGCCCCCACTCATGTCTCCCACCACCCCCACCCCCCAGCATCCAGGGGCACCCTCAACCAGGCCCCCACTCATGTCTCCCAACACCCCCACCCCCCAGCAGTGCAGGGGCACCCTCCACCAGGCCCCCACTCATGTCTCCCACCACCCCCACCCCCCAGCATCCAGGGGCACCCTCCACCAGGCCCCCACTCATGTCTCCCACCACCCCCACACCCCAGCAGTGCAGGAGCAGCCTCCACCAGGCCCCCACTCATGTCCCCTATCACCCCCACCCCCCAGCAGTGCAGGGGCACCCTCCACCAGGCCCCCACCCATGTCTCCCACCACCCCCACCCCCCAGCAGTGCAGGGGCATCTTCTGCCAGGCCCCCACCCATGTCTCCCACCACCCCCACCCCCCAGCAGTGCAGGGGCAGCCTCCACCAGGCCCCCACTCATGTCTACCACCACCCCCACCCCCCAGCCACCAGGGGCAGCCTCCACCAGGCCCCCACTCATGTCTCCCACCACCCCCACCCCCCCAGCATCCAGGGGCACCCTCCACCAGGCCCCCACCCATGTTTCCCACCACCCCCACCCCCCAGCAATGCAGGGGCAGCCTCCACCAGGCCCCCACTCATGTCCCCTATCACCCCCACCCCCCAGCAGTGCAGGGGCACTCTCCACCAGGCCCCCACTCATGTCTCCCACCACCCCCACCCCCCAGCAGTGCAGGGGCACCCTCCACCAGGCCCCTACTCATGTCTCCCACCACCCCCACCCCCCAGCAGTGCAGGGGCAGCCTCCACCAGGCCCCCACCCATGTCTCCCACCACCCCCCAGCATCCAGGGGCACCCTCCACCAGGCCCCCACCCATGTCTCCCACCACCCCCACCCCCCAGCAGTGCAGGGGCACCCTCCACCAGTCCCCCACTCATGTCTCCCACCACCCCCACCCCCCAGCATCCAGGGGCACCCTCCACCAGGCCCCCACTCATGTCTCTCACCACCCCCACCCCCCAGCAGTGCAGGGGCACCCTCCACCAGGCCCCCACTCATGTCTCCCACAACCCCCACCCCCCAGCAGTGCAGGGGCACCCTCCACCAGGCCCCCACTCATGTCTCCCACCACCCGCACCCCCCAGCATCCAGGGGCACCCTCCACCAGGCCCCCACTCATGTCTCCCACCACCCCCACCCCCCAGCAGTGCAGGGGCAGCCTCCACCAGGCCCCCACTCATGTCTCCCACCACCCCCACCCCCCAGCAGTGCAGGGGCACCCTCCACCAGGCCCCCACTCATGTCTCCCACCACCCCCACCCCCCAGCATCCAGGGGCACCCTCCACCAGGCCCCCACTCATGTCTCCCACCACCCCCACCCCCCAGCAGTGCAGGGGCAGCCTCCACCAGGCCCCCACTCATGTCCCCTATCACCCCCACCCCCCAGCAGTGCAGGGGTACCCTCCACCAGGCCCCCACCCATGTCTCCCACCACCCCCACCCCCCAGCAGTGCAGGGGCACCCTCCACCAGGCCCCCACCCATGTCTCCCACCACCCCCACTCCCCAGCAGTGCAGGGGCAGCCTCCACCAGGCCCCCACTCATGTCTACCACCACCCCCACCCCCCAGCCACCAGGGGCAGCCTCCACCAGGCCCCCACACATGTCTCCCACCACCCCCACCCCCCAGCATCCAGGGGCACCCTCCACCAGGCCCCCACTCATGTCTCCCACCACCCCCACCCCCCAGCATCCAGGGGCACCCTCCACCAGGCCCCCACTCATGTCTCCCACCACCCCCACCCCCCAGCAGTGCAGGGGCAGCCTCCACCAGGCCCCCACCCATGTCTCCCACCACCCCCACCCCCCAGCAGTGCAGGGGCACCCTCCACCAGGCCCCCACCCATGTCTCCCACCACCCCCACCCCCCAGCAGTGCAGGGGCAGCTTCCACGAGGCCCCCACCCATGTCTCCAACCACTCCCACCCCCAAGCATCCAGGGGCACCCTCCACCAGGCCCCCACCCATGTCTCCCACCACCCCCACCCCCCAGCAGTGCAGGGGCACCCTCCACCAGGCCCCCACTCATGTCTCCCACCAGCCCCACCCCGCAGCATCCAGGGGCACCCTCCACCAGGCCCCCACCCATGTCTCCCACCACCCCCACACCCCAGCCACCAGGGGCACCCTCCACCAGGCCCCCACCCATGTCTCCCACCACCCCCACACCCCAGCCACCAGGGGCAGCCTCCACCAGGCCCCCACTCATGTCTCCCACCACCCCCACCCCCCAGCAGTGCAGGGGCAGCCTCCACCAGGCCCCCACCCATGTCTCCCACCACCCCCACACCCCAGCATCCAGGGGCACCCTCCACCAGGCCCCCAGCAATGTCTCCCACCACCCCCACCCCCCAGCAGTGCAGGGGCACCCTCCACCAGGCCCCCACTCATGTCTCCCACCACCCCCACCCCCCAGCATCCAGGGGCACCCTCAACCAGGCCCCCACTCATGTCTCCCACCACCCCCACCCCCCAGCAGTGCAGGGGCACCCTCCACCAGGCCCCCACTCATGTCTCCCACCACCCCCACCCCCCAGCAGTGCAGGGGCACCCTCCACCAGGCCCCCACTCATGTCTCCCACCACCCCCACCCCCCAGCATCCAGGGGCACCCTCCACCAGGCCCCCACTCATGTGTCCCACCACCCCCACACCCCAGCAGTGCAGGAGCAGCCTCCACCAGGCCCCCACTCATGTCCCCTATCACCCCCACCCCCCAGCAGTGCAGGGGCACCCTCCACCAGGCCCCCACCCATGTCTCCCACCACCCCCACCCCCCAGCAGTGCAGGGGCATCTTCTGCCAGGCCCCCACCCATGTCTCCCACCACCCCCACCCCCCAGCAGTGCAGGGGCAGCCTCCACCAGGCCCCCACTCATGTCTACCACCACCCCCACCCCCAGCCACCAGGGGCACCCTCCACCAGGCCCCCACTCATGTCTCCCACCACCCCCACCCCCCCAGCATCCAGGGGCACCCTCCACCAGGCCCCCACCCATGTTTCCCACCCCCCCCCACCCCCCAGCAATGCAGGGGCAGCCTCCACCAGGCCCCCACTCATGTCCCCTATCACCCCCACCCCCCAGCAGTGCAGGGGCACTCTCCACCAGGCCCCCACTCATGTCTCCCACCACCCCCACCCCCCAGCAGTGCAGGGGCACCCTCCACCAGGCCCCCACTCATGTCTCCCACCACTCCCACCCCCCAGCAGTGCAGGGGCAGCCTCCACCAGGCCCCCACCCATGTCTCCCACCACCCCCACCCCCCAGCATCCAGGGGCACCCTCCACCAGGCCCCCACCCATGTCTCCCACCACCCCCACCCCCCAGCAGTGCAGGGGCACCCTCCACCAGTCCCCCACTCATGTCTCCCACCACCCCCACCCCCCAGCATCCAGGGGCACCCTCCACCAGGCCCCCACTCATGTCTCTCACCACCCCCACCCCCCAGCAGTGCAGGGGCACCCTCCACCAGGCCCCCACTCATGTCTCCCACAACCCCCACCCCCCCAGCAGTGCAGGGGCACCCTCCACCAGGCCCCCACTCATGTCTCCCACCACCCCACCCCCCAGCATCCAGGGGCAGCCTCCACCAGGCCCCACCCATGTCCCCTATCACCCCCACCCCCCAGCAGTGCAGGGGCACCCTCCACCAGGCCCCCATTCATGTCTCCCACCACCCCCAGCCACCATGGGCAGCCTCCACCAGGCCCCCACTCATGTCTCCCACCAACCCACCCCCCAGCAGTGCAGGGGCAGCCTCCACCAGGCCCCCACTCATGTCTCCCACCACCCCCACCCCCCAGCAGTGCAGGGGCACCCTCCACCAGGCCCCCACTCATGTCTCCCACCACCCCCACCCCCCAGCAGTGCAGGGGCAGCCTCCACCAGGCCCCCACTCATGTCTCCCACCACCCCCACCCCCCAGCAGTGCATGGGCAGCCTCCACCAGGCCTCCACCCATGTCCCCTATCACCACCACCCCCCAGCAGTGCAGGGGCACCCTCCACCAGGCCCCCACTCATGTCTCCCACCACCCCCACCCCCCAGCAGTGCAGGGGCACCCTCCACCAGGCCCCCACTCATGTCTCCCACCACCCCCACCCCCCAGCAGTGCAGGGGCAGCCTCCACCAGGCCCCCACTCATGTCTCCCACCACCCCCACCCCCCAGCAGTGCATGGGCAGCCTCCACCAGGCCTCCACCCATGTCCCCTATCACCACCACCCCCAGCAGTGCAGGGGCACCCTCCACCAGGCCCCCACTCATGTCTCCCACCACCCCCACCCCCCAGCCACCAGGGGCAGCCTCCACCAGGCCCCCACTCATGTCTCCCACCACCCCCACCCCCTAGCAACCATGGGCAGCCCCCAGCAGGCTCCCACCCATGTCTTCCACCACCCCCACCCCCCAGCAGTGCAGGGGCACCCTCCACCAGGCCCCCACTCATGTCTCCCACCACCCCCATCCCCCAGCCACCAGGGGCAGCCTCCACCAGGCCCCCACTCATGTCTCCCACCACCCCCACCCCCCAGCAACCATGGGCAGCCCCCACCAGGCTCCCACCCATGTCTCCCACCACCCCCACCCCCCAGCAGTGCAGGGGCACCCTCCACCAGGCCCCCACCCATGTCCCCTATCACCCCCCAGCAGTGCAGGGGCACCCTCCACCAGGCCCCCACTCATGTCTCCCACCACCCCCACCCCCCAGCCACCAGGGGCAGCCTCCACCAGGCCCCCACCCATGTCCCCTATCACCCCCCAGCAGTGCAGGGGCACCCTCCACCAGGCCCCCACTCATGTCTCCCACCACCCCCACCCCCCAGCCACCAGGGGCAGCCTCCACCAGGCCCCCACTCATGTCTCCCACCCCCACCCCCCAGCATCCAGGGGCAGCCTCCACCAGGCCCCACCCATGTCCCCTATCACCCCCACACCCCAGCAGTGCAGGGGCACCCTCCACCAGGCCCCCATTCATGTCTCCCACCACCCCCAGCCACCATGGGCAGCCTCCACCAGGCCCCCACTCATGTCTCCCACCAACCCCCCCCCAGCAGTGCAGGGGCAGCCTCCACCAGGCCCCCACCCATGTCCCCTATCACCATCACCCCCCAGCAGTGCAGGGGCACCCTCCACCAGGCCCCCACTCATGTCTCCCACCACCCCCACCCCCCAGCAACCATGGGCATCCCCCACCAGGCTCCCACCCATGTCTCCCACCACCCCCACCCCCCAGCAGTGCAGGGGCAGCCTCCACCAGGCCCCCACTCATGTCTCCCACCACCCCCACCCCCCAGCAGTGCAGGGGCACCCTCCACCAGGCCCCCACTCATGTCTCCCACCACCCCCACCCCCCAGCAACCATGGCCAGCCCCCACAGGCCCCCACTCATGTCTCCCACAGCCCCCACCCCCCAGCAGTGCAGGGGTAGCCTCCACCAGGCCCCCACTCATGTCTTCCACCACCCCCACCCCCCAGCCACCAGGGGCAGCCTCCACCAGGCCCCCACTCATGTCTCCCACCACCCGCACCCCCCAGCCACCATGGGCATGCCCCACCAGGCTCCCACCCATGTCTCCCACCACCCCCACCCCCCAACAGTGCAGGGGCACCCTCCACCAGGCCCCCACTCATGTCTCCCACCACCCCCACCCCCCAGCAGTGCAGGGGCAGCCTCCACCAGGCCCCCACCCATGTCCCCTATCACCCCCCAGCAGTGCAGGGGCACCCTCCACCAGGCCCCCACTCATGTCTCCCACCACCCCCACCCCCCAGCCACCAGGGGCAGCCTCCACCAGGCCCCCCACTCATGTCTCCCACCACCCCACCCCCCAGCATCCAGGGGCAGCCTCCACCAGGCCCCACCCATGTCCCCTATCACCCCACCCCCCAGCAGTGCAGGGGCACCCTCCACCAGGCCCCCATTCATGTCTCCCACCACCCCCACCCCCCAGCAACCATGGGCAGCCCCCAGCAGGCTCCCACCCATGTCTTCCACCACCCCCACCCCCAGCAGTGCAGGGGCACCCTCCACCAGGCCCCCACTCATGTCTCCCACCACCCCCATCCCCCAGCCACCAGGGGCAGCCTCCACCAGGCCCCCACTCATGTCTCCCACCACCCCCACCCCCCAGAAACCATGGGCAGCCCCCACCAGGCTCCCACCCATGTCTCCCACCACCCCCACCCCCCAGCAGTGCAGGGGCACCCTCCACCAGGCCCCCACCCATGTCCCCTATCACCCCCCAGCAGTGCAGGGGCACCCTCCACCAGGCCCCCACTCATGTCTCCCACCACCCCCACCCCCAGCCACCAGGGGCAGCCTCCACCAGGCCCCCACCCATGTCCCCTATCACCCCCCAGCAGTGCAGGGGCACCCTCCACCAGGCCCCCACTCATGTCTCCCACCACCCCCACCCCCCAGCCACCAGGGGCAGCCTCCACCAGGCCCCACTCATGTCTCCCACCCCCCACCCCCCAGCATCCAGGGGCAGCCTCCACCAGGCCCCACCCATGTCCCCTATCACCCCCACCCCCCAGCAGTGCAGGGGCACCCTCCACCAGGCCCCCATTCATGTCTCCCACCACCCCCAGCCACCATGGGCAGCCTCCACCAGGCCCCCCACTCATGTCTCCCACCAACCCACCCCCAGCAGTGCAGGGGCAGCCTCCACCAGGCCCCCACCCATGTCCCCTATCACCACCACCCCCCAGCAGTGCAGGGGCACCCTCCACCAGGCCCCCACTCATGTCTCCCACCACCCCCACCCCCCAGCAACCATGGGCATCCCCCACCAGGCTCCCACCCATGTCTCCCACCACCCCCACCCCCCAGCAGTGCAGGGGCAGCCTCCACCAGGCCCCCACTCATGTCTCCCACCACCCCCACCCCCCAGCAGTGCAGGGGCACCCTCCACCAGGCCCCCACTCATGTCTCCCACCACCCCCACCCCCCAGCCACCATGGCCAGCCCCACCAGGCCCCCACTCATGTCTCCCACCACCCCCACCCCCCAGCAGTGCAGGGGTAGCCTCCACCAGGCCCCCACTCATGTCTTCCACCACCCCCACCCCCAGCCACCAGGGGCAGCCTCCACCAGGCCCCCACTCATGTCTCCCACCACCCGCACCCCCCAGCCACCATGGGCATGCCCCACCAGGCTCCCACCCATGTCTCCCACCACCCCCACCCCCCAACAGTGCAGGGGCACCCTCCACCAGGCCCCCACTCATGTCTCCCACCACCCCCACCCCCCAGCAGTGCAGGGGCAGCCTCCACCAGGCCCCCACCCATGTCCCCTATCACCCCCCAGCAGTGCAGGGGCACCCTCCACCAGGCCCCCACTCATGTCTCCCACCACCCCCACCCCCCAGCCACCAGGGGCAGCCTCCACCAGGCCCCCACTCATGTCTCCCACCACCCCACCCCCCAGCATCCAGGGGCAGCCTTCACCAGGCCCCACCCATGTCCCCTATCACCCCCACCCCCCAGCAGTGCAGGGGCACCCTCCACCAGGCCCCCATTCATGTCTCCCACCACCCCCAGCCACCATGGGCAGCCTCCACCAGGCCCCCACTCATGTCTCCCACCAACCCACCCCCCAGCAGTGCAGGGGCAGCCTCCACCAGGCCCCCACCCCATGTCCCCTATCACCACCACCCCCCAGCAGTGCAGGGGCACCCTCCACCAGGCCCCCACTCATGTCTCCCACCACCCCCACCCCCCAGCAACCATGGGCATCCCCCACCAGGCTCCCACCCATGTCTCCCACCACCCCCACCCCCCAGCAGTGCAGGGGCAGCCTCCACCAGGCCCCCACTCATGTCTCCCACCACCCCCACCCCCAGCAGTGCAGGGGCACCCTCCACCAGGCCCCCACTCATGTCCTCCCACCACCCCCACCCCCCAGCCACCATGGCCAGCCCCCACCAGGCCCCCACTCATGTCTCCCACCACCCCCACCCCCCAGCAGTGCAGGGGTAGCCTCCACCAGGCCCCCACTCATGTCTTCCACCACCCCCACCCCCCAGCCACCAGGGCAGCCTCCACCAGGCCCCCACTCATGTCTCCCACCACCCGCACCCCCCAGCCACCATGGGCATGCCCCACCAGGCTCCCACCCATGTCTCCCACCACCCCCACCCCCCAGCAGTGCAGGGGCACCCTCCCCAAGGCCCCCACTCATGTCTCCCACCACCCCCACCCCCCAGCAGTGCAGGGGCAGCCTCCACCAAGCCTCCACCCATGTCCCCTATCACCCCCACCCCCCAGCAGTGCAGGGGCAGCCTCCACAGGCCCCCCACTCATGTCTACCACCACCCACACCCCCAGCAGTGCAGGGGCACCCTCCACCAGGCCCCCACTCATGTCTCCCACCACCCCCACCCCCCAGCAGTGCAGGGGCACCCTCCACCAGGCCCCCATTCATGTCTCCCACCCCCCACCCCCAGCATCCAGGGGCAGCCTCCACCAGGCCCCCACTCATGTCTCCCACCACCCCCACCCCCCAGCAGTGCAGGGGCACCCTCCACCAGGCCCCCACTCATGTCTCCCACCACCCCCACCCCCCAGTAGTGCAGGGGCAGCCTCCACCAGGCCCCCACTCATGTCTCCCAACCACCCCCACCCCCCAGCAACCATGGGCAGCCCCCACCAGGCTCCCACCCATGTCTCCCACCACCCCCACCCCCCAGCAGTGCAGAGGCTCCCTCCACCAGGCCCCCACTCATGTCTCCCACCACCCCCACCCCCAGCAGTGCAGGGGCACCCTCCACCAGGCCCCCACTCATGTCTCCCACCCCCCACCCCCCAGCATCCAGGGGCAGCCTCCACCAGGCCCCCACTCATGTCTCCCACCCACCCCCACCCCCCAGCCACCATGGGCACCCTCCACCAGGCCCCCACTCATGTCTCCCACCACCCCCACCCCCCAGGAGTGCAGGGGCACCCTCCACCAGTCCCCCACTCATGTCTCCCACCACCCCCACCCCCCAGCAGTGCAGGGGCAGCCTCCACCAGGCCCCCACTTATGTCTCCCACCACCCCCACCCCCCAGCCAGCAGGGGCACCCTCCACCAGGCCCCCACTCATGTCTCCCACCCCCCCCACCCCCCAGCATCCAGGGGCAGCCCCCACCAGGCTCCCACCCATGTCTCCCACCACCCCCACCCCCCGGCAACCATGGGCAGCCCCCACCAAGCTCCCACCCATGTCTCCCACCACCCCCACCCCCCAGCCACCATGGGCAGCCTCCACCAGGTCCTCACAATCCCCAATCATGTGCGTCATGGTCAGCCTCCACAGCCAAAAAGCTCAACCAAGTAACCCATTCACCCACATGGAAAAGGAAATTACATGTTACACCCCCAATGTTCATAAAGCTAATGAACCCATGTCCGTCACACACAATGGTTGCAATTGAATGGGAAAACACCCAACATGACATCCATGAAAGCAATGAGATGATACCACACAGTGAAGTATGAAAACAAAATTGTATTAAAAAAATAAGAATGCAAATGAAATGAAACAAACTACAATGGGAATGAATAAAAGATAAGCTGCATGTCTGTTAAAAAAATTAAAAAAAAACAAGTCCCAATCCAAAAAAATGTAGTCCAAAGTCAAATGAAAAATAAAATCAATCCAATGAAGAACTATGTACAAAACATCCAAGGGTCCATGAGCCCAACCGAACAAAGGAAACCTACAAAAAACCCTAACTAAAATGCAACTATATACAAAAAGTGGAGCAGTGTCCGTCGACTCCAAATCATAAGAACAAACAAAGGAAACCTAAAACTAAAGAACTATATACAAAGGCGTTGGGCAAGTCCAGCGGCTCACTCCGTGGTGTTCCGGGCCAGGGCATCATCGAACTCCTGTTCGATGTCCCGGAGGCGGTCCAGTTCCATGGCCCCGAGGGTCCGCAGGGACGACGCCGTGTCCTCCTACAACCCCCTGCGGATTGCCTCGAGGCACTCGGCCCGCCTCAGGGCCCTCCGCATGGAGTTCTCCGCCCTGACCACTGTGAGCCATGCCTCTTCCGCCCGCCGCCGCTCCGCACCTATGGCGTGGCCCAACCGCTGCCACACGGAAGACACTCTCTGTCCTGGGTCCTCCTGCCCTCCGGCCGATGCCTGCCCCTCCGATGTCCAAGGCCCCGAGCCTTCATGTCTCCCACCATGTTGCTGCTGCTGCTCTGCCTCTGCCCGTGCACTGCCTCCTGCTGCCTGCACATCCTCCGCCGGCTGGGGTGCAGTTGTTGATGTGGCCACCCCTGCTGGACCTCCGACTCCCGACTGTGGCAGGGATGCCTCCTCCACCAGCCTGGCCGCACCGTCAGAGGCAGCTCCACAGGGCACCCAGGTGACTGATGGGTGGGAAGATGGCACAGAGGACGACTGGCGCATAGGGGGTCCAGTTGAGGAGGGGGTCGGAGCAAGCCCCATCAGACGGAGGAATCCGGCCTGGGTGACCTGTCCCAGCAGGCTGACGTGGTCAACGAGCCATTCGAGATGACGTGCAGTCTCTCCATGAAAAGACTGCAGGTCACCTCGCATGGCCCGTTGACGCAACGCCACACCAGCCAGGACAGGCTCAACCCGGACCTGGATGGCCACGTCCGCAGGCAGAGGAAGGCCAGTTGACGTCAGCTCATCCCCTGCCTGAAAACGGGTCTGGACGTAGGCATCCCTGCTGGTGCAAGATGGTGCAGGGACAGAATCGGGGACAGGATTGCACACAGGCACCTCCGCGGCGGCCTGTGCTGCCTCCTGTCCCTGGTCCTGCACTGCACCACTAGCACCAGTGGGATCCCCACCTCCAGACCCCGTCTCTGGTGCTTGCACGGCCTCCTCCTCCACCAAACCCCCCACCAACCTGGATGACTTCGTGCCATCTTCCCCTGTTGGGCCCTGTGGGGTCCCAGCTGCCCCTTCTGCTGCCGAGGAGTCCAACTCCAACCTCCGCCTCTTGGACCTCCCCCCGGCAGCTGCGGCCTGGGACGCGGCACCGGACTCCTCACTCCCCGACGAGATGACAACACGGGAGGGGAGCCGGGCCTTGCGTCTCCGGCTGGCGGTCGGATCCCTGCCGCTGTGCTCCACAGCACCTTCTCCGCCCTCTTCATCAGTTGACGCTGCAGACAGGGAGAAACAAAACACAGGCATCAGGGCACTGTACAATGGATACATACACATATGACAGTTGCACATGAGTGGCATTGGCAAACCTCAGACATGTCATCACAATCCCCAACACACATGTCATTACAACTCGCACACATGAGCCATACCACAGCCATATCGCAACTGCAACCACCATCCCTACACATACAACTGCATGAGCAGCCAAAGGGGAGCCAGACATCACATGCAACACAGGAAGTGCACCACACATGTACACACACCACCACACTTGCATGCATGTGTACACCTCTGCCAAGTGTCGCACTGTTCAGACGGGCATCCATGTCACATCTGCCAATCAGGCTTCCACATACCGCTGTCACATGCATCCATGTTGCATCACTGTTGCACCCTTGTCAAATACACACACATGCACATGTACACAGTGCTCATACATGCAGCCGAAAACAACATACATGCGTGACATCACAGACATGTCTACTTACATACACATTCATCCAAACATGTGTGCACGCACAACTGCATTTGGCATGCAAGCCTACACACACAAGCACCATCCATGTCTCACACATTACAGCCCTCGCATGTGTCAGCCCCACGGCCCTGTACACCCCCACCCATACTCGACCCCATACAAACAGATGTGCAACCTGCACAATACCGAATAATCACCACACGCACTGCTCACAATCAGGATGCATGTACACTCACCGCTCGACTCCAGACGGGTCTGCTTCTCTAGGACCTGGACGTGGAGCGCTGGGGATATGCGTTCCAGGACCCTCATCTGTTCTTCAGACAAGTGGCCCCGGCGCCCCTTGGCATCCGCTGCCTTCAAGAGGCGCCGGGCCTTGTTCAGGGTCCTGGACCTGAAGTCCTCCCAGCGCTTCCTGACATGTTGTAAGTCCCGGACTGCCACCCCCTCCGCGTTGATGGCAGTCACGATGTCAGTCCAGATCCGAGTCCGTCCTTCCTTGTCGGCGCGGGAACTTCCAAAGAGGGCATCATACTGCCCCAGGACTTGCTCCACCAGGACACCAACTTCGGTGGCACTGAAGCTCGTGCCCCTCTGCCTCTCTGGCCGGGGGTTGTCAGTGGTCACAGATGGTGTTTGCCCCAACATGACAACCCCAGAGGCAGGAGTGGGTGGGCAACTGGGTCCTGGGGCTGGGATGTGGAGCGATGGAATCCCAGTCGGGAGTCTTCAGTTCCAGCAGGGGTGGTCACAGCAACAGCACCCCTGGCTGATGTGCAGGCAGAAAATGGCAGTGCACGTGGGCAGCAGGCAGTCAGGCAGCAGCAGATGGCAGGTGGGAGCGTGCTCGGGGCTCTGGGGGGCAGTAGTTCGGCCTTCTGGGCAGGAGTGTGGTCTTCCGTGTGCTTACGCGTGGCCAGCTTGGTACGGAGTGATTTGGCATGTGAAAATCCTGCACGTCAGCGTGAAAATCGAGGAAAGGCCCTTAGCGCGTAAGCGCGTCAGCACGCATACGCGATTCTATTGGACCAAAGGCCCTCAGCGCGTAAACGCGTCGCCAGCGTATGCGCGTCTATGAAGTCACGTGCACGTTGAATTGGGCACACGTTTGAAAATGTTGCGTGTGAAAAAAATGAAAGACACGTCCGAGTGTCAAAGCGTGTAATTGGTGGGAATGGGCCTAGCGCGTACATGCGGCAGTGACAAAGCGTGTAATTGGTGGAAATGGCCCTACACGCAGAAGTGACAAAGCATGTAATTGGTGGAAATGGCCCTACACGCAGAAGTGACAAAGCGTGTAATTGGTGGAAATGGCCCTAGCGCGTACACGCCGCGTAAGTGACGCTGGACGTGTGGGCCTGTATAAAAGGTACGTGTAGAACACCATTTCCTTGTACGTGCTTTTCGTGGAGAGCGAGTGGGTGAATTCTGTACTTCTTGTCGTTTCACACGCGATTTACTTCACGGCGTTTCAAGTTCGTATTCCCTGTTACCTCTGACAGCTTTTTCTCTTTTTTCTCTTTTACTGGTTTACCTGGGCCTGTTCCCTCAAACAGTGTTCCCTTCTACTGTTGTCCTGTCTCCTCAGACAGCTTACAAATCTTCTTTTGGCGGGGGTGTTGCCAACCAAACGCGCTCCTTTTTCACGCTCCTTTACCTGGCAGACGGTGAGTCACGCACGTATCTAACATCTGTGCTTGCCCCGTGTGTAGCCGACCCCTTCAGAGGTCATTCTAGGCTGCGTGTGACACGCATACGTTCATTCTTGTGTTACTGGGTGCCACAGCGTAGTGCAGGTTTTTCTTTCTGCACACGTGGTCTAGGAGGGGTTGCGTGCACCTCATCTCCCTTTTTTGGGGCTCCTGTGCGTAGCGTGACCCGTCATCTTTCCCCAGGGGTTACATTCAGCCTTGCTAGAGCACTAGGGTACAATTACCATCTGGTACCCAACCCCTTTGACCCCCAATTGCCCAGGACAATAGTTTACAGCCACTCCCATACGCACATTAACATCAGTGCCATGGCTGGGAGGCGAGGATTCCGTAAGGGTGGCAAAGGTGGAAGAGCCACAAGTGGTGGCCGTGGTGGATCCGTAGGGGACGTGGTCGTTACTTGCAGGGTGAGCCTGTCCCCACAGGTGTGGAGGACCAGTCAAAGGCACCCATAATCCCCCCCCCTCCAGTTGAGGCTGATGTGGCTGACACCATCCATGCTCAGCCCTTGTTGGACCAGCCCATTGTGGCACCAGACCTGGCTGACTTCCAGGTCAGCAGGCCTATGACACGTGCGCTGGTGCACGTTGATGTCATCATGCCACGTGCATCTGGGGCAGCAAGGTCATCTGCTGCCCCAAGTAGGCAGGGCGGAGATGCTGCAGGGGCAGCTGCGGCTCCATCCACCCCAGCTCTCACACACCCAGCCAGGACAGTGTCGGTCCTAGTCCATCCTGCTGACATTCCCCCTGACACCATTACACTTGAGCCAATGCCTGCACCAACTCCCATGCTGAGTGTGCAATCCCACACTCCTGATACAGAGTCCACCAGGGCTCCTGCCCCTAGTGTCCAGAGCGGCGCAGGACACTCAGGATCACCACCACCTTCCAAGCGGAAGAGGAAGAGTGCTCGTCCGGCACAGGCTGATGCCCCAGACACGGCTACACAGTCCGGCCCGTCCAGGAAGCCCAGCTTCACGGATGACGAACTGAATGCACTTGTCGAGTATGTGTCCGCACATGATAACGAGATGGTCATTGTTGCAGGATCCAAGACCACACCTGCACAACGCCAGGCACACTGGCAGACCGTTGCGGACATCGTAAGTGCCCTTGGAATCGTGAGGCGCACAGCCAATGATTGCTATAAGCGCTGGAATGACCTAAAGCGCAGGGCAAAGAGTAAGCTGGCCTCAAGTCATGCCGCAACTCTAGTGACTGGAGGTGGGTCTCCAGTAGTAGACATGGAACTCACTCCACATGAGTCAGTTGCTGGGACCTACGTCACGGAGGAACAGATCCAAGGCGTGGGAGATCTGCCTGATTACGAGGCATTGTCCGGTGAGTGCACATGCATGTGTGTGTCATCCATGTGCATGGTGTGTGTGTGAGGGCTTCTGTTTGTGTGCCAGGTGAGAGTGTGTGCGCCTGAGTCGTATGGGTCAGCCATGTGCTTCATGCAATACATCCTGCGCAGCTGCATTAGGCCATAGCAGTATCCCTTCTGCCAACAGTAGACATCCAGCCCAACTGCACGCCAGTTGCCCTTGAAGTGTCACCTTGCCACAACATTGTTGCTTATTTTACACTGTTCATTCAGGCAGATTGTTTGCATTCCACCACTTTTACTAGGCATTTTGCAGTCCTCTAGTCACATGTCTGACATGGCTATGGTAAGGTGGAGTGACTTTGTTACCTGGATATCATTTGTTCACACATGTCCCTGTGCAATTGACCATTTTGGACTGGCAGCTCCAGGTGAAAAATCTGACCTTTTTGAATTAGAAAAGCTATTACATGCGGGAACTGGACTGAATGAATAGGTGCTGCCCTCCTCTCCATCTTCACTCAATAGCAATGGTACATGCCATCTGTGTGATGGCATGTGTGTTTCACCTGGCAATCACAGGCAGCATGCAGAAAATGTGTTCATCTTCCATCTTGGTGTCATCAGTGTGTGCCATTTGCCTGCCCTTCATATGCAGTGAGGGTGCATGCATGGGAGGGTTTTAGTCATGTGGGACATGTGTCAATCAAGTACTGGTTCTCTTGCTTCTCAGCCCTCATTGTGTGCCATGGTGCTAATGCCTGTTTCCATTTCTTTGTTTTTATGTCTTTGCAGGGGAAGACGCACCTGATACTGCTGGGGTTGTGGAGATGGTGCAGACCCAGGAGGGGTCCGAGGGCCGACCAACCACCAGTGAGGGACGTGGTGTGGTGGTGGGTGAGAACCCACAAGTGCTGCAGGTCGTGCTCTCAAGGGGTGTCTCTGGCTGCACCTCCCCCGAGCTGTAATCAGGTGTTGATTCGGATGATGAGACCTACGTGCCGTCGCAGGTGAGTGTTCCAGGGAGGGATTCTGTTCTGTCCCACCCACCTGCACCAGGGTCAGAACCCTCAATGGGGATGTCAGTGTTGGCAGCTACGCCTTTGGTGGTTATGGATGCAGGGTCACACTCCGCGACATCTGATCCTGTTCCTGGGCCAGCAGATCAGAGGGGGAATGCAGTCCTGCAGCCTCAGGCAGTGCCGGCACAGCAAGGCGCAGTTCGCCTTGCCCCAGACAGGTGTGGTGCCCGCCGACGTGGTGGCCGTACGCCACCTGGCAATACCGCATGGGAGAAATCCATTTACGGTATGGCAACCCAACAGGCAGCATCATCCGAGATGATGGCTCAGGCCATGGATAGGGTGGCAACTTCCATTGTCCCCCCTGAAAGGCTGATGGAGCGACTACAGCAGGCAACCGACTCCATCTGCCAGTCACAGAGGGAGGACATGTTGGCGTCCAACAGGGACAGGCGGGCGGCACTGGCGACTCTGCAGGAGGCCATCTCCATAGAGTCCCATGGCCACAGGGAAGCCCTGAGGCAGGAGCTCCTTCACCTCAGGACGACTCTTGTTGAGCTTGAGGCTTCAACACACCAAAGGACAGAACAGCAGCTGGAGCGTCTCACCCGTACGCTCTCAGCTGAGATGCAGGCAACGAGGGCGGAGGTCCGGGCATCCCGTGAGTTGTTGCATGGGGACCTCGGCACACTCATCCTCCAGAACCAGACCTACCACACCGGCATGCTTGCAGCCATGGAGGAGCAGACTAGGGCCTTGCGTGGGCTGCCTCCCATAGTGCAACCACCTCCGGATGCAGCTGCACAGGGTGATAATAGCGACAGCATTGATACTCCCACAATAGGGTAGCCGTGTGGGCCATGAGCCCATGGAGGTGTTTTTTTTTCCCAGGATCCACACAGGTGGGTTTTGGTGTGCACCCTGTCCTCGGACCTCCTGGGTGGCCTCCCAAACCCCCCCGGGCCCATCAATGGCCATTTTTGATTTTTATTTTTATTTTTATTTTTATTTTTAAATTTATTTTTCCCAATTTTTTTGGGACAATTTGTTGCCTTCCGTGGTTCCTGTGGGCATACGCTGCATTGTGGCTGGGCACATGCAGGCTTCTCATGTATTTGGTTCAGATGCTTGGGTTTGAGTCACACACACCCCTCCTGCTTCCCGTTTCCATGGGCTTGCAAAGGGTGTGCCCAAGTGACATTGACGTACATGGTGACATTGGACTCCCACTACATGTGTGGGTAGTCTAGTCAATACTGTGTATACATTCCTAGTGCATATTGCTGTTGTGTTGTACACTGCATGTTGCATTGATGTGTAACTCATCATCTGTGTCTACCTCCCAATTTGCAGGTCCCTTCCTCATGTCTACACAAGGCCCTCTAGTTTGGAGATGGGGTCCATGTTGGCAGCAGTGCACCTACTACTCTACATGGCGCCAACACTGCACAGTTGGTAGTGGTGGGAGTGCAGGCATTTCCAGGTGGTGAGACTACTAATTTCTTACATTTGTGATATCATGTTAATGGTAGTACCTGCTCAAGTTTGTTGTTGGTCCTGCATTACTGTGAGCATTTCAGGTGTTGCAAGTTTAAATTAGGGACACTGTACATAGTGACACTAGTGTCATGATGTGGGGATTACTTTGTTTACCTGCAAATGGCATGACATGGCACGGTGTGCCGTGTGGCGGTGCTGGGGATGGGTTGGCTGACATGGCACTGTCCTCTTGTTGCATTTTGCAAGTGGGTATTCATTTTAGCTGCTTGGATGTGTTTCTTCACAAAACTGCATTGGTGGTGTCTGTGTGGGTAGGGATGCACACATTGTAACACTGCCAGGTGAACAATCTCAGGCTGATATGGTTTTCACGGTTGATTCTCCAGAGATTCAGGATCAGTGTCAGGTTGAGTCATCATTGATTGTCAGATGGAATGTGCCAGGGCAGTGTGCACTCCACAGGGGTGTGATTTCTATGTGAAGTAATTAGCCACTAGCTGTGTACGGGCTGCCTCCCCCCGTGCCCTTTCCCCTCCCATGCGCAGCGGCTGTGCATGTGGTTGGGGATGTGAGGCCACCACCATGTCCACGGCCAGGCCCCGGCGTGTTGCAACGTTGTGCAGGACACATGCTGCCACTATGATCCTGCACACTACTGGGGGAGCGTACAACAGCTGCCCGCCAGAACGGTCAAGGGAGCGAAAGCGTGACTTTAGCACTCCGAATGTGCGCTCCACTATGCCCCGTGTTGTAATGTGGGCTGTGTTATATCTTACCTGGGGTGGCGTGGTGGGGTTCAGAATTGGCGTCATCATGTGGGGGATGAGAGGGTAGGCACTGTCCCCTGTGGAAGTGGTTATTGGTATCATTGGTGGGGTTGTGACCTTGCTCAGTATCTGACATGCATGCATGTGCAGTGGCATTCATACTCACCAAGCAGCCATGTATCGCCATGCCGCCCAGCTTCTAGGTCACGGCTTAGGGTGGACATTCGGTAAATGAAGCTGTCGTGGGTGGAGCCGGGATAGTTGGCATATACTGAGGTGATGATTCCCTTGGCATTACATACTACCTGCACGTTGATGGAATGCCAGTGCTTGCGGTTCCTATAGATGTGCTCTGATGCCCTGGCGGGACGTAGAGCCACATGGGTGCAGTCGATGGCACCTAGCACTTTGGGGAATCGTGCCACACCGTAAAAATCCAGGGCGGCAGCATGCCTTTCTGCAGGTGTTCTGGGCAGGTATATGTGCCTGCGGACTGATGGGCGTGCAGTGATGATGTTCAAGACCTGGTGTAGGCAGCGTGACTGGGTGGCCTGTGATACCCCACCCACTATGGCACTTGTCCGCTGAAATGATCCAGTGGCTAAGAAGTGCAGTACATTGAGGACCTTCTCCAGGGGGCTGAGTGCTTGGGTGCACAGTGTGGGTGATGTGAGGTCATCCTCCCACTCACTCACCAGGTCCAGTATTATGTGTGGTGGAAACCTGTACCACCCATACACCTGGTCATCAGGCATCCCGAAAAGGCTGGTTCTGGGTGTGAATATTCTGGCCCTGACTATCCTCCTCCTCCTCCTTTGGTAGCCCACGCCCACTGCTGCTAGGAACGGTATGTTCATCCTGGCTCTGAGCTTGTTATTTAGTTAGCGCGCAAATTTATGCGTTGCGCGTGTTGTAGGTGAGCGTGTGACCCGCGCACCCCTGAAATCCAGTACCCAGTTCAATAGCGTGTGGAAATTCCCGCGCACCCCGGGATACAGGTGCGCTGACGTACTTGCGTGTGTAAGTGCCCGCGCACCCCTGATATACACGTACATAGGCCAATCGCGTGTACGCGCACTTTTGTCCAATTACACGCGATGACACTCTGACGTGCTGTCCAATTACACGCGATGACACTCTGGCGTGCAGTCTTTCCACGTGTGCTCTGTCATCACGTGCTGTGTGGGAAACACCCATGAGGGTCACGTCACAGACGCGCTTATGCGCTGAGGGCCTTTGGTCCAATAGAATCGCGTATGCGTGCTGACGCGCTTACGCGCTGAGGGCCTTTGGTCCAATAGAATCGCGTATGCGTGCTGACGCGCTTACGCGCTAAGGGCCTTTCCTCGATTTTCACGCTGACGTGCAGGATTTTCACGTGCCAAATCACTCCGTACCAAGCTGGCCACGCGTAAGCACACGGAAGACCATGCTCCTGCCCAGAAGGCCGAACTACTGCCCCTCAGAGCCCCAAGCACGCCCCCACCTGCCATCTGCTGCTGCCTGACTGCCTGCTGCCCACGTGCACTGCCATTTGCTGCCTGCACATCAGCCAGGGGTGCTGTTGCTGTGACCACCCCTGCTGGAACTGAAGACTCCCGACTGGGATTCCATCGCTCCACAGCCCAGCCTCAGGACCCAGTTGCCCACCCACTCCTGCCTCTGGGGTTGTCATGTCGGGGCAAACACCATCTGTGACCACTGACAACCCCCGGCCAGAGAGGCAGAGGGGCACGAGCTTCAGTGCCACCGAAGTTGGTGTCCTGGTGGAGCAAGTCCTGGGGCAGTATGATGCCCTCTTTGGAAGTTCCCGCGCCGACAAGGAAGGACGGACTCGGATCTGGACTGACATCGTGACTGCCATCAACGCGGAGGCGGTGGCAGTCCGGGACTTACAACATGTCAGGAAGCGCTGGGAGGACTTCAGGTCCAGGACCCTGAACAAGGCCCGGCACCTCTTGAAGGCAGCGGATGCCAAGGGGCGCTGGGGCCACTTGTCGGAAGAACAGATGAGGGTCCTGGAACGCATATCCCCAGCGCTCCACGTCCAGGTCCTAGAGAAGCAGACCCGTCTGGAGTCGAGCGGTGAGTGTACATGCATCCTGATTGTGAGCAGTGCGTGTGGTGATTATTCGGTATTGTGCAGGTTGCACATCTGTTTGTATGGGGTAGAGTATGGGTGGGGGTGTACAGGGCCGTGGGGCTGACACATGCGAGGGCTGTAATGTGTGAGACATGGATGGTGCTTGTGTGTGTAGGCTTGCATGCCAAATGCAGTTGTGCGTGCACACATGTTTGGATGAATGTGTATGTAAGTAGACATGTCCGTGATGTCACGCATGTATGTTGTTTTCGGCTGCATGTATGAGCACTGTGTACATGTGCATGTGTGTGTATTTGACAAGGGTGCAACAGTGATGCAACATGGATGCATGTGACAGCGGTATGTGGAAGCCTGATTGGCAGATGTGACATGGATGCCCGTCTGAACAGTGCGACACTTGGCAGAGGTGTACACATGCATGCAAGTGTGGTGGTGTGTGTACATGTGTAGTGCACTTCTTGTGTTGCATGTGATGTCTGGCTCCCCTTTGGCTGCTCATGCAGTTGTATGTGTAGGGATGGTGGTGGCAGTTGCGATATGGCTGTGGTATGGCTCATGTGTGCGAGTTGTAATGACATGTGTGTTGGGGATTGTGATGACATGTCTGAGGTTTGCCAATGCCACTCATGTGAAACTGTCATGTGTGTATGTGTCCATTGTACAGTGCCCTGATGCCTGTGTTTTGTTTCTCCCTGTCTGCAGCGTCAACTGATGAAGAGGGCGGAGAAGGTGCTGTGGAGCACAGCGGCGGGGATCCGACCGCCAGCCGAAGACGCAAGGCCCGGCTCCCCTCCCGTGTTGTCATCTCGTCGGGGAGTGAGGAGTCCGGTGCCGCGTCCCAGGCCGCAGCTGCCGGGGGGAGGTCCAAGAGGCGGAGGTTGGAGTTGGACTCCTCGGCAGCAGAAGGGGCAGCTGGGACCCCACAGGGCCCAACAGGGGAAGATGGCACGGAGTCATCCAGGTTGGTGGGGGGTTTGGTGGAGGAGGAGGCCGTGCAAGCACCAGAGACGGGGTCTGAAGGTGGGGATCCCACTGGTGCTAGTGGTGCAGTGCAGGACCAGGGACAGGAGGCAGCACAGGCCGCCGCGGAGGTGCCTGTGTGCAATCCTGTCCCCGATCCTGTCCCTGCATCATCTTGCACCAGCAGGGATGCCTACGTCCAGACCCGTTTTCAGGCAGGGGATGAGCTGACGTCAACTGGCCTTCCTCTGCCTGCGGACGTGGCCATCCAGGTCCGGGTTGAGCCTGTCCTGGCTGGTGTGGCGTTGCGTCAACGGGCCATGCGAGGTGACCTGCAGTCTTTTCATGGAGAGACTGCACGTCATCTCGAATGGCTCGTTGACCACGTCAGCCTGCTGGGACAGGTCACCCAGGCCAGATTCCTCCGTCTGATGGGGCTTGCTCCGACCCCCTCCTCAACTTGACCCCCTATGCGCCAGTCATCCTCTGTGCCATCTTCCCACCCATCAGTCACCTGGGTGCCCTGTGGAGCTGCCTCTGACGGTGCGGCCAGGCTGGTGGAGGAGGCATCCCTGCCACAGTCGAGAGTCGGAGGTCAAGCAGGGGTGGCCACATCAACAACTGCACCCCAGCCGGCGGGGGATGTGCAGGCAGCAGGGGGCAGTGCACGGGCAGAGGCAGAGCAGCAGCAGCAACATGGTGGGAGACATGAAGGCTCGGGGCCTTCGACATCGGAGGGGCATGCATCGGCCAGAGGGCAGGAGGACCCAGGACAGAGAGTGTCTTCCGTGTGGCAGCGGTTGGGCCACGCCATAGGTGCAGAGCGGCGGCGGGCGGAAGAGGCGCGGCTCACAATGGTCAGGGCGGAGAACTCCATGCGGAGGGCCCTGAGGCGGGCCGAGTGCCTCGAGGCAATCCGCAGGGGGTTGGAGGAGGACACGGCGTCGTCCCTGCGGACCCTCGGGGCCATGGAACTGGACCGCCTCCGGGACATCGAAGAGGAGTTTGATGATGCCCTGGCCCGGAACACCACGGAGTGAGCCGCTGGACTTGCCCGCCGCCTTTGTATATAGTTCTTTAGTTTTAGGTTTCCTTTGTTTGTTCTTATGATTTGGAGTCGACGGACACTGCTCCACTTTTTGTATATAGTTGCATTTTAGTTAGGGTTTTTTGTAGGTTTCCTTTGTTCAGTTGGGCTCATGTACCCTTGGATGTTTTGTACATAGTTCTTCATTGGATTGATTTTATTTTTCATTGACTTTAGACTACATTTTTTTGGATTGGGATTTGGCTTTTTTTAATTTTTTTAACAGACATGCAGCTTATCTTTTTTTCATTCCCATTGTAGTTTGTTTCATTTCATTTGCATTCTTATTTTTTTAATACAATTTTGTTTTCATACTTCACTGTGTGGTATCATCTCATTGCTTTCATGCATGTCATGTTGGGTGTTTTCCCATTCAATTGCAACCATTGTGTGTGACGGACATGGGTTCATTACCTTTATGAACATTGGGGGTGTAACATGTAATTTCCTTTTCCATGTGGGTGAATGGGTTACTTGGTTGGGCTTTTTGGCTGTGGAGGCTGACCATGATGCACATGATTGGGGATTGTGAGGACCTGGTGGAGGCTGCCCATGGTGGCTGGGGGGTGGGGGTGGTGGGAGACATGGGTGGGAGCCTGGTGGGGGCTGCCCATGGTTGCTAGGGGGTGGGGGTGGTGGGAGACATGGGTGGGAGCCTGGTGGGGGCTGCCCCTGGATGCTGGGGGGTGGGAGGGGTGGGAGACATGAGTGGGGTCCTGGTGGAGGGTGCCCCTGCTGGCTGGGGGGTGGGGGTGGTGGGGGAGACATGAGTGGGGGCCTGGTGGAGGGTGCCCCTGCACTGCTGGGGGGTGGGGGTGGTGGGAGACATGGGTGGGAGCCTGGTGGGGGCTGCCCATGGTTGCTGGGGGGTGGGGGTGGTGGTAGACATGAGTGGGGGCCTGGTGGAGGCTGCCCCTGCACTACTGGGGGGTGGGGGTGGTGGGAGACATGAGTGGGGGCCTGGTGGAGGGTGCCCCTGCACTGCTGGGGGGTGGGGGTGGTGGGAGACATGGGTGGGAGCCTGGTGGGGGCTGCCCATGGTGGCTGGGGGGTGGGGGTGGTGGGAGACATGAGTGGGGGCCTGGTGGAGGCTGCCCCTGGTGGTTGGGGGGTGGGGTGGTGGGAGACATGAGTGGGGGCCTGGTGGAGGCTGCCCCTGCACTGCTGTGGGGTGGGGGTGGTGGGAGACATGAGTGGGGGCCTGGTGGGGGCTGCCCATGGTGGCTGGGGGGTGGGGGTGGTGGGAGACATGAGTGGGGGCCTGGTGGAGGGTGCCCCTGCACTGCTGGGGGGTGGGGTGGTGGGAGACATGAGTGGGGGCCTGGTGGAGGCTGCCCCTGCACTGCTGGGGGGTGGGGGTGGTGGGAGACATGGGTGGGAGCCTGGTGGGGGCTGCCCATGGTTGCTCGGGGGTGGGGGTGGTGGGAGACATGAGTGGGGGCCTGGTGGAGGGTGCCCCTGCACTGCTGGGGGGTGGTGGTGATAGGGGACATGGGTGGGGGCCTGGTGGAGGCTGCCCCTGCACTGCTGGGGGGTGGGGGTGGTGGGAGACATGAGTGGGGCCCTGGTGGAGGCTGCCCCTGGTGGCTGGGGGGTGGGGGTGGTGGGAGACATGAGTGGGGGCCTGGTGGAGGGTGCCCCTGCACTGCTGGGGGGTGGGGGTGATAGGGGACATGGGTGGGGGCCTGGTGGAGGCTGCCCCTGGTGGCTGGGGGGTGGAGGTGGTGGGAGACATGAGTGGGGGCCTGGTGGAGGGTGCCCCTGCACTGCTGGGGGGTGGGGGTGATAGGGGACATGGGTGGGGGCCTGGTGGAGGCTGCCCCTGCACTGCAGGGGGTTGGGGGTGGTGGGAGACATGAGTGGGGGCCTGGTGGAGGGTGCCCCTGCACTGCTGGGGGGTGGGGGTGGTGGGAGACATGAGTGGGGGCCTGGTGGAGGGTGCCCCTGCACTGCTGGGGGGTGGGGGTTGTGGGAGACATGGGTGGGAGCCTGGTGGGGGCTGCCCATGGTTGCTGGGGGGTGGTGGGAGACATGCGTGGGGGCTGGGGGAGGCTGCCCCTGGTGGCTGGGGGATGGGGGTGGTGGGAGACATGAGTGGGGGCCTGGTGGAGGGTGCCCCTGCACTGCTGGGGGGTGGGGGTGGTGGGAGACATGGGTGGGAGCCTGGTGGGGGCTGCCCATGGTTGCTGGGGGGTGGGGGTGGTGGGAGACATGAGTGGGGGCCTGGTGGAGGCTGCCCCTGGTGGCTGGGGGGTGGGGGTGGTGGGAGACATGAGTGGGGGCCTGGTGGAGGGTGCCCCTGCACTGCTGGGGGGTGGTGGTGATAGGGGACATGGGTGGGGGCCTGGTGGAGGCTGCCCATGCACTGCTGGGGGGTGGGGGTGGTGGGAGACATGAGTGGGGGCCTGGTGGAGGCTACCCCTGCACTGCTGGGGGGTGGGGGTGGTGGGAGACATGAGTGGGGGCCTGGTGGAGGGTGCCCCTGCTGGCTGGGGGGTGGGGGTGGTGGGAGACATGATTGGGGGCCTGGTGGAGGGTGCCCCTGGATGCTGGGGGGCGGGGGGGGTGGGAGACATGAGTGGGGGCCTGGTGGAGGGTGCCCCTGCTGGCTGGGGGGTGGGGGTGGTGGGAGACATGAGTGGGGGCCTGGTGGAGGGTGCCCCTGCTGGCTGGGGGGTGGGGGTGGTGGGAGACATGAGTGGGGGCCTGGTGGAGGGTGCCCCTGCACTGCTGGGGGGTGGGGGTGGTGGGAGACATGGGTGGGAGCCTGGTGGGGGCTGCCCATGGTTGCTGGGGAGTGGGGGTGGTGGAAGACATGAGTGGGGGCCTGGTGGAGGCTGCCCCTGGTGGCTGGGGGATGGGGGTGGTGGGAGACATGAGTGGGGGCCTGGTGGAGGGTGCCCCTGCACTGCTGGGGGGTGGGGGTGGTGGGAGACATGGGTGGGAGCCTGGTGGGGGCTGCCCATAGTTGCTGGGGGGTGTGGGTGGTGGGAGACATGAGTGGGGGCCTGGTGGAGGCTGCCCCTGGTGGCTGGGGGGTGGGGGTGGTGGGAGACATGAGTGGGGGCCTGGTGGAGGGTGCCCCTGCACTGCTGGGGGGTGTTGGTGATAGGGGACATGGGTGGGGGCCTGGTGGAGGCTGCCCATGCACTGCTGGGGGGTGGGGGTGGTGGGAGACATGAGTGGGGGCCTGGTGGAGGCTGCCCCTGCACTGCTGGGGGGTGGGGGTGGTGGGAGACATGAGTGGGGGCCTGGTGGAGGGTGCCCCTGCTGGCTGGGGGGTGGGGGTGGTGGGAGACATGATTGGGGGCCTGGTGGAGGGTGCCCCTGGATGCTGGGGGGTGGGGGGGTGGGAGACATGAGTGGGGGCCTGGTGGAGGGTGCCCCTGCTGGCTGGGGGGTGGGGGTGGTGGGAGACATGAGTGGGGGCCTGGTGAAGGGTGCCCCTGCTGGCTGGGGGGTGGGGGTGGTGGGAGACATGAGTGGGGGCCTGGTGGAGGGTGCCCCTGCACTGCTGGGGGGTGGGGGTGGTGGGAGACATGGGTGGGAGCCTGGTGGGGGCTGCCCATGGTTGCTGGGGAGTGGGGGTGGTGTAAGATATGAGTGGGGGCCTGGTGGAGGCTGCCCCTGGTGGCTGGGGGATGGGGGTGGTGGGAGACATGAGTGGGGGCCTGGTGGAGGGTGCCCCTGCACTGCTGGGGGGTGGGGGTGGTGGGAGACATGGGTGGGAGCCTGGTGGGGGCTGCCCATGGTTGCTGGGGGGTGGGGGTGGTGGGAGACATGAGTGGGGGCCTGGTGGAGGCTGCCCCTGGTGGCTGGGGGGTGGGGGTGGTGGGAGACATGAGTGGGGGCCTGGTGGAGGGTGCCCCTGCACTGCTGGGGGGTGGTGGTGTTAGGGGACATGGGTGGGGGCCTGGTGGAGGCTGCCCATGCACTGCTGGGGGGTGGGGGTGGTGGGAGACATGAGTGGGGGCCTGGTGGAGGCTGCCCCTGCACTGCTGGGGGGTGGGGGTGGTGGGAGACATGAGTGGGGGCCTGGTGGAGGGTGCCCCTGCTGGCTGGGGGGTGGGGGGGTGGGGGTGGTGGGAGACATGAGTGGGGGCCTGGTGGAGGGTGCCCCTGGATGCTGGGGGGTGGGGGGGTGGTAGACATGAGTGGGGGCCTGGTGGAGGGTGTCCTGCTGGCTGGGGGTTGGGGGTGGTGGGAGACATGAGTGGGGGCCTGGTGGAGGGTGCCCCTGCTGGCTGGGGGGTGGGGGTGGTCGGAGACATGAGTGGGGGCCTGGTGGAGGGTGCCCCTGGATGCTGGGGGTGGGGGGGTGGGAGACATGAGTGGGGGCCTGGTGGAGGGTGCCCCTGCTGGCTGGGGGTTGGGGGTGGTGGGAGACATGAGTGGGGGCCTGGTGGAGGGTGCCCCTGGATGCTGGGGGGTGGGGGGGGGTGGGAGACATGAGTGGGGGCCTGTTGGAGGGTGCCCCTGGATGCTGGGGGGTGGGGGGGTGGGAGACATGAGTGGGGGCCTAGTGGAGGCTGCCCCTGGATGCTGGGGGGTGGGGTGGGTGGGAGACATGAGTGGGGGCCTGGTGGAGGGTGCCCCTGCACTGCTGGGGGGTGGGGGTGGTGTGAGACATGAGTGGGGGCCTGGTGGAGGGTGCCCCTGCACTGCTGGGGGTGGGGGTGGTGGGAGACATGGTTGGGAGCCTGGTGGGGGCTGCCCATGGTTGCTGGGGGGTGGGGGTGGTGGGAGACATGAGTGGGGGCCTGGTGGAGGCTGCCCCTGGTGGCTGGGGGGTGGGGGTTGTGGGAGACATGAGTGGGGGCCTGGTGGAGGCTGCCCCTGCACTGCTGGGGGGTGGGGGTGGTGGGAGACATGAGTGGGGGCCTGGTGGAGGGTGCCCCTGCACTGCTGGGGGGTGGAGGTGGTGGGAGACATGAGTGGGGGCCTGGTGGAGGGTGCCCATGGTGGCTGGGGGGTGGGGGTGGGTGGGAGACATGAGTGGGGGCCTGGTGGAGGGTGCCCCTGCACTGCTGGGGGGTGGGGGTGGTGGGAGACATGAATGGGGGCCTGGTTGAGGGTGCCCATGGTGGCTGGGGGGTGGGGGTGGTGGGAGACATGAGTGGGGGCCTGGTGGAGGGTGCCCTTGTGGCTGGGGGGTGGGGGTGGTGGGAGACATGCATTGTTGATCAGTAGTGCAAGGTGACATGTGGGTTGGCTGGGGGGCATGCCCATGGTGGATGGGCTGCCTGCGGGACATGAGCAGGGGTGCAGGGTAGTCCCCCGTGGTGTGGTCTGCCTGCAGGGGCCGTGGAGGTTGTGGAGCGTACACCTGGGAGGACCCACACGGCCAATTCACGTGTAGTACTCCAGAGAACCCCTGAAATACACATACCCTGCTGAAATCGCGTGTGCAACTTCCCGCGCACCCCTGAAATACACGTACCCTGCTGAATTCGCGTGTGGAACTTCCCGCGCACCCCTGGAATACACGTACCCTGCTGAAATCGCGTGTGGAACTTCCCGCGCACCCATGCAATACACGTACCCTGCTGAAATCGCGTGTGGAACTTCCCGCGCACCCCAGAAATACACGTACCCTGCTTGCACGGGGCCAATCGCGTGTGGAACTTCCCGCGTGCCCCTGAAATACACGTACCCTGCTCGCACTGGGACAATCGCGTGTGGAACTTCCCGCGCACCCCTGAAATACACGTACCCTGATGAAATCGCGTGTGGAACTTCCCGCGCACCCATGGAATACACGTACCCTGCTCGCACTGGCCCATTCGCGTGTGGAACTTCCCGCGCACCCCTGAAATACACGTACCCTGCTTGCACGGGGCCAATCGCGTGTGGAACTTCCCGCGCACCCCTGAAATACACGTTCCCCGCTTGGCGTTTGCTGTTTGCCAGCCCGGTGAACTGGTCCAGGGTTAGCGCAGCCCTTTGCGATCATTTAGCGATTTTGATGGCTTTTCCTTGCGCGAGGGCGTTCTTGGGGGTGTTATTGGCGCTGCTGCAGGGTCGCTGCGATTCTCTGCGCCACGGCTGGTTTGGGAGCCTAAAATCCATGAATACGCTGTGCGGGGAAATCGGTTTTAGCGCACGTGCCTCGCGCAGTCAATCGCACGCGGACACTCTGCGCCAGCCGCTTGCGACACTTTTCTGCGAAATTCTATGAATTACCCTGTCTGTCTCTGCTTTAGGCAACATACACTTTTGCAACCTGCACAAGTCACCTACCCTTGAAAAGGTCTGCCTGTGCTCTTTCAAAAAGTGTATGCTTGTCATTCCTCACCACATTGTTTTTTCCGATTTCCACATGCTAGGTGCGTCTGTTTAGGCCGTGAGCGTAAAGCTCCTGTGTACCATGGCTCAGTGTTTGGCTTGTGATATTGCTTGTTTCGTAAAACACTACAATAAATGTGTGCTTTCCTAACTGCAAGAGTCGGGGGAATGTAGCGGAGCATTGCTTTTCTCAAAATTCATAGAAGCCATTGCCGTACCAAGCCAACCATGTCCAACACATACCTTTTTTTCAGTAATTTTCCCGCTTTCCCCCCAATCTATGGCGTTTTCCCCTACCTAGTTGTTGCCTGACCTACGCAAATCACCCCTTCCTAAACTTGGAATTTTGTCTACTTTTCAAAAATATATGCCTTTCTGTCCTCCAATTCGGCTTTCCTACCCTTTTCTTCCATTCCGTCCATGCATGTCAAATTGGCAAAAATGGCCAAAATCGCCTACCTCTCACAAAACAGTTGATAACCACATCAAAATAATTTGTTTTCGTTTCCACTCAACCTGTTCTTGAAAGCCAGGAAATTGGGGAATTCAGCACAGCAAACCATTTGTTCCTAGCTCTTACAAGTAAAAAACCACAGGCTTCTTTGTACATCACATTTATGGTCATGTTTTGAAAAAGCCCAACATTTTCGCCCTTTTTGCTTATTTTCTCTCACCCCCCCTACAGCAACTTAGGATTTCTGGGTGGTGTTTCGACCGCCTACATGTGGGAAAAAACTGAGCTAAATTTGGCCAAGATATCTTGTGTAACAAAAAAGTTACAAGGCCTTGAATGGCCACATACCGAAATCACCAAAAAAGGCCCTGGAACTGGGGGGAAATACCCATGGCAGTTAAAGGGTTAAATAACCTTGGTATTGTTCTAGGCTATCTTGGTAGCCTTGAACTTAAATATGCTGGACCATATTTGCTTTAATTTGGTTCCGGCTGGGTTTATTAAACCATTTCTTTTTGAAAATGTCTTTCTCGTGTTTTTCTCTGCGCGCCAAACCAGGTTTTGGTTCCTTTGTTCACCGTCCTTTGCGGGCTTCTGCACAGAAGCCCTCCTTAGGCGCCTGAAAGTCTGGGTAGTCAGGATGTGAGGGAGGGGTTTTAGGACCCCTTTTATGGTTTCCCTTGGTAACCCAAGTCACACTCCTGGTTGATTGGCCAGGTAATTGTCCCGGCGGGACAGCCACCCTGCCGTGTGATTGACAGCCAGGCTGTGTGAATGGGGGAAAACTGCATAAAAAGCAGGTCTGTGGGGCTGGAAAGGCAGAGTCGCCACTGGAACCGAAGAACCGAAGAGGAGTTGACACAGAGGACCCCTACCACAACTGAACCGCCCGGTGATGCCATGCTGCAGTTCCGAATCTTCGAACTCCAACAACAGAGAAGATCCTCCAGGAATCTTCTTCCCCTGAGCTGGTGGGACCAACCAGTTCACCCAAACTGCAAGCCAGGACCCCCCTCCTCTGGTCGAAAGGAGCTCACCTTTTATTAGTTGTTTTGCTCTGCTGCTGGTTTCTTCCCTGGGTAGTGCAGGACCCTCTAGTCTTCCTACTTTGTGTCAGTCTGACAGTCGATTCAGGAACCGTGAGCCTGCAAGAACTACCAGAAACATTCGCCTCAGCTACAGTTTCTTCTCCATTTAAAGGTATTGTGCAAATCCGGTTCTTCATTTCGTTCAGCCGTGGTGAAAGTGTGTGAAATCTTACTCCAGTCCAAGGGCTTGTCCTTCTCTTCTCTTTAAACTAACTTTTCTGCCAACCAACTCGTCCGGAACTCTTGGCAAAGACTTAACCGCAAACTACCCTGAACTCTGTGATCTTGAGCAAAAGACTTTTGTCCTATTGACTTTGGCCCTAAGCCTTTTTGATCTGATTCCAACACTGTAGTTCCTCTTTCTAGATTTTCCTGCTTACTTACCTGTTGGTGCTGTTCAATTTCTTCCTAACTTTGTCTTTCCCTCCCTTTTAAATTTGTGGAGTGCCATTTTGCTCCCACTTCATTTGTGAGCTTAACTTGTCTGGAACCTATTGGGAGTGGTGTGGTGTATCAAGAGTGTAATTTTTAAACTGCTTTACTTTAGTGAAATGTTTTACACCTGATGTGTAAATAAATGTATATTCTTTTACTCAGAAACCTTGAGTCAGTGTTTGTTTGATTCATAGTAATTGCTGTCCTTTGTGTACCTATCTGATACTGCTTACTTGCTCTTGAGATACGTCTGGCTGCTCAGCCATTGCTACCACTTTACTGTGTAGTACAGACTTGTTCCAAAGGTGAATTTGTACTGTCACTTGTAGTCTTAATTGTGTGTGGTGTTCCCAAATGGTACTGCATATAATTCTGCCTAACACTCCTGCTGCCTGGAAATTCCGCAACCGCTTTGCTTGGTCCCGCCAGCTTCTCTCTTGCATTTTGCTGTCAGCCTCCAGCATCCTTCAGAACCTGCATAAACGTTGCATTCTAGAGTCTACAGCGATTCAGATGCCACGCCGGTGATCCAGAGAGGTCTACCTGCACCCATCCATTTGTGCCACTGCTTCCAAAGCCAACTCCATTTCTACAAGAATGTCAGCATTTAAAGTTCCTGCCACCGTGATTAGTCCAGAAAATACTAGACCACTCACTATTGAAGCAATAGTCCAGTCTTGCTCTTGTCCTCTTCTTTGTCTCAGTATTGAGCTGAGGTTGGTGTGTGTGTGTATTAATAACATGAGGATGGGCTTCTCCAATTGGTCTCTTCTTCATCCCATTACTAAACTGATGTGACTTGGGGAATGTTTTACAGGCAGACCAGGGAAGCAGCTCACAATATCCTATGAATGTTTGTGGGACAGGGTGTTCATTATGAAAAGGAAATGGGGGGTGGCATGGTTCACCTAAGGATGTTCTCTCCCCACTCCCCAAGTTCCCTCCACCAAGGTGATCATCCCTTGCATATCCAGGGTTAGAATTCAAAAGTGATAGCCTTTCCCTGGCCAACCGAGGGGAGGATATAGAGGCAAAAGAAGTGAGGATGCCCTCAGGTTCCTAACAGTATCGAGGAAGATTTAGAAGCTGTTGTAGAGCTAATTCAGATGTTGGGCATCCCCCAGGCTCAGTAAGTCAGATTTCCTAATTTCACAATTGATACCAGCTCTGCTAGCTTTATACAGAGTTTGAATGAACAGAACAAGATAATTTATCATGGGGTGAATTTGAGAGAGATGAAAGGAAACAATTCTCTCCATATCACTCCATTCAAGATGCCAAAAAAGTGGCATATACCATGATGGCACAATCAGATGAATCGCTACGCCATTTAAATAGAATTCAATACAATGTTTGTTTACAGCCTGCAACAAGAAGTGGTCTCCAAGGCCGCTTGTGAATTCACGAGAGACCAGAGTATTACATGGATTCTTGAGCAGGCATCCAAAGTCTGTGAGATAATATCACATGAGGGTAGTAATAAGGAGTCAAATTCTTAGAAAATGAAAGAATCCGCCCCTGCAGTGTTAGAGTGTTAGAAATCAAATTTGGAAAAAGCCATTGGAGATTGCACAAATAAAGAATGACAAATCACATTACCAGAAGGGTGTGACCATGCAGGTAAATGCAACACCATCCCAAGTTACTGCATTCCAAACAATAGACCCCATCCAGCGTGACACTTACATTAGACCTAGGTATCTTGGTTGTTTGCCAAAAGGTGGGGTTTTCCTAACATATGGTAGGACCTAATAACACCCAAAGTAAAATGCATAAAGGCTTTACCAGGCATTGGGGACCCACAGTGGGCTTAACCCTGCTAAAGTGGTATATGGCAAACAGACAGGGCCAAAACAAAAACCCACAAGAGGGGAGTGTGGTTAAATTAAAATGTAATCAAATTGTTTGGGTATGTGAGGATGAGAAAGGGGAAAACAGAAATACACAGGAAGAACCCAAAGAGCAAAGGGTCCCAAAACAATTTAAAAAGAGCATGTGATATGAAATGAATGAAATAGTAGGTGAAAATAGAAAAAACAATGTAATGTTTTCATTGCCTGATAATTCTAAAAGTGATCATATCACCATTTAAATAAACATGTACAAAAGACATGTGTAGATGAGTCCCCTTGGGAATATTTTGAGCCACAGATGTTTCAAGAGGCAGAGTTTACAGGTATGGTACAAGAGACAGGTCATTTTTAAACATAAAATGCTGATGTTCTGCCACATACTGCAAATGAAGACACATGCTCTAGAGTGGAGGTAAGTGAAGGAAATCAAAATAATGACATAAAAGTAGAAAGGGAATGGGATAAGATTACAGGTGACTGCATATAAAAGGGGGGGGCAACCAGTGTCAAAGCTCCTAATGAATTGTCAGGACAGAAAAATAAACAGAAACATTAAAAAAGAGATTACAAAAAGGGGGGTAAAATGTCATTTTATGTGCTCCATTGCTTCGCAAGAAGTCAGGCCGGCCTAAAGAAAATAAGCCCTGACATTAGCACCAGTTCCCACTTCCTTTGCATACTTGCAGAATGTGAAGACAGGTATTACGCACCTGTTACCATTGAAGAGAAATGTAATGTTGTTGCAATGGTGCACACAGGCATGCAGGCAACAGTGATGTCAAGAAAATTATTGGACAGCATAAATGAAGTGAAATCTCCCACAAGACATGCTAAAATTGAGAGGTCCTGTGCACAATTTCAATGGGAATGAAATACCTGTGGAAGGTGCCACTGAAGTTGACATGAAGGTAGGAAAACATAGACTGAGCAATAGGTGGTGGTCAATAGGCCATTCCTTCTAGGAACAAATTGTCTCAAGAGACTGTCACCCCTTATTGATGGGGTACATGCGGTACTATGGTCTTCGGCCAAATATCTCTTGAAACCTAACAAAGTGATGAACCAAGTTAGCAATGCAAAAATCTGCCACACCATTGCATTGTCAGAGAGAGTAGTGGAATTGTATCTTCAAAATGGCTGTGTACCTAGCGTCACTGTCATTCTCATATGTCAGGGTGAAATACAAGGAGAAAAAGAAGAGCAGTCATTTAAGATTCACTTGGACCCCAAGAAAAACTGGCAAACACAGATAGATGAAAACACATTGCGGTTTTATCTAAGTGATGAAGACTGTAAGCAAAGTGAGGTCTCAGAGTTAGAGCATGAAAGATATATTTCAACAATTACAGAAATACATGAGGGAAGATCAAGCCTGGATACCTGTGCATGTGAATGGAGATCCTGAAATGATTTAAGTAATGTTGTCTCAAGAGCAAGAAAGGAGTTTCAATAATGAGAATGTGTTCAAAGAAATTCTTGACAGAGAAGAGATACCAAATTTTAAAATAAAAAATCAACACATTTTTGGTTTAGATGGCCGTGATTTGGGACAAAGAATCGTGGAAAGATGCATGTGTATGTTTTTAGATTTCTTGAATCAAAAAGTATGGTCTAGACTGGGTGGAGCAGCACCTGAATTTGAGGACAGGAGGCACACCTACCATTGTGCACAAATAATGCCATGTGTAATTGAGCTACAAGTAAAGAAGGATGTTACTATTTCTGCTTTCATAAGGCATTTCACAAGAATCCATGAGACTGCAGGGCCTGAAATGTGAATATACACCTTTGGTGGAAGTTGGGTATGGTCCCATTCAGATTCTGGTCCATAACAAAGGATGTCAGGATGTTCACATGGAAGAAGAGACACCATTGGGGATGGCAATGCAAGAATTACACTACACTGCTGATTCAAACATCCCAGTCATTGGGAATATTCCTGAAAGTTATGTCATCTCACAGGGTGAACTACCTGAGTCTTAAGATTCTACACCAAAGGGGATTTTTTTAATTCAGTTATTCTACCCTTATGAACCGAAGGATGTGATTTGTTGTCATGAGGACGTTTGCATCCTAGATGAAGGTAGATGAACATGAGAAGGACAAACACCAAATTGAAGAAGGGGCTGAAATGCCAAGATACTTGAGGGGGGCTTCTCCTCTCTCCAAGGAGATACTGCCACACAGTTATAAGAAAGTACAGAAGTTCCTCCTTTAGAGGTTTTCCCAGAATTATCCAAGAAGGTAGAGGAGCTAATTCAAGCTGCAGATGCTTGCATCAATGTAGAAGAGAAAGACCAGTTGAGGAAAATATTCATGGAATTCAAAAAGGTATTTGCCAAATATGTCTATGATTGTGGGTGCACTGATTTGCATGTTGCTACACTGCAAGAAGGATATGGTAAGGAGCCTGCATGTGTGCGACAATATAGGCTACCTTTGGCCTGTTTAGAATGCTTGGCAGAAATAATCACAAATTTAGAGTCAACAGGAATCATTAGACCCATCCACAGTCCTTCAAATACGCCCATATTCGGTGTGCTGAAACCCAATGGTCAATGGAGTTTGTGTGGAGACTTGAGAGAACTAAATAAGAGGGCACCTGTGTCAAGGTGGCCACTTTTATTTATTGGCCTTGCACAGAGTGAAGGGTCAAAGGTATTTACCATGTTGGATCTAACAGCAGGGTACTGGTGTGTGCCCCTAGCCAAAGATATGCAAAATCTATTTGCCGTTTCATTTAATCGATAACAATATACATGAAATCATACTCCCTTTGGGTATATCAATAGTAGAAGTGAGTTTGGGATACTTCTGAACAAAGCACTCCCAGATGCAGCCAAGAGAGGAACTGCGATCTATGTGGATGATGTCCAGATCAAAAATAAAGACATAAAAAGCCACTTCAATGAAATTAGACATGTGTTTAGCCAGTTGCAAAAGGATGGGGCAAAAGTGTCATTGCACAAAGCGCAGTGGTGTAGGAAAATTGATCATTTTCTTGGGACATGAAGTGACCAAGCACGGGTTAAACCTGCAAAAGAAAAAGGTGGAAGCTATCTAAAAATTAAAAGATACCACAGATCTGAAGGGCTTGAAGTGTTTGTTAGGGATGACAATTTACAACAGGAAATGTATTGAATATTATGTAGAAATTACACAACCATTGTACAACCAACTACTGAAGTGGGAGATCCATGGACATGGGGAAAGGAACAATGTGAGGAAGTAGACAAATTGAAAAACTGTCTGATAAAAGCCCCATGATTAGCGTCTCCAAAGAAGAACCAAGATTTCTTTATAGAGATAGGGTTCACAGATCAGTGTATGTCAGCAGTCTTACATCAAACACATGATTAAAATAACAAAACCATTGCATATGCCAGCAAAGCATTATTACAAGTATAAACAGAATGTAGTGAATGTAAAACGAAACTCTAGACCATGGTCTGGGCACTGCAACATTTCCTCCCCATTATTCAGGGGGAGCCAGTGATTGTTGAAACTAATCATCAACCTCTGCAATTCTTGCAGAGTAAAAGGATCAGGTCAGAGAACGTAGCTCAGTCAAGTATCACATCATGGACGTTGGCTTTGCAGGGATTCCCAGTGGAAGTGAGATATGGGCAGAATAAAAGAGTCTGCTTGCTCAAGGGCTGGCAGACTTACATGCCTGTGCAGCCATGGGTGCCACTGATGATGCAGAGTTAGAACCCTGCATGCCTCTTTGAACCCTGCATGGAATCACGAAGGTCAGTGAATTGAACCGACAGACATCGACTCAAACTACCAATCAACATGTCACTTGCCGAACCAAACCAGTGGTAACCACGTTTTCAAATGACTCTGGTGAACCATCTAAAATGCACAAGCCAAACATCGCACTCGACGACACCAAGCTTGTGCTTCAAACCAATTTGCTGCTACAACCTGCCCAACTCGATGTGCCCGAACCTGGTTCAATCCACGCCACAGTACAGCACAAAGCCTGATTTGTGATGTCAAACTGCCAAACATTGGATTAATGTACTTTAAACTGACCGTGTCCCCTTGGATGTTAGTGACTGGATAAGGCCCTTTTGCACCTTTTTCACCAAAAGCATATAATCTTTTAAATTCCTTATTGCATTTCTTGCCTCTTTTTCCTCCATGCAGAAAATACAGAGTGCTGCTCCATTACATTCTGCATGTCTGTGTCTTTACTTTGCATGGGTGTGTTTTTATAGTGTTTTATAGTTATTTGTTGATTGTTGCCTTTAATTAAAGTGATATTTTATTGAACCTTGATTGGACATCCCTTTTCTTTTGAACTTTTGTATATTGCTGTTTGGGTTGGTACTGGATCACATTCACACCATTTCTGAGAGTGTTGCCTTCCTCCGGCGCACGTTATTCGAAAAGCCAAAGGAGGTAGAACTCTATACATGCCCCTTTATGATTGGGATCACTGTTGGTTTGTATGGGTTTAGGGGCTGAGTAGGTGGTCTAGCTACTACTCATCCTTTTACTCAGAAGTAATTTCGTCACAGTTCCTCTGAGAGCAGGCTTAAATACATTGAATGGGAACAAGCAGTGCAGAATGCAAAACATTTAATGGCCTTTGTAGTGTAAAACACTGTGAAAACTAGGGCTCTACCGAATAGCATGCACAGTATTCGGCCGAATATCGAATAGTTTGTCAACTATTCAGCCGAATCCAAATGTGAAGCCGAATAGTTGCTTTATTTAATAAATCATGTTCCAAACATCAAAAAACACACGTATTAAAAAAACATATGAAGCACCATTTTAAATGCAGTCTATACTTTTATTTCTCTTCATTGTAATTAATGTAGCATCTTTATTTAAAGTATCAAAGACAGAAATAAAGCAGATTTAACCAAAATGAAGAGACCAAATGTACAGAAGATTGTTGCATATTCAGTGCCAGTTAAAGTAGGAGGCTTTACACATGCAAAAAGGACTGCCTTTGTGAATCAGATGCATTGCATTCTCTATCCAGTTGCAAAGTCGATGCGGTCGAGTTTCAAAACTTCTTTGCAGCTCACAAACAAATGCATAAAATGGTTCATGTCAGCTCATGCAGGACACAAGTAAAGAGGACATCTGAAATGTGTGAACTCCATCTCACAACTATTCACCCCACCCAAACAAATGCTGCTCACTTTTCACTTATCCTAGCCACTATTTCTCACCAATACACAAAGATATGCAACTTATAATCCCTGATAAAATATCAGATAATGTTAAACTCAGGACTCAAGTCCGAAAAGGGCGGACTATGATGTACGCAATGGGAAGTGACATGACAGGAACTGAAAGTATCTATGGACATTTCTTTCAGTTTGTTTTTTCCAACTGAAAAAAGTGCACGTTGCATATAAACATTCACCAAAAGAAAAGATTGTTGCAGGCCACGTATAAAAGATGAGCGCATTTTTTGTCTAAGAATCTGTAGCAAAACATGCCTTAAAATGCAGATTACAATATAAGACATTTTTCAGCTGTGTGATAGCAATTTGTCTGGTCTAATTCTATTCAGTTTTGCAAACTGAAGTGTATATTTGCCTTTCTGAGTTCATGTTGCATTGTATTCAAATGAGAATGTCAAAGTATTCGGAAAGAGCCGAATAGCAAGAAACTATTCGGCCAGAGCGAATAGCTTTTTTTCAGCCGGAATTCGGCCGAATACTTACTCAAAGCCGAAGTTCGGTACACCACTAGTGACAAATGTATACTCTGCCTTTTTTATGAATAACAATGTAATGTTATGTTATTGGGTTTTGTACTGAACACCACTTCCATTTTCAAGGTCTCCCGATGATCACTTGCATGTGAAATGGAAAAACTGTAGGTGGGGCTTAGGAGGTAGAAGGAAAGTGTAAGGCGTTGTACTTAACTTTTGGCGTGTGTAGAACCAGGAACAACTGGCATCTGTGTTGGTATCCTCTGTAGGTATATTGTGAAATGCACCCCAGAGGAGTTTTGTGCAGGTGGGAGACTTGGCCGTTTTGGGGAGCATCTGTGTATTTTGACCAGTGTTTGGGTTAGGTAATGTTTGGGTGGCTGTGTTTTGTGTTACATTTGTTTCTTCTTGTTGTAAGTGATTTCAATCCGGCACACACCCAAGTCACATCCAGCATGTAGTGCGCGAATGAAACCCTTATTTATTTTATCTATATGTTCAATATTCTGAACGATACACCATTCATATCACACCCTTCTCCTGAGACCCCCCGAGTCACACTGAACCAGGAATCAGGCTGGTTTTCAAAGGTAAATATTTATTTATGTATTTCGAATTTAGATCACAATATATTTTAATAGGTAAACAACAATCACCAATGGGGTGACTGAACACTGAATAATGTCTTTAATGCACTAGGAGTCAAATAATGAACATAAAACCAAATGCAGCCCAGAAAAGAATACTGTTGTGTTGGTTTGGAACAGATGGCACTATGGTTAGGGGTTCCCCCTGAAACACCCCTCAACCCACCAATAGGCAATTTAAATAGAGGTGAGGAAAGAGCAGGAATTCAGGAATAACACAAATCAAACAGAATGTCAATCCCACCTTCCCCCTTCAAACACAAGAGAAAAACACAATTGACTTTTCATCTGTCAGGATGGCTTTGAAATTGTCTTTGGAATTGGCTGAGCAAAAACACTAAACGTAGTCAAAAATCCTTAAATTATTATAAATTCCTATGGGAGCCACTTCGAACAGATGCAAACAGTCACAAGCAATGATTTAGTCAGAAGAAAACATTTGAAATCTCAAAGTCCAAGTGGGAAATAATTTAAATGACAAATGACATCACAAAATGGGTGTATGGGCCGGCTTAACTAATCTTGCCCCTTTGAGCTGGGATTGGATCACAACTTAATCTCCGCCTTGCATTTGAGTGATTGGATCAAGGCCGGATGATGTCACATTTATGGTTTAGCTTTACAATCCTTAGAAACCTCCCCTTAGCCACTAGTACCAAAATCATATTTTATCCTAAATACATATTTCTACATTGGTCACCTCTACACAATTCACACACAAAGATTCCATATTTTATGCTCATCAAAATCCTGCAACTGTGGGATCTAGTTTCACCTTTCTATAGAATTGTGTCCTTTTCGCCATGAATACATTTTCCACATTTTCTGCAAATTACCACAAATGTTTAAGTTTACCATAGTGATGTGTGTGTAAATTTTCACAATTCTAGCATTAACACAGTTCACATAAACCATATATATTGCCATTCCTGTCAATAATATGTTACACAGTTCTATCGCCTCTTGAAACGTACAGCCAAAAATTAGACTAACAGATCTTTCCTTTATATATTTTTCAACACTTTGAATCACAAGTTATGAAGTCTCTAACAATTGTTCCTTGTCATTCTTAACAGCAAATGGTCAGCCTTTTGTCTGTCTCTGGAGTCCAGGAACAGCACCCTCCTTTGGGATTTCCTTCTGCAAGCCTCGTTTACGACCCTTTCACACTTCCGTTTCCTGGGATGAAGGATCTGCCATTGTTCATTCTCTTTCTGTAGACAAAAGTCTGGCCTAACCCACAATTATCATCTATCAGTGAGTTTCTGCTGAGAGAATTTCCTTCCCCTTGGGAGAAACCTGTTTTTCCACTCTTGCAACTCAGCCAGGCTAATTTATTCTTAATTCCTTTAAGTCCGGCTGAAACCAGACTTGTTGCATCAAACATAAATACATTACTTTCTTAGCCTTATATCTGTGGGATCAAAAACACAACTGAGATCTGTATTCCTTTTAGCAACAATCCTTTTATGTTTTCTAACCCAGCAGACTTTTAGTTTAGATACTTTGAAGTTTCATCAGGAGCTCATCTGACAGCTGTCATCCACAGGTAGCCCAGTGTACTGCACACAGATTTTGACAGGAGCTGTCAGTTTACAGACAATCCAGTTTGTCTGAGAAAATGTTTTGCTCTTTACACTTTAGGATATTGTATATTCACCATGCTTCATTAGATTACATACATTTTAGCACCAAGCAAGATTTTGAATGTTGAGAAGTGTTGTGTATAGGCATTTTGGAGTTTATAGCAACAAAGCAAATGTCATTTATAGGCACATTTTGGATTTTCACTTGCAAAGTGCTGCTTCTCCCTCTGCACTCGGTTTGCTGGTCATGGAGCCCACTGGCACATTTTCTGCAGTGTGTGCTCAATCCCACCACATATGCACCATGGGTGACAGGTTGTGGGTCCACCTTTTTGTGTGTTTAAACACGCGGTTTGGGAGGTTTTTGGTGCACCCATGTGTTTTGCTGCTATTGTTGCTGTTTCTTGCACCATACTATCAGAGTGATGCCGCATAAGATAGCGGAGTGGGTCAATACATTCCACAATGTATTTCCATTTCAAGTATGATTCCCAAATTCCCAGATGGCGGTGGTGGCGGTTCTGAAAAGGCTGTGCCAGTTTGGCATGCTAGCCCTATTCAGTAAGCTTGCTATGATTTGGAAAATATTTTCGAACTGTTCCTTGTTGAGTATTTAGTCATTGTTTTGTGCCATTTGTTATAAGGAAGACTGGTGTAAAATCCTACCTGGGTGCCGGTTTCTAGGAGAGCCAGGACGCCGTTTCCTGTTGCTTGTGCTTGTCCACCCACATGCTACTGTGCCTCCTGAATGAATATGCAGTCAAGAGGAAGTGCACAATAAGGGGGGATGGCTTGGATTCCTCAGCCAGCTTAGAGTAGTGATGTTTCTTGTGATTGAATCTACCCCTCACTCCTTCTGGAGTTTGGTGCAGCTGTCTCCTCATCGACAGGCGCTGTCGGGTAGATATCGCAAGGGCTCTTATGCAACAACAAAGATTTACCACAGTTTCCAAATATCAATGTCACAGAGTTCTCTTGCTCTGGTTTGGGCTCATACTAATGGAATGTATCTCTCCTTTCCCCGGGTTGAAAGAGTCAGCAAGCTCCTTATGTACCAAAGGTAAATTATAACCAAGTGCAGCTGAATTCCAGTGGCCCCATGTCTCTGCTCGCTCTCTAGCCTGTTCTATATCCTTCACACAGGTGTGATGTTGCTGGCCGGTATGGAGTGCGAAAGAGAGGGGATGCAGAGCACATCCCAGTTAAGTGCAAAGGATCTTCTTCTTATCGCTGTTACTCCTCTTCTTTCTTCCTGTGCTCTTCTGTTCGTTTTCTGTCTACTTTCTGTGTTCTTTCTTCTATTCATCTTCCTTTCTTACATGCTCTTTCTTCTGGGGCGAGGTCAATATGGGATGCAACAGAAGGTGATGCATCCTGGTTGGAATCTCAGAATGTCTGGCATGTGATGCAGGACATTGCAGCTGTAAATGGTAGCTAAATGTAATCATGCAAGAACTTTTGAGATTACTGCACAACGTCTTGGATCTCCTCAATGTTTTAAAGGGGTTGCCTCACCATCCTTTCCTCCATATTCTTACTCTGTAGGCCCATGTGCCCTGCCCTGGTCCCGTGAGTGTGGCTCTAGCTGTGTTTGGGATGTTATGTCTCACGACTCCCATGACATCGGGTCGTGTGATGGTGTCATTGTTTTGGCAGCCTGTTGTAGTCTTTTTGTCTTTCGCTGGGCTGTGAAAAGTTCTCTATCGTGGTGTACTGAAAAGCCACATTCAGAATAATTTGCTAAATGTTAGATTATCTTCCGTTGATCAGATTTCTTTCGGGAGGGAGTTACACCGTTTTGCTAGTAGGATGGAGTAAGCTACACCTCCATATTTGTTTTTCTTTTTGCGCCTGGAGCCAATTGGTATGTTGTAGCTAGATGTGCAGGTTCTTCATACAACAGTGTCGCCTTGGTGTAGCTTCAAATTCCAACCCGGTATGCCATGGTCTCCACCATTTTGGTTCTGTATAACGAGCCATGTGGTGTATTAGGAAATGGCCAATGTTTTTTGCAAAACGAAAAATAGAAGCGTCAGCTAGCTTCACCTGGGCTAATGCTTTTTCTATATAGTTTGTCCATAATAGGAAGCCTGTAAAGGTAATCCTCAAATAATCGTATTTGTGTAACCGGTCAGCCGTTTCCGTTGCCCCACCACCATCACGTTAGATTTTGTTCTGTGTATTAATTGGCCTCTACAATGAATAAAGTCAGTGGATTTGTTAACAAGAGTTTTAGTATCAGTAGAAGTCTTGCTGCTGTGTTGGGATGTGTTATAAATGTCTTGGTGAGGTGCACACAATTCACACAATATACATAAGAAATGACAAATAGTATAATGTGCTAAATGTATAAAGGTGCCGTTAGAAACAACACATGCCATACACTTAGCTGTGCATGGGGTCTTTTGGAACTCTCACATTGTCTACAAAAACTCTATCATTAATGTCTTGGTTGCTTACAGCGCAGAGGTGGGCAGGCATAAAGTGTACTCAGAAGCCACCTAGATGCTTGCCTCCCCTAAGTGGCAACAGTTCACAAATACAGTTCAAGAGCTACAATTAAATGTTTTCTGCTTCAAAGAAAGAGGTATTTATCTAGTTTTAAGGAACCTGGGATTGGTAACCCTAGGTCTCCTGGGGGCAACCAGACGTGGTCTCCCTCTCACTGTGCTTAGAGAGGCATCAGCTTCACCTCACTGATGATCCCCAACAAGGGTGAAACACGTGTATGGGGTTGCTGGTGGTACTCTTGTTCAGATTGGAATTGCCATTGTATTTCGGTGCTGGACTGCCCCTGGGTAGGACAAAGACTGATATGCAAATGGATATTTCCCATCTGTGAAAGGCACAGTGAGTAAAAGCAGTGGCTGCGAACACTCAAGTGGTTAATAACCACTGAACAGGTTATCATGTCTGTTCTTGCGAGAGAGGGGCGCCCGCTAACTTTTTAAAAGTATTTATCTAGTTACAGCCTTCCAACAGAAATGTTTAATAAAATTGATTAAAAGGTGGAAGAACGAAAGGAAAAATAATATTTTCAAATTTCCTAGCTTTTAAAAATATGACTGACTGAATATTCAAAGGCGTATTTTTTAATCATGTGTAGGTTTTGCCATATGATACTATTCAAGCTGTTTGTTCTGCTTATGTGGCATTTTTATAGAAATTATCTTCACTGAAAAATCGATTTTCTAAATGTTGCTGAATAACACTTTCAAACAAACATCACCCCATTAAAGTACAAGGTAACTGCAGCCAATTTCGAGAAGGATTGAAAAGGCTGGCATATGCAAATTATCTCAGCGAAGATGCAAGCACAGCAGGGATGCAGCCTATCACACTTTAGCCACGCTTTGAAGCTCATAGCTAGCCAAAACACCTATCTTTGAGTCTGGTGCAGGGTATTGCTCACAAAGGAGTCACCTTCAAAGCTCTGACCTGTATAACCTTGCCGTTTGTTGCTGCTCAGGGCCTAAGGCATGAGTAAAAGGGAATACACTTTCTGTATCTTTGGCGTAATTTCAGCTTGCAGAATCTAACAATGAACGGCATCACAGAAGGTCTCAACTATTGCTCATCTAAGACATAAGGCAATACTCGCCGCATACTCTAAGAATCGCACGCTTTGGTTGTTTGTTTGTTGTTTTGAGAGCCAGACTGGGACATTTTGGTCACAAATGTTCATTGTTTATCTTGCCAGCGGGACATCTTTCCCATTAGGTACACTCGTTGTTAATGAGGCTGCCGAACGGGAGAGGTTTCCCGCTGGCAGGACAGTGAAGGTGCTGAGCAGGAGCAAGTGGCAAACAAGTGGCCATGTCCTGCCCTGCTCTGGGCCAGTGCAACAGCCTGGAGCGGTGCGGGACATGGACAGCATACAGTGTAGGTGTGAGCTTTGCCTATAGTCCTGAGTGCATTCACTCTGACTCCAGAAAGAAATTCTTACAGGAAGTCAGAGTGAGTGAGCTCAGGACTGGAGGCAGAGCCTTAATAAAGTAAGGTACTAGTTGCAGCGCTTTTGCTGCCCTGCAACTAGAACGTTACTTTCTGTCTGACTCTGGCCCCACTACACATGACATGAAACCAGGAAGCTCTTGTGCTTCCCTGTCTGCGTAGTGTCTGTGTACTGGAAGCGGGAGATGGCTGAACACAGGAGTCAGCAGGAAGGCTGCATTGTGGAGGCCAGGACGTCTTCTTGGTGAAGATAGAGCAGAACCGGAGCAGTTACAAATAAACTGTATGTGCTTCTACGCATTCGTGATGCTGTGCTGTGTGTTTATGATGTATGTGAAGCAAGTGAATGTTGTGTGACTGGGTGGGTGTGTGCGTGTGTTTGTGAATGGGCTGGCAGCAGAGGAGCAGATTTTGGCAGGTGAGTGGTGGTGTGACATAATGGCATTGCCACTTTTTCTAGTGGACATCCATGATAAACCAATCTTTGCATGTGTTATTAGTTGGCTAGTCTGGCATTTGGGGGCAGCTAGTCAAGCCGATTCTTAATGTGGCTGGCACAATGATGCTTTTTTCTGAGTATCATCAGTTTATAACAGATGCCCAGAAAAAAGAATATGCCACAGTAAGAAAGGGCTAAACTGGCAGCCTCTAAACGGCATTCTACCCAAATTATAATGCCTACCAAACTTGTTTTGTAATTTGGCATGTGTTATTACTTGGCTAGACTGACAATTAGGGTCAGACAGTCTAGCCCTTTCTTACTGTACCATAATGTTTCTATCTAGGCATCTATGATATCATATCTCTGGCTATTATTTAACACCATACTCAAAAGGGGCCAACAATCCCCATCTTTGCAAGTGGTGGTTATTGTCCCTATTTTCAAAAAGGGTGACCCCTGCAACCCTGGAAATAATAGGCCAATCTCCTTACTGGATGAGTAGTACAATCTTTGGTAAATTCCTCCAATCCAAATTGCAATCATGGGTAGTGGAATCTGAAGCCTTCAGTGATCTCCATGCGAATGCTTAGTAAAGGGGGGAGCACAATGGACCAGGTTCTCAGACTCATACTAACCATGAATAAGTATGGGACTATTAATGGTGACAATTTGCATGTACATTTCATTGATTTAAGAGCTGCTTTTGACAGCATACCTTGAGTGGCCTTACGGCAAGCATTATCAGCCAAAGGTGTACCTACCACCCTATTGAAAACCATAACAGGCCTTTATGAAGGGTCATCCGCTAGAGTGAGATGGGGCTTTAGTGCAGAGACAACCAGGAATTCCCTAGTTGAAAAAAGGGGTAAGGCAAGGTTGTATACTTGCCCCTCTCCTCTTCAACCTTTTTTTGTTATGGTGTATTGGCTGATTTCCTAACTCATGCATGAGATGTACCTTGGTTGCGGAAAGATCGGGGTTTTATCCTTTGCCGACAATGTAGTCATTATGTCTCACACTCCCTCAGGTCTACTTAAGCAGACCGACCACCTTGTCGAGTTTTGCAGGAATAGAGTCCTGTAGGTAAATGCAAGCAAAACGAAAGTAATGAGATGTGGCAGGCAGCAAGAGTGTCGGTCACGCAGAGGCATTACTATGGAGAGGGAAATAATTACTGAAATGTGTCTGATTGATTATTTAGGAGTCAGGATGTCAGCGGATGGGCCATGGCAGGAACACTAAAAAAGGGCAATCTAACACTGGCTAGGGAGTGTAACATCATTGTATCTTTTGCCAACTCCTTCGGAAAGAATCTTTTGATTCCAACACTGACTATCTACCGAGCCCAGGCTCTGACAGGTGCTCTCTATGGTGCTAGATATGGAGCCACACTAAGGCTCTGGCCCTTCTAGTGACCGGAAATAACTTTAAAAAAAGTCCTGAATAGTATGCCTAACATCCTGCTTCATAGGGAACTAGGTCTGATATGTATTAGCAATGCATTGGCTCTCAATCCAGTTTTGTTGTGGGTGTGCATTTGGTATAGTGCTACCCATCTAAAATATAGGGAGGCCGTTAAGGATGTTCTTTCATATCAAAACGCCCTTTCAATCAATTGGTGTAGGCACATTAAGAGATAATTGCATTTGCTTAATGTGAAGAATTCTGGAGAAACCCAGCGTCCACCAATGGCCACAGCAGACATCGTGCCATTGAAGCACATACATATATGCTGTGGTGTCAATATGTATCTAACTGCCTAAACTATCCACGGGGTACAGCTTCCTGTCATCAAGCAAAGTTAATCCTTTGAAGAATATTTGTGCTTCAGTTAATCCTTTCCAGAGAGCCTTATACCTGAAGATGCTCTTGGGTACCCTCCCACTTGGAGTGGTTGAAGCCCGCTGGAACAATAACTATACAGATACATGTCCCTTCTGCGCTGACAGCCTGGAGGAGAAGAGAAAGGTGTACAGATATTATCCCATAATTAGAGAAGATATAACTATGATGGCTTGGAAGATACTAGATTACAAACAAATATCATAGATCATCTCTGAAAAATGTCAGGCATTGGCACTGTTTAATGTATTACAACTCACTCTAGGATTGTACATGTGAATATTATTATTTTTATGATCGATTAATTTAAATTGTGCAAGATTCGGTATGGCATGTAGACATTCTTACAGATTTGCACTTTATACTTGTACCTGTATTTTAAAAAGAATAGTTTTTTTGTATTTTGGAAAACTTTTATGGCTAAATGCTGAAATAACGTATGCCATGACGATGATAATAAAACAAGCACGGTATGTGTTCTTTTTTCTGCACATCAAATATATACCAAGTATGGTATGTGTTATTGCTTGGCTAGACTGGCATTTTAGGGCAGCCAGTCTATCCCTTTCTTACTGTGGCATGACATGTTTTCTGGGCATCCATAATAAACCAATAGTATGTGTTATTACTTGGCTAGACTGACATTTTGGGGCTGTCAATCTAGCCCTTTCCTACTGTGGCATTACTTTATTTCTGGGCATCCTGTCCAGGTAAGCAGTGTTGCCTGCAGGACATCTGCCTGGAGCAGGACATGGAGAGCAGTGTTGCCATGTACTCCTATTCTAGCAGGAGCACAATCTGTCACACTGCAGGCCCAATAAGGGGCAGAGCCAGGTGCCGAGCAAGAGCACACAACTCCATGTCTCACCTGGTCTGAATGTTTCAGTGAGAGGGGATAAGTCATAATATGCTGGGCAGGAACAATTGTTTGTCAATACATTTTACAGGGTGCATTTGGGGGCAAAAGAATCAGAATATTCTTTGTGGTTCACCCTCCCTACCCCAATCTAGCAATGCTGGATACTCCCCTGACTGTAAGGTGTCATTAATGTAGCACGTCTGCCCCCATTGACCCCTCAGAAATCCTCCATGAGTGAAACACACCACTCACAAAACATCCGCTCAGCTCAATGACATCTGTCAGCAGCAGGAAACCATGGAAATGGTGAATGTTGTACTTTGCAAATGACCTAAAAGAATAAATAAACCTACACACTTCGCTGTTTAGTCAATTGGCTAAAGACACAAATAGCTGAGCTGTATGCAGGAAGATCTCTATGGCTCATGGGAGCTGTGCAATTACCACCTTATAAAACATTCAGCCCCTGTGTAGTTAGACTCCAACATCACACTGTGCCAATTTGAATTCTGCCCCACAGTAGTGTAGTACATGGGTGAGCAGAGAATAAACCACCTACTTAGCCCTCACAATTCTACAAAACAAGAGTGAACCCAATCATAAAACTAAAGAAGGCCCTGTTAAGCGAGATACCTTCTTCACCTTTCTTAGTAACGTGGGTTGAAGGAAAGCTATACCCTCAAGAGAGTTGTTAATTGATTGCAGTACCAACCCAAAGAGAAATGTATACCAGTCCAAAATAAAGGTGATGTCCAAGCCTCTAACCGTCTTGGTGCTTTACATCACACACTAGACTCTTGGGTGCTGCCCGTGTGGTTTTAAGCAGCTAGAAGCAGCCGTCGCATCTTTCCTGGAGATGAGCAGTGTCAAGCAGGGGTCGGGCTGAGGTTTGTTGCAGTTTGAAGTGATGTTTGAAGATGGGCAGATCGTGAGGGTCACCAAGGTCGGTTCAATGAATGGTTCAACTGACAAGATGCTGGGGACTGGATGCGCTGTTCGATGCAGTCGATTTTAGAAGACACTTAAGGAAGTGCAGATCATATGGGCAAAGATGCTGGTGACTGGATTGCCGTTTAAATTGGGCAGTTTTATGCAGTGCTAGATGGTCACTGTAGTGCTAGGCCACAAGGGTTGGTTATGTTAGCCTAAAATGCAACACAGAGGAAACTATGTACTTCACGTTTTGGGTCAAGGCAATGACGCACTCAGCTGGTGTGGTGTGGCAGTGAACTGGTTTGAGTGAGCAAGCTTGCAGCTCAGAGGTAAAATGAGTGCCAAAGACAGCCTCTGATGGTCCAGGCTGTTCGAACAGGGTTGAAAAGGCTCAAATCACAGCTCACAGTGGTTCTAAGGTGAAAGCACAGGAATCCTGGCCACCCTGGCTCTCAGGTGCTGTGAGTCCCACTCTGGGGTCCCAGGAGCAAGTGCCGTCCTGGTTTTGGGCTCCCAATGTAGGGCAGGCTGCTGCACACTTTCAAGAGTCATTCATCGTGATGAGGTGCTGGACAGCAGTGCAACTGGCAGAGATGCAGGCCTTGTTCCATCTGCAGGTCATCCCAATGCGCCTTGGGGATGTGTAGAGAACAGAGATCTCCTCTGCTTTGGACACTCAGTCTTCACCTCACTGACAGATGGAATCGGAAAGTCAACTCTCCAAAGAGAGATCCAATTAATTGGTACTTGTTTTGAAGTGAATCAAAGGATGAGTGTGATACCCCTTTTTTTAGAGGTAAAAGCCCACAGGTGATTGGACTAAAGCAAGCCTGTTTTTAGGGGTCCAATCCCTGACATGATATTTGCCTTCTGACATCATTCCCAACATGCTTTATATTAAAGGAAGTGGAGGGGAAAGGAAGGAAGATAGGATATAGAGAGAACCAAGATAGTGGAATTCTCCTCCAACTATGCTGAGCTCCCACTTTCTAGGGAGGTGCTTCTAGCTCCACTAAGGAGGTGCTACCTAACTTCACAAGGATTCAAGGAGAGGCATACCCCTCCAGTCTCCTGCCCTGTCACTTGGCAGGGCCAGGCTATCACACCAGAATACATATAACCCTTCTACAGTTTCCCTGGGCTCACATTGCTGACACAAGTCTGATATTTTTGATATGGCTGTAATACGTATGAGGGATACTAGCCACCATACCCTAAACTCACGTATGGCTTATATTTAAAATTGACCACTGCCACCAGGATACTAACTCTCATAGTTATGTGGTTTTGGGAACAGAGGTGCATATCTTAAATGCAACCCACACGCTTCTCTGTCGAATGGAGTTTGGGCAATTCAGACCTGCAGCAGGGCTTCACCGGGCAAACCAATGGTCCAGGAGTTGCAGCAGCCGTCCTCTTCCAGCTCGTTTTCGGTTCTTTCGTTCCAGTGGTCGACTCTGCTTTCCAGCCCTAAAGACTCGCCTTTTAAACAGTTTTCTCCCATTCATTCCAGACTAGCTGTCACTCCCCCAGCAGGGTGGCTGCCCTTGCCGGACAGTCAGCCAGCCAATTACGCCAGAGTGCATTTGGCTTTCCTAGGAGACTAAGCACAGGGAGTTTCGGGCACCTCACTCACTTCCTGCCCACCCCAGACACTCAGACGCGAGAGGCGGTCTTCAGTCCTGAAGCCCGCCAAAGGCACACAAACAAGGGGACCAAACCTGATTTGTTGCTCAGAGACTACCACTAGAAGGAACTTTCCGAAAAGAAACAGTGAAAAAAGAAGACCAGGACCTGTTTAAACAAAGGGGCTTAAGGCGCCATCTTCAAAAACATGGCTCCAAGGAATTTTAGCTACCGGTATTTGGGAAAAATCATGGTAGCTTGTTGTAAAACCACTGCCACCAGCCTTTTCAATAGGAAAGGGTAGGATTTGACTGCTACATGAGTATTTTAGACACAGGGGATACTATGTAACCCCTCCAGCACTCCATTGTAAGATTGTGTGTGCTGGGTCTAAGAAGTTGGAAAGATTAGTACAGTCAATTTCACTTTACATTCTCTGGGAAACAATAGTTTATCCCAGGGAAGGTATTTAAACCTTTGGGAAGTCTAAAAAGACACCCCTGTGTCACTGCACTGAGGGTGCTGTGTAACACACTTGAAAAGATGCCTATGGAGCTATCTTAAAACTCCAAAGTCAACGAACACAAATGTAAAACATACATCAAAATACATGAAAGAGTGGGAAAAAAGGCTCACACTCTTTCCAGGTAAATAAATCAAGTCCTCAAAATCCAGCAAAGTTGCTGGGGGTCTCAAAGGTGAAGGGAATTAGCACATTTACGAGAATTCTGCCTAACATTGCTTAACAGAGTACACTAGTGAATGAGATCCTTCATCACAGATAGAACATTATTTCCCTGACTTCACTGTTTCAATTCTAACTCATGGAAAATAACCAGTGGATTCCCAAAAGGATCAAGCCTGTCACCCCTCCTTTTCAACATCTATATTTCCCAAATAACAAGGCCGAGCAAATATGCACTCAACCGCTAAAACTATGTTGCAGCACACCAGGCATCTTCATAATGTCCAGAAACAATGAGACCACCACTGCCCTCACTAACTACTTCACACAGGTGAGCACATGGATGACGACAAATACTTAAAACTTAACCTAGCAAAGATTATGATTCTCCTACCCAAAGACAAACCAGAAGTTCCATTACCAAGTCATTGATCAAAACCATAAAAAATAATCAAGAACGTATGTTGGAATCATTATGGACAATGGACTCACCATGGAATGATATGATAAATTATTTATAATGCGCCTGTACACAAGGGTGTCTAGGTGCGACAAAATAAGGAAGGGAAGACAGAAGGAGGACAAAACAACGATCTTACTAGGCCTTGTGTTATTCAGATCGCACAAATGAGGGGGAACGGGAGTGGGAGACGTGCCAGAGGTTAAGGGGAGGGAAGAGTGCAAAGGAATTCATAAGTGTTGCCAGGGAGGTTGCTCATAAGTGCAGAGTCAGGGGACTGTAGGGTTTCAGATAGAGCCCGTTAGTGGTTGGGAGGCCCAGAGGAAGTGCAAGGGCAACTTGTCATGCAGGAGCCAGGTCCCGTATGTCCAGTGGGTGGCCAGGTAACCAATATGCACAGCAGACAGGGACATCAACAAGGCAGAGGGAGAGAGAAAGCTGAAGCGAAAAGGAAGGCCTTGAGTTGCTTCCTGAATCTTAGGTGGTCCGGGTCAAGTTTGAGAGAGGCACCAAAGCTGTTCCAGAAGCAGGACCCAGCTGAGGACAGAGATCTAACCCCTACTCTCTGCCTGGAGAAGCGTCTGACCCTCAGAGAGTTGGAGGTGGATGAACGGAGGGCTCAAGAAGGAAGATGCTTAGGAAGAGAATGTTAGATGTAGTGTGGACCCCGGCTCCAGAAAGCCTTGTTGATGATGCAGAGGGTCTTGAACTTGATCCTTGAAGCAACATGCAGCCAGTGGAGAGCTTTTAGGGCTGGAGAGATATGCTCACTGGGCTTGAGGCCAAGCCCAAGTCTTGCAGTCCTGTTCTGGATTAGTTGTAGAGGGCGAAGAGTAGAGGCAGCCAGATTTAGAATGAGTCTGTTGCAGCTTAGAGAGGACCAGGACTCTAGAGACAGTGAGCTCCTGGGGGTAAGTGAGAAAAGGAAGAATACCTCTGAGGAGGTGCAGCTGATAGTGTGATTTCTTAGAGACGTCAGAGATGTGAGTAGAGAAGGAGAGGGCGAAGTTGAAGATGACACCAAGATTCACAGGAAGGTGCAGGTAGATGGCCCAGTGTGGCCGGCCAGAGTGAATGAGGGAAGGCGGGAGCAGGTGTCCCAATGAGGAGGATCTCAATCTTACTGGCATTAAGACAGAGATTGTTGAAAGCGCACCATTCCTGAATTGCGGACAGACAGTCAGGTATGAGAGAAGGAGCAGAGGAGGCTGAGGGGAACGTGAACAAGAACTGGGTGTCATCCGCATAACACTGAAAGCTAGTACAGAAGGTAGAGATGCGGTGGACCAGCAGTGCCAGATAGTGGTTAAAGAGCCAGGGAGAGAAGTTAGACCCCTGGGGGACACCACATGTAGAGGAAGCGATAGAAGAGAGGAAAGACCCCCGTTGGACCTGGGAGGGTCAATCTGAGAGAAAGGAGATCAACCAGGCTAGGGCCTGACCGGAGATACACAGGTTGTCACAGAGACGATTGAGCAGGATGGCATGGTTGACTGTGTTGAAAGCAGAGGATAGATCAAGTAGAACGAGGACAGGAGGAAGATTAGAGTCTAGATTAGAGAGCAAGTCTTCACGGGTGTTCAGGAGAGCTTATGGCTTCTTCCTACCAGACTTAGTGAGTGGGATATGATAGTCAATAGAATAGTAGTTAGAGAAGATAGGGGAGACAGAGATCACCATAGAGGGTGAGGGCACAGATTAAGGGGTGGGGGGCAGCCCAAGCAGGAGGGGGAGTGGGTCACACATTAAGGGTAAACATAGGGAGGGAGGCATATGGGGGGTCACACACATTAAAGGGGGTAGCAGTAAGTACACCACAGTACAAGAACACTGGAACCTAGCTGGGCCCTAGTGTGAGTGGAGAAAAGAGTGCAAGCAAAAAATGTACACTACAATGGTACTCAAGGGCATGAGAATGCGAGTACAAAACAGAATACACAGCTGTTAGTCATGTGGACCCTAGATGGGAAGAAGAGAAATGCACACAATGTAGCACATAAATGATACAATGGTAACACTACAAACTTAATATGCAAACACCAGCAATCCAAGGAGACCTAGAAGTAAGAGGAAAATTCAAGCGATGCAGTGGAAATTACAATACAATAGTCACAGTACAAACAAGCGTGAAATGCAGAGACACATAAAGGGAAGTATACACTGGTTGCGGCTCAAAGCATCCTGAAGAGGATGGAGATGAGGGAAGGGGGACTGGATTGCGTGGGAGCAATGCTGAAAGGGATGCACAAGGCTGGGAGAGAGGGAACAAGTAGCGTGGTGCACAGCGCAGAGAGGGTTGTGCTAGGCCAAGGTAGCGGGGGCAGTTGCGAGAGGAGCAACACAGAGAAGGGATGCGCTAGGTCAGGGTAGATGGACTTGTAGTATGGATAGGCATGTGGCGCGTAGATGGGGGAAGCTGGGCCTGAGTTGGGAGGCAGTGTACGTAGTGCGAAGAACAGGGGAGAGCAGAGCCTAGTTGTGAGGGAACGCATGTGACACGAAGCACAGGGGGGAGTTGGGCCTAAGTTGCGAGGGAGCGCACATTCCGTGAAGAATGGGGGAAGCGGGCCTAGTTGTGATGGTACGCAGGCAGTGCGTAGATGGGGGAGCTGGGCCAAAGTTGCACGGGAGCGCATGTGGTGCAAAGAATGGGGGGAGCAGGGCCTAGTTGCGTGGGAACACTCGTGGCACGGTAGAAGGGGGAGTGGGTCCTAAGTTGTGAAGGAACTCAAGTCAATAAAGTGAGAGGGGAAGGGTGTGCAGGCAGGGGCAGCAGGCCTAAGTTCGAAGGGAGCAAACATGGGGAAGGGAGAAGGACTGACGCATAGGCGGAGGAAGCAACGGACAGACATGTGTGGAAGAGGGAGATTAGGACAGACACGAAAGTTCACAGAGTTGCGTGGAGTGCAGCAATGCTACTTAGAGTCCCCACACCTTCTTATCTTGCAGACGCAGATGAAGGGTGAAATCGTCCCCACTCACAATCTACGCCATGAACCCATCACCACTTAACACCTGCGTTGCACAACACCGCAGCTTTGTCCTGCAGGGGGATTTTCCACAGAGGGTCCGATCCTCAGTTCTTAAAGGCTCTGGAGCATGGAAAGTTGGGTTACGTGCTACGTGTCATGGGCAGCATCTCCTGCGTACCTACGTTGCACGACACCGCAACCTTGTCCTGCGAGGGCTTTGCCACAGAGGGTCCGATCCTCATTTCTCAAAGAGTTGGGAGCATGGAAAGCTGCATTGCGTGCTACCTGTTGTTTGCAGCGTCTCCTGCATACCTGCGTCGCACAACACTGCAGCATTGTCATGTGAGGGGTTTGCTGAAGAGGGTTTCATGCATTTTTTCAATGATGAGGGCTGGTATTTTGTGTCTCTTGATATCATTTGCATTCAGAAAACATGGATTGTGTCCAAACCTATCTGTGAGGGATTTGATATCTGTTTCATCCTGTAGCTGGTAAGAAATCGGAGCAGACCCTCTGCGGGCATCATGACATTAGTGAAGAGGGGAGGTCCTTGTAAGATCTTAGAATTTAGATGCTTGAACCCCTTTATACAATTGGTACTGTTGTCTTAGACAAGGGAGAAGGACCAGGCTCCCCTGCTATTATCTCTTTTCAATGTGTATTGGAATCCGGCAGGAAGTGTTTGTGGGGACAGTGATACATTCTTAAAGGCTCAGGAGTGTGGAAAGTTGTGTTGCCTGCTACGTGTGGTCTGGCAGCGGCCCTGTCCTGCGAGGGCTTTAGTTTAAACAAAACAAAAGCTTTACACTGACAAATTCATAACCCTGCACGTGCACTTTTTAGAATGTTTCTGTGCACGCCTTCCTTTACTATCTTTAGTAAATGTATCTCATCTCATTTCTACTCCATTTAGGAGCTTGATAGGTACTCTTCTAGTTGGCCTTGCCTCAGGAATCCTTAAACCCCTATTTGGAGTCTTTTTTTTAGTGCGTATCCTTCTGTCCCCCTGGAACCCGGAATCAAGGTATCTACTTATCTTCCTTATAATCCCCAAAAATCTATTACTTTTATATATATTTATTATTTACCACACAGTCCCTTCTCCTATTTTTGCCACTTTCAATGTTCTACTTCTTCCGTGGCTCAGCTCGGGTCCTTCGGCATCGACTCTTCCTCAACCAACCAGTTCGCCTTCCGTCCTTAGTGGAGAAATGCTACTGCCACCATCGATCAATCAGACAGATTTTGTCGTTCCTCACCTTAACACACAGAACCTTTGCCATCATAGCACTGATATTATCAAGAGCTGACAACATCAACAGCCTATACCCTTATACCTCAGTATGCCAGACTACGTCACAAAGAAATATCAGCGAATACAGAAAAAAGCAGCAATAGTATTGCTCATACTCATTAGAAGGCAACACATAACTCCAGCACTCTGGACTCTCCACTGGATACTGGTTAAAGAAAATGTATCCATTTCAAAACACTTTGCATGCTGACAATTTCAGGCCCATGGATCCGAATTCATCCTATATGAACGAAAAAGGACACTAAGAACAAGAGACTGTACTACTAGAGATCACGGGCTATATCAGAGAGAGAAACAGATGATCGAATTTTTACAGCCAGGTGGGCATATTCTGGAACACTCCAAAGGAAATCGACATAATCGAGGAGCACCTTAGGTTCAGGAAAATGCTAAAAACCTAGACTCTCAACATCCGATCAACTAGCAAATCACCCAGAAACCAGAAGACCATTTGCATAGTCTGCCAACTAACCACCTGGACCCAAGAACAAGAGAACTACCTACACTTTGCGACTTGAATAATGGTCAAGGGATTGTCACATCATCCTCCCCCTCACTTCACCACTTAAAGGTAATGACACACCACTATGCAACTGGTGTATTCTTGAGACTTTTCATCCTGCCTGCCCACTGTTTACCAGATTTCAGTCATGCCACAACAGGCTCTGCACAAGTTCACAGGTGAGACTCTCCTAAGTGCCTCAACCTATACTCACCAATTCCAGACTGGCCCCTGGGGACCTATGAAATACTGGCAAACAAACTACATCTGCTTTTTTATGTCTCATTTTAGCCTTAAGTGACCCACCCCCTAAACCCTCAAGTCCTGCATTCAAACACAACACATGCAAACAAACTAGAATATTAATACAAGGGGTCCTAATACCCCTTTCACCAGATGGCAAAAAACACAACACATCAATTTATTCGTATTTTTAAAGTGCACAGCAGCCCCAGGGCATCGTACATGTACACCACTAGGTTACATACCCCCCCCCTCATGAATACATACAAAGACGATGGGCACAAGATGTCTGCAAACAATTAGAAACTCACTTGCATGCATTGCTCGGGATACTTTCGGTCTTCAGGCATCAGCACGAGAGCACAGTAATCTTACATGTTCCCTGTTCTCCCACCAGTCTCCACCCACCCTCTTGCAAAGCAACTGAAGACCTTCCAAATGGCAGTGCTGTGCGGTATAGATCCAAACAACAGAACATGCCATTATCGTGGTGGACCTTTCACTATATTCCCCAACGAATCAGAAGATTCTCTGAATAATTACCTCATTTGGTTGCTTCGGATGATGCAAGCAGTGATTACAACACTGCTGTCCAAGTTACGACCACTTTTTGGCATTGAATTCTTCAGTTAACAAGGCCATGAACTTCTAAGTGGCTGCGCCTGTATGATGCACTAGCTTGCATCATTATTTGCACAGGAGACTGCCTTTCACCACCGCCGCGTTATGTGCTATGTCTTTCATTCATGCTGATGACCTTATTCTTTTTTCCAAAACACAAACTGGTTTACAACTGTTGATCAAAGGTTTGTATTTTTATGTTTCTGAAAATTCCATGACCATTAATCTGGCTAAGACCCGGATTATGGTATGCCAAAAACAGCTCAAGCGCCAGAAGCATTTTGTTTGGACTCTAGGCAAAGAACGGATTTCAATCACTCTGTCCTATAGATACCTAGGTGTTATGATAGGTACCGCTATGAGTGAATCTCTCTATTTAGCCGATATAAAGTCCAAATTGCAAGCCTTAACATCACAGTCAAAGGCAATTTTGTATACATTTGGCAAATTCACATGTAGTCATCTGTTGCTGTTGCTTTCCCTGAAGGTAACGCCTATTGTCACTTATGGCTCAGAGTCCCGTGCACCAAAATCACGTACCTTTTGGGATCAGCTTGAAGGCTGGTTTTGGTGCTCTCTATTTAATCTGCCTAGTTGTGTACCAATTGTTCTGAACCGCTTTGAATTAGGTATGCTGTCATTATATTGTATGGTGGCCTGGAAACTAATTGCGCTGTTTAGAAAATGCTTAATCTTGTTTCAATATTAATGACATTCCCTAGCACAATATTTATTACAATCTAATCATCAGTTTCCGAAAGTATGGCGCTAAATGGTGATAGATACTCTCACTGATGCCGATATCTCAATTGAAATACTGATTAATGATCCGAATCGTGCTAAAATTAAAATGTATCATACAGATTGGATTAATACTCAGGAAATATGTCGTCTTTATAAAGACTACACCCCTGCACATTTTGGTCATAAGCAATATATAATCACTGAGTCTTATCTAATCAAATACCCATCACATAAATTTAGAAATGTCTATATACAATTCTGTTTTAATTTGTGGATCACTAAAGATATCCTGTGCAGATGCCAGATGTTAGGCCCAAGTGGGAATATCTGTTCCAAAAGTCCAGAGACTCTGAAACATATTGTGGTTTACTGTCCTGTATTGTATGTACTTCTTCACAAGTCTTTTGCACGTTATTTTAATTTATCGATGGAAAATAAGGAGCTCTGGATACTGATATTTGGTGCAAGGTGTATATCTATCCAATTGGCTACTATTGGGTTCTTAAATGAATTAGATTTGAAATAATATATAGATTGTGGGTTGCCCTATTTTACCAAATGAAGCTGTAGTATATTATCTGCTTTCATTTTAAACAATATTGTATGTAAATGATTTTATGACTTGAATTTGTGATTTGACCATAGTGAAATGACCAACACTTCTCTGTATTTTTGTGTTACTGTAATTGTTTTAAATTGAAAGGTTGCTATGTGCAGCCAAAACAATAAATACAAAAAAATAAACATAAAAATATATATCTTTCATTTCGCAGGTAGTGCTCCTCGGTGTCCTATAAGTCAGCATTGAGTGCACTGTCAGCAACCTACATACATCATTATTCTGCATGGAAGTTCCTCTGCCGTGGCAACCTCTAATTCCGGCGTTCTCCTGGCACTTGACAATGATTGTGATCATATCATTCCAGCTGGTTGTCATGCTTTCCAAGGTTAATCGAAGCAGCATCTTAAACAAGCGTGGATGCCACTTTCAAACATGCCCATTAAAGGCAGGGGAAGCTATTTGAATAGCTGTGTAATTCGTGTGATAGTATGAGGTCCGCCCCCCCCCTCCCATATCGCATTCTATAATAGCAACATCGCTATCCATTAGTCAAGCATGGTAAAGTGTGCCCCGTTCATACATCGGCCCTGTCAGCAGTGGTCACATGCACCAATTTATAACAGCATACAAGGGCATGCACTTGGAATACAAATTAAAGTCAGTCTTTGCCAATAATTCGTGCTCAAAGAAGCTGTGTATTATTTTACGTGAACATAATGTATGTGTGTTAAACAACAGACTCGGTTGTGGCTTGAGCCTGTTCCACTCCCACAGACCCTTTTCAGTGTGTGCTGGCCCTATCCAACCCTGCATCTTGCAAAGACCCTATATTGTCACACGACTTTCTATATTGAAGGTTGTTAAAGATTGCAGTGTTGTAATTGCACTGCTTTAGTGAACCCCATTTTCAAGGGTTGTCGAAGTGATTAAAACAGTAAGAGTTTGCAATTGCAGTCAGTCCCATGGGGCCACTTAGAACAGTGTAACCTACTTCCACAGCTCAGAACGGGTTTATTTAACTGCATCATTGATCCACACACACGTTCCCAATGTGAGTCATTGTGTTGGAGCGTGAGGCTTCTCAGGTGGAACCGGACTCGATCCATTTCAATAGTTATTGAGATAGGATGGGAGACAATCTCTATCCATAATGTTTGTTGCAGAGAGACATTCTGTACTCTTCTGCCTCGCATATCCCACCATGCGCCTGTTTTCACTTGTAGTAACTCTCAGTTTCTTAACTTCCCTGTATTATCTTTCTTTTGCACTCCATCTACTCTGCAACATTCCCCTCTACCTCCCAAACACGCCTTTCTCATCTGCACATTTGGCTCTCCTCTTCCAAACTTCTTTATATATAGCTTACCTGAATCTCTCCTTCAATCATGTATCTGATGCTACTTCAATGCTCGTCACTTCTTCCCTTCTGAACCACTTTTTTCCACCACACACATTTCCTTACCTGCACCAACTTTCTCGCATTGCTGCCTCTATCCCCCTCACAACTGCCCCTTCGACTTCCCTGCAGTCTTTTTTCACCAGGTTGTTCTGTTTTCTGCCCCTCTATTTCCTGTGGACACCTAGTCTCCTGTTTACCCCTCTCTCTTCATTAGTCCTCACTAGACCTAACTAGACCCTTGCCTTCATACCCTATTTTGAAGTGGTCCCCATGCACAATACTCTCTCATGTCCTCTTTCTACATGCACCCGCGTCCTGTGCATCCATGCCCACCTATGTTGACACTTCTTTCTTTTCTGTTTTAAACCTCATTCTTTTCGTGACTTTCTCTTAGCCCTGCCCACACACACACACATACACAGACACACTTGTGCACACACACACACTCGCACACACATAAACCTCACACACACACACACTGTGACAAGTGATGAGTAGAGGTCAAACCACCTATTCTGTCCCCAAACACACACACTTGCACACACACACACCTCACATACACACACACTGTGACAAGTGATGAGTAGAGGTTAAACCACCTATTCTGCCCACCACAATTGCACAAAACCAGAGTTAACAAAATCATAAAGGTAAAACAGTCACAGTTAGGAAATATACCTCCTTTGCCTTTTGTGGTAAGTTGGGCCAAAGAAATGCTATACTCTCTAACAGTCCAAACCAAAGGAAATGTCCAATCGATGTACTATTAAAGTATATATAATTTAATTAAACACATAAACTGCAATAATAGTTAAAGAGAAAACCACTGTACAAAACCCACCCCTGTGGAAAGAACAGAAGATATGCACAGGTTGAAAGATGCAGCACTGTGGGCAATGAAGCACGCAGTTACTCCTTCTCTCATCACATAATGTGTCCCTTTCTGCAAATGTAAAGCCTGTTGTGTGTTTTTTTAACATCTTATACCCCTTTTATGCACTGCATTTTGTGTCTCTTTTCGCACATTTGAAGCCTGGTGTGTATTTTTTAACATCTTGCATCCCTTTTTTTGCACTGCATTTTGTGTCTCCTTTTGCAAATTTGAAGCCTGATGTGTCATTTTTAACACCTTGCACCCCTTTTTGCACTGCATTTTGTATCTCTTTTTTTGCAAATTTGAAGCCTGGTGTGTGTTTTTTTTTATAACATCTTGCACCCCTTTTTGCACTGCATTTTGTGTCTCTTTTTGCAAATTATAAACCTGGTGTGTGTTTTTTAACATCTTGCGCCGTTTTTTCACTATATTTTGTGTCTCTGTTTGCAAATTTGAAGCCTGGTGTGTGGTATTAACGTCTCTGCACCCATCTGTAGTACTAAAATATTCACAGTGCATCTGCTCTCTTGGTTGCCTTGGCAATTAGGTCGCCTGGTGAGTTTGTGTTTGGACTGTGCTATGCAGCCCTTCTTTTTCCTCCAACTATCCTCCGCCAACCCTATGGCACGTAACATCTCCCCTATCTTCTCTAACTGCTACACTATCACATATGCTCCTTCTCGCAAGAAGTCTGGAAGAAAAAAATCTTTAAAAAGTCATCCTGACCATTTACCCTGGCCTACCCATCGCAGACCCCTGTGTCAGCGCAACTTGTAGACAGATCTTCACTGATATCCTCTTTTCTGTCCCCTCTCCAGATCTATGGAATGTTCATCTCATCACTACTCTCTCTCCTCTAACATCCTCTCCCATTAATGGTGGAATCAAATGGGAAGTCCTCTTGGCGGGCTTTGCATTATCCAGGTGTATTAATGTCTATCACACTGACACTGGCAAATTAAGGCATGATTTGGCATGGCTCCAGGCCGACGGGGATAGCTCACCCGGAGAAACGTCTTGTCGACTTCCCACTTCCATTCCTGCCTACCCAGCTAAAACCGACCGTTGCTGAGATTAATGACCAGCACCGTTATGTGTCTTCTTGGGCCGTGGCCCCCCAATCATCGTCAGCCTCCGCCCACTCCCAGCACTTGCCTTGTCACCCACTGGCCTATGCCGCCACAGGCCTGCACTTATTTATTGGGAGCTGCCACTCACCCAGGCACTTACAGCTGCTCACTCTCTACCACTTCCCTCCTGGTACACCTAGCACTTACCCCCACTCCCTCATCCGTTCTCTTCTCTTTGCACTTGCACTTTTTGACTGCTCACAAGGCCTAGTAGGTCCGCCTCTATCTTTCATTAATTTATTTGATTTTCATTGCCATGTTCCCTCCCTGTTGCCCTGTGGGCGCTTTGAAACACAATTTACTTGATATATAATCGCCTTATAAATGCACAATAAAATAAAATAAATAAAATGTCTGCGCACTGTAAGAGGATTCAATTCAGCACTACAGCTAAGTTAACGCCTAGTCTAGAATACTGAATGAAAACCCTTATTGATATATCTTTAGGTCCAGTTCATGCGTTCTGGATGACTACCCTTATATAACACCCCTCTCTTGGAATCCCCCTGACCCCACTGAGCCAAGAAGTAGTTCTGTTTTGCAAGTTGAAAGGGTTTATTTGATAAATTAAAATATAGATATCACACTTTATAATAAATTAATAATTGAATATCACACTTAATCTGATATGGGAAATATTAACAACGGAGAATCTGGCACTAGCACACTTCTTTATAATGACTAATGAGTTAACATGAAATGGATAAGGTAGCACACTGGGAAATAGGAACAAAAGTATACTGTGGTAGAGGATGCTTTATGTAGCTCAGGTGGATGCAATATTCACTGAATGCAGTACAGAAAATACTCAATATGATTTCAACCAAACAATGTAATCACTTTTCTCTGGCAATCCCCTCCCCCCCTTTGATGCAATGCAAGGAATGGAAGGAAGCACACAGTTCTCAGAAATGCAATCAACTGTAATTCAGTTCACCCCAGCAAGCTTAAACAACAGAAAACAGATAGGAGTTTTGAAATCACAGGCCCAAATTCTTTGATATGTGCTGGCAATGAATGAGAAATATGCTAAATTTGCTTTTAATTCCCTTATAGAGGTTCAGGGTGAGTGGTATCTAGTTAATATTAGTCCAGGCTCACACTAGCAATGATGCAGGAATGATTAGCAGGTTAAACGAATTTCTGGCAATGAAATCAGGCAGCAGCAGTTTTTTTTTACATGTGAAGAAATTGCAAATCGCGGCAAAATTCGCGGATGCGTGTTTCGCGATTGCGGTAAAACTATAAGGGCTAGGAATGCGGTTCTTGGTGCGATTCAAAGCTACGATTCTAAGCTATCAAATAAAAGTTATTGCAAGTCTCTAGCACAAACGGTTGCGGAGATATGAGCGATTTAATAAAGGTCGTTTTTGGTTTTGTAAATTTTAAACGCACACTTTTTCAAAATGACAAGTGACAAACTTTTGCAGCTAGAATGACAGGTGACAGCTAGGAGGCAGTTCTACTTAGGTTAAATAGATGAATTAGATGAATTTAAACTAAGAGATGTGTTCTGAGTTTTGCTAAGTACTCACAAGAGATTTTGAACAGGAAAGCGACTTGTCACGATCTGGTCAACAGTCTGGTCAGGTCTTTCCGGGTTCTGCTCACAGCGCCTGGTCTGGTCTCTCTGCTAGGCACAGCACTGCTTTCTCTCTGGGTTCTGCTCACAGCTAGGCACAGCACTGCTTTCCCTCTGGTCTGGGTTTTGAAGTCTCTAGTTTGGCTTTCAGGAGGTTGATGAATTTGAAGTCTGGATCTCGGGATGTTGTCTGGTCCAGCAAAGTGCGCTGCAGCAAATGGAATTTTAGGTCCCTACCTAAGTTTCAGTGGTCCATTTATATGTTCTCCAAGTGGGTGTGTGTGTCGCATCACTAGCCTTGCCCCTCTCCACTTTCCATTGGTCCAGCTTTCATCCCTTACTTGATTGGGGGAATGAAATGAAGTGTCATCATGATGAGGTCTGTTTATGATACAGAGAACCCACCCCTTTCAACTTTATACACAATCTATATCTGACCTAAAAACATATTTGCACAGGTACACATTTGATTAAAATCACATATACATGGTGTGGCTGAATTTAGCCATGTCTCTGTCCAAATGTGTTCATCCTCGGAGCTTGCATTCAAAAACGGCCACTTCTAGCACTTATTCATGTGCTGCACAACATTGGATCTTCATTAAATTTTACACAACTGTTCCTCACATATCTACCCACATACCAATGCATTTTCGTTTGTCTAGCTGAAACAGGGAGTCTGTAATATTAATAAACAATGGGGTTTTGCCCCAGAACATCACTCAAATTCGAGTTTGGCCTTGAATGAAAGGTACATTTTCTTAATTAAAGCTCTCAAAGTTATACATTTCTGTCATTTGATTACAAAGAGTTATCAGTGTTTTTGTAAAATATATATTTTCTTTTCAATTCAATCCTCAGAGTGTTGAGGTCCGCCTCCAAGACTTGGGTGGGTCAGTCCTCTGGGCAGGCAGGGCTTTGTTGACATTAAACAGTTCAGAATTAACATATTCCTTTCAGAGGAAAGGGTCCTTTGTGTGGTCTCTGGGAAGCTCCCAGCCAGTCTGCCTTCTATCAATCAAGAGGTCATGTGAGATTCTAACTCCTGGTGTGAAGCTCTTGAGGTGATAGGGTTTCCCAGGCTTCAGGCCTCTGGGAACAGCATGTGGCTAATTTTTAATTAAAATGCAGCCTTTGAAGTCAGCTGAGTCAAATCCCTTTGTCAGCAACTGCACTCAGTTCTCCAGTCAGAGTTTAGACCGCTAGTGCCGCCTAGAGGATTTTGTTGGCACTGCATGCAACTTTGGGATTTTCTTGGATTAATGCATTCTAAACACACACAAAAAGGGTTGAATCTTTAAAGTGGTCCAATGAGTCACGATTTCAGCAACTTTTTGACATCAGTAAAAGTGGATTTTGTCAACAAAGACCTTTCTTTACACTGGTGGGTGGCAAGTTAGGTAACCATTTTGGTGTGCGCACAACTGCGCAGCTGTCCTGGATTCTGGGATGAAATGATGGGCGGCGACAGCGCATCCCCATCTTTACCCACTCCAATTATTTATTTTTGTTCTGGGGCAAAATGATGGGCAGCGACAGCTTAATCCCCATATTTACCCCGTCTAATGATTCCACATGGGTCAAAACAATGGTTTCAGACTACTGTGCGGGTAGTCCAATGGTGGTTTTAGGCAGCGTCCTTCTGTGCCCATAACATCGGCAAAAATGGGTGGCAGCCTATTCTTCCTGCATTTCCCGGTGCATTTTCTGGGAAGCTCTGGTCATCATGATGTTTTCATGTCAGTACTGCACAGTTTTGAGGTAGGGCTAGGATGCATGGGTAAATACATCCCACAAGCCCCCCTCTTGCGATGGCCATCCTATTTCACGAATGGGACTCGCAAGATCTGGGATGTTTCCTCATCTTCTTCCAATAGATGGCATAGTTCAGCATCTTTTCCTCCATCCGGTACTGATCGATCGGTTCTCCTCGCCGGTCCTGATGGGAATATTGGGCGGTACCCCGAGCCCGTTGCGTCTCAGCTCCCGGTCTCCGGATCGTCCTCCTTGGCCCGTCTCAAGGTTTTCTTTCTCCTAGGACGACAAAGGAAGAGCGGCAATACCTACTCATAGACGTTTTTCCACCACTGTTGAGATGGTGGGACAGCATATGCATTTCATCATGACAAAACATTACATTCTTATTTTGATAAAGAAAACAGTATAACTAAGAGACAGTTTCATGCAAATCACAATATTTTAGAGACTAGATGTGGTATGTTTTATGATTGGAACTGAATTAGTCTGATACAGTACCCGCTAGGATTCCAGAGGATTCCTCCAGTTGTTGCAGAGTGTGCCTGGGATGGCAACACTTCAACTGGTTTATGTGGACCCACTTGTCTTCCCCCTCTGCCGAACCACCTTTGGGGATGCGGATCTTGTAGGCCACCGGAGAGATCTTATCGACGATCTCAAAGGGTCCCTTCCATGTAGGCAAAAATTTGCGCTGCTTGGCCTGGTTCCTTTGGAAGTTGTATAGATAGACCCGGTCTCCCACCTGATATTCCTTCCTGGAAGTTTTCAGGTCATAATGGGTCTTCATGCTATCAGTCGATCTTTCTAGATTCCGCTGAGCATAAGCAAAAGCATGTTGGAGGTGTTTCCTTAAATTCTCTACATACTCATGAGTAGTGGAGGCATTTATCAGTGTCTGCTCTTGGGTCCTGTAGAGCAAATGCTGCGGAAGCACCATCTTGCGCCCAGTCATCAACTCAAATGGTGACATTTTGGTTGCAGATGAAGGGGTAGATCTGATGGCCATTAGGACCAGAGGTAATCGGATATCCCAACTTGGCCCAGAATCTGCCACAAACTTCTTTAATATGCTCACAATTGTCCGGTTATATCTCTCTACTGCCCCAGAAGAAGCTGGTCTGTAAGCAATATGCAGCTTTCTCTTGACCCCCAGTATCTCCCACATCTTTGTCATTACTTCACTGGTGAAGTGGCTACCTCTGTCTGACTCAATCCTTTGAGGTAGACCAAAACGGGAAAAGATGTGGTTAATCATCAAGGCAGCTGCAGTTTCTGCCTTGCAATTTGGGGCTGGGAGACATTCCACCCACTTGGTAAACAAGCATGTCACAGTCAACATGTACTTATTCCCCCTAGCCGAGCGAATCACAGGGCCTACAAAGTCGATTTGTAAATCTGACCATGGCAGTGTCATCCCCCGCTTTTGTAAAGGCGCCCGGTGCGTGAGGGATGATGGCTGAAATTGTGCACACACAAGACAACCCTTCAGGTACTGGTCGAGGTCCTGCCCCATGTGTGGCCAGTATGCAACCTCTCTTAAGATTTCCAATGTTGTGTGAAACCCCCTATGACCGGCGGTGGCCGCATCATGGGCGTGACTTAACATCAGGCTTCGGAATGAGGTAGGAACCACCCACTGATCATGGCCAGCTTTGGATTTCCTTACCAACAAACCGTCTTGGATCCGGAACATTTTGGGACATTTCATCAACACTCTTAGGTCCTCTTTCCCAATGTAATCGGTATCCGTCAGGGGAAAGTTCTCAGGGTCCTCAAGGTGCTGGTAAAATTTACCAATTATTGGATCCCCCTTCTGAGCAGTAATCAAATCAGCATCAGGGGTCTCCTTACTCCATTGTGCAATTGAGAGGTCGTTGTGAGCATTTGTCTGGGACCTAGTGATGGCAGTGACCTGGATTTCCCCCAACAGGGACTCAATCTCAATTAGATCCCCTTGGATGGCCCCGGTTTTGGCCAGCTGATCAGCTAAGTCATTTCCATTTTTGTCTGGTCCCTCTACTTTGGAATGACCCTTGATCTTTTTCCAATAGATGGTCATCTCATTCGATGTGACCAGATCATCAATGTTTTGGATCAACTTCCCATGTTTCAAGGGTTTGTTGTTAGCACATAACATGCCTCTGGTTTTCCAATTAACCAGGTGCTCCACGAACCCGTTCCGTACATAATCCGAATCTGTGATTATGACCAGTTCGTGGAGTTGATGCTGGACAGCAGTGAGGATGGCCTGATGCACAGCCATCAATTCTGCCACCTGACTACTTCGGGGACCAATTTTGTATCCAGCGGAGGGTTCTGGGGACTCATTCACCCATGCATTCCCTACGCCGGCCACCAGTTCTTTCTCCCCGTTGTTGTCGACATGGTAAGAGCATCCATCCACATACACAGTGGGCATTCCCTCACACTTGTCTTCTTCAAAGACTTTGTGGGGGGAATTAAGGTATGCCTCCATGTTGTCCTTTATTTTTAGACTTTCGTCCTCGAGACAGTTTTCTCTGGCACAATCATGCAAGTCAGCCAGACCTTGCGCGAGGGGACTCTTCTTGTTTTGGCCATATCTGACCTCCACAGGAAAGCCTTGCATTGACAGAATCCAGGAAGTAATTCGGGAATTACTCACATTTCCGGCCCGGATTCTGTCACTTTGGAGATATTGCAGAGGCTGGTGTGGAGTCTCCACTATGATGTGTTCCCCCTGGATAAACGGGCGGTAATTCTTCAATGCCCACACCGTTGCCAGGAGTGCCTTCTCACAATCGTTGAATTTTTCCTCCACAGAGGATAAAGTTTTGCTCGCATAGGAGATTACTTTATTGACCTTGTCATGCTTTTGGTATAATACTGCCGTCAAGCACGTATTAGAGAACCCCGTCTCCAGGAAGAACTCCTTGTTTCTGACAGGGTAAGCTAGGCAAGGAGCTTGTGAGAGGCTTCTTTTGAGTTGTTTTACTGCCTCGGCTTGTTCTGGACCCCATTCCCACTTGACCCCCCCCTTCAGGAGATGAATCAGGGGTCTGGTGATCTCTGCATAGCCCTCAATGAACTTTCTGCTGTAATTAGTCAGTCCAAGGAGGCTCCTTAGTTCCCGCAGAGTTGTGGGGTCTTTCAGTTTCTGAAGTGCTTCCACTTTCTTTTCCTGGGGACAGAGGCCCTGAGGAGTAATCTCATGCCCCAAGAAATTAACACGGGTTCTACACCACTGTGCTTTCTGAAAGGAAAGTTTTGCTCCGGCGGCCCTCAACTGTGTCAGAACATAACGGATCTCTGCTATGTGTTCCTCCCCAGATGAACTTTTGATGAGGACATCATCTACATAAGCCAGGTTACCCCTCGTACCCAGGTCGGGCATGGCCTTATGTAGGAAAATATTGAACTCATTACCGGAGTTAAGGTATCCGAAGGGAGTCCGGGTCCATGTGTACTGCTGGCCCCCAAAGGTAAAAGCCAGCTTGTATTGGTCCTCCCTACTGACAGGCACGGTCCAGTATCCATTGGTCAGGTCTATTGCAGTGAATACCTGTGACCCCTGGATCTGGGCCAGCCCTTGGTCAATGTAGGGCAGAGGCCATCGGGAAGTATGGACCCGTTTGTTGAGCTCCCTGAGGTCGGCGCAGAGTCTCCACTGGCCGTTTGGCTTCAATATTCCCAGCACCGGATTATTGAAGGTGCTGTGGACTGGACGGATTATTCCCCGGGACTCAAGGTTCTTAATTATTTCAGTAAGGGACTCCATTGATGCGAGAGGCAAGCGATATTGCTTCACAAACACAGGAGTCATGCCAGGGTCCGTGGGGATTGTTGTGGTGTGGATGTCGGTGCGACCACAGTCATATGAGTCTACCGCAAAGAGATCTTGGAAATCCAAGAAAACTTGTTTCAACTTTTGCTTTTGTTCCAGAGTCACACAGGCATCAGCTAGGTTGACTCTCTCTTCCACCATCTGCCTGAAGCCTGGAAAGACTTCTGGTTTGGCTATCTCCGCGGCCTCCTCCAGCTGGGTGGAGAAGTCCCTGGTCAGAGTGCTGATTTGGACCGGAGGCTTCAGGTGGGAAAGGCAGCCCTCATGGACTTGGAAAATCACCTCATCCCTCCTGAAGTCACACGTCACATCTTCCTTACCATAGGGGCAGGAAGTGTACACCAGGAAGTTCCCCCCATGCCGGGTGAAAATCCTGTCTGGTGTTGTATTGTCCTCACTGTCACTGTCAACACAGTCCTTGGGGATTGGTCCTAACAGTTCATTTACAAGATCAATGGAGAAATGTCGGTCATCAACCGCCATTCCAATAATGGTGCCTGCGGCTAGAGTAATACTCTTTAAGTCGCTGTTATCCACCTCTATTAGAATGGGGTCATGTTCTATGTTGACTAATGGAGTCGGGTTTACCCCCAACCCTTGCGGTTGGAGAGAAGCATTTAGATGTATGTAAGCATCAGGGTTTTTCAACTCTTGTCCCCTTTTAACTTTCACTTCCAGGGAGAATTGTCGGGTCCTTTCTGGGATGGTGACTTCCTCTTTAACCTGAATTTCAACCGCATAAGGTAGCAATTGAGCTGACCTAAATGCTTTTTCTGGATCATCAAAGCCCATGGGATTATCCGCTAATCGGGACCAAGCTTTGAAGTTTATTAGGTCCAAACTAATGGCAAAGCGATTGAGAATGTCACTGCCTAAGTAAAAGGCGGCAGGGACGTCTCGCACGACCCAACAATTATGGACTATGCTCTTGTTGCCAATGGAGATTTTGAGCATACACCTGCTTGGCAGGAGATGTTTTGAATTGGGTGCTTCCAGGTCCATTTCCCATTTGTCTATCAGTTTGAAGGTGGGAATGGTTGGATCTTTTGGGAGTTGGCGGAACATGGCTTCGCTGATGAAGCTCTTACCGTTGTTCACACACACTCGAGCGAGAACAGAGTCCTTCCCATCATTTAACTGAACAGGGATGAACAACTGCTCTCCAATTTGCTGAACATCAGTCAGGCTTTGAGCTGATTTCACATCTTCCTGGACTATAGGAGTGGGAGTTTCTGATTGTGGATTGGTATAGAATTTCAGAGTGTTTCCTTCCAGCGTGGAATACCACTTTAGACTGGAAGGAAGGTTGATTTTCAGAAATAGAGAGGACCCCCCATCACCAGTCTGTTGTCCTACTGCTATTACTGTCACGTCTGGAATTTGGCTATTCTGGAAGTGAAATTCTACTTGGTCAGATTTTTGTTCAACCATGTGGCAGGTGCCGTTTAAACTAACATGGTTGACACTCTGTTTTAATTTAATGGGTCGGCTAGTCTGAGTCCAGAGGACCTTGTTTACGCAATCTATTAGGGGTGACAACCTTCTCAGGAGGTCATTCCCTAGTAAACAAGGGGTGCCCTCTGGGGTCACAACTATGACCGGGTGTTTCAACTTATGTCGCCCGATCTTAATGTCCAAGTCTGCCGTCCCCTCGACGGGAATTTCCTTCCCGTCAAAGTTCTGCAGTTGTCCAGGAAGAGAGGTGAGAGGAATTTGGTAATTCTCTCCCCTTCCTGCATTCAGTTCGTCAAAGGCCCTTCTGGACAGAAGGGTAGCTTGAGATCCAGTGTCCACCAGTGCTGAGATTGTACCCTGCCCCTGTACTTGTACCGGGGCATAATATCTTCCCTCCTTCTCCTCAAGGGGGCACAGATAATGTACATTTTTGGACAACTGGTGGGCTAATTTTCTGGTTTTGGACATCGCTAGCGAAGAGATTTGGGCAGAATCTTGTGGAGAGCCTTGGGAATCTGGAAGAAAAATTTTGCAACTGGAGATCAGAGCCATTGTGGGTTCCCCTGGCTCCATTTCTGGGCCGCCCCCCCCTTTTTGGAGGCAATCCCCAGGATGGGTTTGAACCAGGGGATTTTCTTGCTGTTGGTTCTGGGATGAGATGGTGGGCGGCGGTAGCTCACTCTCCACATCTCCCCAGTCATGATTTGCATCCCTAGGGACCCATTTTTCTTTGGGAGGAGTTCCCCCCTCTCTGAAGGAGAAAATCCTTTTCCCAGGATCCTCTGAGGATCCCTCTCCCTCAAATTGGAAGATCTGTACCTCCTCCTCAAACTGAGTCTGTTTGGGTCTTTTGTTTCTCCTACCCCCCCTCTGCTCCTTAGGAGGCAGACTTTCAGGGGCAAGAGATTTTGTTTCCGGTTCCTGGGTTTCCAGGGGCTGTTTACAAGTGAGGAAGGAAGCTTCCTCCAAGGCTTTACACCCCCCTTCCCTTTGTGCCTCCTCCCTGGGAACCGGTGATTTATCGGGGTGCTGCCCCCGTCATTGTTCTGGAGCACCAGGTCCAGAGTTGGGTGCGTTCTGCGCTGGCACGCCGATCTGAGGGTTCTGCTGCGCCCTCAGTATATGACCCATATCCCGCGCCATGTTTTGAACCTGGCGCTCTAACTGGGAAACCCGCTCAGGCTGATACGGGGCCCTGTTTTCTCCCCTGGGCTGATCCCGGGAAGGGTAGCTATCCCTCCTTTGGTAATACCCCGGGTTGGGAAGATTTTGGTACCCCTCCACCCTTGGCCTCCCCTCTCCCGGATTCAGTGGTCTGGGCTCAGGGAATTGAGGAAAGAAGGATGGATGATTTTGGGGTTGGAAGTCGGGTGGATATCTGGGGAAAAAGTTCTGCCCAGGGTTTGGTACATTTCTGCCCTCCTGTGGGAAGTTTGGAGGGAAGTTCCCTGGGTTTGGTGCTTGGCTGGATCCCCCCCCTTGGGCTGGAGGAGTCCACACATAACCCAGGATGGGTCTGTTACCTTTGTAGCGAGGACTTACATAGTCAGGAGAGCGAGGGACCCCATTTGTGGGGCTGCCTCCCTGGCTCCCTGTCTGTGACTGGCCCGAGGACCTTCTGGGCCTAGCATTATTCGGTGCAGGTAGGTTTTTAGGCCCCCCCATCTCCAAATCCAAAACGGGGGTGACCTTTACCTCTGCCACCTTGGCAGCAGCAGGGGTGCTGTTGGCTTTGGGGTTTTTCTGGGCATTGCTTTTATTTTCTATGGGCTTCTGCACCTCATAGATGCGGGTAGCCTGTTCAATGACCCAGTCTAAAGATCTTTTCTCGTGAAAATCCCTCACGAGCTGGGTCATGATATATTTGGGCAAGGCATGGAAAAACGTGTTGATAAAATCACGGCTATCCGTGCGCACCCTTCTTGTGGTCTGTGCAAAAGCCCGCTTTAACTCCTGCACAAATTCTTGTGGGGCCTGATCCTCCCCACATTGCAAATTGTAGGCTGCCTTGCGAGCCTCTTGAGGATTTCTGTGAACAGAAAAATGTTTCAGGATGGCCGCCTTATAGGTGGACCATCTTAAATGATTTTGGTCCTCCAGCCCCGCAAAGAAACTGGAGTATTCCGGGGAGAAGGTCCACTTTACGTATTGAATGCAGCTTTGGCTGTCCTTCAAATGGAAAGTCTCCATCATTTGTTCAAACAACTCTAAGTGCTCCCAAACAGAATACTTAGAGTTCTTATGGTAAGGCGTGATGACGCTCCTGATCGCCTTAATCTGCTTTAAGGGGTCCTTAAGCAAGGCCCTTTTTGCCTTATTGGCCTTTTTGGTTCGGGTAACCCTTGTCCATTCTTCGTCGGACTCAGAGGCACTGCTCCCAGAGGTTCCCGTCTGTTCTTCCAGGTTTTCCCGGATTCTGCGAGCCTGGGAATGGCTGGCAGAATGTGGGGACCTGGTCTCCTGTGTCCTGCGCAGTTCAGAGGAGTCTTCAGATTCCTCCTTGCTGCCAGGATTGGATGGGTACCCCCTCCACTGACCTAACTGGGCAGAGGTTTTCAGGATGCCCTTAATGGGCCTACTCTCCTGGGGTTCCCCACTGAACTGTATTGTACTTGGGTGCCCATACCCGGATGCCCACCCCTCCATTCCTGAGTGGTCCTGGCCTATGAGCCCCATGCTTCTGGCTGGATAGTAATCTGCCATCCCTGTGGCCCTGTGCTCATGTGCGCCAGGGGACATGGGGGTGGCAGAGTTCAGGGACTGGGGAAGATGAAGGCCCCTGGTGTTAGGGCTCCTGCGGTTATGGTCAGGAGTCTCTCTTTCCCAGCGGACCTCATCTCTATCCGCCCCTGCTCCCTGTTGCAATGCAAGAGCCTGCATTTGTGCTTTCAGTTCCTCTGTTAAGGCCTTACTCGACTCTATCAGTTTCTCCTGCATCGCTACCTGCTGTTGGAGCCTATCATTGTGTTGGCAGAGGGCCTCATTTTCCCTCTGTGCTTCCTGGTTGGTCCTGGAGAACTGGGCCAGTCTTTGCTGCAGGAGGGTTACCTCCTGGGCAATGTCCCTATTGGCCTGCTCCTTTCTTGCTAGAGCATCCTCCACCCTTCTGGTGTGCTCTACCAAGTTCTGGTTTTCTTTTTGGAGGTCACCCAGTCCCTGGTGGGCCAGGTGATTTTCTTCCATTTTTCTTTTTAAATGGCAGACTTCCTGGCCTATGGCGTCTCTTTCCTGACTAAGAGCCTGCATTTGTGCCGCCAGGTCGTCCCTTTGCCGTTGAAAGGCACCAGCTTTCTGGCGCTCCTCATCAAACTCTGCCTGGGTATCCAGGTCTTTCAGAATTAGTTTGTTGCTCTCTGCCTTCACTCTATCTAGGTGGCCTTGCAGGGTGACTACCTGCTCAGCACATACCCTGTTGAAGTCTAGCTGTTGCTCCAGCTTTTTCTGGCTTTGCAGTAGGGAGTCCAAACCTTCTTGGTGTTCCTTCTGCAAGGCCAGAAATCTGGTATCCTGTTCTGACTTTTCCTTTTGCAGTACATCCATATCCTCCTTTATTTTAGTGATGTACCGTCTGCTGTCATTTTCTGACTCCTGGCTCCTCTGCAGCCTCTGCTCAGAAGAGTCCAGATCAGATTGGGCCTTCTGTAATGCCATCTGTTGCCTATTTGCCAGATTTTGGCTTTCCGCACATCTATCCTGCATGTCTCCAACGTATAGGTACAGGTATGCTGCTATCCTGGCAATCTTATTGTGTTCCTCTTTGGCTTTAGGAGCCATATATAGTTCACTCAGGGCCACATGTAAGGGACCCTGATCTCTATATATATCTGACCCTGTTTCAGTGACCTGTTGTGTGATGGCCTGCAACCACACATCCTGGCCCTGTTCGGTCCATTCACCTCTCACAAATAGCTTATGCAAGAGGTGCTCTCTGGCTATTTTCATGTCTACTAAGGTCGTCATTCTAGAGATTGGTCTCTGTCCTGACTTACAGAAGTTAGTATTTTAGTTTTGCAGAACAGAACTTTTCTTGGAGTGTCCCTTTTGAGGAATGCTTCACAGCGTAATGCAGCGTGGTGATCCGACTGGATGTATGTATCCCGTCAGTTAGCACACTGTATTAAGCTGCACAAATGGTAAATCTAACCCAACGTCTCGGCTCGAGCCCCCAATTTGTAAGAGGATTCAATTCAGCACTACAGCTAAGTTAACGCCTAGTCTAGAATACTGAATGAAAACCCTTATTGATATATCTTTAGGTCCAGTTCATGCGTTCTGGATGACTACCCTTATATAACACCCCTCTCTTGGAATCCCCCTGACCCCACTGAGCCAAGAAGTAGTTCTGTTTTGCAAGTTGAAAGGGTTTATTTGATAAATTAAAATATAGATATCACACTTTATAATAAATTAATAATTGAATATCACACTTAATCTGATATGGGAAATATTAACAACGGAGAATCTGGCACTAGCACACTTCTTTATAATGACTAATGAGTTAACATGAAATGGATAAGGTAGCACACTGGGAAATAGGAACAAAAGTATACTGTGGTAGAGGATGCTTTATGTAGCTCAGGTGGATGCAATATTCACTGAATGCAGTACAGAAAATACTCAATATGATTTCAACCAAACAATGTAATCACTTTTCTCTGGCAATCCCCTCCCCCCCTTTGATGCAATGCAAGGAATGGAAGGAAGCACACAGTTCTCAGAAATGCAATCAACTGTAATTCAGTTCACCCCAGCAAGCTTAAACAACAGAAAACAGATAGGAGTTTTGAAATCACAGGCCCAAATTCTTTGATATGTGCTGGCAATGAATGAGAAATATGCTAAATTTGCTTTTAATTCCCTTATAGAGGTTCAGGGTGAGTGGTATCTAGTTAATATTAGTCCAGGCTCACACTAGCAATGATGCAGGAATGATTAGCAGGTTAAACGAATTTCTGGCAATGAAATCAGGCAGCAGCAGTTTTTTTTTACATGTGAAGAAATTGCAAATCGCGGCAAAATTCGCGGATGCGTGTTTCGCGATTGCGGTAAAACTATAAGGGCTAGGAATGCGGTTCTTGGTGCGATTCAAAGCTACGATTCTAAGCTATCAAATAAAAGTTATTGCAAGTCTCTAGCACAAACGGTTGCGGAGATATGAGCGATTTAATAAAGGTCGTTTTTGGTTTTGTAAATTTTAAACGCACACTTTTTCAAAATGACAAGTGACAAACTTTTGCAGCTAGAATGACAGGTGACAGCTAGGAGGCAGTTCTACTTAGGTTAAATAGATGAATTAGATGAATTTAAACTAAGAGATGTGTTCTGAGTTTTGCTAAGTACTCACAAGAGATTTTGAACAGGAAAGCGACTTGTCACGATCTGGTCAACAGTCTGGTCAGGTCTTTCCGGGTTCTGCTCACAGCGCCTGGTCTGGTCTCTCTGCTAGGCACAGCACTGCTTTCTCTCTGGGTTCTGCTCACAGCTAGGCACAGCACTGCTTTCCCTCTGGTCTGGGTTTTGAAGTCTCTAGTTTGGCTTTCAGGAGGTTGATGAATTTGAAGTCTGGATCTCGGGATGTTGTCTGGTCCAGCAAAGTGCGCTGCAGCAAATGGAATTTTAGGTCCCTACCTAAGTTTCAGTGGTCCATTTATATGTTCTCCAAGTGGGTGTGTGTGTCGCATCACTAGCCTTGCCCCTCTCCACTTTCCATTGGTCCAGCTTTCATCCCTTACTTGATTGGGGGAATGAAATGAAGTGTCATCATGATGAGGTCTGTTTATGATACAGAGAACCCACCCCTTTCAACTTTATACACAATCTATATCTGACCTAAAAACATATTTGCACAGGTACACATTTGATTAAAATCACATATACATGGTGTGGCTGAATTTAGCCATGTCTCTGTCCAAATGTGTTCATCCTCGGAGCTTGCATTCAAAAACGGCCACTTCTAGCACTTATTCATGTGCTGCACAACATTGGATCTTCATTAAATTTTACACAACTGTTCCTCACATATCTACCCACATACCAATGCATTTTCGTTTGTCTAGCTGAAACAGGGAGTCTGTAATATTAATAAACAATGGGGTTTTGCCCCAGAACATCACTCAAATTCGAGTTTGGCCTTGAATGAAAGGTACATTTTCTTAATTAAAGCTCTCAAAGTTATACATTTCTGTCATTTGATTACAAAGAGTTATCAGTGTTTTTGTAAAATATATATTTTCTTTTCAATTCAATCCTCAGAGTGTTGAGGTCCGCCTCCAAGACTTGGGTGGGTCAGTCCTCTGGGCAGGCAGGGCTTTGTTGACATTAAACAGTTCAGAATTAACATATTCCTTTCAGAGGAAAGGGTCCTTTGTGTGGTCTCTGGGAAGCTCCCAGCCAGTCTGCCTTCTATCAATCAAGAGGTCATGTGAGATTCTAACTCCTGGTGTGAAGCTCTTGAGGTGATAGGGTTTCCCAGGCTTCAGGCCTCTGGGAACAGCATGTGGCTAATTTTTAATTAAAATGCAGCCTTTGAAGTCAGCTGAGTCAAATCCCTTTGTCAGCAACTGCACTCAGTTCTCCAGTCAGAGTTTAGACCGCTAGTGCCGCCTAGAGGATTTTGTTGGCACTGCATGCAACTTTGGGATTTTCTTGGATTAATGCATTCTAAACACACACAAAAAGGGTTGAATCTTTAAAGTGGTCCAATGAGTCACGATTTCAGCAACTTTTTGACATCAGTAAAAGTGGATTTTGTCAACAAAGACCTTTCTTTACACTGGTGGGTGGCAAGTTAGGTAACCATTTTGGTGTGCGCACAACTGCGCAGCTGTCCTGGATTCTGGGATGAAATGATGGGCGGCGACAGCGCATCCCCATCTTTACCCACTCCAATTATTTATTTTTGTTCTGGGGCAAAATGATGGGCAGCGACAGCTTAATCCCCATATTTACCCCGTCTAATGATTCCACATGGGTCAAAACAATGGTTTCAGACTACTGTGCGGGTAGTCCAATGGTGGTTTTAGGCAGCGTCCTTCTGTGCCCATAACATCGGCAAAAATGGGTGGCAGCCTATTCTTCCTGCATTTCCCGGTGCATTTTCTGGGAAGCTCTGGTCATCATGATGTTTTCATGTCAGTACTGCACAGTTTTGAGGTAGGGCTAGGATGCATGGGTAAATACATCCCACAGCACCCAAATATTTTAGCCACAATTCCAGACCCAGAATCTCATTATGAATACATTGCAAGGTTCATAGGGCCGCTAGGATCTTATATTTACCCATATAATTTGTGCAGGACGACAAGTGAAATTACAGCATATGGTCATTATTTTTGATGAACAGTTGATCAAAAAACTAATATTATGTATCATGCTGTTATGTTGCTTTCTGCTATGCTATGTTACTTTATATTATGTAACCTTATCCTTTTTTTTGTATGTAATGGTATAGGCTATGTCACATTGAGTTAGAACATGTTATGTTATGTTACCTGGCGTTATGCAAATTAATGTATTAAGTCTGCATGGTAACATTTATATTTCCTGTGTTACAGCCTGCCGTACAGGCTTGGACCCATCTCACCTGGATGGAATAAATGCCCTGCACACTGGACTAACCACCACCACTTCAGCATGTATGAAAAGCATCCTGCTTGCGGCTACCTGCCTCATCAAAGGTCTCCGCACATATGATCTCACATAACACTCATCAAAGTATGCTGACTACCTCTACAAGCACACATCACCATCAAAACCAGCTGCATCACGTACAAAGCCATTAGCATGCATGGTCTCTCCTACATGGCAGACAAGGTCACCATCTCCAGTGATCAATGAATCACTCAATATTAGGACCTGGTCAGACTGGAGCAACAGAAATGCAAACATGAGAAATCAAGCAAAGAAGCATTGTCGGTTTATGTTGCTAGATTCTGAAACCTCATACCTATCAACATCAAAAACAGCCCACACTCATGTATTTCAGAAATAGTGAAGACCCTCATCTTCAGGGTGCACCTTCTTCAAACCCTATAAAATACACCACCCAGTCCAATATTCCTTATATCACCCTTTACAGCCCACCCTTGTTCCACCCCTCACACCATCCTGCACTACTGTTACATCTTCCACAAACACTATACATTTGCTGCTTATCTCATCTTACATTATTTTGGGAATGTGTCACTACCGCCCAAAGGTATACAAGCGCTTGAGATTTACACATGGTCGAAAGTGAGAGACGAAATAGGAAATGTGCAGGAACCACATCTAACTAAATGTTTGGAGCATTTGTATTCTTCTCCTGAATTGAAGGAGGTTATACAAGATCAAGTGACCAGTCTGCAGCCCCCTCCTGCCCGTTTCTCACCTGCTCCACATATTGAGTGGCACCAGCCTCAGAACACAAACACAGGGACAGAAGATACTAATGCCATTGTATTCACTGATGCTACTACGCAGGGTGAGAGGTAACCATGAATCACTAACATCAATGACAGTGTTCGCAAGTGCAGCCTTGAAGGGATCTGGAACAGGCTAAACAGCATCCAGCAGTGGTAGGAGCAAATTGGAAATATCGTGGTGGAGCATGTGAAACATCTAATGGCCATCCGATATATGGCTAGGGTGATAGACAGGCAGTGCTGCTATCTCACTGATGCAACAACATTAAATAAGTGTGTGTGCCAGAGGGTCCGCATGCTTGCATAGGAAATATAAACAAGCATTGAGACAATGCAGAAGTCACCACTCCTGACAATGAAAAATATATGGGACCTGGATCTGAAAAGGTTCACTTCTGTCACCCCAATCCTCGGTCCCAGAGTTCAGTCTCACACTCATAAGCTTTTTTTGTTACCAAGTCAATCATGTTGCATATGAGGGTAGAGCAAGGCCTAGGGTGGAGTGTTAGGGAGGATTCTCAATATGTGCTAATTTCCCTAACCTTTAGAGACCCCCAGCAACTTTGCTGGATTTCTACGATTTGATTTTCTTTTTTTACCTGGGAAGAGTGTGAGCATTTTTTCACCACTCTTCCGTGTATTTTGGGTGTGTTTTACTCTTGTGTTCTTTGGTTATGGTGTTTTAAACAAACTCCATGGCATCATCTTTTTCTCAGTGTCACACAGCACCTTCAGTGCAGTGGCACAGGGGTGTCTTTCAGACTCCCCAAGGTTTAAATACCTACTCTTGGACTGACTACTGTCTCCCAGAGCATGTAAAGTTAAATTGACTTTACTAGTCTCTTTAAATTTACTGACACAGCACACACTATCTTCCTATAGAGTGCTGGAGGGGTTGCCTAGCTTCCCCTGAGTCAAAACACTCAAGTAACAGTCAAATGTTACCCTTTCCTACTTTATATGGCTGGTGGCAGTGGTTTAGATCAAACTACCATGATTTTTACCAACTGCGAACAACGGTAGCTAAAAATCGGGTCAGCCATGTTTTTCAATATGGCGCCCAAGACCTATCTGTACAAACAGACTCCGGCCATCTTATTTCGCCATTTCTTTTAGGAAAGGTCCTTATTGTGTTTGTCTCTGCGCACCAAATCAGGTTTGGTCCCTTTGTTTGTTGGCCTTTGGCGGGCTTCAGTGCTGAAGCCCTCCTCTGGCGCCAGGGTGTCTGGGGTGGACAGGATTTGAGGGAGGTGCCCGAAACTCCCTGTGCTTAGTCTCCTAGGAGACCTGAATGCACTCTGGCGTGATTGGCTAACTGGCTGTCCAGCAGGGACAGCCACCTTGCTGTGTGAGTGACAGCCAGGCTAGCATGAATGGGGGAAAACCGTTAAAAAGCAGGTCTCTGGGACTTGGAAAGCAGAGTCGACCACTGGAATGAAAAAACCGAAGAGGGGAGGAAGGAAGAGGACTGATGCAACTCCTGGATGACCGATGAAGCCCTGCTGCAGGTCCGAATGGCCTGAAACTCTGACGACAGAGAAGCCCTTCAAGGTTAACTTTTTCCCTTGAGTTTGGTGGGACCAACCAACTCACAAGCCACCTGGACACCCTCCCCATCTGGTCGAATTCTCATCAGATTGCTGTTGAAAACTGGATAGCCAGAGGGAAGGGAACCAGCTTGTGGACTTGAAGGCACTCACACCTTAAACCAACGTCTTGCTACAGCTTTTGGCCTCTTCCCTGGGCAGTGCATTATCCTCCCGATGTCCTCCTTCTTGTCCCCACGACTGAAGCTCAGGAACAGCAAGGTCTGAAGGATCTGCCAGGAACAACTGCCTCAGCTACAGCTCTTCTTCATTGACAAGGTACTGTGCAAACGTGGTCCGGAAATCTTTTCGGCCATCGTGAAAGTTCGTAGAACTTTCCTCAAACTCGAAAGCTTGTCCTTCCCTAAACATTCGTCAAACTTTTTGCCTAGCCAAATCCTTTAAAAATCCGTGGCAAAGACTTTACCGTTATATACCAGAACTGTGCTATCCTATACAAAAGATTCTGAACCATTGACTTTGGCCCAGGCCTACTGAGAAGAATTGCTGGTGGTATTTAACTGAAACCCTTTGCCCTGTCAGTGAATGTATTTGGGTTGTCTATTCTTATAACCTTGTCTTTTTCCCCCTTTATTTTGATCTCCTCGATGACTGTAAAGACTGGAGGGGGTATCTGTACTCCTGCTCTCTATATGGCAGAGTAGAGGCACAGAGCACCCCAGCCAAGATCCTCTATTTTGGTATCGTGATCGAGCAATCAAGGCTTAAGCTCTCAGGAGGTGATGCAGGCTGGTTCTTAAGTACAGTGTAGTCCCCAAGCACCCACAAAGGAATGTCCACACACTGTGTTAGTGAAAACGCAGTCTTTATATATATAAGGTTCACGTTATGTATACTATAACAATAACACACTTTCTACTCTGGCAATACTATAATAGCAAATATATACAGGTCTACGTGGTACCACTCTTAACTATTGATTCCTTTGAAATGCATCAACTGTTAACAGTTCAAATGAAATATGAATCAGATTATAAGATGAATCAACGATTGGCCACAGAAAGAAAGCAAGTAAAATCAAGCAATGGCAGAACCGTCCCCCGCCTACCTAGAGACAGTTCGGTGCGAGGATCCCCCCAGCTGCGCAACCTGTAAATAGAGCGTAGTTGACAAACCCAGTTCAATTATGCTCAATGTAGTCTTGAGTCCTTATGAAAAGGTTCCCCGACCCCAAAGTACCTGGTTATGTAGAGTTCTGCGATGAGACCTCGACAGGCCCTTCTTGAATGCACTCCCTTTAAGGCAGGAGCCACAGAGTCGTCGAGAGTCAGCGAAGAAAAGGTTGAACACTGTTGTTGTGGCAGCTGCTTCGGTTCTTGCGGTGCTCATTCACAATTGGTTGAAAATGTCCTGCAAGCTGAAGCGTGCGGTGCACCTTGACGATGAGTGTTCATTGCCAAAAAGAGTTCATGAAGAACTTTGGCCCAGCAAGGGCGTCAAGTCGTCAGCGTCTCTGCGGTCATCGGGTGACAGGAAACCCACTGACGGATTCTCCTCGGTTGCAGGCAGCCTTGACTTTCTCCAGCAGGACAAAAGCGGTCGACGATGATGAGCAAGGGAGTCCTTGTTTCAATGTTCTTAGGCAAAGGAGCACTGCAACTCTGGTCGGTCGATGGTGGTCGTCAACGGTGATGGACTTCACTTTGTGATTCCGCGGCGGTCCCCTTCTCCGGTCATCAGCCTTTCGAGGGTATGATGTCCAGGGAGCTTTGGCAAAGGTCAGCTGGTGCACAATGGTTGCTCGTAGCTCAGGAAGAGGTCTCCTAGCCAGGTCCTCTCTTGGATCAGTTCCTTGACAGTCACGCAGCTTTCAGATTAGCGAAGGGCAGCAGCAGCAATTCTTCCTCTTCCAGTGGGCTTCAAAGCATCAAGTATCAACTTCAGCTTCTGAACGAAACCTAGTAGTGAGAGGCCTGAAGATATACTGTTCTGTCTCTCATTCACTCTGCCGGGTCACATTCAGGCAACCAATCACTAAGAAGGGCATTCACGCAGTCAGGCAGCCAATCAGGCTCACAGTGCATTCAGACCATTCTGCTCCCTCCAGACACTAAATACAAGTAATATGTATTGAGACAGGTACCCAGCCATTCAGCACTCCACACTGCATTCATACCAGTTTCAGGCAGGGCTGTCTCAGTCATTGTGTCAAACACCAGATACTAGACACCCACAACATGAAATGCGTATTTGTCACACACTAAATTCCCCCAGGTACCACCCCACGGGAGTACCCACAACATGCAGTCATTGGGAAGGCTCTAGCCGGTCTGGCCTGGACTTCCCCACAACACCATATATGGAACTTCCACCCAACAGCCAGTCAGGGGGAAGGGACAGAGTCAGGGCTTCCCAACACTTTGGGAAAAATAAGGTAATAGGCGATGGAAAGCAAGAGGCCACAGCGGCCATCTTGTTTCCTATCAGGAATCAACTGATTCCAATGGCAGGGCCTGGGTATCCCCAAAATGGAGGATACTCTGAGCACCTGTCAAATTCAGCATGTAGCTGCCACCAGCCCCTACCCTGCTCTGTGGGACACACACAGGTGCCCAAAACATAAACTAAGAGTATAGGGCTGTACCCCTACCCATGGGTGCCATAAGGGTATCCCGAGGGTCTGTTCAACACGACCAAAAAGAGGAAGAGCTGCACTGTCAAGAGTCCCACATGGACTCCTTGACAGAGAATAATACAGAACATACATGAAAAGGACTACAGAACAAGGACAGGGAGGCCCTGTCCCTCCAATGCATTTCCAGCATCACAATGACCTGGGTGTCTAATATGCTAACTATGCAGATGATCCCCAGGTCCTCCTCAAGCTATCAGGCACTTATGCCACTGACCTCAAAAATGTGAATTACATTTACAATGAAATTCAAACATGGAGTCAAACTCTCCATGAAACAATATTTTTCAAGTGTGCGCTCATCTTGTGGATATATTATCAAGTTGCTCTATCAAATCAAGCCATTCCTTTGCATTAAAAACAAATCTCTTCTGGCCATGGCCCTAATTAATTTGCAGCTTGATTATTGCAATAGCCTGCTGGTCGGCACCTTGCGATCTAATCTCACTCACCTGCAAACAACACAAAATGGGGCCATCAGGGCAATATATGGTCTTGCTAAGAATGATCATGTATCTACTTACTGAAATAAATTACATTGGCCTCCGGTCAAACTAAAATTGGACATAAGATACTTTCCCTGACCTACAATTCTCAGAATGCTGCTGCTCCTCTCTATCTTGAAAGAATAATCTCTCATGCACAACCTACCTGAGCTCTGCACTCTAATAACTCTCACTCACTATATCAACCTCGCTTTCGCCTAAAAAGGTTCAGAGGCACTTGCTTTGAGGTTTGTGCTCCCCAGGAATGGAATGCACTCCCTTATGCCTGCAAACTATCATCCTCACTTCCGGTCTTTAAAAAGGCCATCAAAACACTGCTCTTTAACTTTGCTGATTAGGACCCTATTCTTTCTTTCCTGTCGGATTCGCTACTTCTGATCTATTTGTTCCTCTTGTCTTGGATTTGCGCTCTCAGGCCTATGGGCGTGTAGTGCATTGAAGAATTCAAAATAAATAAATAAATAACTCTTATGGTTTATAAAAAGTGGGACACTTTGTACTAACAAAACACAGTTTTCCTACACTAAAACCTTCTCATTTCACGGCTGAGTATTACAATGGCCAGGAGGAACAACACTAATTATGAAAACAGGTGATTAAAACTAGCTATGCCGTTTAAAATCAAGATGGATTGACTGCACCTGCACTTCAGATCACGTTTGCAATTATAAATATGCACACATAACACTTTTTTTTACCGCATAGCTGCTATTTTATAGTGATTTAATTTATAGATGGTGATGTTACACAAGTCATTGGTATTACATTTATCACATTTTCAAAGAATGAAAAAGTGAATCTGACCCAACGGGATTCTAGCTGTGACCCAGGCAGCAAGCAGATGTCTACAGAGTGTCATCAAGGATGGGTGTTGGATCAGGTACAATGGGTGGGAATAATCTAATCGTAGTTATGGCATGATGGCCGTATCATGAGCAATTCATTGTTGTCTGTGTTCCTCAGTTATGTTGTGCCTCTAGAAATAAGGGACAACATGCTGTTTGCCATTAGAATGAACCGAATGCCAATGACCATGTTCTCATTGGATCTTCGGTACTTGCCACCTATATGTGCTGTTCTGTCTTCTTCGACAGGAGATCTGTGTCAGGACCTGTCTCTATATAGTTTCACTATGCATTATGGTAGCTGTGGTTCAAACTTTGTACATGTAGGATTATGCATTTCTGTCATGGTCTCCTGTGGTCAGTTGGGTTAGGAATGATCATGCGTTGCATCGGAGGGCACGTCCGTCATATACAGGACTGTGACAGAGCATGCATTACGTTAGCTTTTCATAGATGATCAACCCGCACAGCTATGGCTACCCTTTTCACTTGAGACACCTATATGGGTTGTTTGATAGTGTTTTTACTTATCTTAAGCGGGATCCCGCTCCATTGTCATCTGTAGGTCTCCAGATATCAAGTCACTGTACTGTTCTGCAGGACCATGGCATCAAGGGTGGAACCCTTGAAATGGGCACAACAGTGGTCAGGTCGGCATCACAGGTTAACTGTACATTTAGGAGATTCTGAAGTTTCCTGTTCCTGTACACATTTAACAACTCCTGGGGGCGGGGGTGTTGCTAGGTCTGGAAAAGATCCGGGGATACGCTAATGTCGGGACTGTCAGGACTCCGGGATAACTAGCCTTTTGGTTGTAGCCTCTGCTCGGGGGGGGGGGGGGGGGGGCACCAATGTGGCATGCATACAGCTGCAATGACGCTTGGAAAGAGGCCAGCCGCATTGAATCGTGTCTTTATCATATTAGACTCTGCTGCAGTGTGGGGGGCAGGGAGATGTGCTGGTTAGGCATGCTTCATCAGCACATCTAGCACCAGACCAAGCACTTTAGGCTGTGGTGTGCCATGCAGCATGCCCACAGGGGGTTGGAAAGTGCCTGTGGCAAAAAAGTGTGGCACCGGCACAATCCTCAACAGTGGTGTGATGGATGGTCTTATGTTGATCCTTCTCTCTATATCTGTCTGTTTCAGGGTGAGTAGCTCAGCTATCATCTACCTGTTCAGGTGGTATACTTTAATGAGTTGCCCGTCTGTGAGGGACCAGCCAGGGTGATGTTATGACATGGGGAGGTGCCACTCTCCTTTCACGGCATCTCCTCCACCTTTGGCCAGGTTCACTGATCTTTTGCTGAAGCAGCACATGCCTCTGCAGAGCAATGCATGACACACGGTTTTGTGTCAAAGTGTGCTAATGCTAGTGGCTGCAGGGTGTTTGGAAGTGTGTTTGGGTATGGTGAGGCCTTTACACACCCTTTCAGAGATTGTTGGATGTAGATGTGGGTTAATGTCCATCCCCTGGATGCATTTATCTCACCCTCCTGGGGTTTCAGTGACATTACTGTTTGTTTTGGTGGCATCCCAGCATTATTAAACCTTGGTGGAATAGGCATTTTATTTTTCGATGCTAATTTTGCCGCTGGAATTTGCGCATGGGGAATTACCACCAGTTCTTGTTGGTGATTCCTCCAGCTCATGCTCATCCAGCGGAGTCAGCACCAGGGAAAATAGCTCTTATTTTAGGTTACCTGTAATGAGGTGGAGCAGCAAGAGTGGCAGCAATTCCTTTACCACCATGTTTTGCTATTACGGCCATCCTTGCAAAGAAGCCCTAAGTACTTACATTCAATTATTTTTGTGGCATAGATCCATGTTTACCCTTTGTGGCCATGTTGATGTAAATCACCCAAGTAAGAGAGCGTGCGTTCTGGTGACATATTTCTGCCCCTGCTTAAACTCGGTTTCTTACTAAGTATGATACTTTCCACATATATCCAAAAACAGATGTTTATTTACAGTAAGCATCACAAGTTGTCTAATTTATTTATTTTTAAACTTTTTTATTGTTTTTGTTGGTTAATAAATAACCTTTAACATTCATATTACACAATAGAATACAAGATAAAACAACACATTATTATAACAATCATAAGAGAAGTCATGGATCATAAAATTCATATAGAAACAGACTACAACCAATTCCATAAAACATCAAAGAAAAAAACAGTTGGATATCAATGAAGACTATCAGACAAATGTAAAGCCTTAATAAAACCACTGACAGCAACTACTACAGAGTTAGAGCGACCAGCAAGACACGCGGCCCATATTAAGTCGGATTAACTCATGGAAAACACTTCATGAATCCCCCCAAAATGGTTAGAAGGCATGACTTGAGTTGCTGGACAAAATAATAGCAGATGTTCAAGCTTCCAATACACATTTGTCACGGAGAACCAACATGTAGCTAACTCAGCTGTTAACATTCTGTATGTACCAATGTTTGTTTAGTTAAAATCAAATTCCAGCAAAATCTCAAAAACAAGGAGCGTGTACTTTTGTCTCTGTAAAGTGAAAGAAAGGGGGCAAGGACTCCCAGTTTTTTTTATTAACCCCCCAGATGGCTCAATGAGGAATACGAATGCATATCATCCATAGTGCAGATCCAATCAGAGACATAAACACGACGTTTGGTAGACTCAGGACGTTCAACAAGTTCTTCAATAGAACTGCCTATCTGTATCAAATGTTTCTTGGAAAAATTATACATTTCCTTAATCCACAAAATTCCCCCTTCTTCGAGCAAATCACACAAATTGACAAACAGAGAGTCTACTACAGAGCCAAGAATTTGACGTTGGAAAGACAACATTTTCCAAAATGCTCTTGCCTTAAGCAAGACAATGCCCAGATCATAGCGAATAACATCGACTGGCACCAGATGAGGTAATTTAAGAATCCGTCTGCATATTAGTGCCTAAAAAATAGGGAGATATTCTAGTGTTTGCAAGGCATAACATTCCCTTCCATATAAAAATGAATTTACCGAATTTAGAGTCAACTCTTTGTAACTGGCTTGCCATAGCTGATGCTTTATCAAGAAGCCAAGAATGGCATCTCCCTATAATAGGTTTAGAGGTCACCAAAAACCCAGATAGATCAAAGGGATGTACCTTTCCCACGGCCTCAGTACCAAAATGGCAAGTACATTTTGAATCACTCCTTCCCTTCTTCTTCTTAATTATCGAAAGCGTGGGCGGACCCACGCAGGCGCTTCCCCATCCTATAGGATGATGTGCACCGTACCCACTAATTGTTATTTGGCTCCATTTAAGCTCACAACTCCTCCCACCTCCCCGTCTGCCTCACAAAATCCAACATCACACTATTCCTTCTCCTGCCTCCCTTCCCATCACCTCCTAGTAAAATCCTCTCATTCAGCTCAGCCACACCCAACGCAGTCAACCAAACCCTCATCAATTCTCTCTCCGTAACATGTCTTTCACATCTAATCAAAAAATGTCCCACCGTTTCAGGCACCCCACACACCATACAGTCCCTTGATTCACGCTTCCCTATTCGAAATAGACAGTCATTCAGCCCCACATGACCTATCCTTAGCCGATTCAGCATCACCTCCTCCCCCCTCCTCCATTCTGAACTCCCTGCATCCACCTTCACCGACACTTTCCCACGAACACCGAACATCCACCTGCCCTTCACTCCATTCACCCACCTCTCCTGCCACTCATCCAGAACCCGTCTCACCATCACAGCCTTCACCTCATCCACACTCATCACTCCTTCCCTTTGCACACTGAAGAACGTTCGTTCTAGTCGTATTCAGCTTCAAAGAGTGTTTCACCACGAAGGACACTCTCACCCATCCTCTTCTACGCATTCACTTCATTAAATAAAAGTTGGGAGCCAACAAAATCCCCAAAGTTGTTGCTGTAAGCATTCATTTACTTGGAAAACATTATCATTTCACTTTATTCTGTTTCCCACCACATTCACAGATACATCGGTAAGTACTTTCACTGTTTCTCTATAATTTCCAAATTTTACTTCAAACTGAGCCATCAACATGGAAGGGTCGCTATTGTCAGTTGGGAGTATGTACAAATAAAACCTTTTTAACAATGATATGGTAGGATATGAGTTTATTTGAATAGCGCCTATACACAATGTGTTTCAAAGGAGCTTCAGGGCAAGAGAGGGAACACGGGAAAAATACAAACAGTGAACAAGGCCTTGAACAGTAAGAATTTGAAATTTACTATCGTCCTCGGCCTGGCGACATTTCAGAGCTAAGCAAGAGCTAAGACACTTATAAGGGAGAGAGGAGGTGGGTGCGAAGGGAAATGGAACAGACAGGCGGTTAATGTACTAGGCCTGATGACATTTCTGATAGTGCGGGAGAGGAAGAGAAGCAAGAGGGGGGTGGGAGACAAACAATGTAGCTATGATACTATGTACGAGGACAATTCTGATAGAGTAAGTGCATAGAGTAAAGAAGGGAAAGGGGGAGAGGAGTGAGGGAAAAGGAAGAAGGGGAGAAGAGGAGAAAAGGAGAGAACAGAGTGAGCAGTGAGAAAGAGTGGAGAGGCAAGTCGGGAGAGACTAATGCAGTTGCAGAGTCAGTGATAACACATAATGTTGCAGGGAACTGCAAATGCAAGACAGGATTCAGGATGAAAATGGCACAGCATGATACAAGAGTCAAAAGAGTCCACAAAGTTAAAACCAAGCATTTGCAGCAACACGGTGATGGGAGAGCAATAGTATATCGAGAAAAAACTCCTGCGGTGGTATGATGTAAGGGGGGGCAGAGGGAGAGGGCTAAGAGGGATGGGAAGGCAGGATAAACAGGAGTAAGTCAAGGCAGGACACACAAGCAAACAAGAAGGGGGGGTCATGGGAACGGCACACAACATCACAGCATGCCTACCTGCTATCTGAGCAGGGGTTTGGGCCCTGGGTCTTCCTGATCCGAACAGGTCCAAACAGGATCTGCCCTTTTCTTTGTCTGCCCTTTGATTCGGACGCCCAGTGCGAGAGACGCCCTTGATCGAAGAGTTAAGAGAAGAAAGGAAGAGGCAGGCAAAGAAGGTGGGCTCCTTAAGTGGGGAAAAAGAGCAGCAAGCAGGAAGGCACCAGGGGTGCGGGGCTTGCTAAGTGGGAAATAGAGCGGCAACCAGGAAGGCACCAGGTGGGCGGGGCTTAGGCCAGGTGACCTAGACCCACTTGCACCTGCTCCCGATCTACAAAGGAGGAGAGGCTGGAGGGCTCCTTAAGTGGGGAAAAAGAGCAGCAAGCAGGAAGGCACCAGGTGTGCGGGGCTTGCTAAGTGGGAAATAGAGCGGCAACCAGGAAGGCACCAGGTGGGCAGGGCTTAGGCCAGGTGATCTAAACCCACTTGGACCTGCTCCCCATCTGTCAATCATAGCCAATCATCCACGAAGATGTGATCAATATTTGATTGATAAACTCCATTTGACTAGGTCGGAAGCGTAGCAGCCTCTTGACCCGAAATGCCATATAGTTCAGACAACCCCATACCCTTCAAACCCTTTCTCCAAATACGACCATTCCTATGTTTACTGATATGAAGATCAGTGGGCAAAACAGCAGCCCGTCCATAAGGAATGACCAAATCAGAATTTAAATCCCTGGCAAGCTGAAGGTGGCCGCGAAGGAACACATCCAACCAGATGTTCACGTAACACGAGAGCCAATCCAAGGACCCCCTTACATCTCCTATCCCTTCGTGCCAGTATACGTGCGAATATACATTAAGAATTAGGAGGTCCAAACATGGTTTATCCACAGATCTAATATGAGTGGCCAAATTACCAAAACGAGTATCTTAACAGCCCACAGTCTCTAATGTTTTACATGATTTAATCATGGTTAGTATGCCGCCAGGCCGATTGTCTTACGTTTTTTAACAGGACATGGGATATTAACACACCCATGTTTAGCATATGTTGAGTCTGCCGCCATTAGACTCCCCTTTGCCACTGTCTTTCCACTACCTTCCCGATGCGATGCTGGCACAGAGTTAATTGCGTCCGGTGAGGGCAGAAGAGGTAAGTTCTCAGCTACCAGCATCTCTGAATTAGATATGTAGTGGGTATTAACCGGACGGAAGGGAGTTAAGCATTTTTCCACTCAATCAGGCATGAAGTTTTCTGCAAGCTCAACAAAGCGGTACCTGTCACAATGAAGAGGCGCGGACAAAATGTGTTACAAACTCAGTAAGCTAATGGAGGACGTATCACAGAGTACTGTGCACGGGCTGCACAAACCGCATGCGCCGCTCCGGAGAGAAGGAGAGGGACATCTTAGGTCAACAGATAAATTGGAGGATACCACTCACAGCAAGACTTCTACCTTTTTTCTTCAAGTCCTTTTCCTCGTGGTGCCACAGCCCTGCTGCCCCAAGCAGACCACTGCAAACCACTTTCTCTACCACTTCCGTGCCGCACTGTTCTCTGCGCTCAGCGCTCATACTAGTATTTAGAAGGAGTTGCACATGTTGACACTCCAACACTGTGCCTCCAAACAGTAAAACTGGTAGAAATACTCCTCTCCAAACTCTCCAATGTCAGCCACTGCAGATCACATACTCTACCACTTCCGTTGTCTAATTGTATATGATATGCTGAGCCTAGCCTGTTGACCCACTGTCCTGGATTTTGGAGTTGGGTTGGAGAGCGATCACAACCCAGTCACAGTTTTTCTTTGTTGGGTATGGGTTTGGAAACCCCTCCTTTCACCACAGTCATTTCCCTGCTGGACATTTTGCTGCATTTTAATGCGCCGGATTTGGAACAAGTCGAGGAACAGTGGGTGAGGGGAGGAGGGCCTAAACCGAGATTATTGGATGGTACGGTGGGAGAATAGGAGACCCACCACCACTGATGGGCCGCCTTAAAATAAAGTGAAATATCCAAATGGGTGTAATGGTGTGGATCCATGGCTTTGCCCTTGAGAGTACAGGAAGGCTCCATACATTATAACTAAAAGATCTGGAGCAGCTCTAAATAATGTCATTGACATCAGCGCATGACCAGGTTTCTGGTGAAGTAGGCAAGGGCGATAGACAGAAGTAAACATTGTTGCAAGCAGTAAAATATTCCTGTATATGGCACACGGGCTTGAACTGAGAACTCCGTGCCTTGAACACAATTTAGGACCTCGGCCTCTGGCAGGCATAATACTCAGCTGGAGAGCAAATGCATGCATCAGCTACCTGCGTCTGAGATGATAACACTCCAAACACATGAATTCTTAATTCTGTGCTCGCTCTGCAATTGCTGTGGGCTAAACAGCTTACACAGGTTTCAAATAACAGTATGAAGGACAGGAGTGGAGCCTTGATTGGCTGAAAAGCTACACCGTTTACTGCCAATGAATATGTAGTGGCTGACTACATGTGACTTGCAATGGATTAATTTGGATGGATTAATTTGAGCACCCCTGTTGTTATCTGTGTATTTCGTCTTGCCTTGGATGTATCCTTTTGTGTCTATGTGCGTCCTGATGCCTGTGGGCTATGGCGTGTGCCAAATAAATAAATAAATGCATTCATACATACATACATAAGTCAATGTATAACTCTCAGAGCTTATACAAAAACTAGACACTTTATGCTAACAAAAACACAGTTTCCCTATTGTAAGACATGCTCATGTCATGGCGGAGTCTTAAAACTGGCAGAAATCACAGCCCTAATTATTATATCAGGTGATTAAAGCTACCTATGCGGTTTAAAAATCATCAAGATGCATGCCTTCACTGCCCTTCAGATCATGTCTGCAAATGTAAATGTAAACACGTAGCCCTTTTTACTGTCGGAATGGCATTTTGTAGTGATGTAAATGATAGTTGGTACTGTTACCTAAGTTATTGGCACCACATTTATCAAATATCCAAAGGGTGAAAGTGGGAATCTGATCCACTGGGATTCAAGCTGAGACCTTCAGGCTGCAGACATATGCCTGCAGAGGGCAGACACACCCTCGAGCTATTTTTTAAATTGGCAACATTGAGCATTAGCAACCATCTGTTTTGCATACCATCATCATCACAATTTGTGGATTTTGGGCATGTGGAAGTACTTGATAAGGGGATTTGAGGCGCCTTCAGGGCATCTGTGATCTCTGTAAGACCTCTGACAGATGAACTGTATCAAAATGCATGCAAATCCATCCATGCTTTCTTTTGATCTGTTTTTATTTGTCAGTGCTCTTGAGAACGAGAGTCCCATCTTGCCTCTCTGACATAAGACCGTGTGAAATGTTGACTATTTCTAGTTGGTCTAAACAACATGTTTGCTGCGGCCTCATCACAGATGAGCATACCATTTGTACCCTCTGAGAGAGCCTAGGCATCCCTGCTGCCACTTTTGGTTGCCTCGCTGTGCATGGCCCTGTACAAAAGGGGGGTCATTATTGGGATGGTGGGACAAACAAATGAAAAATCGTTGGTGTTAATGGGTGCAGGTTGGAGGAACACGGTTTCTGTGTGTAATCTGCTTTTTACGGTTTTGGTAGAGAGACTGTAAGTTGTAAGAGATCTTAGAGTGGATTCAGGCAGTAGGGGGAAGAGGAGAGTAGGCATTAAAAGCCAAAACATCTGGTAACCCTGCACTCCTACCACTAGCCTCTTGCGGAAAGTTCCCATTTCACGAGCTTGCATTGCCATTTTGTATCCCTCAAAAAGATACATTGTACTCCATGTGCAACTAAACAAACATCTCCGAGTTGGCAAATGATCTAAAGGTGGCAGTCTGGAAAATCTACTCATGGCCATAACCTGCATACTAATAGTTATGAGAGTGTGAGTATCCATGCATGGCTTGCTGTGTGTGGTCTACTCGATAAGGGATGCCTTTTTTATTTGTTTTATTCTTGTGAGGGTACCACCTAATGTGCTCTAGGTCTGTCCTAGCAGGTAACCCTGTTCAAAATCCAGTGTCCAATTAAAATGCCAGCAGGTGTTGCAATGAATGAGCGAGTGACATATGAAAATGGTTAACTATGTTCATGGATGTTGTAACGGTGCTGGTGCTCCTGCTCAGGGCTGGGGAGAGCTGGTGGCTGGGCCGTTAGGTTGTACCTGCATTGCGCAGTAAAGGAGCACATGTACACAGGTCTCTGCATTACCCGTGACTGACATCCTTTGAAGGAGTTTGTCCCAGAGTTTATTACACGTCACTACGCAAGTGTGGTGATGTCGATATAACATTCCTCATCTTCTCCATTAATGCAACAAACCCACATATATATGTATTATAGTCCTCTTATCGCACATAGTCACTTAGCTTGTTGGGAGGCTTCAGGGCAGCTCTCAGGTGGTATCAGCTGTTCTGCCGGACCATCGGGCCTGGTTGAGGGGTGGCCAGCTGCAGCTCTGCTTGTTGTTTTTCTGGGCTACCGCTATGGGCTGAATTAGGGGTTTGGCACCCCCTCTCCTGGTCTGTGTATCCCATGTTTACAGGGTTTGACGGCCTGGTGCCACTCTCCTTCTTGATACTGGTCCCCCTTGTTGCTTCTTGTTCTGTAGTTTCTCTGTCCTCCCTTGAATCGCTTCCTTCTCTCCACAATGTTTTGGGAACCTTCTTGAATCATGATGCATTTCTGGTGATTGTTTCCCCGTTTCAGCTTGCAGTGATCATCATGCTCTTCCGCTCTGTCACTGTCTATGGCTCAGCCTCAAACACACTCGCCATCTTAGTCCGTGATGGGTTGCGGAGTACTAGTACTTGGTCTCACACTTGGGTGTTCCACTTCCCTGCCCGTCGCTTGCGGCTCATCTGCTCCTTCATCTTTACTCTATTGTTGTGTGTCTTCTGCTTGTCTATTGACTTGGCTTTATAGTAACGGTAGTGAGGTAATGAGGATCACAGTATGGTATGGAACATGATGTCAGCAGGGGGTGTGTCAGTGGATGCGTGAGGGAGTCAGTTGATAGTTGCGGAGGAACTGAAATAATTCTTATTCCCATGCAGCTGCTTGAGCCTTTGTGATCCTGGGTACTTTATTGAGCGTTCTCATGAACTGTTCAGCATCACCATTTGCTTTGGGTCATCTTGGCATGATGAGATGATGTGCAATCTGGAGGTCGTCCATGTATTTAGTGAACTCAGTTCCATGAAATAGTCGTCCATTGTCACTCTTCAACTGTCTGGGCAGGCCGTGGGTCGCAGACATCTTTTCCAGGGCAGATATGATTGCTTCCACCATCATTGAGTTTGCTATCTCAACTTCAGGGTAGCTTGAGTGCTCGTCGATGGCGACAAAGCGGTACGTCCCCTCTTGTACTGTGCAAAAATTGATGCTCACCGATTCCGACCATGATGTGCACCTTGGAGAATTTTGTATGGGCTCTGGCTTTGGTGTGGGCCTGTGGACAGACAAGGTAGACATGCTGTGACGACTTCCTCGACTTTGGTGTCAATGTGGGGAACCATACTCTGTTCCTGATCCTTGCCTTTGTCTGTACCATGTCCTGGTGGCCTTCGTGCACCAGAGCTATTCCTCTCTCTTGCACCATGGGTGGTATCAGGATGCAAACTCCCCTCAGGATGACGCCCTGATCTGTGAAGGACAGTACGTGACGGACTGTAAATATCTCTGAAAGAAATTCTCTTGCTTCCACAGTGAGGTTGTGGTTGTTATGCAGGAATGTGTTCCATGTTGCTCCCAGAATGACGTTCTTTGTCAGGTTGCAACATGGGTCATTTTTTGTGGCCTTGATCAGATCGGATATGCTCACCGCTTTTGGTTTTGCCGCCTCCATAACCAAGCAAATGTGATCCTCCAGCTCTGCTGATTATGATATCTCGACTTCAGTGGCAGACTGTGGGTGCCTGGATAAGAAGTCCACAGGGTTGTCTGCCCCCGGCTTGTACACATGGTCGAACTCGTACTGCTGCAGTTGAAGTAGCAATTTTCCCACTTGTGCTGGGGGTTGTTGCGCCGAGCCCATGAATATGGGGACCAATGGCTTGTGGTCTGTGAATGTTTTGAACTTCCGTCCATACAGGTAAAGATGAAAATGCATACAACCCCAAAGGATGGCGATGGCCTCTTTTTCAATGTGTGAATAGTGTTCTTCCGTGGGGGTGAGGGCTCTAAAAGCATAGGGTACAGGCTATGTGTCCCCGGTTACAGTGGTTTGCCCCAACACTGCCCCTAAGCCTACTGGGCTTGCGTCTACATGTAGTTTTGTGGCCAGAGTTGTGTCAGAGTTGGCCATTGTGGTGTGAAGAGGGAAAATGGGATGATCCCTTCCCCTGATTGTCATCCAGACCATGGCCTATGACGTCACAACCCAAGCACCCACCGCGAGAGGAGTTCAACCCGCTCACTGCCGCCCCAGATGTCAAGATCCACCGTGGCCACACCCCACACACCCAGGGAAACTGCGCGTCAATTAAACCACATGCTAGGACCTCAGGTGGAGCTGACACCGACCATATGGATCAACTCGATTAGATGGCACCCACAAATACTGCCATCGTTAGCGATGCTATGACGAAATAGCCAGTGGACAAGAACACATGTGCCACCAAGCACATTGATCATACACACACCAATCCACACGAAGAACATACTCAGTGCTATGATGTAGAGGACCACTCACACTCACACATGCATCATTGTTATTTTTCACATAGGCCAACTATAGCACCGCAGAAACGCAAGACGCCAGAAGAGCTTGTGTACATGCTTGTAGAGGCTTCCTCGCCACTAAAACCATGAAGATGTAACCCTGTTTATGGACTAATGCATATGAGTCTCTGTCGCCCCTCGCGACCCCCATATTATCGACTATGTTCTGCCACCCATAAGCCTGACCAAGGTAGGCCGCAAAGCCAGAGTCCCCTGGCCGGAGCAGCTCAGACAAAGCTGCAAGGTGCTGATCACGCAGAACGAACCCTAATGAGAGCCCCACAGCCAAGGGCGCAATAATGCAATCTACATGTTGTGCTCCCCACGCCAAAGTTACACCTGCCACTGCTAAACGCTCCTCAGCGCCGAAATACAAATAAAATGTTCATAATTCTGCTTTAGCCACGGCCTCACAACACGTGACCGGGCCTACCTGATACGATGCCAAAGCCCCAAGGACCAGAGAAGGTTTGGGGTCTCACATTTGGGACACAGACTGCAACAATGAAGGGCAAATTGGACACTGACAGCGATGGGAAAGGCACACACACCAGCTAATTGTCAGACTTGTCCACTGTCCGGCACTGACACACTTTGTTGACAGCACCAGGTACACCGCGAGCTGGGAACAGCGATGGTCCCAAGCTTGGGGGCTCGTGGGTGTGTGGAAACAGAAAAATAATATGAGGCCGGGAAGCCCAGAAAGAAAACACACCAACACAGGTTACAAAGAACATACAGTGCTTTATTTAAAAGCTACAACAGTTACCAAGTCAATTGACAAACGGATAGCTATTCGGCTCTCAGAGTAACATAAAGAACTTCAACGAGGGTTTGATGTGTTAGTGAGAGACCGTACATTGGAATACCTGGGTCTTTTATACAGTTTGTCCAGCCCTTGGCCAACCCTCTCGCGGGTTAACCATTCTATGAGCCGGGCCTATGGGTTCCTTGCCAGGTCAATCCTGTAATATATGCATTTCGATTAGTTTCACTGATATAGTTGTACATTTACATATAGGTCAAAGGTAGGACAAGGTCTCAGTTCGCGACCCCGACAAGTGGCCTGCAGGCATATTAATTATTCATGTGTACGGAGGTCACAACGGCCAGAATCTTACTCAGAATGTCATTCGGCCTCCATTTTGATGTTCAGGGTGACTTCCATATAACAAGAGAACCTAAAATGGTGGCTTAATCCAAGATGGCGACTTACATTTCTTTCTCTAAGGTCAAGACCTTGCCGTGGAGTTTGTTCGCATATTTTGTTTAGACAACTTGGCGTAGGCCAATACACATACAATTGTTATGATAGGAAGCATAATATTGTTTCAATTCCGACAAACCCTCCTTTTGGCCTATGCCAAGTGCTAATATCATTTCTAATACCTTTGTAAATAACTCCATGCATTGTTGTCCATACATCCTGAATCATTATCTGTAATATCTATAGCCATTAGGTCGTTCACCAGAACCTCTTGTAACACAAACTCTTTAGATGCTGTATCTGGGGCATATATTTTGTGCCCTATTGTGCTCACTGCCTGAGCACAACATCCTCCTAGCATTGCACATATACTAGGTAGACATTGGAAACAGCAACAAAGGAATAGCAGGATTCCCAAAATAACCAATATAACAGAAAGCACCTTCCAACCCCAGGATCGTAGAGAATCCCAGAACCAAGCGCCAATATTCCAATCTCCCACAGGAACATGCACTTCAGAACTAAGGATGTGCAAGTTCTGTATTGCTTTGAAAATTGTTGGTGAGGAATCTGGTACGAAAACACAGCTAGCGAACCCCACTAATTTGCATACTCCACCATGTTCTGCCAGGATGACATCTAATGCCATCCGATTTTGAAGTGCTACCAATCTTATTGCTTTCTGTTCCAGCGTCATATTGTAGAGTATATCCGTGGTCCGGTTGATGGTTCTCTCCAGTACTATTGCTAGCCCCCTAATATTTTCAGAATTTGCTATCTGTCCCCAAAATGGCACAACTGATTTTGCCATATCTCCCAATACTTGCCCAGGGGTATCTCCGTTCTCGTCCCGCCGTGGGCGAGCCTTAGAAACTTCCAATGTACTAGCTATGAATACCCCAGGTAACAGGATTCCTAAATAACAGGTTCCCTGCCAATCCTTGGGCAACCAGGGAAATGCTGAACTATTTCAAACGAAATAGACAGGCCCCCCTACATACAGAGGCCTATTCTCCCCGGTCAAATTTACAATGTTCACACAACCTTCAAAATCTCCCATTGACCGAGTGCCATTTCTTTGTACACAAAAGGGGACTGAATCGGGGCTATGATTAATAGAGTAGGGAGGAGGCACAGCGTCCTTATTGCCTATCAGAGCCATTCTAAAGGAAATTAGAGTTTGAAAAGGAAGAGATAGTCTATCAGATGGCCTAATAGAAGCAACATTAGGTTTACTTCTATTTGCAAAAAACAAGCATCCCAGGGGAGTCAATTCACGTTTCTCAAAATCATTTAAATTAGTTCCATCAAAGTTCCCTGAGATGCTATCATTACAACGGCCAAAGAATAGTGCTCTAAGAGAGGCATAGCAAGCAGTCGTTAAAGGTAAAGAGTGAATATACCATCCTAGCCCCTTGTTCCCATGTTGCGGTAAATGGGTGCAAATCCAGCAATTACTCTTATTAAAAATGGCATGCGTTGAATTCATTATTATCATTAAAGTGTTATTTTGGTACTTTCGTCTATGCTGGGAGTCTCTAGGTGTACAGAGGGAGTCAAAGCAGTAGGTACAATCTCAATTGGCAGTAGAGGTTTTAGAGGGTAAATTTCTTCGAAGTACCAAAGTCCCACAGCAGTAATTATACAAATTCCAATTACTATTAACATAACACAGCAATACGTTTTCGGGGCCCAGGCACATTGTTCGTTTTCCGAGTTGGTCACCCCCTTATTTACAAGTCCAATGCGAGCAGCAGCGGTGGAGGTGGCAGGCATCGTAGTTTCTCAATCGACGACCCCAATGTTCGTTGCTGGCGACACTATGGTTGCGCGACTTCTTAGTCCTTCCCCAACCCTAGCCAGCAGAATCCCTTTTTTCCTTTTGTTCAAAAAGAACTTTCTTTTACAAGAGAAAACATTCAGTCACTTCTTCTTTCCAGATGCACAGGAAAAACCTGTGCCGTAGTTCTATTTTCTTCATCGAAGGTCGTACCCGGTGGTACCCAGTACTGTTTGATCCGGAAATAGGGTAACGTCACTTCCTGAGGGAAGCAACGTATCGGAGGCGACGGAAGTCGCAGAACTTGAAACAGTGTTTTCCGGAAGTGACCTTTTCAAAGAGTGTGGAGACGAAATGGACTGTTCCCAAAGCTCCACGGGCTCAGAGAAATTCTCCAACACACTCACAGCGCTATTTGCTACTGCAGGATCAGAGATTGTAGCATCAGCGAGGGGTTCTGCTTCTTCTGTAACGTGTGGCGTCGGGTGAGGAAGTTTCTTGACATGCGTCGCGTGGATCCAATGCTTCTTACCAGCCACCCGCACTGCTGTCTGGGTGACCAACAGCACCTGGTAGGGTCCCCGCCAGCGAAGCGCGAGACAGGAAGACCTTTTGTAGGCCTTCACTAGGACCCAACTTCCAGGCTGAATGTTGTGTCCTGGGCCCGTAAACCGTACAGGTAAAGCTGATTGGACCTGATGATAAATGAGATACAGATTTTTAGTCAACTGGTTACAGTAGTCTACAAGCAATACATTTTCGACCTCCCTCAGGGTTTTGGGCTTCGGAAGACCCCAAATGTTAGCAGGTCTCCCCATCACTACCTCACATGGAGAGAGCCCAGTCTTAGTTTGAGGTGTGGTACGCATGGCTAACAATACAATAGGTAAGGCATCTGGCCATTTCAGTTTGGTGCCGGCACATGTTTTGGCAAGCTTATTCTTTAGGATACCGTTATGTCTCTCTACCAACCCAGCACTTTGAGGATGCCTAGCTGAGTGAAATCGCTTTCAATGTGTAACGCTGTGCATATCTGCAAAATTACTGCTGCAACAAAATGGGGACTGTTGTCCGACCAAATTACCCTTGGCAGCCCAAACCGTGGAAAGAATTCCTTTACCATAGTCTTTGCAGTGGTCATGGCAGTGGCATCCTTAACGGGGAAAGCCTCAACCCATTTACTAAAAGCACAAATGATCACAAGGACATATTTTAGATTGTTACACCGTTCCATCTCAATAAAATCAAAGTGGATGACCTCGAATGGAACAGAAGGGGGCCCAAAGCTACCCCTTGGAGTTACTGGGCCTCATTCCGAGTACGGCGCTAACCAATGGCGCTATTAACGCCTTGGTTGACGCTGTACCCGGACCGGCAGCGCCTTGGTGGATGGTGGAATTGCCGCTCCATTCCAAGGTTGGCGGGGCGGTAATTCCCCATTCACCAAGGCTCTTCCCCATTCCCAAATGAGCCCCCATAGGGCTCAATGGGAATGGGGAAGATGCAAATAACGGTGACCGTTCATTACGGTCACCGTTATTGGCTTGGAGGCCCCTTTGCGCCCTCGACTTTAACACCTGCTCAAAGCAGGCGTTAAGGGCGAGGGCGCAAAGGGAACTCGGAGTATGGCGGTAAGGGATCACCGCCACCGGTCTTGTTACCGGTGACCGCTATCCCTTAACGCCATACTCGGAATGAGGCCCACTGTCCCCTTCCCCAAATTGTGCTGTAAGAAAATCATACAATTCTGAACATGTCGCTGTGCAATCTTCAAAATGTTATCATTCACCAAGACTTGTTCTAACATTTTCGTGATCTGCTGAGCACACACATGCGTAGGACCGTGTGCCATCGTAACCATCGCCAGCACATATGAATCAGGGAGCAACCATTTCCCTTCAGATGTATCCACCCAACACTCATCGTCATCTAGTTTCCCCATTCCTTCGGCCCACTTTTTAGATTCTTCTATTGTGGCATCAGTTTGGATATCTCGCACAGACCCGATATCCTCATCCATTACATAGGCATCTTTTGTTTCCCTTAGAGCATACATGTCTACGCTAAGATCTGTGGCTGTTTGCCTGGCTATCTGGTCAGCAAAAGCGTTCCCCTTTCCCACATCATCTATGACCTTACGATATGCTGCACATTTCATGATCGCTAACTGACTAGGGAGCGAGAGTGCCGAGAGCAATTGCACTATCAGGGGACCATGCTGAATCTTGGTCCCATGTGAGGTTAGGAACCCTCTTTCCGACCAGAGCCTCCCAAAGTTGTGAGCCACCCCAAAGGCGTACTGGCTGTCAGTATATATGTTTACTGTATGCCCTTCGGAGAGTTCACAAGCTCGGGTCAACGCTATAATCTCTGTGGCCTGCGCGGAGTTATGCGGAATTCTCTTAGTTTCAACAACCGTACTCAATGTAGTAACTGCGTAGGCAGCTGTATATGTACCATCGGGGAGTTTGAAGCAGGAGCCATCACAAAACAGCTCCCCTTCCGCATTGCCCAAAGGAGTATCTATAAGATCTATCCTGCCCTTCGTTTCCTGTTCAGTAGTATACAGGCAGTCATGTAATTCTTCGTCACCGCAAACAGTATTTTGCGGGAAAGGTAGGAGTTCAGCCGGATTAAGAACACAACACCTCTTAATTTGAATGTGAGGGGCAAACAGAATGAATTCATACCTCGTCAGCCGTGCAGAGGTGAGGTGTTGCGTTTGGGTTTTATTCAATAGAACATCTACAGAGTGAGGTACCATCAAAATTAAATCATGGCCTAGGACCATTCCCTCACTCTGTTTTACAGACACAGCAGCGACAGCTCGCAAACATCTTGGCAAAGCGCATGCAACAGGATCAAGGGCGGAAGAGTAGTAGCCGCACGGCCTATTCTTCCCTCCGTGTTCCTGTTTTAACACAGCCAAAGCACATCCATCACATTCATGCACAAACAACACAAAGGCCTTGTCATAATTTGGAGTACCCAGAACCGGTGCAGAGCATAACGCAGTTTTGAGAAGCTCAAATGATCGTTGATGTTCCGATTTCCATGGCAGCGGCAAAGAAATGCCCTTCTTTGTCAAAGCCAACATCAGTTTTATCACTAGTGAGAAGTTCGGGATCCACAACCTACAGTAAGAAGCCATACCTATTAAGGCTCTGACTTCTTTCTGTGTATTTGGAACAGACATGCCAGAAATGTGTTTTATTCTTTCAGGTGTCAATCTTCTCCCCTCCTTTGACAGGAGGTAGCCTAAATAGGCGACCTCCTGACAACAATATTGAGATTTCTTGAGCGAAGCTTTATGACCGTTTTCGGCCAGATGAATAAGCAACAATACAGTGCCTTCTTTACAAGCACTTTCAGAATCTGCAGCTAAAAGTAAGTCATCGACATACTGAAGCAATGTACAAGTAGGTGGCAATTTGAGGGTATCAAGCTGCTCTTTCAAAGCCCTACTATAAATGCTTGGACTTTCAGTATACCCTTGAGGTGCACGAGTAAATGTGAATGAACGTCCCCCCAAGGTGAACGTGAACAAATATCTACTCTCCTTGTGTATAGGAATACTAAAGAAAGCATTCTTTAGATCCACAACACTAAAGTGCGTAGCTGTAGCAGGGATCATTGTTAGTATTGTTGTTACATCAGGCACAATTGGAAATTGTGGGGCGACAACTTTGTTAATAGCACGTAGATCAATTATAAAACGTTACGGGATTGCATTGTCGCCTTTCTTATATACCGGCAAAATCGGGCTGTTACATAAACTACCTGCAATCTCTTCAATCACTCCTCGATGCACGAAATCGGAGACAATGCACTTCAAAGCATGCTCGCCCTCAACTGATATTTTATATTGCGGAATGCGTGGTAGTTTAACTCCATGTTTCAAAACTATTTTAACGGTTTCAATCTGTAGCACCCCGACATCATTGTCGTCAACCGCCCATAAACATTCCGGAACAACGCTAAACTCAGGAGGCAATGGTCGAGTCAGAAACTGAGAATTGGGAAGTTGCTGTGGTGAAACCGTCAGTCGCACTCCGTCAGAGGAAAAATGAATTACTGCATTCAGTTTCTTCAACAAATTTAACCCCAGCAAATTCTCTCCACAGTTCGAAGTCAGGAGGAAGGGACAATGGTCCGTGAAGGGACCCAAAGAAACAGACACCGGTGAAGAAACCGGGCAAGCAATTGGTATGCCAGAAAACCCTACAGAAACATTTGTTTGCCCTGACAGTGGAATGTTTGGAACCTGGGAATGATCAATGGAGCACTTCTGTGCTCCAGTGTCTATCAAAAATTGATGTTTCCTATTCCCCACTAACAATTCAACGTAGGGACCTTTCTGATTAACGGGAATAGGTGAAGGTTCCAAACCCTGCTTCGGGCAGTCCTAACGAAATAAAATGTCGTCGGAAGGAAGCTCTTCAGAAAGGTAGGCAGCAGAAGGGTGATCAAATATGTTTCTCGTGTCCACACTCGAAGTCTGATTTTCCCGTGAAAAAGGTTGCTGAGGATCTTGCGAGAACTGACCTCTATCAGGGCCCCCGCTCCGGGGCGACCTCTAGGTCGTCTACCCATACTCCCAAATGCATTGTTTGACCTTTGGCGAAGGACGGGGCACTGTGCTCGCCAATGACCTTCCTGGCGGCAATAGGCACAAACATTCACAGGACCCAAAGGAGCGTTTCCTTTCGGGACATACTGACCTCTGGTCTGTGAAGTACCTCCTCTGGGATTTCTAACAATTTGTTGTAACAATACTTTAGTCTTCAAATCTCCTTTCCTCTTCTCTATTTTCTCTTTTTCATTATTAACACGGTTCTCATAATACTGAGCCATGTGCAAAACTTCAGATTGGGATTTCGCCTGCCAAGCGCTCTCAGAGGACATAATCTGTGATGTCGGGCAACAATCCATGTACAAATTTGTCCACAAACAACCTTTTCCCTGACTCTGTGCCCAAGTCCTGTCCACTGAAGTCAGAGAATACCTGTTCGAATCTATTAAAGAACTTGGTGGCACCTTCAGTTTTTCCTTGAACACAGGCCGTAAGCTTGTCCCAAATAATTCTTTTCTCAGGAATTATGGTTTTCAATTTTGCGACAATTCTATCCGGCAAAGTAAGTATTACCTGAGGTGGTTTCTCACCAGCTGGTCTTTCCCCATCAGACCTAGTCATGTTAGCCCACGTATCTCCCAACCCTGGCACATCGTCTATTGTTCGAACCTGCCTCCATAAATCTACGGGCAGGAGTACAGGGAATAGCAAGTCAATATCACTTAAGGTAAACACAGAGGACTGCAAAACGGTCTCTATCTCTTTGTAGAATCCTGTCGGGTTTTTCCTAATATCGGGAATTGATTGTCTAATAGTGTTCACTTCCTGTCGTGAAAACGGGACGTGAACAAATTGTGATGCATAGTGTGCAGGGATGTCCACAGCGGGCGCACCAACGGTAGCGGGAATCTAACCTTTGGACAAATGTCGGAGGAACCTCTCTCATAGGCAACTGAGATATAGGTAGCTCTGACCGCTTACTAAGCAACAAAGCCAGGTTGAGTGTTAAGGCAGCTGAAGAAGTGTCGGGCGAGAAAGCCCTCTTACAAATACCCAATAACTCTATAGGACAACTAACCTTCTTCCTTACACATTCATCCTGTAGGTACTTTACCATTATCTGAATCACCTTCCTCTGCATTTCTACTGTATATTGACTATATGTGTCATATACTTCATCCGGCGGTATCGATGAATCCGAGATCCATCGAATCGCATCTTTGGTACAAATTCGTACTTCCTCAGATGCCGATCTACGACACGGAAGGAACCGTTTCTGTACATACATACTGTCGTCTTCACCATCCTCATCCCGTAATTTTTCAAAGTCCCTCCTATTCTCAAACAATCTCTCAACATGACCATGTACTTTCTCCTCTGTGTCCCTCGAAAGCGCTAAAGTATTTAAATCCCTCACCCCTTGTGGGAGATCCGTATTATGTAATCTACCCCACATTACACATAAATGAGTCCCCAAACCTTCGATAAAAACATTTTTCTCGGGAAAATTGCCCATATTTGATAATGTGGAAAAAACGTTAGCTTGATCACCTCTCTCCATGCAGTGCTTAGCCCATGCAAATAATTCCCATTTCTTGTCTGCAGAAACAGTATTTCGAGTGACAATCTTTGACCCCGCACCCCGATCAACTTCAGTCAATACAGAACCACTCGGGAGCAGAGGTGTGGGCAAATTCAATGAGGGTGCAACTATCGGCGCAAGAGGAAGGGGTGATAGGATAGGTGGAGGAACAACAACTGGAGGAATAGGAACAGTAGGTTGTACAGAGAGAACAGGAATAACAGCAGGAATAACAACAGAAATGGGCGGAGCACCAGTGAGAGGATCATACGGAGGTGGCGCAGAGGCACCAGGTCTGCGTTCGTTTAACAATTTTCAACAAATTCTTCAGAAGCATGGAAATCTTTAGAGGGATACATTTTCTGGATACCTAGTGAGAAAGCCCAATCCATATTTTTGACTGACTCCGAAAGTTTTTCCTTATCATATAACAACGCCTTTTCGGCATTTGTTTTATGACGGCGTGCATGTTTATCCCTACTTTTAAGCTGCTGCAACGCTTCTTTTTTTCAATTCTGCAAAACATCGAATGCTGCAGGTCTGGCCTTCTTTTTTAGCAAGACCGATTCTAGGTATTCAATACGGGGGATCTCGAAACTACCATTGATTGGCCACTGAAATTCGGAGGCATGTCTGGTTTGTCTGTGCCAAATATCATTAAATACTATACTTCCAATGCCATACTTACAGTACATAGTACATGCCGGCAACCCCTCCTGTGGTGCCGGGCGGCTAAATTCCAAGGATTGTCGATCGCTGCGGAACAGAGCCCTGAAGCAGCTAGACAATTTCCCAGGCATTTCACAAAAAAATGGTGTTACCTGGTCAATAATTGTGTCTGCAGATACAATATGCCAAATTCAAATTGTCAGGGTTAAATTAAGAGTCGGGTCACGACTGCACCTGACCAAACCTAAGGAGGACCGTGCGGGTTATCAAAGAACTTACCTAACGAATTTTACCTTGTGTTTGGTGGTTTTGACAAATCTTCCCTCCTCAAAAATGGACCCTCGTCAAGATGCCGTGTCAGACCACACGACTATCGTCCAAGGATCGGATCGTGCAGCACTGCCGAGGCATCGCGTCTCGTACAGTCGGGCCCGCAGTATCACACCGTCCGATCCCGGTTCAATAGTCTGCGTCAACCTTCAATGCCCAGAAAGAAAACACACCAACACAGGTTACAAAGAACATACAAGTGGTTTATTTAAAAGCTACAACAGTTACCAAGTCAATTGACAAACGGATAGCTATTCGGCTCTCAGAGTAACATAAAGAACTTCAACGAGGGTTCGTTGTGTTAGTGAGAGACCGTACATTGGAATACCTGGGTCTTTTATACAGTTTGTCCAGCCCTTGGCCAACCCTCTCGCGGGTTAACCATTCTATGAGCCGGGCCTATGGGTTCCTTGCCAGGTCAATCCTGTAATATATGCATTTCGATTAGTTTCACTGATATACTTGTACATTTACATATAGGTCAACGGTAGGACAAGGTCTCAGTTCACGACCCCGACAAGTGGCCTGCAGGCATATTAATTATTCATGTGTACGGAGGTCACAACGGCCAGAATCTTACTCAGAATGTCATTCGGCCTCCATTTTGATGTTCAGGGTGACTTCCATATAACAAGAGAACCTAAAATGGCGGCTTAATCCAAGATGGCGACTTACATTTCTTTCTCTAAGGTCAAGACCTTGCCTTGAAGTTTGTTGAAGTTGATGTTTAGACAACTTGGCGTAGGCCAATACACATACAATTGTTACGATAGGAGGCATAATATTGTTTCAATTCCGACAGGTGGACCAATCAGAATACGAGGGGCTCACCATTGATGCCACTATAGTTTAGCCAATTGTCCTCTTGTAACAATTCTCTTGTAGCAATCATTAGGGACGGCCAAGCGAACCACCTAACCCTTTCTCTACCACTAATGTTTTCCTCTATATGTGCTATACTGACCCTACCACTCGGGGAGCCAACCCGAGATGGCGTTAGGTTTTGGGGCTAGTTTCCCCAGGTGACGCACGTAGTCGCGTCATACAGCTAGAAAAAGGGCCTGCAAGCCCACCACGAATGAGATGTCTCCTGGATGCCTGTGATCTGAGAGCTTGTCCCTGTCTGTTTTGTGCAATAACCAGCAGTAACTCTTTGCTTTTGTGTGTGCCTCATACTCCTTTGGGATGCGGGAGGAGTTGGGGCCTCCCCAACCCCGGAGGTACGCTGACGGCCCTGACGACCCCCGGGAAATTATCCCAACAGTTGCTGGTCAATAGTACTTCTTTGATGCTGTCAAATGCCTCTTTGCACCATGTGTCCCATTGCCATTTCATTCATGATTTGGTCAGGGCCCTTAGTGGCTCTGATAAGGTTGCCAGGTTGTTGATGCACCTTCCGCAGTATGTGGCCATCCCCAAGAAGCTGCAGACTTCAGTGGGTGTTGTGGGTGGTGCTGCTTCCTTGATGTCTGCAACTTTCAACGAATCTGCTGACACACCCCTACTATTGAATATGTATCCAAAAAACTAGAGTTCCTCCTTAAGAAATTCACACTTGTCTCTGTGTATGGTTAGTCCAGCCTTCTCCCGTCTGTCTAGAACCGCTGCCATCAAGCCACTTGCTCATCCTTTTCCTTTGTGTGTACTAGTTTGCCATTGCTGACATTGAGGACTCCAGGGAGGGCTTTCAGGATGGTGTGAATTGTTTGCTGGAATACCTCTTCTGCAGATCATATCCCAAAATGTAATCTCTTATACCTTCTCAGTACCAGGTGCATTGAGAACGTGGTAATGTATCATGAGTCTTTTTGTAACTTCAGCTGGTGATAGCCTGTATTCAGGTCTATTTTTTAGAACACCTTGGACTCTGTGAGATCAGCGATTATTTCATCGAGGGTTGGGTTGATATGTCTTTCCCACATAATGGCTGCACTGGGGGATGCATGTCTCTGCAAATTCTGATCTTTCCGGCTACTTTGGTTTATTTGTCACTACCATTGGGCAGACCCATGGTGTTGGTCCTATCACATCTTCTATGATTCCTGTCTCTTCCAGGTCAGGTAGTTCTTTGGCTCCAAGTCCCTCATGTGGAAGGGTGTTTGCCGGTGCCGCACCACTTGTGGCTGTATGGTCGGGTCGATGTGTTGCTTTATAACTCTGCCTTTGAGACATTCAATCCCTTCCAATAGCGTGGGATGTTGCGACAGGAGGTTCTGTATTTCACTCTCATGTGAAATATTGCAGATTCATTTGATCAGTCCTAGATGTTCTGTTGCATTCCAGCTAAGCAGACACTCAATCCCTGCGTCCACATCATTAATTTTCTAATTGATTGTCGTCCTCCTGCCATGCTCAGTGTGGTACAGAACCGCCCAACCACTGGGAGGAGTTTCCTGCTTCCATATGCGCAGAGTTGCATGCTGGTAGATTTCAGAGGCTGTCGGGGATCGAATGTGTGTAAAGTGTGAAGGGGCGTCACATTTACCAAGGCCCCTGTGTCGATTGTCATTGTGACTTCCCCATCCACAACCACAATGATGCATCAGGTTCTCTTCTTCTTCTTTGTTGCCTTCCGGTTACCTTGCACTAACGCCGATATCAGGTGAACCTTCCCCTTTTTCTTCTTGGTCTGGTGGGCTGTCATGGTGGCCTTTGCCCTGTCACTTTCATCTTCCGACGCCACTGATGAGGAGTCATTCTCAACCACGACTTGGCACACCTTTGCCTGTTTCATGTCCGAAGGGGGGCAGTTTTCCCATGGGGGCCCTTTGGCCAACGGGGTGGGTCAGGAATCGACAGACCTTCACGTAGTGGTCCAGGCGGCTGCACGCACTGCATGTGGTACCTTGTGCTGGGCAGTCGCACCTCACCTTCTGCAGTCACTGAGGCCAGGCATCCTGGGTCGTCATCCAGTGGTGTGGGTGGGGCCAACATCTTCTCTCTTAGGTGGTGGTTGGTCAGTAGCTGCCGCACATGTTGGCGACACCTGCAGCCTTTGGAGTGTGGTGTTCATGTGTGCCGCACGGGCATGCAAGAGTTCTCTCTGTCAACCATATTCCAAGATGCAGGATATAGAGATGGCTTTTTCGCTCAATATAATTCTCCTCAGTTTTTCTGAGAACATTGCATTGATGATTTGTCATCTGACTTCTTTGTCAACATTCTCGAACTTGCATGACAGGGCCATTCACGGCAGTCAGGTATGATATGCATCCAGCTCTCTGCTTCCCCTTGGACTGTTGTGCAAAATTTGAAAATGTCGTAGTCCGGGTTGAGTTGGGGCATGAAATTATGTGTGAGGGCATCTTTCGCTGATTTGTATACATCATCAGTGTCTGGGGCCTGTGGGAGTGAGTTAAGATGTGTAGTCTGTCATCACCAACACTTAGCAATAGATGGGATTGCATCTTTCTGGGCGTGGCAATGTCTTTGCACTCCATGGCCATCTCAGACTTTTTAATCCATAGTGCCCACCTGGGCCCCATTGGTGATGGCTCGAGGTAGGGGTGAAACGGGGCCATTGGCACCCCCGTGTCCTTGCATGTGCAGAGCGAGATTTGGGGTGAAGTTTGGCACCAGTCGGGAAGGGGTCTCTGGGGCTGGTGTGGCATCCATTTGGACTCACATGGGGTGAATGGCCACTCGTAGTTGGCGGCTATGTACTGTTTTCAGCAGGAATTGTTCACCCACCTCGTTGATACGTGGTCTCCAGATATGTCTTGCTTCCCTGATTGTGTCCCACACAGAAGTGCTTCAATGTGCTATGGTGTTCCTGGTTGGGTCCAGTTCGTTTCTGTACTGGCCTTACGCTTGACTGAGGTGGCGTTGAGTTGGATGGCACACGTGGTTCGTTGGCCGTGTTGCTAGGCCTATGGAACATGCGAGATGAAAATAAATCTTTAGCGCGTCCGTTATTTTGGGTCCGCTGCTGGATCCCACTGCTCATAACCAGTGTTGTAACAGTGCCAGTGCTCTTGCTTGGGGCTAGAGAGAGCTGGTGGACGGCCTGTTATGCACACCTACATTGCGCAGTAAAGAAACATTTCAAACGGGTAGAAAGGGGAAAGTAGAAGATGCACACCCACTGATTTAGGGATAAAGGGGTATTAAGTATGTAAAAAGGTTTAAGGCAGCTTATGGGTGCGGGGGAGGAAAAGCGGACCCGGCATAGGGCCACCTAAGTACACAGAAAGAGAGAAAAGAGGATCCAAACTGGAACCCTCCCGTCCCCTGCACACCTTAATAGTGCGTCAATACGGCGCTTTAATTGTAATTCAAATAAGTATTCGTATGAACATACATTATATGCATTTCAGGGCAAAGAGAACAGATTTAGCTAAAGTTGAATAATACAGTCAAATCTTTGGATGTAAAAAACAAGTAACATTTATTCCAAACGTAGAAAACAAAGAAAGTTCAGTTCGTTTGAGGATGGCTGATGCGTTTCGAGAAGTATATTCTCTTCTTCATGAGCCCAAAGTCATATGCAAGAACTGAATAGCAAAAAGATATAAAAAGAAGGCGACAATTAGGATAGTATTGTAACCAAATTCTTTCCACAACCTGTCTATAAACATACAGTTGAATTCACCAATGTGATCACACTCACAGTGTCCTAACAATTATGCCAAAACCAAAAAATTGGATCCTCGTTTCAATTTATGCTAAATCCAAAAACAGGATTCTTGTTACATTATAATATCACAATCAAATTCTATCCAAAGCCACAAACAACCTTAACCGTGAATTAACAGATAACCGACCGGTTAAATAGAGAAAAAATACTGAATGTCAGCTTAGACAATTGCTCACCATGACTCGAGAGATTCTTTGAATTAGAACGTTTGGATGAGGCTCTGCAGGTGCAGAAACGTGAAGTAAACAGCAAGTTCTACTGTGGTTTTGGTTTAAGGCACATATTCAATGAGCTGCAATCAATAATGTGAATAAATAGTTTAGAAGCAACACCAGAGCTTAATCCTCGGCTAGGTGTTAAAGCCAAGGTGTGTCACTCACCCCGTCAGTTTAAGGATACATCTGGGGGCATCGCGGTGCTCTGAAATGAATGCTGCGAGCAGCGTGACTTCAAGGATCAGGCACTGGTAAGAGAGTGTCCGCAGAATCTGTGGATATCCCGATCGTGAAACAATAGAGAAATCTATTATTAGTCCGTGTGTTGGAGAGGGGAATTAAACTGGTAGAAGGGGTGCACTCATCAAAATCGGCAGTGTTTGCTCAACATGCAAACAAAGTACATTGTGACTTGCGCAGCTCAATCACGGAAGTGTAACCACCGCTGGAGACTTTTGCTAGGTAGAAGACGCTTCCCGTGTGGTGGGAGACCCTTGGGCATGCATCGAAAGGTTTGTGAAGTGCACAGTGCGCCATAATAGATGACGGACTATGCGATCAGATTAGGAGCCAAAGTGTGAATTTACAAATACAAAAATCGGCCGCCATGTTAGAATGGCTAGCCAGTGTATCCACTCAGTATGGTCAGCAATAGAAGCTATAAATTAAGATACAGATCGAAGTCACTCAGGGGAAAGGAGTCCAAATTGGTGAGTTGTGGTACTGTGGCTTTGAATTTACAGAGTCAAAAACAGGTATTAAGCATCCTACTGCTGTGGCGGATCCATAATATTTTATGCCGGCTTGGACAGTTCTTATGTGTAAAGCAGGAGATCGCTATTGTTGAGGTAACATAAATGGCATAATATACTTATTATATCAACAGTTCCAACAGAATAATCCAATTCTAATGCATGGAGTCACCAGTTACATAGAATCCATGGTTGGGTTCAAAGAACAGCAATATAGTAAGAGTACATTTAAGTATGGAGTAGGGAAAGATTGGTTATGCAATCATGGGTCCAATTGTCAAAGAAATGAGGAGAGATAAGTATTGGAGACCTAATCAGATAAAGCATTTCAATGTGAACTCATCGTTAAGGCCCCTAGGGAGCAGTGTATTCAATGTGTGAATCCAATATTTTTCTCTGCGAGAAAGTAGTGCTTGATAATCACCGCCTCTGTAGGCAAACTCTACGTAGGGCAAACAACAAGATCTGTTAAAGAGAGGCTTACTGAACACAAATCTAACATTAGGTGCAATAATATGAAATCACCCCTCTCGAGACACTTCAAGGAAAATATCCACACTGTGGCCCAGATCAAATTTCAAGTTCTCGAAGTAGTCAAAAAACCCTACAGAGGCGATGATTATCAAGCATTATCTAGTAGCAGATATCATCAAAGATACACCTTGCCAATAGAAAGTCAAATATCATAGCATCAAAGGTACTGGAGACACCCTGAAGCTACTGAAACACTTAGTTGTGCATTTTCCCGGTGCTTTACGCCACCTAACGAAGAGCAAACGTCTCCCAAGGAAATGCTGCAGCAAGTAGCCATAACAAGTAGACATAACCATGGGCATAACTATGAGCAACCCTCCAGACCATTGTTTTTCAGCCTGCCAAGCCATTACAGAAAGGGAAAGACCATATGCAAATCAGTATTGGGTCCACCCCAAAAGGGGCAGTCCAGCCTGAACTGCTAGGTCACATTCCATCTGCACAAGACCACAAGCATCCCCAGAAATGTTTAAGCCTTGTTGGGCATCATCAGTGAGGAGTAGCTTGGGTCTCTAGGCCCAGCAGGCTCGGCACCCACATCTCGGCATACCTGTCCTACTCAGGGTGACTAAAGCAAAACCAATAGTTAATGGCTGGAAGGATTGAATTAATCATAAACATGGGCACAGTGCTGGCAGCCCTCCAGACCACCGTTTTTCATCCTGGTCACTCCATTTCATCAATATCATCAGTACCAGCGGGGCTGTGGTAGAGAATCCGTCTCTAAAGAAGATTGAGTACAAGGTGTGTGCAGCATTAGGGGTGGATCCGTTCACTATTTGCTTGAAGTGCAGTGTTTCCAGAAGGGCTCTTAGTGACTTAGTGAGTTTGCTGTGGTTTTGTTCTCTCTTTCGAACCAGATGTTGAAATCCCTATTGAGTTATCATGATAGATGGAAAGGTTAGCGATAGAGTCAGTGAGCTTCATTGCAAAGTTCGGGTTGTAGGGTGGTGGTCTGTAGAGCAAAAGGAACAGCACATTGGCTTGGTTTTTGAGCTTGATTTTGATGAGGAGGGATCCACAGTGTCCTATGTACATTGAGGGAGTGGTGTGGCACAGATGTGGTCTATGTGCACCATAGCAGTTCAGACTCATCTTCAGTTTTCTCTGTTGGTGTGTATTCATTTGAAATTGTCTGGTACTGCTTTGTGGGTGATTGTCTTGTAGTTGTCTGATAGCCATGTTTCTGTAAGGAAGAGTGTGTTGGTGTCGCCCTGGCTTAGGAGGTCATACATTTCTGTCGTGTTTCACCATGGATCTTACTTTGAGAAGCTGTAGTGCAGTGTGTCTGTTTTTCCTTGTAAGTTGTTGCCCATCCTTTCATGAGTCCCAGCCGGGGTGATGTTTGTTGGGTTTTCATTTCTTGAGATTCTCACTTGCGTGAGGCTGTTGTTTGCTGAGATTGTGGTTGGGGACTCTGTCTCTTTATTGAGGAGTTCAATTAAGTTTTTTTTTTATTAAACACTTTTATTGGTTTTATTGCATAATACACAAAAAACAATGACCCTGAAGGGGTCCAGCAACCAAAAACATCACAAAAGAACATAAGGTCCAGATTTCAACAACATAAGGTTATGTTAGCGATTACATGTACACTCTTACATTTCATTTACATTCCGGCCACAGGCCTGTGTTGTACAAAAGTCTTATTGTGCGTTCTCCCACTTTTCCCAGATTTTCCCCGCTTTCCCAGGACATCCTCTGGCCGCATATACTCTTCGCTCCATCGCAATGCATGCATCTACATCATCTATCCATTGTGCATGCTCAGGGGTTACACCGAACCCCATAGCTTGGCAATGTTGCGTTTGATCAGTGCCGTGGTGGTTGCAAACAGTAACTTGCCCAGCAACATCAATTTCGGATCTCTGGGCACGATCCGACCCAGTACCTTAGTAAGTGTGTCGCAGCAGCGTTGCCAGTATAGCGTGATGTGCGGATAGTCCCATACGATGTGGAAAAAGGTGCCCTCTTCCTGGCGGCAGCGCAGGCAATTCGGGTATGTGGTTTTACCCCATCGGTACAATGCGACCCTTTGATAGTAAATTCTATGCAGGATTTTGAGCTGGACAAGGCGTAATCTGGCCGAAATGGCAGTTTCTCTCGGGCACATTAGGATCGTTATCCAGTCTTCAGGCAGTATCTCTCCCACATCCCTTTCCCACTTAGACTTTAGACTTGATAGCTCCGGTGTGGCAAACGAGGTGAGAACATTATACATCACCGAGGTGATTTTGGTGTCTATGCTATCTAGGACCAGGTTCCTATCTATGGGGGTGAAGTCTGCCATGTCACGCAGGTCAGGCAAGTGCCACTGTAGGGTATTACTTAATTGCGTATGTCGGTATCGGTCAGTGACAGGGAGGTTGAACTCCTCCACCAACCCCTCAAATGGCACAATTCCCCCATCCCGAATCACATCCCCCACTTTTGTTATTCCCGCAGTTATCCAATTCCACCATTTTGGGAGCCTGTCCAGCTCAGGGATGTGTTTATTTGCCCACAGTGGCTGTACCGGTGTGGTTTTCCCTTCCCAGTTTATATGTTTATGCTCCTCTGCCCAGATTAGTGCCCAGTGAGCAGCCATTGTTTTGGTGGTGTTGGTATTGTTTTCCGGTATAGGGACTCTAGTGGGGTTATGTTCGCTCCATCTAGGGTAACAGGTTTAATGTGAGGTAGCGAGGGATTGCTGTGTAATAGGTCATTTATTACTGCCATCTGACTCGCCCAATAATACGTCTGTATACGAAGCAATCCTATGCCTCCCTCCCAGATGGAACGCTGCAGGGTGTGGAGCGGTATTCTCGGGTGTTCATTGTTCCAAAGGAGTTTCCGGAGGATTCTGTCGATTCTGTGAAACTCTCGTCTGGGGATGTGCAACGGGGCATTTTGGAGTATGTACAGGAATCTAGGCAGTGCCATCATTTTAAATAGTGCTGCTCTCCCCAGTAGGGTCAGTGGAAGGGCGTTCCAATGTTTGACGTCTTCTGCAAAGTGGTTTATGATTGGGTGGAGGTTTTTCTCTACGTAATCGTTTAAGTTTGTTGTTATCTGAACCCCCTATGTATCGAAATTGGTTAACTTCTATACGGGAGGGGCAATTCTGTATCCCTATGCTACCCATCTCTCTCAATGAAAACAGTATGGATTTCCACCAGTTTACCTTCAAACCACTAAAAGATGTGTATTCCTTGAGTAAGCGTATCACTGTAGGACAAGAGGTTATGGGGTCTGATAGATACAGGAGCAGGTCATCTGCATATAATGAGACCTTATCCTCCCAATCATCTGTCCACCGGAAACCCTTCCACATTTGTGATTCTCTTAACAGAATCGCCAATGGCTCTATGGCAAGCGCAAAAAGCATTGCAGACAAGGGGCAGCCCTGTCGTGTCCCTTTGCCCAATCTAAATGGCTGCGAGAGCCCCCCATTTACTCTGGTCATGGCCTCTGGGGACTTGCATAGCAACTGCACCCATCCCAGGAATTGGTCACCGAAACCCATTCGACGCATTATTTCCCACAGTGCTGGCCAGTGCACCGAGTCGAAGGCTTTCTCAAAGTCTATTGCTAATAGCGCCAAGGGACCCCGCAGGACGGAGGATTTTTCGAGGGCAGCGTGCAGTCTGTGTATATTCATACGCGTGGACCTCTGGGGCATAAAGCCGCACTGGTCTGGATGTTCAGTGACAGGATAACTTTCTGAAGTCGATTTGCTAATGCTTTCGCCAGGATTTTGGTTTCAGTGTTGATTAGCGAAATCGGCCTGTACAAACTACATTTCTCTGGGTGCCTATCTGCTTTGGGGATCACTATTATAGTTGCCCTCCGTAGGTCTGGGGGGAGCTGTCCCTGCTCCCTCGAGTGTGTGTACATCTGCAGGAGATGTGGAAGTATCACACTTGGTTCTATCCTTTTCCATGTCTCCACCGGGAAACCGTTCGGCCCCGGTGTTTTCCCAGGGTGTAGTTGTGACATGGCCAACCCTAGCTCCTCTTCAGTAATGGTTGCCTCCAGTAGATCTCTCTGTGTGCCCATTAGGCTAGGGCGCCGTTGTCCAGGAGATAATCTCTCCCCGCAACACCGGCTTATACGCTTCCCATAACAATCCTGGGTTATCAATTGACCCTGCGTTTAGTTCAAAGTAATTGATTGTAGTTTCTTGAATGCGTTCTACAAGCTCCGGGAAGCCTAAGTAATAGTTGTTAAGGCGCCATGAAGGTGGAGGGATTGGCCTTGTCATTGATAGTTCTATTAGTAGGGGCGAGTGGTCAGAGATGCCACGCGGGAGTAGGGTGGCGTTAAGTACTCTATGCACCTCTGTGGTTGGAACGAAAAAGTAGTCAAGTCTAGAGAGGGATGCATGGACGCCCGAGTGGAATGAGTATTCTCAATTCTCGGGGTGAAGGTCGCGCCACACATCCTTCAGCCCCAGTGCTGATGTGACAGTGGCTACCTTGTGTGCGTGTCAGGATTCCTGCCCCTTAGTTGTGTGCGGTCCATACCCACCTTCATAACATCATTAGAATCGCCACCGAGAATTAGTGTTTCTGAGGAGTCCTGCATTATCAGGGGAGTTATCTCTTCTATGAGATTTGGCAACAACGTGGGTGGTGCGTAAATCGCTAGTATTGTTATGGTTTGATTCCATAGGGTTCCTGTCATATGCACGAATCTGCCTCCTGTGTCCTGTGACACCCTGGAAAGTGTGAGCGGCAGCTTCTTGTGGTTCAGTATGAGGACCCCTCTTGAGCCTGAAGTAAAATCCGAGTGCAGTGCTGTGCGATAGTTACCACATTTAAATAGATTGCATGTGGTGCCCGCCAGGTGTGTTTCTGTGAGCAACGCCACATCCGGCGCTTGCCTGTTTAACACTTGGGTGACCAATCTGCGTTTTATCCCACTACCCAACCCATTGACATTCCATGTCAGGAGACGTAATGATTTTGTATCAGATCTAGCACTCGTCATCTGGGTGGGGGGCGGGTTACTGTTGGGCAGTATATGTAGGATTCCGGGAAGAAACTCGGTCTGTTGTTTCGCCGTGTGGTGTGGATTCGTAGGAGTGAGTGTTTAGTGTTGTCGGACCATACATGAACAGAGATAAAGACAAAACCCAAAGCAAAAATAAGAACTCCCCCTCCCCCCAGCTCCGTCCCTCGTTCCCCTGGATGCATCTACTGCCTCGGTAGTGTTACCTGACCCCCCTCCCTATACTCCCACCCAACCTGGAGTATCTGTCGCCCGAAATTTAAACAGAACATATAAATCTTAACTAAGCCACCCTCAGTGGCACATGAACTTCATAACCTTCACAGCACCTGTCCGTGGTGCCGTCGCAGACTTCTTAGTTTTAGTCTTAGTCTTAGTCTTAGCTCGTGGGGCGGGTGGCTGTTCGGCCACTGGCCTGGTTGTATTCCGTGAGTAGATTGGCGTGGGGAGCGAGAAATTTGTGGTGCTCCTAAGTTTAGTAGCCTTGGCATTCTGCCCAAAACTGCACTCATTTCATATTTCTTCCCGCAGAGGATTTCCTGGTTGTGGCCGTTGCTGTTGGCCCTGTTCTGGCAGTCGTTCTGGGCGAGGACGATTGCGTCTATCCCTCCCTCTTCCCTCTGTGTTCCAGTTCCCTTCTATGTGCCGTTCGGCCCAGTTCCACGCCTCTCTGGGGTCGGTGAAGTGCACGGTCATGCCCCCATGGAATATCTTGATTGGGTAGGGAAAAGCAGTCCATATTTGACACCCATTGATTGCAGGCGTTTCTTGAGCGGGTCAAATGACTGTCGTGCTTTCTGTACCTCCCTGGTGAAATCGGGGAAAAAGGCTATTTTCGATCTGTTGAATGTGACCGTGCCCTTCGATCTTGCCAGTTGGAGTACAGTGTCCCTCTCTCTATAGTTCAAAAATCTGGCAATAACTGTGCGTGGTGGAGCTCCTGGTGTCACTTTGCCAGCTGGGATACGGTGGGCCCGCTTGATAGAGAAGAATTTAGAGAATGACTCTCCGTCATAGATATTCGTCAACCAGTCCTCACGGAAGAGCTCCATGCATTCCCCTTCGGCTTTTTCCGGCAGGCCGATTATGCGGATATTATTGCACCGGGATCTACCCTCGCTATCGTCCACTCTTGCTTCCAGGGTCTTTATCCGTGCTAGCATACTCGTCACTTGCCGATTTATACCTTGCAGGCCATCCTCGGATTCAGAGATTCGTGTCTCTGCCTCTCCCGTACGGGAGGTCAGCTTTTGCAGATCATGGCGCAACAGGGACACGTCTGCACCAATACTATCCATCTTTTTTTCCACCGAGGTCCTGGAGTTGGTAATGCCGCTCATGATGTCTCTTAGGGAAATATTGTCCACATGATCTGGGTCCACCGACAGTGGCCTCTCTGGTGAGCGGGGTGCTGGTATGGCTGCATATTGCTCGATCCTGCTCTGTGTGGATGTTTTCCTGGGAATCTCCTTACCCATTTTCTGCTTGTTGGGCTACTGGTGTAGTATGCTGATGTCTGGTCCCAGAGGAAGGGGGTCCGTCAGGTGCTGGGGGTAGGCACTGTTGGTAAGTTATCGATGGTGGCGCCGTGCACGTTGCGACCAGCAGGTATTTATGCTTGTGCTAGATTTACAGTTCCCTTGTCCAAACAACGTCCATTAGCCACACATTCAGCAGCTCTGAAGGTCAAGACGGTGTATTTGTGCGTATTTGTGAAATGCGAATCGGTCACAGCTTTATAGCACCCACTGGGGCCCTGTGGTTCTGCCCCTTGGTAGAGGCCACACGCACTGGGCAGCACGCTGCTGTGGCAGGGTGTCTCAGGCTGGGCGCCACCGGGCCTGACACCAGTCTGCGTCGTACTCCGCTGGGTGAACTCTCTAAAGGGAAGGATGGTTTTCAAAGGGATCGCCTTCAGAGTTTCATTAGGGGTCTACGACTTTTCCTTCATTGTCAGTGCTGGGGCACTTGTTCGTAACAATGTGGGGACGCCTGTTGTGTCCCAGAAGTGAGAGGAGGTTCGCAGCCCAGGTTGTCAGCAAGCGCCGGTAGGGATCGCAGCCCCGGCTGGAGGTCCTTCGCCCGTGGGGTCTGGGGGGGCGGGTCGCCAGCACTCTCTATCCCACCTTCTCCACTCCTTACCGCATCGCCGGATGTTCCAGGCCTCGAGTAGCGGATCCGCGTCTCCGGTTGCAGGGGGCGCGCTAGTCGGATCGCCCGCCGGTGCGCTGTGTGTCTTCTTCAGCGCCAACACTGACACGCAAAGCGTCCCACTCCGGGCCTGCTCCAGGCCCCCGGATCGAAGGGGTTCCCACGCAGGCAGAGGCGCTCGCCGCGATCACGCAGCGGGCAGGCGAGCTGCACCTGCGATCGCCGCACCGCCCTGCCGCGTGGTCAGGATATTGTCTGCAGAGCCCACTGGAGCTGTTCCTGGTGTGCGCCCAAGCTGGAGGAGATCGTTGTTTCCCACTCGGCCGTCAGTTAGTGCGCGGTCGCAATTATGATGGCCATCTTGGGCTCCGCGCTTGTTACGGTTCCTGTAACTTCCACTCGATCTGGACGGCGATTCCCTTTACGGATTTGCGTCGGAGCACCGCGATTCGGTGCAGGAAAGTCTCACACACCGCTGGAGTATTTCAGGGTTCAGCACGGATATATATTTAAGCATGATTTCAGCAGGATAAGGCCAGTGGCGCGGGAGCAGCACGGGCTCACGTCCTCATCGGATGGCTGCTGGCCACGCCCCAGGAGTTCAATTAAGTTGATGGAAGGGTTTCTTAGTTCTGGTTTGTGGTGCTTGGTTGTTTGTTTGTACATCTTGCATTTTTTACCAGTCTTTGGTTATGTAGGGCGTGTGGATGTTTATGGATTTAAGTGGGGTCTTAGCAAAGGTGTTGTCTGAGTGGCTGTATTTTGTGTTTTGAGGTGTTTGGCTTGGAGTCCTGTTGGGCTCCAGGTTTGTTTGGTTTCTTGCTCTTGAGTTGTTTGTCGGTTGTTTGTTTTCTGTTGGGTTGTAGTGGTAGGTGGAGAGGTAGTGTGAAATGTATTCCATGTTCGCTCTTTTCTTGGTACGTATCCTTAGTTCATTTAGTGATGTCCCCACGGGGTTTCTGGGTGTTGTGAATTCTGTTGGGTGGTTTCTGTTCCATTTGGATGCAGTTTCCTTCCTGTTTCTGTTTTCCTTTCTGTTTCTTTGTCTTTCTTCTAGCGAAGCATGTTGGTGGTCTGTGTTTATTGTTTTTGGGTTGGATTTGCAATGTATTCCAGGGGTGTGTGCCCTTTTGGGTGTCTTTCTTTACATGGAATAAGAGATGGGACCTTCTGCTGTGGTGTACAGTGGTGTCTGCTTCACTATGGCTGTTGGTAATAGCGTCTTTTTTGGGTTTGGGTTGAGATATGTTGTTTATTTCCAGGGGTGGGTGCCCTCTTGGGTCAGTTATTTCCTCGTCTTCAGTTAGATCAGAGTATTTCAACGCTTTCCTGGTTTCCTTTTAAATTGTTGTGGTCTGACGTGCAGTAGCGACTGTCATGCTGTGATTGTTGTGTTGTGCCTCTGTTTAAGGTTTGGGTTAGAGTTTAATGTAGGTATTTGTATGCAGTAAAATGAGTCTCAGTCTCGGGATCGTGTAGGGCCTGGGGTTTCCTGTCAATGGGGTTTAGTCACAGTATGGGGGTCAAAGTTGCCAATGCCTCTCTCTGGTGGTTGTGTTTCCTTTGTGGGGTTTCTTTAGTTATGGTTCTTGAACTTCCTGTGTTAATGAGTGAATTAGATAAGGTGTGTTCTCCTGCTGGCTAGGTTTTTCCTTGTGTTGAAGAGTGGCTTAGATTGGGGTTGTTCTCCCGTTGATTTAGTCTTTCCTTATGGGGATCCTAAATAGTTTCTATTCCGTCGTGGAATAGTTCTCTCTGAGGTGGTTGTGTCTCAGTCGTGTAATCTTGTGGAGCTTTGGCTCCTCGGGACGCTGGGGTTTTAGAGTCAAACCTCTTCTGTGGTGGTTGTATTCCCTCTTGTGTTGATTAGTGATTTGGGTTGGTTTCTTTCTCCTGGTGGTTTTGCTCTAACCTTGTGTAGTTATCTGCTTCACAGTGAAAAAGGCCTCTCAGTGGTGGGTGGATTTTGTGGTTGTATGGAATTCATAGTGGCGAAAGCCTCCCTGTGGTGGTCCAGTACTTCCCCACAGAGGCAAAGCCCTCTCTGTGGTGGTTTTGTTTTGTGCTCATATCGGTTTAAAGTGGCGAAGACCTCTCTGTGGTCGCCTAATACTAGGGCTGTAGGTTGTAGGAAGCCTTGTGTCGAAGTTGTACTGTGGGGGGACGTAAATGCGGTGTAACTCGGCACAACAAACACAGGTGTAAGCCAGGTCCGATATCATGGTTGTTGTGGATGGAGAGTGTGCTGTGCGAGGAACACTCTATTATCTAGACTCAGAAAGGAACCTTACCTCTTTGGTGAGAGAGCATTACCTATGTGCTGCTGCAGGCGGCTACCTGTGTGCTTTGCGGGGATGAGGAGTGTGTCAAGCTCTCGAATGGTGGATAGCCTCAGATGTTATCTGGGTTCAGTGCCGGTCTCATTTTACAGTGTAGCAAGGATTTGGGTGAGTTTCACACTGTCTAGCTTCTGAGCGCTGCAAGGTTTAGGGAAACAGCAATTACAATGACTGACTTTCGGAGTACGGAGAGATTTTAAGTCAGGTCACGATTATGGGCACATAGGTTCTACTTAGTGCCTGACCTTTGAGGTCAGCAAGGTTTGATGCAGTGGCAATCGTAGTTTCAGTGAGTAGTGGGGTTTAGGCGGGTATCTAGCTTCAGTGGGTGCTTGGATTTAACTCAGTTTTTAGCTTTGAGCCCAGCACGGTTTAAACAGATATCAAACTTCCATGGCATCTTGGTACAGCATGGTTTCAAACTACAGGGCTCAGCGGGATATGTGACAATGAAAGGTTTCCAATGTGGTAAGGTTTAGTACAATAGCAAAGCCTCTGAGCACTGCTAGGTTTAAATCAGTGGTAGGGTTCCTGATGTCAGAGGGTTCAGTACAGTAGCAAACCTCAGAATATAGCTAGATTTAAAACAGTCACAGGAATCAACAGCAGCTAAACCTCGGAGTGCAGCAAGCTTTAAACAGTGGCAGCCCTCCTATGTGGCAGGAATCAAACAGTAGCTGAACCTCTGAGAACAGCAAGAATTAAACAGTGGCAGGAATCAACATCATTTAAACCATCGAGCGCAGCAAGTCTTAACCAGTGGCAGACCTCTGACGTGGAAGAAATCAACACAGCAGCAAAATCTTAGGGCACAGCAATCATTAAACAATGGCTGGAATAAACATCATTTAAACCACTGAGTTCAGCACATTTTAACCAGTGGCAGACCTCTGATGTGGTAGTAATCAACATAGTAGCAACATTTCAGAGCGCAGCAGGATTTTAAAACAATGGCTGGAATCAACAGTAGTTAATCTTCTGAGCGCTGCAAGACTTAAACAATGTCAGGAATTCACACAGTGGCAAAACCTCTGAGCGCAGCAGGAATTTAGGACAGTGGTATGAATTGACAGTAACAGGACCACAGAGTGCAACAAGATTTAGAGCAATCACAATGCGTGCTTCAGAGTGCTGCAAAATGTAATCAGTGGTAGCTCTCCTATATGGTAGGAATGAACAGTAGCTAAACCTCTGAGCGCAGCAGGGTTTAAATAGTTGCAGGGATCAACAGTAGCTAAACCTCTGAGTGCAGCAAGTTTTAAAACAGAGGCAGAAATCAACAGCAGCTAAACCTCTGAGCACAGCAGGCTATGACAGTGGCAGCCCTCCTATGTGGCGGGAATTAAACAGTAGCTAAACCTCTGGGCAGAGCAAGATTTAATGCGGTCACAATGAGTACATTCTGAACGCAGCAAGATTTAAACAATGGCAGGAATCAACACAGTAGCAAAACCGCTGATTGCGCAAGATTTAAACAGTGCCAGGAATGAACACAGTATCAGAACCTCTGAGGGCAGCAAAATTTAGAGCGATCACAATGTGTGACTTCCGGAGAAAGCAAGATTTAATCAATGGCAGGAATCAACACAGTAGCAAAATGTCTGAGCACAACACGTTTGAACCAGTGGCAGGAATCGACAGATGCTAAACCTCTGAGCGCAGCAAGCTTTAACAAATTGCAGTCATCCTATGTGGCAGAAACAAACAGTAGCTAAACCTCTGAGCGCATCAAGAATTAAACAGTGGCAGGAATCAGTAGTAGCTAATCCTCTGAGCACAGCAAGCTTTAAAACAGTGGCAGGCCTCACATGTAGCAAAAACAAACAGTAGCTAAACCACTGAGCGCAGCAATACTTAAACAGTGGCAGTAATCAACAATAGCCAAACCTCTGAGTGTAGCAATATTTAAAACAGTGGTGGCTGGCCTATGTGGCAGGAATCAACAATAGTTAAACCTCTGAGCGCAGCAAGCTTTAACTAGTGTCATTTCTCCCTCCTATGTGGCAGAAACACGCAGTAGCTAAACCTTTGAGCACAGCAGAGTTTAAACAGTGGCAAGGATCAACAGTAGCTAAATCTCTGAGCGTAGCAAGGTTTAAAACAGTGGCAGGAATCAACATAGTATGAGAACCTCTGAGCATAGCAAGATTCAAACAGTGGAAGGAACCAACACAGTCACAAAATCTCTGAGTGCAGCAAGATTTAAACATTGTCAGGAATCAACACAGTATCAGAACCTCTCTGCGCAGCAAGGTTTAAACAGTGGCAGGAATCAACACAGTATCAGAACATCTGAGCACAGTAAGTTTTAGAGTGATCATAAAGTGTAACTTCTGAATGCAGCAAGAATTCAAGCAATGGCAGGAATCAACACGGTAGCAGAACCTCTGAATGCGGCAAGATTTAAACGGTGGCAGGAATCAACACTAACTAAACCTCTGAGCGCAGCAAGATTGAAACAAATGGCAACTTCAGAGCACAGCGGAATCCAACACAGTGGCCAACCATGGAGCAGAGCATGTTTCACCACAATGGCAAAATCAAGTGGTAGTAATGTAATAGTGGCAAGGTTTCAGGGACACAGGCTGAGGTCAAAACGCTTACCAGCTTATCCTACAATGAGGAGCAGGAAAGGCGGGTAGGGGATGGAATTAAGGAGGCGGGTTGAACATAGAGTCTAGGAGAGGGAAGGGAGAGGGACAACAATGCCAAAAAGGAGCCCTGGGACAGATAGGGTGAAACCAGGGAGGACTGTGGTACTTACTCACTCGGAGGCAATGTACTCTTCCAGGTGGAGAGTGGAAATGGGCTGCGTATGGTCAACATGGGAATGATAATGCAGATGGGCTTTCCAAAAATACTAACAAAAGGTTGAATTAAACAACACAATGGACAAAGGGAACCCCTGAGACACACCACAAGTCAACAGGATGGACATGTACAGGAAAGTACCAAGTTTAACAGTTGGAACCTATATGCAAGGAAACTGCTGAACAAAGATAAAGTATGGTCAGCCATCCGCACTAGATTGTAGAGTTAAGGTAATACAGTTATTCATTTCAACAAAGGGTAGGGCCACAATGTGGGATTTAAACACTAAAGCTTGTTATGTTATGTTATGTTATGTTAATTTAGGTTTAAGGTGTACTTTCACCACAAGGGGTATCATGGTGCTATTTGACAGCAATGCATAAAGGAAAAAAACAACGATTTAGAATAGATACCTTTTTAGAGTGCAGCGGAATGCCAGATGGTGGGGTAAAGAACGAATGGCGCAAGGTAGAGAGTTCCAAAGAACGTCAGTTGCCACCGAAAAGGCATGGCCCCCAATGTGACAGAGCCTGACCCTAGGGACTTGCAGAAGGCAGGCCTCCACGTAATGCAGGGCCCATTCTCAGGACATATGGGTGAAAATTGGCCTGCAGATACTGAGGACCCAGTTCAAGGAAAGTCTGATGCACCAGGCAGGCTGCCTTGAATAGAATGTGCTGTTTAACTGGCAGACAGTGGAGAAGATGTAAAACAGGGGAGATGTGGACACAGCACTAGTAGAAGTGGCCAGGCGAGCGGCCGAGTTTTGAAGTACCTGGAGGCCCCAAAGAAGATAAAGGGGCTGAACTAAGAATAAAGAATTGCAGTAGTCAATTGAGGAGGTAACCAGCGATGCCACCACTAGAGCCCTAGCCTGAACCAGAAGGAACAGAAGGACTTCCCAGAGTAGTTTGAGCTGGAAGTAGCTGCGTTGGCAAATGGCGCTGACCTGATGGTCCATGAACAGTGTAGAGGAGATTTTTACTCTCAGATCCTTTACCACGGTAGTGGGGACAGGTAGAGGACCCAAGAAAAAAGGCCAGAAGTCAGAGGTCCTTAAAGCCAAAGCAGAATGGGGTCCCACCACCAGCACCTCTGTTTTAGCCCTGTTCAACCTGAGCCAATTGTTCCACATCCATTCTCCTGCGGCCTCCAAGCAGACCCTTAATCTTTTAATAGCATGTTTCAAAGCAGCAGGAATAATTCCTGTACTGAAGGAGTGGTTGACAGCAGCCTTGAGCAAAGGAGAAATTTGGATACGTATTTCTTTCAAAATTCCCATGGGGATGGGTTCTTTAGGGGAGGCAGACTTTAATTTGAGAACAGCAGCAGAGATATCATCTGCCGTAAAGACAGGAAGCATAGACCATGTATGAAGAACTGGTGGGCTGGATGCCACAGTAGAGGAGGGCATCATCATAATGCCTAGAGAACAGATGTCAGCAGGTATTTTGTTGATCTTATCAATGAAGAAAAGGGCCAGGTAGTCACAGAGGTCTTGTGATGGATGGATAGGCTAAGAGGGAGTAGAATAAAGATAGCAGACTACTTTAAACAACTCCTTAGTTTGATTGATGGATGCTTCAATGCAAAACGAGAAATGAGCCTGCTTGCCTGAGATGATGGCTTTATGGTAGTGGGCTGAAGCATTCTAAAGTGCCACTTTATCTACCAGGTTGTAATTGTAGCGCCATCTACATTCAGCATTTCTGCATGTAAGCTGCAAGGCATGCAGTCATTAGAATACCAGGGCTTTGCAGTTCTGGCCCGAAGTTTCAAGAGGTTTAGGGGCGTTAGTTGATCAGCTACCGAGGCAAAGGTAGAAGCAAGAGCACCAATCTCCAGGACTGCAGGATTGATGTGAGCTGCCTTAATCTGAGTAGTAAGCAGGTCTTTAGGTACAGTCCACCAGCAGTGTTTCGGAACTGCCTGCGCCAAGAAAGGAGGGCAGACTAGTGGCATTTCCCAGGAAAAGGGGATAAAGGAGTGGTCTGACCAGGTCATAGGGAGAGCAGGGCAGACTTTAGTCACCAGATGAGGGCGAATATAAGATCCAGTGTGTTCACTAAGTCATGGGTGGCAAACATCACCAACTGGGGCAGGACTAGCTCATTCATAGCAGTAATAAACCATTTGACTCTAGTGTCCATGCAGTCATTTTAGGTAGCTGAATTGAATATTTGAGTGAAGGTTTCGATATTTCACAATGTGCTAGAGATGCAGTGAACCAAGGGCCCCTGGTCTGTCACACGTCTCTGTTCTTCCCATAAGAATGCCTGAGTCAAATAGATTTTGGACCAACCTTCGATTGGTATCCATACAGTGACTGACTATATGTGTGGGCAGTAGTCCATGCGCTTAATCATTTAATCAAGCATTTAATGCTGACGATATAGGTCAAATCTAACTTTTTAGCAGGTTTTTGATTCAGTGATAAATGTCTTTTCTGTTGAGTTCCTTTCAACTATCAAACATGCCTGGCATGTTTGTGAACCTTTTTCTGTTTCCAAGCACTTCTGTCAAACTTTCGGCTTTGATTGAAATCTACAATGGTCATGTTGTCCAGTCGTTGGCGGTCCTGTGGCATTGGGGATGACATCAAGTGATGGTCCTTGGTGCAGGAGCAACTGGAAATAGCATGAGAATGCTTGGCAAGGCTGGGTTACTTAGTGCACCATTCCAGTTCAGCTTAGGCACAACATCATGGTTTGGGGGTTTCAGCTGGATGTAAAGAGAAGGGAATCCCAAAACCTGTTAAATATAATCCAATAGATCAAAAAACCACTGCACCACTTTGCAAGAGAAAACAGGGTTTATTACATACAAAAAGGTGTCAGATGGTCCTGTAGAATTCAACTGACACAGAACTCCCCATGCCCCAAGAAGTGACAGGTTATTTAGCAGACAAAATGCAAATCTGCATACACAGGCTACAATGAACTCCCACCACCCTCATTGGCTACCACCTATAGAATGTGCTAAACCTCCCCCTCTAGTCCCTCAACTGATTGGCCACACCTTATCTAAAACTATTCCCCTAGACACGTGGCTCACTAAATCATCACAATTAAATCCAGGTACGGGATTGGCTAATGAAGATATTGATGCATTAATAAATCGTGACTGTCACGTGATGTGCACCCCTCCGATACAGACACAATCAAAGTAAATAGGTGAGGCCTACTCTTCATTCATAAGACAATAGGCCTTCTAATTATACGAAACACTGCAGCGCACACAAGCTGCACTCCTGACCTTGTACTGAATTTATTGGCATCAACTCTGCTCCTCCTATCCCAAATCACAGAAAGTTCCAGACATGGCTCCCCTCTTATCTCCTTCAAACTCCAGGTGCCCAGTAATGAAGTGACCAGGATACCGCTCTTGAGTCAGAATTTCAGAGATTTATTTGCTTTAGTTGTGCATTTTGTAGTTGAAATAGGTTGATCGCTCGTGGGTGAGGGCAGTAGTGCGCTAAATCCTTGCCTAGCCTATTGGCATCACAAAACCTCAGGCCATATTCTCATGAATCTGCCCTTAAAAGGGCACATCCTTGCCTGCTCTCTTCTCATCTAACATTCAATTGCCACCATGTGCATGCCCTATAGCTGGATAACATTAGCGTTTAGCAGTGCACCATGGTTGCCTCTGACCACGGCTTCTCTCCTGGCAGACGGAAAAGGGATTTGTCTTGAGACTGAGATAAATAGAGCTTCAGATCCACAACGAGACCTGTGTTCTATTCTGTTAATTGTTTATCAGACCTTAACATTCAATATGGCGACAGTCCTGTCATGTTAACACACTGACCTTTCTTCTACCAGAGTATCTTTACGACTCCATCTTCCACTAACTTCAGCTCTTTCCTCACATCTCACTAAATAACATAACTGCATATAAAATTATTAAAAACAAGGCTTATACACTTCCCTATCTACAACCTCTGCAACCACAACAGTGGTAAATGTGTTACTCTTCCTCTGTTGCTAAATGTGGGTATCGAATATGTGTCAAAACTAACTACACGTTATGCATGTGCCTTCCGCCACGCAAAATTCACCCTGCTCACACAATGGTCTGTGCTAATGGGTTTTTCTCAGCCTGAACCTTTTTGCTGGCTGGGCCGCTGTCTCTGCATCCTAACATTAGCCCCTTTATTTAATTCTCCATTAACTAATCTTGCTGGCTCCTTCCTTGTATAGACATCATCTTTAGGCACATATGCCCTGCACACAAAAAGCAACCCCCCCCTCCCCATAGCCATATTCTTCCAGAGTACCTGTATAAAGAAACACCCCCCTTTGCCAGCTAAATCAACCCAGTATTCCACATTTCTGGGTCGGGAGAGGATGTGGTCAAGGTGCCGGTGGTCGGGAATCCTTGGTCTTACAGCCTCATCCATCTATCAGTCTGGCTGTACTTTGTGTTTTGTGAGAGGAGAAGCTCTACCCATTGTTATTGACACCATCATCTTTGCACTTTTGCGGCAGAGTCTTCATACAACATGTCAGGATCATTTAAGTTTTTAAGTTTCTGGGAACTAGTTGAACCACCTCCACTACATGTGGTTTTTCGAGAAGCTCTACCACCTTAGTAGCAGCTAAAGGTGGGGTCACAGGAGTGACCTCTAGCTTTGTGGGCCAGGGGGCTTTATCCCTATTTAAAGTTATGGGTGCTACACCCAAGTGCCCTTCAGAGTGGCAGTAAATGCCTTTTATCTCTGAAGAGGGGTCTCCTAAGGGAACCTCTCTCACTTCATGGCTAAGAGCCTTAGCCGTTTTACAAGGGGGCTCAGCTGAGCCAACAGCTACAACTTTTCTGCTAAACTCAGTATTGACAGATGTTTTAAGGGATGAGGCAATAGCTCTTTTAGACCTACCTTTATTCTCAGAGTCCCTTAAGGGGTTTAGACATTGTGAAGTTTTCTCATATCTATTTATGAGAGCTTCTTTTACCCTATCCCAGTTACTTCTTTCTACTTCATGTAAATCCAAGAGCACTTGGTAGTCACTCTTGGGCAGTCTAAAAATAACTCAGGGTATTCTATCACTCTCACACAGACCAAACCTTTTACAGGTGAGGGCAAACGTTTTCAGCCATACAACAATGTCACACTTCATATTATACTGATTCACCAATTCTAGGTACCTAGAAGCTGCCGACTCAGAAGACCCTGAAAAAGAAGAAGAATCCAGACCCCTGTCTTTTACAGACATGTTATACTTTTTCTCACTTTCCCAGATCTTCAAATTTTGTTTCCACAGGAGTTGTCTTTTATGCAGTTCCAGAGACATTTCAGGGTGCATGATAGGAAGTAAGGTACAGGCAGGAGAAGGAGATGGGGTGAACTAACATCTCCTCATCAGAACCCTCATATTCCTCCTGTGAGGTGTTTGGACAGCTGTCTGAACCATCATCATCTTCACTCCCAGTAATATTTGTAGAAGTGGACATAGGTTCACTGACACCATGCATATGGTCCCATAACCTTTGTAATAAGTCAAGCTTACTTCCTTTACAATTGAGGCCCTTCTCTTTACACATTGTGACCACATTTTTCATTGCAGCATAAGAATAGTCTTCAGGCCTAAAGCAGGCCATGGTGTTGGTTCTTGTGTTAAATACAATAAGTACACTTTACCTTGGCAAAACCAAACATACTGGATGGTTTCCTTTGGACACTAAGTATATCAATAATCAATGCAATGCATTCCACATTTATCCCAGAGCATGCCAACAGGGTTAGGAACGTTTTTCTGAAGTCCAACTAAGTGCCTAGTAAAACCATTCAATGAGGCAGTACAAGACTATACTCTTAGTATAAGGCTGTACCACCTGAGTTCATGGTAGCATAGACAGAGCAGCCAGGCTTATCTTAGGAGGGAGAGAGGGCAGTAGAATCAATACAAGTGAAATATTAATACAAAAGATCCAAAGAAACACTGAAACACTTTGTATTGTAAAGATAAAGGATGTATTTAAATACAGTTAGGCCCAGATAAATATAGGAGGTAAGTAAGTACTAACACATTATATGAAATCACAATATAAAAACACAACACTATACTTGAAAGTACACAGGCCCAATTATAGACCTTATTTGGAATACCTAACAGTAGTTCTAGGAAAGTCCAAGCATTTTCAAATAATCTGTATAGATCAAGCCTATTCTTGGGGAGTAAAAACCAATGGTTACTTTTCACAATTACATTCATTAATGCAAGGGCAGTAGACCCTGCCAGTTGTACAAGGACTCTCAGAAACAAATCACATAAGCAGTCAACTGGACAATATACTTTTGGTGAATAGTGGAACACTTATTCTAGGTGCAGTAAAAACCTATAACTACTTTTGTGCTTACACACAGTTATACTAGGTGAGTAAAACCTAAGGATGTAATATACAATTACAGGTGCTTTTGAAATCAGGGAACCCCAGATTGAGATAAGCAGTAACTCTTGTACCTTATTTTTGGATGGCACACAGCTAACACAAGATAAGTAAAACCCGCATACTTGGTTAACCTCACAATGAAGGCGAAAGTAAAACCCAATGTTACATTTTATCTGATTGACTCAAAGTTATTCTAGGTAGGCAACAACCTAATTTAGACTTATTCTGGACAGGCTAGCAGCAAGTCAGGGGAAACAAGACCCAGTTGGGGGACACTCATACAATTATCCTCAAAGGACTAATCTGGTGATACCAACAGTTGGAGGACACTCATACAATTACTCTGAAACCAACACTTTACTTTTGGGAAGAGGCACAACCTAATCACAGGAGAGTAAAATACCAAAACATACATTCTTTCTATTAAACTGCCAGAACAGTTGCTAAGGAAGAAAATATGTTAACCATACTTTTAAGAATAGTGCATCACACATTCAAGATCAGTAATAACGTTTGTAACTGTTCACTCTTGGAGTTACAGTTACCAACCAACTCTTTACAAGTAAGTAACCTTTAAACACGTATTTTCTTTTCTATGCAAAAAGGCACAATCCCTTCAAAGTGTTTCCCTTGTTCTTGGAGCATGAGTGTTCTCAGTGGCAGAAGGGGGGTCACTAGGACTAGTGACCAACAGGTAGTTTCAGAATAGTTTCTTCAGTAGCAAAAGTCAGAGTTCCTTAGGAAAACTGGGCAAACAGGTAAGTACTTTACTTCAGAGTTAGAAGAGGGTCCAGGGGCTTCGCAGAAGAGACCCTAGTAGGATTCTAGCAGTGGGACTGGGTGCACTGGATGAGAGGCTTCCCCATCGCAGAAAACAACCCACAGCTACACAGAAATCCTAACAGGCTTACAGTAAGTACATACCCAAGCCAACACAGTACCTCAGCTTTGAAGACGATTTTGAAGCAGGAGAACCTCAGGGTCTGCAGCCAAATACCTAGTCAGTGGATTCCTTCTCATGGAGACTGAAAACAAGACTTCAAAAGGGTCTTTGCAGCAGGTATCGATGAAGAAGGTTCTAGCCATGGTTTTCCTGAATTCAGTTATGTGGATTTGACACTTTTTCAAGGAGCACAGAAGGAAACAGAAAATCGTGGTTGAATTCTCGTCATTTTAAAGCTCTGGTGAGGAGACTCTTTGGACTCAATTCATGTCTCTGGAGATCCACCAGGATGCCCACAAAGTCTCAGCGAGATTTGGGATTTGGGAGACTGTGCACCACACGGTGGCTTGAGCTTCCAGGGTATTAAGGTATTGCAACAATGCAAGGTCACAGCAACGCATGGGATGGCTCAAAATGCAGGTCTTCTTGAGTCTTGTGGGTCTCATTGGGCTCTGTGTCAGGGTCCTCATTTCTGGAGTCCCCAGGTCGATTGGAAGGAAGGGCTATAGCAGGCTCTGGTTACACAGCAGGCTCTCCAGTTGCTGGAAATCGTCTTAGCCACTTTTCCTTCATCTTCCTCTTTGATTTAAGTTCCAGTGGTCGACTTTTCTTCAGCTTCCAGGTTTGCAGTATTTATCAGGAATTACAACACAACCACTGCATTCTTTCCCTGCATTTTACAAGAAGGGGCAGTCTGGTTGTCCAATCAGGACAGCCAACCCCCCACTGGGATTTGTCCCCATTCAAGCAAGGTGTAAGACAAAGGGCTGTGGAGTTTTGGACTCCTCCCTCACTTCCTGCTCTCACAGATAGACTGGAGCCTGGGCGAGGAGTCCAGGGGACTCGCGCCTAAGATAAAAATCACACAAAGGACTTTCCCACCCAGGATGTCAGGGGAAGGAACAAGAAACAACAGGAAACATTAAAATGGCAAAAAAAGAAGACAGGGGCCATTTAGGTGAAATGGACACCCTTAGGTCCATTTACTGCAGCTGTGAACACAGTCCGCGGTAAAGGTGCACAAAATGAATACAAGGTATCACTGCCACCAGCCATTGCAGGTTAGCTTGTCACTGTAACAGAATTGTTACAGTTTTAGTGTGAAAGGGAATGTGTTGAATCTCCCCAGCACTCCACATAAGGTGGTGTGTGCTGGCTTCACAGAATAAAATGTAAAAGGGATCCAAAGATCCTTTCTATCCTTGGGAATGGTAGTTCTCGTAAGGATTGCAAAAGAAAGTTAAAAAGGGAGCCCCTATGGCAACCCAGCAACAACAGACACTTATTGCCAATAAGATGTTAAAGAGGATAACTTTAAAAAGATACTATAGAGAGTCTTAAAAATGACACCCATACAAACAGTTAAAGATTATGTGAGTGTCGAAAAAGGTTCCCACTCACTGAGGTATTAATGGAAAATATCCCACTAGTAAAGCAAAAATTCTGGGGTTGAACCAGGTCAGGAAGATTTACCAGTTCTGTGAAAATCTTACCTAACACCAACCTTAGACAAGGATGTCCAGGAGTATGTCTCTTATTGACCAGTATGTGCTTTCAGTAAAATAGCCACATGCTGACCCATTGGTCAGCTGCAACAACATCCACTGCCATCCAGATCCTGGGAACATGTTTCAACTGATTTTATTGGGGACGTCCCTCTTTCTGAATGACATCGAGCTATCATGGTAACAGTGGATACATACAGCAAACTTGCACATTTTTCTTCTCTCCACGGTCTACCTTCTGCTCCTGAGACAGCATCAGTCTTCCTTAGAGATGTGGTTTGCTTGCATGGTATTTCCAAATCTTTGGTATCAGACAGAGGGTCACAGTTTACTTCTAAATTCTGGACAGCTCTCTATACCCGATTAGGAATCCAAAGGTCCCTCTCATCTGGATATCATCCGCAAAGCAACGGCCAGACTGAATTACTAAATTCCACACTAGAACAATATTTATGTTTTTTTTTCAACAGAGAACAGGACAACTGGTCAACATTCCTCCCTCTGGCTGAATTCTCATATAACAACACATACCACACAGCTATCTGTACGAGCCCAATCTACTGTACCTTCGGGTATCACCCCCAACATCATCCTTGGAAGGGTTTTTCAGCTACGAATTCTCCCTCAGTGGACCATCGGCTCAGCTGTCTCCAGGTAGCTTACAAGGATGCAAACAAATTGCAGGAGGAGAGCAGACAAGGGTACAAGAATCTGGCAGATCGAAGGAGAAGACAGAATCCTGACTGGAGACTAGGCACCGTAGTTTGGTTATCGACCAAGTATCTTCCTAGATGAGTGCATTCCAGAAAATTCTCTCCCAAATTCCTAGGTCCATTCGCCATAACTACCAAGATAAACCCAGTGGCTTACAAGCTGAGACTGCTCAAGAGCCTGCAGAGAGTACATCCAGTCTTCCATACTTCGCTTTAGAAGGAATACGTCCCAGATCCTTTTCAAAGGAAGAATTGGCCCAATAGGATCAAGCCGTCAGCAGATCCCGAGGAATACGAGGTGTCTCGTATTGTAAACTCCAGATACCGAAGAGGTACCCTCCAATACCTAATACATTGGAAGGGATACTCAGAGTTGGAGTGGACTTGGGAACCCAAGAGTCACATTCAAGCACCCAGACTCCTGCAGAGATGTCAAAGGCTATACCCGGGTTAACCAGGGGGTGTGCCTATGGGAAGATGGCATACTGTCATGCTGCCGCCATGGCGAGTCTGGCACCAGTGGAAACATAAGTATCGATCTGTACATTCAATAAGATATACTCCCGAGAGACAGAACCGCAGTAACGGTCTAGTCATCACCAAAGATGGCCACCCAGCATCACTATAACAATGCACTGCGCTGTACGCACAGTGCATTATATCCGTTTCTATCCTGGTTACCCGCTGCTGCGTTTTTGGCAGTTTTCCTCTACTCTGCTTCAGTTAATTTTGTTCCCGTGGAGCTCTTGAGCGGAATTATTCCTCCTATGCAGTACTTCCCTCCTGTTACCTCTTGTCTCCTTGTCTCTGTATTTCACACGCCATTCCAACGCAGGCTGGTACCATCGTCGCTCTACTGACAGGTACTCTTCTCTTCTTACATTCCATTTCCGATTCCGCTTCTGCCTCAGTGCATAGCTATCTTGTTCTGACTTTCCTTTTCTCTGTGTCTGCTCAACTGTTCCGCCGCTCTGGGGGTTCTCTCTGTGTTCTTTTCCATATCTGCTTACCAGCTGTGTATGTCTGTCTTTGCCATTCTCCTCTTACCGTTTGCCTACGCTGATCCCTTGCCTACAATATTGGTGCCCCTTTTTCTATGGCTGATACCTAAGCTACACTTATGTGTTTCTGTAGCCTTATCATCTTCCAGTACACAAGCCAACACTCGATCATCGGAGTCCTGCACAAAACTCCCAAGGACATTTCCATCTCGGTGAAGAAGTAGATTTTCCACAGTGCTTAACACTAAGTTCCCATACTTAGTTTCCTTTTCTACAGAGTTGTGCGTCATAAGAGGACTCTTCAGGCAGGGTTTTCTGGTGCAAAGAGGATTTTTCCCTGCATACGGTTTGGCTCCCTGGGGCCCCCTTTAGCCAGGCCATCGACTCCTGCCAAGGTGTCCTCAGCGGGAGCCAGACCCTATTCACACAACAAGGACAAGAAAGCTAAGAAGACCAAAGAAATCAAGAAGACCTGACGAAAAGGAATCTTCAGAGACCCGAGATAGCTCAACAGAAGAAGGAGGTGAGGAGCGGTCTCGGGAGGGTTCTCCTAATATAGCCAGGCACGACAGATAGAGAGAATTGTTCTCTGTGTACGTACATGTCTTTGAAAAGAAGGAAACGTGCTATTGTGAGGCTTTTTTTTTAACTCCTGCAAGTTTGTCAAAGTAGATGTTGACAAACTGAAAGTTGTTGTCATGTGGCTATGTTTGGAAGCCCACAACTGTACCAATTGCTCCATTGACTAAAACGTGTTCTATGTCAAGGTTACGTTTAGACACTGAGTTAATACTTTTTCTAATCAAGCTGTGTTAGAGATGGATTTCTCTCATATATATAGTCGTGCTGTTGCTTGTTGACACATAGGGAGTGTCATGTCATGCACTTCTAGTTTGTCTCTGGAGCAGATATGCACTTTGGGTTGCATTTCTTGTTTTCAACATTGTATCAGCGAATTGACTACAGCTTGCAAGGGTTGGCATTAAGGACATACCTTTTATATTTTGCTGAGTTAATTGTTCCATGCCATCAGGGGCAGATGTGTTTGGCCCATATAGCTCATGGATTAGTCTAGTTTTTAAGATGGATGTTGCATCTTTAGTAAGCAGACCAGTTCTAATGCTTTTTTAAATTGTAGCATGTGTGAGATCTGCAGACTGACGCATGTTTTGAGTTAGTTCTCTCCAGCAAAAATGTTGCAAGAGATTTACATTTCCAATGCTGCTGAGTGTGTTGCAGCATTTTTTGTGTCCTAATGTTTTGAAAATAGGTTGACCTTTTACTGGTTTTGACAGTTTATAGTCATTACATTGAATGCAATAGCATTGAATGCAATACCAGAGAAAGAAAAGCATCTAAAAAAAGTATCAAATGCATTTTGTTTAATGTTTTTTTTTAATGGGGGCCCCAGCCCCCTTTATTTAACCTTTAAAGCCCATTTTAATTAAACTAAACCCTTTACCTTTTAAAAAAAAGCATTCAATGCTTTTTTTCGATGCTTTTTTTTCTCTGGTGTGGCATTCGATGCTATTGCATTCGATGCAATGACTATAAACCGTCAACACCAGTAAAAGGTCAACCTATTTTGAAAACATTAGGACAAACAATGTCCTAAAGCTATTTCATTCGATGCAATGACCAGATACCGTGTTGACTGTAGGAGGTCTCTGAAAAAAATAACGTGCTTTCCTCCAAACAGTTCTTCATAGTTGGTATTTAGGACTTCTTGTATTCTCAGATGAATTAAAGCCGACATGAGGTTGCAAATAATGTTTACTTCATCTATGAGGAGCACTTTCATTCGTTTCAGAATTCTGCATACTTTAGTAGCCGCTTCTGCTGATAATTTGTAGCATTCTAATTTGTTTTGCTGTTCTACTGGGAGGAGCAGTAGTCAGTGTCAAGTTATATCTCCTATGTTGTAATAAGATAAACCTGTGGGGGTTGTTACAACAGCTGAAAGGTTGTTGGTTTTTAAGTCTTGTAGACATTTGCTGATTATTTTAATTCAGAATTTTTTGTCAGAACCAGCTTCACCACTTACATACAGGGGCAGAGGTTGATAATATATACAGCTACAAGTTTTAGTTTCATGTTTAAAACCATGTTCAATTTCTTCAGTGACCTCTAGATAGATGGGGAGTTGTTCATTATTTAGCCGTGATTTGGGTACTGACAAGTCTTCTTCAGATTGTTTAGACTGATACATGGTATTTTCAACCTCAGTTATCACTATTTCACCTTCATTTAGAATGAGTTGTCCTCCAAGTGGTTATTGGCTTCCTGTAAGAGAAGATTGACTGGCTGCAGGTGTCTCTTTATCTTGTAGAATCGCAATTCTTTATCTAGTAGAGCTTCCTCTTGTTGGTGTTCATTGTCCAATGTTTGTTTGTATTGTTTAAAATTAACATTTGTTATTGTCATGGTCATGAAGTCAGGGGCTCAGGCATGCAGGGGTCCCATGCACAGGAGACCTGGGTGGACACTGTCCTGGCACTTTTGGCGCCAGGCTCATGAACAAAAGTAAACATGAACATCCATTTAACACCAAAGAGCTTTTATTATGGACATAGCACTTCAGATGCATTAACCTTGAACATTCCATCCATTAAGCAGGATGCATTAACCTTGAACATTCCATACATAACGAGCCCCAAGTGTGTTCTTGGGTGTGGCTGCTAATGGATTGCCTTTGCACGTGGTCACTCTCTAGGAGTGGCAGGGTGTGGCTGGTAAGCCGGCCCTAATGGGCGTGCCCACGATCTCAGCTATATAAACTTCCCCGATCCTCAAGACAGATGCTTTGCGTTATTCTGCACTTGCAAGCAGCGTAACGCTAACAGTCGCCTGAGGTCAGACTTACCTTTGAAGATCCTGCTTCCTGGACATCCTGCTTCCCGTCAGCATACTTACCAACTGGGGAAGCTGTTCTTACCTGTACATCTCTTCGGCAAACCAAGTATTCATCTTTACACTTTCCGGAACGCCGAAATCTTCATTTTGGCACCGCAGCATGACACGCTCCATAGTCGACAGCAGCGCCTGCAAGGAAAAACAGAAGACAAGCTTAGACATCGAAAAAACAGTCAGTTTAAGGTTGCGCTTCGCCATACTTTGCGCTTTTCCTTAAACCATCACTTACCTGCTGTCGAACATTGCGGTAGCATCCATCTTCCATCCGGCCGCGTTTCGCGTCTCACAGCTGCATTGAGGTCACATTTCTAAGGGAAGGAAATAGAAGAGAGACATTACTGTGGGAATAAATAGGAGCAACATATAAAGACATTAAACATATCGCAAGAGCTCAAGAAAGACTTAACAATCATAAGGAGAAGCATAGTCGCAGCTGGACTGGACTAATCCTTATCAGGGATCAGTGAAGGAACTAGATCCCATTCAATGCGCCCCTGCCAAAAGTAGCATGACGGAGAGCTTATCTTCCATAATTCACAGGTGCGCTTTATGGGCCGGCGTATGCTCACAGAAACCGTATTTTGGGATGAAGGGTTCGAGAGGCACAACAATCACTGATTGGCACACTCACACACTGTTATCTCCACGCAGGAGCAGTAGCACCACGTACCACCGCTCTCAGCTTTTCTACTGAGGGAGAGGCCTGAAGGGGGTGATTCAAGTTCAGGGAGGGCTGCAAGCGTGCCCCAATGCCTCCGCAGAGACCAGGTGAGCGTAACAGAATGCAAAGCCTCTAATACTCTCTGCCTGGGCGTTATGGAAACTTCAGAAACAGATCAGTTAGCCCTCTTACTAGAGGAATTACGGGCTGAAGAACATGCTTCAAGACAGGAAACCAATGCATTACGGAGGGATCTTATTGTAGCTCGAGAAAGAACTGACACATTGGCAAGACAAATGCTGCAAGCACAAGCAGGACAGGTTCCACTGCCTGGAGTGACCCATTCTTCTCATTCTTCCATACCACAGCAATCAACACCAGTTCAGGTGGTTCTTCCAGGAGCAGTGCCTCTAGCCCCTCCCGAACACTTCATCAGCGACCCAAACAAGTTTTCAGTATTTATGAACCAATGTCGCATTAATTACTTGTGCAGACTAGGAGCCTTTCCTAATGACTAAGCCAAAGTGGCGTTTGTACTCTCATATTTGGGAGGTAGTGCGGCGGACTGGTCTATACCTTTGGTAAATCAAGATGAACCTTTACTCCGGAACTTTGGGAATTTCCAACATGAGATGGAGAAATTGTTTGCCCATCATACTCAAGGACAAGCTCTAGACAACAAGTTGTTGTCACTCAGACAGGGAAGTCAAGATCTATTAACCTATATTGCAACCTTCAATCGTCTCATCGCCCAGACCAACTGGCCAGAAGAGAAGAGGACTACACTATTTTATCAAGGATTACGTGGAGAATTTAAGGATGTGTTGGCGCAAGTGGTGAATCCCCCTGAGAGGTGTGTGGACTACATAGACCTGACGGTGCAACTCGATCATAGGTTGCAGAATCGGAAAATGGATTGAGCTAGATCAGAGGGACAGGTTGGTTTACGTATGACCTTGTGAGAATCAGACTAAACCACATGAAAATTCTGAGCCAATGCAAATTGGTGGATTACGAAGTCCCCTTACCAAAGCAGAAAGGGAAAAAAGAAGACAACAACAGCTTTGCTCATATTGTAGACAAGCAGGTCACTTCCTCTCTGACTGCCTGGTAAAACCAGCCAAGAAAACGGTTGGGGCAACAGACAAAACTGATGAAGGGAAATGCCAATGCCTGGCATTTGTAGGGGTCCGCTTGTCGAGCATGACAAAGGAATCCATACAGACCTCACATCTAGTCTTTTCAGTGCTTTTGGTGAATCACAAGCAACCATCAAAAATACATGCCTTGGAGGCATATATTGATTGTGGAGCTGTGGGTAACTACATTGACCAGGATTTGGCTCTCCGAATAGGCCTTCCTCTCCGACAGAAGCAGAAATCGGAAAAGGTCACTGCTGTGGATGGTTCTTAGCTATCATCTGGCCAGGTGACACAATACACCGAGAAAGTCATGCTTCTGTGTCAGGACGGGCATCAAGTGGACATTACTTTCGATCTCATTGGTGCTCCTCAGTTCCAGATGATATTGGGAATGCCCTGGCTGGAGACCCACAATCCTTGGATCGACTGGCAAAATGAGTTCTGACATTTCCTCATGATTGTGCCGACACATGTTACAAAAAAGATGACACCAATCTGAAACCCAAGAAAGGTATCGCGTTAGGCCTCATCAGCTCCTTACCGCTTGAATGCCAAGATTACCAGGATGTCTTAAAAATAGAGCAAGCCAACGTTCTGCCCCCACACAGACCCTACGATTGTCAAATAGATCTTGTACCCGGAGCCCAGATCCCTTGCAGCCAAATTTATGCTCTGACAGAACAGGAAAATCAGCATCTTAGAACTCACCTGGATCAGTACCTGGCGAACGGTTTCATTCGCCCGTCCAAGTCACCTGCCTCCCCGTCCTTATTCTTCATGCCTAAAAAGGAGGGGAACTTAAGAACTTGCATCGACTATAGAGCCATGAATCAGATCACAGTAACAAATCGATATCCTTTACCACTTATACCAGAGCTCCTGGACCAAGTGAAACAAGCTAAAATCTACACAAAATTGGATTTAAGAGGAGCATACCATCTTGTAAGAGTAAACGAGGCAGACGAGTGGAAAATGGGCTTCCGCACAAAGTATGGCCTCTTTGAATATCAGGTCATGCCTTTCGGGCTATGCAATGCCCCTGCGGCGTTCCAATTCTTTATGAATGATGTACTCCGTGAACTACTGGACGTTTGCACTCTTGTTTACATTGAGGACATTCTTATCTACTCAAATTCCATGGAAGAACATGTAGGCCATGTCTGGGCAGTCTTAGAGAAGCTTCGACAACACCAATTTTATTCCAAGTTGGAAAAATGTTTTTTCCATGTAACCGAGGTCGAGTTTCTAGGTTTCATGCTAACTTCACAAAGCGTACATATGGATACACGAAAGGTGGATGCAATCCTCCATTGGCCTTCACCAACATCCACGTAAGGAGTGCAAAGCATGCTCGGATTCGCCAACTTTTACCGTCGGTTTATACCTGGGTTTTCACAAATTGTCCATCCAATTACCTCTTTGTTAAAGAAAAATCAAAAGTTCCATTGGTCGACAGAAGCTGAAGAAGCCTTCCAGAAGTTGAAACTAACATTCCCTACAGAACCCGTCCTTTGACACTCATGACCAGACCTACCTTACATAGTTGAGGCAGATGCTTCAGAAATAGCCATGGGAGCAGTATTGTCACAACGAGACCCTGAAAAAGGACAGCATCACCCCGTTGCATTCTGGTCCCGCAAATTTTCAGCCACCGAGTTAAACTACACAATCACAGATAAGGCATTACTGGCGATTAAAGCAGCATTCAAGGCCTGGAGACATTACCTTCTTGGAGCGAGACATACGGTCACTGTCATCACGGGCCACCGTAACTTGCAATACTTGAAAACCGCCAAAGCACAATCCTTGCATCAACTTCGTTGGGCTCTCTTTTTCGTGGAATACGATTTTATTATCACTTATACACCTGGATAACGCAATGGGAAAGCAGATGCTTTATCACGCATGAGTGAAGAAAAAGAAGCTTTTACAGCATCCGACCCCGTGGCCATAATTCCTGAGGAAAGGATTCAAACCAGAATAGCTGCCACCACGTGTGTGCATGACCAAAGAACAAGTTTGCAATCCCGATGGATCAATCAACACAACAGGAATGGCTGTTAAAAGGTGACCAGTACACCATCGAAGACAATCGACCGTATATCCAAGGACGATTATATGTCCAAGACCAAGAACTGCAAAAGAAAATCATCACAAATTACCAAGATTCATTACTGGACGGACACCCAGGAATAACCAAAACTCAGGCGAAGGTAAAATAAAACTACCGGTGGCCAACCTGGCAAAACAACATTGTCCAATTTATTGAAACCTGCAGTGTCTGTGCACAACACAAGTCTCAGAAACAGAACCCCGCTGGCTTACTACATCCCCTAACAACACTGCTAGCACCTTGGCATACCCTGTTGATGGATTTCATCACGGATCTTCCACCCTGCAATGGATACAACACCATATTAGTCGTCATGGATTTATTCTCCATAATGGCCCATTTCATCCCTCTGAAGGGACTCCCAACTGCGTCAACTCTCGCTTCTGTGTTCCTAGAGAAAATTGTTTGATTGCATGGATTTCCATCAATATTAGTATGTGATCGTGGAACTTATTTTGTTTCGGCCTTTTGGAGAAAGTGTTGTACGATTGCCAAAATTGATCTCCGTTGTCCACAAGTCATCACCCTCAAACTAATGGGCAAACTGAATGAACCAAGCAAACTTTAAAGCAATATCTCAGGTGTATGTTGCAACAGTCCGAGGATTCTTGGAAAAATATACTCTAGATAGCTGAGTAAGCATACAACAACTCAGTTCACATAAGCACTGGGCAAACTCCATTCTACACTGTGCACGGAAGACATCCGAGGACATCAGTATTTGATCCACCCGAAACCCTGGAAATGCCAGCCATAAAAAACTTGCATAAAACCATCACTCAGGTTCTTAAGGAGGCGACAGAGCATCTGACCAAGGCTAAGGAAAGACAAAAACTGTTTGCTGATCGACATCGGAAGGAAGCTCCTGCCTACCAGATTGGAGAAAAGGTGTAGTTAGCATCCAAATATATTCCCCTGAAGGGGCCACGAGCTTTCTGCTCAAGATTCCTGTGCCCCTACACTATAAAGTACATAATCAATCCTTTCGCCATGAAATTGGAGTTAACATCTCACATGAAAATTCACCCCGTATTTCATGTCTCTCTCCTCAAACCCATGGAATCCAATACATGGCTTAGTTCTCCGCCAGAGACTGAAGTAATAGATGGAGAACCAGAATATGAAGTCAAATCCATCCTGGACTCCAAGGTGGTTTGATCAAAATTGTATTACCTATTTGACTGGAAAGGTTACGGACCTCAAGACCGAACTTGGGAACCCAGTGAACACGTCCATGCTCCGCTTTTAATCAGACAGTTCCATTGCAATAATACAACCAAACCAGGACTGGGAGGAGAACCACCCTTGAGAAGGGCCTTGAGGGGGAGTGCTGTCATGGTCATGAAGTCAGGGGCACAGGCATGCAGGGGTTGCATGCACAGGAGACCTGAGTCGACATTGTCCTGGCTCCTTTGGTGCCAGGCTCATGAACAAAAGTAAACAAGAACATCCATTTAACACCAAAAAGCATTTATTATGGACATAGCACTTCAGATGCATTAACCTTGAACATTCCATCCATTAAGCAGGATGCATTAACCTTGAACATTCCATCCATTAAGCAGCCCCAAGTGTATTCTTGGGTATGGCTGCTAATGGATTGCCTTTGCACATGCTCATTCTCTAGGAGAGGCAAAGTGTGGCTGCTAAACCGGCCCTAAAGGCCGTGCCCACGATCTCAGCTAAATAAGCTGCCCTGATCCTCAAGATAGATGCTTCGCGTTATTCAGCACTTGCAAGCAGCGTAACGCTCACCGTCGCCTGAGGTCAGACTTAACTTTGAAGATCCTGCTTCCTGGACATCCTGCTTCCTGCCAGTATACTTACCAACTGGGGGAAGCTGTTCTTACCTGTACATCTCTTCAGCGAGCCAAGTATTCATCTTAACACTTTCTGTAATGCCGAAATCTTCATCTTGGCACAGCAGCACGTCATGCTCCATCGTCGACAGCAGCGACTGCAAGGAAAAACAGAAGACAAGGTTAGACATCGAAAAAACAGTCAGTTTAAGGTTGCGCTTCACCATACTTTGCGCTTTTCCTTAAACCATCACTTACCTGCTGTAGAACATAGCGGTAGCATACATCTTCCATCCGTCTGTGTCTCACGTCTCACTGCTGTATTGAGGCTGCATTTCCATCTAAGGGAAGAAAACAGAAGAGAGACATTATTGCAGGCATAAATAGGATCAATATATAAAGACATTAAACAGAACAAACAGCATCACAAGAGCTCAAGAAAGACTTACCAATCATAAGGAGAAACAAAGTCGCAGCTGGACTGGACTAATACTTATCAGGGATCAGCGAAGGAACTAGAACCCATTCGACGCGCCCCTGCCAGAAGTAGCAGGGCGGAGAGCTTATCTTCCATCATTCACAGGTGAGCTTTATGGGCCAGCACATGCTCACAGAAACCGTACTTTGGGGTGAAGGGTTCGAGAGGTACAACAATCACAGATTGGCACACTCACACACTGTTATCTCCATGCAGAAGTAGTATCACCACATACCACCCCTCACAGCATTTCTACTGAGGGAGAGGCTTGATGGGGGTGATTCAAGTTCAGGGAGGGCTGCAACTGTGCCCCAACACCTCCGCAGAGACCAGGTGAGCGTAACAGTTATACTGCTTTAATTTGCATTGAATGCAGCTTCAAATGAGTCATGCTCAACTAATAATTCTTCTTTTTTTCTCCAATGTTTAAAACATTGCAGTTTGGCCATGTAACAAAGTTCTCTATGTTGTGGAGATTTAAACGACAACTTTACATGATTAATTAGACGGCATGGTTTTACTAGGCTTCCTTCACAAGGTCAGACTGAATATTTGCCAGTTGTCTCATCTTGCGTGACATTGTAGCTTTGGGCTATGCCATATAGGCACATGTTTTTCAAAGTAGCTCTTCTGTTTGGTTAGTACGTGTCAGTGACATGTTTTTTTATAAAATGTCCTCACTGTTGGGATCATTTGTGGCTATTGTTCCTATCGCTTGGTAGGATTTTAGTACTTTTTTTCTTGATGAAGCTGGACCAAGGTTTATCCAGACAATGGGCCTCATTACGAGCTTGCCGGTCCGTATACCACGGTACCGGTGAGCTTGCCGGTACCGTTGTATCCGGACCGGCAAACTCTGAGTTGTGCTCGTGGGTGCCTTTCATTCCTCCAGGTTTGACCTGGCGGAATGAAAGGCACCCGCGAGCACAGCATGTCGGATGCACTTGCACCGTTATAAACAGTGCCGTGCATCCGGCCTCCCCATTCCTGGGGAAGAATTTTTTCCGCCACCCAGGAATGGGCAAATACCGGGTCTGGCACCCTGTAATTTCCCATTTCTGGGTGCCGAAAAAGAATCAATACCGGTGGCAGGCACGGCTACTGCCAGCCTCGTAATGAGGACCAATGTTTTCAGACTTCCAATAGAAGGGTATACCTGTTAAATGGTCTGCAGATTCATAAAATCTGCTTTCTCTTTGGGAGAACATCTATATAGTGAAGCTGTACAATTTTGGTGACAGTATTTTGTCAGACAATATGTCATCCCAGAGGTCTATAAGCTCTGTTTTCTCAGCTTTGGTGAGATAGGCTGTGACATATCTTGCAACTGCAGTGGAATTGTCTGCAATTTATTTTATGTCTATATTTGCATTCCACAAGACGGCAATGATGGCATTGTAATCATTGATGTACTTTGATGCTTTGTCCCTTTTAATGTTAAATGTGTTTTTAAGGGATTTTCCTTTTACCCTGTGTCTAACAGAATACATCAAGCTATTTACTTGTCCTTTGCACACTGGTCTAGGGAAGCCAAAGCGACCTTTGGTATAGTATTTACCTTGGTTTTCATATCAACATCAGCAGTATTTGCCACACTTATGCTTTGTGAAACAGTGTAAAACAGTGGTATCCCTGTCATGGCCAAATTTGGGAGCATCTTTTATCCACAAAAGCATGTGAATGTGTGATGCTCCTCTGGATTGATATTCGTTTCTCCAAAAGAAGTGTAGAGGAGCAGTCAACTGCCCTTGCTGGAAGTCCTGGCCCCCTGCAACCTGTGTGCTGGCAGCCTGAAATTGTGCCATGCTTGACATGCTTCCCATGACGTCATCAACCCCAGAGAGGGGTTGATGACGTCATGGGAAACGGGTGTGGCGTGCGGTGGAGGCAGGCTGAGAGGGAGACTGGATGGACCTTGTGGAAACTGATGACGTGGTGGAGAGTGGAGTGGACTTTTATGTGCGACGAAGATTGCACGTGTGAAGAGCACTGCAGAAAATGCAAGTAGTTCGATAACAGTACATATGCAGCAACGCAAGTAGACTAAGTGATCATAGAAGCTGGCTATACGTAGTGAATAGGCTGCGGGCAGAACCGCCATTATATAGAAGCGGGACATCAGTGTCACAATTTTAGTATGTTCAAACCCATGAAGAGAAGGACTGAAAGCTGTGTTGCAACAGAGAATTAGCTGGGAGCATGGAAGATTCGAGAAGCTGTCTGGCCTGATGTCAAGACTGAAGGTGGCCAAGACTGGTTATCTATTCCTGAAGTCAGAGAACGTGAGAAGTTGAATTATCCCTTGTTAAGGTGCATTGAAAGAACACCATGAGTGCCAAGTTTTATTAATTCAAGACAATTAAATGCTGCAAAATGGTCTGAATTGCAGTCTCCTGTCACGTGGGCCCAGGATGGAAATAGAGTTGGACATGCAGTTCTAAAACTATGATAAGTGTGTGCTCACACTCCCTTATATTCCCAGAGACAAGAATACATTTCAAGGCCAAGTTCAAAGACAATCTGCATGGCAGAATGCTTGGGTGATGAGAGATGTTGGGCTAATTGGGGAGGTACTGTCCAGTCCATCCCCTGACACCTGGGTCTGAGCTCACATGCTGCTAAGTGAACTGAATGTTCCAGAACGGCAAAAGCATGCCAACCAATTGTAGGGGTCCATATAACAAAGGGCCTTATAGTTTGAGACCCAATGGAATACCATGTTTCTGACTGTAGAGACCCAATCACAACCCAACCCCTTATAGAAAGTATACTTAGATGTTCCCCTTGAACCAACCACAATCCCCTGCAGGTTCCTCTTATTTGCCATGTAGTATGACGTCACGTATGATGGGTTTTTCCTATAAAAGTTTTGTTTTTTATGAAGTACTCAGAGAGAACGCTTTGCGACGTCCATTGTAACTCCCTGTTTTAGATAATTTATAATAAACTTTAAAAGCACTTTGCCATCTTCCTGAGTTGGTTTGATTATTTGGTGGAGTTATTCTGTTTCCCATCCACCTGCATGACACGCTACCTAACAAGGTCCCTAAGCTCAGCAGCGTTCCACTTCTCCGAGTGAAGGGGTATTTGTATTGCAGATTGTTAGGCAGAAACCTGTGCAGTTCCCTTGGGGAACACTGCAAAAGATTTAAGACTACAGGTAGAGCAGTAAACCCCTTTGGTAGCAGTCTGTACCACCCAGATTTACCTGGTAGCTGTGGCTGAGCAGTCAGACTTCTCTCAAGAAGAGTTAGGCAGTATGCAGAGTATACACAATATGTACCAACATACAATAGCACAAGCAAACACTGACCAGAGCTTGGTTTCAAAAGTATATAGTTATTTATTTAAAAACACAAAAGTTAAAAACACTCTAGCAAAAATATAGTAAACACTTCAAACACAGTTATAATGAAAGTAGATTCAATCCTTTCTCCTATCTAGACAACTCTAGGTTAACACCACTTAATTAAAACAGAGGTGAGTGCTTAACGTTAGATGACACTCTAGTAGTTTCCAAGAAAGGGAGAGAAAAAGCCGAAATGGGTTAAACACACCACTCTAAGGTCCAGAACACTTGCAATAGGCTCAAAGAAGCACAAAGTCACAGGTGAGCAAAAGTCACTAGGCAGGGCCCACTCTTAGAGTAGCCGGAGCGAAAATGTGCCCAAGATCACACTGTTAGTTAGAGATTCAAAGTCTTGCAAGGAGTCAAAAAGAGTTTAGAGTGACTCAGAAAGTTTAGCCAAAGTGTCCCAGGCACTCCCAGGTTCGAAAGCCGGGGGCTAAATCTACCCCGTACAGTCGGTGGCAAGGGAAGCCAGGCGGAACACAGTACCTTAAGCGGAAAGGATCCTCCAGCGGGGGCAGTTGTTCCAGGCAGTGACAGCAAGGCTCGACGTCGGTCAGGGGAGAAGAATATCTCGCTGAAGAGCAGAAGAGAAAGGTCGTAGCACTGCCCGGGAAGAAACCAGCCGCGGAGTCCTCCGGTTAAAGGGTTGGTACCGACTTTCGCGGTATGGGGGTAAAGTGTGGTATTCCGGATGCCGGGGTGCTTGGCACAGGCAAGGCGGCCACGAGATACCTCAAAGAACGGAAAGAAGGCGAAAACTGGTTGTCCCCACCAGTCAAGGGAAGGAGCCACTCCGTTAAGAGTTCTCCTCGGTCGTCGGGAAAAAGTGGTGAGACGGTTCAGCAGGGCTCCACCGGGTGGTGTCGTCGAAGCAGGTCGGCTCAGCTCTTCCCTCGTCGGATTCTTGGTCCTGTGGCGACTTCTGAAGTCCCAGTCCCCAAAGCCCTGCTTTTATGCAGCAAGCCCCCATTCACCCAGCCTAGCTGTCACTCAAACATGCTAAGTGGTGAGCCGGGCGGCTCACCACTTGGGCCAATCAGGACGGAGTGCGACTTGAGTTACCAAGGTAACTCAGTCCAGGGTGCCTAAATCCCCCTCCACCCCTCCTAAGTACCCCAGACAGAGTGGCACCACTTTGGAGGGCTTCTGTGGAGAAGCCCGCCAAAAGTGGAACAAAGGGCTCCACTTTGGGTTAGAGTTACAGAGGTGAACACCAACGCCATTTTAGAATCAAGTTTTGGCAAAAAGTCCCAACCGGAGTTATAAAAATAAATATATAAACCGGCGGTATGTTTAAGGCTACCGTAAATAAATAATTAAATGTGTTAGCCTAAAACAATGGGAAATCCCATAGGGAAATATTCGCGGTCGAATATAAAAAGTAGTTTCCACTGCCACCAGCCAAAACTCGATCAGGGGGGACGGAGACGTGCCCCCTCGACTAACAGACCCTGGGGCAATCGAATTGCCCCAGCCAGTACGTCCACAATATGATGGTTTGTACTGGTTCTGTTCAGGATTCAAGACTAGCAAAGTCTTTGGTGACTTTACATGCCCTGGGAGACAGTAGTCAGTCCCAGGTTATGGAGTCTATGTTGGGGAGTCCCTAGGACACCCCTGGGTCACGGCACAGAGGGTGCTGTGTAACCCACATCACAAAAATACATGAGGCCCTATGGAGTAAAAGACCCCATAGCCCATTCAACACAAGGTTTAACCAAGAAAACACACTTCAACATGTCCAAGAGTGAGGGTAAAAGAGTCTCACTCTTGGCAGGAGAAAAAAAGAAACCCCAGAAATCCAGCAAAGCTGCTGGGGGACTCACTAGGTAGGGAAATTCAGCCTAAACAGAGAATTCTCCCTAACACTCGCCCCCCCCAGACTAAGGGACAGGAGGATTTAATCCACTCCTGGATGAACCTCATACCTCTAGTCGATGATATACATCCTAGAGAGTCCATCAGCATTTTGATGGTGACACCTTGACCTATGTTCAATGGAGAACTCAAAGGTTTTCTTTTGCAAGCTAACGGACCTACAGACCCTTTGAGGAACATCAGTCTTTTTGTTATAGGGGATCTGGTTGACCAGTCCCTCAGAAGTTGGTACAACTTCTGAACCTATGTTAGGCTTTTTCAAGGGGTCCTTATAAAGGATTCCCTTAGATCTAGAGGGGCCTCCAAGGTTCCTCACCACCTCTCTTGTGGGAGCAGGTTGGGTCTTAGGCCTCTTGGTTGGAGGGGTTGGGGTTAGGCAATGTACCTGCTTCCCCTTCCTCTTAGATCTACCTTTACCTATTTTAGGAGTTTCCCCCCTAATATTAGGATTTGAGTTGGGGTCTTCAGTAGAAGGTCCAACAGTCTGAAGGTTTTTGGCCTTAGACTTTTCTTTTCTGGTTTTCCACCAGCACTGAGAATTACCAGTTCTCTCAGGTCCAGATAGGGGCCTAGTTGGTCTATCCACCTCTTCCTCAGAAGCAGGGGGAGTCAGAGACTCTGAGACTAGGGGAACAATGATGGAGCTTGGTTGGGGCGCCCATGTTCCTAGCATACTATCCGGAAATGTGCCTGGGTTAGAGGTCAACTTACTAACACCAGGGCTTGTAGTGGGGTTCTCAGTAGAGGGTCCCACAGGCTTAGAAGGGTCCTTCAAGGTAGCCTTTCTAGCCAATTTGGTTAAGTTCTGCTTCTCCATACTGGGAGGCCTGGGGGTATGTGACACTACTCCTAGAGTTCTTAGGTCATTCCCTAACAGGACCTTCCCAGGTACCTCAGCCTGAACACTGACAGGGATCCTTACTGTCATGTTGTTACATTGAATGAGGGCTGGTAGAATAGGAACCATTTGGACAGGGCCTCCAGACATCTTAGTGGGACCTTTGGGTGCTTTGGCCACCTCCTCAGGTTGAAAGAAGCTTTCATCCACTACTGTTCTGCTGGCCCCAGTGTCTCTCCTGGCAGGAGTATCCTGGCCATTGACAAGAACACTGTCCACATAATACACCTTAGAGTTAACAGGTAGGGAGTTATACACAACCCTATTCTGGGGACTAACCAGACCCATAGGCTCTAAGTTTACAGTTGCTTGAAGACCCAAGGGTTCGTCAGCAAAGAGTTCAAAGTGGGCACTAGCCATCTGTACTTCATCCTCAGGAGTGAAGGCTAAGGAGACTGTGCTGATCCCTGCAGGTTTACCCTTGCACTTGGGATCTCCTTTGATATGGTCAGTACCCTGACAGACATAGCATTGTCCAAATGCTCTCTGGAAGGGTGGCTTGTTCTGACCTCCTTCTGGCTTGTGGCCAGAAGGTACAGTAGCCTGACTAGGTTTCCCATGTGGCTTACCCTGGTTATTTTGTGGTTTGGGGCCCTCTTTGGGATAGGAATTATTAGAATTCTCTTTGGAGTCTTTTTTAGGCTGTTTCTCCCCATCCTTCTTCTGAGTTACCCCAGAATCCTTGTGAGTGGCCCTGTTGGCAACCCACAAGTCAGCAGCCTTAGCTAGTTTCCGGGAATCTAATTCCCTGGAATCAGCCAAGTGTTGTCTGAGCTCAGGAGAGCAGGCATCATAAATAGTCTCCAACATAAACAAATTCTTCATACCTTCATAAGTGTTCACCTTGTAACCCTTAATCCATCCCTCTAAGTTTTTCAAACATTCACTCACCCAGGTAGCCCAAGGGGTACCATCATGCTTTTTGAGGCTCCTAAACCTCTTAAGATACTGGGAAGGGGTCTTCCCAAACCTAGCTATCAAAGCTAGTTTCACACATTCATAGTCCTTCCTATCCTCCTCCCCCATCTCCATTACCACATCAGTTGCAACAGGGGGAAGCCTAGAGAACAACCAGGTGAGTAAGTCATTTCCTGTGATGTTCTGGAGCCCATGATTATATTCAAACAGAGACAACCAATCCAACACATCCAACTTAGGCTCATACATACCAACCAATTCTTTAGGCATCCGGGGTCTTTTAGGACTGGAACTTCTAGAGGAGCCAGAGAGAGAAACATTCTCAACAGATAATTTCTTCATTTCTAAGTCATACTTGAGCTCCATTTCCCTTAGCCTTAGTTCTTTGTCAGTTTGAGCATTAAGTTTCTTATACTCCAATTCTAGCTTCATTTTCTCCAGTTCAAAGTACTGAGGACTAAATGTGGGACCTGGTAAAGGTCCAGTAGGCACAGCAGGTAGAGCAGGCAGAGGCCTAGGGGGGACAGTTACAACAGCCTCACCCTCCTCTTCTGACTCTTCCTCAGAATCATCAACATTTTGCTCCATGTTAATTTCAACACTGTCATCTACAGTTGCTGGAGTGGTAGGTTCCTCTGAACCATCACCCAGACTTTGGTTAGCTAACAATCTTTCAATCAGCTCCATTTTCTTGCCCTTAGTCAGGAGATCCTTATGTTTACAGAGCACTCTTAAACAATCAGCAGTTTTGGCTGCAAGGGACTCTTGACTATAGCTTTCTATAACTGACATGTTAGAGGTTTTACTTTTTCAGTGCTAAGCTTTGTGGTTAGTTGCACTAAGGTATCTAAAGCACAATAAAATGTATACTCAATACAAATCCCACCGCTGTACACCAGTGTTAGGCAGAAACCTGTGCAGTTCCCTTGGGGAACACTGCAAAAGATTTAAGACTACAGGTAGAGCAGTAAACCCCTTTGGTAGCAGTCTGTACCACCCAGATTTACCTGGTAGCTGTGGCTGAGCAGTCAGACTTCTCTCAAGAAGAGTTAGGCAGTATGCAGAGTATACACAATATGTACCAACATACAATAGCACAAGCAAACACTGACCAGAGCTTGGTTTCAAAAGTATATAGTTATTTATTTAAAAACACAAAAGTTAAAAACACTCTAGCAAAAATATAGTAAACACTTCAAACACAGTTATAATGAAAGTAGATTCAATCCTTTCTCCTATCTAGACAACTCTAGGTTAACACCACTTAATTAAAACAGAGGTGAGTGCTTAACGTTAGATGACACTCTAGTAGTTTCCAAGAAAGGGAGAGAAAAAGCCGAAATGGGTTAAACACACCACTCTAAGGTCCAGAACACTTGCAATAGGCTCAAAGAAGCACAAAGTCACAGGTGAGCAAAAGTCACTAGGCAGGGCCCACTCTTAGAGTAGCCGGAGCGAAAATGTGCCCAAGATCACACTGTTAGTTAGAGATTCAAAGTCTTGCAAGGAGTCAAAAAGAGTTTAGAGTGACTCAGAAAGTTTAGCCAAAGTGTCCCAGGCACTCCCAGGTTCGAAAGCCGGGGGCTAAATCTACCCCGTACAGTCGGTGGCAAGGGAAGCCAGGCGGAACACAGTACCTTAAGCGGAAAGGATCCTCCAGCGGGGGCAGTTGTTCCAGGCAGTGACAGCAAGGCTCGACGTCGGTCAGGGGAGAAGAATATCTCGCTGAAGAGCAGAAGAGAAAGGTCGTAGCACTGCCCGGGAAGAAACCAGCCGCGGAGTCCTCCGGTTAAAGGGTTGGTACCGACTTTCGCGGTATGGGGGTAAAGTGTGGTATTCCGGATGCCGGGGTGCTTGGCACAGGCAAGGCGGCCACGAGATACCTCAAAGAACGGAAAGAAGGCGAAAACTGGTTGTCCCCACCAGTCAAGGGAAGGAGCCACTCCGTTAAGAGTTCTCCTCGGTCGTCGGGAAAAAGTGGTGAGACGGTTCAGCAGGGCTCCACCGGGTGGTGTCGTCGAAGCAGGTCGGCTCAGCTCTTCCCTCGTCGGATTCTTGGTCCTGTGGCGACTTCTGAAGTCCCAGTCCCCAAAGCCCTGCTTTTATGCAGCAAGCCCCCATTCACCCAGCCTAGCTGTCACTCAAACATGCTAAGTGGTGAGCCGGGCGGCTCACCACTTGGGCCAATCAGGACGGAGTGCGACTTGAGTTACCAAGGTAACTCAGTCCAGGGTGCCTAAATCCCCCTCCACCCCTCCTAAGTACCCCAGACAGAGTGGCACCACTTTGGAGGGCTTCTGTGGAGAAGCCCGCCAAAAGTGGAACAAAGGGCTCCACTTTGGGTTAGAGTTACAGAGGTGAACACCAACGCCATTTTAGAATCAAGTTTTGGCAAAAAGTCCCAACCGGAGTTATAAAAATAAATATATAAACCGGCGGTATGTTTAAGGCTACCGTAAATAAATAATTAAATGTGTTAGCCTAAAACAATGGGAAATCCCATAGGGAAATATTCGCGGTCGAATATAAAAAGTAGTTTCCACTGCCACCAGCCAAAACTCGATCAGGGGGGACGGAGACGTGCCCCCTCGACTAACAGACCCTGGGGCAATCGAATTGCCCCAGCCAGTACGTCCACAATATGATGGTTTGTACTGGTTCTGTTCAGGATTCAAGACTAGCAAAGTCTTTGGTGACTTTACATGCCCTGGGAGACAGTAGTCAGTCCCAGGTTATGGAGTCTATGTTGGGGAGTCCCTAGGACACCCCTGGGTCACGGCACAGAGGGTGCTGTGTAACCCACATCACAAAAATACATGAGGCCCTATGGAGTAAAAGACCCCATAGCCCATTCAACACAAGGTTTAACCAAGAAAACACACTTCAACATGTCCAAGAGTGAGGGTAAAAGAGTCTCACTCTTGGCAGGAGAAAAAAAGAAACCCCAGAAATCCAGCAAAGCTGCTGGGGGACTCACTAGGTAGGGAAATTCAGCCTAAACAGAGAATTCTCCCTAACACAGATGTAATAGGGCATGGCAATGAAGCGATGGCGAAAGTACCTTGACACATTGAAGGGGTCAAGATAACAGAGTTCTCCTTGTGTTTTTATATCTATTACCTCTTTATTTTGTTTTGCAGTGTGTAAGAAGTTATACAGGTTATTCCATGCATATTCTGCACAACTTAAAGTAACAAACCATGTGGGTGGGCCTAGGTTGCTTAGCATACAACATACATCAGCGTGACGTCGGAACCAGTATTCTTTTGTACCATACATGTTTGCCAAGAGATTTGCGATACTTGACTGCAAAACCTCATCTATGTCTTTGATCTTTTGAAGCAGTTGGGTAGCGGGTAAGTTCGAAACATTAGAGCCTGTTTTTAATGTGTGTGCAACTCCATTACATAGAGTTGCTAGTTCACTTTCAAGCAGGTGATGGAAAATGTAGTTTACATTTTGTCTGTATTTGGGGTCTTCAGAATACATTTGTACAGACTGATAGTCTGATGCACTAATTTGTGTGGATCGTTCATCATATCTTCCTCCTTTTCCGGTAGGAAAGAGAAGAGGAAAAGAACTTGCTTCTACACTTTTCTCCCATATGCTAAGTGGGGAGCCTTCCGTATGTTTCATGAGTGTAGTGAGTGAATTGTATACAGGTCAAAAATATTGGCTGCATTATCGGGATCTACACGTTCAAATTGACCAGTTTGTGGTGCATCTTGAATTATTTGGGTGGTTTCTTTTAAGTTTTCCTCTATGTTCATATCGTTATAGTATTCATTATTTTCTTTCTAAAGAGACAAGGAAGCTTACAGGTTACCGATCAGGGCACTAAAGCAACGTGAACACAGGTGAGAAAATCGATTTTGGGGGGGGAAACAATGCACAGGAAAACACACGCAGCAGAATTGCAATTTCTTATTTTACACAGGCTTTAAAATGACTAACAGCTAAAAAAAATTGGCTTAGCAGTCAAAATCGGAAATCAGTTTTTGGGATGAGAAACAAAGGCACAGAACAGATAGGATACTGAGGGAAAGCGATGAATTTATAGGATGATAGTGTAGGTTTTTCTATGTGAAATGCGAATCAGATTTTTAAAAGGAAAGCAAAATACACGGGCAAATTCGGTTTTGTTAGCACAATGACTATTTCTACTGAGACTATATTCTAAGGACTATAATTGTTTAAGAAAGACTTTCAAAGGTAACTGAAATGCTAACAGAGATAGACTAAAACAGATTCTTCTAAGGAAAAGGTAAATAGAGGATACTGGCAATTTGGGATATGAGTGGGATTTTTGTGGGATTTTAACAGGATGCAAGGCTCAAAAGAGCTGGTTATGCAGCTTTTGGTATGGGGTGGTAGGATAATTACAAGGCAAGTTTGAGTTTGGTAATTTGGTGAGCCAGCAAGGTCTCTGGACAGCGGGGCCAAGGATCTGGTCATGGGGCAGCAGGGTAAAGCGATCTGGTCACTGGGACAGTAGGGCTCTCCGGAATAGGAACAGCTGGGCAAGGTCTGGTCACTGTGGACAGTGGGATGAATCAGCTGGTCAAGGTCTGGTCACTGGACTCTCCTAAAGGGGATCAGTTGCCTTTAATCCTTTCTCCCTGGATTATTGGGTATGCCTGGGTCTGGATGGTCCTGCTTGGATGGAGTCAGCTGCCTCTGGATCTGGTTTTGGAGTCTTTGAATCTTGAATGTTGAATCCCCTTGTGTCCCCCTGTCTCCTGCCTATATAGCCATAGTGACATCATAGAATGTTACAATCTGGGTGGAAATACTCTGGAGTTGACCCTCGACCGGGATAGCCTAAGCTACTGGTGTCCCCTCCTCCCTCCAGGCTGTTTGGTTCAAGGGAAGTGACATCACTTTATGTGTGTGCATTTTATGACTTCCTTTATCTCACAAGCCTATTTTTTATAAAATGAATTTTGAGGCAACAACTTCAAATGTATGCTAGGCACCATCATAAAAAGCAGATATGCAGATTCTATATTTCACAGGGAATCAGACAGTCTAATCACCAACTCTGTGCGAGGTAACATCGCTTTTTGGCACAATTTCGTCATTTTAAGGAGACACTTATTGTTGAAAATTCTGCAAATGGCTACACATATGCCCAAAACTATTTTGCATATCATCACCAAGTTTGATGTCTGTATCATTTTTCCTGCCATTCCGGTTCACCACGTGCCAGAAAGATGCACATGGTCGCATTGTGCTTGTCCAAAAATCCCACAAAATACTGGCATAATATTGAATTCTTGCTTAATTAGGTTGGTGGGCAAAGTGTCTTGATGTACAACAGTTTTTAAATCAATGGGCTAGATTAGTCACTTGCGTGGGCGGTCCTTCCACTCCCCTAAACACATTTTTTCCTTTAAGTCAACCTAAACATAGGGTTTCTATGACTCCCCTTTGAAGCCATCCAGTGAGTGCCGGGAATGAATGTAGAGGAAATCACACCTCCAGACCACAACACAGGGCTTCACCCCCTTCCCGTGTCCTTTGGAGCAGTTCTGCCTGGCAGTCTTGCAGAACCAGTAATTATCACAATGTTAATCCAGCCCATGCCCTTGCAACATCAATTCACTGGTAAGTGCAAAATTAGCCTTTCTGCCAAACTGGTTTGACAGGAATTCCTGGGCCTCAGCCAGGCTGATTGAAGTATGTTTTGGGGGGGAAATCATAATATACATAGCTTTGCAGCCCCCCCCACCCACATATACAATTGAGTTTCTGTGCGAGCCACAGTATTATTTCACATTTAGTTTTCAGTGGGCATTTTCCTGCTTTGCAAAAGCAGATTTACACATGTTCATTTTCTTTCATGTTAATTTCACAAAGGCGGTTTCTGCCGCACACAGTTTCCTTTGAATTTACTTTCTGAAAGGCTTTTAAAGATATGGTCAGTTTATGGACACAGAGATATGCTGCAAAGAGCTTTGTGGTAATTGACATGAGGCAAGAGCGAGAGCCACACTAAATCTTTCCTTTGCAGTAATTTGCGTGTGCTGGTACATTTCAAAAGTGCATCCTAGCCGTGCAGACTGAAACAGACTTCTTTGCTCTATCATGGACTTTATTAATGAAAACATTGCTGTTCTCAGAGGGATTGCCTCATTTTATGGCAATCAAATGAAATATACATGCAGCGCTGTGTTTAACAGAGCAAAACTTTGTGATGTTTAAAATGAAAGGAGGCACAAGTGCGATGCCGTATTGAATGCGTATTGAATGCAGGTCATTTTCTTGTTATTTCAAATGGCGGTAAAAGAATGCAGAGCACTTCTTTTGGTGGCATTCTTGTGTTTAGTGCTTGCAACATATATGCGCCAGGGAAAGAAAAGCGCTGCTGTTTTTCTGCATAATTTCCATGCATTATTTGTTTTAAGGGGATTTCTGCAAGGGCATTAAATGTACCCCCACAGAATCCCCCCTGCTCTCCCGTTACTTTTTGTTGAGTTAGAGTAGAACAGAGTGGGGTTCATTTGATGCAATTCTCCTTCATCAGGGCTCAGCACACCAGGATCCCCTCCCATCTTTGAGTTGGAGCGTATGGAGCGGCACTTTCTTTCCTTCCTTTCCTTTCCAGCACCCCGGGGAGGTCCTCACCAGGCTTGGAGGTAATGGAGTTAATCATCTAATAGAAGATAGATCAAAAACAGTTTTTAGGATTTTTAAATGACAGCGTTCCCAGAAGATTTACAACAGCGGAACAATAATTACAGTTACGATTTTTTGTTATCTCTCCCTCATATTTTGGTAATAACATCAAGCAAATTACTCAAAAGGGAAAGGACATCACTTGACTTTCGAAACATCTTTTTTTTCATTTTTACAATAACATTAAAGAAAAGTACTCCCTGTTATATAAATATACCTGTACATATAAATACTTCCTTCTGCTTGTTCTTTTCCTTTCTTCTCATTCTTCCGACGGCTCCTCTGTTTGATTTTCCTTTGGCTCATCAATCAGCTACAAAGTGCATCTGGGGTGACAACTTTTTTAACTGATTGATGTGAACCCATTTCTCTTCTGACAGCTCTCCTTTGGGGATGCAGATCCTGTAGGCGACAGGTGAAATTGTTTCTACAATTTCAAAGGGACCATGCCAGGAGGGGAGGAACTTCTGCTCCTTAGTCTGGTTCCTCTGAAAATTGTACATGTAGACCCTGTCTCCTGCTTGGTATTCTTTTTTTGTTGTTTTTAATTTGTAGTGGGTTTTCATCCCCTCTGCCGATTTCCCCAGAGACCACTGAGCGTACGCAAAAGCATGCTGAAGGTGTTTTCTTAGATTCTCAACATATTCATGTGTTGTGGAGGCGTTAATCAGTGTCTTCTCTTGTGTTCTATAGAGCAGATGCTGGGGTAGAACCATTCTTCATCCAGTCATTAGCTCAAATGGAGACATTTTGGTCACAGAAGATGGTGTAGATCTGATGGCCATTAGGACAAGCGGCAATCAGATGTCCCAAGTAGGCCCAGAGCCTGTCACAAACTTCTTAAAAATGCTCAAAATAGTTTTATTGTACCTCTAAACCCCCCACTAGAGGACAATCGGTATGCAATATGAAGTTCCTTTTTACCCTAAGTATCTCCCACATCTTTGTCATCACTTCTCTGGTGAAGTGACTTCCTCAGGCTGAAATGCGAGAAGATGTGGTTGATCATCAGGGCAGTTGCTGTTTCTGTCTTGCAATTTGGGGCTGGGAGACATTCCACCTATTTGGTAAACAAGCATGTTACTGTTAACATGTACTTGTTTCCCATAGAGGAGCGAATCACAGGCCTGATGAAATCTACTTGTAAATCTGAGCAAGGCACTGTCATCCCCCTCTTCTGGAGGGGAGCTCAGTGTTTGAGTGAACTTGGCTCAAATTGTCCACACACAAGACACCCCTTCAAATATTGGTCGAGGTCCTGTCCCATGTGTGGCCAGTATTCAACCTCCCGCAAGATTTCTAAAGTAGTATGAAACCCCCGAAGACTGGCTGTAACCACGTCATGGCCGTGACTTAGTATCAGGATCCGGAATGAGGTAGGTACCACCCACTGGTCACATCCAGAGATGAATCTCCTTACCAACAAACCACCTTGGATTCAGAACATTTTGGGAAACTTCATCAACACACAGAGATCCTCTTTCCCAATATAATCGGCTTCCGTCAGAGGAAAGTTCACGTGTTCCTCAATTTGTTGATAAAATTTCCCAATAATCAGATCTCCTTTTTCTGCTATGATTAAATCAGCATCTGGGGTCTCCTTACTCCAATGGGCAGTTGAGAGTTCATTGTGAGCAAGTGTTTCAGACCTGGTGACAGCAGTGACCTGGATTTCCCCCAACAGGGATTCAATCTCAAGGAGGTCCCCCTGAATGGCTCCGTTTTTGGCCAACTGATCAGCCAGGTCGTTTCCAAATTTGTATGGTCCCTCTATTCTGGATTGACCCTTAATCTTTTTCCAATAGATGGTCATCCCATTAGAGGTGACCAGATCATTAATATTTTGTATGCGTTTGCCATGCTTGAGTGGTTTATTGTTTGCACATAGCATGCCTCCGGTTTTCCAATTAATCAGGTGCTCGACTAACCTTTTCTAAACATAATCTGAATCAGTGATTATGACCAGTTTGTGGAGGTGGTGTTGCACAGCAGTGAGGATGGCCTGGTGAACTGCCATCAACTCTGCCACCTGACTACTGCGGGGACTGATCTTGTACCCAGCAGAGGGCTCCGGGGCATTATTCACTCAGGCATTCCCAACATCGGCTACCAGTTCCTTTTCCCCGTTGTTGTCAACATGGCAGGGGCACCCATCCACATAAACTGTGGGCATCCCCTTGCACGTGTCTTCCTCATAGACCTTGTGCGGGGAGTTCAGGTACGCTTCCATGTTGTCTTGGATTGTGAGACATTCGTCCTCGAGACAGTTTTCTCAGGCACATCATGCAAGTCAATCAAACTTTGCACGATGGGAGTCTTCTTGTTTTGGCCATATCGGACCTCCACAGGAAAGCATTGCATGGACAGAATCCAGGAAGTAATTCTGGAATTTTTGTTATCTCTCCCTCATATTTTGGTAATAACATCAAGCAAATTACTCAAAAGGGAAAGGATACCACTTGACTTTCGAAACATCTTTTTTTTCATTTTTACAATAACATTAAAGAAAAGTACTCCCTGTTATATAAATACACCTGTACATATAAATACTTCCTTCTGCTTGACTTCCTTCTGCTTGTTCTTTTCCTTTCTTCTCATTCTTCCGACGGTTCCTCTGTTTGATTTTCCTTTGGCTCATCAATCAGCTACAAAGTGCATCTGGGGTGACAACTTTTTTGACTGATTGATGTGAACCCATTTCTCTTCTGACAGCTCTCCTTTGGGGATGCGGATCCTGTAGGCGACAGGTGAAATTGTTTCTACAATTTCAAAGGGACCATGCCAGGAGGGGAGGAACTTCCGCTCCTTAGTCTGGTTCCTCTGAAAATTGTACAAGTAGACCCTGTCTCCTACTTGGTATTCTTTTTTTGTTGTTTTTAATTTGTAGTGGGTTTTCATCCCCTCTGCCGATTTCCCCAGAGACCACTGAGCGTACGCAAAAGCATGCTGAAGGTGTTTTCTTAGATTCTCAACATATTCATGTGTTGTGGAGGCGTTAATCAGTGTCTTCTCTTGTGTTCTATAGAGCAGATGCTGGGGTAGAACCATTCTTCATCCAGTCATTAGCTCAAATGGAGACATTTTGGTCACAGAAGATGGTGTAGATCTGATGGCCATTAGGACAAGCGGCAATCAGATGTCCCAACTAGGCCCAGAGTCTGCCACAAACTTCTTAAGAATGCTCAAAATAGTTTTATTGTACCTTTAAACTCCCCCACTAGAGGACAGCCGGTATGCAATATGAAGTTTCCTTTTTACCCCAAGTATCTCCCACATCTTTGTCATCACTTCTCTGGTGAAGTGACTTCCTCAGGCTGAAATGCGAGAAGATGTGGTTGATCATCAGGGCAGCTGCTGTTTCTGTCTTGCAATTTGGGACTGGGAGACATTGCACCTATTTGGTAAACAAGCATGTTACTGTTAACATGTACTTGTTTCCCATAGAGGAGCGAATCACGGGCCTGATGAAATCTACTTGTAAATCTGAGCAAGGCAGTGTCATCCCCCTCTTCTGGAGGGGAGCTCAGTGTTTGAGTGAACTTGGCTCAAATTGTGCACACACAAGACACCCCTTCAAATATTGGTCGAGGTCCTGTCCCATGTGTGGCCGGTATTCAACCTCCCACAAGATTTCTAAAGTAGTATGAAACCCCCGAGGACCGGCTGTAACCACGTCATGGCCGTGACTTAGTATCTGGCTTCGGAATGAGGTAGGTACCACCCACTGGTCACATCCAGAGATGAATCTCCTTACCAACAAACCACCTTGGATTCAGAACATTTTGGGAAACTTCATCAACACACAGAGATCCTCTTTCCCAATATAATCGGCTTCCGTCAGAGGAAAGTTCACGTGTTCCTCAATTTGTTGATAAAATTTCCCAATAATCAGATCTCCTTTTTCTGCCATGATTAAATCAGCATCTGGGGTCTCCTTACTCCAATGGGCAGTTGAGAGTTCATTGTGAGCAAGTGTTTCAGACCTGGTGACAGCAGTGACCTGGATTTCCTCCAACAGGGATTCGATCCCAAGGAAGTCCCCCTGGATGGCTCCGTTTGGCCAACTGATCAGCCAGGTCGTTTCCAAATTTGTATGGTCCCTCTATTCTGGATTGACCTTTAACCTTTTTCCAATAGATGGTCATCCCATTAGAGGTGACCAGATCATTAATATTTTGTATGCGTTGCCATGCTTAAGTGGTTTATTGTTTGCACATAGCATGCCTCCGGTTTTCCAATTAATCAGATGCTCGACTAACCTTTTCTAGACATAATCTGAATCAGTGATTATGACCAGTTTGTGGAGGCGGTGTCGCACAGCAGTGAGAATGGCCTGGTGAACTGCCATCAACTCTGCCACCTGACTACTGCGGAGACTGATCTTGTACCGAGCGGAGGGCTCCGGGGCATTATTCACTCAGGCATTCCCAACATCGGCTACCAGTTCCTTTTCCCCGTTGTTGTCAACATGGCAGGGGCACCTGTCCACATAAACTGTGGGCATCCCCTTGCACGTGTCTTCCTCATAGACCTTGTGCGGGGAGTTCAGGTACGCTTCCATGTTGTCTTGGATTGTGAGACATTCGTCCTCGATACAGTTTTCTCAGGCACATCATGCAAGTCAGTCAAACCTTGCACGAGGGGAGTCTTCTTGTTTTGGCCATATCTGACCTCCACAGGAAAGCATTGCATGGACAGAATCCAGGAAGTAATTCTGGAATTTTTGTTATCTCTCCCTCATATTTTGGTAATAACATCAAGCAAATTACTCAAAAGGGAAAGGACACCACTTGACTTTCGAAATATACCTGTACATATAAATAGTTCCTTCTGCTTGACTTCCTTCTGCTTGTTCTTTTCCTTTCTTCTCATTCTTCCGGCGGTTCCTCTGTTTGATTTTCCTTTGGCTCATCAATCAGCTACAAAGTGCATCTGGGGTGACAACTTTTTTGACTGATTGATGTGAACCCATTTCTCTTCTGACAGCTCTCCTTTGGGGATGCGGATCCTGTAGGCGACAGGTGAAATTGTTTCTACAATTTCAAAGGGACCATGTGAGGAGGGGAGGAACTTCTGCTCCTTAGTCTGGTTCCTCTGAGAATTGTACAAGTAGACCCTGTCTCCTACTTGGTATTCTTTTTTTGTTGTTTTTAATTTGTAGTGGGTTTTCATCCCCTCTGCCGATTTCCCCAGAGACCACTGAGCGTACTCAAAAGCGGGGACTGATCTTGTACCCAGCGGAGGGCTCCGGGGCATTATTCACTCAGGCATTCCCAACATCGGCTACCAGTTCCTTTTCCCCGTTGTTGTCAACATGGCAGGGGCACTCGTCCACATAAACTGTGGGCATCCCCTTGCACGTGTCTTCCTCATAGACCTTGTGCGGGGAGTTCAGGTACGCTTCCATGTTGTCTTGGATTGTGAGACATTCGTCCTCGAGACAGTTTTCTCAGGCACATCATGCAAGTCAGTCAAAGCTTGCGCGAGGGGAGTCTTCTTGTTTTGGCCATATCTGACCTCCACAGGAAAGCATTGCATGGACAGAATCCAGGAAGTAATTCTGGAATAACTTACACTTCCTGTCTGGATTCTGTCACTTTTGGAGGTATTGCAAAGGCTGGTGTGGAGTCTTCACAATGATGTGCTCCCGCTGGATGAACGTGGCCCATACCGTTGCCAGGAGTGGATAATCCACAGAGGATAAAGTCTTACTTGCATAGGAGATGACTTTATTGACCTTGTCATGCTTTTGATATAATACTGCTGTTAAGCATGTATTCAAGAACTGTATCTCCAAGAAGAACTCCTTGTTTTTGATGGGGTAAGCTAGACAATGCGCTTGTGAGAGGCTTCTTTTAAGTTGTTTCACTGCCTCGGCTAGTTCTGGATCCCACTCCAACTTGACCCCCACTTTAACCAATGGGCCAGGGGTCTGGTGACCTCTGCGTAATTCTCAATCAACCTCATACTGTAATTAGTCAGTCCAAGAAGGCTCCTTAGTTTACGCAACGTTGTGGGTTGTTTTAGTTTTAGTAGTACTTCCACTTTCTTCGCCTGGGGACAGAGACCCTCAGGGGTGATTTCATTTCCCAAGAAGTTTACACAAGTCCTACACCACTGTGCCTTCTGGAAGGACAGTTTTGCTCCAGCAACCTTCATCTGGGTAAGAACATAGCAGATTTCCACTATGTGTTCCTTCATAGTTGAGCTTTTATTCAGGATATCGTCCACATAGGCCAGTTTACCCCTTTCACCCAACCCCCCCATCGAAGGTGAAGGCCAGCTTGTACCGGTCCTCCCTACTGACGGGTACTCTCCAGTATTAATTGGTCAGGTCAATGGCTGTGTGCACCTTTGACCCCTGGATCTGGGCCAGTCACTGGTTAATGTAGGGAAGAGGCCATCGGGACATGTGGACCAATTTGTTCAGCTCCCTAAGGTTTGTGCAAAGTCTCCATTGGCCATTTGGTTTTAAAATCCCCAGTACCGGATTATTAAAGGTACTGGGGACTGGACAAATTATCTCACATGACTCTAGGGTGTTGATAATTTCTGTAAAGAACTCCACGAGTCCACAGCAAAGATATCTTGACAATCTAAAAACACTTGTTTCAACTTTTGCTTTTGTTCCTCGGTCTCATAGGCATCAGCGATTCTTCAACCATTTGTCTGAAGCCTGGGAAGACCTCAGGTTTCGCGATCTCAGCGGCCTCCTTCAGCTGTGTGGAGAGATCTCTGGTGAGGGTGTTGACCTGGACAGAGGGTTTCAGGTAAGAGAGGGAGTCATTGTGGACCTGGAATATCACCTCATCCTTCCTGATGTCACAGGTCACCTCTTCCCCCCGTAGGGCAGGAAGAGTACACCAGGAAATTCCCCCCTTGCCGGGTGAATATCTGTTCTGGTAGGATGTCATTGTCACAGTCATAGCAGTCATTGGGGATTGCTCCTATGATTTTATTTCCTAAGTCCATGGAAAAATGCTGGTCATCAACCGCCATTCCAATAAAGGTGTCTGCGCCCAGAGTGATATTCCCAGGGTTACTGTTATCCACCAATATTGGAATGGTGTTGTGTTCTAAGCCAACTAATGGTGTTGGGTTTAACCCCAATCCCTGCTGTTGGAGATGGGAATTGAGGTGTACGTAAGCATCCGGGTTTTGGAGTTTCTCTCCTCTCTTAATTTTTAAGTAAAGTGGGAATTGTCGGGTACGTCCTTGGACTGTGACCTCCTCCCCAATTTGAATTTCAAGTACATATGGTAGCAATTGAGCTGGCCGGAATGGCTTTTCAGAATCATCAAAGACCAGAGGGTTGCCCCCTAGCCGTGACCAGGCCATGTAATTTATGAGATCCAAATTAATTGCGAACCGATTGAGAATGTCACTGCCTAAATAGAATGCAGAGGGTACATCTCGCATGACCCAACAATTATGCTCTATGCTTTTAACCCCTATGGACATTTTTAGCATACACCTGCTAGGCAGGAGATGTTTGGAATTGGGAGTTTCCAGGCCCATTTCCCATTTATCAACCAATTTAATTGTGGGAATGGGCGGAACTTTTGGGAGTTTCCTGAACAATGCTTCGCTGATAAAGCTTTTTGCATTATTCAGGCATACTCTGGCGAGAACAGGCCCCTTCCCCTAATTTAACTGAATAGGGAGGAACAGCTGTTTACCCATTTTCTGAATATCAGCCAAGCTTTGAGCTGGTTTTTCATCACTTTTTACTACGGAACATGAGCTTTCAAATTGGGAATTTGTATAAAATGTCAAGGTATTTCCTTCCAGTGTGGAATGCCACTGGAAACTGGATGGAAGGGTGATTTTCAGGAATGGAGAGGAGTTTGCATCACCAGTGTGTTGTCTTACAGGTATCAGGTAATATTATCCCTCCAAAAATATCACTGTATATATGGTTGTCAGGAACCTCCATAGGCGATATTTTTAGTGGGGATAATATTATGGTTTTCTGGGAGCGGAGGTTGTGGGGGTGTCCCCCGCTGCTTTTATAATAATGGGGGGGTTGCAGGGGTGTCCCCCACAGGTTCCATGCCTTAATATCACAGCAAAAATATGGTGATAATTTTGTATGGTGATATTTATGCAGGGATATTAACACATGGAACCGTCCTACAGCAATCACTGTGATGTCAGGTATTTGATTGTTTTGTCAGATCATTGTTCAACCATGTGGCATGTGCCATATAAACTGACATAGTTGATGCTTTGTTTTAATTTTATTGGCTAGTTAGCCTGAGTACAGACGACCTTGTTCACACAGTCAAACAGGGGGGACAACCTCCAAAGGAGGTAATTTCCTAATAGACAGGGTGTTCCTTCTGGAGTCACGACTATAACCGGGTGTTTCACCTTGTGTCGCCCAATTTTAATTTCCAGATCTGCAGTCCCCTTGACAGGAATTTTATTGTCCTAGAAAAGGGGCGAGAAGGATCTGGTATCTCTTCCCCCTTCCTGAATTTAGCAGCTCAAAGGCCCTTTTGGACAGAAGAGTGGCTTGGGATACAGTTTCCACCAGTGCTACTTTCTTTCAGTCCTACCTTCTTTCCCCTCCAAGGGGCAAAGGAAATGGGCATGCTGGGCGATGATTTGTTGGCATCCTGAAATAAGTGTGATTTTGGAATCCCCTTTTTCCCTTAGCTCTGTGCTGTCCCCCTTTACCTGGAGAAAGTCACTAGAACCGGATTGCAGGGAGAATCCCTCAGTGGTCGTTATGTTCTCTGGATGACAATTCTGGGGTTCAGGGATGGGCGATTCTGAATCAGTACCCACACCTACCCAGTCTGGGTGATGGTCTTTTGGGACCCATTTTTCTTTGGGAGGAATTCCCCCATTCATGAAGGAGAAGACTTTCTTCCCAGAATCCTCCAAGGATTCTTCCCCTTCAAACTGGAGGACACTAACCTCCTCCACTAAATGGGTCTTTTTGGTCTCTTTGTTTCTCCTACCCAACCTTTGTTCTCTGGGTTGCAGATTTTCGGGGGCCGGAGATTTAAATTCTGGTTCCGGGGTGTCTAGGGTGTTTTCATGGGTGAGAAAGGAAGCTTCCTCTAGGGCTTTGCATCCCCCTTTCTCTCGTGCCTCCTCCTCTGGAACTGGTTGGTTGTCAGGGTTCTCTCCCTGTCATTGTTCCAGGGTGCCAGGCCCTTGGTTTGAGTTTTTTGGGGCCGCCATGTTCATCTGAGGGTTCTGCTGAGCCTTCAACATGCGACTCAGATCTTGAGTTAGGTTCTGGACCTGGCGCTCCAGTTGGGACACCCGTTCCGGCTAGTACGGGGGTCTTCAATGAACTCTGGGTGGCTCTTGGGAAGGGTAACTATCCCTTCTCCCGGAGTAATCTATGTACAGGGGTTTCGCTGGTAGCCCTCCACCTTTGGCCTCCCCTCTCCTTGATTTGTGGTCTGGACTGCTGAAAGCGGCAAGAGTAAGGAGGGTTATCCTGCATGTTGGGTTTTGAGGGAACCTAGGAAGAAACTTAATCCAGAATTTGGGAGATTACTGTTTCTTGGGGCCGTACTCACCTGATTGGATTCCCCCTTTGGCCGGGGGAGTCCACGCGTACCCCAAGATGAGTCTGTTTCTCTTGTATCTAGGGCTGATGTAATTGGCAGAGTTAGGGGGCACGTTTGTGCGGTACCCTACCTGACTACCACCTGCTTATGATTGATCAGAGGGTCTTCTTTGCCTCTGATTTGGTTGGTTTTGGGAAGGTGTATTTTTAGCCCCCCCATTTCAAAGTCCAAAATGGGGGCAACTTTCACCTCCGCCACCTTGGCAGCAGCGGGGTGTTGATTTGTTTGGGGTTGTGGGTTGGATTTTTGTTTTCTACATGCTTTTGGACCTTGTAGATCCAGGTAGCTTGCTCTATTACCCAGTTCAGGGTCCTGTCATCATGGAAATCTCTTACCAGCTGTGTCATGATGTATTTTGGGAGTGCATGAAAATAGGTATTTATGAATTCCCTACTATTCGTGCACACCCGCCTAGTAGTTTGCGCAAATGCCCGCTTTTAGCTCTTGAACAAATTCTCCTGGGGCCTGATCCTCTCCACACTGCAGATTGTAGGCCACCTTGCGGGCCTCCTGGGTGTTTCCGTGTGTGGAGAAGTGCTTCAAGATGGCCGCCTTGTAGGTGGACCACTTTGAATGGCTCTGGTCTTCCAGCCCAGCAAAGAAGCTGGAGTACTCTGGAGAGAACGTCCAGTTTCCAAATTCTGTTTATTTTTAATGTCAAAAGATGTCATCATCTGTTCATATAGCTCCAGATGCTCCCAGACAGAATATTTGGCATTTTTGTAGTACAAGGTCATGAAACTCCTAATAGCTTTAATTTGTTTAATGGCGTCTTTCACCAGAGCTCTCTTTTGCTTGTAGTCTTCTTTTGCCGCTGCACCTGAGTCCATTCACCCTCAGAGCTGCTGCTATTTGAGGTCCCCTCATTATCTTCTAGGCGCTCCCTAATTCTTTGACCTTGTGAGTTTCTCCCAGAATGATGGGGCCTAGTCTCATCTCCCCTGTTGTGCCTTGGGCTCTCTGGGTCACTCGCCTTGGACTCCCTCTTTCGCACAGGAGAGTAGTCTTCTGACTGCTCCCTGCTTCCATGGTTGGTGGAGAACCACCCCCCACTTCCCTGATTGGGTGTAGGTTTTTAGAATACGCTTTTCGGGCCTCAATTCAGACTCCTTTTTCTCTTCAAAGTGAATTAAGTGGTTCTTTTGTAGGTGATGTTTCTGCAGGTCTAGCTCCCCGATTTTCTCCTTATAGGAGCTTTCCTTGTCAGATCCATCAGCCATGACATTTTTGAATCTGTCAGTCTCTGATGGACGCTGACCTGCCAGCTCAACCATGCTAGGCCTATTTAAGTCTAGCTGCCAAGTGGTTTCTGGTTCATGTGAACCGGTGGACATGAAGTCAGCAGTGCCTTGTGCATACAAGGTGGTAAACGGGTTTGAGGCCCTTGGTACAGGGTGCCCTGCCACTCTCTACTTGTTCGGGGTCCCTCAAGTTTTGATTCAACTTAGCACACTCTTTTTCTAACTTCCCAAGTTTTTCCTTCTCAGTCCCTACCTCTTGATAGTAGGCAAAGGCCTGAGCCTTTTGCTATGCTATCAGGGATTGACTTGCCTCTATTACCTTTCCTTGGGCAGCTACCTGGTTGGAGTCCCCTGTCTCATCACAGAGGGCCTGATTTCTTTTCTGGGCCTCTTGTATTACTTGGGAACACTCAGAGATGATTTTAGTTGCAGGAGATGAATCTGCTTCTGCACATTTCTGGCCAGGGTGGTCGCTTCCAGATCACCTTTTACTTGTCCCACATGTCCCATAATTTAGCATAATTAGTATTTAGATCAGTCAGTTCTTGGAGATCTGACTCTCTTTGCTGTAGGTCTGTTTTTAATGTGCACACTTTTGGTATAGGGCATCTTTTTCCTGATATAGAGTGCCAACCTGTTCAGTCAGTCCAACTCTTTGTTGTTTTATAGCACTTAATTTCTGGCGTTCCTGGTCAAATTTTGTTTGGGAATGGAGTTCCTTAATAATTAATGTATTACCCTCCTCTTCCAATTTCTTGATCTGATTTAATAATTACTTGTTGGTTTAATTTTAGATAACTCTCTTTCAGGGAATCAATCTTTTCCTGATACTCCTCTTTTAATGTAGCTAAGTGGGCATCTTGCTCTAAAAAAAAATTTTGTTGTACAGCCAAGTCTTCTTTGAACGGCTTGATGTGGTTTTCAAATTCACAGGGAATAGGACAGTCCAATCGCCAACTCTGTGTGAGGTAGTATCGCTTTTTGGCAAAATTCCATCATTTTTAGGAGACACATAATATTTCATTTTCTGCAAATGGCTACAGCTATTCCGCATATGTTCACCAAGTTTGATGTCTGTATCATTTATACTTCACCCAGAGATGCATTTTTCCTGCCATTCCATTTCATCACGTGCCAGAAAAATGCACATGGTCTCATTGTGCTTGTCCAGAAATCTCTCAAAATACTAGCATAATATTGAATTCTTGCTTATTTAGGGTGCTGGGCAAAATGTCTTGATGTACAACAGTTTTTAAAATCAATGGGCTAGATTAGTCACTTGCGTGGGCGGTCCTTCAACTCCACTAACCACATTTTCTCCCTTAGGTCAACCGAAACACAGGGTTTCTATGACTCCCCTTTGAAGCCATCCAGTGGATGCTGGGAATGATTATAGAGGAAATCACACCTCTGGGCAACAACACAGGGCTTCACCCCCTTCCCTTGTCCTTTGAAGCAGTTCTGCCTGGCAGTCTGGCAGAAACAGTAATTATCACAATGTTAATCCAGCCCATGTCCTTACAGCAGCAATCCACTGGTAAGTGCAAAATTATCCTTTCTGCCAAACTGATTTGACAGGAATTCCTGGGCCTCAGCCAGGCTGATTGAAGTATTTTTTTGGGGGAAAGATCATAATATACATAGCTTTGCAGCCCCTCCACTCATATATACAATTGAGTTTCTGTGCGAGCCACTGTATTATTTCATATTTAGTTTTCAAAGGGCATTTTCCTGCTTTGCAAAAGCAGATTTACACATGTTCATTTTCTTTCATGTTAATTTCACAAAATGCAGTTTCTGCCACACACAGTTTCTTTGAATTTACTTTCTGAAAGGCGTTTAAAGATATGGTCAGTTTGTGGATACAGAGATATGCTGCAAAGAGTTTCTTGGTAACTGACATGAGGCAAGAGAGAGAGCCATGCTAAATCTTTCCTTTGCAGTAATATGCATGTGCTGGTTCATTCTAAAAGTAAATACTAGCCATGTGTTACTGAAACAGACTTCATTGCTCTTCATGGACTTTATTAATTAATGCAATGCAGTTCTGAGAGGGATTGCCTTATTTTATGGCAATCAAATGAAATACACATGCAGGACTGTGTTTAATAGAGCAAAACTTTGTGATATTTAAAATGAAAGGAGGCACAAGTGCAATGCCGTCTTGAATGCAGGTCATTTTCTTGTGATTTCAAATCGAGGTAAAAGAATGCAGAGCACTTATTTTGGTGGCTTTCTTGTGTTTAGTGCTCACCACATATATCCGCCATTGAGAGAAAAGTACTGCCATTTTCCGCACTATTTCCATGTGGTTTTTGTTTTAAGAGGATTTCTGCCTTAAATGTACCCCACATGGTTCACCATTGACTAATACAATCAATGATTGATCTATTTGCAATTATACTCTCAAAGTTTCTACATTTTCTTTAAGATCTAAGGACAAATATACTACTTTGCCAAAAATGCCTTTTGATAACTCAGAAGGAGGCCATTTATAGCTTGGAAACTGTGTACTGTTTGGATTATAATGCTCTCATACAAGTTAAGTTGTTGGAGAACCTTTGGAAGTGGGAAGCTGTTTAAGTTGTTAGTGATAGCACATGATGGTATATGGTTATTGTCAAGCTTTGTATTGCAGTATGTCCAAACTTTTGAGGGCTACGTTATTTTGTATTTATTTTCTGCTGTTAGATGTAAAAAGTTCTGCAACAACAGACACATACTTTAGTATTTTAGCAGGAGTGTTTTGAAACATAGCTTTTTCTTTTTTGTATGTGTTTGTAAGGTGGGTGACATTTGTGAGGTTTTTGCTAATGTTTTCGAAAGTTACTTAATTGTCTAATTCAAATTCAGTTCCAAAATATTTACTTTGGATGTGCTCTATTTCTCAAAGGGGTTCTATGGCAGTCCCATGTAGGAGAATACTATTTAAATTTAGCAGTTCTAGAGCAAGACTTTTTGCATAGTACAGTCTATGCACAAGATTTTGTATAGTTGAATGGTGTGTTGCTAACATTTTGATGTGGCGGAAACTGTTTTTGCAAGAAGTTCCTGCAATGCAAGCTAATAAATGTCCTCGCAGTCCTGTGTGGATGTGCACTGGGCAGGAGCCCATGGTTTGTAAACTTGTTATCTAGGGGGAGAGTATTTAGTAAGAGCAAGTTGCAGATAACGTGGTCCCGACCCCCAGACAGCCTTATGGATGATGCAGAGGGATTTAAATTTAATCCGTGCAGCAACTGGGAGCCAATGAAGAGTTTTTAGGGCAGGAGAGCAGCGGTGCCTGGGCTTGAGGCCAAGGATAAGGCTTGCTGCCCTATTCTGGATTAGCTGGAGGAGTCCTAGAGAGGAAGAGGGTAGATTCAAGAGAAGGTTATTGCAGTAGTCAAGCCTAGAGAGAACCAGGGCTTGGGTAAAACTGAGCCTCTGGAGGAAAGGGAGACTTCCTTTGAGAAAGAAGAGTTGAAAGTGGGACTTCTTGGCAATGTCCTGAATGTGTGAGAGGAAGGAGTCACAGATGACTCCAAGGTTTCTGTCTTGAAGGAGAAGGGGGAGAGCCCATAGAGGATTGCCAATGTGAGGAGAAGAAAGAGGGAGCAGGGGTCCCAATAGGAATGATCTCTGTCGTTCTGGCATGGAGGCAGAGATTGTTGGAAGTGCAGACAGGAAGTCTGGGATGATAGAAAAAGTAAGAGGGTCTGCAGGTAGTTTGAAGAAAAGTTGTGTGTTATCTGCATAGGAGAGACGGTGAAAACAGCCAAGGCGAGAGGTTGTGCCCCTGGGGGATGCCCCAGGTGGAGAAAGAGGTAGGGTAGGAGATGGTGCGCAGAATAACCTGGGATGGATGGTCAGTTAGGAAGGAGGTCTGTCACTCCAGTGCCTGCTTCGAGATACCCAGGGTATCGTGGAGCTGTTTTATGAGGATGGAATGGTTGACCGTGTCAAAGGCAGAGGAGAGATCAAGTAGAATGAGGACAGCTGGAGAGTCCAGAGATGGGAGCAGTTCTTCACGGGTGTTCAGAAGAGCAGTTTCCATGCCTCTGGATGCTCGAAATACAGATTGATGGTCGTGGAGACCGCCACCAAGTACAGTATTCAAAGTAAGTTGGGGGAAGGCCAGTTTCTCCAAGAGTTTCCCAAGGAAGGGATACAAGAGATAGGGCGGTAGTTGGCTGGGCAGGTGGGGTCTGCTGAAGGTTTTTTCAGGTGAGGACAGACAAGGAAGTGCTTGAGCGAGGAGAGGAACATTGAGTGGCAAAAGAGTGCCTGCAGAAATCAGCAAGTTCAGTGGCAAGAGAGCCAATGTTGTCCTTAATGGTTCTGGAGGAGTAGGGAGACACCTGTTTGGAGGAGACCTTCATGGAGTGTACAGCTATGGTGACCTCATCAGGTGTGACAGGGGGAGAAGGAGGAGATATTGCAGAGCAGAAAGGAGGGTGGGAGGCCATAGGAGGCAAGGGAGTGGAAGAGGGCTCAGGGGAGAGGTTCCAAGGGTGTTCAGGATTTCCTGAGTTTTAGTAGAGATGTGTGTGGCCAGTGCATTGCAGAGGGTGTGGGAAGGGAGTGGTGAGGAGGAGACTGTGGATGGTTTGTTATTGCCCTGCAGATTTTAAAGAGTTCAGCTGAGTTGTTTGATGTGCCACAGACCCTCACCAGGATGTAGGCCCTTTTCTTTATGCAAATGGAAAGTTTGTATTGTCTTTAGAGCAGGTGATAGGCTGGTTTGTCAGAGGGTGAGCCAGAGGACTGCCACTTCTATTCCGCAGCTCTGCACTTGCGCTTCAGGGCTGCAAGTTCAGAGTCGTACCAGGTGTTCCACTTAGTGGCAGGTTTCGGGTGGATCCTCATGACTGGGGCAAGAATGGCCAGAGTGTTAGCAATGGCCAGATGAAGGTTGCTCAGACCAGAGTCAGAGGTAGACTATGTAAGGTGGAAATGAAGGCATCAGCTGACACTCATTTCATCGGCTGGATGTTCATGAACAAGGTTGGCAGGACTGGAGGAGGTGCAGTCAGAAGGCCGAAGGGACCCAGATAGGAGGAGAGGAGAGAGTGATCAGACCAGGATAGCTAGTGACCAGTGGGCAGGACAGTGAGAGATCAGAGTGGATGAGGGTGTCAAGAATGTTTCCAGCCAAGTGGGTTGGACCAGGAGGGAGAATGGAGAGGGAGAACAAGGGGCAGAAGTCATGGAAGAGAGTGAATGAAGCAATGTAAGAGTCCAGATGGATGTTGAAATCGCCCAAGAGAAGGAGTTTAGAGGTTGTTGAGAGAAGAGAAGAGCAGAAATCGGCCCATTCAGAGAGGAAAAGAGTGATAGAGCTAGGTGGCCTGTATGTAGTGGCTACAGTCAGAGAGGAGGAGGAAGAGATGACCAACCTGCACACCAGGCTCTCAAAGGAAGAGTAAGGCTGCGTGGGTATGAGGGAAGAAGGGACCCACACAGGGAAAATTAAGGCAACCGCAGCATCAGCATGGTAGTGGCGGGGCTTGCAAATGAAATTATAGCCATCGAGGAGAAGGGAGTCAAGTGACTGAGCTAGCATAGAACCACATCTCGGTAAGAGCGAGGATGTCAAGGTCAATGTCTTCAAGAAAGAGGTAGATGTCGACAGAGTGTTTGTTGGCTGAGCGAGTGTTAAGTGTGGCTAGATGAAGGAGGTCTCTGCCTTTGAAGTTTTTTGGAGGGGGAGTACAGAGACGTGGTACACCAGTCGACGGAGGTGACAGAAAGAGTGGATGGAGGAGCTGCAGGTGTAGGAATGAAGTTAATGAGGGACAGCAGGCACCGGTCAAAAAGAAGGAGGTTGCTATGAGGACTCTGTACCAAGATAGTGCCAGTGTGGTAAACATTAATGGTACACCGGGATGATGCAAAGCCTGTCAAGAGGGCTTCCCAATTGGTGGCATCATTGATGGGGGAGGATGTGAAAGAGGAGAGAGTAGAAATGAGCTGTGGAGTCCATATATCTTGGTAGTGGACAGAGAGAAGAGGATGTTGGTGAAGACCTGTCTGGAACTCACACTGAAATATGTGTCTCTGACGTGTAGGCCAGGGTTGGCAGTCAGGATGTCTTTCTTGTTCTTTTTTCTTCCCGAATTCGTGAGAGAGGGAGGATAGGTGATGGTGTAGCAGTTAGAGAAGATAGGAGAGATGTTGAGTGCCATCAGGGTCGCAGAGGATAGTTGAAGGAAAGAGGAGTGGCTGCACAGCACAATCCAATCCCAGTCACTCAGCGGTCTAGTAGTTACAAAAGGGACACATGGACACAAAATGCAATGCAAAAGGTAGGGTGCAAGATGTTAAGAAATACACACCTAGATTTGAAAATCAAAAAGGGCACAAAATGCAATTCAAAAAGTGGGGTGCACGATGTTAAAACACACACTCCTAGATTTGAAAATCAAATAAGGGCTCAAAATGCAATACAAAAAGTGGGGTGCAAGATGTTAAAACACACACACCTAGATTTGAAAATTAAACAAGCGCACAAAATGCGATGCAAAAAGTGGGGTGCAAGATGTTAAGACACACACACCTAGATTTGAAAATCAAACACAGGAACAAAGATCAATGCAAAAAGTGGGGTGTTTGGTGGTAGGGGCACTGTAGTCCCAACAGGTTTGACCTTCCTGGAGTTCAGGCTGCTACACTGAAGGACTGTTACTAACGGTGCTGGTGCTTCATGGTTCCCATTGGACTCCACGGGAATGTAACTTAGTGTACTGACGCTGCATGTGATATTTTGGTAGCATCGGGATGTCCGGTGGCGGTAACAGAAATCTAGGGTTGCTGGAACTCTGCTGGCTACTGTGGCGTTTTACCAGCAACCCCGTAATGAGGCCCTATGACTAGTGCTGTTTTGGACATTATAAGATACAAGACAAAAATGGGTGTGTAATTTTTTTTTATAGCTAGCTTGTTTTAGTGCTGGTGATTTTAAGAAATAAGAGAAGTTCTGTGTTTTTGGTGCAATGTATTTGTAATGTGTTGCAATGTTCTTAAAGAATAGGGAAACTGTGGCCAAGTGAAAATGCAATGGCAGATTGTATTTGGAGCAGTATTTGGTGTCCTATAATAGTGGTTGGAAAAGAACAACAGTTTATATGTATGGTGAAGTGTTGTATATAGGTACTTTGGGCCCAATTCATGGAAATGTTTGCATGGTGCAAAGTGACTTTGCACTGCTGAAAAATGAGTTTGAACTGCCGACACAAACCTTGATTCCTGGAACTGTGCAAAGTGTATTTGTGCAGGGCAAAGTCAGTGCAAAGACATTTTTGCAATATAAAGTGACTTTGCACTGACTTTGCATTGCAAAAATACACTTTACACAGTTACATGAATCACGTTTTTTGTCAGCAGTGCAAAGTCACTTTTCAATAGTGTAAAGTCACTTTGAACTGTACAAAAAATTCCTTGAATCTGTGTCCTTACATTTAAGGTAGGTGGCAGTGTTTTTCGTGGTCCTTGGCCGCAGCCTCGAAAGCACTACAAACTGCTTTCACATGCAGATCAGTGTGTCGCAGTACAATCATAGTACTGTGATCCTTGAAAGGTAAGGGTTAAAAGTGTTCTGTATGGCCTGCAAGGCGGCTGAGGGGATGCTGTAACCCACAGGAGTAGCCTGTGCGGTAGCTGAAGCGGTTGAGGAAGATAGCGTTGTTGGATGTTAACCTGCTTCTCCCTGAGAAAGGAACAGACTTTCTCAGAACAACCAGGTGGTTGGATCTGGTGTGGCAGCACTTGGAGGTGGTCCCGTAGGAGTACTGCCCAGGTTGTCGGTGAATGAGTGCAACATAGTCAGTGTATTTCACCTTGGCAGGCAAAACCTTTGGTACACCCCCAACGGTGGTAAGAAACCACCACACTCATGACTCTTCAGGTGCTGGAGGTAAGCACTTCCTCTACCTCATTTTCCTTTTGCCTGTCATCCTCTTCTGCATCACCACACCTGTTCCCCCATCCAGACACTCCAGGTGGTTTTGGTGGTTGTGGTGGTAGACCCTGGGAAGGAGAAATGGCCATGACAGATGCCATTGGAGCAGGTTTTTCAAATGCTGCAAAGCAGATCTTCTCCTCGTGCTCTCTCCTGCATAGCCAGATTGAGAATGACTAAAAGTAATGGGTTGGTCCCTTCAGAGAAACCGCCTGCGACCTGTGCGACTGTTCACGCACTACTGAGTCAAAAATAGGCCTTGGAAAGTTGAAAAAGGTTGACAGAATTAAGGATGGGTCTAGCAGCTCTAGAAAGGTAAACTTTCACCTTGAAACATCCTAGATTACCTGGAAATGTGCTTTCAAACTGTCTGCGGTGACTGACACTGACTGCGGACACGCCATCATGCCACACGGGTGCGGTCACATGATGATGTCTGGGGAGCATCTGTATCGCTGATGGTTGTCACAGACTTTGGTTGTTGGGAACTGCAAGGCTCATGCAGGGGGATGTCCCAAACGGGTGCGCTGTCCGCGGACTAATTAAAAGTGCATCATGCGAGAACGGAAATGTCTGGATACGGCGCGATGTCTGCAGACACCCCATTTTGTAAGCGGACACACCAGACAGCCTAATAGTCCATGGATTATTAATTGGGGTTTTAAAAGAAAATAATTTATCACAGAGTAATATACAAATATTTATAGTAGAACACATTTATTTATTGATTAAAGGGATGGGGTATCGGAATGGGAAACATACATGGAAGGATTTGAATTTCTAGAAAGTCATCATCGGGGGAGTGAGGGAGAGAAGTTTCATCAAATGGTCTTTCATTTATATTTTGTGAATTCGATTGGTGTGACTGCCGGGGGCAACAGGGACAGGTGCAATTAGGACAGCGATAATCAACATTTTTAATAACATTATTCTTTACATAATTTAAATACTCTTAAAAGTCATTACTAAGTTCATCCAATTGTGCAGACAAGTTCATGATTGCATTGTGTACAGTTGGAGATTGGGATTGTCTTTGTGATTGTTGGGATTCTTCATGATTAATTTGTGGTGCAGTTTCTTCAAGTAAAGTATGTATTGTAAGAAAAGAAGAAATCATTATTTCAATGAGCTGGATATGCATTATATTATTTCTTTACATTGAAAGATGTATTGTTTACTATTAGATATTTCATCATCACTCATTTCTTCTTAGGGAAGGTTTTGTTCTAACCACTCAAGTGTTTGCCATTTCCGTCAAAATAAAAAAAAATGTCATATTTGCTTATGAGAAACGTTTATATAATGAATGGTAATAATGGATAAATACATACACTGTACTTACTATTTGGTGAGAGGTTGTTTTGCAAATAGCTGCTGGTGTATCTGAGCCTGTATGAAGAGTCGTACTGAACTGGTAATTTGAGGTGTACATTTATGGTTTGTGCTTGGTGCATTCCATAATATTGTGTGCTAATGAAATGTTGAATTGTACAAAAAGATATATTTGGATCTAGTAAATATAAGTACTGTTGTGGGTACACAACATTATGTTGTCCCCTGTGCGTCTGGGTTCTGTTGATGCCACCTGCTATCTGCAGACTTTCTAACTGTCCGCGGACTCTAGAGTTGCTACATTGAGGTTGAGTATAATATAAGGAACGTGTAGCAAAATAAGTATGCACTGGTAAAAACCTATGAAATTCAGTGAAAAAGCTTTGTTAGAGGGACATTATGGTTACAAGTAAAACCGAAAACACCCAGAAATCTGCTAGTTATGGTCATCCAAGCAACCATAACTCACAGCGCCACCAACGTGCATGGCTAAGACTAACACCCACAACATCAAAGATGACATCAGAAATGTCATTGATCACATGACTGATGACATCACATATCAAATTAATTCTGATGAAAAGTTTGCATAAGGGCTTATGTTTAAAATATTGGTAGCAATATATTAGTGATGATCGGGTGTGATCTAATTAACTACTTAATGTATTAAAACCTTTACTCATTTAAACAAAATGGTATATTGGAGTGTTCTTGTTAATAAAACAACCCAATAATATGTGCTCATAGGAAATAGGTGCAGCATACACCACAGAAGTAAAGCATTTTTAATCAGGTAATTTTGGTTAGTAAAATAATGAATGCTGCCTTATAAAAGTTTTGAGCGATATTAAACATGGAGTTAATAGCTAAGAATTGAAGACTTACTACATACTCGTGTAGTACAAACAATACATGTGAAGACCCACAATGCATACAAATCTTAAGCACATACAAGGACAATGCAGTAAGGAGGTAAGAAACCGCACCACCAAAAAATGACAATAACATTAGACTTCAGCATCATGTACACAAATAAAAGGTGTGTTTGTGGCTTGTTATTTCCAAATGTATGTGCACCATAAACTGAGGTCAAGTCCAAAGGAAAGTATCTTAAGAACATAAAACAAGGTCTAAATATGTAGCACAATTTGAATTTTAAAATTCTCTCTATCACTGAACAAAACCATGTGGCCTAGATATAGTAGTGAACAAAAACAAGTGGCCCAGATATGTGATGTCATCAGTGATGTCATCAAAGTCATTTGTGATGTCATCTTTGATGTCCTGGATGTTAGTCTTAGCAGTGCACAGTGGCAATGTGAGTTATGATTACTTAGGTTAACATAACTAGCAAATTTCTGACGGTTTTCCGTTTTACTTGTAACCATAACGTCCCTTTAACAATGTTTTTTCACTAAGTATATATATATACATATATATATTGTACAGGGCCTGCGGTAAGGGCCCTGTAGTATGGTTGAATGGCTCAACCCATAGGAAGAGCACATGTTGGGTGGCCTATGACTAAACCCCCCTCCCCCGGATGAATCCTCACAAAACATTTTGAAAAAAGAATATGGCCCTGTCTTTCAGATTGACTGCACAGAGATTTGTGAGGTTTAGTGAAGGGGGGCAAAGTTATAAGGGGTGACACTGAGGGGGTAATTCATAGAATTTAGCCCACAAGTGGCGCACGCAGCTGGCACACAGTGTGCGCGTGCGAATCTCTGCGCCAGCCGCGTGCGCTAAAATCCATTTCCGCGCACAGCGTATTCATGGATTCCAGCTACCAAAACCAGCCGTGGCGCACAGTGGTGCAGTGACCCTGCAGCAGCGCCAGTTACGCCCCCAAGAACACCCCTCGTGCAGGGAAAAGCCATCAAAATCCCCAATCCAGCGCAAAGGGCTGCGCTAACCCTGTACCAGCACGGCAAGCGGGGTACATGTATTACTGGGGTTCGCGGGAAGTTTCACACGCGATTGGCCCTGTGCGAGCGGGGTATGTGTATTTCAGGCGTGCGCAGGAAGTTTCACACGCGATTTCAGCAGGGTACGTGTATTACAGGGGTGCGCAGGAAGTTTCACACGCGATTTCAGCAGGGTACGTGTATTTCAGGGGTGCGCGGGAAGTTTCACACGCGATTTCAGCAGGGTACGTGTATTACAGGGTTGCGCAGGAAGTTTCACACGCGATTTCAGTAGGGTACGTGTATTTCAGGGGTGCGCTGGAAGTTTCATACGCGATTTCTGCAGGGTACGTGTATTTCAGGGGTGCGTGGGAAGTTTCACACGCGATTCCAGCAGGGTATGTGTATTTCAGGGGTGTGCGGGAAGTTTCACACGCAATTTTAGCAGGGTACGTGTATAACAGGGGTGCGTGGGAAGTTTCACACGCGATTTCAGCAGGGTACGTGTATTTCAGAGGTGCGCGGGAAGTTTCACACGCGATTTCAGCAGGGTACTTGTATTTTGGGGTGCCGGGGAGTCCTACACGTGATTTGGCAGTGTGGGTCCTCCCAGGTGTTCCCTGTACACCCTCCATGGCCCCTGCAGGCAGACCACACCACAGGGGAGTACCCTGCACCCCTGGTCATGTCCCGCAGGCCGCCCACCCAACATGGGCATGCCCCCAGCAAAGCCACATTTCTCCTTGCACTACTGATCACCAACTCATGTCCCCTTGCACTCCCACCCCCCAGCAGTGCAGGGCACCTGCCAGCAGGCCCCCACTCATGTCCCACTCATGTCCCCTTGCACCCCCACCCCCCAGCTGTGCGGGGCACCTGCCATCAGGCCCCCACTCATGTCCCCTTGCACCCCCTCCCCCCAGCAGTGCGGGGGCACCTGCTAGCAGGCCCCCACTCATGTCCCCTTGCACCCCCACCCCTAGCAGTGTGGGGCACCTGCCAGCAGGCCCCCACTCATGTCCCCTCGCACCCCCATCCCCCAGCAGTGTGGGGCACCTGCCAGCAGGCCCCCACTCATGTCCCCTTGCACCCCCACCCCCCAGCAGTGTGGGGCACCTGCCAGCAGGCCCTCACTCATGTCCCCTTGCACCACTAACCCCCAGCAGTGCAGGGCACCTGCCAGCAGGCCCCCACTCATGTCCCACTCATGTCCCCTTGCACCCCTACCCCCCAGCAGTGTGGGGCACCTGCCAGCAGGCCCCCACTCATGTACCCTTGCACCCCCACCCCCCAGCAGTGCGGGGCACCTGCCAGCAGGCCCCCACTCATGTCCCACTCATGTCCCCCTGCCCCCAGGTCATGACGATCCTCAATCATGGCCCTTATGGCCAGCCTCCCCAGCCCAAAGCCCCAACCAAGTATTGGATCTACCCACATAGAAAAGGCAATTACATGATACAACCCCAATGGCAAGTATGTAAATGAACACATGTCTGTCACACACACACACACACAATGGCTGCAGGTGAATGTGAAAACCCATATCATGACATGCATGAAACCAATGAGATAATACCACACATTGAAGTATGAAGAAAAAAATGTATTAAAAGCAACATGAATGGAATTAAAATCAAACAAACAACAATGGGAATAAAAAAAGAAAATCTGCATGTCCGTAAAATAATGAAAATCAAGAAATCATAATCCAAAGGAAAGCTGTCCCAAGTCACAGTCCAACAAAGCAAATCCAAGGGAAAAACAAAAGTGAAAACCATTGCTCCATGGGGAAATCCAAAAAAAAGAGATGAATCCAATAGTGAACTATATACAGGTGAACAATCCAGGGTCCATGATCCCAACTGAAGAAATGAAACCTATCAAAAATACTACCTAATGAAAAACTATATACAGAAACGTGGTGCATTGTCCAAGCGCAACCAAAATAAAGAAAAAAACAAAGGAAACCTAACACTATCTAACTATTTACAAGGGCAGCGGGCTAGTCTGACGGCTCACTTTTGGATGTCCCGGGCCAGGGCATCATCGAACTCCTGCTCAATGTCCCGGAGGCGGTCCTCTTCCATGGCCCCGAGGGTTCGCAGGGACGATGACAACTGGAACTCGAGGCCCCTGTGAATAGCCTCGAGGCACTCGGCCTGCCTCAGGGCCCTACGCATGGAGTTCTCCGCCCTGACCATCGTGAGCCGTGCCTCTTCTGCCCGCTGCCGCTCCGCATCTATCGCATGGCCCAACCGCTGCCAACGGAAGACACTTCCCGTCCAGGGTCCTCCTGCCCTCCGGCCGATGCCTGCCCCTCCGATGTTGATGGCCCCGAGCCATCATTGCTCCCACCTACAGCCTGCTCCTGCTGCTGCTGCTGCTGCTGTCCATGTGCCCTGTCCGATGGTGCCTCCACATCCTCCATCTGCTGGTCTCCAGTTGTGGTGTCCACCCCTGCTGGACTACCAACTCCCAACTGTGGCAGTGATCGGATCTCCGCCAAGCTGGCTGTGTTGGTCAGGCCAGGTCCACAGGGGGCCCTGGTGGAATCTAGGCCGGAAGACGATGTGGAGAACGACTGGCGCATAGCCCCCACAGAGGAGGAGAGGTCGGCCAGAGTGCGCGTCACATGTAGGAACCCTCTGACCAGGGCCCCTCCCAGCAGTGCCACGTCACAACGCTGCTCTTCGTGATGGCGTGCGTTCTCCACCCACGAAGAACGCACGTCATCACGAATGACAGGCATACGCAACGCGACACCCACCAGGACGGATCCCATATGGTCGCGGGACCCCTCGTCCCTCGTCCGCAGGTAGTGGAGAGGCATGTCACATGGCACTCTCCCCTACCTGCCGACGGGCCTGGGACGGGGCCTCCCTGCTGGTGCATGATGGTCCAGTCACAGGGTCAAGGACATCGACATGCACAGGCCCCTCCGCGGTGACCTGTGGCCCTGGACTGCACCACTTGCACCAGTGGTACTACCCCCACCAGGCCCCATGTGCGGCTCAGTAGCAGCTCCTCCTCCTCTGTGGAGACCACCAACCTGGATGTCTCCACACCGTCTTCCGCCATTGGAAGCCCCTGTGGGGGCTCACCCGGCCCTTCCGCCACAGTCGTTGAGGCAGACGCAGCACCAGCCCCCTCGCTCCCAGATGATGGTAATTCCTGGGAGGGTGGCTGGGCCTTGCGTCGCCGCCCAGTGGAGGCATCCCCGCCGCTTGCCTCCACAGCTCCATCTCCGCCCTCTTCTTCACTTGACACTGCGTAGAGGGAGACATAGAACACAAGTATCATGGGCACAGTACAAAATACCCTAGACAGGAAGCAATAACACATGAGTGGCACTGTCAAATGTCACTTCCATCCTGTCATTCCACAACACATTGGTGAATGCACACAACACACATGCAGAAACAGTCCGGGCGCCTGCAATCAACATCAACATCCATGTAGAAGGGCCCCTGGAAACCAAGATGTTGCCTTCAAAGTCACATGCATCCATGGCGTTTCAAAGTAACACACACACTTCTCAGGCACACACACACACATGTGCACCATACATGTACATGACATCAGCACCCATTCCTCACCCCCCCTCCATGTCCAGGAACAGATACAGCCATGCATTCATGTGTGCATTCCACATAGAGCTCCCCATGTTGCTTTAAGACACATGCACCAACCATGTGGCTCACACATAACTGGTCTCACATGCATGACCATGATGTCCCTACACACACACACATCCATACATGGCCTATGTCACACATACATGCAAGCATCAGACTACCACCACCCTGCAACATGCCCTGTCTCACACAGCAATGCTTGGTCACACACCGCTCAACTCCAGACGGGACTGCCTCCCAAGGAACTGGGAATGGAGCGCTGGGACTACGCGTTCCAGGACCCTCATCTGGATGGCACTCAGGCGTGCCCGGCCCCCCTCCACGAGGCGCCGGGCCTTGTGGAGGGTCCTGGACCTGAAGTCCTCCCAGCGCTTCTTGACGTGCTTGATGTCGCGGGTTGCTACCCCCTCCGCGTTGATGGCAACCACTACGTCGTTCCAGATCCTCTCCCGTCCTTCCTTGTTGGCGCGTGATGTTCCGAAGAGGGCATCATAATGCCCCAGGACATGCTCCACCAGGACACCAACTTCGGTGGCAGTGAAGCTGGTGGCCCTCTGCCTCTCTGGCTGGGGGTTGCCAGTGGTTCCAGATGGTGTAGTGCCCGACATGGCAACCCCAGAGGCAGGTGTGGGTGGGCAACTGGGTCCTGGGGCTGGGCTGTGGAGCGATGGTATCCCAGTCGGGAGTCTTCTGTTCCAGCAGGGGTGGACACAGCAACTGGACCCCTGCAGATGGCTGACGTGCAGGCACCAAATAGCAGGGCACGTGGGCAGCAGGCAGGCAGGCAGCAGCAGATGGCTGGTGGGAGCGTGCTCAGGGCTCTGGGGGGCAGGAAAATGGCCTTCTTGGCAGGAGCATGGTCTTCCATGTGTGTACGCGTGGCCAGCTTGATACGGAGTGATTTGGCACGTGAAAATCTTACACGTCAGCGTGTAATTCGAGGAAAGGCCCTCAGCGCGTAAGCGCGTCACCACATGTACGCGATATCATTGGACCTAAGGCCCTTAGCGCGTAAGAGCATCAGCACATGTACGCGATATCATTGGACCAAAGGCCCTTAGCGCGGAAGCGCGTATGTGACGTATTGTGCACGGGCGTTGCCCTTTCGCGTGTGAAACTTCCCGCGAACCCCGTAATACACATACCCTGCTGAAAACGTGGGTGAAACTGCACGCGAACCCCAGGAATACAAGTACCTTGCTGAAAACGCGGCTGAAACTGCACGCGAACCCCGTAATACACGTACACTGCTGAAAACACAGGTGAAACTGGACGCGAACCGCAGGAATACACGTACTCCGCTCAACTGGGCCCTTTCACGTGTAAAACTTCACGCTGCACCCCAGAACTACACGTACCCCGCTCGCTAGCACAGGCCAACATTCCTGGGGTACGCGTGAAGTTTCACCCGCGATAGGCCCTGTGCGAGTGGGGTACGTGTATTTAAGGGGTTCGCGGGAAGTTTCACACACGATTTAGCTGTCAGAGCGGGGTACGTGAATTTCGGGGGAGCGCAGGGAATCCTACACGTGAATTGGCAGTGTGGGTCCTCCCAGCTGTTCCCTCTACACCCTCCACGGCCCCTGCAGGCAGACCACACCACAGGGGACTACCCTGCACCCCTGGTCATGTCCCGCAGGCAGCCCATCCACCATGGCCCTGCACCACAGACAAGCCACCTGTCCGCTTGCACCACTGATCACCAACTCATGTCCCCTTGCACCCACTCCCCCCAAGCAATGCAGGGCACCTTCCAGCAGGCCCCCACTCATGTCCCCTTGCACACCCACCGCCCAGCAGTGCAGGGTACCTGCCAGCAGGCCCCCACTCATGTCCCACTCATGACCCCCTGCACCCCCACCCCCCAGCAGTGCAGGGCACCTGGCAACAGGCCCCCACTCATGTCCCCTTGCACCCCCACCCCCCAGCAGTTCAGGGCACCTGCCAGCAGGCCCGACACATGTCCCACTCATGCCCCCCTGCACCCCCACCCCCCAGCAGTGCGGGGCACCTGCCAGCAGGCCCCCACTCATGTCCCCTTGCACACCCACACCCCAGCAGGGCGGGGCACCTGCCAGCAGGCCCCCATTCATGTTCCCTTGCACACCCATCCCCAGCAGTGTGGGGCACCTGCCAGCAGGCCCCAACACATGTCCCACTCATGTCCCCCTGCACACCCACCCCCCAGCAGTGCGGGGCACCTGCCAGCAGGCCCCGACACATGTCCCACTCATGTCCCCCTGCACCCCCACCTCCCAGCAGTGCGGGGCACCTGCCAGCAGGCCCCCACTCATGTCCCCTTGCACACTGTCATGATCACCGCCAAAACTCCCAATTGCCATTCCAAGAAAACCTGGTCCAGGGCATATCATTCCTGGATTAAGGGCAGACTCAATAATGATTAAGCAAGCGAGGAGTCACTTCCTGTCTTCCTAACATGGCCGCCTCCTAATTCCCAGAGGTTACAGTGTAGGTCTAGTCATCTCCACTCTTTCCCTATTTAAGCCCCACCCCTTGAGTGCTCAGCGCTTCGCGTCTTTTCTGGCTCGGCAGTTAACGCTTATCGCGGTCCGCTGTGTCAGGAGATTAGCAGCTATATTCTTTCCACAGTTCCACAGTATCCAAGTCCTTGTATTTTTCCCGTTCTTGTTAGTTTAATTCAGGCGTCCTAGTGAGATTTTCAGTTCCCAGTGTTTTAGTCTGGAGTTCTGTTAGTCAGCTGTTTCCTGTCATCGTTGCCACGGCATTTCTCCAGGTGGTCTGTGAAGTGCGTAGCAGCATACGGAGCTAATTTCAGTCACGGTACTTATTTCGCAGCAAGTATATTCGTACATTTGGCAGCCCAGCAAAACTGTTTATGCTCTGAGGTGGTTATTTAACAGTATGGTGGAATGTTAGTACGAGTGTGCAAACATTGCAGAGTAGTCTTTTAGCTCCGTTTGTTGAACTCTGTTACATGCATTAAGCGCTCTCAACCAGATTCCTGAAACTTCTCTCAGAAGAATTTGTAGCATTCCTCCGCATTATCCTCTGTATTAGAATTCATTTCAGGAACATTGGGTAGAGAGAAATAAGGTTCTGCTTTCTAACCTTTTTCATATTGTCAAGTGGCATTTACCTAAAATTGGGCATTTTCTTCCGAGTATTGTTTTTGACCTGTGTAGTACTTGGTGGCGCTTCATTATTGTTGCGGTTCCTATTTTCGGTGTCCTCAGGGTAGATTACCATCTTAACATACTACTCAAATTTTACCCTCCACTCCTCTCCACAGTAGTTTCAGTATTCCTTGTGCCCGTTCCTTTATTCACCATCACTACCACACACAAACCCTTAGTTTCTTCATTGCCCATTCTTCAGAACAAGCGCCCCTGAACAGATGCAGGATGGAGAGCTCACCATAAAAAAGCAGAAGGTAAATAGGAAGAATGTTTATCATATATTCTCACATTGAGTCAGTGACCATCATTTTCTCCTGAAAAAATTTGAATCCTTGTTCTAAGAGGAGCCTTCTGTGTTTTAATAGGAATTCCGTTGCAGTAGGGAGGCCTCTAATTAGAAGCAACGTCGCTCTCTAAGAAGAGTCCTTGCGGTGTTCCTGCAGAGTTCAGGTAAGCGTTACACACACCCACCGCCCAGCAGTGCGGGGCACCTGCCAGGCCCTGACACATGTCCCGCTCATGTCCCCCTGCACCCCGACCCCCCAGCAGTGCGGGGCACCTGCCAGCAGGCCCCCACTCATGTCCCCTTGCACCCCCACCCCCCAGCAGTGCGGGGCATCTGCCAGCAGGCCCCCACTCATGTCCCCTTGCGCACCCACCCCCCAGCAGTGCGGGGCACCTGCCAGCAGGCCCCCACTCATGTCCCACTCATGTCCCCCTGCATCCCCACCCCCCAGCAGTGCGGGGCACCTGCCAGCAGGCTCCCACTCATGTCCCCTTGCACACCCACCCCCAGCAGTGCGGGGCACCTGCCAGCAGGCCCCCAGTCATGACCCACTCATGTCCCCCGGCACCCCCACCCCCCAGCAGTGCCGGGCACCTGCCAGCAGGCCCCCACTCATGTCCCCTTGCACACCCACCCCCCAGCAGTGCGGGGCACCTGCCAGCAGGCCCCCACTCATGTCCCTTTCATGTCCCCCTGCACCCCCACCCCCCAGCAGTGCGGAGCACCTGCCAGCAGGCCCCAACACATGTCCCCCAGCCAACACGTCATCACAATCTAGATCCCTGGCCCTTATGGGCAGCCTCCACATGCCAAACACCCACCCAAGTATTGCATCCACCCACTTAGAAATGCCAATTACATGATACAACCCCAATGGCAAGTATCTAAATGAACACATGTCCGTCACATACACACAATGGGTGCAAGTGAATGTCAAAACCCATATCATGACATGCATGAAACCAATGAGATGATACCACACATCGAAGTTGGATGAAAAAAATGTATTAAAAGCAACATGAATGGAATTAAAATCAAACAAACGACAATGGAAATTAAAAAAGAAAAGCTGCATGTCTGTAAAATAATGAAAAACAACAAATCATAATCCAAAGGAAAGGTGTCCAAAGTCACAGTTCCAAAAATGAAATCCAAGGGCAAAACAGTGAAAACCATTGCTCCATGGGGAAATCCAAAGACAAAAGTAGAATCCAACAGTGAACTATATACAGATGAACAATCCAGGGTCCATGATCCCAAATGAAGAAATGAAACCTATCAAAAACTCTTACCTAATAAAAAAACTATATGCAAAAATGTGGCCCATTGTCCTAAAGGTCCAAAATAAAGAAAAAACCAAAGGAAACCTAATACTATCCAACTATTTACAAGGGTAGTGGGCAAGTCCAACGGCTCACATGTTGATGTCCCGGGCCAGGGCATCGTCGAACTCCTGCTCGATGTCCCGGAGACGGTCCTCTTCCATGGCCCTGAGGGTTCGCAGGGACGATGACATCTGGAACACCAGGTCCCTGCGAATGTCCTCAATGCACTCGGCCCGCCTCAGGGCCCTACGAATTGAGTTCTCCGCCCTGACCATCGTGAGCCGTGCCTCTTCCGCCTGCTGCCGCTCCGCATCTATCGCATGGCCCAACCACTGCCACATGGAAGACACTTCCCGTCCAGGGTCCTCCTGCCCTGTGGCCGATGCCTGCCCCTCCGATGATGAAGGCCCCGAGCCATCATGGCTCCCACCTTGTTGCTGCTGCTGCTGTGCTGCTGCCTGTGCCCTGGCTCCTGTTGCCTGCACATCCTCCTCCAGCTGGGGTGCAGTTTTGGAGGTGGCCACCCCTGCTGGACGTCCGACTCCCGACTGTGGCAGGGATCTGTTGTCCACCAGCCTGGCCGCAGGGTCAGAGGCAGCTCCACAAGGCACCCAGGTGATACATGGGTGGGAAGATGGCATGGAGGATGACTGGGGCATAGGGGGTACAGTTGAGGAGGGGGTCGGAACAAGGTCCAGGAAACGGAGGAATCCGGCCCTGGTGAGCTGTCCCAGTGGGTCACCGAGGTCAACGAGCCATGCGAGAAGACGTGCAGTCTCCTCATGAAAAGACTGCAGGTCACCTCGCATGGCACATTGACGCAACGTCACCCCACCCATGACAGGCTCAACCTGGTGCCGGATAGCCACATCCACAGGGAGAGGAAGAGGAAGCCCAGTTGGTGTAAGCCAATCCCCTCCCTGATAACGGGTCTGGACGTAGGCATCCCTGCTGGTTCAAGATGATGCAGTGACATGATCAGGGACAGGATTGCACACAGGCACCTCCGCGGTGGCCTGTGCTGCCTCCTGTCCCTGGTCCTGCACTGCACCACTAGCACCAGTGGAATCCCCACCTCCAGACCCCGTCTCTGTCGCTTGCACAGCCTCCTCTACCAAACCCCCCACCAACCTGGATGACTCCATGCCATCTTCCTCCGTTGGGCCCTGTGGGGTCTTAGCTGCCCCTTCTGCTGCCGAGGAATCCAACTCCGACTTCCGCCTCTTGGACCTCCCCTCGGCAGCTGCGGCCTGGATCACGGCACCGGACTCCTCACTCCCCGACGAGATGACAACCTGGGAGGGGAGCCGGGCCTTGCGTCTCCGGCTGGCGGTGCGATCCCTGCCGCTGTACTCCACAGCACCTTCTCCGCCCTCTTCATCAGTTGACGCTGCAGACAGGGAGAAATAAAACACAGGCATCAGGGCACTGTACAATGGACTCATACACACATGACAGTTCCACATGAGTGGCATTGTCAAACTTCAGACATGGCATCACAATCCCCAACACACATTTCATTTTGACTCACACACATGAGCTATTCCGCAGCCATATTGCAACATGCCAGCACCATCCATACACATACAACAGCATGAGCAGCCAAAGGTTAGCCAGACATCACATGAAACACAGGGAGTACACTACACATGCACACAAGCCACCACTCTTACATGCATGTGTACACCTCCGCCAACTGTCGCAGTGTTGAGATCGACATCCATGTCACATCTGCAAATCAGTTTTCCACATATCAGTGTCACATGCATCCATGTTGCATCACTGTTGCACCCTTGTCAAATAGACACACATGCACATGTACACGGTGCACATACATGCAGCTGGAAGCAACATCCATGTGTGACACCACAACCATGCCAACTGACATACACAGTAATCCAAACATGTGTGCTCACACATCTGCATTTGGCTTGCATGCTTACCCACACATACACCATCCATGTGTCTCACACATGAAAGGACTTGCATGTGTCTGCCTCACAGACCTGTACATACACATCCATACATGCCCCTAGAAAAACACATGCACAACCTGCACACTACTGGCACACCACCACACGCACAGCTTCCAATCAGTATGCATATACACTTACCGATCGACTCCAGACTCTCCGGGTCTGCCTCTCATTATCCGTCTGCAGCTGGAGAGGACAGGAGCCCCCTCCCTCATCCACTACACCAGCCTCCAGCGTCTAGCCAAGACCCTGCCCCTGGAATTTGGGAACCATCACATGCTGCCTAATGAATCCGCACCGTACCTGATGCAATGAGATTCCTCCGACGCCATCCACCCCAACGCCATCCATCCGATGTGAAAAGCATCCAAAAGCCCCCAATGCATGCGGTAGGAATCGCGCTCCGAACACGCTCTTCCATTCAAAATGGCCACCGCTCACTCGGTTGAGCCAGCGTCTCGTTGCTAAGCAACGCTCCCGGCATATCCATCCCGACGCACATCCGCCGACAAGGTGGAAGCCGGCCCTCCACTGTGAAGGCCCGCAGTGTAAAGGCCCTGTTTTGCCCCTGTGAGGCATTATCTGTCTGCAGCTGGAGAGGGCAGGAGCCCCCTCCCTCATCCACTACACCAGCCTCCAGCGTCTAGCCAAGACCCTGCCCCTGGAATTTGGGCACCATCACGTGCTGCCTAATGAATCCGCACCGTACCTGATGTAACGAGATCCCTCCGACACCATCCACCCCAACGCCATCCATCCGATGTGAAAAAAAAGCTCCCGATGCATGCAGTAGGAATCGCGCTCCAAACACGCTCTTCCATTCGAAATGGCCGCCGCTCTCTCGGATGAGCCAGCGTCTTGTTGCTAAGCAACGCTCCCGGCATATCCATCCCGACGCACATCCGCCGGCAAGGCGGAAGCCGGCCCTCCACTGTGAAGGCCCTGTTTTGCCCCTGTGAGGCATTATCCGTCTGCAGCTGGAGAGGGCAGGAGCCCCCTCCCTCATCCACTACACCAGCCTCCAGCGTCTAGCCAAGACCCTGCCCCTGGAATTTTGGTACCATCACGTGCTGCCTAATGAATCCGCACCATACCTGATGCAACGAGATCCCTCCGACGCCATCCACCCCAACGCCATCCATCCGATGTGAAAAGCATCCAAAAGCTCCCGATGCATGCGGTAGGAATCGCACTCCGAACATGCTCTTCCATTCAAAATGGCCGCCGCTCTCTCGGCTGAGCCAGCGTCTCGTTGCTAAGCAACGCTCCCGGCATATCCATCCCGACGCACATCCGCCGGCAAGGCGGAAGCCGGCCCTCCACTGTGAAGGCCTGCAGTGTAAAGGCCCTGTTTTGCCCCTGTGAGGCATTATCCGTCTGCAGCTGGAGAGGGCAGGAGCCCCCTCCCTCATCCACTACACCAGCCTCCAGCGTCTAGCCAAGACCCTGCCCCTGGAATTTGGGCACCATCACATGCTGCCTACTGAATCCGCACCGTACCTGATGCAACGAGATCCCTCTGACGCCATCCACCCCAACGGCATCCATCCGATGTGAAAAGCATCCAAAAGCTCCCGATGCATGCGGTAGGAATCGCGCTCCGAACACGCTCTTCCATTTAAAATGGCCGCCGCTCTCTCGGCTGAGCCAGCGTCTCGTTGCTAAGCAACACTCCCGGCATATCCATCCCGACGCACATCCGCCGGCAAGGCAGAAGCAGGCCCTCCACTGTGAAGGCCCGCTGTGTAAAGGCCCTGTTTTGCCCCTGTTATGCGCATGGTTGCGCTCGGTCGCAGGAGCCCCCAGATTAACAACAAGTATCGCTCCCATGAGGACACACCATGTCTAGAGAGGACCTCGCTTGCATACTTAACCTAGCGTCTATAGCTAGCTGACACTACGCATCTGCAGGCAGACATGCCTGTCTCAGATGGGCCTGAACATCACAAATAAAGGTAACTTGTAACATTCTTTTTTTTTAAACTTTGGTTTTATTAACATTTTCTTAAACAAACTTTAGGGCACCAAGCATATTCACATGAAATCAAGTGACAGGCCCAGAGGCCTCCGCCCCCCTACCCCCACCACCCCAATACAATCCCACCCCCCTAACAAAAATAAACCCTCCGCGGGGCTTTGTGATGCAAGCTTTCTTAGTCTGGAGCTTGGAAGCGAGCATGAGCGTTGACTTCTAGTATGGCTGTTTTCCGTCTGCCGATTCCCGGGCCATGGGCGCCCAACCCATTCCCAATTCCACGTTACGGATCAATGGACATCCCATCCCCAGGTCTGTTGCACCCCGTACCAGTTCGCTTGGAAGGAGGCCGAGACATTGTTTACCATTGCCGTCAGTTTGTCCATCAAGAACATATTTTTGACCTTCTGTAGCCATTCCATCTTGGAGGGAGTTTCTGGGCTCTTCCACTTTTGGGCGAGGGCAACCCTTCCCGCTCGTAGCATTGTTTCCCACATTCTAGGGCACCTCAATGTATCCGTGTCCTCTGGGGAGAGGCCCAGCAGCATAGTCAGAGGGTTCTGGGAGAGCAGTTCCTCAGAGATTTCAGCGATCCAGCCCCTTACCTCCTCCCAATATGCCTGTACCTTCGGGGAGTGCCACCACATGTGTGCCCTCGAACCAACCTGGTCGCAACCCCTTGGGCATGCTGGGGATACACCTGGGAACATTTTTCACAACTTTGCAGGGTCTCTGTGCCATCCCTGGAGGATTTTAAAGTTATGTTCCATATCCGCGGTAAATAAGTTCCCGTGGAAGGCTATTTTAAATATCCTGGACCAGGCGTCCTCTGAAATCTCTTCCCCTGCCAACTCGTTCCAAAAAGAGCGGAACCGCCTCCTTTCCCCCAAATTGACAGTGTTCAAAATTTTATACATCCCTGAAACCGCCCCCTTCCTGGAGGACGCTGTGTCAAGAAACTTCTCAAAGGGGGTCAGTTGTCTCTTCAAATCTTGGTCCCAGGCCTGGTCACATAGGATGCCCTTCAAGCGGAGATATTCAAAAATGGATAGTGACCCCTGACCAAGAGCATCCCTCAATTCCTCGTATGGTAGGAATTCTCCTTCCCTGAGCATCTGCCCTGCCCATTCCATCCCCGAGTCGGACCAGTACTGTGCACAGCAGAACCCCCTACTGCCCAGCTTGAGGGGTTGGCCCCATAGAGAGGACATCGGGGACGGCCATGACATTAAGTGTGCTGTCTGGGGGCCCTCCCGCCAGATCGCCCAGAGAACGCCCAATGTTGGGTGGGACTTCAATCTGTTCGGAATAAATTTTCGCGGGGACCATAGGGACGACCGCGGGAAGAGAGGTAAAGAGATACAATAACCGTGGAAGAATGTTCATCTTGACTGTCGTCATGCGGCCATTCCAGGACAGAATCATGGAGCCCCATCTTCTCAGGTCTGCCGTAATCCCCACCATCACAGGGTCGTAATTCATAGAGGCAAGATTGGAAAGGTCCCTGGGGAGGAGAACACCTAGGTATCGGATAGCGATTTTCCCCACTGTTATCCCCTCCAACCTGTCCAGGGAGTCCAAACCCGGGTCTAGTGTTCTCATGGGGAGGAGGACCGATTTGAATGCCTTAATTTTGAGCCCCGAGAAGCGCCCAAATGAGGCCATCAGAGACAAGAGGGGGGGAAGCGAGAGCCGCGGGTCCACCAGGTAGGCCAGGATATCATCTGCGAACAGGGATAGCTTAAATTCCACCTCACCTCTCTTAATCCCCTTGATATCTCTATGAGCTCTGACTGCGATGGCCAGGGGTTCCATTGCAAGAACATAAATTAGGGGGGAAAGCGGACATCCCTGCCTGGTTCCCCGCGAGAGGGAGAACGGGTCCGATAGCCTGCCGTTCACCTGAACCCTAGCCTTCGGGGCCCTGTATAGTGCAGCCACCCAGTCCCGGATCTGTGGCCCAAAGCCCATTCTCTGGAGGGTGAGTGCCATGAATCTCTATTCGACCCTGTCGAACACCTTTTCAGAGTCCAAGGATATCACGCTCGCGTCAAGATCAGACCTCTGGGCATGGTGGAACAAATCTATAGTTTTTTGGATGTTGTCTGAGCCCTGATGACCTCCTATGAAACCCACTTGGTCTCCGTTAACTAGTTTTGGCAGGACCCCCTCTATCCGCCTCCCAATCACCTTAGCCAGGATCTTCACGTCAGTATTCAACAAAGATATCGGGTGGTAGGAGGCACACTCCGAGGGGTCCCTACCATCCTTGGGGAGCACCACTATGATCGCCTCCATCATGGAGTCCGGGAGAGACCCTCCCTCCAACACTGCGTTGAACACCTTTACCAGGTACGGAGCCAGGGTAGAACAGAACCTTTTGTAGAAGGATACTGAGTAGCCATCCTCACCCGGGGAGGTACCCCCCTTCATGCCGCTAATCACTCGCTCCACCTCATCCTCGGTCACCGGGCCCTCCAACCCCTCCGCCATCTCCCTGGAAAGGGCTGGGATCTGTATAGAATCTAGAAACCCCTCGATTTCCTCCTCATCCCCGTTATATTCGGACGAGTATAGTTTGTCGTAATATCTGCGGAATGCCTCTCCTATGTGGGATGCATCATGGCCTAATTTCCCCTCCTCATTTTTAACTGCTCTCACAATTTTGCTTCTCTGGACCTCTCGCAGCTTCCAGGCTAAGATCCTGTCCGCCCTGTCCCCCTTCTCATAGTACCTCTGTCTGACCAGCTGGAGACTTCTCGGTTTTTTGGAGGAGGAGTTCCTTCAACTGGAGCCTGTAATCGGCCAGGGCGGCTATCCTGTCACAGTCTAAGGGCTCCGCAGGGGAACCCCCTGGTTGGAATTGGGCAATTTTCTCCCTCAGGCACCTTTCCTGGATGGCCCTTACCCTTTTTTCCCGGGCTCCTATTTTGATCAGGACTCCTCGCAAGGTGGCCTTGAAGGCGTCCCAAAGGGTGTGTAGACCTACCTCCCCATTGTCATTAAACGCAAAAAATTCAGTGATGGCCTCAATTACCTCCTGCTCTAGTACCTCATCTTTTAGTAGAAAGTCATTACACTTCCATCTCCCCCCGCGGTCACTCAGCCCTTCCCTCGCTATAGTAATTCTGACTAGGTTGTGGTCAGACCAGGGGACCGGCTCAACCCTGTAGCCAGATATAAATGGGAACAGGGACTCATCCACCAAGATGTAGTCTATTCTGGAAAACGATGTGTGGATTGCTGAGTAGCACATAAAGGAGGGGGTCTCGGATCTGGGGGTTGGGACCGTATCCACCAAGCCTAGTTCTGAATTAACCCTCTGGAAGGTTCGGGCCATGATTTCATCCGCTGCCCTGGGGATCTGGAGGCCTGTTCGTTTCCTGTCCCGGATTGGGTCCAGGACCATATTAAAATCCCCTCCCACCACCACCGTACTGTGAACAAAAAGTTTTAGTTTTTCCCTCATCACCTCCCAGAACTTTGCTTGGCCTTCGTTTGGACCGTAGAAGGCCGCCAGGGTGAGTGGGGCCCCCTGCAGGGCTCCCCGAACTAGCAGATAGCGGCCCCCTGGGTCTTTCAATATGGTTTCTTTTTCGAAGTTGACTCCTCTAGCTAATAGTATAGCCACTCCTCGTTTCTTTCCCTTGTGGGAAGCGCTGAAGACCTCCCCAATCCCACCACCCCGCAATTTGGGTTCCTTCCCCAGAGGCCAATGGGTCTCTTGCAAGAAGAGGATGTCGAGCTTGGCTCTTCGGAACTCCCTACTAACCAGGGATCTTTTCGTGGGGGAATTTAAGCCCCGAACATTGAGGGAGCCCACACCCAGGGCAGGCAGACTCTCAGCCATGATCTAAGTAATCTTCCCTCCCGGTCAACAAATCTGTAATGCTCATTCCCGGATGCTCCTTGAATTGTGCTCTGAACTCCCCTCCTCCCCCCTCACTTCCACCCCGGGCGGGCATGTAACAAAACCCCAACTGCCCCCCTACCCCAACTCCAAACTGAACCCCCTCAACTTTTGTGTACCCCCTCCCCCCTCCCCGGCGTCCAGCCAAATAGTTCCGCCAACACTGGCTTTTGGCCGAACCACCAGCCTGCCCCCTGTGGCCAGGCTAATCGCCCTTGAAGCTGAACCTCTTGACCCCCCAAACCCTCCCACGGCTGCATTCCTTTTGTGAGACCCATATACTTGCTGTTCGTGGGGATGCAGTTAAAGAGTCACCCTCCGACTCCTCCAAATGCCATTTTAGATCATAACAGTTCGAGTCCGTTCTCAGTCCTCGGAATCGTTCCGACCGCCTTCCTTTGCTGGAGATGGGGTGTTCATTTTCCTAAATTTCCACGTCCTGGTTCTCTTTCTCCTGTCCCTCGACGGGCCGGGGTCACCGGGTCCGCCCCCCCTGGGTCCGAAGGGCCCCTCCGGGGGTTCGTGTCCACCACGTATTCCTGGATCGCACCGCGGATGTCTTCTTCTGTGATCAGGGTCGATCTTTGGCCCATGTATTCGAATGTCAGGGAGAAGGGATAGCCCCATCTGTAGCGTATCCCTTTTTCCTTTAGCAGCTGCGTGAGGGGGAGGCACATTCTCCGCTTAGCCAACGTGTATGCAGAGAGGTCCTGGTATATGGAGACCTGGGCATTATTATAGGTGATTTCTCGGGCCTTCCTGGCCTCCTCCAGCACTTTAGTCTTTTCCGAGTAGTAGTGGAACCGGACCAAGATCGAACGGGGGCCCCCCGCTCTGCCCCCCGCTCTGTGCACTCTGTCGAATGTAGGCTCTGTAGTCATCTCCTCCGCAAACAGGAGAGTAATGATGTCCCGCACTGCTCTGGTGACGTCCCTCTCCGTTTCCCCCTCCATTTCGGGCACCCCGAAAATCCTGAGGTTGTTCCTCCTCTCACTATTTTCAAAATCGTCCATCTGGCGGGCTCTCTCCTCGTCCCTCTTTTCCAGGGCTTATAGCCTCATGTTGAGTTGAATCTCTTGGGGTGCCGAGGTTGTCTGCTGCATCTCGACCTGAAGCAATCTGTCTTCAATATTATCCACCCTTTGGTCCATTTTTTCAAACTTCTGTGCAATATTAGAACGCATGTCCCTGATTTCTTGTAAAATTGAGGCGAAGCCCCTTTCCATGGCTGAGGAGGAGGGCGCTGTGTCTTCCGACTGGGCCATGGTTCTTTTCAGACTTGTACTTTTGTCATCTTTTTTGCCCTCCTGGAAGCGATATTCCTGCAGGGACTCCCGCCAGCTCATCAGGTGCCTTCCCGTGGTCCACTGTCTGGGCCTCAATGTCCCTGGCGGGGAGGTGGAACCGCTCTCCTGGGGACGTCCGCGGCGGGGCCCCCGAGACCGAGGGACCGTCCACTGGGGCAGACCCGTCCCGGCTCCAGCCGGGGTTGTAGAACGTTGCGGGGGGGGCCTCACACCCCGTCCAAACTCCCCGTGGGGGGTCGGGCCTTTGCTGGGTATCCCTTGGAGGGACGCCGGGGACCCGGTAGACTGTAGGGCTAGTTTCGTGGGCTTCTTTGAATCTGCAGGGGGGGGAGGGCGATCTAGAACCAGCGCCCGACCAATGGTGGCCTAGCTGTTTGTCCATGGCTTTTTTTCTCCCCTTTTTCCTTTTGTTTCCCCCCTCCTGGGGGGGGTGGGGAGCCACCCCAGGGCGGGCACACGCCCCACCTTCAACAGGCGGGGGCCTCACACCCAGGTAACCCCCCTGTCTGATGGTGCTAATGGGTTGGGTGGGGTGGGGGGGCGGCTCATACCTCCGGTGTGTTCCAGGGGTCCGCACACCTGCGGGGAGCAGACCCTGGGCCTCCTCTGGTTCTGCTGCCTTCTTCTTTCGTTGGGCTGTGGCAGCCCGCGTTTGAAGATCCAGGGGGGAGGGGGGCCTCCCACCCCGACTCGCTCCGTCAGCCTCGGTCAATCCTCGTGGGCCGGGGGGGAGGCACAGGTACCCAGAGCCCGCATCGGGCCTCTGGACTCTGGGTGGGTCCCACCGTCCTCTGTTCGAGGGAAAGTCCCTGGGCGTATTCCGCCAGGCCGGGGTGAAGCGTGCGGAGAGGAGGGAGCGCATCTCCCGGACCACGGTGGTGTCTTCGGGCCGCCGCAGACCCGGTCCCCGCACCCGGTCAGGGAAAAAAGCTAGTCGAGGGGGGGGCGGGCCGGGCTATGGGCCCGCCAGGATGCGAGAGGGGCCCACCTCTCCTCCGTCTCCGTGGCCTTCCGGGCTGCGCTCCTCACCCAGTGCGGGGAGTCCCGGGTCCCGATCTTCCGCTTCCTGTGGACCTCGGATGCCGCTCTTTCGCCCGGGAGGTGCTCAGGGGGGGCGCCCGGCGGAATTGTTGGGGTGGGCCCACCGGGGGGCTTTGGGGGTATGCTCAATCCCTTACCGAAGCCCGGTCACGGCGGGAGCTACGCACTCAGGCAGCCATTGCCTGTGCGCCCCCTGGTGGCCTCCAACTTGTAACATTCTTACGCGCGGCCAATACCGCTCTATCATTACGGCTCGTGCACCTTGATTGTGTTGTACCTCTTGGTCGCTAACAGACCACACTCACTGTGTTGTGCCTTGGTCGCTACTAGACCATATTGATTGTGTTGTACCTCTTGGTCGCTAACAGACCACACTCACTGTGTTGTGCCTTGGTCGCTACTAGACCATATTGATTGTGTTGTACCTTTTGGTCGCTAACAGACCACACTCACTGTGTTGTGCCTTTGGTCGTTACTAGACCATATTGATTGTGTTGTACCTCTTGGTCGCTAACAGACCACACTCACTGTGTTGTGCCTTTGGTCGCTACTAGACCATATTGATTGTGTTGTACCTCTTGGTCGCTAATAGACCACACTCACTGTGTTGTGCCTTGGTCGCTACTAGACCATATTGATTGTGTTGTACCTCTTGGTCGCTAACAGACCACACTCACTGTGTTGTGACTTTGGTCGCTACTAGACCATATTGATTGTGTTGCACCTCTTGGTCGCTAACAGACCATACTCACTGTATTGTGCCTTTGGTCGCTATTAGACCACCTTGATTGTGTTGTGCCCCTGGTTGTTAGCCAGATACTACCCAAATCCATACTCAAACTATGCCAGCCTGGCTAATACTCATCATGTTCCCCTTCTACATTATGCCCGACTGCACACCTTGTAGCAGAAATAGCTATATCCCATTCAGCAATGGACTCGCTAAGCTTGGCTGTCCTAGACATCACCCCATTCCCTGCCCAACACCCTTCCTACCTTCCCTACCTCCTTTCCCCACAGCGCATCCTCAGACCTTAGTACTAAAATGAGCATTACTCTAGGTAACACCCCACTCAACCTCGCTACAGATGACCACTCTGACAACATCCAGAACCTGCGCAGTTCGATTGAACACTACCCTGCAGCCTACCCCAACCTCATGACCCGTAACGATAGACTAGGTTGTAGGCTCCCTACCCTACTTAGCAAAATGACCACAAATCATATTACTAAAATCACCAATAAAAACACCATTGCAAACTCTGTGCCACTTAAAGGAGCATTACTCAATGTTAGATCTCTTGTGGCCCACCCTACGGAAATTGCAGACATCATCTGCTCAGCAGACCTGGATTTCCTCGCCACCACAGACACCTGGCTCCATACTGCAGCAGGCCCCTCTCTATCTCTCGCAGTTCCAGACAACTACTCCATCCTCAGGGCCGACAGACCGGATGCCCGGGGAGGAGGTGTAGCTCTCATTTTCAAATCCTCGCTTGACATTAGATCTGTGACCTCCCCTCCTTTAAAGTCCTGCGAATATATATCCATTAAAATTCAAACTTCCCCCAAGAATTCCATCACCTTGGACCTATTATACAGACCCTCTGGGCACATAGGTTCATTCGTGGAAGACATAACCTCCCTCATAGCCGAAAAATCCAAACCTCTATCACAGAATATTATTCTCTGTGACTTTAACCAGGGTTACAATGACCCCCATGACACTCCAGCATCTTCCCTTGCCAATGTACTTGGTGAACACAACTACACTCAACTTAACACCTTACCCACACATCAAAAAGGCAGAACCCTAGACTGGCTCGCTGCACACAACTGAAACATCATCTGTAGGGACCCACAACCACTGATATGGACCGACCACTTCCTACTCTCATTTGACATCAGTACTAATAACCCCCTCCACAAACAACACCCACCTGCACCAGCATGCCTGACGAGAAACAAATGGAACATCACTGCTGAAGCCCTCATCCCACTAGTTCTACCCACCCTTAACATGATCCCTAACACATCAGACCCTAACCTACTAGTAGACACCTACAATAACGCCATGACCAATGCAATTGACCGTGTTGCCCCACTAAAATTATGTAAAAGTAAATCTAAAGCACACCTCAATTCCTGGTATACTCCAGAACTCAAAATATTAAGAAAAAATTAGTTAAAAATGGAAACCCTTTGGAAAAAGAATCTATCAGCGGAACATAAAGTCAATCTTATAAATGCATCCTCCCTTTATAAAAAAAAGAAATTATTCGCACAAAAAAGGAAGCCTACAACACAGGAATAAGCAATGCTAGCTCCAGTACAAAAGAACTATTCACTATCCTGAAGGAATTAGAAAACCCCAATCCACCTATGGATTCGTCTGTGAAGGACCAATCTTGGTGCACAAGTATCCAAGATGCCCTGGCAAACAAAATTACTGGCCTACAAACAAAAATTGAAAACAAAAGACTTCAACTCTCCAATAGTAGCCCCACGCTTAGCCCCCTCATGCCCAACCCACCTACCACCCCTAACACCAACCAGGGCTTCACCTTCAAAAACGTAACCGCACTAGAAGTGCAAAAAATTATAACATCCCTCAAACCATTGAACTGCAAAGGGGACAGCTGCCCTGCACAGATCATAAAAGATGCAGCAAGAGACCTCGCCCCCTTCATATCCAAGCTCATTAACGCTTCTTTCTCCACCAATTCGGTACCCACCAATCTGAAACAATCATGGGTCTTCCCGCTATTAAAAAAAACAGACTCTGGACCCCTCCATCCCCACAAATTACAGGCACATCACAACTGTTCCCTTCCTGCTAAAAATTCTTGATAGAGTCGCTTACCTGCAAATTCGGCATTACCTAGGATCTAACCAATTACTCGGATTGCGTCAGTCTGGCTTCCGGCCTCAGCATGGAACAGAAACTGCCCTTGTTGACCTTAAAAGTCAGATTGACGAAATTAAAGATAAGGGCAAGGTTGCCATCCTACTCCTCTTAGATCTCTCAGCTGCCTTCGACCTGGTTGACCATAAAACCTCCTCTCCTCTGCCGCCCACTTTTCCCCCTCTGCTGTCACGTGGATACAGTCCTTCCTAGCCAACAGAACCATGAGGGTCTTCTCTCTGGAGGCAGCAGCAGACCCAATCCCTATCTCCTGCGGTGTCCCACAAGGGTCATGTGTTTCACCCACCCTTTACAATAGCTTTACAAAGTCCCTCTTTGATAAACTGGACCGCCTGGGTGTCCCCTATACAAACTATGCGGACGACACCCAGATACTCCTCACTATCTCAGGCAACTACGATATTGATGTAGCCAGGATCAATGAAATCTTCTCCGTCATTCAGGCATGGATCGCCACACATGGCCTCTGCCTCAATGACGAGAAGACCGAACTGCTCATTGTTGGCTCACCGAACAACCTACAAAAACTAAGTCCCAATTACACCCAATAACATCATAGTCGATGGCAACACCATCCCGGTCGCCAAAAATGTGAAAACACTCGGCTTCTATCTTGATGCCAATGTTAACTTCACTAAACAAATTAACACAACTGCTTCTGCCACTGCATATACCGGAAAACTCATTAGAGCCTGTCGACCATTTCTCTCCCCTAACAGTTGCCTCATACTGGCCAGAGCCCTTATACAATCCAAACTAGATTATTGTAACAGTCTCTACTTAGGTGCCAACCAAGCGATAATTAATAAACTCCAAGTCCTTCAAAATAATGCGCTACGGGCAGCGCTAAATATCCCCAGACGTGAGCACATCTCGGCCACCAGAACCACATGCAGATGGCCCACCATCCAACATAAAATCAACCTAAAAACACTCTGCCTGACGTAAAAAGCTCTCAACAATTTTGCACCCCCATACCTGACTAACAAACTCACCATGAAACCCTCCGTTAAAACCACGAGATCCTCCAACACCTTATGCCTAACAGTACCCAGATTTAACTCTAAAAGAGCCGGAGGTTTGAGCTTTACTGTCCTCACCCCCAACTCTGGAACACCCTGCCACTGAGCATCAAATCATCCAATTCCTTCCAATCATTCAGGAAACTTGTCATTGGGTGGCGTCTGACAAATAGCCAACTTTGAAGTCAGACTTAGCTATGTACTGCATTGTCTGTCCATGCCTCACCTATGTCACTATTGGGTGCTATCACCCCCACTGCCTGCATATAACTGCTATTTAAATTGTTCTAACATCACTGTTTATTACCATGTACTGTGACTTGTAACCTTGTACTAGCGCCCCTATACTCCTGGGTCCGGAGCGCTATAGAAATAAAATAAACAAAGAAACAAACAAGGACCTGGACGTGGAGCGCTGGGCATATGCGTTCCAGGACCCTCATCTGATGTTCCGACAGGTGGCCCCGGCGCCCCTTAGCATCCGCTGCCTTCAAGAGGGGCCGGGCCTTGTTGAGGGTCCTGGACCTGAAGTCCTCCCAGCGCTTCTTGACATGTTGGAAGTCGCGGACTGCTAACCCCTCCGCGTTGATGGCAGTCACGATGTCCGTCCAGATCCGAGTCCATCCTTCCTTGTCGGCGCGTGAACTTCCGAAGAGGGCATCATACTGCCCCAGGACTTGCTCCACCAGGACACCAACTTCGGTGGCAGTGAAGCTGGTGGCCCTCTGCCTCTCTGGCTGGGGGTTGCCAGTGGTGCCAGATGGTGTAGAGCCCGACATGGCAACCCCAGAGGCAGGAGTGGGTGGGCAACTGGGTCCTGGGGCTGGGCTGTGGAGCGATGGTATCCCAGTCGGGAGTCTTCTGTTCCAGCAGGGGTGGTCACAGCAACTGCACCCCTGGCTGATGTGCAGGCAGCAAATAGCAGGGCACGTGGGCAGCAGGCAGTCAGGCAGCAGCAGATGGCAGGTGGGAGCGTGCTCGGGGCTCTGGGGGGCAGTGATTCGGTCTTTTGGGCAGGAGTGTGTGTGAACGCGTGGCCAGCTTGATACGGAGTGATTTGGCATGTGAAAAATTTGCACGTCAGCGTGTGATTCGAGGAAAGGCCTCTAGTGCGTAACCGCGTCAGCACTCGTACGCGCTTTCATTGGACCAAAGGCCCTTCAAGCGTAAGCGCCTCTGTGACGTGACGCGCGCGGGCATGCACGGCCGTTTCCCTCGTGACGTTAGCATAGTGGTTCAGCGTGCGTGAAAAACTGCACGTCCGCGTTTGAATGTGTGTAATCCGAGGAAAGGGCCCATGCGCGTAAGTGACGTGATGCGCACGGGCGTTTCCCTCAGCTCGGGTTAAAGGTGAGTGGGGTCAGCAGTTCGCTGTATGTGCCTTTCGTGGAGACCGACGTGTTTTGCTGCTTCCTGTTGTTTCGCGCGCCATCACAACTTCACAGCTATCAAGGACGTATCTCTTCTTTTGGCGGGGGTATTGGTGACGCGTGTTTTTCTGCATCGCGCTAGTCAGACGGTGAGTCACACACGCTATTTTTCCCACTGCGGGTGCCCCTGTGTATCGCACCCATTTTCGAGGTCATAGTAGCCTGGGTGTCCCACGCGTACGCGTTATTCGTGTTACTGGGTGCCACCGCGTACTGCGGGACGTTGATTCCACGCACGTAGGCTGTAGGGTTGCGTACACGGTTTTACTGCAGTTTTAGGGTGCCTGAGCGTTGCGTGACCCGTCACTACATCACCGAGGTCACATACAGCCTTGCAGGTGCAGGGGGGTTGTTAACATCTTGCTTCCCACCCCCTTCACCACAATTGCCAAGGTCAATTGTGCTGTACACCTCCCATTGGCACAACTCCATCTGTGCCGGCACTACTCCATCTGTGCCATGGTTGGGAGGCCAGCAAAGGTGAGGGGCGCCTCAGCTGGGCGTACTCCTCGTGGCGGGCGTGGTCGGGGACGTGGCCATGGTGACCAGGGAGTAGGGGGACTCCAGGGTGTCCAGGGCAGCCACAGAGGGGGAAGAGGCAGGGGTGCACCACTTGAGCACAATGTTGTGCCATGTGTCGGTGCAGTCATGCCACTACCCCCCGTGGTTCCGGCAGATGCAGCTTCTGCATCTGGCACTGGCACCCAGTGACCCGGCAGTCCGTTCCATCGACTGCCACGGGCCCAGGGGTAGTGGTAGCTGCTGGTGCAGCTGTGGACACCGCCACCCAGGCTCAGGGTCTGCCAGCGCAGGCTGCATTGGCACTTGAGGAGCCCTTGGAAGATTTACAACAGGCCAGGAGGGAAACCGTAGGGGCATGCAGGGCTGCTCTGACCAAGACACGTGTCCCTGGGGCAGATGCACCCAACAACACCCTGGTTGTGAGTCTGCCAACCAGGACTGTTGCGGTCAATGACCCTGCCACAGCGGATGTTGCTGTGCAGGGTCCATTAGAGGGCACCCAGCTGCCACTGACACAAGTCAGGCCTTTGGTCGTCCCTCCACCTGCCACTCCCTTGGCTCAATCCACCAAACCCACTGGCCATACTGGTCAGGGCTGCATTAGCCAGCCAGGGTCTGCGCCACAGTCTAAGAGGAGGAAGGTTGCACCTGCAGCACAGGCTGGGACCACACACACAGCCACGACCTCCTGCACGTCAAGGAAGAAGCCTTTCTGCAAGCAGGAACTGGACTTCCTCATGGACTACGTGCGGGGCCACAGCCGTGACATGGTAGTGGGTGCCAATAGTCAGACTACGGCTGCCCACCGTGACACCCACTGGAAGCATGTTGCGGAACATGTCAGTTCATTCGGCCATGAGGTGCGCACGGCGCAAGAGTGCAAAAAGCGTTGGAATGACCTCAAACGCAGCGCTAAGGCTAAGCGTGCCTCAAATTACAACTTGCTCTGGTGACTGGCGGTGGGCCTGCACCAGAGGAGGAAGAGCTCACTCTGCTTGAGTCACTCCTTGCGGAGTTCATACCACCTGAATCGATCGGTCGAAGGAGTGGGAGAGATGCTGGACTTTGATGCCCAGTCCAGTGAGTGTTGATGCGTGTTTGTTGAGGACGTGTGCGTTTTACTTGTGGGATGTGTTGTGCATGATTGCCACTACATGTGACGTGTACATGGTTCTGATGTGCAAGTAATGCAATGCTTCCGTGATGCATGTCTGCTCTGCTGGATGGTGGACATGTGGAGCAGACGGGGACTGTCCGCATCACCATTATTGCGCCTTACTCACATGCTGGTTACCAGTATACCCCTCCGGTCCATGTTCCAGCTCACTGGCCCTTCTGCATGTGGCGTGGGGTGACCTTCCTCTCAGCCCAGGCACAATGTCATAGCATGACTGACGTGCATGTGTCCTCTGCCTGCATGCGGGTACTCCATGTAGGCACGCTCCCTTGCCCCTCCTCCGCCACTCTGAACCCCAGTTCCACCTTTGCACTGGTCTGCTTCAATCTTGCCATTGTATACTTTCCTGTTCATGCTTCCTGTGTACATGCTAACTTCCAGCGTACAATCTTCCAGACATATGCTGTGTGGTACAGCCTTAGTACTTGATGCAGGGTATCTCACTTGTACCGTGCATAGGTCAGATGCCCCACAGGGACATGAGTGCCCATTCATGCTCCATGTGCATTGCACGCATGCCCCTATGTGTCCTTGACCGGATGATCACTGTAATACAAGTCCTGAGTGACATACATTGCATGGCATCTCATCAGCCTTCCCATTTCAACTGTGGCTCAGTACTGCATTGCACACATGTTTAGGGTCTGACAATCTGTGTGGGTCACAGGCCTCAGCCTGTTTAATGGCCAATGACTCTGTCCGACTGTTGTAGTGTCTTCTTCGCATGTGGGCGGCCTCCAGAGTTTTCATCATGTGTCCTGCTTACTGTCCCATCATCATTTGCAGTGTTGTCACTTGAATCACATTAAGCTGTTGATGCCAGTCAACACTGCCTGTCAATACACAGGTCTATGGTCAGCCTTTTGATACCATGCTAGGCATCCCTGCTTTTGTACTTGGGTGGAGGGGTGCTTTGCTTGTAGATATGCTACCCATTGAATGCACAGTGCACGTGATGCCTGAATTTGACCTTGCACTGCCTTCACATTTCCTGACACACACCATGGAGTCCTTGTACATGTAGGTAGTGAGTGAAATACACATTTGCTGTACTGCATAGACCCACTTCTATGCAAACTGCCACCTTTCAACAGGTCTGATCACAGAAGCACAAGTGGGGGTCGTGGATGGTAGGCCACGAAAACCCCCCCAAGTGCTACAGTCCATCTTGTCTCTGGCTGCCTATGAGTCCAGCCCTGATGACGACTCTGACGTCCATGTCGAGTTGGATGAGCATCAAGTCCATGTGTCAGGGGTAAGTGATTCTGATGTGGACACTCTGTCCGCGACACCTGCACTGAGGGGTCAGACAGTCTTGGTTCCTCCACCCGTGGTGGTTCGGGACACAGGGTCACCCTCCACACCAGTCACTGATGTGCCTGGGACATCATGTCGACGGGGGCATGTAGTTGTGCAGCCGCGGGCGGTGCCAACACAGCGATGACACCCGGTCCTTGGGTCCTGCAGGGGTCAAGCCCAGCAACGCGGTCGCTGCGCGCAACCTCAGTATACTGAGTGGGAGCAAGACATGACTGCCAATTCAGAACGGCAGGGGGCAGCAATGGAGAACATCGCTGAGAGCATGGAGCGTGTGGCCCGATCTGTGCTCCCCCCTGCTAGGCAGGTGCTTCTCCAGCAACAGGCGGCACGGTCCACGACCCGCTCGCTCAGGCTGGGCATGGCGGCCTCAGACAGGGCACGCCAGGCTGAAATGTTATCTCTGTGTCAAGCAATTGCTGCTCACGCAGAGGCGCACATGGATGCCCTGAGGGAGGAGTGTGCTTCCCTCAAATCCACTCTGGGTGTCCTTATGATATCCCAGAGGCAGCGGGCAGAGGAGAGGTTTTCACAGCTTGAGCGTACCATCTCGGCTGAGCTACAGGCTTGCCGGGAGGTGCAGCGATTGTCCAGCCAGGCCTTGCAGGATTAACTCTCTGTTACACGTGCTACCTTGCAAGAGGAAGCACGTGTATCACGTGAGGTTCTGCATGCAGACCTACGTCACATCGCCACACAGAACCAGACTCACCCGTCCAGCAGACTTGCTGCCATTGTGGGGCAAGCTGCGGCTAGGCGTGGCCAGGCTACTGTGCCACGTCCTCCTTTCCAGGCTGAGCCAGACTCAGACGACCATCTATCTCCCACATAGGTCGGGCTGTGCAGGCGTTGAGCCCATGGAGTTTTTTTTTGGCTCAGCATCATCGCATGTGGGTGTTGAGCAGCACCCTGTACCTCCCCCCTCCTGGGTGCCTCCCCTCCCCCCGGGTCGTATGTGGCCATTTTTGATTTTTCTTTTAGTTTAGTTAGTTAAGTTTCTGTTTGATAGTTAGTTTAATTAGGTAATGTAGGTTTTTCATAGTTAATGTAATTAGTTAATATAGTTTAAAATTGCTTGTCTATTGTGCTTTCATGTGACGGTGTGGTGCTTTGTGGCTTTTGAAAGCATCCTCTGTCTGTTCCAGCTGGGCCCTTCAGGCTTGTCTTGTGTATGTGCTTGCTGCTTGGGGTCCTTGACTCACATATGCCACTCCTGCCTCCCTTATCCATGGGCTCGCAAGGATGGTTCGGTGTAATAGCCTATTACACAAGGGCTTTGGACTGTCATATCTGTGGCATGTCTGATGCTGTGTAACTTGTGTTAACACCCCTAGTGGGGATGATTGCGGTGCTATTGACCACTGTTCTGCTTTTGCTAGATGGGGTGTTTCATGATTAATGTGTACATTCATTGCTATGCATTGTGTAGTATGTTTCTTATCTTTACTGTACACGTGCTTGTTGCAATTCATGCCGTAGATAGTGTGTTCCACACTTTGGATGTGAAAGACGGACTGATGGTGTGATTTCTGATGTTCGTCTCTGACATGGTCCAGTAATGAGATGCCTGAAGAGACACACACAGATGACTCTAAAGCATTAATCATGTGTTTCATGCCCTTTCTGCAGGGGGATGAGCCTCCAGACCACCTTTGCCAGCAGACATGGCCCATTGGACATCTGGATTCTGGACATGTTTGTTGGTGCCCACATGCACATGTGTGCGCAAGCAGAGGCACAGGGATTGCAGACATACATCCTAGAACTGCTGACGTGTTCCAAGGATCTCCAGGCAAGGTGAGCAGCACAGAGGGGCTACAACACAGCAAACCTTCCACCAGGCCAGTTGCACATGCAGGCTTAGTAGCAGCACTGAGGGTGAGCTTGGACGAATTATGGTGTTGAAGCACACAATACATCTCAGATGTGTTGGTGGACTGATGGCTAGCTGATTGTAAGGTTGTCTGGGGCACCTGCAGGGGCAGTGGCACATACCCTCCGGTCCACCATGGGCCATTGTGGCACTTGTATCACCCATGCTGCCTTCCGAGACATGGGAAGGAGCAGCTCACAGGGACATACAGCAAGGGACAGACTCGAGTGCAGTGCATTTCATTTCCATGTACATTTTGAAACATACACTGCATATTTTTTTACGGTCATGGTGGGACACGACTTTTTCTGAAGTCATACCTTGCTATATGCGTCTGTCTGCTTACCCAGGAAACATTGCATGTTGTGTGAATCGTGACACATTGGTGTTCCATTTGCCACGCACCCACCAGCGCCAGACTTACTGCATTGACTGTGTATGAACCATCACAGGGGGAATGTTACATATGGGTACGAAGCATCCACACCAGATTGTCTGTTTGTAGAGTAGTTTGTTGCTATGGGGCATATTTGGTGGTGTGTTTGTGTGTTATGGGCACCCACAGATTATTAACTGTGGCTCTCTTCGCAACATTGAAGTGCTCCTGTAACCGGACCTGAGAGTGCGCAGGCAGGAGGCTAGCACTCAAAACCAGAGCTGAGTGTCTTGTTGTTTTTCTTTCAAACCGCTCTACATAGGCTTGTTGGGGGGTGCACTGTTGCATGGCTGAATGTGTAATTCAATTTGGTATGTTTTTTTTCCATAATCACCCCAAGTCCTTTCCAATTCTAAACCCTGTACCCTCTACCCGGTGTTCCTGCTTCCCGTACCTAACCAACCTACGTTCCCTAACCCTCTTTCTCCGCTGGGGTTGCGGATGCCTGTGTAAGCCCCAAGCTTGCAGGCGCCAAAACCCTAGAGGGGGTGGTTGGTTCGTGCCACTCCTGCACCTGGACTCCGGAAGGCCCTGACAATGATGTACAAGTTTGTCATGATTTTGTATGTGTTAATGCAAGTACTCCATTTTAGTGCATTCCCTACTTTCACGTGTCATTCATACTCCCCTCTCCTGACCCTCATTCCAGTTATCCAGTATGCCAACGGTTGTCCCAACTGCATATCCCTGACCCTCCTTCCCCACCAGGGTCTCAGAGGCCTGTGTGGGTTTGACCTTTCAGGCACCCAGGCCACGGTGGGGTTGGTTGTTCCGTGCCACTCCTGCGCCTGTACACGGGAGCTGTGACAGTACACATCCGTTCGTGGTGCATCATTCTATGTTATGTACCACACATGGTTCACATCCTGTTGTGACATTGTTTTACTGTGCTACCTTGGTTGTTACATCATTGTGGTAGTACTTGGACTTTGTGAGGTACTGCTACTTCAAGTCATCTACTCGAGGCTGTTCTGGTTCGTTTTTCTGCCTTGGATTTTGTGTCTTTGCAAATGAAGGTGGACTCTGAGGGTGCAGGCAACTTTTGACACACAAGGTGGGAGATGGTGACGAAGGGCAATGGTGATCCTGTGGCCAGGTGAAATTGAGGGTTGAAGGCTCCATGACCCAGGTGCAGTTGTTCAGTGGGTCATGGTCATTTGTGAGGGAGGGGGGTGTTTTGTTGTTGATAGTTGCCTTGCCCTGCAGTGTGATGGGAACCCTGACATTGTAATTGTGGTATCCTATGTACATGATGTGTTCTGCTGATCAATGCATGTTCATGTGTTGTATTTACCTTTCAGGTGTGAGGGGATAGTTGTGGTTTGACATGCTGGGTGTACACATGGTGAATGTTCACATGTGATGTGTAGAGGACACTGATGGTCAATTGATTGCACATGCATATGTTGAGTGCATGTCCTTGCTGACCTGCACACTCGCACTATGATGCACTACATGTACAACCACCCTTCGATATCCACATGTGCACTCTGTTTGCCTTCTGCTGCCCACTGTGTCCCTGGAGCACATGTTCTGTGACCAATTATGGATCCTGTACATGCCTATTTTGCTTTTTGATGTGGTTTGTCGCTTAGATGTGATGCTCAGGGTGTGCATCACACACAATGGCTGTTCACTGTGCTGTGCACTGAGCAGTGTGTTGCAGGAGTTGGACACAGCACACAGAAGCTGCAGTGTTGATTTTGCAATGCACAATGTGCATGTAGACAGGCATTCTTTGTTATGTTGCGGCTACTACTTTTGTGATGCATTTGGGAATTACTTATTTTGGGTGGGAGGTTGTTGGTCAGTCATTTCATCTGATTCCATGTCAGGCATCATTGTCTGATGCCAATTTACATTTTTCACATGGCAATGTGTAACTTATTGGTACTGTGTTGGTGTATGGCTGTTGCTTGCCATGTCATGTTGTGGTTTGGGAGGGGTTGAGTGACATAACAGTGATGGTCATGGCCTGTTTTGCAGGTGTGCGTGATTCACACCTTGCATGTCAGGGTCAGCCGCTTCTCGAAGCAACAAGCTGGGGGTAGATCTCTCTCTGCGGCAGGGGCCTCCCTCTGGAACGGCCTTCCTGCCTCCCTGTAACTTGAGGAGAACCATCTCCACTTCAGGAAGCACCTCAACACCTTCCTCTTTGCTTCTGCTTTCTCTCTCCCTCTACCTTGCTAATTTCATCACTGAAACTGCACTGAATCTGCAACTGAGCCACTCTCATCGACCTCGGTTGCTGGCCCAGCCACTCTCCACTTGCACTGCCTCCCTGGCAACCCCTGCACTGCGGGACTGTCTCTGTATCCCTACAGCCCCCTCTTCCTAGCACTTGTCTGCACTTACCTTTGCACTTGCCACCAGCTGGCCTATTTATTTATTTTTTATTCTACTTACCCTGTACTACACTCCCCCCCTTCCCCCTGCACTTTTCCCTTCCACCTACCCCTGCACTTGCGCAATCTAAATGACACCTGGCCTAGTAGGATCGTTGTCTGTCTTCCCTTGTTCCCCCCTCCCTGCCTCGTTGCGCCTTGCAACACTTGTGTATAGGCGCATTACAAATGCCATATCATATCACATCATATATCATATGTGTGCCTTTTGGTCACACAGGATAGCTTGTGTTTAAGTAGCTAGGGATGCACACAATGTGGCACTTCCATGGCAACAATCTCAGGGTGGTAAGGTTGTGACAGCTGACTGTCTCTTTGTCATCATCGATTGTCACCTGGTATGTGCCAGGCCTGTGTGCACTCCGCAGGGGTGGGAGTTTAGGTGAAAAATGTGGCCACAAGCTGGGTCTGGGCTTCCTCGCCACGTGCCCTATCCCCTCCCATGGGCAGCGCCTGTGCCTGTGGTTGGAGATGTGGGGACACCACCATGTCCACCGGTACGCCCTGCCGTGTTGCAACATTGTGCAGGACACATGCTGCCACAATGATCCTGCACACTACTGGGGGTGCATAGAGTAGCTGCCCGCCAGAGCGGTCAAGGGAGCGGAGGCATGACTTGAGCACTCCGAATGTGCGCTCCACTATGGCCCTGGTTGCAATATGGGCCGCATTGTATCTTACCTGGGGTGGTGTGGTGGGGTTCCGGATTGGCATCATAATGTGGTTGCTCAGAGGGTAGGCATTGTCCCCTGGGGAGGTGATAATAGTTGAGATTATTAGGGTTTGGGTATTTGTCTGTGTGTGACTTGCATGCATGTGCACAGGCATTTGTACTCACCTAGGAGCCATGTGTCACCATGCTGCCCAGCTTCCAGGGCCCGGCTCAGGGCGGACATTCTGTATATGAAACTGTCATGGGTGGAGCCAGGGTAGTTTGCATAGACAGAGGTGATGATTCCCTTTGCATCGCATAGCACCTGTACGTTGATGGAATGCCAGTGCTTGCGGTTTTGGTAGATGTGCTCAGTGGCCCTAGGTGGACGTAGGGCCACATGGGTGCAATCTATGGCACCGAGCACTTTGGGGAAGTGTGCCACCCTTTAAAAATCCAGGACCACGGCCTGCCTTTCTGCGGGTGTTCTGGGCATGTATATGTGCCTGCGGACTGAGGGGCGTGCTGTCATGATTGCCAAGACCTGGTGTAGGCAGCGTGACTGCCTGGCCTGTGAGACCCCCCCCACTATGGCAGTGGTCCGCTGAAATGACCCAGTGGCCAAAAAATGCAGGGCATTGAGCACCTTCTCCAAGGGGCTCAATGCTTGGGAGCAAAGGGTGGGGGATGTAAGGTCATCTTCCCACTCCCTGACCAGGTCTAGGATGATGTGGGGTGGAAACCTACACCTGCCGTAGACCTGGTCGGCAGGCATCCCAAAAAGGCTTGTCTGTGGTGAGAAAATGCGTTCCCTGGCTATTCTCCTCCTGCGGTGTCCCACGATCAGTGCTGCGACAATTGGGGCATTCATCGTAGCTGTATATACGTGTTTGTAGTTTGCGCGCACTTTTATACTGTGCACGGGGACGCTTCCGCCTCCCTTCGTGTGGTGGACGCGTTGACGCCTGTGCGCGTCTTTTGCCGTGCCCGGGTTTCCCGTATTCGAATCCATGAATACGGGTTGTTCGCGTGCGTGTGGGCGTTCCGTGTAGTTCCCTGCAGTACTTCCCCAGTTACGCCTTCTTTTTCACGCATTGTTCCCCATTCCGCGTGTTCCGCCCACTGTTCCGCCCATTTTTGTTGTGTGCGCCCCGCTATGTGCGCTTTTGCTGTGCGTGTAGCGCACTCCGTTTGATGACGTGTGTGCCCGTGTGTGACATGCATGGATTTGGCGCACGACCAACGGGAAACTAGCGCAGTGCCTTCCTTGTATCGCACACGTGCGCGTGCACTTGATTTCTCATGCTTGCGCGTCCTTGCGCCTGCTTGCGCTGGGATTTACGGTGCACGTTTGTTCCATGAATCGACCCCTAAATGTGTGGGTTTTCCCACAGATGCCATGGCAATACAAATGTACTCATGCCTACAGCCTAAACCGCCGGACACATTTTCACCAAATTTGCAGCAGGAGTGGTGGCTTGGTCCCAAAAGTGGGCTTATGTAAATTTGGTGTAAATTCATCCACTAGTTTTTCTTTTTATAAGCAAAAAAAGGTTAAAGAAAATGTCTGATATCTGGGTCCGGTCCACATACTCACTTCCCTGTTTGGTTTGCAGATGGGCCTCTGATTGGTCCAGAGCGTGGCATGAGATCTGCAGACATTGGACACACCCACTGATTGGATGGTGAAAGGCATGAGGTGCATCAGATTTTTTGAAACGCCCGCCATGTTGGATCCACGGCAGTTGCTTGTGTCCATGGATATTGCGCTGGGAAAAAAGTCAGGAAAACACATGTTGAGTTATTTGGTGGTGGAAAGAGGGGCTGGGAAGGGCGTTGGAGTGGAAAAAAGATGATATGGGACAATTTTTGTAGGTTGAATACGGTCGGGCAGGTGTGGTGGCTGTCTGCGGACACCGCAATAGTTTGCAGACAGTGCTGTGTACAGAGAGCTTGGAAAATACATTTGGGGTCATTTGATGGCTGAAAGAAGGCATAGAAATGGTAGGGAAGTGGAATGAAGTTACTGTGGACCTGTTTTATAGGTGAAAAAGGGTTTGGAAATGTTGCTGAGCCCACAGTCAATTTCAGTGTCCACGGACATCATTTCAATTGGAGGTGGGGTCAGGGTGAGTTTTATTAGTTGATGGTGCATGGTACGTACTTGTTATATAGTTAACTGTATTGTGGTGGTTGTAGCCAGATTCTGGGGGGCATGGCCAAAGGCACACTTTCTTTAGTTTTAGAATTCTGCATGCTTCAGTATCAGCTTCTGATAATCTGTAGAATTCTTATTTGTTTTGGTGTTCTACGGGGAGGAGTAGTAGTTGGTGTTAAGTTACACCTCCTATGTTGTAGGTAGCTAAACCTGTGGTGGCTGTTAATACAGCGGAAAGGTTGTTTGTTAAGTTGTGTAGAAATCTGCTGATTAAGAATGCTTTACCAGAACAAGTTTCTACACTTACATACAGGAGCAGAGGCTTATAATTTATATAGCTATAGATTTTAGTTTCATGTTTAAAACCATGTACAATTTCTTGAGTGACTTCTAGATAAATGGTGAGTTGTTAATCATTTAGCTGTGATTCCAGCACTGACAAGTCTTCCTCAGATTGTTTATAGTGATACATGGTATTTTCTACCTCAGTCATGGTTATTTCTGCTTCTTTTGGAATGAGTGGTTCTCCAAGTGGTTCTTGGCTTCCTGTAAGGGAAAGTTAACAGCCCTCATGAGTGTCTTTGTCAAGTGGAGCTTCAATTTCTTCCTCTTGATGGCATTCATTGTCCAACATTTGTTTGTATTGTTTGAAATTGTAATTTTGTAGAGGTTTAAATGATAACTTTATATGATTAATTAGGCTGGTTTTGGTGAGTTTCACTAGGCTTCCTTGTGTCATTTGGTGTGGCATAGTTTTTGTAGGTGTCATTTTGGGCAATGTCATACAGACACATGTTTTGCAAAGCAGTACTTCTGTTTGGGTAGCATGTGTCAATTAAATAGTTTTTTAAACTGTCCTGGCTGTTGTGATCATTTGTGGCTATGTTTTATATCTCTTGGTAGGATGTCAGTACTGTTTTCAGGATGATGCCGGTCAAGGTTCAGCCAGACAATGTGCTCAGATTTGCCATATAAGGTCTGCAACTTTGTGGCACCCACATTCTCTTTGGGAGAATTCTTTTATACCAAAACTGTACAATTTATATGATAGTGTTTTGTCAGATGATATGTCATCCCAGAGGTCTATTAGATCTGTTTTCTCAGCTTTGGTTAGATAGGCTGTGACATATCTTCTACTGCAGTGGAATTGTATGAAATGCATTGTATGTCTATGTTTGCATTTCAGAAGAGGGCAATGATTGCATTGTAATCATTTATGTACTTGGATGTTTCGTCCCCTTTAATGTTGTATGTATTTTTAGGGGATTTGTCTTTTACGCTATGTCTAAGAGAAGACATCCTTTGTCCTTTTTTGCAAACTGGTCTAGAGAAGCCAAAGCGAAATTTGGTATTGTATTTTCCTTTGTTTTTATATCTACGTTTGCCATGTTTGCCACATTTATACTTTTGGAAGTGCAAGACTTATGAATGTCACAGGAAATGTATTTTTCAATAAACTGTAAAACAGTAGCATCACTTTCATGGCCAAATTTAGGAGATCTTTTATCCACAAAAGCATGTGGATGTGTGGTGCTCCTCTGGATTGATATTTCTTTCTCCAAAAGAAGTGTTGCACTTCTCCGAGCAGAGTGGTAGTTTTATTGCAGATAAAATGCAGCATGGCAATGAAGTGATAGTGAAAGTACATTGATATATTGACAGGGCCACGAGAACAGAGTTCTCCTGGTGTTTTTTATATCTATTCCATCTTTATTTTGGTAAGAAGTCGTGCAAGTCATCCCATGCATACTATGCACAATTTAAAGTAACAAACCATGTGGGTGGGCCTACGTTCCTTATCATACAATGTACAACGTACAAAGTACATCAGTACATCAGTGTGATGTTGGAACCAGTATTCTTTTGTACTACGGATGTTTGCCAAGAGATTAGTGATATTTGACTGCAAAACTTCATCTTTGTGTTTTTTTAAGCAGTTGGATAGCGGATATTTTTAAAAAGTTAAAGCCATGACATAGAGTTGCTAGTTCACTTTCGAAGACGAGGTGGAAAATGTATTCAACATTTTGTGTGAATTTGGGGTCTTCAGAATACGTTCTTAAAGAGTAATGCTCTTATGCAATCATTTGCACAGACCTTTCATAATATCTTCCTCCTTTTCCTGTAGGGAAGAATTGAGGAAAAGAATGTGCTTCTACACTTTTTTCCCATATGCTCATTGGGGATCCTTTGTCTTGATGTATTTGATATATTTCTAATGCATTGTCTATGGTGTCTACGGAGTGTAGTGGGTGAATTGTATACTGGTATAAAATGTTTGCTGCAGTAACAGCATCTTCACGTTCAAATTGGCCAGTTGCTGGTCAGTCTTGAATAATTTGAGTGGTTTATCTTAGATTTTCCTCTATGTTTATATATTTGTAGTATTCATTGTTTTTGTTGAGATATTGTAGGGCTTGTCTAACTTGTTTTAAATTGACTAGTTGTTGCCAAATGCCTTGTATTTTGTTGACACACCATTAACTAGTACAATCAAAGATTGATCTGTTGGCGGTTGTACTCCTAGAGTTTGTCAATTTTCGTTTAGATCTAATGGCAAATATACTTCTTAGCCACAGATGCCCTTTATTAACTCAGAACAAGGTAATTTGGCTGATTTCAGTCGAAGGAGTATTATAGCTTGAAATCTTCGCATTGTTTGTATTATAATGCTCTCGTACAGTAAAAGCTGTTGGAGAGCTTTCAGAAGTGGTAATATTTATTTATTTAGTTGTTAGTGATAGCACGTGATGGCATTGGTTACTGTCAAACTTTCTGTTGCAGTACATGCAAACTCTTGAGGGGTCAGTTATTTTGTATTTAGTTTCTGCTGTTAGATATAAAGCTAATTGGAACCATTGGAACCTTCATTGTCTTCTATTTTGTAGGCTAGATATACTATTTGTGTGCTCTTTTTATAAAACGCTCTGCGACAACAGACAGATATTTGGTCTGGCATTTCAGCAGATGTGTTTTGAAACTTAGCTATTTCTTTTTTGTATGTCTTTATTAGGATGTTGGTGTTTATGAGGTTTTCGGTAATGTTTTCTAAAGGTACAGAATTTTCAAAGTCACCTTCAGTTCCAAAGTATTCACTTTTGGTGTGCTTTATTTCTTGCAGCAGATCAATGGCTTCTGCAAGCATGAGAATATTATTTAAATTTTGCAGTTCTAGAGCAGGACTTTTTGCATAGTATAGTAGATGCACATCATTCTGTATAGTAGAATGGTGTATCGCTAACATTTGATGTGGTGGAAAGTATTTTTGCAAGCAGTTCCTAAAATGTAGGCTAATGAATGTCCTCACAGACCAGTATGGCTGCGCACTGGACTGGAGTCTATGGTTTGAAAAGTGCACATTTTACTTTTGTCTTTTAGTATCATACAGTGATTGCGGAATTGTTGTAAAGATTTAAAGGATTGTTGGTGTACATTACACATTGAACTGAATGTCCATTTGTGCACTGGATGGTTTGTTTGGGTGATAGGAGCATTTGGTTCAAAGCTTGCTGAGGAATTTTGTTTCTATAAGGGTTTCTTTTGCCATAATGATGTGTTCTGCCATTTCATATCCCTGAACATTATTGTGTATGGCAATTGTTTTTTGTTGTTGTTGTTCATAAGCTTCTTCATTGAAGTATGGTTCTGTGCTGCATGTGTGAATTCCATTTACCGTCACAGAAGTTTGAAAAGGTCTCTAAAATTACACTGCGCATGTTTAGAACTACTTTTTGTAATGTATTGATTAATTTAGTTATTGGTTGCATTCTGTATAAAATCAATATAGTCCATTTATTTTCTCTTTAGTAGAAAAGCACTGTCAATTAGAGCTTGAAAGATTAATCTCCTGCGGTAGATTTTAAGGGTGCATCGTGACTTTTCAGATATTTTTATAAGATTGTGAAGAAATCTAAAGTGGAACATTTTCTGTAACACCATTTTTTTGGGTTTGCTTTACACTGGTAGACAGAGGGCGAGCATCTGTCAGTAGGTCTGCTTTTCTTTGCACATCATTTTTTACTTTACGTTTTTACAAGACGGGCCTTACCTTTTTTAGTCGTGGCTGATTTATTTTTATTGAGTGAGGTTACTAGCTCTTTTGTTTTAATGTTTTCTATAAAAATATTTAGAGGTGGATGACAATATGGTTTCGTTTTAGGCTTATCTGCTCTATTTTTTCTTTCTTTCTATTCTACTGAGTTGCTTTTTTGTAGGCATTTTGTTGTGTCTGTTGAGAAAAGAGTAAGTTTGCTTTTGAAAGTTGTGCAATGTACATGCATGCATGGTGCATGGGTTTGTGGGTGGGATTGTAGAGATGAATAGAGGGCTGTTTGATTGAAAGGTGGTATATTGGGTGTGGTTGGGAAGGTTGTGAGAGCAAGAGTCTGTGGAGGTGTGATGGTATTGGGATAGTGAGTAAGAGACTGGTGGTGTGATGGAATATGTAGGGTGATTGTGCAGTTTTGAGCAACAGAGTGGGTGTTGCAAAGGTGGTGTGTAGATGGGAATAGTAAGAGTTTGAATGGTGGAATATAATGTGCTAGAGTGAAAGAATTCTTGGTTTGAAAAGAGTGGTCTGGGGTGATATACAGTGGAACTCTGCTGCTGTAATTACATACATGTACATGGTACATTAATGATCTTTGTTGGATGCGAAATGGTATTTGTTTTTTGGGTGTTTTCTTCAGTAATGTGCTTCTTCCTGTAATTGTAAAAGAAAGTTAGAGGGGATAAGTGGTAATGGAGAAGTACTTTTAGTTAGCAAGGTTCATATTTAAGAAGGAAGGAGGAGTGTTGGGGAAAACAGTTAATAAAATTGGTGGACGGATAAAATGGTTGCTTTTACGAGCATTTTCATGAAAGTTAAGAAATGTGTATGTGTATTTGTAGAAGCTCTGTAACGTTTTGCAAAAGAGAAGAACAGTTGTTGGAAAAGATTTGTAGTACACTTTTAAAGGGAAGTTGGTGTGTGGAAGTTTAATATGTTAGGAGTATGTGCATACTTGCAAACATGATGCATTCTAATCTGTAGGTGTTTATCTAGTCCTAGATTTTTTGTTTGTGTTCTGGGACTTGTAGTTGCGCTTTTTCTGTTGTGAAAGTTGAAGTACAAGTCACAGAATGTACAGATATAAGTATGACTGCATAAGCAGCTGAAAATTGGAATGGGTTATGTTAGGAGGAGGGGGTTCTTCTCCCGGCTATCTTGCTTTAGTGATTTAAAGAAATTGTTCTTCCACACTAGTTGATGTGATACACTCTTGCTTTTATTTGTGCAAGTGGTAGGTTTTTCTTCAATTTATAGGCATACAAGTAGTACAACTGGGGCTATTACATCCCCTAATTGTCAGCCGACACGTGTTTCGACACATGGGCCTTTATCAAGGCTGATAAGTATTAAAAATCATGTGAGGTGAGCAATTTGTGACATGTTTGTGACATATATTGTTCCATTGGTGTACAGTGAGTGGTGTTTAGGGTGAGGTGATGTGTTAATTGAAAGGTTTAAAAGCTACATGTTAAATTATGGCACAATGTTCAATACAAGGCAGTACAAGTTAAGCAGTGGAAGGGGAAAGAAGAGAGAAAAAGGTTAGCAAAAGATTTGGTTTGGTCCAGCTAATTCAAGTGTGAGGAACGTGGCCTCTTACCTATTGGTTTCAGGTCTGGTGCCCCTGTGGGGTCCTGGTACAGTGAGTAGGTGTCCTGTGGATACAGTGGCTCCTGCTGGGCCCTGTAATGGAAGGTTGGGAGATTAGTTCCTTGGTAATCCTCTGTTGGTTATTGGGCATGCCCTGAGAGAGGTTGGGCTCCCCGTCGGGATTGGTGGTTTGGGGGTCTGCCCCTGGTGGGGTTGTCTAGGGATGGGTCTGCCATTCAGATTCATGATAATCGATGCGATGGAGGTTGTACCTGGCAGATGCAGGGCATCTCTTGTGGAGACCTGGTGGAAGGTGAAGTGGTGTCTGCGTCATAGGGCGGGTGGGGTTGCCTAATGGGCATGGAGGGCCTTGAACTACAGGCGTCTCCTGAGGGGTCCTGGCCAGAAAAGAGGGGTGCGCCGTTGGGTGAGGTGCTTGGCCGCTTGGCTGCTTAAATTGTGCGTGTTTGAGGGTGCCTGATGCACTGGATCGGAGCGTTGTGGCTGGTGGCGGCAAGGCAGTTGAAGCGAAAGCGGGTGGGAAGGTGATAGCGAAGTGTGTGCCGAGTAGCATGCCTGTGGGGCAGGGAATTTCAAGATAAGTGGGAGCGCCATATACGTGGTGCTCGGAACCCTGTTGGGCGAGTGACAGTGCTTGTTGGGCAGGGAAGGCCAGGTGCTGTCCGTACAAGGCATTGCCTATGGGGACCTGGTGAGAATTGAGAAGTCCACCGTTGGACACGGTGCTTTTGTCGCGGGTTTTTTCGTCACAGGACTTTTCATCGCCGTTTTAAAAAAAAATTAAATAAATATTTGTGGGTGAAAGGGAATAATAAAAAAAAAAAGTGGGTTTGGTGGGATAACCCCCCCCCCAAAAAAAAACCAAAAAAAAAAACGATGTGTGTTTTTCAATTAAAAGAACGTAGAACCGTTACAAATTGTCTAAAGATCTATTTTATATGTGTTTTCTTTATTTTATAAAACAGTGACAGAGTGCTGCTATACATGCACATATGCATTTTTTAACTTTCATCCCACTAATTGTAAATAGAAAAATGTTGACGTGCAGAGCATCGTGCAGAGCATCGTAATTGTTTGCTGCTTCATGTGAGCAGGTGATGAATGCTGCAATCCATGGCATTTGCTAGAGTGCTTAAAAAAGAGAATATGCTTATTGAGAAGCTTATTACAGGGTAAGTAGCAGGAACCCTTTATTAATATACATTTGTGAAGAATTGAAGAATACATTTTTTCTAAATACAAGCATACCTGTACTATGTTTTGTTAGGCACAGATCTTGTTGAATCTAGTAGTAGACATTTTGGGCAGTTGCACAGTAGTTTTTGATGTAGATGCCTTTCATTAACAGGAGGTATGTACTCTGAGAGTTGAAGTGTACATCTGAAGTATAAAAGTGAGATGACAGGGTTAGGTGTAGAAGATTTTGATGTGATTGGTGGATGTATGTGTGACCCTTTGAGAGCACCCAATGAGGGAGTGTTGAGAACATGAAAGTGGAAAGGGTCGAAGGGCTGCCCCTGTGTTACGGTTGGCAAGTGCCACACCCTGGTCTTTTGAGGTTGCCTGGCATGAAAAGGGGACTGTTGGGATTAGCCAATCAGGTTTGCTGGGTGTGGTGTACAGGAAGAGAAGGTAACAGGGGTTTTGTTTGCAGGAGTTGTGAGAGCACTGACAATGGCTATGGCTATGTGTTTGGGAAGGCAGACTGTGTGGATTCTGGAGGACTCTTTGATTCAGTCATTGGAGGTGTATGCTGAAAATCATGGCATCCTTGGAAATATTGGATAGTGGAGGTTATGTGGCATGCAGTTTGTGGCTTAAACTGGACAAGCTTGTTTTCAATCTAAGAGAGTATGGCTCACTTTAAATGTCCAGACATTGTGATTGTGCATTATAGATCAGACAGTTTGAGGTGTGTGACTCCAGTGTCTTTGCAGGTTGCCCTGAAGGATTTCTTTAAAAACCTAGTGTAAATGTTCCTGTAATTAAATTGTAAAGGAAGATTGTTGGCAAGGGGGCAGCACCCCCCTAGGCACTTCAAAGTAAGACAAGATACATTTGAGGTGTTGTGATGAGCCAGGGGGGAGGATGGGAGTGAAAGGGATGCCTTGCCACTCATCACGATCCTACGCCAATATAATCAGTTATAATATATTCATATGGTGTGCCCAAGGTGCAGGCGGCAGCGCTATTTTGCATAGATATTAGTATTCCTAGGTAGAAGAGAAGGCTAGTGCAGTAAGTACGGTAAAGGCGGCATTACATGCACTAGGCCCAAACTCCAGAGGCCACAGAAATTCCCCATCATCCCGAGCTCCCATGAGGATAGTTTACACCCCGTCCCGCCACACTGTTTGTCCATTGTTCTTGAAACTGTTGCAAAAGTGTGTATTTTACCAAAGAGTAATGTGCCCTACAAGGCTATGATCAGAGGCCAGCGCCTGGTGTGCATGTTATCTCACTTTGGCCAAAGCATGACCAGGCCCATTCCCAAGTGACCACGAGTTATAGCCCATATAACTGACTGAACCCTAAGATCCCTGAATTCCATGATACCAGATGCCCTTTGACCATCAACCCCAAAGTAACACGTTCTGAAATGTTCAAAGAGGATGGACAGGAAGCATCTTTCCAGCAACAATTGTGTGATTTGAATTGCAAGGTGCTGGGAGGGATAAATTATAGTTCAAAATGAGGACAGAGACCTTGGAGTCGGATGGCGCAGAGGGAGTGAGTGAAATGTGCAGGTGAAGGTTAGAGTGCCCTGGAACCTCCTGTGTGTCTGTTTTGAAGCCTGACAAGTGCAAGGGTCTTTTATGGTTTCTTGGCCTGAAAGGGGACTGCAGAGACCTCGCACAGTATTGGGTGTCCGCAGACAATGGAGGATCAGCCAATCAGGTTTCCTGGGTGTGGTGTACAGGAAGAGAGGGTGGCGGGAGTTTGTTTAGTAGGAGTTATGAGAGGATTGAAAATGGCCATGACAATGTCTTTCAGCAGGCAGAGTGTTTGGATTTTTTGTAGGACTCTTGGGTTTATTGGTTGAAGGTGTATGCTGAGCATTGTGGAATAGCCAAAATTCTTGGATTCCCTGAATTGGAAGTATTCTGGTATGGAGTGCGAGGCCTTAAGTGGGTGCACCTCCTCCCATTTTGTGCAAATATGGTTCAATTGAAACATCCAGACATTATTATTATACATTGTGGAGGGAACAGTTTGCAATGAATGAGACATTGGGACAGTTGAAGGAAATGTTCCCTGATTCAAAAATTAATTTTTCATGCATTGCCCAGAGACCGATGTGGATGCAATCCAATTCATTTGGTCCACAAATGGTAAAAGCGAGGGGCAACGTCAATAAAGCTGTGTGTGCTTTTGTTTGAGATGTTGGCATGACATTGTTTCATAATGAGAACATTAAATTTGATACGGCCAACATTTTTGGGCGAGATGGAGTCCATGGGCCTCATTACACGGACGGCAGTGGACCAAGGTGCTATTAGCACATTGGTCCATGCCGGTAAAATACCGGCACCGCCTTGGTGGAAAGGGGAATTACCGCCCTATTCCAAGGTTGGTGGGGCGGTAATTCCCCGTTCCCCCATTGCCCTTCCCCATTCCCATTTTTGCCCCATAGGGCATAATGGGAATGGGGAAGGTGCTAATTACGGCACTGCAAATTGCGGTACCGTAATTAGCTCCCTGGTCCCTTTGCGGGTTGGTTTTTAACGCCTGCAAGAAGCAGGCGTTAAATTCTCCAACCCGCAAAAGGACCTTGTAGTAAGGCGGTAAGGGTTTACCGGTACCGGTAAAATACTGGTACCGGTAAACCCTTACCGCCTACCGTGTAATGAGGCCCCATATAACTGATGTGGGTAAAGAGTTTTTGTGAAAGTGAGAAGACATAATTATTAACTTCATTGAAATGTTTTCTTAGTTCAGTTTGTAAAACCAAAAATTTAAATCCAAATTTAAATCCACCAAAAAAAGGTTCTTTTAAGAGCCACCCTTTTTGAATGCAAAACAATTAAAATTATTTCAACTGCCCCCCCCACCTGGAATTATTAGCAGTCCATGGACTTCCGTGCTGCCCACGGACTATGCAGGCTGCACAGCGGCCTGTGACTTTTTTTCTCACTTCTATTTGTTAACTGTGAAAGGTGGCTCATAAAGGAAACATTTTGGTTTTTTTCCAATTTTGTATTTTTTGTGTGCATTTTTTTCAGGAGAGGCAAGGTAGAGGAGGGAAGGGAGGGAAGGGGCACCAACCACAGGGACGAAGGGGCAGGTGGAGAGAGAAAGATGTTGGGTGGGCCTTAATCAGGTAGGTGGCAGTGTGTCTCATGCTCCTTGACCGCAGCCTTGAAAGCACTCTGCCCCTACAGACCGGTGCTTCACAGTACATGAACAGGACTGTGACCCTAGAAAGGTAAGGGTCAACAGCATTCTGTATGGCCTGTGAGGCTACAGCTGGGATCCTCCTCCCCGAAGGAGTATCCTTTGTGGTGACAGGAGCAGATGAAGATGATGGGGTGGAGGAAGTCAACCTGCTCTTACCTGAGAAAGGAATAACCTTTCTCAGAGCAGTTGCATGGGTTGATTTGGTATGGTGGCTCATGAAAGTTGTCCCGTACGAATACAAGTCAGGTCTCCCATGACTGAGTACAACTTTGCACTCAGTGCATAGAACCTTGCTTGCATGAGCCTTTGCAACATTTACAATGGTCGTGAACAATTGCCACTCCCAGGACTCACTCCGAGTACTGGTGAGAAGGACTTCCTCCACTTTATCCTATTCTTCCTTTTGATCCTCCACTTTTGTATCACTGCACTTTTTCCCCTCTCCAGGCCCTCCAGATGATGATGGTGGTGGTGGGGGTGGCTGGGAATAAGCAATGGCTATAATAGATGCCATGGTCTCCAAGAAGAAGTTCTGCAAAAGAAATGTGTCCAGCAGTGAAACAGGTGCTATCTCCTTGATAGCCAGATTGTGAATGAGGAAAGGTAATGGATGGGTCCCTTTAGAGGAACCGTCCGCGGACAGTCGTACTGTCTCCGGACTGCCGAGTCTTAAATAGGCCTTAAAAGTTGTAAAAAATGTCCAGATCAATGCGGAAAGGATCAGGGAGCTGTGCCAGGGTAATGTTTTTGCTTGAAACACCTTAGATTGAGTGGAAAAGCACTTTTAAACTGTCCGACAGACACCGTTCGTGGACACTGCCATCACGCCACATGGGTGCAGTCACATGATGATGTCCAGGGACGTCCACAACCCTGACAGCCGTTTGCAGACATCCTGCAGGCGGGAATCCAGGACACATGCGCTGGATGTCCGTAGAACAGATGCAGTGTCTGCGGACTAATTAAACGTGTATCACACAGAAACAGACATGTCCAGACATCATGCCTGCCTGGAGGCACCTCCTGAGTGCGGACAGCCCGGACAGTCGTAATGTCTGCAGACTCATAATGGACGTTTAAAAAAAAAGAAACATTACACAACAATAAAGAAATCATTTATAATACAAAACATATATTTATTCAAGAAAGAAATGGGGTATCAGAATAGGAAACGTAAATGGTATAATCAGGAACTTTTGTTCAATAATTATGAGGGGAGGAAGGGAGTGAGGTTTCATCAAATCGTCTTTCATTAAAATGTTCAGTATTTTCTGGGGATGATTGCTGAGGACAAGGGGAACAGGTTCAAGAAGGACACTGATAGAGATCATTTTTAATCACATGATTTCTCACATACTGTAAACCTTCTTTGAAATCATTACTAAGTTCATCTAATTTGTTGGACAAGTTCATGATTTCATTATTTACAGTTAGGGATATGGCTTCTTTTATTGATTCTGGGGATTGGGTATAATTGAACTGGGGCGTGGTTTCTTCATGAAAACTATGTACTGCAAAAAAATGTAAATTATTATTTTAGTAAGGTGTGTACAAAATACATTATTTGTTTACATTAAAATAGCTATTGTATACCATTGGAGATGTTATAATTGAACTGGGGCGTGGTTTCTTCATGAAAACTATGTACTGCAAAAAAATGTAAATTATTATTTTAGTAAGGTGTGTACAAAATACATTATTTTTTTACATTAAAATAGATATTGTATACCATTGGAGATGTTATTGTCGCTCATTATTTCTTTTGGGAAGTTTTCCTCTAACCATTCAAGTGTGCGTGTCATTTCTGTGAAAAAAAAGGGCTTCTGTCTTATAACACATGTTTATATAATGAAAGTTAATAATAGAGAAATACATACAATGCACTAACTATTTAGTGAGAATTTGTTGTCCAATAAGCACCTGGTGTTTCTCAATCTGTATGCAGAGTTGTAGTGAGGAGACTATATGAAGTGAACAGTTATTGTTTGTGATTATTCGGCATTCCATTGTAATGTATGCTAAATAAAAAAAATAATGTGTATTTTCTAATGTAAGTGTTTGTACAAAAAGGTATATTTGCATGTTGTAAACATTTTGTTACTCACCAAAGGTGATTGCCGGAGACCGAAACCAAGTACCGGGATTTGCTTGTAGAGCTCGGGTTGGAGCCTCCTACCCGAGCCTCCTCTCTGTGAGGGAATAAGATCTTTTTATTGATATGACCCTCCACTGATGTAACAGTGAGAAGGATATGATCACTCAAAAGAGCAGGGAGACCAAACCGCCACGAAACCAGCTGCAAAGATAGGGCAGAATGTAAATAACAATATAACTGACTGTTACACAACCTAACCTCAGATTACTATGTAATACCTGATGTGTCCTCCCCAAGACTGTATGCAGAGAATCCAGGAATGGACTTCCTATCTATAATATAAAAGCACTGTTACCACCCGTATACGTAACCCAGTGTATTAAAACAGTAGATAGTACAGGAGTCTTACCGTCAATAAGTACTGGATTGTTTGATAGGGAAACAACGACAAGTGTAAAATAATAAAAGGGGATGGTTAGTACGGACAGTATTACCGGGTGGCATGACGAGCGCGTCTAGATACGGGTTGGTGCATTTATCAGCGCAGCGTCCTTATGCACTTTCACAGTAGTGAATTCCAGTACTAGGAGAGACAGGAAGAAGCAATGATGGATCCCACTAGGAGAACTCAGGAGTAAAGATCAGAGGTAAAGGCACAGAGTGTTGAACTCTACTCGTACAGGTAACAGAGGACAGGAGTATCAGGCAACAAAGAAAACTGCGTACCTGTGGTATAGAGTGGGCTGTGTGAACAGCAATCCTAAGGCAAAACAGAAGGCAGAGCAGTCCGGAAGACAAAAGAGGATCTTGTTACACTTGCGGGCTGAGTTATGGACAAAACAGAAGGCAGAGCAGTCCGGAAAGCAAACAAGGGTCCTGTTACACGGGCGGGCTATGTTGTAGACAAAACAGAAGGCAGAGCAGTCCAGAAGGCAAACGAGGGTCCTGTTACAGAGGCGGTCAAGTTAAGATGCAAGAAACTCCAAACAAAGCACTCCGAGGTGACAAGCCAAAAGGTCTGGATACAGGGGGGCAGAGTTTGAAGAGCAATGAAACGTAGCCTTGTAACAAAACGAATCCACAAAAGTAAATGCAAAGGGTACTTCGCGGAAGTAACTTCAATCAGAAGCAGCGAAGGAAGAGTCAAGCTGCGTATGTAGTGAAAGTGAGTGTTCCCCATAAAGGCATTTAAAACTGCACAATGAGAGTCAATAATGGACACACCCCAGATGGGAATGAGACCAAGACCAAGTGCAGGTAAAGGTAAAAGATAAAAGTTTATCCAACCAAATATAGGGCAAGCAGGGAACTCTGCAAACTCCGAGAGCGCTCTGCCAAACATCAGCAAACATTCACATTTTGTTACAAATCCATGTCATCTATGACGTGGGAGCTAGAGGAGACATAAATCGATGAGATTGGGCAGTGGGTTATAGGCACATATACATCCAGAAGAGTGAAGCTATGTGATTGCCAAGGCTTCTTGAGGTGTCATCATGATGCGTACAGGTCAGCTGAACTCGGCGGGGTGGAGCTCTGGTCAGATGAGAGTTGATTGATTCATCTTGGACTATGCTAACAGTTGCCCTTGTGGCCACACATACTCATTGAACAGTCATTACAATTTATAATGCTCTGTAAATCTCAAAAAGTTGTTAATCTAACATCACAAGAGCGATGACACAAAACTTTGGGTGCTCTTATCTCATCATTATAAAAGCACTTTGCAATAAAGGGGTTGTTTCATGAGTTCAGGTACTCTAGCAGGGGGCACATGTCTGGAATAGCTCCATCACTCAGCTCTGTTAGATCTAAGGGGGGGCATATTTATAGTATGTTAGTACAAGGGTAGATATACTGCCACCATGGTCAGTCAGGGTCGGGGTGAGCTTGAAGACTATCTGGTCAGAGGGCACATAGCTGATATATCAAAAAGGCAGTGGGATGAGAGGCTTGTTACCTATATGTCTTGTAACCCAGACCTCGGGGTGTGAAACATGTTTTATTGTGTTATTGTGGGTCTGAGAGCTTAGAGGAGGTCTGATACTGAGGGCAGGCTTTGCGGAGGGGTGAGAGGTTGCTGTTACAGCATCACATTATTAATGAAATAAGGGCCTTTAGTTCTCAGCCCAACCTGAGGCGGGGAGGAAAGTGGGGGCTGAGCTTGCGCCGCTGCAGGAGAAGGGAGAGAGAGAGAGAGCCCTGTTGTTGCTGGCTCGTCTTTATTATAGGGTTACATGCACATCATTTAAAATACGAGGTAGGATTAAGCCAGTGTAGTTACGTGTACATCAAACATTATGCAAGCTTATGAACATGGCATATTTTACACGTTTACGTTTATCATGAGTACCATGTTACAAATAATTTCTATCAACAACAGTCTAGTTAGCATTACATCATTCACAGGACTGAGGGGGGTGTGGGGCTGCTGTGTGCATGGTGGTACCTGAGAGGGGTGGGAGGGGAAACAGCCCCGTAACATGTTGGGCCGTATATTTTCTATATGGTGAGGGACACACACAAAAGGATTGCATTCAAAAATGAGGTAGACACAGGTTAGTTTGTGCATTGGTACAAGGACAAGTCTGCAACGTTCTGCTTATAATATGACTTGCCTACCTAAATGCTCAGAGGGTGAACAAATGCTACAAATGGCAGTCTATTTATACAGTCAACAATCATTACATTAAAAACCACATATATATATATATATGTAGTTATGGTTAAGTTGCTGTTTCCATAGGAAGAGCACTTTTTGGGTGGCTTATAACTTCGCTCTCCCTGGACGGATCCTCACCAAACTTTGCAAAAAAAGTATTTGGGTCACTCTGAATTGCTTTGCAAAGTTTGGTGAGGATTCGTCCAGGGGGGGGAAAGTTATAGGTGGGGTCCCAAAACTTTTTTTTTCCCATAGACTGAATGGGAAAAAAATTCTGCTCGCGCCTACAACCCAAACAGCTGGACGGATTTCCACCAAATTTGGACCAGGAGCAGCGGCTTGGTCCCGAAAGCGTGCTTTTGCAAATTTGGTGAAAATCCGTCCAGTAGTTTTTTTTAAAATGACCAAAAAGTAGGTAAAAAAGAAATAGTGATATCTGTGTTCGGTTCGCGGACACACTTCGTTGTTCGCTCCGCGGACAGTGTCCTGATTGGCCAATCGTCTTTCGTGATGTTCGCGGACATGCAACGTGTTCGCTGATTGGACGGCGTGGAGCGTGAAGCACGTCAGATTTTTCGGTAGCGCCCGCCATCTTGGATTTGCGGACATCCGTGGACAGTGCGGTGAAACCTTGTTCAAAATGTGTATTTTGTAGAGTGTGTTGGTGTGTAGGAGTGTTTGGGGAGGGTGGGAGTGTATGAGATAGGATGAAAGTTGTGTTTTTTATGTGTTAGACGTTCTTTTTGTGTTCGATTTGTTTGCGGACATCACGGGTGTTCTGAAATGTTCTAAATAAACTGACTAGGGGGTGTTCTAAGGACTCAATATGTGTCCGTTTTGTTCGCAAGCAAAGTGAAACTGTTCTAAGAACACTTGCGGTGTCCGGGTAGTGTTCGTAGGGGGTGTCCTGAGGATGCTGTCCGTATTGTTCTCTGTCAAGTTGAATGTGTTCTAAGAACACCCGCGGTGTCCTGAAATGTTCGCAAATAAACAAAATGGGGGTGTTCTGAAGACGCTTCTATGAACACTCACGGTGTCCGGGGAGTGTTCATAGGGGGTGTCCTGAGGACGCTGTCCGTATTGTTCTCTGTCAAGTTGAATGTGTCCTAAGAACACTTGCGGTGTCCTGAAATGTTCGCAAATAAACAAAATGGGGGTGTTCTGAAGACGCTTCTAAGAACACTCGCGGTGTCCGGGGATTGTCCGTAGGGGGTGTCCTGAGGACGCTGTCCGTATTGTTCTCTGTCAAGCTGCATGTGTCCTAAGAACACTCGCGGTGTCCTGAAATGTTTGCAAATAAACAAGATGGTGGTGTTCTGAAGACGCTTCTAAGAACACTAGCGGTGTCCGGGGAGTGTTCGTAGGGGGTGTCCTGAGGACGCTGTCCGTATTGTTCTCTGTCAAGTTGAATGTGTCCTAAGAACACTCGCGGTGTCCTGAAATGTTCGCAAATAAACAAAATGGGGGTGTTCTGAAGACGCTTCTAAGAACACTCGCGGTGTCCGGGGAGTGTTCGTAGGGGGTGTCCTGAGGACGCTGTCCGTACTGTTCTCTGTCAAGTTGAATGTGTCCTAAGAACACTCGCGGTGTCCTGAAATGTTCGCAAATAAACAAGATGGTGGTGTTCTGAAGACGCTTCTAAGAACACTCCCGGTGTCCTGGAATGTTCGTAGGGGGTGTCCTGAGGACGCTGTCCGTATTGTTCTCTGTCAAGTTGAATGTGTTCTAAGAACACCTGTGGTGTCCTGAAAGGTTTGCAAATAAACAAAATGGGGGTGTTTTGAAGACGCTTCTAAGAACACTCGCGGTGTCCGGGGAGTGTTCGTAGGGGGTGTCCTGAGGACGCTGTCCGTATTGTTCTCTGTCAAGTTGAATGTGTCCTAAGAACACTCGCGGTGTCCTGAAATGTTCGCAAATAAACAAGATGGTGGTGTTCTGAAGACGCTTCTAAGAACACTCGCGGTGTCCGGGGAGTGTTCGTAGGGGGTGTCCTGAGGACGCTGTCCGTATTGTTCTCTGTCAAGTTGAATGTGTCCTAAGAACACTCGCGGAGTCCTGAAATGTTCGCAAATAAACAAGATGGTGGTGTTCTGAAGAAGCTTCTAAGAACACTCCCGGTGTCCTGGAATGTTCGTAGGGGGTGTCCTGAGGACGCTGTCCGTATTGTTCTCTGTCAAGTTGAATGTGTCCTAAGAACACTCGCGGTGTCCTGAAATGTTCGCAAATAAACAAGATGGTGGTGTTCTGAAGACGCTTCTAATGACACTCGCGGTGTCCGGGGAGTGTTCGTAGGGGGTGTCCTGAGGACGCTGTCCGTATTGTTCTCTGTCAAGTTGAATGTGTTCTAAGAACACCCGCGGTGTCCTGAAATGTTCGCAAATAAACAAAATGGGGGTGTTCTGAAGACGTTTTTGAGAACACTCCCGGTGTCCTCGAATGTTCGTAGGGGGTGTCCTTAGGACGCTGTCCGTATTGTTCGTTGTTAATTTGAAAGTGTTCTAAGAACTATTGCGTTGTTCTGAAATGTTCGTAGGGGGTGTCCTGAAAACGGTGTCCGTATTGTTCGCTGGCAAGTTCAAAGTGTTCTAAGAACACTCACATTGTTCGCGGACATTAAAAGTTTCCCATAGATCATAGTTGAAATGTTTGACTCTATGGATGTGATATGCTGCGGTGGTTGTTGCCAGGGCATAGAGTCTTGGGTGCATGGCTCATGACCCAAGACTCTATGCCCTGGCAACAACCACCGCAGCATATCACATTCATACTTGCTTATAACTTTGGGTGAAAAACAAATGTATAAGGAACAAAGGTATTAGATACTATGGATGTGATATGCTGCTATGGTTGTCCTTATTATTGTATACTTACTGTTTGGTCTAGTAATGGGAGTCCATGTTTTTCTTCTTCATTTCTGTGATAAAAGAAAATAGCATGTTAGTATTAGTATTTTGTAATGACTTATTACATTGTATAAGCAATATACTTTTATTTTTTTTCGACCCTCATATTTAGTAGAGTACAAATCAGAGTACTGTGCAATTTGCTCAGTTTCTGTATTTGTTGCTAAAATCATTGGGTCTGTGGGAGAACAAACAATCCATGTTGGATTAAAAAAAACCCTTTTTCTGTTATGCAACAGTTTATTTGTTTGTTTGTTTTCAGTGTTCACTTGTTGTTTCTGGCTAATGCTTTATACTTTGCTTTGTATTTTTTTTGGAGCAGTAACAGATTCTTCATTTGTTTTGATATTATAAAATTTTGGAGCAGTTAGATACCAATTGGCGTATTCTAACTGTCTATTGTTTGGCCTAATTTAGTGGTATTCATTTATCTGATTAGTTGTTGTAGAATCTTTGAGCTGTTAGATAGCTTTTGGAGTATTCTAACAGTTTATATTATTTTAACACACATTTATAATTTTGGGACAGTTAGATACCAATTGGCATATTCTAACTGTGTATTTTTTGGTCTCATTTAGTGGTATTCATTTATCTGATTAGTTGTTGTAGAATCTTTGAGCAGTTAGATAGCTTTTGGAGTATTCTAACAGTTTATATTTTTTTAACACAAATCTACTTAAAGGTTTAAATACAGTTTATTTATCAAATTTTGGTTTTAAGAACATCAAATAAGCGTTTGTAAGATTTGCTGGTAATCTCTGCTTTAGAGTAATGGTACTATCATTACATTCAAACCATCCACATTTCTTTTTTATATATGCAGTGTAGTGCCCTGAATTGGTTGTGGCTCCTGCCTGGTAGATTATACCTATTGTTGTGAAGGTTTTCTTACCAGTGATATTTGACCATGTGTGAATCCAGTCAGCTTGCAGTTGTTTTTGGTACCATCTGCATTGTAACGTAGAAGCATTAGTATTACATATTTACTATGTGTTTGTATTATTAACGTGGAGTGATTATCTGAATTGCAGGTAGAGCATAATCTACCATGGTTTGCATTTTGTACAAGTTGCTGAAATGGAATGGATTCACAATTTGGTATTGATATATATATGAAGCGTTCATTGGGGATTTCTTCTTGTGTCACATTGTTGCAGAGAGTGCATGTATGTTTCCACATGTATGAAATCTGAAAGATTTAATTTATAGGTATGTTTTTGTTTTCCAGTACTTGTAGTAAGTACATTAGAAATTCTTGTGGATCTTCCTGTGAGTTTATAGTGAATTTCACCATTCCAGCACAGTAGTCCAATTGTCGTCTTATTCCAAAAACACTATATGTGTTGTCAGGATTGTTTGCTGCATTTCTGTGAAGTACTAACATTTGCAAACACAATGGGTCTGTACTGTGTAAGTAAATGTTGTCAACATTTGGTTGTAATTGAAATAGAATATTCATTGCTACATTTGCATAGCAGCTTTCACCAACTATATTTGAGAATTTAAATGGTCCAGGTAGTTCTGTATCTAACTGCTGTTTTTGGAGTTTGTCTTCCTTCTTTAAAGAAGTACCTGGTTTACTTTCTCTAATTCATTCTTTTTTGTTTGTGGTACTTGATGAAGTATTAGTTTCTTTTACTCTCTTTGGAGGATTTGCAGTGACGTCCTGTTGCATTTCTGTTTGATTTAGTTTTCTTTTACAACGTTTTAGTTTTTGTGGAACAGAATATGTGTTTAGATGGGGAGTGTATAGTGAGCGAAGTCTATTATATTCTAAAATGCAAGGAATATCAGCATTTACTTTACTTGCATCAAAGTTGATTAGAAATAGACCGTCAAGTGTACGTAAGCGTGATAGTGCTACGTAGCTCATGCCTTCTTTAAAGACTGTGTTACCAATATCTATCATTGCTTTGTCTAGGGTAAGACCTTGTGATTTATGAATCGTGACTGCGTATGCAAGAGTTAGAGAAAATTGTTCTCTGCGTACATACATATCTTTGAAGAGAAGGAATCTAGCTGTTGAGCGTTGTAGGGGAGGATTGGTCCAAAAGACCCCCCCTTGCCTACATACCCTCCCCAGGTGAGGGCCATGGCTCATCGGGCGTCCCCTCCTTACCACCAGGGCCCAGGTGGTGGATGGCTCACCTGCTGAAGACATTGCCCAAACGTATTGAATTTAGCTAGGCCTCAGAAACCATTGTGTCTAATAGAGATGGGGTGAGCTCGGTGCGCTGCAGCGCGGCCCCCACCTTTGGAGAGTTTCAACTATCCCTGTGGCCACAGCTCCCTGGCAGATCCGCTGTGAGCCCGTTCCCAAGAACAAGACGGGCATGAGCTAGTGTAAAATGCCAACACTGTAACGTTTCACCTTCCGTATCACTGCTCCCAACATGACCCGGCCAGCAGAGCCTGGAAAAAGAACTGTAAAATGGCCATTGGGCAAACGCAAAAGCTCCCAAATACTAATGCCAAAACTATCTGCAATGGGCGCATTTTCTGATTAGAAAACCTGTAAAATGTACAGATATGGCAGAATACATGTTCACATGGCATTAGCAATGAAACACCCACACTACTGCAGTTATGTGCAAATAGTAGAAGCGTCCCGGGGGGTTATTTGTTATGCGTATCCTTGAAAAGTTCACACCCCACGGTCCCGCGCCATAACCGAACTAATGCTGCTAGAGTGCAAAGAAAGACAAATGCAACCATACTGAGGGCTCATGTGAAGGACGCGCGAGAATGCACCCTTCATGTGTGTATGTCTAAGCCCCTTATGTGCCACTACCGTCACGTACGGTGGCGAGTCGTTTTCTATGTGCTCCACCAACCTCACTACTACCTCACTTACTGCAAATGTATATGCATATAACCAAATGTTGTAGTTGTTAAAAAATAGTGTACAAATAATGTGCTCAGACTGGCTATATTTGAGAGACATTTAGCAAAGTTAAAATGTATGTTTTGGAATGATTCAAATGAGTATTGTATAGTATTTGAATGTTTATGATGCTTTCACCTAAAATCGGCAACACACGAGGAAGATACCTTTGTGAATATGTGCAAGGCCATTCCCCCTCCCTCCCTGCGAAGACTGCCAAACAAGAGAGCAGAGGCCCGCGCCGCGCTGCTCCACCTCCCCCAACTAGGCTGGAGCCGCTTCAAAGATTTGTAGTCCCCTCTGCAGCACCCAAGGCCACTGCCCGCCACCTGCATTATTTACAGCCCAGCAGTAAACCTCCGCCTGAATACACAAATCCAGGGGCGCCCTCCCTTAAACCCCACAACCCACCGGATCACCTTAGATTAATGACCCCTGTAAAATTAGGACACCCAATATTATGGCAACAGCGCAGCAGCACATTCATAACGACTTCTAACAAGACAGGAGGACGCGTACCACCGGTCCCATGCCCTGAGACCTAGCCCCACGACCTATGGTACCCGGTCAACAGGACACTGGTAACCATGCACTGATGAATCGCCATCAAACCCCTCTCAAGGTTCATTCCTCCTGTGTTGCATTAACCTGTAGAATAACCTGTTGAAAGATTTACTAAAGAAGATAATATTGCAATAACTGAATGACTGCGGTGTGCATGGCCTAGGGCAAATAAGTCAGGAAAAGACATTCATCTCTGACACTGGCCACAGTGGCACAACAACACCGCCCAGATGAACCCAGCAGACCTGCCAGGCCCAGCCCAACCCACGAGGCTGACCAGTGACGTCCTCCAGCCAAGGCCAACCACATCGCAGCAGCACCTATAGCTAGTCGTCGCCACCCAATCCCATTGAACTTGTGCCCCCTATAGTATGCAGGCTCTGATGATGTTTTTTGTAAATATATACGCCTGCCTTTGCTATTGTCAGACAGAGCGCTCTCGGAGTTTGCAGAGTTCTTTGCATGCCCTATTCTGATTAATAAACTCCCATTTACGCTCACCCGCACTCTGTCTTGGCCTTATTCCCATCCTGGGAGAGTCCTTCATTGTCTCTCATTGCGGGGAGGATCGTGCTGGTTGGGGACGCTTGCTTTCAGCGGTGACCCCGAAAGCGTGATTATTATTTTTTCCCAACGTATCACTACCGTCCCCTTTTGGCATGAAAATCTCCGGTCGAAAAGGGATACACACGGTGCGCCGGCTCCGGGAGGCTGCCCACCAACGCCGACCGGTATGCTCAGAAGTGCGCACTCAACAGAGAGAGGGTACGGGAGCCCGGTTGAAAAATCCCCTTTGAGTACCGCTCGCCGGAGCCGGGGCTGACTGTTGAGCGGACGGCAGCACTGCCTGGACGGACCCAGTTTCGGAGACTCTCGGTTCAAGACGGGCACGTGAGTATTGAGTGCGAGCGATCATAAAGGGAGTAGAGGAGGAAATTTAGGACAGGGAACGAGGCGGGGTAAAAAGAAGCACGTCAGTCAACTAAGGACCATCTTAAAATTTCTTTGCTTTTTCTTTGCATATGGCCATTAGGATTAAGAGGTGAATAAGAGATAAAAGTGACGGGAACCTAGCTCCGAGAGGGGGTGGAAGGCGACGCCGCATAGTGCTATCTTGACTAGTACTGGGAATATATGAAGAAGTGGAAAATAAGATAAAAGTGTCTGGCAAAGGGAGATACGGACAATATATTAGTGACTGCTATTCTTTCTATTCTTTTCTTTAGGGTTTGCGGGAAAAATAAAAGTGAGTTAGTACAAAACCAAAGAGATAAAGTAAGAGACAGAGAGTTTTACTGTAAAAGTGAAGATCAAACCTATACATATATATATATACATATATCTGAATAAGACGGACAGGGACAGCCGGCCAGGGAGGAAAGGGAGGGCAAATTAAACTGTGAATAGAGTGTTACAGAGGGGTGTGTGCACATCGTATGCGTCAGGAGATAATTTGGTGTGATGGGTGTGTAAAAATAGTCATAAATGTATAGCCATTGAGTGGTCATGGTAAGTGTGGCCAGACAAAGCTTTATAAAGACAAGAGTAATAAGGTGAAGTGAGTGTGTACCTTTCTGATTTCTGGGTTAACATTGTTGAGATTACTGATGGTTTGCTCTTGTATGTGCCCCCCAAAGAGAATAGAATAGAGGCTGTGTACAGCCATTCTTATGGTGTGCAGGCGGGGGGATGATGATACGTTTATATTGAGGTATCGAGATACATAGAGATATACAAGTACCAGGAGGGCACACAGTATGGGGGCAGAAACACCCTTATCACATACTTGCAAGAACCTACCGGGGTACGCAGAGCGGATTAAGAAATATCATGACCAATGGATCACAGAGTTGAAGGGAGAGGGGTTGCCCCAGATATGGCCCGAAGGGGGTTCATTTGACAAAAGTGTCCTAGATATGGTAGCCACATGCATTTCTTTGAAATACAAGGGGAAGCAGTTGCATAATAGGAGAGAAATATTAGATCTCTGGAGGCTGTTTGAAGAGATACCGCTGCCTAAGGCAAAAATATTAAATCCTGATCTACCATCTACCACTGACAATCCACTAATGATACAAAAAGATGATAAAGCATTGCCAGACGAAGAGCCACCAATAGAGGTAATAAGTTTATACCCAATACTAAACAAGCCAGTGCCCACAGAGGGGTACAGTGACCCCACTTATGTGCCTCCCCCGACAACTACTACAACCCAAAGGCCAACGGCACCCCCGCCATACGAGAGTACTAGGGAGCGAGCCCAGGTGAGCACACCAAGGGTGGACATAGAAAAACTAACAGACGATCTAGAGTCAAGGCTCTCGATAGCCAAAGACGAGCTCTCGAGGATAAAAAGCATATGTGAGTGAACAGCACTTAATGCAGCGAGATCAGAGCACGCGTCTAGAGCGCAGAGCGAGGGTAGAACACTTGAAGAAGGGTGGAAAAAAGGTGAGATACTGTTCAGAATCCAAGAAGAACCAACCCGAATAATTGAACTAGAGACAAGAGAGGGATGTACTGACGATGAAGAGAGGCCTATAGGGGACAGGGAGGAGCTACTAAGTGATATAAGGGACGATTTGGAGGAAAGCGACAGGTTGAGTATGGCAATGGGAGGGGGAAGCGAAGGGTTGGATGGTGCATGTTCAATGAGAACACTGGATGATGAGTGGACGGGGCGATTAAGAAACCGGGTGGGGAAAATGGCATCATTGGGAAAATCAGGAGTGAAGACGGGTACAGATACAACAATGAAGGGAAAGTTGCAGCTCCCGCTAATACATAGGGGAGGAGGGAGGCCGAATTACATACCCTGGGCTCAGATGGATAAGGCCAACTTACTAAAGTTATTGCCCCTGTTATCGGGAGGGGCGAGCAAGTGGATATACGCCTTTGAGAAACACACTGCCGGGGTACCCCTAGCAATAGGGGATGTGAAGAGCTTGCTTGTATCAGCAGTGGGGGATCAGGCCGATAGAGTATGGGTCAAGGCTGGGTTCCCAGGAGTAACATTAGACTGCGATCGCCATGATGGGGCCTCCTTTAACACAGTGCGTGCAAGGGTATGGGATGCTTTGCGGGAAACGTTTCCAGACAACCCAAACTTGCAGTCAGTAATGCCGTGTACAATGAATGACGGGGAAGATGCTATGGATTACATTTTTCGGGTCCAAGAGATGTGGAGAGCAGAAACGGGTACGCCCTGGTATCAATCGACATCTTTATTTTACTTCATTATAAAGAGGGGGTTGCCAAAGGAGGTGCAAAAGGCGCTCGACAAGATAGCAGGTATTGAAGTGAAAGGATGGCCTGAGATTCAGAGCATAATAGTGCACCACTGTAAACGAAAAAAAGAAAGGGAGAAGGAGGTGGCGCAGAAAATATTGGCAAACGAAGCGAAACTAGTGCAGACAAAGTTGGTGAAGGTCGCAGCAGCAGTAGCCGCGCTCCCACACAGCAGGGAGGGAGATGAGGATGAGGAGGGGCTGGTAGCAATACAAGAAAGGATGGCAACTAATTGGGCGGGAGCAGGACAGCGGCAGTGGAACGAGCAGGAGCAAGGCTGAGGTCTGCAGTGGCAAGAGTGGGGCCCTCGAGGTGGACGAGGTGGGTACAGGGGCCAAAGAGGAGGTGGACCGGGGTATGGGGGTATGGGAGGAAATGGATGGCAGGGTCCCAGAGGAGCGCAAGGGAGTTGTTGGAACTGCGGGAGGTGGGGACATTACTCTAGGGAGTGCAGAAGCAGACCCAACAACGGATTTCAAGAGGCAGAACATTATGGCCATCCCCATCTGGGGAGCCCATATGGTCTCCCAATGGGACAACAACAAAGAAACCCAGGCCAGGGGTACAATGAGCAACAACAGGGGCATCAATACAGAACACAGAATCACCCACAAAACAATGACACTATGCACTACACGCCAGGCAACCCTTTTGCGACAACAGCAAACGGAGCCCCCGCACCAGCCCCCTATAGTGGCGTGTCAGTGGTTTCAGGGAGCGTGTTCATCCAGGGGGGGGCAATGAGACACCCCGCATAGGACAGCCCACAGAGAACACTTGCGTGTCCAGTTCTATCTACCACCTACGATGCAGCAGAGGAACCATTGGTAGGGGCGCAGATAGGAGACAAGCAGTTCATATTCATGGTGGATTCGGGAGCGGAGAAATCATGTATTAGGGAGGGCCGGTTCCCGTTATCTAACAGGAAGTTAGAGACGCAGGGGTTCTCTGGGGCTGTAATTGAAGTTCCTTACACAGAAGCATTGGATGTGACAGTAGGGGGCAAAACTGTGAAAACACCCTTACTGTATTACGAACACTCGCCAATAAATTTACTAGGGAGGGATCTTCTTAGCAAACTCAATATGACAATATCATTCACAGAGAGGTATAGTGTGCTCAACACCAGAAATATGCCCATTACGTTTGATGCTGGTAGTACAGGCTCACAAAACTGCACCAGAAATACGTGGTTTGCCAGTGGATGAGAGAATGTTTATTGAAGGACTAAAGACACTGGCCCTCATAATTCCTGAGCTAAGAAGAATGGATTGGAGAATACCGGCAGAGTTTCTCTTCCGCCCAATAGTGCACCCTGACATAGCACCAGGATCAGTGGTATCATTAGACTTGAACGCTGTACAGGTATCAGCAAAAATGATCTCTGTGTTTGGAATGGACATAGAAGGATGTGAATGGCGTACAGTACTGTGTACCAATGCCAACATTGCTCTGCGAGACTTAACTGATGAGGATCTCTTTTCAGATTCAGAGGGGGATGGTGAAATAGTAATGGAAATAGCAATGCCCTGTGACATTTTGATTCAGGCCAGAGAGATTCCTGTCCAACTGATGGCAGTGGTGGGAGCACCACCGTCATTCTTTGATGATGACATGAGACTAGTACCAAATAATTTATGGACAACAGGCCCCCATGACGTAGGGTTGTTGCATGGAGTACAGCCAGTGATAATAAAGATCAAACAGGGAGCAATTCTACCCTGAGTGAAACAATATCCACTGTCCCGCGAAGCAGAAGAAGGGATACAAGAGACAATAAATGCACTACTAGCACAAGGGATAATAGTGCCTTCAAACTCCCAATGCAACACATGCATTTACCCAATTAAAAAAGCAAAAGGAGGGTCTTGGAGGATGATCCAGGATTTACGCCCCCTAAATGATGTAATTCAGAAAGAGTTCCCCTTGGTCCCGAACCCTGCATCAATACTATGCAGCATCCCAAAAACAGCATCACATTTCACAGTGGTTGATTTGAAAAACGCATTCTTCTCCATCCCCTTAGCTGAAGAGAGCAGATATCTGACAGCGTTTACACTAGGGGGAACGAGATATGAACATTGTAGATTACCACAGGGATACTGTGAGAGCCCAAGCATATTCAATCGCATACTACATGAAGACTTAGGAAACTTATCAGTTGAGAGCACAATCATTCAGTACGTAGACGATTTACTCGTCTGTGCACAGGACGAAGAAACATGTCGAAAAGATTCTATAACACTACTGACCCTGTTGGCTAATAAGGGGTACAAAGTAGACAAGGAAAAGCTACAATACTGTCTGACAGAAGTCCTATACTTGGGACAGTTAATATCAAAAGATGGAAAAAGAATAATCCCCGACAGGGTAGAAGCAATAAGATCAGTACGAGAACCCACAACAGTGAAGGAGATGCAAAAATTCTTGGGAATGTGTAACTATTGCCGAGCATGGATATTAGATTATGCAGCATACACCAGACCCTTACTAGAAGCGCTCAAGGAGGCACAACAGGAGAACATGAAAATAGAATGGTCAGAAGAAATGAGCACCTCCTTTAAATCATTAAAAGAGTTGATTTCAAGAGCTCCAGTACTCGCAAATCCTGATTATGGGCGCGAGTTTTACCTGTTCTCACACTGCAAGGGAACACTCATGACCGCTGTACTGACACAGAAGACGTCCCTAGGACACAAACCTTTGGCTTACTATAGTGGCACTTTGGATGCTGTGATGCAAGGACATTTTGCGTGCGAGCAATCGCTCGCTGCAGCCGCGTTCACAATTGAGAAAAGTGCCACAATAGTAATGGGATGCCCTGTGACATTGTTTGTGGAGCATTCATTATTTGCAATACTTGAGAGGTCAAAGAGTACGTTGACCACACAGCGGGCAACTGCCTATGAACTAATATTGTCCAGCGCCAATATCCATGTGGTGCGATGCAGGACAGTGAATCCAGCAACATTCATTACAGAAGCGTGCACACTAGAGGACATGCAGGAACACGATTGTGCAACTTACACAGGAGAAAGAGGGGAGGACACAGTGGTGTGGGAGAATGCTCTGAGCGAGGGGGAAGTGTACTTTGTTGATGGGTCAGCATCAATTGACGTGGACACAGGAGAAAAACATGTGGGTATGGCAGTGGTGAGGTTAGAAGACGGTGAGTATGAGACACTAGTGCAGTACCGCCTTCCATCACATTACTCCGCACAAGCAGCAGAACTGATTGCCCTCATAGAAGCACTACATGCAGCTAAAGGTTGTGCAGTGACAATCTACACAGATTCAGCTTACATGACGACAACAGTACATGGAGGTCTGGCGAGATGGGGGCGGAGGGGGTTTCGACGAGCAGATGGAACTCCAGTGCAGCATGCAGAATTGCTGAACGAGTTAATTGAGGCCCTACAAGATCCCACAGCGGTAGCCATAGTGAAGTGCCAAGCACATACATCCAACACAGATGTTGTGTCTTTGGGAAACGCGACAGCGGACGCTGCTGCCAAGGAAGCTTCCTACTTTCAGAAATATGAAGCAGGTGAGTACATGCTGCAGCACAAGACAAACGAGGAGCTCCCAGAAGGGTACAATATGATGCCTATATCACAAATACTAGAATTACAGGAAGGTGCAAATGCAGATGAAAAATTGATGTGGGCAAAACGAGGGTGCAGCCAATCGGCGACAGACTTACTCTGGCGACAAAATAACTCAGGAAAAGTGGTAATGCCAGTAAAGTTATTGGAAATTGCGTTCCAACAGCTACACTTCCCAGCACACAATACGAAACAGCACATTGCAGCGGAGATACAGGAGGAGTGGTTCGCGCCCTGTCTTCAGGAGCACTTATCTCGATTGAAACTGGAATGCACAACATGTCAGATATACAATTCAGGAATGACATTACGTACGCTCCGGGGAACAATACCAAAACCAATTGGGCCATTAAGAGAGCTACATATCGACTACGCGGACATGGGAGAAAGGTGTAATGGGGCACGTTACATTATTGTGGTTGTATGCCCATTTTCAAGGTGGGTAGAAGCCGGCCCATGTGCACGACCTGATGCTAAAAGCGCTGCGAAGTTCCTAGTCAGGGAAGTATTTCCGCGCTGGGGAATTTGTGACGTGATTCGCTCAGACAACGACACTCACTTTGTAAATGAGCTCTTCAAGGAAGTAACAACACTGTTGGGAATAAAGCATAAATTGTGCTCGATTTATCATCCTCAAAGTAATGGCGTAGTGGAAAAGATGAACGGCCTGTTAAATGGAAGATTATCGAAACTATGCTTTTCATTAAAAAAGAACTGGATTTACTGTTTGCCCCTTGCGCTGTTTGAGCTGAGAAATCAGCGAAGCAAGGACCACCATTTGTCCCTGCACGAGATCGTGACTGGGAGACGAATGCACACAGCACACTCACCATTGCGCGAACACTCAGATGCACACAGGAGCGCTGCGATATTGGGAGACGAGTTCACAGACTATTTGAAAAAATTAACAAGGGCAGCGCGCGCAATATCAAAGCAGCTCTCTCCACCTTTCACGAGAGAGGAGGGAAACACAACAGGGTCTGTTACGGAGCCTGAAACACAGCTACAGCTGATGCCGGGTGAATTCATTTATGTCAGGAGTTTTGTGCGCCGGTGGAACGCACCACGGTTCCATGGCCCATACAAAGTAGTGTTTTGCACGACCACAGCTGTAAAAGTGAAGGGCCTGAAGTATTGGATACATTTGACGGATGTACGAAGGGCATATAATAATGTGCAGGAAGAGGTGGATGACGGGGCACAGACAACAGCAAACAATGCAAATGAACAGAATGTCTGAATATGGACTTGTGTGTGTGGCAGTAATGCACCTGAATGAAAAAGTGGCTGATAAGTATACTTGCATTTAAGGGTATTAAAAAAAAAATATATATATATGTATTTATTTTGTGGACTTATATATACCTAACGATGTGATAAAAATATGAAGTGTCTACTCCCTTGTCTGTGCATCCCCAACCCTACAGCCCTACCCGTTTCCATTCCCTTTCAATATATAATGGCACTGGTAGTGCCAACAAAATGTTTACATTCATGCACTTAATGCACTTTTATATTTCAAACAGGAGCTACCATGGCATCTAACGGGCAGCCTGCAACGGATAGATTTATTAGATTTAGAGAGTTGTTAACTGAGAGATGCAGATATTTGTATGAGTGTGGATTATCTGTGTGTGTGTTACATTGTTTTTTACAATAATGTTTGGCCTGGTTACATATTGGCTCATAGCGTTCATCTCTATCGAGATGAATGAGGGGGGAGGGATTAACAGCACTACTGTGACCAATGCAACTGCAAGTGTAAATAATAAGGAAGGTGATTATCTGGTATGGGACGGAACTAAACTTGTATGGGGCTATTATACCACACCATCTAATGCTGTCATCTCGAAAAATGAAGGGCTACAGGGTGAAATGCAAAATAACACAGTGTCTCCGCCAAAAATATCTAATTACAATGCCCACAGTTTAAATGACAGAAACCCTTCCACCATATCCTGGTTGTATAACACCCCTACCAGCCAGCCTGCCCCCATAGCAAAAACACACTGACAGACAACATGAAAGAGGAAAATGAAAGAATGATAGCAACACATGAAATATTATACGATGATTGGGCAAAGCGGGGCGGGAAGGAGAAAGGGGGGCCCACTTTCTCTATTGCCCATGAAGCGGGAAGTACATTAGGAAAAGAAATAACAGACGAAAAAGGGAAGTGGGGAGGAGGAAGTATGATGAGTACTATGGGTTAGGACTAGATAAAATGGAAGACCCACAACACCCCCACCAGACAAATAAATGGTATGCGGATATGAGTGCAACAGCTAAACAAACAACAAATGAGAGCTGTTATGTCTGCTCCCTCATTCCCCATGCTTCAGGCACCCCCAAAGTATTGTTACCCAAAGAGTTGCCTATTGTGGATGCCCAATGTCTCCTTCATCTCACATTGTGCAGAATTAAGAACACCTTCCAGGCACATGAAGTTACTTTTAGAATGCTGCAGAAAGAGAAAACTTGCTACCCAAAGACGGTAGGAGTGATATGTCTGGAAGAACCATTTTTTATAATACAAGGGACACTTTTTTCAGACAACAAGTGGAAGGACGAAGAAGTAATGTGTAAGGCTGAAGCGCTGAGGGGTGTGGCACCAGAGAAATTGCAATGAATAGAAAAAACGTGCACACCAGTATGGAAGGAACACATTTCAAAATTAACTTGGGTAACAGCCATTGAAAAGCCCTTCAAGCTGCAGAAAGAAATAGACTATGAACTATGTTTTATAGGAGAGGGGAAAGCCTCCATGGGGACAAACCAGAACTGTAACAAGACCATCACCATCCCAGATTTACGAAAAGGGACAGCGGCCCTGATGGACACTTATTGGGTATGTGGCAATCAGGCATACCTGCACCTCCCACAATCATGGAGTGGCAGCTGCTCAATGGCCATTCTGCACTCAGCACTAATGGTAATACCAGAAAGCCACATTGATGGGAGCAAAAGGACGTGAGAAAACACCCAACAGAGCGCAGACCAGCCCACTGCAGAGTCACAAATCTATGTCTTGTCTTCTGGGAGCAAGGAAGAGGTGCTGTCCCGAAACAGACGAGCATCAAACTACATATCAAAAGCATCGTCAGAGTTGTTGGCACAGATCCCAGACAGATACAGATTATTCAGCTCGGCAGAAACATTCTTCCCAAGTATCCAGGCAAGAGCAAGCGCAAAATGGCTCCAGATAACACGTTGGGAGCTGATCCAGCTGGCAAATGACACTGAAGAAGGGTTCAACGTAATAAAGGTGGAACTAAGAGCATTACGGCTGATGACCATGCAAAACAGGTATGTCTTGGACCTGTTGATGGCGATGTATGGAGGTGTTTGCCGAAAAATCGGAAGTGCCTGCTGCACTTTCGTACCTTCTGAAGACGCAGACAATGGCTCCCTGTCCCATGTGATCGAAGCAGTACATAACCTAGGAGAAAGAATGAAAATGGAAGGCGGAGCAGAAGAAAGCATGTTGTTCGACAATGTCTTCTCCTGGGTTCCATCATGGCTGGGAATGACTGTGAAATTTTTGATGCCAGCTGTGGTGTTCCTCCTCTTTATTTTTTGCCTGTGCCAGGTAGGTCTTCGATGTTGTGCTAACGCAGTACCTAATGGTGCAATGATGATGGTGACAATGGGCAACACCCGTGGTACAATACAAACTATGCAGGAAATGCAGGTACAAACAGGAACAGATGACACACCCAGATATCAGATAGTGCCTAGGTATCATGACAAGGATATCGTAGATAAATTGTGGCATACCACCATCAGAGAGCCCCGTGTACTAGAATGGTACCAGGAGGTGTGGGTAGACTTGGAAGGAGAGAGCGGATGTATATACCTGACTTGTACCCCAGATGAGTATGCTAGGAGAGGTGAGAGCTTAAGGGGGGTGTGCAGAGCGTGGATGCCCATAAGAGGCACACCAGCATGGGATGACGCAATAATTGACGAAGAAGAGTGCAGGAGATTGGAGGATTTAAAGAATTTGTTACTTAAGTAACGAAAGGGGGGAAATGTAGGGGAGGAATGGTTACTTGGCACTATATCAAGATTTATAGGCGCAGTTTTAGCAGTAGCGGTAGCTGAATTCTTGTTAATTGTTTTCTGTTTCGTTTTACATTTTGATAGAGGCGGCAAAGTTTCTGTACTTGAAGCTTGTTTTGTTTTGCTAAATGACTGTATTAGCTGTTTTGTTCGAACCTTTTTTTTACAAATTCTGCTAGAGATGGATGCTTATTTTGGACACTTCTATTTTCATTTGCTCTACTTCTGCGTTGCTTTCTACAGACTTGCTTTTTGGTAGGCATTCTTTGGGGTCTGTTGAAAGAAATAAAGAAGGTATGGGTTGGACTGTTCTGCAATGTATCTGTGCTGTGTGCATGAGTGTCTGAGTCTGATGGTAAAGATGTATGTGATGGTGTGTGATTGTGCACTGGGCAACTACAATTAGTTGCAATGGCTATTCTTGAATTTGTGTGTTACTATACTGGGGTTCAGATGACAGTAGAAAGTAAGCTAGTGGTGAGGAGAAGCACAAATAGTAAATCTAATGGTATAGCATTAAAACAGTTTTTTGTTCTACAATACTAACATTCTAGGGGCTGAGTTATGTGATTTGTGCACCGAAAAACAGGGATTTGTGTGCCATTCTGCTTGCAAATCCCTGTTTAACAAATGGGGATATGTGGGCAGAATGGTGCACAATCTCTGTTTTGTGGCACAAAAATATCATGAATGAACCCAACAGTGTGTTTGAATAACAATAAAAATATTATGGTGGTATTTAACTTACTTTTTTGTGTGGAATGAGCAGGTTTCTTTTGAGTTGTTGTTTGTACTTCAGATTCTGCTGCTGCATTTCAGAAGAGTGGTCTTCACTGCAATTGTAAAGGAAAGAAGTTAGTAATTGTGTGTGTTAATAGCACTGATGTTAATTTAGACATTGATTTTTATGTGTTTGTAGAAGTATTCTTGTTTGATATCTGAACATAGTGTGTGCATGCAATTTTGTTTGACTATGTGCAGTCTTTATATTTTACTTTAAATATGTTAGTTCAACATGCTTTGCAAATGTGTGTAAAAAGAAATTAAATAGCAGATAGGTTTGGAAGGGACAGTTGATTATAGCAGATGGGAAAAATGACAGTAAGTTCATTTTATAGGTTATACAGGTTAAAAGGCAGTTAATCTGTTTATATGCATTTATAAGAATTGTACATGTACTATACAGAAAATATGCATACCTGTAGTTTGTGTTCATGCATATGGATATGCATGCTGCTGCAAGTAGTAATCTTGGAGACTTGTACAGTAGTTCTTGTAGTGGGTGCTTTCCAATGATATGGCACTTGTACTCAGAGTGATTAACAGTACATTTGAAGTGCTGATCTATGATGTTGGAGTTCGATGTAGAGGTCTTGGATCTGATTGGTGGATGGTTGTGTGACTGTTTAGCTGTATCCAATCAGGGAATAGGACAGAGAGTGAAGTGGAAATGGTAGAAGGGCTGTCCATGTTACGATATGTCCGCGGACATGACGGTAGTCCACGGACATCGCGTGTTACATACGGGGATTTCGGGGTGGGGAGGTATGCAAATGAGAATGAGCAGAGCAAGGGATTGGTCAGTAAAGTTTAGTGGGTGTGTTGTGTCGGGATAGAGTTTGTCAGAAAGTCTTTTTCCTGAAAGAAGAACAGATAGCTATGGCTGTGTGGTTCAGAAAACAGATTGTCTGGATTTTGGGAGATTCGCCCACCCCCCGCTCATGTCCGTGTATCTTTCTCCCTCCCGCCCACCCCCTGCTCATGCCCTGCTCATGCCCCGCTCGTCTCTCCCACCCCCATGTGTCTCTCCCACCCCTGTTCATGTCCGTGTGTCTCTCCCCACCCGCCGCCCACCCCCCGCTCATGTCCGTGTGTCTCTCCCCACGACCCGCACATGTCCGTGCGTCTCTCCCCACCTGCTGCCCACCCCCCGCTCATGTCCGTGTGTCTATCCCCACCCGCCACCCACCCCCTGCTCATGTCCGTGTGTCTCTCCCCACCCGCCGCCCACCCCCCGCTCATGTCCGTGTGTCTCTCCCCACCCCGCGCTCATGTCCGTGTGTCTCTCCCCACCAGCCGCCCACCTCCCGCTCATGTCCTGTGTGTCTCTCTCCACCCGCCGCCCACCCCCGCTCATGTCCGTGTGTCTCTCCCCACCTGCCGCCCACCCCCCGCTCATGTTCTGTGTGTCTCTCTCCCTCCCCCTCACCCCCGCTCATGCCCCGTGTGTCTCTCTCCCTCCCCCACACCCCTGCGTGTCTCTCCCCCTCCCACCCACCCCCCGCTCATGCCCCGTGTGTCTCTCCCCACCAGCCGCCCACCCCCCGCTCATGTCCTGTGTGTCTCTCCCCACCCACCGCCCACCCCCGCTCATGTCTGTGTGTCTCTCCCCCTTCCGCCCACCTCCCGCTCATGCCCCGTGTGTCTCTCTCCCCTTCCCCCACGCCCCCGCGTGTCTCTCCCCCTCCCACCCACCCCCCGCTCATGCCCCGTGTGTGTCTCCCCCTCATGCCCACCCCCGCTCATGCCCCGTGTGTCTCTCCCCTTCCCGCCCACCCATGTCCCGTGTGTCTTTCCCCCTCCCCACCACCCCCGCTCTTGCCCCGTGTGTCTATCCCCCTCCCGCCCACCCCCGCTCTTGCCCCGTGTGTCTTTCCCCTCCCGCCCACCCCTGCTCTTGCCCTGTGTCTCTTTCCCCCTCCCGCCCACCCCCGCTCTTGCCCCATGTCTCTTTCCCCCTCCCGCCCACCACAGCTCTAGCCCCGTGTCTCTTTCCCCGTCCCGCCCACCCCCACTCTTGCCCCGTGTCTCTTTCCCCTCCCGCCCACCCCTGCTCTTGCCCCGTGTCTCTTTCCCCCTCCCGCCCACCCCCGCTCTTGCCCCGTGTCTCTTCCCCCTCCCTCCCACCCCCACTCTTGCCCCGTGTCTCTTTCCCCCTCCCGCCCACCCCCGCTCTTGCCCCGTGTCTCTTTCCCCCTCCCGCCCACCCCCGCTCTTGCCCCTTGTCTCTGTCCCCCCTCCCACTGACCCCGGCTCTTGCCCCGTGTCTCTTTCCCCCTCCCACCCACCCCCGCTCTTGCCCCGTGTCTCTTTCTCCCCCTCCCGCCCACCCCCGCTCTTGCCCTGTGTCTCTTTAAATCTCCCTCCCACCCCCGCTCTTGCCCCGTGTCTCTTTCCCCCTCCCATCCATCCCCGCTCCTGCCCCCTGTCTCTTTCCTCCTCCAGCCCACCCCCGCTCTTGCCCCGTGTCACTTTCCCCCTCCCGCCCACCCCCACTCTTGCCCCGTGTCTCTTTCCCCCTCCCGCCCACCCCCGCTCTTGCCCCGTGTCTCTTTCCCCCTCCCGCCCACCCCCGTTCTTGCCCCGTGTCTTTCCCCTCCTCCCGCCCACCCCCACTCTAGCCCTGTGTCTTTCCCCCTCCCACCCACCCCCGCTCTTGCCCCGTGTCTTTCCCCCTCCCGCCCATCCCCACTTTTGCCCCGTGTCTTTCCCCCTCCCGCCCACCCCCGCTCATGCCCCGTGTCTTTCCCCCTCCCGCCCACCCCCGCTCTTGCCCCGTGTCTCTTTCCCCCTCCCGCCCACCCCTGCTCTTGCCCCGTGTCTCTTTAGCCCTCCCTCCCACCCCTGGTCTTGCCCCGTGTCTCTTTCCCCCTCCCACCCATCCCCGCTCCTGCCCGTGTCTCTTTCCCCCTCCAGCCTACCCCCGCTCTTGCCCCATGTCTCTTTCCCCCTCCCACCCACCCCCGCTCTTGCCCCGTGTCTCTTTCCCCTCCCGCCCACCCCTGCTCTTGCCCCGTGTTTCTTTCCCACTCCTGCCCACCCCCGCTCTTGCCCCGTGTCTCTTTCCCCCTCCCGCCCACCCCCGCTCTTGCCCCATGTCTCTTTCCCCCTCCCGCCCACCCCCGCTCTTGCCCCGTGTCTCTTTCCCCCTCCCACCCAACCCCGCTCTTGCCCCGTGTCTCTTTCCCCCTCCCGCCCACCCCCGCTCTTGCCCAGTGTCTCTTCCCCCCCCGCTCTTGCCCCATGTCTCTGTCCCCCCTCCCGCCGACCCCCACTCTTGCCCTGTGTCTCTTTCCCCCTCCAGACCACCCCCGCTCTTGCCCCGTGTCTCTTTCCCCCTTCCGCCCACCCCCGCTCTTGCCCCGTGTCTCTTTCCCCGTCCCGCCCACCCCGCTCTTGCCCCGTGTCTCTTTCCCCCTCCCGCCCACCCCCGCTCTTGCCCCGTGTCTTTCCCCTCCTCCTGCCCACCCCCACTCTTGCCCCGTGTCTTTCGCCCTCCCGCCCACCCCCGCTCTTGCCCCGTGTCTTTCCCCCTCCCGCCCATCCCCGCTTTTGCCCCGTGTCTTTCCGCCTCCCGCCCTCCCCCGCTCTTGCCCCGTGTCTTTCCCCTCCTGCCCACCCCTGCTCATGCCCAGTGTGTCTCTCCCCCTCCCACCCACCCCCCGCTCATGTCCCGTGTGTCTCTCCCCCTCCCGCTCATGCCCCGCGTGTCTCTCTCCCGACCCCCCGCTCATGCCCCATGTGTCTCTCTGCCACCCCCCACCTCGCGCTCCTGCCCCGTGTCTCTCTCCACTTCCCCCTACCCCACGCTCATGCCCCGTGTCTGTTCTCCCCACCCCCGCTCATGCCCCGTGTCTGTTGTTCCCCCCAGCCCCGCTCATGCCCCGTGCCTGTCTCCTGTTCCCCCCACCCCGCGGTCATGCCCCGTGTCTATCTCCTGTTGCCCCCCAAACCCCTGCTCATGCCCCGTGTCTCTCTCCTGTTGCCCACCACCCGCCGCTCATGCCCCATGTCTGTCTCTTGTACCACCCACCCCCCGCTCATGCCCCGTGTCTGTCTCCTGTTCCCCCACCCGCTCATGCCCCGTGTCTCTCTCCTGTTGCCCCCCCGCTCATGCCCTGTGTCTGTCTCCTGTTCCCCCCACCTGCTCATGCCCTGTGTCTCTCTCCTGTTGCCCCCACCCCCTGCTCATGCCTCGTGTCTGTCTCCTGTACCCCCACCCCCCGCTCATGCCCCGTGTCTGTCTGCTGTTGCCCCCACCCATGCTCCGTGTCTGTCTCCTGTACTCCCCCACCCCCCGCTCATGCCCCGTGTCTCTCTCCTGTTGCCCCCCACACCCTGCTCATGCCCCGTGTCTGTCTCCTATTGCCCCCAAAGCCCCGCTCATGCCCTGTGTCTGTCTCCTGTTCTCCCCACCCCCGCTCATGCCCCGTATCTGTCTCCTCTTCCCCCCACTCCCCACCCCCCGCTCATGCCCCGTGTCTGTCTCCTGTTCTCCCCACCCCCCCGCTCATGCCCCGTGTCTGTCTCCTGTTGCCCCCCACCCCCCCTCTTGCCCTGTGTATCTTTCCCCTCCCACCCACCCCTGCTCTTGCCCCGTGTTTCTTTCCCCTCCTGCCCACCCCCGCTCATGCCCCGTGTGTCTCTCCCCCTCCCACCCACCCCCCGCTCATGTCCCGTGTGTCTCTCCCCCTCCCGCTCATGCCCCGCGTGTCTCTCTCCCGACCCCCCGCTCATGCCCCATGTGTCTCTCTGCCACCCCCCACCTCGCGCTCATGCCCCGTGTCTCTCTCCACTTCCCCCTACCCCACGCTCATGCCCCGTGTCTGTTCTCCCCACCCCCGCTCATGCCCCGTGTCTGTTGTTCCCCCCAGCCCCGCTCATGCCCCGTGTCTGTCTCCTGTTCCCCCCACCCCGCGGTCATGCCCCGTGTCTATCTCCTGTTGCCCCCCAAACCCCTGCTCATGCCCCGTGTCTCTCTCCTGTTGCCCACCACCCCCCGCTCATGCCCCGTGTCTGTCTCTTGTACCACCCACCCCCCGCTCATGCCCCGTGTCTGTCTCCTGTTCCCCCACCCGCTCATGCCCCGTGTCTCTCTCCTGTTGCCCCCCCGCTCATGCCCTGTGTCTGTCTCCTGTTCCCCCCACCTGCTCATGCCCTGTGTCTCTCTCCTGTTGCCCCCACCCCCTGCTCATGCCTCGTGTCTGTCTCCTGTACCCCCCACCCCCCGCTCATGCCCCGTGTCTGTCTGCTGTTGCCCCCACCCATGCTCCGTGTCTGTCTCCTGTACTCCCCCACCCCCCGCTCATGCCCCGTGTCTCTCTCCTGTTGCCCCCCACACCCCGCTCATGCCCCGTGTCTGTCTCCTATTGCCCCCAAACCCCCGCTCATGCCCTGTGTCTGTCTCCTGTTCTCCCCACCCCCGCTCATGCCCCGTATCTGTCTCCTCTTCCCCCCACTCCCCACCCCCCGCTCATGCCCCGTGTCTGTCTCCTGTTCTCCCCACCCCCCCGCTCATGCCCCGTGTCTGTCTCCTGTTGCCCCCCACCCCCCCTCTTGCCCTGTGTATCTTTCCCCTCCCACCCACCCCTGCTCTTGCCCCGTGTTTCTTTCCCCCTCCCGCCCACCCCCGCTCTTGCCCTGTGTCTCTTTCCCCCTCCCGCCCACCCCCGCTCTTGCCCCGTGTCTCTTTCCCCCTCCTCCCGCCCACCCCCGCTCTTGCCCCGTGTCTCTTTCCCCCTCCCGCCCACCCCCGCTCTTGCCCCGTGTCTCTTTCCCCCTCCCGCCCACCCCCGCTCTTGCCCCGTGTCTCTTTCTCCCTCCCACCCAACCTGGCTCTTGCCCCGTGTCTCTTTCCCCCTCCCGCCCTCCCCCGCTCTTGCCCCGTGTCTTTCCCCCTCCTGCCCACCCCCGCTCATGCCCCGTGTGTCTCTCCCCCTCCCACCCACCCCCGCTCATGTCCCGTGTGTCTCTCCCCCTCCCGCTCATGCCCCGTGTGTCTCTCTCCCGACTCCCCGCTCATGCCCCATGTGTCTCTCTGCCACCCCCCACCTCGCGCTCATGCCCCGTGTCTCTCTCCACTTCCCCCTACCCCACGCTCATGCCCCGTGTCTGTTCTCCCCACCCCCGCTCATGCCCCGTGTCTGTTGTTCCCCCCAGCCCGGCTCATGCCCGTATCTGTCTCCTGTTCCCCCCACCCCGCGGTCATGCCCTGTGTCTATCTCCTGTTGCCCCCCAAACCCCTGCTCATGCCCCGTGTCTCTCTCCTGTTGCCCACCACCCCCCGCTCATGCCCCGTGTCTGTCTCCTGTACCCCCCCACCCCACGCTCAAGCCCCGTGTCTGTCTCTTGTACCACCCACCCCCCGCTCATGCCCCGTGTCTGTCTCCTGTTCCCCCCACCCGCTCATGCCCCGTGTCTCTCTCCTGTTGCCCCCCCGCTCATGCCCTGTGTCTGTCTCTTGTTCCCCCCACCTGCTCATGCCCTGTGTCTCTCTCCTGTTGCCCCCACCCCCTGCTCATGCCTCGTGTCTGTCTCCTGTACCCACCACCCCCCGCTCATGCCCCGTGTCTGTCTGCTGTTGCCCCCACCCATGCTCCGTGTCTGTCTCCTGTACTCCCCCACCCCCGCTCATGCCCCGTGTCTCTCTTCTGTTGCCCCCCACACCCCGCTCATGCCCCGTGTCTGTCTCCTATTGCCCCCAAACCCCCGCTCATGCCCCGTGTCTGTCTCCTGTTCTCCCCACCCCCGCTCATGCCCCGTATCTGTCTCCTCTTCCCCCCACTCCCCACCCCCCGCTCATGCCCCGTGTCTGTCTCCTGTTCTCCCTCACCCCCCCGCTCATGCCCCGTGTCTGTCTCCTGTTGCCCCCCACCCACCCTCTTGCCCTGTGTCTCTTTCCCCTCCCGCCCACCCCTGCTCTTGCCCCCTGTTTCTTTCCCCCTCCCGCCCACCCCCGCTCTTGCCCCGTGTCTCTTTCCCCCTCCCGCCCACCCCCGCTCTTGCCCCGTGTCTCTTTCCCCCTACCGCCCACCCCCGCTCTTGCCCCGTGTCTCTTTCCCCCTCCCACCCAACCCCGCTCTTGCCCCGTGTCTCTTTCCCCCTCCCGCCCACCCCCGCTCTTGCCCAGTGTCTCTTCCCCCCGCTCTTGCCCCATGTCTCTGTCCCCCCTCCCGCCGACCCAAACTCTTGCCCTGTGTCTCTTTCCCCCTCCCACCCACCCCTGCTCTTGCCTCATGTCTCTTTCCCCCTCCCGCCCACCCCCGCTCTTGCCCCGTGTCTCTTTAGCCCTCCCACCCACCCCCGCTCTTGCCCCGTGTCTCTTACCCCCTCCAGACCACCCCCGCTCTTGCCCCGTGTCTCTTTCCCCCTTCCGCCCACCCCCGCTCTTGCCCCGTGTCGCTTTCCCCGTCCCGCCCACCCCGCTCTTGCCCCGTGTCTCTTTCCCCCACCCGCCCACCCCCGCTCTTGCCCCGTGACTTGCCCTCCTCCCGCCCACCCCCACTCTTGCCCCGTGTCTTTCACCCTCCCGTCCACCCCCGCTCTTTCCCCCTCCTGCCCATCCCCGCTTTTGCCCCGTGTCTTTCCGCCTCCCGCCCTCCCCCGCTCTTGCCCCGTGTCTTTCCCCCTCCTGCCCACCCCCGCTCATGCCCCGTGTGTCTCTCCCCCTCCCACCCACCCCCCGCTCATGTCCTGTGTGTCTCTCCCCCTCCCGCTCATGCCCCGTGTGTCTCTCTCCCGACCCCCCGCTCATGCCCCGTGTGTCTCTCTGCCACCCCCCACCTCGCGCTCATGCCCCGTGTCTCTCTCCACTTCCCCCTACCCCACGCTTATGCCCCGTGTCTGTTGTTCCCCCCAGCCCCGCTCATGTCCCGTGTCTGTCTCTTGTTCCCCCCACCCCGCGGTCATGCCCCGTGTCTATCTCCTGTTGCCCCCCAAACCCCTGCTCATGCCCCGTGTCTGTCTCCTGTTCCCCCCACCCGCTCATGCATCATGTCTGTCTCCTGTTCCCCCCACCCGGTCATTCCCCGTGTCTGTCTCTTGTTGCCCCCCACTCCTCTGCTCATGCCCCGTGTCTGTCTCCTGTTCTCCCCACCCCCGCTCATGCCCCGTGTCTGTCTCCTGTTCCTCCCACCCCCGCTCATGCCCCGTGTCTGTCTCCTGTTGCCCCCCAACCCCTCCGCTCATGCCCCGTGTCTGTTCTCCCCACCCCCCACTCATGCCCCGTGTCTGTTGTCCCCCCACCCCCCGGTCATGCCCCGTGTCTGTCTCCTTTTCCCCTCACCCCTCGCTCATGCCCCGTGTCTTTCTCCTGTTCCCCCCACCCCTCGCTCATGCCCCGTGTCTTTCTCCTGTTCCCCCTACCCCCCGCTCATGCCCCGTGTCTCTCCTGTTGCCCCCCACACCCGCTCATGTCCCGTGTCTCTCCTGTTGCCCCCCACCCCTCGCTCATGCCCTGTGTCTGTCTCCTGTTGCCCCCAACCCCCCGCTCATGCCCAGTGTCTGTCTCCTGTTCTCCCCACCCCCGCTCATGCTCCGTGACTGTCTCCTGTTCTCCCCACCCCCGCTCATGCCCCGTGTCTGTTTCCTGTTGCCCCCCACCCCCGCTCATGCCCCGTGTCTGTCCCCTGTTGCCCCCCACCCCCCGCTCATGCCCAGTGTCTGTCTCCTGTTTCCCCCCACCCCCGCTCATGCCCCGTGTCTCTCTCCTGTTGCCCACCACCCCCCACTCATGCCCCGTGTCTGTCTCCTGTACCCCCCCACCCCACGCTCAAGCCCAGTGTCTATCTCTTGTACCACCCACCCCCCGCTCATGCCCCGTGTCTGTCTCCTGTTCCCCCCACCCGCTCATGCCCCGTGTCTCTCTCCTGTTGCCCCCCCGCTAATGCCCTGTGTCTGTCTCCTGTTCCCCCCACCTGCTCATGCCATGTGTCTCTCTCCTGTTGCCCCCACCCCCTGCTCATGCCTCGTGTCTGTCTCCTGTACCCCCCACCCCCCGCTCATGCCCCGTGTCTGTCTGCTGTTGCCCCCACCCATGCTCCGTGTCTGTCTCCTGTACTCCCCCACCCCCCGCTCATGCCCCGTGTCTCTCTCCTGTTGCCCCCCACACCCCGCTCATGCCCCGTGTCTGTCTCCTATTGCCCCCAAACCCCCGCTCATGCCCCGTGTCTGTCTCCTGTTCTCCCCACCCCCGCTCATGCCCCGTATCTGTCTCCTCTTCCCCCCTCTCCCCACACCCCGCTCATGCCTCGTGTCTGTCTCCTGTTCTCCCCACCCCCCCGCTCATGCCCCGTGTCTGTCTCCTGTTGCCCCCCACTCCCCCTCTTGCCCCGTGTCTCTCTCCTGTTGCCCCCCACCCCCTGCTCATGCCCCGTGTATGTCTCCTGTACCCCCCACCCCCGCTCATTCCCCGTGTCTCCCTCCTGTTGCCCCCACCACCGCTCATGCCCCGTGTCTTCCTCTTGTCCCCCCTCCTATGATGCCCCTTGTTGACCTCTTGTTCCCCCACCCCCTGCTCATGCCCCGTGTCTTCCTCTTGTCCCCCCTCCTATGATGCCCCTTGTTGACCTCTTATTCCACCCACCCCCCGCTCATGCCCCGTGTCTCCCTTCTTCCCCCATCCCCCGCTCGTGCACCGTGTCTTCCTTTCCCCACACTCCCCGCTCGTGCCCTGTGTCTCCCTTCTCCCCCCCACCACCTCCCGCTCATGCCCCGTGTCTGCACTGTTGGAACAGGGCAGACACAGGGCATGAGCGGGGCCCTACCTTGCCTTACCCCCGCTCATGCCCCGTGTCTCTCCTGTTCACCCCCGCTCATGCTCTGTGTCTGTCTCCCTCCTTTTCCCCCCGCTCATGGCTCGTGTCTCCCCTGTTCACCCCCACCCCCTGCTCATGCCCCGTGTCTGTCTCCTGTTCCCCCCACCCGCTCATGCCCCGTGTCTCTCTCTTGTTGTTCCCCACCCCCCGCTCATGTCCTGTGTCTGTCTCCTGTTCTCCCCACCCCCCGCTCATGCCCCGTGTCTGTCTCCTGTTCCTCCCACCCCCCGCTCATGCCCCGTGTCTGTCTCCTGTTCCTCCCACCCCCGCTCATGCCCCGTGTCTGTCTCCTGTTGCCCCCCAACCCCTCCGCTCATGCCCCGTGTCTGTTCTCCCCACCCCCCGCTCATGCCCCGTGTCTGTTGTTCCCCCACCCCCCACTCATGCCCCGTGTCTGTCTCCTTTTCCCCTCACCCCTCGCTCATGCCCCGTGTCTTTCTCCTGTTCCCCCACCCCTCGCTCATGCCCCGAGTCTTTCTCCTGTTCCCCCTACCCCCCGCTCATGCCCCGTGTCTCTCCTGTTGCCCCCCACCCCCGCTCATGTCCCGTGTCTCTCCTGTTGCCCCCCACCCCTCGCTCATGCCCCGTGTCTGTCCCCTGTTGCCCCCCACCCCCCGCTCATGCCCCGTGTCTGTCTCCTGTTCTCCCCACCCCCGCTCATGCTCCGTGACTGTCTCCTGTTCCCCCCACCCCCGCTCATGCACCGTGTCTGTCTCCTGTTGCCCCCCACCCCCGCTCATGCCCCGTGTCTGTCCCCTGTTGCCCCCCACCCCCCGCTCATGCCCCGTGTCTGTCTCCTGTTTCCCCCCACCCCCGCTCATGCCCCGTGTCTCTCTCCTGTTGCCCACCACCCCCCGCTCATGCCCCATGTTTGTCTCCTGTACCCCCCCACCCCACGCTCAAGCCACGTGTCTGTCTCTTGTACCACCCACCCACGCTCATGCCCCGTGTCTGTCTCCTGTTGCCCCCCCGCTAATGCCCTGTGTCTGTCTCCTGTTCCCCCCACCTGCTCATGTCATGTGTCTCTCTCCTGTTGCCCCCACCCCCTGCTCATGCCTCGTGTCTGTCTCCTGTACCCCCACCCCCCGCTCATGCCCCGTGTCTGTCTGCTGTTGCCCCACCCATGCTCCGTGTCTGTCTCCTGTACTCCCCCACCCCCCGCTCATGCCCCGTGTCTCTCTCCTGTTGCCCCCCACACCCCGCTCATGCCCCGTGTCTGTCTCCTATTGCCCCCAAACCCCCGCTCATGCCCCGTGTCTGTCTCCTGTTCTCCCCACCCCCGCTCATGCCCCGTATCTGTCTCCTCTTCCCCCCAGTCCCCACACCCCGCTCATGCCCCGTGTCTGTCTCCTGTTGCCCCCCACTCCCCCTCTTGCCCCGTGTCTCTCTCCTGTTGCCCCCCACCCCCTGCTCATGCCCCGTGTATGTCTCCTGTACCCCCCACCCCCGCTCATTCCCCGTGTCTCCCTCCTGTTGCCCCCACCACCGCTCATGCCCCGTGTCTTCCTCTTGTCCCCCCTCCTATGATGCCCCTTGTTGACCTCTTGTTCCCCCAACCCCTGCTCATGCCCCGTGTCTTCCTCTTGTCCCCCCTCCTATGATGCCCCTTGTTGACCTCTTATTCCACCCACCCCCCGCTCATGCCCCGTGTCTCCCTTCTTCCCCCATCCCCCGCTCATGCACTGTGTCTTCCTTTCCCCCCACTCCCCGCTCGTGCCCTGTGTCTCCCTTCTCCCCCCCGCCACCTCCCGCTCATGCCCCGTGTCTGCACTGTTGGAACAGGGCAGACACAGGGCATGAGCGGGGGTGGGGGCCCTACCTTGCCTTACCATGCCCCGTGTCTCTCCTGTTCACCCCCGCTCATGCTTTGTGTCTGTCTCCCTCCTTTTCCCCCCGCTCATGGCTCGTGTCTCCCCTGTTCACCCCCACCCCCTGCTCATGCCCCGTGTCTGTCTCCTGTTCCCCCCACCCGCTCATGCCCCGTGTTTCTCTCTTGTTGCTCCCCACCCCCCGCTCATGTCCTGTGTCTGTCTCCTGTTGTCCCCACCCCCCGCTCATGCCCCGTGTCTGTCTCCTGTTCCTCCCACCCCCCGCTCATGCCCCGTGTCTGTCTCCTGTTGCCCCACCCCCCGCTCATGCCCCGTGTCTGTCTCCTGTTCTCCCCACCCCCAGCTCATGCCCTGTGTCTGTGCCTGTTGCCCCCACCCCGCGTCTCTCTCCTGTTGCCCCCCACCCCCCGCTCATGCCCCGTGTCTGTCTCCTCTACCCCCCACCCCCCGCTCATGCCTGTGTCTGTCTCCTGTTCCCCCCACCCGCTCATGCCCCATGTCTCTCTCCTGTTGCCCCCCAGCCCCTGCTCATGCCCCGTGTCTGTCTCCTGTACCCCCCACCCCCCGCTCATGCCCCGTGTCTGTCTCCTGTTCCCCCCACCCGCTCATGCCCAGTGTCTCTCTCCTGTTCCCCCCACCCGCTCATGCCCCGTGTCTCTCTCCTGTACCCACCCACCCCCTGCTCATGCCCCGTGTCTGTCTCCTGTTGCCCCCCACCCATGCCCCGTGTCTGTCACCTGTTCCCCCACCCCCCGCTCATGCCCCGTGTCTGTCTCCTATTGCCCCCAAACCCCCGCTCATGCCCCGTGTCTGTCTCCTGTTCTCCCCACCCCCGCTTATGCCCCGTATCTGTCTCCTTTTCCCCCTACTCCCCACCCCCCGCTCATGCCCCGTGTCTGTCTCCTGTTCTCCCCACCCCCCCGCTCATGCCCCGTGTCTGTCTCCTGTTGCCCCCACCCTCCCTCTTGCCCCGTGTCTCTCTCCTGTTGCCCCCCACCCCCTGCTCATGCCCCGTGTATGTCTCCTGTACCCCCCACCCCCGCTCATTCCCCGTGTCTCCCTCCTGTTGCCCCCACCACCGCTCATGTCCCATGTCTTCCTCTTGTCCCCCCTCCTATGATGCCCCTTGTTGACCTCTTGTTCCCCCACCCCCTGCTCATGCCCCGTGTCACAGGGCATGAGCGGGGGTGGGGGCCCTACCTTGCCTTACCCCCGCTCATGCCCCGTGTCTCTCCTGTTCACCCCCGCTCATGCTCTGTGTCTGTCTCCCTCCTTTTCCCCCCGCTCATGGCTCGTGTCTCCCCTGTTCACCCCCACCCCCTGCTCATGCCCCGTGTCTGTCTCCTGTTCCCCCCACCCGCTCATGCCCCGTGTCTCTCTCCTGTTGCCCCCCCGCTAATGCCCTGTGTCTGTCTCCTGTTCCCCCCACCTGCTCATGCCATGTGTCTCTCTCCTGTTGCCCCCACCCCCTGCTCATGCCTCGTGTCTGTCTCCTGTACCCCCCACCCCCCGCTCATGCCCCGTGTCTGTCTGCTGTTGCCCCCACCCATGCTCCGTGTCTGTCTCCTGTACTCCCCCACCCCCCGCTCATGCCCCGTGTCTCTCTCCTGTTGCCCCCCACACCCCGCTCATGCCCCGTGTCTGTCTCCTATTGCCCCCAAACCCCCGCTCATGCCCCGTGTCTGTCTCCTGTTCTCCCCACCCCCGCTCATGCCCCGTATCTGTCTCCTCTTCCCCCCTCTCCCCACACCCCGCTCATGCCTCGTGTCTGTCTCCTGTTCTCCCCACCCCCCCGCTCATGCCCCGTGTCTGTCTCCTGTTGCCCCCCACTCCCCCTCTTGCCCCGTGTCTCTCTCCTGTTGCCCCCCACCCCCTGCTCATGCCCCGTGTATGTCTCCTGTACCCCCCACCCCCGCTCATTCCCCGTGTCTCCCTCCTGTTGCCCCCACCACCGCTCATGCCCCGTGTCTTCCTCTTGTCCCCCCTCCTATGATGCCCCTTGTTGACCTCTTGTTCCCCCACCCCCTGCTCATGCCCCGTGTCTTCCTCTTGTCCCCCCTCCTATGATGCCCCTTGTTGACCTCTTATTCCACCCACCCCCCGCTCATGCCCCGTGTCTCCCTTCTTCCCCCATCCCCCGCTCGTGCACCGTGTCTTCCTTTCCCCACACTCCCCGCTCGTGCCCTGTGTCTCCCTTCTCCCCCCCACCACCTCCCGCTCATGCCCCGTGTCTGCACTGTTGGAACAGGGCAGACACAGGGCATGAGCGGGGCCCTACCTTGCCTTACCCCCGCTCATGCCCCGTGTCTCTCCTGTTCACCCCCGCTCATGCTCTGTGTCTGTCTCCCTCCTTTTCCCCCCGCTCATGGCTCGTGTCTCCCCTGTTCACCCCCACCCCCTGCTCATGCCCCGTGTCTGTCTCCTGTTCCCCCCACCCGCTCATGCCCCGTGTCTCTCTCTTGTTGTTCCCCACCCCCCGCTCATGTCCTGTGTCTGTCTCCTGTTCTCCCCACCCCCCGCTCATGCCCCGTGTCTGTCTCCTGTTCCTCCCACCCCCCGCTCATGCCCCGTGTCTGTCTCCTGTTCCTCCCACCCCCGCTCATGCCCCGTGTCTGTCTCCTGTTGCCCCCCAACCCCTCCGCTCATGCCCCGTGTCTGTTCTCCCCACCCCCCGCTCATGCCCCGTGTCTGTTGTTCCCCCACCCCCCACTCATGCCCCGTGTCTGTCTCCTTTTCCCCTCACCCCTCGCTCATGCCCCGTGTCTTTCTCCTGTTCCCCCACCCCTCGCTCATGCCCTGAGTCTTTCTCCTGTTCCCCCTACCCCCCGCTCATGCCCCGTGTCTCTCCTGTTGCCCCCCACCCCCGCTCATGTCCCGTGTCTCTCCTGTTGCCCCCCACCCCTCGCTCATGCCCCGTGTCTGTCCCCTGTTGCCCCCCACCCCCCGCTCATGCCCCGTGTCTGTCTCCTGTTCTCCCCAGCCCCGCTCATGCTCCGTGACTGTCTCCTGTTCCCCCCACCCCCGCTCATGCACCGTGTCTGTCTCCTGTTGCCCCCCACCCCCGCTCATGCCCCGTGTCTGTCCCCTGTTGCCCCCCACCCCCCGCTCATGCCCCGTGTCTGTCTCCTGTTTCCCCCCACCCCCGCTCATGCCCCGTGTCTCTCTCCTGTTGCCCACCACCCCCCGCTCATGCCCCATGTTTGTCTCCTGTACCCCCCCACCCCACGCTCAAGCCACGTGTCTGTCTCTTGTACCACCCACCCACGCTCATGCCCCGTGTCTGTCTCCTGTTGCCCCCCCGCTAATGCCCTGTGTCTGTCTCCTGTTCCCCCCACCTGCTCATGCCATGTGTCTCTCTCCTGTTGCCCCCACCCCCTGCTCATGCCTCGTGTCTGTCTCCTGTACCCCCACCCCCCGCTCATGCCCCGTGTCTGTCTGCTGTTGCCCCACCCATGCTCCGTGTCTGTCTCCTGTACTCCCCCACCCCCCGCTCATGCCCCGTGTCTCTCTCCTGTTGCCCCCCACACCCCGCTCATGCCCCGTGTCTGTCTCCTATTGCCCCCAAACCCCCGCTCATGCCCCGTGTCTGTCTCCTGTTCTCCCCACCCCCGCTCATGCCCCGTATCTGTCTCCTCTTCCCCCCAGTCCCCACACCCTGCTCATGCCCCGTGTCTGTCTCCTGTTGCCCCCCACTCCCCCTCTTGCCCCGTGTCTCTCTCCTGTTGCCCCCCACCCCCTGCTCATGCCCCGTGTATGTCTCCTGTACCCCCCACCCCCGCTCATTCCCCGTGTCTCCCTCCTGTTGCCCCCACCACCGCTCATGCCCCGTGTCTTCCTCTTGTCCCCCCTCCTATGATGCCCCTTGTTGACCTCTTGTTCCCCCAACCCCTGCTCATGCCCCGTGTCTTCCTCTTGTCCCCCCTCCTATGATGCCCCTTGTTGACCTCTTATTCCACCCACCCCCCGCTCATGCCCCGTGTCTCCCTTCTTCCCCCATCCCCCGCTCATGCACTGTGTCTTCCTTTCCCCCCACTCCCCGCTCGTGCCCTGTGTCTCCCTTCTCCCCCCCGCCACCTCCCGCTCATGCCCCGTGTCTGCACTGTTGGAACAGGGCAGACACAGGGCATGAGCGGGGGTGGGGGCCCTACCTTGCCTTACCATGCCCCGTGTCTCTCCTGTTCACCCCCGCTCATGCTTTGTGTCTGTCTCCCTCCTTTTCCCCCCGCTCATGGCTCGTGTCTCCCCTGTTCACCCCCACCCCCTGCTCATGCCCCGTGTCTGTCTCCTGTTCCCCCCACCCGCTCATGCCCCGTGTTTCTCTCTTGTTGCTCCCCACCCCCCGCTCATGTCCTGTGTCTGTCTCCTGTTGTCCCCACCCCCCGCTCATGCCCCGTGTCTGTCTCCTGTTCCTCCCACCCCCCGCTCATGCCCCGTGTCTGTCTCCTGTTGCCCCACCCCCCGCTCATGCCCCGTGTCTGTCTCCTGTTCTCCCCACCCCCAGCTCATGCCCTGTGTCTGTGCCTGTTGCCCCCACCCCCGCGTCTCTCTCCTGTTGCCCCCCACCCCCCGCTCATGCCCCGTGTCTGTCTCCTCTACCCCCCACCCCCCGCTCATGCCTGTGTCTGTCTCCTGTTCCCCCCACCCGCTCATGCCCCATGTCTCTCTCCTGTTGCCCCCCAGCCCCTGCTCATGCCCCGTGTCTGTCTCCTGTACCCCCCACCCCCCGCTCATGCCCCGTGTCTGTCTCCTGTTCCCCCCACCCGCTCATGCCCAGTGTCTCTCTCCTGTTCCCCCCACCCGCTCATGCCCCGTGTCTCTCTCCTGTACCCACCCACCCCCTGCTCATGCCCCGTGTCTGTCTCCTGTTGCCCCCCACCCATGCCCCGTGTCTGTCACCTGTTCCCCCACCCCCCGCTCATGCCCCGTGTCTGTCTCCTATTGCCCCCAAACCCCCGCTCATGCCCCGTGTCTGTCTCCTGTTCTCCCCACCCCCGCTTATGCCCCGTATCTGTCTCCTTTTCCCCCTACTCCCCACCCCCCGCTCATGCCCCGTGTCTGTCTCCTGTTCTCCCCACCCCCCCGCTCATGCCCCGTGTCTGTCTCCTGTTGCCCCCACCCTCCCTCTTGCCCCGTGTCTCTCTCCTGTTGCCCCCCACCCCCTGCTCATGCCCCGTGTATGTCTCCTGTACCCCCCACCCCCGCTCATTCCCCGTGTCTCCCTCCTGTTGCCCCCACCACCGCTCATGTCCCATGTCTTCCTCTTGTCCCCCCTCCTATGATGCCCCTTGTTGACCTCTTGTTCCCCCACCCCCTGCTCATGCCCCGTGTCTTCCTCTTGTCTCCCCTCCTATGATGCCCCTTGTTGACCTCTTATTCCACCCACCCCCCGCTCATGCCCCGTGTCTCCCTTCTTCCCCCATCCCCCGCTCATGCACCGTGTCTTCCTTTCCCCCCACTCCCCGCTCGTGCCCTGTGTCTCCCTTCTCCCCCCCGCCACCTCCCGCTCATGCCCCGTGTCTGCACTGTTGGAACAGGGCAGACACAGGGCATGAGCGGGGGTGGGGGCCCTACCTTGCCTTACCCCCGCTCATGCCCCGTGTCTCTCCTGTTCACCCCCGCTCATGCTCTGTGTCTGTCTCCCTCCTTTTCCCCCCGCTCATGGCTCGTGTCTCCCCTGTTCACCCCCACCCCCTGCTCATGCCCCGTGTCTGTCTCCTGTTCCCCCCACCCGCTCATGCCCCGTGTCTCTCTCTTGTTGCTCCCCACCCCCCGCTCATGTCCTGTGTCTGTCTCCTGTTCTCCCCACCCCCCGCTCATGCCCCGTGTCTGTCTCCTGTTCCTCCCACCCCCCGCTCATGCCCCATGTCTGTCTCCTGTTGACCCACCCCCCGCTCTTGCCCCGTGTCTGTCTCCTGTTCTCCCCACCCCCAGCTCATGCCCTGTGTCTGTGCCTGTTGCCCCCACCCCAGCGTCTCTCTCCTGTTGCCCCCCACCCCCCGCTCATGCCCCGTGTCTGTCTCCTCTACCCCCCACCCCCCGCTCATGCCTGTGTCTGTCTCCTGTTCCCCCACCCGCTCATGCCCCGTGTCTCTCTCCTGTTGCCCCCCAGCCCCTGCTCATGCCCCGTGTCTGTTTCCTGTACCCTCCACCCCCCGCTCATGCCCCGTGTCTGTCTCCTGTTGCCCCCCACTCCCCCTCTTGCCCCGTGTCTCTCTCCTGTTGCCCCCCACCCCCTGCTCATGCCCCGTGTATGTCTCCTGTACCCCCCACCCCCGCTCATTCCCCGTGTCTCCCTCCTGTTGCCCCCACCACCGCTCATGCCCCGTGTCTTCCTCTTGTCCCCCCTCCTATGATGCCCCTTGTTGACCTCTTATTCCACCCACCCCCCGCTCATGCCCCGTGTCTCCCTTCTTCCCCCATCCCCCGCTCATGCACCGTGTCTTCCTTTCCTCCCACTCCCCGCTCGTGCCCTGTGTCTCCCTTCTCCCCCCCGCCACCTCCCGCTCATGCCCCGTGTCTGCACTGTTGGAACAGGGCAGACACAGGGCATGAGCGGGGGTGGGGGCCCTACCTTGCCTTACCCCCGCTCATGCCCCGTGTCTCTCCTGTTCACCCCCGCTCATGCTTTGTGTCTGTCTCCCTCCTTTTCCCCCCGCTCATGGCTCGTGTCTCCCCTGTTCACCCCCACCCCCTGCTCATGCCCCGTGTCTGTCTCCTGTTCCCCCCACCCGCTCATGCCCCGTGTCTCTCTCTTGTTGCTCCCCACCCCCCGCTCATGTCCTGTGTCTGTCTCCTGTTCTCCCCACCCCCCGCTCATGCCCCGTGTCTGTCTCCTGTTCCTCCCACCCCCCGCTCATGCCCCGTGTCTGTCTCCTGTTGCCCCACCCCCCGCTCATGCCCCGTGTCTGTCTCCTGTTCTCCCCACCCCCAGCTCATGCCCTGTGTCTGTGCCTGTTGCCCCCACCCCCGCGTCTCTCTCCTGTTGCCCCCCACCCCCCGCTCATGCCCCGTGTCTGTCTCCTCTACCCCCCACCCCCCGCTCATGCCTGTGTCTGTCTCCTGTTCCCCCCACCCGCTCATGCCCCATGTCTCTCTCCTGTTGCCCCCCAGCCCCTGCTCATGCCCCGTGTCTGTCTCCTGTACCCCCCACCCCCCACTCATGCCCCGTGTCTGTCTCCTGTTCCCCCCACCCGCTCATGCCCAGTGTCTCTCTCCTGTTCCCCCCACCCGCTCATGCCCCGTGTCTCTCTCCTGTACCCACCCATCCCCTGCTCATGCCCCGTGTCTGTCTCCTGTTGCCCCCCACCCATGCCCCGTGTCTGTCACCTGTTCCCCCACCCCCCGCTCATGCCCCGTGTCTGTCTCCTGTTCTCCCCACCCCCGCTTATGCCCCGTATCTGTCTCCTCTTCCCCCCACTCCCCACCCCCCGCTCATGCCCCGTGTCTGTCTCCTGTTCTCCCCACCCCCCCGCTCATGCCCCGTGTCTGTCTCCTGTTGCCCCCACCCTCCCTCTTGCCCCGTGTCTCTCTCCTGTTGCCCCCACCCCCTGCTCATGCCCCGTGTATGTCTCTTGTACCCCCCACCCCCGCTCATTCCCCGTGTCTCCCTCCTGTTGCCCCCACCACCGCTCATGCCCCGTGTCTTCCTCTTGTCCCCCCTCCTATGATGCCCCTTGTTGACCTCTTGTTCCCCCACCCCCTGCTCATGCCCCGTGTCTTCCTCTTGTCTCCCCTCCTATGATGCCCCTTGTTGACCTCTTATTCCACCCACCCCCCGCTCATGCCCCGTGTCTCCCTTCTTCCCCCATCCCCCGCTCATGCACTGTGTCTTCCTTTCCCCCCACTCCCCGCTCGTGCCCTGTGTCTCCCTTCTCCCCCCCGCCACCTCCCGCTCATGCCCCGTGTCTGCACTGTTGGAACAGGGCAGACACAGGGCATGAGCGGGGGTGGGGGCCCTACCTTGCCTTACCCCCGCTCATGCCCCGTGTCTCTCCTGTTCACCCCCGCTCATGCTCTGTGTCTGTCTCCCTCCTTTTCCCCCCGCTCATGGCTCGTGTCTCCCCTGTTCACCCCCACCCCCTGCTCATGCCCCGTGTCTGTCTCCTGTTCCCCCCACCCGCTCATTCCCCGTGTCTCTCTCTTGTTGCTCCCCACCCCCCGCTCATGTCCTGTGTCTGTCTCCTGTTCTCCCCACCCCCCGCTCATGCCCCGTGTCTGTCTCCTGTTCCTCCCACCCCCCGCTCATGCCCCGTGTCTGTCTCCTGTTGCCCCACCCCCCGCTCTTGCCCCGTGTCTGTCTCCTGTTCTCCCCACCCCCAGCTCATGCCCTGTGTCTGTGCCTGTTGCCCCCACCCCCGCGTCTCTCTCCTGTTGCCCCCACCCCCCGCTCATGCCCCGTGTCTGTCTCCTCTACCCCCCACCCCCCGCTCATGCCTGTGTCTGTCTCCTGTTCCCCCACCCGCTCATGCCCCGTGTCTCTCTCCTGTTGCCCCCCAGCCCCTGCTCATGCCCCGTGTCTGTCTCCTGTACCCCCCACCCCCCGCTCATGCCCCGTGTCTGTCTCCTGTTGCCCCCCACTCCCCCTCTTGCCCCGTGTCTCTCTCCTGTTGCCCCCCACCCCCTGCTCATGCCCCGTGTATGTCTCCTGTACCCCCCACCCCCGCTCATTCCCCGTGTCTCCCTCCTGTTGCCCCCACCACCGCTCATGCCCCGTGTCTTCCTCTTGTCCCCCCTCCTATGATGCCCCTTGTTGACCTCTTGTTCCCCCACCCCCTGCTCATGCCCCGTGTCTTCCTCTTGTCCCCCCTCCTATGATGCCCCTTGTTGACCTCTTATTCCACCCACCCCCCGCTCATGCCCCGTGTCTCCGTTCTTCCCCCATCCCCCGCTCATGCACCGTGTCTTCCTTTCCCCCCACTCCCCGCTCGTGCCCTGTGTCTCCCTTCTCCCCCCCGCCACCTCCCGCTCATGCCCCGTGTCTGCACTGTTGGAACAGGGCAGACACAGGGCATGAGCGGGGGTGGGGGCCCTACCTTGCCTTACCCCCGCTCATGCCCCGTGTCTCTCCTGTTCACCCCCGCTCATGCTTTGTGTCTGTCTCCCTCCTTTTCCCCCCGCTCATGGCTCGTGTCTCCCCTGTTCACCCCCACCCCCTGCTCATGCCCCGTGTCTGTCTCCTGTTCCCCCCACCCGCTCATGCCCCGTGTCTCTCTCTTGTTGCTCCCCACCCCCCGCTCATGTCCTGTGTATGTCTCCTGTTCTCCCCACCCCCCGCTCATGCCCTGTGTCTGTGCCTGTTGCCCCCACCCCCGCGTCTCTCTCCTGTTGCTCCCCACCCCCCGCTCATGCCCCGTGTCTGTCTCCTCTACCCCCCACCCCCCGCTCATGCCTGTGTCTGTCTCCTGTTCCCCCCACCCGCTCATGCCCCATGTCTCTCTCCTGTTGCCCCCCAGCCCCTGCTCATGCCCCGTGTCTGTCTCCTGTACCCCCCACCCCCCGCTCATGCCCCGTGTCTGTCTCCTGTTCCCCCCACCCGCTCATGCCCAGTGTCTCTCTCCTGTTCCCCCCACCCGCTCATGCCCCGTGTCTCTCTCCTGTACCCACCCACCCCCTGCTCATGCCCCGTGTCTGTCTCCTGTTGCCCCCCACCCATGCCCCGTGTCTGTCACCTGTTCCCCCACCCCCCGCTCATGCCCCGTGTGTGTCTCCTATTGCCCCCAAACCCCCGTTCATGCCCCGTGTCTGTCTCCTGTTCTCCCCACCCCCACTTATGCCCCGTATCTGTCTCCTCTTCCCCCCACTCCCCACCCCCCGCTCATGCCCCGTGTCTGTCTCCTGTTCTCCCCACCCCCCCGCTCATGCCCCGTGTCTGTCTCCTGTTGCCCCCACCCTCCCTCTTGCCCCGTGTCTCTCTCCTGTTGCCCCCCACCCCCTGCTCATGCCCCATGTATGTCTCCTGTACCCCCCACCCCCGCTCATTCCCCGTGTCTCCCTCCTGTTGCCCCCACCACTGCTCATGCCCCGTGTCTTCCTCTTGTCCCCCCTCCTATGATGCCCCTTGTTGACCTCTTGTTCCCCCACCCCCTGCTCATGCCCCGTGTCTTCCTCTTGTCTCCCCTCCTATGATGCCCCTTGTTGACCTCTTATTCCACCCACCCCCGCTCATGCCCCGTGTCTCCCTTCTTCCCCCATCCCCCGCTCATGCACCGTGTCTTCCTTTCCCCCCACTCCCCGCTCGTGCCCTGTGTCTCCCTTCTCCCCCACGCCACCTCCCGCTCATGCCCCGTGTCTGCACTGTTGGAACAGGGCAGACACAGGGCATGAGCGGGGGTGGGGGCCCTACCTTGCCTTACCCCCGCTCATGCCCCGTGTCTCTCCTGTTCACCCCCGCTCATGCTCTGTGTCTGTCTCCCTCCTTTTCCCCCCGCTCATGGCTCGTGTCTCCCCTGTTCACCCCCACCCCCTGCTCATGCCCCGTGTCTGTGTCCTGTTCCCCCCACCCGCTCATGCCCCGTGTCTCTCTCTTGTTGCTCCCCACCCCCCGCTCATGCCCCATGTCTGTCTCCTGTTCCTCCCACCCCCCGCTCATGCCCCGTGTCTGTCTCCTGTTGCCCCACCCCCCCGCTCATGCCCCGTGTCTGTCTCCTGTTCTCCCCACCCCCAGCTCATGCCCTGTGTCTGTGCCTGTTGCCCCCACCCCCTCGTCTCTCTCCTGTTGCCCCCCACCCCCCGCTCATGCCCCGTTTCTGTCTCCTCTACCCCCCACCCCCCGCTCATGCCTGTGTCTGTCTCCTGTTCCCCCCACCCGCTCATGCCCCGTGTCTCTCTCCTGTTGCCCCCCAGCCCCTGCTCATGCCCCGTGTCTGTCTCCTGTACCCCCCACCCCCCGCTCATGCCACGTGTCTGTCTCCTGTTCCCCCCACCCGCTCATGCCCAGTGTCTCTCTCCTGTTCCCCCCACCCGCTCATGCCCCGTGTCTCTCTCCTGTACCCCTCACCCCCTGCTCATGCCCCGTGTCTGTCTCCTGTTGCCCCCCACCCATGCCCCGTGTCTGTCACCTGTTCCCCCCACCCCCCGCTCATGCCCCGTGTCTGTCTCCTATTGCCCCCAAACCCCCGCTCATGCCCAGTGTCTCTCTCCTGTTCCCCCCACCCGCTCATGCCCCGTGTCTCTCTCCTGTACCCCTCACCCCCTGCTCATGCCCCGTGTCTGTCTCCTGTTGCCCCCCACCCATGCCCCGTGTCTCTCTCCTGTACCCCTCACCCCCTGCTCATGCCCCGTGTCTGTCTCCTGTTGCCCCCCACCCATGCCCCGTGTCTCTCTCCTGTTCCCCCCACCCGCTCATGCCCCGTGTCTCTCTCCTGTACCCACCCATCCCCTGCTCATGCCCCGTGTCTGTCTCCTGTTGCCCCCCACCCATGCCCCGTGTCTGTCACCTGTTCCCCCACCCCCCGCTCATGCCCCGTGTCTGTCTCCTGTTCTCCCCACCCCCGCTTATGCCCCGTATCTGTCTCCTCTTCCCCCCACTCCCCACCCCCCGCTCATGCCCCGTGTCTGTCTCCTGTTCTCCCCACCCCCCCGCTCATGCCCCGTGTCTGTCTCCTGTTGCCCCCACCCTCCCTCTTGCCCCGTGTCTCTCTCCTGTTGCCCCCACCCCCTGCTCATGCCCCGTGTATGTCTCTTGTACCCCCCACCCCCGCTCATTCCCCGTGTCTCCCTCCTGTTGCCCCCACCACCGCTCATGCCCCGTGTCTTCCTCTTGTCCCCCCTCCTATGATGCCCCTTGTTGACCTCTTGTTCCCCCACCCCCTGCTCATGCCCCGTGTCTTCCTCTTGTCTCCCCTCCTATGATGCCCCTTGTTGACCTCTTATTCCACCCACCCCCCGCTCATGCCCCGTGTCTCCCTTCTTCCCCCATCCCCCGCTCATGCACTGTGTCTTCCTTTCCCCCCACTCCCCGCTCGTGCCCTGTGTCTCCCTTCTCCCCCCCGCCACCTCCCGCTCATGCCCCGTGTCTGCACTGTTGGAACAGGGCAGACACAGGGCATGAGCGGGGGTGGGGGCCCTACCTTGCCTTACCCCCGCTCATGCCCCGTGTCTCTCCTGTTCACCCCCGCTCATGCTCTGTGTCTGTCTCCCTCCTTTTCCCCCCGCTCATGGCTCGTGTCTCCCCTGTTCACCCCCACCCCCTGCTCATGCCCCGTGTCTGTCTCCTGTTCCCCCCACCCGCTCATTCCCCGTGTCTCTCTCTTGTTGCTCCCCACCCCCCGCTCATGTCCTGTGTCTGTCTCCTGTTCTCCCCACCCCCCGCTCATGCCCCGTGTCTGTCTCCTGTTCCTCCCACCCCCCGCTCATGCCCCGTGTCTGTCTCCTGTTGCCCCACCCCCCGCTCTTGCCCCGTGTCTGTCTCCTGTTCTCCCCACCCCCAGCTCATGCCCTGTGTCTGTGCCTGTTGCCCCCACCCCCGCGTCTCTCTCCTGTTGCCCCCACCCCCCGCTCATGCCCCGTGTCTGTCTCCTCTACCCCCCACCCCCCGCTCATGCCTGTGTCTGTCTCCTGTTCCCCCACCCGCTCATGCCCCGTGTCTCTCTCCTGTTGCCCCCCAGCCCCTGCTCATGCCCCGTGTCTGTCTCCTGTACCCCCCACCCCCCGCTCATGCCCCGTGTCTGTCTCCTGTTGCCCCCCACTCCCCCTCTTGCCCCGTGTCTCTCTCCTGTTGCCCCCCACCCCCTGCTCATGCCCCGTGTATGTCTCCTGTACCCCCCACCCCCGCTCATTCCCCGTGTCTCCCTCCTGTTGCCCCCACCACCGCTCATGCCCCGTGTCTTCCTCTTGTCCCCCCTCCTATGATGCCCCTTGTTGACCTCTTGTTCCCCCACCCCCTGCTCATGCCCCGTGTCTTCCTCTTGTCCCCCCTCCTATGATGCCCCTTGTTGACCTCTTATTCCACCCACCCCCCGCTCATGCCCCGTGTCTCCGTTCTTCCCCCATCCCCCGCTCATGCACCGTGTCTTCCTTTCCCCCCACTCCCCGCTCGTGCCCTGTGTCTCCCTTCTCCCCCCCGCCACCTCCCGCTCATGCCCCGTGTCTGCACTGTTGGAACAGGGCAGACACAGGGCATGAGCGGGGGTGGGGGCCCTACCTTGCCTTACCCCCGCTCATGCCCCGTGTCTCTCCTGTTCACCCCCGCTCATGCTTTGTGTCTGTCTCCCTCCTTTTCCCCCCGCTCATGGCTCGTGTCTCCCCTGTTCACCCCCACCCCCTGCTCATGCCCCGTGTCTGTCTCCTGTTCCCCCCACCCGCTCATGCCCCGTGTCTCTCTCTTGTTGCTCCCCACCCCCCGCTCATGTCCTGTGTATGTCTCCTGTTCTCCCCACCCCCCGCTCATGCCCTGTGTCTGTGCCTGTTGCCCCCACCCCCGCGTCTCTCTCCTGTTGCTCCCCACCCCCCGCTCATGCCCCGTGTCTGTCTCCTCTACCCCCCACCCCCCGCTCATGCCTGTGTCTGTCTCCTGTTCCCCCCACCCGCTCATGCCCCATGTCTCTCTCCTGTTGCCCCCCAGCCCCTGCTCATGCCCCGTGTCTGTCTCCTGTACCCCCCACCCCCCGCTCATGCCCCGTGTCTGTCTCCTGTTCCCCCCACCCGCTCATGCCCAGTGTCTCTCTCCTGTTCCCCCCACCCGCTCATGCCCCGTGTCTCTCTCCTGTACCCACCCACCCCCTGCTCATGCCCCGTGTCTGTCTCCTGTTGCCCCCCACCCATGCCCCGTGTCTGTCACCTGTTCCCCCACCCCCCGCTCATGCCCCGTGTGTGTCTCCTATTGCCCCCAAACCCCCGTTCATGCCCCGTGTCTGTCTCCTGTTCTCCCCACCCCCACTTATGCCCCGTATCTGTCTCCTCTTCCCCCCACTCCCCACCCCCCGCTCATGCCCCGTGTCTGTCTCCTGTTCTCCCCACCCCCCCGCTCATGCCCCGTGTCTGTCTCCTGTTGCCCCCACCCTCCCTCTTGCCCCGTGTCTCTCTCCTGTTGCCCCCCACCCCCTGCTCATGCCCCATGTATGTCTCCTGTACCCCCCACCCCCGCTCATTCCCCGTGTCTCCCTCCTGTTGCCCCCACCACTGCTCATGCCCCGTGTCTTCCTCTTGTCCCCCCTCCTATGATGCCCCTTGTTGACCTCTTGTTCCCCCACCCCCTGCTCATGCCCCGTGTCTTCCTCTTGTCTCCCCTCCTATGATGCCCCTTGTTGACCTCTTATTCCACCCACCCCCGCTCATGCCCCGTGTCTCCCTTCTTCCCCCATCCCCCGCTCATGCACCGTGTCTTCCTTTCCCCCCACTCCCCGCTCGTGCCCTGTGTCTCCCTTCTCCCCCACGCCACCTCCCGCTCATGCCCCGTGTCTGCACTGTTGGAACAGGGCAGACACAGGGCATGAGCGGGGGTGGGGGCCCTACCTTGCCTTACCCCCGCTCATGCCCCGTGTCTCTCCTGTTCACCCCCGCTCATGCTCTGTGTCTGTCTCCCTCCTTTTCCCCCCGCTCATGGCTCGTGTCTCCCCTGTTCACCCCCACCCCCTGCTCATGCCCCGTGTCTGTGTCCTGTTCCCCCCACCCGCTCATGCCCCGTGTCTCTCTCTTGTTGCTCCCCACCCCCCGCTCATGCCCCATGTCTGTCTCCTGTTCCTCCCACCCCCCGCTCATGCCCCGTGTCTGTCTCCTGTTGCCCCACCCCCCCGCTCATGCCCCGTGTCTGTCTCCTGTTCTCCCCACCCCCAGCTCATGCCCTGTGTCTGTGCCTGTTGCCCCCACCCCCTCGTCTCTCTCCTGTTGCCCCCCACCCCCCGCTCATGCCCCGTTTCTGTCTCCTCTACCCCCCACCCCCCGCTCATGCCTGTGTCTGTCTCCTGTTCCCCCCACCCGCTCATGCCCCGTGTCTCTCTCCTGTTGCCCCCCAGCCCCTGCTCATGCCCCGTGTCTGTCTCCTGTACCCCCCACCCCCCGCTCATGCCACGTGTCTGTCTCCTGTTCCCCCCACCCGCTCATGCCCAGTGTCTCTCTCCTGTTCCCCCCACCCGCTCATGCCCCGTGTCTCTCTCCTGTACCCCTCACCCCCTGCTCATGCCCCGTGTCTGTCTCCTGTTGCCCCCCACCCATGCCCCGTGTCTGTCACCTGTTCCCCCCACCCCCCGCTCATGCCCCGTGTCTGTCTCCTATTGCCCCCAAACCCCCGCTCATGCCCAGTGTCTCTCTCCTGTTCCCCCCACCCGCTCATGCCCCGTGTCTCTCTCCTGTACCCCTCACCCCCTGCTCATGCCCCGTGTCTGTCTCCTGTTGCCCCCCACCCATGCCCCGTGTCTCTCTCCTGTACCCCTCACCCCCTGCTCATGCCCCGTGTCTGTCTCCTGTTGCCCCCCACCCATGCCCCGTGTCTCTCTCCTGTTCCCCCCACCCGCTCATGCCCCGTGTCTCTCTCCTGTACCCACCCATCCCCTGCTCATGCCCCGTGTCTGTCTCCTGTTGCCCCCCACCCATGCCCCGTGTCTGTCACCTGTTCCCCCACCCCCCGCTCATGCCCCGTGTCTGTCTCCTGTTCTCCCCACCCCCGCTTATGCCCCGTATCTGTCTCCTCTTCCCCCCACTCCCCACCCCCCGCTCATGCCCCGTGTCTGTCTCCTGTTCTCCCCACCCCCCCGCTCATGCCCCGTGTCTGTCTCCTGTTGCCCCCACCCTCCCTCTTGCCCCGTGTCTCTCTCCTGTTGCCCCCACCCCCTGCTCATGCCCCGTGTATGTCTCTTGTACCCCCCACCCCCGCTCATTCCCCGTGTCTCCCTCCTGTTGCCCCCACCACCGCTCATGCCCCGTGTCTTCCTCTTGTCCCCCCTCCTATGATGCCCCTTGTTGACCTCTTGTTCCCCCACCCCCTGCTCATGCCCCGTGTCTTCCTCTTGTCTCCCCTCCTATGATGCCCCTTGTTGACCTCTTATTCCACCCACCCCCCGCTCATGCCCCGTGTCTCCCTTCTTCCCCCATCCCCCGCTCATGCACTGTGTCTTCCTTTCCCCCCACTCCCCGCTCGTGCCCTGTGTCTCCCTTCTCCCCCCCGCCACCTCCCGCTCATGCCCCGTGTCTGCACTGTTGGAACAGGGCAGACACAGGGCATGAGCGGGGGTGGGGGCCCTACCTTGCCTTACCCCCGCTCATGCCCCGTGTCTCTCCTGTTCACCCCCGCTCATGCTCTGTGTCTGTCTCCCTCCTTTTCCCCCCGCTCATGGCTCGTGTCTCCCCTGTTCACCCCCACCCCCTGCTCATGCCCCGTGTCTGTCTCCTGTTCCCCCCACCCGCTCATTCCCCGTGTCTCTCTCTTGTTGCTCCCCACCCCCCGCTCATGTCCTGTGTCTGTCTCCTGTTCTCCCCACCCCCCGCTCATGCCCCGTGTCTGTCTCCTGTTCCTCCCACCCCCCGCTCATGCCCCGTGTCTGTCTCCTGTTGCCCCACCCCCCGCTCTTGCCCCGTGTCTGTCTCCTGTTCTCCCCACCCCCAGCTCATGCCCTGTGTCTGTGCCTGTTGCCCCCACCCCCGCGTCTCTCTCCTGTTGCCCCCACCCCCCGCTCATGCCCCGTGTCTGTCTCCTCTACCCCCCACCCCCCGCTCATGCCTGTGTCTGTCTCCTGTTCCCCCACCCGCTCATGCCCCGTGTCTCTCTCCTGTTGCCCCCCAGCCCCTGCTCATGCCCCGTGTCTGTCTCCTGTACCCCCCACCCCCCGCTCATGCCCCGTGTCTGTCTCCTGTTGCCCCCCACTCCCCCTCTTGCCCCGTGTCTCTCTCCTGTTGCCCCCCACCCCCTGCTCATGCCCCGTGTATGTCTCCTGTACCCCCCACCCCCGCTCATTCCCCGTGTCTCCCTCCTGTTGCCCCCACCACCGCTCATGCCCCGTGTCTTCCTCTTGTCCCCCCTCCTATGATGCCCCTTGTTGACCTCTTGTTCCCCCACCCCCTGCTCATGCCCCGTGTCTTCCTCTTGTCCCCCCTCCTATGATGCCCCTTGTTGACCTCTTATTCCACCCACCCCCCGCTCATGCCCCGTGTCTCCGTTCTTCCCCCATCCCCCGCTCATGCACCGTGTCTTCCTTTCCCCCCACTCCCCGCTCGTGCCCTGTGTCTCCCTTCTCCCCCCCGCCACCTCCCGCTCATGCCCCGTGTCTGCACTGTTGGAACAGGGCAGACACAGGGCATGAGCGGGGGTGGGGGCCCTACCTTGCCTTACCCCCGCTCATGCCCCGTGTCTCTCCTGTTCACCCCCGCTCATGCTTTGTGTCTGTCTCCCTCCTTTTCCCCCCGCTCATGGCTCGTGTCTCCCCTGTTCACCCCCACCCCCTGCTCATGCCCCGTGTCTGTCTCCTGTTCCCCCCACCCGCTCATGCCCCGTGTCTCTCTCTTGTTGCTCCCCACCCCCCGCTCATGTCCTGTGTATGTCTCCTGTTCTCCCCACCCCCCGCTCATGCCCTGTGTCTGTGCCTGTTGCCCCCACCCCCGCGTCTCTCTCCTGTTGCTCCCCACCCCCCGCTCATGCCCCGTGTCTGTCTCCTCTACCCCCCACCCCCCGCTCATGCCTGTGTCTGTCTCCTGTTCCCCCCACCCGCTCATGCCCCATGTCTCTCTCCTGTTGCCCCCCAGCCCCTGCTCATGCCCCGTGTCTGTCTCCTGTACCCCCCACCCCCCGCTCATGCCCCGTGTCTGTCTCCTGTTCCCCCCACCCGCTCATGCCCAGTGTCTCTCTCCTGTTCCCCCCACCCGCTCATGCCCCGTGTCTCTCTCCTGTACCCACCCACCCCCTGCTCATGCCCCGTGTCTGTCTCCTGTTGCCCCCCACCCATGCCCCGTGTCTGTCACCTGTTCCCCCACCCCCCGCTCATGCCCCGTGTGTGTCTCCTATTGCCCCCAAACCCCCGTTCATGCCCCGTGTCTGTCTCCTGTTCTCCCCACCCCCACTTATGCCCCGTATCTGTCTCCTCTTCCCCCCACTCCCCACCCCCCGCTCATGCCCCGTGTCTGTCTCCTGTTCTCCCCACCCCCCCGCTCATGCCCCGTGTCTGTCTCCTGTTGCCCCCACCCTCCCTCTTGCCCCGTGTCTCTCTCCTGTTGCCCCCCACCCCCTGCTCATGCCCCATGTATGTCTCCTGTACCCCCCACCCCCGCTCATTCCCCGTGTCTCCCTCCTGTTGCCCCCACCACTGCTCATGCCCCGTGTCTTCCTCTTGTCCCCCCTCCTATGATGCCCCTTGTTGACCTCTTGTTCCCCCACCCCCTGCTCATGCCCCGTGTCTTCCTCTTGTCTCCCCTCCTATGATGCCCCTTGTTGACCTCTTATTCCACCCACCCCCGCTCATGCCCCGTGTCTCCCTTCTTCCCCCATCCCCCGCTCATGCACCGTGTCTTCCTTTCCCCCCACTCCCCGCTCGTGCCCTGTGTCTCCCTTCTCCCCCACGCCACCTCCCGCTCATGCCCCGTGTCTGCACTGTTGGAACAGGGCAGACACAGGGCATGAGCGGGGGTGGGGGCCCTACCTTGCCTTACCCCCGCTCATGCCCCGTGTCTCTCCTGTTCACCCCCGCTCATGCTCTGTGTCTGTCTCCCTCCTTTTCCCCCCGCTCATGGCTCGTGTCTCCCCTGTTCACCCCCACCCCCTGCTCATGCCCCGTGTCTGTGTCCTGTTCCCCCCACCCGCTCATGCCCCGTGTCTCTCTCTTGTTGCTCCCCACCCCCCGCTCATGCCCCATGTCTGTCTCCTGTTCCTCCCACCCCCCGCTCATGCCCCGTGTCTGTCTCCTGTTGCCCCACCCCCCCGCTCATGCCCCGTGTCTGTCTCCTGTTCTCCCCACCCCCAGCTCATGCCCTGTGTCTGTGCCTGTTGCCCCCACCCCCTCGTCTCTCTCCTGTTGCCCCCCACCCCCCGCTCATGCCCCGTTTCTGTCTCCTCTACCCCCCACCCCCCGCTCATGCCTGTGTCTGTCTCCTGTTCCCCCCACCCGCTCATGCCCCGTGTCTCTCTCCTGTTGCCCCCCAGCCCCTGCTCATGCCCCGTGTCTGTCTCCTGTACCCCCCACCCCCCGCTCATGCCACGTGTCTGTCTCCTGTTCCCCCCACCCGCTCATGCCCAGTGTCTCTCTCCTGTTCCCCCCACCCGCTCATGCCCCGTGTCTCTCTCCTGTACCCCTCACCCCCTGCTCATGCCCCGTGTCTGTCTCCTGTTGCCCCCCACCCATGCCCCGTGTCTGTCACCTGTTCCCCCCACCCCCCGCTCATGCCCCGTGTCTGTCTCCTATTGCCCCCAAACCCCCGCTCATGCCCCGTGTCTGTCTCCTGTTCTCCCCACCCCCGCTCATGCCCCGTATCTGTCTCCTCTTCTCCCCACTCCCCACCCCCCGCTCATGCCCCGTGTCTGTCTCCTGTTCTCCCCACCCCCCCGCTCATGCCCCGTGTCTGTCTCCTGTTGCCCCCCACCCTCCCTCTTGCCCCGTGTCTCTCTCCTGTTGCCCCCCACCCCCTGCTCATGCCCCGTGTATGTCTCCTGTACCACCCACCCCCGCTCATTCCCCGTGTCTCCCTCCTGTTGCCCCCACCACCGCTCATGCCCCGTGTCTTCCTCTTGTCCCCCCTCCTATGATGCCCCTTGTTGACCTCTTGTTCCCCCACCCCCTGCTCATGCCCCGTGTCTTCCTCTTGTCCCCCCTCCTATGATGCCCCTTGTTGACCTCTTATTCCACCCACCCCCCGCTCATGCCCCGTGTCTCCCTTCTTCCCACTCCCCGCTCGTGCCCTGTGTCTCCCTTCTCCCCCCCGCCACCTCCCGCTCATGCCCCGTGTCTGCACTGTTGGAACAGGGCAGACACAGGGCATGAGCGGGGGTGGGGGCCCTACCTTGCCTTACCCCCGCTCATGCCCCGTGTCTCTCCTGTTCACCCCCGCTCATGCTCTGTGTCTGTCTCCCTCCTTTTCCCCCCGCTCATGGCTCGTGTCTGCCCTGTTCACCCCCACCCCCTGCTCATGTCCCGTGTCTGTCTCCTGTTCCCCCCACCAGCTCATGCCCCGTGTCTCTCTCTTGTTGCTCCCCACCCCCCGCTCATGTCCTGTGTCTGTCTCCTGTTCTCCCCACCCCCCGCTCATGCCCCGTGTCTGTCTCCTGTTCCTCCCACCCCCCGCTCATGCCCCGTGTCTGTCTCCTGTTGCCCCACCCCCTGCTCATGCCCCGTGTCTGTCTCCTGTTCTCCCCACCCCCAGCTCATGCCCTGTGTCTGTGCCTGTTGCCCCCACCCCCGCATCTCTCTCCTGTTGCCCCCCACCCCCGCTCATGCCCCGTGTCTGTCTCCTGTACCCCCCACCCCCGCTCATGCCTGTGTCTGTCTCCTGTTCCCCCCACCCGCTCATGCCCCGTGTCTCTCTCCTGTTGCCCCCCAGACCCTGCTCATGCCCCGTGTCTGTCTCCTGTACCCCCCACCCCCCGCTCATGCCCCGTGTCTGTCTCCTGTTCCCCCACCCGCTCATGCCCAGTGTCTCTCTCCTGTTCCCACCACCCGCTCATGCCCCGTGTCTCTCTCCTGTACCCCCCCACCCCCTGCTCATGCCCCGTGTCTGTCTCCTGTTGCCCCCCACCCATGCCCCGTGTCTGTCACCTGTTCTCCCCACCCCCCGCTCATGCCCCCTGTCTCTCTCCTGTTGCCCCCCACCCCCCGCTCATGCCCCGTGTCTGTCTCCTGTTGCCCCCACCCCCCCCGCTCATGCCCTGTGTCTGTCTCCTGTTCTCCCCACCCCCGCTCATGCCCGGTATCTGTCTCCTGTTCCCCCCACCCCCCGCTCATGCCCCGTATCTGTCTCAGGTTCCCCCCATCCCCTGCTCATGCCCCGTGTCTGTCTCCTGTTGGCCCCACCCCCCGCTCATGCCCGTGTCTGTCTCCTGTTGCCCCCCGCTCATGCCCCGTGTCTCTCTCCTGTTGCCCTCCACCCCCCACTCATGCCCCGTGTCTGTCTCCTGTACCCCCCAACCCCCGCTCATGCCCCGTGTCTCTCTCCTGTTGCCCCCCACCACCACTCATGCCCCGTGTCTTCCTCTTGTCCCCCCTCCTATGATGCCCCTTGTTGACCTCTTGTTCCCCCCACCCCCGCTCATGCCCCATGTCTTCCTCCCGTCCCCCCTCTCCTCGCTGATGCCCTTTGTCTTCCTCCTGTTCCCTCCCACCCCCTGCTCATGCCCTGTGTCTTCCTCTTGTCCCCCCCTCCTATGATGCCCCTTGTTGACCTCTTATTCCACCCACCCCCGCTCATGCCCTGTGTCTCCCTTCTTCCCCCATCCCCCGTTCATGCCCCGTGTCTTCTCCCCCCCCACTCCCCGCTCGTGCCCCGTGTCTGTCTCCTGTTCTCCCCACCCCCTGCTCATGCCCCGTGTCTGTCTCCTGTACCCCCCACCCCCCGCTCATGCCCCGTGTCTGTCTCCTGTTCCCCCACCCGCTCTTGCCCCGTGTCTCTCTCCTGTTGCCCCCCACCCCCTGCTCATGCCCCGTGTATGTCTCCTGTACCCCCCACCCCCGCTCATTCCCCGTGTCTCCCTCCTGTTGCCCCCACCACCGCTCATGCCCCGTGTCTTCCTCTTGTCCCCCCTCCTATGATGCCCCTTGTTGACCTCTTGTTCCCCCACCCCCTGCTCATGCCCCGTGTCTTCCTCTTGTCCCCCCTCCTATGATGCCCCTTGTTGACCTCTTATTCCACCCACCCCCCGCTCATGCCCCGTGTCTCCCTTCTTCCCCCATCCCCCGCTCATGCACCGTGTCTTCCTTTCCCCCCACTCCCCGCTCATGCCCTGTGTCTCCCTTCTCCCCCCCGCCACCTCCCGCTCATGCCCCGTGTCTGCACTGTTGGAACAGGGCAGACACAGGGCATGAGCGGGGGTGGGGGCCCTACCTTGCCTTACCCCCGCTCATGCCCCGTGTCTCTCCTGTTCACCCCCGCTCATGCTCTGTGTCTGTCTCCCTCCTTTTCCCCCCGCTCATGGCTCGTGTCTCCCCTGTTCACCCCCACCCCCTGCTCATGCCCCGTGTCTGTCTCCTGTTCCCCACCCCCCGCTCATGCCCCGTGTCTGTCTCCTGTTCCTCCCACCCCCCGCTCATGCCCCGTGTCTGTCTCCTGTTGCCCCACCCCCCGCTCATGCCCTGTGTCTGTCTCCTGTTCCCCCCACCCCCAGCTCATACCCTGTGTCTGTGCCTGTTGCCCCCACCCCCGCGTCTCTCTCCTGTTGCCCCCCACCCCCCGCTCATGCCCCGTGTCTGTCTCCTCTACCCCCCACCACCCGCTCATGCCTGTGTCTGTCTCCTGTTCCCCCCACCCGCTCATGCCCCATGTCTCTCTCCTGTTGCCCCCCAGCCCCTGCTCATGCCCCGTGTCTGTCTCCTGTACCCCCCACCCCCCGCTCATGCCCCGTGTCTGTCTCCTGTTCCCCCCACCCGCTCATGCCCAGTGTCTCTCTCCTGTTCCCCCCACCCGCTCATGCCCCGTGTCTCTCTCCTGTACCCACCCACCCCCTGCTCATGCCCTGTGTCTGACACCTGTTGCCCCCCACCCATGCCCCGTGTCTGTCACCTGTTCCCCCACCCCCCGCTCATGCCCCGTGTCTGTCTCCTATTGCCCCCAAACCCCCGCTCATGCCCCGTGTCTGTCTCCTGTTCTCCCCACCCCCGCTTATGCCCCGTATCTGTCTCCTCTTCCCCCCACTCCCCACCCCCCGCTCATGCCCCGTGTCTGTCTCCTGTTCTCCCCACCCCCCCGCTCATGCCCCGTGTCTGTCTCCTGTTGCCCCCACCCTCCCTCTTGCCCCGTGTCTCTCTCCTGTTGCCCCCCACCCCCTGCCCATGCCCCGTGTATGTCTCCTGTACCCCCCACCCCCACTCATTCCCCGTGTCTCCCTCCTGTTGCCCCCACCACCGCTCATGCCCCGTGTCTTCCTCTTGTCTCCCCTCCTATGATGCCCCTTGTTGACCTCTTGTTCCCCCACCCCCTGCTCATGCCCCGTGTCTTCCTCTTGTCTCCCCTCCTATGATGCCCCTTGTTGACCTCTTATTCCACCCACCCCCGCTCATGCCCCGTGTCTCCCTTCTTCCCCCATCCCCCGCTCATGCACCGTGTCTTCCTTTCCCCCCACTCCCCGCTCGTGCCCTGTGTCTCCCTTCTCCCCCACGCCACCTCCCGCTCATGCCCCGTGTCTGCACTGTTGGAACAGGGCAGACACAGGGCATGAGCGGGGGTGGGGGCCCTACCTTGCCTTACCCCCGCTCATGCCCCGTGTCTCTCCTGTTCACCCCCGCTCATGCTCTGTGTCTGTCTCCCTCCTTTTCCCCCCGCTCATGGCTCGTGTCTCCCCTGTTCACCCCCACCCCCTGCTCATGCCCCGTGTCTGTCTCCTGTTCCCCCACCCGCTCATGCCCCGTGTCTCTCTCTTGGTGCTCCCCACCCCCCGCTCATGTCCTGTGTCTGTCTCCTGTTCTCCCCACCCCCCGCTCATGCCCCGTGTCTGTCTCCTGTTCCTCCCACCCCCCGCTCATGCCCCGTGTCTGTCTCCTGTTGCCCCACCCCCCGCTCATGCCCCGTGTCTGTCTCCTGTTCTCCCCACCCCCAGCTCATGCCCTGTGTCTGTGCCTGTTGCCCCCACCCCCGCGTCTCTCTCCTGTTGCCCCCCACCCCCGCTCATGCCCCGTGTCTGTCTCCTCTACCCCCCACCCCCCGCTCATGCCTGTGTCTGTCTCCTGTTCCCCCCACCCGCTCATGCCCCGTGTCTCTCTCCTGTTGCCCCCCAGCCCCTGCTCATGCCCCGTGTCTGTCTCCTGTACCCCCCTCCCCCCGCTCATGCCCCGTGTCTGTCTCCTGTTCCCCCCACCCGCTCATGCCCAGTGTCTCTCTCCTGTTCCCCCCACCCGCTCATGCCCCGTGTCTCTCTCCTGTACCCCCCCACCCCCTGCTCATGCCCCGTGTCTGTCTCCTGTTGCCCCCCACCCATGCCCCGTGTCTGTCACCTGTTCCCCCCACCCCCCGCTCATGCCCCGTGTCTGTCTCCTATTGCCCCCAAACCCCCGCTCATGCCCCGTGTCTGTCTCCTGTTCTCCCCACCCCCGCTCATGCCCCGTATCTGTCTCCTCTTCTCCCCACTCCCCACCCCCCGCTCATGCCCCGTGTCTGTCTCCTGTTCTCCCCACCCCCCCGCTCATGCCCCGTGTCTGTCTCCTGTTGCCCCCCACCCTCCCTCTTGCCCCGTGTCTCTCTCCTGTTGCCCCCCACCCCCTGCTCATGCCCCGTGTATGTCTCCTGTACCACCCACCCCCGCTCATTCCCCGTGTCTCCCTCCTGTTGCCCCCACCACCGCTCATGCCCCGTGTCTTCCTCTTGTCCCCCCTCCTATGATGCCCCTTGTTGACCTCTTGTTCCCCCACCCCCTGCTCATGCCCCGTGTCTTCCTCTTGTCCCCCCTCCTATGATGCCCCTTGTTGACCTCTTATTCCACCCACCCCCCGCTCATGCCCCGTGTCTCCCTTCTTCCCACTCCCCGCTCGTGCCCTGTGTCTCCCTTCTCCCCCCCGCCACCTCCCGCTCATGCCCCGTGTCTGCACTGTTGGAACAGGGCAGACACAGGGCATGAGCGGGGGTGGGGGCCCTACCTTGCCTTACCCCCGCTCATGCCCCGTGTCTCTCCTGTTCACCCCCGCTCATGCTCTGTGTCTGTCTCCCTCCTTTTCCCCCCGCTCATGGCTCGTGTCTGCCCTGTTCACCCCCACCCCCTGCTCATGTCCCGTGTCTGTCTCCTGTTCCCCCCACCAGCTCATGCCCCGTGTCTGTCTCCTGTTCCTCCCACCCCCCGCTCATGCCCCGTGTCTGTCTCCTGTTGCCCCACCCCCTGCTCCTGCCCCGTGTCTGTCTCCTGTTCTCCCCACCCCCAGCTCATGCCCTGTGTCTGTGCCTGTTGCCCCCACCCCCGCATCTCTCTCCTGTTGCCCCCCACCCCCGCTCATGCCCCGTGTCTGTCTCCTGTACCCCCCACCCCCGCTCATGCCCCGTGTCTGTCTCCTGTTCCCCCCACCCGCTCATGCCCAGTGTCTCTCTCCTGTTCCCCCACCCGCTCATGCCCCGTGTCTCTTTCCTGTACCCCCCCACCCCCTGCTCATGCCCCGTGTCTGTCTCCTGTTGCCCCCCACCCATGCCCCGTGTCTGTCACCTGTTCCCCCCACCCCCCGCTCATGCCCCCTGTCTCTCTCCTGTTGCCCCCCACCCCCCGCTCATGCCCCGTGTCTGTCTCCTGTTGCCCCCACCCCCCCGCTCATGCCCTGTGTCTGTCTCCTGTTCTCCCCACCCCCGCTCATGCCCGGTATCTGTCTCCTGTTCCCCCCACCCCCCGCTCATGCCCCGTATCTGTCTCAGGTTCCCCCCATCCCCCGCTCATGCCCCGTGTCTGTCTCCTGTTCTCCCCAGCCCCCCGCTCATGCCCCGTGTCTGTCTCCTGTTCTCCCCACCCCCTGCTCATGCCCCGTGTCTCTCTCCTCTTGGCCCCACCCCCCGCTCATGCCCGTGTCTGTCTCCTGTTGCCCCCCGCTCATGCCCCGTGTCTCTCTCCTGTTGCCCTCCACCCCCCACTCATGCCCCGTGTCTGTCTCCTGTACCCCCCAACCCCCGCTCATGCCCCGTGTCTCTCTCCTGTTGCCCCCCACCACCACTCATGCCCCGTGTCTTCCTCTTGTCCCCCCTCCTATGATGCCCCTTGTTGACCTCTTGTTCCCCCCACCCCCGCTCATGCCCCATGTCTTCCTCCCGTCCCCCCTCTCCTCGCTGATGCCTTGTGTCTTCCTCCTGTTCCCTCCCACCCCCTGCTCATGCCCTGTGTCTCCCTTCTTCCCCCATCCCCCGTTCATGCCCCCTGTCTTCTCCCCCCCACTCCCCGCTCGTGCCCCGTGTCTCCCTTCTTTCCCTCTTTCCCCCAACCCCCCGCTCATGCCCTGTGTCTGCACTGTTGGAACAGGGCAGACACAGGGCATGAGCGGGGATGGGGGCCCTACCTTGCTCTACCCCCGCTCATGCCCCGTGTCTCTCCTGTTCACCCCCGCTCATGCTCCGTGCCTGTCTCCCTCCTTTTCCCCCCACTCATGGCTCGTGTCTCCCCTGTTCACCCCCTGCCCCTGTGTCTGTCTCCTGTTCCCCCCACCCGCTCATGCCCCGTGTCTCTCTCTTGTTGCCCCCCACCCCCCGCTCATGCCCCGTGTCTTCCTCTTGTACGCCATCCTATGATGCCCCTTGTTGACCTCTTGTTCCACCCACCCCCCGGTCATGCCCCGTGTCTCCCTTCTTCCCCCCCACCCCCCGCTCATGCCCCGTGTCTTCCTTTCCCCCCCACTCCCCGCTAATGCCCCGTGTCTCCCTTCTCCCCCCCCAGCCCCCGCTCATGCCCCTTGTCTGCACTGTTGGAACAGGGCAGACACGGGGCATGAGCGGGGGTGGGGGCCCTACCTTGCCCTACCCCCGCTCTTGCCCCGTGTCTCTGTCCCCCCACCCGCCGACCCCCACTCTTGCCCTGTGTCTCTTTCCCCCTCCCGCCCACTCCCGCTCTTGCCCCGTGTCTCTTTCCACGTCCCGCCCACCCCCGCTCTTGCCCCGTGTCTCCCTCCTGTTGCCCCCACCACCGCTCATGCCCCGTGTCTTCCTCTTGTCCCCCCTCCTATGATGCCCCTTGTTGACCTCTTGTTCCCCCACCCCCTGCTCATGCCCCGTGTCTTCCTCTTGTCCCCCCTCCTATGATGCCCCTTGTTGACCTCTTATTCCACCCACCCCCCGCTCATGCCCCGTGTCTCCCTTCTTCCCACTCCCCGCTCGTGCCCTGTGTCTCCCTTCTCCCCCCCGCCACCTCCCGCTCATGCCCCGTGTCTGCACTGTTGGAACAGGGCAGACACAGGGCATGAGCGGGGGTGGGGGCCCTACCTTGACTTACCCCCGCTCATGCCCCGTGTCTCTCCTGTTCACCCCCGCTCATGCTCTGTGTCTGTCTCCCTCCTTTTCCCCCCGCTCATGGCTCGTGTCTGCCCTGTTCACCCCCACCCCCTGCTCATGTCCCGTGTCTGTCTCCTGTTCCCCCCACCAGCTCATGCCCCGTGTCTCTCTCTTGTTGCTCCCCACCCCCCGCTCATGTCCTGTGTCTGTCTCCTGTTCTCCCCACCCCCCGCTCATGCCCCGTGTCTGTCTCCTGTTCCTCCCACCCCCCGCTCATGCCCCGTGTCTGTCTCCTGTTGCCCCACCCCCTGCTCATGCCCCGTGTCTGTCTCCTGTTCTCCCCACCCCCAGCTCATGCCCTGTGTCTGTGCCTGTTGCCCCCACCCCCGCATCTCTCTCCTGTTGCCCCCCACCCCCGCTCATGCCCCGTGTCTGTCTCCTGTACCCCCCACCCCTCGCTCATGCCTGTGTCTGTCTCCTGTTCCCCCCACCCGCTCATGCCCCGTGTCTCTCTCCTGTTGCCCCCCAGCCCCTGCTCATGCCCCGTGTCTGTCTCCTGTACCCCCCACCCCCGCTCATGCCCCGTGTCTGTCTCCTGTTCCCCCCACCCGCTCATGCCCAGTGTCTCTCTCCTGTTCCCCCCACCCGCTCATGCCCCGTGTCTCTCTCCTGTACCCCCCCACCCCCTGCTCATGCCCCGTGTCTGTCTCCTGTTGCCCCCCACCCATGCCCCGTGTCTGTCACCTGTTCCCCCCACCCCCCGCTCATGCCCCCTGTCTCTCTCCTGTTGCCCCCCACCCCCCGCTCATGCCCCGTGTCTGTCTCCTGTTGCCCCCACCCCCCCGCTCATGCCCTGTGTCTGTCTCCTGTTCTCCCCACCCCCGCTCATGCCCGGTATCTGTCTCCTGTTCCCCCCACCCCCCGCTCATGCCCCGTATCTGTCTCAGGTTCCCCCCATCCCCCGCTCATGCCCTGTGTCTGTCTCCTGTTCTCCCCAGCCCCCCGCTCATGCCCCGTGTCTGTCTCCTGTTCTCCCCACCCCCTGCTCATGCCCCGTGTCTCTCTCCTGTTGGCCCCACCCCCCGCTCATGCCCATGTCTGTCTCCTGTTGCCCCCCGCTCATGCCCCGTGTCTCTCTCCTGTTGCCCTCCACCCCCCACTCATGCCCCGTGTCTGTCTCCTGTACCCCCCAACCCCCGCTCATGCCCCGTGTCTCTCTCCTGTTGCCCCCCACCACCACTCATGCCCCGTGTCTTCCTCTTGTCCCCCCTCCTATGATGCCCCTTGTTGACCTCTTGTTCCCCCCACCCCCGCTCATGCCCCATGTCTTCCTCCCGTCCCCCCTCTCCTCGCTGATGCCTTGTGTCTTCCTCCTGTTCCCTCCCACCCCCTACTCATGCCCCGTGTCTTCTTCTTGTCCCCCCTCCTATGATGCCCCTTGTTGACCTCTTATTCCACCCACCCCCGCTCATGCCCTGTGTCTCCCTTCTTCCCCCCATCCCCCGTTCATGCCCCCTGTCTTCTCCCCCCCCACTCCCCGCTCGTGCCCCGTGTCTCCCTTCTTTCCCTCTTTCCCCCCACCCCCCGCTCATGCCCTGTGTCTGCACTGTTGGAACAGGGCAGACACAGGGCATGAGCGGGGATGGGGGCCCTACCTTGCCATACCCCCGCTCATGCCCCGTGTCTCTCCTGTTCACCCCCGCTCATGCTCCGTGCCTGTCTCCCTCCTTTTCCCCCCACTCATGGCTCGTGTCTCCCCTGTTCACCCCCTTCCCCTGTGTCTGTCTCCTGTTCCCCCCACCCGCTCATGCCCCGTGTCTGTCTCCTGTTCCCCCACCCACTCATGCCCCGTGTCTCTCTCTTGTTGCCCCCCACCCCCCGCTCATGCCCCGTGTCTTCCTCTTGTACCCCATCCTATGATGCCCCTTGTTGACCTCTTGTTCCACCCACCCCCCGGTCATGCCCCGTGTCTCCCTTCTTCCCCCCCACCCCCCGCTCATGCCCCGTGTCTTCCTTCCCCCCCACTCCCCGCTAATGCCCCGTGTCTCCCTTCTCCCCCCCAGCCCCCGCTCATGCCCCTTGTCTGCACTGTTGGAACAGGGCAGACACGGGGCATGAGCGGTGGTGGGGGCCCTACCTTGCCCTACCCCCGCTCTTGCCCCGTGTCTCTGTCCCCCCTCCCGCCGACCCCCACTCTTGCCCTGTGTCTCTTTCCCCCTCCCGCCCACCCCCGTTCTTGCCCCGTGTCTCTTTCCCCCTCCCGCCCACCCCCGCTCTTGCCCCGTGTCTTTCCCCTCCTCCCGCCCACCCCCACTCTTGCCCTGTGTCTTTCCCCCTCCCACCCCCCCCGCTCTTGCCCCGTGTCTTTCCCCCTCCCGCCCATCCCCGCTTTTGCCCCGTGTCTCTTTCCCCCTCCCGCCCACCCCCGCTCTTGCCCAGTGTCTCTTTCCCCCCCGCTCTTGCCCCATGTCTCTGTCCCCCTTCCCGCCGACCCCCACTCTTGCCCTGTGTCTCTTTCCCCCTCCCACCCAACCCCGCTCTTGCCCCGTGTCTCTTTCCCCCTCCCGCCCACCCCCGCTCTTGCCCAGTGTCTCTTTCCCCCCCGCTCTTGCCCCATGTCTCTGTCCCCCCTCCCGCCGACCCCCACTCTTGCCCTGTGTCTCTTTCCCCCTCCCACCCACCCCTGCTCTTGCCCCATATCTCTTTCCCCCTCCCGCCCACCCCCGCTCTTGCCCCGTGTCTCTTTCCCCCTCCCGCCCACCCCCGCTCTTGCCCCGTGTCTCTTTCCCCGTCCCGCCCACCCCGCTCTTGCCCCGTGTCTCTTTCCCCCTCCCGCCCACCCCCGCTCTTGCCCCGTGTCTTTCCCCTCCTCCCGCCCACCCCCACTCTTGCCCCGTGTCTTTCCCCCTCCCGCCCACCCCCGCTCTTGCCCCGTGTCTTTCCCCCTCCCGCCCATCCCCGCTTTTGCCCCGTGTCTTTCCACCTCCCGCCCTCCCCCGCTCTTGCCCCGTGTCTTTCCCCCTCCTGGCCACCCCCGCTCATGCCCCGTGTGTCTCTCCCCCCGCTCATGTCCCGTGTGTCTCTCCCCCTCCCGCTCATGCCCCGTGTGTCTCTCTCCCGACCCCCCGCTCATGCCCCGTGTGCCTCTCTGCCACCCCCCACGTCGCGCTCATGCCCCGTGTCTCTCTCCCCTTCCCCCCAGCCCCACGCTCATGCCCCGTGTCTGTTCTCCCCACCCCCGCTCATGCCCCGTGTCTGTTGTTCCCCCCAGCCCCGCTCATGCCCCGTGTCTGTCTCCTGTTCCCTCCACCCCGCGGTCATGCCCCGTGTCTATCTCTTGTTGCCCCCCACTCCTCCGCTCATGCCCCGTGTCTGTCTCCTGTTCTCCCCACCCCCGCTCATGCCCCGTGTCTGTCTCCTGTTTCTCCCACCCCCGCTCATGCCCCGGGTCTGTCTCCTGTTGCCCCCCACCCCCTCCGCTCATGCCCCATGTCTGTTCTCCTGTTCCCCCCACCCCTCGCTCATGCCCCGTGTCTTTCTCCTGTTCCCCCCACCCCCCGCTCATGCCCCGTGTCTCTCCTGTTGCCCCCCACCCCCGCTCATGTCCCGTGTCTCTCCTGTTGCCCCCCACCCCTCGCTCATGCCCTGTGTCTGTCTCCTGTTGCCCCCAACCCCCGCTCATGCCCCGTGTCTGTCTCCTGTTTCCCCCCACCCCCCGCTCATGCCCCGTGTCTCTCTCCTGTTGCCCACCCCCCCCGCTCATGCCCCGTGCCTGTCTCCTGTACACCCCCACCCCACGCTCAAGCCCTGTGTCTGTCTCTTGTACCCCCCACCCCCGCTCATGCCCCGTGTCGGTCTCCTGTTCCCCCCACCCGCTCATGCCCCGTGTCTCTCTCCGGTTGCCCCCCCGCTCATGCCCTGTGTCTGTCTCCTGTTCCCCCTACCTGCTCATGCCCCGTGGCTCTCTCCTGTTGCGCCCACCCCCTGCCTCGTGTCTGTCTCCTGGACCCCCCAGCCCCCGCTCATGCCCCGTGTCTGTCTGCTGTTGCCCCCACCCATGCTCCGTGTCTGTCTCCTGTACTCCCCCACCCCCCGCTCATGCCCCGTGTCTCTCTCCTGTTGCCCCCCACACCCTGCTCATGCCCTGTGTCTGTCACCTATTGCCCCCCAAACCCCCGCTCATGCCCCGTGTCTGTCTCCTATTGCCCCCCAAACCCCCACTCATGCCCCGTATCTGTCTCCTCTTCCCCCCACTCCGCACCCCCCGCTCATGCCCCGTGTCTGTCTCCTGTTCTCCCCATCCCCCGCTCATGCCCCGTGTCTGTCTCCTGTTGCCCCCCACCCCCCCTCTTGCCCCGTGTCTCTCTCCTGTTGCTCCCCACCCCCCGCTCATGCCCCGTGTCTGTCTCCTGTTCTCCCCAGCCCCCCGCTCATGCCCCGTGTCTGTCTACTGTTCTCCCCACCCCCTGCTCATGCCCCGTGTCTCTCTCCTGTTGGCCCCACCCCCCCCGCTCATGCCCCGTGTCTGTCTCCTGTACCCCCCAACCCCCGCTCATGCCCCGTGTCTCTCTCCTGTTGCCCCCCACCACCACTCATTCCCCGTGTCTTCCTCTTGTCCCCCCTCCTATGATGCCCCTTGTTGACCTTGTTGACCTCTTGTTCCACCCACCCCCGCTCATGCCCTGTGTCTCCCTTCTTCCCCCCCACCCCCCGTTCATGCCCCGTGTCTTCTCCCCCCCACTCCCCGCTCGTGCCCCATGTCTTCCTCCCGCCCCTCCTCTCCTCGCTGATGCCCTGTGTCTTCCTCCTGTTCCCTCCCACCCCCTGCTCATGCCCCGTGTCTTCCTCTTGTCCCCCCTCCTATGATGCCCCTTGTTGACCTCTTATTCCACCCACCCCCAGATGTGATGTCATCTTTGATGTCCTGGGTGTTAGTGTTAGCAGTGCACGGTGGCGCGAATTATGGTTGCTTATCTTACCATAACTGCCGAATTTCAGGGGTTTTTTGTTTTTACTTTGAACCATAACGTCCCTTTAAAAAAGTTTTTTTTACTGAATATATATATACATATATATATATTGCAACACTTAATTGTCTATTTGTAACCTTGTATGTTTTTAGGAAATCATAGAATGTATATGGATATCATACATTGCTTTATGTATTGTGCACCAACAGGAATCCTTGATTAATAACGAAAGGCTCGAACATACATTTCATAACTCCATGTGTGATCTGGGATAGGTGAGGGCCATTTTATTTCAACATATACGATCAATGTCATGGACTTGAAGCAAATGTATCATCCCTTCAGATGGCTTAGCTGCATGGGTGAAATAGGGTGGCACACGGGCTTAGAATATATGTCTGGCACTTCTACCGGGGAATAGGGTTGGGGATCATCCACAGCATATATCATTAATGTGGGGGTCTGCGAGAGGACAGGACAAGTATTATGGAAGCAGCGTGTTTTTTCAGACCCCAGCATCAGCACAGTCATCTGCAGGTCATTGATGGACTGCGGAAGGTGAAAGATACAGTGTTTGTAATGTAGCTTGTTAGTGCCTAGTCTCCCGTGAGAACAGGCTTGCAGCAGAGCCGCCAAGGGGAGGAGGGTGAGGGAAGTGCTGGGCTCGCTCTACGCAGTCAGGAGGGGGAGAGCTGCAGCCCTGCAGACTGCTTGCATTAGTGGGGCCTAAATCTGTTATTTTCAAATGTAGTCTAAGGGTGTCACAAAATGGAGTTGGTTGTATGCTACAGGGTGAGCCGTGCAGCCCCATGTGTCGGCTCTCAGCAATCCCGCATCCCGGAGTGCATATATGGCTGTTGGGTGAGTCATTGGCTGCACGTTGGTGTGGAATGGAGGGGATAGGGCGCCTAAAGACCTTTCCTCACATACATTTAGCCGGAAGTGACCATAGAATACATATGATGGGAACATAGAGGAACAGTCGATCAGGACACAGTCGCCATGGGAATTGGAGTCCTGACTACAGCGCAGTTTTCCTTATTTTCCCCTGCATTCACCACAGGAGAGAAAAGGTGCAATGAAATGCCTGACACCAGAGGGGAGACGAATAAGCCCCTTCCCTACTTTCTGTGTACATCTGTTTGTTGGTTGAAGGGTACATCTTTTTTTGGGTCTCCCCTATGATTCTGAGCCTTGCAAATGCCGCCCGGTGTCCGCAGACTAAATCGCTGTCTGCCGACTCCATATCTGACAATTGGTTGGGGCGTATAATATAAGGAAGTTGTAGCAGAATAAACGGGCACTAGTAAAAACCTATGAAAAAACGTTGTTAAAGGGACTTTATGGTTAAGTTACACTAACAAAAACCTATGAAATTCACTGAAAAAATGTGTTAAAGGGACGTTATGGTTAAGTTGCACTAACAAAAACCCATGAAATTCACTGAAAACATTTTGTTAAAGGGACGTTATGGTTACAAGTAAAACCAAAAACACTTGAAATTCAGCATTTATGGTACGCTAAGCAACCATAACTCGCACCACCTCCGTACACTGCTAAAACTAACACCCAGGACATCATAGATGACATCACATATGAAATTGTGATAAAAAGTCTCTAAAAGGGGTTGTGTTTATAGCGTTAGTAACACAATGTCAGGGGTGATCAGGAAATCTATCATGAAGTACTTAATGTATTTAACAATGTACTCATCTCAACACAACATAATATTGGAGTGTTGTTGTAAGTACTGGAACCTAATCATACATACACATAAGCAATGGGCACAGCATGCACAATAGTAATACAACATTCTTTATTTGGTAATTCTGGACAGTCAAATAATGAATGGTGCCTTGTTAGAGTTTTCAGCAATGATAAACATGGAATAGATAGCTAATAGCTAATAATTGAAGACTTACTACATACTTGTTTTAGTACAAACAATACACATCAACACCTAAAATGCATACAAATCTGAGGCACACACAAGGTAACTTAAGTAAGGTGGAAAGAAACAACACCACCAAAAAATGACAGTAACATTAGACTTGATCATGAAGAACACAAATTATTTGTGTGTTTGAGGCTTGCTTATTTTCCATGTATGTGTACCATGAACTGAGGTCAAATCCTAAGGAAAGTGCCTTAACAACATACATGAGGGTTAATGTGTACATATGTAACACCTTTTAATGTGTAAAATAGTCTCTGTCCGTGAACAAAATCATGTGCCTTACATAAGTCAGTGAATAAAAAGAAATGGTCCGGTGATGTCATCAATGACAATTGTGAATTCATCTCTGATGTCCTGGGTGTTAGTCATCGCAGTGCACAGAGGTGGCGCAAGTTGAGATTGCTTAGTGTACCATAACTGGTGAATTTCAAAGGTTTTTCGGTTTTACTTGTAACCATAACGTCCTTTTAACAAAGATTTCTCAGTGAATATATATATATGTCATTTTTTTTTTTTACATACATATATATATATTGTCTTGTCCTAGGGCACTACTGACTGGTATAGCCGCTTTATGAAATAATAGAATGATGGTCCTGCTCAAAAGGGATATATACTGGATCCTTCTATGTCCCTATTAAAAAAAAATACACTAGCTCTAGTTCCTGTTAAGGCACTGAAATAGCTCTCTCTCCCCTCAATGCATTCATTGCATTAAGGTGAGATTGCTGGCTTTGGAGCTTTTCAGAACATTTTCACTGTGAATTGCTCTTTACAACCAGTTTCTATTCCCTATGAATTCCTTCTTTTTCAGGCGCGAGCACCTCTTAGTTACCACCCCATACGCCTGATGCACAGTACATTTATGGTATTCATTACCATTTCATTTTATGATACAAAAGCATCCCTAAGATTTGCTGCAGAATACATTAAGTCTGAATTCCAGATTGGCAATACTTATGATTAACAGTTCACAAGTCCTAATCATACATAAATCATGAAATGTGTTATCTTTATGACCTGAATTGCAAATAATTTATATCAGCCAGACTTTATTTCATCTTGAGCTGTCGGTAGAATAGTTGATTCATGTTTTGCATAATTTTTTGCCTCTTATTGAGTTTGCTTCTTTGTACTGCACATGCAAGTAAAAATGTACCCAATTTTTATCATGTAATATTTACCGCAGGCGTGGACGTAATATGCTTTCCTAGTTTAAAAATACATGTATTCAAAATAACACGGTAATCTTCAGAAATTGTATCCCCGTGCAGGTTGTTTTGCAAATGAAAGCTCAATGGCAGCGTGTAATCCCTGCTCAGATATATCGTGCAGGGTGCCATGTGTCAACCAGCAGTGCTGATTTTAGCAGATGCTCTCACACAGTCTGTACAGTGTTATGGTATAGTATAATGTTAGGCATTTTATATATAGCGCAACATTTGCTATTTTCATGGCCTCCTGATGCTACCATTGCTCTTTGCTGCATGATGCAGCTCTTTCCGGTTAGGCCAACGTCAAAAACATAGATTCTTATTGTGAGGAATTGCCATCTGGCAAGGGTGCGAAGTGCAGGCTTTTTTGATTTTTATTAACACATACAATGGGGGTAATTCCGTCTCAAAAAGGGGTAATCTGCCAACCAGATTCCTCCTTTCCAATTGACTCCATGCCAAATGCATGGTGCACTCATGCGCTGCTGCATCAATAGTCTGTTGTGACACCCACTCTACTCGTGGCACAGAGCAGGATCAAAGTTCATGAGGTGCCCACTTGACAGCTGCAGAGACAGCCAAGTTTTTGTGGCACATAAGCAACATTTATGATATGCTCCACTGTACTTAAAACTGTGATGTTCATAAGCCACCCATGCTGTGGGCAGGGAAGACTCTAAATAAAAGCAAAGCCTATATTTAGGCATAGTGCATGGCACTACTTATGATCACAACCGTCACATTCCAATTGATATTGCACATGTGTCAGCTCCTTTTAGCCAGCTCACTATGGAAGGCGATGTGTACTCTGATCGGCTTGGTGTAACCCACCAAATGGCAGGACGAAAACCTCTTTGATCTCTTTGTGAGGGGAGGTAACAACCTCCTGCCGGGACAGCCACACGTCCAGGGCTTGAGCATCAACAGAGCACATCCATTCAAAAGGAGTAGCCACACACCAGGCTGCTGCATCTCTAAAAGTCTTTGTTCTCAGTAAGAAGGGCAGGATTATGATAGGCAGTAAGGCCGTGGTTAATGAGAGAAGGTTTCTACCATCTTGATCCTCACTGTCCCTCCGTCTCTTTCCTATCCCATCCACCTCCTCTGGAGCAGCATACCTTTGGGTATGACATCAACAGATCAAAGTTCACTCCATCTCATAGCCAGTATTAGACCACTAAGGCAGGCTAGCTTTAGTCCAATCACATGAGGACTTTTGCACTTTAAAGAAGGGGTCTTCCACCCCTTCAATAGATTTGTTCAGTTCTTCTTGGGTCCTTTAAGGCTGCCGATTCATTCTGAAGATCTCATTGCACCTCCTCTGGGAGAGTCGTACTCTCCAAAGCCCTTAGCCTGAGGTGAAGAAGGAATCATCCATGCCAGATGGACGATATGCCCCGTACCACTCTCAGGGCACATTGGGAGTCAACATTGCTGTGGATCAGGACCTACCATTCTGCACAGGAATCTCGTGAGCTGGGAGAGCAGACCCAGAACAGAATCAGCATATCCTTGAGTTCCCCTGAAAGGGCCTCAGAGCAACTGGAGGACCAGACAAGTTGAAGAATCATGTTCACTGAACTGCTCGCTATGTGTTCACTGCACCTGGAACAAGAGGGAAGTTGCTAGCACTGGTTGTTGTATCCCCTCCACCAATCAAAACTTTGCTTGCACCTTTGACCAGCTCGACACAGAATTGTGTCCCAGCCAAAGCTCGTCACCTGGTAGGCCCTAAGTGAGTGCTCAATGCTGGCACTCGAACCGAATCTGGTTAAAACTACGGCTCGGCTCAGCAAGCCCTTGAACTGCAAACTCATCAGTCGCACATTGAAACCCAAGATCACTAGTTCAATGACCATCAACTGCTGACTCAAACCGCTGGATCATCAGTCATCGACCCCTCCCAGCGGCTAAAGCCTGACTCGGTTGGCCAACTGCAAAGCATTTCTGGGAATGCCCGACCTGCATCCTTGAAGAGCCACTGTTCTACCAAACAGAGCACCCGCATTCACCCCTACATGACGCCTGCTTGCTGCTGGGGCCTCCACGATCCTATGTGTCTGAACTGAGCCTTATCATCTCGCATCTACATTTGACACCAGGTCTGACTCTGTCAGCCCACCAATAACTGAATCCAGGTACTATTGACTTTGAACTGCCACTTGAACCCTAGAGACTGGTTAGGTCATGATCGCTCCGGTTTTCTACCAATATTTCCTTTTTGTGGTTAGTACTTTACTTACCACCCTTGAACCACACTTTGAGTGCTGCTTTTATCCAGTCTATCGCATCCTCTCTGCTCTTCCTTTGGGGTGAAATTTTGTACAGTGTTTCTTTCCATTCTATGTGCAGATGGTGTGTTTTAATTCAAGTGTTTATATTTGTACAGAACCTTGTTTGGACAATCCCTTTATTTTGAACTGTGATAATCAGTGGGCTTCATTATACGTTTGCTTGTCCAGAAACAAGGGTACTGGTAATCTCACCGGCACTCTTGTTTCCGGATCGTCAAACTCAGAGTCTGCCTGCTGTGGCAGCTGCACCCGACAGGTCTGACCCGGTGGGCGCAGTGGCCATCGTAAGCAGACCAGTCACGGATGCACCAGCACCATTAGCAACATTTTACAGGTGCCTGACTTCTTTGGCCGCCGGACTTGGAATCTCCTGATGGGACCAGGAAGTCAGGTGCTGGTAAAATGTTATGAGTCTGGCAGCAACCCTCCGGTAGCACCGGCAGGGTTACCGCCAGACTCGTAATGAGTCCCACAGTGTTGTTTGGGTCACTACTGCTTCACCTTCACATCTCTCTTAAGAGCATGGCATTCCTTCAGCCCACGTTACCAAAAAAGGCGAAGGAGGTATATCTCTTAACTGTTGATGTTTTACCTTTGAGATCGTTTTGTGTTTTGGTTTGTTTTGATTTGTAGTAGTGTGGGGACAGAGTGGGCCATTTTATCCCTACTCATCCTTGTACTCCTGCAGGGCAGAATCCAATTCATCACACTTAACGGCAGGATACATTTGTTTGGATAGTTTAAATAAAGAGGCCAGGCTTTGTGAACTCCCTCAATCATGGACATCAGGGTTGGTTGCAGCTGCTCATTTGTGCTTTAGATGTGAGTGATTTCAGTGACTGAGTGATTAGGTATCAGGCCTTCCTTCTGTGACTCCCTGGTGTCAGCATGCATGGTCTGGTTCATAGTATTTATGACTCTGATTGTGAGCTTGTGTGTGCCAGGACTGGTTCTTCAGAGGCTTAGTTCATTAGCATAGCAATAGCATATAGAAATGGCGCAACTGCTATTATGGGTGAAAATATTTTGAAACTTAACATGCATTAGCACCAGGGGTGGTGGAGCCAGCCAATCTGCTTGCTCTGATCGAGGGCTCAATTCCAATATCCAAGCCCACTTGTTCCGAGCAACTTGAAGGCTACCTTCCTGCCCAGCCATCTTCCCACTGCCCTCCCCTCCTCTCCCATCTCATCCATTCCCACCCCTCTTCCCTATTTGCCTGATTAATTTGGTGGCAGCACCCATGCTTCGCATCTCTGCTGGCTAGCATGGAAATGAGAGAAGGTCTCTGCCTGGACCCCGCTTTCCATCTCCATGATGGCCATCTTTGTTAAGTATTTTGTTTTTATGAATCGCATAAACTGCTCATTCAAACACAATTACATTACTGTCTGTCAGCACCCCGGGTTTCCATATTGAAAGCCTGGGGTGTTAATGGCAATATAACTCGATACAGAGGGCGGGAAAGGGCTGGTAAAAGCATCAGGGCTCATCGTCAAGACCCTTTTCCTATAACTTGAGGCATGGGCTGTTACCAGCCGATCCTCTATGCCAAATGGGTTTTTATTGCAATATTCATGAATGAAAGGCACCAGGCCAACATCCTGTGTACCCTCCTCTATTCAGGTCTGGATAGATGACAATGGCACTCACCAGATCTGCCCGATACATCATTGGAGCGCAATGTGTATTGGACATGTGCCCAAATCCAGCTCCTGACAAAGACCATACGAGCGCCATGGCAAAAAAGGCATAAAAGTGAGTCTGCTCTGTTTTCATGTTCACTGTGTAAGGGGGCAGCAAAGCAGAGTTTGCATCTCCGCTTGGCTTTCCTGCTCCGTATTGGAAGAGCACCCAGGGTTTTATGCCGTCATAAAGTATTAATGCACCAAGGGTTTTATGCCATCACAAGGTATTAATGCCGGAGTTAAACCAATGGATTCCAATGGAATACACCTCACATTTAGACTTTGAAATTATCAGGTGCATTCCGTTGGAATCCATATTAGTAACCCGGCGAGAGACAATCTGAATGCAACAAGCAACAAGAGCGGCAACCAGGACGGCACCAGGTGGGTGGGGCTTGCTAAGTGGGGAAAAAGAGCGGCAACCAGGAAAGCACCAGGTGGGCGCGGTCGGTGGCACTTAGGCCAGGTGACCTAGATCCATTTGCACCTGCTCCCCATCTTCAAAGGAAAAGAGCTTTCAAAAGCTTGTTTTCAAAAGCTTGTGTTTATCATGCCTGGAGATCAAAATCAGATGGCAGCCTGATGAGTTGGCATTGGTATGGTGATGCTGGCAAGTAGGCTCACTGCCAGAGGGTAGTGGGAACAGCTGTGTGGTGGGAGCTTTGAGCTTTGGTGCAATTCACCTGTTGGTGGGTGTTGAATGTCACAATTGACTTTGAATGAGACCTGCTGTGTCAAGAATGTTTGGGTAGTTTTCTGTTGCAAGATGTCTGCCTAGTATGTAGAGTTCCCTTTCAGTATGTTGGCCTGAAGCTGTATGTTGCATCCTGTTCCTAGCTGGCCAGCACAATAGATATCCTTTTCCTGTCACAAGGCTGCAGCAGAATATTTAACCACCAGTGACAGGATGGAGGTGCACAATTAATTAGGCAGTCACTCTCAACTCAGGGAATTCCTTTCCCCCCAGCAAGGTGACACGCACCCAAAGCGCTTATAAAGATTCAACTTTAGTGAGTCCTCCAACCCGTCTTGCACCACCCCAACAAATACCCTCTGCACTACCAATGAGCTAGGAACCAGGCCAGTTTATATTAAGAATATATATTTATTTATGTTTTGGCAAAGTATCATAGGCAATCACAAAAACATCAAACACCAATGCTGTGGCACTACACAATATCACAAATTCAAATTTCTTGTACCAATTGACTAACCTAGGTTTAAAGGACTTTCAGTTGCTATGAAACACTTGTGTATAAGCGCGTTACAAATGCCATATCACATCATATCATATCATATCATATCATATCATATATCATATCACAGGTAAAATGTCGAAGTTTGCAGTCACAATTTACATAAAATGTCTTGCAAATAAGGAAAAATACAAAACACACAGTGATTGCTTCATTTGGCACAATACTCCTTTCTCCCAGCAACCCCCAGCCTCCAGGCATCAATTAGATATGACCCCTCTGATCTGAAGGCAAGGTACAGGGAGTGGGAACACAATGGAAAATCGTTTTAGGATTTTTATTTAGGTCAAATGCAATGCTTTGGGATTCTGGTTTGGACTAAAAGTGAACATTAATTTTGCACATTTTGTCTTCAAAGGGAATGCAAGGTGTTGGTATTTTCGTTTTGGGGACACTAGTACATTCAATTGAACATCAGGTTTACCCAATTACATTACAGACTAGAGTCATTTACAGTGCACTGGGATAATCCTTTGCCAATTTTGAATTTTGATAAAAAACATCACCCCTTGATGAATGACCTTATGGGAATTCATTAAATTATGTTTTTAGCTAATTGTGCTAAAGGTATACGCGCTTTCACCTCCGCTCCCACTAATGGAGATCACCCACCAATGCAAATGTAAGGGTTAAACAGACAGATTCCAACACTATTCAATGTAACTGGATTGAGTGTTCTGCTATAGAGAATTCATTGATTTAACTTTTTAGTTTACTATGGACAGGGTCTACCCTGTTTTGACCCACCTCCTTCACCCACTAAGGGGAAGGTATTAAGGCAGGTAGCTCCCCACACAATTGATAGCTTTGGGTTATATCTACTTACATGAGAGATCTCTGTTCTTAGCTCAGGAGGCTAGCCAGATCACAGGACACTCTTTCAGGCAGGCCGCTCACACCTCAAGCCTCTATCCACCAGCCAGGTCTCTTCAGCCACAGGCCTCTCTCAGATAGGGTTCCCAGATTTCCAAGCAAATTCCCTGAGTCTCCTTCGCTCCCTCTCTCATCTAGGTAGGCCTTGATTTAGCTTTGTTCCCCTGGCAAGGTGGTGCCACAATGGATTAGGCAGCTCTCCTGGTCTCTCCCCCGAGTGGTTTTCTTGCAAGTCCCCTCTTAGTTTGGAACATGCCAAGATATTTACTGATGACACTCCATTATTATTATAATAAAATTCCCATGCTAAGGATTGGCCAGCTCTCTCCATCTCCGTTCCCCCAATATTCTTACTGCCTGCTAATAGGACAAGGAGTTAGAGGGTGTGAATGATGAAGGCTGAGGGAGAAAAAAGATTCATCATTCCAAAATGTGTTTAACATCTTCAGTGTCCTTAAAATCTAACATGGCAGCTATCCTAATGTTTCAGGATATTGCCAGCACATATATATTTTGAATTCTTTATTTTATGACACGTCGGAAAATACTCATCATAACTCAGCAAACCCTTCCTGGGGAACTATCTTTTTCATCAATTTACTCGTAAGCCGAAATAGTCACAAATCTGCCTCTTCCTGATTCAAACCTTACTTCCATAACCTATCATCCCACCAACTTTCTATTCCGTCAGAATTATGAGAAGGCCGGGATCATAATTGTCTTCATAACTGAAGTGGTATCCACCACATAAAATTCATTTTTACATGGTCCTGATGGGCTTCTTATGAGTATGATTCTGGGATGAGCTCACTGGGACAAACAATGGGCCTCATTCAAGGCTGGCGGTAGCCGGCTGCCGCATTTTTTTTTTTGCCACCCAGGAATGGGCAATTACTGGGTAATTCCTGGGGCGCTGGAAAATATTCTTCCCCATTCGCATTTCAGCCCCATAGGGCTCAATGGGAATGGGGAAGATGGATGCACCTGGACCTTTATCAACGGTGCCGGTGCATCCGAAATGCTCTGTTCGTGGGTGCCGGCATGGCTACCAGGTCAGACCTGGTGGCCGCAATAGCACCTGCGGGCAGAACTCCTAGTTTGGAGGTCTGGGAACTACGTTACCAGCATGCTTACCAATACCGTAGTTCCCAGACCGGCAAACTTGTAATGAGTCCCAATGTGCTTTCTATTAAAGAAAAGGTGACACAATGTTAATCATATGGCAAGGCCTCCCATGTGTCCCTTAGTTTCATATAGCCCCCGCCAATTCTTAGGTTGCATTTCAACATCGCCACCTGACCCGAATATCTGCTTATCCGCAATCTGTTTCATACACAATGGGCCTCATTATAAGTTTGGTGGTAGCCTTGACAGTGAAATCAGCATGCAGGCGCCAAACTTCTGAAAATTTCCGGCGCCCGTGAATGGACAATTATTGGGACATTCTGGCCCCACCAGACCCGGTATTTGCCCATTTGTGGACGCCGGAATAAAGATGCTCCCCATTCCCATTCGGCCCTATAGGGCCGAATGGGAATTGGGAGGTCAGATGCACCGGCACTGTTGATAACGGTGCCGGTGCATCTGACATGCTGTGCTCGTGGGTGCCTTTCTGCCCGCCAGGTCGCACCCGCAAGCACAACTTATGGTTTGTTGGTCCAGGAACTACAGTACCGTATTTCCCGGACCGGCAAACTTATAATGAGGTTCAATGATTGATCATCCATTAGTGGCTCTGAAGCCATTTATTGAGGTTGAGTTAGCCCTGAAAAGGTCATTTCTGTTGGCCACTAATGCACAGTTAATGGGGAAACTTGACCTTATAGTTCATTTCTGCTGGCACAGACCTTTCAGTTCAGTGGTGAAAACATCAGCTGCATCCATACTTCAGAAAATGCAGCTTTAAACCATCAAGATGTGCTTATATCTGGGTATGTGGTTTAAAATACAATCCTTCTGGTCTACTATATTATTAATCTTATGTACACAGATAGGCCACAGTTAACATAGGAACCCAGTGTTCAGTTCCACAAAAAATGAAATAGGCCTTTCTCTTTACAGGCTGTTGTTTTATATGATGAAAATGAAGTCTCTTTGTTCCTGATAAACACAATATGTCACTTGACTTTATTTCTTTAATGTCAGTCATCATTCCTCCTTGGTATTTTTCACATGCCTATCCTTGCAAAGTATATTTTCACATGTGTACTGCTGCAGTTTTGAATCTGTCAAAAGGTGCCTTTTCCCAGTTTACACGAGTCAGCATCGGCGGTACCACCATGTATTTATTAGCCATTCATTTTGCATACTCATCAGTTTTAAGCTCTCAGGTAGATTCCCCTTCATTTGCGCACCTACCCATTTTAGTGGAGTTGCCTAGACCTAATTCTTTCCATTTCACTAGGCTTTATGTCAGAAATCACGTTTTTGTACTGGCTTTTATATGTTAATGGAACTCCACATTAGCCAGCTTCACTCTCACAATAGGGGTCTAGCATTGCCTCTCAATCTATGTCACTCTGAGGCTGTCTTTTCATCCCACACACCTTGTTGGTCGTCTGGGGCTCCTGCAGGTGTTTCGTGTGGGGTCTCTTGGGCATCTTTGTTCTAGGGGTTGTGCCACAGTTCAATCTCGTAATTGTGGTGCAACAATAATTGCCTTCAGAGTAGCTACCATCCTGTTAGTAGCCCAAGGGGCCTGCCAATTTTTCATCATAACGAGACAGAAATGTCTCAACACAACCCATAGGTGCACATGGCAGTTGTCAGCCATTTCAGACACCATGACACTATGGTCTTGCCCATTTCTGGGACCTTGTGCTTTATGCTATCGGTTATCTCTACTGCAGTAATGCTCTAGGTTTCCATGCCTTCTGTCATACGGGCCTGCCTGGACATTACTACCTCGTTGCACAGACCCATTCCCCAATATGGACTTATCAACGACCTTTGGTCTGTATTACAACCTTTATCTCTTTGAATCTCCTCCTCTCAGATGCGACAGGCTAATTTGTATGTGTGGGTCAAGGCTGAAGTTGTATCGTGCCTGCGGCCATTGTTAATGGACATTCAAAGTAATGTGGGGTGCTCAGTCTCCAAAATCCTTTACCTGCACAGGTCCTTCTTGCTTGGTTTCCTTCATACCATTATTCAACACTGCACCAGGGTGGTTGATAGGCAGAATCCTGTGCAGTTCCCTTGGGGACCACTGCAAGAAGATTAAGACTACAGAAGTAAGCAGTAAACCCAATTGGTAGCAGTCTGTACCACCCAGATTTACCTGGTAGCTGTGGCTGAGCAGTCAGACTTCTCACAAGAAGAGTAGGGCAGTATACAGAGGATACACAATAGGGCTAAAAACACAGTAGAGCAAGCAAACACTGACCAGAGCTTGGTATCAAAAGTATGTGTTTATTTAACACATACTTAATGAAATACACAAACCCCAAAAAATCCAGCAAAGCTGCTCGGGGACTCACTCGGTTTGGGAAATTAGCCTTATAAGAGAATTCTCCCTAACACTCACCCCCCCCCCCCCCACAGACTAAGGATCCACTCCTGGATGAATCTCATACCTCTAGTCGGTTACAAACATCATAGAGAGACCATCAGCATTTTGGTGGTGACACCTTGACCTGTGTTCAATGGAAACATCAAAGGTTTTCCTTTGTAAGCTATATAACCTACAAACCCTTTGAGGAACATCTTCCTTTTTAAATCTATAGGGGATCTGGATGACCAGTCACTCTGAAGTTGGTACAACTTCTGAACCTGTGATAGGCTTTTGCAAGGAGTCCTTATAAAGGATTCCGTTAGATCTAGGGGGGCCTCCAGGGTTCCTCACCACCTCTCTGTTGGGAGCAGGTTGGGGCTCAGGCCTCTTGGTTGGAGGGGTTGGGGTTAGGCAATGTACCTGCTTCCCATTCCTCTTAGATCTTACCTCACCTACTTTAGGAGTTTCCCTCCGAATACTAGCATTTGAGTTGGAGTCTTCAGTAGAAGGTCCAACAGTCGGAAGGTTTTTGGCCTTAGACTTCTCTTTTCTGGTTTTCCACCAGCACTGAGAATTACCAGTTCTCTTAGGCCTAGAGAGGGGTACAGTTGGTCTATCCACCTCTTCCTCAGAAGCAGGGGGGGTCAGAGACTCTAAAACTGGGGGAACAATGATGGAGCTTGGTTTGGGCTCCCATTTCCCTAACATACTAGCCTGAAATGTTCCTGGGTTAGAGGTTAACTCACTAACACCAGGGCTTGTAGTGGGGTTCTCTGTAGAGGTTGCCACAGGCTTAGAGTGGTCCCTTAAAGTGGTCTCTCTAGCCAATTTGGTTAGGTTCTGCTGCTCCATACTGGGAGGCCTGGGGGTACTGGACACTATTCCTAAAGTTCTTAGGTCATTCCCCAACAGGACTCTCCCAGGTACCTCAGTCTGAACACTGACAGGAATCCTCACTGCCATGTTATTACACTGAATGAGGGCTGGTAGAATAGGAACCATCTGGACAGGGCCTCCAGAATTTCTAGTGGGAACTTTGGGTGCCTTAGCAACATCCTCAGGTTTGAAAAAGCTTTCATCCACTACTGTTCTGCTGGCCCCAGTGTCTCTCCTGGCAGGAGTATCCTGGCCATTGACAAGAACACTGTCCATGTAATATATTTTAGAGTTTGCTGGTAGGGAGTCATAGATCTCCCTATTCTATTTGCTAACCAGACCCATGGACTCTAAGGATACAGTTGCTTGAAGACTCAAGGGGTCTTCAGCAAAGACTTCAAAGTGAGCACTAGCCACTTGTAATTCCTCCTCAGGAGTGACGGCTGAGGAGACTGTGCTGATCCCTGCAGGTCTACCCTTACATTTGGGATCTCCTTTGACATGGTCAGTTGCCTTACAGACATAGCAAGTTCCAAATGCTCTTTGGAATGGTGGCTTGTTCTGACCACCTTCTGGTTTGGGACCAGAAGGTACACTAGCCTGATGGGGTTTCCCTGGTGGTTTACCCTGGTTATTTTGTTGTTTGTGGCCCTCTTTGGTATGGGAGGTATTAGAATTCTCTGGATTCTCTTTTGGTGGCTGCCTTCCCTCATCCTTTTTCTGAGTTACCCCTGAATCCTTGTGAGTAGCCCTGTTGGCAACCCACAAGTCAGCAGCCTTAGCTAGCTTCCTGGGATCTATTTCCTTTGAATCAGCTAAGTGCTGTCTGAGCTCAGGAGAGCAGGCATCATAAATTGACTCCCACATAACAAGATTTCTCTTTCCCTCATAAGTGTTCACTCTGTAACCCTTAATCCATCCCTCTAAGTTCTTCAAACTTTCATTCACCCAGGTAGCCCAAGGGGTACCATCATGCTTTTTGAGGGCCCTAAACCTCTTAAGGTACTGGGAAGGGGTCTTCTCAAATCTAGCTATTAAAGCTAACTTCGCACATTCATAGTCCATCCTATCCACCTCCCAAAACTCCATTACCACATCAGATGCAACAGGTGGGAGCCTAGAGAACAACCAAGGAAGCAACTAATTCTCTGTGATGTCCTGGAGCCCATGATTATACTCAAACATAGCCAACCAATCTAACACATCCAACTTAGGTTCATACATACCCACAATCACTTTAGGCATCCGGGGTCTTTTGGGACTGAAACTCCGAGAGGATCTGGGGAGAGAAGCATTTTCCACAGACAATTTATTCATCTCTAGCTCATGTTTGAGCTCCATTTCTCTGAGCCTTAGTTCTTGGTTCTTTTGTTCAGATTGCGCACTAATTCTTTTGAACTCTAATTCAAGTCTCATTCTTTCTAGTTCAATGAATGCAGGACTTAATGTGGGACCTGACAAAGGTCCGGTAGACACAGCTTGAGGGGCTAGAGCAGGCAGAGGCCCAGTGGGGACAGTTACATTCGTCTCACCTTCCTCTTCTGAATCTACAACAATATTATTAACACTTTGATCCATATTAACTTCATTACTGTTGTCTACATTTGCTGGGGAGGTAAGCTCATCTGAACCACTACCCAGACTTTGGTTTTCTAACAATCTTTCTATCAATTCTATTTTCTTGCCTTTTACAGGGAGATTCTTATGTCTACAAAGGGCTCTTAAACAATCATCTGTATTTGCAGTAAGAGACTCCTGGCTGTAACTTTCCATAGCTGATTTGTTAGAAAATAACCTTTTCTAGTGCTAAGCTTTGTGGTTACTTGCACTAAAGTATCAGAAGCACTCTACAATGTATCCTCAGTACAAATCCCACCGCTGCCACCAGTGTTAGGCAGAATCCTGTGCGTTCCCTTTGGGACCACTGCAAGAAGATTAAGACTACAGGAGTAAGCAGTAAACCCAATTGGTAGCAGTCTGTACCACCCAGTTTTACCTGGTAGCTGTGGCTGAGCAGTCAGACTTCTCTCAAGAAGAGTAGGGCAGTATACAGAGGATACACAATAGGGCTAAAAACACAGTAGAGCAAGCAAACACTGACCAGAGCTTGGTATCAAAAGTATATAATTATGTATTTAACACACACTTAATGAAATACACTAGCACTATAAATCAAAGCAAGTTCAAACACAATCATAAAAGTATACACACCTCCCTTAAGAATTATTAGACAAGTCTAAGTCAAAACACCACTCTTTGTAAAAACAGATGCGAGTGCGTAACTTAGATGGCACTCCAATAATTAAGTAAAAGGGAGAGAAAAAGGCAGGTCATGAAAATAAAATAGTTCCCAACACTTTTTTTAAGACCAAAACAAGTTAGTGAAGGCAGAGTCTACTGTAGAGCCAAAGTTCATAGGCCAGGTCTACTTTAAATGGAGCAAGGTGAAATGTGCCCAAGATCACACAGTTTAAAATGCATTCAAGTCTTTGTAAAAATGTTCAAAAGAGGTTGGGTTGATTCAGAAGGTAAAGTTAGAAAGTCTGGGGGCCAACCCAGTTGGAAAGCCAAGGATTTAAGGGTCACCTTTAGCAAACCGTAGAAAGGGAGGCCAGGTGGAACACAGTACCTTTAAAGTTGAGGAAGCTCCGGCGGTGGCAGTTGTTCCTGGCAGTGGGTGCAGTTCATGGTTTCGACCAGGGGAAGAGAGGATCTCGTCAAGGAGGAAACTTGGAGTTGTTGCACTGCCCAGGGAAGAAACCAGCCGCGGAGTTCATCGGTTAAAAGGTGCGTTCCTGTTGTTCGCGGTCACAGTGGTGAAGCTTGGCTATCCGGCCGCCGGGGTGCTTGGCACGGGCGATTCGACCAAGAGACGACCTGAAAGGAGAAATGGCGACCTGGTTGATCAGGGGAAGAAGACTCTTTCAACAGAAGATCTTCTCTTGTCGTGGGGAAAGTGGTGAGGTCATTGCAGCAGGGCTCCACCGGTGGTGTCGTCGTTGCAGATGGCTCAGCTTCTCCCCTCTTTGGATTTCTTAGGTCCTGTGGTGACTTCTGAAGTTCCAGTCCCAAAAGCCCTGCTTTTATGCAGAAAAATCCCCATTCAACAGCCTAGCTGTCACTCATACATGCTAAGTGGTGAGCCGGGCGGCTCACCACTCGGCCAATCCGAACAGAGTGCGACTTGGGTTGCTAAGGCAACACAGTCCAGGGTGCCAATTCCCCCACCCACACATCCTGTGGAACCCAGACAGAGTGGCACCAGTTGGAGGGCTTCTGTGGAGAAGCCCGCCAAAAAGTGGAACAAAGGGCCTGACCTTGGTTGGAGTTACAGAGACGGACACAAATGCCATTTTAGAAAAGAGTTCTCGCGAAAAGACCCAACCGGTGATTTTATATTAAATAAATAAACCGGCGGTATCTTTAACATTGCACCAAAAAGTGGTCCGTTTAAAATCAATGGGAAAATCCCATAGGAAATATTCCGGTGGAATATTTTGCGTGGTAACCACTGCCATCAGCCAGAAACTCGACAAGGGGGGACTGAACAGTGCCCCCTTGGTAACAGACCCAGGGGCAATCTAATTAACCCCTTCCAGTACTTCCACAATATGATGGTTTGTACTGGTTCTGTTCACGATTTTGGACTAGTAAAGTCAATGGGGACTTTACATGCCCTGGGAGACAGTAGTCAGTCCCAGGGTAGGGAGTCTATGTTTGGGGGTCACTATGACACCCCTGTGTTACTGCACCGAGGGTGCTGTGTAACACATACACTAAAACAGATGATACCCTATGGAGTAAAAAGACCCCATAGCCCATAAGCACATAATAAGTCAAAGACACACCTCAAATCATGTCTAAGAGTGGGAGAAAAAGAGTCTCACTCTTAGCAGGAGAAAAAAACAAACCCCACAAAATCCAGCAAAGCTGCTGGGGGACTCACTAGGTTTGGAAAATTAGCCTTATAAGAGAATTCTCCCTAACAGTGGTCTCCCAGCGCCAACTTCCTCACCCTGACCACACTCAAGAGTGGGCATTTCCTCATAGATGTATGCCTTTACTGTGTCCTTGGGTTTGCCAACTGAGTGAACATGGGATTCATTGTTGGCATTGATGTGTGCATTTCTGTGTTGGCCAGAGGCAGCATTACAGTTGATGAGCATTTGCACAGACTGCCAGACTCTATTACTGCCATGTAACTGACATATTGCACCACAACACAACCCATATAAAGTGCATGTACTTCATGGCAAAATTGGTTGAGACCATCTCACAGGGCAGCCTCCTGCTTCAAAGAGCACACATACACATATCTAATGGGGACAGTGGTGCAAGTAGAGCACTGCAATTTATAGTAGCTACGTGATTATGTATAGCTACTCAGTGTTGAATTCGTATTTTGATGGACCCTATTGAATTGAAAGACTTAAGTAGTTGTTCAGATTTGAATCCCATGTACATGCCTTGGTTGTTAATAGAAATTACTACATACCCTTCATGTTAATTTTCGTTTGATTTATCACGGCCGCATGAATGTGGTTAGTGAAAATGTAATTGATGAAAGATGTTTGCTGCCATTACAATGTCACAATGACATGCCAAGGATAACATGTCAACTTCTGAAATTCATTACTATAGACATGCTTACTTGGATCTCACAGGAGCTTTTCCCAGCTGCACATTCCAGCGGCCACTCTTCCTGCAGCAATACAGCACACAGCCCATGCACGAGACACACAACTTAGTGACCCTAGGATTGTGTGGCTCCTCGCATGTTTATTCCTCTGATGCCAGGCATGCCAAGGGCATATCTATCGTTGGTAATGTATAGCCAGCTGGCACCGAGCACACCTGTGATTAAACCCTTGGAGACTGTAGAGTCTATTGTTTTTCTCCTCTATGACGTCTCTGGGGTGGTCCATCCCAGCCTTAGTGAAGTTCTTGACTGGCCCTGGTCACCAAACTTGCCACCCGGGCCATCCTTAAATGAATCCTGTTCGGGTGTCTTCTCGTTCTGTTGGGTTCAAAGCTAGGATTGCACTATATACAATCAGGCATATTTGCACACATGATACGCGAGGTCTATTGGCCCTTCATGCATGAATAGAAGAAGGCACATAAGACTGTCACACATCGGGCAGATTGGGTTTGCCAGCCACTAATTAGGACCATGGGAGTGGTCCAAATCCACGTCTTGATTTTTCTGGCACGTTAGGATAAATACATTCCCAATTCTATTTGGGAAAAGTAAAAGTATAGTGTGGGTCATCTTTGGAAGTGCAAATGCCTCGTCCATCGATAGTTCTGCACCCCAGTAACATGTGCATTATCTATTCACCAGATGTGTCTGCAAAATATAATATACAACTCATAAAACATTATTGTACATAGCAAGCAGACTTTACAGGCAGTTTCAATGTAAAGCAAAAGCATTAATGGAGACTGAGAGAGAGTATATTGGTGAATGTAGGTGCACGCTTACTTGACACATAAAATGCATTGTGGTGTCTGTCAAATACAAAGTTAAATGATTTTCCAGAAATCAAGATTAATATTCGGTATACAGTATCTGGCTGAAAGATCGCCAAGTTTGTTTTAATGAGCTGTTTTTTTTCTACTATGATAATGCTTGCGACGTTTGTTTCTATTTGTCACGATAAAACAGCAGTAATAGGTAGCAGGCATGTAACTTAGATATGTTTTAGGTCAGCTAAAATCCTCTTGGTTTCTGGAATAGGAAACTCATGCAGAGAAGTGACCTCAGGAGAAGAGACATTTGAAATTGCATTTTAATCTAATCCACAGAGATATTGACTGGGTTGCAGAAAGGCACAATTAGTGTATACTAAGCATAACATATGGCAAATAAGCAGAGCTTTAAGTAGGCCAGGGCAAGCCAGGGCTGAGCCCCAGCAGGCTCACAAAACGTTGATCGAGCCAGGCTCCCACCACCCTACTATTAACCGGACAGCAAAGTAAGACACTATTTCTACTGTCCCGTGCTGGAGAAATCGAGGGGGGACTGTTAGGCGGCTGTGTGGCCTAAATGATAGGCGTGGGGTGACGTGTCCCCAGCATGGTACCATTAAAAAAGTAGATTTCCTGGCTGTTAAGTTTCTTTTTTTTATTGTCCTCGGATGCAAACCGAGCCCTGCTGCTGACAAGTCAGTGTCACATTGCACTGTGCCGATATGCTGTGCCTTTTTTGTTTCTTCATTCAATATACTAATTGACACATAAAGCCCATGTTAAGCAGTCTATTGAATGAAACAGAAGAAATCCAGCACCTTCGAAATAGCACAGCTATCTCGTAAGTGCTGGATTTATTTTATTTCATTGAATAGACTGCTTGACACATAAAGCCCCTAACGGATGCATGTGCCAAGCAGTATATTGAAAGAAACAAAAAAAAACCGGAGAAACTATGAAATAGCACAGTGGAATGTGACATTGGCTTGGCAAAAGCAGGCCTCGGTTTGAATCCAAAGACAATACAAAAAAGAAACGTAACAGCAGGAAAGCGACTTCCCAATTTACCGTCCTGAGGGCACTTCAGGCCATGCCCATCATTTAACCCACACGCACGCATTACAGCCCCCCTCGATTTCTCACCCCACTTAAAGCACTGCTAATAAAAGCAGTTGTGGTTGTTGCAAACTAAAAGTAGACGTCACAATGGCACAAATTCAGATATTTTCGAAAGGTTATGAGGACACACGTAACCACCAATACATAGAATGCAACCTTCCTGTAAAAACGGCAAATGGAACTAAAAGGCAGTGCTGTGACTGAAAGAGAGCTCTACATTACAATGGAAACATCTTTAGAAACTCATTACACAATTATAATCAGAATCCGTTTTAAATATGTGCTGAAATCTAAGTGGTTGCATTAAAATAAAACCCCAGCAGTGAGGAGGAAGTATGTAGAGCACATTAGTGTCATGCGCGTCTACTGCACTCAAAAATCTTCCAGAGTTTAAAAAAAGAGAAAAACAGAGAAGAAAGAAAAATTCAATCAATCAGTCCCACCGATTTAAAAAAAGACTTGAGTTTATTACGTGGATTTTCCAACTGGTAGCCCAAAACAAAATATGTATTTAGGTAAAGTGTTTGGCTCAATGCTTCTCGACCGCTTCAAGATCTGGGCCGAGGAATCACCCTGTAACGATCCACTCCAAACGGGATTCAAAAGAAATCTGGGCACGACAGCCAACATTCTAATGTTAAACGTGCTGAAAAACAGAGTACTGGAAGGAGGAACGAGAATCTTTGTGGCGTTCATCGATCTGACACAAGCATTCGACCAGATAGATAGGGCCCGCCTATGGTCCAAACTTGAAACCTGGGATTGTCCACCGTAATATTAAACCCGATTAAGGCACTATACACCGACACTTCAATACGCATCCCACTTGATCAAAACGGCCTTTTATCATCACCCATCCCAACAGCGAGAGGAGTGAAGCAGGGGTGCCCGTTGGCCCCGGCCCTGTTTCTGGCATTCATTGGTGACATCCAAAACGAGGATCCAAAAATTTGAGCATTTCCTCCAAAAATCTGCAAAATCCCGATAACATGATTGCTTTACGCAGACGACTTGGTCCTAATGGATCACACACCAATTGGTCTGCAGCGCCAACTGACAAAGCTTCAAGGGTACATGCAAGAAAACAAACTGGAAATAAACGTAAAGAAAACAAAATTCCAGGTACTGGAAAAAGCGACCAGGAAAACAGAAAAACTGAAACTAACTTTGGAAGGATCACTGATCGAGCGAGTGTTCGACTTCAAATACTTAGGAGTAACCCTGGACTCCTCTTCGCAAGACAAAGCCATGCAATCACTCCTGATGTCCAAAGCCAACAAATTGGCAGCCCAAGCTAGGGCCATAGATAAAAAGTTTGGAAGATTCTCACTGATCCCTGTGCTAGAACACTATAAGAAAAAGGTGATGCCGACATTAACATATGGGGGAGATGCTATGATGAACTTACCACGATCCATTTGGACAAAAATTGAGGCAAAGTTTTGGCGAAAAGTCCTCAGACTCCCAAACTCGACCCCAATAGCCTCAATCCGACGAGAGCTTAGCTTACCTTCTCTCAGAAGTTCAGTCTCACAATCGTCTCTAAGACTGTTCAGGAAATGCCGGATGGCTGAGCCACCATCAATATACTTTCTCATCAATCTCGAAATAGAAAGGAATACAAGCAAATCCCTTAAAAAATGGAAAGAAGAAAACATCAGCTTGCTTGAACAGGTCAATGCAGACGAAGAACAACTAATAAAGTACCCAAAGAGAACCTTCACCAAAATCAAAAAACTCGACTGGATAAACACCCTGGAGACAGCAGGAAAAAATAAATTAACCTTACACCTGCCTCCAAACACGAAAAAACTCAATGAGCTCCAGGAATATATAAAGAAGTTTCCATCCAGGAAAGGGAGAGACATGCTGATGAGAGCCCGTTTAAATGTCTTGCAGACAAATGAGATCTTGTCAATCAGAGGCCAGTCGGGAAATAACAGTTGTCGATTTTGTGAGATACAATAAAAGGAAACAATCCGCCACTTGCTCCTAAAATGTGTCTCAAACCAACATATAAGAAGTCGATACTTAAAATCAACCTTCACAGATTTCATCATAGAGGACAAAGACATATGTTGGTCTTGTTTGATTGGAGGCGACAAAACATCATGGCAAATAGCTTCCTATAAAATCTTGGAAGCCATAAACTGGCTGACAAAGGCACATTTTTAGAGAGCTGTTCTCATTTTTCTTTTTTTTTCTCTTTCCGTCACGACCACTGACAAAAGACAGAAACCTCAAATTTTGTAAAAATCTTTTGATTAAATACAAATAAAAAAATAAAAAAAAATATGTATTTCACGATTTGAAAAGGTCATGTATGTCAAGCCCTGCTTTCACTGTATCACATTCAGGGAGGCGATGAATTGAACTTCAAAGTTTTTCCCGAAGTGTTATTCGAAACAATGTTTTAACACACATGAACACTTTTTGGGCTCCACAATTTCAGTGTGGAGGCTGATCCTTATTTTGGTACCATTTAATGGGTGACCTCAGAGGACATATTTCACAGGAGGTTCCTCATAGCATATGGGGGCTTCTGTCCTTAGGCATGGGGTGTATGGGACTGCTGCCCATTTCAGAGATGATTTTGTTGTTTCAAAGGAACTTGAGGCCACATTTCAAAGAGGAACTATTTTTTCTTTTATTGACCTTCATAAGAAGTGTGTGGTCCCCGAGTCGTAGATCACTTGATGATTCTTTAAGAACGATAGAATATTCATAGAAGAGATTTAAAAACACTGAACTTCATCCATAGTAGAGAGTTTTATATGGTTTAGTTCACAGGGTATCCCGGGTTGGTTTCTGGGATATCCTTAGTTATAAAATGTTCGACCTCTTTCGATGAAAAATATTGATCTTCTTCAGGACCGTGATTTTGGCTTGTCTCAATGAGATCAGGGGTTGGGGAGGGTCGCAGGCACCTTCATCCCATTTACCTAAGAGAAATAAAACCGGGTTGGGTTATAAGTCTTGAGGTCACAGTGATTCTATTTTTTTCGGTCTTATTCTAGAACACTTTCTAATGCTTTTAACCAATTAAATGGCTAGTTTTTAGTTAAAAAGAGCAGTCAATTGGCTATTTTGGCTATATAGACACATCTATTGGCTGGTGGTAATTACCTTGTATATAGGTGCTGTCAGCCGGGTCTTAGGAAGTTTTTTGGCTTAGGTCATGTGTATCCCGAGTCCTGCAAGACATTAACAAAGCGTTTTTTAAGAAAATGCCCACACGGGACCTCCTAGTACTACATTCACAAGTGGGTCGTAATGGGAGCATTGGGATGACATCCTACATTGTCTTGCGCAGTCTATTAAGTGGTCGTGTGCCGGCAGTCAGAACGCTGGTGTGCGCCCTATTGTCTGCACTAGGTCTGGTTCCGTTCGCGTGCGTGGCCGTATGTGTCGGCTTGCGATGCAACGCGAGGAATCAGTTCCTATGCAGAAGCGCCGCCAGGGTTTCATGTGCGGGTGCCGTGGGATAATCCAGCTGCTGGCGTTCATGCGCGGTGAGAGAGTGTATATACATATACAGGGAGCGCTGGTGTGCGCCCGGACGCTTGGGATTGGAGAAACTAGTTCTTCTTCCATTCGCGTGCGCGGCTGCCAAAGTGGCAGCTCGCGATCAAGCGTGAGGAATCTTAGTTCTGGCAATGAATACAATCCATAATTGTCGACGTGTAGCTCGTGTTCGAATGGGAGATGTTGCTTTTGTATGGGAACGGACACCACTCACTGTGTGTTACGAGCGGCTGCTTGTGTCTGCGGGACGCCAGTGAAGTTGCTCTGTTTTTAGCAACCGTTACCCGGCAACGGAGACACTTTTAGGTGGTCTGTTTTCACTGTTGATGATCCTCATTTTTGGGGGCCATCTTGGAGTGACTTAGGATACATTCATGGAATAGGTCTTTTGCATAGGAGATATTGTTACGAACTGCAAGGTTGCCTCATGTTCTTTCAGATTTGTGTAGTTTTTCAATACAGGGCACTTTTTAACACAGTGGAATCATTACCTTATTTGGTTATTAAATTATTCTAAATACTGTCCACACTTGATTTTTTACCTCATCCATATGTATTCGCCTTCTGCCTTCGTCAGTGATACTGTGCTGATGGTGATGCAGAGCAGAAGGCATGCTTGTAATTTTGATTTCTTTTTAGGACACGACTGCTTTCTTTGTTATTGGTTTTTTTTGGAAGCACCAGCACCAGTTGACTGCGGGGAGGAGGTTCCACATATGTATGGGGTGTACATTACACATTATTATTCTACAAGTGTGGTAAACAATGTCAAATGTGGTATTTCTTGATGTTCTTCATCATCTCTTTTAGGCAGAGTTGTTCCATGTTGTATGTTCATTTCATTAGAGCCAGGTTGTTCCACTGGATTCCATCCCTCGAGTTGCAAGATATCAAGATCATATACTAAGAAAGGAGCAAGCATGTTTCACCTTATAGTAGTTGATAACAGGTAGGAGCGACAAACAACCATATCTAATATTGATTCTTTTAATTTGGACTATAAAAAACTGAATTTCTGCTTGCAAACTTTGGCATATTATCTTATTGTCTAGTCTCTCAAAGACCGGAAAACTGTAATATAATACCTGATCAACAAACTTGCAGTTTGTATTGTTAATTTTCCAAGAAAATAGCAATATCTTTTTGGTCATGGTAAACATGATTATCTTGACACGTGGGCATTAACCCCTTAAGTGCAGAGGATGAGGTAATTTGGCCTCTGTGCTACGTTTCCAGTGCGGGGGACAAGACACCTAATCCTCCGTTCTGCTTGCATTTGGAGGGGGTGGATCGCCTCCCCTGCTGCTGCAACCATCCTCCCGACCGCCAGGCTTTGAAGGGGAAGACTTCCCCTTGCATGCCTGGGGGTTGGATGGTGGACGTGATGACGCTGGCACAGGCTACATGCGCTACACAGGCATTCCTAGCCCGATTCCCTTCAGTGAGGGCTCGTTGGAAAGGGGAAACTCTCCCCTTTTCAACAAGCCCTTAATGAAGGAGATTGCTGGTAGAGGATCATTCGATCTTTGACCAGCAATCACCACTGGACCACCAAAAATGTAAATGCTGTTTTGCACCCATTTGCTCCCAAGGGAGGCAAAAAACACAAGAAAAAACAAATATGCACACTTGGGGGAATCCCCCCCCTGAGGGGCAGATGCTTACTGCTTCCATGGAGGGCAAAGCAACAAAGACTACTAGGGATATGATCTTGGCGTGGGGGTGGAGGGGTCAGGCTAATCAGCCCCCCACCCTCAGAAAATGCCATTGGGGGTGGCCCTGTCTCTTTGGGCCAGCCCCCCAGAAATCCCCCCACTGAGGGGCAGATGCTTACTGCTTCCATGGAGGGCAAAACAACAAAGACTACTAGGCCACCAGGGATATGATCTTGGCGTGGGGGTGGAGGGGTCAGGTTAATCAGCCCCCCACCCTCAGGAAATGCCAACCAGATGCCATAATGTTTTTTTGGGGGGCAAAATGCTGCAGTTTTGCACCAATTTGCCCCAAGGAAGGCAAAACAACCTTGCACTCCACATATAGTGGCACACTTGTGGGTATCAGGGGAATTGCCCCGTGCCTGTGGATCAACCTCCCTAGGATTCCCCCCCAAGGACAGGCAGACCCTTTCTGCTTCCTTGGGGGCAAAATTGGGGTTCTGGACCCTGGAGGGAAAACCTGTAACACAGCCCAGCCAGAGTTCCGGGATGGCCTGGGGTGCTGCCTCCGAGCCTGTCTCCCTTGTTGGTCGACCGCCCCGAGTTCAGCGGCAGTCACATGGTTCACCAGCAGGGTCCCCATCCCTCACTGGAGGGAAAACCTGTAACACAGGCCAGCCAGAACTGCAGGATGGTCGGGCTGATGTCCCTGGCCTTTGGCGTCTGTCTCCTATGTTGGGTGACCATCCCCAAGACCTGCGGCGGTCCGATTGAGCCCCGGTTGGGTACCCATCCCTTCCCAGAGGGAAAAGCTCTAACACAGGCCTGGCAGAGGTGCAGGACCATCGGGCATGATCTCCCTGGACTTGCGAGCTTGTTTCCCATGTGGGTCGACTGACCCCAAGTCCAGTGGTGGTCCCAGGGAACCCAGGCAGTGTCCCAATCCCTCCCTGAGAGAAAATCTGTTAAGCAGAATGGCCAGAGGAACAGGACCATCAGGCGTTTTGTCCCCAGCTGGGGGCACCTATCTCCCCTGTTGGTCGTCCGGCTTTATGTGTAGCGGCAGGACCAGGGAGCCCCAACAGGGTACCCATCCCTCCCTGGAGGGAAAACCTGTAATGCATGCCAGCCAGAAATCGTGGATGGTGGGGGGTGATGTCCCCGGCCTTTGACGCCTGTCTCCATTGATGGGCAACCATTCCCAGTGGGGTCCCAGTGAGCCTCAAGAAAAGCAGAAACACAAGCCAGCCAGAGGTTCAGAATGGTCCTGCCTGATGTTTCCAGCCTTGGGCGCCTGTTTCCCATGTGGGTCGACTGCCCCCAAGTCCTGCGATGGTCCCAGGTAACCCCGGTCGTGTCTCAATCCCTCCCTGGAGAGAAAAGCTGTGAAGATGCATGGCCAGAGCAACAGGAACACTGGGGGTGATGTCCCCTGCCTTGGGCACCTGACCCTTTTTTGGCTAAAGGGTCCCAAGTTTATCGGCGGCTCCAGGGAGCCCGGAAAGGGTAACCATCACTACCTGGAGGGAAAACCTGTAACCCAGGCCAGCCAGAACTCCTGGATGGTCGTGGGTGATGTCCCCAGTTTTGGTGCCTGTCTCTCATGTTGGGGGATCATCGCCAAGTCCAGCGGCCATCCCAATGAGTCCCGGCAGGTTTTCCTTCCCTTCACAGAGGGAAAATCTGTAACACAGGCCAGCCAAAGGTCCAGGATGGTCGGGTATGATGTCCCAGGCCTTGGGCGCCTGTTTCCCGTGTGGGTCGACAGTCCCTAAATCCAGCGGTGGTCCAAGTGGACCCCGGAAGTGTGCCAATCCTTCCTGGGAGAGAAAAGCTGTTGCACGGCAAGGCCAGAGCAACAAGGCCACCAGAGGTGATTTCCCCGGCCTTAGGCGCCTGTCCCATTGTTGGTCGACTGTTTCCAACTTTAGCAGTGGTTTCGGAGTGCCCATTCAGAGTCCCCATCCCTCCCTGGAGGGAAAACGTGTTATGCAGGATAGCCAGAATTCCTGGATAGTCGGGAGTGATGTCCCATGTTGGGCGGCCATCCCAAAGTCCAGCGGTGGTACCAGTGAGCCCCAGCAGGGTGCTCATCCCTTCCTGGATGGTAAAGCTGTAACACAGGCCAGCCAGAGCTCTGTGATGGCCGTGGCTGTTGCCTCTGAGTCTGTCTCCCTGGTTGGTTGACCGTCCCAGAGTTCACCGACTGTCCCATAGAGCACCGGCAGGGTCCCCAACCCTTCACAGAGGGAAAATCTGTAACACAAGTCAGCCAGAGCTCCGGGATGGACCGGGGTGCTGCATCAGGGCTTGGGCACCTGTCTCCCTTGTTGGTCGACAGTGCCCAAGTTCAGCTGCAGTCCCAAGGAGCCCCAGCAGGGTCCCCATCTCTCACTGGAGGGAAAACCTGTAATGCAGCCCAGCCAGAGCTCTGTGATGGCGGTGGCTGTTGTCTCTGAGTCTGTCTCCCTGGTTGGTTGACCGTCCCAGAGTTCAGCGACTGTCCCACAGACCACCGTCACGGTCCCCAACCCTTCACAGAGGGAAAAGCTGTTACACAGGTCAGCCAGAGCTCTGGGATGGATGGGGTTTTGCCTCTGGGCTTGGGCACCTGTCTCCCTTGTTGGTCGACAGTCCCCAATTTCAGCTGTGGTCCCAGGGAGCCCCGGCAGGGACCCCCTATCTCCCTGGGAGGAAAACCTGTAAGACGTCAAGGATAGTTGGGCGTGATATCCCTGGCCTTGGTTGTCTGTTTTACTTGTGGGCCGCCTGTCCCCAAATCCAGCAGTGGTCACAGGGAACCCCAGTACGGTGACCACCTCTTCCCGGAGGGAAAACCTGTAACGCAGGCCAGCCAGAATTCCAGGATGGCAGGATGGTCTGGTGTGATGTTCCCGGTCTTTGGTACCTGTCTCCCATGCTGGGCGACAAGACGCAAGTCCAGTGACAGTGCCAGTGAGCCACGCCAGGGTGTCCATCCCTTCCCAGAGGGAAAAACTGCAATGTAGGCCATCAGCCAGGGGTGCTGACTCTGGGCTTGTGTGCTTGTCACACTTGTTGGTGAACCGTCCCCAAGTTCAACAGCAGTCCCAGGGAGCCCCGGCAGGGTCCCCATCCATCCCTGGAGGGAAAATCTGCCCAGCCAGAGCTCCGGGATGGCTGTGGGTGCTGCCTCTGAGCCTGTATCCCTTGGTTGACTGTCCTGGCAGGGTGCCCATCCTTTCCCAGAGGGAAAAGCTGTAACACAGGCCAGCAGCGGGGGGTGCTGCCTCCGGGCTAAATCGCCTGTCTCCCTTGTTGTTCGACCATCCCCAAGTTGAATGGCAGTCCAAGTGAGCCCCAGTAGAGTCCCCATCCCTCCCTGGAGGGAAAGTCTGTAATGCAGCTCAGCCGGAGCTCCGGGACGGCAGGGGGTGCTGCCTCCGAGCCTGTCTCCCTTGTTGGTCAACCGTCCTGTTTTCAGCAGTGGTCGCAGTGAGCTCTGGCAGGATGAGTATCCCTTATCAGAGGGTAAAGCTGTAATGCAGGCCTGACAGAGGTCCAGGATAGTTGGGCTTGTTGTCCTCGGCCTTTGGTGCCTGTTTCCCATGTGTGTCAACCAACCCCAAGTCCAGCAGCAGTGCCAGTGAGCCCCGGCAGGGTGCCCATCCCTTCCCGTAGGGAAAGGCTGTGACACAGGCCAGCCAGAGCTCCCGGGATGGCTGGGGGTGTGGCCTCTGGGCTTGGGCGCCTTCCATGTTGGGTGACCATCCCCAAGTCCAGCGATGGTCCCAGTGAGCCCTGCCAGGGTGCCCACCCCTTCCCAGAAGAAAAAGCTGTAACGGTGGCCAGCCATGGCTCCAGTGTGGCCGCTGGTGCTGCCGCTGGGCTGGGCTAAGTCACCTGTCTCCCTTGTTGTTCGACCATCCCCAAGTTGAATGGCAATCCAAGTGAGCCCCAGTAGAGTCCCCATCCCTCCCTGGAGGGAAAGTCTGTAATGCAGCTCAGCCGGAGCTCCGGGATGGCAGGAGGTGCTGCCTCCGAGCCTGTCTCCCTTGTTGGTCAACTGTCCTGTTTTCAGCGGTGGTCCCAGTGAGCTCCGGCAGGATGAATATCCCTTATCAGAGGGAAGAGCTGTAATGCAGGCCTGACAGAGGTCCAGGATAGTTGGGCTTGTTGTCCTCGGCCTTTGGTGCCTGTTTCCCATGTGTGTCAACCATCCCCAAGTCCAGCAGCAGTGCCAGTGAGCCCCGGTAGGGTGCCCATCCCTTCCCGTAGGGAAAGGCTGTGACACAGGCCAGCCAGAGCACCGGGATGGCTGGGGGTGTGGCCTATGGGCTTGGGCGCCTGTCTTCCATGTTGGGGGACCATCCCCAAGTCCAGTGATGGTCCCAGTGAGCCCTGACAGGGTGCCCATCCCTTCCCAGAAGGAAAAGCTGTAACGCTGGCCAGCCATGGCTCCAGGGTGGCTGCTGGTGCTGCCGCTGGGCTTGGGCGCCCGTCTCCCTTGTTAGTCGACCATACCCAAGTTCAGCGGTGGTCCCAGGGAGCCCTGGCAGGGTATCCATCCCTCCCTGTAGGGAAATCCTGTAACCGAGGCAAGCCAGAACTTCAGTATGGTTGGGGATGATTTCCCCGGCCTTTGGCGCCTGTCTCCCATACTAGGGGAACATCCCTAAATCCAATGGTGATCCCAGTGAGCCCCGGCAGGATGCCCATCCCTTCCTGGAGGAAGAATCTGTAACACAGACCAGCCAGAACTCCATTATTGTCAGGGGTAATTTCCCCAGCCATTGGCGCCTGTCTGCCATATTGGGCGACCATCCCCTAGTCCAGCGGTGGTCCCAGTGAGCCCCGGCAAGGTGCCCATCCCTTCCTGTATGGAAAAGCCGTAACACAGGAAAGCCTGAAATCCAGGATGGTTGGGCGTGATGTCCCCGGCTTTGGGCGACTGTTTCCTATGTGGGTCAATCGTCTCCAAGCGGTGGTCCCAGGGAGCCCCGGCAGGGTGCCAATGCCTCCATGGAGAGAAAAGCCATAATGCAGCATGGCCAGAGCAGCAGGACCAGCAGGGGTGATGTCCCTGGCCTTGGACGCCTGCTGCCTTATTGGTTGACCATTACCAAGTTCAGCGGTGGTCCTAGGGAGCCCTGGCAGGGTATCCAACCCTCCCTGGAGGGAAAACCTGTAATGCAGGCCAGCCAGAACATCATTATGGTTGGGGATGATGTCCCCGGCCTTTGGTGCCTGTCTCCCATGCTGGGCGAACATCCCAAAGTCCAGCGGTGATCCCAGTGAGCCCCGGCAGGGTGCCCATCTCTTCCCGGAGGAAGAATCTGTAACGCAGACCAGCCAGAACTCCATTATTGTCAGGGGTAATTTCTCGGCCATTGGCGCCTCTCTCCCATAATGGCGACCATCCCGAAGTCCAGCGGTGGTCCCAGTGAGCCCCGGCAGGGTGGCCATCCCTTCTGGAATGGAAAAGCTGTAATACAGGACAGCCAGAGGTCCAGGATGGTCCAGTGTGATGTCCCCGGCCTTGGGCGCCTGTTTCCCATGTGGGGCGATCATCTCCAAGTCAAGCGGTGGTCCCAGGGAGCCCCGGCAGGGTGCCAATGCCTCCCCAGAGAAAAAAAGCTGCAATGCAGCATGGCAAGAGCAGCAGGACCACCAGGGGGTATGTCACTGGACTTGGACACTTGCCTCCTTATTGGTCGACCATTCTCAAGTTTAGCAGTGGTCAAGGGAGCCCTGGCAGGGTATCCTTCCCTCCCTGGAGGGAAAACCTGTAACGCACGCCAGCCAGAATTTCAGTATGGGTGGGGATGATGTCCCCGGCCTTTGGCGCCTGTCTTCCATGCTGGGCAAACATCCCAAAGTCCAGCAGTGATCCCAGTGAGCCTCAGCAGGGTGCCCATCAGTTCCCGGAGGAAGAATCTGTAATGCAGACCAGCCACAACTCCATTACTGTCAGGGGTAATTTCCCTGGCCATTGGCGCCTGTCTCGCATATTGGGTGACCATGCCCAAGTCCAGCGGTGGTCCCAGTGAACCCCGGCAGGGTGCCCATCCCTTCCGGGATGGAAAAGCTGTAACACTGGACAGCCAGAGGTCCAGGATGGCTGGGCGTGATGTCCACAGCCTTGGGCGCCTGTCTCCCATGCTGGGCGAACATCCCCAAGTCCAGGGGTGATCCCAGTGAGCCCCGGCAGGGTGCCCATCCCTTCTCAGAGGAAGAATCTGTAATGCAGACCAGAAGAACTCCATTATTGTCAGGGGTAATTTCTCGGCCATTGGCGCCTGTCTCCCATGATGGCGACCATTCCCAAGTCCAGCGGTGGTCCCTGTGAGCCCCGGCAGGGCGCCATACCTTCCGGGATGGAAAAGCTGTAACACAGGACAGCCAGAGGTCCAGGATGGTCGGCCGTGATGTCCCAGCCTTGGGTGCCTGTTTCCCATGTGGGTCGATCATCTCCACATCAAGCGGTGGTCCCAGCGAGCCCTGACAGAGTGCCAATGCCTCCCTGGAGAGAAAAGCCGCAATGCAGCATGGCCAGAGCAGCAGGACCACCAGGAGTGATGTCCCTGGCCTTGGACGCCTGCCCCCTTATTGGTCGACCATTCCCAAGTTTAGCGGTTGTTCCAGGGAGACCTTACAGCATCCCCATGCCTCCCTGGTGGGAAAAACTGTAACGCAGGCCAGCCAGAACTCCGGGATGGTCGGGGGTGATGTCCCTGGCCTTTGGCTCCTGTCTCCCATGCTGGGCCACCATACCCAGTTCCAACGGTGGTCCCAGTGAGCCCCGGCAGGGTGCATATCCCTTCACAGATGGAAAACCTGTAACAGAGGCCAGCCAGAACTCCTGGATGGTCGAGGGCGATGTCCCCAGACTTTTGCGCCTGTCTCCCATGTTGGAAGACCATCTCCAAACCCAGTGGCGGTACCAGTGAGCCCCGGCAGGGTGTCCATCCCTTCCCGGAGGGAAAATCTGTAACGCAGGTCAGCCAGAACTCGGGGATGGCCAGATGGTTGTCTCCAGGTTTGGGCACCTGTCTCCCTTGTTGGTCGACCATCCACAAGTTTAGTGGCAGTCCTAGGGAGCCCCAACAGGGTCCCCATTCCTCCCTGGAGAGAAACCTGTAACTCAGGCAAGCCAGAACTCCTGGATGGTCGGGTGTGATGTCCTCAGCATTTGGCACCTGTCTCCCATGTTGGGCGACCATCCCCAAGTCCAGCAGTGGTCCCAGTGAGCCCAGGCAGGCTGTCCTTCCCTTTCAAGAGGGGAAACCTGTAACCAGGCCAGCCAGAACTCCAGGATGGACAGATTGCTGTCTCCGGGTTTGGGCACTTGTCTCCCTTGTTGGTCGACCATCTCCAAGTTTAGCGGCGGTCCTAGGGAGCCCCAACAGGTTCCCCATTCCTCCCTGGAGAAAAACCTGTAACTCAGGCAAGGCAGAACTCCTGGATGGTCGGGTGTGATGTCCTCAGCATTTGGCGCCTGTCTCCCATGTTGGGCGACCATCCCCAAGTCCAGCGGTGGTCCCAGTGAGCCCAGGCAGGATGCCCTTCCCTTTCAAGAGGGGAAACCTGTCACCCAGGTCAACAAGAACTCCAGGATGGTTGGGGATGATGTCACCAGCCTTTGACGCCATTCTCTCATGTTGGGCGACCATCCCCAAGTTCATCAGCGGTCCAAGTGAGACCTGGTAACTTCAGATGGCACAAGAGCAGAAGAGAATAATGAACATTATCCAAAACTTCACCTAGATCAGAGATGTGAAGGTTGAACAGACAGTGGGTCTCATTACGAGAATGGAGGTAATGAAAAAGGAAGGCGGAATGGTAATAGCAGCATCGTTAATGGGTCCGGGGCATTCCAACCCAACAACCCGCCAATACTGGCACCGCCTGTACCGTGCCCCCTCATACCGGCATGTGCACGTACACGCGCCCCTTCGGGGAGCAAATACTGGCATGCCAGTAATAGGAGGACATCACAACTCACGTGTACATGCAAATACCAGCATCCCGAAGGCAGTAATCAAGGGCTGCACGATGCTGGCCATACAAGCATCACGGACCACCCGTAAACAGCAATCAGCAATCAAGCCAACAGCCACAGGTGCACACAATCACCAGAGGTGAACTCAATGGAGTCTGGCCCAGTATAAAAGGAGTAGACCCACACGTCACACCCCTTCCTACACCAAAATGCTACCACTAGCTGTTGCAATCATGGTGCTGTAGGACATGCCTATACTGCTACAACTACAGCAACAACAGCAACTACAACAACAACAACAGCAGCAACAACAGGCAGCACAGAGGAGACGCAGGAGGAGAAGGAGGGTCAGACAGGGCCAGCAATTACCACCAGTGCACCCAGTAGTCCCTCGTAGGCAGCCGCCAATCCCTCGCATCAGACCCAGTCCATTCAATCTAACCCCTGAGCAGATCCACACCCTGTACCGGTTGGACCGGGACACCATCACCACCGTAGTGGAAATGATAGGCAATGACATTGCCAGCCTCATAGAAATATGCACTGCCATCCCCCCGCTACTAAAGGTGGTGTCTGTGCTCCACTTCCTGGCCACAGGCACCTGACAGCAAACAGTGGGCCAGCTGCATGGCATTTCACAACCACTATTTTCACGCATGCTGACACAAGTGCTGGATGCCCTCATGAAGCATGCTAGCACACACATATCCCTACCATAGACTGCCCAGGAGATAGCCAACACCAAAGTAGGCTTCCATGCACTGCCAGGCATGCCCAATTGTGTTGGTGCCCTGGACTGCACCCATGTCGAATTGGTTGTCCCCCATTCCGTAGAGGCGGTGTACCGCAATCGCAAGCAATACCACTCCATCAATATGCAGATGGTATGTGACTCCAGCAAGATCATAACACATTGCTGCGCCCGATTTCCCGGATCAACACATGATACCATGGTGCTGCAGATCTCCATGCTACCCCGTCACATGGAGCGACATGCTGGACCACGTGCCTGGCTGCTTGGTGAGGTGCCTGACTGTCCCATGCCAGTGCATTGGGGTAGGGATGTGTTGCGATGCATACCCCACCTGGGTGGGAACGGGGGGGAATGCATACCCCACTTGGGTGGGAATGGGGGGAATGCATACCCCACCTGGGTGGGGATGGGGGGGATGCATACCCCACCTGGGTGGGAATGGGGGGAATGCATACCCCACCTGTGTGGGAATGGACGGTGAGTGGAGAATGCACGCAGAACTAATGACACGTGACCTGAACCCCAACATCAACCGGACACATCATTGCCACACATCTGACATTAACGCATATCAATGACCACATGTAAGACGCACAACCTTACCACCATGTGTATGTCAAGCAATGCATGACTAAACAGGAATGCAAATGTGCCAATGCGGCTAGTGTGACCATGCACAGAGTAGTATACACAGCATAAATGTGAGGTTAAACATTGTCGTAGAACCACAGTACATCCGCCTCTGCATGCATTATCTCACCCTTCATCATCTATGGAATGCCATCCAGACTACCAAACCTCATAGCAGTATAGTATGCATCTAAATGACATTCGTGCCTACGTACAGGGACATGTGCATGTGCACATCAAATAGCTGCGGCCATGACTGTGATTCCTGAAAGTGGCAGCTCAGAGTGACACACACCAATTTGTATTTGCTTGCAGGTGATGGAGGATATCCCTTGAAGGCGTGGCTACTTACCCCTGTGCGGAACCCGCAGAACAGCCATGAAGAGGAGTACAATCGGGTACACACCCGTACCCGTGTTGTGATTGAGCAGACCTTTGGCCTGTTTAAGGCACGGTTCCGCTGCCTAAGTAGGTCTGGTGGAGCACTCTTTTATAGGCCTGAGAAGGTGGCAAAGATCACCATGGCCTGTATCATGCTGCAGAACACGTGTGTCTGGAGAAATGTACCACTGCGACCTGACATTGACATGCATGCACCAGGTGAGGATGATGGGGATGGAGACAGAGATGAAGCAGCACCCTTGCCAGTATGTGATGTACAGGATGGCGGTGCAGTACGCCAATCACTGATTGACGAATACTTCTAACCCACAGGGACGTTGATATGTATGTGTCAGTAACACATTGTACACCGGGTCCTTGTGGACATGCACACAGGGAATGTTAGGATTTGGGCACTGAACACTGTCATGCATTAAATGGATACACACTAAAAGAACAATGTCCAGGAATTATGTTTTTTCTCACAACGGATGTATTGGTTCAAATAACAAAAATGTGACAACCCCCCCAAACCCACAGTGAACTCCCAAACCCCCCGTTAACTACAAACCCCCACAATAAACTCCAAAACCCCCTAGTGAACTCCCAAACCAACCCAATAAACTCCCCCAAATGCTCCCATTCACCCACAACCATGTGTCCCACTCCCATTGTCCACCCACACTACTTGCAGGACTTTTTGCTGTCCGGGGGAAGCATTTTGGTGTGCCTTGCACTCCTTCTGGTCTGACGCACAGGGCTGGTGGGGACTGAGGAGGCAGGTGTGGTGGCTGATGAGGAGTCGGTGGCAGGTTCCACGCCTGCTTCAAGGCGTAGCCGCTGCATGTGGAGCAGGATTGATGTTAGCACCTGTGTTATCACCCCCAGACAGTCCCTCATCAGTATTGCTGATGCATTCACTGCGGCTGTGTTTGCGGTAATAGCGGCAGTGGTCCCCGCTATGGCAGTGGCTATTTCCCGCCTGGTGTCCTCGCCATCTGCTATGTCTTGCCGCAGGAGCTCCAACATCACCTCCTGTCGGCCCTCCACTCTCGCCAGCCGTGACTCGAGGGTGTTGGTGGGAGCAGGAGTGGTGGGGGGTGATGTCACAGGGCCTGCTTCTTCAATGCTGTCCTCGGGGAAGGGGCTCAGGTCCGAATCCTGCAGGCAGGGATCAGCACTGCTGTAGGTGGGTGAGGGCTGAATTTGGGGTGGGGGGCGGACACGGGGCTTGGGGTGGGTGTACACGTCACTTGTGTGACTCCTTCCTGGTCCACGCACTCCTCAAAGTCATCTTCAGTGGTGGCCAGTGCTACTTCCACTAGTGTGGGTGTGGGCTGCTGGGTCTCGAGTGTGTCAGGCACACTGGCTGTAGCTGTTGTCAGCTGTGTCTCGGCTGTTTTAGGCACACTGGCTCTATGTGTGGCCTGCTTGGCTGCCCCGGAGGTGGTGGTGGCGGTAGCCCTTTTATGTGTGCGGGACGTGGATGCCCTTGCGGTGGTGTCTTGGCTGGCATCTTCTCCATCTGTGCCTGGGGGGGTAGAAGAGATGCAGGGCATCAGTGATGGTGTTACATGCCAGAATCATACTATGGTGCTGTTCATTATTCATTTAATCATGCATTCATGTCTTACAGGTGTGTCACACAGGGTAGTCTGAGGGGGCATTTTTGTATTTGCTGCATGGCAGGTGGCATGCCGTTGATTTGGGGTTTGTGTGATGTATTACATGGGCACGGTCCAGGTGTGTTGGCTGTGTGTTGGTTATGGGATTGGCACTCAGCATGCATTTCTGTCTGGCAGGGAATGGCCCGCCGTGTGGACTTGGATGTGTTCATGTGAGTATTGGGACATGCATTGCCTTGCCTAGACTCTCTTCCATATCACTTGTGCTACGTCATGGTTTCCCCTACAGGGATCTGCAGGGTCACTCACCTCCTTCTGGTGATGATGCCGCACCCATCTCCATCTCCCCAAATCTCTCGATGGACTCTGGATTAATGAAGCTGTTTGCGGTCTCCTCCCAAGGGAGCATTTTTGCAGGAGAGTGGGAACCCCCGCCTGTGGCCATGGCCTCCTTCCTGTTGCTTGCCATGATATTGCGGACCCTCATGCGGAGGTCATCCCACCTCTTCCTGCAGTCCTTGACATTACGTGGGGTGGTTCCTACAGCCGACACCTTGCGGGCTACCTCCTGCCAGATGTCCTTCTTCTTCTGCTGTACCTCACGCTTCATGTTCTGGGATTTCATGAGATCTGCATGTGCAGCAAGGGTGTCCGCTAGCATATTTAATTCAGTGTCGGTAAAATGCGGTTTCTGCAGCCGGGGGGTGTTCTTCCGGGTTGCCTTGGACATTATGGAAGTATTGGCACAGAGCTCTCCAGGAAACAACTGGTGGTTTGGGAGGATTGCAATGGATTGCGTTTTTAAAGATGGCCGCTGGCCCATTTCCCGTTCCGACGCAATGACGTTATTTCCGGGTATGGTTTTACGAGCCCAGTATTAGCATGTTGGTATTACTGGGTCGGTATTTAGGGGTTCCTCCTAGTCAGTGGCGGTATCAGCGGGTCCCGTGATGGCGATATGGTGGGGTTGGAGGGCCTTTTGCGGCATGCCGGTATGGCCATCACCGGCATGGGGGTTTGCGCGTGCTTGCGCACTTGTAATCACCCACTATTAGCGGCGTCATACGAGCACGGACCCGCTCATTCCGCCATGCCGGTAATGACCCTGTTTTTACCACGCTACTCGTAATGAGGCCCAGTGAGTGAAAATACAACCCTGTTGGAGCCCTCTAAGGGCCTCATTACGAGTTTGGCGGCAGCCATGGAGCAATTAGCTCCATGGCTGCCGCCAAACCGGGCTCCTTTACCGGGTTCCCAGAATGGGGAATCACCAGGCCATTCCTAGTTCAGAGGGCCCGGTAATTCCTCCCTCTGGGAACCCGGGCCCAGACCTTCCCCATTCCCATCTGAGCCCCCATAGGGCTCAATGGGAATGGGAGAGGGAGCTAACAATGGGCCGATTACGACCGGCCCGTTGTTAGCTCCCTCTTCCCCTCGCGGGACCCGGTAACAATGGGTTTTACCAGGCGTCCTTACCGGGTCCCGCGAGAGGACCTCGTAATTTCACAGAATGGGTTTAATGGGTCTGCCTCCATTAGCAAAGCCCGTTAACCCATTCCGCGAAGGTCGTAATGAGGCCCCTTGTGTCCATGCCATCAGGTCATATTTATATAGAAGTGGCAAGGCTTCTGGCCCCGATAGGGTGCCAATTGTTCTTTATAAGGATGAACTGACCATCAGGGTGCCTGTTCTGGCAAACATCTTTAATGCAGCATGTTAGGCAGAATTATATGCAGTACCCTTTGGGAACACCACACACAATTAAGACTACAAGTGACAGTACAAATTCACCTTTGGTACAAGCCTGTGCTAGACAGTAAAGTGGTAGCGATGGCTGAAAAGCCAGACTTATCTCAAGAACAAGTGAGCAGTATCAAATAGTTACACAAAGGGCAGCAATTACTATGATTCAAACAAACACTGACTCAAAGAATATACATTTATTTACACATCAGTTGTATAACATCTCACTAAAATTGTCGCGCTCTGAAACACTTGTGTACGGGCGCAATAGAAATAAAATATCAATATCAATATCAATATCAATTGTATATTTCATGCTCATTAGAGCAAGAAGTAATGCATCTGGCCAGTTCAAAACAATTTCTGCACACATTTTAGCTATTTTATTTTTCAGAATGCCATGTAATGTCTCTTGACCAACCCTGCTAATTGTGCGTCATAAGAACAATGGTGCTTCTGTTGTACATTAAGTACTTTGCACAGCTGCTGCACTAGTTTACCTGTGAAGTGTGTGCCTCTATCACTATTGATACTCACGAGCACGCCAAACCTACGGATACAATTGTGTATCAGAGCTTTTACTACGGCCTAGGTTTCTGGTTTACAGGTCAGTTATTCCTCTTTCCATTGGATGTGCACACCAACAACAAACAGGTCAAATTCAAGACCTGCCCCTTTTGGCTTCTGGATAAAATTGTCCTGTAGCTTTGTTAACAGCTCCCCTGGAACCAGGCGTCCAACCTTCCCCACATTCGCAGATGTTCCTTTATTGTGTTGTTAGCAAATCAAACACTGATAAACTAATTGATCTGCAACCTTTGAAAAACGTGGAGCGTAGCATTCCTTATATGCCATTCACCCATGCTGGCTCAGAACCCATGGTCTTGTCAACAGGCTGGAAGGAGTTTGCATTTAGTGAAATTGTGAGGGAGTGTACAAAGGCTACACCCTCCCCCACAGTAGATGCTTGGCAGTAGGCAATATGTAGAGTTTTCTAGATCCTTCTCATCAGCTCAATAAACTGACTACCTTGGTCTGCCTGGATCCTTGAATCAAGACTGAAATGAGAAAAGTTGTTGTTGATTAGCAAGGTGGTGTCATTTTCCACCTTACAATTTGAGACTTGAAGGCACTCATCCAACCATGTAAATAGATAAGGGGCAGTAAAACTATTTGTATTCCTTTGTGCAGAAACAATAAAGGGTGAAGATGAAATCAATATGTACATTAGAACACAGTAATGTCATTCCTCGTTGCTATAGAAAGCGAGGTGTGTTTGAAAAGTGACTGAAAATGGGAAACAGCATTTTAATATCTCTACTAGCTGATATTCCTGGCGTTGCCCGGTTTATAATTAAGTGAGAACAACATGTAGATTCCTGAGCAGCATGATCGTGACATGATGGCGACGGTGCCAAAACTGATGGCCCTCAAGTTCAATATTATTAAAGTACATGTTCAAAGTAAGGCTTGTTTAGAAAGAACATTTTTTGTTTCCCTTCCCGGTGAACATGGTTTGCGGCTTTGTCGGCAGGCACCATCTTACAAAACTCCTCTGGAAAAGTGATTTCACCTGATTTGGCAACATTTTTTATTTACTTTTCCGTTGAGCATGGTTTATGGCTTAGTCGGCAGGCCACAAACCCACAAACAAATGTTGACATTTGCTGAAATCCAGGGAACGGGTTGGGGTGTCCACATGTCATCTAGCCATTAATGTCCAGAGGGTCATGATAGATAACTATACCAAAATGTGGTGCAGATTGGTGAAACGGTGTGGAATTATATAAGGAACAACCCTTTGCCAAGCCACAAACCCACAAACCCAGAGACTTTTGCTGAAATTAAAGGAAAGGGGCGGGGTGTCCCAATGTGATGCAGCCAGTAATGTCCATCGGATCCTAACAGGTGACAGTGCAAAATCTGGTGCAGATTGGTGAAACGGTGTGGAATTGTTTGGGTATGATACACAAAGCCACAAACCCACAACCAAATTTTACTTTTGCTGAAATCTGGGGAAAGAGGGGGATTTCCAGATGTCATGTAGCCAGTAATGTCCGAAGGGTCCTAACAGGTGACTGTGCAAAGATTTGGTGAAGATTGGTGGAATGGTGTGGAATTGTATAGGTATCATACATAAGGCCACCAACCCACAAACCCACACCCACATTTTTCTCTTTTGCTGATATCTGGTGAAAGGGGTAGGGATTCAAGATGTCATGTAGCCAGTGATGTGCAGAGACCCTTACAGGTGCCTTTGCAAAATGTGGTGCATATTGGTGAAACAGCGTGGAATTGAATGGGGAACTTAGGCAAAGCCACAAACCCACAAATCCGCACATTTTCACTTTTATTTACATAGATTTAGTTTTGGACCTATACGTGGCTAGTGAGCATCCTCAAGTAGGATCTCCATTGTCTTTTGAAACACCCCATAACTGGCAGTAGGTGCATTATGGGCATGGTTTAGCATGATACTTCTGGAGAGAGTATGTATGCCACCCACTGGTCCTAACCAAATTGGGATTCCCTAACCAATAACCTATCACAAGTCTTTTGACATGCCATTAATACTTTCAAATCATCCTTCTACCTGTAATCATATTGAGACAGGGGAATACTTTCTGTGTCTTGCAGATATTGGTATTATTAACCAATAATGGGATCTTTCTTTTTATCAGTATTCAAATTGATATCTGGACCATGTCTATGCCAATGATTGGCAGAAAGTTAATTTTCTTGAATGAAATTGTGATTGAGTCACCACTCTTGTTTGGAGTTCTACCAGAAGGTATTCCTTACCAATGGGTTCCCCCACTCGATCTCCAGCTTTGTGTAAACTGGCTCTCTACAGAATGATAGTTACTGTTCTTTGCAGACCATTTAATTAACATAAGGCGATATTATATTATCGATGAGGATCTTACAGGCCAGTGTAACTCCTCATTTGTAAAAAAAATACCTGTCTCTTCATTGAAATGATCTGTAGACTTTTAGATCAAAAGCTAATTCTAATCAATCATTTATTTCTATCATGAATTCTACATCAAATAAAAATACAACTCTAACATCTTTAAAAGCACACATTGGCCATAATTCTGACATAAACATAGTTATTACATCATTAGGGTTGCCTTTTTTCATAAATCAAGAAATACACAAATACCATTAACAACTACTACTATATCAAATATACATCCAATGTATTTACACTGTGGGCACCTGGCATCACCATAGCATGTAACCTTGTAAATAGAACTGCTGATTATAGCCTGTCTAATTTAAACAATAACAGAGACATGATGTGTTCTTTAGCTAATGTCTTACCTATTCCTGTTTATATCTGAAATGGATATAACAATGGGAATTGAGAAAGTAACATTTCAGGGGTACATTTTGAAAATAGTAATCCAGTTTATTTAGAGCAGCTACAACCCAAAAAAAAAGAAATAGTACTTACAGATAATGGGTATCCAGTGATTCCCTCGAATATAAAGCATCAAATGCAAAACCCTCCAAAGAAATGCATCGAAAAAATGCATTTTTTGTAGGTAAAGTTTTTTTAAATTAAAATGGGTTTTAAGGGGTAAAAAAACAGGGGTTGGGGGGATCCCCATTAAAAAAAATGAGAAAAAAGATGCATTTTTTCGATGCATTATTTTTCGAGGCTATTACATTCAATGCTTTGGATGTCGAGGCTATCACTATGAACCCAGATAATGCTGATTTGATAAATTGCTGAAGAACAGAATACAAATGAAAATAGATTTGAATGTATTTTTCTTTACTGAAACCTGGTAAAATCAAGCGTCCACAATTAATTTCAGGGAGATATTATCAAAGGGCCTTAATATTTTACATTTGGACAGGACCAGCGGTATAGTGGTGTGTCCATGGTTGTCAATGATTCCATAACATGTACATTTTACCTAACAAATCTTCATCCTTGTGTGAGTGCCTGACTCTATCTTGTGCTATAACTAATCTTACCTATTTCTTTCATTTGATTAACAGACCCATGGTGTCTGTTATCTTGTTTTGGTGAATTGTATGTATTTTTAAGTGATTTGATGATTCTTTGGGCTACCAAAATGTGTTTAGCTCTTAAAGGCTCTAATTCATTGCTATTGAATATATTCTATGACACCTGGGAACAATTAAATCTTATTCAATATGTCCTTACCAGTGGGAATTTCCTTGATCTAATTATCTCCAAGCCTTTTAAATTTCTTTTATATGTAATTCTGAGCTTAATAAGAGCCAACACAAATATCTGAAAACATTATTTTTAAATATCTTTCTATTCCGCTTGAACATTTGGATGACATAACTAGATCTCTGGCATGTAAGATGAGGACTCCTAACATTTGGATGACATAACTAGATCTCTGGCATGTAAGATGAGGACTCCTAACATTTGGATGACATAACTAGATCTCTGGCATGTAAGATGAGGACTCCTTACCTGTTGATGAATTGGTAGAGAATACTTTCAACACATTATCCCATGCTTTAGATATGATGCTTACGCACAAGCCCAGAATCCATTATATAGCCGAAATCTGAATTACAATAGATGTAAAATTTGGCCAATCTTTTCAATCTAAAACTGGCCACCGTTATAGTAGATTGATGATCAAAAAAGCAAAAACAATGTATTACTCTTACAAAATTACTCATGCAGATAATAAACCAAACTGTTTGGAACATTGAAGAAATATATTTCCCCAACAAAAATGGACACTTTGGAAGTCTCTGATTCAGTTTGTGAGAAATAAATTCATTTTTACATGGCCTTGTGGGAGCCGAATGGAAACGGAATCTAAGTGATTTGGCCGCGGCAGAAACTACAGCGGCCGAAACGTTCACATGAGAAAGGTGCGAACTACCAAATGTTTTCACCTTTCTCATGCGAACACACATACATACTCACACACACAACACACCCATAACACCCCCCTACCCACACCCTCAGCACATCCCCACCCACACCCCCAACATAAACAAACCATAATAACCTTCATCTTCAGGCTGGGTTCCTGCAGCGCCAGTTCCCTTTCACTTCCGTGATCGGGAACCAGTGCCACAGGGTCCTTTTCTTTTCATTTTTTTTAAACGGAAGGCTGCAGGGATGTCCCCCGAAGCTCCCGCTCACTAAACCATAAAGTATAGTGAGGGGTGTGATGCGGAGGACACCCCCACAGCCCCCGTTTTTTTTTTTTTAAAATGGAAGGCTGTGGGTGTGTCCCCTGCAACCCCCGCTCACTATACCATTAAATGTAGTGAGCGGGGCGATTCAGAGGACACCCCTGCAGCCCCTGTTTCTTTTTTTAAACGGAAGGCTGCGGGTGTGTCCCCCGCAAGCCCCGCTCACTATACCATTAAGTGTAGTGAGCGGGGCGATGCAGAGGACACCCCTGCAGCCCCTGTTTCTTTTTTTTTTCAACAGAAGGCTGCAGGGGTGTCCCCCACAACCCCTGCTCACTATACCATGAAGTGTAGTGAGCGGGGCGATGCAGAGGACATCCCCGCAGCCCCCTTTTTGTTTTTACAATGCTACCACCAAAGGTTCGAACTTTTGGTGTTCGAACCTTTCGTGGTAGCATTTATAGAACTTTTGGTCATTGCGACCAATTTTTGTCAGTCAAATCGTCCTATACGATGTAAACGTGTCTCTCAGGAGCTCTACTGCCCTGGAGGGTAAGCAGTTAAACCTCAGCACTTCGGAAGCTTTGAAAATATGTACAAAAAAGCAAACACAGTGTGAAGGTGTTAAGTATGTTTGAGAACCTCCTTTTTGGTCAAACCCAAGTGTTTCAACAGCTCTGCTGGGTAGAAGTCTTGCCTCATGGCAGACCCGCAAGGGTAGATGAGGTGCTCGTAGGAGAGAGGCGCTGGTTCACCACTCGCTGGAGAAACCCATGAGACAGTGTCTACAAAACCACTCCACAGGAATTTAAGGTATGCAGCCCTTCCCCAGAACACCCAGAACATGGAAGAGCCCCAAGACAGCAGAAAAGTGGGGAGCGCATTGCCATTAGGGCACTGGATAGGAGCGGGAAGTGCGAGCACCAAGCCCACTGGCAGCCGGATTCGAAACTTCAGTGACAGAAAAGCAGAAGTTGGTGCGGACATGCCTGTGATCTCCTGATCGGCGACCAGGCTCTGTGTCCAGCTGCTGAACCGAATCCTGGTTGGCAAGCAACTGGCGGCATCCGAAGGAGGGGGATATTGCGCAGGGTGGAGGATTAAGTCACAGAATTAATAGGTTAAGGAGCACTGAATAGCGCACAGCAGCGAGACTGATCTGTTGGAGGCTCGCAGTAGATAGAAGAGGATTGCCCTGAGCCCAGGGATGTCATTTAGAGGTCGCCAGAGGTCGCAGCTGCGACCTCTAAGGTCTCCCTTGCGACCTCTTGTGTCTCCCAGCGACCTCTAAAAAAAAAAGTTTTTTTTTTATGCAAACTCCTGGGCTGTGGCCAGCATCATGTGGCTCTTTACGTCTGGAGTGGCTGGCTTTCTTGTTCAGGCCCCTTAAAAAAAATAAGAAAAATAAGAACAAGAGTGCCACAAGTCTAACACGTTAAGCACTGATGCTAAATAAGAAAGAATAGGAATACCAAATAATGTGTCTTTCTGGAATTCTATACAATAATTGCTAGACTCATTAAAGGTTTATTTCAGGCACACTTTATGGGGTGAGTCACTGATTTAGCCTGTTCTTAAATGCCTCAACTCAGCCTTTCATCGTTCTGAGGGCGATAAATGAGTACCAACACAGGGTGGGTGATTGTCACGACCCACACTCTGAAGACCCCTGGCCAATCTATGGGCCAGGGAGAGTCTTGATTTCAGTCCCCACTAAACCCAAGAAATTGCATCCTACGCCTTCTTGGGGCCAGTCCTTGCGCCTTTGGTGCCAGGCTCATGTTTGAATATGGACTTGTGCTTGGGAACTACTTTTCATTAATGCCAGTCATGTGGAGGCGTTCTCATAACCTGGCTCCTTGAAACCAGGCTTGCAGTGTAGTGTTTTTGGGTGTGGTACCATGGGGACTATTTTACCTGGACTTCTTTCTTGAAGCTATTTAAACCACACCCGAATTGACTGATACGCTTCGCGTTAGTTTGCATTACTGCAACATAACACTCACTGTGTTCAGCTTCAGCCACGAACCTCGTAAGAACAGCACCTGCAAAGGAAGGGAGAAGACATCGTGAGAAAAAGGCAGCAGCTTACCTGAACTTCATCGCCAGCGGTCCACAGCTCTTCCGACCATCATCCTGGAACCAGTGCTCCTTCGGATCGACGGACCTGTAAAAGAGCAGAAACAAGGCATTAGACATTGTACAATTAACAAACTGTGCCGAAAGGCTTACCTCGCCAGCCGCTCCTCAATCAGCATCACTACGGAAAATCCATACTCCGGCCGAGTACCACAACCTGTGGAGAGGAAAAGATAACAGGTTAGCAAAGGCAAGGCATCTTAAGCGCAGTGCATAGCGCCTACTCACCGCATCAAGGCGCTCCAAAAACGCCCATACTTAACGGCGAAACACAGATTCCACCTTGCCACATATTGGACTTCCGCGTATCTAGGAAGAAAAAGACATCGTTTAGAAAAGGCATGCAAGAACAGCAATATTCACAGCAATAAGACCTACCTGAAAGACTCAAGACGGGCCGGCATCAGTGAAGCAACTCGATCGCCATTGTCCACAAAGTTCAACGCACCCCTGCCAAGACAGCAGGACGGAGAACCCACCAACATCTAAAACAAGGTGAGGAGAAGTCCAGAAGGGTTGCAGACCTACAGGGAGGTGGGAGGATGTTTACCCTGTTTGCCCAGTCCTGAACATAGCTTACCTGTATTCCAGGCAGAACTCTTCCGCTGGTCGCATCTGGGCATCGCAAGGAGGGACATCTGAACCCCAACTGCTGGGTGGCACCCCCGTGGAACCAGGTGAGCGTAACAGAACGCAAAGCCTCCAATACTAAATCCACCTGGGTGCCATGGAAACCTCAGAATTAGACCAATTGGTCCAACTAATAGGAGAACTGCGCGCTGAGGTTCATTCTGCCCGTCAGGAGACTAATGCTCTCCGAAGAGATTTAATAGTGACTAAGGAGCGCACTGAACACATTAGCAGACAATACTTTCAATCACAAGCGGGCCAGACCCCCCTACCGGGAAGCAACCCAACGATGCAGAATCCTACCCTGCCATCCACTTCTTCTACTCCGGTGCAAGTCGCGCTACCAGGAACAGTTCCTTTGGCACCACCGGAGCGATTTACGGGTGATCCACGGAAATACGCCACATTCATGAATCAATGCCACCTTCACTTTCTTTGCAGGCCTGGAGCATTTCCAAACGACCAGACTCGGGTGGCCTTTGTCTTGTCATACCTGAGCAGTAGCGCAGCAGACTGATCAGTTCCATTGGTGACACATGATGATCCTCTGTTAAATGACTTTGGGGGATTTCAGAGGGAAATGGAGAAACTTTTTGCTTGTCATACCCGAGAACAAGCAGTGGACAATGAACTCCTTTCCCTCCGACAGGGAAATCAGGACCTGTTAATGTACATTGCTACTTTCAACAGATCGGTCGCTGAAGCTAGGTGGCCTGAAAACAAAAGAACCACGTTGTTTCATCGGGGTTTACGAGGCGAATTAAAAGATGTTATAGCTCAAGTAGTGGACCCTCCTCGAGGCTGTTCAGAGTTCATAAATTTGGTTGTAGATTTAGACCACCGGCTGCAAGCCTGAAAAGCAGATCACTCCAAAATGGATCCACGGGCGGTGTATGTTCGGTCTAGAGACAATGTAACTCATGCACAAGAAAACCCTGCTGAGCCCATGCAACTTGGAGGAGTGCGACCCCCATTAACAAAACAAGAGCAAGATAAAAGAAGGCAACAACAACTGTGCCTGTATTGTGGAAAATCTGGGCACTTCCTGAAGGACTGCCCGGTGAAACCCCCTAGGAAGGTCGTTGGGGCCACGGAAAAAGACCAAGAGAAATAATATCAATCGGAAAACTACCCAGCTCGGCAAACGTAGAGGTCAGTTTGTCGAGTGAGGGAAAGGAGCCACCGACCTCACACTTTGCAATACCAGTGATCTTGATCAATAACCAACGGTCGTCCAGAATGCACGCCATAGAAGCAAACATTGACAGTGGGGCAGTTGGGAATTATATTAATCAAGATCTGGCTGCAGAGATGGGACTTCCCTTATGTTCCAAGCCGATTATAGATAAGGTGACTACAGTGGATGGGACTGAAATCGCTTCCAGACCCGTAACCCAATGCACAGCTGAGATAACAATGCTGTGCCAGGGCGGGCATAGGGAACTCATTTCATTCGACCTCATCAGGCACCTCAATTGCGGCTTATTCTAGGGACGCCATGGTTAGGCACTCATAATCCTTCGATTAACTGGCGAGCCAGGAAATCAACCTTCCCCAGTGACTGCTCTCCAGCCTGTTACTATAAAGAACAGAAGACTGCTTTCAGTAATTCTACGACTCCCAGAACCACGACATTTATCTTAGGTGTAACCAGTACTTTACATGAGGAATACCGCGATTTCCAGGATGTATTCCAGAAGGACCAAGCCAATACCCTGCTGCCCCACAGGCCCTACAACTGTCAAATCGACCTTGTTCCTGGTGCCCAAGTCCCCTGTGGGAGGATCTATGCTCTGACTGAACCTGAAAACCTTCACCGGAAGTCCTATCTAGACCAGTACCTCACAAACGGATTCATCCGTCCATCGAAGTCCCCGGCAGCCAGTCCTTTGTTCTTCGTGCCGAAAAAATAAGGGGACTTAAGGACCTGTATTGATTTCCGCGCATTAAACCAGATCACAGTGAAGAACCGTTACCCTTTGCCACTTATTCCGGAAATGCTGGACCAGGTCAAGGACGCTCAAATTTACACCAAATTGGATCTTCGGGGAGCGTATCACTTGGTTCGGGTCAGAAGCGGTGACGAATGGAAAACCGCTTTCCATACTAAATATGGGTTATTCGAATATCAAGTCATGCCCTTTGGGTTATGCAATGCACCGGCAGCATTCCAATACTTCATGAATGAAATCCTGAGAGAGTTAATTGATGTCTGCGCCCTAGTGTACATAGATGATATCCTGGTGTACTCAACTTCTAAACAAGATCATATCAAGCATGTTTGTTCAGTCCTCGCCAAGCTCTGCGAACATCGTTTATTTGCCAAGCTGGAAAAGTGTTTTTTTCATGTAACCGAAGTGAAGTTCCCAGGCTTCATCCTTACTCCCGGAGGCATCAGGATGGACCTACACAAGGTCGATGCCGTTCTGAAATGGCCATCACCGAAGTCAATAAAGGGAGTACAAAGTATGTTAGGCTTTGCAAACTTTTATCGTCGGTTCATACCAGACTTCTCCCAAATCGTACACCCAATCGCTGTGTTGTTACGAAAAAATAACAAGAAATTCACCTGGACCGAAGACGCAAAAAAAGCCTTTCAGGTGCTAAAGAAAAGATTCACCTCAGCACCGATCTTACGACATCCACATCCTGACCTCCCAAATATTGTGGAGACGGACGCTTCCAGTATAGCAATGGGAGCTGTCCTCTCACAAAGAGATCCCGAAACTGGCCAGCTAAATCCATTTGCCTTCTGGTCAAAAAAGTTTTCACCTCCAGAAATTAACTACACCATCACCGACAAAGAACTCTTGGCAATCAAATCCGCCTTCAAAGCCTGGCGACACTACCTTCTGGGAGCCAGACACACCCTTACAGTTATTACTGGCCACCGAAACCTGCAGTATCTTAAAACAGCAAAGGCCCAATCTTCACACCAGCTGCGACGGGCTCTCTTCTTCGCTGAATACGATTTTGTCATAACTTTTTGACCAGGTGTCAAGAATGGAAAGGCTGACGCACTTTCTCGTACTGGAACAGATGACTTGGTTTTTACAGCCCCAGATCCAGTCCCCATAATACCTGAAGACAAACTCTTAGGTCTGACTACAGCCTTAACACACATGGAACTAAAAAGGGAAATTCCACAAATTATGAATCCGGATACCCTCCTTGCATGGCAAGTGCAAGGAGAACAATATTCCATCCAAGACCGCTTACCCCTTTTTAAGGGCCGCCTATACATACCCACCAAGAACCCACAACATCAGGTCATTTCAGGTTACCACGATTCCCTAATCGAAGGGCACCCTGGAATCACCAAGACCTTAGCCAAGGTTAAACAGAACTTTTGGTGGCCTACCTGGCGGAGAGATATAATCCAATACATTCAATCTTGTGGAGCCTGCGCACAAAACAAATCGCAAAAACATGAACCATCTGGTCTTTTGAGACCTTTGGACATTCCTCCAGCGCCATGGCACACCCTTTCCCTCTTCTTCATCACGGATCTGCCTACCAGTCAAGGGGTTAACACCATTCTTGTAGTCGTAGACCTATTCTCGAAGACGGCCCACTTCATTCCACTCAAAGGCCTTCCAGATGCATCCACTCTAGCCAAGGTATTTCTGGACAATATTGTTAAATTACATGGATTCCCATCAGTCCTGATCTCTGATCGAGGTAGTCAGTTCATTTCCAACTTTTGGAGAAAGTGTTGTGCAATGGCGCAAATTGACGTCCGGTTATCCACTAGCCACCACCCCCAAATGGACTGTAAGACCGAAAGGACCAACCAGACCCTTGAGCAATACCTACGGTGTATGTTGCATCACGAGCTGAGAGACTGGAAGGACTTACTATGGATAGCTGAGTAAGCATATAGCAATTCCTTACATTCCAGTACTGGGCAAACACCTTTTTATACCTAATATGGTAGACACCCGCGTACCTCAGAATTGGATCTCCCAACCAAACTGGAAATGCCAGCGGTTAAAACCCTTCACACCAGCATCACTCAGGCTTTCAAAAAGGCCAGAGAACATCTGATTCACGCCAAAGCCAAGCAAAAACAATTCGCCGACCAACACAGGACGAAGGCCCCCGATTATCAAGTAGGAGATAAGGGTTTAAGAAATGTTGACCCGAAATTACCATTGGCCATACATTGGCAGCAACATCACCAGCTTGATAATAAAGAAGATTTAAGATTTATTGGATTTATGCAAATCAAGCTGGGTAAACGAGGGGGTAATCTTAGGTTTAAACTCAGACAACAAGAATGCAAATTAATTTGCTATTTAAGAAGTACCATAGTGGGACTTAATCAGGTCCATGAGATGCATGTATTCTTATGAAATATTTAAGAATAATACTAATTGGCAAAACTTTAAACAATTACCACTTGTGATTCCATTCCAGCCCTACCAGAATGTAGTAAGACACCATAACTTTCTGTCTAATCCCACCCATAAACCTAGTATAAGGTTCAAATACGTGACAATGACATATGGGAACGCAACAACACAACTCTGTTGGGAGATTATAATCTAGTAATGTATTTACAAATATTGGTTCTGTGTTACATGTGAGGGGTATTGTATATACTAAGTTATTACTATAGAATGGGATTCTGATATGTAGACTTTATAATATAGAGTAAACCACAGTGGATCATATATCAGGTTGTATTATATGTGAGACACAATATATAGCACAATACATCTAAGATTTAATATAGGAAAGGAATGATTAGGATTGGATCACCTAAATCAGAAATTAAACATATTACATTACAATTAGACATGGAGATGCACTGGAGTGTAATGCATAATGCATATGGAAACATTTGAAATAAGGGCATCAGACACGATGCTAGCATATATAGGAGAATCAAATGGATTTTTTCAGGATTACCGAGTTATAAACACTGTTTTATTAACTCATAGGACTTTGTTTACATAAGATGCGCGTGTGGCGTCGCTGCGTTCGCGCCCGCATGACGTCATCGCGTTACGTATGTGTGACGTCATCGCGTACGCGTGCGCGTGACGTCATCGCGATGCGGGACTCATTCTTCATTGTCTCTGGCGTTTATTAAAGAAAGCTCAGTCTCGTGTGACTCCCCTTTGGAGCACCTATTAAAGGATGGAATCAGGGATTTAGCCCGTGACATGGTGAGTCCACACCAATATTGAATCTCTATGGGACAAAGCTAGTCTATTGTGGCCCCAGTTATCAATGAGAAACTTAGAAATATAGAAAGACATGGGACAATGGGATTCAACAGAAAAGGATTTAGAGAGCGATGGGGATATTTAGTTAAGGATAAATACATTATCTATAATTTCGGATGGTTACAATTTATGTATGATTTTATTAAGTTGAAATTATTATTTTATAGTTGGTCCACGAACCTTGGAGCGTAAAAAATAACGAACTTTAAGAATACTGGAATTTACAAATACTCACCGATTCTAATCCAACACAATCATCCGCACAGGTCGGTGAGTTTTTCAATTATTCAAGGACCAATTTATGGAACTGTAGATACTGCTCACAATATTATATAATACATCAGGGTTTTTCTATATAGGCTTGAAAGGAATTGTCAAATGAAATTGCCGGGCATTGAAAACCGAAATCAAAAAGATATAGGGAGGACATTTGGGGTAAGCATAAATCCCACAAGACCCTTTCATTTTGTGTTCAATAATGCATCAATATGATATTTCAACATATTCCTAGTTTTTAATTGACTAGTCACATTATGGGTTTGCTGGAATGGGTTCACATGGTGTGTGGGTTATAAATTGACAAATGATAATAAACAACTATACATGAGGCTTAGATAATGATGCTTATCTGACCAAAATTTGACACTAATTTATGGTTTTTATTTGTTTTTCTTTGAAACTGGAATTTACTTACTTGAATATGACGTGACTTTCCCATCATCCTGCCCTGGTATGTGACACTGTATGGTATGGTTTTCTCAAAAAACTTATACAAAATGTATATACCTGATGAATATGTAATTTGGTACAGCCTTGAGAACGACCTGGGGTCGAAACACGTGTCGGCTGTGTGTTTGCTTGAAGAATTAAAATTACTCATTTTGGAGATACATTATGCCAACCGATTTTTGGATTGATTTGGAAGTAATCTATGGATAAAAAGGATGGACTTGTAAAAACAATAATTTCTGTAACTAAAGTAAAAAAATATATGGTGTGAGCGCAAGATATCCGCCCGAACCTTGCATTATAACAGTCCTGAACATAGCTTACCTGTATTCCAGGCAGAACTCTTCCGCTGGTCGCATCTGGGCATCGCAAGCAGGGACATCTGAACCCCAACTGCTGGGTGGCACCCCCGTGGAACCAGGTGAGCGTAACAGTGATATCCGTAACAGTGATATTGGGTACATATTTGTTCTATATAAAGCTCTTAAGCGTAAGTGCTATATAATATAATAACACATCATTATCATTTGGTCATGGACGTCTGCTTGCATTCACAGTAATTTGGTAATTTTGGTAATATGGGCCTATACACACTGATATTAACGATACATATGGCGATCCATTCTTGTATGAAATGTACATCACATTATAGTGATATCGTAACCATATTTTTCGTAGTGTACAATGCTATGTGATGCCACTTCCAGTTTTGTGAATGGTCGTGTTCCATGGCTTACCGCGATATCACTTTGGGGTGGGTTCAAATGACATCACTTCATGTGATGTCATCAGGGGGTTCAGGGTTGTGTGATGTCACTTCCGCTACCCCTGGCATTTTGGTGAAATGATGTCCCTGCCTGAGCCCCGGTCCATCTAGTGGATGCGCAGATGGAGCTGGTGCCCTGTCAGTGATACCCACACCAGAGTGACACTCCCGTAAGATCTGGTGATGGGAGATATACCAAAGATCCAGCACAGGCCATAGCCACTGATATCTGTCTGAGCAAAGGGACTCCCTGCCACCATCCTGACCACAGAATGCTACAATATTGCAGAGAAGATCCCCTGATACGCTAGCAAAAATCCATACTGGGAAGGAGACTACCCTCCACCAGGAACAAATATATCTTTATAAGGGGAAATGGATGCTAATTATTTATTTATTTATTGTATATAGTTTAAATTATAAACTTTACACAAGACATAAAAAATATAACACATTAATACTACATAATCCAAATATATATACAAAAAGTCATATTATGAAGATAAAACATATAGAACATGTAAAAAAGCATCATCGTAAATCAGATATACAGCACACAATAATCTGTACAATATTAAGATGCAATTGCTTAATCAAATTCTTAAAGTGTTATGCTCAGACTAGCTTCAACCCTCAGCCGGATGGTATACAAGGCCGTCAGCAGATGCATGCTATTGGAATTAATGCAGTGGTGCCAAAAAAGGTCTTCCTTGATATACTCATTATCATGGGCATAGCTGTCCAAAAGGGGATAGAATGTACTAGCCATTTCAGGGCATTCAGTCAGAAGATGCTTTGCCGTTTCCAGCTGGTCTTGGCCTTTACATAGGCGGCATATTTGCAATGAGGCAGCAATCTTGGCTTTTCTTCCCGTAACCATCAACTTGGGGAGTTGCTCCAATCTAAGTAACAAGATAAACCGTCTAAGTCTGACTGATGGACAAATGTTCAAATATCTCTGTGGTTTCTTGAACTCGTACAATCTATTTTGCACAAATTTATAACTACTCAGGCTCCTCAGGTGTTCAAAGTTCTCAATCCAATCCCAGAGCTCTATTCGTTTGCACAGAGTCTTTTGAGCTTTTTCTGAATAACCCCCCTCCCTAGATTGCTACCCTATTTCATGGTACAATTTGGACATCTGATTGATAGTTGTACAAACTGAATTCTCCCTGGCCATTTCCTGATGGACGGCTGTTAACAGTCCATTACTAGTATCTCGAGTCATTTTTAAGTATAGTGAAGTTCGCTTCTTCAATACTAATGCCTTTAGAGAGATCAGGCCTAATTCTAAACTAATAATGGCCATTAGGATGCAGGGACTAGGCCAAGAATACAACACCAAAATCTACCTACAATCACCTGCAACCACAATAGATCAGTCTCCAGTAGGGCTTCCAGCCCATATATTATAGCCGGGGAAAAGGCTTGTATATAAAGTTGACGAATGCCCCACAGTGTGAAGCCGCACTGTTTAACAGTAAACCTGTAAAACAGGGCAGTCAATTGTGCCGCTCTAATAAAGCGCACTTGTTTACAGGCCACATAGTCACCAGTGACTTCGAAATCAATACCCAGATATCGATATTGGGGGACATAGGAAATATTCACTAGACCTACTGTAAGTAGTACACGAGATACTTTCTTGTTAGTATATCTCATAACTTTTGTTTTCCCTAGATTGATACTAAGGCCGTTCACTTCTGCATACTCCTGGAGTGCAGCCGCTGATCTATGAATCCCGCTGATGGTATAGTCAAAAATCACCAGATCATCGGCATACACTAATACAGGGCAGGGGGCTTTACCAATTTTAGGGGAACAGTTGTTTACGGCAGATATTGCTTCGGGGATGTCATACACATAAAGATTATAGATTAAAGGTGCTGTAACACAGCCTTGCGTTACTCCCCTATTGTGTGTAACATAAGCAGTTGTGTGGCCTTCTTGATCTAATTTCAGTTTCACTGAATTATTTTGATGTAGGAGTTTTAGATAATATAGTAAACCTTTCGGAGAACCCATTACATTCAATTTCCACCACAAACGGCTTCTAGGAATGGAGTCAAAGGCTGCTGAGAAGTCTATATATAAGGCATATAGTGGAGCAGCTCCTCCTCTTAGAGCTCTAGCTTGTAAAATGTCCATAATCATGATGTTATGGGAGGTGGAATATCCCTGTCTGAACCCACTTTGAAATTTGGACAGTACACCAGAACCCTCTGCCCATAATTGTAGTTCATGTAATCATGTAATCGATGCTAATGCCACCCATCATGAGCCCTTCCAAATCAAAAGGGATTAAGTCCTCCACCTCCTCTATTAAAGATATGCTGAAACCTGTTAAGGGGTCCTCTGCCAGCTCATCAGCACTCAGTGCATAAATATCTTCTGGACAAGAGTCAGACTCTCAGCCAGCGACTAAAGGAGACATACCCAGCAATCTTTGCAATGCCACGTAGTGTCGATAATGCAAGAATTGAAGGGCTCCTTCTGAGAACTTAGTCAAAAATATTCAGCCGGTCGAACAAAGACTGGGAGAATTGGAAACAATATTTTTTGACTATGCCAAACAACCAATCTACTCTGGAACAGAGAGTCTGCAAGCTGGAAAATGATCACAGGTTTGTGGGCACAAATTGGAAGAGAATGAAAACAGTCATGAAGAAACAACATTAGGCTCAGAGGGATCCATAAAGCTACATCCAAGCAGGAACTAAAGGGATAGGTGGAAGCTTTATATGCATAAATCCTAGGGGACAATGCAGTGTCATCCTAACTCCCGACTTCGCACTTAGAATATTCACAAACTTCCAGCAATGGAAGAGTCTCCTGCCAGATGTGCTTTTAAGATTACAATTTTTTTTAATCATTGAAAAATGGAATCCCATTTAGAGGCACCATCATTTACCTCTTTCAAGATTTGGCTCCATCCACAATATAGGAACACCAACAAATGAAACCACTTACTCAGTGGCTACAAGAGAAAGAGAATGGGGATAACCCTTCATAAAAATCTTCATCTACATGGATGTGCAACACCAGTTTGTTTCCATTCAAGCAGCCGTGGAGGTGCTGAAACTTCCAAGAATGGAGATCCAGATGCTGGAACCGGCTGACCTTGCTGAACCACAATTAAGATGTGCTTGTACCGGCTGCAGATGGGCAAAGCACACGAATCTTAGAAGGCCCTCATTAGACAGACGAAAGTGGAGTTTGGACTAATCATTGGCAACATGAGGTGCGTAGGCTGTTGGATGACGGACAGCATTAAAAAATCAATCCCAAAAAGTAACAAGTAGTTGTAAGAAATTGAAGAATAATTGTAAGGGCTAGTCTAGTTGACATTTCATATAGAGTAGTTATATACAAATGATTGCAGTTATATAGGTTGCACCCATCCTATATTAGGTACATTACCTTATGTTAACCCACAACATGGCTCATTTAGTTTTACAAGAACCAAGGCATTGTATGTTTTGTACTTTTGCACAAATCACATGGCCATTAATGACACTAACCAAGTTCATATTCACACAGGAAGATAAGCCAATAACTCAAATATTGATCCCAGAATGGGGGCACTATTCGGGAACAGGCTTGGGACAAAAACATTGTTTAATTAAGACAAGGTGAAGCAGTTCCGCAGTTCTGCAACATGTGCAATCAGAGATGAATGGCTACCCTTTAAGAACAACTCCCTGAATGTTCAGAGTTTAAACTCCCCGATGAAGAGGAAATATCATTCTCACAAAGCTAATAGAACTGGGGGCTCCAAGAAACTAATTTCCTCAAGACTGATTTGCCACGACTTTAGTCAAGATGGTACAATATTTTGTGTTGCCCCCTGTTAAAAAGGGAGATGTGGCAATCCTGGTAAACTAAACAGTTAACTTTTAGAAGGTGGCAGAGGTCTGGGATAACCAAGGGAGATTTGTAAGTCTTAATATATGCTGATGGGGAACAAACCTTTCTATTTTCTCAGCTTATGGCCCAATCAACAACAAAAGAACTTTTATTCCAGACTATTTCCATGCATAGCCCAAGTCCAAGTAGGAGACCTAATCATAGGGGGTGATCTAAATGTAGCATTGAATGCTTATCTGGACAGATCCCATCCCGGGTACCTTCAAGAAATACGTAGACCCCCCATCCCTCCAAACAGCGATCACAGATTTAGATGTAATATGTTTATGGCAGTATTTGAACCCTCACATAAGGGACAACACACCATTTTCCATGTTCATTGCAGTTATTCCAGACTAGATTACTTGACGACCTCACGGCTATTGCTACCTGTAATCTCTACCTCCACGAGAGAACTAAACACAATCCCGGACCACTCTCCAGTTACAATACAGCTAGACCTAAATAACCAGCAGGCCTGAAAACCCTCATTTTGAAGACTGAATGACTCCCTCTTTATAGATGATTCCTACTGATCCACAATATCTGAACACATCTCAAATTTATTTCAGGATAATTGGAAGACTTTAAACCATGGTCAGAGGCAAACGTATCAGGTTGGCTTTGATGAGGAAAAAGGTATTGACGGTTAAGACAGGAAATTGAGAGGAAGGTACACAGACTTGAAGTGCAATATTAGGTGGGAGGCTCACGCAAGCTCTGTAGACAACTGCAAACGGCCAGAGCAGAATTGAAGGCAACGAGTGCTATTGATATCGCCCATAAAGTACTGAGAACTAAGCAAAATTACTTTAGCACCTCTAATAAAGCCTCATGCCAATTAGCTTGCAAACTCAAAGCCCAACACAATAGGAACACGATACTAAGGCTGCATCACATGGAAGTGCGGACACAAGAAGTGGAACCTGCAAAGATGCAAATCCTTACACAATACTACTTGCAGCTGTTCATGACAGGTCAGATAGATGAGACCAAACAGGAGGCATTTATTCAGGTGGCAAATCTCCCAAAAGTATCACCACAGAATAGAGAAAATGTAAAAGCCCTGGTCTCTTTTGACGAGATAGTCAAGGTTTTAAAAATGCTTTGCAATAACAAAACCCCAAACCCGGATGCAATTTCTACTCTTTTTTATAAACAATTTGTGACACTTGATGCCACAAATGATAACTCTATATAACCAGCCTTAACTGGGACCACACTGCTTTTACAGGTACCACCTCACGGAACCAGGCTTCCACAGTGCTCTGCACTAAACCCTGCTCACTCTCGCAAACCTATGTCACTGCCACCAGGGCTTCCTTCACACCCCAGTATTGCACCTGCACATTGCCGCTAGTGGCATACACTATGCTATATTAAGCCTCCCGCCGACGCATGTGCACCTCCATGCTCTCTGACCTATTGTCACACCTAGATCATACTCACCCTATTTCAAATATTTTGCTGCTCTTGCATTGTCAGAACAATGTACTGCCATACAATGCAATGCAATTACTGTTGGACTTTAAAATTGAAGCAGCATGTATACCATATTGCTAGGCCTACTCATTTATGAAATAGCCTATGCACCCCTCTGTTAGGCCCGCTGCTTTAATTTGAAATAGCCTATGCACCCTGATGTTAGGCCTGCAGCCTCATTTATGGAATAGCCTATGCACCCTGTTGTTAGGCCTGCTGCTTTAATTTGAAATAGCCTATGCACTCTGTTGTTAGGCCTGCTGCTTGAATTTGAAATAGCCCATGCACTCTGTTGTTAGGCCTGCTGCTTGAATTGGAAATAGCCTATGCACCCTGTTGTTAGGCCTGCTGCCTCATTTAAGGAATAGCCTACGCACCCTGTTGTTAGGCCTGCTGCCTTAATTTTGAACTAGCCCATGCACTCTACTGTTAGGCCCACTACTTCAATTCTGAAATAGCCTGTGCACCCTCATGTTAGACCTGCTGTTTTATTTGCTGGAATAACCTATGTACCCTGTTATCAGGTCTGCTGTCCCACCTTAAACCCCTAACCTACACTATCCAACAAGAAGCAACCTTCCCCACTGGAATCTAGCCATCCTTTAATATTATGCACGCTGAGTTTCTATCAGTACTAAGCGCACTTACTGTGCTCAACCAGCTCCTCTCTATCACACACAGTATTCGACGCGCGCACCACCCTTGCCCAACAATGCATTGCGTTTCAAAGGAAATCAAGGCAACACCATTCTTACCCACCCTAAAACTTAATGCGCTGGACTCACACACTTCCTACTGAAATTAAAATTAAACTAAACTCTCTAAAAATAGATCCCTTGAGTAGTAAATCTCAACATTCAACATTACCTATCAGACTCAAAAACGGATCCCAGATCAAGTTAAGGCCCTTATGCCATCCTTGCCTGACACCAATTAGAAACCTTAGACTAGGCGACAGACTCAAGTACCTATATCAGGATAAGGGAACCTTTACCAACACTGAAGCCTCAAGCCATCCCTGTCCGACTCCAGACAGAAATGGGAGCCGCGGAGCCAGACATCTAACCGCGCAAAATACACCCTATGCTAATCTGTCACCAGTTATCCCCATAAAAGTTCCCACTGCACCCAGAAAAGTCTCAACTAAAAACATAACCAACCACAATAAGTCACCAAAACAACATAAACAAAGCACCATCCCAACTCAAGTCGGTACACAGAATATTAAGGGTGTATTAATCAATCCTAGATCGCTGGTAGTGCATGCGACAGCCATTGTTGATTTAATCACTGCCGATAACCTAGACTTCATGGCCATCACAGAATCCTGGCTGCATGCGGCAGCAGGACCATCAGTCCTACTCGCTGTAACAGACAATTACACAATTATAAGAGAGGACAGAGTTGATGCCAGAGGTAGAGGACTCGCCATCATAGCCAAATCAAACCTAGACCTTAGACTAGCCTCTTTGCATAAACTCTCATCTTGCGAACTATTGACCGCCAAAATACCTATGGACAACAGCACACCATAACCATCCAGCTAATATACAGACCTCCTGGGCCCATAGGCACCTTCGAGGACGACCTAATGCTACTACTGACAGACAATGTCAAAATATCATCTTAAATCCTAGTACTGGGCGATTTTAATCGGGGACTGTACGACCCCAATGATCCCCAAGCACTGATAATTGCCAACACAATAACAGAACAAGGCTTTAACCTAAAGGTTAACCAACCTACCCATAACAAAGGCAGGAACCTAGATGGGGTAGCCAACCTTAATTGTGACACCTTAATCACTGTCATCAATCCCCAGTCTTGGACAGATCACTATCTTCTGTCATTCAACCTCCCCATAAACCCTAAAAATACTAAACTAAACATGACAGTAACTCCATGCCAGACTGGGAACAAATGCAACATCATGGTGGAGGCTATCTTGCCACTTATGATCCCTATCCTAAATGCATCAGAGGAGATCACTGATCCCAACAAACTATAGAGCTAAACAATTGCTCTATGACCAAAGCTCTGGATATCATTTCCCCCTCAAACTGTGCAAAGGTAAACCAAGAGCGCATCTGAACTCTTGGTTCACACCATAACTAAAAATGATCTATCTGGAAGCTCATCCCCTCTGCACAGAACAAAACGTACCTACAGAATATATCTGCTAAATACAAGGAAGAAATACTGAACACTGAAAGGGAATCATACAATAATAGAATTAATCAGGCCACCTCTAGTACTAAATTGCTATTTGTGATCCTCAAAGAGATGGAGACACCCATCACCCCAGTGGATACATGAGTAAATGACCAACTCTGGTGCACGAACATTCAAAATGCTCTCACCAACAAAATAGCTACTCTGCAAACTAAAATCTCAGAAAAAAGAAAAAAAGTACAAAACATAGGCAACCTCCACCACAACACTAAAGCAAATACCAATCCAACCCAGGACTTTAAATTCTCCAAAATCTCTGCCTTGGAGGTACACAAAATCATTGTCTCTCTCAAACCCACACAATTCCAAGGCGATAGCTGCCAGGCACAAATAATTAAAGATGCCACTAGAAATCTAGCACCATTCATAGCCAAACTAATCAACACCTCATTTACTTCATGTATAGTACCTAGCAACCTAAAGGAATCCTGGGTTCTACCCCTACTTAAAAAACAATCTCTGGACCCGACCTCCCCACAAATTACAGGCCAATTACGACAGTCCCTTTCTTATTAAAGATTCTGGACAGAGTAGCTTATCTACAGATCCAAGAATATCTAGAGATTAACCACCTTCTAGGGTCTCGCCAATCAGGATTTAGACCACAGCATGGGACCGAAACAGCACTCATTGACCTAAAAGCTCAGATTGATGAACTAAAGGACAATGGGAATATTGCCCTACTACTATTATTGGACCCTACGGCGGTGTTCGATTTGGTTGACCATAAGGTATTATGCAACCACCTCGCTTCTGCAGCCCACTTCTCCCAGAATGCCATTACTTGTATACAATCTTTTCTAAACAACAGGAGTTTGAGAGTCTTCTCCCCTTCAGCAGCAGCCAACCCTATTCCCATCACCTGCGGAGTCCCCCAAGGCTCCTGTGTATCACCTACTATGTACATCTTCACTAAGCCCCTGTTCGATAAACTGGATCATCTATACCAACTACGCAGATGACACCCAGATTCTCCTTCCGGTGTCGGGTTCTTATGAAGATGATGTAGCATTGGTGAACAAAATGTATCTCATCATTCAGTTATGGATGGCCACACACGATCTCTGCCTGAATGATGACAAAACAGAACTGCTGATTGTAGGCTCCACGTTCAACCTAAAAAAATTGAACTCAGACTACACCTCCTTCAACATTGATGGAAACAAAATCTCAGTGGCCATAGAGGTAAAAACCCTAAGCTTTTACCTCAATGCAACCTTAAATCTACACCACCACGTGACCGCAACTGCCTCAGCCATGGCATATACTAGGAAACTAATTAGAGCATAATTAGAGCATGCAAACCCAAGCTCTCTAAGGAAAGTTGCCTCACACTTGCCAGAACATTTATACTGTCCAGGCTGAATTATTGCAATAGGCTCTATTTGGCAGCCAATAAATATGTGCTCAATAAACTACAAACTTTGCTAAATAATGCTCTTAGATCAGCCCTGGGCATCTCAAGAAGAGCCTACATACCTGAAACAATTAGACAATATAAATGGCTATCAGTCAAGGACAAGATTCAACTCAAAACTATGTCCCTCACCTATAAAGCACTTAATCAAGCAGCCCCTCTGTACTTAACAGAAAAGTTCAAGCAAAACTATCCTACCCGAGCCACCAGGCCAACCAGTACACTCGGCTTGATAGTACCCAGATATAAATTACAAAAATCTGGTGGGATCATGGTTGCTCAACTGTGGAACTCTCTCCCTCTATCCTTAAAAAGAGCCAACTCATTTGCAAACTTCAGAAGTAACTCCATCAAATGGCTAACCGAGTAATATTAACTCCAACTTTGCTTTCCACCACTCCACTTCTGAACCCCCATCCCGAATCTATGACTGCACAATCTGAATGATTTATGATCACTTGTATTGCTTAAGCCTGTAATTCTGTACTTATGTCTTCACCATGTTAATCTGTTTTGTATATCACCTGTTTTGTACATCATCTGCATGTCTGTAACCTCTGTAACCGTGAAATGTGCCCAGATACCTTTGGGTCAAGGTGCGCTTTAGAAATAATAAAACAAACAAACAAACAAACAATAGCTTTGCAACAACGGGAGAAACTACCCCATGATGAGTGAATTGGTATTAACCCTGCTAGGGAAGAAGGGGAAAGATATTACCAAATGTGAATCCTATAGACTGATCGCTGCCCCTAGCTATGATGCCGGGATCTACTCTAAAGTCCTGGCCAATCGATTAATGGCTGTCCTACGAGCATAATTCATGTAGACCAAACAGAGTTTATTCCTGGCATACTAGAACACGACAACATAAGGATAGCTATGGATGTTGTTGAGTTGGCAAGGCAAGAAAACACCCCATTAGGAGAATTGTCAATTGATGCCGAAAAGGCATTTGATCAAAACCACTTGGTGTACCATTTCAAATGTATTGCAGGGGTTTTTGATTTCGGGCTCAAAGTCACTCAAGTGATGGTAGCTAACTTTGTTCACACATCCATAAAGGTAAAGCTTAATGGTCAGCTGCCAAGTCCAATCCCGCAAAAGAGAAGCACCCGCCAGGGATTCCCTTTACCTCCATTACTGCTTGCACTATCGAGGGAGCCACTAGCGCAAAGGGTCTGCTCCTGTGTCACTATGCAGGGTATTGAAACTGTGCAGCTTAAACAGAACATAACGTTGCATTACATGCGGATGATCTTTTGTTGTTTATGCATAATTCCATGGTTACACTGCCAAATAGAGTGTCTATGCTTGAATATTTAAAAAGGCATCAGGGTTCAATATAAATAAATGGCCTAGCATCACATAAACTTAATATTTCTGAACTAATAATAGTGGTCAATACATTAAAGGGGAGATATGATTTTCAATGGAATCAGGACTCGTTGAAATATTTAGAGGTTTAACTTACAACAGTGCATGATAAATTAATTTGGAGAAATATCCTGGAGGTTTGCAAGAATCTTAAAGAATACATAGCATGATGTGGAAAAACTGAAATGTCCTGGCAGGGGAGGATAATAGCAGTAAAAATGACCCTTCTGCTGAGGCTCCTATATGTGTTGTAAGCTCTACCTCACCACTCACTCCAATTTTAAAAAACCCAGAATTCCCATCAGGACAGTCCCAGGGGAGATATAGTGACTGGTCGGACAGGGGTGTTTACTCGTTTAGGACAAATATTCGAGATGGGAGATTGCTAACATTTGAGGATTGTAAACAGGCATTCCACCTCGCAGATGCAGCCAAATGTTAATACATTCAACTGAGACATTGCATTAGTGGCACTAGAGTTACACAGAAGGCCAATAGGGAAACAACAATATCAGAGTTTTTTTATCGTTGATCCTCCTGCAAGAAGGGTCTCATTACTATACAAGGTTCTCAACAGCTGTTGGTGCAAACCTCTACTTAAGTGCATGATTAAATGGGAAGAAGGGTTGGGATACCCCATTGATTAGACATTATGGTATAACATTAGGACAAGAGCCTTGGAGGTGTCCAATTGTGTTCAGTTGAAAGAAAATAGCTATAAGTTAATGTGCCGTTGGTGTCTCACCCATGGAGGCTCCATACAAACTGCATGAATACCCCACTATGGAGATGCGGGCAGTCCCAGTGCACATTATTCCACATATGATGATCTTGTAAACTTATTCAGCCATATCGGAAGGATGTGCTATCTCACCTTGAAACAATAACAAGGACGGTTTTCCTCTGGTTCCTCTTAGGATACGTTGGGCAATGAGGACCGAGAGGGTCACTATAAATTGAGAACAAAGAGATCTAAATTGCTCACACAATTACTGGTGGCTGCCAGGTTCACAATAGCCTGGAATTGGCAAACAAATGCAACACCAGACAAAAGGGAACAGTGGTCGAGAATATCGGTCAGAACAGCTATGAAAAAATTGGGGCCTCCCTTAGGGGTGAGATGCCAAAATATTTTCAGGACTGGAAACCATTTATTAATTTTGTTCAACCGAATGATTTCCCAAATATTCATCACAGGTCTTATGATTTGCAAACTTGTACACTATTGTAGATTTACCAGAGGGGTGGTTGGAATTTTTGACAAATGCTTTAAAGACATTGAATTTGGTAGTGAATCTGTAGGACAATATTATGTCAACTCTCTGTGTCTTGGCAGTTTCTATAATGTTATAAGTTTGATTTTCTTTTTAATCAGCTGATCATTATGCTGATATTTGTTAATATTGAGATGACTTAGTACTGGTAGAAATATCACCAGAAATTATAAATATACTGTAACGTTGAAAACTCAATACAAATTTGAATGGTAAAAATAAATAAATAAATAGCGTTTACGAAGGATTCATTGCCCATAAAACGCTGACCGCGCCAATTACTAAGAATAGTAACTGGCATACACTACAAACGACAGATGATATCCTCCTAATTATTGATCATGGGGATGCTTGGTTGTTTGTGCTGCTTGATCTGTTGTCAGCATTTGTTACTGTGGCCCATTAAATGTTTCCGAGCATCATGTTATGCTGCGTGGGTATTGATGGAGTTGTTTAGCTCTTTTCTTTCTTTTAGAAACCAGATACTCCAAATTGGCACTGCCAAATCGTCTCCTTTTTCAGTTCAATGTTGTGTCGCACAAGGTTCCATTTTGTCTCTAATATTTTTAACATATATCTGGAACCCTTAAGAGACTTGGGGCCTCATCAGAGGTTTGGTGGTTTCCCAGCGGTAAATCTGCTGGCATACCACCAACGCAAATAGAGTTACTTCAACTCGGTCTGGTGCTATTAGCGCCGGATCCTGAGTTGTGGTAAGGCTGTTACAGCCCATTTTGTTAAGAGTTCATAGGACTCTATGGGGCAGTATCAGCGCTATTACCACTGGCGCTAATAGCACTGCAGTAATAGCACTGCAAGTGAAGTGGCAAGATTTACCTCCAGCTGTAAACTGGAGGTAAATCTGCTACTTTCGGCCCACACTTGGAGGTGGTAATGCAGCAGTAATAGCATTACCGCCACATTTGTACTGCTCCACCCAGCCCCTGATGAGGCCCTTGGTGTCATGTTTTTGAGTCAACATACATCAGTATGCAAATGATACATATTTAGGTCGTTGTTTATCTGTCATCAAAGATTTGATAAAAACATCCCATTTAAAATTGAATAACGCAAAAACAAAATGTTTGCTGTTTGGCCTGGAAAATAAGGCCCTTTTAACCAAGGTATGGTTAAACTCTGACACTCCAGACAATATAGTGTTAAGATTATCTTCTTCAGCTTAATACCTGGATTTATTTATTGACACAGATGGATCAATGATGCTTCATATATCAAAACAAATTCAGTTCGCCCATTACAAGCTTACACATTTACTGTTTAATTTTGTTGTTTAGTTCAATCTCTGGTCGTGTATCATATTGATTTCGGGAACACCTTACTTTTGAGTATTTCTGAGAAGGATTGGCATTTGTATGAATAATAAAATGATGTGGGTAACCCATCTGCTAAAAACACACCTCTTTTAGAAAGCTCCATGAAAAAGCATAGTGAAGACATGTATCCTGCTGCATGCAATTGTCTCCTGATCTGCAGCTCCTGCTCTTCTGTGGCATACAGCACGTTTTAAGGTCACATGTGCCCTTTTTGAAAGCTGCTGTGACTCCAAAGTTACTGCACAGGGAGGTTGCATTACATCTGCCCCTCTGGTCTAAAACCATAATATTGGTGCAGACACTCCATCTGGTGGCACCTCTAGGAATAAATGATACCTGGGTTTTGGTATGTTGATTAATAATACACACAATTATCAAAGCCACATTAGAGTTGGATCATTATTATGTCAATCCTGCAAGCTCAATCCAGCTATGGAAAGGCTAGCAGGATAATAGTCAGGAAAGCTATCTCTCTTTGATCCTTTGGGAGGTTGGTTCATACCTCACTGCAGCCCAAGAAACTCCCAGCGAACCCTGCTTCATAGAGGCACACTCTTAACAAAAGGGCCAGCCTCACACCAGGATGTTGCTTGCCAAAGGCACTTGGAATCTGCAGCCTTGGGAAGGAGGTAGAGCTAAAATAGACCAAGACATGGGACTAGTGGAAAGTTCCTCCATCTTGGTTTTCTGTGGGCCTCTCTTTCCTTCCTGTCTATTCCACTTCCTGCATTTGGGTAAGATGCAAGAAGGCAACAGTTACTTGTCACCTTGTCAGGGGTTATACTACATAAAAAGCCTTCCTTTTATTCAATTCCCTTTGACATTTTAGCTTTAAAAGGAAGGGGGCCCCACTTCTTCTCTGGCCTGGACTTTTAAGAGCAGAATTTTCTTGAATCCTTTGGGATAGCAGTAATTTCCAAAGCCCTCTAGCAGAGGACATGACAGGTTTTCCAGGATAGATGAGAACTCAATCCCTGACCATACCTAGGAAGCATTGGTGGTGACTGCTGTGGGACCAAGGCTAGTATGCTTCCAGCTGTTCTGGAACCTGACTCTTCACTGAAGGTGAAGGAACACCTGAAGATGCCAGCCCAACTCCCCGGACAGAGAGTGAAGAGTAAACAGACCCTATTTTCCCCAGAGAATTTGGAGTGCATCTCTCAGCACCTTCAGAAAGAGGAAAGTGTCCTCTGGTTATGCCTTATTCATGAACCATCGTGACAGCGATTTCAGCACATTTGACACAGTCTAGGCTTCAGCATGGGAATCACTGAAGTCATCCTTGACCTCAACCTTGGATCCTCTTCCCATCTCCAAGCCTGCTTCACCCTGAGGCTGAAGCTTTGATGTCTCCACATCTGAGACCCACCTAGACTTCCAGTGTCCCCACCTTAACACTGCTGCTGAGTTTCCAAATTTTTTAAACTCCCTCTGAACATCATTGAAAGACCCCAAGGCAGTTTTGAACCAGCTGAGTAGTTTGTGACTGAAGGAAAGTCTCTACTTCTCCACACCCAAGGCCGTCAAGTTTCATGGTGCCACCAACTTGACATTGCCTGCTGCTCCACCGTCTTTAACCGGCAAGCCACGACTGCTATGGAGCAGTACTGCATCATGGAGCCAGCAGTGTCACTCCGAATCAACACCTGCCGAGCACCAAAAGGGAACAGACACCAATATTACACCAAGAAGCCCAGTTTGACATGGTTGAGCCCCCCAAGAACAGTTTTAGGTAGTTTTGAGAGAGTACCAGAGCCCTTTGGTCCACTTTTGGGCCCATAATAACTGATACACCACCCTTCAACAAGTTTTTCACATACATATTTCTTTTACAATGCAACAGTGTTGCAATTTATTTCTCGTCACCCCTTCTACAATACCCAGAGTCTATTCATAACCTTGTTTTACATTTTCTGTGTTCTTTCCACCTGGGTGGATTTTTGTTAAAGTTTTTACTATCAGTAATTTGTATATTGGTGTGTTTTTATTTAGAGAACCTTGATTGGACATTCCTTTATTTTGGAGTCTTGTACTATTTGCTGTTTGGCTTGCTACTGTTATCACATTCACACCCCTTGTTAGAGTACAACTGCCCTTGGCCAATGTTAACATATAAGACAAAGGAGGTATATCTCTTGACTGTGCATGGTTCACCTTTGTGATTGGGATCACTGTTGGTTTTTAGTATTATTAGGGCTGAGTAGGCCATTTAGCCCCTACTCATCCATGTACTCCTTCAGAGCAGTACTCATTTCATAATGACTCCCAACAGCACATTGAGGCCCTTACATTTAGTTTTCTTTGCTACTGCAAAACGTATTAGCAGAGCAAAACAAATTGACTCTGCCACCAATCTAGAAGTTTTTACATTAGCTCCCGCTTGAATTCATTTTAAACTAGGCTGCTTACCATTTAAAGCCTTACAATTACGCCATCCCTCGTACCTTGCTTCTAAACTACTACTCTGGCTCAAAGTCAATCTTCACGCAAATGAAATAAACTTGTTCTGGAAATTTCCAAAGTGGACAAAATCAAGACTCAGAAATACACATTTTCCTGATCAGCTCCGTTTTTTAGAATAGTTTACTCACTTTTATTCAGATGCTTGTATCTCTGATCAGTTCTAAAAAACAAATGTCTTATATTTTGTATGGTTGGGTTTTTAACACTGGATGAAGTGATGCACGTTTTCATTGAATATATTACTTTGTATGGTCATTTCTAGTGATTTGTTGGATGCTGTTTTTTTTTTACCCTGTATTTGAATTGTTTTCAATCATCCTTTTACTTTTATTGTATAGCATGCCAATGATTAAATATTGATAATGCTTGTGCTCCATAAATACCTAAAATAAATAAATAAATACATACAGATCGTTTTTATGTTTTGTCAGGACCCTCAATCTTAAAGTAACCTTTCATCGTTACATGTCTACTAATCCTTGAACCATGTGGCTTTTTAGAGGGGCAATATCTGATGTCTACATTGTGGCCTTGCATAGAAAGAATCCAGGAAGTAACCATTGAATTGGAGAAATTTCAGACTGTTTCTGGTCACAGTGCAACTATTGTGCAGCTTGATGGGAGGTTTGAACTATGTTCACCAGGAATCAATGGACAGTATTTTTCAACACCCATTCCATTGCCATGAATGCTTTTGTGATGTCGTCACATGACTCCCTAGTCACGTGTGAAGGAACACGGGGCAGCAGGAAGGGGAGGGACGGGATATGACGTGGGGTAACCACTTCTGGGTATCGTGTGGAGATTAAAGGATGTGTTGAAGGAAGGCTCCGTGTCTGTGTCTTATTTCAGAGTGTGACGCCTTGCACATCTCGACACTGGCGACGAGGAACTCACGCAGAAAACACACGGCAGAGCACGGCGCACGGCGGGTGGGAGTGAATATACTCCCCGCCGGCTGAGACTCTCCCCAGAAGTCCGAGCGAGGTCTCGCAAGCATCCGTCAACGGTGACGGGTAGATCAGCGGGTGGAGCGCGGCAGCTCCCTGCAATTGTCACGTGTGTTTGCGCAAGCGGAGCGCATCGGCTCCTTGCGACCGCTCCTGAGTGGCAAATTTCATCCGTGAGTGAAGCGCGTCGGCTCCTCACACAGAAGCGCGTGAGTGGAGCGGGTCGGCTCCTCACAGCGTTTCCCTCACCAACGTCATGCAGGAATTTCGTGGGTGGAGCGCATCGGCTCCCCGCGACATCTCCCTTCCGTGAAAGGGATTTGGCCCGTGAGTGGAGCGCATCGGCTCCTCGCGCTGAAGCGTGTGAGTGGAGCGTGTCGGCTCCTCACAGCGTTTTCCCGCCAAAAGGCAGTGACATCAGTGGGTGGAGCGCATCGGCTCCCCACGCTCACACAGGTACGATCGAATCAAGCACATCGGCTCCCTGTACAAACACCTTCACGTCACACGGAACATCCACCATCTTCAGGTTTTCAAGTGTAACGTAGTAATCTGTCATCCACTACACTTAGTGAGTGCGCAGTTATACATCGTCTGTCATGCTTGATGACTCGTCTGAGGAATCGCTTACAGTTCAAGTAACTCCCGCCAAAACAACACGCACAAGCATGACGGACGGCCTGATATCACAACTGCCCCCCAATTTTGACCTGAGCGACACCAGCACACTGGGACCAAGGTGGAAAAAGTGGGTGAGGGATTTCGAAGTGTGTCTCAAGGCGGTAGGGCCTTTGGAAGATGAAAGGAAGCACAGCTTGCTCACCCATGCCATAGGATCAAATGTGAGAGACATTCTAGATGAAATTCCTGAAGATGACATAGACACTTACACCAAATTAAAGACAACCCTAACCAATTACTTCACGCCACACACAAACGTGGACTATGAGCGTCAATTTTTTCACACCACTAAACAACTAAAAGGTGAAACAATGGATGCATTTGTGATGAGATTAAGAATAAAGATGAAACACTGCGATTTTAACAACTACTCTAATGAGGAAGCCCTTCGCTCACAGATAATTGTAGGATGTGAAAGCAGTGATTTCAGAAAACGACTTCTACAAAAGCCTCGAAACCTGGAAGAGATTCTACGCCTGGCTCGATCCGAGGCGGCGCTAACAGCACAGGTGGAAGGTCTTGATGGCATCACCATCATTCACGGGAAGCATGAAAATCTACACAAACTTGAAAGCACCACCAGAGGAAACACAGATCCATTTTGTTATCGCTGTGGACATGAATATCCTCATGAAGGCACCTGCCCTGCTATGGGTCAAATTTGTTCTGCCTGCGGGGGAGAAAATCATTACAAGGCTGTGTGTTTCATCTATCGCAGCAAAGTGCGAGGAAGTGGAAGAAATAGACGCTCCACACCAGAAAGAGAATTGAGGCGTATGAGTCCCAATCGTGAGTCACACTACTATAATGACGCAACACGCCGCCGACAACGAGAAGAAATGTCAGATAGAAGACAATCAAAGACCACACATGAATGGCGTGACAACAAATCTTCATCCTCGGACGGAGAAGACGTCCCCAGAGATATGTCAGGTGTCTGGTAGAACAATCACATTCTGACAGCATCTCTAGCACCTCCTCAGAGGACAAACCCAAGAAGGAATCAAATCCACATAGAGGAGAACCACGGACAAAAGGTTACCTATATGCACTTGGAAACCCCACAGCAAAAGAAAATAGCCCTACTCTCATCATCAATGTCAACCAAGTGGCTGCCGAATTTCTGGTGGACACAGGAGCCACAGTAAACGTGGTGAGTGAGGAAGTGTACAACAACATGCCAAATGCCCCACGTTTGCAACCAGCTAGAGCACTCATTTTTCCATATGGCTCCAAGACGCCGCTACCATGTAAAGGCTTCTTCACAGCATCATGTCGATACAAAGATCACGTGAAGGAAATACCCATGCATGTTCTTGAAGCTGCCACTGACAGTGGATGTATTCTCAGCTACAAATCTGTGGTCGACATGGGTCTAATTCATGTTCTATATAGACTCATGATGCACAAACACCTGGACCCCACCGCCAACATTGACAAAATTTTCCCTGCACTGTTCAGAGGACTCGGAAAATTGAAGGACAGACAAATTGAACTACATATAGACAACAACATTCCTCCGGTAGCGCAGCACTACCGCAGCATTCCCATCAATATACAAAAACAAGTGGAAACCGAATTAATGAAACTCCTAGAAGCGGACATAATTGAACCTGCTGAAGGCCCCACTCCTTGGGTATCCCCCATTGTACCAGTCCCTAAAAGAGACTCCGCTGACATTCGAATTTGCGTAGACATGCGAAGACCTAATGAAGCAATGTTGAGAGAACGTCACCAATCTCCTAGGATAACGGACATGGTGCATCTACTCAATGGAGCCACAGTGTTCTCAAAACTGGACCTCAATAAGGGGTACCATCAACTAGAACTTGACAAAAGGTCCAGATACATCACCACTTTTGCTACTCACCTGGGCCTCTACAGATACAAGCGGCTCAGTTTTGGAGTTTCTTCAGCGGCAGAAATATTTCAGTCGGAAATTCATAACATAATAAAACAGGTACCAAATTGCTTAAACTATAGTGATGACATCCTAGTATTTGGACAAAATCAGGAACAGCACGATGACACCCTTATGCGTGTGTGCATGGCACTGGAGGAAGCACACCTCACCTTGAACAAGGACAAATGTGAATTTAGAAAACCAACCCTGCGATTCTTCGGCCACATCTTCTCCAAAAATGGAATGACACCGGATCCTGAGAAGGTCAGAGCACTCACAAACACAACACCACCGACCTCCGTCACCGATCTGCAATCGTTTCTAGGTCTGGCAAGCTATTGCACGAGATACATTAAGGACTTTGCATCCGTCAGTGCACCCTTGAGAGCCCTCACCAAACTTAACGCCGATTTCCGATGGACGGATGAATGCCAACAGGCGTTCCAAATCATCAAGGATCGCATTGCTGATGCCAAAAACATGGCATACTTTGACCCACAGAAACACACAGAATTAATAGTGGATGCTAGTCCAGTTGGCCTAGGAGCCATTCTAACTCAACTAGATCACAAAGATGGCCAGGCCATACAAATAGTATCCTATGCCAGTCGCAGCCTCTCAAAAACTGAACAAGCATATTCACAAGCGGAGAGGAAAGGTTTAGCGGTCGTGTGGGCATGCGAGCATTTTCATCTTTTCCTATATGGGAAACCTTTCACTATAGTCACCGACCACCAGGCACTATTATTCATCTATGGAAATGCTCAGGCCAAGATGCCTCCCAGAATAGCTCGATGGGCTTTAAGGCTACAAGACTATCAATTCAACATCATTCATCGACCAGGAAAAGAACAAAATCCTGCAGACTTCCTTTCGCGTCATCCCAGTCAAGACTGCTACTCCGATCCATCCATTGCAGATCAATACATCATGTATGTGGTCCAAGAAAGTACACCACAAGGTTTGGACATGGAACAAATAGCCAGAGAAACCAACTCGGACCCTGCAATGCAGGTCATTATGAGATGTCTTGAGACAGGGCACTGGAAACAGGCAAAGCAACTCAAAGAAGGTGCAGAAGAAGAAACCAAGCAAGACATCACCTGTCTGCTCACAGTAAAGGAAGAACTTGCGGAAACAGAAGGACTCTTACTGAAAGGGACAAAACTAGTGATTCCTCGGTCATTAAGAAAAAGGGTCCTTGAGCTTGCACATGAAGGACACCGGGGAATAATGTCCACAAAAAGGATGTTGCGACAAAGGGTAGGGTTTCCCCAAATGGACACACAAGTGGAAGAACTACTCAAAAACTGTCCCACGTGTGTGGTTCTTAACCCTCAAACTAGACCTGAACCGCTCAGAATGACTAAATTGCCAAACGGAACCTGGGAAGAAATTGCCATCGATCACTATGGTCCTCTGGAAGGGGGTGAATACGTTTTTGTGGCCATCGATGAATATTCGAGATTCCCAGATGCACAAATTGTACCGTCAACAGCAGCATATCACACTATCCCCGCATTGGACAGAATGTTTGCCATATACGGAATTCCAAAAGTAGTGAAATCAGATAATGGACCCCCATTCACCGGACAAGATTTCAAAACCTTCGCAGAATACATGGGTTTCCACCACAGAAAAGTAACACCGTTGTGGCCTCAAGCGAACGGCACAGTTGAACGATTCATGGGAAGTATTAAAAGCACCACGCAGATAGCTCGCCTGACTGGAGAACCACTGGAAAAATTACTGTGCAAGTTAATGAGAGACTACCGCAATACCCCACACAGTACCACTGGCAAGTCACCGTCAGAAGTCATGTTTGGTAGAAATGTGCGAACTAGACTACCGCACATAGAACTGGAGGAAGAACGGTACAAAGGAGACACTGAAATGAGACAACAAGACGCGTCCCAGAAAATGAATATGAAAACCACGGCAGATAAGAAAAGGAGGGCCGAGGAGAATAGTTTGGACCTGGGAGACATTGTCGTTGCGAGACAGCCACAACATCGCAAAAAAAATGGCATCGTTCAATGAAGAGCCCCTCACCATCACACAGAGGAAAGGCTCTCTCATCACGGCTGAGGGAACAACGCACACGGTGACAAGAAACAGCTCTCACTTCAAGAAAATGCCAGGGATCATGCCCCTAGTCGAACATTACATGCCAAGGGACACTCTGGTGCGGGATGCACCCTATGAAGGAGACCAAGAAGATTCCGACACTGATGAGCCCCGTTGGCTACCTCAGGAATCGAGCGAAAGAAATAACTGGAGACCTCAGAGATCTCGACGTCGACCACCGCGTCTCATTGAGGAGATGCCCTGATAACGAACTTAATGTTTAGTATCGGGGGGGTGTGATGTCATCACATGACTCCCTAGTCACGTGTGAAGGAACACGGGGCAGCAGGAAGGGGAGGGACGGGATATGACGTGGGGTAACCACTTCTGGGTATCGTGTGGAGATTAAAGGATGTGTTGAACGAAGGCTCCGTGTCTGTGTCTTATTTCAGAGTGTGACGCCTTGCACATCTCGACAGCTTTTAAACATTAATTAAATCTTACTGTAAAATGTGACAATGTTTTACGCATGTACTTATGCTTCTGATAAGATATCATAGTTAAACAGGTATCAGAAAATCATGTTTCCAGGAAGAACTTCCTGTTTTCGATGAGATGATCAAAGCATAGATCTGGGGAAAGACTTATTTTTACTTATTCACATCCTTTCTTTGTGAATCACCCACTATCACTTCACCCCTCCTTTTAATATATAGACTAAGTACAGAGTAATCAGAGTTTTACTTCTTATCAATATATCATTCACTTAGTCCAAGATCCTTCTTTCTCCAAGGTAAGGCATGGACTTTTGTATGGGTGGGGAGGATATTCCTATGTTAAATCGAGAGCAGAACATACTTTAGAACCCTGGATCTGTCTGCCAAGTCCGTGATAGATGTAAGGGAGATTATATTTATATATAGGCATCAAGCCGCTAGTTACAGAAAGTGCATAGAACAATTTGCGACGTGCAAGAACAAGCCTATTAGTTACAGATTAAATATGTGTGTGTGTGTGCAGACAGGCAAAGCCTCACCTCATGGTACGGTGGCTACATCAGGCATGCTGACAAAGCAAAGAAGACAAAATAGGTGTGAGTTGTAGTTAGGTAAAATACAAAGACAGCACACGGCTGAATGGAGAGTCAAAATCAGTAGTTGCAGTTCAGTAAAGTACAAATGCAGCACAGGGCTGAATGGAGAGTCAAAATCAGCAGTTGCAGTTCAGTAAAGTACAAAAGCAGCACACCGCTGAATGGAGAGTCAAAATCAGTAGTTGCAGTTCAGTAAAGTACAAAGGCAGCACAGGGCTGAATGGAGAGTCAAAATCAGTAGTTGCAATTCAGTAAAGTACAAAGGCAGCACAGGGCTGAATGGAGAGTCAAAATCAGTAGTTGCATTTAGGTAAAAAAACAAATTCAGCACAGGTCTGAATGGAGAGTCAAAATTGGTAGTTAGAGTTAGGTAAGAAAACAAATGCAGCACAGGCCTGAATCGAGAGTCAAAATCAGTAGTTACAGTTAGGTAAGAATACAAATGCAGCACATGGCTGAATGCTGAGTCAAAATCAGTAGTTGCAGGCACGCAAGAATGCATAATAGCGCACAAGGATGAACGCTGAGTCAAAGTCATTCGTTGCAGGCAGGTAAGAATGCAAAACTGCACAAGGCTGGCAAGAGAGACAAGGGGGTAGTCGGCATGCTACATAAGCTACGCTAGTTTACAGCAAAATATAAGTACAACACATATGGGGCTGAGACAGGACTCTGGGTCACAATAAGGCAAGATAGTCACGTTTGGTGCATTAGCAAATAACGAATGGTATGCGTAGGCAGCATGTTACATCTGCTACAGACCGAGGCTTTAGTTTTTCATAGCGATTGGCATCAGGATAAGATATGAGGCAGAGCCATGTCGCTGAGTATGTAAAGTTGCAATAACGCCCAGAACTGATGCACATGCATCAAACACCCAGCTGTGTACCCTCTTACTCAGTTCCTTTAGGTCTGCCCAGAGTTTCCATTGCCCACTTGGTTTTAGTATTTCTAGCACTTAATTATTAATAGTACTATGACTTTGGATGAATGTTCCCACAGGAGTATGCATTTTTGATAATCTGTTAGTGATTTTATGGATGCGAGAATCAATCTGTACTGTCTATCAAATCCTGGTGCCACACCATGGCCTTTATTTATAGTTGCATAATGTAAAAATGTGTGTCCACAGTGTCATGATTCAACCAAGTAAATGTTCCAGAAATCCAGAACACTTTGTCTCAATTATTGCCTCTGTTCAGGAATCGGACTGGCCAATCTGTTATTTCACCATCTGACAGATACCAGGGAATACCTCTGGAGTTGTGTTGCACAAACACAATGGAAGTTAGGGACAGTTCATTTATGCTGAATCACCAGAATTCTAGTTGATTAAGATGACCACATAAGCTCCCCTAGGCTTATTATTAACCCCTGGTAACAATATTTGGCGTTTGCCCCTTTGGGGCTCCCTGGACCTTCCAAATCCACTTTTCCAACTAGTTATGGCTTTCCTTCCAGTAAACCCTGTCCGTGGTCACTCATGTCTTGCCCCTGGTTTGGAGCTTCCTCTGTGATGTCGGTTCAGAGGTACCTGTTTGTGGCCTTGCTCCTATTCCCCTGCTCTTAGTCATGTATTGTTCTGGTAAGCAACTACTTTGCACTGCCCAACTCTATATATTTTCTCGGTATTGTTTTTCTGTTATATCACAGACACCTTCATGTGCCTGTATTTTGTATCCCTGCACTTATCTGCTGTGGGAAGGCTGTAAAGATCAGTTTCCTCCCTTTCCCCATTTCCACTTGTGGCACCCCAAAGTGACTGAGTTTGACATATGGCACCTTATAAATCTGTGCAGTAGCACCTGGAGCATTTCAAGTGCTGAATGGGATTGCCAAATACATGATCTCTAGCCTAAATAACTGGAAGACTCTAAGAATATGGCAGAATACTACTTTATTCTAAGTTTAATACAGTAGGGAAACCTAACAGTCAAACATACTGGGCCTCATTACGCGGTAGGTGGTAAGTAAACGTCCTTACCGGCATGGAGTAAATAACGTGTCCGTGTACTAACCAGCCTTCCAATTGCGTGCCATTACGAGTCCGCAGGCATGAGCTTTGCGCCATGCCGGTAAGGACACGACCGCCATGCCGGTAAAGACCCCAAAATGTCCCTTAGCGGCATCAAGTAAAGCGCTGATGGCACTAGCGCCATCCATGAATCCGGCATTAGCGGTGACCACTAAAAGCGGTGACCGTTAATAGTGGTGACCATAAATAAGCAGAACCAGAAGTAGCGTCATCGCACAGGAACGGGAAGGAGCACGGCGACCATCATTAAAAACATAATCCATTGCCATACTCAGCCCCCAGGGCATGCAGCAACACTACAGCTGGCCAAACCTCATCCAACAACACTTGAGAATGCCCATGGCCCTAAAGAAAGGTGCAGCGCACCAGCGCAAGGAACGTTTCTCAAATGAGGAACTAACCATGCTTGCAGATACACTAGCTTCAAATGCAGAGGTTGTGTTTGCTCAAGACATGTGGCGTTCCGCCCAGATGAAGAAAAAAAGGAGATCTGGGAGGAGGTGGCACAGAAAGTCAGTGCGGTGGGCACCACCCCCCGCACTGTAAAGGACGTCCGCAAGCGCTGGGATGACCTGCGCCTCCGTGTCCGGAGCATACTTGCAGCCAACAGGAGCCAGGCCATGGGTACAGGAGGCCGAGGAGGATCCCCAATTAAGATGCAAGCTTGGGAGGAGACTTTTTTGTATTCCTGCACTTAACAACTATGAGTACACAGCTCCTCTGATACTTAGCGTGTGAAATGTTAAAATCTTTGCAGCAAATAGAAATGTAAAGAACAATTGTTATAAATATATGTGGCAGGACGCCACCCCTTTGTTTCAAATCCTTACAGCTCTAAAGTCCTACCACTTTCTTTGAGCAGTCCCTCCAGTTAAGTAACTTTAGATCTAGCACCTGCTATAATAGGGTCACCCTGATCAGCCCTTTGAGCCATTTGTTTGACTCCCTTTTAGGAACATTCCTGCCCCCAGCTTGTACCCCACCTAGTTCTTGACCTTCCCTTTCACTTCACTCCATTCAACATGGAACAAATTCTCAGCTTCACTGAGGAAGAAACCTCAGACATCATTCAGGGCCCCACCCTCTTCAATCTAGATGGGGCTCAACAACACATTGCCGCCACAGCATCTGGCGATGACTTAATCACACTCAAGAAGAAGTCCTTTCGAACAGAGGTCCATGGGCACTTCTTGAGAGAGTACTTAAGGGTAAACATGGTCCCACTTGGACTCACAGTCCGCAATAAACCGGCTCTATTTCTTGAGGATAAAGAATATATGACCGGTTTCAGTAAAATATCTACTAAATGTTCTAGAGATCTAATGGTGCTAACTATCAGCACAGCACAAAGAATTCACGCAAAAATTAAAATTGAACTGGCAACTGAGGAAGAAAAATTCCTCACCAATGAAGATCTACAAAATGCCCGGGATAAACTGAAGGAGATTAATACAGGCTTTGATCAATTCATGGCCGCAACTCTGGAAAAAAAGCATAAGAAACTAGCCAAAGACATACAAAACTTTAAGATTGAGAATGTGTATCCATATTTAGCAACCGACTACAAAGATAAGAAAGACAGAGAAAAAGCGGCCAGCCAAACAGGCCCCAGCCGAGCTGATACTTCCAGCTCAGGTTCCTAGGATGGGTCATCTCAAAATCCAGGAAGACAGCAACCCAGAGGCCAACTCATACCACCACCCCCCCAGCTCCCTTTTTTAGGCCGGGGGGTCCCAGAGGACTCTACTGGGGCCCGTCACCATCGATGCCTGTGCCTTTCTACCCCTACAAGTACCAGCAGTGGGGTCCACCAATGCGGAGACGACGCAATCAGTCGAGGTACTAGAAAGTATTCCAATCTTTAATCTATCAGGCATAGAGTTTACAAAAGCCGAGACCACAGTTTTAGCCAAAGGTCTCTCCTTTGTACCTTCAAATAGGACAAATTGGTTTAACCTCGATCAAGAACTGTCCACTTTCTTTAGAACAGGATCCAATGGAACGAGAGGAGGACTCTGGCCTTCGGGTACCCTCCAGCTTTAACCCAAGAGAGAATGAAATATCACCCTCAATAATAACCTTTGAAAAATGTATTAAGAAAGAAATTATCAAACTTCAGGACAAACAAGAACAAAAGAGAAATCTATCAGTAGATGAGCACAAAGCATTGAAAAACCTTTCCACAAATAAACAGATCGTCATAAAAACAGCAGACAAAAGAGGAGGTATAGTCATCCAAAATATGGACCAATACAAGAGTATGGTTAAGTGCCTTCTGGATGTTCCAACTAACTACAAGAAATTGAAAAAAGATCCCTCAATGGAAATCAAGTCCAGGATTCAAGAAACAGTGAACTTTGCCTCTGAGCATGGATGGATCAGCGAAAAAGAGGAGACATTCCTCACCACATCAGAAGCCAGAATACCCGCCTTCTACGCACTCCCCAAAATTCACAAGAATCAACACCAACCACCAGGGAGGCCCATTGTATCCGGATGCAGGTCTATCCTCGAACCAATCTGCAAGTTCGTGGACCACTTCTTGAAACTCCTGAGCCAAGAGACACCCACGTATCTGCGGGACACGATGGCAAAAATCTCCCTTTTTAAAAACCACCCCTTTTTTCCTATGGACGAACTACTAGTAACAATGGATATCGCTAGCCTATACACAAGTATCCCACAAGACTCTGCCATCGAATGTATACAGCACCACCTGACGCACAATATGAAACAGACTCGAGTGCCAACCAATTTCATAGTAGAACTACTAGAACTGGCCCTCTGAAATAACTTTTTCACTTTTGATGAAACTTTTTACCTTCAGGTGAGCGGGAGCGCAATGGGCGCGGCCTATGCGCCCAGCCTGGCAGTTATATTTATGTCAGAATACGAACAGCAGCTCATCCTTAACACCAACAATCCGTTCCGAGACAAAATCTCACGGTGGTTCCGGTATATCGATGACATTAGCTTCATCTGGCGGGACAATGAAACATCTTTGGACAACTTTTTGGAATGGATAAATGGACAAACCAGTGAGATTCAATTCACTCTAGAGAAGAGTAACAAAGGCATTAATTTTTTTCAGCAAAGGAGGACAAACTCATCTGTTCCCTGTTTAGAAAGGAAACGGACCGCAACACCCTGCTTCACTATAGGAGCTTCCATCCGAACAATCTAAGAAACAATTTACCATTTGGACAGTTCCTAAGGCTAAGGTGCAATTGTACGGAGCTAGAAAAATACAAAGCCAATGTATCTATACTACAGATGAAACTACGGAACAGAGGATACCCGAGAAAACTGTTTAACAACACAAGGAAAAGAGTCCAGTATATACCTCGAGAAACCCTTCTCTCTCCAAGAACACAGAATCCGGACACAGGACAACGGATAACTTGTATAACCACCTTTGGTCCCGACACCACCCGTCTAAAGGCCACCATCAAGAAAGTCTGGCCTCTGATACAGATTAGCCTACCTGATGAACCTTTGCCACGAATGGCACTGAAACAGGGAAAAAACCTGAAAGATATACTCACCCATTCCAGACTCAATAAGAAGTCACAAAGATCAGAGCTTTGGAGCATGCGCGAAATTGTGGGACATCTCCCATGCGGTGCATGAGGCGTATGCAAACTAACAAAAAGAACCACATCCTTTAAGATTGGGGAACAGGACTGGCAGTTAAAACATTTTTCAAACTGTAAAACCTCAAACGTCGTTTATGTAATCGAATGTCCTTGTGGGATGAGATACGTGGGCCAGATGAAACGACAAGTGAAAAAACGGATAGGGGAGCATAGGTCACGCATCCGATGCAGGGTCCACACAGCGCTCCTGGTCTCACACTACATAGAACACCAACATGGAGTGGATGACATGAAATGGTGGGTGGTCGACACCATCCTTAATACACCAACACCACCAATGCCCTTAACCATAAGGAAGCCTGGTGGATTTTTAAATTAGAATCCACAACTAGGGGTCTTAATGAGGCGGTGCCCGCCACTTTTAGCTGAGCATTTTTTCCATCCCACCCTCCACACTTCCTCGGGTATGGAGACTAACCAGTCTGCCCTCAGATTGTTCCACCTTTAATTACCCCAATGCAATACTTTAAAGATGTGACAACCTCATTGACCCCATGCTAAGCCCGTTGCCTGAATATTTCGTGTGTCCTGCATGCACCCTTTGCTCAAATGTTTCGAATTTTTCTGTTGACAGTTGCCATTGTTATATCTGAGTACGCCATCTGATTGCAAATCCATTGACTATGTGATAACAAGAGTGGATCCTGTCGGACGTTTGTACACATTCTTGGGTGCTCTTAATGTTCCCTTGACTTTGGAAAAAAGACACAATTTGCTGTTGATGCAACATCTGTGTTTTCTCCTATGTTAACCAATTTACTTACTGTACTTGCACTTTATTTTGCTGTTGGACACACTTACACTAGTATGCCTACATCACACACATCTTTGTCATGATAGGCGCCAACTTCGAAAAGTCCCTTACGCTCCCATCCACTCTACTGAGCGTTACCGCCGCATCATTGCCCATCACCCTGGCAACGACTATAGCGGGCCATCTACAAGCATGCGCACGAGGATTCATACTTTACACCTGCGCATGCGCACTAGCGCGACCTAGCGACCAAGCGGCTCTTCTACAAGCATGCGCACAAGGCTTCCCATTTGCCGCCCGCGCATGCGTAGCAGCTCGCGGGTTCCCCGTTTCCAACCCACGCATGCGCTCTCAGATCAGGCGCACAACTCTTCCAAGCGTTATACGCCTGCTTCAGCAGTATTCCACCTGCTGACACGGGAAGCTGACGCCGCCTCCTCGCGCCCCTCCACAGTTGATTCCACTCCATTGCAGGTACCAAGATGGCCCTGCCTCTCTCTTCCCCCGCAGCCCCACCCCCCAGTCCTCTTGCGAGATCTTTTCTGCACGGATGTGCATGGATAACATTAGACTCTCTCTCACATTTGTCCCTTTACGCAGCGGCTTGTCCTGCATCCACACATCAGTGGTTGCACCACCCAGACGGCTGCTGCCATCGGTTTATATACCCAGAGCTCCACTTCTTTATGAGCTGCCTGCTGCAGGCTCACAGCACCCCCACGAGCCCTTGACTAGCTGATCTACATCAAAGCAGAAGATCAGGTAATTTTGCTCATGACAAATCTATGCTTGCCTTCACAGGTAGCATACTCTCTTGTGCAATCTCTTGCACTTATAGCATTCTATTTGCTCTGAACAATCATTTGTTCCCCCGTCTCTCTCTTTTTCTTTTTTCCTATTTCTTAGACACATGCTCTGAGCTCAGCCTTGCTCTCCAGACCATTGCTGCAAGGTTCCATTCACCACAACGACATTGGATGTCTATCTCCATCACCCACTTAAAAATTTTACAGGTCAGTCACTAGACAGCACAAGCCCACAAGCTAGAGTACGTTTGACACACTCTTCAACCCCAGGGGTTTTTTATTTGGTTTTAATACATGCTAGTATCTCGGTTTTTTGCCACAACACCGCAGTGTTTTATCTACACTAATTACGTCCTCACTTGATTCCCCCATTCAGGGAGACCGGGTCAAGACCCTTGAAGAAGGCGTTCCACGCCGAAACGTCATGGGACCATCTTTCCATCAGGGCCAATCACGCCCGTCCCCACACACCATCTGATAAATATCTAGACGTACCAAAGACTTGGTTATCTCCCCAAAATATCCAGTACAACATTGGAAACAACCATCAGGATGTTTTTTTGTGAAGACTAAACTCCGGTTCACTAACTACAATTTCACGTTCTATGTGTTTCTTTGTACATAATTGCTGCAAAATTACTCTGCTTCTATGTACATGTTTTAGCAAATTTATGACCATGTTTTGAGAATTTGAATTGTGGCTTCAGTCAGCTCTTTATTTGTTCTCTTTTCAATATGTCTGCCAACTTTTAGGCAAGTGTTGTTCAAAAAAACTATTTAACACTATGGGAAACTAAACCCAGATCTTTTGTGACACCATCTGAATAAATAAGCCAATAGTCACCTGTGATATTCCTTTTTTGTATTCCTGCACTTAACAACTATGAGTACACAGCTCCTCTGATACTTAGCGTGCAAAATGTTAAAATCTTTGCAGCAAATAGAAATGTAAAGAACAATTGTTATAAATATATGTGGCAGGACGCCACCCCTTTGTTTCAAATGGGAGGAGACATGTGCCAGCACTATTGGCATAGAGTCAATCAAGGGAGTGGGGGAAATGGAGCAAGGTGTGCCGTCATCAGCAGATGGAGGTGAGTGTCCACACAAAACACTGCAATGCAAAGCATGAAGTTCTCCCCCAAATGTGACCTTGAAATTAGCTAATGCAGGGAGCATCACACAAACATGTACACAACCCTACCCATATGCTGTGCACATCCCCATCACAACCCCATGCATGCAGCACCTCATGCATGTGTCACCCAGACCTATGCCTGTATGACCCACCCATATGGCAAGTAACCTGTATGTCCAAACTTGAAGTGAAAATGCTCAGAACTGCAGCAATAACAACATATGCATGATGCACGTTGACCCATCTCCGATGCTATCCCTCTCTTGGTCCCCCGCAGGCTCACAATCTGACAGTGAGGAGCAGGACTCTGCGAAGCAGGCCCCATAACCGATGAAAAAGGCCAGGGGCATGGAATGAGGCACCAGGCCAAGCACATCAAGGGGCACTGGCAAACCTGGACCGTCACAGAGGCCCAAAGCCACTCATGTCGTAATGTCACCAAGGCGTGAAAGGGTGACCGACAATGTAAAGGCACCCACACCAGCCAGTCCAACCACACAGGAGCCACTGGCAGAAGGCTCACTCTCTGCTGCCAACAGCTCGGTTGGAGAAGCAGCTGTCACGGCACCCCAGTCTGATGTTGAGGAACCATGCCATACACCTGCAGGACGGCGCACACCCAGCCCGCAGCTGTCATCCCACCAAAGCCCATGCCCCACATCCAATGGCAGCGGCCATGAGCTGTCTGAGGGTGGATCATTGGCAGGGAGATGGAGTCCCATGGACAGCTCACCTGAGGGCGGAAACATGCCGCAAGCTGCACCAAGACCAACCAAAGGCAGGGACAGAGACCAGGGACTCAGCGTCATCCAACAGTGCCAGGAGTAGTTCACTGCACTAGCTGGACAGCACGTGAGCGAGGGTGGCCTGGCGAGGGAGGAGTGTCGGGAATATGCAAAGGACATAAAAATCGCCATTGAGACAAGTACGACACGCATTTGCGCTGAGTTAGCAGCTGTGAGGCAGGTCCTCAGCCGCATTGCGGATGCGATGGAGAGCCAGCGTCCGGCACAGGGACTGAAGCAACCAAGCACCTCCTCCTCTGCCAGCTCCAGGCAGACTTGCCCTCTGCGCATGTCCAAGCGGTCCTTGCGTCAGCCAGACTCCCAACCAACCAACGGTGGCAGAGGACGTGGGAAGTAAGGGCAGCCTATCATTGTTGACTCTTGCACACTAATGCCTCACTGACGTGCACGCCATGTTTGGGGGAGTTGGGGGGGAGAGGGTGTTTGGGGGAGTTGTGGGGGGAGGCGGAGAGGGTGTTTGGGGGAGTTGTGGGGGAAGGGGGAAAAATATCATAGTTAAACAGGCATCAGAAAATCATGTGTCCAGGAAGAACTTCCTGTTTTGGATGATATGATCAAAGCATAGATCTGGGGAAAGACTTATTTTTACCTGTTCACATCCTTTCTTTGTGAATCACCCCACTATCACTTCACCCCTCCTTACAATATATAGACTAAGTACAGAGTAATCAGAGTTTTACTTCGTATCAATAGATCATTCACATAGCCCAAGTTCCTTCTTTCTCCAAGGTCAGGCATGGACTTGTGTAGGTATGGGAAGGATATTCCTATGTTAAATCGAGAGCAGAACATACTTTAGAACCCTGTATCTGTCTGTCAAGTCCGTGATAGATGTAAGGGAGATTATATTTATATATAGCATCAAGCCACTAGTTACAGAAAGTGCATAGAACAATGTGCAATGTGCAACAACAAGCCTATTAGTCACAGATTAAATAGGTGTGTGTGTGCAGACAGGCAAAGCCTCACCTCATGGTACGGTGGGTACATCAGGCATGCCGACAAAACAAAGAAGACAAAATAGGTGTGAGTTGTAGTTTGGTAAAATACAAAGGCAGCACAGGGCTGAATGGAGAGTCAAAATCAGTAGTTGCAGTTCAGTAAAGTACAAAGGCAGCACAGGGCTGAATGGAGAGTCAAAATCAGTAGTTGCAGTTAGGTAAAAAAACAAATTCAGCACAGGGCTGAATGGAGAGTCAAAATCGGTAGTTACAGTTAGGTAAGAAAACAAATGCAGCACAGTCCTGAATGGAGAGTCAAAATCAGTACTTACAGTTAGGTAAACAACAAATGCAGCATAGGGCTGAATGCCGAGTCAAAATCAGTAGTTGCAGGCACGCAAGAATGCAAAACTGCACAAGGCTGACAAGAGAGATAAGGGGGTAGTTGGCATGCTACATAAGCTATGCTAGTTTACAGCAAAATATAAGTACAACACATATGGGGCTGAGACAGGACTCTGGGTCACAATAAGGTAAGATAGTCACGTTTGGTGTATTAGCAAATAACGAATGGTATGCGTAGGCAGCATGTTACATCTGCTACAGCCCGAGGCTTTAGTTTTTCATAGCGATTGGCATCAGGATAAGATATGAGGCAGAGCCATGTCGCTGAGTATGTAAAGTTGCAATAACGCTCATAACTGATGCACATGCATCAAACACCCAGCTGTGTACCCTCTCACTCAGTTCCTTTAGGTCTGCCCAGAGTTTCCATTACCCACTTGGTTTTAGTATTTCTAGTACTTAATTATTAATAGTACTATGAATTTGGATGAATGTTCCCACAGGAGTATGCATTTTTGATAATCTGTTAGTGATTTTATGGATGTGAGAATCAATCTGTACTGTCTATCAAATCCTGGTGCCACACCATGGCCTTTATGTATAGTTGCATAATGTAAAAATATGTGTCCACAGTGTCATGATTCAACCGAGTAAATGTTCCAGAAATCCAGAACACTTTGGGCCTCATTACACGGTAGGCGGAGGACCAAGGTGCTATTAGCACCTTGGTCCATGCCGGTAAAATACCGGCACTGCCTTGGTGGAAAAGGGAATTACCGCCCTATTCCAAGGTTGGCGGGGGGTAATTCCCCTTTCCCCCAATGCCCTTCCCCATTCCCATTTCTGCCCCATAGGGCTCTATGGGAATGGGGAAGGCGCTAATTACGGTGCCGCAAATTGAGGTACCGTAATTAGCACCCTGGTCCCTTTGCGGGTTGGTTTTTAACGCCTGCAAAATGCAGGCATTAAAGTCTCCAACCCGCAAAGGGATCTCGTAGTAAGGCGGTAAGGGTTAACGGTCACCGCTACCATTAACGGTGACCCTTAACCCTTACCGCCGTCCGTGTAATGAGGCCCTTTGTCTCAATTATTGCATCTGTTCATCAGTCTTAAAGGAATCGGACATGCCAATCTGTTATTTCACCATCTGACAGATACCAAGGAATACCTCTGGAGTTGTATTGCACACACACAATGGAAGTTAGGGACAGTTCAGTTATGCTGAATCACCAGGATTCTAGTTGATTTAGATGACCACATAAGCTCCCCTAGGCTTATTATTAACCCCTGGTAACAATACTTGGTGTTTGCCCCTTTGGGGGCTCCCTGGACCTTCCAAATCCACTTTTCCAACCCGTTATGGCTTTCCTTCCAGTAAACCCTGTCCGTGGTTACTCATGTCTTGCCCCTGGTTTGGAGCTTCCTCTGTGATGTTGGTTCAGAGGTACCTGTTTGTGGCCTTGCTCCTATTCCCCTGCTCTTAGTCATGTATTGTTCTGGTAAGCAACTACTTTGCACTGCCCAACTCTATATATTTTCTAGGTATTGTTTTTCTGTTATATTACAGGCACCTTCATGTGCCTGTATTTTGTATCCCTGCACTTATCTGCTGTGGGAAGGATGTAAAGGTCAGTTTCCTCCCTTTCCCCTTTTCCACTTGTGGCACCCCAAAGTGACTGAGTTTGACATATGGCACCTTATAAATCTGTGCAGTAGCACCTGGAGCATTTCAAGTGCTGAATGGGATTGCCAAATACATGATCTCTAGCCTAAATAACTGGAAGACTCTAAGAATATGGCAGAATACTACTTTATTCTAAGTTTAATACAGTAGGGAAACCTGACAGTCAAACATACTGGGCCTCATTACGCGGTAGGCGGTAAGTAACGATCCTTACCGGCATGGAGTAAATAACGTGTCCGTGTACTAACCAGCCTGCTAAATGCGTACCATTGCGAGTCCACGGGCATGAGCTTTGCGCCATGCCGGTAAGGACACGACCGCCATGGGGGCGCTGTTGAGCGCGATACAAAATGGCTGCCTAGAGCGCGAGCTCCGTTCAGACAAATATCCTTGATAAAATGATCCTAACTTGGAGCACTCCGCAGATGATTTTGAAGAGTGGAGGCTGCAGCGGATCAATCCTGCATTCAACTGCAGAAATCCGGAAGAAAAATGCTGTTGTAGGACGGAAATAGAGAGCATGCAACTGTTGGCGGTGAGAGTGGGGGACGCGGGCTGCCTCCCAGATCCACACGGATATTCGAAGTAACCGCAGACGCTCTAGCTGGCAGACCATAGAGGTCCGGCGATCCGACACCAACAAGCGAGTGAATCGAAGGACGCTTCATACAAGCTGAGGCGGCCGACGTGTCTGTGGTGGGAAGGAGAACAGCGAGTGTGGACGGCACATTAACCCTGTGAGACGGTCAAGCGGCACGTACCGAAACCGCCATTAAGCCACGTGTTGTGAGTGCTGCGAGGAGGAGGCGGTGCTGAATAGACTGCTGGCCCTAGCCACGAGGACAGCACTAATGCCTGATAAACCGACAAAAGGAGCGGGGGCTAGCAAAAGGGGCCCAATGGACTCGTTCACCAACAGCCAAGGGACGGATTCGATGGCAGAAACATCCGCTGCCCCTAACGTATAACTGACGTTGTAAGTGAGGTCGACAAGCTAACCACGATTGTACAAAATGGCTTCCTTGCAATAAATGTGAAACTGGATGACATTGTCTCAACTATTGGGTCATTGAAGGCAAGAGTGGATAAAGAAAGCTCCAGAATAACAGAAGCCGAAGGCAAAATTACTAACAACGAGGACACTATTGCAAGTCATGCTCGAGACATAACGCAATTAAAAAACGATTTTCTCAGAATACAGTCTAAATGCAAGGATCTTGAATCTCGTTCTAGAAGAAATAACATAAGAATTGTTGGGGTATCCGAAAAGTTCGGCAAAGGAGCAATGGAACAACAAGTAGAAGCTCTCCTACAGACCCTCTTCGGACCTGAAACTTTCTCGGAACACTTTCTGATAGAAAGGGCACATCGCACACTGGCTCCAACACCAAAACCAGGGGCGCCGCCCTGCACGATCATAGCGCGCCTCCTAAATTACAGGAACAGAGATGTGATCCTTAAAAAAGCTTGTGAGCAAGGTACACTACACTATGAGGAGACCCGTATCCATATACCAGGATTTTTCGGCAGGCGTTCAGGCCAACCGACGATCCTACAAACCATTGAAAAGACTGTTACGAGCACGTCAGGTCCAGTATGCATTAATATTCCCAGCCAAAATGCATATTCAGCAGGGAGGAAGAGCACACTTCTTTGAGAATCCGGCGGCTGCAATGGCCTATATCGAGTCACATATACCTCTGCCCCCAGTAGGCCGGGGCCCGGATCAAAATGGCGTCCCGCCCCGAGGCGGACTGATGATACTCTGATGCAAGAAGAACCAAAGCACATGCCTACCACAAAAACGGAACAGGAATAAGACAAAACAAGCGGTGGCGCACCACAGGAAAATGTGGAAGTCGGACTGCGAGCTCGAGCGGGCAGCCATACAGCGACAGCATGGCAACCCCAGGCGATCTCCAACAGTTTGTAAGGTTAAATCATCCAGTTGGGGCGGATGATGGGGGTTGGGGGTGACGGTGAAGGGGAGAAGATGGACCTTTTGTTGAACAGTTGAAAAGTTGCTTTGTTGAAGGTCGAACAGATAATTGCGCTATGCGTGTTGAACGGTATTTGGATAACACTGCAATGGTGAGCAGATACGATGGCGGTTGGCACTGACAATGGCAAAGGGATGAAAATCAGACTGCTGTCATGGAACGTCAGGTGGCTGAACAATCCCTCCAAAACTAGGAAAATAGGAACAGGAACAGACACTCACCCCATATAGCCATGTTACAGGAAACACATACACAGGGCCCCAGCAACGCAAGTTTACTGGCCGCATGGGGCAAGCAAAGATACCACACAGAATATTCCACTCAGGCACGATGAGTCATGACCATACTACATCCATCACTTGGATTCCAGACCAAAGGACATAAAGAGGACCCCCTGGGGAGATATGTACTTGTTTGGGGAGAGGTTGCGGGAAAATCGATTGCATTGATTAACACTTATGGCCCCAATATAGATGACCCAGACTTTTATCTCAATATACTGGAATTACTGATTACACTTGATACTACTAGTATTATCTGGGGGGGAGATTTCAATTTAATACTAGACCCAAATCTAGACAGATCCTCCAGAGCCAAGCGGATGCGGTCTAAAGCATCTATAGTCCTAGATCAGGTTATGCCACAGCTGATGCTATGAGATGCCTGGAGGGCACTACATCCAGGTGCGAAGGAGTGCACGTACTACTCGAGCATACATGACTCGGAATCTCGTATAGATTATTGGTGGGTGTTTGAAGACATGCTGGGAGGGATAGAAAGTTGTGAAATATACCCACAAACATTATCTGATCATTCCCCAGTATCCCTGGACTTAATGTTTGGGGATGTCCCGAAACCGCAGAAGAGATGGAGAATGCCCACACATATACTCAAAGACCCTAATGTTGCGGAGGCATTACATATAAACATGGAAGAATTCTTTAACAACAATATGGGAACAGTGGATAAATATTCAACAGTATGGGAGGCTTTCAAGCTCTGGGTAAGGGGAACTCTGATCTCCAAATCCTCGGGGCTGCTTAAAGCAGTGAGACAGGAACTAAGTGAAACAGAGACGCAAATTTGCCAATTAGAGAACTCTTATAGCGAGACCCGAAATAAGGATACTTTAGCTGAAATAAATCACCTCCTAAAGGAATTTAATAAGCTGGCCACAAGAGAACTGCAATACATAGCAGCCCCAGCCAGGGCACGCAGATACAGGGAGGGGAACAAGGCGGGAAGAGCTCTGGCCAACATCATCAAGGCGGACCGCCAACACACCCCGATAACATGCATTGAAAGCACGGAGAGTGGAATGGTGACCGGGGGTAGATCCATCAATCTTGAATTCCTGAAATTTTACCAGAAACTGTACTCAAATACAGACGAGAAAACTGTGCCTGAAATACAAGCATACTTGAATGACCTGGAATTCCCGACCCTCCCACCAGACACAAAACAGGGCCTTGATAGCCCAATCACTGAGGAAGAAATCATAGAAGCCATAAAAGCATTGTATTCAGGAAAGGCCCCGGGATCTGATGGGTTGGGGGTGAAACTATACAAAGAATTTGAAAAGGAACTTGCCCCAATCTTGTTAAAAATATGGGAGGAAGCGCTGGAACTTGGGGAGCTCCCTGGATCCATGCGAGAAGCTGTAATAACAGTACTACCGAAGCCCCGCCGTCCCCCACAGGATATGTCATCGTACAGGCCACAATCACTCATTAACGTCGACGCTAAAATGTTCGCCAAAGTCCTGGCAAATAGACTATTACCAAACATGCCGTCTCTGATTCATCCGGATCAGAACAGATTTATCGCTACAAGATCCACTGTGTTCAATTTGCGCAGACTGTTTGCAATAAAGGCTCAAGCTGTAGCGGTGTCACTGGACGCCGAGAAAGCATTTGATTCGGTGTCCTGGGTGTACCTTTTTGAAGTACTAGGAAGGTTTGGAATGGGCCCCAATTTCATTAGCTATGTTAAATTACTGTACAGAAAAACCAGGGCGAGGGTCCTTACAAACACTGTGGTCTCCGAGTTCTTTGCACTAGGCAGAGGTACCAGGCATGGTTGCCCATTCTCACCAATATTATTTGCACTGACTATTGAACCAATGGCCATAATGATTAGGCTAAAACACAGGGATAAAGGAATAGGAATATCCGGCCTGCCCCAATCGATCTCTTTATATGCGGATGATACTTTACTGTACCTTAGGAACCCTGAGACTAACCTGATGCCTGTAATGCAAGATATACATGAATTTGCTGAATACTCAGGATGTAAAATAAATAACGAAAAATCTGAAATACTACCGCTGACACCTCAAACCACATGCCCGGGATCCACTGGAAACCTTAAGTGGGCACCCGGACATATTAGATATTTAGGCGTGCTGGTGTCTCGAGACAAAAAAACACTCTTTGCAGACAACTATGAAGCAATAATGCAGACTTTGAAGGCAAAATTGCAAACATGGGCCAAGCTACCCATATCCCTGAATGGCAGGGTTGCGATCCTTAAAATGGTCGTACTCCCTAAGTTACTTTATTTATTTACTAATATACCAATCTGGCCAGGCAAAACCTTTTTTGAGAAAATAAGAACAATGGTGGTCTCCTTTGTGTGGGACGGGAAAACCCCTAGAATGAAATGGGAAAAAATATTCACTGAACCTTACTGTACACGGGGGCTAACCGCGCCGGATTTCGAGCTATACTATCTTACAGCACAAGCGCAGTTCGCAAAGCTCTGGTATGACCCCGAGGCCAGATCGCCCCATATATGGCTTGAGAAGTTTGCGGCACATCCCATAGACCTCTGTTCTATAATATTTTATTCTCAATACAAAGATCCTTGTCCCTTTGACCCAGTTGGGACCACTGTACGCGCATGGAAGGCATTATATAAAAAACTGAAGATAGATACCCCATATGACCCAGATGTACCCCTTTGGAAATACCCCAGCATACCATCCACATTGGATAAGACAATACAAAGGCACTGGGACCCAGACAGGGAAATCCAAATGCGAGACATGTTCCCGAATGGCAGATTTGTAACGCTCGAGGAACTCAGGGAGGCAATAGGGGGGGACCAACCAAAACACTTGAATACCATAGGATGACATCTGCATTTAGTGCACGCTGGCCACTCTTTCCGGACGAGCCACCATCCCATCCTTGTATACAAGCCGCCACATTCGGTACGGGGCTGGGAGTCTCTAAACTTCATGCACTAGTACAACTACACATCCCCACCACAATTCAGGCAAAAGCCAAATGGGAAGAAGACCTGAACTTAAATATCCCGGATGAAAAATGGGTGAAATACTGTATGCTTACCAAAGCGGTATCCATGAACACAGGGCTAAGACGTATTCAGTTCAAAATCCTAAATAGGTTACACTACACTCCTGCAAAGATGGCCAAGTTCTCAACGACTCACTCTGGGGACTGCCCTAAATGCAAGGCTAGCCAAGGGGGAGCACATCACATGTATTGGGAATGCCCCCCTGTTGCTGCATTCTGGAGAGAAGTGGCAGAGATGCTTGAAGACATTACACAAATACCTGCGGACATGCATCCACCGAAATATTTGTTCGGAGACATAGGCAAACAAGGTGAAAAGATCAGACGGCTGTTCAATGTTGCATGTGTTGTAGCCAAAAGGTGCATACTGAGATGTTGGACAAGTACCTCTCCGCCAAAAACTGAACATTTTCTTCAAGATCTGGCCTACGAAAACGAATGTGAGGAACAATATACTATGTCTGTGACAATGAGATGTCCCCCCCAAGGACATATGGGCCCCGTTTAGAATGTACTTATGTGAAATGGCCTCTGATGAGGAAATGTCTGTGTAAATTGTTTTGTGATACCTGAGCTATGTCTTTAACAACTGTTGAATTGTATGTACCGACATATGAAGGTGCAATGAGTTTAATCTGTGTTGACCTTCAGTAATAAAAAGAGTTTAAAAAAAAAAGGACACGACCGCCATGCCGGTAAAGACCTAAAAATGTCCATTAGCGGCATCAAGTAAAGCGCTGATTACACTAGCGCCATCCATGAATCCGGCATTAGCAGTGACCACTAAAAGCGGTGACCGTTAATAGTGGTGACCTTAAATAAGCGAAACCGGAAGTAGCGTCATCGCACAGGAACGGGAAGGAGCACGGCAGCCATCATTAAAAACACAATCCATTGCCATACTCAGCCCCCAGGACATGCAGCAACACTACAGCTGGCCAAACTTCATCCAACAACATTTGAGAATGCCCAAGGCCCTAAAGAAAGTTGCAGCGTGCCAGCGCAAAGAACGTTTCTCAAATGAGGAACTAACCATGCTTGCAGATACACTAGCTGCAAATGCAGAGGTTGTGTTTGCTCAAGACATGTGGCGTCCCACCCAGATGAAAAAAAAGGAGATCTGGGAGGAGGTGGCACGGAAAGTCAGTGCGGTGGGCACCACCCCCCGCACTGTAAAAGACGTCCGCAAGCGCTGGGATGACCTGCACCTCCATGTCCAGAGCATACTTGCAGCCAACAGGAGCCAGGCCATGGGTACAGGAGGCCGAGGAGGATCCCTAATTAAGATGCAAGCTTGGGAGGAGACTTGTGCCAGCACTATAGGCATAGAGTCAATTGAGGGAGTGGGGGAAATTGAGCGCGGTGTGCCGTCATCGGCAGATGCAGGTGAGCGTCCACACAAAACACTGCAATGCAAAGCATGAAGTTCTCCCCCAAATGTGACCTTGAAATTAGCTAATGCATGGAGCATCACACACACATGTACATAGCCCTATTCATATGCTGTGCACATCCCCATCACAACCCCATGCATGCAGCACCTCATGCATGTGTCACCCAGACATATGCCTGTATGACCCACCCATATGGCAAGCAACCTGTATGTCCAAACTTGAAGTGAAAATGCTCAGAACTGCAGCAATAACAACATATGCATGATGCACGTTGACCCATCTCCGATGCTATCCCTCTCTTGGTCCCCCACAGGCTCACAATTTGACAGTGAGGAGCAGGACTCTGCGACGCAGGCCCCAAAACCGATGAAAAAAGTCAGGGGCATGGAAGGAGGTACCAGGCCAAGCACATCAAGGGGCACTGGCAAACCTGGACCGTCACAGAGGCCAAAAGCCACTCATGTCGTAATGTCACCAAGGCGTGAAAAGGCGACCGACACTGTAATGGCACCCACACCAGCCAGTCCAACCACACAGGAGCCACTGGCAGAAGGCTCAGTCTCTGCTGCCAACAGCTCGGTTGGAGAAGCAGCTGCCACGGCACCCCAGTCTGATGTTGAGGAACCATGCCATACACCTGTAGGACAGCGCACACCCAGCCCGCAGCTGTCATCCCACCTTGCCCACGCCCCACATCCAATGGCAGCGGCCATGAGCTGTCTGAGGGTGGATCATTGGCAGGGAGATGGAGTCCCATGGACAGCTCACCTGATGGCGGACACGTGCCGCAAGCTGCCACAAGACCAACCAAAGGCAGGGACAGAGACCAGGGACTCAGCGTCATCCAACAGTGCCAGGAGGAGCTCACTGCACTTGTTGGACAGCACATGAGCGAGGGTGGCCTGGCGAGGGAGGAGTGTCGGGAATATGCAAAGGACATAAAAATCACCATTGAGTCAAGTACGACACGCATTTGCGCTGAGTTGGCAGCTGTGAGGCAGGTCCTCAGCCGCATTGCGGATGCGATGGAGAGCCAGCGTCCGGCACAGGGACTGAAGCAATCAAGCACCTCCTCCTCTGCCAGCCCCAGGCAGACCAGCCCTCTGCACAGGTCCACGCGGACCTTGCGTCAGCCAGACTCCCAACCACCCAATGGTGGCAGAGGACGTGGGAAGTAGGGGCAGCCTGTCATTGTTGATTCTTGCACACTAATGCCTCACTGACGTGCATGCCATGTTTGGGGGAGTTGTGGGGGAGGGGGGAGAGGGTGTTTGGGGGAGTTGTGGGGAGAGGGGGAGAGGGTGTTTGGGGGAGTTGTGGGGGAAGGGGGAAAAATATCATAGTTAAACAGGTATCAGAATATCATGTTTCCTGGAAGAACTTCCTGTTTTTGATGAGATGATCAAAGCATAGATCTGGGGAAAGACTTATTTTTACTTGTCCACATCCTTTCTTTGTGAATAACCCCACTATCACTTCACCCCTCCTTACAATATATAGACTAAGTGCAGAGTAATCATAGTTTTACTTCGTATCAATAGATCATTCACATAGTCCAAGTTCCTTCTTTCTCCAGGGTCAGGCATGGACTTGTGTAGGGGTGGGGAGGATATTCCTATGTTTAATCGAGAGCAGAACATACTTTAGAACCCTCGATCTGTCTGTCAAGTCTGTGATAGATGTAAGGGAGATTATATTTATATATAGGCATCAAGCCACTAGTTACAGAAAGTGCATAGAACAATTTGCGATGTGCAAGAACAAGCCTATTAGTCACAGATTAAATAGGTGTGTGTGTGCAGACAGGCAAAGCCTCACCTCATGGTATGGTGGCTACATCAGGCATGCCGACAAGGCAAAGAAGACAAAATAGGTGTGAGTTGTAGTTAGGTAAAATACAAAGGCAGCACAGGGCTGAATGGAGAGTCAAAATCAGTAGTTGCAGTTCAGTAAAGTACAAAGGCAGCACAGGGCTGAATGGAGAGTCAAAATCAGTAGTTGCAGTTAGGTAAAAAACAAATTCAGCACATGGCTGAATGGAGAGTCAAAATCGGTAGTTACAGTTAGGTAAGAAAACAAATGCAGCATAGGCCTGAATGGAGAGTCAAAATCAGTAGTTACAGTTAGGTAAACAACAAATGCAGCACATGGCTGAATGCTGAGTCAAAATCAGTAGTTGCAGGCACGCAAGAATGCAAAATAGCGCACAAGGATGAACGCTGAGTCAAAGTCAGTAGTTGCAGGCAGGTAAGAATGCAAAACTGCATAAGGCTGACACGAGAGATAAGGGGGTAGTTCGCATGCTACATAAGCTATGCTAGTTTACATCAAAATATAAGTACAACAGATATGGGGCTGAGACAGGACTCTGGGTCACAATAAGGTAAAATAGTCACGTTTGGTGCATTAGCAAATAACGAATGGTATGCGTAGGCAGCATGTTACATCTGCTACAGCACGAGGCTTTAGTTTTTCATAGCGATTGGCATCAGGATAAGATATGAGGCAGAGCCATGTCGCTGAGTATGTAAAGTTGCAATAACGCTCATAACTGATGCACATCCTCAAACACCCAGCTGTGTACCCTCTTACTTAATTCCTTTAGGTCTGCCCAGAGTTTCCATTACCCACTTGGTTTTAGTATTTCTAGTACTTAATTATAAATAGTACTATGAATGTGGATGAATGTTCCCACAGGAGTATGCATTTTTGATAATCTGTTAGTGATTTTATGGATGCGAGAATCATTCTGTACTGTCTAACAAATCCTGGTGCCACACCATGGCCTTTATTTATAGTTGCATAATGTAAAAATGTGTGTCCACAGTGTCATGATTCAACCGAGTAAATGTTCCAGAAATCCAGAACACTTTGTCTCAATTATTGCCTCTGTTCATCAGTCTTAAAGGAATCGGACAGGCCGATCTGTTATTTCACCATCTGACAGATACCAAGGAATACCTCTGGAGTTGTGTTGCACAAACACAATGGAAGTTAGGGACAGTTCAGTTATGCTGAATCACCAGAATTCTAGTTGATTTAGATGACCACATAAGCTCCCCTAGGCTTCTTATTAACCCCTGGTAACAATACTTGGCGTTTGCCCCTTTGTGGGCTCCCTGGACCTTCCAAATCCACTTTTCCAACCCGTTATGATTTTCCTTCCAGTAAACCCTGTCCGTGGTTACTCATGTCTTGCCCCTGGTTTGGAGCTTCCTCTGTGATGTCGGTTCAGAGGCACCTGTTTGTGGCCTTGCTCCTATTCCCTTGCTCTTAGTCATGTATTGTTCTGGTAAGCAACTACTTTGCACTGCCCAACTCTATATATTTTCTAGGTATTGTTTTTCTGTTATATTACAGGCACCTTCATGTGCCTGTATTTTGTATCCCTGCACTTATCTGCTGTGGGAAGGCTGTAAAGGTCAGTTTCCAACCTTTCCCCTTTTCCACTTGTGGCACCCCAAAGTGACTGAGTTTGACATATGGCACCTTATAAATCTGTGCAGTAGCACCTGGAGCATTTCAAGTGCTGAATGGGATTGCCAAATACATGATCTCTAGCCTAAATTATCCGGCAGACTCTAAAAATATGGCAGAATACTACTTTATTCTAAGTTTAATACAGTAGGGAAACCTGACAGTCAAACATACTGGGCCTCATTACGCGGTAGGCGGTAAGTAACGGTCCTTACCGGCATGGAGTAAATAACGTGTCCTTATACTAACAAGCCTTCCAATTGCGTGCCATTACGAGTCCGCAGGCACACGCTTTGCACCATGCCGCTAAGGACACGACCGCCATTCCGGTAAAGACCCCAAAATGTCCCTTAGCGGCATCAAGTAAAGCGCTGATGGCACTAGCGCCATCCATGAATCCGGCATTAGCGGTGACCGCTAAAAGTGGTGACCGTTAATAGTGGTGACCGTAAATAAGCGGAACTGGAAGTAGCATCATTGCACAGGAATGGGAAGGAGCACAGCGGCCATCATTAAAAACACAATCCATTGCTATCCTGAGCCCCCAGGACCTGCAGCAACACTACAGCTGGCCAGACCTCATCCAACAACACTTAAGAATGCCCAAGGCCCTAAAGAAAGGTGCAGCGCGCCATCGCAAGGAACGTTTCTCAAATGAGGAACTAACCATGCTTGCAGATACACTAGCTGCAAATGCAGAGGTTGTGTTTGCTCAAGACATGTGGCGTCCCGCCCAGATAAAAAAAAGGAGATCTGGGAGGAGGTGGCATGGAAAGTCAGTGTGGTTGCATCACCCCCCGCACTGTAAAGGACATCCACAAGTGCTGGGATGATCTGCGCCTCCATTCCGGAGCATACTTGCAGCCAACAGGAGCTAGGCCATGGGTACAGGAGGCAGAGGGGGATCCCCAATTAAGATGCAAGCTTGGGAGGAGACATGTGCCAGCACTATTGGCATAGAGTCAATCGAGGGAGTGGGGGAAATGGAGCACCGTGTGCCGTCATCGGCAGATGGAGGTGAGTGTCCACATAAAACACTGCAATGCAAAGCATGAGGTTCTCCCCCAAATGTGATCTTGAAATTAGCTAATGCATGGAGCATCACACACACACATGTACACAACCCTACCCATATGCTGTGCACATCCCCATCACAACCCCATGCATGCAGCACCTCATACATGTGTCACCCAGACGTATGCCTGTATGACCCACCCATATGGCAAGCAACCTGTATGTCCAAACTCGAAGTGAAAATGCTCAGAACTGCAGCAAAGCAATAACAACATATGCATGATGCACGCTGACCCACAACTGATGCTATCCCTCTCTTGGTCCCTCACAGGCTCACAATCTGACAGTGAGGAGCAGGACTCTGTGACGCAGGCCCCAAAACCGATGAAATAGGCCAGGGGCATGGAAGGAGGCGCCAGGCCAAGCACATCAAGGGGCACTGACAAACTTGGACCGTCACAGAGGCCCAAAGCCACTTATGTCGGAATGTCACCAAGGCATGAAAGGGCGACCGACACTGCAATGGCACCCACACCAGCCAGTCCAACCACACAGGAGCCACTGGCAGAAGGCTCAGTCTCTGCTTCCAACAGTTCGGTTGGAGAAGCATCTGCCACGGCACCCCAGTCTGATGTTGAGGAACCATGCCATACATCTGTAGGACAGCGCACACCCAGCCCGCAGCTGTCATCCCATCTTGCCCACGCCGCACATCCAATGGCAGCGGCCATGAGCTGTCTGAGGGTGGATCATTGGCAGGGAGATGGAGCCCCATGGACAGCTCACCTGATGGCGGACACATGCCGCAAGCTGCACCAAGACCAACCAAAGGCAGGGACAGAGACCAGGGACTCAGCGTCATCCAACAGTGCCAGGAGGAGCTCACTGCACTAGTTGGACAGCACGTGAGTGAGGGTGGCCTGGCGAGGGAGGAGTGTCGGGAATATGCGAAGGACATAAAAATCGCCATTGAGACAAGTATGACACGCATTTGCGCTGAGTTGGCAGCTGTGCTGCCGGTCCTCGCCCGCATTGCAGATGCGATGGAGAGCCAACGTCCGGCACAGAGACTGGAGCAACCAAGCACCTCCTCCTCTGCCAGCTCCAGGCAGACCAGCCCTCTGCGCAGGTCTGCACGGTCCTTGCGTCAGCCAGACTCTCAACCACCCAATGGTGGCAGAGGACATGGGAAGTAGGGGCAGCCTTCATTGTTACTTTTGCACACTAATGCCTCACTGACGTGCACACCATGTTTGGGGAAGTTGTGGGGGGAGGGGCGAGAGGGTTTTGGAGGAGTTGCGGGGGGAAGGGGAATAGGGTGTTCCGGGGAGTTGTGGGGGTAGGGGGAGAGGGTGTTTGGGGGAGTTGTGGGTGAGGGGGGAGAGGGTGTTTGGGGGAGTTGTGGGGGGAGAGGTTGTTTGGGGGAGTTGTGGGGGAGGAGGGAGAGGGTGTTTGGTGGTGGAGGGTTCATGCACTTCATTTTCACTTAATAGTTAATACACCTGTTGTGTCAAGTACAATCACATGACTGGACATTGATTATTATGTATGTGTGCTTTATGAACAGTGCACAGTGTTCATGTCCCCCCAACACCCAGTGCCCTGAATCCCACATCCATTGCACCCCCTTCATCCAGGTGTATTAGAAATATTGGTCTATCAGATGCTGTTGCACAGCACGTCCCTCCTGTGCATCTCCACCTGCCTGACATGCAGTCCCATCTCCTCCCTCCTCAACCTCCTCGTCAGGCGGTTGCAGTTCAACGTCAGGGGGCAGAGGCACGTTCCATCTGATGCACATATTGTGCAGCATGACACATGCCATGATGATCTTGGACACTTTCTCATGCCCGTACAGGAGCGCCCCACCCGACCTGCTGAGGCAGCGAAACCGTGCCTTCAAAAGGCCAAATGCCTGCTCGATCACCGCATGGGTACGGGTATGTGCACGATTGTAGTTCTATTCGTGCCTGTTCTGCGGGTGCCGGACAGGGGTAAGGAGCCACCTCTTGAAGGGATAGCCAGCATCACCTGCATAGCTGCAACAATGGTTATGTGTAAGTGATGTCATGAAATGGAACCCGTACCTATGACACAAAAGCATGCATTGATTTCCGGTTCTCATCCACATATACCTGCATGAATTGAGCTACTCATGTAACTGCAATGTGTGTAGTCACATGATCGACAGGTGTGCGTAGCATCGTCTAGTGGATGCAGGGGTGTCCTTTTCCTTGTGCGTGTTCATGCAATGTGGTTGCCCGCAGCAGTTGTAGCCATGATCTAGGTGATGTGTAGTTAATCGTATGCTTTGACCCTGTCGCCGTTGAAGCCAGACTCTTGATGATCTGCCATTCCACGCTTGATGTCCCCATGCTGGCATGCTGCACTTCTGTGGTAGTGCACAAATGAAATTCTGTATATTGGCTTAATGTGATTCTTTTGTACGCAATAATGGACACATGTCCATTGTGATGCTGTTCATCTGTCATTTGCATTTGCCATACCAACAGCATGTCGCTGCATTGTATTGCAGAGGATACGGTCTGATTATGTGCAGTGTAATTGTGGATGGCATTGGAATGGATGCAGTACTGGCTTGTTGTCATTGTGGTGCAGCTTACGTCTTGCATCTTGCTTTCAAGTGTCAGGTCCAGTCTGGCCTGCTGTGGGGCACAGTGTATTGGAGAATGGGCATTGTTCATTATCTCACCTAATCTCAGCCAGGTGAAGTATGCATCCCCCCCACCTCAGCCAGGTGAAGTATGCATCCCCCCCCCCAACTCAGCCTGGTGAAGTATGCATATCTCCCCTCCATCTCAGCCAGGTGAAGTATGAATTCCCCCCCCCCATCTCAGCCAGGTGAAGTATTCATTTCCCCCCCCATCTCAGCCAGGTGAATTATGCATCCCCCCCATCTCAGCCAGGTGAAGTATGCATTCCCCCCCATCTCAGCCAGGTGAAGTATGCATTTCCACCCCATCTCAGCCAGGTGAAGTATGCACCCCCCCCATCTCAGCCAGGTGAAGTATGCATTCCCCCCCATCTCAGTCAGGTGAAGTATGCATCTCCCCCCCACCACTCATCTCCCCACATCACACTGCCATGTGCTTGCCATGCAACTCACCGAGTAACCAGGAACGTTGTCCTGCATGTCGCTCCATGTAGCGTGGTATCGTAGAGTTCCGCAGAACCATTGAATAATGGGTTGATCTGGGAAATCGGGCACAACAATGTGTGATGATCATGTTTGAGTCACATACCATTTGCACGTTGATGGAGTGGTATAGCTTGTGGTTGTGATACACTACCTCCATGGCATGTGGGACCACCAATTCCACTTGGGTGCAGTCGAGGGCACCTATGCAACTTGGGATGCCTGCCAGTGAATGTAAGCCAACTTTGGTGTTGGAGATCTCCTGGGCAGTCCGTGGTAGGGATATGTGGTCGCTTGTGTACTTCAGGAGGGCATTGAGCACTTGTTTCAGCGTGCGTGAGAATAATGGTTGTGATATGCCATGCATCTGCCCTACAGTGTGCTGGTAGGTGCCTGTGGCCAGGAAGTGGAGTACAGACACCACCTTAAGTAGAGGGGGGACGGCGGTACAGATGTCTATGAGGCTAACAATGTCGTTGTGTATCATGTCCATAATGGTGGTGATGGTGTTCCGTTCCAGGCGGTACAGGGAGTGGATCTGCTCAGGGGTTAGGTTGAATGGACTGGCTCTGATTCGAGGGATTGGGGGCTGCCTCAGTGGTACAACTGCCTGCACTGGTGGGGCATGCTGTGCCTGTCTCACCCTCCTTCTCCTCCTGCGTCTCCTCTGTGCTGCCTGTTGTTGTTGTTGTTGCTGGAGTTGCAATGCAATCATGTCCTCCAGCCCCAGTAATGCTACTAGTATTGGAATCATTTTGGTGTGTGAATGGTGTGGGAAGGGGTGGTGTGCTCCTTTTGTGTTGGCCCAGTGTACATTGCCTCCACCTGTGCTAATTGTGTGCACCTGTGGCAGTTGAGAACACTGCACATGGCCATTTACGGGTGGTTCGCGATGCCGGTATTTCCACCATGCCGGTATCCACTTTTAGCGCATTCTTCATGCCGCTATTAGCATGTCCGCCTGACTTGTGATGTTCTCCTGTTTACACCATGCCACTATTGCCAGCATATATGGTCGCGTGCCCGGGCCCATGCCGCTATTAGTGGCACCATTATTTATGGTGCCGCTAATGTCGTTTTGTTGGGTCGTAATAGCCCGGAGCAGTTACCGATGCTTGTGATCCTCTACCAGCATTGTTTTCCCCTTACCGCCTACCACGTATTGAGGCCCATTGTATCTCACATACTCTTCCTGCATTTCCACTACACGAAAGACTTTATACCTCAACGTCATCCCACATGGCAAATAGTATATCCTATTGGGTGAAGGGATTGGTTAGGGGAACATATACACCTACATTCGATATCAGTGTTAGTAACCTCATTGACTGCCCCTTATCTGGTAGGCACTCCTTAAGCACCCTGTAACTACATAAAATACCGATAATAGCATAATGCCAGAACCGGATAGGCTTCTTCAACAATGTAAAATACACCATTACATCATCCATCATGATTGTTTGGCACTCTCTTCCAACCTTGGACATTTGACTTGTTAGCAGTACGTACGCAAAAAAATCCAGGTGCAGGGGAACTACATCAGACAACTGTCTTTCATAGCTAATTTTCCTACCATCTCTAATCAGTTAGGCCCTAAGTCTAGGCTTCTTATTTGTAGCTGACCTTGCTGATTGTTCTCTTCTTCAGAACTTTTAAGGGAGTGAAGGTGCATTACTATCTTCATCTGGAGCTTTATGAATAGGCCTTGTTTCTTGGACCTACACCATATGTTAGGAGACCATGATTTTGCACATTCTGACCTTTTAGTGCTATTTAATTCAATGAAATTGGGTGCAATTACTCCTCTTGACCTCTGGAGACTTGGTTGCTCCGTCTTGCATGCACTGTCTGCATCTTTGATTGTTCAATACTTGGCACACACAAACATTCACTCCTTTATGTACTCTAAGAGAAATATCTCTTGCCCACATGGCTTAACTTCTTTAACTCCTTTCGTTCCTTGCAGTTGCTCCTTGCGTGGCATCCTTGATATTGAGCCAAGCAAATACCCTTTGTTCATGCACAAAGCTACATTCCAGTGCCTGTTAATCAGCAGCTTTGGTCTCTCTCCTCGAGATGTCTTGCTTATGATTATACAATGTCAACGTCAATTTTCTTAACATGGCTGCTTTACTCGCATTATATTTCCTAGCTTAGCAGGTTTCTACATTGTCTTACTGATCTTGCCTTTCCCCGTACATACATATAATACATCTCTTGTCACTTATCTTTCTCATGTATAAGGTTTTCTTCATATTTGCATATATGTTTACTTCATTGCTTCTGTTACATCTTCATTCTTTGGACATCCATTTATCAGATTCAGTGCATGTATGTATCTTCTCTCTTTGTGACATCACTTCTCTTGAATATTACTTTACTTATAGTTCTTCTATGTCCAGTGGTGTCTGCAGACTCATGTCTACCATTTCAGTTTGAGCGTACATTTTTTATGGTTGTCTGAATGCATATCGCCTCTCATACCTTCAATGTGGTATTGGGATGATTCCAGGTGTCACAAATAGTGCTCTCTTGCTGTTCTTCAAATATTATGGAGGTGAGGGGGTGGGCTCTATGGATGACATGTACATCTGTAATTCTACATTCCCCTCTCCGGTTCAGTTTTCGATCAACTCCTCAATTTTCTTCACCTTTTCTTTGCACTGTGGTTTCTTCAGCATCCATATCTTTATCACCACCTTCAGGTCACCTGCATTCTTTATATGTTCATCCACACTCCAGATCATATGGCACCACTCCCCTGTTGGTTGACGTAACACCCAATGTCCCAAATAGTTCTATATGGTCCTTGGGGTACTAAAGCATGGTTCCTGGGGGTGCCAGGGTACTTCCTTTCAGGTGCTCACTGGTGGTGTTTTCAGTCTGTGTATGCTCGTCAGTCACAGCATTCACATCAATCATTATCTTCATCCCAATAGCAACAGGAAGGCCCGATATTGGCACACACCACACATTTCATTGCTGTAATTAAGTGCAAACCATACCTGTTCGGGAGGCTCATGAATCTGTTGGCCCAGGATTCTTCTCTAAGTGCAATAAAATCCTTTTATTGTTGTGTTAATTGTCTATAACAGAACCCTCCTAGTGATTTGCAACTACTTGGCATTCACTGCAGTTTGGATTCCTGGCATGAATATAACTGTAAATATCAATGCCGTCCTACTGAACAATTTGTTTTAATCTGTAATGTCATAAAAAGCTGTATTGATTTTGCCAACAAGTAATTCTCTCTCTTCTGTTAGATGAGGTTGAGCAACCTCTTTTTCCTTCGATGTGCTTCCATTTTCAGAAGTTTGTCAATATGAAGATCACTTTGAGGGATCACTAATGCAGGAACATGTATTATCACTATAGAGCATAATCGTCCTCAAATCTTAGGCAACTTCATATAAGCCTTGGATCCACAGGACCAGTAGGGGTTCATTAGCATGGCAGTTCATCCATTTATACCTGGTACATCGATTATTTTCTTGCATCCATTGTTTTCTCCAATTTTGGTCAGGCCATGGTTTCTCAATGCATATAGAGCAGGGTAGGCAATGTAGCCACCCCTTCTTCAAAATCATCTTAATTTTAGGTATTACTTTCTTTAAGAAGTCAGTTTAAATGCTAACAAATACCATTTGCCTGGTGGTGATAAGCAGATGAAAACTTGTGTTTTATGCCTAAAAGAAGAGTGATCTTTTCAAACATCTCATTTACAAAATGTGGCCTATTATCAGACCTGAGGAATTCGCATACACCCCATCTAAGAAACACCACATGCACAAGAAACTTGGCAGCACATGTGGCATCAGGGTGCATAAATGGACCTGTTTCAAGAGAAAAAGAACACACTACTACTAGTATATATCTGTAACAATTGCATGTTTGCAACATTTACACATAATCTGTATGTAGATGCTGAAAAGGGCCCTTATGCTGGGGTATTGCGCCTCCCACTATTTGCAAAGTATGCCCTGCTGTGAACTTCTGTCAGACAATGCAATTCACAATAAACTGTGCAATGTGTTCTAATACATTTAGTGAAACCCAGTCTTCTGCGATTGTCCAGCAAGATTCTCTCTGGTGATAGGCGCAGGATAGTGCAGTGGATCCAGCACAACTTTCAATAATGCTAGAGGCGTAGCTGGCTTTCCAGCACTAACTGTTCTCCATATAGCACCTGTGGGGGATAAAGGACACCCCTTCTCTTCCCTTAATCCTGTTCTTCTAGTGGAGCTAAACCTTGCAGAACTATTAACTGTACAATGGATAACATGTTAAAGCCTTCTTTCATCATCATGCTATGTTCTGACATTTGCTTAAACATTTCTACTTCAAAAGTGGAAATATGCTGCTTTCTTCATTTCAACATCTGCGGCTTTGTTACCACGAGAATTCATGTCTTCCTTCTTAGTATGGGCAGCGCATCTCATCATGGCAATAGCCAAGTAGAGCTTTAGAACCTTAATAAGCTTATCCAATAGTGATGCATGTTGCACTGCACTTTTCCAACGTGACACTCCTGCGTGTACGGTTGACGTTACATAGGCGGAGTCAGAGTACAGTGTCACTTCCTCATTCTCATATCTCTGAAGTATGGCGATAAGCGTCAATAATTCTTCAGCCTGTGCTGATCAATGTGTAGGCAATCTTGCACTTGTCACTACTTAAAATTCACCATTCTTTTTTAACTTCACTACTGCCAATACCATGTGCCTTTCTCCTGTCGTTTGATCAGTTTTGAAGAACTATAAATGAATAGAATTTCGCCCCCTCCTAGAGTGTTTGCTTTATCATTGGGAATATTGTCATAAAACTCAATATACGTTGTGCAATCATGTACATCATTTTCCTTTCCTACTGGTTCTGCATTGAATGTTGCTGGATTTACTACTCTGCATCTAACCATTTTGATTGTTGGGTTCAAAATAATCACCTCATAACTTAACGCTCTTTGCATAATTAATGTATTTTTAGGTTTCTCGAAAATGGCAAATAGGGAATGCTCATTGAATAACGTCATTGAACAACCCATTGTAACACTTACAGCTTTTTTCAATTGCAAAAGCAGCAGCAGCTAATGCTTGTTTGCAAGGTTAATGCTCTCTCATTACTGGGTCTAGAATCCCACTGGAATAAGCCAATAGTTTATGTCCATGTCTTAATTTTGTCTTCTGCATGAGGACTGCTGTCATTACCACTACATTCGATTGTGAGATTAAATGCAACTTTTTGTTATAATCTGGAATTCCTTACACAGGGGCTGTACAAATTGCCTTTTTCAACTCTTCAAATCCTTCTGTCATCTCATCTATCCATATTATGTCATCTTTACCTATCTGCGGTTCTTTAAGTCCTTTCAAGAGTGTTCTGATGTATGTGCTGTAGTCAAAAACCCAGGACCTACAATAATTACATAGGCCCAAAAAATACTGAATTTCCCTCAGCGTCTTAGGTTTTAGAGTTTTCATGATCGCTTCTGCTCTCTCATGTGTCACTCTTCTCTCCTCTTGAGAGATTAGCAGTCCTATGTACAAAACTTCTTCCTGTCAGTATTGTAATTTCTCTTTGACTACTTTGTACCCGTTTTCTGCCAATACTGTCATTAGCTGGACTGAATCTTCTCTGCATTTTTCTTCTGTCTCACTGCAAACTAATATGTCATCTACATACTGAATTATTGTGTTCTTGAGCTGTACATTATCTCAGTACATCTGAAAAATCCTAATAAAAATGGATGGGGACTCACAGTACCCCCGTGGTAATCATGTATGTTTCCACCGCTGATTTCTATATATATATGAAAAGGAGGTCAAATCTTGGGAGTCTTCATGAAGGCGAATTGAAAACAAAGCATTCTTTAAATCTATTACTGTCAAATATTTGGCTGTAGCTGGGATGTTACGTAATGTCATAGCTGTATTCGGAACCAGAGGAGACTCTGCTTCAACAATATTATTCAGGTGACATAGATTGTGAATAAATCCCACGTCCCCCCTTGTTGATTTCTTTACTGGGTACACAGCTGTGTTACATGGAGAATTTGATGGTACAGGTATTCCATGCTGTACTAAGGCAGAATGGTCTCAAGTATATCTTCATTTGCTTTTCTGGACATGGGGTACTGTTTTACTCATGGTAAAAATGCTCCTGGTTTAAGCTTAATTGTGACTGCTCCTGCTCCACTCAATAGACCCACCTCATATGGACTGTTGGTCCATAAGATACTTGGCACATTCTCTAAATATTCTTGGGCGGATGACGGCTTCTTTTTTCCCATTGCAATCCTCTGTGGTATTTCTCTATTCTCAACTTTTATGCAATAGGTAAGGCTAATGAAAAATACTAGTTCATCATCTGAATACTCTACTGAACAACTCTTTATTTGTCAAGTCTGTTAGTCTATACCCTTCATCAAGATCTATTAGCATTCTCCATGCTCTTCTTTCATCATTTGTCCCATGAAAAACCACCCTTTCCTCTCTTACTATTGCTGTTTGTAGTTCTATGGAAATAACCTGTTCTTCCTCATCATCCATAGGTATTTGTGATCTAAACATAAATTTGTCAGGCATCCTCAACAGTTTACCTATCAATCCAGGAAGCAGTGTCAACAAAATATGTACTCCATACAGAAATACTTCTGTGTCTAAATGAATGACTCATAATATTTTTTGGCCTGTAAATGATAGTATGAAATCTCTTACATTCATATAATGTATTCCTGGAGTGGAACATATTATCCCTTTATCAGTAAATGATATTGTCATGTTAAGTGTTGTCATTAAATCACGTCCTAAAATATTAACCGATGTCTGTCAAGAATACAATAGTGGTATAGAAACATCATGTTCTCCTATTGACATTGGTAATTCATCAATAAAAGGAACTAACCTCATAGCCCATGAGAATCCCTGCACATTCATAGCAATGGCAGACATTGGGTACTTCCCTCTTGAACACAGGAACAAGTTGCTCTCATGTCTAAAATAAATTAAAATATCTTGCCTCCAATCGTTACCCTGGCCATTGGTTCCTCTTGGAGTCTGGGGTCACTGATAATGCTGAACACATCAGGCCGCTATGTGGGCTTTCCTATTGTGAGTATAAATTCATCCTTGTACATGTAAAATGATTTCCTCCTACTACTGTCACACTCACTATCCTGGGTGTAGGTGTTTGTGGGCTCCTGTATTTACATTCCATTGTGGCATCATTTCCTATTGTGTAGGAGTGTACTGTTAGGTCTGTACTTGCTGTGTTTGCATAGGCACTTGCCGTGGTTGCCCTTGTGGCAACTATGATTGCAACGGAATCTGCTGCATTTGCTGCATTTGCCTCACACGCGTCTGATACTTTGTGTGTGATCTTGGGCATAATATTCCATTGGCTCAGTACTATACTGTGGGAAATAGTCTGTCCCCCCTCTTGGAGCTTGCCAGTTCTGCTGCATGCTCCCTCTACTTCTACAGTGTGGGCCATATGTCCCATTCTCCCACAATTCCAGCATTGCTGCATGTGTCCTCCATTAAATTCTCCTCTCTCTTGAGGTTTTTAATTCCACTACCTCATCCTCTAGGTCCATTTCCTCTACCACGTGCCCAAAAATTGTACCCACCTTGCTCTACTGCGTACCCTACATTGATTGTTTGTGTAGGCTGTAACTGTTATGTAACCACTTTTTCACTCCTCATCAGTACTGCACCTTCTATGGTGAGTTTTGACAATTGTTTCTGAATTAACTTTGCTGCCTCAATCTTCCTAGACTCAGGTTCTTTCTTATCCTCCACTTGTAAAAATCGACAATGGTGTATGATAGTCAACTGTATTTCTGGCCATGGCTTTTCTGCCATCCCTACTTGTTTTTTCATCTTCCTCTGCACTGGCTCGGGCAGTTCCTAAAATAGAATGTGATCAAATAATGCCACGGTCGTATCCCACAGTTCCCTCATCTTGAGACGCCAACACTCTTGAATTGGCTAAATATATGCAACAGGGTCTTCATTCTCTCCCATTTTCCTTCTCATAACTGCATCCATGTCTGATGTATCAGGATACTGTACCCTAAATTCCCTCCATATGTCTGCTCTGAAATGATTAAATGCATATCCTGCTCATCTCCAAATGTCATCAGCTCTCTCCGCTAGGATAGCTGCTGGTAGGCACCCACTGATAATGTCATTTCCGCTGTCATCCTCTCTAGCTCATGAATCCATTTACCAGCTCCAGCAGTCAAACTAGGTAACTTGCATTTTAAATTCTCTTTATCCATCTGTGGCCACAGTATGTATTGCAGTCATCCTCCCCCTTTCTCTAATAATGGGAAATGTGTGAACCCTGTTCTACAGTCATTTCCAACCATGCTTCTTGTCTTCCAGGTGGGGCTAGTTTTGCTCATTCATCTTTGTCCTGGTAATTACCTCAATCTACTTACATAAGGTGGCAACATGTCTCCCACACTATGCAACCTTCCTCGTGCTCATTCAGGATATGATATAGGTTATGGTGTTTTTATTTCTCGCTCTTATAGATCTGACCATTGTACCCCTTTTCCGATATCTGGATCTATCGAAGAGCCACACGCGCCTTCTCCTCATGCCCTCTCGTTTTCTTTAATTTCTTCGTCTGACATCATTATACTCCAACGGGTATGGCTGTTATCCCTTTCTTCTTTGTCAGGATCTAATCTGCTCAAGGACAGCGTTCTATGCTTGTCCATCATTAAATCATCTGATCTATCCCTTGTTTCTCTCTCCGGTCTCTTAACCAACTTTTTTCCTCATTGTCTATATAATTCCCCAATCCTTTTCTGTATGCCTTCTGCCTCATGCTCATCAGCCCATGTCCCTACTCTAGGGATGTCTTGCAGCTCCCTGCAGGGCTGTTGCAACCCTCTTTCTTCTTCCCATCTTCTCATTCTCCAACTGGTTTTTACACATCTATTAATGATGTGATCTATTTTATCTTCCCTTTGTCCCCTACTTCTTCTGATTAACTTTTGCTCTTCCCTTTTCCCCTCTTCTCATCTTTCTCTTCTCTTCTTCCTCTCGCTTTCTTTGCAACCTTCGTTCTTTCAAACTCTTTGTTTCTATTTCCTCTCATTTCTTTTTCCCTCTTTTCTCACTTTCCCTTTTATCTGCTCTTCATACCTTCTTCATTCTTCCTTTCGCTTCCTCTCTTTTTTCTTTCTCATCCTATATGCCCTTTCTCATTCTTTCTCCTTTCTCTCCAGTTCCTCTCTTTCTTTAATGTTGTTGATATCCTTGCCATTTAACTTGGGTAATATTTGCTCTCCATCCACTCATTCTGTACAATTGTCACTTCACCGCTTTGTCTTTCTTTTCTATGTGTTTCTTGGTCTCTTCTTCTATCTCTATCAATCTTTCCCTTCTCTCATTTTGCACCTCACTTTTGCTACGTCTGGACATATTTTTGCGTTTGTTAATCTTATTTTCTTCCGTACTATCTTCACTGCTATATATGATATCCTTGCCATTTAACTTGGGTAATATTTGCTCTCCATCCACTCATTCTGTACAATTGTCACTTCACCGCTTTGTCTTTCTTTTCTATGTGTTTCTTGGTCTCTTCTTCTATCTCTATCAATCTTTCCCTTCTCTCATTTTGCACCTCATTTTTGCTACGTCTGGACATATTTTTGCGTTTGTTAATCTTATTTTCTTCCGTACTATCTTCACTGCTATAAGCAGGGGGTGTGTATACTGGATTAATATACCCCGCTGCTGCTTTTAACTCCTTTAAAGGATAAAATCCCTGGTTCTCAGCATCTGTACTCAGAAAGAGTAAGAGGAGCCGAGAGCAATGCGCCATCCCCTTGAAGTTGATGAAGTATTCACTCCCTCTAGAATTAATTATATCATAACAATCAATTCGGACAAGCACAATCAATCGCCGCACATTACACAAAAGCAATTCTTCAACCACTTTTGAAGCCTACACAATAATCTTATTTTTATTCCTTTGTTCATAATTCTATCAATTCTTGCTAACCTGCTGTTTTATTATTGAAAATCTAAGAATCTTATTTTGCTTATGTTTTTTTCTCAACTGTTGCCCTTCCATGATTGACGTCAATGGCTTGTTTTTAGGGTGATAGATTATTACAATTGTTCTATTTTTTTTAGTCTAACAAATCAACTTTTTTACAATAACATATTCATAACCCCAAACAAATGTGCACAACAATTTCTACAATCGTCTTCCTTTCCTTTCTCTAGTAATGGTATGCAATCCCAAAATGTACCCGATCTTGGAGTGTATGCTGCATTCTTCATATCGGCCATGCCTCAGGATCCCAAAAAAATACCCCACTTGGACTGTAATGCGTTATTGTCTATCGCCTTGAGAATAGGAAAAGAGGTATTCTCTCTCTGAAAACAAACGCTGGTCCTGTTTCCTTACTTTTGGCCTCATTACAAGAATAGCGAAGTGGGAAAAGGTTGGAGGTAATGGAATTACCATCACTTTTCCTGCTCCGCCATATTACAGGTATGGTCCTGGAGTTCAGATTTACCTCCATCAAAATGCTGGAGGTAAATCCTCTGTATGAACTCTAAAAAATGGGGATTTGCACTGCCACCGCCTCTTGATTTCTGGCAGTAATTCCGCCAGTCCAAGTGGCAGTAACAGTAATTCAGTTTGGTGGTATCTGGGTGGATTTACTGCCCAGATACCACCAAACTCGTAATGAGGCCCATATTTACACTTAGAATACATCCCTTTCCCCTTTTATTTGCCACTTTCAGTATTCTACTTACACCCATTGCTCAGTTTGAGACCTTTGGTATTGACTCTTCCCCAATCGACGTGTTCGGCTTCAGTTTGCGGGGCGCCCATGGGGACCAGACAGGAATTTCTTCAATGAGGTCCCTGCTGACTGTCTTGCTTTCACATGTGTGTTTTTCTCCGCCCTCCAAAGTAAACTTTGCGATCTTCTGGCTAATGGTGGAAGACATCACAAATCAAAGAGTCTGGATCTAAATCATCTGCACTGCTACCAAAATGTGCAGTAGCACCTCGAGAGTTTCAGTAAAGTACCAAATGGAATTATCAAATAAATTATCTGAGTTCCAACTAACCGGACAGACTCAAAGAATATGGTAAAATATTACTTTATTCTCACTTTAATAAAATAGAAAAACCTGGTAAACAATCAGATTGTAGCTCACACAATCTTCCCACATTTCAATTACACAAAAGTCTTTATACCTCAATGTACATCAGCTATGACGTCATGCTACGTGGCAAATAGTAAAACCCATCGGGTGAAGGGACTTGTTAGGGGAACATAAATACCTATATTCTATACAAGTGTTAGTAAAATCCTTGGCTACCCCTCATCTGGAAGACACATCTTAAACACCCTCATAGTACATAAAATACAGATAATAGAATAATGCCAGCAGCAGATAGGCTTCTGCAACAATGCATAATGCACTGTTACATGGACCTCAGGATTGGTTGGCACTCTCATCCAACCTTGGACATTTGACTCAGCAGCATGTAAGCAACGGACCCAGGTGCAGGGGAACAACGTCAGACAACTGCCTTTCATAGCTAATTAGCCTACCATCTCTCATCAGTTAGGTCCTAAGCCAATGCTTCCTGTTTGTAGTCGAGCTTGCTGATTGTTCTCTTCTTATGAAATTTGAAGGAAGTGAAGGTACATTGCTATCTTCGTCTGGAGCTTTATGAAAAGGCTCTGTTTCTTGGTCCTGCACCACTTGTTAGGAGACCATGATTTTGTCCATTCTGACCTTTTATTTAGTGCTACTTATATTTAATTCAATTACATTGGGTGCAATTATTTCTCTTGGCCTCTGGTGACTTGGTTGCTTCGTCTTGCATGCCGTTTTTGCATCTTTGATTGTTTAATACTTGGCACTCGCAAACGTTCACACCTTTACTTAATGTGAGACAAATAGGTATTACGCACATGGCTTATCCTCTTCAACTCCTTTCATTCTTTTCAATTGCTTCGTGCTATGGCATCCTTGATCTTGAAGTAACCAAATACCCTTTGTTCTTGCACAAAGATATATTCCAGTGCCTGTCAACTCTGCAGCCTTGGTCTCTCTCCTAAAGATTTCTTGCTTACTATTATATGATGCAAACATCAATTTTCTTAACATGGCTGCTTTACTCACATTATATTTCCTACTTTAGCAAGCTTCTACATTGTCTTATCTACCTTGCGTTTCTGCATATATACATTTGCTACATCTCTTGTCACTTATCTTCTTCATGTGTATGGTTTTCTTCATATTCGCATATGTTTACATCATTGATTCAGTTACATTTTCATTCTTTGGACATCCAATCATCAGATTCAGTGTGTCTATGTATCTTCTCTCTTTGTGACGTCACTTCTCTTTGATCCAACTTTACTTCTAGTTCTTCTATGTCCAGTGCTGTCTGCAGATTCATGTCTACCATTTCAGTTTGAGGATACATTTCATACAGTTGTCTGAGTGCATAACGTCTCTCATACTATTGATGTGGTAGTGGTATAATACCAGGTATCACAAACAATGCTCTCTTGCTGTTCTTCCAAATTGACGGAGCTCAGGGAGCGTGCTCTATAGATGACGTGTACATCTGTCTTTCTACAAATCATAAATAAATAAAAAACAAATAAATATGTTTTGCCGTTCTGCCTTACTAAGCAGGTGTCCTCTAATCTGTGATGTTGAAATGTTCAAGTGCGATGGATGTTTGTTTGGTGAACAGTATATCTGTTAAATCCTCGCCTGTCTCTATATATTGATTGGAATGCAACACTCACTGCTACTTGTTCACTTTATGGATTATAGGCAAGCACTGAAGATGTACCCAAAGCACACCATAATATTAAAGTATATACACAATGTAAACAACACTGCACAGAAAATAAAGTTCCTTTTTCATGCATAATGTAAGAGTCCTACCACCAGGTGCAAGCAAACCATCTTATTTGTGTCATACAAATTATGCCATTTTCCCTGATTCCATTCACACTGTTTCTAAACAAGTCATCTCCCATAAGTATAAACATGGAATTATGTTTTTCCCAATTTTGAAAATTTAACTAAAAACACAAAGGAAATCTCCTGCTTCAGAATACTGCATACATACCTGCCTACATTTGAGAACACTTACAAAGGTGATTTTTCCACCAAAAAGAGGGAGGCTTGTTTGTCTGTCTCTTCCTTCCTCTCTTTCTCTGCCTCTCCTTCATGTCGCCTCTCTCTTCAATGTACATGGAACAGTCTATTGGAGATTGTGTTTTAAGGAGGCAGCTTCTCTTTCTTTTTGATAACGGTATACATTCATTGATCCTCGTCCCAGCCATGGACTGTGTAATGATTTGGTGTATTAGACAGTTCCATATAGGCCTTCACATGGAGGGCACAAGTTAGTTACAAACCGGAACAGGAGTCCTTATCCACAAAGGTGGAGTTTATTTCGGTGAGGTCCCACTTGCCTCAACCCCTATGGAGGGTGTTGCAGAGCTGGCTCACCACCCTAACTTCACAGAGGTGGGAGGGGGGCTCCCCTTTGGGGAAAAGGGACGATTTCCCTAGATTCATCACAACTCACAGGGCCTCATTACGACCCTGGCGGAGTGGGTTTACGCCAGCGTTATTCGCGGCGGACCCGTCCGCCCTACTACGAGTTCCCGTAGCACCATGGAACGTTTTCCGCCTGGTTTTTCCGGGCGGAAAAATCCATGGCGCTATGGGACCTTGTTGTTAATTACGCCACCGTATTTTACGGTGGCGCAATTAACTCCTTCCCCACTCCCATTATACCCTATGGGGCAAAAATGGGAATGGGGATGGGTAAAATGGGGAATGGGGATTTACCGCCCCGCCAAGGTCGGCATGGGGCGGAGAATCCGCCAACCTCCATGGCGCTATCGGCAGCTTTCCGCCGTGCTCCGCGGTGCATTTAGCACCGCGATTTCCGCCAGGGTCGTAATGAGGCCCACAGTGTTTTAAACTCAGATTGCACTGCTGCTCCCTTTTAGCACTTTCCTGTAATAATTCCCTTGGTGTTTCTTGTATATTTGTCCATTCTGTTAAAAAAACAATGGCACACTTTTATTAACAGTTAACAGTTTCATAAGGGCCAGAGTTATGCGGTCTAGATTGCTGAGTTATTTGATGAGTCATGCTGCAGCATGCAGGACACATTTCAGGAATGGCAGGGTATTTGTCAGAAGGTCTTCCAAAAGGTCATTTCCACCATCCAGGTAGGAGAGGACCAAGGCTTGGACAACAGGTCTGACATTGTTTTCTGAGTTGAAGGGCTTGATTTTCTGCAGGAGAGAAAGTTATTATAATTATGTTTGTGCCTTCCTTGCTATGTGCTTCTTTGAATGAGATGTGTCTGTCAATGTCAAACCAAAGGGACTGGGGTGTGAACCCCTGGAGATTCATAGCAGTGAGCCAGGTTGGATGTCAGCGTGTTTGGTACTGTTGGTCAGCAGTAGAAAGTCTCTCTTGGTGGTGTTGAGCTTCAGTTGACCACTGGTTAACCACAACCGTATCAATGTGATTCTGGCCAGGTGCCTGGGGATGTCTTCAATGCAGGATATCTTGAGGTAGAAATGCATGTCATCTGCATTTTTTATGAATATTGTGTGGGGCGAGGACGGTTCAGTGCGGTTCGATCTAAAGATTGAAGATCTGAAGGAGAGGATGGATCATTGCAGGACTCCATAGGTCATTATGGTTACAGTTGGTATTCTGAAGGAATCCTTTTGTATCAACTGGTGGAGATTAGCAAGGTAAGATTTGTACCAGCTGAGGATGATCTCTCTGATCTCCATGCAGCAATGTAGATTGTCTGTGAATATCTGGTGGTCTATTGTGTCGAATGCTGCTGAGCGGTCAAGGAGAACCACGAGGCAAGGATGGCTATCCTCAAGGATTTTAAGGATATCATGGAACACCTTGGTGGTAGCTGTTTCTGTGCTGCATCTGGATCAGAAGCCAGATTGGTAGTAGTGAAGGATGTTTTTGGCTTTGATGGGTTGGTGGATATGCATGGCCATGCTTTCTCAAGGATCTTACCTAAGAAAGGAAGATGGGTGATGGTGCGTTATTTCCTCAGGCCATCAGTATCCAGTGTTTGTTTCTTGAGAAGTGAGAGAATTTGTACAGTCTTGAGAGTAGATGGGAAGGTGCCTTAAGTTAGGAGCTGTTAATGAGTGTCAGGTAAGGGAGGAGTGCTTCAGTCAGAAGGGTCTTGAGCAAGAAGAGAGGGAGAATGTCATTCACGTATGATGTGGCCTTGGGGGATGCTGGGGTGACAGTGAGGTCTTCTATTGTGAGTGTCTTGAAAGTTGTCCAGTTAGTTGTGGTTTTTCAAGATAGATGGGATGTGTAGTGTGCTGTCAGTTGTGGTCTTGGTGTCTATTTGTTTGGCAGATCACAGTGTTCTTTTTGAAAATGAAAGAGTTGATGGCAGTGGATTTTTCCATGGAGAGCAGTATGGGCGGGTCAGACAGAGTGTTAATGCATTGCTTGATGACTTTGACAAGGGTTCTGCTTTCATTGTTGGCCTTGGCTATGGTGTTTTGGTAGTCGATGACCTTAGCAGTGGTAATCAGCCGTTTGCGTGTCGCAGAGTTCCTTGAGCACAGTTATAGCTTGGGAAGCGCAGTTTGCATCTAGTTCCACACTATATGGGCAAGGTTCAGTTCATTTACGGTGTATTGAACATGGGGAGCAAAGAAATAAGCATGTGGGAGTGGCTCACTAGGATGCATGGTATTGTACTGCTTTATCTGGTGCATTGTTTGCTGGAAGATGTTAAAAATGTCGATGACAAGAACTGTAGCCAGATTATTCAGAGATTACAGCAAAAATCTTAAATCATCCCCCATTCAGATTATGATCATACCTTAATATCTTTTAGTACACCCGATGTATCATGAGCCAGATCTATTTACTGTAACTTCCTGTCAGATCCTATGAGATGCACATACAAATGACAGTCAATAAATATATGACATTTTCTCCTTCACTATTAGAATTCAGCAATGTCACCTACCTAAGCCACTGGATGCAATGTATTTATGCTTGCGCTTTCTGAATATGTTTTCTTATACCCTTTGCATTTTTTACAGTTTTCTTTCAATGTTTTAAGTGTGATGATTTATGTATTGAATTTCGTTATTATGTGTATTTAGATGTGCCACAAACATGAATTGCTCTTGACTGTTCAGCAGTGTGTTGCAATTGCATCGGGCAGCAGATTCCTGAGAGGAGTGTTGGGGGGGTACTAGATCAAGAAGGGTTTGAGCAAGACATTGAGGGGGTAATTCATAGAATTCAGCGCACAAGTGGCGCACGCGGCTGGCGCACAGTGTGCGCGTGCGAATCCCTGCGCCAGCCGCGTGCGCTAAAATCCATTTCCGCGCACAGCGTATTCATGGATTCCAGCTACCAAAACCAGCCGTGGCGCACAGTGGCGCAGCGACCCTGCAGCAGCGCCAGTTACGCCCCCAAGAACGCCTCCCGCGCAGGGAAAAGCCATCAATATACCCAATCCAGCGCAAAGGGCTGCGCTAACCCTGTACCAGCACAGCAAGCGGGCTAAGTGTATCACTGGGGTGCGCGGGAAGTACCTCACGCGATTGGCCCCGTGAGAGCAGGGTACGCGTATTTCAGGGGTGCGCTGGAAGTTCCACACGCGATTTCATCATGGTACGTGTATTTCAGGGGTGCGCAGGAATTTCCACACGCGATTGGGCCCGTGCGAGCAGGGTACGTGTATCTCAGGGGTGCGCGGGAAGTTCCACACGCGATTCCATCAGGGTACGTGTATTTCGGGGTGCGCGTGAAGTTCCACACGCGATATCAGCTGGGTACGTGTATTTCAGGGTGCAGGGGAAGTTACACACGCGATTTCCGCAGGGAACGTGTATTTCAGGGGTGCGCGTGAAGTTCCACACGCAATTTCAGCAGGGTACGTGTATTTCAGGGTGCATGGGAAGTTACACACGCGATTCCAGCAGGGTACGTGTATTTCAGGGGTGCGCGGGAATTTCCACACGCGATTGGGCCCGTGCGAGCAGGGTACGCGTATCCCAGGGGTGCGCAGGAAGTTCCACACGCGATTCCATCAGGGTACGTGTATTTCGGGCTGCGCGTGAAGTTCCACACGCGATATCAGCAGGGTACGTGTATTTCAGGGTGCAGGGGAAGTTACACACACGATTTCCGCAGGGTACGTGTATTTCAGGGGTGCGCGGGAATTTACACACGCGATTGGGCCCGTGCGAGCAGGGTACGTGTATCTCAGGGGTGCACGGGAAGTTCCACACGCGATTCCATCAGGGTACGTGTATTTCGGGGTGCGCGTGAAGTTCCACACGCGATATCAGCAGAGTACGTGTATTTCAGGGTCCAGGGGAAGTTACACACGCGATTTCCGCAGGGAACGTGTATTTCAGGGGTGCGCGTGAAGTTCCACACGCGATATCAGCAGGGTACTTGTATTTCAGTGTGCATGGGAAGTTACACACGCGATTCCAGCAGGGTACGTGTATTTCAGGGGTGCGTGAGAATTTCCACACGCGATTGGGCCCGTGCGAGCAGGGTACGCGTATCTCAGGGGTGTGCGGGAAGTTCCACACGCGATTCCATCAGGGTACGTGTATTTCGGGGTGCGTGTGAAGTTCCACACGCGATATCAGCAGGGTATGTGTATTTCAGGGTGCAGGGGAAGTTACACACGCGATTTCCGCAGGGTATGTGTATTTCAGGGGTGCGCGGGAATTTCCACACGCGATTGGGCCCATGCGAGCAGGGTACGTGTATTTCGGGGTGCGCGTGAAGTTCCACACGCGATATCAGCAGGGTATGTGTATTTCAGGGTGCATGGGAAGTCACACACGCGATTCCAGCAGGGTACGTGTATTTCAGGGGTGCGCGGGAAGTTCCACACGCGATTCCATCAGGGTACGTGTATTACAGGGGTGCACGGGGAGCACCACACGTGAATTGCACGTGTGGGCCCTCCCAGGTGTTCCCTCTACACCCTCCACGGCCCCTGCAGGTGGCTCACACCACAGGGGCCTACCCTGCACATGTCCTACAGGCATCCCACCCACCATGGCCATGCCCCCCAGTCAACCCACATGTCAACTTGCACTACTGCCACCAACGCATGTCCCCCTGCACCCCCAGCCACCAGGGGCAGCCTCCACCAGGCCCCCACCCATGTCTCACACCACCCCCACACCCCAGCACTGTGGGGCACCTGCCAGCAGGCCCCCACCCATGTGCAACTCATGTTCCCCACCACCCCCACCCCCCAGCAGTGCAGGGGCAGCCTCCACCAGGCCCCCCTCATGTCTCCCACCACCCCCACCCCCCAGCAGTGCAGGGGCACCCACCACCAGGCCCCCACCCATGTCTCCCACCACCCCACCCCCCAGCCACCAGGGGCAGCATCCACCAGGCCCACACCCATGTCTCACACCACCCCCACCCCCCAGCAGTGCAGGGGCAGCCTCCACCAGGCCCCCCCCATGTCTCCCACCACCCCCACCCCCCAGCACTGTGGGGCACCTGCCAGCAGGCCCCCACCCATGACCAACTCATGTTCCCCACCACCCCCACCCCCCAGCACTGTGGGGCACCTGCCAGCAGGCCCCCACTCATGTCCAACTCATGTTCCCCACCGCCCCCACCCCCCAGCACTGTGGGGCACCTGCCAGCAGGCCCCAACCCATGACCAACTCATGTTCCCCACCACCCCCACCCCCCAGCCACCAGGGGCAGCCTCCACCAGGCCCCCACCCATTTCTCCCACCACCCCCACCCCCCAGCACTGTGGGGCACCTGCCAGCAGGCCCCCACCCATGTCCAACTCATGTTCCCCACCACCCCCGCCCCCCAGCACTGTGGGGCACCTGCCAGCAGGCCCCCAGCTATGACCAACTCATGTTCCCCACCACACCCACCCCCCAGCCACCAGGGGCAGCCTCCAACAGGCCCCCCCATGTCCCACACCACCCCCACCCCCCAGCCACCAGGGGCAGCATCCACCAGGCCCACACCCATGTCTCACACCACCCCCACCCCCCAGCAGTGCAGGGGCAGCCTCCACCAGCCCCCCCCATGTCTCCCACCACCCCCACCCCCCAGCACTGTGGGGCACCTGCCAGCAGGCCCCCACCCATGACCAACTCATGTTCCCCACCACCCCCACCCCCCAGCACTGTGGGGCACCTGCCAGCAGGCCCCCACCCATGTCCAACTCATGTTCCCCACCACCCCCACCCCCCAGCCACCAGGGGCAGCATCCACCAGGCCCACACCCATGTCTCACACCACCCCCACCCCCCAGCAGTGCAGGGGCAGCCTCCACCAGGCCCCCCATGTCCAACTCATGTTCCCCACCACCCCCACCCCCCAGCACTGTGGGGCACCTCCCAGCAGGCCCCCACCCATGTCCAACTCATGTTCCCCACCACCCCCACCCCCCAGCACTGTGGGGCACCTGCCAGTAGGCCCCCACCCATGTCCAACTCATGTTCCCCACCACCCCCACCCACCAGCACTGAGGGGCACCTGCCAGCAGGCCCCCACCCATGTCTCACACCACCCCCACCCCCCAGCAGTGCAGGGGCAGCCTCCAGCAGGCCCCCCCCATGTCCAACTCATGTTCCCCACCACCCCCACCCCGCAGCACTGTGGGGCACCTGCCAGCAGGCCCCCACCCATGACCAACTCATGTTCCCCACCACCCCCACCCCCCAGCCACCAGGGGCAGCCTCCACCAGGCCCCCACCCATTTCTCCCACCACCCCCACCCCCCAGCACTGTGGGACACCTGCCAGCAGGCCCCCACCCATGTCCAACTCATGTTCCCCACTCCCCCACCCCCCAGCACTGTGGGGCACCGGCCAGCAGGCCCCCACCCATGTGCAACTCATGTTCCCCAGCCAACATGTCATCACAATCTAGATCCCTGGTCCCTATGGTCAGCCTCCAAATGCAAAACACCCACCCGAGTATTGCATCCACCCACTCATAATTTGCAATTACATCACAGAACACCAATTGCAAGTTCCGAAACAAACACATTTCCCTCACATACACCCAATGGGTGTCAGTGAATCTCAAAACACATATCATGAAATGCATGAAACCAATGAGATAACACACATTGAAGTTCACCAAAAAAAAATGTATTAAAGGAAACATCAATAGAATAAAAAAAGAAGAAACAGAAACGTGAATGTACAAAAATGAAAAGAAGCATGTCTGTCAAAAAAAGCAAAACCAAAAATAAAAATCCAAAGTAATGTCCAAAGTCGATGTCCACAAAACAAAATCCAATGGGAAATGAAAAAGAAAGCCATTGCTCCATGGTCAAAAATAGAAAAATAAAATACAATCCAACTGTCAACTATGTACATGGGAACAATCCAGGGTCCATTATCCCAACAAAATAAAGGAAACCTATCTAACACTAACTAATAAAAAAAACTATATACAAAAATGTGGCCAATGTCCGAAAGGTCCAAATAAGATAAAAACAAAAATGAAACCTAACACTACCTAGAAACTATGTACAAGGGCAGCGGGCTAGTTTCACGGCTCACTTGTGGATGTTACGGGCCAGGGCATCATCGAACTCCTCCTCAATGTCCCGGAGGCGGTCCTCCTCCATGGCCCAGAGGGTCCGCAGGGCCGTCGCTGTGTCCACCTCCAAACCCCTGCGGATTGCCTCGAGGCACTCGGCCCGCCTCAGGGCCCTCCGCATGGAGTTCTCCGCCCTGACCATTGTGAGCCGTGCCTCTTCCGCCCGCTGCCGCTCCGCATCTATGGCGTGGCCCAACCGCTGCCACACAGAAGACACTCTCTGTCCTGGGTCCTCCTGCCCTCCGGCCGATGCCTGCCCCTCCGATGTCGAAGGCCCCGAGCCTTCATGGCTCCCACCATGTTGCTGCTGCTGCTCTGCCTCTGCCCGTGCACTGCCTCCTGCTGCCTGCACATCCTCCGCCGGCTGGGGTGCAGTCGTAGATGTGGCCACCCTTGCTGGACGTCCGACTCCCGACTGTGGCAGGGATGCCTCCTCCACCAGCCTGGCCACACCGTCAGAGGCAGCACCACAGGGCACCTAGGTGACTGATGGGTGGGAAGATGGCACAGAGGATGACTGGCGCGTAGGGGGTCCAGTTGAGGAGGGGGTCGGAGCAAGCCCCATCAGACGGAGGAATCCGGCCTGGGTGACCTCTCCCAGCAGGCTGACGTGGTCAACGAGCCATTCGAGATGACGTGCAGTCTCTCCATGAAAAGAATGCAGGTCACCTCGCATGGCCCGTTGACGCAACGCCACACCAGCCAGGACAGGCTCAACCCGGACCTGGATAGCCACGTCCGCAGGCAGAGGAAGGCCAGTTGACGTGAGCTCATCCCCTGCCTGAAAACGGGTCTGGACGTAGGCATCCCTGCTGGTGCAAGATGATGCAGGGACAGGATCGGGGACAGGATTGCACACAGGCACCTCCGCGGCGGCCTGTGCTGCCTCCTGTCCCTGGTCCTGCACTGCACCACTAGCACCAGTGGGATCCCCACCTCCAGACCCCGTCTGTGGTGCTTGCACGGCCTCCTCCTCCACCAAACCCCCCACCAACCTGGATGACTCCGTGCCATCTTCCCCTGTTGGGCCCTGTGGGGTCCCAGCTGCCCCTTCTGCTGCCGAGGAGTCCAACTCCAACCTCCGCCTCTTGGACCTCCCCCCGGCAGCTGCGGCCTGGGACGCGACACCGGACTCCTCACTCCCCGACGAGATGACAACCTGGGAGGGGAGCCGGGCCTTGCGTCTCCGGCTGGCGGTCGGATCCCCGCTGCTGTGCTCCACAGCACCTTCTCCGCCCTCTTCATCAGTTGACGCTGCAGACAGCGAGAAACAAAACACAGGCATCAGGGCACTGTACAATGGACACATACACACATGACAGTTGTACATGAGTGGCATTGGCAAACCTCAGACATGTCATCACAATCCCCAACACACATGTCATTACAACTCGCACACATTAGCCATACCACAGCCATATCGCAACTGCCACCACCATCCATACACATACAACAGCATGAGCAGGCAAAGGTGAGCCAGACATCACATGCAACACAGGAAGTGCACCACACATGTACACACACCACCACACTTGCATGCATGTGTACACCTCTGCCAAGTGTCGCACTGTTCAGACGGGCATCCATGTCACATCTGCCAATCAGGCTTCCACATACCGCTGTCACATGCATCCATGTTGCATCGCTGTTGCACCCTTGTCAAATACACACACATGCACATGTACACAGTGCTGATACATGCAGCGAAAACAACATACATGCGTGACATCACGGACATGTCTACTTACATACACATTCATCCAAACATGTGTGCCCACACAACTGCATTTGGCATGCAAGCCTACACACACAAGCACCATCCATGTCTCACACATCACAGCCCTAGCATGTGTCAGCCCCACGGCCCTGTACACCCCCACCCATACTCGACCCCATACAAACAGATGTGCAACCTGCACAATACTGAATAATCACCACACGCACTGCTCACAATCAGGATGCATGTACACTCACCGCTCGACTCCAGACGGGTCTGCTTCTCTAGGGCCCGGATGTGGAGCGCTGGGGATATGCGTTCCAGGACCCTCATCTGTTCTTCCGACAAGTGGCCCCGGCGCCCCTTGGCATCCGCTGCCTTCAAGAGGCGCCGGGCCTTGTTCAGGGTCCTGGACCTGAAGTCCTCCCAGCGCTTCCTGACATGTTGTAAGTCGCGGACTGCCACCCCCTCCGCGTTGATGGCAGTCACGATGTCAGTCCAGATCCGAGTCCGTCCTTCCTTGTCGGCACGGGAACTTCCGAAGAGGGCATCATACTGCCCCAGGACTTGCTCCACCAGGACACCAACTTCGGTGGCACTGAAACTGGTGCCCCTCTGCCTCTCTGGCCGGGGTTTGTCAGTGGTCGCAGATGGTGTTTGCCCCGACATGACAACCCCAGAGGCAGGAGTGGGTGGGCAACTGGGTCCTGGGGCTGGGCTGTGGAGCGATGGAATCCCAGTCGGGAGTCTTCGGTTCCAGCAGGGGTGGTCACAGTAACAGCACCCCTGGCTGATGTGCAGGCAGCAAATGGCAGTGCACGTGGGCAGCAGGCAGTCAGGCAGCAGCAGATGGCAGGTGGGAGCGTGCTCGGGGCTCTGGGGGGCAGTAGTTCGGCCTTCTGGGCAGGAGCGTGGTCTTCCGTGAGCATACGCGTGGCCAGCTTGATACGGAGTGATTTGGCCCGTGAAAAATCTGCACGTCAGCGTGTAATTCGAGGAAAGGCCCTTAGCGCATAAGCGCGTCTGCACGCATACGCATTTTCATTGGACAGAAGGCCACTCAAGCGCAAGCGCCCCTGTGTCGTGACGCGTACAGACGTGCATGCGCATTTCAGCGCGTGAAAAACTGCACGTCCGCGTGTAATACGAGGAAAGGGCCATGCGCGTAAGCGCGCGTGGAAACTGCACGTCCGCGTGTAATACGAGGAAAGGGCCTATGCGCGTAAGTGACGTGACGCTCTCATGCGTTTCCCTCAGCACCGGTTAAAGGTGAGCGGGCCCAGCAGTTCGCTGTACGTGCCTTTCGTGGAGACCGACGTGTGTTGCTGCTTCCTGTTGTTTCGCGCGCCATCACAACTTCACAGCTATCAAGGACGTATCTCTTCTTTTGGCGGGGGTATTGGCTACGCGTGTATTTCTGCATCGCGCTAGTCAGACGGTGAGTCACACACGCTCTTTTTCCCACTGCGGGTGCCCCTGTGTATTGCATCCATTTTCGATGTCATAGTAGCCTGCGTGTCCCACGCGTACGCGTTATTCGTGTTACTGGGTGCCACCGCGTACTGCGGGAGGTTGAATCCACGCACGTAGGCTGCAGGGTTGCGTGCACGGTTTTACTGCAGTTTTGGGCTGCCTGAGCATTGCGTGACCCGTCACCACATCACCGGGGTCACATACAGCCTTGCAGGTGCAGGGGGGCTGTTAACATCTTGCTTCCCACCCCCTTCACCCCAATTGCCCAGGTCAATTGTGGTGTACACCTCCCATTGGCACCACTCCATCTGTGCCAGCACTACTACATCCGTGCCATGGTTGGGAGGCCACCAAAGGTGAGGGGCGCCTCAGCTGGGCATACTCCTCGTGGCGGGCGTGGTCGGGGACGTGGCCGTGGTGACCAGGGAGTAGGGGGACTCCAGGGTGTCCAGGGCAGCCACAGAGAGGGAAGAGGCAGGGGTGCGCCACTTGAGCACAATGTTGTGCCATGTGTCGGTGCAGCCATGCCACCACCCCCTGGGGTTCCGGGGGATGCAGCTCCTGCATCTGGCACTGGCACCCATATGACCCAGCAGACCGTTCCATCGACTGCCACGGGCCCAAGGGTGGTGGTAGCTGCAGGTGCAGCTGTGGACACCGCCACCCAGGCTCAGGGTCTGCCAGCGCAGGCTGCGTTGGCACTTGAAGAGCCCTTGGTAGATCTCCAACTGTCATGATCTCTGCTTCCAAAAGGTCAGGGTTTTCCCAACTCCCTTGGAAGCAGATCCATAACCCAGGTTCCGAGTGCCAACCAGTCCCAATTGGGACCTTTTGGACCCAGTCCTGGCGCCAGTGGCACCAGGCTCATAAATATGCCCAGTCCCAGCGCTGGAAGCGCCGGGCTCATAATGCTTGGGTGGACTTACCTGCAGCAGACCATGCTGCTTACTTGCCTGCCAGTTGAGCCTCTGATCCTCTTCTGTTTGGAACTACTTTTCCTGTTGGGTGGGGCTGGAGCCACTCCCTAGATTCAGAACACTGGAACTCTTCTGGAAGGCAGGAACTCTTTTCTTACCAGGAACTCTTTTCTTACCTAGGCGTGGCTGTGGAAGGAGACACCTAAGCACTACAGGAGGCTATTTAAACCACACCCGGTGGATGAATCTTGCTTTGCGTTATTCTGCACCCTCTGCAGCAGAACGCTCATCGTGTCTTCTGCATCCGGTCCTGGGCCTAAGGAAAAAGGCTTACCATCCTGAATCCAGTCTTCAGCAACACCTATAAAGACAAGAAAGAACAGGTTAGCATTCTGGCATCTGAAAGGCAAAGGCTTACCTACTCTTCGTGCGCTCCGGAGGTCTTCACACTGCATTCCGGCATCTGAAAGACAAAAGCTTACCAACTCTTTGCACGCTCCGGAGGCCGTCGGCGCTGCATCCCGCATCTGAAAGACAAAACAAGGTGCGTTTAAAGACATTGGGGAACTTTAATACTCACGTGCCAATACTCCTTTCACCATCTAACCCAGTGGGTATTCCGGCACCCTTCAGCCGCTCCGAACTTGTACCTGCAAAATAAAAAGACAGTTAGAGCGCATCGTGAAGCTGGCAACAAGCGCTTACTTAGGTGCTTCCAGGCGCTTCTATTCCTCACACGGGCTCCATCTTCAACTCACTTCAGCCCGTCATCCGCCATCGCCGGAACCCTGCAAAACAAGAGACATCATTATTAAAGACTTTAAAGACATTTGAGTTACTCGAAACTTACCGTTCGTGCAGTAAACGACGGACAGCAGTCCTCTGAAGTCAAGAGGCCTGCGCTACCTATCCAGTGAGGAAACTGGTTACAGCACCCTGCCCCGAGGCAGATGGAGAGCTCGGCATTCACTTACCTAAGGTGAGAGCGTTAACCTTTGGGGGTCTACAGGAGAGGAGAAGAGGAAAGAGATAGGGACACCCCAATAACCCCAGTTCATTAACCCCCATATTTTCTATCTGCAGACATCTTACTCTACACGTCAGGCATACAGTGCACAGAGGTCCAGCCCAAAGAGCCAACCGGGTGCTGCACATCACCTTTGAAGATACGGTAGTCGCCCAGTCAAGACCGGCGCCTCTGCGAGAATCAGGTGAGCGTTACAGAACGCAAAGCCTACCGCAAAACTCTCGCCCAGGCGCTATGGAAACCTCGGATACTGACCACCTAGCCCGGTTACTTGGGGAACTAAGGGCAGAAGTGCATGCAGCTCGTCAGGAAACGAATGCTCTAAGAAGGGAACTAATTATTTCCAAGGAGAGAACAGATGATCTTGCTAGACAATTGCTACAGTCACAAGCCGGACAGACCCCGCTACCCGCATCAGGGGCAAATCTTCCTTCAACATCCTCTATGAATCCAGTGCAGATCAACCTACCTGGGAATGTACCTCTGGCTCCGCCCGAACGATTTTCTGGTGACCCAAAGAGGTTTGCGGTATTTATCAATCAGTGCCGGTTGCACTTCTTATGCCGGCCAGCAGCCTTTCCAACTGATCAAGCTAAAGTAGCTTTTGTACTTTCGTACCTTAGTGGCAATGCGGCAGACTGGTCGATCCCTCTAGTTAATCAAGATGATCCGGTTCTCCATGATTTTCAAGCCTTTCAGCTTAGTATGGAAAAACTGTTCGCAAGACATGCACAGGGGCAGGCCTTGGACAATGAGCTTCTTTCGTTGCGACAGGGTAATCAAGACCTTTTGGCTTATATTGCATCTTTCAATAGACTAATAGTGGAAACTCAATGGCCTGAGGACAAAAGGATTACGCTGTTTTATAGAGGTCTACGTGGAGAGCTCAAAGACGTTTTAGCCCAAGTAGTGAATCCCCCACAAGACTGTTCGGATTATATAGACTTGGTCGTTCAAATAGATCACAGACTGCAGAACAGGAAGGCCGATCGTTCCAAGTTTGAGGCTCGAGTATTTTCCAAACCGCCAACTCCTTCCAAAGGAGTAGACTCCGGGGAACCCATGCAAATAGGGGGTCTGAAAGGCCCTCTAACACAAAGGGAGCGGGAAAGGAGAAAACAGTTGCAATTATGCCTATATTGCGGAAACTCAGGGCACTTTCTTCGAGACTGTCCGGTGAAACCTGCCAAGAAGGCAGTAGGAGCTGCCGTTACCACAGTTACAAACTCTGAGCAGGGAAACGACCTCGCCCGACAAGAATAAAGGTCCTCTTGCCGAGCGTGAAAACCAGTTCCGTGACCTCGCATTTCGTGATACCTATGGTCCTCATTAGCCCTGATAATCCGGATCGATTACATGCAATTGAAGCTTACGTCGACAGCGGTGCCATCGGCAATTATGTGGATCATGAAATGGTTTTGAGGATGAATCTAACTCTTTGTCCCAAGGCTGTAAAGGACGTCATTACTACGGTGGATGGTACGGAGATAGCCTCCGGGCCAGTAACACATACCACTCAAGAGGTGACGCTAGTAAGTCAAGATGGACACCATGAGAAGATCGTGTTCGATGTGATCAAGGCCCCTCAGTTCCAGATTATTCTAGGAATACCTTGGTTAGAGAAACACAATCCTCTGATCGATTGGCGAGCAAGAACGGTCCAGTTTCCAGAATGTGTCTCTACTTGTCACCCTCCACCTGGTGTTGCACTGGCAGCAATTTCTTCAGAGACTCCCCAGTTACCTCCCGAATACCTAGAATACCAAGATGTTTTCCGGAAGGAGCAGGCTAACTCTCTACCTCCTCATAGGTCTTATGACTGCCAGATAGACCTGATACCTGGATCTACTCCTCCTTGTAGTAGAATTTATGCCCTCACCGAGCCTGAGAACCTTCACCTTCGACAATACCTGGATCAATACCTGGCAAATGGGTTTATTCGTCCTTCCAAGTCCCCTGCTTCTTCAGCTTTGTTCTTCGTTCCAAAAAAGGAAGGAGACCTTAGAACTTGTATCGATTATCGCTCCCTGAACCAGATCACCATTAAGAATAGATATCCGTTACCTTTGATCCCTGAACTCCTGGACCAAGTCAGAAAAGCATGCATATATACAAAGCTGGATCTTAGAGGAGCTTACCACTTGGTACGAGTAAAAGAGGGCGATGAATGGAAGACGGCCTTCCGCACCAAGTATGGGCTATTTGAATATCAGGTCATGCCCTTCGGACTTTGCAATGCCCCGGCCGCCTTTCAATATTTTATGAACGATGTCCTCAGAGAACTCATAGATGTGTGTGTTGTTGTTTACATTGACGACATTCTCGTTTATTCTTCATCGGAATCTGAACATTGGAAACATGTGAAAATGGTCCTCGAAAGATTGCGTCAACACAAACGTTTCGCTAAGTTGGAAAAATGTGTTTTCAACGTGACTGAAGTTGAATTCTTGGGATTCATATTATCACCTGGCGGAGTGCGTATGGATTCAAAGAAGGTCGATGCAGTTCTCAAATGGCCATCACCATCCTCCGTAAAAGGTGTGCAAAGCATGTTAGGCTTCGCTAACTTTTACCGCAGGTTTATCCCCGAGTTCTCTCGAATAGTCCAGCCCATCACTGCCTTGTTAAAGAAAAACAAACGTTTTGAATGGTCTACCGAGGCGGAACAAGCTTTCCAGGATTTGAAGACTAAATTTATCTCTGCACCAATCTTAAAACACCCTCGCCCCGAACTCCCCTACATCGTGGAAACTGATGCTTCAAGCCTTGCCATGGGGGCAGTTCTATCACAAAAGGACCCGGTAACCAATCAGTTGCATCCCGTGGCATTTTGGTCCCGCAAATTCTCGCCTCCTGAAATGAATTACACGATTACTGACAAGGAACTTCTGGCTATCAAGTCTGCCTTTAAGGCTTGGCGGCATTATCTGCTGGGGGCCCGACACACCGTTACTGTGATTACGGATCACCGAAACCTGCAATATTTGAAAACCGCAAAAGCCCAATCCTCTAGACAACTCCGTTGGGCATTATTCTTTGCCGAGTTTGACTTCATAATTACCTATCGACCTGGTACAAAGAACGGTAAAGCTGATGCCCTTTCTCGGATGGGAGTGGAAGAACACTTGATTAACCCAAAACCTGTACCAATCATTCCCGAACAAAGAATTCTGGGTGTAATCGCCACAGAATCCATAGAGGAAGTTAAGGATAAAGCCAGGCAACTTGTAACTCCAGCAGACATACAGAATTGGCATCTGCAGGGAAAGGACTTTGCAGTAAAGGACAACTTATTGTATTTCCAAGAACGATTATACCTACCCAGCACAGATTTACAGAAAAAAGTAATCTCTTGTTATCACGACTCTTTAATGGAAGGTCATCCCGGTATAGCCAAGACCTCAGAAAAGATCAAGCGCTACTTCTGCTGGCCGTCTTGGAAAAAAGATATCAGAGACTTTATAATGTCCTGTGGAGTATGCGCCCAAAACAAGAGTCAAAAGGAAAGACCAGCAGGCCTCTTACGCCCTATTGACATCCCACCTCGCCCTTGGCATACGCTTTCTATGGACTTCATCACCGATCTACCTCCATGCTCCGGATACAATACGATTCTAGTAATCGTGGACTTATTCTCCAAGATGGCGCATTTCATTCCGCTCAAAGGCTTGCCAACAGCAGCAACTCTGGCCCGAGAATTTCTCGAAAACATCGTCCGACTGCACGGTTTTCCTTCGGTTCTAATTTCGGATCGAGGTAGTCAATTTATTTCTCATTTTTGGCGAAGTTGCTGTCGGTCGGCTCAAATTGATGTGAGACTATCGACCAGTCACCACCCTCAGACCGATGGACAAACCGAGAGGACCAATCAAACTCTGGAACAGTATTTACGCTGCATGCTGCAACAAACTGAAAAAACTTGGAAAGATATCCTTTGGATAGCCGAATATGCCTACAATAACTCTGTCCATTCGGGAACTGGGAAAACCCCGTTTTTTCTTTTGTACGGCAGTCACCCTCGAACCTCGGAGTTGGATCCCCTCCAAGATCTTGAAACACCAGCAGTAGACTACCTGCATTCTACAATCACCCAAGCCTTTAAGGAAGCTGTTTCTCACCTTCAAAGGGCTAAAGAACAATACAAGAAAGGAGCAGATCAACATCGGAAGGAAGCCCCTCACTATCAAGTAGGGGATCAAGTCTGGTTATCCACTAAATATTTATCTCTAAAAGGGCCACGCACATTCAACCCAAGATACCTTGGACCCTATTCCATCACTACCATAGTAAATCCAGTAGCGGTCAAGTTGGACTTGCCCCCGCACATGAAGATACATCCGGTCTTCCACGTCTCTCTATTAAAACCCGTGCAACCTCAAACCCGACTAACCAAATCTCCAAAACCTATCCTAGTTGATGGAGAACTCGAGTTTGAAGTCAAAAGCATTCTGGACTCCAAGATCTCCAAATCTAAACTATTCTACCTAATTGACTGGAAAGGCTACGGCCCCCAAGAGAGATCCTGGGAACCTGCTGAATATGTCCACGCTCCTCGCCTAATCAAAAGATTTCACCGAACATTTCCTGACAAGCCAAAACCCCCGGAGAAGCCCGGTTTGGGAGGGGCCTTGAGGGGGGGTACTGTCATGATCTCTGCTTCCAAAAGGTCAGGGTTTTCCCAACTCCCTTGGAAGCAGATCCATAACCCAGGTTCCGAGTGCCAACCAGTCCCAATTGGGACCTTTTGGACCCAGTCCTGGCGCCAGTGGCACCAGGCTCATAAATATGCCCAGTCCCAGCGCTGGAAGCGCCGGGCTCATAATGCTTGGGTGGACTTACCTGCAGCAGACCATGCTGCTTACTTGCCTGCCAGTTGAGCCTCTGATCCTCTTCTGTTTGGAACTACTTTTCCTGTTGGGTGGGGCTGGAGCCACTCCCTAGATTCAGAACACTGGAACTCTTCTGGAAGGCAGGAACTCTTTTCTTACCAGGAACTCTTTTCTTACCTAGGCGTGGCTGTGGAAGGAGACACCTAAGCACTACAGGAGGCTATTTAAACCACACCCGGTGGATGAATCTTGCTTTGCGTTATTCTGCACCCTCTGCAGCAGAACGCTCATCGTGTCTTCTGCATCCGGTCCTGGGCCTAAGGAAAAAGGCTTACCATCCTGAATCCAGTCTTCAGCAACACCTATAAAGACAAGAAAGAACAGGTTAGCATTCCGGCATCTGAAAGGCAAAGGCTTACCTACTCTTCGTGCGCTCCGGAGGTCTTCACACTGCATTCCGGCATCTGAAAGACAAAAGCTTACCAACTCTTTGCACGCTCCGGAGGCCGTCGGCGCTGCATCCCGCATCTGAAAGACAAAACAAGGTGCGTTTAAAGACATTGGGGAACTTTAATACTCACGTGCCAATACTCCTTTCACCATCCAACCCAGTGGGTATTCCGGCACCCTGCAGCCGCTCCGAACTTGTACCTGCAAAATAAAAAGACAGTTTGAGCGCATCGTGAAGCTGGCAACAAGCTCTTACTTACGTGCTTCCAGGCGCTTCTATTCCTCACACGGGCTCCATCTTCAACTCACTTCAGCCCGTCATCCACCATCGCCGGAACCCTGCAAAACAAGAGACATCATTATTAAAGACTTTAAAGACATTTGAGTTACTCGAAACTTACCGTTCGTGCAGTAAACGACGGACAGCAGTCCTCTGAAGTCAAGAGGCCTGCGCTACCTATCCAGTGAGGAAACTGGTTACAGCACCCTGCCCCGAGGCGGATGGAGAGCTCGGCATTCACTTACCTAAGGTGAGAGCGTTAACCTTTGGGGGTCTACAGGAGAGGAGAAGAGGAAAGAGATAGGGACACCCCAATAACCCCAGTTCATTAACCCCCATATTTTCTATCTGCAGACATCTTACTCTACACGTCAGGCATACAGTGCACAGAGGTCCAGCCCAAAGAGCCAACCGGGTGCTGCACATCACCTTTGAAGATACGGTAGTCGCCCAGTCAAGACCGGCGCCTCTGCGAGAATCAGGTGAGCGTTACACCAACAGGCCAGGGGGGAAACCATAGGGGCAGGCCGGGCTGCTCAGACCAAGACATGTGTCCCTGGGGCAGTCATGTCATCTGCTGCCCCGAACAGCCGGGTGTTGGCAAGTGCAGGGGCAGATGCACCCAACAGCACCCCGGTTGTGAGTCTGCCAACCAGGACCGTTGCGGCCAACCACCCTGCCACAGCTGATGTTGCTGCGCAGAGTCCATTAGTGGGTACCCAGCTGCCACTGACACAAGTCAGGCCTCTGGTCATCCCTCCACCTGCCACTCCCTTGGCTCAATCCACCGAACCCACTGGCCATGCTGGTCAGGGCGGCATTAGCCAGCCAGGGTCTGCGCCACAGTCCAAGAGGAGGAAGGTTGCACCTGCAGCACAGGCTGGGACCCCACACACAGCCACGACCTCCTGCACGTCGAGGAAGAAGCCTTTCTGTAAGCAGGAACTGGACTTCCTCGTGGACTACGTGCGGGGCCACAGCCGTGACATGCTAGTGGGTGCCAATAGTCAGACCCATAGCTGCCCAATGTGACACCCACTGGAAGCATGTTGCGGAACATGTCAGTTCATTCGGCCATGAGGTGCGCACGGCGCAGGAGTGCAAAAAGCGTTGGAATGACATCAAGCGCAGCACTAAGGCCAAGCGTGCCTCAAATTACAACTTGACTCTGGTGACTGGCGGTGGGCCTGCACCAGAGGAGGAAGAACTCACTCCGCATGAGGCTCTCGTTGCGGAGTTCATACCACCTGAATTGGTCGAAGGAGTGGGAGAGAAGCTGGACTTTGATGCCCAGTCCAGTGAGTGTTGATGCGTGTTTGTTGAGGACGTGTGTGTTTCACTTGTGGAATGTGTTGTGCATGATTGCTGCTACATGTGACGTGTACATGGTTCTGATGTGTAAGTAATGCAATGCTACCGTCATGCATGTCTCCTCCGCCTGCATGTGGGACTCCATGTAGGCATGCTCCCTTGGCCCTCCTCTGCCACTCTGCACCCCAGTTCCACCTTTGCACTGGTCTGCTCCAATCTTGCCAATGTGTACTTTCTTGTTCATGTGTCCTGTGTAGATGCTAACTTCCAGCGTGGAATCTGCCAGACATATGCCATGTGGTACAGCCTTAGTACTCGATGCAGGGTATCTCACTTGTACTGTGCATGGGTCAGATGTCCCGCAGGGACATGAGTGCCCATTCATGCTCCATGTGCATTGCACGCATGCCCCTATGTGTCCTTGACTGGATGATCACTGTAATATAAGTCCTTGGTTACATACATTGCCTGCCATCTCATCAGCCTTCCCATGTCAACTGCGCCTCAGTCCTGCGTTGCACACATGTTTAGGCTCTGACAATCTGTGTTGCTCACAGGCCTCAGCCTGTTCAATGGCCAATGACTCTGTCCAACTCTTGTTGTGTCTTCTTCACACGTGGGCGGCCTCCGGAGTTTCCATCATGTGTCCTGCCCACTGTCCCAGCATCATTTGCAGTGTTGTAATTTGAATCACATGAAGCTGTTGATGCCAGTCAACACTGCCTGTCAATACACAGGTGTATGGTCAGCCTTTTGATACCATGCTAGGCATCCCTGCTTTGGTACTGGGGTGGAGGGGTGCTTGGCTTCTAGGCATGGTACACATTGAATGCACAATGCACGTGATGTCTGATTTTGACATTGCACTGCCTTCACATTTCCTGGCACACACCATGTAGTGCTTGTACATGTAGGTAGTGAGTGGCGTACACATTTTCTGCACTGCATAGACCCACTTCCATGGAAACTGCCACCTTTCAACAGGTCTGATCACAGAAGCTATTCAACGTAGACCCAGCATGCATGCCAGGTCATATGTTGTGTGTCACATGTCTGCCTGATGCCTTTGCTGTCGGTGTGTGTGTGTGTCGTGTGCTTCTGACATGTGTATTGACCTTTTCCTCTCTATTTTTCAGGTGATGACGCAATGGAGGCAGAGGATGGTGTTGTCATGCCAGACACAGGGTTGGTAACGCCACATCAACCCGGCACTAGTGGGGGTCGTGGGGTGGTAGGCCACGAAAACCCCCAAGTGCTGCAGTCCATCTTGTCTCTGGCTGCCTATGAGTCCAGCCTTGATGACGACTCTGACGTCCATGTTGAGTTGGATGACCATCAAGTCCATGTGTCAGGGGTGAGTGATTCTGATGTGGACACTCCTCTGTCTGCGACCCCTGCACTGAGGGATCAGACAGTCTTGGTTCCTCCGCCAGTGGTGGATCGGGACGCAGGGTCACCCTCCACACCAGTCACTGATGTGCCTGGGACATCACGTCGACGGGGGCATGTAGTTGTGCAGCCGCAGGCGGTACCAACACAGCGAGGACCCCCGGTCCTTGGGTCCCGCAGGGGTCAAGCCCGGCAACGCGGTCGCCGCGCGCAACCGCTGTATACTGAGTGGGAGCAAGACATGACTGCCAATTCCGAACGGCAGGGGGCAGCAATGGAGAACATCGCTGAGAGCATGGAGCGTGTGGCCCGATCTGTGCTCCCCACTGCTAGGCAGGTGCTTCTCCAGCAGCAGGCGGCACGGTCCACAGCCCGCTCGCTCAGGCTGGGCATGGCGGCCTCAGACAGGGTACGCCAGGCTGAAATGTCGTCTCTGCGTCAAGCAATTGCTGCTCACGCAGAGGCGCACATGGATGCCTTGAGGGAGGAGTATGCTTCCCTCAGATCCACTCTGGGTGTCCTTATGATGTCCCAGAGGCAGCAGGCAGAGGAGAGGTTTGCACAGCTTGAGCGTACCATCTCGGCTGAGCTACAGGCTTGCCGGGAGCTGCAGCGGTTGTCCAGCCAGGCCTTGCAGGAGGAACTCCGTGTTACACGTGCTACCTTGCAAGAGGAAGCACGTGTATCACGGGAGGTTCTGCATGCAGACCTACGCCACATCGCCACACAGAACCAGGCTCACCCATCCGGCAGACTTGCTGCCGACGAGGGGCAAGCTGCGGCTAGGCATGGCCAGGCTACTGTGCCACGTCCTCCTTTCCAGGATGAGCCAGACTCCGACGACCATCTATCTCCCACATAGGTCGGCTGTGCAGGCGTTGAGCCCATGGAGGATTTTTTTTTTGGCTCAGCATCATCGCATGTGGATGTTGAGCAGCACCCTGTACCTCCCCCCTCCTGGGTGCCTCCCCTCCCCCCCGGGTCGTATGTGGCCATTTTTGATTTTTCTTTTAGTTTAGTTAGTTAAGTTTCTGTTTGATAGTTAGTTTAAATAGGTAATGTAGGTTTTCCATAGTTAGTGTAATTAGTTAATAGTTGATTTAGTTTAAAATTGCTAGTCTATTGTGCTTTCATGTGACGGTCCGGTGCTTTGTGGCTTTTGAAGGCATACACTGTCTGTTCCAGCTGGGCCCTTCATGGTTGTCTTCTGTATGTGTTTGCTGCTTGGGTTCCTTGACTCACATATGCCACTCCTGCCTCCCTTATCCATGGGCTCGCAAGGATGGTTCGGTGTTACAGCATTTTACACAAGGGCATTGGACTGTCATATCTGTGGCATGTCTGGTGCTGTGTGACTTGTGTTGACACCCCTAGTGGGGATGATTTAGGTGTCATTGTCCACTGTTCAGCTTTTGCTAGATGGGGTGTGTCATGATTAATGTGGACATTGATTGCTATGCATTGTGTAGTATGTTTCATATCTTTCCTGTACATGTGCTTGTTGCAATTCATGCTGTAGATAGTGTTCCACACTTTGGAGGTGAAAGACGGACTGATGGTGTGATTTGTGATGTGACTCTCTGACATGGTCAAGTAATGAGATGCCTGATGAGACACACACAGATGACTTTGAAGCATTAATCATGTGTTTCATGCCCTTTCTGCAGGGGGATGAGCCTACAGAGCACCTTTGCCAGCAGACATGTCCCATTGGACGACGGAATTCTGGACCCGTTTGTTGGTGCCCACATGCACATGTGTGGAGAAGCAGAGGCACAGTGATTGCAGACCCACATCCTAGAACTGCTGAAATGTTCCAAGGAACTCCAGGCAAGGTGAGCATCACAGTGGGGCCACGACACAGCAAAGCTTGCACCAGGCGAGTTGCACATGCAGGCTTAGTCACAGCACTGAGGGTGAGCTTAGACGAATATTGGTGTTGAAGCACACAATGCAACTCAGATGTGTTTGTGGACTGATGGCTGCTGATAGTAGGGTTGTCTGGGACACATGCAGGGGCAGTGGCACATACCCTCCGGTACACCAAGGTCCATTGAGGCACTTGTATCAACCATGTAGCCTTCCGAGACATGGAAAGGGGCAGCTCACAGGGACATGCAGCAAGGGACATACTCGGGTGCAGTGCATGTCTTTTCCACGTACTTCATGATAAATGCACTGCCAACTTTGTTTCGGTCATGGTGGTACGCATGTCTTGCTATATGGGTCTGTCTGCTTACCCAGGGAACATTGCATGTTGTGTGAATTGTGACACATTGGTGTTCCATTTGCCACGCACCCAGCAGCGGCTGCCTTACTGCATTGACTGTGTATGACCAGTCACAGGGGTGATGTTATATATGGGTACGAAGCATCAACCACAGATTGTCTGTTTGTAGAGTAGTCTGTTGCTATGGGGCATGTTTGGTGTTGTGTTTTTGTGCAATTGGCACGTACAGGTTGTTGACTGTGTCTCTCTTTACAGCATTGCAGTGCTCCTGTAACCGGACCTGAGGGTGCGCAGGCAGGAGGCCAGCACTCAAAACCAGAGCTAAGTGTCTTGTTGTTTTTCTTACAAACTGCTCTGCATAGGCTTGCTGGGGAGTGTACTGATGCATGGATGTATGTGTGGTTCAATTTGGTATGTTTTTTTCTCCCTAATCACCCGTGATCCTATGCAATTTTGAAACCTGTACCCTCTACCCAGTGTTCCTGCTTCCCGTGCCTATCCAAGCAACGTTCCCTGACCCTCTTTCCCCACTGGGGTTGCGGATGCCTGTGTAAGCCCCGAACTTGCAAGCGCCAAAACCCTAGAGGGGGTGGTTGGTTCGTACCACTCCTGAGCCTGGACTACAGAAGGCCATGACAATGATGTCCAAGTCTGTTTGGATTGTGTATGTGTTCATGCAGGTTGTACATTTTCGTGCATTCCCTAGTTTCATGTGTCATTCCTCCTCCCCTCTCCTGCCGCTCATTCCAGTCATCCAGTGTGTCAACACCTGTCCCGACTGCATATCCCTGAACCTCCTTCCCCACCAGGGTCTCAGGGGCCTGTGTGAGTTTGACCTTGCAGGCACCCGGGACATGGTGGGGGTGGTTGTTTCGTGACACTCCCGCGCCTGTACAGGGGACCTCTGACAGTACACATCCATTCATGGTGCATCATCCTATGTCATGTACCACACATGTCTCACATCCTGTCGTGACATTGTTTTGCTGTGCTACCTTGGTTGTTGCATCATTGTGGTAGTACTTGGCCTTTGTGAGGTACTGCTACGTCAAGTCATCTACTGGAGGGTGTTTGGGTTCATTTTTATGCCTTGGATTTTGTGATTTCGGAAATGAGTGTGGATTCAGAGGGTTAAGGCATCTTTTTACACACAAGGTGGGAGATGGTGACGAAGGGTAAAGGTGATCCTGTGGCCAGGTGGAATTGAGGTTTGGAGGCTCCATGACCCAGGTGCAGTTGTTCAGTGGGTCATGGTCATTTGTGAGGGAGGGGGGGGTTGTTGTTGATAGTTGCCTTGCCCTGCAGTGTGATGGGAACTCTGACATAGTAATGGTGGTATCCTATGTACATGTTGTGTTCTGCTGATCAATGCCTGTTCATGTGTTGTGTTTTTCTTTCAGGTGCGAGGGGATAGTTGTGGTTTGACATGCTGGGGTGTACACATGGTGGATGTTCACATGTGATGTGTAGGGAACACTGATGGTCACTTGAGTGCACATGCATATGTGGAGTGCATGTCCTTGCAGAACCACACACTTGCACTCTGATGCACTACATGTACTCCCACCCTTGCATATACACGTGTACACTGTTTGCCTTCTGGTGCCCACTGTGTCCCGGCAGCACATGTTCTGTGACCGATCATGGATCCAGTACATGCCTAATTTGATGTTTAACGTGGTCTGTCACTTAGATGTGATGCTCAGGGTGTGCATCACACACAATGGCTGTTCACTGTGCTGTGCGCTGAGCAGTGTGATGCAGGAGTAGGACACTGCACACATGAGCTGCAGTGTTGATTTTGCAATGCATAATGTGCATGTAGACAGGCATTCATTGTGATGTTACGTCTACGACAGTTGTAATGCATTTGGAAATGACTTATTTTGGGTGTGAGGTTGTTGTTCTGTCATTTCATCTGATTCCGGGTCAGGCAGCAGTGTCCGATGCCACTGTGCACTTAGGACATGGCAATGTGTACCTTATCGTTACTGCATTGGTGTATGGGTATTGCTTGCCATGTCATGTTGATGTTTGGGAGGGTTTGAGTGACATGACAGTGATGGCCATGGCCTGGTTTGCAGGTGTGTGTGCACACCTTGCATGTCCGTGTCATCCGCTTCTCAGAGCAACTAGCTGGGGGTAGATTTCTCTCCGCAGCAGGGCCCTCCCCCTGGAACAGACTTCCGGCCTGACTTGAACTTGAGGGGAATCATCTCCAGTTCTGGAAGCACCTCAAGACCTTCCTCTTTGCTTCTGCTTACTGTCTGCCTCTCCCTTGCAGAATTCTCCACTGGAACTGCACAGGAGCTGCAACTGGGCCACTCTCACCGACCTCGGTCCCTGGCCCAGCCACTCTCCACTTGCACTGCCTTCCTGGCAACCCCTGCACTGCAGTACTGTCTCTCTATCCCTACAGCCCTCCCTTCCCAGCACTTGTCTGCACTTACCTTTGTAGTTGCCACCAGGCGACCTATGTATTATTTTTTTGGGCTACTTCCCCTGTACTGCACTCCCCCCCACCCTTCCCCTTGCACTTTTCCCATTCCCCCTACCCCTGCACTTGCACGATCCCAATGACACCTGGCCTAGTAGTACCGTTCTCTGTGTTCCCTTGTTCCCCCCTCCCTGCCTCATTGCGCCTTGGAATACTTGTGTATGGCCCATATCATGTCATATGTCATATGTGTGCCTTTTGGTCACACAGGATAGCTTGTGTTTAAGTAGCTAGGGATGCAGACGATGTGGCACTTCCATGGCAACTATCTCAGGGTGGTAAGGTTGTGACAGTTGAGTGTCTCTTTGTCATCATCGATTGTCACCGGGTATGTGCCAGGCCTGTGTGCACTCCGCAGGGGTGGGAGTTTAGGTGAAAAATGTGGCCACAAGCTGGGTCTGGGCTTCCTCGCCACGTGCCCTGTCCCCTCCCATGGGCAGCGCCTGTGGTTGGGGATGTGGGGGCACCACCATGTCCACCGGGACGCCCTGCCGTGTTGCAAAATTGTGCAGGACACATGCTGCCACAATGATCCTGCACACTACTGGTGGTGCATAGAGTAGTTGCCCACCAGAGCGGTCAAGGGAGCGGAAACGTGACTTGAGCACTCCGAATGTGCGCTCCACTATGCCCCTGGTTGCAATATGGGTGGCATTGTATCTTACCTGGGGTGGTGTGGTGGGGTTCCAGATTGGCGTCATCATGTGGTTGCTCAGAGGGTAGGCACTGTCCCCTGGGGAGATGATAATAGTTGAGATTATTAGGGTTTGGATATTTGTCTGTGTGTGACTTGCATGCATGTGCAAGGGCATTTGTACTGACCTAGGAGCCATGTGTCCCCATGCTGCCCAGCTTCCAGGGCCCGGCTCAGGGCGGACATTCTGTATATGAATCTGTCATGGGTGGAGCCAGGGTAGTTTGCATAGACAGAGGTGATGATTCCCTTTGCATCACATACCACCTGTACATTGATGGAATGCCAGTGCTTGCGGTTTCGGTAGATGTGCTCAATGGCCCTAGATGGACGTAGGGCCACATGGGTGCAATCTATGGCACCAAGCACTTTGGGGAAGTGTGCCACCCTGGAAAAATCCAGGACAACGGCCTGCCTTTCTGCGGGTGTTCTGGGCATGTATATGTGCCTGCGGACTGAGGGGTGCGCTGTCATGATTGCCAGTACCTGGTGTAGGCAGCGTGACTGTGTGGCCTGTGAGACCCCCCCCACTATGGCAGTGGTCCGCTGAAATGACCCAGTGGCCAAAAAATGCAGGACATTGAGCAGCTTCTCCAAGGGGCTCAATGCTTGGGAGCAAAGGGTGGGGGATGTGAGGTCATCTTCCCACTCTCTGACCAGGTCTAGGATGATATGGGGTGGAAACCTATACCTGCCATAGGCCTGGTCATCAGGCATCCCAAAAAGGCTTGTCCGTGGTGCGAAAATGCGTGCCCTGGCTATTCTCCTCCTCCTGCGGTGTCCCACGATCAGTGCAGCGACAAATGGGGCATTCATCGTAGCTGTATATACGCGTTTGTTGTTTGCGTGCACTTTTATGCTGTGCGCGGGGACGCTTCCGCCTGCCTTCGTGTGGCAGACGCGTTGACGCCTGTGCACGTCTTTTGCCGTGCGCGGGTTTCCCGTATTCGGATACGGTCCGAGTGTCATCGCGTGTGATCGGAGGGGAGTGTGCGTACACGCAACTGGCCTGGGTACGTGTGTTTCGGGGTGCGCGGGAAGTTCCACACGCGATTAGCCTGGGTACGTGTGTTCCGGGGTGCCGGGAACTTTCACACGCGATTGGTGGAAATCCACGTGTGTTCTGTCATCACGTGCAATGAGGGAAACACCTGCACGCGTCACGTCACAGACGCGCTAAGGGCCTTTGGTCCAATGAAATCGCATATGCGTGCTGCCGTGCATACGCGCATGGCCCTTTCCTCGTATTACACGTGGACGTGCAGTTTCCACGCGCGCTGAAATGCGCATGCACGTCTGTATGCGTCACGTCACAGGGGCGCTTGCGCTTGAGGGGCCTTCTGTCCAATGAAAATGCGTATGCGTGCAGACGCGCTTACGCGCTAAGGGCCTTTCCTCGAATTACACGCTGACGTGCAGATTTTTCACGTGCCAAATCACTCCGTATCAAGACCACGCTCCTGCCCAGAAGGCCGAACTACTGCCCCTCAGAGCCCCGAGCACGCTCCCACCTGCCATCTGCTGCTGCCTGACTGCCTGCTGCCCATGTGCACTGCCATTTGCTGCCTGCACATCAGCCAGGGGTGCTGTTGCTGTGACCACCCCTGCTGGAACCGAAGACTCCCGACTGGGATTCCATCGCTCCACAGCCCAGCCCCAGGACCCAGTTGCCCACCCACTCCTGCCTCTGGGGTTGTCATGTCGGGGCAAATACCATCTGTGACCACTGACAACCCCCGGCCAGAGAGGCAGAGGGGCACCAGCTTCAGTGCCACCGAAGTTGGTGTCCTGGTGGAGCAAGTCCTGGGGCAGTATGATGCCCTCTTCAGAAGTTCCCGCGCCGACAAGGAAGGACGGACTCGGATCTGGACTGACATCGTGACTGCCATCAACACGGAGGGGGTGGCAGTCCGCGACTTACAACATGTCAGGAAGCGCTGGGAGGACTTCAGGTCCAGGACCCTGAACAAGGCCCGGCGCCTCTTGAAGGCAGCGGATGCCAAGGGGCACCGGGGCCACTTGTCGGAAGAACAGATGAGGGTTCTGGAATGCATATCCCCAGCGCTCCACGTCCAGGTCCTAGAGAAGCAGACCCGTCTGGAGTCGAGCGGTGAGTGTACATGCATCCTGATTGTGAGCAGTGCGTGTGGTGATTATTCAGTATTGTGCAGGTTGCACATCTGTTTGTATGGGGTCGAGTATGGGTGGGGGTGTACAGGGCCGTGGGGCTGACACATGCAAGGGCTGTGATGTGTGAGACATGGATGGTGCTTGTGTGTGTAGGCTTGCATGCCAAATGCAGTTGTGTGGGCACACATGTTTGGATGAATGTGTATGTAAGTAGACATGTCCGTGATGTCACGCATGTATGTTGTTTTCGGCTGCATGTGTGGTGCACTTCCTGTGTTGCATGTGATGTCTGGCTCACCTTTGCCTGCTCATGCTGTTGTATGTGTATGGATGGTGGTGGCAGTTGCGATATGGCTGTGGTATGGCTAATGTGTGCGAGTTGTAATGACATGTGTGATGGGGATTGTGATGACATGTCTGAGGTTTGCCAATGCCACTCATGTACAACTGTCATGTGTGTATGTGTCCATTGTACAGTGCCCTGATGCCTGTGTTTTGTTTCTCCCTGTCTGCAGCGTCAACTGATGAAGAGGGCGGAGAAGGTGCTGTGGAGCACAGCGGCGGGGATCCGACCGCCAGCCGGAGACGCAAGGCCTGGCTCCCCTCCCAGGTTGTCATCTCGTCGGGGAGTGGGGAGTCCGGTGCCGCGTCCCAGGCCGCAGCTGCCGGGGGGAGGTCCAAGAGGCGGAGGTTGGAGTTGGACTCCTCGGCAGCAGAAGGGGCAGCTGGGACCCCACAGGGCCCAACAGGGGAAGATGGCACGGAGTCATCCAGGTTGGTGGGGGGTTTGGTGGAGGAGGAGGCCGTGCAAGCACCACAGACGGGGTCTGGAGGTGGGGATCCCACTGGTGCTAGTGGTGCAGTGCAAGACCAGGGACAGGAGGCAGCACAGGCCGCCGCGGAGGTGCCTGTGTGCAATCCTGTCCCCGATCCTGTCTCTGCATCATCTTGCACCAGCAGGGATGCCTACGTCCAGACCCGTTTTCAGGCAGGGGATGAGCTCACGTCAACTGGCCTTCCTCTGCCTGCGGACGTGGCTATCCAGGTCCGGGTTGAGCCTGTCCTGGCTGGTGTGGCGTTGCGTCAACGGGCCATGCGAGGTGACCTGCAGTCTTTTCATGGAGAGACTGCACGTCATCTCGAATGGCTCGTTGACCACGTCAGCCTGCTGGGACAGGTCACCCAGGCCGGATTCCTCCGTCTGATGGGGCTTGCTCCGACCCCCTCCTCAACTGGACCCCCTACGCGCCAGTCGTCCTCTGTGCCATCTTCTCACCCATCAGTCACCTGGGTGCCCTGTGGTGCTGCCTCTGACGGTGCGGCCAGGCTGGTGGAGGAGACATCCCTGCCACCATCGGGAGTCGGACGTCCAGCAGGGGTGGCCACATCTACGACTGCACCCCAGCCGGCGGAGGATGTGCAGGCAGCAGGAGGCAGTGCACGGGCAGAGGCAGAGCAGCAGCAGCAACATGGTGGGAGCCATGAAGGCTCGGGGCCTTCGACATCGGAGGGGCAGGCATCGGCCGGAGGGCAGGAGGACCCAGGACAGAGAGTGTCTTCCGTGTGGCAGCGGTTGGGCCACGCCATAGATGCGGAGCGGCAGCGGGCGGAAGAGGCAGGGCTCACAATGGTCAGGGCGGAGAACTCCATGTGGAGGGCTCTGAGGCGGGCCGAGTACCTCGAGGCAATCCGCAGGGGTTTGGAGGTGGACACGGCGACGGCCCTGCGGACCCTCGGGGCCATGGAGGAGGACCGCCTCCGGGACATTGAGGAGGAGTTCGATGATGCCCTGGCCCGTAACATCCACAAGTGAGCTGTGAAACTAGCCCGCTGCCCTTGTACATAGTTTCTAGGTAGTGTTAGGTTTCATTTTTGTTTTTATTTTATTTGGACCTTTCTGACATTGGCCACATTTTTGTATATAGTTTTTTTTATTAGTTAGTGTAGTTAGATAGGTTTCCTTTATTTTGTTGGGATAATGGACCCTGGATTGTTCCCATGTACATAGTTGACAGTTGGATTGTATTTTATTTTTCTATTTTTGACCATGGAGCAATGGCTTTCTTTTTCATTTCCCATTGGATTTTGTTTTGTGGACATCGACTTTGGACATTACTTTGGATTTTTGGTTTTGCTTTTTTTGACAGACATGCTTCTTTTCATTTTTGTACATTCACGTTTCTGTTTCTTCTTTTTTTATTCTATTGATGTTTCCTTTAATACATATTTTTTTTGGTGAACTTCAATGTGTGGTATCTCATTGGTTTCATGCATTTCATGATATGTGTTTTGAGATTCACTGACACTCATTGGGTGTATATGAGGGAAATGTGTTTGTTTCGGAACTTGCAATTGGTGTTCTGTGATGTAATTGCAAATTATGAGTGGGTGGATGCAATACTCGGGTGGGTGTTTTGCATTTGGAGGCTGACCATAGGGACCAGGGATTTAGATTGTGATGACATGTTGGCTGGGGAACATGAGTTGCACATGGGTGGGGGCCTGCTGGCAGGTGCCCCACAGTGCTGGGGGGTGGGGGTGGTGGGGAACATGAGTTGGACATGGGTGGGGGCCTGCTGGCAGGTGCCCCACAGTGCTGGGGGGTGGGGGTGGTGGGGAACATGAGTTGGACATGGGGGGGGCCTGGTGGAGGCTGCCCCTGCACTGCTGGGGGGTGGGGGTGGTGTGAGACATGGGTGTGGGCCTGGTGGATGCTGCCCCTGGTGGCTGGGGGGTGGGGGTGGTGGGAGACATGGGTGGGGGCCTGGTGGTGGGTGCCCCTGCACTGCTGGGGGGTGGGGGTGGTGGGAGACATGAGGGGGGGCCTGGTGGAGGCTGCCCCTGCACTGCTGGGGGGTGGGGGTGGTGTGAGACATGGGTGTGGGCCTGGTGGATCCTGCCCCTGGTGGCTGGGGGGTGGGGGTGGTGGGAGACATGGGTGGGGGCCTGGTGGTGGGTGCCCCTGCACTGCTGGGGTGTGGGGGTGGTGGGAGACATGGCGGGGGCTGGTGGAGGCTGCCCCTGCACTGCTGGGGGGTGGGGGTGGTGGGGAACATGAGTTGGACATGGGTGGGGGCCTGCTGGCAGGTGCCCCACAGTGCTGGTGGGTGGGGGTGGTGGGGAACATGAGTTGGACATGGGTGGGGGCCTGCTGGCAGGTGCCCCACAGTGCTGGGGGGTGGGGGTGGTGGGGAACATGAGTTGGACATGGGTGGGGGCCTGCTGGCAGGTGCCCCACAGTGCTGGGGGGTGGGGGTGGTGGGAGACATGGGTGTGGGCCTGGTGGATGCTGCCCCTGGTGGCTGGGGGGTGGGGGTGGTGGGAGACATGGGTGGGGGCCTGGTGGTGGGTGCCCCTGCACTGCTGGGGTTGGGGGTGGTGTGAGACATGGGGGGGGGCTGGTGGAGGCTGCCCCTGCACTGCTGGGGGGTGGGGGTGGTGGGGAACATGAGTTGGACATGGGTGGGGGCCTGCTGGCAGGTGCCCCACAGTGCTGGTGGGTGGGGGTGGTGGGGAACATGAGTTGGACATGGGTGGGGGCCTGCTGGCAGGTGCCCCACAGTGCTGGGGGGTGGGGGTGGTGTGAGACATGGGTGTGGGCCTGGTGGATGCTGCCCCTGGTGGCTGGGGGGTGGGGGTGGTGGGAGACATGGGTGGGGACCTGGTGGTGGGTGCCCCTGCACTGCTGGGGGGCCGGTGGAGGCTGCCCCTGCACTGCTGGGGGGTGGGGGTGGTGGGGAACATAAGTTGGACATGGGTGGAGGCCTGCTGGCAGGTGCCCCACAGTGCTGGGTGGTGGGGGTGGTGGGGAACATGAGTTGGACATGGGTGGGGGCCTGCTGGCAGGTGCCCCACAGTGCTGGGGGGTGGGTGTGGTGGGGAACATGAGTTGGACATGGGGGGGCCTGGTGGAGGCTGCCCCTGCACTGCTGGGGGGTGGGGGTGGTGTGAGACATGGGTGTGGGCCTGGTGGATGCTGCCCCTGGTGGCTGGGGTGTGGGGGTGGTGGGAGACATGGGTGGGGGCCTGGTGGTGGGTGCCCCTGCACTGCTGGGGGTGGGGGTGGTGGGAGACATGGGGGGGCCTGGTGGAGGCTGCCCCTGCACTGCTGGGGGTGGGGGTGGTGGGGAACATGAGTTGGACATGGGTGGGGGCCTGCTGGCAGGTGCCCCACAGTGCTGGGGGGTGGGGGTGGTGGGGAACATGAGTTGGACATGGGTGGGGGCCTGCTGGCAGGCGCCCCACAGTGATGGGGGGTGGGGGTGGTGGGAGACATGGGTGGGGGCCTGGTGGAGGCTGCCCCTGGTGGCTGGGGGGTGGGGGTGGTGTGAGACATGGTTGGGGGCCTGGTGGAGGCTGCCCCTGGTGGCTGGGGGGTGGGGGTGGTGTGATACATGGGTGGGGGCCTGGTGGAGGCTGCCCCTGGTGGCTGGGGGTGAGGGTGGTGGGAGACATGGGTGGGGGCCTGGTGGTGGGTGCCCCTGCACTGCTGGAGGGGTGGGGGTGGTGTGAGACATGGGTGGGTGCCTGGTGGAGGCTGCCCCTGGTGGCTGGGGGGTGGGGGTGGTGGGGAACATGAGTTGGACATGGGTGGGGGCCTGCTGGCAGGTGCCCCACAGTGCTGGGGGGTGGGGGTGGTGGGGAACATGAGTTGGACATGGGTGGGGGCCTGCTGGCAGGTGCCCCTGGTGACTGGGGGGTAGGGGTGGTGTGAGACATGGGTGGGGGCCTGGTGGAGGCTGCCCCTGGTGGCTGGGGGTGCAGGGGGACATGCGTTGGGGGGGAGTAGTGCAAGTTGACATGTGGGTTGGCTGGTGGGCATGGCCATGGTTGGTGGGGTGCCTGCATGACATGTGCTGGGTAGGCCCCTGTGGTGTGAGCCACCTGCAGGGGCCGTGGAGGGTGTATAGGGAACACCTGGGAGGACCCACACGTACAATTCACGTGTGCTGCTCCCCGCGCACCCCTGGTACCCTGTTGATATCGCGCACACCTGTAATACACGTACCCTGATGGAATTGCGTGTGTAACTTCCCGCGCAACCCCGAAATACATGTACCCCGCTCAATCGCGTGTGTAACTTCCCACGCACCCCCGAAATACACGTACCCCGCTCAATCGCGTGTGTCACTTCCCGCGCGCCCCCGAAATACGCGTAGCCCGCTCCCCCAGGCCCGATCGCGTGTAAATGTTCACGCGAACCCCTGAAATACACGTAGCCCGCTACCCCAGGCCCGATCGCGTGAAGAAGTTCACGCGAACCCCTGAAATACACATAGCCCGCTCCCCCAGGCCCGATCGCGTGAAGAAGTTCATGCGAACCCCTAAAATACACGTAGCCCGCTCCCCCAGGCCCGATCGCGTGAAGAAGTTCACGCGAACCCCTGAAATACACGTAGCCCGCTCCCCCAGGCCCGATCGCGTGTAGAAGTTCATGCAAACCCCTGAAATACACGTAGCCCGCTCCCCCAGGCCAGATCGCGTGTGTGACTTCCCGCGAACCCCCGGAATACACGTACCCCGCTCAATCGCGTGTGTAACTTCCCGCGCAACCCCGAAATACACGTGCCCCGCTCGAGCAATTGCTGTATGTTGTCACTTTTGTAATGCGCAGGGACGCTACCGCCTGCCTTCGTGTGGCGGACGTGTATCGGCTTGTGCGTGTCTTTCGCTGTGCGTGGCTTTGCCCTATTCGATTCCATGAATACGTGTGGTTCGGGTGCGTGTGGGCGTTCCGTCTGCTTCCCTGCAGTTCATCCCCAGTTACGCCCTTGTTTTAGCGAGTTGTTCCCCATTCCGCGCGTTACACCCCATGTTCCGCCCACTTTCTAGTGTATGCGCCGAGGTTGTGCGCTTTCACTGTGCGCGTCGCGCACATCTTTCGGGATGTTGCAGTGACGTGTGCGCCATGCACGGGTTTGGCGCACATCCCGAGGTAAACACGGGCAGGGACTTCCATGAATCGCACGCGTGCGCATGCGCCTGTTTTTTTCCGCTTGCGCCTGCTTGCGCGAAGATTTTCGGCGCACGTTTGTTCCATGAATCGGCCCCTGAATGTCATGAGGCAGCATACATGACTCAGGTGGGGTGCACAACATTTTGTACTGCAGTGGAATTGTATGAGGTTCCTAACTATTCAACTGGGCAATATTGCAAAGTGTCTTTTTTTTTCATTTGCACCCTGTGACGAATTGGATTCTGCCTCGCAAGTGTACAAGGAGGAATCGGGGTAACATGACCCACTCAGCCCTCACACTTCTACAAAACGAAACATAACACAATCATTAATATAAAAAAGGGACATTAAAGAGATACACCGCCTTCGCATTTTGTGGTAATGTTGGGCGATGGAAAGCTATGATCTAAAGAGGGGATATAAAGGTGAACCAGCAGTGTCCCAAACAAGCCTAGAGTTGGCTAGGGCACTCACCACATTGAATGTGAACTTGTGAAGTGAGAGTAATTTTTCTGATTTCAGAAGGCTGCTCTAAAAACCTGGCCAGCCTGTGAGTTCATATTAAGGGCTCGGTCACAGATGATTCCCAGGTTCTGCACCTTAGATTTCATCAATATGATTTCTCCAAATAAGGTAGAAGGCCACAAATGTAATGTTTTCCCACTAGTTTAAGAAAACGTGCACGCTCAATAAGGAAGTAGGGCCTCCGATTAGGATGCATTGCATTTGAGACATTTTGTCCCATCTAAAAGACAAGGGTCACATGTTCTTGTGTCTCCCATTTTGATCTGATGTTGGTGGTCTGTGGACGCTCACCTAACTCGGAAATATTATGAGAAACTCAAACCCCAGTGACTTTACGATTATTGACACGAAAAGGTGCTCCAGCGGCTACCCCATAGAACTCTGATTCCAGCTCCTGCTGGAGGAGGCTGGACTGCCGAAGACCCTCTCCCTGCAGCCACCTCATGACGATCCGTGGATCGAAACATGTTGCCACTGTGTCAACAGCAATGAAGTATACAACTAAATAATATGAACTACGGTTAAGATGAAGAGATTATTTCAAATCAAGATGACGTTTCTGTCATTTATATGTGAATGAGAATGAGCACTCCCTGCATTAGATGTCTTTCTGGTAATAGATGCGAGCGGCAGGAGCATCGTTAACCTGGTCACGGAGAGGCTACTCTTCGGGTCGCCATTTGCAGGAGGATGGCTTACATCTATGCAGGAGCTAGTGTGGACACAAAGACCGTTTTACACTTGAGTCAACAGAAAATAAAGCAAAATAAAAAACGTGCATTCACTATCAACAGGCGGTTAAAATAAATGAGGAACAAGGCGATGCATCTAGGCCACAGGTCCTCGATTAGGAAACATGCATGTCATTATTGTGATGTGTAAAATCAGGCAATATGCCCGTAGCTTCTATCCTAATTAACAAAGTAATGGCCACGTGTGTGCACCTTTGGCCTCCTAAGAGCAGGCTAATATTTCAAGCAACAGAAGCCTTGATTAAAAAAGAAAAAAAAGGAAAATACTTGTGCATAAATACAATCTAATCATTTTAAAGAGAAGCTGTTATCAGTTTAATGATTTTTTCTTTCATGCAGCCAGAAAGCCATTAGATGTATATTGCTTTCTTTGATGAAATCACCAGATTTTATTATATGTTTTCCCTGCTTCGGCATGTTGGTTCTCATTACGCAAATATTGCTCCCAAAATACCATGCTGGTTAATAGGGTATAATACTGCCTACTTTGCATGTCTGTGCATTCAGCATATGGCTTCCTATTACCATCACCCAGTTACAATATTGAAATATGCTTTTAATATAGCAGGGCTCTCGGTTTTGAAATTAGAAATATATGATTAACCGTGTGGCCCTGGAACGCATCCGGATACGCGACATGCTATAAGCAATACTGGCACATGCAGTACACTGCAGAGTGAATGCCACCTGCTATTCGTGTGTAACTTACTCTCACTGGTTCAAATCCTGACTGTGCCGACTCAGTCCTCCATCCTTCCAAGAGTGATTAACAACACCTAATATTACACTGCTTAGATATTGCTTAGTTACTGGAGGGAACTGGTTTGATGAGATAAAGCAAAAAGTGACATTATTCATTACTATGCAAGAGCACGTTTCATAGGGAATGGGAAAATGAAGAAAAACAACAGTAATTTGCACCATGCACTTTCCCAGAAAGGATATTGTTTCTGTGAGAGGTCAGATGGGATTTGTTGGGACTTTGAGCAGGTCATTATGACGTGCATTCTACAGTTGTGTGCATGGGACCGGCAGTTGGTGCGAACAGTGCAGTGGTGTGTCCAGGGAGCGGCCTGGGGTGGCATGTGCCACCCACACAATCTGATTGGCCACCCCAGGTTGCACCACATTATCCTAAACTGTGATCATCATGTGTGTGTGCGCTCGTACTTCATGCCACCCTTGCAAAAGTCAGTGCCCCACTTGCGCCACCCCATTGAAAAGAGTCTGGGCATACCACTGGAACAGTGACAGGGAAAGAAAAGTGCGATATAAATGCAAAGCGACATAAACGCAGAAATGACATCAAATCAAGTAAATAAAGAAAATGTTAACAGGATTTCAGTGGGCACAGTGCCTTTTTCCATCAACGGCTGGTGCCACCGGACCTTAAATACGTTGTAGAAATAAAGCATAGTGAGTGCGCGTGTACTAACCTGTCTCTTTTTGTAAAAAGGATCTAACGTTGGTATGCTACGGCGATAATCGTGATATTTGCAGGTTGTTTGTATTTGCATTGTACTGTTATATGCTCTGCTTCTAGTAATGCTAATGTTACAGTTGTCTTTTAATTCTGTTTTACTCATTGTGTAACTTAATGTTTACTTACACCAGTGACCCGTGTTGATATATACCTGACATCCCTTAGTCGTAGCGACCATTTTTCAGTTCACACCCCTATCCTTTTCTAATTCAGGGCCACATCTCCCAGCATGGTTGTGGGGCCGTTTTCTGTCTATCGCCATTGCCACACGAACAAGGAGACTCATATAGATGAGCATATAAAGGCCTATATAAATGTTAATAAATAATGCATAGGTGAAAGGACATGGCGAAGCCTGCTAAAGCCTGCTGTCCTTTGAGTGTCATGCTTTGTGTCAAGCTGCTCGTTTCTCCACAGGCTACACCGTTTGTTCTATTCCTGTCTGTGTTGTTCCGCTCACCCAGTGCTAATCCTTTGTCATTCCAATAGTGTGCACTTCCAACCATTACCCCTACGAAAACACTCCATATTCCTGCAAACAGACCACACATCTACTAAATACAACACCAACTCCCGTCTACCACAACTCTAAAATCAGACAGCAAAATTCGCACCTCCTCCAATAACTCACACAGTCAAAACACACTCAGCTCAAACTCCATGCAAAAGGAACACAAAACAACCCATACACACACACACCAGAATGTCCACCACCCCATACCATCTTAGAAGCAAAACCAAAATACACTGACCGTTTTTTTCCAAACTGGAACTACAGACAGAACAGCAAAAGCACACTTGCACTCTGCCTCTCTTCCCACTAACAAACCCACTCTTCCTCTCTTTCTTTTCAGATTTGCCAGATCATTATCTGTCTGTATTCTCAGCCTTCTCTAGCTCGGCCTGCTTCCTATTCTAACACTCACTTTCCCTTGGTACCACCACTGTGCACACTTGTGCCATTGGATCTCTTCACTTTTTGACCCTGTTCGTTCCCCACCCTTTGTGAGGTATGGCTGAAATAATACTCAAGAATCTTAATTGTTTGAGGAAAGGTCACTTTAGCAGGTGTGATGAATTGAATTCTGCTTTCCAGGAGTACAAGGATGAATAGGAATAAAATAGCCGGCGCAGCTCTCACACCTCAACAAACCAAAACACAACAAAATCATAAAGATAAAACAGGGACAGTTAAGAGATATACCTCCTTCACCTTTTGCTGTAACATGGGTCAAGGGAAGGCTATGCTCTTAAGAGGGGTGTGAAGGTGAACAAGTAGTGACCCAAATAACATAGTGTCACAGTCCAAAATAAAGTGAATGTCCAATCAAGCTTCTATAGAAAATATATATACTGAAATTAAACACCCCATCTGCAGTAGAACAACGAGAAAACACTGTACAAAAGTCCACCACAAGGATGAACAGAGAAGATGTGACAGACTGAGGAATGTAGCACTCTGAGTGTAGTTCCAGGGTGATAGTTACATTTTTAGCCACAAAAAGGATATCATAGCTGAAAACAGGAGGGATCGGGACCTAACCAGTCTCTTGTGTCCAAGTGGACATAGGGGGGAAATTCAGGGTCACCAGTACATGGATTCAGTTCTTGGTGGATTGAGGGAGTCAGACCCGGTGTTGAATGTTGATGATAGCGGATCAAGCTCAGTTCGGGCACGTTCGAGCGTGTGTGCCCAAGCGGCGACTATGCATCGAGTATGAGCAAATGCAGTTCCTCTGTGTGATTGACGGTTACTATCAAGGATGCAGGTTGGTGCGATCCCAGGATCCCTTCACAGTTGGGTCAGACTGAGTCAGTCTTTAGCCACTGGGAGGGGTCGATCAGTGACGTACAAGGCTTTGAGTTGGTGGGCGGCAGTCGTCAAATTGGTGATAGTCGGAGCATCGATGTACAGGTCGATGAGGCGTTGGTTCAAGGGCTAGCTGGATCGAGCCATGGTTATAACCCCCGGTCAGAGTCAGCATGTTACTCGCCAGTAATTTGGTTCAGGTGCCGGCATTGAGCAGTCTCTTCAGGCCTAGCAGGTGACAAGGTGTTGCTAGGACATGATGCAGCAACGAGCTGATTCGAAAGCAAGCAAGAGTTCAGATTGGTGGAGGATTTCAAAAGCCAGCTATGTTGCCTGCCCTTCCATTCAAGATGTGGAGAACACAGAGTGCCCAGTTTGGTGCGGTAGAATAGAAAGCTTTGGCTGGTCTGGCCCTGTGTTGCTGTGAGGCCCACTGAGAGGGACTGAAGGACAGGATAATTCCGTTCATGATCTCCTTTCCCAGCTCAAGGGATAGCGGTGCACAGTGGTAGGTCCTGAGCCACAGAAAAGGTCACCCCTCATGTACCCTGGGAGTGAGTAGAAGACAAATCTTCATACGACGGCCCTTTATTCACATTAGGCTGAGGGCTTTGGAAAGTATAACTTTCCCAAAGGAAGTCCAGTGAGTTCTTAATCATATCTGCGGCCTCAAAAACATCTGAGAGGATCTGAGAGAATTTGTTTCTGAGCTGTTTTACCCTGAGCCTGTATCCCCAGATCCTTGGGTTGAATATGTCTGGTTAAGATCTTACACATCTGGCCCTGAATGGTAGTCCTGCCTGTTGTACTCAGTGCTGCTGATATACAGCAAACCCTGTATGGCGGATGTCTATCCTCAATGTCCACCTAAACTGTGTTTCCTTTGATGGTAACCTTAGTGTCTATTTAAGTCACTTGCGACCGGAGTACAGGATTATTTCCTGTCTTCCCTTTCCACTCACAATTAGGAGGATTGTCTGTCCATAAGCATGTCTCTTTCAGTTGTAAGCATTGCCTAATTTCTCACCATAAGTTCGCTGCTATATAATTCAGTTCTTCTTACATGTTCACTGCATATTAGCTCTATTTGAAATGTGATCATAAATTCACTAAAATATAAGGACATATTAAAATCACAGATACAAATATATAATATTCATATACAAGTCATCATAAAATGAACAGAAAGATTTATATTGTAGCCTTCGATAGGTTTGAGGAATGTTGAAGTGTTTTTCTTATATTATTACTCAGCAAGAATCAAGACAGAATACCAAAGATTTGAAGGCAGGGAGGCATGTTCTAATATTGGTTAATTTCATTATTGGGATCAGATATTGAAAGTGTACATTTGCATAACTTGGCCAAATAATTATCAAAGGTAAGCCCAATTCGATTCTAGACGTGCAAAAAGGGCAGTAACTGTTTGATGTGTTAAGGGTTTCAATCAGGCAATACAACTGGGTCTCGCCTAGTATGTAGTGCGCACTGAAATATTTATTTGTGTCTATAAGTTCAATATTCTGAATGATATACCAATCATATCACGCCCTTCTCAAAATACCCCCCAAGGTCACAGTGGATCAGGAATCAGGCTAGTTTGTAAAGGTAAATATGTATTTATTTATGTAATATTCAAATCACACATACATTTTATATATATATATATATATATATATATATATATATATATATATATATATATATATATATATATATATATATATATATATATATATAGTGGCCAACTTTTGGTGAGGTTTGGTCCAGGGGGGGCAAAGTTATAGGGGGTCCCAAAATATTTTTTTTCCCATAGACATAATGGGAAAAAACTTTGCTCACGCCTACAGCCCAAACCGCTGGTTGGATTTACACCAAACCTGCAGCAGGTGTGGCGGCTTGGTCCCAAAAGCGTGTAAATCCGTCAAGTAGTTTTAAAAAAAAAAGACAAAAATGTAAGTGAAAAAAATTAGTGATATCTGTGTCTGCTTCGCGGACACACTTCCCTGTTTGCTCCGCGGACAGGACGGGGATTGGGCAAGCGACTTGCGTGATGTCCGCGGACATCTGATGAGCTCTCCCATTGGCTGTAGTAAAGTGTGCAGTGCGTCTTATTTTCAGAGACGCCCGCCATCTTGGTTTATTGTTTGTATATTGGCATCTGTGGCAAGCTCTGCAGTGACTTCAGACTTCACAAGTGATTATCAAAACGGAACAAGCAAAAATTCGATGCGATAGGGCCTACAATGGGGCTGTGTGAGGATCATGTTGATTACACTTCCTGAAAGTATCAGGCTGCTGCAGACTTGCAGGAGACACGCCATCGGTACACGGTGGCATGCGGAGGACCGAGGAGCGGATATCCCTTCTCCCCACCCCCGCTCATTACCCGTGTCTCCCTCCTGTACCCCCTAGCCCCCGCTCATTACCCGTGTCTCCCTACTATACCCCCCCACCCCCGCTCATGCCTGTGTCTCTCTCTTGTTTCCCCCCAGCCCCCGCTCATGCCCCGTGTCTCCCCTGTTCCCCCCCACCCCCGCTCATGCCCCGTGTCTCCCTCCTGTTGCCCCACACCCCCCGCTCATGCCCCGTGTCTCTCTCCTGTTACCCCCACCCCCGCTCATGCCCCGTGTCTCCCCGCTGTTGCCCCCTGCCACCCGCTCATGCCCCGTGTCTCATTCCTGTTACCCCCCACTCATGCCCCGTGTCTCTCTCCTGTTATCCCCTACCCTCCTCTCATGCCCCGTGTCTCTCTTCTGTTGCCCTCCCACCCCCGGTCATGCCCCGTGGCTCCCTGCTCTTGCCCCCCACTCATGCCCCGTGTCTCTCTCCTGTTACCCCCACCCCCCTCTCATGCCCCGTGTCTCTCTCCTGTTACCCCCCACCCCCTCTCATGCCCGTGTCTCTCTCCTGTTGCCGCCCACCCCCAGATCATGCCCCGTGTCTCCCTTCTGTTGCCCCCCACCCCCGGTCATGCACTGTGTCTCCCTGCTGTTGCCCCCCACCCCCGCTCATGCCCCGTGTTGCCCCCCACCCCCGCTCATGCCCCGTGTCTCTCTCCTGTTGCCCCCACCCCCTGCTCATGCCCCGTGTCTCTCTGCTGTAGCCCCCACCCCCGCTCATGCCCATGTCTCTCTCCTGTTACCCCCCACCCCCACTCATGCCCCGTGTCTCCCTCGTGTTCCCCACACCCCCAGCTCATGACCTGTGTCTCCCTGCTGTTGCCCCACACCCTCCGCTCATGCCCCGTGTCTCCCTGCTGTTGCCCCCCAACCCCCGCTCATGCCCCGTGTCTCTCTCCAGTTACCCCCCCTCTCATGCCCCGTGTGTCTCTCCTGTTACCCCCCACCCCCCTCCATGCCCTGTGTCTCTCTCCTGTTGCCCCCCACACCCTGCACATGCCCTGTGTCTCCCTGCTGTTGCCCCCCACCCCCCGCTCATTCCACGTGTCTCTCTCCTGTTACCCCACACCCCCCGGTCAGGCCCCATGTCTCCCTGCTGTTGCCCCCAACCCCCGCTCATGTCCTGTGTATCTCTCCTGTTACCCCCCCACCTCCCTCTCATGTCCCGTGTGTCTCTCCTGTTGCCCCACACCCCCCGGTCAGGCCCCATGTCTCCCTGATGTTGCCCCCAACCCCCGCTCATGTCCTGTGTCTCTCTCCTGTTACCCCCCCACCTCCCTCTCATGCCCCGTGTGTCTCTCATGTTACCCCCACCCCCCTCTCATGCCCTGTGTCTCTCTCCTGTTGCCCCCCGCCCCCGGTCATGCCCCGTGTCTCCCTGCTGTTGCCCCATCCCCTGCTCATGCCCCGTGTCTCTCTCCTGTTGCCCCCACCCACCTCTAATGCGCCGTGTCTCTCTCCTGTTACCCCACACCTCCCTCTCATGCCCCGTGTGTCTCTCATGTTACCCCCACCCCCTCTCATGCCCTGTGTCTCTCTCCTGTTGCCCCCACCCCCCCAGTCATGCCCCGTGTCTCCCTGTTGTTGCCCCCATCCCCTGCTCATGCCTCGTGTCTCTCTCCTGTTTCCCTCACCCACCTCTCATGCCCCGTGTCTCTCTCCTGTTACCCCCACCACCCAGTCATGCCCCATGTCTCCCTGCTGTTGCCTCCCACCCCCCGCTCATTACCCGTGTCTCCCTACTATACCCCCCCACCCCCGCTCATGCCTGTGTCTCTCTCTTGTGTCCCCCCAGCCCCCGCTCATGCCCCGTGTCTCCCCTGTTCCCCCACCCCCGCTCATGCCCCGTGTCTCCCTCCTGTTGCCCCACACCCCCCGCTCATGCCCCGTGTCTCTCTCCTGTTACCCCCACCCCCGCTCATGCCCCGTGTCTCCCTGCTGCTGCCCCCCGCCACCCGCTCATGCCCCGTGTCTCATTCCTGTTACCCCCCACTCATGCCCCGTGTCTCTCTCCTGTTATCCCCCACCCCCCACTCATGCCCCGTGTCTCTCTTCTGTTGCCCCCCCAACTCCCGGTCATGCCCCGTGGCTCCCTGCTCTTGCCCCCCACTCATGGCCCGTGTCTCTCTCCTGTTACCCCCACCCCACTCTCATGCCCCGTGTCTCTCTCCTGTTACCCCCCACCCCCTCTCATGCCCCGTGTCTCTCTCCTGTTGCCGCCCACCCCCAGATCATGCCCCGTGTCTCCCTTCTGTTGCCCCCCACCCCCGGTCATGCACTGTGTCTCCCTGCTGTTGCCCCCCACCCCCGCTCATGCCCCGTGTTGCCCCCCACCCCCGCTCATGCCCTGTGTCTCTCTCCTGTTGCCCCCCACCCCCTGCTCATGCCCCGTGTCTCTCTGCTGTAGCCCCCACCCCCGCTCATGCCCGTGTCTCTCTCCTGTTACCCCCCACCCCCACTCATGCCCCGTGTCTCCCTCGTGTTCCCCACACCCCCAGCTCATGCCCTGTGTCTCCCTGCTGTTGCCCCCCAACCCCCGCTCATGCCCCGTGTCTCTCTCCAGTTACCCCCCTCTCATGCCCCGTGTGTCTCTGCTGTAGCCCCCACCCCCGCTCATGCCCGTGTCTCTCTCCTGTTACCGCCCACCCCCACTCATGCCCCGTGTCTCCCTCGTGTTCCCCACACCCACAGCTCATGCCCTGTGTCTCCCTGCTGTTGCCCCACACCCTCCGCACATGCCCCGTGTCTCTCTGCTGTAGCCCCCACCCCCGCTCATGCCCGTGTCTCTCTCCTGTTACCCCCACCCCCACTCATGCCCCGTGTCTCCCTCGTGTTCCCCACACCCCCAGCTCATGCCCTGTGTCTCCCTGCTGCTGTTGCCCCACACCCTCCGCTCATGCCCCATGTCTCCCTGCTGTTGCCCCCCAACCCCCGCTCATGCCCCGTGTCTCTCTCCAGTTACCCCCCCTCTCATGCCCCGTGTGTCTCTCCTGTTACCCCCCACCCCCCTCCATGCCCTGTGTCTCTCTCCTGTTGCCCCCCACACCCTGCACATGCCCTGTGTCTCCCTGCTGTTGCCCCCCACCCCCCGCTCATTCCACGTGTCTCTCTCCTGTTACCTTACACCCCCCGGTCAGGCCCCATGTCTCCCTGCTGTTGCCCCCAACCCCCGCTCATGTCCTGTGTCTCTCTCCTGTTACCCCCCCACCTCCCTCTCATGCCCCGTGTGTCTCTCCTGTTGCCCCACATCCCCCGGTCAGGCCCCATGTCTCCCTGCTGTTGCCCCCAACCCCCGCTCATGTCCCGTGTCTCTCTCCTGTTACCCCCCACCTCCCTCTCATGCCCCGTGTGTCTCTCATGTTACCCCCACCCCCCTCTCATGCCCTGTGTCTCTCTCCTGTTGTCCCCCGCCCCCCCGGTCATGCCCCGTGTCTCCCTGCTGTTGCGCCATCCCCTGCTCATGCTCCGTGTCTCTCTCCTGTTGCCCCCACCCACCTCTAATGCCCCGTGTCTCTCTCCTGTTACCCCCCACCTCCCTCTCATGCCCCGTGTGTCTCTCATGTTACCCCCACCCCCCTCTCATGCCCTGTGTCTCTCTCCTGTTGCCCCCACCCCCCCAGTCATGCCCCGTGTCTCCCTGCTGTTGCCCCCATCCCCTGCTCATGCCTCGTGTCTCTCTCCTGTTTCCCTCACCCACCTTTCATGCCCCGTGTCTCTCTCCTGTTGCCCCACACCCCCCGGTCATGGCCCATGTCTCCCTGCTGTTGCCCCCCAACCCCCGTCCATGCCCCGTGTCTCTCTCCTGTTACCCCCAGCACCCAGTCATGCCCCATGTCTCCCTGCTGTTGCCTCCCACCCCCCGCTCATGCCCTGTGTCTCCCTCCTGTTACCCCCACCCCCTTCTCATGCCCTGTGTCTCTCTTCTGTTGTCCCCCACCCCCAGTCATTCCCCGTGTCTTCCTGCTGTTGCCCCCCAGCCCCTGCTCATGTCCCGTGTCCCTCTCCTGTTACCCCCACCCCCCGGTCATGCCCCGTGTCTCCGTGCTGTTGCCCCCCACCCCATCTCATTCCCTGTGTCTCTCTCCTGTTCCCCCTACCCCCTGCTCATGCCTCATGTCTCCCCTGTTCCCCCCCACCCCGCTCATGCCCCGTGTCTCCCTGCTGTTGTCCCCCACCCCCCGCTCATGCCCCGTGTCTCTCTCCTGTTACCCCCCACTCCCCTCTCATGCCCTGTGTCTCTCTCCTGTTACCCCCCACCCCCCTCTCATGCCCCGTGTCTCCCTGCTGTTGCCCCCACCCCCCTCTCATGCCCCATGTCTCCCTGCAGTTGCTCCCCTCCCCACGCTCATGCCCCGTGTCTCTCTCCTGTTAGCCCCCACCCCCCTCTCATGACCCGTGTCTCCCTCGTGTTCCCCCTCCCCCTGCTCATGCCCCGTGTCTCCCTGCTGTTGCCCCCCCACCCCCCTCTCATGCCCCCTGTCTCTCTCCTGTTACCCCCCACCCCCCTCTCATGCCCCGTCTCTCTCTCCTGTTGCCCCCCACCCCCTTGTCATGCCCTGTGTCTCCCTGATGTTGCCCCCCACTCCCGCTCATGCCTCGTGTCTCTCTCCTGATACCCCCCACCGCCTGGTCATGCCCCGTGTCTCCCTGCTGATGCCCCCCACCCCGATCATTCCCCGTGTCTCTCTCCTGTTACCCCCCACCCCCCTCTCATGCCCCGTGTCTCTCTCCTGTTGCCCCCACCCCCCGGTTATGCCCCATGTCTCCCTGCTGTTGCCCCCCACCCACCGCTCATGCCCGTGTCTCTCTCCTGTTACCCCCCACCCCCCGGTCATGCCCCATGTCTCCCTGCTGTTGCCCCCACCCCCTGCTCATGCCCCGTGTCTCTCTCCTGTTACCCCCCACCCCCCTCTCATGCCCCGTGTCTCCCTCATGTTCCCCCCACCACCCGCTCATGCCCCATGTCTCCCTGCTGTTGCCCCGCACCCCCCGCTCATGCCCCGTGTCTCCCTGCTGTTGCCCCCCACCCCCTGCTCATGCCCCAGGTCTCTCTCCTGTTAACCCCACTCCCCTCTCATGCCCTGTGTCTCACTCCAGTTACCCCCACCCCCTCTCATGCCCCGTATCTCTCTTCTGTTGCCCCCTCCCCCGATCATGCCCAGTGTCTCCCTGCTGTTTCCCCCGACCCCCTGCTCATGCCCCGTGTCTCTCTCCTGTTACCCCCCACCCCCTCTCATGCCCTGTGTCTCTCTCCTGTTACCCCCTTCCCCCCTCTCATGCCCCGTGTCTCCCTGCTGTTGCGTCCCATCCCCGGTCAGGCCCCGTGTCTCCCTGCTGTTGCCCCCACCCCCCGGTCATGCCCCATGTCTGCCTACTGTTGCCCCCCACCCACCGCTCATGCCCGTGTCTCTCTCCTGTTGCCCCTCCCCGCTCATGCCCTGTGTCTCCATGCTGTTGACCCTCACCCCCCGCTCATGCCCCGTGTCTCTCTCCTGTTACCCCCCACCCCCCTCTCATGCCCCGTGTCTCCCTCATGTTCCCCCCACCCCCCGCTCATGCCCCATGTCTTCCTGCTGTTGCCCCGCACCCCCCGTTCATGCCCCGTGTCTCCCTGCTGTTGCCCCACACCCCCTGCTCATGCCCCAGGTCTCTCTCCTGTTACCCCCCACTCCCCTCTCATGCCCTGTGTCTCACTCCAGTTACCCCCACCCCCTCTCATGCCCCGTATCTCTCTCCTGTTGCCCCCACCCCCGATCATGCCCTGTGTCTCCCTGCTGTTTCCCCCCACCCCCCGCTCATGCCCCGTGTCTCTCTCCTGTTACCCCTACCCCCCTCTCATGCCCCGTGTCTCTCTCCTGTTACCCCCCACCCCCTCTCATGCCCCGTGTCACTCTCATGTTGCCCCCCACCCCCCGGTCATGCCCCGTGTTGCCCTTCTGTTGCCCACCACCCCCCGGTCATGCCCCGTGTCTCTCTGCTGTTGCCCCCCACCCCCCTCTCAAGCCCCGTGTCTCCCTCATGTTCCCCCCACCCCCGCTCATGCCCCATGTCTGCCTGCTGTTGCTCCGCACCCCCGTCTCATGCCCCGTGTCTCCCTGCTGTTGCCCCCCACCCCCTGCTCATGCCCCGTGTCTCTCTCCTGTTAACCCCACTCCCCTGTCATGCCCCGTGTCTCTCTCCTGTTACCCCCACCCCCTCTCATGCCCCATATCTCTCTCCTGTTGCCCCCACCCCCGATCATGCCCAGTGTCTCCCTGCTGTTTCCCCCGACCCCCTGCTCATGCCCCGTGTCTCTCTCCTATTACCCCCAGCCCCCTCTCATGCCCTGTGTCTCTCTCCTATTACCCCCCACCCCCCTCTCATGCCCTGTGTCACTCTCATGTTGCCCCCCCACCCCCCGGTCATGCCCCGTGTCTCCCTTCTGTTGCCCACCATCCTCCGGTCATGCCCAGTGTCTCTCTCCTGTTACCCCCACCACCCTCTCATGCCCCGTGTCTCCCTCTTGTTCTCCCCACCCCCGCTCATGCCCCGTGTCTCCCTGCTGTTTCCCCTGACCCCCTGCTCATGCCCCGTGTCCCTCTCCTGCTACCCCCAGCCCCCTCTCATGCCCTCTGTCTCTCTCCTGTTACTCTCCACCCCCCTCTCATGCCCTGTATCTCTCTCCTGTTGCCCCCCACCCCCGGTCATTCCCTGTGTCTCTCTGCTGTTGCCCCCCACCACCGCTCATGCCCAGTGTCTCTCTCCTGTTACCCCCACCACCCTCTCATGCCCCGTGTCTCCCTGTTGTTCTCCCCACCCCCGCTCATGCCCCGTGTCTCCCTGCTGTTGCCCCCCGCTCATGCCCCGTGTCTCTCTCATGTTGCCCCCACTCCCCGCTCATGCCCTATGTCTCTCTCCTGTTACCCCCCACCCCCCTCTCATGCCCTGTGTCTCTCTCCTGTTGCCCCCCACCCCCGGTCATTCCCTGTGTCTCCTGTTGCCCCTCACCCCTCGGTCATGCCCCGTGTCTCCCTCCTGTTGCCCCCCACTCCCCGCTCATGTCCCATGTCTCTCTTCTGTTACCCCCCACCCCCCTCTCATGCCCTGTGTCTCCCTCGTGTTCCCCCATCCCCCGCTCATGCCTCGTGTCTCCCTGCGGTTGCCCCCACCCCCACTCATGCCCGTGTGTCTCCCTGCTGTTGCCCCCCACCCCTCCTCATGCCCCGTGTCTCTCTCCTGTTACCTCCCACTCATGCCCCGTGTCTCCCTGCTGTTGCCCCCAACCCCGCTCATGCCCCATGTCTCCCTGCTGTTGCCCCCCACCCCCCGCTCATGCCATGTGTCCCCCTCCTGTTACCCCCCACCCCCCGCTCATGCCCCATGTCTCTCTCCTGTTACCCCCCACACCCCTCTCATGCCCCGTGTCTCCCTCCTTGTCCCCCCTACCCATGCCCTGTTGTGTTCTCTTTATACACCATGCCTTCCCTTTCCATGGTGTCCATCTTAGTAAAAGATTGTCCTTCCTACACCGGGACGCCGCAGGCGTTCTGGTTTGGGAAGAACAATCTTTTTTTTACCACCCCGGGTTCCCACTTTGAGAACCTAGGATGCTAGTGGTCTTCATCCATTGAAAAGGACGTTATGGTTACGTTACACTAATAAAAAACTATGAAATTCAATTAAAAAAATGTGTTAAAGGGACGTTATGGTTAAGTTGCACTAATAAAAAACTATGAAATTCAATGAAAAAAATGTTGTTAAAGGGACGTTATGGTTGAGTTGCACTAATAAAAACCTATGAAATTCAGTCAAAAAACTTTGTTAAAGGGACGTTATGGTTCCAAGTAAAACCGACCCCCCCCGGTCATGCCCCGTGTCTCCCTGCTGTTGCCCCCATCCCCTGCTCATGCCCCGTGTCTCACTCCTGTTACCCCCACCCACCTCTCATGCCCCGTGTCTCTCTCCTGTTGCCCCACACCCCCCGGTCATGCCCCATGTCTCCCTGCTGTTGCCCCCCAACCCCCGCTCATGCCCCGTGTCTCTCTCCAGTTACCCCCACCCCCGCTCATGCCCAGTGTCTCCCTGCTGTTGCCCCCCACCCCCCACTCATGCCCTGTGTCTCTCTCCTGTTACCCCCCACCCAAAGGTCATGCCCCGTGTCTCCCTTCTGTTGCCCCCTCCCCCCGCTCATGCCCTGGTCCCTCTCCTGTTGCCCCACCCCCCAGTCATCTCCTGTGTCTCTCTCCTGTTGCCCTTCACCCCCTGCTCATGCCCCGTGTCTCTCTCCTGTTGCCCCCACCCCCTGCTCATGCCCCGTGTCTCTCTCCTGTTACCCCCCACCCCTCTCTCATGCCCCGTGTCTCCCTGCTGCTGCACCCCACCCTCCGCTCATGCCCTGTGTCTCCCTGCTGTTTCCCCCCACCCCCCGCTCATGCCCTGTGTCTCTCTCCTGTTACCCCCCCACCCTCCTCTCATGCCGCGTGTCTCTCTCCTGTTACCCCCCACCCCCCTCTCATGCCCTGTGTCTCTCTCCTGTTACCCCCCACCCCCCTCTCATGCCCCGTGTCTCTCTCCTGTTGCCCCCCGCCCCTGGTCATGCCCCATGTCTCCCTGCTGTTACCCCCCAACCCGCTCTCATGCCCCGTGTCTCTCTCCTGTTACCCCACACCCCCCTCTCATGCCCTTTGTCTCTCTCCTGTTACCCCCCACCCCCTCTCATGCCCCGTGTCTCCCTGCTGTTGACCCCACCCCCGCTCATGTCCCGTGTCTCCCTGCTGTTGCCCCCACCCTCCGCTCATGCCCCGTGTCTCCCTTCTGTTGCCCCCCCACCCCCTCTCATGCCCTGTGTCTCTCTCATGTTACCCCCACCCCCTCTCTGCCCTGTGTCTCTCTCCTGTTGCCCCCCACCCCCCGGTCATGCCCCGTGTCTCCCTACTGTTGCCCCCCACCCCCGCTCATGCCCTGTGTCTCTCTACTGTTACCCCCCACCCCCCTCTCATGCCCGTGTCTCTCTCCTGTTACCCCCCACCCCCTCTCATGCCCCGTGTCTCTCTCTTGTTGCCCCCACCCCCCGGTCATGCCCCTTGTCTCCCTGCTGTTGCCAACCACCCCCCGCTTATGCCCCGTGTCTCTCCTCTGTTACCCCCCACCCTCCGCTCATGCCCCGTGTCTCACTTCTGTTGCCCCCCACCCCCCACTCGTGCCCCGTGTCTCCCTGCTGTGGCCCCCCACCCTCCACTCATGCCCTGTGTCTCTCTCCTGTTACCCCCCACCCCCTCTCATGCCCAGTGTCTCCCTCGTGTTCCCCCCACCCCCTGCTTATGCCCCATGTCTCCCTGCTGTTGCCCCCCACCATTTATCATGCCCGTGTCTCTCTCCTGTTACCCCACCCCCCTCTCATGCCCTGTGTCTCTCTCCTGTTCCCCCCACCCCCTGGTCATGCCCCATATCTCCCTGCTGTTGCCCCTACCCCCGCTCATGCCCCGTGTCTCTCTCCTATTACCTCCCACCCCCTCTCATGCCCCGTGTCTCTCTCCTGTTGTCCCCACCCCCCGGTGATGCCCTGTGTCTCCCTGCTGTTGCCCCCCACTCCCCGCTCATGCCCTGTGTCTCTCTCCTGTTCCCCCCACCCGCCGCTCATGCCCTGTGTCTCTCTCCTGTTGCCCCCCACCCCTGCTCATGCTCTGTGTCTCCCTGCTGTTGCCCCGCACTCCCCGCTCATGCCCCGTGTCTCTCTCCTGTTACCCCACCACCCAGTCATGCCCCGTGGCTCCCTGCTGTTGCCTCCCACCCCCCGCTCATGCCCCGTGTCTCCCTCCTGTTACCCCCCACCCCCTTCTCATGGCCCGTGTCTCTCTCCTGTTGCCCCCCACCCCCGGTCATGCCCCGTGTCTTCCTGCTGTTGCCCTCCAGCCCCCGCTCAGGCCCCGTGTCTCTCTCCTGTTACCCCCCACCCCCTCTCATGCCCCGTGTCTCCCTGCTGTTGACCCCACCCCCGCTCATGTCCCGTGTCTCCCTGCTGTTGCCCCCACCCTCCGCTCATGCCCCGTGTCTCCCTTCTGTTGCCCCCCCACCCCCTCTCATGCCCTGTGTCTCTCTCCTGTTACCCCCCCACCCCCTCTCATGCCCTGTGTCTCTCTCCTGTTCCCGCCAGCCCCTGGTCATTCCCAGTGTCTTCCTGCTGTTGCCCCCCACCCCCACTCATGCCCTGTGTCTCTCTTCTGTTACCCCCCACCCCCAGCTCATGCCCCGTGTCTCCATGCTGTTGCCCCCATCCCCCGCTCATGCCCCGTGTCTCTCTCCTGTTACCCCCCACCCCCTGCTCATGCCCTGTGTCTCTCTCCTGTTCCTCCCACCCCCGCTCATGCCCTGTGTCTCTGTCCTGTTGCCCCCCACCACCTGCTCTTGCTCCGTGTCTCCCTGCTGTTGCCCCCCACCCCCGCTCATGCCCCATGTCTCCCTGCTGTTGCCACCCACGTCCGCTCACGTCCTGTGTCTCTCTCCTGTTACCACCTTCCCCCTCTCTGCCCTGTGTCTCTCTCCTGTTGCCCCCCACCCCCCGGTCATGCTCCCTGCTGTTGCCCCCCACCCCCGCTCATGCCCTGTGTCTCTCTACTGTTACCCCCCACCCCCCTCTCATGCCCGTGTCTCTCTCCTGTTACCCCCCACCCCCTCTCATGCCCCGTGTCTCTCTCCTGTTGCCCCCACCCCCCGGTCATGCCCCGTGTCTCCCTGCTGTTGCCAACCACCCCCCGCTTATGCCCCGTGTCTCTCCTCTGTTACCCCCGACCCTCCGCTCATGCCCCGTGTCTCACTTCTGTTGCCCCCCACTCGTGCCCCGTGTCTCCATGCTGTTGCCCCCCACCCTCCACTCATGCCCTGTGTCTCTCTCCTGTTACCCCCACCCCCCTCTCATGCCCAGTGTCTCCCTCGTGTTCCCCTCACCCCCTGCTTATGCCCCATGTCTCCCTGCTGTTGCCCCCCACCATTTATCATGCCTCGTGTCTCTCTCCTGTTACCCCCACCCCCCTCTCATGCCCTGTGTCTCTCTCCTGTTCCCCCCACCCCCTGGTCATGCCCCGTATCTCCCTGCTGTTGCCCCTACCCCCGCTCATGCCCCGTGTCTCTCTCCTATTACCCCCCACCCCCTCTCATGCCCCGTGTCTCTCTCCTGTTGTCCCCACCCCCCGGTGATGCCCTGTGTCTCCCTGCTGTTGCCCCCCACCCCCCGCTGATGTCCCGTGTCTCTCTCCTGTTCCCCCCACCCGCCGCTCATGCTCTGTGTCTCCCTGCTGTTGCCCCGCACTCCCCGCTCATGCCCCGTGTCTCTCTCCTGTTACCCCACCACCCAGTCATGCCCCGTGTCTCCGTGCTGTTGCCTCCCACCCCCCGCTCATGCCCCGTGTCTCCCTCCTGTTACCCCCCACCCCCTTCTCATGGCCCGTGTCTCTCTCCTGTTGCCCCCCACCCCCGGTCATGCCCCGTGTCTTCCTGCTGTTGCCCGCCAGCCCCCGCTCAGGCCCCATGTCTCTCTCCTGTTACCCCCACCCCCGGTCATGCCCCGTGTCTCCCTGCTGTTGCCCCCCACCCCCCTCTCATGCCCCGTGTCTCTCTCCTGTTCCCCCACCCCCTGCTCATGCCTCATGTCTCCCCTGTTCCCCCCACCCCCGCTCATGCACCGTGTCTCCGTGCTGTTGCCCCGCACACCCCGCTCATGCCCCGTGTCTCTCTCCTGTTACCCCCACCACCCAGTCATGCCCTGTGTCTCCCTGCTGTTGCCTCCCACCCCCCGCTCATGCCCCGTGTCTCCCTCCTGTTACCCCCCACCCCCTTCTCATGCCCCGTGTCTCTCTCCTGTTACCCCCACCCCCGGTTAGCCCCGTGTCTCCCTGCTGTTGCCCCCCAGCCCCCTCTCATGCCCAGTGTCTCTCTCCTGTTCCCCCACCCCCTGCTCATGCCTCATGTCTCCCCTGTTCCCCCCCACCCCCCTCTCATGCCCCGTGTCTTCCTGCTGTTGCCCCCACCCCCCTCTCATGCCCGTGTCTCCCTGCTGTTGCTCCCCACCCCACGCTCATGCCCGTGATTCTCTCATGTTAGCCCGCACCCCCCTCTCATGCCCTGTGTCTCCCTCGTGTTCCCCCACCCCCTGCTCATGCCCCGTGTCTCCCTGCTGTTACCCCCCACCCCCTCTCATGCCCCGTGTCTCTCTCCTGTTGCCCCCCACCCCCTTGTCATGCCCCGTGTCTCCCTGCTGTTGCCCCCCACTCCCGCTCATGCCTCGTGTCTCTCTCCTGTTACCCCCCACCCCCTGGTCATGCCCTGTGTCTCCCTGCTGTTGCCCCCCACCCCTGATCATTCCCCGTGTCTCTCTCCTGTTACCCCCCACCCCCTGGTCATGCCCTGTGTCTCCCTGCTGTTGCCCCTACCCCCGCTCATGCCCTGTGTCTCTTTCCTGTTACCCCCCACCCCCTCTCATGCCCTGTGTCTCTCTCCTGTTGCCCCCCACCCCCCACTTATGCTCTGTGTCTCCCTGCTGTTGCCCCGCACCCCCGCTCATGCCCCGTGTCTCTCTCCTGTTACCCCCACCACCCAGTCATGCCCTGTGTCTCCCTGCTGTTGCCTCCCACCCCCCGCTCATGCCCCGTGTCTCCCTCCTGTTACCCCCACCCCCTTCTCATGCCCCGTGTCTCTCTCCTGTTGCCCCCCACCCCCGGTCATGCCCCGTGTCTTCCTGCTGTTGCCCCCCAGCCCCCGCTCATGCCCCGTGTCTCTCTCCTGTTACCCCCACCCCTCGGTCATGCCCCGTGTCTCCCTGCTGTTGCCCCCCACCCCCCTCTCATGCCCCGTGTCTCTCTCCTGTTCCCCCCACCCCCTGCTCATGCCTCATGTCTCCCCTGTTCCCCCCCACCCCCGCTCATGCCCCGTGTCTCCCTGCTGTTGCCCCGCACAACCCGCTCATGCCCCGTGTCTCTCTCCTGTTACCCCCACCACCCAGTCATGCCCCGTGTCTCCCTGCTGTTGCCTCCCACCCCCTTCTCATGCCCCGTGTCTCTCTCCTGTTGTCCCCCACCCCCGGTCATGCCCCGTGTCTTCCTGCTGTTGCCCCCCACCCCCCGCTCATGCCCCGTGTCTCTCTCCTGTTACCCCCACCCCCCGGTCATGCCCCGTGTCTCCCTGTTGTTGCCCCCCACCCCCTTCTCATGCCCCGTGTCTCTCTCCTATTCCCCCCACCCCCTGCTCATGCCTCATGTCTCCTCTGTTCCCCCCAACCCCCTCTCATGCCCCATGTCTCCCTGCTGTTGCCCCCACCCCCTCTCATGCCCCGTGTCTCCCTGCTGTTGCTCCCCACCCCACGCTCATGCCCGTGTCTCTCTCCTGTTAGCCCGCACCCCCCTCTCATGCCCTGTGTCTCCCTTGTGTTCCCCCACCCCCTGCTCATGCCCCGTGTCTCCCTGCCATTACCCCCCACCCCCCTCTCATGCCTTGTGTCTCTCTCCTGTGTCCCCCCACCCCCGGTCATGCCCCGTGTCTTCCTGCTGATGCCCCCCAGCCCCCGCTCATGCCCCGTGTCTCTCTCCTGTTACCCCCACCCCCCGATCATGCCCCGTGTCTCCCTGCTGTTGGCCTCCACCCCGTTCTCATGCCCCGTGTCTCTCTCCTATTCCCCCACCCCCTGCTCATGCCTCATGTCTCCTCTGTTCCCCCCCACCCCCTCTCATGCCCCATGTCTCCCTGCTGTTGCCCCCACCCCCCTCTCATGCCCCGTGTCTCCCTGCTGTTGCTCCCCACCCCACGCTCATGCCCGTGTCTCTCTCCTGTTAGCTCGCACCCCCCTCTCATGCCCTGTGTCTCCCTTGTGTTCCCCCGCCCCCTGCTCATGCCCCGTGTCTCCCTGCTGTTACCCCCCACCCCCCTCTCATGGCCTGTGTCTCTCTCCTGTGTCCCCCCACCCCCTTGTCATGCCCCGTGTCTCCCTGCTGTTGCCCCCCACTCCCGCTCATGCCTAGTGTCTCTCTCCTGTTACCCCCCACCCCCTGGTCATGCCCTGTGTCTCCCTGCTGTTGCCCCCCACCCCCGATCATTCCCCGTGTCTCTCTCCTGTTACCCCTCACCCCCCTCTTATGCCCTGTGTCTCTCTCCTGTTGCCCCCCACTCCCCGGTTATGCCCCATGTCTCCCTGCTGTTGCCCCCCATCCACCGCTCATGCCCGTGTCTCTCTCCTGTTACCCCCCACCCCACGGTCATGCCCCATGTCTCCCTGCTGTTGCCCCCCAAACCCTGCTCATGCCCCGTGTCTCTCTCCAGTTACCCCCCTCTCATGCCCCGTGTGTCTCTCCTGTTACCCCCCACCCCCCTCCATGCCCTGTGTCTCTCTCCTGTTGACCCCCACCCCCGCTTATACCCCTTGTCTCTCTCCTGTTACCCCCCATCCCCCTCCATGCCCTGTGTCTCTCTCCTGTTGACCCCCACCCACGCTCATGTCCCGTGTCTCTCTCCTGTTACCCCCCACCTCCCTCTCATGCCCCGTGTGTCTCTCCTGTTGCCCCACACCCCCCGGTCAGGCCCCATGTCTCCCTGCTGTTGCCCCCAACCCCTGCTCATGTCCCGTGTCTCTCTCCTGTTACCCCCCCACCTCCCTCTCATGCCCGTGTGTCTCTCATTTTACCCCCACCCCCCTCTCATGCCCTGTGTCTCTCTCCTGTTGCCCCCCAACCCCCTGGTCATGCCCCGTCTCTCCCTGCTGTTGCCCCATCCCCTGCTCATGCCCCATGTCTCTCTCCTGTTACCCGCACCCACCTCTAATGCCCTGTGTCTCTCTCCTGTTACCCCCCCACCTCCCTCTCATGCCCCGTGTGTCTCTCATGTTACCCCCACCCCCTTCTCATGCCCTGTGTCTCTCTCCTGTTGCCCCCACCCCCCCGGTCATGCCCCGTGTCTCCCTGCTGCTGCCCCCATCCCCTGCTCATGCCTCGTGTCTCTCTCCTGTTACCCTCACCCACCTCTCATGCCCCGTGTCTCTCTCCTGTTGCCCCACACCCCCGGTCATGCCCCATGTCTCCCTGCGGTTGCCCCCAACCCCCGCTCATGCCCCGTGTCTCTCCCTGTAACCCCCGCCCCCCGGTCATGCCCAGTGTCTCCCTGCTGTTGCCCCCCACCCCCGCTCATGCCCCGTGTCTCTCTCCTGTTCCCCACACCCACCGCTCATGCCCTGTGTCTCTCTCCTGTTGCCCCCCACCCCCCACTCATGCTCTGTGTCTCCCTGCTGTTGCCCCGCACCCCCCGCTCATGCCCCGTGTCTCTCTCCTGTTACCCCCACCACCCAGTCATGCCCCGTGTCTCCCTGCTGTTGCCTCCCACCCCCAGCTCATGCCCTGTGTCTCCCTCCTGTTACCCCCCACCCCCTTCTCATGCCCCCTGTCTCTCTCCTGTTGCCCCCCACCTCCGGTCATGCCCCGTGTCTTCCTGCTGTTGCCCGCCAGGCCCCGCTCATGCCCCGTGTCTCTCTCCTGTTACCCCCACCCCCCGGTCATGCCCCATGTCTCCCTGCTGTTGCCCCCCACCCCCCTCTCATGCCCCTTGTCTCTCTCCTGTTCCCCCCACCCCCTGCTCATGCCTCAGGTCTCCCCTGTTCCCCCCCACCCACGCTCATGCCCCGTGTCACCCTGCTGTTGCCCCGCACACCCAGCTCATGCCCCGTGTCTCTCTCCTGTTACCCCCACCACCCAGTCATGCCCCGTGTCTCCCTGCTGTTGCCTCCCACGCCCTTCTCATGCCCCGTGTCTCTCTCCTGTTGTCCCCCACCCCCGGTCATGCCCCGTGTCTTCCTGCTGTTGCCCCCCAGCCCCCGCTCATGCCCCGTGTCTCTCTCCTGTTACCCCCACACCCCGGTCATGCCCCGTGTCTCCCTGCTGTTGCCCCCCACCCCCCTCTCATGCCTCGTGTCTCTCTCCTGTTCCCCCACCCCCTGCTCATGCCTCATGTCTCCCCTGTCCCCCCCACCCCCCTCTCATGCCCCGTTTCTCCCTGCTGTTGCCCCCACCCTCCTCTCATGCCCCGTGTCTCCCTGATGTTGCTCCCCACCCCACGCTCATGCCCGTGTCTCTCTCCTGTGAGGCCGCACCCACTCTCATGCCCTGTGTCTCCCTTGTGTTCCCCCACCCCCTGCTCATGCCCCGTGTCTCCCTGCTGTTACCCCCCACCCCCCTCTCATGCCCCGTGTCTCTCTCCTGTTGCCCCCCACCCCCTTGTCATGCCCCGTGTCTCCCTGCTGTTGCCCCCCACTCCTGCTCATGCCTCGTGTCTCTCTCCTGTTACCCCTCACCCCCTGGTCATGCCCCGTGTCTCCCTGCTGTTGCCCCCACCCCGATCATTCCCCGTGTCTCTCTCCTGTTACCCCCCACCCCCCTCTCATGCCCCGTGTCTCTCTCCTGTTGCCCCCCACTCCCCGGTTATGCCCCATGCCTCCCTGCTGTTGCCCCCCACCCACCGCTCATGCCCGTATCTTTCTCCTGTTACCCCCCACCCCCCGGTCATGCCCCATGTCTCCCTGCTGTTGCCCCCCAAACCCCGCTCATGCCCCGTGTCTCTATCCAGTTACCCCCCTTCTCATGGCCCGTGTGTCTCTCCTGTTACCCCCCACCTCCCTCCATGCCCTGTCTCTCTCTCCTGTTGCCCCCACACCCTGGTCATGCCCTGTGTCTCCCTGCTGTTGCCCCCCACCCCCCGCTCATACCCCGTGTTTCTCTCCTGTTACCCCCCCACCTCCCTCTCATGCCCGGTGTGTCTCTCCTGTTGCCCCACACCCCCCGGTCAGGCCCCTTGTCTCCCTGCTGTTGCCCCCAACCCCTGCTCATGTCCCGTGTCTCTCTCCTGTTACCCCCCACCTCCCTCTCATGCCCCGTGTGTCTCTCATGTTACCCCCACCCCCCTCTCATGCCCTGTGTCTCTCTCCTGTTGCCCCCCACCCCCCCGGTCATGCCCCGTGTCTCCCTGCTGTTGCCCCATCCCCTGCTCATGCCCCGTGTCTCTCTCCTGTTACCCTCACCCACCTCTCATGCCCGTGTCTCTCTCCTGTTGCCCCACACCCCCCGGTCATGCCCCATGTCTCCCTGCTATTGCCCCCCAACCCCCGCTCATGCCCTATGTCTCTCTCCTGTTGCCCCCACCCCCCCGGTCATGCCCCGTGTCTCCCTGCTGTTGCCCCCATCCCCTGCTCATGCCTCGGGTCTCTCTCCTGTTACCCTCACTCACCTCTCATGCCCCGTGTCTCTCTCCTGTTGCTCCACACCCCCCGGTCATGCCCCATGTCTCCCTGATGTTGCCCCCAACCCCTGCTCATGCCCCGTGTCTCTCTCCTGTTACCCCCATCCCCTGGTCATGCCCAGTGTCTCCCTGCTGTTGCCCCCCACCCCTGCTCATGTCCCGTGTCTCTCTCCTGTTACCCCCCACCTCCCTCTCATGCCCCGTGTGTCTCTCATGTTACCCCCACCCCCCTCTCATGCCCTGTGTCTCTCTCCTGTTGCCCCCCACCCCCCCGGTCATGCCCCGTGTCTCCCTGCTGTTGCCCCATCCCCTGCTCATGCCCCGTGTCTCTCTCCTGTTACCCTCACCCACCTCTCATGCCCCGTGTCTCTCTCCTGTTGCCCCACACCCCCCGGTCATGCCCCATGTCTCCCTGCTGTTGCCCCCCAACCCCCGCTCATGCCCTATGTCTCTCTCCTGTTGCCCCCACCCCCCCCGGTCATGCCCCGTGTCTCCCTGCTGTTGCCCCCATCCCCTGCTCATGCCTCGTGTCTCTCTCCTGTTACCCTCACTCACCTCTCATGCCCCATGTCTCTCTCCTGTTGCTCCACACCCCCCGGTCATGCCCCTTGTCTCCCTGATGTTGCCCCCAACCCCTGCTCATGCCCCGTGTCTCTCTCCTGTTACCCCCATCCCCTGGTCATGCCCAGTGTCTCCCTGCTGTTGCCCCCCACCCCCCACTCATGCCCTGTGTCTCTCTCTTGCTACCCCCACCCTCCTCTCATGCCCTGTGTCTCTCTCCTGTTGCCCCCCACCCACCGGTCATGCCCCGTGTCTCCCTGCTGTTACCCCCCACCCCCCTCTCATGCCCCGTGTCTCTCTCCTGTTGCCCCCCACCCCCTTGTCATGCCCCGTGTCTCCCCGCTGTTGCCCCCCACTCCCGCTCATGCCTCGTGTCTCTCTCCTGTTACCCCTCACCCCCTGGTCATGCCCCGTGTCTCCCTGCTGTTGCCCCCCACCCCCGATCATTCCCCGTGTCTCTCTCCTGTTACCCCCCACTCCCCGGTTATGCCCCATGTCTCTCTGCTGTTGCCCCCCACCCACTGCTCATGCCCGTATCTCTCTCCTGTTACCCCCCACCCCCGGTCATGCCCCATGTCTCCCTGCTGTTGTCCCCCAAACCCCGCTCATGCCCCGTGTCTCTCTCCAGTTACCCCCCTCTCATGGCCCGTGTGATTCTCCTGTTACCCCCCACCCCCCTCCATGCCCTGTGTCTCTCTCCTGTTGCCCCCCACACCCTGGTCATGCCCTGTGTCTCCCTGCTGTTGCCCCCCAGCCCCCGCTCATACCCCGTGTTTCTCTCCTGTTACCCCCCCACCTCCCTCTCATTCCCCGTGTGTCTCTCCTATTGCCCCACACCCCCCGGTCAGGCCCCATGTCTCCCTGCTGTTGCCCCCAACCCCTGCTCATGTCCCGTGTCTCTCTCCTGTTACCCCCCACCTCCCTCTCATGCCCCGTGTGTCTCTCATGTTACCCCCACCCCCCTCTCATGCCCTTTGTCTCTCTCCTGTTGCCCCCGACCCCCCCAGTCATGCCCCGTGTCTCCCTGCTGTTGCCCCATCCCCTGCTCATGCCCCGTGTCTCTCTCCTGTTACCCTCACCCACCTCTCATGCCCCGTTTCTCTCTCCTGTTGCCCCACACCCCCCGGTCATGCCCCATGTCTCCCTGCTGTTGCCCCCCAACCCCCGCTCATGCCCTGTGTCTCTCTCCTGTTACCCTCACTCACCTCTCATGCCCCGTGTCTCTCTCCTGTTGCTCCACACCCCCCGGTCATGCCCCATGTCTCCCTGCTGTTGCCCCCCAACCCCTGCTCATGCCCCGTGTCTCTCTCCTGTTACCCCCATCCACCGGTCATGCCCAGTGTCTCCCTGCTGTTGCCCCCCACTCCCCACTCATGCCCTGTGTCTCTCTCTTGCTACCCCCACCCTCCTCTCATGCCCTGTGTCTCTCTCCTGTTGCCCCCCACCCACCGGTCATGCCCCGTGTCTCCCTGCTGTTGCCCCCTCCCCCCGCTCATGCCATGTGTCCCTCTCCTGTTGCCCCACCCCCCAGTCATGTCCTGTGTCTCCCTGCTGTTGCCCCCCGCTCATGCCCTATGTTTCTCTCCTGTTCCCCCCTCCCCCTGCTCATACCTCGTGTCTCCCCTGTTCCCCCCCACCCCCCGCTCATGCCTCGTGTCTCTCTCCTGTTACCCCCCAACCCACTCTCATGCCCTGTGTCTCTCTCCTGTTACCCCCACCACCTCTCATGCCCCGTGTCTCCCTGCTGTTGACCCCACCCCCGCTCACGCCACGTGTCTCCCTGCTGTTGCCCCACCCTCCGCTCATGCCCCCGTCTCTCTACTGTTACCCCCACCCCCCTCTCATGCCCCGTGTCTCCCTCGTGTTTCCCCACCCCCTGCTCATGCCCCGTGTCTCCCTTCTGTTGCCCCCCCACCCCCCTCTCATGCCCCGTGTCTCTCTCATGTTACCCCCACCCCCCTCTCATGCCCTGTGTCTCTCTCCTGTTCCCCCCAGCCACTGGTCATGCCCAGTGTCTTCCTGCTGTTGCCCCCCACCCCCGCTCATGCCCCGTGTCTCTCTCCTGTAACCCCCCACCCCCCGCTCATGCCCAGTGTCTCCATGCTGTTGCCCCCACACCCCACTCATGCCCCGTGTCTCTCTCCTGTTAACACCCACCCCCCTCTCATGCCCTGTGTCTCTCTCCTGTTGCCCCCACCCCCCGGTCATGCCCCGTGTCTCCCTGCTGTTGCCCCCCACCCCCTGCTCATGCCCTGTGTCTCTCTCCTGTTCCTCCCACACCCGCTCATGCCCTGTGTCTCTCTCCTGTTGCCCCCACCACCTGCTCTTGCTCCGTGTCTCCCTGCTGTTGCCCCCCACCCCCGCTCATGCCCCGTGTCTCTCTGCTATTGCCACCCACGTCCGCTCATGCCCTGTGTCTCTCTCCTGTTACCACCATCCCCCTCTCATGCCCTGTGTCTCTCTCCTGTTGCCCCCCACCCCCGGTCATGCCCCGTGTCTCCCTGCTGTTGCCCCCCACCCCCGCTCATGCCATGTGTCTCTCTACTGTTACCCCCCACCACCCCGTCATGCCCCGTGTCTCCCTGCTGTTGCCCCCACCCCCGCTCATGCCCTGTGTCGCTCTCCTCTTCCCCCCAGCCCCCGCTCATGCCTCGTGTCTCCCCTGTTCCCCCCACCCCCCGCTCATGCCCCGTGTCTCTCTGCTGTCACCCCCCCCAACCCCCTCTCATGCCCCGTGTCTCTCTCCTGTTACCCCCCACCGCCCTCTCATGCCCGTGTCTCTCTCCTGTTACCCCCCACCCCCTCTCATGCCACGTGTCTCTCTCCTGTTGCCCCCACCCCCCGGTCATGCCCCGTGTCTCCCTGCTGTTGCCAAACCACCCCCCTCTCATGCCCCGTGTCTCTCCTCTGTTACCACCCACCCACCGCTCATGCCCCGTGTCCCCGTGTCTCCCTTCTGTTGCCCCCCACCCCCCGCTCATGCCCCGTGTCTCCCTGCTGTTGCCCCCTACCATTTCTCATGCCCTGTGTCTCTCTCCTGTTACCCCCACCCCCTCTCATGCCCTGTGTCTCTCTCCTGTTCCCCCCACCCCCTGGTCATGCCCCGTGTCTCCCTGCTGTTGCCCCTACCCCCGCTCATGCCCCATGTCTCTCTCCTGTTACCCCCCACCCCCCTTTCATGCCCCGGGTCTCTCTTCTGTTGTCCCCACCCCCCGGTCATGCCCTGTGTCTCCCTCCTGTTGCCCCCCACCCCCCGCTCATGCCCCGTGTCTCTCTCCTGTTCCCCCCACCCGACGCTCATGCACTGTGTCTCTCTCCTGTTGCCCCCCACCCCCGCTCATGCTCTGTGTCTCCCTGCTGTTGCCCCGCACCCCCCGCTCATGCCCCGTGTCTCTCTCCTGTTACCCCCACCACCCAGTCATGCCCCATGTCTCCCTGCTGTTGCCTCCCACCCCCCGCTCATGCCCCGTGTCTCCCTCCTGTTACCCCCCACCCCCATCTCATGCCCCGTGTCTCTCTCCTGTTGCCCCTCACCCCCGGTCATGCCCGGTGTCTTCCTGCTGTTGCCCCCCCAGCCCCCGCTCATGCCCCGTGTCTCTCTCCTGTTACCCCCACCCTCCGGTCATGCCCCGTGTCTCCCTGCTGTTGCCCCCCACCCCCCTCTCATGCCCCGTGTCTCTCTCCTGTTCCCCCACCCCCTGCTCATGCCTCATGTCTCCCCTGTTCCCCCCCACCCCCGCTCATGCCCCGTGTCTCCCTGCTGTTGCCCCGCACACCCCGCTCATGCCTCGTGTCTCTCTTCTGTTGTCCCCACCCCCCGGTCATGCCCTGTGTCTCCCTCCTGTTGCCCCTACCCCCGCTCATGCCCCATGTCTCTCTCCTGTTACCCCCCACCCCCCTTTCATGCCCCGGGTCTCTCTTCTGTTGTCCCCACCCCCCGGTCATGCCCTGTGTCTCCCTCCTGTTGCCCCCCACCCCCCGCTCATGCCCCGTGTCTCTCTCCTGTTCCCCCCACCCGACGCTCATGCACTGTGTCTCTCTCCTGTTGCCCCCCACCCCCCGCTCATGCTCTGTGTCTCCCTGCTGTTGCCCCGCACCCCCCGCTCATGCCCCGTGTCTCTCTCCTGTTACCCCCACCACCCAGTCATGCCCCATGTCTCCCTGCTGTTGCCTCCCACCCCCCGCTCATGCCCCGTGTCTCCCTCCTGTTACCCCCCACCCCCATCTCATGCCCCGTGTCTCTCTCCTGTTGCCCCTCACCCCCGGTCATGCCCGGTGTCTTCCTGCTGTTGCCCCCCCAGCCCCCGCTCATGCCCCGTGTCTCTCTCCTGTTACCCCCACCCTCCGGTCATGCCCCGTGTCTCCCTGCTGTTGCCCCCCACCCCCCTCTCATGCCCCGTGTCTCTCTCCTGTTCCCCCACCCCCTGCTCATGCCTCATGTCTCCCCTGTTCCCCCCCACCCCCGCTCATGCCCCGTGTCTCCCTGCTGTTGCCCCGCACACCCCGCTCATGCCCCGTGTCTCTCTCCTGTTACCCCCACCACCCAGTCATGCCCCGTGTCTCCCTGCTGTTGCCTCCCACCCCCCGCTCATGCTCCATGTCTCCCTCCAGTTACCTCCCACCCCCTTCTCCTGCCCCGTGTCTCTCTCCTGTTGTCCCCCACCCCCGGTCATGCCCCGTGTCTTCCTGCTGTTGCCCCCAGCCCCCGCTCATGCCCCGTGTCTCTCTCCTGTTACCCCCACCCCCGGTCATGCCCCGTGTCTCCCTGCTGTTGCCCCCCACCCCCCTCTCATGCCCTGTGTCTCTCTCCTGTTCCCCCATCCCCTTGTCATGCCTCATGTCTCCCCTGTTCCCCCCCACCCCCCTCTCATGCCCTGTGTCTCCCTGCTGTTGCCCCCACCCCCCTCTCATGCCCCGTGTCTCCCTGCTGTTGCTCCCCACCCCACGCTCATGCCAGTGTCTCTCTCCTGTTAGCCCGCACCCCCCTCTCATGCCCTGTGACTCCCTCGTGTTCCCCCACCCCCTGATCATGCCCCGTGTCTCCCTGCTGTTACCCCCCACCCCCCTCTCATGCCCCGTGTCTCTCTCCTGTTGCCCCCACCCCCTTGTCATGCCCCATGTCTCCCTGCTGTTGGCCCCCACTCCCGCTTATGCCTCGTGTCTCTCTCCTGTTACCCCCACCCCCTGGTCATGCCCGGTGTCTCCCTGCTGTTGCCCCCCACCCCCGATCATTCCCCGTGTCTCTCTCCTGTTACCCCCCACCCCCTCTCATGCCCCGTGTCTCTCTCCTGTTGCCCCCCACCCCCGGTTATGCCCCATGTCTCCCTGCTGTTGCCCCCTACCCACCGCTCATGCCCGTGTCTCTCTCCTGTTACCCCCCACCCCCTGGTCATGCCCCATGTCTCCCTGCTGTTGCCCCCCACCCCATGCTCATGCCCCGTGTCTCTCTCCTGTTACCCCCTTAACCCCTCTCATGCCCAGTGTCTCCCTGCTGTTGCGCCCATCCCCGGTCATGCCCCGTGTCTCCCTGCTGTTGCCCCCACCCCCCGGTCATGCCCCATGACTGTCTGCTGTTGCCCCCCACCCACTGCTCATGCCCGTGTCTCTCTCCTGTTGCCCCTCCCCGCTCATGCCCTGTGTCTCCCTGCTGTTGCCCCTCACCCCCCGCTCATGCCCCGTGTCTCTCTCCTGTTTCCCCCACCCCCCTCTAATGCCCCGTGTCTCCCCCATGTTCCCCCCACCCCCCGCTCATGCCCCATGTCTCCCTGCTGTTGCCCCGCACCCCCGCTCATGCCCCATGTCTCCCTGCTGTTGCCCCCCACCCCCTGCTCATGCCCCGTGTCTCTCTCCTGTTACCCCCACTCCCCTCTCATGCCCATTGTCTCCCTCCTGTTACCCCCACCCCCTTCTAATGCCCTGTGTCTCTCTCCTGTTGTCCCCCGCCCCCGGTCATGCCATGTTTCTTCCTGCTGTTGCCCCCCACCCCCCGCTCATGCCCCGTGTCTCTCTCCTGTTACCCCCACCCCCGCTCATGCCCCGTGTCTCCCTGCTGTTGCCCCGCACACCCCGCTCATGCCCCGTATCTCTCTCCTGTTACCCCCACCACCCAGTCATGCCCCGTGTCTCCCTGCTGTTGCCTCCCACCCCCCGCTCATGCCCCGTGTCTCCCTCCTGTTACCCCCACCCCCTTCTCATGCCCCGTGTCTCTCTCATGTTGTCCCCCACCCCCGGTCATGCCCCGTGTCTTCCTGCTGTTGCCCCCCAGCCCCTGCTCATGCCCCGTGTCTCTCTCCTGTTACCCCCACCCCCCGGTCATGCCCCGTGTCTCCCTGCTGTTGCCCCCCACCCCCCTCTCATGCCCCGTGACTCTCTCCTGTTCCCCCAACCCCCTGCTCATGCCTCATGTCTCCGCTGTTCCCTCCCACCCCCCTCTCATGCCCTGTGTCTCCCTGCTGTTGCCCCCACCCCCCTCTCATGCCCCGTGTCTCCCTGCTGTTGCTCCCCACTCCACGCTCATGCCCGTGTCTCTCTCCTGTTAGCCCGCACCCCCCCTCTCATGCACTGTGTCTCCCTCGTGTTCCCCCACCCCCTGCTCATGCCCCGTGTCTCCCTGCTGTTACCCCCCACCCCCTTCTCATGTCCCGTGTCTCTCTCCTGTTGCCCCCCACTTCCGCTCATGCCTCGTGTCTCTCTCCTGTTACCCCCACCCCCTGGTCATGCCCCGTGTCTACCTGCTGTTGCCCCCCACCCCCGATCATTCCACGTGTCTCTCTCCTTTTACCCCTCACCCTGCTCTCATGCCCCATGTCTCTCTCCTGTTGCCCCCCACCCCCCGGTTATGCCCCATGGCTCCCTGCTGTTGCCCCCCACCCACCGCTCATGCCAGTGTCTCTCTCCTGTTACCCCCACCCCCCCGGTCATGCCCCATGTCTCCCTGCTGTTGCCCCCCTCCCCCTGCTCATGCCCCGTGTCTCCCTGCTGTTACCCACCACCCCCCTCTCATGCCCCGTGTCTCTCTCCTGTTGCCCCCCACCCCCTTGTCATGCCCCGTGTCTCCCTGCTGTTGCCCCCACCCCCGATCATTCCCAGTGTCTCTCTCCTGTTACCCCCACCCCCCTCTCATGCCCCGTGTCTCTCTCCTGTTGCCCCCCACCCCTCGGTTATGCCCCATGTCTCCCTGCTGTTGCCCCCCACCCACCGCTCATGCCCCGTGTCTCTCTCCTGTTACCCCCCACCACCCGGTCCTGCCCCATGTCTCCCTGCTGTTGCCCCCCACCCCCTGCTCATGCCCTGTGTCTCTCTCCTGTTACCCCCACTCCCCTCTCATGCCCTGTGTCTCTCTCCTGTTACCCCCCTCCCCCCTCTCATGCCCCGTGTCTCCCTGCTGTTGCGCCCCATCCCCGGTCATGCCCCGTGTCTCCCTGCTGTTGCCCCCACCCCCGGTCATGCCCCATGTCTGCCTGCTGTTGCCCCCCACCCACCGCTCATGCCCGTGTCTCTCTCCTGTTGCCCCTCCCCGCTCATGCCCTGTGTCTCCCTGCTGTTGCCCCTCACCCCCCTCTCATGCCCCGTGTCTCCCTCATGTTCCCCGCACCCCCCGCTCATGCCCCATGTCTCCCTGCTGTTGCCCTGCACCCCCCGCTCATGCCCGTGTCTCCCTGCTGTTGCCCCCCACCCCCTGCTCATGCCCCGTGTCTCTCTCCTGTTACCCCCACTCCCCTCTCATGCCCTGTGTCTCTCTCCTGTTACCCTCACCCGCTCTCATGCCCCGTATCTCTCTCCTGTTGCCCCCACCCCGATCATGCCCCGTGTCTCTCAGCTGTTGCCCCCCACCCCCGCTCATGCCCGTGTCTCTCTCCTGTTACCCCCACCCACCCTCTCATGCCCCGTGTCTCCCTCGTGTTCTCTCTGCCCCCTCTCATGCCCCGTGTCTCCCTGCTGTTGCCCCCCACCTGATGCTGATGCCCTGTGTCTCTCTCATGTTACCCCCACCCCCCGCTCATGCCCTATGTCTCTCTCCTGTTACCCCCACCCCCCTCTCATGCCCGGTGTCTCTCTCCTGTTGCCCCCACACCCGGTCATTCCCCGTGTCTCCCTCCTGTTGCCCCCCACTCCCCGCTCATGTCCCTTGTCTCTCTTCTGTTACCCCACACCCCCCTCTCATGCCCTGTGTCTCCCTCGTGTTCCCCCATCCCCCGCTCATGCCTCATGTCTCCCTGCTGTTGCCCCCCACCCCCACTCATGCCCCGTGTCTCTCGCCTGTTAACCCCCACTCATGCCCCGTGTCTCCCTGTTGTTGCCCCCAACCCCGCTCATTCCCCGTGTCTCTCTCCTGTTGCCCCCCACCCCCCTCTCATGCCCCGTGTCTCTCTCCTGTTGCCCCCAACCCCCCGGTTATGCCCCATGTCTCCCTGCTGTTGCCCCCCACCCACCGCTCATGCCCGTGTCTCTCTCCTGTTACCCCCCACCCCCGGTCATGCCCCATGTCTCCGTGCTGTTGCCCCCCACCCCCTGCTCATGCCCTGTGTCTCTCTCCTGTTACCCCCCACTCCCCTCTCATTCCCTGTGTCTCTCTCCTGTTACCCCCCTCCCCCCTCTCATGCCCCGTGTCTCCCTGCTGTTGCGCCCCATCCCCGGTCATGCCCCGTGTCTCCCTGCTGTTGCCCCCACCCCCCGGTATTGCCCCATGTCTGCCTGCTGTTGCCCCCCACCCACCGCTCATGCCCGTGTCTCTCTCCTGTTGCCCCTCCCCGCTCATGCCCTGTGTCGCCCTGCTGTTGCCCCCCACCCCCCTCTCATGCCCCGTGTCTCCCTCATGTTCCCCCCACCCCCTGCTCATGCCCCATGTCTCCCTGCTGTGTAGCCCCGCACCCCCTGCTCATGCCCCGTGTCTCCCTGCTGTTGCCCCCCACCCCCTGCTCATGCCGCGTGTCTCTCTCCTGTTACCCCCACTCCCCTCTCATGCCTCGTGTCTCTCTCCTGTTACCCCCACCCCCTCTCATGCCCCGTATCTCTCTCCTGTTGCCCCCACCCCCGATCATGCCCTGTGTCTCTCTCCTGTTTCCCCCCACCCCCCTGCTCATGCCCCGTGTCTCTCTCCTGTTACCGCCACCCCCCCTCTCATGCCCTGTGTCTCTCTCCTGTTTCCCCCCACCCCCCTCTCATGCCCCGTGTCACTCTCATGTTGCCCCCACACCCCCCGGTCATGCCCCGTTTCTCCCTTCTGTTGCTCACCACCCCCCGCTCGTGCCCCGTGTCTCTCTCATGTTGCCCCCACCCCCCGCTCATGCCCTATGTCTCTCTCCTGTTACCCCCCACCCCCCTCTCATGCCCCTTGTCTCACTCCTGTTGCCCCCCACCCCCGGTCAATCCCGGTGTCTCTCTCCTGTTGCCCCCCACCCCTCGGTCATGCCCCGTGTCTCCCTGCTGTTGCCCCCCACCCCCTGCTCGTGCCCCGTGTCTCTCTCATGTTGCCCCCACCCTCCGCTCATGCCCTATGTCTCTCTCCTGTTACCCCCCACCCCCCTCTCATGCCCCGTGTCTCTCTCCTGTTGCCCCCCACCCCCGGTCAATCCCTGTGTCTCTCTCCTGTTGCCCCCACCCCTCGGTCATGCCCCGTGTCCCCTCCTGTTGCCCCCCACTCCCCGCTCATGTCCCATGTCTCTCTTCTGTTACCCCCCACCCCCCTCTCAAGCCCTGTGTCTCCCTCGTGTTCCCCCATCCACCGCTCATGCCTCGTGTCTCCCTGCTGTTGCCCCCCACCCCCGCTCATGCCCATGTGTCTCCCTGCTGTTGCCCCCCACCCCCGCTCATGCCCGTGTGTCTCCCTGCTGTTGCCCCCCACCCCTCCTCATGCCCCGTGTCTCTCTCATGTTGCCCCCACCCCCCGCTCATGCCCTATGTCTCTCTCCTGTTACCCCCCACCCCCCTCTCATGCCCCGTGTCTCTCTCCTGTTGCCCCCCACCCCGGTCAATCCCTGTGTCTCTCTCCTGTTGCCCCTCACCCCTCGGTCATGCCCCGTGTCCCCTCCTGTTGCCCCCCACTCCCCGCTCATGTCCCATGTCTCTCTTCTGTTACCCCCCACCCCCCTCTCAAGCCCTGTGTCTCCCTCGTGTTCCCCCATCCCCCGCTCATGCCTCGTGTCTCCCTGCTGTTGCCCCCCACCCCCGCTCATGCCCGTGTGTCTCCCTGCTGTTGCCCCCCACCCCTCCTCATGCCCCGTGTTTCTCTCCTGTTACCCCCACTCATGCCCTGTGTCTCCCTGCTGTTGCCCCCAACCCCGCTCATGCCCCATGTCTCCCTGCTGTTGCACCCCACCCCCCGCTCATGCCCTGTGTACCCCTCCTGTTACCCTCCACCCCCCGCTCATGCCCCATGTCTCTCTCCTGTTACCCCAAACCCCCCTCTAATGCCTCGTGTCTCCCTCCTGGTCCCCACTACCCATGCCCTGTTGTGTTCTCTTTATACACCCTGCCTTCCCTTTCCATGGTGTCCATCTTGGTAAAAGATTGTCCTTCCTACACCGGGACGCCGCAGGCGTTCTCGTTTGGGAAGAACAATCTTTTTTTTACCACACCGGGTTCCCACTTTGAGAACCTAGGATGCTAGTGGTCTTCATCCATTGAAAAGGACGTTATGGTTACGTTACACTAAAAAAAAACTATGAAATTCAATTTAAAAAATTTGTTAAAGGGACGTTATGGTTAAGTTGCACTAATAAAAAACTATGAAATTCAATGAAAAAAATGTTGTTAAAGGGACGTTATGGTTGAGTTGCACTAATAAAAACCTATGAAATTCAGTCAAAAAACTTTGTTAAAGGGACGTTATGGGTCCAAGTAAAACCGAAAAACCCTTGAAATTCGCCAGTTATGGTAATCTAAGCAACCATAACTCGCGCCACCATCGTGCACTGCTAAGCCGAACACCCAGGACATCAAAGATGACATCACAAATGTCATTGATGATATCACTGATGACATCACATGTGCATTTACCTTTCATGAAAAGTCTGTACAAGGGATTCTTAGTGTAATGTTACCCCGCACCCACCGGTCATGCCCTGTGTCTCCCTGCTGTTGCTCCCCACCCCCCGCTCATGCCACGTGTCTCTCTCCTGTTGCCCCCCACCCCCTCCTCATCCCCCTTGTCTCCCTGCTGTTCCCCCCAGCCCCCGCTCATGCCCCGTGTCTCTCTCCTGTTTCCCCACCCCCCGCTCTTGCCTCGTGTCTCCCCTGTTCCCCCCCACCCCTCGCTCATGCCCCGTGTCTCCCTACTGTTGCCCCCCACACCCGCTCATGCCCCGTGTCTCTCTCCTGTTACCTCCCACCCCCTCTCATGCCCTGTGTCTCTCTCCTGTTACCCCCACCCCCCTCTCATGCCCCGTGTCTCTCTCCTGTTGCCCCCCACTCCCCGGTCATGCCCCGTGTCTCCCTCCTGTTGCCCCCCACTCCCCGCTCATGTCCCTTGTCTCTCTTCTGTTACCCCACACCCCCCTCTCATGCCCTGTGTCTCCCTCGTGTTCCCCCATCCCCCGCTCATGCCTCATGTCTCCCTGCTGTTGCCCCCCACCCCCACTCATGCCCCGTGTCTCTCGCCTGTTAACCCCCACTCATGCCCCGTGTCTCCCTGTTGTTGCCCCCAACCCCGCTCATTCCCCGTGTCTCTCTCCTGTTGCCCCCACCCCCAGCTCATGCCCTGTGTCTCCCTGCTGTTGCCCCCCACCCCCCAGTCATGCCCCGTGTCTCCCTGCTGTTGCCCCCACCCCCTCTCATGCCCCGTTTCTCCCTGCTGTTGCTCCCCACCCCACGCTCATGCCCCGTGTCTCTCTCCTGTTACTCCCCACCCCCCTCTCATGCCCCTTGTCTCTCTCCTGTTGCCCCCCGCCCCCACCATGCCCCGTTTCTCCCTCATGTTCCCCCACCCCCTGCTCATGCCCCGTGTCTCCCTGCTGTTGCCCCCCAACCCCCCTCATGCCCTGTGTCTCTCTCCTGTTACCCCCCGCCCCCGGTCATGCCCCGTGTCTCCCTGCTGTTGCCCCCCAACCCCGCTCATGCCCCGTGTCTCTCTCCTGTTACCCCCACCCCCAGTCATGCCCGGTGTCTCCCTGCTGTTTCCCCCCACCCCCCGCTCATGCCCTGTGTCTCTCTCCTGTTACCCCCCACTCATGCCCTGTGTCTCTCTCCTGTTGCCCCCCACCCCCAGTCATGCCCCGTGTCTCCCTGCTGTTGCCCCCCACCCACCGCTCATGCCCTGTGTCTCTTTCCTCTTACCCCCCACCCCGCCGGTCATGCCCCGTGTCTCCCTGCTGTTGCCCCCTGTTATGGAGAATTCTGTGTTTAGGCTGAATTTCCTTACTTAGTGAGTCCCCCAGCAGCTTTGTGGGAGCAGGTGTGGGAGGGGGTTTAGGCACCCTGGACTGAGTTGCCTTGCCAACTCAAGTCGCACTCTGGTGTGATTGGCCCAAGTGGTGAGCCACCCCGCTCACCACTTAGCGTGTTTTGATTGACAGCTAGGCTGAATGAATGGGTGGGGATTTTTCTGCATAAAAGCAGGGCTTTTGGGACTGGATCTTCAGAAGTCGCCACAGGACCTAAGAATCCGACGAGGGTAAAGCCTATGTTGCAAGAGACACATTTGGTAATTAACAAACTAATATCACTAACAAGACTAATAATTATAACTCATTGATAAAAGAATGTGTCTCCACTGCAATAAGAGGCAGACTCTGAAAATCAGTTTTAAACACACATTCAAGTTTTTTTTTCTTCTTCTTCTCTGCCTTCCTGTGCTCTGTCCACAGTAACTGCAGGAAGCAAAGACTTCGAATAAGCAGGAAATCAGCTTGTTACAGTTCCAATGGTACAAGAAGAACCATTGTTAAAAGTAGGAGGTTAGAACATGATTGATTCTGATTGGAGCACGTCACATCAAGCATCATGTTGGAGTCTGTGACTAGTGCTTTGCTGCAGAATCTGGGGGAAGAAAGAGGGAGAGACATCTTGACACAGCTCGAAGAAGGACGGGGTTGACAGCTGGGGAGGCCTGATCCTAAAGCAGATTCAACTCGGTTGCAGAGACTGGCTTTTCCAGTCAACAAGTCCCAGTTCGAGTGACGGCAGATGCTTGTCCTTGCTGGGTGAACCCCTCCAGAAGGCGAACAGCCAAATAAGTTACATGCTGAATAAGCCTGGTAATTTTCTCGCTGAGGTGAGGGGGCAGAGTGTGTACAAGAATATTCAGTCAGTGTAGGAAAGGAGATTCCTGTGCTTTACTCACGTGTTTAATGTTGCAAATTGAGTTCTTGTCTCTGCCACTCTCTTTTCAGTGTATCACAGATAATGCTGTTACTGTGCTATTTCATTTATTTCTGTAAAGAGTGAGATCGTGTTTATGCAACTTTTATAATACACAAAAATATCTGAAAGCAGACGGGTGGTGTGTTTTATATTTACCAATACAGTGCTGATGATGTGGGGAGATGTTTAGACAGTGCAATTGTCATTTTCAAGGTAGCTAAACATAAAATTTGGCTGCGGCTGTGTACACAATGTAATTCAGTATGAGCAATTATAACTAACTGTCTGTGTTGTAGTCTGCCGGAGGTCTATGCGTCGGCAAAAAGGGAGGCCCGGGACATAGTTCACTACCGTATATAAGATAGTGAAAACTACCACATGATAGCTCGCTGCCGTAGATAAGACAGAGAGAAATTGCCCATGGTGGTACACTAAAAATGAAAATGTGGTGTTCTTGAAATGCAAGCCTGAGGTCTCTCTAGTGATTACACAAAAAATCTAAACAAAAATAAGGGGTTCTGGATATTGGGGCCACAAATAAAACAAAGGAATTATGCTCACCAAAATACCACCAATCACGCATAGCAACCACGCATAGCAACCACGCATGTCTGTGTGCTGAAATAATGCATGTCCACTGTATTATTATTGTACATGGCCCAATCTGAATACAAGGAGTGGTTGTTGCTAAATTATTATTCGGTGGTAACAAAATACCGTCAGGCCCCAAATCTCCACAAAAATACCCAACATATTTATGGTGCGTTGCAGGCCGGGAAAGTGATCATGGAGTACCTACTGGGCGTGGCAAGCGTGTCTCACACTGCCATTTGCACATTAAAGGGAACCGATTTTATAATAGCAGTGTGCCACTAAAAACAAATTTCAGAATGTCACAAAGGGAAACCACATTTTCAGACCTAGTGCAATATTTAGAGGCAAAGTTGTTTGCACATGGGACGTGGTCGTCGAACAGTACCTTAGAATGGCGTGACCGCATTCAGGGTGAGGTGCAGAAAGAAAAACTAGACAATATTTTTGCAGAAGGCAGCATAATTCAGGTCTGCCTTACAAGATTTTTGAATGCAGCCAATAAAAGTGCAGAGAAAGACTGTTTAATACGGCTATGCGGCATAATATGGTTTATTTTGAATAGGTCCCTGCGAATGCAGGAAAATGATACCCAGCTAATTAACAGGTTAAAGACTGAATTAGATGGGGCAAGTAAAAATCAGGAAATGGTAAGAGCAAAATTGGATGTATGCCAAAAAGACATGCAATTAAAATGCAGAGACTTTGATGCTCAGTTATCCAAAAGCAAGAAACAATTTGAGGGTAGTGAGCAAGAATTGTTACACTTAAAAGCCTTAGTGGATCACATTAGACAGGATAAAGATGAGATTGTTTCAGAAATGCAGATTTTACAAAAAGAAAATTTTGAAAAAGAAAGTGATCTCCAAGGTGCAGAACAAGAAATGATTAAAATGACTCAAGAAAGAGACAAGAGAAATAAAGAGTTCAATGAATGCCAAATGCAAGTGTGCGACATGCAGGAGGTGATTAATAAGATGAGTGATGAAAACAACTATTTGCAAAATGAAGCAAACAGACTCCTTAAAAAGTGTAAGGACTTAGAACAGCAAATGTGCATTCCCAGGTCCCAGGAGAGGCGGCAGGGTACCACATTCAATGGAGTGGAGGTGAATTCTAGTTCTGCCCAAAGAGCTAGTGCTCCAGTGACTGGGCCGGTGACTGAACTTGGTTGCAGCGCCCTTGGGGATTTGATACTCCCATTGGGGGCAGCCACCAATCTCATACACCTGAAAACAGGATTGAATCACAAAGTAGTGCAATTCCATGCATTGCAACAAGTAGCCCCATAAAAATAATGAAATCCATTAAAGCCCTGATCAAACCATTTAAAAAGGGAGGTGAATGCTGCATTGAGGATCACTTAGAAGCTGTGCATGACATTTTTAAAGCACTCCAGATACCTAAGGAACAGTACAGAGAATATTTTCATTTAACTTTAGATGCCCCGACGACCAGCATCATAAGGGGATTAAATGAACAGCAGAATATGACCGGGGTGGAGTTTGAAAAAGAAATTAGGTGTCATTTTTCAGTCATTGCAGGAGGCAAAGAAAGTCGCTTACACAATCACTGCTGGACATAATACATCCCCTAGCCAATTTTTACAAGACTTAAAAAGAGCATTTTCTCGCTTTGATGTATCTTTTGACCCAAATTCCAATGACTTTAAAACTGCATACTTCTATGGGCTACAGAAAGACATCATATCCCAATTGGTCCGTGAATTTGACTGTGACAAGTCCCTTGAATGGATTGTACATCAAAGCACAAAACTATATGAGGTACTCTATTGTCAGGGTAGAGAAAGTGATACAATGAAAGATACTAGACCTAAATCTAAAGAACCCTCAGCCACAGTAATGGAAATCAGGTCAGCCAAAATGTCCCTTGAGTCTGCTCAAAGCCAAGGTAAAAATAATGTGACACCTGAACAAAGGGGTAATCAACAAAGATCGCCCTTTCCTGTACCAATGTTCCAATCACATGATCCTAGTAATAGGGAGAGCTACATCAGCCCTAGGTATTTAGGGGACAGACCCCGGGTAGGATATCGGCCTGATATGGCAGGTATGAACAACAACCAGAGACAAGATCAAGATCAAAGAAATTATGGTCCCTAACAGTCATTGGGGACACAGAGCAGATTTGATCCCAACACCATGATATATGGTAATCAGGATAGACCCCGATATGTGGATCGATTTACTGATAATGGAAATCAACATAGGGGCCAGTACCCACAATCTGAGAGACAGGACATGAGGCAAAACATGAACTACAATCCACGTCAGTACAATGATTCCCCACCAGGGGACTATGATCAAAGGATGGGTGCACCCCTCTCCCCTCCACTAATAAATCAAGAGTTCAGAAACCATCCCAACAGACATCAATCACCTGAGAGGTATCAGAATAGATCCAATCAGGGGGAAAACAACCAATATCGACCTAGGCCACAGAAAGAGGATTCTAGAGAGATGGAAAGGTTCCAATGCCTTGAGGCCCAAGTGAGAATGTTGGCTGAGCAAATAGGAAACCTCTATACAGCACAAAAACAACCATCTAAAGAGGGGGCAATGACCGGGGGGCTTCTGAGAAGTGACTAAGTACTTATGACACCTGCAGTGCCAAAAAGACAGATTGCCCTGATGTAATTTTGCATAATGACTCTGAGATGCCTAATGATTTAAAGTGAAAGCACCAATAAATGAACATGTAACAGAAAATGCAAATACTTCTAAAAAAGAGGTACAGTTTAACCTAGAACTAAATCAAACATTGAAGATTTGTGCAAATAAAAAAGAAACACCTGGAATTCCAAAAGAACAAAGAGACAGATTTAAGAAAAATGACTCATGCATGAGGAATACCAGTGAACAGGGAGTAAGTGGGGATGCTATAGCTCCTTCCCTGGGCAAGCAAAACAATGACCAAACACAGGTAGAAAAAGGAAATACTCAAAAGGAGGGTACGGGTCAATCACCTGAAGAATTCTTTGAGGCACATATTTTTGAAGAGGCTGAAAGGGCTGGTATCACACTAAATGATCACAAATGCACAGAATTAAAAAATGACAAATTGCTGAATGATGTTGTTACACATGTTCAGTTGGAAGTTTGTAATGTGGTCTCTGATGTTACCCAGATGGATGGGCGAACAGTGGCCACACTCCAAAAACCTCTGATCATGGAGAAATGAATAAAGTCTCTCGCGCAGAAATGGGTAAAAAGGAGGGAAAAATGTCTTTCCATTTACCAATGTGCTTAGCCAAAAGTGAAAAAGGCCTGAGAAAGGTGAGCCCTGAAATCAGTAAGAGTTCACACATCTTATGTGTATTAGAGGAAGTTGAGGACAGATGTTATGCACCCATCACTGTAGAAGAAAAATGCCACACCTTTGCTATGATTGACACTTGCGCACAGGCCACACTTATGTCCAAGGAGCTGGTAAAGAGTATCAATGAAGGGAGACCCCCACAGAGTCAGATCACAGTGAAGGAAAATCAAGGTCCAGTGCATACCTTTAATGGGGAGGAGGAGCCCATCATAGGTGTAACTGAGGTTGACATAAAAATGGGAAAGCAGAGAATGAAACAAGAGGTATTGATCACATCTATTTGTGAAATTCCATTTCTGATGGGGACAGATTGCCTGAAAAGATTGTCTCCTCTCATAGATGGGGTGAATGGAGTGCTGTGGTCCTTAACCAAAAAACCATTGAGGCCTAAGAAACTAAAATCACAAAACAGCAACATAAATGAATGTCACACCGTTGCCAAAACAAATGATGCTGTGGAGGTATATCTCCAGAATAGTTGCATACCTAGTGTCACTGTTATATTAATGTGTCAAGACAAAATGCAGAGCGATAATGAAGGACTACCTGTACAAATCTACTTGGACCCAAGGAAAAATTGGCAGACTGCCATAGATGAGCACACATTACGTTTTTAATTAAAAAAGAAAACAATCAAACAGAATATTGCTTCTAAAACAGGTTCAGAAAAACACATTACCGCTCTTGCTGAAATACACATGGAAGATGAGCAGCCATGGGTTCATGTTGGTATAAATGACTGTTTTAAAACAATAAAATCCACTTTAGCGCTTGAACAGGAGAGGAGCTCCATTAATGAGAAATTGTTGCAAAAAATAATGGAGATGGAGGAAATCCCGAAATTTAGGATTACAGACCAATATGTTTCTGGGTTGGATAGTCCAGACTTTGAAAACTGAATTGCAGGCAGATGCATGCCTAAAATTAGCATTGGGCAGAAAACAGTTTACCATAATGTATGGATAGTGAGTGGAGCACAAAATGAATTTTACATGGGCAATGACATCATGCACAGAATGTGTATGGTGTTAGATTTCCTTAATCAAAAAATATGGTCACGCCTAGGTGGCCCGGCACCTGAATTTGAAGACACAAGAAGGGTTTATCATTGTGCACAACTGGTTCCTTATGCAATTGAATTACAAATGAGGGAAGATACTATTATTCCTGCATTTACAAAACAGTTTGCAATAACACTGAAATGCAAAAATGAACAGCAGATGAAAGATTCTGATGCATTTGGATGCCTGAATGAATCCATAAAACAGCAAGGCCTGGATTATGAATACACTCCATCGGTAGATATTGGTGAAGGATCTGTAAAAATTATGGTAAATAATAAAGGTTGTCAGGATATTCATTTAGAGGAAAACTCCCCATTAGGAATGGCCATACAAAAATCACATTATACGGCAGATTTAAATAACATGGTGATTGGAAATATCCCTGAAAAGTATGTCAATGCCAAGAGTGAGTTGCCAGAACACCTGTACTCTCAGCCCAAAGGAATATTTAAAATTCATTCTGTGTATCCTTATGATTCAAATGAGACAGTGTGCTGCCATCAAGAGGATTGCATAATATTTAATTTAAATGAAAATGAAACAGAAAATCAGCCCATTGAAGTGGAAGCTGATATTCCAAAATATTTAAAAGTGGCAGCTTTACAAAAAGACACACCCACAAAGTTAGAGGAAAGCGCTGAGATTCCCTTACCAGAAGATTTTCCAGAATTTTCCAAAATGGTAGAAGAGCAGATCTCCTTAGCAGATGCGTGTGACAGCAATGAGGATAGGAACAATCTGAGGGAGATATTTATGGAGTTTAAGGATGTATTTGCAAAAGATGCTTATGATTATGGTTTAACTGATTTACATGTGGCCACACTACCAGAAGGGTGTAGCAGAAGTCCAGTGTTTGTACGCCAGTATAGACTACCGCTGGCATGTTTAGAATCATTGGCAGAGATTATTAAAAATTTGGAATCACATGGAATCATCAGGCCCATTCATAGCACATCCAATACACCTATTTTAGGTGTGTTAAAGCCAAATGGTCAATGGCAGCTATGTGCAGACTTGAGAGAGTTAAATAAAAGAGTACCAGTGTCCAGATGGCCATTGCCATTCATTGATCAGGGCTTAGCGCAGGTACATGGTTCAAAAGTGTTTACCACATTAGATCTCACTTCTGGATATTGGTGCGTGCCATTGGCAGAGGAGATACAGAATTTATTTTCCTTTACATTTGACAGGACTCAATACGCCTGGCTTAGAACGCCATTCGGGTACATCAATAGTGGGAGTTTATTTGGCATATTTTTGAGAAAGGCCATGCCTGATGCGGCGGAAAGAGGAACCATAGTTTATGTAGATGATGTCCTGATAAAAAATGAAAGCCTGAAAAGCCATTTTGATGAAATAAGACATGTGCTTGGCCAATTGCAGCAAGCAGGCGCCAAAGTATCTTTGCAAAAAGCACAATGGTGCAAGAAAAAAGTGAACTTTCGAGGCCATGAAGTGACTGAACATGGGCTAAATCCACAAAAGAACAAGATAGAGGCCATACAAAGATTAAAAGATCCTAAGAATGTGAAAGGAGTAAAAAGTTTGTTAGGAATGACAGGGTATAACAGAAAATTCATTGAAAATTATGCTGAAATCACTCAACCATTGACTAAACTGCTTAAACTGAATACTCCCTGGAAATGGGAAAAAGAGAAGTCTGAGGCAGTGGCTAAACTGAAGGAATGTCTGGTAAAGGCACCATGTTTAGCATATCCCATAAAAGGTAGGGATTTCTTTATAGAAATAGGTTTTTCTGAACATTGTATGTCAGCAGTGTTATCACAAAAACATGATTTGAATCACAAAACAATTGCCTATGCAACTAAGGCATTTTCCCAAGTTGAAATGAAATTTAATGAATGTGAAAAGGCCCTATTAACCACTGTGTGGGTGCTACAACATTTCCGCCCCATTGTTCAGGGAGAAAAGGTGATTATTGAAACAAATCATCAACCTTTGCAGTTTTTAGAGAGTAAAAGAATTAGGTCAGGTAATCTAGCACAGTCCAGAATCACTTCATGGACGCTGGCATTACAAGGTTTTCCTGTAGAAGTGAGATATGGACAAAATAAAAAGAGCCCAATTGCTCAAGGGTTAGCTGACTTACATGACTGTGCAGCTGAACAAATATCAAATGAAATGGAAGTGGAACCTAATTGGCAGGAATTTGAACAATCACCACACAAAGCTTTTGATGAAAAAAACATGCAGGGACGTGCCAACTGTATATATGGATGGTTGTGCTTTTCACATTGAAAATGACAGTAATAAACAATTAGTGTCAGGAATAGGAAATGTCTGGTTGAAATGTGAAGGAGTCCCCAGTATAGGGATGAGGATTGGAGCTAGGAGCAGTCAAGTGGCGGAATTGGCAGCCATTTATAAAGCAATTACTACTGCAGTTGATAGAAAGTTCAGTGAAATTGTCCTGGTGACTGATTCTGACTATGCAAGGAATAGTTTTGTGGAATACTTACCTGGCTGGAAAGCAAGAGGAATGATTACATACAACAAAAAGCCACTTAAACATGGAAAAATGATACAAGCCATAGACAAATTGGTGTCAGAGAATGATCTAACAATATACTGGAGAAAAATTCGTGGGCATTTAAAAACACCAGGAGAGGATAAGGAGGGAAATGATAAGGCAGACCACCTGGCTAAATTTGGGGCTGTGATGGGAGAATTGCTACCTATTGATGATTTACTAGGTGAAATACAGATTGATGCAGTAACGCGTTCTAAAGCACCAAAGGAGGTAGATCAACCAGTGGTGCAATGGGGCCATGACACGCCAGAACAAGATTTGATTGAGGCACAAAAGAATGATCAAATTTTGGGAATCTATTATAATCATTTGATAGATCCTGAACAAAACCCTTTAACAGAAAATGATTGTATGGGAAAAGAAGAGTTGAGGGTACTATTAAAGAATAAAAAACGAATTAGATTACAAGATGGACTCATGATTAGAGAGTCCATAACAGGACAGATACAGTGGGTGGTACCCCTTTCATTCAGAGGGCTAATGCTACAACATGCACATGATGCAATAACTGCATGCCACAGAGGTTCACAAAAAACATTGGAAATACTGAAAGATTATGCTTACTGGCCACATATGTCCCAAGATGTGGAATTATATACTAGGGGATGTCTAGTATGCGCCCAATTTAAACCTGCTCCACCAATGCATAGAGCACCATTGATGAAAAGAGGCCTAACTCTCCCATGGTCAGATTTGCAAATAGACTATGTAGGCCCTTTAAAAAGATCGAGCAGAGGACACCGTTACATTTTAAGTGTGATATGTTTGATGTCGAAGTGGATTGAATGTATTCCTGCACCAGATTGTAGTGCGCAAACAGCAGCCACATTGCTGGTGAACCATGTGTTCTCAAGGTTTGGGTTGCCACAAAGAATTGAGTCACACAGAGGAAGTCATTTCACAAGTACCCTAATGAGTAAGGTATGGCAAATACTGGGTGTGAAAAGGAAACTACATATCGCATATCGGGCAGCCTTTTCAGGTGGAGTTGAACAGAGCAATAGGTCTGTTGTGGATATTTTAAAGAAATTTGTGGCAGAAGCAGGTTCCAGCTGGGATTTATGTTTACCGTTGGTTTTGATGGCAATCTGATCAACTCCTGCCAAAGCAACAGGTGTTAGCCCCCATGAGATCTTGACGGGTAGGAAAATGGTATTACCACAACACCTACTATAGACAACACATGAGCAGACACTTGTGAGTGCATCCACAGTTCATGAGTACATTGATGAACTGAGGAAGCATTTGCAACATGCATTTGCTTTTGTGCAGAGAAATCTGGAAAGGGCTGCTGACAGTGCTAAAACATACTATGATAAAAGAACATCAGTGAGAGAATACAGTGTTGGGGATCAGGTGTACAAGTTTCATTTTGGAAAAAGTAAACAGAAAAATTCAAAATTTCTAGCAGCCTGGCAGGGGCCATTTCGAATTATAGATAAGGTCTCTCCTGTGGTTTATAAAATTTTGAAAAATGAAGGTGAAACGGCAATAGAGCAGTTTGTCCATGTAAATCAGATCAAGCCATGTCATCCCAGACACGAGATCAGGCGGCTTGAGCATGTAGAAACAGAAAGCGGGCTACTGCCCACTGATGCACACAATACAACAGAAAGTCCATTGAACACAAAAAGATAAAATAATTGGGTACAGTCAGGAGGCAGTGACAGAGAAGTTAAAACGTTGATTATTATAATGGCACATAAACACTGTAATATATGTAAATAAATAAATAATATAAAAAGTAAAAAAAAATATATATATAATGGAAGCTCATGGTCGGTGTGCAGAATGAAAATGCATTGAATTTAAAATGTTGTTTCATGTATGATTATTCTCTTTTTAACCTGTGTTTAATTTCAGAAAAAAAGATGTTTTATTTTTGGCAAAAGGGTGGTTAGTATTGTGCTATATACTTAATCTGTTTCTTTTCTATTTTGGTTTAGAAAATTAACTATTTATACCAGAGGTCACGGGAGACGATGGAGTCCTGGAGTCCCCTGGATGAAGACCAAAAGATGCCTGCCTCCAGGTGGAGGTGAAGACAAGATAACCAGAATGCCAAAAAAGATGACTCCTATGGATCCATGATTGCCAAGATGAAAGAGTACTCGAATGAACCAAATGATGTGACATCGCTGGTCGGAACATATCAGAGACAGACAAGTGTCCTGGCATATGGAGTTCCACGTATTTATTATTTTAATTATTTATTTTAATCTGTTATGTTAATTATTTGTTTTAGTTAGTTGTTTTATTTTATTATTTTCAATTGACTTCAAGTATACAATTGAAGTACTGGACTGGACACTTCCATTGGGAAGGCAAATGTAGAACATTTTATAAGAATTGATAAATTCGGTTGAATTTTAATATTATATTGATGGAACAGCGACTTTCAATTTTCATCTTCACGACAAGGATATCAATTGTATTGGATTGTTACATTTTTGAAAGAAGGAAAGGACCAAGTTGGATTTTTTCCAATTGTGGCTCGGATCAGCCAAATTAAAAAAAAAGGAGGGTATATGTAGGAGTGTTTAGCGTGTTTTGGGAGCACAGAGTACAGCACCACTGCACAGGATCAATGTATAGCATGTTTTTTTCTTTTTTTTTGAAGTGCAGCGCCACTGCATGGGTTTGGTGCAGTGATATAATGTGGTACAGCAAGACATGTGTTGCCAGTGTAACATGGACATATAAGTAAGGGCGGGTTATTCAGTCAAAAACGATTTTTACATATAAAATGCAAATACATTTTTCACAGTTAAAAGCACACAGATGTACCTTCAAAATGCACACCATTTCTCACCTGAAATGCCTATGTTGCAAGAGACACATTTGGTAATTAACAAACTAATATCACTAACAAGACTAATAATTATAACTCATTGATAAAAGAATGTGTCTTCACTGCAATAAGAGGCAGACTCTGAAAATCTGTTTTAAACACACATTCAAGTTTTTTTTGTTTCTTCTTCTTCTTTGCCTTCCTGTGCTCTGTCCACAGTAACTGCAGGAAGCAAAGACTTTCAATAAGCAGGAAATCAGATTGTTACAGTTCCAATGGTACAAGAAGAACCATTGTTAAAAGTAGGAGGATAGAACATGATTGATTCTGATTGGAGCACGTCACATCAAGCATCATGTTGGAGTCTGTGACTAGTGCTTTGCTGCAGAATCTGGGGGAAGAAAGAGGGAGAGACATCTTGACACAGCTCGAAGAAGGACGGGGTTGACAGCTGGGGAGGCCTGATTCCTAAAGCAGATTCAACTCGGTTGCAGAGACTGGCTTTTCCAGTCAACAAGTCCCAGTTCGAGTGACGGCAGATGCTTGTCCTTGCTGGGTGAACCCCTCCATAAGGCGAACAGCCAAAGAAGTTACATGCTGAATAAGCCTGGTAATTATCTCGCTGAGGTGAGGGTCTGAGTGTGTACGAGAATATTCAGTCAGTGTAGGAAAGGAGATTCCTGTGCTTTACTCACATGTTTAATGTTGCAAATTGAGTTCTTGTCTCCGCCACTCTCTTCTCAGTGTATCACAGATAATGCTGTTACTGTGCTATTTCATTTATTTCTGTAAAGAGTGCGATTGTGTTTAAATGCAACTTTTATAATACACAAAAATATCTGAAAGCAGACGGGTTGTGTGTTTTATATTTACCAATACAGTGCTGATGATGTGGGGAGATGTTTAGACAGTGCAATTGTCATTTTCAAGGTAGCTAAACATAAAATTTGGCTGCGGCTGTGTACACAATGTAATTCAGTATGAGCAATTATAACTAACTGTGTGTGTTGTAGTCTGCCGGTGGTCTATGAGTCAGCAAAAAGGGAGGCCCGGGACATAGTTCACTACCGTATATAAGATAGTGAAAACTACCACATGATAGCTCGCGGCCGTAGATAAGACAGAGAGAAATTGCCCATGGTGGCACGCTAAAAATGAAAATGTGGTGTTCCTGAAATGCAAGCCTGAGGTCTCTCTAGTGATTACACAAAAAATCTAAACAAAAATAAGGGGTTCTGGATTATGGGGCCACAAATAAAACAAAGGAATTATGCTCACCAAAATACCACCAATCACGCATACCAACCACGCATATCAACCACGCATGTCTATGTGCTGAAATAATGCATGTCCACTGTATTATTGTTGTACATGGCCCAATCTGAATACAAGGAGTGATTGTTGCTAAATTATTTTTCGGCGGTAAGAAAATACCGTCAGGCCCCAAATCTCCACAAAAATACCCAACATAACCTAACTGATTACCTTTATGCAGAGAAATGATTGCTCTGTTTCAAAGCTGTTACTTACCCTATCTATATATATCACATGATGTGTCTTGACCCTAAGGAAAATAGTGTGAGTACAACATATAAAAATATGAGCACATACAGGGAAAGTACAGTAATAAAAAAACATAAAAACTATCAGAAAGTGCTGATAACTCTACTGATAATTTTAATGCACAAAAAGGATTGCTGTCTTTCAAGGTTGTGTCTTCCCCTATGTATATGTTTCATATGATATGACTGGACCATAAGGGAATTATTGTACGAACATACTTAAAGGATAAGTCTACAAATATAGTACATTTACAATCTTTCGTTCCTAACTGTTACTGAAGAAAATCATGTGGCCTAGATATGTCAGGAAAGGAAAAAAGGGGGTGTCAGACATGTGATGTCATCAGTGACGTCATCAATGACATTTGTGATGTCATCTTTGATGTCCTGGGTGTTAGGCTTAGCAGTGCACAGTGGTGGCGCGAGTTATGGTTGCTTAGTTTACCATAACTGGCGAATTTCAAGGTTTTTCCGGTTTTACTTGAAACCATAACGTCCCTTTAACAAAGTGTTTTCACTGAATTTCATAGGTTTTTAGTAGCGCAAATTAACCATAACGTCCCTTTAACAAAGTTTTTTCACTGAATATATATATATATTTATAGCACAGCCTTCCCCAAGTGGTGACAATACAATTCAGAAAATAACTAAACCAATTGCATTCACTTATAATAATGTAGAATAGAAAACTCAGGAAAAAGAACAGTTTTGGTTTGTGAACAGATAGCGTTTAGGTTAATATTTCCCCCTGCAAAGTTCTTAAGGTACAAATGAGCAATCCTACACAGATGTAAGTAATCAGCAGGTATTAAGTATTAAAGATAATATCTAAAGTTTAAATGCAATCTTCCCTCCCCAAACAAGAGAGAAAACTGTTTTTTGAAATTGACACTTTTAAAATGACAGGTGAAAATGGCTTTGTTAAACCATGCAAAAGGGTCCAAAAATGCTTAAATGGATTAAAATTCTTAGGAAAGCAACACTAAACAGGTCCTAACAAACATGAGCTACAATATAAACAACAGTACACATTTTAGATCAGGATGGGATTGAAGAAACACTTTGAATGGGAAAAAGACACGTGTAAACTTTTGAAAACTACAAATTCGCGGCAAAATTTCACTACGTGATTTTTGATTGTGGATGTAGCCAAGGGTCTTAGGTATCAGTGAGAGTTGGACCTTTGTTTCCATCTATAAAATTAAAGACGTTATGGAGGTTTTAGTGAGAGGCGTTTTTGCAAAAATAGGTGCGAAAATGAAACATACATTTGGTTTTAAAAATGACAGATTGGTTTTATTTCACTATATTAATGACTATGAAAAAGAGAATGCCACCCGCGAATCTCCACAGTTACGTGGCCAGCGTAACCCTTCACATGGTGGGTACTCTGTTTATTTCTGGGATTTACTTAAGTTACTCAAAATCACTAATGTCATATGGTTTTGTAAAACAAATGAGAAAAATCAGCGCATTAATGGTTCTGACAATACTAGGGTTCTGAAGTTAAAGATGGGATGGGATGAGATTGGGATAAGACAATGCAAATATACCATGGGTCATTGTTCTTCATATTCATACTAACAGTCCCTTGTGATTAAAATTGGACCGACAAAGCTCTGGTCATTGTATCGGGTCAGGTCTACCAGCAGCAGGGCACTTCTGGAGGGATCAATCAGCGGGGCGGTTCTGGTCAATTTTGGACTGCATCTCAGACTGGATTTGGATGGGCCCTTCTGGTCACTGGACACGGCAGATTATAAGGATGCAAGTTTCAGTGGGCAAGCCTTAATGGTAGCAAGCCAGACTGAATCAGAATTAAATCCCCTCAAGTTGGGGATGGTTGAATTTGGGTCTAGCTAGAAAGATTTCAGCAATGCCAAGGTCTGGATTCTGCAAAGAAATCTGGAGTCAGCTGCAAGATGAAGAGTTCTGGACAAGATGAAGGAATCAGGAACAAAGCGCGGCACGGAAATCTGGATGTGGTCAGGAAGCAGGGTCTATGTGTGGAGAAGCTCCTATATTTATCCCACCAAATGACATCATAAAGTTTATGGTGTGGGCGGAATTTCAAAACACACCCCAACGGCTGTGAGTGGCCACAGGCACTTGCCTTGTTCTGTTTGGCAGTCAGAACAGAGCTGGCATCTTTATGATGGGATTTAGGAACTACCACCTTGATTTTGACCAAAACTTAACTTTTGCACAAATATATACTTCTACAATTATGTCCCCTAATAAAATCGGACACATGCATTGCATATTTGATGGGTTATATTCACATTCAATCCCCATCTCTGTGAGAGCTGTCTTTGCCATTCTATAGAATTTTATCAATTTTAATAATAAGAGTTTGGACTAATAATTTCTAATTCAGTACATCTCTGGGCGATTATCACTGGAGCATGAATATACAATCGTAGGCTTGCAACATTAATAGTTCTCCTACAATTAGGGTTTTATTGTAACTGGTTCCTTAAGTGGTATAGGGTTCATCAATGTCTTCAAAGCAAAAGCCTAAAATTAGGCTAGAGGATAGAGCTACTGATCCTTATCAAGAGTCAGCTATAATGTGCACACAGAAAAAGATAGGCTACACTCAGACTGAGGACAAGGGAGGGAACCATTGTCCCAAAATAGTGGATAGAGCTACCGATCCTAGTCTAATTATACAAGATAGTTTTCTGGCAATTAAGGATAAACATGAGACATTTGGTCCTGGTAGTGAAGAGAGAGGGGATTTTTTTTCACCCCTCTTATCCAATCTACACATTAGTCTGAATTTGGCTCTGAAAACTATAAGTGAGTCACAGGAGATATTTAGTGGATCTATGGTTGGTCAACAAGCTGCCTTAAATCAACTGGTGACCCATTTGACATTCCTGGAGGGTATAGTGGAGGCTAAGACTATTAAGGAACAGAATATTAAACAACAAGATTTATTTGATAAATACAGAAAGGAACAAGATGCTAGGTTTATAACTATGGATGCTAAGATTACAACTTTGTTGGAATGTGTGCTTACAGGGCACCGTCCCTCCTCCTCACATAAAGAGATAGTGCATTTGGATCTTGCTCTGTTACATAAGAATACTTCTGTTAGGGTGCGCCTTACTAATGAAGGTGCGCTTTCTGATGCTATTATTACTGAAGTGGGGGTTAAACAAGGCTGTTCACTTGCTCCCACGCTCTTCAACCTGTATGTTAGCGATGTGGAGGGCATGTGGCAGGATCCTTCCATTGCCCCGGTCAGGTTGGGGAGTTTGGTTATCGAGTGGATGGCCTTTGCCGACGATTTTATACTTTTTTATCGTACCCCTCGGGGTCTTCGTAGGAAGATGGAGATATTCTATCAATACGCAATCCAAAATAATCTTTGACCCAATGCATCAAAATCTAGAACGATTGTATTTACAAAGAAAAGAAATGCTAAACCATATATCTGGAAGATGGGTAATAATCCGGTTGAACAGGTTCAGGTTATAACATATCTGGGTTACAATCTTTCCAATAAGTCCAGTTTGAAGATGTGGAAATTAAGTCTTCTAGAAAAAGTGTCAAAATTGAATACCCAAATGAAATTTCTGAAAATCAGGGTATGTACATTTTCTATTATACCTATAAGATGCTTTTATTTGGCAAAATGTGAACCAGTTCTCCTGTACGGCTTGGTTATTTGTAACTTAGATATGAGTTCATATCTGAGCGTGCTCCAGGGGAAAATGTGGAAAGAAGTAATGGGCCTGTCAATGGCAATTCCGAACGCTATCATCCGTCATGAGCTATGTCTTATCTCGCTCAAAGCAAGATATTTGTGGAGACAACTTTCCTCATATAGAAAGATGAATGGTCCACCGGTAAACACCCTATATGAGTCGCTGAATAAGGTGATCAAGTCGAGGTCAGTAAAATCTATTGGAGGATTTAGTGATAAAATTAATCTCCTACTTGATTGCCTGGGTCTCTGTCTAGAGGATTTGGTTGAGTGTCCTGGACTAGTTAAGAGACTGTTATTTAGGGCTGATTCGGTGGAAACAGTAAATGGTGTAGAGTCCCATTCAACCTATAAAGAATATGCTAACTTTGGGCATGCAAGGGAATGTGTTCCTCTTTATTTACATAAATTTCCCTGTCAGAAGGTGAGAGGTACATATATGCGCTTTAGGCTTAATCAGATGCCGACTTTAGAAAGAATGCACCATTAGGCACATAAAGAAAAGGTGTGTATGCAAGAGCAAATTAATCTTACATGTCGGTTTTGTGGAGATTCTGATGAGGTAGAAACCTTAAAGCACCTTGTTTTAACTTGCATCCATTTTTATCATAAACAAATTCTCTATCTTAAAGATAGATTTAATAGAGAGCTTGAAATGTCTATCCACTTGTTTTGGAGTCGCTGTATGTGGGGTGTAAATATTTCTCCAATTCTTGCATTGAATTTGCTGTTGCAAAATATTATGGAAGAATTGGAGGATAAAAACAAGGAATGTAATATGTAATGCTTCTATAATGGAATAAGTTATCTGTAATATTATGGCTAAGGATGGAACATCTTTGAATTAGAAGATAGGCTGGATGTGATTTTTTTTTTGTGATTGGTAATTTGATGACATTTTCTTTTTATCTGTATGGTATTTTAATATTGTAGGGCTTTGAAATAGAGTATTTGTGTTTATATAAATGAATTGATGAAATGTTGTTTTTGTATATGTTAAATGTTGTATAAGGTTTTCTGTAAACTATTAATACAACAATAAAAATAATTTTTTTTTTAAAAAAAAACAGAATATTAAACAACAGGATTTATTTGATAAATACAGAAAGGAACAAGATGCTAGGTTTATAACTATGGATGCTAAGATTACAACTTTGTTGGAATGTGTGCTTACAGGGGACCGTCCCTCCTCCTCACATAAAGAGATAGTGCATTTGGATCTCCCAAGTCAGGGAAGTGATAAGCTTGATGTCAATAATCATGGTAAGGAATTGAGTTGTCCGGATAGTCCCTCTGTACTTCTGGATGCTATTACCAGAACAGCAGGAGGATATATCCAGGAACAGGATATGGAAAATCTTAGTGCTCAGGAGCATGAGATGGAGATATCTAAGGAAGGAGATTGTGTGAATATTAGTAGTGAAGATATAACAAATGTCCAACAGACTCCTTCTAACAAGGGGCAGAAATGCAAACAAAAGCTAAAACATAGAGAAAAAGAGTTAGTGGATCAGGTATTAGATATAGGTGTAATAACTAATACCAATGAATCGGTTCCTGTTAATGGCTCCGACTATGATATCAATGAGGTACCTCAATCCCCCTTATATAGACGTAAGAAGACAAAAAAACAGGTTAGGATGTATAAAAAAAACTAAGAACATGCCCAACACTAAGGTTAATGGTAGTAATTCAAACATTAGAGCTATTAGAAATATTTCAGCTGTAGAGAAGTGTGATGATGGGGAAGTACTTAAGGGACCTAATAGGGAGAAGAAGCAGATAGAGGGTGAGGTTTGCAATAAAGGCTCTGATATTAAGGAAGCAAGAAATATGGACAACAATTTGAATGTGAAGAAGTCGTTGAAAAGTGGACAAGAGCGCCTTCAGACGATACAAACTAAGATGACAGCTTTTGGTAAAATAACTAGTACTAAACATGCTAGAACATCTTTAGGAACTCAACAAATTAAGCCTATTAAGATGAATGGCAATAATATTGTGCATGCAACAACATCAATAGTATGCTCTAGTACTTCGTCTCCTAAGGGGCCGATGATGACGGCTGAAAATGGGAATGGTTTGATCCCTAATGGATAAAATCCTATAGATACCCATTTTTGTAAAATCCAGGACTTGCAAGGACAGCCAATGATTAAATCTTTGGCTGATAGCACAAAAAAGGAATCTATCTTGATCCAGCCCTCATCGAAGGGTATGACAGGGAAGATTTTGGGCTGGATCAATAATAATAAAACAGAATCCCATGTTAGCCTAAATAGAACATTTATCCTAAATCTGTTCAAAAAAATTCCCCTATTAAGGGCGATAACATCAGATGATATAGATGCTATTTCCCTGCCGAATCATAATAATCAACGTATGGTAAGCTGCTTTCATTCAGTGATGGTAGCAGATATGGTGCGTGCACAAGAAAATAACCTCAATTCTTTGGGTTATGATCTATGCACACTTATAGATGATAAGGAGGCAGATAATTTCCTTGAATATAAAGAACCAACAATAACTCAAAATTTACAAATGGTACAATTGGGTAATAATAATGTAAAAAATCCGGATCCGGGGTTGGCGCTAATCTCTAGCCTATTTAAAAGTGGCCAAGATTGGTCATGGTTGCAACCAGCGCTTAAAACCTTAGAGATACTTAGTCAGGGTAAGGGATGTTCCTAATAGTCTTAACATTGATGTGATTTCCTGGAATACTTGTGGGGGACTGCATTTGAATACATTTTTGAGAAAAAGGGATAATCACATTCGCCCCTGCATTTACTTTTTCCAGGAGACTGTGATGCTGTCAGATATGGATATAGAAGGTTTCTATACTTTTTCGTCACTAGCATCCAGGGGCCTAGCAGGTAGGCCGAGTGGCGGTCTGATTATTGCGGTCGATCATAATTTGGGGTTTTATGGCAATGTGATTTTTAAGAGTGATTGGCTTTTGGGTATTGCTCTCTCATCAAAGAATAATGTAGAACCTATTCTCCTTTTGAATTTGTACTGTGAAGTGGGAGAATGGAAGACCAGGCTCCCGTCCTTCACCTCTCGCGCTTGGCCTAGAGGGTCACGACCCAGACACCCGCCACGAGAAGAGTTTGTCCATTTGCCAGATGACCAAATACCCTGGTATAGGAACATACGGATGTGTCCATCTGCCTGCCCAACAGCCCGCACTGGCCATGCCGACACCTGCGGCACGGACCAACTAGACTAAAATCTACACGTCGTTAGAGATGCCATGACGACCTAGACAACGGGAAGCACCTCTGTACAAATACACACATTGGACATTCCCACACCGATCTACACGAAGAATATACTCAGTGCTATGACGTAGGCGACAGGCATATTCACGGACGTGCATCTTTATTATTTTTACATAGGCTTTCAGAATTCAGAAACGCAAGACGCGTCATGAACTCATTTACAAAGCTTGCTCACGCTTCTCTTGAAACCAGTTACCACTATAAGAACTATAATGAAGACACGATACTGGTCATGGAACTATATGCTACTATAACTTAAAGCACCCATGCACCAACCGGATCACGTATGCGCCAGGCCCAAGTAGGCCTCAAACAAGAGCTCCCGTGGACGTTAACAAAGCAAGAGTCTGGTTGCTGATCCTGCAGAATGGGCCCGGTGAAACAACCAGCCAAGGTTGCGATGTTGCAAACCCACATTCCAGGAACAAAGCATCAAAGGCACGATGTTGCAGCCTCGCACTCCGCGCACCAACGTTAAGGTCACACCTGAAAATTAAACCAGACACACAGTGGAAAAGCAATATTAATTGTGCAGAATTCTGCCTCAAACACGGTCCCTCCCCACGTGACCAAGCCGAACCTGACGAGATGCCAAACCCAGGAGAGAAAAAGGCGTCTGGATCCCTCGCTACGAGACACAGGCAGATACACTTGAAAGGCTCAATGGACATCTGCGACAGTGGGAGCGGTCAGCCTTCCAACTATGAATAAATCCTCACATTGTCTGCACGTACCCATATTGAAACATTGTTGCAATCGCAGGTACACCGAGAGCTGGGAACAACGGTTGTCCCAGGCTGGGAAGCTCACGGGTGCACCAATCAGAACATGGGGCTCTTATCTCAGACGTCAGTAATATTAACCAATCCTCAGGAGTCTTCATGTAACAATTTTCATGTATCTAATTGTAGGGACAACCCAGATATATCACCTGACTACCCTTTGTCCAGTAACATTGTCCTCTATATGTGCGCTATACTAACCCTACCACTCGAGCAACCAATTAAGAGTGGCGATAGGTTTTTTGTTAACTTTCTGAAGTGACGCGAATAGCGCGTCATAATGCAGTAAAAAGGGCCTGCGAGCCCCACGATTGTGTGTGTGTCAGGACGGACGCGTACGTTCCTTGACCCATCCCTGCCGTTTTTGTCTAATAAACAGCAGAGTCACCTTGCTCCTTGTGTGTGTCTCGCACTCTGTCTCAACTGGGATACACAGGAGGAGTTGGGGCCTCCCTGCCTGGAGGTCCGCGGACGGCCCGGCCGACCCCGGCAGAATTTCTCCCCGACAAGTTGGAGGCACTGCTGAGATCTGTTTAAGATCAACCTTTTCTTTTTTACTTCGACCCTCTATTTTTAATTTTTCCAGGCACTCCCGTTGCGAGGAGGCCCGGCGGGGCGGCCCCCTCTGCCGTTGCCCCTTCTGAAGACTACAGGACCATCGCGGAGCTGCGAGAAGACCGGACGGCGCAGTCCGGATATTGGCCCTCGGGAGCCGGTTGAGAAGTATCCCGCCCGCGGTTGGCGAGTGTCCAGACGTGGTCCAGACGAAGGGAGGTGGTGAGCCGCTTGGAGGGGTGCACGCAGTCGAGCGGCCCTGCATCGAGAGAACTTGGTGAGCATGACACGCACAACAAGCAATGCGAAATTGTGAGGGAGGGGGGAGGAAGTGAATGAGGGAGGTGTTGTACAGATGTGCGGCGAAGGTCTAACAACTTAGTGTTGCCAGTGGAATGAATGGTAGCGAAACGAGTGCGAGAGCAGTCGGCTACGTTACGCGGAAGAGGGAGGGCGGAGCACGGAAACATCACGTGCGGCCGCTCGTAAGGCACTGATTGGCCTAAGTCGCGACTACGTGTAAGGGTGGGTGTGTGTGTGGTTTCCTACGATTTAGCATTTATTGATCAATGAGTAGACGAGGATCCCTATTGTTCGAGCAAGAAACTCGATAGGTAGATGACGATTCCCTGTAGGCGGTGGCTAGTTAATTAAGTTGCCCAATACGGAAGATAATTGGCTGGTTAAGCCCTCCTGTTGAGGGGCGTATCACACGCGAGGCGACGCAGCGTGCGCAGTCCGATTATATTATTGATTTGATTACCTTGTTCCAGGAGTGACAGGAAGACAGCTGTAGGGTTAGCGGGGGTAGGTTGCAAGTGTATTTTGAACTTAAAAGAACATAATAAGAATGTACCATTAGCTCGAAGAGATCGGTGACGTCACCAGTAGGGATTTAATAGGATAGCGCGAACACAAGGAAGTTTGGTTTTGGGAGTGGTGGGGAAGAGAAATGTGATAAGGGAGCGGGCGCGGAGATAAACGATAAACGAGTGGATCGGGAAAAGGAGAAGGGGAAAGGGGCGTGGCTGCGCACGGAGAACGCCGGCCACGGCAAGTGTAACAGGGGGAGGAGAACGGGGAAACAGGACGACTGTATAAGAGCATCGTAAAGGGTACACAGCCGCAGGGGGCTGTGTGCGCTTCGGCCGCAGGGGGCCGTAAGGGTGTAGTAACAGAAGGGAATCGACAAATGTAAAACCATACATAACGGATTGTCGTAAGTCCCCATACTTACGGGGCCAGGTAAACAATATAAGGTTGTATATTGTAAACTACCAGTGATGGAAAGGATAACAAGTGGAGAGTCACCATGTCATACGGGACAGGGTCGGGAGGGTGGGGGAACACCCTCACTACACCATTACAACACATATGCACCACACTGCCACCCCATAGGGAGAAGTTAATAAAGTACAGCATAGAGTGGACCCAGGGGACGGATAACAAAATGTTAACACCATGGCCACCTAATGGGAGTTTCGATCCATATGCCCAACATTCACTGCTAAACCATCTGCACAATACATACAAGGGGAAGAAGTTGGCAAACCATGTGGAGGTGTTTAACTTATGGAGGATGTTCCAGGGGTCCCGACCGGGACCAAATGGAATGTTCACTATGGGGGAAACACCGGAAGAAAAGGAGACTAAGAAAGAAGGAGAGGATGGGAAACAGGGGCGTGAAAGCACAAAGAATACGGGGAACGGAGGAGAGGGAGGAGAAAAGAGTGTTAAATCAGACGACATAAAAAAGGAACCGAACAACGAGATACCCATAACACCGGGAGTGAAAACGGAGGGAGGAGGGTTGTACCCTTTAAGAGAATTAGGAGAAATAGAAGGACAGTTAAGGGCGGCTGAAGGATACTCGAACCCGGCATACAGCCCTCCACCATATGTGGCTCATAGGAAAATGGCAGTGGGAGAGGGGAAGATTGGAGAAGAGCAGACTGTAGAGATAGGACATGATGAGTGGGTAGCTGCACAAATATTATTAAAATTACGAGGTTCACTAACTGGAGAAGAGAGGGAGGTAGTAAAGAGAACAGACGAGGATAGTGCAAGAGAGAGTGAAATAAGGGGGGAAGAGCTATTATGGCAAAAGGAAGAGATTTTAGAGGAAAGATTAGCAAAGCTAAGGGATGAGCAGAATGAACTGATCAAACAGCTTGAGAGGGAGGAAAAGGAGAGAGTGAGGAAAAGAAAAGAAGGTAAGAACGAATTGGAAAAATTAAGGGAACAAAATGAGGAGCAAAGGAGAGAAGCTGAAAGGGTAAAAGCAGCAGCAGACAGGGTATCAAGAGTAGTGTTGAGAGAGAAGAAGAAGGAAGAAGAAGAAAGAGAAAAGGAAATGGCAATATGGAAGAGGAGGGTACTATCAGAGACAGCTAAGAAATATGAAGAGGGGAAAATAATAGAAAGTATCGTGGAGAGAGAAAGAGTGAAACAGGAAAGGAAGAAAGAGGATGAAAGAATATTGGAACAGATGAGCAACGAAGTGATGGAGGAATTGAAAAGGAAGAGGGAGGAAAATAGTAGGGAGATGGAGGAGAAAAGGGAAGGAGAAAGAGAGGGGAGGAGTAGGGAGAGTGAAAGATGGGGGGATGTATATAGAAGTAGAGAAGTAGCAACAACATCAGCACTAGGGGGAGCGGTTGATAACAAAGGAAAAGGAGAAATAGACCTGATAGACTTAGAGACAGTAACATAAAGGGGAAAAAGGCAGAGTGGGGGGTGCCATTTATGAATGATTTTTGCAGTGAGGAGGAAGAAGGAGTGGAGAGAGAAGGAAGAAAGAGTGAAAGGGAAAGCTTAGATAAGCTATACCTCACTCGAACAAACATAGACTCGCCATGGATCAGTAGGAGAAGGGAGGACTTGGAGAGAAGTGAGGAAGGAGTGAAAGGACTAGTGGAAAGACAAACCCATGAAAACACACCATCCCCATCTCCATCACGCCCTCCCCCATCGCACCCTACATGCTCAACCACCGCACGCTCGCTGCGCAGAATAAAGCTTGCGCCCTTCGTGGACGAACTGACACCCTATGCATGTAGGCTTAGAGACCTCCCTAGTCGCAGGCAAGACAGACAAATAAACACACCCACATTAACTACAGGAAATGACGAAAGGGGAAAGGATGGAGAAGGAGTTAGGAGCAGGGGTAATAAGGACGAAATTGAAGAGGTAAAGGAACCGGAAGAAGAGGAGGGGTGTGAAGACTCGATATTGTGGAACATAAAGGGTGACACCAGACACAACCTAATGCCACTGTTGGAGAGAGGAGGGGTTAGACCACAGTACGTCCCTTGGAAGCATACGGATAAGGAAAATATAAAATGTAGGCTCCCATCACTAAGTGGAGGTGCGGGTAAGTGGATATATGAAATGGAAAAACACACCGCAGGACAGAAACTAGCAGTAGGAGATGTAAAGGGCCTGTTAATATCAATATTAGGGGATAGAGTGGATGACATTTGGAAGAGAGCGGGATTCCATGGGGTAACAATAACAAACACATCGCATGATGGGGCACCATTTGCAAACTGCAGACATGCGCTATGGCAGGCACTGAGAGTACAATACCCAGACACATCAGACATAGGAGCAATTACTTCCCGTAAGATGCGTGAGAATGAGGATCCTGTTGATTATATCCAGGATATCCAAGAGAAGTGGCGCATGGAAACTAGAGAACAATGGGACAAAACACCAGCCATATTTTATCATATACTAGTACAAGGGCTCCCAGAAGGAGTTCAGAAACAACTAAAGAAAGTAGTGGGAATGGAAGCAAAACCATGGCCAGAAATACAACTGACTATAGTACATCACTGCAGGACATGGCAAGGAAAGATGAAACAAAAAGAAGAGGACAGGAAAACAGAAGAGGCTAAACTAGTACAGAAAAAACTTACTAAATGCACAATGGAAGGGGCACTAATAACTACGCCCACACCAATGTCCCAAAGCCCAATACAAGTAGTGGCTGCACAAGATCCTGCTCAAATAGCACCTCCACAGATTATAAAACAACAAGTCCCAGTCCCGCCACTGCAATTACACGCACCAAACATGGGAGGAGGGTACCCAATGCAAGGAGCTGGGTATTATAGTTATAATAGGGGGAGAGGAGGATTTATGAGAGGGAGAGGATACGGATATAATGCCCAACAGCAGGTGGGAGGACTTAGACATTCCTACCCCACAGGGCAACCAGTATACCAGGACAACACAGGGAGCTTCCCATGGCAAAGCAGGGAACCACCCGTGTGTTGGAGTTGTGGGTTATTAGGACACATGTCACGTACGTGTAGGGTCAGGCCAGGAACACCAGCATGGAATGAACAAGCACAACCTAGGACCCCACAAGAACTGCAGGGTATACAACAACAGCAGACGTTACAACAAGGAAATGACCCACAACAACAACAAATACCACAACAACAGCCACTGCCACAACAACAAGTAACGTTAACACAGCAACCCCAAACTCAACAAACGCAATTGGGTAGGGTGACGGTCTTGGGACACAACCCTTACACAGGGAATGGCCAATCATTCTACCCACAATAGGACAGCCCACAGACGGCCTTGGTGTGTCCCATCCTGTCAGTAACACCTAATAGTGCGGAGGAGCCACGCATAGAGGTAACGATAGGTGACAAAAAATTATCATTCCTTGTTGACACCGGGGCAACCCGGTCTTGCATAAGGGAAGGTAAATTTAAGATGTCAGGCGAAGCCATGAACACCCAAGGATTTTCTGGGGCTAGAGGGTTGGTTCCATTTACTGATAACGTTCCCTTATCTATTGGAGATTATGATCTGTCTGTTCCACTTTTATATTATAGTGCCTCACCAGTGAATATACTGGGGAGGGACATAATGAACAGGTTGAATATGACGATCTCCTTTACAGAGGATGGCATAATTTGCTCTACTCCAGGGATTAACATGCTCGCAGCACGACAGATTATGCAAGCATACTGTGGACAGACAGCGATTAGGGCGGAGCCAGTAGATGGCGAGCTATTCCAGTATGGAACAGACATGGCGTTTGCATGGATGCCAGGGATAGAAGGGAAAATATGGAGGAGGCCAGCAGCCTATCTGTTCCGATCAGAAACACCTGTTATTGAACCAGAAGGAAAGGTGTTTGTAATGGACATTGAGAGCATTATTGCAACAGCTGATTATATTGCTGTACATGCCCAAGATAAAGAAGGGAGAGCATGGAGGGCAGTGATAGCACTAGCAGAAGGATGTAGGCTGACCCAGGTGTCAGATGAGGAGTTGTTCTCAGAAGAAAAGGAGGAAGGTGAAATGGTGTTCATGATGAGTGTAGGAATATGGCTAAGGGTGGCTCACAAACAAGTAGCACAGAAAATTGCAATGGCACTTGAGGCACCCGCATGCACCCCAGTCCCCTTCTTTGAGGAGGATATGTCAAAGGTGCCCAAATCATTATGGACTACTAGCCCTTATGACGTGGGATGCATAAAAAGCATAGGGGGTGTAAGGATAAAATTGAAAAAAGGTGCAATACTACCAAGAGTGAAACAGTACCCACTGTCTAGAGAGGCAGATGAGGGTATATATGAAACCATAACGGCTCTTATAAACAATGGCATATTGGTCCCCTCAGAGTCACCCTGCAACACGGCTGTGTACCCAGTGCGCAAGGCTAAAGGGGGGTCTTGGCGCTTCATACAGGACCTCAGGCCCTTGAATAACATAGTGGAAGCAGAGTATCCAGTAACAGCAAACCCGGCCACAATATTGTGTGGCATTCCAGCAGAAGCATCACGGTTTACAGTGATTGACCTTAAAAATGCTTTCTTCTCAATACCATTACACCCAGACTCACAAGATTTGACAAGCTTCACTTACCGAAACACAAAGTGGAAACATACCAGATTGCCACAGGGGTATTGTGAATCACCCTCAATTTTCAATAGAGTAATACAGATGGATTTGAGTAACGTTGAAATGGAAAGCACAGTGTTACAGTATGTGGATGACATAATAATTTGCAGTATAAACGAAAGTAAATGTAGAGAGGACTCCTTAAAAATGTTGACGATATTGGCTGAAAAAGGGTACAAGGTAGACATGAATAAGATACAATACTGTCAGGAACAGGTACTTTACATTGGCCAACTGATATCCCAACATGGAAGAAAAATTGCACCACAGAGAGCACAGGCCATTTCAAGCACTCCAATGCCACAGACTGTGAGAGAACTGCAGCAATTTCTGGGGCTGTGCAACTACTGTAGAGCATGGGTATTTGATTACAGCTCATACATAGGACCCCTGCTTGAGGGTTTGAGAGAAGCAAATAAAGGGGAGAAAAAGTTGAGGTGGACTATGGAAATGAGAGAGGCCTTTGATGAATTGAAAGACGCAATTTCAACTGCTCCAGTACTGGCATCCCCAGACTATGAGCGACGATTTTTTATATTTTCACATTGCGACTCAGCAGTGATGAAGGCAGTATTGGCCCAAAAAACGAGCATGGGCTATAAACCAGTAGCATTTTACAGCGGTCACTTAGACCCTGTGATGTTAGGCCACTTCCCTTGCGAACAAGGTCTCGCTGCAGCTGCTTTTGCAGTGGAAAAAGCATCAGCAATAACCATGGGGTGTCCGACTACACTGTTTGTGGAACATGCACTATTTGCAATATTGAATAAACCTAAGTCCACACTAACAACGCAAAGGGCATCAGGTTATCAGATCATCTTGTCTAAAGCTGAACTAGCAATTGTTAGATGTAGCACGGTTAACCCTGCAAGGTTCCTAGCAGAATTAATTGAGGAGGGAGATTATGCCCATGATTGCACCCAAATAACTGAACTGTACTCGGGTACTAGAAAAGTTGAAGAAAACGCACTAGAGGGAGGTGAGCTTTTGTTTATTGATGGGTCATCAACTATTGATCAAGGAGATGGGATAAGGAGGACGGGGGCAGCAGTGGTTAAAATGATGGAGGCGCCGGTGTGTGTGGCTATGAAATGTGTACAATTACCACAGCATTATTCTGCTCAAGCCGCAGAACTGGTTGCACTAATATTGGCATTGAAGGAAAGTTTTGACAAACGAGTAACCATATATTCCGACAGTGCATATGTTACATCCACTGTCCACTCAGGGCTATCAAAATGGAGAAGAAGAGGGTTTAGGAGAGCTGATGGCACTCCAGTGCAACATGCCCTCTTATTGGCTGAACTAATTGAAGTAATAAATGACCCCCAAGAACTAGCCCTAGTAAAATGCACCGCACACACCAATGGGGAAGATCACATCTCAAAAGGGAATGCAGCAGCAGACGCACATGCGAAATATGCTGCATACTTTGGTGAGATATGGAACCCTACAGACTCACAGAGAGGGAGAGGGAGGGGAATGGCTAGGGAGATGTTGATAAGAGAAGGGTACACCCATCTTCCAGCCACACAGATTATGGAGCTACAAGCGGCTGCACCAATGGCCGAAAAAGAAATATGGGTAAAAAGAGGATGTACAATGTCACCAACCGACGCATTATGGCGCCAGAGCAGCACTGGGAAAGTTGTAATACCATTGGCACTTTTAAACACCGCCCTGAGCCAATTACATCACCCAGCCCATACAGGCAAGGAAATAATTGCAGCACGAATTAGAGAAGATTGGTTCTGTCCTGAGTTAAATTCTCATGTGTCAAATTTTATCAGCAATTGTCTTACATGTCAGCAGTTTACGGCCGGTCATACCCTAAAGGTGATAAGAGGTACCATACCCCGGCCAGAGGGACCTTTTCGGCACCTTCACATTGACTATGTTGATATGATCAACATATGTCAAGGTAATAGGTATATGATTGTAGTAGTATGCCCATTCTCTAGATGGATTGAAGCAGGGCCCTGTTCACACCCAGATGCATTTAGAGCAGCCAAATTCCTAGTAAGGGGGGTCTTCCCCAGGTGGGGAGTGTGCGAGGTGTTAAGGTCAGACAACGGCCCACATTTCGCAAACGAAATGTTCCAACATATTACATCCTTGCTGAACATAAAACATAAATTTGCATGTGCATACCACCCACAGGCTAATGGTGTATGTGAACGCCTGAATGGCCTACTGAAGGAGGCAATTGCAAAAATACAACAAACAACAAAGAAAAGCTGGTTGTATTGCCTTCCATTAGCCCTATTCGAATTGAGGAATAGGCCAGGGTCCGACCACCACCTCACCCCGCACGAGGTGGTTACTGGACGTCAAATGCGCCTTCCCCTAACGCCAACGTCAAGGGCATTCACTGACCACGAAAGTTCAGCAAGTGTGTTAGGTGATGAAATGTATCAATATGTGTCTTCTTTGATTACTAGTGTTGTGTTTGTGTCTCAACAGCTCGAGCGCACACGGGGCGGGTCCACCAGCAATCAAGAAGAAGGTGCCAGTACCGAATTAGAAAAGGAGAACTTGTGCAAACTTGCCAAAGGTGACCACGTGCTACTTCGCAATTTCAATAGGAAGTGGAACGATAAGAGGTTTACTGGCCCCCATCTGGTAGAGGACGTATCAACAAGAGCAGTAAAACTAAAAGACAAGCATGCCTGGAACCACTTACATGATGTAAAGATCTACAAACTGCAGACCCGCCCCAGCGCCAACGACAGGTCCAGTGGAAGAGCAGCAACAACATCCCCTACAGAGGAAGGAAGTTCTACCACAGACAACGACCCAATTGTTCCCTTACCGTGTCACTACCCAACTTCCCCGGAGACAATAACTGGCGAAGAAAGGGGTGATACCCATACTGCCCACCCCATGGTCACACGCTCAAGGAGTAAAAATACTTCCGCCACCTGAGCCCAAACCCCCGCCCATTGACCCCAAGTATAGTCATAACTGACCTGAAAGACATTGCCTCACAAATACACCTGTAAACACGTGAATGTTCTCTTTTTCTCTCGCACATACAGGTACTGCGTATTGTATTTTTAAGAAAATAGCTTACTAACAAGTTCACTGCCCAGATGTAGATTGTACTACCAGACGATAACTACCCAGAAGAATTGTCACACCAATTTGTATACGAAATAAAAAGGCCAACGTACCTAAAAAGGAGAAGGGTGCGTGTCTACTACACAGCATTCCTCTTGGCCATAGAATATTCCATGCCCCACCTCCGCCCATACTTGCCGATCCTAAGAGACAGATCACTTAGAGTAGCATGGGAACAGCTCTTCGCCTGGGCACTGAATGACTATTTGATAGGGAGAGCTTAAAGGAAACAAACCACTAACATTTAGTAACCAGCATTTTTGAGAATTTTCAGGCGGGCAACTTTAACGTCGCAAGAATACGCTGCCAGGACTGCAGCAAGGTAAGAGCAAAATGCCGGTGAGACTAGCATATGTAATAAAGGTAATAGGGATTTTGATGATCACCGGGTTCTTGGCTGCTTCTGTATGGCAGTACAGCTATGCTATTAATTTTATTGCTGCACCTAAACCTAATATACCCCCGTCCCCTGCTGCAACAGGTGTTACGTCAGGTGATAGTAGTAACCTTGCACCCAAGCAAAATAGAGTTAAACGCAGCACATACTCAGACAATAAAGGTATTGATAATTTTATACAAGATTAAGCACACGTCACAAACAACATATGGTACCAACACATGACCTGCATTGGTAAACAAACAACTGAGGACAGCTGCTACGTTTGCTCATTAATACCATACACCATGAGTGCTTCACGAACATTTGTTGCCACAGAAATTGATGAAAAGATAGCACAATGCATAATATACTTGGCACTGTTCCAAACGAAAGGAAGATTTCAAGGGACGGTAGTGCACATGACATGGAAAACACGAGATTCATATCCATATGAAAACAACTTCCTCAAGACCTATTTGAGTTACCACAATACCAGTTTACATGCAGAAGCATTCAGATACATAACAAGTGGCCCTGCAAAAGGAGAAACAAAGAAAGTAACATTGTAGTATCTACCATGTGATTGGTACACCACCGAAGTTCCGGGTAAACAAGGATGTTGGGAGAGGCCGCTGGTGACGATAACAGGAAAGGTGTATCTGGACAACAGCTGGGAGATAGGAGTGATTGGCAGCAACATGGTAACAAAAGAAACTATCTCAACTATCGAGGCCCACAATCACCGATGTTGGACGACGTGGATCAAGTATGTACCAATGCTCACGTGGGTAGAAACAGATGAAGACCCAATAACAATACTACCGCTGACTGCGCCCAAGGTATGCTACCAGCATAAAGGAGAGGTGGACGTAGGATATAACACCAATTGTGCAAGTGTGACGGAGTTACCTGAGGGGGGAGCAGGAACAGCAGTAATAATGGACCATTATTGGGCCTGTGGAGAAAAGGCATACCATACACTGCCCCCCCTGTGGAATGGTATGTGCACAATGGTGCACGTCAATGTACCATCACTAGTGGTACCTAAGAAGCATGTTAATGTGGCGAACTTTCCCAAAATGGATGAAGGGGACAAGAGAAAAAAAAGATCTGCACCACTTAAGGAGGAGCAAGGGAACAGGACCAACAACAATGATACTGTCCTAAATAGAAGGAAAAGACAAGGAGAGCCACTGACAGGAAATTACCTGTGGGGAAGGTCGGAAACGGAACTAACCTCCATACCGCCAGAACACAGACTATTCAGCAGAGCAGCAATGTTCTTCTCTTCAATAATACATCCGGGACTGCAGGCTTACGCAAACGCGAAATGGCTCCAAATAACTAGATGGGAACTAATGATGACCATTAATTCTACAGTAAATGGGTTTAACGCAATAAAAGAGGAGCTGCGAGCTATAAGAATGGTAGCACTCCAGAACAGATATGTATTGGACCTTCTCACAGCAATGGAAGGAGGAGTTTGTGCAAAGATAGGACAATCATGCTGCACGTTCATACCTGCCAACGATGCTGATAATGGTACACTGACTGAAGCAGTTTCACAATTGGCCCAGATGCACTCCAAAATGATGGATGAAAGTAACGGTGTAAACAAGGATAAGAGCTGGTTCTCAATATTATGGTCATGGATGCCATCCTGGCTGTCAGATGGACTGAAAATAATAGTGGGTTGTACTATTTTGGCTGGAGCTACGCTGATCATAATTAGATTTTGGAAGGCCCGGAAGGCACGCACCACTGACGAGTTGCTCGAAATGGTGGGAATGCACCCCCTGATACCAGCAGATGACGGCCAACATACAGGTGTGATAATACAGGAGAGGGAGAAGCTGCGCACCCAAATAATCACCAACCATCTAGACCCACCATCAGTGAAGATCGAGAACCCAAGAAACCCCAGGAGTTACATAGGGAAATGGGTATACTGTACTCCTGGAGGAACCTGTGAATATATGTATTGGTCATTTGAAGATCATGTGAACCATTATGGACATCTAGGAGGAATAACTAAGATATGGCGAGTAAGAGGAGATAACGAGAAGGATATGTTTGTGGTCGACAAGTCGACCAGAGGGGGGACTGAAGTGGGAGAATGGAAGACCAGGCTCCCGTCCTTCACCTCTCGCGCTTGGCCTAGAGGGTCACGACCCAGACACCCGCCACGAGAAGAGTTTGTCCATTTGCCAGATGACCAAATACCCTGGTATAGGAACATACGGATGTGTCCATCTGCCTGCCCAACAGCCCGCACTGGCCATGCCGACACCTGCGGCACGGACCAACTAGACTAAAATCTACACGTCGTTAGAGATGCCATGACGACCTAGACAACGGGAAGCACCTCTGTACAAATACACACATTGGACATTCCCACACCAATCTACACGAAGAATATACTCAGTGCTATGACGTAGGCGACAGGCATATTCACGGACATGCATCTTTATTATTTTTACATAGGCTTTCAGAATGCAGAAACGCAAGACGCGTCATGAACTCATTTACAAAGCTTGCTCACGCTTCTCTTGAAACCAGTTACCACTATAAGAACTATAATGAAGACACGATACTGGTCATGGAACTATATGCTACTATAACTTAAAGCACCCATGCACCAACCGGATCACGTATGCGCCAGGCCCAAGTAGGCCTCAAACAAGAGCTCCCGTGGACGTTAACAAAGCAAGAGTCTGGTTGCTGATCCTGCAGAATGGGCCCGGTGAAACAACCAGCCAAGGTCGCGATGTTGCAAACCCACATTCCAAGAACAAAGCATCAAAGGCACAATGTTGCAGCCTCGCACTCCGCGCACCAACGTTAAGGTCACACCTGCAAATTAAACCAGACACACAGTGGAAAAGCAATATTAATTGTGCAGAATTCTGCCTCAAACACGGTCCCTCCCCACGTGACCAAGCCGAACCTGACGAGATGCCAAACCCAGGAGAGAAAAAGGCGTCTGGATCCCTCGCTACGAGACACAGGCAGATACACTTGAAAGGCTCAATGGACATCTGCGACAGTGGGAGCGGTCAGCCTTCCAACTATGAATAAATCCTCACATTGTCTGCACGTACCCATATTGAAACATTGTTGCAATCGCAGGTACACCGAGAGCTGGGAACAACGGTGGTCCCAGGCTGGGAAGCTCACGGGTGCACCAATCAGAACATGGGGCTCTTATCTCAGACGTCAGTAATATTAACCAATCCTCAGGAGTCTTCATGTAACAATTTTCATGTATCTAATTGTAGGGACAACCCAGATATATCACCTGACTACCCTTTGTCCAGTAACATTGTCCTCTATATGTGCGCTATACTAACCCTACCACTCGAGCAACCAATTAAGAGTGGTGATAGGTTTTTTGTTAACTTTCTGAAGTGACGCGAATAGCGCGTCATAATGCAGTAAAAAGGGCCTGCGAGCCCCACGATTGTGTGTGTGTCAGGACGGACGCGTACGTTCCTTGACCCATCCCTGCCGTTTTTGTCTAATAAACAGCAGAGTCACCTTGCTCCTTGTATGTGTCTCGCGCTCTGTCTCAACTGGGATACACGGGAGGAGTTGGGGCCTCCCTGCCTGGAGGTCCGCGGACGGCCCGGCCGACCCCGGCAGAATTTCTCCCCGACAACTGGAATCCCTTAAAGGTGACCATTGAAAGCATGGATGATTCGCTTGGAGTTATTTTGGGAGATTGGTTTCAGAAGGGGTATGGAAATCGTATTATTTTGGGAGGTGATTTTAATTCGCCCTGTGATGGGGGTTCTATGGTCAATGAACGAGGGGTCCTCCCCAGGCTACTCCAACCTAACCGTAAGAGAGGTATATGGTGGGATAACTATCTTGATCAATGGGGTTTGGGCCTCTTAGATCATGCTCCAGATTGGAAGCTACCTAAATATAACTGGAAAAGAGGAAGTAACATCTCTAGAATTGACGTCTTCTATGTATCCAATAGTTGGAAGCAAGCATGTGGAAAATTGACTCTCTTGGAGGTCGAATTAGGTGACCATGTTCCACTATGTTTCTCCCTTTCATTACCTAACGTCGGTATTGATATTAATCCTATGTTTTTGGGCCTTAAGGCAGAAAATAATGGCAGAAGGATTATATGGAACAAGAAAGTGATTATGAAATTCAATACTTTAGTTTTGGAGAAGTTGCCCCGATTATTGCACCAAATCAAAAGGGAAGTAGACTTTGATTCGGGGGGATCCTACTATAATGTAATTAAGTCATGTGTTTACAAAATTAGTAGGATAAGTGGGAAGGAAGGGATGAGATGGAAGGGGAGGGTGGCCGATCCTAGAATTCAATCTTCTAAACGTCTTAAATATAGGGATATCAAATCATTGAAGAAATTACCTATCTCTTTTCTTGAATTTCAATGTAAAAAGAAACAAATCATTCAGAAACATAAAAACTTCATTAAATCCCTAAGAATGGATCAATATCTGGAAGTGCATCAAGTGATGATGAACAACCTCTGTAAGGGTAGAGACGTAAAATTTTGGGCAACTATTAATAATACACGTAGGCCTATTAAAGATCGCCTCGACAGTCCAATTCAAGCGGAGGTGTGGTGTTCCTATTATAAGGAAAAGTTTGCCTTTCCCCCAGCTTTTTCCGGGGAACAGGAATTGGACTTAGGCCCGCGAGTGGAGAGTGTATGTTTGTGGGATATTGAGGATATTAAGTGGGCTATCCACAAACTCAAACCTTCGAGAGCGCCGGGCCCAGATGGCATTCCTACATTTGTCATTAAGGCGGCTCCGGAGATGTGGGCATCTCTGCTTAAACCCATATTTCATGACATTTTCAAAACCCATATTATGCCTGAATCCTGGTGCCAATGCATTATTGTCCCGATATTTAAAAAAGGGGACGTACATGAACCCCAGAACTATAGACCAATAGCTCTTCAAGATGCGGTGAGCAAGGTTTTTGGTATCTTATTGCTTAGGGACCTTAATAAAGTGATTAGAAGTAAAGTTTGTTTTAGTAAATTTCAGGTTGGCTTTAGAAAAGGCCTGGGAACCGATCTGAATGGAAATATTCTTGCCCATCTTAGAGATGCAGTCCATCAATCTTACATGGGTGAAGTCTTTATGGCATCTTTGGACCTCTCTAGTGCCTTTGACGGGGTCATAAGAGCAAGATTATGGACTAAAATGTTATCAATGAACATTCCTTGTAAGATTGTCCAACTCCTTGCTCTGTTACATAAGAATACTTCTGTTAGGGTGCGCCTTACTAATGAAGGTGCGCTTTCTGATGCTATTATTACTGAAGTGGGGGTTAAACAAGGCTGATCACTTGCTCCCACGCTCTTCAACCTGTATGTTAGCGATGTGGAGGGCATGTGGCAGGATCCTTCCATTGCCCCGGTCAGGTTGGGGAGTTTGGTTATCGAGTGGATGGCCTTTGCCGACGATTTTATACTTTTTTATCGTACCCCTCGGGGTCTTCGTAGGAAGATGGAGATATTCTATGAATACGCAATCCAAAATAATCTTTGCCCCAATGCATCAAAATCTAGAACAATTGTATTTACTAAGAAAAGAAATGCTAAACCATATATCTGGAAGATGGGTAATAATCCGGTTGAATAGGTTCAGGTTATAACATATCTGGGTTACAATCTTTCCAATAAGTCCAGTTTGAAGTTGTGGAAATTAAGTCTTCTAGAAAAAGTGTCAAAATTGAATACCCAAATGAAATTTCTGAAAATCAGGGTATGTACATTTTCTATTATACCTATAAGATGCTTTTATTTGGCAAAATGTGAACCAGTTCTCCTGTACGGCTTGGATATTTGTAACTTAGATATGAGTTCATATCTGAGCGTGCTCCAGGGGAAAATGTGGAAAGAAGTAATGGGCCTGTCAATGGCAATTCCGAACGCTATCATCCGTCATGAGCTATGTCTTATCTCGCTCAAAGCCAGATATTTGTGGAGACATCTTTCCTCATATAGAAAGATGAATGATCCACTGGTAAACACCCTATATGAGTCGCTGAATAAGATGATCAAGTCGAGGTCAGTAAAATCTATTGGAGGATTTAGTGATAAAATGAATCTCCTACTTGATTCCCTGGGTCTCTGTCTAGAGGATTTGGTTCAGTGTCCTGGACTAGTTAAGAGACTGTTATTTAGGGCTGATTCGGTGGAAACAGTAAATGGTGTAGAGTCCCATTCAACTTATAAAGAATATGCTAACTTTGGGCATGCAAGGGAATGTGTTCCTCTTTATTTACATAAATTTCCCTGTCAGAAGGTGAGAGGTACATATATGCGCTTTAGGCTTTATCAGATGCCGACTTTAGAAAGAATGCACCATTGGGCACATAAAGAAAAGGTGTGTATGCAAGAGCAAATTAATCTTACATGTCGGTTTTGTGGAGATTCTGATGAGGTAGAAACCTTAAAGCACCTTGTTTTAACTTGCACCCATTTTTATCATAAACAAGTTCTCTATCTTAAAGATAGATTTAATAGAGAGCTTGAAATGTCTATCCACTTGTTTTAGAGTCGCTAAATGTGGGGTGTAAATATTTCTCCAATTCTTGCATTGAATTTGCTGTTGCAAAATATTATGGAAGAATTGGAGGATAAAAACAAGGAATGTAATATGTAATGCTTCTATAATGGAATAAGTTAACTGTAATATTATGGCTAAGGATGGAACATCTTTAAATTAGAAGATAGGCTGGATGTGATTTTTTTTTTGTGATTGGTAATTTGATGACATTTTCTTTTTATCTGTATGGCATTTTAATAATGTAGGGCTTTGAAATAGAGTATTTGTGTTTATATAAATGAATTGATGAAATGTTGTTTTTGTATATGTTAAATGTTGTATAAGGTTTTCTGTAAACTATTAATACAACAATAAAAATAAAAAAATAAAAGAAAATTAGGTTAACATCTCCCAACTTGTAGAAGTATCATCCTTCAAGTTGTACAGTTAAAGAGTTTCAAACAATGACAAATAAGGATTTGAACATCAAAGTTCTCCTTTGTAACTTCCCCTTCCCAGGCAGCAGCTGTCACATTCCTTTGATCAGGGGTGTGTTTACAGGGAAGCATCCTGCCCCTCCCCAACAGAGTTCAATGCTCAGCCTGTCCTTTGTTCTTGGCTCAGCCAAAAGACAAATGTCTAATGAAGTCTATTGTGCTCCATATGCGAGAACCTCCAGCATCCATTAGCCTTCCTATAGCAAGGGAGTGTCAAACTGAAGTGTCAAACTTTCCCAGGCTGGGCACTGTCCAATCAGAATTCACAATTAAGTCTTTTCTTTAACACGTATAAAAATAAGCACATTTTATAAGGGATTTGGACATTTAAAAGAATTAAGCTCTTCACAAACATGCTTTAAATAGGCACATTTTGCAATTTCTTCAGGAAAAAGAAACACTTTAAACTGAGTTTGACATCTAATTTTCTTATGCAGCTGTCAGGCAGCGAGGTCCGGTTTTCTCTGACTGCACTGGATGATTGGTGGTTCCAGCACACTTTTCATTTCAATAGTTCACCTGTAAAATGACTGATATTAGCACCAAAACACATCTTTGAAGGTTGCAATTGATTGGGGAAAACTGTATTTTAAAGGCATTTTCGGATTTTAGCCCACTTCTGTTTTGACATCAACTTTGCCTGTATGTGGAAGGGTGTGCAGCCTTTCGTGATTTATGAACCATGCGCAGTTTTGCAGATTTGGCACACGCAGGGGTTAGCGCCTCAATTTTTGGCAGTTTCTTTCCCCTATTGGCAAAGGGGTGTAGTGGGTCACATTGGCATGGGTAAAAATATCCCACAGATGCTCTTATTGCAGCAAGCATGAGTTTACCGGGAGCAAATTGGAAAGGTGCCTAGTTACTGACTATTGTTCTTGCTTGTATACTGGAAAATGTAGTTAAGGCTGGATACCTTCAATGGAGGTAGAATACAACTCCACAAAACTTTCGTCAGCATCCATACCATCCCCTAGATGCTCTCTGAAAACAGAACCAAGCTTCAGAAAGATCTGTTGTATTTCCATCTTTGTAAGAATAAAGCCGGTGACCCATGATTTAGAGGCTTGAACAGCTAACATATATTTGATGACACGGCTATGCCAGGGAATCGTTTTCACTCTACTTTTTGCATATAAGTCTCCACAATAGCACTGATTCTTCATGGATGTAACATTCATACTAGATCTGCTATTGCTTGTGTTAATCATCTCTACTCTCCTGTCAGACTTCATATTAGCCACTTTCACCAATGTACTGTTTTCAATTTTCTCATTGAAATGTGTAGCAAGTGCCCAGCACTGTCCATATTACTATCTAGCTACATGTGGCTACAGAAACAGACTGTCTGAAAACACATGGGGCCTCATTACCCGGTAGGGGGCAAAGGATTACTGGTAATCCCTTACCACCCTATTCCGAGGTCCCTTAGTGAGTCCCTTCCTCAATGCCTGTTTTTACCAGGCGTTATGGAAGGGACCCGTTAAGGGACTTTAGAGCTAATAACGGGCCTGCTAATAGCGGGCCCGTTAATTAGCTCCATCCCCATTCCAATTGAGCCCTATGGGGGTTCGAATGGGAATGGGGAATGGTTCCCGGAATGGGGACTTACCAGGTCCTCCAAGGTCGGAATGACCCGGTAAATCCCTATTCCGGGAACACTGACCCTAATAGCGCCATGGCTACCTCCTACCGCGTAATGAGGCCCATGGTCTTCTAGTTAATTTAACCTGTATTTTAGGGTGGCCTTTCCGCTTACTCTCACCCTGCTACCATGACTACCCATGTCTCTGCTATGTTTGTTAATTTATGTACGTTTGTTTCCAGTAAAAGCAAATTGAAAACGTGATCTCTTAAATGCAATTCAAGGATATCAATTGTTGACAAATGTAAACGTTACTTGTAGGGAAAATTTCACAGCCGTTCTAATTTGTGCACTTGTTCTTTCTGCTTTGCTTGGCAAACCAAAACTTTTTCTGAATTCAACAGTGCAGGATTATTTTCCATAAATAACACGATGTATGAACATTTTCCATTACTCTGCTATTTACATGTAACCAGCCATTAATATCAAAATAACTGAACCATTTTGATTCAGGGAAAGCATACAGATCTCCTTACTTTTCATAACTATCTACCCGTCTATTCCACTTTGTCCCCTATTCTTGAGGACACATTGGCCTACTGCCCACCTAGATAGTCTCCCCATCCCAAAACCAGTGCCTCGCTACAATGCTGTCTCTCCCATCCCCCTTCAATTGCTCCCTTGCCAGGCACAGCACCATTCTCTCATCAAATACCACATCAAACCCAGCGCTTTTCTGAGCGTTGGTACTCTAAATTCCAGATCAGCTGACATTCACAGTCTTTTGGAAGACCTGGACATTGAATGCCAAGGCATAACCAAAACCTGGCTTGGAAAACAGCTATAACATATGGTAGGCACCATTCTGCTGACTGATTATAAAATGAATTCAAGCACCTTAATCAAATGGAGGCTTTCCCCTCATCTCACCAACCTATGTAGCCACCTTCAGGATGTCTACGCGCAGCACCTCTTCCTTTAAAATCTTGGTGTAAAAATGTATTGTAGACTATAATACTTCTCTCACTAGCATAACCTTATCTAGGCTTCTATGGGCCTCTTGATGACTCCACCTTTTTTGTTTCTGAATGGTTAGAATAAATTGCCAACCCCCAAACAATCTCTAATGAGTTTAATTTGGGAGATGTTATCATTAAGTATGATTGTTCATCTAATAATCATTCTTCCCTGTTTGCCAGCAATTGCGACTCATTGATTGATTGATAAGTTATTTATAATGCACAACCAGGCAATGGGGGGAGAACAAGGGAGAACAAACACGTGCGCAGACAAGAAGTGCAGGAGTGATGCAAGGGGAGAAGTGGACCCAGAGCGGCAGTGCCCTGAGTTAAATGCAAGGAGGGCTGGGCCTTCCCAGGGAATCACACCCGGTAGTGCAAGGTTGGCCAGGCAGTAGTGCAGGAAGGCCAGCAGGCAAGTGCAAGGGATTGGACGGGGGGGTGAAGTCCTGTATGACTCGGAGGAATACCAAGCAGCCAATGAGCATAACGATGCAGGGGTAGTGGAGGGATAGCAGAGGAGAGGCAGAGAGAAGGAGGAGGAGAGAGGTTAGCAGAGGAGAGGCAGAGAGAAGGAAGAGGAGGAAAAGAAGGTCTTGAGGAGCTACTGGAACTTAAGGAGATCTGGCTCAAGGCCGAGAGCGACAGGGAGGCCATTTCAGAAGGAGGCACCTGCAGAGAAGAGAACTCCACCTCCCAGTCTCTGCTTGGAGAAGCAACTCACCCACAGAGAATTGGAAATAGATGAGGGGAGGGCTCTAGTAGGAAGATATTTAGGGAGACAGCGTTGTAGATAGTATGGGCCATGGCCCCCGAAAGCCTTGTGGACGATGCAGAGGGTCTTGAGCTTGATCCTTGCAGCCACCACGAGCCAGTGGAGGGATTACTGAGCCAGAGAGATGCAGCCCCTGGGCTTGAGGCCATTATCCATAAGGAGCTGTAATATTTTGCCTACTTACATAAGATGGTGACAAAGTGACTTGCTGGAAGATGGATAATGGTACTGGAGTGAAAATGGGGGGAACCATCGCTTCATGATGCAGTCCCCAGAGAAGGGACTTGGAGGATCCCACAGGCACCCCAGCCCATCACAGGCCTCAAAATAGGCGGTCCATTTAAAAAACCAGGGACACTGGGTATGTTTGGCTTTGAAATACTAAGGCGACCCCGGTGCCTGATTTCCAACATCCTACCTTGCCTAAAGAACCCAGGAGGGGATATGCAGAAGGTCATTTGTGAGGAAGCAAGATAAAGGAGAGCCTGGGTCAATCTTTATTTGTAGAGGTCCCTTGATCACTTTCCCATTTATCCGGGGAAGGGGAAGAGAGTAAGGGGATAAACTATGACCTGCTTGTACATATAGATAACTCCTGCCTAGGGAGAGAGTAAAATTAACATCCCTATAGTCTATGGGACCCTCAGTACAGTCCTTGGGCAGGCTCCTGCATACAATCAGAGAACAGTAAGAAGGAAGTGGTTAAACAACTGCAAGAGAAGGAGGAGCAAAGGAAGAAGAGTGAGCGAGTAAGCCAGAGTTAGAAATAAAATACCAAGACAAAAGGCAGGAGCATAGGTGAAGGAGTTGGAGATCATTCACTAGGAGGAGGTCATAAAAGTAAAGAAGAAGAGAGAAACAGAGAAGGGGTAAAAAAGAAAACTGCACAAGAAGCATGTGCGAGGAAGCCAAATGGGGAGAATGGGAACAACCAAGAGAGAGCAATTAGAAGATAGTCAAGTGGAAAGGAGGAGAGAAGCTAGAGGGGAGTAAAGGATGACCAGACAGCTAAAAAGGTAAGGAGTCGAGGAGGAGGAAATGCCGAAGTCTAGGGAGAGTAAACTTAAGTGTTTGTTGAAACCCATGTGCCTGCAGAGACTCTGGCAGAGTATACAACTAACAAAGAGGTGGTTAAGCCTGAAATTCTCAGGGGCCACCACAAGTTTTAATAAAGTTCCAAAATGTTCTGATGCCCAGTCACGTGCAGGTTACCCAAGCATCAGGGGTAGTGGTGCAGGTTATACTGCAATAGAAAAGAAAAATGTTACAACTTATTCGAAATTCACATCCTACTTTAAGATCCAAGAAATAATTGCTGGGGCTCTTAAACACCAGAAGACTGTAGGTGACTTTTTACCAATGAGACAGTGGAGCAATGGAGAGAGGGAAGGACTGAGGACTACAGTCCTAGAGAGAAATACTCATTTGTTTATGTTTGTTTCCCACAACATAACCTCACTTAAACCCAATCCCTTAGTTTTAGTTCTATTTCTGTATAATAAAAAACATTGAACCTCAGACGTTAGATTTTAGTTGTCTGTTTATACCTATGTCACAAAGAGAGTCACCCATTGTATACTGTCCTCATTACTTACTTGCCTTGCCTCTCTAACTTACAAATAACTCCACCTCATTGGGAAGAGCACACATCCACTTTTCATTGCTGAATACATGAGCCATGCCTAATGCTTCCAACTCATCCTTGGACAGGTGACGTTTTAAGGTCCATCTTATGAAACATGTCTTTGTCATCCTCTGTACATGGGGTTCTTGGAGAGTCTTCTTGCAGGTTTGCAAAATGTGTTTTTAAGCAAATTAGATGTCTTGGCACCCATCCTGTGCAAAAAAGAAAGCACTTTTGAATAACAACAACTGGTTTGACAGAGAAGGTGCACTCGCTTGTGGGAGAGTCAATGCCAGGGATCTCGAGCTGAGTACCAGACGTAAGTAGACCATCATAGTTGGTAAAAGCATATTGGGGAGGGAGTGTAATTGTGTTATGTTGTAAATAAGAGCAAAAAGCGAAATGAGTGGGCACCACTGTAATATGTTCACGTATCTCAAATGTTCATTGTCGTAAAAAAAGGTTAATCTGCTCGGATAGTCTGTCAAAAATTACAAAAAGGAGCTGGCTGAGATGAATGAGGAGACACCCAAATTCAAAATTACACGAGAAGCAGAAGACCCAGTGGGATAAAGGGTCACACAGCCGCTCTCTAAAAAACCCAATCAGGGTATATAAGTAGTTTAAACTTTCCAAAAAATTGATTGAATCCAAGGCATGAAATGTTTTTATGTTCAAAAAAAGAATAATAACAACCATTGAAGTTCAGTTGTTTTTCCAAAATCCGTTTATCAACAAACAGTTTCGTCAAAGAAAAATGAGTCTCATAATATGAGAAGTCACTAGTACTTTCTTAGCTAGGAAGAAACGCCACTTGCATTTTACATCAGACCAAAAATTGCCAATGCATTTCGGAATTACATTTCCTTCATCAGGAAAAGTCTGTAAATAACGTGTGCAAATTTATAACATAAAGAAAATACAGAAAATACTACATCATAGTGCACAGTCACATCAATATAAAAATATAAGGGACATACCAATCCAGTGTAGTAGCAGAAGTAGTCGAGATTGGGTGATGAACACATTTTGAATTAGTATTGACAGTCTGAATTGGCGTGTCTTAATGGAAGGATCAATTCAAACACACCATTGCAGGACACTGCAAAGATATACAGCCAAGAATATGATGTATCATTCCGAATGGCTTAAGGGCATGATCAATAAAACAGTTATGCCTTGGTCACCAGGAGGCTTGTTGTCAAATAAATAAAATCAATTCTTTCCTTACACTTTTTTGACAAAGGATCGACGTCAGATCAAAAGGTTAAAATTATATGAAACTAATCTAGAAGTTAAAAAGACAGTTTAAGGATACTAAAAAACGAAGAACGATATATAATTACTGAACAGAAAGTGCAAACAAAGGAGCTAGAAAAATAGTGGAAAATGCATTTTGTTTTTAAAAATACTAAACAACGGTGGGTAAAATTTCCTGACCTCATGGAATAAGAGTGGCGATTGATGGTGCATACTAAAAATATTGAAGCAATATATTTAATTAATTTTGAAGTAAGAGAAACATGTGAGTAAGTATTGACAGTCTGAATTGGCTTGTCTTAATGGAAGAAACACCTCTCAGACAACTATGCAGGACACTTTCAAGATATACAAATGAAATGAAATGATATTTTATTTATATCGCGCTCGTACACAAGTGTTTCAGAGCGTGACCAGGCAAAAAGGAAGGGGAACAAGGTAGAGAAAAAACAGAAAAACCAGCGATCTTACTAGGCCCAGTGACATTCAAGAAAGTGCAAGTGCATGGGAAAGGAAAATGGGGGAAAAGTGCAAGGAGGGGCACGGGGGAGTGGAAAGTGCGACGCAGAGGAGAGAAAACATAAATAAATATTAAATTGAATAAATAATAAATAAGGGCTTTAAACCATGGTAGTGCAGCCAGCAAGTGGCAGGTGAAAGTTAGTCAGAAAGGTATATCTGATAAGTGCAGATGAAACGTGGGAGGGGGACTGTATGTGTACAGATACAGAACCCTACTGCAGATGGTGGCCTCGAGGCAGTGCAGGAGGGTGGCAGGGTGAGTAGATACCTGGGCCCAAAAGAACAGAGGGTGCCAGGTGCACAATGCCATGAGAAGAAACAGATCAACAGGAGAGAAGGGGGGCAGAGGCAAAGAGGAAGGTCTTGAGAAGTTTCCTGAACTGGCAATGTTTTTTCCTCAAGTTTCAAGGTGGCCGGGAGGCTGTTCGAAAGGGAGGCACCAGCGAAGACAGGGATCTACCCCCAGCTCGGATACAGCCAGGGTTATGCAGTACCATTCCGAATGGCTTAAGGGCACGGTCAATAAAACAGTTATGCCTTGGCCTCCAGGAGGCTCATTGTCAAATATAGTATTACAAAACCTGAGGACATATTTATATGCTATGTATAAGGAAAAGAAGCTAGAGAAAAGATTGGCAGTATTCGAGCATTGAAAAATGTACCAGAATGCGAAAGAAGATCCAGTCTATACAGCGTGGATTCTCAGTCAGCTTTAAGGGGAAGACGTAATGCCTTCAGCTCCTCTTTCCCCTCCTGAGAAACAAGACATAGAGAATAAAGATTCTCTGAGTCTACAACAACTGGTTTGACAGAGAAGTTGCACTCCTAAAAAAAAGGAGAAAATTGGTCTGGAACACTGGAATATATCCTTGAATCCCAAAGACAAATTGTCAGTTTTTTTGCATCTGAGGTTGCTGCTGTGTGGCTGTTAAAAATCATCAAATGTCCCAATCCACAAATATGTCTGCTGATGTCTTTTGGATTTTCAGGGAGCTCAGAAGTCCCTTTGTTCTTTTTCTGTTGTTTCTTTTTTTCTTCGCCCCCCCTGCCCTGCTCTTCTCCCCACCAATTTCTATGCCTCCTCTGCCTCCTGGGCTCATTGGCAAAAGATCATATGACCTCTGCTACTGCACAACCTCTGTTAGAATTTTGTTTGTTCATCCATCTCTAGCACTCTGTGCAGCTCCTCCCATTCCCTTCCTGCTCTTCCTGGTGTTTTTGTCTTTGCTGTCTTCCCCCAAAGACCCCCAGCCCTCTGTGCAGCTCCTCCCCTCTCCCTGCTTTTTCATGTGGCTTTCTCTCCGTTTTCTACCACCACCCACATACAACCCTCAGCACATCCCCTCTCCTCTGCTTCCCGTTCGTTGTGTTGGTTTTTTCTCTGGAGACGTGAAAGAAGATTCATGGTCCAGGCCAGAAGATTTACATTGGCCTTCCTTTGAAAATCTATTGAGGAGGAGCAGGTGGACGCATTCTCCTTAGTCACTGCACTCTCACCCCATCCTATTGGAATGACAGACGAAGTGCTACTATTGGGAACCCATGCACAGGTTTATGCGATATGTCCATATCCCGTTGATTATATGAAAGACAATATACACTCAGCCAGCCATTCAGAAGATACCCTGGGATGAATTCAATATGGGATAGAGGGAGCAAGTCTCTAAAAGCTAAAAGGAGAACTGCACCCAGCATAATTGAATCGAATGGTATTAAATGCACCATCAAAATGGACACAGTCATGGTCTTGCAAAAACAAAGAGAAGCTCGCAAGCAAAGGCTATTCTTTAGGCCGGGAGCTAAAATAATGGTCTACCTACATTCACTCGAATGTCCCAAGATAGTGCAGACTGGCAAGGTCAGGTTTCACAACAGAAGACACTGGCATGGGGCCTAAGGTGAGAGAGAGTGCCCTAATTGCGAAACAAGGGGAGAGCTGACGTACCACCAATCACCTGGTTTTCGTTTCTATGTACATGCTGCTAGAAAAGCCCAATGTCCAACGTTGGATTTGGGTTGCCAACCAATTAGAATAGCATGCCATGCACTTTTATACACAATGTTGCAAAGTATTATTCAACTGCTACATTTTCTGCTATGACGAGTGCCCTACACCACATGCCTAGAACTAGCTCAGGGTGCATCTCCCAGATAAGAGACCACCAATGAAGGACTAATACCCACATTTTCGATAGATATGATCCCTAATCCAATACCACCCCTCAAAAGGTTTTGCAGTTCGCCATGTAGGATGATGTCATAGATGACACATCAAGCATTATATAAGGTACATCCTAATGAAAAGATATTGTGATTTTGCATGAATCGACTTGATGAGTGTGTTCACCCTGCTTTAGGTCTTTGAGATTAAAGCATTATTTTACCATTTCCTTTGAGTTTGTGCTGTTATTTCATCTGAATTATGTTACTGGTAATTACAGCTAGGACAACATATGCTTCAAGGTGCTACAGCACATTTGGTAGCAGTGCAGATGGTTCTGGTCTAATTACATCAGTGATGCAATCAATTACATTTGTGATGTCATCTTTGATGTCATGGGTGTTAGTCTTACCAGTGTACGTGGTGCTGCGAGTTATTGTTGCTTAGCTTACCATAACTGGCTAATTTCTGGGGGTTTTTGGTTTTACTTGTAACCCTAATATGGATAGGTTGTTATTAGTGCAAAGTAACTATAGCGTTCCTTTAACAAAGTTTTTACACTGAATTTGATAGGTTTTTATTAGGGCAACTGAACCATAACGTCCCTTTAACAACGTTTATTCACTGAATTTGATGGATTTTTAGTAGCGCATCTTAACCATAACGTCCCTTTCACAAAGATTTTACTGGGATATGCTTAATTTGTATAGATGTACCATACAACATACTGAACCCTCTGGCCCCATGCTGATAACCTCAGGGTCTGCGGTCTATGCGACTGTTCGCGGACCTTGGGTAGCATCCTCACTGCCCAAAAGCTCAGGCGTTCTCTTACATTGTTGTAGAGTGCAGCAAAGGCACTGAACATGCTGAAAGAGCAACACATAAGTGAATTATAAGGACAAATTAAGTAGCTCTACAAACTCTGTACTTATGAAAGCAACAGTGCAATTGCATAGGGTATACAACATAATGTGATGCACCAAGAAGAAAAATAACCTGTGCTTTCAACTGTTTTACCGGAGTGCTGCTTTACATACAAACTGAGAAGCAACTGTTAGTGGTACAACTGCAAAGTACTGACAGCAGAACTGAACTACACAGTGGTAAGTACACTACCTTTTTTCCTATAACTGTGCAGTTTGTTCAGTGTGCAATACTAGAAAAGTTATTTCTCTTTTTTACACAGAAATGGCAAGCACGCTGGAATGGATTGAAGAGATTTTCCCTCGGGATGAAATGAGTGAAGACAGTAACTCCATTGGTACACAATATAGTTTGAAAAGTTAGACAGTTAATACACATTGCTTCACATGTACCTGACAGATATTTTTTTCTTTAACAGTGATTACAGGAAATGAAGGGAATGACCCAGAAGCAGCAACTCCTCCACAAGTCCATGACCACATAGAACACCAAAGTAACAGTGTACAAAATCAACTAGTGAGCCTGGAGGCAAAAATTGAGCAATTAATTAACACTTTTGCCAACTTGAAAGATTTTGTACAGAGACATATAATGGACAACATTAAATACCACTGCCCCACCTGCACCTGTACCACTTCCCCCTGTCCCAGCCAACCATCCCCACAAATTCCCTGTAAGCAAAGCCGTTATGATGAGACCTCAATCCCTTGCTCCCCTGATTTGCGGACAGGGTCCGGGACCCCAAAAAGCAAATAAGTGCTTTTTTAAGCAATCCAAAGTGTTTTACTGTGAATCTTTAACCTTACAGAGGTCCCAGACCATGTCCCTGGCAATCTGGATGCTTTTTGGAATGTTTTGAGCCCAGCTTAGGGTTCGAAGTGTCTGTAGATTGTGCAACTCTCTGCGAAGCGCTCCCCAGGACCCCTATAAAAGGCGACACCCCAGTGCTGCTCCTCATTCTGTTTTTGGATTTCGTAAACAGAGCACTTGTGATCATTGGCATTGCTGCATTATTTGGCATTGCTATTGGTGGTGGCTGACCAGGACTACTGCTGCAGGTTGCTGTTCAGCTATTTAGTAGATTGCTATGTTCCTGCTGTTCCTGGTTCCAGACAACTTTTTCTTGAAAATGGCATCCATTGCTACCTGGCCTGCTGCCTCTGCCTCAGCAGCACCCCTGCCAACACCACCACCACCTCCCCGAGGGCCTTGAAAGGGGAACAGGTGTGATGATACAGAGGAGGAAGAAGAGGAAGAAGAGAATGAGGTAATGAAATTCCCCACTACCTGCTGCCCACGTGAGTCTTGGGTGTGGAGGCTTTTTACCACCGTTGGAGATAAGTCCAAGGCTAGTGCAGCCAAGGTTTGTTGCAATGAGTGTGGCATCATACTCAGTCGCAGCAAACCTGGGCTGTTGTCATGATCCCAGTAAAGGAGCACAGTTCCCATTCAGATATACCAGGGAAGCAAGGAACTTCACAGCAGTCAGTGTGCCAACAGTGGCTACAAGCCTGGCACATATGGCATTTGTCTCATTCATAGCATTGCACCCGTAGGTTCACATAGCGCTTACATTGGTTTCATACGCCCAACATGGCTGCCGCCAAGTCCATTTTTAACTTACAGCACATACTACACCTATTGCAGAGGGAGCTACTTGAGCCCCGCCTCCGCTGGAGCGCTCGCTTCAAGTCTTCTCTGCTGACAGCGGGTAACGCTACTGACGGTCTCCTGACAGAACCTGTCGAAGAAAAGAAAGTTCAGAGACATTAGTTTCCACAGAAAATCAATAGAATTCCATTGTTTTTGAAAAGAATTACCGAACCGAAGTAATTCCGAAGCGTTTCTTCAATCAGTTGTTTATTTATTAGTCTCTGCATCTTCTGTCAGAAGTTCCTTCACAGCCGCAGCATCTTCTTCACAGCAGTCTTCGTACGCGGTCGCAGTGCCTTCATTCAGAAGTTTCCTCAGCAGACTTAGCATCGTCCGAAGGTATTTCATCCACAGCTTTCCGAAAACCTGCAAAACAAAAGGTATTTTTCATTAATGAATGAACTTATAGAAATAAGAAAGAAGAAGTTTTACATACATTGCTTAACTGAAGTGCCAGAAAGTTTTCTTCGCTTAGTTTACTGTGCTAGTCTCTGAAAGCTGCAATTACTCAGTTAAGACGAACTTACGTTTGTTAAACGTTTCCGAGTATAGTTGCGGCCATTCTGCAGCATTTAACCTTTTCAGAGAACCAAGAAACTGCAAAATAAAACAATAAATATTAGAAAGAGAGATCACTCCAACATAGGGACTGCTCAGAATCTGACGAACTATAATTCCTTTTTCACTAAATACTTATCCAAGATAACTCTAGAAAGGCAAGGACTTTATTCTGACAAGAATCATTATTTCACCGCAGCCTTTCAAGATAAAAGATTTCAACCAACGCGCCCCTGTAGAATACAGGATGGAGATCTCCACAAAACATAAACACAGGTGAGAAGGGAGGGAATATCAAGGCGCACTGCTATACAGTTTTTTTCCCAGAAAAATAGAAATTACAGTAGTAGGTGTTAGCCGGCCCACTTTGCGAAGGCACACTTTGAAATGGCTCTTCTCCTGTCCCGAGCCTGATTCATAGGATGTGCTTCCGCCGGAGGAGCTGGAGCTCCCTACACACTGCTGGAGCAGTGCCAAGCACACCGGAGCACCACCAGGCTGGAGAGGTAAGCCCGAGGCCTGCACTTCATCCACAACCCCAATCGAGTGCTCATCTATTTTTGGTGCATCGGAACGCACTATAATTACATCTGTCCACAATGCATCAAATCCGATGCTCATTACCACCCTCCCTCTTGCAATACCCTCCTGCAAACCTCATAGTGCACTGAGCCTCCATTGCACACCACGAGACGAAGAACAGGCTAAGATGGCCGACCTGCACACCGAGGCGGCAACTGCAGCCAAACACCACCTACGACCTTCAGCCTAACAAGGATTGGCTCTGCCTCCCGTTATCAGGACCAATTGAACACTGGCAGGCATTAGCGGCCCACTTTGCGAAGGTACACTTTGATAAGACTCCTCTCCTGTCCCGAGCGTGTCCCTGCCTTACCCTGCCTCCTGCCAAAAGTTCTGCACCCAAAACCAAGCTCCCACGGATGACGCGAGCAAGGTACCGTAACCTGATTTCTATTAACCCTACCTTTCATTGGATCAGCACCTACACACTAACAGTATCCTCACTGGTTTGCCTTACACTATGCACGCTATGTATTAGACATATTGTATACCGCAAATAAGTCAGTGCACTCGCCCTGCTACTAGCTCATGCCCTCATATGTACTTGGATACAAATGCGCAAATGTAACTTACTGCATTGCCTCTCACGCGTGCCAGAGATTGCACACCTTTGTCTCCCACATACCCACATACGTTATAACACCCAATGAGAACTCAGTGGAGCATCAACTGACTCTGTGCATTGTTATTACCTCTGTTCGTCTCAACTAGCACCCATGTTGTCATTGCGTTATTAGCTTCATGCATTTTTAGCCTACATGTGATTTTTCGAATTTAGGAGAACTTTCATTGAGTTATTAGCTTCATACATTTTTAGCCTACATGTGATTTTTTCAAATTTAGGTGAACTTTCATTGCGTTATTAGCTTCTTGCATTTTTAACCTACCCATATGCACCACCCATAGCACATGGGCCCGATGCCTAGAGTAGCCACCCAAACCCTCCTGACAACTGCATTTTGAACCTGCCTGTACTGCCTTTGACTCCTGAGTTTTGCATCTAGCTGCACCCCATTGCCAGTGTTTGTTGCACTTTGCTCCTACCTGTACGCCCTTTGATTGCGAAGTCTTGCACCTAGCTGCACCCCTCCTGACTGCCGCCCCAGCATCCAGCTGCATTGCCATGCAATCACAGCCCTCTATCTTTGCTCACCATGAGTCACCCGCAAGCAACCAGCCCACCAGCCAACTCCCCATCTTCCCCTCCAGCATTCCCCCCACTTACTTTCTACCCTCCTTCTTCACTAAAAGCAACATCACAGCCACCCATCCTCCACCCACCATAACATCATACACTAGACCCACTAGCATCAGGAACCAACTCTTAGGACTCCGCTCCAGACACCCGACCATCACTCACCAAGCACCACCCAACTCAGCCACAATCACAGAAACGTCCCCCCTCGCGGCCAAACCATCCTTACCCACTCCAGTCCTGGCGCACCCCAACCCCGCCTCACCGGCACCACCCAACACCACCCCCTCCTCATTGCAGACCCTACAGTGTGCCCTTATCAACGCTAGATCCATCCCTGCTCATGCCACTGAAATTCACAAACTCCTTATCAACCTGGACCTTGACATCCTAGCCATCACGGAGAGCTGACTTCATAGCGCTGCAGGGCCAGCCCTCAACCTTGCCATCCCACAGGGCTACTCCATCATCAGGCAAGACCTCCTCTCCTCAGCAGGAGGTGCGGTGGCACTCATCCTGAAAGATCACTTAGAGGCCAGACAAATGACATACAACTTGGGTGATACCATAGATTCCCTTGCTAAAAAAATCGCCCTCTCCCCCAACTCCACCATCACCATCAACCTCGTCTAGCGCCTACATGGCCCACTATTGGAGTTCCAAGAGAAGCACCTACATCGCCTAACAGAAAACCTACAACTCACCTCCAAAAGCATCCTTTTAGATGACCTTAACAGATATCTATAAGATCACCATAAGCACTGCCATAGACACCATTGCCCCATTACAGAACAAAAAAGCCAAAACAGTGAAACACTCAAACACCTGGTTCTCCTCTGAACTTAAAGAACTCCGCTTCCAGAAAATAAAAGCATTAAACACATGGCAGAAATCACCCCATCCTACAAAAAAATCACTTCTCAATACAAAAAAGCCATAATCATAGTCAAGTCAGCTTCCTACAATGAAAGAATTGCTAATGCAAGCTCTGAATCCAAAGAACTCTTCGCCATTTTCAAAGAACTCACCACACCAGCTACCAAATCACAAGATATTGATAAAGACCAAACCTGGTGTAACTCCATACAATCTGCCCTATTGAACAACATCAAACTCCTACAAGCTAAAATCAAGGAGCACCACAAAAACCTATCACAGCACCTCGAACCAACCACCACCTCTAACTATCTGCCCACTTCCAGCCGAGTGCCCCATCCTGCCAAAGCCCCCATAACCCTTTTCAAATTCAGGGAAGTAACAGTACAGGAAGTCATTGAGATAATGAACAAGATTAAACCACCCAACTGCAAAGGAGACCCCTGCCCAGCCAGTCTCATTAAAGACTGCACTAAAACACTCGGCCCCTTTCTCAAATCCTTCATTAATGCCTCCTTCAACGCCAACACAGTTCCAGACAGTCTAAAAGAAGCCTGGGTACGCCCCCTTCTAAAAAAACCTACTCTTGACCCAGAAGTTGCTAATAACTAAAGGCCCATCACCATTGTGCCTTTCCTGCTCAAGATTCTGGATAAAGTTGCCTACACGCAAATCCACGAATATCTTGAAACCAACAATATCCTAGGTAAAAGACAGCCAGGATTCCGACCAGGTCACGGGACAGAGTCAGCCCTACTCAACTTAAAAATACAACTTGGGGACATCATGGACAAAAGCAAACCGGCACTCCTTCTCTTTCTGGATCTGTCCGCCGCCTTTGACCTTGTCAACCATGATATCCTAGGCATGCACCTAAAAAATGAAGCACACTTCTCCCCAGAAGCTATCGCTTGGGTGGCCTCATTTCTAAATGATAGACTCATGAAGGTCTTTTCAGACACTGCCTCGGCAACCCCTACTATCATCCACTGCGGCATCCCTCAGGCCTCCTGCACCCCCCCTACACTCTACAACATATTTACCCTTCCACTCTTCAATGACCTCGACTGTCGCAACATAGCGTATACCAACTATGCGGACGACACGCAGGTACTACTCCCACTAACAGGGGAAGAAGATGTGACAGCCCTAACCAAAATCTTCACAGCCATCCAAATCTGGATGGCTGCCAACGGCCTCTGCTTTGGGGATAAAACCGAGATCCTCATAGTAGGGACCAGCGAAGCTCTCAACAAACTCCCCCCACAATATAAATCCTTTAACATCGATAACTCCATCATCACAGTCTCCAAGACTGTCAAAACCCTAGGTGTTCACCTAGATGCCTCACTATCCATGTCCCACCAGGTCAATGTCATAGCCTCCTCCTCAGCGCTCACCACCAAGGTGATCAATGCAGTCAAGCCTTTCCTCTCCACCAAAAACTGCCTATCCATCGCCAGAGCCACAATAGGTACCAAATTGGACTACTGTAATGCCCTTTTCTTAGGCACCTCTGTCAACAACATAAAAAAACTACAAATCACGCAAAATAACGCTCTCCGGGCAGCGCTGACTATTCCCAAAAGGGAACACATCTCTCAAGCAAGGAAAAATGCCCATTGGCTACCGGTAAAGGAACGCATACTCTTTAAAGCCATGGCCATCACACATAGGTGCCTTACATCAGATGCCCCACCCTATCTCTCTGAAAGAATCACCCTCAACACCACGATCAGACCTACCAGAGCACACCGCGCCAACCAGATCTCTGTTCCCATGTTCAAAAGAATTAGAGTTGGAGGGTCCAGCTTCCAACACCTCGCACCCAAAATCTGGAATGCCCTGCCAACCTCACTAAGGAATGAAAAATCATACACCACCTTTCGCAAAAACCTAAAAACCTTTCTATTTTGCTAATGTTTCTAAGCCAACATGCACAGTTATGCTTGCACTGTAACCATAGTAAAGTATAACCTTTCAAATGAGGTGAATGAAGAATTGCCACAGGAAACAAAAACAGAGTGCACAGAAAATTAGAACAGTCTATACAAGTTATCAGGGTATGGATAGGGTTGCTTAGAGAGTGGCACAATAACAAAAGTCAAGATGGGGTAGACTATGTGTTATGGGATGTTTGATGCACACCGTTCGCTCTTAAATATGGGATTAGGAACAGTCAACCGGTTTCTGGACTCCAGGGCTCGGGTCACCAGGTAGCGCTGGACTCTCCTAGTAGAACAACAGCTGGGCCTGTCTGTTCACTGGATAATCAGGACAGCTGGTTGGCAGTGTTGCAGCGGGCATGCAGTTCAGGATGCTTCTAAAAAAATAACACTTCAGCTTTTCACTTTGGGATGGTCAGCAATGCTTTGGCCTTGCAGTGGAATCTGGAATCAGCTATGCTTTGGCTTTGCAGTGGGATCTGGAATCTGGCAAGATGAATGTAGAAGATTAGGAACACAGGCGCAGGAAATTCAGGAAATTGTCTGTCCAGAGTTTTGTCAGCCACCCTTTTTATAGAGCATGGTAACATCACAGAATTATACGGTAGTGCAGGCTTAGCTAAGCACGCCTCTAAACAACTGGATTGGTCAGGGGAGATAGTTACCGCCTTGCTCTCAGCTGAGCGGATTTCAAGGGTATGATGTCAGATTTATGATGTGTGTTTTACAATGTCCAGAACCTCCCACAGTTACTTTAGCTAAAATCCAGTTTTGCCATAAATGGCACATTTGTACAGTTGAGGCCTTTTAACAAAAAACATACGCAGGTTCCATATTTTAGGCAGAACATGCAAGTCCATCTCTACAATTTGTAAAACATTGTTAGCCCTTCTAATAATTTTTTTAATCATTTTTTTGTGAAATATTCAGCCTAAAATTCTATAACTTTACACGTGTGAATGGATTATCATTAGGCATGTCAGTGTTGAATTTTACATTGGACTCATGTACACTTTCTTGGAATACCCAATTCTCTGCCATTTCTCTTCCCAAAGTGGCAAACAATGTTTTACAAATTGTAGAGATGGACTTGCATGTTCTGCCTAAAATATGGAACCTGCGTATGTTCTCTTCAGCTACCTCCAACTGTCACTTCAGCCCAGTGTGGGGAGGGGTTTTAATTCAAGGTTTATGGCTGCTTCCACTTCACAGGTTGGTGTCCTGAAACTTCCATTGTAAGAGGCCTCAGCCCAGATGAAAGTCTGCCAAGGTAGTAATTATCACAGGGTCAGGCCTCAGACAACGAGCTGCTCTCTTTACACAAAGGCAACCAATAATTGTTGGTTTATATAGCCTCTTTCACTCAATTAGTAGCAGAAACCAATTGGCCTGAAGAGAAGAGAAACACACTCTTTCATTGAGGATTGAGAGGAGAACTCAAGGATATTTTAGCACAAGTAGTGAATCCTCCTACAGGTTGTGCAAAAATTCATAGACCTGACCATACAACTGGATAACTGATTGCAGAACCGGCACACTGATCGGGCCAGATCAGAGTCTAAATCATTTTATGTTCGTTCAAAAGACTCTGGAACTCATCAAATGACTGACAATCATCTTGAGCCTATGCAGTTAGGAGGTGTTTGAGGTCCCATATCTAAGGAAGAACAAGACAAGAGAAGCCAGCAGAACTTATGTGTCTATTGTGGTTCAGCGGGTCATCAATTACGAAACTGTCCAGTGAAACCACCATGGAAACCAGTTGGAGCAGTAAACAAGGTAGACAGAAAAATCACCAAAAATTAACAGCTGGAAAACTCCAACGCCTGACAAGTGTAGAGGTCGTCTTGTCAAGCCAATAGAAGGGAATTCAAATCTCTCATTTCGTTGTTCCAGTCATACTAAGTAGTGACCTTCAACCTTCCAAGATGTATTCTCTTTAAGCCTATGTAGACAATGGTGTGATTGAAAACTACATGCATTACGAACTAACAGGCAAGATGGGTATTGGTATACATCCAAAGGCTGTGGTAGAAAATGTCACTGCTGTAGATGGAACTCAACTAATATCCGGACCAGTGATGAAGTGTACTGACGTTTGCACCTTGCTTTGCCAAGAAGGACATCGGGAAAAGATATTTTTTGACCTAATTAGTGCTCCACACAGATTGATTGGCATGCCAAAACCATAGTTTTTACCGAATAATGCATGACTTCCTGCTATGTTCAAGGCAGCGCCCTGAAGAAAGAGTTTCCAGAGATTTAATGTGAAAAAATCCACCTTATGGTTGATAGGAACCCTTCCACCGGAGTATCGAGACTTTCAAGAAGTATTCAAACAGGCTAACGTGCTGCCAGCTCATCGGCCATATGATTGCCTAAAACCCGATGCAGCGGAATTTATGCCCTAACTGAACAAGAAAATATTCATTTGAAGACCTATTTAAATAATTACCTGGCCAATGGATTCATTCGGCGCTCTAAGTCCTCCATGGCATCTCCTCTGTTTTTCATGCCCAAGAAAGAAGGGGACCTTTGTACTTGCATATGCTACCGTGCCCTCAACCAGATCACAGTCAAGAACCGGTACCCACTTCTGCTCATTCCAGTATTAATGGATCAAGTTAAGGATGCCAAGAATTTTACTAAACTAGACCTTAGAGGAGCTTATCACTTAGTGAGAATCAAAGAAGGAGATGAACGGAAGACTGCTTTCCGCCCAAAATGTGGATTTGACGAACACCAAGTCATGTCCTTTGGTTTATGCAACTCCCCAGCAGCCTTCCAGAATTTTATGAACAATGTTTATGTGAATTGCTCGATGTCTGCACAGTAGTGTACCTTGACGACATTCTCATTTACTCAAACTCGGTACAAGAACACATAACCCTTGTATGAGCAGTACTCCAGAAACTGTGACAACACAAGCTCTTTGTTAAACTAGAAAAATGTTCCTTTCATGTGACGTCAGTGGAGTTCCTGAGATTCGTTTTGTTGCTTATGGGGATCCAAATGGATAAATGAAAAGTTGATGCAGTTCTAAATTGGCCTTCCCCTACATCAGTTAAAGGAGTCCAAAGTTTTTTTTAGGATTTGCACATTTCTACAGACGCCTTGTTGCAGGATTTTCACAACTGGTCCACCCAATAATTTTGTTGCTGCAAAATCACAAGACATTGTCCTGGACCAAGGAAGCAGAAGAGGCTTTCTAGGCATTAAAGAAGGATTTTACTACCGCTCCCATTTTGAGACACCCACAACCAGAGTTACCATTTGTAGTGGAAACCGATGCGTCCAGTGCAGCAATGGGAGCAGTACTATCCCAGAAAGATACCGAAACCGGACAACTGCATCCAGTGGCCTTCTGGTGCAAGAAGTTCTCAACAGCCGAATTAAACTACAGTATCACAGACAAGGAATTACTAGCAATCAAACATGCGTTCAGAGAGTTGAGACACCACTTGTTAGGGGCCCGGCATACTGTTAAGGTTTTCACTGATCACCGAAACCTGCAATATTTGTGCAAAGCCAAAGCTCACCATTTCCCGACAACTCTGTTTGATGTTATTTTTCGTGGAATACAACTTTGTCATCACTTATCGCCCAGGGGTGTGTAATGGCAAAGTGAATGCCTTGTCAAGGATTGGAGAATGAGACGATATTCAAAGCACAGCAGAACCTGTAAACATGATTCCCGAAGAGAAGGTGCTGGGGATCACTGGATCCTCAGAAGAAGACTTGATGGCACATATTCTAATTAACATGTCCACTTCAGAATTAGAGGTTTGGGAGTCAAGAGGGCCCAAGTTCAGTTTTCAAGAAGGTCTCCCTTATTTCCAGAGTTGGCCATCAGTATTTACAAAAGAAAGTTATGGCAGATTACCATGGAGCCACATTGGAAGGCCATCCTGAAATCGCTAAGACCACGGCCAAAATCAAAAGGCATTTCTGGTGGCCAACATGGCGCAAGGACATCATATATTCCATTCAAACTTGTGGTATTTGTGCTCAGAATAAAAGCTTGAAGCAGAAACCAACAGGACTGCTTCAACCGTTACCCATCCCACCATGCGCTATTGTATGGGAGTTTATTACGGAGCTGCCTCCTTGTTTGGGGTATAACACAATTCTTGTCGTGGTGGACTTATTTTTCAAGATGGCGCATTTCATTGCCCTTAAAGGGCTTCCTACTTCCTCAGTCTTAGAAAAGGTATTCCTGGAACAAATTGCACATCTTCATGGATTTCCATCTACTGTGATCTCTGATAGAGGGAGTCAATTTGTATCCCAATTCTGGAGAAAATGTTGTGAGTTGGCTAAAATTGAAGTGTGTCTATCTACCAGTCACCACCCACAGACTGACGGTCAAACAGAAAGAACCAATCAGACTCTTGAACAATACCTTTGATGTCTTCTCCCCCAGATAGTTTGTTCTTGGGTCGATGTCCTTTGGATCGCAGAGTATGCTTATAATGACTCCAAACACACTTCCACAGGCTATACTCCCTTCTACATACAGAACGGTGTAGATCCTCAGACCTCCACCTTTGATCCCACAGAATCTTTTGAGATGCCAGCAATACAGAGTCTTCATGATAACATTACAGGAGTACAAGAAGAGGTTCTATGACATTTGGCTGCAGCAAAGGAGAACCAAAAGAAATTTGCAGATAGACTTTGAAGAAAATCTCCAGAGTATAAGGTGGGAGACAAGGTATGGTTGTCTTCTAAATACATTGCACTCAAAGGCCCACGTAAATTCCAACCTAGGTTTCTGGGCCCATTTCAGGTGGAGACCATTGTCAGTCCTGCAGCAGTAAGATTAAAATTCCATCCCACATGCAAATCCATCCAATATGCCATATTTCCTTGATAAAACCACTGAGTCCAGGGACCAGATTACAGCCACCACCAAAACCCCTAATCATAGAAGGAGAACCAGAATTCATAGTAAAGGAAATTTGTTATTTTGAGATTGTCAAAGGAAATTATTCTACCTGGTAGAATGTAAAGGGTTTGTTCCACAGTATAGGGAATGTAGCTCAAACATTCATGCCCCCAAATTACTTCAGAAGTTTCATCAAAACCACCCTACTCAGCCAGGACCGGAGGGTTCATCCTTGGGACGGGTCTTGGGGGGGAAACTGTCAAGGACCCAGTAAAGGAGCACAGTTCCCATTCAGACATACCGGTGAAGCAAGGAACTTCACAGCAGCTAGTGGGCCAAAAGTGGCTACAAGCCTGGCACAAATGGCATTTGTCTCCTTCATAGCATTGCACCCATAGGCTCACATAGCGCTTACATTGGTTTTCATACACCCAAAATGGCTGCCGCCAAGCACATTGTTAACTTACAGCACATACTACACCTATTGCGAGATTGAGAGTTAGTCTAAATGCCTATAACTGCACACTGGGGGTTATACTGAGTTTTAATTGCTTTATAGTATAGTTGTAATTTTTTTTAGCTGAGAGTTTAACTTCATTGCTTATTACGATTTAATACTATTTTAACTGACTGTTTTAGACAACTGTTGCTTTTTAGCTATTTTGACACCGCGTTGAGCAAATTGGAGTGAGCAAATACAGTTTCATTTAGACACTAGCCATGTGATTTGAATCTGAGTTTCTTTCTCGGCACACACGAGCTAGTTGAAACACTGAACTACAAATCCTAGCAGGATTGTAGTTATGCGTTTCCCATTTAGTCTGTCCTCTGGCGTGAGTGCGCCTGCGTGAACAGAACTGCGAGTCTGTGCAGGGACGCGTAGACGTGCCCTCCACTCTGCTGCCTCTGGTACTTGCAGGTTTCATGGCATCCAAAGGTAAGTATTTGAGTCCTTTGCAGGAACACGCCCCTGACAATTACCATACAAACACTCTTTCTGGGCAGGAGATTGATACCCAGCTCACTGTAGCATTACTTAACACCCGCTCTGGTCAAACATACATTATACATACACGATCATATTCAGGAACAGAGGCTCACCGACTCTCATTGACCCACCATTGAGCAGCTGAAGGCTATGTCTTCTTTGGGAAACACAGAGAAGGGACTGTTGGGGGAGGTGTGGCCATTATATGTAAAAAAACCATTAGGATTCTATGAGGCCAAGATCGAATGTATCGGTACTGATACTATTAATGCTAAGATGACATCCAATCCCAATTTTACCCTGAATCTAGTTCTCCTTCATAGACCACCTGAGGACTCTGATAGTTTTAATGAAGACATTGTTAACATCGTTACACCTATGATGACCATAAATACTGGTTTGGTAATTCTGGGTGATTTTATGCGCTGGAAAGGCGATAAAAGGGATAAACAAGCTCTGGAATTGGAAGAAATGCTAGGGAATCACCAGATCACAATCCATAATGTGGATCCCATGCATAACAAGGGCCACATATTGGATTGGGTCGGTAGTGGTAATATACAGGTTGAAGATATTATTACCACATCATGTGGTAATAAATAAATAAATAAATGTATCTGGTCTGATCACTCCTTTGTCACCTGTGTATTGAGGCTTCCTGCCCTAGCATGTAGAGTGAATGCACCTATGGACTCAGTTGGAGCTCGAAGCTTAAAGAACATAACCACCCCTATTTTAGTTAATTATATGTATACATTGATGACCATAACAAACAACACTGATGACCCTGAGATGCTTATAAGTAATTACAATAAGGAGACCACTGAAATGCATGACAGATTTGCCCAATAAAAGATAAATTCGTTAGAGATATACCCAATCGCATAGATGGTTCTCTCGCTCCCTGGCAGAACTTAGAGCCAGCAAAAGGCAGGCCGAACACATCTGGCGTAAAGACAGTTCTACCACCAACTTGTCAGATTGGAAACACAAAGAGAAGCAGTATGAAACCGAAATTATTGAGGCTAAGAAAACCTTCTATAATAATCAAATTAGTTCAGCTGGAGATCAGACAAAGGAACTCTTTCGCCTTTTTAGATCTTGGGAAAAACCCACTGCTTGCAGTCCTCCCATAAAACTCACAGCCAAAGACTGTGATCGGGTACAGAAAGCTTTTGCAGACAAATTATCATAAACCCAAGATAGAATCAAGCAAGAAGCATTGGCATCCCCATTGCCCATAGTAAAATCCACTTTGGTTCTTACTGAGACATCTCATACAGGCATAGACCTGTCTAATACTCAGCCAGATCTTATATCTAAAATTGCTACTGCATCTGGATTAGAAACAGGCTTTATATTTAAGGAATCCACTGCAGTCAAACTTATAAATATTCTTGAATTGATGCATCCCACCAATTGCCCTGGTGAACTGCTCCCAGCCAAACTTATTTTGGAACATAAAGAATTGTTTGCTTCCTTCCTTTGTAGATTTGCTAATGCCTCTTTTTGGACAGGTGTTATTCCCCAGTCTATAAAGAATGTTGCAGTCTCGCCCCTACTAAAAAAAGCAGGATTTGACCCTACTGATGCAGCTTATCTAAGACCAATTACCAGTACCCTGTTCTTTCTTAAACTCATAGATAAGGTAGCAACCATCCAACTACAGGCTCACGTATATACATGCCAAACAGTCGGGGTTCAGAAGTCACCATGGAACTGAGAGTGCTCCTCTGGACCTGCAGCTATTCATGTTTTCTAAATTAGAAGAAAGTAGGTTGGGGCTGCTGATGTTGCTGGATTTAGCAGCTTTCGACTTGCTTGATCACAAAATTCTACTTGATAGAATGCAGACTCTCGGGGGCCTCTCCGTCAATGCCATAGCCTGGTTGTTTAGATGGTCACAGATGCATTGGTGGGATAGTGCCTCTAAATCACAATGTATAACCTGTGGAGTACCCCAGGGAGCATGTCTTTCTCCACTATTGTTTAACATTTACATTCTCCCCCTCTGCAGCGAATTAGAACTCTTTCAGACCTTTTTTGCAACTACGCTGATGATTTTCAACTGTATATGGTCTACCAATTGATAAAGCAGTGGATGTCCACAAATTGGCTCTGCCCGAATGCCTCAAAGACTGAACTTATGCTATTTGGCCCCCGCCAGGCACAAACTAAGCTGGACCAGTAGTACTCAGGCTTCAGGATAGCTGGCAGCTATATCAAGGTTGTGCAGAAAGTAAAAACTTTATGGAAAATAGCCTAGATCATGAATCCCATGTCGCAGCCATCACCATGAGCACTAACTATCATCTCAAAGTGCTTAGGCAGGTCTCTCCACTTGTTTCAATCGATAATTGTACTAAACTTGTGAGAGCCATCATATTGCCACGTGTGGATTATTGTAATGCACTTTTAGGTGGGGCAAGCAAAGCTGATATGCAAGAACTGCAAAAAATACAGAATAAAGCCATCTGCATCATCTTTCAGATGAAACGTTCAGAACCTACTACCGCAGCTAGAAAAAAACTACGTTGGCTTCCTGTGGAAGACAGGATTCAGTTTAAACTGCTAACTATCTGCCATAAATGCATCTTTGGGAATGCACCATCTTATCTGAAGGACGTTGTCAGTCTCTACCAGCCTAAAAGAAATATTAGGTCAGCTGAAGACTTCTTACTAATACAGCACCGGGTGAAACGATCTTGTGGACTCGGCAGGGCCTTTCACACCCAAGGAGCCAAGGTATGGAATGCTCTGCCTGCACCTCTGCGAAGACAACAGATCTTGCGTTCCGGAAAAAATTTAAAACACATCTTTTCAATTAGTATGAACTCCTGCAGGTAGCTTTCTGTCACCGTATCTGTCTCTCTGCCCCTGGATGCCGACGGGCATTGGTGCGGTACAAGCAAAATAACAATAAAAATAACACTTGCAGAGGGAGCTACTTAAGCCCTGCCTCTGCTGGAGCGCTCGCTTCACGTCTTCTCCGCTGACAGCTGGTAATGCTACCGAAGATCTCCTGACAGAACCTGTCAAAGAAAAGAAAGTTCAGAGACATTAGTTTCCACAGAAAATCAACAGAATTCCATTGTTTTTTTTAAAAGACTTACTGAAGCGAAGTAATTCTGAATCATTTCTTCAGTTTGCTGTTTATTTCGTAGTCCCTGCATCTTCTGTCAGAAGTTCCTGAACAGCCGCAGCATCTTCTTCAGAGCAGTCTTCGTTCGTGGTCGCAGTGCCTTCATTCAGAAGTTTCCTCAGCAGACTGCATCGTCCAAAGGTATTTCATTCACAGCTTTCAGAAAACCTGCAAAACAAAAGGTATTTTTCATTAATTAATGAACTAATAGAAATAAGAAAGAAGTCTTACATATGTTGCTTACCTGAAGTTCCAGCAAGTTTTCTTCGCTTAGTTCACTGCGCTCATCTCTGAAGGCTGCAATTTCTCAGTTAAGACGAACTTACGTTGGTTAAACGTTTCCTCAAACCGAGTATAGTCACAGCCATTCTGCAGCATTTAACCTTTTCGGAGAACCAAGAACCTGTAAAATAAAAGGGAACATATTAGAAAGCGAGATCTCTCCCACATAGGGAATGCTCAGAATCTGACAAACTATAATCCCTTTCTCACCAAATACTTATCCAAGATAACTTGAGAATGGCAAGGACTTTATTCTGACAAGAATCATTATTTCACTGCAGCCGTTTAAGTTAAAAGATTTCAACCAATGCGCCGCTCTAGAATACAGGATGGAGAGCTCCACAAAACATAAACACAGGTGTGAAGGGAGGGAATATCAAGGCGCACTGCTATTCAGTTTTTTCCCAGAAAATAGAAATTACAGTAGTTCTATTGTTATTACTGTTGTTTTCACAGAAAAAGAGTCCAAAAATGCCCAAATAACAGATCCTCTGGCTGAGAAGGCATTACGCTCCCGCGGAGTTCCAGGTAAGCGTTACAGCTGTACAGTTATGGGACTACCTCCATGCGGTGACACCTATGATCCAGCCACAAAGCAGAAATTCAGAGGGTCATCCCTTTCGAACAGGGTAGTAGGTTGAGTTCCAGTGCAGCATCCTAAACATTTGCTCCTGTCACCACAAGGGACACTGCTGTGGGACAGAGGGTTCCTCAAGTAGCCTCGCATGCCATATGCACCGCAGTAGATCCTTACCTTTCAAAGGTCACTCCTTTGTGTGTGTACTGCGATGCAGTTCTCTGCAGGAGTGAGCAGTTCCGGATTGCTTTTGAGGCTGCGGTTCCAGGACCACAATGGAAAATGCCCACTACCTCGATGAGGTGCACCCAGCATCTTCCTCTATTCATCTGCACTTTCTTATCCCAGTGGTTGGTGCCCGTTCCCTACCCTCCCTACCCTTTCCACCCGTGAGTGTCATGTTTAAAAAATAAAAAAATACACAAAGCTGAAAAATAAAAAAAGTCTCTTTTCAGAGTCACCTTTCACAGTTTAAAAATAAAAATGCCAATGAAATGGTGCAGGGCCCTGGGCTTTCTGAGAAGTCGGCAGACACTGCGGTAGCAGACTTCTCATTAATGTAGGGAGTGACGCCATCAAAAACAGTGAATTCTTTTCCGGGAGAAAGTGGTGGCTCTGAAAAGAGCCTTTTTGGGGTTCCTTTGTTGTTCATAAAAGGTTTGAAGGGGACAACACCAACTGCAAAAATGCTTGCTACAGTTGCAAAAAGGGCTGAAGTGCATTTTGGATATCTTGCAAAAAAGCTGATTAACTGCATCAGTAAGATGGAGTCCATCTCTGCAAAAAATATTGGTGCTATGAAATGTAATATTTTCATTGTGGAAGGAGGACATGCCAGCATCTCTCAAAAAGGCGCCAACAGCCTTGTTGACATTGCGCCTCCCTTTCTGTATTTGCGGACCAAATGAAGAAGTGCACAGCCTCATCTGTCTCTGGGCAATGCGAGAAAAAATTGCTTTGGAGTTTGGAAATATGTCCATGACTTTCCCAAGTGCCTCCTTCATCGCAATCTGCAATGAGATTCCAGTAACAAGTCCTAAACTGTTCCCTCCACAATTAACAATAAAATGTCTAGATGATGCTGTGTCACCAAAGTGGCACAAAGAGGAAACGAATCCAGCCACCACATACCACGTAATCCATACCAGTGAACATCCACATGAGGGAATCCAAGATGTGCACCCACTCCACAGTGTTTTGCATACACCTGCAACCAATGTATCCACGGGTCCCCCCAAAATCCATACACTCTGCCTCCGGAGAGACATAGCCATAGCCATAACCATCTGCACTCCTCTCAGCAAAAAGACCTTCTGTCGCAGTCTCTCCTTGCATACCACACCCAGGAAACCTTTTTGACCAATCCCCTGGCCTCCACAGTCCCGTTTCCATGCTTCTCATCCTCAAAAGCCCTGTATGTGTCTGCAAACTACTGCAGTGTCTGTGGACATGTTGTGCAATGCACAGGAGTGGGGAAAGACATTTTAACCAGGGCAGGAGATTTCCTCTTTAGTGGTGTCTCTGAATAGTCTTTTTTTTTAAAAAAAAGGTGCTTGAAAACAAACACCTTTTATTTTGTATTATTTGGGGGGTTTCTTTCTTTTTCTGAGTGTTTCAAAGAACGGACGACGACACGCCATCTTCAGTAAAATAGTGCACATTAAGGGAGTCAATTTTGTTGTTGGAGACAACAAACATCTCAGCATGCCGCAGAACTATACCCTTGCCTCTATTCACAAAGCACCTTGCAACATTTTGCTGAGTATTGAACACATTATGCTTTTTCCATTGTGCTACTGGTAGCATTTCAGAAAAAAACACCCTTTCATTTCAGAAAAGCAGCATTAGTTCCTCCACCAACACTTTCAATACAGGAATAAAACTTGGGGCACTGATGTACTCCAAATGCTCTCCTCCACAGTGCACCACCAAAACATCAGGACTACCAAAGGTAGCCATGTTTCTACAAAGAGCAAGCACTGCCTGCAAATTGAGGCTTGGCACACGCCACCAGAAAGCCTCCAAGTCTGGAAAACCAAGATCTGTAGAAACACCTCTTGCCTTTGTATAACTCTCCAGATCAGAAACACAGCAATCTGCCACTATGCATACAATAACTCCAGCCATCTTCACCACACAACCAAATCAGCAATGAAAAAAAGTATTATCCTCCCTGCCTGTAAAGCACACACTTAACACTTGATTGGCTAATCCCCACAGTACACTCCCATTTCCATGACAGGCATGCTGAGAAGCCCTGGATGCAGCACGTGTGATCCATGGACTACCGCGGTGTCCGCGGAACCCGTAATGCAGGGGCAGCCCTTCTTCCCTTTCCACTTCACACTTTGCAGCACACTCTCATTGGCTACTGGTAAGAGGTTGCACAACCATCCACCAATCACATCCAAGATCTCTACATCAAACTCCAGCAACTCAGTACAAGACTGCAGATGTACTGTGGAACACTCAGATCACAGGTCTGCTATGATTCCCAAGCACCTGTATTCAACAGTACTGTAAAACTCTCCAAGATTTCTACTTCCAGATTCATCAACATCTACATCCAGCAACACAAACTATAGGTATGGATATGTTTTGTAATGCACATAGAAAATGAAAACTGCATGCACGTTACCAAAGCTTAGCAAGTACATATATTCCATGATTATGAACAGAGTGTCTGCAACTTGCCCTACATAACCTACCAAATATTAATACTGTCATTTGTACCATCTCCTCACATCAACTGACAGTTACTTACAATGCGGTGTGCTTTCACAGTTGTCTTGTACTGCCCACTAGCATAACAGCTTGAAACCACATATTTCAATTTCAGCACCACTGCCTGTGATTTGTGTATACCAAACCACATTGGGAACATTTCTACAGCACATGCAAGTGCCAGAACCGATGTCAAATGCCCAGAATTCACACAAAAAAGGGAAACTGCATGTATATTATGAAAGCACGCCAAGCACATGCATTGCAAAATTGAAAAAATGTACCATTGGAGGAAAGCAAAGGAATGCATGTGCACATTGGAAACAGTGCTATGTATCCAGTTGAATACATAACTTCCCCAACTGAAAAAAGTAATTTCTGCAGTCATGTAGTGAGCATCTATGTGTGAGGAACTTACCAAAATTCCACACACAGTAGCATTCTCCTTTCCAATCTCTATATCTTTCTACCTTTTTTCTCACTCCACTAAATTATTTCCAAAACAAATAGTGCAAACACAACTCACACAGGGCACAGTTATCACTGCAGCACTGGCCCCCATACCAACAATGCTAATACTCCCAAGTCCCCACTCGTATGCAGTGCTGTACACTCACACTAACTCTTCCTGCCAACAAATTCTTCTACAATGAAAAACAATCTGTTCTCCTACTGCTATTACTGTACCATTAACCCACATACCCACTAAATTCCTTCTTTTGCAATTGCAGTGAAAAAATGCCTGCTAAAAACCAGTGACGCCTCTGCTGGACGATAAAACTCAGAAGAAACCTACTGTAAGTGCAGTACATTTAGAGTATTATGCCTGTTACTCAGACAGGGCAGTGTTGTTGGATTGCAGCCTAGACAATGTTATCCAAGCCCAAAGCACTCGCTTCACCCTTACTCATTGCACCTTGCCACCAGGTCCACTGTTTCTATTGTCATCAGAACACCAGTATGTAGACACCCACTAGTTTTATGAAAACATTGCAATGTCCTCACTTCTTCAAGCACATTACACTCTTATGCACACTGACGCAGGCCTTTCCCACAGAAACACACACACATAGCAGTACTGCCTTCCCAACCAAAAATAACAACCCTTTGCACCTTCACACTCCTCCATGTATACCTACCTTCATATTCAGACACTCATGCACAATAAACACAAATACATTGCACAACTTCCAAACCCACACTTTCTTTTTTTTCCAACAGACACAAGACAATGGGCCTCATTACGAGTCTGGAGGTAAGGGATAAACAATGCCGGTAAAGGATTACCGGCATCCTTTACCGCTCCGGTCCATTACGACCCAACAACCCGCTATTACCGGTACCGTAAATAACGGTGCCTCTAATAGCGCCATGGGTGCGGGCACGCGACCTCACCTGCCGGCAATAGCGGCATGGCGTAAACAGAAGCTGAACACGAGTAATGCAGACATGCTAATAACGGCCTACAGAAGACAGAAAAGTACCTTACCGGCATGGAGCAAAAACCAGCATCGCGGACCACCCGTAAACGGCCATGTGCAGTGTTCCCAACTGCCACAGGTGCACACAATCATCACAGGTGGAGGCAATATGGCCTGGGCAGCACAAAAGGAGCACACCCCACCCCTTCCCACAACCAGTCACACCAAAAAATGATCCCAATTCTACTAGCAATGCTGGGGCTGGAGGACATGATTGCAGTGGAACTTCAGCAACAACAAGAACAACAGGCAATGCAGAGGAGACACAGGAGGAGAAGGAGGGTGAGGCAGGCACAGCCTGCAACACCATTTCAGGCAGTTGTACCACACAGGCAGCCCCCAATCCCCAGAATCAGAGCCAATCCATTCATCCTAACCCCTGAGCAGATCCACTCCCTGTACCGTCTGGACCAGGACACAATCACCACCATTGTGGACATGATACAAAACGACATTGCCAGCCTCATAGACATCCGTACCGCCATCCCCCCTCTACTGAAGGTGGTGTCTGTGCTCCACTTCCTGGCCACAGGCACCTACCAGCACACAGTAGGCCAGATGCATGGCATATCACAACCATTATTCTCACGTACGCTGAACCAAGTGCCTGATGCCCTCCTGAAGCACACAGGCGACCACATTTTCCTACCACGGTCAGCCCAGGAGATCTCCAACACCAAGGTTGGTTTCCATTCACTGGCCGGCATCCCTGGTTGCATTGGCGCCATCGACTGCACCCATGTTGAATTGGTGGTCCCACATGCCATGGAGGCAGTGTACTGCAACCGTAAGTTATACCACTCCATCAACGTGCAAATGGTATGTGACTCAAACAAGATCATCACACATTGTTGTGCCCGATTTCCCGAATCAACCCATGATTCAATGGTCATGCGGAACTCCACGATACCACGCTACATGGAGCGACACACAGGGCACACATCCTGGCTACTCAGTGAGTTGCATGTCAGGCTCATGGCATCGAGATGTGGGTAGGTGATTGGGGGTGAGTAGCATACTTCACTTGACTGAGATGGGGGGAGAGATGCATACTTCACCTGGCTGAGATGGGGGGGATGCATACTTCACTTGGCTGAGATGGGGGGGAGAGATGCATGCTTCACCTGGCTGAGGTGGGGGGGAAAGATGCATACTTCACCTGGCTGAGATGGGGGGAGAGATGCATACTTCACCTGGCTGAGAGTACCTGAGAGGACGGACCATGCTCATACCCCAAAGCAGGCCAGACTGGACCTGACACCTGACCCCAAAATGTAAGAAGTAAGCTGCCCTAACATGATAATGATGCAGAGCTAAAACCATTCCATAGCCATCAACATGAACACTGCACATAATCCGACCGTAGCCCCCGCAACACAATGCAGCTACAAGCAATTAGTATGGCCAATGCACAGCACCAAATACCATCATCAAAAAGGACATTTGTCCATTACTGCGTACAAAGGAATCACATGAGGACAAAATACATGAACACACCCCTACACCAACACAGAGATCCACCAAAACAGCATGTCAACATCTGTTGTGCAAAGTGAGATCATCATGAATCTGCCATCAACGGTGACAGGATGAAAGCATACAATTGACTACACATCACCCAGATCATGGGAACAACCGGCATGGACTACCACAGTGCATGAGCACTCACAAGGAATGGGACACCCCTGCGCCCACTAGACGATGCCACGCACACCTGTCAATCAGATTAATTCACACATTGCATTTACATCATGAGGCTCTATTCATGCATGGATATGTGGGTGCACACAGGGAATAAATGCATGCTATGGTGTCATTGATACAGGTCCCATATGATGTGATCACTTACACATAACCATTGTTGCACACATGCAGGTGATGCAGGCTATCACTTGAAGAGGTGGCTGCTTAGCCCAGTCCGGAACCCGCAGAACAGGCACGAAGAGGACTACAATCGTGCACATACACGTACCCATGTGGTGATTGAGCAGACATTTGGCCTTTTGAAGGCAAGCTTTGCTGCCTCAGCAGGTCTGGTGGGGCACTCCTGTACGGGCATGAGAAGATGGGCAAAATAGTCATGGCATGTGTCATGCTACACAATATGTGCATCAGACGGAATGTGCCTCTGCCCCCTGATGCTGATCTGAAACCACCTGACGATGAGGATGAGGAGGGTGGAGATGGGGCTGCACTTTAGGGAGGCAGCGATGCACAGGAGGGACGTGCTGTGCATCAGACTTTGATTAACCAATGTTTCTAGCACACATGGATGCGGAGTGTGACATGGAGGTGGGACTCAGGGCACTGGGTGTGTCAGGGACATGGACACTGTAGACTGTTCACCAATATAGCACACATACACAGTAAGGAATGTCCACTCATGTGAATTCTGATTTCACAACAGGTGTATTGAAGAAATTTGACATATCAAGTGCACACGCCCTCCACCCCACACACCCTCTCCCCCTGCGGCTCCCCCCTCAACTTCCCCACATACCGTCTATCCCCTCCCCCCTCAACTTCCCCACACAACCTCTCCCCCCTCCACCTCCCCCCTCAACATCCCCACACACCCTCTCCCCCTCCCCATTCAACTTACCCACACATGGTGTGCACTTGCATGCACCAATAGTCTTCAGGAGTACGGAATGGCAGGCTGCACCTACACCCCTTTTCCACTGGCAGCATCAGGAGGACCCCTGTCTGACCTGTGCAAATTCCGGCCAGACCTACGCAGGGGGCTGGTCTGTCTGGAGCTGGCATTTGAGGAGGTGCCTGATTGTTCCACCACCTGTGTGGGGTGCAGAGCCTCCAATGCTGCCACCATTTGGGTGAGGACCTGCCTCACAGCCGCCAATTCACTACATATGTCTCTGGAAGTGGACTGGATTGCAGATTTGAGGGATGCTGCGCATTCCCTTATTTCCCCCCTTGCCTGGCCACATTCGGTGATGTGCATGGTCAACAGCCCTGTCAGCTCCTCCTGGTGCTGTTGTATTGCCCTGATGCCATCCTGCCTGTCCCGAACACTGGCGGATGTTGTTGGTGCATGCAAAATGGTTGGGGCCTCATGCATGCTCCCTGTGGGGCTGAAGCTCCCTGGCCAGGACTCCACCGTGGACAGCTCAAGGCTGCTGGCATACTGATTGCTGGGTGGGGAGTGTTGGGGTGACTGCTGGGGGCCTGTAGCAGTGGGTGTTCCGGGTGTCGGAGTGTGTTGTTCCTCACGGACACAGCTGCCGTGGCAGCTGTCTCCCCTACGGTACTGCTTGCAGTGGATACCGTGCCTTCAGCCACTGGCTCCTGTGTGGATGTGGCTGGTGGGGGTGCTGTAGTGGTGTCCGTAATGCTAATTTGTGCTGTCGTTTCCTGCGTTGTGTTGGGCTTGCACAGTAGTCCAGGTTGCCCTCTTCCCCTGGATGTTGAGGGACGGTTTGCTGGATCCATGCCCCTGGACCTCTTGGCTGGTGTCGCAGCATCCTCCCTGGGGCCTGATTTTCACTCTCATATTTTGTGCCTATGGGGGACCAAGAGAGGGAGTCCATTAGAGATGGGTCTACATGCATCAGGCATGCATTGGGGTAGCTGCATTTCTATGGAATGGCAGGTAATTGGCGTTGGGGTAGTGACATAAGGGTTGCTAGCCTCTTGGGTGGGTCATGCCGGGATGCGTCTGGGATGTAAGATATGTGGGGTGCATCATGCATGTGGACAAGATGGTGCGGTGCACTGCCTGTAGGCAGTCTTGCAAACATGTGAGTGGTGGACCCTGCTTTGCATCATTGCACTGTCAGTTCAGGGGGACATAATTGTTTTATTCTTTACAGTGGTTCAATTAGGACACCTACCTGCATCAGCTGATGACGGGGCTCCACGCTTCATGTCCCCCACTCCCTCGATTGCCTCCATCCCGGTGGTGCTCGCACAGGTCTCCTCCCAGCGATGCATCTTTATGGGGGAGACCGCACCACCACCTGTTGCCATCCCCTGGCTACGGTTAGCAGAGATGATGTTGCGGATGCGTAAGCGCAGGTCGTCCCAGTGCTTCTGGACATCTTTCACTGTGCCAACGGCACTCAATTTCCACGCCACCTCCACCCATATCTCTTTTTTCCGCGGCACTGCAGGTCGCCGTATGTCATTGGAGAAGACAACATCCCCATTTTCTGCAAGCGTATCTGACAGCATGTTGAGCTCCTCTTCTGGGAAGCGCTCCTTGCGCAAGCGTGCAGCACCTTTTTTTAGTGCCTTGGGCATTGTAAGATGCTGCAAGTATATGTTGGAACAGGTGTGGTTGTGATATGGGTCCTGGTTACAGAGGATGGCAATGGATTGTGTTTTTAAAGATTGCCACCATGCTCTTTCCCGTTCCTGTGCGATGATGCTACTTCCGGTTCCGTTGATAGCGTTCACCACTAATGCCGGCAGCATGGATGGCAGTGGAGCTATCTGCACTTCGCGCAATGCCGGTAAGGATGATTTTTTGCCCTTTAAAGGCAGGGCGGTAAGGTTGTTACCGGCATGGCGCAAAGCTTGTGGCCGCGTACTCGTAATCGCCCTCTAATAGCGGGCTTGGAGCAACAACGAACATAGTATTTGCTCCATGCCGGTAAGGGCAGTTACTTACCTCCAAACTCGTAATGAGGCCCAATGCCTACCAAAAACCAACTCTGTATAAAACAATGCAGAAATAGAGCAGATAAAACTCAAACCATGCAAAATGGCCATCTACCTCTAGCAGACTTTCTACAGGAAGTTCAAACAAAATCTCTAATACAGTCACAAAGCACAACAGAATGACTTAGCAGGGAAAAAAGTGTGACTTCTCTTTCAAAATGTAAAACTAAAAATAAATTTAGTAAAAAGAATGCAACGACCAGTAGTGCAAACACTACATCTACTAACGGTAACATAGCCACAAGCAAGCATTCCAAAAAAAATAATTTCACAAGAAATGTTCCACCATAGAATCCTTCAAAACCTTATAAAAACAGGGGAGAAATCACACTCCACCCGTAAAACATATCACAGAAAACTGGAAGCTCTCATAGGCAGTGCAATGCTCCTCAAAAGGAAATTATTTATTTTAGTTTTAAATAGAATGAAAACACTAACAAAATTAATTAGTAAACTACAAAAAGTACTTTGCAACGGATGCAATAGCAGCATAGTTACCTTTGCAAATGTCTGTACAGGTGAGTGGATTCACCCCACCAGCAGAGAGCCATATTTCAATGAAGAGGCATACAAATAAGAGCAAACAAACCCAACTGCCATACATAGCAGTGGCAGAGGGTATGAAAAGGTAAACAGTACCATTATGGCAGAAGAAACGCTGATTGAAAGAATAACCCCAACAAACTTACAATCAACTCTCCATTCCACTGGACAAATCCGTCCCGTCTAAAAATGGCCGTGGACCTCAATGTGTAACGTACAAAAACAATCCTTCAAATCTTTATAGCAATTCCTCACTCAGTATGTGAAAGCCAAAGACAAATTAAACAATAGAATATTACAAACTATGGACTCCTGTCCAGTGTGCAAATACACAGGACTATGAGGACATTCATTAGCCTGCATTTCTGGACCTGCTTGCAAAAGCAGCTTCCACAACATCAAAATGTTAGCAACACACCATTCTACTATACAAAATCTCATTCAGAGACTGAACTATGCAAAATGTCCTGTTTTAGCACTGGACCATTTAATTGACATGGTATAGCTAAAGAACTCCTCGAAAAAATAGACCACATCCAAAGCAAATATTTTGGAACTAAAGAGCACTTACAAAATTCATTAACTTTAAAAAAGAGTAACGACAACCTTGCAGATGTCCACCTTCTATTACACACTTACAAAAAAGAAATCAGTTTAAAACACATCTGCTGAAGTACCAAACAAAGTATGTGTGTGTTTCCTCAGAACGTTTTATACAAAGAGCACCAAAACTGTAGATATAACGTACAAAATAGAAGAGGATGAGCAAACCCAATGGTTCCAATTAGCTCTCTATCTTATAGCAGAAAACAAATATGAAATTACCAACCCCTCAATACTTTGCACATACTCCACTGCAAAACTTGACAATAACAAAATGCCTTCAATGCTGTCACCAATAACTTGGAAATATTCCCACTGCCAAAACAACTTTAACAGCTTAATTTATATGAGAGCATTATAATATAAACAGTACACTCATTTCAAGCGATTATACACCATCACCCAAAAACAGCAAAGTTGCCTCCCCCTGAATTACTGACAGGCATTCGTGGCAAAGTAGTTTATTTGACATTAGATCTCAAAGAAAATGTAGACACTCTAGGAGTACAACAGCCAATAGATCAAACTTTGATTATCCTAGTGGATGGTGTACCTACAAAAGACAAAAAATATTGGCAGCAACTAGTAGACTTCAACTAAGTTAGAGAAGCCCTGCAATATCTTAATGAGAACAATGAATAGTACAAAGAAATAAAAATTGAAGAAAACCTGAGAGAAACAACCGAAATAATTCAGGATTCCTCATCAACTGGCCAATTTGAACTTCTAGATCCTACTACAACCTCCAATAGTTTAGACCACTATTCAATTCACCGCAATCCAAAGACACCATAGACGATGCACTAGAAACATATCAAATGCGACAAGCCAAAGAATCTCCAATCAGCATATCGGTAAAATTGTAGAAGCACAAGCCTTTCCTCTACTGTTTGCTACTGGAAAAGGTGGATGGTACGATGAAAGATGCACACACTTAACAGAATCAGAATGCCGCTCTTTACAAATGTATTCTGAAGACCCCATATTCAGACAAATTGTTGAATGCATATTCCACCTCCTCTTTGAAAGTGAACAAGCAACTCTATGTTACAGAATTGCACACACATTGCAAAAAGGTTCACATTTTCTAAACATGTCTGCTACACAGCTACTTCAAAAGGTGCAAGAGAAAGATGAAGTTTTAGAGTCAAGTATTACAAATCTCTTGGCAAACATGTGTGGTACGAAAGAATACTGCATCCGATGTCATGCAGATGTACGGTGTATGATATGCAACCTTGGCCTACCAACATGGTTTGTCACTTTAAATTGTATGTATGGGAAGACTTGTACAATTTCTTATGCATAGCAAACAAAACAAAGCAGGGATAGACATGAGAACACCAGGAGAACTCTGCTCTCTTGACCCTGTAAATGTATCAATATACTTCCATCATCGCTTTATTGCCATGCTGCACTTCATTTGTAATATCAGAATTTCTCCCCTCTGAGAAGTGGAACACTTCTTTTGGAGAATAGAATATCTAGCCAGAGGAGCACCACACATCCGCATTCTTTTGTGGATTAAAGATGCTCCTATATTTGATCAGGAAAGTGATGCCAATGTGTTGTAGTTCATTCACAAACATGTCACTTGCAAAATTCCTTCAGAAAGTAAACATAGTGACCTACATGCACACATTTTGCAGTTTCAAAGACACGAGTGTGGCAAGTATTGTCGGCGCAAATACAAAAAACAAAGGCAAATACTACACCAAATGCCGTTTTGGTTTCCCTAGACCAGTTTCAGAAAAAGGACAAATAACCAGCTTCATGTCTTCTGCTAGACACAGTGTGAAAGGCAAATCGCTTAAGAACACATACTGCATAAAAAGAACAAGAGCATCAAAGTGCATCAATGCCCTCCTATGGAATGCAAACATAGATGTGCAGTACATTGCAGACAATTTCACTGCAGTTGCACGATATGTCACAGCCTACTTAACCAAAGCAGAGAAAAAAAACAGAGCTGAAAGACCTCTAGGATGACATATCATCTGACAGAACACTGTCACAAAAATGGTACAGCTTTGCCATAAAAATGCTCTCCCATAGAGAATGTGGCTGCTACGAAGCCACAGACCGTTTAACCAGCACTGCCTTGTATGGGAAATCTGAAAACATAGTCTGGCTAAGCCTCGGTCTGGCAGCATCCAGAAATAGAGTTTTCAAACCACACCAAGACATAGAAACAATAGCCAAAAACAATCCTAACAGTCAGAACATTTTGAAAAACAACTTATTGGACACAAACCACCCAAACAGTAGTACTGCTTTGGAAACCATGTGCCTGTATCACATACCCCAAAACTTATCATACAAAAAATAATATTGAACCAGATGAGAAAGAAGGTAAATACATAGTCAAAAGTGGTGAGGGCAGCCCGGTTAAACTTACCAAACGCAGCCTGATAAATCATATGAAGCTATCATTAAAAACTCCTCAACATAGAGAACTGTACTTCATGTCCCTACTGCAACTTTTTAAACCATGGAGAAAAGTAGATTTATTGGACACCCATGCCTCCTATGAAGATGCTTTCAATGCAAGTGAAAGTCGTATAACAGATCTAAACTTTACACAGTACAAAAACATGTTGGACAATAAACGTCAACAAGAAGAGGAACTTCAAGCACGACTAAATGTAGACACACCAGAGAGCCGTCAACATTCTCTTACAGGAAGGCAAGAACCACTTTGACATCCACTCATAGCAAATGAGGCAGAATTAGGCATGACTGAAGTAGAAAACACCATGTATCAGTATGAGCAATCTGCTGAAAACTTTGCTGTACTGAAATCACAACTAAACAATGAGCAGCATAGCATCTTCCTAGAAATAAATAAAGAAACTGAACATGGTGTGCAGCACGAAAATAAAACTTGTACCTGTCAAAACTAAAAACCTGTACTCCTGTATGTAAGTGGTCAAGCTGGTTCAGGCAAAACACTCTTAATGAAATCATCAGAAAGTTCCTCCAACAATTGACAAACAACATGCTTTCAGCTGTTGGAACTGCCCCCAGAGGTTTAGCTGCCTACGACATAGGGGGTGTTACTTTACACCGATTGCTACTCCTTCCAGTACAACACCAAAACAAATTGGACCACTAAAAACTTTCAGCAGAAGCTGCTATGGAGCTACGCAGAGTTTTGAAACAATTCAAAATGCTTCTAATAGATGAGGTAAGCATGGTCTCCAATGCAATGTTGGCTTTGATTCACCTCAGATTGCAAGAGATCCTTAAAACAGACTACGAAGAACTCTTTGGAGGAAAACACGTTATTGTTGTTGGAGATGTTCTTCGATGAACACCAGTGAAGGGTGAATCTATTTTAAAAAACCTTAGGACACAAACTGTGCCATAAGTTACTTGGCAGTATAGGAAATGTAAATCTCTGGCAACACTTCCATGATCAGTCTGCAGACCTCACCTATGCCAACATTTTGAAAAGCATTCGGATTTGTGTGCTTTCTAAGGAAGCACATTCTATCTTAAATAGCAGATGCATCCATGAGCTATACAGGCATAACACATGTGCTAATCATGTCATGGAACAATTAGCACACAAAAATGTAAACTGTATGTCCTTAATGCCAAGCCTAGCAAGCTGTGCACAATTCAATGAAACAATGTTGAAAAAAAGAAATGCAACAATAGTGCACATTTTCTCCACAGAGAAACTGGACGTGCACGGTATGACAGTACCTATGTGTCAACAAGCCACAGCACGACTAAATACCTTAGAAAACTCTATCTCCAGCTGGTTTGGAGAAAATGCTAACATTATGTTTAAACTGTAGAGTAATGCTAAAGCATAACCTTGATGTGGAGTAAGGTTTAGTTAATGGAGCACTTAGTACAGTTGTGGGCTTCCAGACATACCCACGTGACAACAGCATTTAGTTTGTCAATGTTCACTTTGACAAACTTTCAGAAGTTAAAATGATAGGATGCTGAACAGCCTGATTGCCTCTTTTCAAAGACATGTATATACGCAGAGAACAGTTTTCTCTGCCTCTAGCATACGCAGTCACAATTCATAAATTGCAAGGTCTAACCCTAGATCAAGCATTGATTGACATGGCCAGCACAGTCTTTAGAGAAGGCATGAGTTATGTAGCACTGTCACGCCTACGTATACTTGAAGGACTATTTCTAGTAAAGTTTTTATGCAAGTAAAATGAAGGCTGACATTCCTTGCATTGTAGAGTCCAACATACTACATGCACTCTATACACCCCATCTCAAAATATACCCTGTATCTCAAAAAGGCAAACTTTGTAAACGAAAACTAGTGCAAACACAACTTGTGCATGATTTCCCAACAGTACCACCAAGCAGCTTGTAGTCCATCAATTACCACAATCACAGAAGGATGTACTGAAAAGACAAATGCATACCCAACTGCACAAACAAAGAGAACTGCCTCTTCAAACAAACCACGTGGACTTCCATCAAATGATTCAGACACAGAAATGTCTGGTCCATTCAAATTTTCCAATACATTAGGTGTAAATTTCTATGCAAATGTAGCAATCAATGTTCCATTACAATTTCCACCATTTGTTGAAAACATTCACTTAAACGGCACAGACCAGTTGTGTTTGCAAAAGCTAATCCTTCACAGTGTCTCAGGAATAAGGCAGGAATTGGACTACTGTGCGGGAATGGCGAGATTCACTATAAACACACAAGAAGATACAAGAATTTCTAATGTACTTACTGTAAGTACTGGAAAGCAAAAACATACCTATAAATGAAATCTTCAATATTTCATACAAGTGGAAACATACATGCATTCTCTGCAGCCATGTAGTGGAGCAACAGGTCCCTAGCGAGCATTCTGTGTATGTATCTATACCTAACTGTGAATCCATTCCATTTCAGCAGCTTGTACAAAATGCAAATCATGGCATTTTATGTACTACTTGCAATTCCGACAATCCTTCCACTTTACAGATACAATCACATAGCCAATACGTAATGGTAATGCTTTGCAATACAATGCAGATGGTACCAAAAACAACTGCAAACTTACTAGCTTCTTACATGGGCAAGTATCGCTTGGCAATAAAACCTTCACAACAGTATGCATAATCTACCACACAGGCACCACGCCCACTGCAGGTCACTATACTGCATACATTAAAAAGAAATGTGGATGGTTTGAATGCAATAATACTACCATTACTCTGAAGCAGAGATTGCCAGCAAATCATGCAAATGCCTACTTAATATTCTCAAAACCAAAATGTACTCACTAATCTGAGTATGAGCATCTACAAACTGTCCTCAATGACCTTTGAAACCACCAACAGGTAGAATAAGGCAACAGCTGTCTAACAATGCCCATACCAATGCAAGAAATGCACAACTAAATGTAACTACACCCATAGTGCTGTAAAATCACTTCACAAGAGTTTAAAATGTAAATCCACCAACAAGAAAGAATGTGCTTAAGGGCATACCCTGCAAAACTGAAAAACTGTAAACAGTAAGAATATGCCTACTATTACTATTACTTCCCATTACTACACAAATTTGAAATTCACCAGCAAAAATGAAAGTTCTTCTGAGGAAACACTTCAACACTTATTAAGTATAAACAACCAGAATAGACCAACTAGTATCTTACTGCACACTCAGTACCACAATATTACTTCCAATGGTCAAACTGCCAAAATCAGCCTTCAGCAATCACAGTGCTACAAACATACCCTCAACAACTTTCAAACTACCAATAGTTAGAATACGCCAACAGGTATCTAACTGCCCCCACAATCCTCCAATATTAGCGTGAAATACCACAGTACATAGAAAACATCAACAGTAAGCAAACGTATAAACAAATACCACTAAAAAGAGGAAACAGATAAACAGTTAGAATACACTAACTGGTATCTAATTGCAACCATACTACCACCACTTCCAAAAGTAAAATCATACACCATTTCAATTCCTCCTACTGCAACAGTGCTTATAACCAGAATGCCACATAGATATGCACCTTACAAATTGCTGTAAGTAGTGCACACTTCACTGAAACAGAGTGTGCCATATAACAGCAAATGAACGTAGACGTTTTCTTTTAATCCTGCATGGATTTATTTGTCCCACAGACCCAATGATTATGCAAACAAACACAGGACTTGAGCACATTACACAGTACACTTGTTTAAAGCATATTACTTGTGAAGTACTAATTATGAGGGTCCACAAAGTACACAAATATCTACAATGCAATGCAATATGACATTACGAAGCACCTACCCTAACATGTTATGTTTTCTTTTATCACAGAGAATGACACAACAATTTCTCCTGCATTTCCACATGCCAAAATATTCAAATCTGCTAATGCTGCTTGAACAGTATTCTGCACTGTGTGCAAAAAAGGTGCACAGGGCCTCAACAATACATACAGTGAGTATACCATTATTGGTGGCATACTTCTTTGTAATCTGCAAATTGCATTCTACACACATATTTATGCAATCCATATGACAGTGTCACAATGTTGAGTGCATGGCTGCATTACGCTGCAGTGGTTGTGGCCAGGTGCTAGACTCTTGGATGTCCACCCAAGTGTCTAGGGCCTGGCCATGACCACTGCAGCAAAATGCAGTCATGCATGCAAACATCTGCCCACTGACCACAACCCACACACATAACACAGCCGCTGAGACCCTATCCACTTCAGTTGACATACTATTACATTACTTCCTGCCAGTGGACAAACTCTTGGGGGCATGACCTCCAACCATGCACACAAGACTCTACTGACTGCCCACAACCAATACAGCATAATACAGTAAAGTACCCAAGAATATGCCAGTGGCCACAACCCAGACACAAAACGCATCCACCTAAATCCCTGTCCACTTCACTTCATATACTATTACATTACTCCCACCCACTGCAAAGACTATGATACACCCAAATATTGCAGGGAAGTCCAACAAGCCACCTGCCACATGCCCTGCCCACTTCTGTACACATACTATTACACTACTTGCAGGCAGTACCCACACTCTTGGGTGCACCCAAAACTCTAGTAGCTGCCACAATTATGACAGCATAATACAACCTTAAAACCAAGAATCTGCCCAGTAGCCACAACCCTCGGGGCAGTCCAATAAGACAGCTACCACACACTTTGTCCACTTCTCTACACATACCAATAGACTACTTGCAGTTACTGTACATACTCTTGGCCATGTACCCAAGAGGCTAGTAGTTAATCGCAAACACCACAGCATAATACAGCCATAGACCCAACAATCAGTACACTGGCCACAACCCACACACATAAGCCAGCCGCCTGAAGCCCTGTCCACGTCTGTACACATAGTATTGCAGTACTGCAACCAGCCTGAGGCCCTGTGCACTTTTCTACACATACTATGACAGTATTTCAACCAGTGCACTTGGACTCTTGGGGTGCACGGCATCCACCCATGCACCCAAGACTGTAGTAACTGCCCCCAATTACCTCCCACTGCATAGAGTAGCATACACCCAAGAATCTCAGGACAGTCCAACAAGACACCTGACACACACCCTGTCCACTTTTGTACACATGCTATTACACTACTTGCAGCCCGTGGGCAGACTCTTGTGTGCAAGGCCTTGACATTGTTGGACATGTTTTTGTGCTGTTTAACAGTTTTGACACACCTATATCTGGAAAGGGGTGTCTATGATCCATTGAATAGTAAATGTGTTGAGAGGGTTTTAAGACATTGACAACCCATTTGATTGTATAATTTGATTATGTTGTGATGGAGTGAGAATGTGTATGTATGGTGGAATGAATTATGTGATGTGAAAAAATTTCCTTTCTGATTGTTTCTGTTTTTTTTTTTTATCAGTGAATATATTTTTGAGAAGGATGTTTCGTTGTAAATAAAATGGATTCTGTTGAAGATAAATTGTTTTAGTAGTACCTTGCCAACCTCACAGCTAAGGTCCATTCTGTGTTTTTCTTCCTGTTCACTTCTCTATACATACTATTACAGTACTTCAACCAGTGGGCAGACTCTTGGTCTCTTGGGTGCATGGCCTCTGGCCATGCACCCAAGAGTGTAGTAGCTGGTCACAATCACCACAGCATAATACAGCCATCTCCCAACAATCTGTACACTGGCCAAAACCCACACACAAAAACCAGCCACCTGAGGCCATGTCCACTTCTGTACACATAGTATTACAGTACATAGAACCAGTCAGCACACTCTTAAGTGCAGTAAGGCAGCCGCCTGAGGCCCTGTTCACTTCTCTATACATACTATTACAGCACTTCCACCAGTGTGCGGCCATGCACCCAAGACGGTAGTAGCTGGCCACAATTACCTCCCGCTGCATAGACTATCATACATCCAAAAATCTCGAGGCAGTCCAACAAGTCGCCTGCCACACACCCTGTCCATTTCTGTACACATAATATTACACTAATTGCAGCCACTCCAGCCATGCACCCAAGACTCCGGTAGCTCACCTCAATTATCACAGCATATACATCCATGCACCCAACAATATGTACACTGACCACGACCCACACACATAAGCCTACGGCCTCTGGTCATGACCCAAGAATCTAGGGCCTGGCCACAACCACCGCAGCATAATGAAGCCATGCACCCAAAAATATGCCCAGTGGTCACAACCCACATGCACAAGGCAGCCGCCTGAGGCCCTATCTACTTCAGTTCACATACTACTACACTACTTGCCCCCACTGCACAGACTCTCATACACACAAGAATCTTAAGTCAGTCCAATAAGCCAGCTGCCACACATCCTATGCACTTCTCCACTTATATATTACAGTACTTAAACCAGTGGGCAGACTCTTGGGTGCATGTCCTCTGGCCATGTACACAAGAGTCTAGTAGCTGGCCACAAACACCACAGCATAATACAGTCTATACAAACATCATCATATCATCTATATACCACTCCCCTACCCTAATGAAGCCTGCCTGCAGTCACCACATAAGCTGCTCACCTGAGGACCTACCTGCGAACTGCCACGGTGTCCGTGGATACCGCAAACACAAAACAGTCTTCTTCCACCTAAACAAATACATCATATGAACCATATTTCACTCCCCCACCCTTTGCACCCTCTCTGCCCAACACCAGAAGCCCAAAAACATGTTTTACAGCTGTTGTCATTGCCACGCTATTCACAGATATCTGCGGATACAATATGGCAGGCATTTCAGAAAAACGTGACTCACATCACACTTCCCTCCAGCCAATCAGTGGGTGCGTTGGGTGTCCACGGCCATGACATGGCCCTCCAGCCCAATCGGAGTCCCGTCCATGGAGCGGACTGGGAAATGGGTCCGCCGAGCAGAGTTAGATATCACTAATTTTTTTGGATGTACATTTTGCCTGTTTTAAAAAACGACTAGACATTTGTTTTCACCAAATTTACAAAAGCATTCTTTCGGGACCAAGCCGCTGCTCCTGCCGCAAATTTGGTGAAAATCCATCCAGCGGTTTGAGCTGTAGACATGAGCAAAGTTTTTTCCATTTAGTCTATGGAAAAAAAAATTAGGACACCCCTATAACTTTGCCCCCCTTGACAAAACCTCACCAAACTTACCAACAAAAATTCTGACCAGGAAATATACATTTTTTGCAAAGTTTGGTAAGGATTCGTGCAAAGTTATAAGCCGCTCAAAAAGTGCTCTCCCTATGAGTTGAGCAACCTAACCATAACTACATGCCCGCTACCGCAGGCTGTGCAATATATTGAAAGTGCACATATATAAAAGGTATAATATGATTGAATGAAAGATAACGTGTTGAAAACGAACATCAAAAATGAAGAAAGAATAGGGTAAATAAATAAAACATACTTTGTCCTTACACTTTTTTGACAAAGGATTGATGTCAGATCAAAAGGCTAGAATTAGATGAAGCTAACATATTAGTAAAAAGGACTGTTCAAGGATACAAAAAAAACAAGAACGATATAAAAATAACTAATGGATAGTGTAAAAGAAGGATAAAAAAAATAGTGTTAAATCCATTTTGTTTTTAAAAATAATAAACAAAGTTAGAGAAAATATTCTGACCTAATGGAATATGAGTGGCAATTGATGGTGCCTACTCAAAAATATTGAAATTATATATTTAATTAATTTGGAGTAAGAGAAACATTTGAGTAAGTATTGACAGTCTGAATTGGCTTGTCTTAATGGAAGGATCACATCTCACACACCTATACGGCAAATATTATGCTGTACCATTCTGAATGGCTTAAGGGCACGATCAATAAAACAGTTATGCCTTGGCCACCAGGAGGCTTGTTGTCAAACATAGTATTACGAAGCCTGGTGACATATTTACATGCTACGCATAAGAAAAAGAAGCTAGAGAAAATGTTGACAGCATTAGAGCTTTGGAGAATGTACCAGAATTAGAAAGAAGATCCAGTCTATAAGGCATGAATGCTCAGTCAGCATAAAGGGGAAGATATAATGCCTTTAGCTCCTCTTTCACTTCCTGAGAAACAAGACGTAGAGAATAAAGATAATGGATTTTACCCTTAAAGGAATTGAAAACAGCACCAGGGTATGTTAACCCACCAAATGAACCCCCTGCCTATACTAGTGAAGAGGCAGAGGAAGAGTGTAAAAGTAGAGAGCGCAAATATAAACAGACCCACAATGAAAACAAACAGCGTGATGAGAAAAAGGATAGACAGACAAACAGATAGAGATAGAAGAGGAGACAGAGAAACAAAGATGAATAACTGATATAGCTAAGGGTACGACAATAGTGCAGAAGGAATGGATGGGAATGGATTGGAGGACACATGTTGCTTAAATTGGACAATATGGGATTGGTGGAGTTTAAGAAAGAGATGAAAGGGAATAACAAGATAAAAAAGCAAAAGAGAAGGAAGAAGAGAGGCTATATAAATGAGAAAGAGACACAGAATGTAGGCAAAGGGAAGAACAAAGGAAGCATGAGGCAAGAAGGAAGAAGGAAAGGCTAGAGGAAGAGAAATTAGAATGAATAGAAGCTCAAAGATTGAAAGCACATAGGTTACAAAGAAGGAGAGAGGAAGAAGAATTCAGGGAAATAGGGAGAAGGGTGGAAGAAATAAACAGAAGCAGGGGATTTAAAAATGATGAGATTTAATATTTATACCGTAGAAGCATGAAACCTATAGAAACACAAGAACTAACTGAATAAGAGAGAGGGTCACAACCATGCCGTGGAGGATGGCGGGGACCATTAGATATGCCAACATGGAGAGAAGAAGTTACAGAGAGCACAGGAACAAGAGTGGGGCAACTATATAGACACATGAGGGATAAAGAAGGGTATAGAACTCAAGACGGCGAACAAAGAGAATTATTTTAGAGGAATAGGAGGAAGCTTAAATTACATCAGAGTAGATGATCATAAAACTATATCCTTAAGTAGGTTAGATCTTGAGGATGTGGAAGAGGACAATAGTCACATGATAATAGTTGGGGCGTAATGATGTCAGATGAGGAAAAGAGACAGAATATGAAGACGCAAGAAGAGGGTGCATATGGATTTTCAAGAGAATCGAGCGTAGACAAAGGGGTAAAATGGTTGGATCTGGAGGACCCCATAAGAAAAAAAATAGTACCAATACCATATACTGAACATACACAAGTACGATTGCATAGTACATGGGCTGCGTCCCTTCCTCTTGTGAGAAGATTAAGGGCATTGCCAGGGAGAAGACAAGCAGGCAATGATGATGCTGCCCAGAAGACAAGGAGTATGGGCAGGTATGTAAAAGGATCAGGGTTTTCACAGTTCCCATTATTAGAGAAATGCGGGGGTCGACCACACTATATACCATGGCCTCAAATGGATAAGGACAATTTAAAATGCACACTGCCGAGTTTGACTTCCAGTGTGGGAAAATGGAATAAGGAATTAGAGAAAAGGACGCCAGGATTGGCGATATAAAAAGCCTATTATTAACCATCCTACGGGAAAGATCTGATGACATTTGGAAAAGTGCAGGATATCCAAAAGTAACCACACAAAACACAGTGCATGATGGGGTGCCATTTAATTACTGCAGAGCATATATATGGCGAGCCTTTAGTATACAATACACAGATACATCGAATATTGGGCGATAACGACTAGGCAGATGAGGGAGGATGAAGACGCCTTTGTTTTTATTCAGGATATTCAGGACAGATGGAGTGCAGAGACACATGAACCATGCGATACAACTATAGTGTTATTTTACCACATATTATGTCAGAGACTGCCAAAACCAGTGAAGAGGCAGATAAAGAAACAAATGGGAATGGAAGCAAAACCATGGACAGGGATACAATTGGCAATCATGCATTATTGCAGAATACTAAAAGAGAAAGACAAAAAGAAAACTGAGGGCAGAAAGCAAGAAGAGGCGAAGTTGGTGCAGAAATAATTATCAAAGTTTGCCATAGAGGGAGCAGTATTGACAAGTAATGAGGGAAGCATTGCTCAAATAGTACAGTTCCCACAGCAAAATAACCTAGCTCAAGTTCATGATGGCAATAATGATATGCCAAGAGGCAGAGGGAATCGACCTTGAGGAGGAGGACAATGAGGATCTCAAAACCCCCAAGGAAGAGGGGGATTTAATGGCGGACAGTCATTAACATGTTGGAATTATGGGAAATTAGGACACGTGGCTAGAGTATGTAGAAGCAGAGCAGCCATGCCACAATAGAATTGGCAATCTCCAAGAGGGGGGATGGGATACGCTCCATAGTGTTGGGATATCCAACACAGATTCACAAGGATATTATGCCCAAACTCACATGCAGAATCAGAAATATGCACCACAGCCACAACAGTTTCAGCAAGTGCCAAAACAGACACAATTGTCACAACTGCAGCGATTCCCACAGGAACCAATGCAAACACAGTCATTACAGGTGCAGCAACAGCAAGCACCTATGCAAAAGCAATAGGCGCCCACTCAACAGATACAATATATTCCAATGCAACAGACAAGCACATCGCAATGCCAGATGGACACAAGAGCTACACAGGTAGTCAAACCTAAACTAGGGAGTATGATGTGGTAGGAGGGACTCCTTTCACAGGTACAGGGATTAATGTATACCCACAATAGGACAGCCCACAGGATGACCTGATTTGTTCAGTACTATCTTTAACATCAGACCCCCCCAAGACAAACCAAGGGTCAAGGTGAGAATAGGAGGCAAGACACACTCATTTCTTGTGGATACTGGAGCAACTACCTCCTGTGTCCGTGAGAGAAAATGGTCAATGTCAGGCATTGCCATGAATGTGCAGGGATTTACTGGGGCAACAACTTTAGTTCCATTTAAAGATGAATTACCTATTTCTATAGGGGAACGCAGCATTTCTATGCCATTGCTATATTCTAAACAGACATTGGTGAATATATTAGGAAGTGATTTAATGACAAAACTTAACATGACAATATCCTTTACTGATGAAGGCATAGTGTGTTCAACTCCATGGATACATGACATACAGGTTAGGGAATTTATACTAACTTTTGAAGGAAAGAAAGCCTTAACGGGAATCCCTCTAAATGAGGAAGTATTCTTTTATGGAGTGAACATTTTATTATCATGGTTAACCAATTGGCGGGTAAAATAATAAGTATGCTGTTGGGAAAGATTTACATTAGGTGCAATTTTCCCTCCATTTATGTACCCCCCCAAACTTTTAGCTTTTGTTTGGCTTACCTAAACTGACTTTTTCCAGTGGAGCACAGCCTTCAGCTGCACTCCTCTGGGTGTAAACTCATTTGTTACGGGGAAACTGACACGTCCTTCAGGTTGTCAGTACTGAGAAACTATGTGTCCCTTAGTCTTTGACTATGTTGCCATTTCTTGGTAACTTTTTATCTATGTGCAAAGTACCTTACAGTAGAGTGCACAGGGGTCCTTTTGTTTTATGGCCCTAGCTGCCCTCTAAGGATTTTCTGGTGTTTGTACAAGTGTGCCTAGGATGAACTGTGGCAGCAGTTAACTTTTAGAGTATTTTTACTTCGCTTTTATGGACCATACAGCATGTATCGTGTTTAGCCCAAGACTGTGGCCGGGGTTGAACATGGCCGTGCCACAAAGTCTTTTGTTCTGTCCTGTGGCCATTTTGTCCCTTTTCCTTAGCCCATGTCGAGAGACCTGAGTATTCCTTATTCAGGCGTTCATCTTCCTGCGAAAACCCGCATCTTTGGCAGGCTCCTGCATGTCACGTGTGGGAATGTCTGCTCCAAATCCACACTACTACTGCCAGTATGTGTGGTGGGCCTGATGACTGGAACCCCAATAGGCCATGATTGGTCCACGTCTGGCGTGCATGTAAGTGAGCAGATCTTCCATTGATCATTTAAGATTTGGGTGCACAACGAATCTTGGATAAGAGAAGGCGCTCTGCATCTATTCTAGGTTGATCACCAGAAGTTCACACCGAACTACAGAAGGAGCCAAGTATCCTTAACAAAAGAGCAGACTAGAGGAACCGCTGGAGACATGCTAAGTTTTGGCACCCTGACCACACTGTTGTCCCATCGGACCCCTGCTTTTGCATCATAGAGAGAAGTCCTGCAAGGGCGCTTCGCTCATTTGGAGTAGTGGGAACAACTACTCTCGGCACCTCCTGCTTATGCTCGCAAAGAGCCTCTTCGGATGTGTTCCTGGGTCATCCAGTGAACTGGCAAGCTCGATCATGGGATAATGCACAGGAACACTACCGTCCTGAGTTGAGACTCGAGACTTTGGGAATCACTTTTCTCTGGTCCTGGGCCCTCTCCCGCCAAAACTCATTGTCCTGGCTCCTCTGGATTGCAATTTATGAGAGTGTGCCAGGCTGCAAGCATTTGCTGTCCCTGTGTCGCCCTGCTGTGGTGACTGTCGCTGTAAGGGCCTGCAGACTTGCCCCACTGTGTCCTGAGACGTGCTGCACTGGAACTATCCTTCTCCTTTCTTTGATCGCTGAGACAACGCTACAGCCCGCCGCAGATGAGTGTCTCGTCCCGCAGCCACTGAGAGTCAGAGGATCCTGTAACTGCAGAGGTGAAACCTACTAGCAAAGTGGACTAAACTGGCAAAGTTTGGTTCAGACTGTGTTGAGGGTCAGTGAGTACTTACATCACTTACCGGTGGCACCCTGGTGCATCTGTTTTTATGCACGAGAATCCATTAAAAGATGCTTACCTGGGCTGGGCTAGCCTGCGCTCCCCAACTATTCCCAAACTCCAAAAGTCACTCTATCTGCAAGGGTAGATCCTCCTGAAGGATTATGGCTTGATTCTTCATCAACTCAACCCCCTTCCTGAACAGCTAAAGCTCCCTGAAGAGAACCCGTTTTTCTGTGCATTGTTAATGCACTGCTGTACTTTGAGCATAAGGCTCCTCACTTCTTAGGGCTGGACTGCATAAGGTAGAGATTGACTACGAAAACTGCCTAATGTGATATCTGTGTTGAACGTACCCCATTCTGTTGCAGGTTGTGGTTATTTTCTCCACTTTCATCAGCATTTAATTGAATAGTTTTTTTATAATGTGCTTAATACCTGAAGATTCAAATCTATATTTCTCTGTGTGGTCCCTGTGCTATTCGCCATTCGCCATTAGGCTAAACACATTTTATATATATGCTACATAGTGAATAAGCATGTTCGGTAACTGTTTTCTTTATACTGTGGTGCGATCGTGTTTTGTTATAAAGGCCTATAATAAATGTATTTTTGATATATGTCGGTCTAAGAGAAATATGTGGAGTTTTACTGTGTGTGCTCATTGTGGGCTTCCGATCACTCTCAGCTCTCCTGAGACTTAGGGGGTCATTACGACCCTGGTGGTAGGAGGTAGGTAGGCCCCTTTAACCCCCTACCGCAGCATTACTAGGTTTGCTCATGGGACCCGGTAAGGACGCCTGGTTTTATCAGGCTTCCTTAGTGGGTCCCGCAAGCAGACCAGCATGCTAACAACGGGCCCATCATTAACGGACCCGTTGTTAGCATGCTCCCCATTCCCATTGAGCCCTATGGGGGCTTGAATAGGGATGGGTTCCTGGAATGGGGAAATACTGGGCCCTCCAAGGTCAGAATGGCCCAGTATTTCCCCATTAGTTTAGTTTAGTTTGTTTATTTATAAAGCACGTCCGAACCCTCAGGTAGCTGGGCGCATAATCATGTGCACAGCAGAGTTACATATCGTTGCAACAGAGTTACATATCGAACATCTTAATACAGCAGACAGAGCATACATTAGTCAAGGCTCCGAGAGTTACATACAAGCATAGAATATACCGAGAGTATAGTGTACAGAGAATATCACAGTTACATCTTAATACAGCAGACAGAGCATACATTAGTCAAGGCTCTGTGAGTTACATACAAGCATAGAATATACCGAGAGTATAGTGTACAGAGAATAGCACAGTTACAGTGGCGAATGAGGACCGGTTACAGATTGGTCCTGCATAGGCTGTAGAAGAGTAAATATTACTGCAGGTGGAGAGCGGCGGCTAGCCAGTCATGTCGGGGAGAGTCTAGATGTTCAAGCTAGTAGCCATGATTTTACCATGGCTCTGAAAGGCCATTCCAGGAACCCGGACCTGGTACCCGGAATGGGGGTTGCCATGCCGCAAATAGCGGCATGGCTACCTCCAAGGTCGTAATGACCTCCTAAGTGTTGACCGCCTGCCAAGCTACCGTAGATTGGTCTGGTTTGTCCAGAAGGCTCTGCTGTTCCACTAAACTAGGGTGGCCTCCTAAACCTCTGCCAACCAGGTCAGAGTTTAGAAATCCATCTTAACAGATGCCTGATACATTTTTGTTCAGGCCCTAAATACCCATGGATGACGAGGAAGGGAAAGTTATTCCTCTGGAGTTAGAGGCAGCAGTGCTAAGAGAAGAAAGGATGATGCTTCATTGGACAGATGTTGAGGGAAGCGGATGGAGAACAGTGATAGCCATGAATGAAGGATATAGACTGACAGACTAGACATATGAGGAACTATTTAGAGATGACTATTCACATGACAAACCTGTGCAGCTTTTCATTCCGTAATCCAGAATAAATTATGGAAAAAACTGCTAACACGGAATATACCATTAGGCCTACTAAAAATGCTCATGCTACTTCAAACTGAGACGCTGATACGGGTCCGTATAGATGGCAAGGGCAAGTTATTGGCATGTATGCCTGCGCATCGTGGGGTGAAACAAGACTGCATAGTGGCGGCAACATTGTTTAATCTATTTGTATTTTTGTATTTATTACATTTTTATATAACGCTTTACACCAAAGTGCTTTACAAGAGTACCAAAGAGAATACAATAAGCATTGAGAAACAACATGGGAATCAAGTAACAGAAAGTAATACATGCAACAATTTTTAATTAATACAATCATTAAATACATACATTAATACAATTAATATTTGGCTGACCTGAGTGGGGTTTTTAAGAACGTGCATACTTGTCCAGTAAAAGTGGGGTCTGAAACTGTGAGCTGGCTTGCATACACATACTTCCTACCTTTGTTAGACCACACACCTTAGGGGCTACAAGTCATTAGATATGGCTTGGGTGTATATGGTAAATAAAATAGCCTGATTGTGAATATAGAGAAATGTAAGATCATGGTTTTCTCCATTAAACAAAATTTGCAAAATAGGATGGTCTGGACTCTTGAGGGAACCCAATTTGAACGTGTGAAACTCTATAAATACTTAGGAGTATCTGTGGATGAAAAATTGAACTGGCAAAAGGATTGGGTAGAAATGAAAGTAAAATGCATGAAAGCAGTAAATGCCATAAGTGTTTTTATTGGGGAAAATTGGGGTTATTCAGCTTATACAATGCTGTTGGTGTATACGTCCAAAATCACCCTGATATTTAATAATGACATTGAGGTATGGGGCCACAACTATTTAACTGAATTGAGAAAGATTGAAGCTAAGATCCCAGATAAACTGTTTAGGATGCCACAACATTTAGCAGTGGAATTCTTATATTGATTGATTGATTGATTGATTGATTGATTGATTGATATTTTATTTCTATCACGCTCGTACACAAGAGTTTCAGAGCGCGACAAGGCAAAGGAGGGGAACAGGGGAGAACAAAACAGCGATCTTACTAGGCCCAGTGACATTGAGAACGTGCAAGTGCATGGGAGAGGGGGAGGGGAAAAGTGCATGGAAGGAGGGAGAAGTGGAAAGTGCGAAGCAGAGGAGAAACAGATAAATAACAATAAATAAATAATCAAGGCAACAAAAATATTCAGAATTTGACTTAAAGGGGATAGTAGTAGAATTAACTAAAAGAAAAGTTATGCACTATGAAAAACTATGGATGCTAGACAATGGAACAGTCATAGTAAGTTACATACAGGCTTTACTGCATGTAGACCATTGTGACAATATGGGAACCCTGGGAAAAATATTGGCTCTGTATAACAAATGGTCACTGGGCTATGGGAATAGACCAATGTTAAGGCAAGTCCATGGGTTCAAAGGCTGGTTGAAATTGAAAGTCACAAACTTTAGTTATGAGCACAACTTAGTGTATTTGTCCACCAAAGAGTAACAGTGCTCACTTCCTCCAATATAGAATGGAACGCATAACCACGCCTCAATATATTATGGTTTATCCTAGTTGTCAGATCTTTAGGCAATACCTCTTACTGAAGATTAATATCTGCGATGCTTTGGAGAATAAAGGAGCGAGGATGGGTATAGCGCGACTTCAGCGAATGTGCCACTTACGCTTATACAGGGAAAACCAACTGGAATCATTGGAACACCTTTTAGTACATTGTGCTAGTCTATCCTCCATTAGGACAATTTTATTTTAAATCCTATAATAACCAATATGATTCTAATGTTGTGTCTTTGATATGGTCCAAATTTATGGAGGATGATGTTTTTTTTCTTCATTTCTTTATTGATTTTCCATAACAGTTACAATATGAACTACCGTAACCATATCCAGAAAGAGCGCCCCCACCCATCAAACCCTCCGCCCCTTATCAGGCTCTTGGTACTGCATACATGGTATTACATATACTGGTACACATACTGGTCTATTCACCATTAGTTCATCGAATATTGTTACATTCAGACAACTGTCGAGGCTGTCATTCCATCACTGTCCAGGTTGGCTAAGGTCACAGCTCAGAGGGAAGTGTTGGTTCATGGGGAACCCCCAAAATATTTTATGTCCCACGGACATCACAACAGTCTTGGCACCTGTGGTATACCTTCCTCCTTCCGGGCTAGGTCCCATTTATTACGGGGTTTCCCCCTTGTCAGTATGTTTTGTTTCAGGTCTGAATGGTATTGCTGTAAGGGGGCCAGTAATCAATCAGTCGACTGCTGGTTGGGAGTGCTGATGCATACTGAGTTTCTCTTTGTTCGCATGTATTCATACTAGCTATTTCATAGAACCAGGTGCATTGCATTTCCCCCATGTCCTAGTCACCAGGTGCCTTGCCGTCACTGATGCCATCTCCGACATCCTTCTCTGAGTACAGGGTTCCTCCCCAATCAATATCAAGGGCCATAGTTCTGGGGTATAGTTCCACCTTGTCAGCAACATTGCAGGCTATCTCAATCCTCCCCCAAAAAGGTCTGATACGTGAACATGACCAGGCCACATGATAGAAGTCAGCTAGGTTCTCATTACATCTAATACATTAAGGGGATCTCTCCGGGAAGAATCTGCTCAACCTGGCTGTGAAATAATAGGCTTGATGCAAGAATGTGTAATGTATCAACCTGAACCTACTATTTAGTAATGGGTTACGTGTCTGCATGCAGATAAGTTTCCAGTGTTCTTCATTTATTTCTATCCTCAAGGCTCCCTCGCAGTCATTTCTATATATCTGCCCCACTCATGACCTTCCCTCCTCTGATCATCTTGTAGATGGTTGACACCAGTTTCCTAGAGGATAGGGGATTGAGTACATATTGAAGTGTAGGATGGGGGGGGCGCTTGGAGGAACGCGGGCTATTTAGATCTCAAAATCTCCCTCATCCTGCAGCACAGGAGCATGGTCACAGCAGTCCATTCCCCCTGGGTGTTTAGGGACTCCTATTGTATAAACTGCTCTTCTTTCAAGACCTGGACCCGCAATTTCTGAAAGTGGATTGTGAAGGTTCTCACGTGTGAAAGTGGGATCCCATTGATTTTGTATATCGGGAAATCAGGGGAGTAGCAGGTCTCAGCACCGGTCGGCCGACCGATCTGTTCCCAGGCCCTGCATGTCACTGACAGAGGCTGGACCTCAGTCCGTGGTACTATTTCCCGGGTGCTCCAGAGTGCCCCCAGTAGATGACTCAGGCACATCACCACCCTCGCAAGAAGAGAGTGGCAGAAGTCAGGGGAGGGAGAGCTCCATCCCATCGCATACTGGACTTGTGCCACAAGGAAATACAGGTCTAGGTCCGGATATTCCTGGCCGCCCCGGTCGAAGTACAATGTGAAGGTGTTGTAGGGTATTCTGGCCTGTCTACCAGCCCAAGCTAGCCGTATCATCAAGCTTTTAGCTGGAGTCCAGAAGTGCATAGGGGCCAGATGGGTACATTATTGAAAATGTAAAGTAGTTTGGGCAGAATAACCATTTTAGCTAATGCAATGCGTGCCGCCTGAGAGATGGGCAGGAGAATCCATGAGCCTACCTTGTGCTCCCTTAACTCCAGCATTTTGACATAGTTTCCCTTATAGTGATCTCCCACCAATGTGGTCAGAAGGAGCCCCAAGTATCTTATGCCCTGAGGACACCAGCGGAAGTACCCCACTTTGTCCGCTTGTTGCACGTCTGGGGTCATTGTTAGCACCTGCGTTTTGTTCCAATTAATTCTCAACCTTGAGAGCTCACTGAATCTGCATATCTCTTGCATCAATGGGGGGAGTTTGTCCCAGGGGTGTTTAACATAGAGCAATATGCTGTCCGCATATAATGAGACGACAGTGAGGTGCGAATGTATTTGTATGCCTCAGTGTGCATGAAGTTCTCGAATGTGACAAGCTAGCGGTTCCATTGCGAGAGCAAATAGGATCGCCCAGAGCGGGCACCATTGACGTGTGCCCCGCGTTGGATAAATGTATTCTGAGTTTACTCCGTTCATATAAACCGCTGCCCTGGGTGCAGTATACAGCATGCAGTCCCAGTATATGAATGTCAGGCCGAACCCAGAGCGACGAAGGACCTCGAAGAAAAAATGCCACTGGACGGCGTCAAATGCCATTTCCGCGTCCAGTGCTGCCACTGCAATAGGGACCCCTGTGTCTACATAATGCATGAGTGTAAACAGGCGCCTCAGGTTATTTTGGGTCGACCGGTCTAGGCTGAAGCCCGCCTGATCCGGCATGACTACCGCAGACATATGTGGTAGGTGCCGGTCTGCCAGTATTTTACCAAGTACCAGGTATGATGTGAATTTTCAGGAATCTTTTTCTGGCTTAACAAGCACAGTTACCAATGCTGTTCTCGTAGAGTCTGAGAGGGTGCCCGTCGACAAGACGGTTTCGTACATATCACATAAACTTGGAAGCAGGTAATCTAAGTATGTTTTATAACATAGAGCAATATGCTGTCCGCATATAATGAGACGACAGTGAGGTGCAAATGTATTTGAATGCCTCAGTGTGCGTGAAGTTCTCGAATGTGACAAGCTAGCGGTTCCATTGCGAGAGCAAACAGGATCGCCCAGAGCGGGCACCATTGACGTGTGCCCCGCGTTGGATACATGTATTCTGAGTTTACTCCGTTCTTATAAACCGCTGCCCTGGGTGCAGTATACAGCATGCAGTCCCAGTATATGAATGTCAGACCGAACCCGGAGCGGCGAAGGCCCTCAAAGAAAAAATGCCACTGGACGGCGTCAAATGCCTTTTCCATGTCCAATGCTGCCACTGCAATAGGGACCCCTGTGTCTGCATAATGCATGAGTGTAAACAGGCGCCTCAGGTTATTTTGGGTCGACCGGTCTAGGCTGAAGCCCGCCTGATCCGGCATGACTAGCGCAGACATATGTGGTAGGTTCCGGTCCGCCAGTATTTTAGCAAGTACCAGGTATGATGTGAATTTTCAGGAATCTTTTTCTGGCTTAACAAGCACAGTTACCAATGCTGTTCTCGTAGAGTCTGAGAGGGTGCCCGTCGACAAGGCGGTTTCGTACATATCACATAAACTTGGAAGCAGGTAATCTAAGTATGTTTTATAAAATTCAGCCGTTATTCCATCAAGGCCTGGGGCCTTGCCATTAAGGAGGGAGAGTATTGCCTTGTGAATCTCTTCATCTGTTGTGGGAGCATTCAAAGCGCCCCCTTGGTTTGGGTCTAACCATCCCAGGCCTATCTCATCTAGGTATTCTAGGTATTGCATCATCATATTGTGCCCTACACTGGGGCGGGACATATATAGCTGTTCATAATACCCTCGAAAAACATTGTGATCCCATCTAGGTCTTTGTTGAGGTGTCCATTACTGTCCTCAACCTCCGTTATAGGCGTTATCTGGCACTCCCGTTTAATAGCCCTTGCTAGCGTTCTTCTGGGTGATTCTCCTCGCCATACTTTGTTGCTGCAATCGGAGCACCAAGAAACCTCTCCTCCCTGATTGCTAGTTGTGCCGTTCTTCTCTATGTGCTCTCAGGGCTTTGCACACTTCAACCATATCTAAGGCCCTCTATTCATTCTCTATGTCCTTAATGGTCCCTTCTAATGCCCTCATGGACCTACATATGGCTTTCAGCACCCCCCTTCTTTTGATATACAGCATCCTCGTACATACACTTTAAATGTCTCCCAGATCAACCATGGATCAGTTACCGAGCCCACATTGGTTAAGAAGTAGGTCTGTATGTCTTGGCCAATTTCCATATGGAACGCCCCATCGTCCAGAGCCATGAATTTGAATCGCCAGCGCAGTTGTCTAGCGGGACCTGTCGGTCCAGTTATGCGGGTCAGGACTGGTGAATGGCCCGAGAGGGTTTGGGGGAGTATATTAGTCTCCAACACAGATCTAGCCAATGTAGGAGTGGCCATAATGTAATCTATTCTTGACAAGCTGCCTTGAATGCTGGAGAAAAAGGTATACTCCTTATCATTGGGGTGCATTTCTCGCCACACCTCATACAGATTGTGATATTCAGAGATGGCAGACCATGCCTGGGCAGTGCATGGTAGGCATAATTGTGCTGTAGAGGACCTAGTTCTAATGTGAGAGTCATATTAAAATCACCTAGCCAGATAATATCATTACCCAGAAATTTGTTAATGTGATTGGGACATTGGTGGAAGAACTCGGGGGAGTCAGTGTTTGGTGGAAACATGTTTATCAACAGAAGTTTTAATCCAGAGATTTGCCCCGCTAATATGATGTGTCTCCCCTCCTCATCACCAATTTGCTCCGTTAACTTGAACTCCAAGGAGCCATGTATGTAGACCACCACTCCCCTGGAGTGCATGCTGTAAGAGGAGCAATACCTATGGATACCCCAACCCATTACTCTAGGGAGGGCCGTCTCTCGATCTAGGTGCATCTCCCGTAGTCACAGAATGTTGACATTGTGGTTCTTGCTGTAAATTGGTGTCAAACCAGTTTTTTTTCTGATTAGTGAATCCTTGTATATTCCATGACATTATAGACAATGTACTTCCCTATCTCTTGCCTAAGCTAGATGTCCCCATGAACAGATCAAGAGAGGGTACCTTACGTTATTGATCCTGCCTAACTGGATTGTGTAATAGATCACATATACTGTCTCACAATGGCACATGTCATAAATTAGGAGTCTCTCATGCGTATACCAACAAAACTTCCCCCTTAGTACCAGTGCCAACTAGCATTGGAAAACTTCCCTCATACCCAACCCCAATGCCCCTCCTCCCCACCGACACCAGAAACAAAAGCCTACCGGCTCCCTTAACTACCCCCTTCCAAAAACACCCCACATTAACATTTCTTAACAGTTCCGCAGTGACTGCGGATATCAGGGTGCCAAGGGTGGCTATTATGCTCCTAGCGGTGACGGCCACTATGCATTGTTCAGCAGGCCCGGCCAGCGCCCCTTGTGCCTACATTGTAAGCCACTGGGGTCACCATGAAGAGAGTCCCAACACAAAAGGATATATAGGTTTCATCAGGGCAAGTGTCGAGGAGATATCCCTGGGTCTGGGAGATTTATGGTGAAGCGTTCTGCCACCTCTGGCGATGTGAAGAAGGTTGCCGAGCTCTTGTGTTGTACCCTAAGTTTAGCCAGTTAAATCATTTAGTACTGTACTTCTTTTTTTGCGTTGTTCCTGAACCGACGGGTTGAAGTCTGGAAACAGCCAAATTGTGGAGAACTCCCATCGTAGGTCCTTCTCATCTCTGGCACAGCGTAACAAGATGTCCCTGTCGTGGTAGCTGACAATTCTAGCAATGATGGGACATTCCGGGGCCCCACGAGGGGTCTCACAGGCAGTGACCGGTGTGCCCGCTCTACCATGTACATGGGCATGATTGGGGGATACTCCAGGATCTCCACTAGCAGCTTCTACACAAATGTCTCCATATTATCGATCGGTGTGGACTCTGGAACTCCCAGAATCTGGATATTGTTCCACTTGGAGCGCTCCTGCAGGTCCTCATTCTTCGCCATCACCGACTTTCCGGATTGCTGTAGGTCGGTCACTTCCCTTTGTAGCGTAGCCACTTTGTCTTCCCCTTCTCCTATCCTTTGCTCTGCCTCTGTCATTCAACCACATAACCTGTCGATTTGCATGGCAGAGACATCGACCTTATATGTTAGCGCATCGATCTTTGCCCCTAGATTGTCGGTACTATTCTTCAGGGCTAATTCAAGTCTGGTTTAAGGTGTCACATCTACCTGGGCCAATGTTTGCTTCTGCTCTGGAGACAGGGCGGCCTGCGGCTGATCAGCCCATGCAAATTGATCAATTTTTGCATGTTTTTGGGGATTTACCATTATTTTGCCGCCCCGCAGCTCACTTCAGAGTAAGTCGCCATAAGAGGTGTGTGGTGTGCTGGAATCATGGATGTTCTAGGCCTCTGCTGTGTCTAAGGATATCATGGACTCATACAGTGGGGGCATTCCAGTGATGGCAGTCTATACCAGCCTGGGCTATGGCTGTGGGCATGGGGGTGTACTGAGCCCAGGTCCCGGCTCTTCCCCACTGCAGAGCGGGAGTGTGGTGTCAAGATCGAGTAGTGGATCTGCTGTGGCCCCGGCAGGCGTGGAGCACTTGTTATTGAAAGCAATGCCATCCTGAATACGGCTGTATGGAGCAGTGGAAGTTCAATCGCATCGCTGAATTTAACGCTCTATAGCAGCTCTTTATTTGAGGCTGCGGGTTATCATGCATTCTGTCTATGGTGCTGGGTTCTCGGTGCAACAGACCTTATCAGCCACAGGGTCCCCACAGTCTGCCATCTACTGTGTTCACCTTCTCCCTATCTGTTCTTTTAGTCATGCTGCACCGCCCTCAGCAGGTGTCATACGGGGCCCTTATCAGGAGATCCATGCGTTCCAATGAGGTTTAAGTTTTTGAAAGAGACAAGTGGGAGCTAGGACGGCACCTGGGGTACCACTATGTAATGGGGCCAGTCTGAGGTGCATTTTCAATATTAACTGAGGGCTGTGCAGTATTGTGATCGGGTGTTGCAAAGTCCCGGAAGCTGGATGCGTCATCCTGGGTGTGTAGTATGATTTAGGCACCTTGCAATAGCTATATACAGGTGGTGGGGGATATCATTTGTTCTGTTTACAGTGCAGAATCCCCAATGTAGCCATCTATTGCATGTCCAGTGCCTTCGCAGTGTGTTTCCCCCCCAGGGACCCGCATCCCCCCGTCAGTTCTCCTGGTCACGCTGAAGTGCCCCAATAGGTATCACTTGGGCCTCAATCCGAAGCTCTATGTGCTTCCTGTGTGATACTAGTCCTCAGTGATGCAAGCAGATGCCAAGCTGGCAACCCCATTACCATAAGGAGCTGATTGTGTACTAGACTCCTTTCCATGCAGGGAGTTCACCGGGTTTGAGAGCCGCGGGCAGTGCCGTCATGGCAAGATGTCACCGGGTGTTGGATATTGCAAGTGTAGTTCAGATATCTGGGTGCTGGGTGGCCGCTCCACTCTGCGTCTCTCTGGCACAGTCAGATTAGAGTCAGGAGAGTCACTTACGGCCAATCAACCCATCATTGCACAATGTGGCATCAGGGAGGGGCGGTCCTTCTGTGCCGGTGAAGGAGACCAGCAGTCCGCTCGTCCGTGAACCAGGATCTGGTAATGGGGGGTCTCACCTAAAAATTCCTGGTCTATGTGCCTGTCCCGCATGTGGTTGGGCATGGCGCCAGCCTCCCGCGCACCGCCGCTTCCTGGTTCCTCACTCCAAGCAGAGCAGGTCTCTCCAAGGTCGAGGGGCAGCCCGCTGCACAGCGGCTGTGCTGCTCTCAAGGATACAATGCCTCTCGTTCTCGCTGCTCTAATGGGAGTGGTGGTGTCACACTGTCCCCAGGTCTTCCCAGCACTCGCAGTGATCTGCCATCAAGAATCTTTGACACCCCGCAGGCTCCATCAAGGGCCGGCCCCCCTCACAGCAGGCCAGGCAGAGGCCAGGACAGAGGAGCTCCATGGCACCTCCTCGGAGATGGCACCCCGGGAGCTCACCCTGAGCTAACACTTTGCCAAGGAGATTCCCTGCGCCTTCATGAATATGCAGCACCAGCTCCAGGGGGTATCAATTTCCATTAACCACAGGATATTTTTGAGGATATCAGTGTCGTCGCAGGAGATTCTCAGGCGGAGGCCATCTGCTTAGCTGCGCAACAGCACCCCCCATGGAGGGTGATGAATTCAATTTTATATTTTTTATGGTAAAATGTTATTGGAAGTGTAAAGAAATTTTAGATAATTTATCATACGGTATGTTTTAATGCTATGACGATTTGACCACTAGATTGACTGGACTTGTCTAATATGCTTCTGTGTTATGATGTCTAAAATTAGGAGTTTTTTAGATGAATTCTGGCTAGTCTGTGATCAATTGTGTTAACTGTCTCTCTAATGTGTATTGTATTTTATTTTGTTATTATATATGTTGTCTTGTATATACAAAGACATAAGGCTGTGAGTATATTAAAGAAAATAAATAAAAATAAGTGTCACTTATTGGATTAACGTTGAGAGCATAGAGAATGTTGGTGGTAAAAACAAAGCCATCATTTATTCAGGAAGATATGGAAAAAGTGCCAAGTTTCATAAGTCCAGATGATGTGGGTCTATTGAAAGGAGAAGGAACAGTGAAAATTAAGCTTAAACCAGAAGCTATTTTGCCATGTGCAATACAATACCAATGTCCAGAGAAGAGGATGAGGGGATATTCAAAACTATATCTGCCCTAATGAAACAAGGCATTCTGGTACCATCAGATTCACTGTGCTACACAGCCATCTAACCTATCATAAAATCGAAGGAGGGGTTGTGGAGTTTCATCCAGGACCTTGACCCTTTAAACCATATAGTCAAAGCAGAGTTTCCTTTAGTTCCAAGCCCTGCAACAATATTATGCAATACCCCATCAACAGCCAGGTATTTTACTGTTGTCGGTTTGAAAAATTCAATTTCTCAATTCCCTTACACGAAGACTCACAGGATTCGACATCCTTTTCATATAGAACAATGCACCTGAAACATACTCGTTTGCCTCAGGGGTACTGTGAGTCCCCTTATAATAGAGTCCTTCAGATGGACTTAGGAAACGTTGAGCTCAAAAGTGTCATAATTCAATACGTGGATGGAATTTTAGTGTGCAGTGAGACAGGAGAAAGATGTAGAGAAGAATCTATCAAACTTATGACGATACTTGGAGAAAAAGGGTACAAAATAGACAAAGGAAAATTACAGTATTGTCAAGAAAAAGTTTTTTATATAGGACAGTTAATCTCACATGAAGGGGAAAAAAGTGACACCTGAAAGAACAGAAGCTGTTATGAGAACTGTTCAGCCAAACACGGTGCGACAAATGCAACAATGTGTAGGTCTATGAAATGAATTACTGCAGTGCTTTGGTCTTTGTCAATAGTACATATATTCAACCACTTTTAAGAGCACTCAAAGAAGCACAGCTGGCTAAAACTAAATTAATGTGGATGGGCGACATGACTGAAGGATTAAATGAATTAAAAAATGTGATTAGTACAGCTCCTGTATTAGGGATATGAAATTATAGTGAGGAATTTTACTTATATTCATATTCAAATGGAGAAGTCATGGAAGCAGTCCTTACACCAAAGACGATATTCGGACATGGCCATAAACCATTGGCTTATTACAATGGGATTCTAGACCCAGTTATGAAAGGACATTACCCTTTCAAGCAATCTTTGGCAGGCACTGTATTTGCCATAGAAAAGGCTTGAAGTATAACCATGGGGTGTTCCGTAACTCTGTAAAGCATACATTTTTTGCAATTTTAGAAAAACCCAAAAGTACGTTGACCGCTCAAAGAGCATCAGAGTCTGAAGTAATTATTTCAAACAATGCGATTAAACTTGTGAGATGTAGTATAGTGAATCCAGAAACATGAATAGCTAAACCAGTGGAAGAAGATGATGATGTGCATGATTGTGTTACATATGAATGTTATAATAATATTCCCCATGTTAGAGAGAATGCTCTAGGAAGAGGGGAAGTAGTCTTCATTGATGGCTCATCTTAAATAGATCAACAGACTGGGGTGAGTCATTCAGGATCAGCAGTAGTAAGGGTGACCCGAGAGGGCACCTTCAAAGTACTAATGAGCAGATGACTACCATCAACCTATTCAGCATAGGCTACAGAATTAGCCACACTTATTGATGCACTATGAAGCTTTGACGATGAGGAAGTGACGGTGTAATCTGACTCCACCTATGTTACATCAGCAGCAGGCCTGGCATGTTGGAAGAGGAGGGGCTTCCTCCGCGCAGACGGCACTCCAGTGCAACATGTGGGGCTATTAGACAAACTGATTGAAGCCTTTAGCTTTCCAGCAACCATAGCCATCGTGAAATGCACATTGCATTAAAAAAGAACAGACTTAATCTCTCGTGGGAACGATGCCACAGACTTAGAGGTTAAATGTGGCACATATTATTTAACCATGTATGAAGATGAATTAAAAAACAGTGACAGGGCGAAACACATTGGTTAAAGAAGGATTTAAGATGATGTCTATTCTACATTTAATTGAGATACAAGGACAAGCATCGCAAGAAGAAAAAGAGTTATGGAAAAAGCAGGGGTGTTCTTTATCCCCCACTGATGCAACTTGGCGACAGGACAGTACAGGAAAGCTGGTTATGCCTCTAGCATTGTTGAGATTGGAGCAGCTCCACTATCCCACGCACATGACTCGAGAGAGTCTAGCTGCTTGTATAGCAGAAGACTGTTTCTTACCAAACCTAAGTGAACATGTGGCGCAGTTCATTGTAAACTGTATTGTGTGACAGAAATGTACGGTGGTGCACACCCTGCAAATGGTGACAGGAAGGGTCCCCAGACCGAATGGTGCATTCCAACATTTGCACTTAGATTACGTTGGTATGTTGCAAACATGTAATGGCTATCAATACATGATAGTTGTAGTTTGTCCCTTTTCCAGATGGATTGAAGCAGGTTCATGGATGCATCCTGATGCTGCATGTGCTGCAAAGTTTTTTTGGGGTATTTCCAAGATGGGGTGTGTGCAAAGTTTTTCGATCCTATAACAGACCAAATTTTGTGAAAGAACTCTTTGAAACTATAGACTCACTTTTAGGCATTAAGCATAGGTTTACTTTGGTCCATCAACTGCAAGCCAACGGAAAATGTGAGGCATTAAATGGACTTTTAAAGTAAAGAATAGCAAAGCTTAAATTGACATTAAAGAAAGGATGGCTACATTGCCAACCTCTTGCATTATATGCACTAAGAAACCAACCAGGTTCAGATCATCATTTAACACCCCATAAGCTGGTGACTGGATGTTGAATGAGAACTCCTCTTACCCCAGCAACAAGGACAAATACAGATGCCCACAGTGTAGCAATGGCACTAGGCAATGCAATGCACGATTATTTAAACATTATGACTCAAAATATCTCTTTTAATTCTCAACAGATCAAGTGTCAACAGGAGGAGTCAAATGTAAACAAAGAAAACAGTTTGCCTATCAATTCAGAAAATGCATTAAATGCACTGCCAGTATTTATAGGAGATGAAATGTTAGTATGCAAATTTGTACGCCCCTGGAGTACCCCTCGATTTGAATGCCCACATGAGGTGGATGACATAAGCCCTAGTGTGGTGAAGTTGAAAGGAAGAAGGGTATGGATCATCCTACATGATATCAAACCTTATAAAGGTGACATAACATTGACCTCTCCTGCACCCCCCTCCCCCCCCATAGTGGAGCAAGTTATCCCTGTGAAGCAAATATCCACAGCGTATCAAGTACCCAGTGAAGCAAGAGAAGAGCAATGAAAAATAACCCAATGATCAATGGTCAAGAACTTGAACAAAGAAAGCACTTTTGGATTAGGATTGATTTATGGATTATTTCATCTGCAGTAGTCCTGGAACACTTTCCTTAGACAAAGATAGAAAAGCCTATGAAATAATTTAAAGAGGAAAGAATTATTTTAGCTTTTCTGTTGCTGAATTTAAGGTCCTTAATCAGTAACATGTCTTGCAAAGCAAGTTAATTTAGGCTGTTTTAATATCAATTGTCTAAAACAAGGAGTTACAACGGACATCATGGAGTTCAGATTGTGTACTCAAAACATTTTCTACAAAATTACACTTAAGAACTAAAAATGTGTTATAGGTGATGTCATACTATGTGACAAATAAGAAAAACCTATGAGGGATTGTGATTGGAATAAGCAGTACATCTAAATATACTTTGTATACTGGGACGGGTTGTGATAGGGCATCTACTGTCAGGTGGAAAACTTAAGCCTGCCACTATTGCAAGTTATCCTCAACACTTATTAAGTACACAGAATACTATTGGTTCTTAAACTATAAGGACCTTCGCTATGTGGCCCTCTACAATTGGTTAGCACGCTTGTGCCTAGTCTGGAACATTCGTCTCACTAGCAGCACGTAAGCTCATACCCAGGTGCCAGAAGGTGGACATGGCTTTTGCTTCCCACCCAATTAGCCCCACATCTCCCATTGCCCATGCCTTCTGCCATGCAGACTGTCTTTGAAGTTGGTTTTGCAGTCATTTTTCTTCGCTTGGAAATAAAAGGGAGTATGGGTACGCACTTATCACAGTTCTGGTCTGCATGCACAACTCCTATTTCCATCCTTGGCTCACGTGACCGGAGACCACAATTGAGCTCATTTTATAGCATTTAATTGTCTTGAACTAATGAACTTGGCACTCATAGTGTTTCTTTCTTGCACTTTGATGAGGCGTAATTCAGCTTCTCACGTTCACTGTTCTTTGAGGATAGATAACCAGTTTTTGGATGTCTGTAATCATGACACCAGGCCAGACAGCCTTTCTCTCTTCAAGTCTGCAATCTTCAGCTAATTCTTTGCTGCGACATGCATAGCTCTCGATCGTTCTTTCTCTGTGATTTTGAAGTTACTAGAATTGTCACAGCAATGTTCAGTTTCAACATAGATACAATGGTGACTTTGCCTGAAATCTATTCACTACATATAGCCAGCTTCTAGGATCACTTGGTGTACTTGTGTTGCTGCATCTGTACATTAATTGAACAGCTTGTATTTTCTGCAATGCGTCACACACACACATGCAATCTTCTCTTTGCATAGAAAGGTTCACTCGATTCCTTATTTCATTATCAGCTTCTATAAGGTCCATACATCCTCTTCTTCTTATCTTCTTAGTGCGTTACCCTCACTTCTCGTAACGTCACTAGCTTCTCTGTCTCTTGTTTTCATATTCCTTTGGGGACCTCTTCCAAGAGACTGTCATACCTTCGGCCATACACCTGTTATGGTTTTCTTAATGGATACCTGTTCTCGAACACTCGTCATGGTATGGGTACAACTACTGGTGTCAAACAAGGTGCAGGTTCAGGCTTCCAACATATAGACAGTAGGGGGTGGGACTTCCTGCAGAGGCATTTGGCTGCTCCTCTACACCACCCTTGGGTCGAGTCATCAACCACACCTTCACTAGTATCCTCATCTTGATACTTTTTCTTGAGGTGGTGCTTCTTTGGAGTCCAAATCTTCATCACTCCTTTCAAGGAACTGGCTAATTTAACATGTTCATCCACACTCCAGGTCATGTACCTGCACCACCCTTTCAGGTTACAATAGACACTTTGTTTCACTTCTCATGGTTCTTCGGATACAGGAACTTCATTCCCTCAGGTGCTACGATGCTGGCCTTTATGTATCCTCTAATTTCCTCATCAGTCAATTCCTGAGGTTCAAATCCTGATTCAACATCAATCATGATTCTCATTCCTACTGCGTTCTTGGCTGTCTTCTTGCAGTGTGCGATAATGATCCTGGTCACACAGAATCCAAACATCACCATCATCAATATTGCTCCAAGAAGCTTGAATATGTTCCCCATTCACTGTGGGACCCATGAGAAGATAGATGCAAACCAAATGTTATCTGCAACATCCTCTGTCTCGTCTTCCATCTTGTTATGCAGGTTCTTCAGCAAAGTTATGCCTCTGTCAAAGTCCCATTCCTATCATCTAGAGAAGGTGTGAATGTGCAACATGATGGTCCGTTTTTGGCACAAACTCCTCCTTCTATAGCTGTGATCATATCAAGGACATATCTGTCATGAAGGGTCATTAGTCTTATGACCCTCAATTCTTCCTAGATAGTTTTAAATCTGTTTATCGTGTTATTGACTGTCTGCAGAAGTTCCCAGCTAGTGATTTGTAACCACTTTGCATTAGCCATCTGGATCACAGGCATAAAGATAACCGTAAATACTGAAGCAGTCTTGCTGAACAACCTCTGCTCATATGGGATGGCATCAGAGGCTTCTATTGATTTTGCAGAGAATTCTCCCTTCTTGTACGATTGAGAAATTCCAGCAATCTTCTCCTTCTCAAATGGGCATCTGCTTTCGGAAATACTCCAATGTTCAGATCACTTTGAGGAATCACTAACAGTGGAACATGAACAAGCACTAAGGAGCATGTTCCTCCCCAACCATTGGGGAACTTCATATAGGCTTTGGTCCCACAAGGCCAATAATGATCTATTAAGACGGAATGATCTATTAAGACGGCTGTCCCTTCCTTCATACCTCGTACATCAAAAATTGGGCCACACTGATGATTCTCTCCAACCTTCTTCGTACCATTATTTCTGAAACATAAGGTTGCATCCTTCAAGAGTAGTATCTGGATGGTCCTCCTTCATCATCAACCTATGTCAACAATTTTGTAATTTTTGACCATTGGTCCTTGAATTCTTTTTCTACATTTTTTCACAACTGCCTCCCACTGTCCACTTTGCACACAGCTAGTCTGTCAACCCATCCTTTGTGAGTCAGTACTTTTCCTTTAATGTGTAGTTGTCCTCTTTCCCAGCATCTCTGTATCTCTTCTTCATTCTTGCCGTGACAATTTAGCATCTTATTTTCTTCAACTTTAATTCCAACTCCATCCATTCCAGGCAGCTCATATTTTCTATTTGATGCCTTGTTTCTGGCTAATCTCCTGTCTTTAAATCTTGCACATAATTGTCTTCTCTTTGAGATTCCACTTCATTCATACACACTATAGATGCTCTTCTGCCTTGGATCTGTCCTCTTGTCACACAAAGTGCAAGATGCACCAGGCAATGGGCTTTTTACATGGATACTTCTGTGGCTATGAATATTATGGAGGTTTCTAAAGCATAAGGTATGAGGGACAAACATAGCAACCCTCCTTAGATGGTCTCTCTCCCACCTTTTTCATGTGCTGATACCACATGTTATTACCCAGGTGTGCTGCTTTATCCAAGTATGTATCTATCCTCTCATTATCATCCTCCATGCTTCTTTTGTGTGTCCCCCGTAAAATGTTTGCAGCCCATGGAAACAACTCTAAAGCAGATTTACTATGGGAAGACGACACAAAGGGCTTTGGCTCATCGGTACTAGGCAAATCGACTATAGTTCCCAGAGTGGGGAGGATCAAAGGGATATCTGCCTTGTTTGGATTAATAAAATAGAAAAGATGAATCAAAAGAAATAGAAAGACACAAAGCATAATCGTACATATATATATCACGAACCAACAGCAGTCCCCACCACTTGTGCCATTTTGGAATTTCTTGGGCTTGCTCATTCTCCAAAACTTTGTTGACCTCGTTATTCCTCATTTCTACTGTGATCATTTACGGAAAAGAAGCACTTTACTCCTGAAGATATAAACCTTCTTCAATTATCACGATTGGCTGTGTTCTAATCACTGGCCCAATTTTAGGATCCTGTAAAAAAGTACACATATCAACGTTTCTTCTGACAAGAGCAGCATAAGCTTGAAGAATAAGCACAAAAACAGCAAGCACAAGACAATGTGCATCCCTCTCTGTGAGGATGATAGAGCTAGCCAAATAGATACTCAGTGAGAAACGAGTTGGGGTATTGCTCTCATCTCCAGTTGTTGAATTCAAATTCTAGATTAGGCTTTCTTCGTGATACATCAATCTTTGTCTAAAATTCATTTTCAGAATTCCTGTGACTCCTGGCAAAGATCTGCATTCCTGCTATTAAGGAGTGTCCAAGGGGATTCACAGTCCAAATACAAATCTGTATTTATCAGCTAGTTGATTTATCATCCTTCTTCTTTGTCATCGATCGAGTCTGCACACACTGAAATTCTTCTTCTTGTCTTGCTTTTGGATCAGCTGGTGGTGGTACGGTCTTTTAGAGGTGTACAAATTCTTCGGACTTTTACGGTTGCGGGTGTGACATTTTCAACAATGAATGGGCCATTAAAGCATGGCTCGTGCCACTTCCGGGTAACATTTCTAATTAGGATACAATCGGCAGCAAATAATTTGGGTGCTGATAATAGTTCAAGAAATTCAGTTGCTGAATGCTTTTCATATGTGTTCTGAGACCGACCCCCCTGGCGCTTGAGTTGATCTGAAATGAGAGAGATACTAGCGGTCATGCATGTTGGATAATCACGTAACTAGTTTCCTAACACTTTTGCTGTACTCTGGGCATCAATTTTACTCCGATGGAGCTGTAAGAGGCGTTCTCATCTGCCTCCCTGTTACTAGTTCCTGGGAGGTGAGGTGATGGTCTAAACCAGGCTGATTCCTTAGGGCATATAAAGCTTACGGCAGGCAGTATAGTCATCCCTTTTTCAACGTTAGCTTGAGTTTGTCTATCCTCTCTCTAAGGAGGCTGTTGAGTCTCTCACATATCCTGTTTGCTTGCGGGTGATACGCAGAGGAAAACGTATGCTTAATGCTTAATAAAAGCCCTGTCCAATTAATTCATTGACAAAATGTGGCCCATTATAGGTTCTCAGCACTTGACACACTCCCTCTCTTGGAAATACTTTGCAAAGAAGAAACTTCTCAGCTCAAGTGGTGTCAGGGTGTGTACATGGACCTGTCTCAATCAACCTAGAGAAGGGACACACCACCACTATCAGATAACTGTATCCACTACACACCTGCAGCATACCAACATATTCAATATCTAAATGCTGAAAAGGACCATTCGTTTGAGGAATTACTTTCAGTGTATGCCCAGCAGTATGAGAGTGATGATGGAAGTATAGGTTTAGTGCGCAGATCCCCAAATGTCTTTTTAAAAGTCCATAAGACAAGTGAATTTGGCTTCAAATCCCAATTTATTAGTTGCTAGACAGCCGACACGTGTTTCGACATTTCTGGTCATTTTCAAGGCGTGATTCTAAGTGTATGATGAACAGATTGATATTGTTGCAATCAAATTGTTGCCCTCCAATGGGTATGTCATTTTAGGAATGGATGGTTATCTCTTGCTGGTTAGCTCGTATTAATTCAGGGGTCAAATTCCCATGGATGTTTAGCATCAAGGAAAAACACTGGCGCCGTCCCAGCAGTAAACCTTTGACATAAGATGCAGTTTACTACATAAAATGCAACGTGTTCTAACAAATTTGGAATAAACCAGTCTTCCGCAATTGTTGCAGCAAGACTTTCCCTAGTTACATGCGTGGGATAATGCAGCGATGTTTAGCAATGCTGCTGGCATTACTGCTTTCAAGTGCTGTCTTGTCACCATAATTGTCACGACCCGTGACCCAGAACCCCACTGGCATGGTCACATGCCAGGTAGGGTCAGGACTCAGGGTTCATTTGGGGCCCAAGGGCCTTACATTATTATCATAGACTCTCCTGGAGTCAGTCCTCGTGCCTTTGGCGCCAGGCTCATGTTCAGATTGGGACTTTAACTTGAAGGGACTTGAAGGGACTACTTTTCCTGTGAAGGCCTGCAGCCAGCATGGAGGCACCCATACAGTCTAGTTGCTAGGAACCAGACTGTGTGGTACAGTGTATTAGGGTGTGGTAGCCTGGACTTCTTTACCTGGACTACTTTACAGAGGGCTATATAAACCGCACCCAAGCTACAGAACGTGCTTCGCGTTATTCTGCAGCCAGCAGCGTGACACTCATCGTGTTCAGAGACCAACATCCTTGAATAGCGGACCTGCAGATGAGACAAAAGAACATCATTAGCAGTCTCTGCTTACCTGCAACTTTCCATTTGTTGATTCCGGCTGCTCGCGGTCTTCCATCCAGTTGGCAGCATCATCAGGACACCACGCTCGCACCGGAATGAAGCACCTGGAGGGAGAGAGAAAGAAGGACAATGTTAAACAGGTTACTCACGGCATTCACGGCAGTAATCACAAAATCCTCACCTGGCTGGGCATTTCTTGACTGGTTCCGCTCCGGAAATCTTCACACGCCCAGAAAGATCATCGCGACCTGAAAAGGAATAAAGAATACAGGTTAGCAAGAAAAGACATTACCGCGCCGCACTTCGCGCTTAACCTACCATCCATCATACACTCCTGTGTCCATCATCCTGGCAGGAGCCTGATCCAAGTAGCGTATCCACCGAACCTCCGTGCACCTAAGGGGAAACAAACAAGAAAAGACATTATTATTCAAGAAAGGAAAACAAGGACATTTAAAGACGGTTATAACCACACTTACCTTCTTAAAGACAATTGAATGGTTTAGCACCAGTGAAGTTAACTCGGTCGCTTCAACCCACAGAAGACTACGTGCCCCTGCACTGAAGGCAGGACGGAGAGCACGCCAGACATCATAACAAGGTGAGGAGTGGGCCATCAGGTCGAGTCCACGGGGCTGGTGGGAGGAAACGAAGTCTGTTCCTAAGTCCAGTCCTCCTGTGTTTTCAGGCCAGACTGCCACAGAAGGCATCGTCCCAGGGTGAATCTGGCAACAAGGGCATAAGGGCGTCCCCGTGGATACCAGGTGAGCATAACAATAATGCTTCCGAGGGGGATAAAGAGAATCCCCTTTGCTTCCATATTTCCTGTTCTTCCTGTGATGCGCTTCCTTGAATCTCCATTAACTTGATCAGTGGTAATTTATTAAACCCTTCTTGCCTCACCATAACTGTGACTATTTTTTCTTTAACATTTGGTATATCAAAACTTGAAATATCTGGAGAATATGCAACCCTTTTGGCTTTTACATCTGTGGCATCGTTTGTGCAAGAAATAAAGTCTGTTTGCTTAGTATGAGTGGTGCACTTAATGACCGCTATGGCTACTGGGAATTGTAGTGTCTTAATAAGTCCATCCAATAAGAAGGCGCGCTGCAATGGAATGCCATCCGTACAGAGGTAGCCCCTCCTTTTCCAACATGCTAGCCCTGTGTATGCGGTTGACGTGACGTTGGTGGAGTACCTGTACAACATCACTTTCTGTCCTTCATGTTTCTAGAGCGTGACAATGATATGATATGATATTATATGATATTATATGTTATTTATAACTCACTTAATTCCCAGAGTTTCCTAAACGTGGACCCAGGGATCAAATCTGTGTTGTTCCTTGTCATCTTGCTTCCAAGGTGAGCACTTTGCCCCTGAGCTATCCTCTCGATATAACTGAGCACTACGAATTCTGCTGCTTGCGCTGAAATGTGACACGGTAGTCTTCCACTTGCTACAACTTCAAGCTCACCATTTGCTCTATGCCTCACTAATGCTGCACAAGAATGCCTCTCCCCACTAGTTTGATAGATGTTCGAAGAACCATCAATAAAGAGAATTGCCCCTGCTGATAATGCATTCTCCATTACACACAGTATATCATCACAGAATTCAATGTAATTCGCACAATCATGCACAGGGTCACCCTCTGTCAATGGCTCAGCTATAAATGTGGCAGGATTCACTATTTTACATCTGACAATTTTGATCGTTGGGTTTGAAATCATTACTTCATAGGCAGAATCTCTCTGAGATGTCAATGTACCCTTAGGTTTCTTTAAAATGGCAAACAAGCATGTTCCACACAAAGTGTCATAGAGCAGACCATTACAATGCGTTTCAATTTGTCAATTGCGAACGTGGCAGCTACCAATGACTGTTCACAAGGAAAGTGTTCTTTTATAACTGGGTCTAAGACCCCACTGTAATATGCTAGAGGCTTGTACCCCAATGTGGTCCGCAAGCACTGCAGTCATGACTGTCCCATTTGTGTGCGATAATAAATAGAATTCCTCAGCATAATTGGGAATTCCTAAAACAGGGGCAGTATAAATTGCTTTTTTCAACTCCTCAAACCCTCCCTCCATTTGCTCAGTCCATTCTATTTTTACTTTATCCACTTGTGCTTTCTTTAAAGCTTGCAAAAGGGGTGTTGTGTATGAACTGTAATCAAACACCCAGGCTCTAACATAATTACATAGTCCCAGAAACGATTGCATGTGCTTCACTTTGTGCGGTTTTGCAGTCTTCATAATCACCTCAGCTCTTTCCGTTGTTACCCTCTTTCCCTCATGTGAGATCAACTGGCCTATGTACAATACCTCTTCCTGACAATACTGAAACTTTTCCTTGTCTACCTTATGTCCCTTGTCTGCTAGGATAGTCATCAACTGAATCCAGTCTTGCCTACACTCTTCTGTGGTGCTGTAAATTAAAATGTCATCTAAGTACTGTATCACTGTAATTTTCAAATCAATATTGCCTAGGTCCATCTTAGGACTCTGTTAAAGATCGATGGAGGCTCACAGTAACCTTTGGGCAAACAAGTGTATTTCATACGGATTTGGCGGAATGTAAATGAAGTCAAGTCTTGTGAGTCTTTGTGCAATGGGATTGAGAAAAACGAATTTTTCACATCAATGGACCTCATTACAAGTTTGGAGGTAGCCTTGCCGGTAAAACCGACAACGCTACCTCCAAACTTGCAAGAAAGTCTGGCACCCGCGAATGGGCAATTACCGGGGTATTCCGGCCCACCGAACCCAGTAATTGCCCTTTCGTGGGTGCTAGAATCGGGTGATCCCATTCCCATTTGAGCCCAATGGGGCTCAAATGGGAATGGGAATGCCTGTAGTACCGGCTCTGTTCATAACGGTGCCTGTGCTACAGGCATGCTGTGCTCGCGGGTGCCTTTCATTCCGCCAGGTCAGACCTCCTGGAATGAAAGGCATGCGCAAGCACAACTTGGAGTTTGCCGCTCCGGATACAATGGCACCGGCAAGCTTACCGGTACCGTTGTATCCAGACCGGCAAGCTCGTAATGAGGCCCAATGCCTGTGTAATATTGTGCTTCTACTGGGATACTGCATAGTATCGTTGCCAGGTTAGGAACTTAAGGAAACTCAGCATCTACAATCTGGTTAATTATTCTCATGTCCTGTATGAATCTCCATGACCCTACCTTTGATTTTTTCACAGTTTACACTGCAATATTAAACACTGATTCTGACGGTACGAGAATGCCTTTTTCCATCAGTGCTAAAATGGTCTTGAATATACCCTCATCAGCCACTGAAGACATGGGGTACTGTTTTGCTCAAGGTAAAATCGCCCCTGGCTTCAACTTTATTTTAACTTCCCCTATCCCCTTTAACAGGCCTAAGTCATAGAGGCTTGTGTTCCAAAGGCTACTTGGCACCTTGTCTAAGTCTTCTTCAACAAATTCTGGACACTGCCGCATTATTGCCATTCGCTGTGGGGCTTCCATTTTCTCTATTCCTATCCAGTATGTGATGCTCACAACGAACACTACTTCATCATCTGATGGGTCATCTCTAAACATGTCATTGTCAGTAATGTCAGTCAACCTATACACTTCTTTGAGAGCTATCACTGTCCTTCATGGTCTGCCCTCATCATCCGTTCCTTCGAGCATTGCCATTTCCCTTCATACTATGGCTGCTTCTAACTTGATAGAGATAGTCTGTCTTCCCCTCTTCGTCCATAGGTATCTCTGGTCTGAACAAGAATTAGTCGGGTAATCTCACAGTGTTCCCCACAAAGGCAGGTAGCTATGTTAATAGAATGCTCACCCCAGAAAGGAAAACCTCTGGATCAATTGGAACGCCTCACTGAGTCATTTGCCCAGTGAATGCCAATATAAATTTGCCCATGTTTAAACAGTGTTTTCTAGTCGGGGGAACACACTATCCCTTCATCAGTAAATGAAATTCTCATGTTAAGTTTTGTCATTAAATCTCTTCCCAAAATGTTAACTGGTGTCTGTTGTGAATACAATAATGGAACAGACATGTCACACTCTCCTACAGAGACTGGTAATTCATTAGTAAAAGGAAATCGACTTGTAACACCAGAGAAACCTTGAGCATTCATGGAAATTCCTGACATTGGATATTTTCCCTCTCGTATCAATGAAAGTAGCCCCAGTGTCTACTAAAAATGAAAAAGATGTGCCTCCACATCAAACCTTGGTTCCTATTGGTGGTCTGGTGTCACAGATAGCACTCAACACATCAAGTCACCCTTTCAGCTGTCCTATTGTGGGTATATGCACACCCCTTTACCTGTGAAGGAATTCCCTCCTGCTAAAATGGCAGCTCCTACTCTAGGTGTCAATAGTTGCCCTGTGTTTGCATATTGTTGGGTCTGCACGGGGGTGTGTTGCGATTGCCCTTGCAGTGGATTCATTTGCACTTGGTCTGCTTGCTGTGCCTGTTGCATTTGCGGTGCTTGTGACTGATACACTGTCTGATCTTGGGCAAACCCTTCCCTAGTTTGTATACTATATGGTGGAGGATAAACTGTCCCTCCTCTTTTGAATAGTCCATTCTGTACATTCCCTTGGCTCCCACATAAGCGTGCAATGTGCCCTATCATCCCACAAGTCCAACATATGGGAGGAGACCTCCTGACTAGACCCCCTTGGCTGCATCCTCCTTGCACATTCTGATTCTCATTTTGTGCATTTTCAAACCACCTTGATTGTTTTGAAATCCACCCCTTCCTCTATATCCCATACCTCTGCCTCGTGACATGAACCCATTTCCTCCTTTGTCCATTGGGCGCTGATTATTCACCTGCGATGTACCCACTGCTTGCTGTATCCTCGGCCCTTCTACACTTGTCAATACCGCCCCTTCTATAGCATATTTTGTCAATTTTTTCCGAACTAATTTAGCTTCCTCAGTTTTCCTAGCCTCATCTTTCTTCTTGTTTTTCTTCTGTAATAGCTGACAGTGATGCACTATTATCAACTGTATCTCAGCCAACTGTTTGGCTTCCATTCCCACCAATTTCTTCATATGCCTCAGAACTGGCTCAGGCAACCCTTGACATAAAATGTGGTAAAAAAATATGCCACTGTTTTTTCACACGGCTCTTTCTTTTCAAGTTGCCAATGCTCTTGAATATCTTGAATGTAAGCAATAGGGTCTTCATCTTCTTTCATTTTACATGTCATGATTACACCCATATCTGATATTTCAGGATACTGCACCCTGAGAGCCCTCCACATGTCTGCTCTGCAATTATTAAACGTCACCCCATCATGCGTTGTATTTTGTGCTGTTACACTTGCATACCCTGCTCTCCTCCATATGTTATCAGCTCTCTCTACAATGATGGGTGCCAAGAGACCTTTAAGGTCCCCTATGGCCAACGTGTGTTCTCCTGTCAGTTTATCTAATTCATATATCCATATCTCTGCAACCTATGTCAAACTCGGGAGCTTACACCTTAAATTATCCTTGTGCATCTGCAGCCATGGAATATACTGTGGTCTTGCTTCCCCTTTATCCAATAAGGGAAACTGCGTAAACCCTAACTTGAAATCAGCTCCCATTGTCTGTCTATCCATGGCGGTACAACCATTCCTGAGGGTCTCCTTGCTGGTAACGATCTTAACCTGCTCACATATGGTGGTGATTCTCCCTTCTCACTATACGATCATCCTCGGGGACAATCTGAATAAGGTATGGGATCTTGCGTTGTATCCTTAGGTTGTTCCAGATCCGACCATCTTACTTCCTTGTCTGTCTGCAGACTACCTTTGGGGGGGGCCCATGCACTTCCTTCCTCCTCCCCAAGGAGAGATTCTCTTTCTTCGTCTGACATGTCTTCTCCCCAAGAAGTATGGCTACTCTCCCCTTTACCCTGTTCTAAGTTCAGTTTACTTAAGGACAAGGCTCTATGCTCAAACAAAATTGATTTTGTTCTTCGTTTTGTGGTTTAAATACTAGGGGCACATCCCCTTTCCCTCCACTTTCATAGCTGTGACTTCCCTTCAAGATAGGCTTTATCTATCCTATCTCCGATACTTCCTATGTCAAAATGTTCCTCTTCTAATTCTATTCTAGATGCCCGTGCCATTGCTTCCTTCGTTGGAATAAACTCTTCTATTCTGTCCCATCGTATTGCTGGAATCAGCTCTACTGACTCCCTTCGAGCAAGGTTAAATTCAGAATCCTGCTGTCTCCTTTTTCGTTCTAATTCTTCATCTAATTTCCTTCTAATGTTTGCTTCCCTTCTAATTCTCTCCTCCTCTTGTCTTATCTCTTCTTTCCTCACTCCTGCTCTCCTTTCCTCCTCTTCTGTTTGCCTCTGTATTTTTCTGTCCCTTAATTTCTGTGATTTTTCCTCTTCCCTCTTCCTTTCTCTTCTATCTTGGTCTTCCATTGCCCTCTGTCTATTATCATATATTCTTTGCTCTTCTGCCCTTTCTTCTTTATTTTGTTGCTCCTCCTGATACATCCGTCCTCGCTACTCTTTCTGCTTTTTGCAGGCGTTAAAAACCAACCCGCAAAGGGACCAGGGAGCTAATTACGGTACCGCAATTTGCGGTGCCATAATTAGCGCCTTCCCCATTCCCATAGAGCCCTATGGGGAAAAAATGTGAATGGGGAAGGACAATGGGGGAAGGGGGAATTACCGCCCCACCAACCTTGGAATAGGGCGGTAATTCCCCTTTCCACCAAGGCGGTGCCAGTATTTTACCGGCATGGACCAAGGTGCTAGTAGCTCCTTGGTCCACCGCCATCCGTGTAATGAGGCCCTATGTCTTCTTCATCAACGCCTTTCACTTCAGGTGAAGGAAAGGGCAGCCAAAGGATCGACACCTTCCTCCTTTCTCTGACTAAGAATCCACTCCTCAGGTGGTGGATCTTTCTTCTCTTCTTGGTGCATCTCCCAAAGATCTAAATAGGTAATCTTTTTTCTAATTTCTTCCCCTTATACGCAGTGTAAGTATTAGTCATATGTTGCAATACCACTTTTGACAGTGATCCCCTTGTGGCCACGGCATGAACATCTTATCTACCGTGCCTTTCACCCATTCTGCACTATACTGTTTGAGCTTGGGCATATGTTTTGGCAATGTTTTACATAAATGCCTCAGTGGGGTGACATCTCCCATTTTAACAAGTCTCAATTGATTGTCAATACTTACCAGTTTTCACAAAAAAAATGGCTTTCACTGCTTTTTTAATGCTTTTAAAACAACAAATATGAGCACACCCCAGCAGTCACTGCTCAAACCTCTACCTTTTTTCAATTATCTCTGTTTGTCTCTAAATTGGTACCAAATTATTTACTCATAATTTCTCAATTTCCTCAACAATAATTTCACAACTTCTACTGCCTCCTCAATACTTCTACTTCATCAGACAAACAAGACAAACTAGTCGACTTTGCACATATACCAAAAACCTCTTGTGATCACCATTTTATCCTCTGCCTTCAATCAATTACTCTGTACCGAGTTTAAATCTTCTTCCTATATGAACCTGTCAATACGTAACCTAATGTCTTCAACTGGAGCGTAAGACAATTATTTCTGGAACTCTCTTGAGTTAGGCACCACTTCTATCTCCTCAAACAATATTTCCTGCTACTTTAAAGTTACCACAACCCTGTCCCCTTAATTTGCCATTCCCCTCAATCTACTCACCATACAATTGTTTGACTCAAGGCCTTCAATATCGTCTCGTCCTCCAACTGACCACTTTTGCTTTCCATCCATAAAGCGCCTGTGGAAACCCGGTAGGGATTTCATCAAAGAGGGACCCTGCCCACTGTCTCGATTTTATTGCAAGAATTCTATTTGGTTGCTCTCCACAGGAAACCCTGCAATCTTCCGGCTAAATGGCAGAGGATGTCCGATCGTCCGAAACTCTAGGGTTTAACAGGTCAATGGGTCTTTCTAATCATTTCTCAGTGCTACCACGTGAACTTAAGGTCCTTAGTCAGAAACAAGTCATGCAAAGGATGGGATGCAGAATAATTCTGACATCAAATAATGAGACTCAAGAAGTTGGCAAAGTCTCATTTGACTGTTTTAATATCAATTGTCTAAAACAAGGAGTTACAACGGACATCAACAGAATTTCGATCATGTTCTCAATGTGTTTCATACAAAATGACACTTAAAAATGTATCATAAGTGATGTCATACTACGTGGCGAATAAGAAAAACCTACAAAGGATCGGGATTGGATTAAGAGGAACAAATAAGTATTCTTTCTATACTGGGGCGGGTTGTGATAGGACAATTACTATCAGGTGGACAACTTAAGCCTGCCTCTATTGCAAGTCATCCTCAACACTTATTATGTACACAGAATACTATTGGTTCTTAAACTATAAGGCCCTTCATTATTTGGCCGTCTACAATTGGTTGGCTTGTCTGGAACATTCGGCTCACTAGCAGCACGTAAGCTCATACCCAGGTGCCGGGAGGTGGACATGACTTGTGCTTCCCACCCAATTAGCCCCACATCTCTCATTGCCCATGCCTTCTGCCATGCAGACTGTCTTTGCACTTGGTCTTGCAGATGTTTCTCTTCCCTTATGAATACAATGGGGTATAGGTACACCCTTATCACAGTTCTGGTCTGCATGCCCAACTCCTATTTCCATCCTTGGCTCACGTGACAGGAGACCACAATTCGGCTAATTTTATAGCATTTAATTGTCTTGAACTTATAAACTTGGCACTCATAGTGTTCCTTCCTTGCACCTTGACGAGGTATAATTCAGCTTCCCACATTCACTGTTCTTTGAGGACAGATAACCAATTCTTGGCTGCCTTTAATCTTGACACCATGCTAGACAGCCCTTCTCGCTTCAAGTCCACGATCTTCAGCTAATTCTCTGCTGTGACACCGCAGCTTTTGATCCTTCTTTCTCTGTATGTTTCAGCTTATTTGAATTGTGACACTGATGTCCAGTTTCAACATATATACAATGGCAACTTCACCTGCAATCAATTCACTATATAAAGCCAGCTTCTAGGATCACTTGGTCTACTTGCTTTGCTGCGTCTCTACATTAATTGAACTGCTTGTATTTTCTGTAATGCATCACACATACACATGCAATCGCTCTTTGCATAGGAACGTTCACTTGATTCCTTATTTTGTCCTCAGCTTCTATAAGGTCCATACATCCTCTTCTTCTTATCTTCTTAGTGAATTATCCTCACTTCGCGTGACATCACCAGATTCTTTGTCTCTTGTTTTCATATTCCTTCGGGGACCTCTTCCAAGAGGCTGTCATCCGTCCGGCCGTACATCTTGTATGGTTTTCTTAATGGATAACTTTTCTTGAACACTTGTTGCAGTACGGTCACAACTACTGGTGTCAAACAAAGTGCAGGTTCAGGCTTCCCTCATATAGGCAGTAGGGGGGAGGGACTTCCTGCAGATGCATTCAGCTGCTCCTCTACAATGCCAATCATTCATACATTCTTACTTGCTAAATTTTCCTATATACTTAAGTCTTATCCAGCTCTAATACAAAGAGCTACAAACATTGTGACATTTTTTCAGAGATCCAAAGAATGGCTTCATCGTGTTAAGAATTGTTTGGCAATCATTTTGCAGTTTTTGTTATAAATGTATAACTTACAGGTAAATCGATAAGAATTGATCTATTAAAAATAAAGTGATAACAGTAGAAATCTTTCAAGAGGTAACAACTGTAGCTCCACGAAAAAGATGTTCCAAATGAAAAATACTTATTGGAGTCTTATTTGGCATTTCGATTTGGACTATTCTCCTCATAATGTTAGCATTTTCACATGCTATAAGTAGCGTGGAGCCAGAAAATAAGACAACCCCCACTTCTATCTCCTCACACAATATTTCCTATTACTTTAAAATGACAACAAACCCGACCGATTAAATTGCCATTTCCCTCAATCTACTCACCATTCACCCATTATTCCCATTGTCCCTATTAAGAACCCAAAAACCCAATTATGTCTGATATTAAAAAACCCTTTTCCTGAGTAAAGAGAGATGCTGAGGAACATAATGAAAGTATCAACACATACTTAGATAAATCAGCTCACTTGGCAGACAATGTATGGTACCAGTACATGAAAGAGGTGGGAGAGAGATCATCATAAGAGAGTTATGTGTACTCATCAATACTGTCTACCATGAATGTGGCAAGAACATTTATTGCAAGAGAAATGTCTCCACAGAATGCAAAATGTCTCATTCATCTAGCATCCTCCACCACGACAGGCCAATTCGAAGGGAAGTGTCCAACTTTAAGATGGCGATCAAGACAGACGTTTTCGTAAAGACAAAAAGAATGGAGAGTGGATTAAGGTGGACAAACAAAAAACATATATATCCATCCCAATTTGCAGAGAAGATACAAGCTGTTGACATGAAGAGAATGAATTGGTCAGAGATGACTGAAAAATGAGGGGAGCCAGTATGCTGGGAAAGAGCACAACTGTTGGTGTATGGGCGTGTAGCAACTGGAAATGGATGGGAAGACTCACTAAAAAAAGACTCTGCCCACAGAGTGCAAAAGGTGAACGATGAATGCTTGGAAAATTACCCACTTGTGCTGACAATGAAGCAGGACAAGTGCATATACTACAATTGAAGAACACAACAACCTGTTTCAAGAATGATGGCAAGGTCTATGTTGGAAGGAACAAAGGATGTCGAGAAACAATTAAAGTATCAGGAATGAATGGAGTAACTGCAGTTCTGATGGATCGATATTGGGCCTGCAGATCCAGAGCCTACATGCAGTTGCCTAAAGATTGGGGAGGAGTGTGCTCCATCGTAAATGCACATGTTCCAGCACTAGTGATTCCCCAGAGATAAATGAATATAACAGAAAGAAGAGATCATTCCATCTCCGCCGACTGAAGAGAGAGAACTATTTCTCAGCAAAATTAATAAGGGCTTATGAATACATTCCTGATGTGCACAAATTATTCAGCAAGAACGCCATGATAATGACATCTATATTTACACCAGGACTTCAAGCTCTAATACACGTTAAATGGCTCCACATCACAAGATGGGAGCGGTTGCAGACGATCAATGCATCAATAAAAGGATTCAATGCAATAAAGGAAAAGTTGACTCTCCAGAATAGGTATGTTCTGGATCTGATAGCAGCAATATAGGGAGGCATGTGCGCCAAGGTTGGACCATCTTGATGTGCATTCACACCATCTCATAATGGAGAAAATGCGACCCAGACAGAGGCCATAACTATGCTGACAAACCTGCACACTAAGATTGAAGATGAAGCTGACGAAACAGCAGGAGACAATTGGTTTTCATCCCTGTTTGGATGGATTCCATCTTGGTTGGCAAATGCTTTTTAACTACTTGGAGCAGTATTAATGTCCTAAGGATCATTTTGGGACAAGGCCAGAAAACAGCCAAGAAAGCTATTGGAATGAAGCTAATGATTGACATTAACAGACATACTGGAGAATGGACGCAGACAGAAGAAAGTACTCAAGAGAATATAAAGAAGAGTTCTCTTGCACCTCCAGGAACTGAGTTCTATTATCCCCAGGATTGGAAAAAATATGTAGGACGATGGATTTTTTGTGCACCAGCCAGAGATTGTCGTTTGATGACCTGTAGTGTGGTTGAACATATAAAGAATACTGGCCACCTGAGGGGGGTGACAAAAATATGGGTTCCAAAGAAACAAAAATATGACGAGATGATCGAAGAAGATGAAGCAGGAATTGCAAAAGAGTAGGCGAAGAGTCTGGTCGAGAATGAGATCAGAGGGTAACATGTAGAGGAGCAGGTGCACGTATTCTCCATAGTCACTGCCCCTCAACTCTGTCCTATTGGAATGACAGATGAAGAGCTACAATTGGGAACCCATGCACAATTTTAAGCAATATGTCCATACCCCGTTGGCTATTTGATAGACAATATGCACTGAGGTAGCCATTCCGAAGATACCCTCACATTGAAGCAGTGGAAGAAAACTACCAAGAAGGATGTCCCTTGCCGAGTTGCTGAAACGCAACCATGGATCAAATGGTGCGTGACATGGATATATGTTAAACAACGTTTGATGACAACAAAAAATAATGTCTCAAAGAAGATGTATGAATCTATGCTGAAACGATATGAAAATACTTAAAAATGACGATGTAAATGAAACACTAAAAGAAACATGTATTCCATGATGTAGTACCTATGAATACAAAGAACAATGAAGTGACTCACTAGTCAATAACTGTAAATACGCTGAAATGCAAGGTAGAAAGAAAACATAGAAGTTTGCTTATGAGATGTATATCCTCAACGTTTAGGACGACCATTAGAAAAGATGGACGATGACTCATGTCAATCAACCTAAATACCTCAAATTACCAGCCCAGAATCTTAACGTGGAAAAATTATGAAGAAGCTGTTTTCCTTGTGAAATAGAGGGGTACATTGGCTAAGGTTGCTATTTTGAGAGATGAAGGAAAAGCACAAAGGGAGTCTAACAAGCAGACCTTGTGGAAGGACATATTTCCCAAAGATTAGGAGGAATAAAAACATTTAGTGATGCCAAATATTGGATAATTAAAAGCGCATGAAGTGGGCAAGTCTATGGTCTTGCAACATGGGATGAGGAGCTTGCAAACAAGGGCTATTTATTAGGCCGGGAGCTAAGATAATTGTGTACCTACACTACCTCCGATGTCCTGAGACAGTGCAGACTGGCAAGGTCAGTCTTCAAACAGAAGACACTGCATTGGGGCCTAGCGATGAGAGAGAGTGGGCAGAAACAAGGGGAGAGCTGACGTATCTCCAACCACCTGGGTTTTGTTTCTATGTACATTTGCCAACCAATAGGAATAGGCTGCCATGCACTTTCATATAAAATGTTGCAAAGTATTATTCTGCTGCCACATTTCTGCTATGACGTGTCTAGAAGTAGCTCATGGTGTGTCTTGCGCATAAGACACAACCAATGAAGGACCAATACGCACATTTTCTATACCTTGATATGATCCCCTCATCCAATCCCACCCCTTGATAGGTTTAACAGTTTGCCATTTAGGATGACATCATAGATGACACATCTAGTATTATATAAGCTAAATACTAATGAAAAGATATTGTGATATCAACTTGATGAGTGTTTATTCACCGTGCCTGACTTCGTTGAGATTAAAGAAGTATTTTACCATCTACTTTGAGTCTGTCCAGTTATTTGGTCTGAAATATTTTACTGGTAATTCCATCTAGCACAACAGATGCACAACAGATGCCACAAATTGCTAGAGCACACTACCTTCTGCTTTTCTTTTTCAGAAAGGCTAATAAAAAAATTCAGCTAGCACTCTGAGCTATCCAAAACTTCAAATCATTTCAAATCATATGATGAGGATAAATGGAGTCTTCTAACCACGTATCGAAATGCACAGGGCAACCTAAAGCAGCACAGATGTCTGGAGGAAACATATGGCATTGATAAGCGGCAAACTATAGGGACAACAGTGACAACCAAAGACAGATTAAATGGGGATTCCATCTGTTAGCACAACAATATTGCTCTTCTAGAGACCAAATTACTAAGGGCAAGCGGGGTTGAATTTAGATTCTAGATCTACTCTCACAGAGTGTGCATGGTTAAAATGAAAAGGGATCTGTGAAGGCATCTTTCATTAGGGGCCGTGAGGAGCTCTACTGAACTAATGGCAAACAGAACCGGCAGGCTCAGTATGGATTACTTCTCTCCAATTTACTGTGTATCACACATGTGGGTTCAATGTTTGTGCTTCACACTGTGGGGAAAGTGCATCTGCTCTGGCAACGGATAGAAGAGCGGAGAAAGGGGGCACACGTTCCCCCTGCATCATGCTCCAACTGTTTGCACAATCAAGCTCCCAAACAGACAGGGGAGAGGATGAGGTGACATCACTCACTTCTCTCCTCTGGTTCAGATGTGCTCCTCCCTCAACGCTGCCATACTGTTCAGCCGTTTGCCAAGAATACTGACAGCAGTGGATAATGTCCATATTGTCCGTTCGTTGTTCAGTACGTGGTTCACAGCCATGACCCTTCTTTCATCTGTCAATAGTTTGATCAATATGTGCCTATGCTTACCTGCAGCTAAGGAAGGACTAGGAGACAAAAGACGCCCTGGAAATAATGTTCAAAGTGGCCCCATATTGCACATTTTCAGCAAGCTCAACCAGGGACGTCATTTAGGGGTAGCCAGAGGTCGCAACTGCGACCTCTGATGTCTCCCTTGTGACTTCTGTGGTCACCCTTGCGACCTCTAGAAAAAAATTGAAAAAAATTGAATGTTTTATTTTGTAATGTATTCTCATGGGCTGTGGCCAGCACCATGTGGCTCTTCCGTTCTGGAGTGGCTGGCTTTCTTGTTAAAGCCCCTTAAAAAAAGAAGAAAAGAAGAAAAGGAGTGACACAAGTCTAACACTTTCAGCCCTGAATAAGAAAGATTACGAATACCAAATAATGTGTCTTTCTGTAATTCAATACAATAATTGCTAGACTCATTAGAGGTTTATTTTAGGCACACTTCAGGTGGTGAGTCACTGATTTTGTCTGTTCTTAAACGCCTCAACTCAGCCTTTCATCCTTCAGAGGTCGATAAATGGGTACCAACACAGGTTGGGTGACATTGGGTGTATATTTTTTCTATATAAAGCGCTTCAGCGTAAGTGCTATATAATAACACATCATTTTCATTTGGTCATGGACGTCTGCTTGCATTCACAGTAATTTGGTAATATCGACTTATATACACTGATCTTAACGATACATATGGCGATGCATTCTTATATGAAATGTACATCACATTATAGCGATATCGTAACCATATTTTTTGTAGTGTACAATGCTATGTGATAGCACTTCCTGTTTTGTCAATGGGTGAAAGGTTGTGTTCCATCGCATCCCGCAATATCACTTTGAGGTGGGGGTCAAATGACATCACTTCCTGTGATGTCACCAGGGGGTCAAGGGTCGTGTGATGTCACTTCTGCTACCCCTGGCATTCTGGTGAAATGACGTCCCTGAGCTCAACCCATTTCTAAATGAGAAAATGTGGAAATAAAATAGATTACCACACAAAAGAGGCCCAAGGTGCAGAAGCGTGAAAGGGAAGTCTGCAGAGTTCCCTGTAATCCAGCCCACCACCCTTGCAGCATTATTTACAGACAATCATAAATTGAATGCAGTAGACTAGCGGTCTTAGCACTTACCTGCTATGGGGTCCCCTCTAAGCCATTTCAGATGTCCAGAGGCGGCGGAGTGAATAAGGAAAGAGTGAAAGCAAGGTGTGCACATGTAAACTGCACCTGCAAATAGGCTTTATAGGCGGTGTCTACAATGGATTTTACTATGGGATCCACCAGGTTTTGACAAGGTGCAAAACCAAGGTGGATTCTGTAAGAATGCATTTGTTGTACGCTTGCATGACAACCTAAGGGAATGCTATGTCCTGACGAAGATGGACATCACCTGCATGTCTTGTTAGATGTGTTACTCCCATCGAAACTACTATTCTTCAATGGTCCCATGTTATTCACATTTATTATTTGTTTTTTCTTTCATGACACCTTAGTACTTGACGCACAGCATCCCATAGTTAGATTTTAGTGTATGTGCTTTACTGTTTTAAATAACAAAAAAAACTTTCTAGTTCTTCTTTTGTTCTTGACCAGATTATTGAAATGAAACCTTGTTTGGTTGTTTTTTTTGGATTCAATATTGTTTGGACTGCGTTATTGATACATATCTTATTGTTTATATACTTAGTCTGGTCACAGCGACTAGGGGCCCCCCACTTGAGTGATTCCCTTCACTCGCTTGGGGCACCACTCACGGCACCCAGATAAACTCTTAGGTTTCATGCGATTTATTGATTTGCGACCTCCCACAGCATTCACTATTTGAAACTAGCACTTTAAACAGTATGCACTTTTTTAGACTATTGCAAGATATATTTTGGTACACTGTACTAGAGCTCTAGACAATTTAATACTTTTTTAAGACTCTATTTGTAATAAATAAATACAATATTGTAAACCAACTTTTTGTGTTACATATGTGTAACGCTCACCTGATTCCCGCAGAGGCGCCGGTCTTGACTGGGTGAATGCCGTATCTTCAAAGGTGATGTGTAACACACGGTTGTCTCTTTGGGCTGGACCTCTGTGCACTGTATGTCTGACTCGAAGAGAAAGATGTCTGCAGATAGAAAATATGGGATTAATGAACTGGGGTTATTGTGTGCCTCTCTCCTCTTCCCTTTCTCTTCTCCTGTAGAACCCCAAAGGTTAACGCCCTCACCTTAGGTAAGTGAACGCCGAGCTCTCCATCTGCCTTGGGGCAGGGTGCCGTAACCAGTTTCTTCACTGGATAAGGGTGCAGGCCTCTTGACCTCAGAGGACTGCTGTCCATCGTTAACTGCACGAACGGTAAGTTCTGGGCACTTCAAATGTCTTAAAAGTCTTTTGTAATGATATCTCTTGTTTTGCAGTGTTCCGGCGATGGCGGATGGCGGGCTGATGAGAGTTGAGGATCGAACCCGCGTGAGGAATAGAAGCGCCTGGAAGCACGTAAGTAAGCACTTGTAGCCTGCTTCACGATGCGCACTAACTGTCCCTTTTATCGTGCAGGTACAAGTTCGGAGCTTTAGAGAAGCTGAAGGGTGCTGGAATACCCACTGGATTCGGCGTGGGAAGGAGTAATGGCACGTGAGTAATAAAGTTGCCCAATGTCTTTAAACGCACCTTCTTTTGTCTTTCAGATGCGGGATGCAGCGCCGAAGGCCTCCGGAGCGTGCGAAGAACTGGTAAGCTTTTGTCTTTCAGATGCCGGAATGCAGTGCGAAGACCTCCGGAGCATGCAAAGAGTAGGTAAGCCTTTGTCTTTCAGATGCCGGAATGCAGCACAAGGCGTTGGTGACAGCCGATGGACCAGGAAAGAGATGCGCTGCCACTGAAGACCGTAGTGCTAACCTGTTCTTTCTTTGTTTTTACAGGTGCTGCTGAATACTGGATTCCAGGATGGTAAGCCTTTGTTCCCTTAGGCCCAGGATCAGAAGCAGAAGACACGATGAGCGTTCTGCTGCAGAGAATGCAGAATAACGCAAAGCAAGATTCATCCATCGGGTGTGGTTTAAATAGCCTCCTGTAGTGCTTAGGTGTCTCCTTCCACAGCCACGCCTAGGTAAGAAAAGAGTTCCTGCTTTCCAGAAGAGTTCCAGTGTTCTGAACCTAGGGAGTGGCTCCTGCCCCACCCAACAGGAAAAGTAGTCCCAAACAGAAGAGGATCAGGGGTTCAACTGGCAGGTAAGTAAGCAGCATGGTCTGCTGCAGGTAAGTCCACCCAAGCATTATGAGCCCGGCGCTTCCAGCGCTGGGACTGGGCATCTTTATGAGCCTGGTGCCAATGGCGCCAGGACAGGGTCCAAAAGGTCCCAATTGGGACTGGCTGGCACTCGGAACCGGGGTTATTAGTCTGCTTCCAAGGGAGTCGGGCAAGACCTGATCTTTTGGAAGCAGAGATCATGACAGCACCCCCCCTCAAGGCCCCTCCCAAACCGGGCTTCTCCGGGGGTTTGGGCTTGTTAGGAAATGTTCGATGAAATCTTTTGATTAGACGAGGCGCTTGGACATATTCTGCAGGTTCCCAGGATCTTTCTTGGGGACCGTAGCCTTTCCAGTCAATCAGGTAAAATAGTTTAGATTTGGAGATCTTGGAATCCAGGATGCTTTTGACTTCAAACTCGAGTTCTCCATCAACTAGAATAGGTTTTGGAGATGTAGTTAGTCGGGTTTGAGGTTGCACGGGTTTTAATAGAGAGACGTGGAAGACCGGATGTATCTTCATGTGAGGGGGCAAGTCCAACTTGACCGCTACTGGATTTACTATGGTAGTGATGGAATAGGGACCAAGGTATCTTGGGTTGAATGTGCGTGGTCCTTTTAGAGGTAGATATTTGGTGGATAACCAGACTTGATCTCCTACTTGATATTGGGGGGCTTCCTTCCGATGTTGGTCTGCTCCTTTCTTGTATTGTTCTTTAGCCCTTTGAAGGTGAGAAACGGCTTCCTTAAAGGCTTGGGTGATTGTAGAATGCAGGTGGTCTACTGCTGGTGTTCCAAGATCTTGGAGTGGATCCAACTCCGAGGTTCGAGGGTGACTACCGTATAAAAGAAAAACGGGGTCTTCCCAGTTCCCGAGTGGACAGAGTTATTGTAGGCATATTCGGCTATCCAAAGGATATCTTTCCAAGTTTTTTCAGTTTGTTGTAGCATGCAGCGCAAATACTGTTCCAGAGTTTGATTGGTCCTCTCGGTTTGTCCGTCGGTTTGAGGGTGGTGGCTGGTCGAAAGTCTCACATGAATTTGAGCCGACCGACAGCAACTTCGCCAAAAATGAGAAATACATTGACTACCTCGATCCGAAATTAGAACTGAAGGAAAACCGTGCAGTCGGACAATGTTTTCGAGAAATTCTCGGGCCAGAGTTGCTGCTGTTGGTAAGCCTTTGAGTGGAATGAAATGCGCCATCTTGGAGAATAGGTCCACGATTACTAGGATCGTATTGTATCCGGAGCATGGAGGTAGATCGGTGATGAAGTCCATAGAAAGCGTATGCCAAGGGCGAGGCGGGATGTCAATAGGGCGTAAGAGGCCGGCTGGTTTTTCCTTTTGACTCTTGTTTTGGGCGCATACTCCACAGGACATTATAAAGTCTCTGATATCTTTTTTCCAAGACGGCCACCAGAAGTAGCGCTTGATCTTTTCCGAGGTCTTGGTCATACCGGGATGTCCTTCCATTAAAGAATCGTGATAACAAGAGATTACCTTTTTCTGTAAATCTGTGCTGGGCAGGTATAACCGTTCTTGGAAATATAATAGGTTGTCCTTCACCGTAAAGTCCTTTCCCTGCAGATGCCAATTCTGTATGTCTGCTGGAGTTACCAGTAGCCTGGCTTTATCCTTAACTTCCTCTATGGATTGTGTGGTGATTACACCTAGAATTCTTTGTTCGGGAATGATAGGTACAGGTTTAGGATTGATCAAATGTTCTTCCACTCCCATCCGAGAAAGGGCATCAGCTTTACCGTTTTTTGTACCAGGTCGATAGGTAATTATGAAGTCAAACTCGGCAAAGAATAGTGCCCAACGGAGTTGCCTAGAGGATTGAGCTTTTGCGGTTTTCAAATATTGCAGGTTTCGGTGATCTGTAATCACAGTAACGGTGTGTCGGGCCCCCAGAAGATAATGCCGCCAAGCCTTAAAGGCGGACTTGATAGCTAGAAGTTCCTTATCAGTATAGTGTAATTGATTTCAGGAGGCGAGAATTTGCGGGACCAAAATGCCACGGGATGCAACTGATTGGTTACTGGGTCCTTTTGTGATAGAACTGCCCCCATGGCAAGGCTCGAAGCATCAGTTTCAACGATGTAGGGGAGTTCTGGGCAAGGATGTTTTAAGATCGGTGCAGAGATAAATCTAGGCTTCAAATTCTGGAAAGCTTGTTCCGTCTCGGTAGACCATTCAAAACGTTTGTTTTTCTTTAACAAGGCGGTGATGGGCTGGACTATTCGAGAGAATTCGGGGATAAACCTGCGGTAAAAGTTAGCGAAGCCTAACATGCTTTGAACACCTTTTATGGAGGATGGCGATGGCCATTTGAGAATTGCATCGACCTTCTTTGAATCCATACGCACTCCGCTAGGTGACAATATGAATCCCAAGAATTCAACTTCAGTCACGTTGAAAACACATTTTTCCAACTTAGCGAAAAGTTTGTGTTGACGCAATCTCTCGAGGACCATTTTCACGTGTTTCCGATGTTCAGTTTCCGACGAAGAATAAACGAGGATGTCGTCAATGTAAACAACAACACACACATCTATGAGCTCTCTGAGGACATCATTCATAAAATATTGAAAGGCGGCCGGGGCATTGCAAAGTCCGAAGGGCATGACCTGATATTCAAATAGCCCATACTTGGTGCGGAAGGTCGTCTTCCATTCATTGCCCTCTTTTACTCGTACCAAGTGGTAGGCTCCTCTAAGATCCAGCTTTGTATATATGCATGCTTTTCTGACTTGGTCCAGGAGTTCAGGGATCAAAGGTAACGGATATCTATTCTTAACGGTGATCTGGTTCAGGGCGCGATAATCTATACAAGGTCTAAGGTCCACTTCTTTTTTTGGAACGAAGAACAAAGCTGAGGAAGCAGGGGACTTGGAAGGACGAATAAACCCATTCGCTAGGTATTGATCCAGGTATTGTCGGAGGTGAAGATTCTCAGGCTCGGTGAGGGCATAAATTCTACTACAAGGAGGAGTAGATCCAGGTATCAGGTCTATCTGGCAGTCATAAGACCTATGAGGAGGTAGAGAGTTAGCCTGATCCTTCCGGAAAACATCTTGGAATTCTAGGTATTCAGGAGGTAAATGGGGAGCCTCCGAGGAAATTGCTGCCAGTGCAACACCAGGTCGAGGGTGACAAGTAGAGACACATTCTGGAAACTGAACCGTTCTTGCTCGCCAATCGATCTGAGGGTTGTGCTTCTCTAACCAAGGAATTCCTAGAATAATCTGGAACTGAGGGGCCTTGATCACATCGAACACGATCTTCTCATGGTGTCCATCTTGACTTACTAGCGTCACTTCTTGGGTGGTATGCGTTACTGGTCCGAAGGCTATCTCCGTACCATCCACCGTAGTAATGACGTCCTTTACAGCCTTTGGACAAAGAGTCAGATTTATCCTCAAAACCATTTCATGATCCACATAATTGCCGATGGCACCGCTGTCGACGTAAGCTTCAATCGCATGTAATCGATCCGGATGTTCAGGGCTAATGAGGACCATAGGTATCACGAAATGCGAGGTCACGGAACTGGTTTTAACGCTCGGCAAGAGGACCTCTATTCTTGTCGGGCGAGGTCGTTTCCCTGCTCAGAGTTTGTGACCCTGGTAACTGCAGCTCCTACTGCCTTCTTGGCTGGTTTCACCGGACAGTCTCGAAGAAAGTGCCCCGAGTTTCCGCAATAGAGGCATAATTGCAGCTGTTTTCTCCTTTCCCGCTCCTTTTGTGTTAGTGGTCCTTTCAGGCCCACTATTTGCATGGGTTCCCCGGAGTCTACTCCTTTGGTAGGAGTTGGTGGTTTGGAAAATACTCGAGCATCAAACTTGGAACGATCGGCCTTCCTGTTCTGCAGTCTGTGGTCAATTTGAACGACTAAGTCAATATAGTCCGAACAGTCTTGCAGGGGATTCACTACTTGGGCTAACACATCTTTGAGCTCTCCACGTAGACCTCTATAAAACAGCATAATCCTTTTGTCCTCAGGCCATCGAGTTTCCACAATCAGTCTGTTGAAAGACGCAATATAAGCCAAAAGGTCTTGATTACCCTGTCGCAATGAAAGGAGCTCATTGTCCAAGGCCTGCCCCTGTGAATGTCTTGCAAACAGTTTTTCCATACTGAGCTGAAAAGCTTGAAAATCATGGAGAACCGGATCATCTTGATTAACTAGAGGGATCAACCAGTCTGCCGCATTGCCACTAAGGTACGAAAGCACGAAAGCTACCTTAGCTTGATCCTTTGGAAAGGCTGCTGGCCGGCATAAGAAGTGCAACCGGCACTGATTAATAAATACTGCAAACCTCTTTGGGTCACCAGAAAATCGTTCGGGCGGAGCCAGATGTACATTCCCAGGTAGGTTGATCTGCAATGGGTTCGTAGAGGATGTGGAAGGAAGATTTGCCCCTGATGCGGGTAACTGAGTTTGTCCGGCTTGTGACTGTAGCAATTGTCTAGCAAGATTGTCTGTTCGCTCCTTGGAAATAATCAGTTCCCTTCTTAGAGCATTCGTTTCCTGACGGGCTGCATGCACTTCTGCTCTTAGTTCCCCAAGTAACTGGGCTAGCTGGTCGGTATCCGAGGTTTCCATAGCGCCTGGGTGGGAGTTTTGCGGTAGGCTTTGCGTTCTGTAACGCTCACCTGATTCCCGCAGAGGCGCCGGTCTTGACTGGGTGAATGCCGTATCTTCAAAGGTGATGCGTAACACACGGTTGGCTCTTTGGGCTGGACCTCTGTGCACTGTATGTCTGACTCGAAGAGTAAGATGTCTGCAGATAGAAAATATGGCATTAATGAACTGGGGTTATTGGGTGCCTCTCTCCTCTTCCCTTTCTCTTCTCCTGTAGAACCCCAAAGGTTAACGCCCTCACCTTAGGTAAGTGAACGCCGAGCTCTCCATCTGCCTCGGGGCAGGGTGCCGTAACCAGTTTCTTCACTGGATAAGGGTGCAGACCTCTTGACCTCAGAGGACTGCTGTCCGTCGTTAACTGCACGAACGGTAAGTTCTGAGCACTTCAAATGTCTTAAAAGTCTTTTGTAATGATATCTCTTGTTTTGCAGGGTTCCGGCGATGGCGGATGGCGGGCTGATGAGAGTTGAGGATCGAACCCGCGTGAGGAATAGAAGCGCCTGGAAGCACGTAAGTAAGCACTTGTAGCCTGCTTCACGATGCGCACTAACTCTCCCTTTTATCGTGCAGGTACAAGTTCGGAGCTTTAGAGAAGCTGAAGGGTGCTGGAATACCCACTGGATTCGGCGTGGGAAGGAGTAATGGCACGTGAGTAATAAAGTTGCCCAATGTCTTTAAACGCACCTTCTTTTGTCTTTCAGATGCGGGATGCAGCGCCGAAGGCCTCCGGACCGTGCGAAGAACTGGTAAGCTTTTGTCTTTCAGATGCCGGAATGCAGTGCGAAGACCTCCGGAGCATGCAAAGAGTAGGTAAGCCTTTGTCTTTCAGATGCCGGAATGCAGCACGAGGCGTTGGTGACAGCCGATGGACCAGGTAAGAGATGCGCTGCCACTGAAGACCGTAGTGCTAACCTGTTCTTTCTTTGTCTTTACAGGTGCTGCTGAAGACTGGATTCCAGGATGGTAAGCCTTTGTTCCCTTAGGCCCAGGATCAGAAGCAGAAGACACGATGAGCGTTCTGCTGCAGAGAATGCAGAATAACGCAAAGCAAGATTCATCCATCGGGTGTGGTTTAAATAGCCTCCTGTAGTGCTTAGGTGTCTCCTTCCACAGCCACGCCTAGGTAAGAAAAGAGTTCCTGCTTTCCAGAAGAGTTCCAGTGTTCTGAACCTAGGGAGTGGCTCCTGCCCCACCCAACAGGAAAAGTAGTCCCAAACAGAAGAGGATCAGGGGTTCAACTGGCAGGTAAGTAAGCAGCATGGTCTGCTGCAGGTAAGTCCACCCAAGCATTATGAGCCCGGCGCTTCCAGCGCTGGGACTGGGCATCTTTATGAGCCTGGTGCCACTGGCGCCAGGACAGGGTCCAAAAGGTCCCAATTGGGACTGGCTGGCACTCGGAACCGGGGTTATTAGTCTGCTTCCAAGGGAGTCGGGCAAGTCCTGATCTTTTGGAAGCAGAGATCATGACAGCACCCCCCCTCAAGGCCCCTCCCAAACCGGGCTTCTCCGGGGGTTTGGGCTTGTTAGGAAATGTTCGATGAAATCTTTTGATTAGACGAGGCGCGTGGACATATTCTGCAGGTTCCCAGGATCTTTCTTGGGGACCGTAGCCTTTCCAGTCAATCAGGTAAAATAGTTTAGATTTGGAGATCTTGGAATCCAGGATGCTTTTGACTTCAAACTCGAGTTCTCCATCAACTAGAATAGGTTTTGGAGATGTAGTTAGTCGGGTTTGAGGTTGCACGGGTTTTAATAGAGAGACGTGGAAGACCGGATGTATCTTCATGTGAGGGGGCAAGTCCAACTTGACCGCTACTGGATTTACTATGGTAGTGATGGAATAGGGACCAAGGTATCTTGGGTTGAATGTGCGTGGTCCTTTTAGAGGTAGATATTTGGTGGATAACCAGACTTGATCTCCTACTTGATATTGGGGGGCTTCCTTCCGATGTTGGTCTGCTCCTTTCTTGTATTGTTCTTTAGCCCTTTGAAGGTGAGAAACGGCTTCCTTAAAGGCTTGGGTGATTGTAGAATGCAGGTGGTCTACTGCTGGTGTTCCAAGATCTTGGAGTGGATCCAACTCCGAGGTTCGAGGGTGACTACCGTATAAAAGAAAAACGGGGTCTTCCCAGTTCCCGAGTGGACAGAGTTATTGTAGGCATATTCGGCTATCCAAAGGATATCTTTCCAAGTTTTTTCAGTTTGTTGTAGCATGCAGCGCAAATACTGTTCCAGAGTTTGATTGGTCCTCTCGGTTTGTCCGTCGGTTTGAGGGTGGTGGCTGGTCGAAAGTCTCACATCAATTTGAGCCGACCGACAGCAACTTCGCCAAAAATGAGAAATAAATTGACTACCTCGATCCGAAATTAGAACTGAAGGAAAACCGTGCAGTCGGACAATGTTTTCGAGAAATTCTCGGGCCAGAGTTGCTGCTGTTGGTAAGCCTTTGAGTGGAATGAAATGCGCCATCTTGGAGAATAGGTCCACGATTACTAGGATCGTATTGTATCCGGAGCATGGAGGTAGATCGGTGATGAAGTCCATAGAAAGCGTATGCCAAGGGCGAGGCGGGATGTCAATAGGGCGTAAGAGGCCGGCTGGTTTTTCCTTTTGACTCTTGTTTTGGGCGCATACTCCACAGGACATTATAAAGTCTCTGATATCTTTTTTCCAAGACGGCCACCAGAAGTAGCGCTTGATCTTTTCCGAGGTCTTGGTCATACCGGGATGTCCTTCCATTAAAGAATCGTGATAACAAGAGATTACCTTTTTCTGTAAATCTGTGCTGGGCAGGTATAACCGTTCTTGGAAATATAATAGGTTGTCCTTCACCGTAAAGTCCTTTCCCTGCAGATGCCAATTCTGTATGTCTGCTGGAGTTACCAGTAGTCTGGCTTTATCCTTAACTTCCTCTATGGATTGTGTGGTGATTACACCTAGAATTCTTTGTTCGGGAATGATAGGTACAGGTTTAGGATTGATCAAATGTTCTTCCACTCCCATCCGAGAAAGGGCATCAGCTTTACCGTTTTTTGTACCAGGTCGATAGGTAATTATGAAGTCAAACTCGGCAAAGAATAGTGCCCAACGGAGTTGCCTAGAGGATTGAGCTTTTGCGGTTTTCAAATATTGCAGGTTTCGGTGATCTGTAATCACAGTAACGGTGTGTCGGGCCCCCAGAAGATAATGCCGCCAAGCCTTAAAGGCGGACTTGATAGCTAGAAGTTCCTTATCAGTATAGTGTAATTGATTTCAGGAGGCGAGAATTTGCGGGACCAAAATGCCACGGGATGCAACTGATTGGTTACTGGGTCCTTTTGTGACAGAACTGCCCCCATGGCAAGGCTCGAAGCATCAGTTTCAACGATGTAGGGGAGTTCTGGGCAAGGATGTTTTAAGATCGGTGCAGAGATAAATCTAGGCTTCAAATTCTGGAAAGCTTGTTCCGTCTCGGTAGACCATTCAAAACGTTTGTTTTTCTTTAACAAGGCGGTGATGGGCTGGACTATTCGAGAGAATTCGGGGATAAACCTGCGGTAAAAGTTAGCGAAGCCTAACATGCTTTGAACACCTTTTATGGAGGATGGCGATGGCCATTTGAGAATTGCATCGACCTTCTTTGAATCCATACGCACTCCGCTAGGTGACAATATGAATCCCAAGTATTCAAATTCAGTCACGTTGAAAACACATTTTTCCAACTTAGCGAAAAGTTTGTGTTGACGCAATCTCTCGAGGACCATTTTCACGTGTTTCCGATGTTCAGTTTCCGACGAAGAATAAACGAGGATGTCGTCAATGTAAACAACAACACACACATCTATGAGCTCTCTGAGGACATCGTTCATAAAATATTGAAAGGCGGCCGGGGCATTGCAAAGTCCGAAGGGCATGACCTGATATTCAAATAGCCCATACTTGGTGCGGAAGGCCGTCTTCCATTCATCGCCCTCTTTTACTCGTACCAAGTGGTAGGCTCCTCTAAGATCCAGCTTTGTATATATGCATGCTTTTCTGACTTGGTCCAGGAGTTCAGGGATCAAAGGTAACGGATATCTATTCTTAACGGTGATCTGGTTCAGGGCGCGATAATCTATACAAGGTCTAAGGTCCACTTCTTTTTTTGGAACGAAGAACAAAGCTGAGGAAGCAGGGGACTTGGAAGGACGAATAAACCCATTCGCTAGGTATTGATCCAGGTATTGTCGGAGGTGAAGATTCTCAGGCTCGGTGAGGGCATAAATTCTACTACAAGGAGGAGTAGATCCAGGTATCAGGTCTATCTGGCAGTCATAAGACCTATGAGGAGGTAGAGAGTTAGCCTGATCCTTCCGGAAAACATCTTGGAATTCTAGGTATTCAGGAGGTAACTGGGGAGCCCCCGAGGAAATTGCTGCCAGTGCAACACCAGGTCGAGGGTGACAAGTAGAGACACATTCTGGAAACTGAACCGTTCTTGCTCGCCAATCGATCTGAGGGTTGTGCTTCTCTAACCAAGGACTTCCTAGAATAATCTGGAACTGAGGGGCCTTGATCACATCGAACACGATCTTCTCATGGTGTCCATCTTGACTTACTAGCGTCACTTCTTGGGTGGTATGCGTTACTGGTCCGGAGGCTATCTCCGTACCATCCACCGTAGTAATGACGTCCTTTACAGCCTTTGGACAAAGAGTCAGATTTATCCTCAAAACCATTTCATGATCCACATAATTGCCGATGGCACCGCTGTCGACGTAAGCTTCAATCGCATGTAATCGATCAGGATGTTCAGGGCTAATGAGGACCATAGGTATCACGAAATGCGAGGTCACGGAACTGGTTTTAACGCTCGGCAAGAGGACCTCTATTCTTGTCGGGCGAGGTCGTTTCCCTGCTCAGAGTTTGTGACCCTGGTAACTGCAGCTCCTACTGCCTTCTTGGCTGGTTTCACCGGACAGTCTCGAAGAAAGTGCCCCGAGTTTCCGCAATAGAGGCATAATTGCAGCTGTTTTCTCCTTTCCCGCTCCTTTTGTGTTAGTGGTCCTTTCAGGCCCCCTATTTGCATGGGTTCCCCGGAGTCTACTCCTTTGGTAGGAGTTGGTGGTTTGGAAAATACTCGAGCATCAAACTTGGAACGATCGGCCTTCCTGTTCTGCAGTCTGTGGTCAATTTGAACGACTAAGTCAATATAGTCCGAACAGTCTTGCAGGGGATTCACTACTTGGGCTAACACATCTTTGAGCTCTCCACGTAGACCTCTATAAAACAGCATAATCCTTTTGTCCTCAGGCCATCGAGTTTCCACTATCAGTCTGTTGAAAGACGCAATATAAGCCAAAAGATCTTGATTACCCTGTCGCAATGAAAGGAGCTCATTGTCCAAGGCCTGCCCCTGTGAATGTCTTGCAAACAGTTTTTCCATACTGAGCTGAAAAGCTTGAAAATCATGGAGAACCGGATCATCTTGATTAACTAGAGGGATCAACCAGTCTGCCGCATTGCCACTAAGGTACGAAAGCACGAAAGCTACCTTAGCTTGATCCTTTGGAAAGGCTGCTGGCCGGCATAAGAAGTGCAACCGGCACTGATTAATAAATACTGCAAACCTCTTTGGGTCACCAGAAAATCGTTCGGGCGGAGCCAGATGTACATTCCCAGGTAGGTTGATCTGCAATGGGTTCGTAGAGGATGTGGAAGGAAGATTTGCCCCTGATGCGGGTAACTGAGTTTGTCCGGCTTGTGACTGTAGCAATTGTCTAGCAAGATTGTCTGTTCGCTCCTTGGAAATAATCAGTTCCCTTCTTAGAGCATTCGTTTCCTGACGGGCTGCATGCACTTCTGCTCTTAGTTCTCCAAGTAACTGGGCTAGCTGGTCGGTATCCGAGGTTTCCATAGCGCCTGGGTGGGAGTTTTGCGGTAGGCTTTGCGTTCTGTAACGCTCACCTGATTCCCGCAGAGGCGCCGGTCTTGACTGGGTGAATGCCGTATCTTCAAAGGTGATGCGTAACACACGGTTGGCTCTTTGGGCTGGACCTCTGTGCACTGTATGTCTGACTCGAAGAGTAAGATGTCTGCAGATAGAAAATATGGCATTAATGAACTGGGGTTATTGGGTGCCTCTCTCCTCTTCCCTTTCTCTTCTCCTGTAGAACCCCAAAGGTTAACGCCCTCACCTTAGGTAAGTGAACGCCGAGCTCTCCATCTGCCTCGGGGCAGGGTGCCGTAACCAGTTTCTTCACTGGATAAGGGTGCAGACCTCTTGACCTCAGAGGACTGCTGTCCGTCGTTAACTGCACGAACGGTAAGTTCTGGGCACTTCAAATGTCTTAAAAGTCTTTTGTAATGATATCTCTTGTTTTGCAGGGTTCCGGCGATGGCGGATGGCGGGCTGATGAGAGTTGAGGATCGAACCCGCGTGAGGAATAGAAGCGCCTGGAAGCACGTAAGTAAGCACTTGTAGCCTGCTTCACGATGCGCACTAACTCTCCCTTTTATCGTGCAGGTACAAGTTCGGAGCTTTAGAGAAGCTGAAGGGTGCTGGAATACCCACTGGATTCGGCGTGGGAAGGAGTAATGGCACGTGAGTAATAAAGTTGCCCAATGTCTTTAAACGCACCTTCTTTTGTCTTTCAGATGCGGGATGCAGCGCCGAAGGCCTCCGGAGCGTGCGAAGAACTGGTAAGCTTTTGTCTTTCAGATGCCGGAATGCAGTGCGAAGACCTCCGGAGCATGCAAAGAGTAGGTAAGCCTTTGTCTTTCAGATGCCGGAATGCAGCACGAGGCGTTGGTGACAGCCGATGGACCAGGTAAGAGATGCGCTGCCACTGAAGACCGTAGTGCTAACCTGTTCTTTCTTTGTCTTTACAGGTGCTGCTGAAGACTGGATTCCAGGATGGTAAGCCTTTGTTCCCTTAGGCCCAGGATCAGAAGCAGAAGACACGATGAGCGTTCTGCTGCAGAGAATGCAGAATAACGCAAAGCAAGATTCATCCATCGGGTGTGGTTTAAATAGCCTCCTGTAGTGCTTAGGTGTCTCCTTCCACAGCCACGCCTAGGTAAGAAAAGAGTTCCTGCTTTCCAGAAGAGTTCCAGTGTTCTGAACCTAGGGAGTGGCTCCTGCCCCACCCAACAGGAAAAGTAGCCCCAAACAGAAGAGGATCAGGGGTTCAACTGGCAGGTAAGTAAGCAGCATGGTCTGCTGCAGGTAAGTCCACCCAAGCATTATGAGCCCGGCGCTTCCAGCGCTGGGACTGGGCATCTTTATGAGCCTGGTGCCACTGGCGCCAGGACAGGGTCCAAAAGGTCCCAATTGGGACTGGCTGGCACTCGGAACCGGGGTTATTAGTCTGCTTCCAAGGGAGTCGGGCAAGTCCTGATCTTTTGGAAGCAGAGATCATGACAGCACCCCCCCTCAAGGCCCCTCCCAAACCGGGCTTCTCTGGGGGTTTGGGCTTGTTAGGAAATGTTCGATGAAATCTTTTGATTAGACGAGGCGCGTGGACATATTCTGCAGGTTCCCAGGATCTTTCTTGGGGACCGTAGCCTTTCCAGTCAATCAGGTAAAATAGTTTAGATTTGGAGATCTTGGAATCCAGGATGCTTTTGACTTCAAACTCGAGTTCTCCATCAACTAGAATAGGTTTTGGAGATGTAGTTAGTCGGGTTTGAGGTTGCACGGGTTTTAATAGAGAGACGTGGAAGACCGGATGTATCTTCATGTGAGGGGGCAAGTCCAACTTGACCGCTACTGGATTTACTATGGTAGTGATGGAATAGGGACCAAGGTATCTTGGGTTGAATGTGCGTGGTCCTTTTAGAGGTAGATATTTGGTGGATAACCAGACTTGATCTCCTACTTGATATTGGGGGGCTTCCTTCCGATGTTGGTCTGCTCCTTTCTTGTATTGTTCTTTAGCCCTTTGAAGGTGAGAAACGGCTTCCTTAAAGGCTTGGGTGATTGTAGAATGCAGGTGGTCTACTGCTGGTGTTCCAAGATCTTGGAGTGGATCCAACTCCGAGGTTCGAGGGTGACTACCGTATAAAAGAAAAACGGGGTCTTCCCAGTTCCCGAGTGGACAGAGTTATTGTAGGCATATTCGGCTATCCAAAGGATATCTTTCCAAGTTTTTTCAGTTTGTTGTAGCATGCAGCGCAAATACTGTTCCAGAGTTTGATTGGTCCTCTCGGTTTGTCCGTCGGTTTGAGGGTGGTGGCTGGTCGAAAGTCTCACATCAATTTGAGCCGACCGACAGCAACTTCGCCAAAAATGAGAAATAAATTGACTACCTCGATCCGAAATTAGAACTGAAGGAAAACCGTGCAGTCGGACAATGTTTTCGAGAAATTCTCGGGCCAGAGTTGCTGCTGTTGGTAAGCCTTTGAGTGGAATGAAATGCGCCATCTTGGAGAATAGGTCCACGATTACTAGGATCGTATTGTATCCGGAGCATGGAGGTAGATCGGTGATGAAGTCCATAGAAAGCGTATGCCAAGGGCGAGGCGGGATGTCAATAGGGCGTAAGAGGCCGGCTGGTTTTTCCTTTTGACTCTTGTTTTGGGCGCATACTCCACAGGACATTATAAAGTCTCTGATATCTTTTTTCCAAGACGGCCACCAGAAGTAGCGCTTGATCTTTTCCGAGGTCTTGGTCATACCGGGATGTCCTTCCATTAAAGAATCGTGATAACAAGAGATTACCTTTTTCTGTAAATCTGTGCTGGGCAGGTATAACCGTTCTTGGAAATATAATAGGTTGTCCTTCACCGTAAAGTCCTTTCCCTGCAGATGCCAATTCTGTATGTCTGCTGGAGTTACCAGTAGCCTGGCTTTATCCTTAACTTCCTCTATGGATTGTGTGGTGATTACACCTAGAATTCTTTGTTCGGGAATGATAGGTACAGGTTTAGGATTGATCAAATGTTCTTCCACTCCCATCCGAGAAAGAGCATCAGCTTTACCGTTTTTTGTACCAGGTCGATAGGTAATTATGAAGTCAAACTCGGCAAAGAATAGTGCCCAACGGAGTTGCCTAGAGGATTGAGCTTTTGCGGTTTTCAAATATTGCAGGTTTCGGTGATCTGTAATCACAGTAACGGTGTGTCGGGCCCCCAGAAGATAATGCCGCCAAGCCTTAAAGGCGGACTTGATAGCTAGAAGTTCCTTATCAGTATAGTGTAATTGATTTCAGGAGGCGAGAATTTGCGGGACCAAAATGCCACGGGATGCAACTGATTGGTTACTGGGTCCTTTTGTGATAGAACTGCCCCCATGGCAAGGCTCGAAGCATCAGTTTCAACGATGTAGGGGAGTTCTGGGCAAGGATGTTTTAAGATCGGTGCAGAGATAAATCTAGTCTTCAAATTCTGGAAAGCTTGTTCCGTCTCGGTAGACCATTCAAAACATTTGTTTTTCTTTAACAAGGCGGTGATGGGCTGGACTATTCGAGAGAATTCGGGGATAAACCTGCGGTAAAAATTAGCGAAGCCTAACATGCTTTGAACACCTTTTATGGAGGATGGCGATGGCCATTTGAGAATTGCATCGACCTTCTTTGAATCCATACGCACTCCGCTAGGTGACAATATGAATCCCAAGAATTCAACTTCAGTCACGTTGAAAACACATTTTTCCAACTTAGCGAAAAGTTTGTGTTGACGCAATCTCTCGAGGACCATTATCACGTGTTTCCGATGTTCAGTTTCCGACGAAGAATAAACGAGGATGTCGTCAATGTAAACAACAACACACACATCTATGAGCTCTCTGAGGACATCGTTCATAAAATATTGAAAGGCGGCCGGGGCATTGCGAAGTCCAAAGGGCATGACCTGATATTCAAATAGCCCATACTTGGTGCGGAAGGCCGTCTTCCATTCATCGCCCTCTTTTACTCGTACCAAGTGGTAGGCTCCTCTAAGATCCAGCTTTGTATATATGCATGCTTTTCTGACTTGGTCCAGGAGTTCAGGGATCAAAGATAACGGATATCTATTCTTAACGGTGATCTGGTTCAGGGCGCGATAATCTATACAAGGTCTAAGGTCCCCTTCTTTTGTTGGAACGAAGAACAAAGCTGAGGAAGCAGGGGACTTGGAAGGACGAATAAACCCATTCGCTAGGTATTGATCCAGGTATTGTCGGAGGTGAAGATTCTCAGGCTCGGTGAAGGCATAAATTCTACTACAAGGAGGAGTAGATCCAGGTATCAGGTCTATCTGGCAGTCATAAGACCTATGAGGAGGTAGAGAGTTATCCTGATCCTTCCGGAAAACATCTTGGAATTCTAGGTATTCAGGAGGTAACTGGGGAGCCTCCGAGGAAATTGCTGCCAGTGCAACACCAGGTCGAGGGTGGCAAGTAGAGACACATTCTGGAAACTGAACCGTTCTTGCTCGCCAATCGATCTGAGGGTTGTGCTTCTCTAACCAAGGAATTCCTAGAATAATCTGGAACTGAGGGGCCTTGATCACATCGAACACGATCTTCTCATGGTGTCCATCTTGACTTACTAGCGTCACTTCTTGGGTGGTATGCGTTACTGGTCCGGAGGCTATCTCCGTACCATCCACCGTAGTAATGATGTCCTTTACAGCCTTTGGACAAAGAGTCAGATTCATCCTTAAAACCATTTCATGATCCACATAATTGCCGATGGCACCGCTGTCGACGTAAGCTTCAATCGCATGTAATCGATCCTGATGTTCAGGGCTAATGAGGACCATAGGTATCACGAAATGCGAGGTCACGGAACTGGTTTTAACGCTCGGCAAGAGGACCTCTATTCTTGTCGGGCGAGGTTGTTTCCCTGCTCAGAGTTTGTGACCCTGGTAACTGCAGCTCCTACTGCCTTCTTGGCTGGTTTCACCGGACAGTCTCGAAGAAAGTGCCCCGAGTTTCCGCAATAGAGGCATAATTGCAGCTGTTTTCTCCTTTCCCGCTCCTTTTGTGTTAGTGGTCCTTTCAGGCCCCCTATTTGCATGGGTTCCCGAGAGTCTACTCCTTTGTAGGAGTTGGTGGTTTGGAAAATACTCGAGCATCAAACTTGGAACGATCGGCCTTCCTGTTCTGCAGTCTGTGGTCAATTTGAACGACTAAGTCAATATAGTCCGAACAGTCTTGCAGGGGATTCACTACTTGGGCTAACACATCTTTGAGCTCTCCACGTAGACCTCTATAAAACAGCGTAATCCTTTTGTCCTCAGGCCATCGAGTTTCCACTATCAGTCTGTTGAAAGACGCAATATAAGCCAAAAGGTCTTGATTACCCTGTCGCAATGAAAGGAGCTCATTGTCCAAGGCCTGCCCCTGTGAATGTCTTGCAAACAGTTTTTCCATACTGAGCTGAAAAGCTTGAAAATCATGGAGAACCGGATCATCTTGATTAACTAGAGGGATCAACCAGTCTGCCGCATTGCCACTAAGGTACGAAAGCACGAAAGCTACCTTAGCTTGATCAGTTGGAAAGGCTGCTGGCCGGCATAAGAAGTGCAACCGGCACTGATTAATAAATACTGCAAACCTCTTTGGGTCACCAGAAAATCGTTTGGGCGGAGCCAGATGTACATTCCCAGGTAGGTTGATCTGCAATGGGTTCGTAGAGGATGTGGAAGGAAGATTTGCCCCTGATGCGGGTAACGGAGTTTGTCCGGCTTGTGACTGTAGCAATTGTCTAGCGAGATTGTCTGTTCGCTCCTTGGAAATAATCAGTTCCCTTCTTAGAGCATTCGTTTCCTGACGGGCTGCATGCACTTCTGCTCTTAGTTCCCCAAGTAACTGGGCTAGCTGGTCGGTATCCGAGGTTTCCATAGCGCCTGGGTGGGAGTTTTGCGGTAGGCTTTGCGTTCTGTAACGCTCACCTGATTCCCGCAGAGGCGCCGGTCTTGACTGGGTGAATGCCGTATCTTCAAAGGTGATGTGTAACACACGGTTGGCTCTTTGGGCTGGACCTCTGTGCACTGTATGTCTGACTCGAAGAGTAAGATGTCTGCAGATAGAAAATATGGCATTAATGAACTGGGGTTATTGGGTGCCTCTCTCCTCTTCCCTTTCTCTTCTCCTGTAGAACCCCAAAGGTTAACGCCCTCACCTTGGGTAAGTGAACGCCGAGCTCTCCATCTGCCTCGGGGCAGGGTGCCGTAACCAGTTTCTTCACTGGATAAGGGTGCAGACCTCTTGACCTCAGAGGACTGCTGTCCGTCGTTAACTGCACGAACGGTAAGTTCTGGGCACTTCAAATGTCTTAAAAGTCTTTTGTAATGATATCTCTTGTTTTGCAGGGTTCCGGCGATGGCGGATGGCGGGCTGATGAGAGTTGAGGATCGAACCCGCGTGAGGAATAGAAGCGCCTGGAAGCACGTAAGTAAGCACTTGTAGCCTGCTTCACGATGCGCACTAACTGTCCCTTTTATCGTGCAGGTACAAGTTCGGAGCTTTAGAGAAGCTGAAGGGTGCTGGAATACCCACTGGATTCGGCGTGGGAAGGAGTAATGGCACGTGAGTAATAAAGTTGCCCAATGTCTTTAAACGCACCTTCTTTTGTCTTTCAGATGCGGGATGCAGCGCCGAAGGCCTCCGGAGCGTGCGAAGAACTGGTAAGCTTTTGTCTTTCAGATGCCGGAATGCAGTGCGAAGACCTCCGGAGCATGCAAAGAGTAGGTAAGCCTTTGTCTTTCAGATGCCGGAATGCAGCACGAGGCGTTGGTGACAGCCGATGGACCAGGTAAGAGATGCGCTGCCACTGAAGACCGTAGTGCTAACCTGTTCTTTCTTTGTCTTTACAGGTGCTGCTGAAGACTGGATTCCAGGATGGTAAGCCTTTGTTCCCTTAGGCCCAGGATCAGAAGCAGAAGACACAATGAGCGTTCTGCTGCAGAGAATGCAGAATAACGCAAAGCAAGATTCATCCATCGGGTGTGGTTTAAATAGCCTCCTGTAGTGCTTAGGTGTCTCCTTCCACAGCCACGCCTAGGTAAGAAAAGAGTTCCTGCTTTCCAGAAGAGTTCCAGTGTTCTGAACCTAGGGAGTGGCTCCTGCCCCACCCAACAGGAAAAGTAGTCCCAAACAGAAGAGGATCAGGGGTTCAACTGGCAGGTAAGTAAGCAGCATGGTCTGCTGCAGGTAAGTCCACCCAAGCATTATGAGCCCGGCGCTTCCAGCGCTGGGACTGGGCATCTTTATGAGCCTGGTGCCACTGGCGCCAGGACAGGGTCCAAAAGGTCCCAATTGGGACTGGCTGGCACTCGGAACCGGGGTTATTAGTCTGCTTCCAAGGGAGTCGGGCAAGTCCTGATCTTTTGGAAGCAGAGATCATGACAATATGATGATCTGTGGAGCAGCTACGGGGTTCCTTTTCCCCTGTCTTCATGGTTGAATGATGTCCTTTGAGTGAACTTCTTTTTTCTCTTCCGCTGGCTTGACTTCTATGTATTATTGACAACCTAATGCAGGCGTGCAGTGAAGTGCATTCACGAGATGGGGAGGCAAGCACGGCGGAGGTCGGATCTCTGCTGCGTGCTGCTCCTCTGTTTTCTTCAGTGCAGCAAAATGAGGCAGTGCATAACATGGATGCATACATGCATTACACCTCGCCTATGCGCCTTCATTCAGTGCACTACCTCATTTTAAATGATTCTGCAGGGGGGGGGGCGGCTTTCTTGTGTCTGGTCACAACACTTAAAAAAAATAAAAAAGTAAAGCGCCTGATTCATGGAATGTTTTGCACGGTTCAAAGTGACTTTGCAGTGCTGAAAAGTGACTTTGTAATGCTGACACAAGCTCTGATTCATGGAACTGTACAAAGTGTATTTTCACTTTGAACCGTGCAATAAATTCCACGAATCGACCCGAATTGTTCTCCATTCAAGCAGCCAGCCTCAGGAAGTCCCTATATACAGGGCTACAGGTAATTCCGTTGTAGACTTATAACTGCTGAACCCATATGCATGCATTAGTATTGGCCGAACCCCAAGCCCTCTCCCGTAATAATAGGCTCACAACTTGTGTCAAGTGTTGGCAATAAAAGGCCATAGGATTTTATTCTACAGATATGGTTATGGCAATAAAGAATATCACATATCATAATGGTATCATACTTTTGGGCACCGGGGCCTCAGGTTACCCCCTCTGACCCGTGCCGCCTTCTTGTGTCCCACGACTTGTTGTGGGCACCGTACAGTGCCCTGTTCTTCTCCCTTTTTTGTAGGGTGGGAGGGTTCTGTGCTAAAGAAGCAAAAAGGATTTGGAAGACACTGAGTAAACGGTGAACCTCCTGTTTGCTTGGGTCCCCGTTCAGGGTCCACAAACAGATTGTGTTTACTCAGAGCATGCTGCTCTTACTTATAGTACCCAGGGAGGCCGTGGGTCTTTGTGATGTATGTAGTGGGGGCTGCTGTTGTCGCAGCCCCCGGCCGGATAGCGGACTGTCTGGCCCCTTGGTTGGGGCAGGTCTTTGAACCTGGGCCCTGCCTGACGGTTGGCTTCCTTATGGTGCTTAGCACCTTGCTGTTTGGAGGAAGGGTGAGGTGACTGTTCACACCTCACCCTTCCATGTCTTTGTGCTGCAGAGACTGCGTGTCTCTGTATCTGGGGGGAGGAGAGGAGCAGGCAAAGATAAGGTTGGGGCTGCCCCTCTCCCAGCTGCTGATGGTAACAGCAGTTACCCTGCCTCACTTTTGGGATGCCCTGCAGCATTGCCCATAACTGCTGAACCCATATGCATGCATTAGTTTTGGCCGAACCCCAAGCCCTCTCCCGTAATAATAGGCTCACAACTTATGTCAAGTGTTGGCAATAAAAGGCCGTAGGATTTTATTGTAAAGATATGGTTATGGCAATACACAATATCACATATCATAATGGTATCATACTTTTGGGCACCGGGTCCTGAGGTTACCCCCTCTGACCCATGCTGCCACACGTGGGGAGGTTGGGTGGCTGACCGTGTTCCACCAGAAGTATGCTCTAGAGACAGCCCCTGTAGGCGAGGGTCGCATTGATTTCCCGAAAGAAATGCTCCATGCTCTGGTTAGATAATGGGTGCCGTGGTGTAAAAAGAGGTCCGGGTTGCCTAGTGTAATGGCTGGGTGTTTTATGAATCCCAGTCCTCATGACGTACAGAATCTCTCTATTCCCCTGTTCAATTTTCTTCTGGAGATGTCTACAGGTTTGTAGCAGTTGGCCCCTAGCCATTTCTTTCTTAGTAGGATGGCTGAGAAGTATATTTCTGTACCCCTCCAGTTGTGCGAAATGCCTGCTAGGGAGGAGCAGATTTCTTCGCATAGAATTCGTCTACCTGTGTTGACTAGCTCGTAACTCCCTAGATGGATGATCAGGAATTCTGGGGGGTCGCTGTATGCCACTAGTTCTGCTAGTGTTTCATGGATTTCAGCCCACCGTAGGCCTCTGTATCCCCACCATGAAGTGATGGTGTTTCTGAAAGGTGGCCCTTCTTTGGTCTCTTCTGCCTATCTGCCTGTCCTGAAGACGAATGAGTGGCCGCTATCCATGCTGATCAGAGTGTGGTATTCACTTCGCCTGTCGTTTCTGTGGGGGAGAGAGGAAAGAAAAAGAAAATTTGAGGGAGGATGGCTATATCAGTTGTGGTCTGATATATCTTTTGTAACAGTCTGACTTCCATCCCCCTATGGTTTTTAGTTGTTGCAGTGATAGGCCCCCCTGCCATGCTGCAGTGGCAGCACCTATCATGAAGGAGTGGGTGCCAAAGCAGTTGGGGTCCCACCCTGCCTTGCTGATTGCTTTCATCAGTACCCCTTTAAATTGGTAGCGGCTTAGTGTCGATGAATCCTTGTGGATTAGAAACTCCCCCCCACTTTGGGTCGTTGTGCGTAATAGAGGTTAGTGATGCAAACCAGACAGTTTGTTGCTTCATCAATGCAACAAATGTTGATGGTTCTTTTAGCACCCGTTTTTGACTGTTGCATTTCTATGTTAACACTCTCCTGTCTTACCCTGACCTCCATGACACCCAAGCCGTTTGTGGCCTTGGTGCTGGAAGCGATGAGTTCTCCTACCCTGAAAGCCCCAAAGTAGGCTAGGAAAAAAGCTGTTTTGAATAACATTATCACGTATGGGTGCCAGCATATGGGTTCCAACTGGCTTGCTATATGCACAAGTTTGTTGAAATCAAGGGGTCGGCGGGTGTCCACTTGGGGACCCTCTATTCTGCCCCATCCTTTTATTGCATAAGAGATGAGCGCGTTCTGGGTGGGGTCTGAATCGCCCCGTATTTTTGTAAAATATGAAATTGCCACCAGGTGTCTTTTTGCCCAATCTCTTTTGAACCCTTGTTCCCGAGCCCATTTCAAAAATACTTCTATGTCTTTATTAACTGTACATGGTTTAAACCTGTGGCTTTAAATACTATATGCAAACACTTACTGTACTGTGTTGCAGTAGTGCTTGCCACTGCTATCTCTGCCATTTCCGTTAGGAAACCTGTGAGGTTGTTGGCACCTGTTGATGATGTGCTTGATTCTTGTTGGGCATCCCGGCCTGTGCTCTCTGGCGCTGGCGTTGATGCCAATGTGTTGTTGGCACCCGTTTTAGAGGTGCCTGGTTTCTGTTGGTCATCCCGGCCTGCGCTCTCTGGTGCTGACGTTGATGCCAATGTGTTGTTGGCACCCGTTTTAGAGGTGCCTGGTTTTCATTGGGCATCCCGGCCTGTGCTCTCTGGCGTTGATGCCATTATTCTTGTCTTCCCATTATTGCCCAGCATTCTGCTGGTATTGGCGTCATCTGTTCTTGGGCGTGTGGTGCTAGCTCTCAGAATCTTGTCCACTGGAAGCGAGATAAAGCATCAGCAATGTTATTATCTGCCCCTGAAATGTGCTTCGCTTTGACTACAATGTTTTCTTGCAGTGTGACTGTTGTAATGGCTCGTAATACTTTCAGCACTAAAGGGCATTTTGTAGACCTTCTGTTTATGGAGCCCACTACAGCCATGTTGTCGCACCAGATCAAAAGTTCTGTGTTCGCTAGTTGCCTGCCCCAGATGTGTAAAGTTAGCCAGATGGGAAATATTTCTAGGAGGGTGATGTTTTTTGTCCACCCTGCTGTTTGCCATGAATTAGGCCAGTGTCCTGCCACCCATTCAGAGTCTAGTAAAGCTCCAAAACCCTTGCTCCCGTCTGGATCGGTGAATAGGACCCTGTTTGTCCAGGTATTTAAAGGCGTTTGCCAAAGTCCCGTTGAACTCTCTGAGGAACTTTGCCCATGTTCCCAGGTTCTGTTTAACCTCTTTGCCTAGCCGGATGTGCAGGTGGGGTTTGGTGAATGATTTGATTTTCGACTCTAAGCTTCTGGAAAATATCCTCCCTTGGGGAATTATTCTGGATGCGAAATTGAGACTGTCCCCTTATCTTTCTTTATCAGGTTTTGTATTTTTAACAAAAGTTCTGTTATTTTTGTTTTGGGGATTCTGCAGAGCCCCTTTGCTGAGTCTGTTTCGATGCCCAGGAAAATGATGCTGGTGTCTGTCTTGGTGGTTTTCTCCTTTGCCAGGGGAATTCCCCATTGGGCGGCCATGTGTTCCAGTTTTGCTAAAGCCATGCCGCATTCACCAGAGTTTGGTGGTCCCATTACCGTGAAGTCATCGAGGTAATGTACTATTTTTTCCCTGGTCTCTGCTTTTAGAAAGCCCATTGAAAAAAGAAACTGAATTGCTCAAATAGTGCACAGGATACTGCACACCCCATGGGGAGGTATCTATCTACATAGAATTTGTTGTTAAAAGTGAAACCTAGCCACTGCTGTGAATCTGGGTGGACTGGCAAAAGTCTAAAAGCAGATTCGATGTCCAGCTTGGCCATCAGGGCGTTTCTGCCACACTCCTGTATGAGTCTTACCGCCTCTTGGAAATGTGTGTAAGATACGGCGGGTTCCGTGTGTGGGATGCCATCGTTTAAACATTGGCCTTTGGGGCAGGAAAGATGATGGATTAGCCTCATTTTTCCAGGTTCTTTTTTGGGGACCAGGCCTAGTGGGGATATTAAATAGTTATTCAATGGCATGCAGTCCCAGGGACCTGCTATCCTGCCTAGTTGCAGTTCTTTTAAAATGTTTGTTTCCACTATCTGGGGGTTGTCACTGGCTGACTTTAGGTTCATCTGTGACCCTGTGCCCTTAAATGGGATGGAAAAACTCTTGGTGAAACCCTGCCATATTGCCATGCTGGTTTCCTTGTCTGGGTAGTTGTTAAGGGCTTCTCTAAAATTGCCCGGATTGATGAGCGTTCAACCTGGTTCTAAATTTGGGGTATCATTCTTTCTTGGCTGGTAGTCTGGTGCAGTTGCTTGCTGCATGGGCACCGTTGCAGTTTGTGCAGGTGTGTTTGTACCAGCATTCTTTGCCCCATGTGCACTGGTTTTTCCCAAAATTTCTGCATGGGATGTTGGATTTGGCAGCTTCATGTTTGTTCTGTCTGTGGGCATTATTTTTAGCCGACCAAGGCTGGTTCTTCCGAAAGGGCTGCTCCCCTTTCTTGGATTTATTATCATTGGACTTGCTACCCTGAGTGTTTTTGTTATTTTTGGAGGAAGAATGCGTGATATCTTCCTCCAGTTGGGGCTCTGCGTTGAGGCTGTATACGTCGTTCTGGTCCTCATCCCACTCAGTGGCAGGCCTTTCTGACATTCTCCTCCTGAATCTGATATAATATGCTAGCCATGTCTTTCCCCTCTGAGTTACTTTTACTTCCCTTATTTTATCAACGTATGCCCAGATTTTCCTACAATCCATGGGGAATGTTTCTTTGTATATTGTTGCTAAGATGGCAAAAGCGTGTCACCAGTTGTCCCAGTTTTGTTCCACCTGGGCATTTCTGGCAATAGCTTTTTCTTGTATCTTTTTGGGATCCCTGAAAGCATCTTTCCCTTTGCGCTGGGCTTCTATTAAAGAAAAGATTTCTATAAATTCCTTGGCCCATATGGCTTCTTTGATTGTGGTATCAATGTTCCATGCCAGGCATCTTTTGTATCTATTTAATATCTCTGTTTGGAAAGATTTCATTTTTTGCTCTAACTGTGCATTACAGATTGTTACAATTTCTGTTGTACTGCTGCCGGGTGTCCGTGTCACGCCTGTCTTGTCTGCGATAGGGGTTGCCCATGCTTTTAAAGTACCTGCTGGGTCTGTTGATGGAGCTGTTGGGGCTGTTGCATTTATTGCTGTGGGTGCTACTGGCACCTGCTGTACCTGTTGTGGCGGGGTTGCTCTAGGTGGCATTACCGGGGTGTTGACTATCGTTATTGAGGTTCTAGTGCCATGGTGGGGTTTGGGGCCCCAGGTTCCCTTGTGGGCGGTGTCTGTTTCCCCCTTACTTCTAGCATTAATTGCTGCAATTCCGCTACATTCTCGCATAGTTTTGACAATTTTTTGTTACCTTTTTTGGCGCCTTCTGATAGTTTTCTCTTTTTTGCTGGTGCAATTCCATCCTCTTGGCTGGGTGGCCTGGCAATTCCTTCCCTGGGTAGGCTGTACATGTTTTCTCTAACCCATGCCCATCCATAGTGCTCTGCTGCTTCATTGGCTGCTAACAACTGTGGTGATATGGGCTTTTGTACCGGTGTTGCGGGTGCCTGTGCTTTCCGTTTGGGCCCAATGCTCCTTTTTGGCCTGTTCTGGGGAAAGGAAAAAACTTTTTACCAAGGTTTAGGGCTTTTGTTATCGGCGCGCTCTTTTGAGCTTGTTCTATTTGTTGCCCGTGTTGGGTAACTTGTGGCTGATGCCCCCGTGTTGCTAGCATATGTTTTCTGCTAGCTCTTTTTGCTAAAGGAAATGTATCTCCATTTGTTAAATCTATGGAGGGTTCAAGAAAAATGTCTCCTAATGCCCACCGTGTGTGGTGCTTATTTTAAATAAATAGGCATCCCCCAGAATTCTTTTCTGTGTCACTGATATTTAAAATAAATGGTTTTGCTGTGGGGGCGCCCACATGAAATTATAGAAAAATATTTTTTTAGTCTGCAGTATTTGGGCCCCACCAGGATTGATCTTGCATCAGCAGGCTCTGCGTGGATGTCAAAGCGAGCTCTCAGCTTGCCGTGCTACTTGGCTGGCTGTGAATCAGACTGAATTTATCACTGGGTTGTGTTATCCTGACAGCCTGCCTTGCGGCGCGGAGGCTTAGACAAAAAGAAACAAAACAAAATTGTATCTCTTCCCGGACACGAGTGTCTACTTTTCTTCCCTCATAGTACCCAGCGCGCGGCTTACCTGAAAGCTGTTGAAACTGACGCCGTCCGCGCTGAGCCGCTCGGGTGCCTCTCTTTCCTTTGTTCGAATGGATTTGAAGGTTTCATGCAGCACGCATCCTTGTTTTTGTTTTGGAAATGCTCGCTGTTCGCTTGTCCATTATGCAGAGATGTTGAAACTGACGCCGTCCGCTCTGGCTGCTCGGATGCCTCTTCTTCCTTCGTTAAGACTTCAATGCAATGTTTTGAACAGTAACAATGTTCAGGAAGGAAAAGACGCTGTGGAGTACAGTGAACTTTCTTAAGATTTGCTAAAGAAGAAAAATGGATTTGGAAGACACTGAGTAAACGGTGAACCTCCTGTTTGCTTGGGTCCCCGTTCAGGGTCCACAAACAGATTGTGTTTACTCAGAGCATGCTGCTCTTATTTATAGTACCCAGGGAGGCCATGGGTCTTTGTGATGTATGTAGTGGGGGCTGCTGTTGTCGCAGCCCCCAGCCAGATAGCCGACTGTCTGGCCCCCTTGTGGGGCAGGTCTTTGAACCTGGGCCCTGCCTGACGGTTGGTTTCCTTATGGTGCTTAGCACCTTGCTGTTTGGAGGAAGGGTGAGGTGACTGTTCACACCTCACCCTTCCATGTCTTTGTGCTGCAGAGGAGCAGGCACAGATAAGGTTGGGGCTGCCCCGCTCCCAGCTGCTGATGGTAATAGCAGTTACCCTGCCTCGCTTTTGGGATGCCCTGCAGCATTGCCCAAAACACAGCTTTTCCCATTTCCCATGGAGCCCCTAGTAAGTGCTGCTCCATTTTGTGTCTGGCTAGACAGCAGCCAGGGATGTCATTTAGGGGTCTCAAGAGGTCACAACTGCGACCTCTGAGGTCTCCCTTTTGTTTTTGTAATGCAGAACCATGTGGCTCTTTACTTCTGGAGTGGCTGGCTTTCTTGTTCAGGCCCCTTAAAAAAAAGAAGAAAAATAAAAACAGGAGTGCCACAAGTCTAACACTTTCATCACTGACCCTAAATAAGAAAGGATAGGAATACCAAATAATGTGTCTTTCTGGAATTCTATACAATAATTGCTAGACTCATTAAAGGTTTATTACAGGCACACTTCAGGGGATGAGTCACTAATTTAGTCTGTTCTTAAACGCCTCAACTCAGCCTTTCATCCTGTTGAGGTTGATAAATGAGTACCAACAAGGGTTGGGTGATATTGTGTGTATACTTTGTCTATATAAAACACTTAAGCGTAAGTGCTATATAATAACACATCATTATCATTTGGTCATGGACCTCTGTTTGCATGCACAGTAATTTGGTAATAATTTGGTAATATGGGCCTATAAACACTGATTTTAACGATACATATGGCGATCCATTCTTGTATGAAATGTACATCACATTATAGTGATATCGTAACCATATTTTCCGTTGTCTACAATGCTATGTGATGCTACTTCCTGTTTTGTCAATGGGTGAAAGGTCGTCCCACTATCTGTACTCTTATGCAGGGCAGTGAAATGCTGCCAGCATGGGAGGTGGCAGCCAGGGAAGAAGGAAGCAATTGGAAAATAGCTGGGAGCAATGTCAGAAGCAATCATTACAATGCAGTGTAATCAACCGACACTATTAAAATGTAATAAGGTTATCTGGAAGAAAAATGGTGCTAATTGTTACATTTTAGATACTCTCTCACACACAAAGCCATACCCCCCCACACACACACATCATTTTGCGTGAACATTATATAAATTAAGCAATTAGGAATATAGATGGTCGGATAGGAACATCCACATTGAGGAGAACATCGAATAAAGGGGTCCAAATGATTGCATGAAGAGATGAGAGATAAATGAGCAGTGCTATCAAAACTGGGAAAGATGCACGTTCGATGCAATTGGAGCTAAAAGGCAATCAGTGAACAGTAAATCACAAAACAGCGTTATCAAGACGTGGCCCGATAAGAGGAATGTTACCACTCATTCACATCACGGTTCCTTTGTTCTGGCCTGTCACAGTAGCATTTTAAATACATTGATGTTTGTAAAGTATCTTGTGGTATGAACATATCAAGGGTCCTTTTCTAAGAAATGCAAATTGCAAGCAGGGGATCACCAATGTTTCCACTTACATGCTAATGGATAGCATGCATGCAATTCTAAACATTTACAAGGCAGCGTGGAAAACTGAAGAGCAAAACCAGGGGGAAAAAAGCCCTTTACTCTTCACGTTTACTATCTATTTTATCATAAAGTAAACGCCTGCAAATTGTGCTCTGCAGACAGCATTTACTGGTTAATTTTATATGAAATGCAAATTGCATACCGGGATCCACCAATGTCTGCACATGGGTGCTGTTGGGTCCCGTGCATGGCAAAAACCATGTGAAATTGCCTTTACTCTTTTCTTGTACGATCCAGCTAGTAAACAAATAAATACTGCCTTCAAATTATTCTTTGCAGGCAACATTTATGAATGGATGCCTAAAGGATCGGCCTGCTCTTTAGCAGGTGCTAAATCACGATGGATTCCATAGGAATAGTAAGATTGCACGAAAATCTGATGCAAGAAAGAGTAACACAAACAGCCTCATTTTGAATCGGGCTGAGCAGGAAATGTAAATGTAAATGTGAGGTGTAATTATAAATCTTGGACCAATTAGGGCCAGCCTAGGTTTGGGTTACACGCCTTAGTTTCATTTGTAAAAGGAGAAAAAAACAATTACACACACGAAGAAAGGAGTTGAGAGAATACTGCTTATCGTAAATGTATTTGTCTTTACTATGTGACACGCTCCTTCCTTTAAGCAGGCCCAACTGTGATACGCAGAACATAGCCATTTCCCAGGCCGCAATTATGGGAGTGGCCTGGTATGGAAGACCAAACGTGGTCATGTGATGGAGGCTGCAGAGGCAATTCGGTATTGGTACAGAGGTTGGCTCGGTTGTCCAGCACCCTAGAGAGCTGTATCTACTGAGGTAGTGTAGGGACGCCATGAGCACAAGCAACAAAGGGAATGAAAACGCAGGTTCTCTGTGCCATTGAGGTGTACCAGGGGAAGGTAGTGGCTGGGGTTGTGGGAGCAGAGCATCTCAGTAGCCCAGTTTGAAGCCATTAATAGCATCCCACGCCCATAAAGGCAAGGACCTGAGTGGAAGTGTAAAAATATAGGTGGGCTGTTAGAAGTCTGAAAAGGTCCACAACAAGTGACTGGGACTCCGGGGACCAGGCCTGTGATGTTCCCTTTGGTCTGAGGGCAATGCACAGTGTGGAGTGTCTCCGAGAGAGGAGTGCTGCATCAGAGTGATTGTGCAGTACCCCTTGGGAACACTACACACAATTAAGACTACAGGTATAAGCACAATCCCACCTTTGGTACAAGCCTGTACTACACAGTTATGTGGTAGCAGTGGCTGAGCAGCCAGACTTATCTCAAGAGTAATGTGAGCAGTACAAGATGTTACACAAAGAACTTGCAATCACAGTAGTTCAAACAAACACTGTTCAATACATCTTGATAAAAGAATATAGATTTATTTACACAGTCAGTTGGAAAACATTCCACGAGTAAGAAGCAGCTCAATATCACAATGTACTACACTACAGTACACAGCCAATATGTTTCTGAAGAAGATAGGCTACCCTGAAGTGGGAGCAAAATGGCACTTCAGTTACTTTCAAAAGGGGTAAAAAGACAAAGGATAAAATAATTAAAGCACAATTACTTTCATAGGAAGGGCAAATAGTTTCAGTTCACTACAACTGGCAAATCAATTCAATAGGCCTGGGCTAAAGTCAATGGTTCAGAGTTTTGGATAGGATAGCACAGTTCTTGTAGTAAACGGTTAAGTCTTTGCCAATGTTCGAAGAAGTAGTTTGCCAGAAAAAGAGTTAAATGTCGGTTTAGGAGTGGACAAGACTCCAAAGTTCGGAAAGTTTCACAAACTTTCACCGCGGCAGAAAGGATTTCCGCACTGTGTTTACACACCTTATTGATGAGGAAAAGCTGTAGCTGAGGCAGTTGTTCCTGGCAGTTCCTGCAGATCTCGCTGTTCCTGAGCTTCAGTTGTGGGTACAAGAAGGAGGACACTGGGAGGTTCCTGCACTGCCCAGGGAAGAGGCAACAAGCTTGGCTAAGCGTCAGTTTTAAGGTTTGAGTGCCTTAAAGTCTGCAAACTGGTATCCTTCTCACTGGCTATCTGGTTTTCAAAAGCACTCTGATACAAATTCATCCATTATGAAGACGGTGTCCAGGTGGCTTACGAGTTGGTTGTTCTGACCAGCTCAAGGGATGAAGTCGTCCTTGAAGGTGCTTCTCTGTTGATGGAGTTTCAGGCAATTCAGACCTGCAGCAGGGCTTCACCGGGCAAACCAACAATCCGGGAGTTGCAGCAGTCATCTTCCTTCAGTTTGTCTTCGGTTCTTTCGCTACAGTGGTCGACTCTGTCTTCCAAGTCCCAGAGACCTGCTTTTAAACAGTTTTCTCCCATTCATTCCAGCCTAGCTGTCACTCACCCAGCAGGGTGGCTCTCCTTGCCGGACACACGCCAATCACACCAGAGTGCATTTGGGTCTCCTAGGAGACTAAGCACGGGGAGTTTCAGGAACCTCCCTCACATCCTGTCCACCCCAAACACTCAGGTGCCAGAGGATGGCTTCAGCACTGAAGCCCGCCAAAGGGCATAACAAAGGGACCAAACATGGCATGGCTCGCATAGTTAAACACAAGAAGGACCTTTCCTAAAAGAAACAGTGAAAAAAGATGACCAGAGTCTGTTTTTACTGAGGAGTCCTGGGCGACATATTGAAAAACATGGCTGACCCAATTTTTGGCTACCGGTGTTCGCGGTCGAGAAAAATCATGGTAGTTTGTTCTAAAACCACTGCCACCAGCAATTTCAAGAGGAAAGGGTAACATTTGACTATTACATGTGTGTTTAGACACAGGGGATGCTAGGCAACCCCTACAGCACCCTATAGGAAGTTAGTGTATGCTGGGTCTATGAATTTAAAAAGACTAGCAAAGTCAATTTAACTTTACATGCCTAGGAGATGGTAGTAAGTCCCAGAGAAGGTATTTAAATCTTGGGGAGTCTGACAGACACCCCTGTGCCACCACAATGAAGGTGCTGTATGACACACAAGAAAAAGATGAAGCCTATGGAGTTATTTAAAACCCCATATCCAAAGAACACAAAAGTAAAACACACATCAAAATACATGAGAGAGTGGGAAAAAAGGCTCACACTCTTTCCAGGTAAAAATCAAAAATCCTAGAAATCCAGCAAAGTTGCTGGGGGTCTCAAAAAGTAAGGGACATTAGCACATTCTTGAGAATTCGCCCTAACACTCATCCCCACCAGACTAAGGGACAGGAGGATTTAATTAATTCCTGGGTGAATCTCCTTACTCCAGTTGGTGAGAGACCATCAGCATTTTGGTGGTGATACCCAGACATGTGTTCAAGCAAATGGGGTGCCCCCTACCTTTCTCATCAAGCTGACTCAGAACTGCACTTATACCTGTATTGGAAGCATCTGTTTGCACAATGAAGGTTTGGTTGCCGTCAGGAGCTCTTAAGACTGAAGCTTGACAAAGGGCTTTCTTAAGTCCTTCAAATGCTTGAGTGCAGTCCTCATTCCACCTGACCTTTTTAGGAAATATGGGTGAGAAGATCACATTCAAGGGAATAGCTACGGTACCATAGTTCCCCATGAAGTTCATATAGTAACCAGTGAGGCCAAGGAAGGGTCTCACTTGTTTTTGAGTAGTAGGGGTGGCCCAGTTTTGTACAGCATGTATCTTGCTAGGCAATGGCCTGATTTCACCTCCTACCTCATGTCCAAGGTAGACCACTTTGCTCTGACCAATTTCAGACTTACTCGCCTTTATGTTGATCAACATGTTCTTTCCGAGTAGGGCTGAACACTGCAATGTCATCCAAGTATGCCATGCAGAAGTCCTCCATCCCATTCAGAATCTGGTTAACCATCCTTTGGAATGTTGCAGGTGCATTCTTTAGTCCAAAAGGCAATACCTTAAACTGGTAGAGGCCTGCTGGGGTTGGGAATGTAGTTTTCTCCATGGCATGGTCTGTCAGACCTATATGCCAATAGCTTGAAGTGAGATCATATGTACTGAGGTACTTGGTTGAACCAAGTTTGTCCACCAGTTCATCTGTCCTTGGTATGGTAAATGATGGGCACCAGTCTTTGTGACTGCATTAAGAGCTTTATAGTCCACACAGAATCTCAACTCCTTGGATCCTGCCTTTGGTACTAGCACAACTGGACTAGACCATGGATTTATAGATGGCTCTAATACCCCAAGATCAAGCATCTTGTTGACCTCCTCCTTTATGTGGGTTCTTACATGATCTGACATCCTGTAACCTCTGCTTTTAACAGATAAACAGCCACCAGTGAGAATATCACGCTGGCCCCAAGGGGTCAAGCCTGGTAATAGTGAAAACAGGGAGGCAAACTGATTTAACAGAAACTTGCACTCATCCTGTTGTTCCAGTGTCGGATTAGAAGAGAGATTGACTCCTTCTATCTTCCCATCTAAAGGCTGTCCTCTGAGTAGGTCAGGTAGAGGTTCACTCTCCTCCTCCTCTTGAGCTGAAGCTAGAAGCAAAAGCTCCCACTTCTGGTCTTGAGACATAAGCTTTTAGACGGTTGGTGTGAAAGACTCTGGGAGCCTCCTTAGGATTGCCTCAGTCCACCAGATGGTTGACCTCTCCAAGTTTGCCCACAACCTTGAAGGGTCCTATCCACTTGTCCTGTAAGGCCCTCTGCCTTGTAGGTACCATAACTAGAACTTGCTGGTCTTGAGTGATCTCAACCATATTGGCCTTGTGGTCATGCCAATGCCTCACCAGAGCCTGACCTGCTTTCAAGTTATCTGATGCTTCTGTCATCATGTGTGAGATTCTCCTCCGGAGACCAATCACATAGTCAGTGACTCTCACTGGCTTGGGAGAAGGAGCACTCTCCAATTGCTCCTTCATTATGGCCAAGGGACCTCTAACTGGATGGCCATAGAGAAGCTCAAAGGGACTAAATTCAACTCTATCCTGAGGAACTTTTCTATAAGCGAATAGAAGGCATGGCATAGAAGATCCCACTTTCTTCTAAGGGGTACCTATAAAGCACCTATCATGCTATTAATTGTAGGGTTAAACCTCTCTACAATCCATTTGTCTGTGGATGGTAGGCAGTTGAGAACTTGTAAGTCACTCTACAGTTTTTCCACATGGCCTGCATGGCATGCATGTAGTGGGACATAAAATTGGATCCCCTGTCAGAGATTACTTCCTTAGGAAAACCTACCCTGGTAGAAATACCAAGTAGGGCCTTAGCAACAGCCCGTAACAGTCCACATAGATATTGCTTCAGGATACCTAGTAGCATGGTCTGCTACAACCAGGATAAAACTGTTGCCTGAAGAAGTTGGAGGGTCTAAGGGACCAACAATGTTGATTCCTACACTCTCAAAAGGGACTCCCACCCCTGGAAGAGGCACCAAGGGTGCCACACTCTTGGCTCCACTCTTGCCAGATGTCTGACAAGTGTGACAGCTCCTACAGAATGTATCTACATCAGACCCCAATTTATGCCAGTAGGAATACAGAGAAAGCATTTCCTTAGACTTCTTCAAACTCAAGTGACCAGCCAAAGGAATCTCAAGAGGTAACTGTAGGAACAAATGTCTGCTTTCCGGAGGCACTACAAGTCTTCTGTAGTCCCCTGGAATAGACTCAGTAGGTTCACTGTAGAAGAGGCCATCCTCCCAGCACAACCTATGATTCCCTGGCTCTTGCCCTTCCAGCTGGGAAGCTGCCTGTTGGCAAACACCTTCAAGAGTAGGACACTCTCGTTGACCTCTGCTGAAGTCTGCCCTGCAGGGTCCACCTTCTGCTAGTAAAGACTGCAGCTCAGGATGGTCTGCATGATCCAGATCTCCAACAGGAGCAAAGTCCTCTTCCAGCTCTGATTCTTCAGCAGCTGATTCAACCACACTAGGTTGTTCCTCACACTCAGACTCTGCTGGTGGAGGAGTTACAGGTGTGACTTTGGACAGACCCCTCAGGGATGTCCTTATTGGTTGCACAGGAGTGCTGACTGGCTTCTTCCTTGAGGCTTTAGGTTTCCCTTTTTCCTCTTTCTTCTTAGAAATTGCAGTCAGTAAGTCCTGTGGACTGGAGGTTATAGTTTCCTCTATAAGTTCCCATGGAGAGCCCTTAAGGTACTCTCTCTGGCCTTCCTAGCCTTCTCCGGTTTCCTTTTGCTGGGAGGCCTGGGGGTGCTTTGTGAGATGTATTGACCCACTCTGCTATGCTATGCGGCATCACCCTGCCACTTATGGGGAAAGAAACAGCAACAATGGCAGCAAAACCCTTGTACACAGCAAAAACCTACAAAAACCTACAAAAACTGTGTGCTTCAGCACACAAAAAAGAGGGATGCACAACCTGCCATCCATGGTGCATGTGCGGTGGAAAAGAGCACACCCTGCAAAAATGTGGCAGAAGGCTCAATGACCAGCAAACAGAGAGAGAAGCAGCACTTTGCAAGTGAAACCCCAAAATGTGCCTACAAATGACATTTGCATTGTTGCCAAAACCCCCAAAATGGCCATAACACAACACTTTTCAACATTCACAATCTGGCATGGTGTTAAAATGTATGTTTCTAATGAAGTATTGTAAACATACAAAACATACAAAGTCCTAATGTGAAGAGCAGAACATTCTTCAGACAAACTGGATTGCCTGAAAACTGACAGCCCATGCCAAAATCTGGGTGCAGTACCCGGGGCTACCTGAATGACAGCTGTCAGATGAGTTACTGATGACACTTTAAAAAGACCTAAAACTATATGTGTGCTGGATTAGCAAACATAAAAAGGATTGTTGCCAAAAAGGAATACAGATTTTAGTTGTGTTTTTGATCACACAGATTTTAAGGCTAAGAAAGTAATGTATTATGTTTGATGCAATAAATGTGGTTTTGCTGCATTTAATAAGTTAATTAGCCTGGCTGAGCTATAAGAACTGGAAAATCAGTTTTCTCCCAGAAGGAGGGCCTTCCTCTCAGCAGAAACTCACAGAGAGGTGTTAATTGCTGGTTAGCCCAGACTTTTGTCTATGGAAATAGAAGGAACAATGACAGAGCTTCAGCCCAGGAAACTGGAGGTGTGAAGGTGGTCGTAAATGCCTCCTGGAAGGAACAAACAAGGAGGGGATGCCCCTGGACTGCAGGGAGACAAAAAGGGGCAGACCAACTTTTGCTAAACATGAACAAAGAACAATTCTTAAAAGATGTATAACTTGTCATCAAAAGGGTGAAAAATATAAAGGACCGAGTTGTTAATTAAATGTTTGGTTGCACGTGTGAAGAGGCGATAGAACTAGGTGACATGTTCTGGGCAGGAATGGCAATATATGTGGTTTATGCAAAATGTATTAATGTTGTAATTGTGAAAATGTGCACACACATCCTTATGTTAAACGCGCACCTTTGTGGAAAGTTGCATAACATTTGGAAATTGTGTTCATAGCAAAAAGGGCAAAATTCTGTAGAAAGTTGAGACAAGATCCCACCACTGCAGGGTTTTGAGGAATAGCTGCAACATAAAATATGGCATCCTTGTGTGTGATTTGTATAAAGGTGACCAATGTAGAAATGTGCATTTAGTATCAAATCCGATTTTGAGATCAGTGGCTAAAGGGAGGTTTCTAAAGATTGTAAAGCAAACCATAAAATATGACATCATCGGCCTTGATCCAATCACTCAAAATGCAAGGCGGAGATGAAGTGTGGTCCTATCCCAGCTCATAGGGGCAAGCTTAGATAATCCGGCCCATACACCCCCTTTGTGATGTTATTTTTAAGCATAAATAGAGACAGCTGACAACACATAGGGACACACAGATACACTCACTTTCCAGATTCTGGTGAAGCACTCTGATCTAGCCATCTACATCCAGCTTTAATATTCTTCTAGATCCAGAGGCCCAGAAGCCCAGACTCTGGCCAGCAATAGAGAACTATTGATTTCCAGCAAGGCCCTAATCCTCAAAGTTATTCTCTCTAATCAGTGAAGCGCTGGGTGTTGTGAGAAGGCCTTTTGAACCAGTATCCTGAAATACTCCAGTATTGCTAGGAGTACCTTTGCATTATCTTATCCCTATCTCAAAACATCCTATCTTTCATTCAGAACCAGTATTGTTAGGAGTATCTTTGCATTATCTTATCCCTCACTCAACCCATCCTATCTTTCATTCAGAACCAGTACTGTTAGAACCATTTTTGGTATTAGCTCCATGGCTGCCTCCGTTCCGGGCTCCATTACCGGGTTCCTGCAATGGGGATTTACCAGGTTACTCCGACATAGGAGGACCCGGTAATTCCTCCATTCCTCCTTGCAGGAACCCATCCCATTCCCATTTGAGTGCCCATAGGGCTCAATGGGAATGGGGATGAAGGTAATAAGGGGCAGATTACATCTGGCCCGTTATTCCCTCCCTCTTCCCCTCGCGGAACCCGGAAGCTCATAATCGGCGCTCCTGGAATAAAGGGAGCCGGTCCCGTACCGGCCCCCTTCATTCTGGGAGCACCAGCCTTATAATGAGGCCCTGTGTGATTAAATTTTAAATATATAAATAAATATTTACCTTTGCAAACTAGCCTGATTCCTGGTTCAGGGTGACCGGGGGGTTCCAGGAGAAGGGTGTGATATGAGTGGTATATCGTTCAGAATATTGAATTTATAGACAATAATAAATAAGGGTTTCAGTTGTGCACTACATGCTGGGCGTTGACTTGGGTGTGTGCCGGATTGAAATCACTTACAGCTTGGGGGCTCGTCGCTCGATCCTGAATTAGACATACCACTTGTGACAGTCTAACACAGCGCGCAAGCTGACGGGGTACATACACCTTGTTGGGTTACCATTCTGTGCTACACTGTATAAGCAACCCTCAAAAGAAATACTCAAAGGAGTTGGGCCTGTTTGCAAAAGTAAAGTAACCCTGAGATAAGCCAGAAGGAAATTAAATTTTCCGGAATGGTGACCCCAGTGGAAATCAATATTGCAAGGGAACACCTACTGCATAAATTGTTTGTCAGGGGTGAATGGCTAGAACAGGATGAACAGGTGTGGCTGCAGGGAATAAAACAAGAACTCACTGAAATCAACCTTAATATCTGGCAGGACAAGGGGCCATTACATCAAGCACTCAGTGAGCTGTACATGACCCCTAAAATAAAAGAGGAGCAATGCAAAATTGCCAAAATAACAGCCTACCTGTACCTCCACATAGGAGTCATACAGGAAAAATATGCAGACCATGTACATTTCACAAAGAGGCAAGGGGAAGCACTGCAGAAAATCCAGAGCAATCTGGACTCTGCAGTGCAAGGGTTCCAAGATAGCAACAAATCTGAAACAGAGGCCAGACAATATGCCACCAAACTCCAAGAAGATCTGGCTCTCTTACTCCAAAAGAATGCAGAGCAAGATGCCCAGGTACTGACACTGCAAAACGAGTGTCAAGAAAGGTTGGATTCTCAGAGTCAACAAAAGCTGGAAGAGCAATTAACTTTTAGCAGAGTCTTTGCAGAACAGTTAGTTATCCTACAAGACCGCATAGACAAATTAAAAGAGAAAAATAATACATTAATTATTAAAGACCTAGAATCCCAAACAGAGTTTGATGAGGAACACCAGAAAGCTAGGGCACTTAAACAGCAGAGGGACAACCTGGCTGCACAGAGGGGCACTCTAAGTCAGGAAAGGGACATCTTAGGACAGGGAGTCAGCCATTTAAAAACAAAGTTAGAAGAAAATCACCTGGCCCTTCAGGAACTTGCTGAAATCAAAATGGATTACAAAAAGCTACTAGAGCACACCAGGTGGGGGAGGATGCCTTGGAAGAGAATCACCAGACCAGTAAGGACCAAAATCAGGAGGTGAGTCTCCTGCAGGAAAAAATGTCACAATACTCCCAATTCAGGCAGGAAGCACAGGGAGACAATGAGGCTTTCTGTGAAAAGAATGACAGGCTCCATAGACAGATAGCCATGCAAGAACAACTCATAGAGACCAGCTAGGCCTTAATAGAGGAACAAAAAGGTCAGATATTGGCATGTCATCAGGAAATAGGGGCTGAAAGAGATGAGGGTAGATGGGAAAGAGAAACCCCTGAGCATAACCTCAGGACCCCTGGCATCATGGACTTAAATCCCTTCAGTTCCATGGACTCTGTCACCCTCATGTCCACTGGCTCATATGGACCAAGGGCCACAGGGATGGCAGACTTCAACACAATGGGAAATATGGGACTGACAGGTCAGCACCTCCCAGAAATGGATGGGCGGGCATCCATGTACAGGCTACCAAATGCAAGGGCCAACTTCTCTGATCAGGGAGACTCCAATGAGAGGAGAATCAGAGAACTGGATCCTCAGAAATATCACCTACCTAGAGATCAGTCAGTCAAATTTGGTGGGGAATTCCATGAAAATAGGCCCACTAAGAGCATCTCAAAAACCTCTTCCCAGCTAGGACAGTGGGGGGTGGGTACTCAGCCAATCCTGGGAGCAAGGGAGAGTCAGAAAACTCTTCTGAGCGCCACAGGTCCCAAGAGACTAGGCCCCCACATTCTGACAGCCATTACCAAGCTCTCAGAATCAGGGAGAGCCTAGAAGATCAGACAGCCACTTCTGGTAGCAGTGCCTCTGAGTCAGAGGATGAGTGGACCAGGGTGACCAAAACTAAAAGGGCCAACAAATTGAAGAGAGTGTTACTGAAGGATCCCCTGAAGCAAATCAAGGCTATTAGGATCGTCATCACGCTCTACCATAAAAATGCCAAATATTTAGTTTGGGAGCACCTTGAGCTGTTGTACAAATGATGGAGACTTTCCACCTGAAGGACAGCCAAAGCTGTATTCAGTATGTCAAGTGGACATTTTCATCTGAATACTCCAGTTTCTTTGCGGGGCTGGAGGATCAGAACCATTCAAGATGATCCACCTACAGGGCGGCTTATTAAAGCATTTTTCAATCTATAGAAACCCTCAAGAGGCCCGCAAGGCGGCCTACAACCTGCAATGTGTGGAAGACCAGGCCCCACAAGAATTTGTCCAAGAGCTGAAACATGGATTTGCGCAGACCACCTGGCGGGTGCGCACAGACAGCAGGGAATTTCTCAATACCTTCTTTCATGCCCTCCCTAAATACATTATGACCCAGCTGGTGAGGGACTTTCATGAGAAAGATCACTAGACTGGGTCATTGAACAAGCAACTCGCATCTACAAAGTGCAGAAGCCAGTAGAAAGTAAAAGTGCTAACAAAAGCCCAAAACCAACCAACACCCCTGCTGCTGCTAAGGTGGTGGAGGTGAAGGTTGCCCCCATTTTAGAGCTGGAAATGGCAGGGCCTAAAAACATTCCTGCACATAATCCTACTAACCCAAGACCCAGAAGGCCCTCAGGCCAATCCCAAACGGGGAGTCAGGGAGGTATCCCCACAAATGGGACTCCTAACTCCCGGACTACATCAGCCCCCGTTACAAGGCAACAGACCCATCCTGGGCTATGTGTCGACTCATCCAGCACAAGGGGGGATCCAACGAGGCAGCTGCCAACCAAGGAAACTTCCCTCCTCACTTTCCCCGGGAGGGCAGTAATCCCCCAAATGCCGGGTCGAGTTTCTTTCCCTGGTACCCACCAAACCTCAACCCCCAAAACAACCCTTCTTTCTTTCCCCACTTTCCTGAGCCCAGACAGCCCAATCTGGGAGAGGGGAGGCCAAGGGTGGAGGGGTACCAAAACTATCCCAACCAAGGGTATTATGGGAGAAGGGACAGTTACCCTTCCCGTAATCAATGAAGGGTAGACCAGAGGACCCCGTACCAGCTAGAGCAAGGTGTCCCAACTGGAGCGCCAGGTCCAGAACTTGGCACAGGATCTGGGTCGCATGTTGAGGGTGCAGCAAAACCCTCCAATGAACATGGCGACCCAGAACTCCTCAAATCAAGGGTCTGGTGCTCCAGAACAATGACAGGGGAAGAACCCCAACAACCCACAGATTCCCAGGAAGGAGGCACAGAGAGAAGGGGGGTGTAAAGCCTTAGAGGAAGCTTCCTTCCCCACTTTTGGAAAGCCCCTGGAAGACCAGGAACCGGAACCAGAATCTCCTGCCCCCGAAAGTCTGCAACCTAAGGAACAGAGGGCGGGTAGGAGAAATAAAGATCCTAAAAAGGCCCATTTTGTGGAGGAAGTGCACATCTTCCAATTTGAAGGGGAGGGGTCCTCAGAGGATTCTGGGAAAAGGATATTCTCCTTCAGGGATGGGGGAACTCCTCCCAAAGAAAAATGTGTCCCAAGAGATCCTGATCAAGACTGGGTAGATATGGTGACCGAGTCAAAACCACCCATCATCAAACCCCAGAATGACCAGCAAGAAAATCCCCTTGTGCAAACCAATTCTGGTGACTGCCACCACAAGGGGGAGGGGGGGCACCCCAGAATCAGAATCAGGGGAGCCCAAAACTCCCCCTATATCCAATTGCCACCTTTTTCTTACAGGTTCCCAAGATCCCAAACAAAATCCTGCCCAAATCACCCCTTTGTCAGAATCCAAAGCAAATAAACTAACCCACCAATTGGACAAAAATGTGCATTATCTTTGCCCCCTTGAGGCGAAGGAGGGAAGATTTTATGCCCCGGTCCAAATACAGGGGCAATGTACAATTTTGTCACTGGTGGACACTGGATCCCAAGGCACCCTTCTGTCAAAAAGGCCCTTTGATCAGCTGAATACGGGAAGAGGGGAGAGATACCAAATCCCTCTCATCCCTCTTCCTGGACAACTTCAGAACTTCAATGGGGATGAAATTCCTGTCGAGGGGACTGCGGATTTAGACATTAACATTGGGCGACACAAGGTGAAGCACCCGGTCATAGTTGTGATTCCAGAGGGCACACCATGTTTACTGGGGAATGACATCCTTCGTAGATTGTATCCCCTCATAGATTGTGTAAACAAGGTCCTCTGGACCCAGACTAACCGACCAATAAAATTGAAACATAGTGTCAACCATGTAAGTTAAATGGCACATGCCACATGGTTGAACAAAAACCTGACCAAACTGAATTCCATTTCCAGAATAACCAAATTCCAGACGTAACAGTAATTGCAGTAGGACAACAAACTGGTGATGGGGAGTCCTCTCTATTTCTGAAAATCAACCTTCCTTCCAGTTTAAGGTGGCATTCCACACTGGAAGGGAACACTCTGAAATTCTATACAAATTCACAATCAGAAAATCCTACTCCTAAAGTCCAAAATGATGAGAAATCAGCTCAAAGCTTGGCTGATATTCAGAAAAATGGAGAGCAGTTGTTCATCCCTATTCAGTTAAATGAAGGGTAGGACTCTGTTCTCGCCCGAGTATGTGTGAACAATACTCGGGTGAGTAAGAACTTCATCAGCGAGGTCATGTTCTGCAAACTCCCAAAAGATCCAGCCATTCCCACATTTAAATTGGTAGACAAATGGGAAATGGACCTGGAAACACCCAATTCCAAACATCTCCTGCCTAGCAGGTGTATGCTCAAAGTTTCCATAGGCAACAAGAGCATAATCCATAATTGTTAGGTCGTGCAAGATGTCCCTGCTGCATTTTATTTAGGCAGTGACATTCTCAATCGCTTTGCCATTAGTTTGGACCTAATAGACTTCAAAGCCTGGCCCCGATTAGCGGGTAATCCCATGGACTTTGATGATCCAAACAAAGCATTTCATTTCGGTCAGCTCAACTACTGCCATATGCAGTTGAAATTCAGATTGGAGAGCAAGTCACCATCCCAGAACGGACCCAACAATTCTCACTGGAAGTAAAAATTAAAAGAGGACAGAAACTGAAAAATCCTGATGCCTCTGTTCATCTCAATGCTCATTTCCAACTGCAAGGGTTGGGGTAAACCCAACCCCCCTAGTCAATATAGAACACCAGACCATTCCAATAGTGGTGGATAACAGTGACCTGAAGAGTATCACTCTGGCGCAGGCACCATTATTGGAATTGCAGTTGATGACTGACATTTTTCCATAGATTTAGGTAACAAAATGTTAGGACCAATCCCCAAGGACTGTTTTGGCAGTGATGGGTACGATGACAAAATACCAGACAGGATCTTCACCTGGCATGGGGGAATTTCCTGGTGTACTCTTCCTGCCCATATGGTAAGGAAGATGTGACCTGTGACTTCAGGAGGGATAAGGTGATCTTTCAAGTCCATTAGGACTGCCTTCCCTACCTGAAGCCATCAGTCCAAGTTAGTAGTTTGACCAGGGTCTTCTCCACCCAGCTGGAGGAGGCCGCTGAGATAGCCAAACCAGAAGTCTTTCTGGGCTTCAGGCAGATGGTTGAAGAGAGAGTCAACCTATCTGATGCCTGTGAGACTCTGGAGCAGAAGCAAAAATTGAAACAAGTTTTCTTAGATTTTCAAATCTCTTTACGGTGGACTCATATGACTGTGGTCACACTGACATCCACACAACAAAAATTCCCACTGACCCTGGCATGACTCCAGTGTTTGTGAAGCAATATCGCTTGCCTCTCGCATCAATGGAGTCCCTTACTGAAATAATTAAGAACCTTGAGTCCCGTGGGATAATTCGTCCAGTCCACAGCACCTTCAATAATCTGGTGCTGGGGATTTTGAAACCAAACGGCCAGTGGAGACTTTGTGCTGACCTAAGGGAGCTCAACAAACGGGTCCATACTTCCCGATGGCAGCTTCCCTACATTGACCAAGGGTTGGCCCAGATCCAGGGGTCAAAGGTATACACTGCCATTGACCTGACCAATGGGTACTGGCCTGTACCTGTCAGTATGGAGGACCAATACAAGCTGGCCTTTACCTTTGGGGGGCAGCAGTACACTTGGACCCGGACTCCATTTGGATACATCAACTCCGGCAATTAATTTAACATCTTTGTACATAAGGCTATGCCCGACTTGGGTGAAAGGGGTAACCTAGCCTAGGTAGATGATGTTTGAATCAAAAGCTCAACTGTGGAGGAACACATAGCAGAGATCCGTTAAGTTCTGACACAGTTGAGGGCTGCCTGATCAAAACTCTCTTTCCAAAAGGCACAGTGGTGCAGGACCCGTGTACATTTCTTGGGGCATGACATAACTCCTGAGGGTCTCTGTCCCCAGGAAAAGAAATTAGAAGCACTCCAGAAAATAAAAGACCCCACAACGTTGCGGGAACTAAGGAGCCTCCTTGCACTAACTCATTACAGCAGAAAGTTCATTGAGGACTACACAGAGATCACAAGACCCCTGATCCATCTTTTGAGGCAGTAAGACAACTCAAAAGAAGCCTCTCACAAGAACCTTGCCTAGTTTACCCTGTCAAAAACAAGGAGTTCTTCTTGGAGACAGGGTTCTCAAATACATGCTTGACTGCAGTATTATATAAAAAGCATGACAAGGTCAATAAAGTAATCTCCTATGCGAGTAAGACTTTATCCTCTGTGGAGGAAAAATTCAACGATTGTGAGAAGGCACTCCTGGCAACGGTGCGGGCATTGAAGAATTACCACCCGTTTATCCAGGGGGAGCACATCATAGTGGAGACTCCACACCAACCTTTGCAATATCTTCAAAGTGACTGAATCCGGGCTGGAAATGTGAGTAATTCCCAAATTAGTTCCTGGATTCTGTGAATGCAAGGCTTTCTTGCGGAGGTCAGACATGGCCAAAACAAGAAGAGTCCCCTTGCGCTAGGTCTGGCTGACTTGCATGATTGTGTCAGAGAAACTGTCTCGAGGACGAAAGTCTTAAAATCAAGGTCAACATGGAGGCATACCTTAATTCCCCACACAAAGTCTATGATGAAGACAAGTGTGAGGGAATGCCCAATGTTTATGTGGATGGGTGCTCCTACCATGTTGACATCAACGGGGAAAAGGAACTTTTGGCCGGCATGCGGAATGCATGGGTGAATGATGCCCCAGAACCCTCAGCTGGGTACAGAATCGATCCCCAAAGTAGTCAAGTGGCAGAGCTGATGGCTGTGCATCAAGCCATCCTCACTGCCGTCCAACACCAACTCCACAAACTGGTCATAATCACTGATTCAGATTATGTGCGGAATGGGTTTGTGGAGCACCTGGTTAACTGGAAAACCAGAGGCATGCTATTTGCTAATAATAAACCATTAAAATATGGAAAATTAATACAAAATATTGATGATCTGGTCACCTCGAATGGGATGGCCATCTACTGGAAAAACATTAAGGGTCATTCTAAAGTAGAGGGACCAGACAAAACTGGAAATTACCTTGCTGATCACCTTGTCGAAACCGGAGCCATCCAAGGGGATCTACTTGAGATCGAGTCCCTGTTGGGGGAAATCCAGGTCACTGCTATCACTAGGTCCCAGACAAATGCTCACAATGAACTCTGAACCGCACAATGGAGTAAGGAGACCACAGATGCTGATTTGATTACGGCTCAAAAAGGGGATCCAATAATTGGTAAGTTTTATCAACACATTGAGCACACTGAGAACTTTCCCCTGATGGATACCAATTATGTTGGGAAAGAGGACCTCAGATGTTGATGAAATGTCCAAAAATGTTCCGAATCCAAGACGGTTTGTTGGTGAGGATGTGAAAACAAAATCAAAATATTGAGGCTGAGTACCCCAAAAGGAAATACACAGAACATACAAAGTACTTTATTTTATACTGAATCCAGTTACGAAGAACAGAGCAAAAATCAGATAGCTATTGGCCCTCAGTGTAACACAACAAACTCCAGCGTGGTTCAGTGTGTTCAGTGAGAGACGCTGTACATTAGAATGCATTGGTTTTTTATTCTCTTTGTGAGCACGATGTCCAGCCCCACTTCGGGTTAATATTCCGCTAATACATCACGGATCTAGGGTTCATGCCAAATCTTGCACATCCGCATATAACTGGTCTGCTTTTAATACATATATCAACAAGCCTATACGGCAACCGTGTATCCTGGGATTTCCCATGCAGGTCTTCTCAAACATTAATACAATGTAGTTAAACAAGTGTTCCACATTCAGTATTTGAATACATTGTTCTTAACATATGCTCGCGGATTAGTTTTATTACACGAGTAATCCTTTACACACAGGTCAACAAAGGACAAGGTCTCAGTTCACGACCTCAACAAGTGGCCTGCAGGCAAGTTACATATTAGCTACATACAGGGGTGAAGACGGCCATGTTGTATTTTGGAATGACATCGTCCACCATTTTTACTCACAGGGTGACTTTACAAAGCAAATCTAAAATGGCAGATTGACTTAAAATGGCAGCTTACATTGATTCTAAGGGCCGGACCTTGCAACACGGATTTCTTCTCAAGCGACTTATAAGCAGCTTGTTGCAGGCCAATATACATATATTTACTGCGATAGGAGGCACGATATAATTTCTCATTTGACAAACCCTCCTTTTGGCCTATGCCAAGTGCTAAAATTACTTTGATTCTCCTTGCAAATAACTCCATGCATCATCGTCCATGCACCCGGAATCGCTGTCAGAAATATCTATTGCCATTAGGTCATTCGCTAAAATTTCTTTCAACACATATTCTTTGGAAGTTTTATCTGGGGCATACACTTTATGTCCTATCGTACCTATCGCTTGTGCATAACATCCCCCTGGCATCGAACATATACTAGGTAGACACTGAATACAGCAACAAAGAAACAACAGGATTCGCAAAATAATCAGCAAGACCGAAAGTACCTTCCAGCCCCAAGATCACAAGAAGTCTCAGAACCAAGCGCTAAAATCCCAGTTTCCCTCGGGAACATGCACTTCTGAACTAAGGACGTGCAGATTCTGTATTGCCTTGAAGATGGTAGGGGAGGAATCTGGTACGAAAACACAGCAAGCGGACCCCACTAATTTACACACTTCACCACGTTCAGCCAGAATGACATCTAATGCCATCCAGTTTTGAAGTGCTACTAGTCTTATTCCCTTCTGTTCTAATGTCATATTATAGAGTATGTCCGTGGTCCGGTTGATGGTTTTCTCCAGTACTCTCGCTACCTTTCTGATATCTTCGGAATTTGCTATCTGCCCCAAAATGGCACAACTGATTTTGCTATATCTCCCAAGATGTGTGCTGGGGTGTCACCATTCTCGTCGCACCGTGGATGAGCCTTTGAAACTTCTCTTGTACTAGCTATAAACACCCCAGGTAACAGGATCCCTAAATAACAGGTTCCCTGCCAATCCCTGGGCAACCATGGGAATGCTACATTACCACAGATAAAGTAGACAGGTTCGCCTACATACAAAGGTCTGTTTTCCCCAGCCAAATTTGCAACGTTGGCACAACCTAGAAAATCTCACATTGACTGAGTTCCATTCCTCTGTATGCAAAAAGAAACTGACTCAGGGCTATGATTAACAGTGTAAGAAGGAGGCATGGCATCCGTATTGCCTATCGGAGCCATCTTAAAGGAAATCAAAGATTGGAAAGGACGAGACAGTCTATCAAAAGGCCTAATAGAAGCAACATTAGATTTACTCCTGTTTGCAAAAAGCGAGCATCCCAGGGGAGTCAAAACACGTTTCTCAAAACTATTCAAATTGGTGCCATCAAAGTTCCCTGAAATGCTATCATTCCAACGGCCAAAGAACAGTACTCTAAGAGAAGCATAGCAAGCAGTTGTCAAAGATGAAGGATGAATATACTAACCTAGCCCATTATCCCCGTGTTGCGGTAAATGTGAGCAGACCCAACAGTTAGACTTATTAAAAATGGCATGCGTAGCAATCATGATAAGTAGTAGAGTATTATTGTGGTACCTTTGTCTATGCTGAGAGTCCCTAGGGGACAGAAGATGCAAATGTACAAAGGGAGTAGGAACAGCAGGTACATTTTCAGTGGGCAACAAGGATTCTAAAGAATGCATTTCCTCAAGGTACCACAATCCTAAGGCAGTGACTATTATAAAAACACAGCAATACGTTTTCAGAGCCCAGGCATATTGTTCATTGTCCCGTTTGGTCACCCCCTCATTTACAAGTCCCATACAAGTGGTAGCGGTAGCAGGCATTGTTGTCTTCACACGGATACCCCCAATGTTCGTTGCTGGTTACCTCCCAGCCACGCAACTTCTTAGTCCTTCCACAACCATAGCCAACAGAAGCCCCTTTCTCAAATTTGGGCAAAAACAAACCCTTGATGATCCTTTTCTTCTTCGAAGGCACAGCCGAACCGTGCCGTAAGTCTATCAGATGCACAGCAAAACCGTGCCGTAAGTCTATTTTCTTGTACGCAGATTTTACCTTACTTTTCCCGGTACTGATTGATCCGGAAACAATGTGTCGTCACTTCCCGTCGAAAGCAACATATCAGAGACAAGTGAAGATGGCGAATTTGAAACAGCAGTTTCCGGATGCAATACTTTTGGAGAGTGTAGAGACAAAATGGCAGCTTCACCAAGCCTCACAGGCTCAGAGAGATTCTCAACACACTCTCAGAGCTATTTACTGCTTTGGGATCATTGGTTGCAGCATTAGCGAGGGGTTCTGTTTATTCTGTAACATGTGGCACTGGTTGAGGAGGTTTCTTAAAGTGTGACGCGTGGATACAGTTCTTTCTTCCAGAGACCCGCACCACTGTTTGGGTGACCAACAGGATCTGGAACGGGCCACGCCAGCGAGGCGCAAGGCAGGAAGAGCGCTCAAATGCCTTGATGAGCACCCAACTTCCAGGCCATATACTGTGGCCCGGGCCCTCGTATTGCACAGGTAAAGCTTCTCGTACTTGGTGATAAATCAAATCCAGGTTTTTAGTCAACTGGCTGCAATAATCTGAAAGTAATTCATTTTTAACATTTCTCAATGAATTGCATTTAGGAAGGTTCCAGATATTGGCAGGTCTCCCCATTACCACCTCAAATGGAGAGAGCCCAGTCTTAGTTTGAGGGGTTGTACGCATGGATAATAACACGATCGGTAAGGCGTCGGGCCATTTTAGTTTGGTGCCAGCACACGTCTTAGCGAGCTTGTTCTTGATGATACCATTGTGTCTTACTACTAGTCCGGCGCTCTGAGCATGTCTGGTTGAATGGAATCGTTTGTCGATCTGTAATGCCGCACATATCTGCAGAATTACAGCAGCGACAAAATGTGGACCATTGTCCGACCAGATAACTCTTGGTAGCCCAAACTGTGGGAAGTACTCCTTTAACATGGTTTTCGAAGTAGTCATGGCTGTAGCATCTTTGACCGGGAAAGCCTCAACCCATTTACTAAAAGCACAGATGACCACCAGCACATATTTTTTATTATCACATCGTTCCATTTCAATAAAGTCAAAGTGGATAACTTCAAAGGGGACAGAGGGTTTCCCAAAACTTCCCCTTGGAGTTACTGTCCCCTTTCCCACATTGTGTTGTAGGCAAATCATGCAAACCTGGATGTAGCGCTGGGCAATTTTCGAAATTTTGTCATTTGCCCAAACTTTCTCTAACATCTTTGTCATTTTCTGGGCACATACATGCGTAGGACCATGGGTCATGATGACCATCATCATTATATACGCATCAGGGAGTAGCCATTTCCCTTCAACTATGTCCACCCAACACCCGTCATCATCAAGTTTCCCCAAGCCTTTAGCCTACCTCTTGGATTCTTCTAACGTGGCATCAGCTTGGATATCCCGTACAGACCCAACACCCTCATCCATTGCATAAGCATTTACAGTCTCCCTTGAAACATACATCTCCGTAAGGGGATCAGTAGCAGTTTGTCTAGCTATCTGATCAGCAAAAGCATTCCCTTTCCCTATGTCATCTGTAATCTTTCGATATGCTGCACATTTCATAACTGCTAACTGAGTAGGGAGTGCAAGCGCTGAGAGTCGTTGTACTATTAGGGAGCCATGTTGGATTTTAGTGCCATGTGAAGTTAGGAACACTCTCTCTGACCAAAGTCTCCCAAAGTTGTGAACCACCCCAAAGGCATACTGACTATCAGTATATATGTTTACTGCAAGCCCTTCGGAAAGTTCACAAGCGCGGGTCAATGCTATAATCTCTGCGGCCTGCGCAGAGTTATGTGTAATTCTCTTGGTTTCCACGACCGTGCTTAATGTGGTGATTGCATAAGCAGCTGTGGATGTACCATCTGGAAGTTTGAAACAGGAGCCATCATAGAACAGCTCTCCTTGCGGATTATCCAAAGGAGTGTCTTTCAAATGAATTCTACCCTTTGTTTCTTGCTCGGTAGTATACAGACAGTCATGTGACTCTTCATCACCGAAAGTAGTATCTTGAGGAAAAGGTAGGAGTTCAGCCGGATTAAGAACACAACACCTCTTAATTTGAATGTGAGGAGCAAACAAGATCAATTCATATCTTGTCAACCGTGCAGAAGTGAGGTGTTGCGTTTGGGTTCAGTTCAGTAGAACATCTACAGAGTAAGGCACCATCAGGGTTAGATCATGGCCTAGGACCATTCCCTCACTCTGTTTTGCAGACGCAGCAGCAGCAGCGACAGCTCGCAAACATCCTGGCAAAGCACATGCTACAGGATCAAGGGCGGAAGAAAAGTAACCGCACAGCCTATTTTTCTCCCCATGTTCCACGTTAATACAGCCAAAACACATCCATCACATTCATGCACAAACAACACAAAGGCCTTTTCATAGTTTGGTGTGCCCAAAACTGGTGCAGAGCATAATGCAGTCTTAAGCAAGTCAAATGATTGCTGGTGTTCCGCGTTCCACGGCAATGGTGAGGAAATGCACTTCTTTGTCAAAGCCAACATCGGTTTGATCACTAGTGAAACATTTGGGATCCACAACCTACACTAAGAAGCCATACCTATCAAGGCTCTAACTTCCTTCTGTGTATTTGGGACCGACATGCCAGGAATGTGTTTTATTCTTTCAGGTGTCAATCTTCTTCCCTCCTTTGACAGGAGATAGCCTAAATAGGCGACCTCCTGGCAACAATATTGAACCTTTTTAAGCAAAGCTTTGTGATCATGCTTAGCTAGATGGATAAGCAATAACACAGTGCCCTCCTTACAGGCGCTCTCAGAGTCAGCAGCTAAAAGCAAGTCATCAACATACTGAAGCAATGTACAAGTAGAGGGCAATTCAACGGTATCAAGTTGTTCTTTCAAAGCCCTACTATAGATGCTAGGACTCTCTGTGTACCGTTGAGGTGCACGAGTAAATGTGAACGAGCGTACCCCTAAGGTGAACACGAACAAGTGTCTATTATCCTTGTGTATAGGAATACTAAAGAAAGCATTCTTTAGATCCGCAACACTAAAGTAAGTAGCTGTAGCTGGAATCATGGTTAAGATTGTCGTCACATCAGGCACAATTGGAAATTGTGGAGCGACGACTTTATTAATGGCACGTAAATCAATTATGAAATGGAATGGAATTGCATTTTCGCCTTTCTTGTACACGGGTAAAATCAGACTATTACACAAACTTCCTGAAATTTCTTCAATCACCCCGCGATGCACAAAATCGGAAACAATGCATTTCAAAGCTTGCTCGCCCTCAACTGAAATCTTATACTGGGGAATGAGTGGCAGTTCAATTCCATGTTTCAAAACTATCTTAACAGGTTCAATCTGTAAAACACTGACAGCATTGTCGTCAACAGTCCATAAGCTCTATGGTACATTAATGAATTCTGGCGGCAAAGGTCTAGTCAAGAATTGCGAGACAGAAAATTGCTGTGGTGAAATCGTCAAGCGCACTCCATCAGAAGAACAATACATCACTGCATTTAATTCTTTTAACAGATTGAATCTCCACAATTCATAGTCAACAGAAATGGACAGTGGTCCTTAAAGGGACCCAAAAGAATGGGTAACAGCGAAGAATCCAGACAAACAACTGGTGTGCCGGAAAACGCTACAGAAACATTGGTTTGCCCTGACAGTGGAATGTTTGGAACCTGTGAATGATCAATGGAACACTTCTGTGCTCCAGTGTCTATCAAAAACTGATTTTTCCTATTTCCCACCAACATTTCAACTTAGGGACCTTTCTAATTGACGGCAATAGGTGTAGGTTCCAAACCCTGCTTCGGGCAATCCTAACGAAACAGAATGTCAGCAAAAGGAAGCTCTTCAGATGAATATGCAGCGGAAGGATGATCAAATATGTTCCTGGTGTCCACACTCGAAATCTGATTATCCTGTGAAAAAGGTAGCTGAGGATCCTGTGTAAACTGACCTCTACCAGGGCCCCCTACACCTGGGCGACCTCTGGATCGTCTACCCATATTCCCGAATGTGTTATTCGACCTTTGTCAGAGGACAGGGCATTGTGCACACCAATGACCCTCTTGACAATAGGCACACTGGTTAATGTTCACAGTACCCAAGGGCACATTCCCTTGTGGGACATACTGACCTCTAATCTGAGAACTACCCCCTCTGGGGCCTCTAACAATTTGCTGTAATAGCACTTTAGTCTTCAAATCTCCTTTTTGTTTTTCAACTCTACCTTTTTCATTATTGACACGGTTCTCATAGTACTGAGCCATGTGCAGTACTTCTGATTGCGATTTCGCCTGCCAAGCGTTCTCAGAAGACATAAATTGTGACTGGATGTCAGGCAGCAATCCACGCACAAATTTGTCCACAAATAACCTTTTGCCAGACTCTGTGACTAGGTCTTGTCCACTGAAATCCGAGAATACCTGTTCGAACTGATTAAAGAACTCGGTAGCACCCTCAGACGTTCCTTGGACACAGGCCGTAAGTTTGTCCCAAATAATTATTTTCTCCGGAATTATAGTTTTCAATTTTGCAATGATTCTATCAGGCAAAGTTAATATTACCTGAGGCTGTCTTTCAACAGCTGGCCTTTCTCCATCGAGTCTAGTTATATTCACCCATGTATCTCCCAACCCTGGTACGTCGTCTATAGTTCTAACTTGTTTCCACAAATCTACGGGCAGGAGTAAAGGGAATAACAAATCAATATCACCTAAGGTGAACACTGAGGATTGCAAGACGGACTCTATTTTTTTATAGAATCCTATCGGATTTTTCCTAATATCAGGAATAGATTGCCTAATAGTATTCACTTCCTGTCTCAAGAACGGGACGTGAACGAACTGTGATACATAATGTGCAGGAATGTCCACAGCGACTATACCCCGTGCAGCATCGGCCGCAATATCAACCTTTGGGACAAATGTCAGAGGAACCTCTCTCATAGGCAACAGAGAAGTAGGTGGCTCCGAACGCTTACTAAGCAGCAGAGCTTAATCGAGCGCTAAAGCAGCCAAAGAAGTGTCAAGTGAAAAAGCTCTCTTGTAAATACTCAATAACTCTTTAGGACAACTAATCTTTCTTTTTACACAATCATCCTGCAGGTACTCTATCATTACCTGTATCACTTTCCTCTGCATTTCTGGCTTATACTGACTATATGTGTCATATACTTCAATTGGAGTTATCGACACATCTGAACTCCATCTAAGCGCATCCTTCGTACAAATTCGTGCTTCCTCAGATATCGATTTACGACAAGGAAGGAACCATTTCTGCACATACATACTTTCCCCCTCGTCATCCTCATTGTGCAACTTTTCTAACTCCTTCCTATACCCAAATAACCTCTCGACATGCTCATTTACTTTCTCCACAGTGTCTCTAGAACACGCTAAAGTATTTAGATCTCTTAACCCTTGCGGGAGATCTGTATTATTTAATTTTCCTCACATTACACATAAATGAATCCCTAAACCTTCAATACAAACATTTTTCTCAGGAAAATTATCCATATTACAAAGTGTGGCAAAAACATTAGCTTGATCATCCCTCTCCATACAATGCTTAGCCCATGCAATCAAATCACGTTTCTTCTCTGGTGGTACAGTATTGCGAGAGACAACCTACGACCCTGCACCTCGATCGACTATAAGCGGCTCAGGACCACTTGGAAGAGAGTGAGTAGGCAAATTCAATGGAGGTACTGTAACTGGTGCGATAAGAAGAGGTGGAGGAGCTGGAGGGAAGGGCACATTAGGAGGAACAGGAACAACAGGAACAACAGCAGGAGGAGCAGGAATAGCAGGAGGAAGAGGCAAAGCAGCAGGGAGAGGAACATACAGAGGTCGCGCAGAGGCACCAGGCCTTCGTTCATTTAACAATTTGTCTATGAATTCATCGGAAGCATGGAGGTCTTTGGAAGGATAGATTTTCTGAATTGCAAGAGAGAAAGCCCATATTCCTAGTCGATTCAGAATGTTTATCTTGGTCATACAATAATGCTTTTTTGGCGTTCGTCTTATGACAGCGCGCGTGTTTTTCTCTACTTTTAAGTTATTGCAACGCTTCTTTTTTCCAATTCTGCAAAACATCAAATGCTGCAGGTCTAGCCTTTTTCTTTAATAGAATTGACTCTAAATACTCAATACGAGGGATTTCCAAACTACCATTGATTGGCCACTGAGGTTCGGAGGCATGTCTGGTTTGTCTGTGCGAAATGTCATTAAATACTATACTTCCAATGCCATGCTTACAGTACATAGTACATGCCGGCGACCCCTCCTGTGGTGCAGGATGGCTAAATTCCAAAGATTGTCTATCGCTGCGGAACAACGCCCTGAAGCAGGTAGACAATTTCAGAGGCATATCAAATTATTGGTGTTACCTGGTCAATAATTGTGTCTGCAGATACAATGCGCCAAATTCAAATTATCAGGGTTGAATTAAGAGTCGGGTCACGACTCACCTGAACAAACCTAAGGAGGTCCGATCGGATTTCAAAGAATCTTACCTAACTAATCTTACCTCGTGTATGGTGATTTCGGCAAATCTGCCCGCCTCGATAAGTGGACCCTCGTCAAGATGCCGTCTCAGACCACAAGCTAATCACCCAGGAATCGGGTCATGCAGCGCTGCTGAGGTGTCGCGTCTCGTTCAGTGGTGCCCCTTATTGTCACACTGTCCGATCCCGGTCCTATAGCCTGCGTCAACCTTCAACAATCCGGCATCAATCTTGAGGGTCCCTATTCAGGCGCCAACTGTGAAAACAAAATCAAAATATCGAGGCTGAGTACCCCAAAAGGAAATACACTGAACACGGGTTACAAAGGAACATACAAAGTACTTTATTTTATACTGAATCCATTTACGAAGAACAGAGCAAAAATCAGATAGCTATCGGCCCTCAGTGCAACACAACAAACTCCAGCGTGGTTCAGTGTGTTTAGTGAGAGATGCTTTACATTAGAATGCATTGGTTTTTTATACTCTTTGTGAGCACAATGTCCAGCCCCACTTCGGGTTAATATTCCGCTAATACATCACCGATCTAGGGTTCATGCCAAGTCTCACACATCTGCATATAACTGGTTTGCTTTTAATACATATATCAACAAGCCTATACGGCAACCGTGCATTCTGGGATTTCCCATGCAGGTCTTCTCAAACATTAATACAATGTAGTTAAACAAGTGTTCCACGTTCAGTATTTGAATACATTGTTCTTAACATGTGCTCGCGGATTAGTTTTATTACACGAGTAATCCTTTACATAGGTCAACTAAGGACAAGGTCTCAGTTCACGACCCCAACAAGTGGCCTGCAGGCAAATTACATATTAGCTACATACAGAGGTCAAGACGGCCATGTTGTATATTGGAATGACATCGTCCACCATTTTAACTCACAGGGTGACTTTACAAAGCAAACCTAAAATGGCAGATTGACCTAAAATGACGACTTATATTGATTCTAAGGTCAGGCCCTTGCAACATGGATTTCTTGGGAAAGCGACTTATAAGCAGCTTGACATAGGCCAATATACATATATTTATTGCGCTAGGAGGCACAATATAATTTTTCTTTTGACAAGGAGATCCATAACTGGCCATGACCAGTGGGTGGTCCCTAACTCATTCTGAAGCCTGATGCTAACTCACGCCCATGATACGGTCACAACCGGTCATCAGGGGTTTCATACAAGATTAGAAATCTTGCGAGAGGTTCCATACTGGCCACACATGGGGCAGGACCTCAACCAATAACTCAAGGGGTGTCTTGTATGTGCACAATTTCAGCCAACATCACTCACACATCGAGCTCCCCTCCAAAAGAGGGGGCTGACACTGCCTTGGTCCGATTTGCAAGCCGATTTTTATCGGGCCCATGATTCGCTCCTCTAGGGGGAACAAGTACATGTTGACTGTAACATGCTTGTTCACTAAATGGGTGGAATGTCTCCCTGCCCCAAATTGCAAGGCAGAAACAGCAACTGGCCTGATGATCAATTACATCTCCTCGCTTTTTGGACTACCCCAAAGGAGTCAGACCGAGGTAACCACTTCAGCAGTGAAGTGATGACAAAGATGAGGGAGACACTTGGGGTAAAAAGGAAACTACACATTACCTACCGGAAGTCCTCTAGTGGTGGAGTTAAGAGGTACAATACAACTATTGTGAGCATATTAAAAATGTTTGTGGCAGATTGTGGGCCAAGTTGGGGCATTCGATTACCCCTTGTCCTGATGGCCATCAGATCTACCCCTTCTTCTGCAATAAACATTTCTCCATTTGAGATGATGACTGGACGAAGGATGATGCTACCCCATCATCTGCTCTACAGAACCCAAGAGCAGACCTTGATAAATGCGTCCACAACTCATGACTATGTTGAGAATTTGAGAAAACACCTTCAACATGCTTTTGCCTATGCTCAGCGGAATCTAGAAAGATCTGCAGACAGTATGAAGACCCACTATGATCTCAAGACAACTAAAAAGGAATATCAAGTAGGAGGCCGGGTCTACTTGTACAATTTCCAAAGGAACCAAGCCAAAGAGCACAAATTCCTTCCAACTTGGCGAGGTCCTTTTGAAATTGTGGACAGAATCTAACCAGTTGCCTACAGAATCCGAATCCCCAAGGGCAGTTTGGCAGAAGGGGAAGACAAGTGGGTCGACATAAACCAGCTGAAGAGTTGCCATCCCAGGCATACTTTGCGGCAAATAGAGGAGCCAACCGGAAACCCAGAGGGGGAAAATCCAGAAACATAAAATAATCACTAAATGTTCACTGTGTATGTGCAAGAAGAGCGTCAAAACCATTAGTAAACATAGATGGGGAATATTCCCAATTATAACTAATGCAAGTGTCTAACCATGTTATGTTCTATCTTTTAGCATCTGGACTAAGAATGGTCCAAAGGATTACCAGGGAGGACCACTCGGGGACCGGGAGGAAAGATCCAAGGAGCCCGGAGTGCTGCTCCATACTCCTGACCAGAACCAGCAATACTCCTGACCAGAACCCGTGAGGAGAGCGGGTCGCCTCCAGCACTGACGGGAGAAGTGACTGAAGTTCTCCACACCGACAGAAAAAGAAGATCTCAATCTACCGACTTCCCCTTGATGGGAGGTCAAAACCAAGTCAGGAGGGGGGGCTCTGTGGGATGTATTGACCCACTCCGCTATGCTATGCGGTATCACCCTGCCAGTTATGGGGAAAGAAATAGCAACAATGGCGGCAAAACCCTTTTGTGCGCCAAAAACATACAAAAACCTACAAAAACCATGTGCTTCAGAACACAAAAAGAGGGATCTGGAACCTGACACCCATGGTGCATGTGCGGTGGAATAGAGCACACCCTGCAAAAATGTGCCAGTGGGCTCCATGGCCAGTAAACAGAGTGCAGAGTGAGAAGCAGCACTTTGCAAGTGAAACCCCAAAATGTGCCTACAAATGACATTTGCTTTGTTGTCAAAAACCCCAAAATGCCCATAACACAACACTTTTCAACATTCACAATCTGGCCTGGTGCTAAAATGCATTTATCTAATGAAGTATTGTAAACATACAAAGTCCTAATGTGAAGAGCAAAACATTCTTCAGACAAACTGGATTGCCAACATCTGGGTGATGTACCCGGGGCTACCTGAATGACAGCTGTCAGATGAGTTACTGATGAAACTTTAAAAATACCTAAAACTAAAAGTCTGCTGGATTAGCAAACATAAAAAGGATTGTTGCCAAAAAGGAATACAGATTTTAGTTGTGTTTTTGATCACACAGATTTTAACGCTAAGAAAGTAATGTTTTATGTTTGATGCAATACATTTGGTTTTGCTGGATTTAATAAGTTAATTAGCCTGGCTGAGCTATAATAACTGGAAAAGCAGTTTTCTACCAGAAGGAGGGCCTTCCTCTTAGCAGAAACTCACGAGAGGTGTTAATTGCTGGTTAGCCCAGACTTTTGTCTATGGAAAGAGAAGGAACAATGACAGAGCTTCAGCCCAGGAAACTGGAGGTGTGAAGGTGGTCGTAAATGCCTCTTGGAAGGAACAAACAAGGAGGGGGCTGCCCCTGGACTGCAGAGAGACAAAAAGGGGTGGACCATCTGTTGCTAAACATGAACAAAGAACAATTCTTAAAAGATTTATAACTTGTCATCAAAAGGGTGAAAAATATAAAAAGGACAGATTTGTTAATTTAATTTTTGGCTGCACGTGTGAAGAGGCGGTAGAATTGGGTGACATGTTCTGGACAGGAGTGGCAATATATTTGGTTTTATGCAAAATGTATTAATGTTGGAAATGTGAAATGTATTCGCACATCCCTATGTTACATGTGCACTTTTGTGGAAAGTTGCATAAAATTTGGAAATTGTGTTCATAGCAAAAAGGGCAAAATTCTGTAGAAAGTTGAGACAAGATCCCACCGCTGCGGGGTTTTGAGCAATAGCTGCTACATAAAATATGGCATCCTTGTGTGTGATTTGTATAAAGGTGACCAATGTAGAAATGTACATTTAGTATCAAATCCGATTTTGAGATCAGTGGCTAAAGGGAAGTTTCTAAAGATTGTAAAGCAAACCATAAAATCTGACATCATCCGGCCTTAATCCATTCACTCAAATTGCAAGGCTGAGATGAAGTCTGGTCCTAGCCCAGCTCACAGGGGCAAGCTTAGCTAAGCCGGCCCATACACCCCCTTTGTGATGTCATTTTTAAGCATAAATATAGACAGCTTACAACACATAAGGACACACAGATCCACTCACTTTACAGACTCTTGCCAGCAATAGAGAACTATTGATTCCCAGCAAGGCCCTAATCCTCAAATTTATTCTCTCTATCCTTTGAAGCGATTGGTGGTGTGAGAAGGTCCGTTTGAAACAGTATCCTGAAATCCTCTGGCTTGCCACCACTAGGCTTGCCTGAGGATCTCGCCAGCCAGCTGATTCAAATACCCACAGACTAGGAGGACCGATCCTGTGCCAATCCGGCGCCGGACGAGCCAATCCAGTACCGTGCCTTATGTGCTGTCTTTCCTAGACTAGACCCAATCCAATGACCAGAGCTGACGGTCCCATTTAAAAACATATTCTGTGATTATTAATAGGAAGAACTGTGGCCCATAGTATATTTACTTTGCCTTATCCCTATCTCAAACCCATCCTATCTTTCATTCAGAACCAGTATTGTTTATTTATTTATTATTTATTTATTCGCATTTGTTGAGTGCACAGCAGACCGAAGACATTGTGGCACTAGTTACAGTGTTGCTTATACTTAGTTACATACAGTTCATGTCTGTACAGTTACATTGGACGAAATATACTTTTTTTACAGATATGCAAGAGCAGCAGGAGCACCTAAGAACGGGGTTATTTGAATAGGGCAGTTTTGAGTTTTTTCGGAAGGAGAAGAGAGATGCATCAGCTCTGAGGTCAGTAGGTAGGGAATTCGAGAGTTTAGGTGCGAGGAAGGGGAAGCCTATGCCTCCTGCTTTAGTTCTGTTGATGCAAGGTATTGCTAGCTGATTCATGTATTGTGCTCTTCTCGGTCTCATGGATTGATATATACCTATCGTGTCAGATAAATAAGAGGGAGCTGTATGGTTGATGCATTTATGGGAGAGCCAATGAGCTGCCTTTCTGGCTTGTGTGATGTGTTCTCTTTTTGGTATAGTGAGGGCTGCTCTGAGAGAGTTGTTTTGGGTTGTTTGGAGCCTAGATACGTTTTTTTTGGAGGTGCCAGCTAGGAGCGCATTACAATAGTCTAGTTTGGCTCCTATAGTTGCTTGGGCGATGGAGAGGCAGTTATCCTTGGTTAGGAATGGTTTTATTGCGTTAATGAGTTTAGTACTCAGTGCTGAGGCCGAGACTATGGTGCTGACTTGTTTGTCCATGGATAGCGTGGCGTCTATGTGAACCCCCAGTGTTTTGACTGAGGATAGGACTGGGATGATACAATTGTCTATGTTGAAATTGATGTTGAGTGGGTTGAGGTTGGAGAGGGTGGATATCTGTCCTAGAATGAGGATTTCGGTCTTGTCCCCGTTCAAGCAGAGGCCGTTAGTAGCCATCCAAGCTTGTATGGTAGAGTAGATTTGCTGTAGGGTAGAGGCATCTTGGTGATAATTCCCCATCAGGGGGAGGAGAACCTGCGTGTTGTCGGCGTAATTTGTGTAGGTGATCCCCAGCGCGTCTAGTTTATCAAATAGTGGCTTGGTAAAAAGATTATAGAGCGTGGGGGCAGTACAGGAACCTTGTGTCACACCACAGTGGATGATGGAGGGTGCTGCATGTGCTGTGTTAGAGAACACTTTTATAGCTCTACCCTCTAAGAATGATGTTACCCAGGATGCTGCATCATTTGAGAAGTGTGCAGCGTGTGTTAGATGACTGGTAAGTGTAGTGTGGTCTACCAGATCAAACGCAGCTGAAATGTCAAGGAGAAGGAGGAGAGCGGGCTTGCCTTTGTCTAGGATGTTGGTAAGTTTGTTTTTTAAGTCTAGAAGTGTGGTTTCACTGCCATGTCCCTTGTGGAACCCAGATTGTCTTTTTACTAGGATTGCGTTCGATTCAAAGTATAGTTGAATCTGTTTGTGGGCGGCCTTGTCAAGTAGTTTCAGGAGGAATGGGACTGTGGTTATGGGAACGTATTTGTTAGGGTTAGCAGGGTCTAGCGTCAGTTTTTTTAAGAGAGTGCGTACTAAGGCCTCTTTAAGGCTGTCTGGGACTATGCCCATTTTGAAGGATGCGTTGATGAAAGCAGTGAGAAGAGGGGCGAGTGGTTCTGCTCAATCTTTTTAGGGGGGCATACATCACCCTTGCATTGTGAGGGTTTGAGGTGTCTGAGGATGTCAGTGACCTCGGCTTCAGAGATTTCGGTAAATTCAAATTTGGGCTTGTTTCTTACTTTTACATTAGGTATTATCTGTGCATGTGCACTTTTCTTTGGTAAGGTATTGAAGTGGTGGGATATTTTGTTTTGGAGGAGGTTTATTTTTGTAAGCATGGCTGATTGAATGCCTGTACAACATGCCTCGTCTTTGACGATCTCATCAGGGCATGTAGGTGGTACAGTTAGTTCTTTGAATATATTGAAAAGTTCTTTAGAGTGGGAGTTGGTATTGGAGATGCGGTGGTTGTAAGCTTCAGATTTAGCAAGGAAGATTGCGTCTTTGTATTTTTTTGCTATGGATTTGAAGTAGCTTTTGTGGTATCGCAGGGGTTAAACTGCCAATTTTTGACCGGTAATCGTTTGTCTTTGCGCAAAGTCTTGAGTTCCTCTGTGAACCAGGAATTGGACTGGAAGGATTTTTTTTTTGTTTTCCAATGGGGCAACAGTGTTGACAGCCATTGTGATGGTGTCTTTGAATATTTCTGCGAGGATGTTGGGGTCAGCGGAGAATGGGGGCGCTAGGCATGGCAGATTGAGGAGTGCACTGATATTGTCAGCGGTGAGTTTTTTGGCACTTCTGGCTAAGGTCGCCGGTGCTTTGGTAGGCACTTTAGTGCTTAGTGAGACAGGGATGTCAAATAGGAGAAGGTTGTGGTCTGTCCATGGGAGGCTAGTATTGGAGGTGATGGCTGTGTTACAGTTGTGGTCTATAATCCAATCTAGGATACGTCCTTTAGCATGAGTAGGCAAAGTGATCTTTTGAGAGAAGCCTAGGTCTTGGAGGTCTTTGGCTAGAGAGATAGCAGTTTTGTCCTTAGAGTCGTTGTATCCTAGGTTAAGGTTAAGTAGTGATTTTGTGGATTTTTTAAGGTTGTTTCCTAGGAGGTGATTGACTTGACCTATGAAATTGGTGGTTGGGCCGGGTGGATGGTATACGGTATGAATATTTATTGTGCTATTTGGAGAGAGTGCTAATTTGACTGATAGGATGTCAATATTTTCTTCCTCTTGGTGGGGTAAGGTTCTGATAGAGAGTGTTTCTTTGTGAATAATGGCTACCCCCCCTCCTGTTCTGGCTATCCTATTTTGTCTTAGCATGGCATATCCTTGTGGTAGGGCTAGTGAGATGGCTGGGCCGGAAGCTTCGTTGAGCCAGGTCTCTGTGATCACGAGTAAGTCTAGATTTTGAGTAGTTATTAGGTCATTTACTTCTAATGCGTGGACATTGAGTGATCGTACATTGATTAAGGCGCATTTGTATAACATTGGGCATGAGATTTTTGTGGGTATGGTGTAGGTGTCTGCTTTAGGTGCAGCGGTACATTGAGAGTAGGAGTTACCGCTAGGTGTAGTAAGCGTGGGTTTGAATTTGTGGCATATAGAGGTATTATAACGGTGGTGGGGTGTGTGCACTTTAGAGGTACGTGAGCTAAGTCTGCAATTTCTGTGTCGTACGAGTGGCAGAGTAACACAACAAATGGCTAGATTCAAATTTATATGGGCACACTATGGAATGAAGGCTGATTTTTATTTTTTTGAGAAGGGGTAGGCATACAATTATTTTTTTTAGTGGCATAGACTGGGCAGAGCAAGTAGTGGCTAGCAAAGGTACATATGCATTAGGTGCATGGATAATAGTATGACTATGGCACTTTGGGCGGCACATATGAAAATAACATGCATGTCTGGTGATAGTACAAGGATTAGATATAGCCCGTAGGCTCAGCTTAAAGGACAAAGGTCAAAGGACAAGAGAGTCTCTGTGCTGCTCATGCAGTGCGGATTGCTGTGGGGGAGCTCCTACTCTGACCCCAGGGTGTAACAGTCTGGTGCGGATTGCTGTGGGGGAGCTCCTACTCTGACCCCAGGGCGTAACAGTCTGGTGCGGAGCATTAAGGGTGGGAGTAGTCAGTGTCCGATCAAATAGTTGTGACTGATAGAAGCTGGTCGATCATATGTGCCCGCAGGTCCATAGCGTCCCCGGGCAAACAGGGGTGGAACAGGGCCTTTTTCTTCGGGCATAAAGATAAAGATAGTTGTTTAGCAACTAATGGCAGCCTCGTTTCCGTGCCGCATCGCGACTGCCATTTTGGGGTCAGGCCGGAAATCAGGACAAGATGGTGGTGCTTGGGTGGCAACGTGTGCAAATGCACTACCAAAGCTTGTGCGGCCACAAAAAATCAAACTGAAGGTATTGCAGGTGTCGAGGGGGCTAGATGGAAAGTGAATAGCCTAACAATATATATTATTTATGCTCAATGCTGGATGTGTGCAGGTCAGGCATCACGGATTGCTCTGCTGCAGGGGAACGATCTTGTCGGTCGTGGTCGTAGAAGACAGGGAAGGGCTCCCGCCCTCTCACCCTTCTGGGGGCAGAACCATTTCTACGCTAACTCTTTTCTCATTTGAAGAAGTCGAGTTTCCTCAGTAGGTGGGTTACACTGATCACGTAACTGTAAGCTTCCTCTGTGGTATTCGCTTTTTCATAGTCATCCTCTAGTGTAAGCAAACACATTTGTCATTTTCAAAAGTGCATTTCTGTTTTGCATTCTCGCGCCTATTTTACAAAAATGACCTTTACTAAAACCTCTATAACTCCGTCAGTTTTTGTGATAGAAATGGAATTTCAATTCCTACTTGTACCAAACATCTGTAGCTATCCTTAGAACCCAAAACCGCAATACAGTGTGATTCTCCCGTTATAGCAAAAATCGTGCAAGGAAAAGTTTGTCGCAATTTTAAAAATCTGAAAGGTTTACAGTTGTAAAATAGCTTTAAACTGCTTCCAACTCGGACTTTAAGATTTCAAATGTTTTCTTTGTGCTAAATCATTGCTGGTGATTGTTTGCAACTGTTCAAAGTGGCTCCCATAGGAATTTATAACAATTTCAGTATTTTGACCATAATTGATGTTTTTGCCCAGTCAATTATAAAGACAATTTTAAAAGCCAGCTGAAAAGTCAACTCCGTTTTTCTCTTGTGTTTGAAAGGGGAAAGGGAGGACTGATATTCTGTTTGATTTATGCTATTCCTGAATACCTGCTCTCTCTTCCCACCTATTTACATTGCCTATTGGGGGGTTGAGGGGTGTTGCAGGGGGAACCTCTAACCATAGTGCTATCTGATCTGAACCAACAAAAAAATATTATGTCCTGTGCTGCATTTGTTTTGCTCATTACTTATTACTAGTATATTAAAGATATTATTCTGTGTTCTGTCACGCCATTGGTGATTGTTGTTTATCTATTAAAACATATTGAGATTAAATTTGACATACATAAATAAATATTTACCTTTGCAAACTAGCCTGATTCCTGTTTCAGTGTGACAGGGGGGGTTCCAGGAGAAGGGTGTTATGTGAGTGGTATATCGTTCAGAATATTGAATTTATAGACAAAAATATATAAGTGTTTCAGTTGTGCACTACATGCTGGGCGTTGACTTGGGTGTGTGCCGGATTGAAATCACTTACAGCTTGATACAACTACATTAGTTTTTAAGTCATTCGCCAACAGCACTCTTCCAGGTACTTCACTCTGCACAGGTATCTGCATAGGTATCTTGACAGTCATGTCATTGCATTGGATGATAGCTGGTAACTGCGGAATCATTTGGACAGGGCCTCCAGCAAGCTTAGTGAGGTATTTGGGTGCCTTAGCAACATCCCCTACCTTGAGATTCATCCACTACAGTAATGCTGGCCCCAGTGTCTCTGATGGCAGGGTTCTCCTGAGCATTCACATGAACACTGTCTTTGTAATACTATTTAGTATTTTCTGGATTGGAATTGTAGACATCTACGTTCTGGTGTTGCCACAGACCCAGGGACACTAAAGAAACACTGGCTGAGACTTTCATGGGTTCCTCAGCCAGTAGGTGAAAGTTTCCACTTGCCATTTGAACTTCCTCCTCCGGGGAGAAGGCTATGGATACAGTGTGGACCCCTGAAGGTTTAACCTTACATCTGGGATCCCCTCTCACATGGTCAGTTGCCCCACAAGCATAACATTTTCCAAATGTATTTATGAATGGGGGTTTGGCCTGACCCATCTCTGATTTAGCACCAGGGGTTACACTAGCCTGTTTCAGTTTCCCTTGGGGCTTACCCTTGTTATGTTTGTGGCCCTCTTTTGGATCGGAGGCATTAGAATCCTCACTGTTATCTTTCTTGTGATGCTTTCCCTCATTCTTCTTCTGAGTTTCCCCAGAATACTTGTGAGTAGCCCTGTTGGCAACCCACAAGTCAGCAGCCCTTGCTAACTTCTTTGGATCCATTTCCTTAGAGTCAGCCAAGGGCTGTCTCAGCTCAGGAGAACAGGACTCATAGATAGACTCCAACATAAACAGATTTATAATACCTTCATAAGTGTAACTCTATAAACCTTAACCCAACCATCTAAGTTTTTCAAACATTCACTCACCCAGGTAGCCCAAGGGGTACCATCATGCTTTTGAGGGTTCTAAACCTCTTAAGATACTGGGAAGGAGTTTTCCCAAACCTAGCTATCAAAGCTAGTTTCACACTTTCATACTCCACTCTGTCTGCTTCTCCCATCCCCATTAAACATCTGATGCAACTAGGGGTAGCCTAGAAAAAAGCCAAGGTATCAGCTGATTCCCTGTAATATTCTGAATCCCATGGTTATATTCAGAAGTTGCCAACCAATCCAAAATATGAAGCTTAACCTCATACATACGTACTGCATCTTTAGGCATGCAAGGCCTCTTAGGACTGGAAGACCTAGAAAACTCTGGGAGAGAAGCAGTCTCAAGAGACAATGGGCCTCATTACACGGACGGCGGTGGACCAAGGTGCTATTAGCACCTTGGTCCATGCCGGTAAAATACCGAAACCGCCTTGGTGGAAAGGGGAATTACCGCCCTATTCCAAGGTTGGTGGGGTGGTAATTCCCCCTTGCCCCATTGCCCTTCCCCATTCCCATTTTTGCTCCATAGGGCATAATGGGAATGGGGAAGGTGCTAATTACAGCACCGCAAATTGTGGTGCCGTAATTAGCTCCCTGGTCCCCTTGCGGGTCCCGTCCTTAACGCCTGCTAAAAAGCAGGCGTTTAATTCTCTGACCCACAAAGGGACCTCGTAAAATACCGGCACCGGTAAACCCTTACCGCCGTCCATGTAATGTGGCCTAATTTCTTAATTTCAAGAGCATGTTGTAATTCCATTTCCCCTAATTTAAGTACTTGAAGTTTACTTTCAGTTTGGGCTTTGATTCTTTTGAATTCTAACTCAAGTCTCATCTTCTCAAGAGAGACAAACTCTGGACTCATCATTGGACGTGGTAGGGCCCCTGTGGCAAAAGATTGAGGCCTAAGAGCAGGTAGAGGTAAAGTGGGGCCTACATCTTGAGACTCCTCTGCCGCATTTAACTCATCAATAACATTTGAGTGTGACTCTGAAAGATTATCATCCTCATCATAATTTTTCATATTTTCATCAGAAGTAGGCACAGCAGACCTATTTCTTTGACTTTGACATTCCAACAACTTTTCTATCAATTTATTCTTTTTGCCTTAAACAGTGAGGTTCCTAGCTTTACACATTTCTCTCAGCTGATCAACTGTTAAAATGACTAGGGTCTCCTGTCTGTAGCTATCCATATCAGACATGATAAAATAATTGCTTTTCTAGTGGTGCTTAGCCTTGTGAGGTTTATTTGAACAAAGGTAAGAGCAGCACTCTCAATGTAACAACTATACTTTATCCTCACCACTGTACACCAGTGTTAGGCAGAATTACATGCAGTACCCTTTGGGAACACTACACACCATTAAACCTTACCGATACTAAACAGGTATTTGGTAGCAGTGGCTGAGCAGCCAGACTTATCTCAAGAGTAATGTGAGCAGTACAAGATTTTACAAAAAGGACTTGCAATCGCAGTAGTTCAAAAAAACACTATTCAAGGTTTCTTGGTAAAAGAATATACATTTATTTACACTGTGGCCCTCATTACAAGCTGGGCGCAAAGGGATACCGGGCACTGGTAATGACACCGGTGCCGGTAATCCCTTTGCGCCCTATTCCGAGGTCCTTTTGCGGGTCCTTCCTTAACGCCTGGTTTTAGCAGGCGTTAAGGACGGGACCCGCAAAGGGACTTTCAGAGCTAATAATGGTACCGTAATTTACGGTACTGTTATTAGCACCCTCCCCATTCCCATTCAGCCCTATAGGGGCTCAAATGGGAATGGGGAATGGTATTTTCAATTGGGATTTACCGGTCCCGCAAACGTCGGACTAGACTGGTAAGTCCTCATTGAACCAGGGCGGACACGGTACCGGTAATGGTGCTAGTCATGGCGCTAATAGCGCCATGACTAGCACCAACCTCGGAATGAGGCCCAGTTAGTTGGAAACCATGCCACCAGTAAGAATCAGCTCAATATCACAATCTAATACACTACATTACACAACCAATAAGTTTCTGAACAAGTTAGGCTCCCCTGAAGTGGGAGCAAAATGGCACTTCAGTTAATTTCAAAAAGGGGTAAAAAGACAAAGGTTAAAAAAAATTAAAGCACAATTACTTCCATAGGCAGGGCAAATAGTTTCAGTTCACTACATCTGCCAATTCAATTCAATAGGCCTAGGTAAAAATCAATGGTTCAGAGTCGTGGATAGGATAGCACAGTTCTAGTAGTAAACAGTTAAGTCTTTGGCAATGTTCGAAGAAGTAGTTTGCCTGAAAAAGTTATATATCGGTTTAGGAGTGAACAAGACTCCAAAGTTGGGAAAGTTTCACAAACTTTCACTGCGGCAGAAAGGATTTCCACACCACGTTTGCACAGTACCTTATTGATGAAGAAAAGCTGTAGCTGAGGCAGTTGTTCCTGGAAGTTCCTGCAGATCTCGCTTTTCATGAGCTTCAGTCGTGGGGACAAGAAGAAGGATGTCGGGAGGTTCCTGCACTGCCCAGGGAAGAAGCCACAAGCTTGGATAAGCATCAGTATTAAGGTGTGAGCACCTTACAGTCCACAAACTGGTATCCTTCTCACTGGCTATCCGGTTTTCAACAGCACTCTGATGAAAATTCGACCAGTATGGAGAGGGTGTCCAGGTGGTTTACGAGTTGGTTGTTCCCACCAGCTCAAGGGACGAAGTTGTCCTTGAAGGAGCTTCTCTGTCGATGGAGTTTCTGTCAACCAACGGTCCAGGAATTGCAGCAGTCGTCTTCCTTCAGCTCGTCTTCTGTTTTTTCGTTCCAGTGATCGACTCTGCCTTCCAAGTCCCAGAGACCTGCTTTTAAACAGTTTTCTCCAATTATTTCCAGCCTAGCTGTCACTCACAAAGCAGAGTGTCTGTCCTTGCCCGACAGTCAGCCAGCCAATCACACCAGAGTGCATTCAGGTCTCCTAGGACACTAAGCACAGGGGGTTTTGGGCACCTCCCTCACATCCTCTCCACCCAGACACTCAGGCGCCAGAGGAGGGCTTCAGCACTGAAGCCCGCCAAAGGCCATCAAACAAAGGGACCAAACCTGGTTTGGCATGCAGAGTTAAACACAAGAAGGACCTTTCCTAAAAGAAACGGCAAAAAAAAGATGACCCGAGTCTGTTTTTACAGAGGGGTCATGGGCACCATATTGAAAAACATGGCTGACCCGATTTTTAGCTACCGGTGTTCGCGGTCGGGAAAAATCATGGTAGTTTGTTCTAAAACCACTGCCACGAGCCATTTCAAGAGGAAAGGGTAACATTTATTTATTTTACATTTATAAAGCGCTCACACAGCCCTCAGGCATCGAGGCGCTGTTACAGGAATTGTTTGTTTTTTCTTAGTTGCGTAATTGTGCTTTATTTATTTCTTTTTTGTTTTTAGTTACGTATTTATAACGCACTTAAACACCCAGAGGTTTCTAAGCGCAGACCCTGGGATCGAACCTGTTGTTGCTTCGTGTCGTCTTGCTTCCAAGACGCGCACGCTGCCGCTGAGCTATCCTCCCTCTCCATTTGACTATTACATGAGTGTTTAGACACAGGGGATGCTACGCAACCCCTCCAGCACTCTATAGGAAGATAGTGTGTGCGGGGTCTATGAATTTAAAAAGGCTAGCAAAGTCAATTAAACTTGGCATGCTCTGGCAGATGGAAGTCAGTCCCAGAGAAGGTATTTAAACCTTGGGGAGTCTGAAAGACACCCCTGTGCCACTGCACTGAAGGTGCTGTGTGACACACAAGAAAATTATGATGCCTATGGAGTTATTTAAACCCCCATATCCAAAGAACACAAAAGTAAAGCACACATCAAAATACATGAGAGAGTGGGAAAAAAGGCTCACACTCTTTCCAGGTAAAAATTCAAATCCTAGAAATCCAGCTAAGTTGCTGGTGGTCCCAAAAGATAAGAGAAATTGGCACATTCTTGAAAATTCTCCCTAACAGTCAGAAAACACCTATGATCAGTAGGGTTCCCACCCAGGTCTGCAGTGGCCTGGGTGGAGCATAAGCAACGGTGTCATTGGCAGGATAGCACAGAGAGAGGAAAGGTATGCCCAGCGGTGTAACTAAATTGTGCTGATATATGGAACGATACTGGTTCACAAGTGTGCCAGGGCGTAGAGAAGACATGGTTCACTGGCACAGACTGCATGAACGTGTGGACAGCAGCCTTTGACAACAGGCTGCAATGGGGGCAGGTTAATAAACCCTAATGTGATAATGACATCAACATATGTTTGAGTCATTATTTAGGCCTTTAAGCATAAGAGGGGTGGGCTGACAGCAACTGGCTATCCATTGGGGCAGTGTCATGGTTGAAGAGGAGGGAACTGGGGGCTGCACATCCTCCACAGCTGAGTTTTTTTGAACTTCCTACATGCCCCCAGCAAAGGTACAGGGCTTGAGGCGAGGGTGTAGTCAGGGGCTTCTATTGCAGACATGTATAGGAGTGGAGAAAGCCACCTCTCAAGTGCATTGACAATGCTGTGTAATGCTGTGAAATTAATGGAAGGGGATTCATTGTTATCCTGCTGACAATGTCCTGGGTTTGGAGGTGGATGCTGCTCTGGATGCCTGTCTCCAACGTCACCTTGTGACTTCCTTACGGGAAAAGTAGGAAGATAGAGAAGGGCATTAAAGGTAGAGGTGATACAAGGGAAATCGGAATATGGGTATGAAAGTGTGAAGAATTTCGCCATATGGCCATTCACTGTTTTGAAATCTAGAGTTCCCCTTAGGGGAAAAATAAATTCCATGTGTTGATTTATTGAGAACCTTGGTGATATGCCATCTCCTGTTCCAATATGTTAACTGTTGTGGACGATACACTTTTCTCCACAGCTCGTCTTCTTTGCCTTGTGTAAAAATGGGTCTAAAATGGACCGGAGTGTTTCACAGAGTTTGTATGCATTCATTTCATGCACTACCCATTTCAAACAAATGAAGTGACCCCCATTGAGTCATTAAATAGGTTTCCCTATGTTGAAAACCACCAAGGAGGTCAGCATACATAAAGAGGTTATAGAAATCCAAGGTGAGCTGCAATATGATTTATCTTACAGTTGGTCAAGCCCCAAACTCAAATCTCTTTTTTTCTTTTTCTTTTCCCAAACTTACATTTTCATTTTCTGCACATTTCTTCCTCCATTTTCTGTGTCTCTTTTTCTGGCATGCTACACTTTTTTTGGTGTATCTTTTCTTTCACAGCTTCCCAGTATTTGTTCCTTCCACCCATTTTTTCTGTTTCTAAATTTTAATTCTATCTTCACCTGTTCTATTTCTATCTCATTTGCCTCTTTTCGTTTTACTTTTACCTATGCTGTCTGCTTTTATCCCCTTCTGGTAGTTTTCTTTTACCTGTAGTTTATGTTTCATCTGTTTTGCTTCCTTTGACTTCCTCTTGCTGTTTAGTTTGTACTATTAGGTGGTGTGTAAGCATCGCCTGGTTTAGTTTGGTTTAGTTTATTTATTTGTAAAGCGCACCTAACCCTGAGGTAACTGGACACATGAACTTGAGACATAGTTACACAAACATTCAGCAACGACATACAGGTAAAATAAATTGGCTAGCCGACTATGTGTTACAGATTAGTCGGCATACATATTAATACAAGTAAGTGCTCAGAAGGATCGCTGATGGTTTAGAGTTGGTAGGAGTAGAAGCGGTTATTAACAAGCCTTGACTAGAAGCCAGTTCTTTACTTTAGCTCTGAAGGACCAGAAAGATTGTTAACTTCTTATCGAGAGAGGGAGGGAATTCCAACATTTGGCGGCCAGAACTTGGAAGCTGGCCCCTTCAGCGGTTTTTAGGTTAAACCTTGGGATGCTGAGGCAGTGTGAATAGAAGGATATTGTACGTCTTGTTGGTTGATTTCTGGAAAATTTGCCTGAGAGGTATTTCAGTGCGGTATTGGAGAGATATTTGTGCATGATAGCAAGCATGCAGACCAAGATTCTGTCACAAAACGGGAGCCAGTGGGTGTCTCATATGATGCTTGATATGCGGTGGGACCTAGGTATGTTTAACTCTACCCTCAAGGCATTATTCTGTAGGATCTGTAATCTATTGAGGTTTTGTTCTGAAGAGCCTAAGAAAAGCGAGTTAGTGATCTATCTTAGATAAGACTAAGGCCCTAGCTAGCGTGATACAGCTGTTAGGGGACAGGTAAGATTTGCATGCATTGATAAGTTTATTAGTGTAAGCAGTAGAGAAGGCAGTAGAGCTCACTTGTTTCTTGAGTGAGAGGGTGGAGTCTAGATAAACTTTGAGGGTCTTGACCTCCTTGGCGACCTTAATGGTATTCCCGTCAATGTTAAATGACATGTAGCGAGAGTCCAGTTTGTTTAGGTGAGCTTGGGTCCCAATGATGAAGATCTCTGTCTTGTCATCATTGAGACACAGGTTGTGAGCAGCCATCCAAGCTTGTATTTCCTGATAGATTTCATTTATCAGGTTAGAATCATTCTCATAGCAACCAGTGAGCGTAATGAGAATAAGGGAGTCATCGGCGTAGTTCTTATAAATGACACCCATGTTGTCAAGATGGTCAAAACTTAGTGAATATGTTTTAGAGCATCCGGGAGACGCAGGAGCCTTGTGGTACTCCAAAGGTAATGGGAACTTGCTTGCCAGAGGCTGTGGGTGCGAAGACTCTAGAGGTTCGGTTGGATAGGAAGGATTGTATCCAGTTTGATGCGGTTGGGGAGAAGGCAGCAGCTGTAGTTAAATGTCCTGTAAGGATCTGGTGATCGACAAGATCAAAGGCTGCAGAAAGGTCTACCATCAGGAGTATGGCCGCTTGCCTTTATCTTTGAACTCATCCATTAGGATTTTTAAGTCCAAAGGGTTGTTTGTTTGCCATGTCTCAGTCTGAAGCCAGATTGGCAGAGACCGAGTAAGTTATTGTCCTCAAGATGTTTTTGGATTTGTATATAGGCCACTCTGTCCAGTATTTTTAAGAGGAACGGGACAGTAGTAATTGGCCTATAGTTGGTTGGAATGTTAGGGTCTAGATTTGTTTTTTTGAGGAAGGGCATAACCCAGGCCTCCTTGTGGTTGTTGGGGACTAAGCCAACGTTGAATGAAGAGTTGATCACAGTGGCAATGAATGGGGCCAGGTCTTTTGCGTCTTCCTTGATGACTGGGATGGGGCAAATATCACCTTGACACCTTCAGGGTTTAAGGATGTGGATAAAGTTTTCCACTTCCTTTCAAGTGACAGGATAAAAGAAGAAGGGGTGCAAGTAGGGGGATGAGGATCCAACTGGATGTTTATATTGGAGTTGTTGGCCAGACAAGTTTTTTATTTTCTATTTTGGTTTGAAGCATAGAGATTTTGTAGGAAAGGACCTTCTGTATTTTAGCGCACCATGCTACATCCTTCGCACAAGCTTCGGATGGTGGAGCTGGAGACTCTAATTCGCTCAAGACGATGAAGAGTTCCTTGGTGCCGGATTTGGCATTTAGGATTCTATTATTATAGATCTCCTTTTTGGTATTAAGGATGGCCAGTTTGTAAGCAGTGGCAGCCGAGGTGAAGTTAGTCTTGTTGGCAGGGATTGGTGATTTCCTCCATATGGTTTCTGCAGCTCTCTTGACGCTGCAGAGGGTTTTTCCATTCTGCTGTAAACCATTTATTAAGGTGAGCTACTAGTTTAGCTTTGATAGGGGCAACATCGTTTACAGCAGATTCTAGGGTGACAGTGTAAAGGTCGACCAGATTGTCAGAATCTAGGTCCTTGTAGTTGGGTGGGTAAAGAATAGCATGGAGTAGCGGACGTAAGTTCTGTAGGGTAATGTTGCTGTTATTTCTGGTTAGCATTCGGGGGGCGATGGTGGGGCTGGAGTAAGTAGGCGCTGTCTGTTGAATGACGAAGGAGATACAGTGATGGTCTGACCATGCAGTAGGTACATTCTGGAGGATAGTGGTTGAGCAGTTGAGCTCTGCCTGCCAGTCCAGCATTCTACCCTTGTTGTGCGTGGGCCCCATTATGCAGTGTTTAAAGCCCATTTGGGAAATGGCATTTTCCAGCGAGGTGGCATTGGAATCGTTAGGGTTGTTCAGGCCTAAATTGAAATTGCCAAGCAGCGTGATTTGGGAGCCTGGCTTGGTATTGTGTGTGAGCAGGTCTGTGATATCTTCCTTGAAGCAGGAGATGGGGCTAGGTGGTCGGTAGATTAGATGGACTAGGAGCATTTGGGTTGCTGAGATGGGGACTTTAACAGACAAGAGTTCTGCTGATTGAATGAGGGTGGGGGACACAGCCCTGAAGCCAAGGTCGGGTATGACAATGAAGGCTACTCCTCCTCCTTTGCCTGTGTCTCTGTCTAACCTGATGATGGTGAATCCCTCTGGGAGTGCCAGGGTCAAGGCCGGACCAGCTGCATTATGTAACCAGATTTCGGTGATGGCGAGGAAGTCGAGGCAGTTTGTGGAGATTAAATCAGATATGTCGAAAGCATGCGCAACCGGAGACTGTGCATTAATGAGTGTGAAGAGGAAGACTGGGGTTTTTATTAGGCTCTGTGGTCTCCACCATGATGGAGGTAGGTCAAGTAGGAGAAGTTTTAGTTGTGGGAGTCTGTCTGTGGGGCTTAGTAGGGGTTTTGCAGATTGGGATGCAAGATCCTAGTCTCTCATTTCTGAAGTACAGTGGGCATGGTATCAGCAGGGTAGGTGGCAGAGTGAATTGCCTGCACCATTCCGCTGGGCTGAGGGGGCTGCTATGGGTATCAGTGATATTGGTGTGATGGGTAGTGGTGGAGGTAATGGGGGATTTGTGTGTGCAGAGGTGGGGTGGGAGGTTTTTGGTTGTGATGGAGTGGAATAGCGGGAGGATGGCGGCCGTGGTGAGCGTGACTCTAAGTAGGGATGCCATGTGCAGGTGTGGAGGTGTTGGTAGAGGGTATTGGGTAGCGAAGTGCTCAGTAAAGAGCACCTCCAAAGTCGTAATGAGGCCCACGTGTTGAGGACCATCTCTCACTCCGTATTTAAGAGAAGACAGACCCAGCTACTGGAGCTCTACAGTGGGCATTGGTCAGTAGTGTTTATGCTATTCAAGTGAACATGGGCAGCTCCAACAGCCTTACTTTCATGTGTGCACAGTGTGGCAAATGACTCTGCACACAATCGATGAATGGATCCATGCACAGTCATACATTCTGTGTACACAAAATTCCCTTTAAATGCTTTTCAAAACAAAACATGCCTCGGCTACAAAGACGGATGGTGAAATACCTACATAAAAGAGCATTGGGAGAGATGCTCCTCATTGACTCAGGCCATAGTCTTTAAGCTTCGAAGGTGATCAGTGCTATTGCAAAGGGTGGTAGCAAGTCTGGTCTTTTGGTGTGAAAGGTATCCAGCTGGTTCTTGCCTTCACTTAGTCCTCTACAGGCTTTCCACACTTGTATTGCACCAAGGATCTGGGCCATACAGCTATTTAAACCCCGAAGGCCTTTTTCTCTAGTACTCATCTGTCAATGTTTGGATGACTTTATTCTCGTTCTTTCTCCCATATTCTTACTTCAAAGCCCAGAGTTATGATTCACTGCTCCTTCTGGCCCAGTTGGGGTCACCATTGTAATGTGTCTCTGCACCACTCAAAATGTCTTTGGGCCTCATTACGAGGTAGGAGGTAGCCGTGGTGCTATTAGCACCATGGCTGCCCCCTTACCGCATACCGGGTCCGGGTTCTCGGAATGGGTACTTCCCGGGTCATTCCAACCTTGGAGGACCCGGTAAATCCCCATTCTGAGAACCATTCCCCATTCCCATTTGAGCCCCCATAGGGCTCAATGGGAATCAGGAAGTAGCTAATAGCGGTACCGCAATTTGTTGTACCGTTATTAGCTCTGAAGTCCCTTAGCGGGTCCCGTCCTTAACACCTGGTCAGACCAGGTGTTAAGGAAGTGACCCGCTAAGGGACCTCGGAATATGGAGGTAAGGGATTACCGGCACCAGCACCCTTACCGGTGCCGGTAATCCCTTACCTCCTACCTCGTAATGAGGCCCTTTGAGTGAAAGAATGTATTACCTCATGCATTCCTGTTCATTGCTAGCAACATGTTACCTGTGATTTGTTCACTGGCATTTCCTTTCTCGCTCATTTTGTCATTACTTGTGTGGGTCTAGCCTCCACTCACACTTCATCATGTTTAGAAGGAGACCATGAGCCAGGGAGACCACAGCCAGCAAGCAATGCCATCAGTGAATATCCAGGGGATGTGCCTGGTGCTGTTTTGTAGAACTGGAAGAAGCTTGGGTGCTCCATTTCCATATATTCCTTCCTCTCTAAGGTTATTCAGACAACCCTATGCTGGTAAGATAGCTCAGTGAGTTGAGCACTCACTGCACGTTCTGAGAGTGATATGCAGGTCACAAGTTTGAAACCCGGCAAGGCCAACTCTGCCTTTCATCCTTCCAAGGTCGTTAAAGGAGTACCACTTCGGTTGGGTGATACTGTATGTAAATATGTTCTCTGTAAAGCACTTTGGCGAAAGTGCTGTGTAAAAACAATTCATTATCATTAACTTTCAGTGTCTCCATATGCTTTGGTCCAGCATGGCATTATCCTGACATCCACTTCCACAGCCATGTTCAGTTCAGAGGTATAGTGATAGTTTTCTATATGAAGTGGGTCTTTCCATGGGGATCCGTGCAGCGGCAGGTTTCAGGGAAAACATCTTCTCTGTGTGGATAGTATGACTGGACCACTGCCATATACAAAACGCTCCTATGGGAGACACGTCAAATTAAAATGATTCCAACCATCTGCATTTATCCTTCAGGCATACATCATCTCACTCTACTCATTGTATCTTATACTTGCAGGAAAAAGAAACACTACATTATGTGCTTCAGAGATAATTCTTAATTGTATCAAAAAATAATCGAAAGAGAATTGTCTCAATAAACCACAGAGCAATATCACATCCACTCTAGGAAGATAGATTTCGAACAGATGAACGTGTTGGGGGTTAGTAAGAAAAGTGACTCAAATGTACAAATAATGCACAAAACAGTGTTAGTAAAATACAGAACACATTTCTATGACAACAGTCAGGTGTCTGGACGGATAGTCTCTCATTTCAATTGTCCATACGGCCATATGAAATTTATATTAACAATTGGTGACTGCCTATGACCCAATATCACCAGCATCACTGTGACAAAGTAATTTTACTGTCACGTGCTTCGTCTCAGACCCACAATCTTGACCTCAATGCACTTTGTCTACATAAACCAGAACAACTTAGACAAATGTGTTTTTTGGTCTTTCTTGCAGTGGTTTTGATTCCCCCACCCCACAATTTGATTAGGCCTTCATCAGGACAAACATGTTTTTGTTTTTTAAAAAGATGCTCCCCACAGTGAGACTGCACTTTATAACATGGATGGATCCTTATGGTCACACTCTTTTGCTGCAAGAAAACAAACTCACATCAGTTTCACTACTCAATCACTCTAACCAATTTTGGTTTGCATTCTAACGATTAAAAAAAAACTTACTTGGAACTCTGCAATGTGAGTTCTTTCAAAGGCTGTATATGCTGTTTCTAACTGTATTCTTGTTGAGTGTTTCTCATCATGAAGTTAATCTAGGAAACACATCTGTATATATGTGGCACAGTTGCTAAACATATTGCCTTTATGCATTTTAGTTGGCGGGGGGGCGGTGGGGGCTAAGTACAAGTTGCTTTACCTCAAACCTCTGGCCAGTTGCCCAAACACACAGACTCTTCTTGGATGTTTGCAACCCAGTTGTGCATTGGTCCGTAATGTCTAAAGAAATAAACACACGGAAAACAACAGTTAAAAACTGCTGTGAGACATAATATATTAACACCACCTATTTTTCTTGTTTCTCGTGGTCGCATTTGGACCCATATGGCACCTGTCCCCAATGTCGGAAAATGCAATCCCGCCCCTTATTAATGAAAGTAAGGAAACGCCACTGGTGCTTTATCATCAACGTGTGCCTACCAGGTCGCATTAGGCATGCCTGCTCCTGTTGTAGCTACTGAGTGCTAGAAAAAGAGTTATCCTCTTAGCTCCACTTCAAATCTCGGCATCCAATTCCAGTTCATCTTTTCAACTGAAACACAAAGTTGTTTATGCAATGAGGATGCAGTGTGTCCACTCCTGCAGCACCCTATTTTTGTGTGTACGCTCTATGACTATAAACGTGTCAATATTGCCTGGTCGTTAAACTTGTGTGATCTCGCGGACAAAAACTGCTATCCTTCACTGTCGACTGCAGCAAAGTCTGTGGGCCTCATTACGGCTTTGGCGGTAGCCATGCCGCTTTTGGCAGCATGGCTGCCTCCAAAACCGGGTCCGGGTCCGAATTCCCTGAATGGGGAATTACTGGGCCATTCCGAGTTTGGAGGGCCCGGTAATTCCTCCCTCAGGGAACCCGGGCCCGGACCTTCCCCATTCCCATTCGAGCCCCCATACGGCACAATGGGGATGGGTGCAGGGAGCTAACAACGGGCTGATTACGACCGGCTCGTAGTTAGCTACCTGGTCCTCTCGCGAGACCCGGTAACGGCGCCTGGTTTTACCAGCCGTCGTTACCGGGTCCCGCGAGGGGACCTCGTAATTAGGCGGAATGGGTTTAACGGGTCCGCATCCATTAGCGGCACCCGTTAACCCATTCCACCAAGATTGTAATGACGCATTGTATGTCTCTATTCTGGCACATATCCCTTTGAATTTATCTGGTCTCTGTCACGCGCATGTTGCTTGCGGGTTGCCAGGGTAACCACTATACACCCACTGTCAAATGCTGAGTGTTCGTTCTCCAGATGAAAGCTGTGTAAAAGCGGAGGGCGCTTGGCTCTATTGTTACTGTTGGACCGCCTCTCCCACATGAACTCATGACAAAAATGATATGTCTAAGGCTCCATTCCGTGGGGCAAGTCTAATTGTTCGTAACAGATCTCGTCCAGAGTGTCTAATGTCCCAGGGGGAGTCAATACATGTCTCTTTTGTCTTTCTGCATCGGCAGGAAGTTACCTAGATGACCGCCCTCCAGAATGGGTTACACTTCCCAGGGGGAATCAACAAAGTGTTAACAAGCTGTTTGAGTAGGCTATCAGATGCTGTTTAGGTTCAGTTGTAAAATTGAACGTTAATCATGCCATATGAACCCCAACTTGGTTTCTTTCCACTGTATACATTTCCATTTGATGTTTGAAACTTTCTGAACCGGGAGTACTCCTGTTTCCCTCCATGCAACAACCCCCAGTGATTTCTTGGGTTATCACAATGTTCTTCTCTCCCAGCAACTCCCACCCCCAGGCATCAGTTATATATGACCCATTAATTTGAAGGCAAGGTACAGGGAGTGGGAATACAACAGCAACATCTTTTTTGCTTTTTTTTTTATCAAAAAGGCACGGTTTGAAAAATAAACACAATGAAAGGCAAAGTGTAGGAAAGGAACTCAATGGGAAAATTGTTTTGGGATGCAAGTAAATAAATGGGAAATGTCTTTTTGCACGCTTTACATTGACTTGAATGGCAGCCTTTTAGGGTTACTTATTTTGCGATTATGGACACCCCCCCTTTGGGACAGAAGACAGGGGTTTCAGAAAGGTAGAGTCACCCAAGTATGAACTTTGCTAGTTTGGACCTCTACCAACACTCATCCTGTGATTTTCTATATAGTAATTCATTGATTTAACTTAAAATCAATGCAGTATGGATCTACACAGCTTTCCCCCTCCCCACAATTTAATGGAAAGGTCTAAGGCATGCAGTTCACAACACAATTCAATTTAAATGGAGAGGGTGATTTTCTATAGAGGAATTAAATTGAGTTAGATTCAATAAAATGTGCCACAGGTCTCCCCTCTCCCCAGTTCCACCCCCCTACACACTATGCAACATGGAACTTAAGGCTGGCAGATTCCCCACACATTTGTTGGCATTTAGATTCAACTACTTACACGGGAGGTCTTGGTTATTGGGCCTGCAGGAAAACAGCAGGGCTACCCTGAGGACAGCACAGATTTGGTCAAAGGCTTTGGTAAAGGGTAATCCCCAGCAACCAGACTTTCTCTGGCTCCTCAAATGGCAGGCCCAACTAGCTTCTATATTTCGCAGCCTCCGTCTACCCTGCAATGTTTATGGCCTTGGTAACTCTTCCTATCTCTCTGCTAGTTCTTTGCAGGAGACCAGAAGCAGACTACCTCCAGCAATAGAGTGGGAAAGTCAAGGGAAAAATCAAAAGTCCAAGGGCTGGTCTCAAGAGTACACAAGTCAAAGAAAGATCCTTCTGAGATTGAAAACTTATCTCTTATACTTATCACTTATCGGGCTGGCAACACTCCATTATTGTCATAATTCCCACACTACAGATTGGCAAGCTCCCTCCCTCTCCCTCCCCTCATATGCCCACTGCCTGCTAATAGTACAATGAGTTTGGGGGGCTGAATAATGGAAGCTGGTGGAGGAGTAAGATTAATCAGCCCAAAATGACAAGTGGGTTTAACTTTTTCAGTGTCCTGAAAATCTAACAACATGGCGATACCCTCATTTTTCAGATATTTGCAGGCACATATATATTTTTGAGTTCTATATTTTATGGCAAGTCGGAAAATACAAATCATACCTCGGCACACCCTTCCTGGGAGGAGCTCTCATTTTTATCAATTTACTCCTGAGCCGAATTAGTCACAAATCTGCTGCTTCCTGATTCAAACCTTACTTCCATAACCCATCATCACACCAACTTTCTATTCCCTCAGAATTATGGGAAGGCCGGAATCATATTTGTCTTCATAACTTAAATTGTATACATCACAAAGGATCCATATTTACATGGTACCAACAGGCTTTTTGTCCCCTCCAATATGAGTCTTAGATGGGCTCATTGGGACATACAATTCTCCTTTAATTAAAGAAACGGTGGCCCAATGTTAATAATAAGTTAATAATAATGCAAATCATCCATTGGTCCCTCAGTTACACATAGCTCCCACCTATTATTAAGTTGCATTTTTCAATCATCACCTGACCCAAACATCTGCTTATTAGCAATCAGTTTCATACACAGAGGCCGATTCATGGAATTAATGTACGCTGAAAATTTCGGCGCAAGCGTGCGAAAACGTGCGATTTGCAGTGAAAGAGCGAAAATCGCAGTGCAAGTGCGAATATCGCAGGGGAAGCAGAGCACATCTATTCATGGAAGTCCGTGCACGAGTAAAATCAGGGATGTGCGCTGAAAAAGTGCGCGGCGCATGCCGGCGCACAGGTCATCTAACGGCGTGCGCTAAGGCCACAGCAAAAGCGCACATAGCGCGGCGCACATAACAAAAGTAGGCGGAACAAGGGGCGTAACACTCGTAATGGGGAACAACTCGTGAAAATGTGGGCGTCACGTGGGAAGCACAGGAGGCAAGTGCGCGGAACGCCCACATGCTCGCCTACAACACGTATTCATGGAATCGAATAGGGCAAACCAGCACATGGGCAAAGACGCGCACAGACCCAAACCCGTCCGCCACATGAAGGCAGGCGGTAGTGTCCCTGCGCTGGAAAAAAATGTGCACCAAAATGTGCGCTAACAAAAAGCACGAATATACAGCTCTGATGAATGTCCCATACTGTGGCCCCCTAGGACAAATGACGTGCAAAGGGGTACGTGACAAACAGCGACACCCGCTGTGTGAAAAATAGCGTGTGCGTGTATTCCAGGTGTGCGTGGGAAGTTTTACACGCGATTGGGCCTGGGGGAGCGGGGTACGTGTATTTCAGGGGTGCATGTGAAGTTCTACACACGATCGGGCCTGGGGGAGCGGGGTACGTGTATTCCAGGGGTGCGCGGGAAGTTTCACATGCGATCGGGCCTGGGTGAGCGGGGTACATGTATTACTGGGGTGCGCGGGAAGTGTCACACGCGATTGGCCTGGGTACGTGTATTTCAGGGGTTCGCGTGAAGTTTCACATGCAATTGGGCCTGGCCGAGCGGGGTATGTGTATTACTGGGATGCGCGGAAAGTTTCACACGCTCGCCTACAACACGTATTCATGGAATCGAACGTGGCTAAGGCATGCGCCCAAAAAGACGGGCCAATCCGGAAACACGTACGCCAGCAGGAAGCAGGCGTACATCGACCCGCGCATCATAAAAGTGCGCGCAAACAACAAACAAGCTCAGACGCCAGGATACTGTTCCTAGCAGCAGTGGCCGTGGGATACTGCAGGAGGAGGAGGAGGATAGTCAGGGCCAGAATTTTTACACCCAGAACCAGCTTTTTGGGATGCCTGATGACCACGTGTATGGGAGGTACAGGTTTCCACCTCACATAATACTCAACCTGGTCAGTGAGTGGGAGGATGACCTCACATCACCCACCCTGTGCTCCCAAGCACTCAGCCCCCCGGAGAAGGTCCTCAATGTACTGCACTTCTTGGCCACTGGATCATTTCAGCAGACAAGTGCCATAGTGGGGGGGGTGTCACAGGCCACGCAGTCACGCTGCCTACACCAGGTCTTGGCCATCATCACTACACGCCCATCAGTCCGCAGGCACATATACCTGCCCAGAACACCTGCAGAAAGGCAGGCTGCCGCCCAGGATTTCTACGGGATGGCACAATTCCCCAAAGTGCTAGGTGCCATTGTGGCTCTACGTCCCCCCAGGGCATCTGAGCACATCTATAGAAACCGCAAGCACTGGCATTCCATCAACGTCCAGGTAGTATGTGATGCCAAGGAAATCATCACCTCAGTATATGCCAACTATCCAGGGTCCACCCACGACAGTTTCATTTACAGAATGTCAACCCTAAACCGAGACCTAGAAGCTGGGCGGCATGGCGATACATGGCTGCTTGGTGAGTATAAATGCCACTGCACATGCATGCATGTCAGATACTGAGTAATGTCACAACCCCACTAATGATACCCATCACCACCTCCACAGGGGACAGTGCCTACCCACTGAGCACCCACATGATGACACCAATTTGGAACCCCACCACGCCACCCCAGGTAAGATACAACACAGCCCACATTGCAACCCGGGGCATAGTGGAGCACACATTTGGAGTGCTCAAGTCACGCTTTCGCTCCCTTGACCGTTCTGGCGGGCAGCTGTTATACACTCCCCCAGTAGTGTGCAGGATCATAGCGGCAGCATGTGTCCTGCACAACGTTGCAACACGCCGGGGCCTGGCCGTGGACATGGTGGTGCCCCCACAACCCCAACCACATGCACGCCCCCTGCGCATGTGAGGGGAAAGGGCTTGGGGTGAGGCAGCCCATACGCAGCTGGTGGATAATTACTGCACCTAAAATCACACCCCTGTGGAGTGCACACAGCCCTGGCACATACCAGCTGACTATCAATGATGATGAGTCAAGTGACAGTCAACTGTCACAACCATACCAGCCTGAGATTGTTCACCTGGAAGTGTTCCATTGTATGCATCCCTACCTACACAAACACCACCAATGCTGTGTCATCAAAAGACACACTTCTATGCTGCTAAAATCATTACCCCCTTGCAAGATACAACATGACAACAGTGCCATGTCACCCAACCCCTCCCCAGAACCGCCACCCAACACACCATGGCATGTCATGCTATGTGAGAGCAAACAAAGGAATCCCCAAAACATGACACAAGTGTCACAAAGTACAGTGTCCCGAATGGAAACTGGCCACACACAATATGCTCCCATTAATGTAGTACTGACAACACACATGACCAAATACTTACCACACTACAATGCAGCTACCCAACCCCAAACATAGCATTCACATGACAGTATTAAGTTAAAGGATACGTAGTCTTACAACCTGGTGATGCTAGCACATCGACCACTTCCAACTGTACAGTGTTGGTTCCACGCAAATCTGGAAGTGCACTGCTTACAACATGAACTCCATCTCCAAAGTAGACGGCCTTGTGAAGACATGAGGAATGAACCTGCAAATTAGGAGGGAGACATGGATGCACAAGCACACATCAATACACTATGCAGTGTACAATACTACAACAATATGCACTAGGAATGTATACACAGTATTGACTACAGACTGCCCACACATGTCATGGGAGTCCAACGTCACTGTGTAAGTCACTGTCACTTGGGCACATCCTTTGCAAGCCCATGGAAACGGGAAGCAGGAGGGGTGTGTGTCTCACGAACCCAAGCAACTAACCCAAACTCAGGACAAGCCTGCATGTGCCCAGCCGGAATACAGTGGATGCCCACGGGAGCCACACAAGACAACACACTGTAACAAAAAATCAAAAATTGACTTCTACCCTCAGGGCTTCCCTCTGGCCTTGGGACTCTAAAGAAATGGCTTCCCGCAGAGTGTCCAGGGCCGCCAGTCTGTCCCTGTTGGACGCCAACATGTCCTCCCTGAGTGATTGGCAAATGGAGTCTGTTGCCTGCTGTAGTTGCCCCATCTGCCTTTCTGGGGGGACAATGGAAGTGGCCACCCTCTCCATTGCTTGAGCCATCATCTCAGATGATGCTGCCTGTTGGTTTGCCATACCGTATATGGGTTGCTCCCATGCGGTATTGCCTGGTGGCGTACGGCCACCGCGTTGGCGTGCACCACACCTGTCTAGGGCAAGGCGAACTGTGCCTTGCTGACAGGATCAGATGTTGCCGAGTGTGGCCCTGCATCCGTAACCACCAAAGGCGGACCTACCAACACTGACATCCCCATAGTGGGCTGTAACCCTGGTGCAGGTTGGTCGTACAGAACAGAATCCCTTCCAGAAACACCTACCTGTGAAGCCACATAGGCCTCATCATCCGAATCAACACCTGAATAGAGGTCTGGGGAGGTGCACCCAGAGACACCCCTGGAGAGAACGGTCTGCAGCAAGAGTGGGTTCTCACCCACCACCACACCCCGTCCCCCACTGGTGCCTGGTCGTGCCTGAGATCCCTCCTGGGTCTGCACCATCTCCTCACCCTCAACAGCATCAAGTGCGTCATCCCCTGCAAAAACATGAAAGACAAAAAATGGAAACAGGCATTAGCAACATGGCACACAATTAGGCCTGACAAGCTACAGAACCAGTACTTGATTGACACATGTCCCACATGACTATAACCCTCCCATGCATGCACTGAGTTTGAAGGGGAGGAAAATGTCAGACACTGATGACACCAAGATGGAAGAGCAACACATTAGCTGCATGCTGGCTAGCAGTGCCATCACACATCGGCCTGTGAGTGGCATGTTCAATCCACATACATGACACATGCCATCACACAGATGGCATGTACCATAGGCATGTCACATATTGTTTGACAATAGGGCTGAGAAATGCGTAGTGAAAGTGTGAGAATTGAAACAATCAGCCTGAATGAACACTGAAAAATACGGAACAATGTTGTTGCAAGATGCCACTTCAAGGGCAACTGGCGTGAGGTTGGGCTGAATGTCTACTGTTGCCAGAAGGGATACTGTAATACCCAAATCCAGGGGCGCAGAATGTTTTGGATGAAGCACATGGGTGACCCAAACCACTCAGGCACACACACCCTCACCTGGCACTCAATCAGAACCCCTCACACACACAACATACACATGGATCACACACACTTGCATGTGCACTCACCGGACAATGCCTCGTAATCTGCTAGTTCTCCCACACCTTGGATCTGTTCCTCTGTGACGTAGGTCCCAGCAACAAACGCATGTACAGTGAGTTCAATGCCCTCTTGTGGAGATCCACCTCCAGTCACCAGAGTAGCGGCATGACTTGAGGCCAGCTTTTTCTTTGCCCTGTGCTTAAGGTCATTCCAGCGCTTGTAGCACTCACCAGCTGTGCACCTCACAAATCCAAAGGCACTTATGATCTCCGCGACGGTCTGCCAGTGTGCCTGACGTCGAGCAGGTGTGGTCTTGCACCCTGAAGTGATCAACATTTCGCTGTCATGTGCGGACACATACTGCACAAGTGCATCACGTTCGGCATCATTGAAGCTAGGCTTCCTTGGCGTGCCGGACTGCGTAGCCTTGTCTGGGGTATCAGCCTGTACTGGACGAGCACTCTTCCTCTTTCTTTTGTAAGTTGGTGGGGATTCTGAGTGGCCTACGCCGCTCTGGCCACTAGGGGCAGGAGCACCAGTGGACTGGGTAGTTGGAGTGTGGGAATGCACACTGAGCATGGGACTTGGTGCAGGCATTGGCTGAAGTGTTACGTAGTCAGGGAGAACGTTAGCAAGATGGACTGGGACCAACACTGCCCTAGTTGGGAGAGTCAGAGCTGGGGTGTATGGAGCTGCAGCTGCCCCTGCAGCCTCCCAACCCCGCCTACTCGGGGCAGCAGATGACATAGCTGCCCCTGATCCACGGGGCCTGGTGACACCATCTTGCACCGCCACACGTGGCCTAGACTTGGCGACCTGGAAGTCAGCCTGGGAGTCACCCTGTGCCAGGTCAGGTGCCACAATGGGCCGGTCCAACAAGGGCTGAGCAGAGATGGTGTCAGCCACGTTTCCCTCAACCATGGGGGGGAGGGCATGGGTGTCCCTGACTGGTCCTCCACACATGGGGGGATAGGGGTACCCTGCAAATCCTGGCCATGTCCCCTACCGCGCCCACCACGCCCACCTTGTGAGGCTCGGCCACCTTTGCCACCCTTACCGCTTGGTCGCCTCCCAACCATGGCACTGATGTTGTTGTGCGTATGGGAGTTGCAGTAAACTATTGTCCTGGGCAATTGGGGGTCACAGGGGTAGGGTACTAGATGGAATTCGTACCTTAGTGCTCTAGCAAGGCTGTAGGTGACCCCTGGGGAAAGATGACGGGTCACGCAATGCACAGGCACCCCAAAAACAGAAAATAACGTGCACGCAACCCCTCGCAGACCACGTGCGTGGAAAAATGAACCCGCACTACACTGTGGCACCCAGAAACACAAAAATGAACGTACGCGTGTTACACGCAGCCTACAATTACCTCTGAAGGGGTATGCGACACACGGGGCAAGCACAGTTGGTAAATACGTGCGCGACTCACCGTCTGCCTGGAAAAAGAGCGTGAAAAATATGCGCGTGTGCGCATTGGCAACACCCCCGCCAAAAGAAGAATTGTACGCCGTCTGAGGAGACAGGACAAAAGAAGAAGTGAACGCTGTTTGAGGAAACAGGCCCAACAGAAAATCAGAAAAAGCTGTCAGAGGTAACAGGGAGTACGAACTAGAAACGCTGTGAAATAAATCGCGTGTGAACCGACAAGAAGTACAGAATTCACCCACTCGCTCTCCACAAAAAGCACGTACAAGGAAATGACGTCCTACACGTACCTTTTGAACCGGCCCACACGTCCAACGTCACTTCCGCATATACGCGCTAAGGCCCTATCCTCCAATTACACGAGCTGACACTCGGACGTGCAGTTCTTGGACGTGTAACATGCACCCGGGTTCAGGGAAACGCCCGCGCACGCAAGTCACAGACGCGCTTACGCGCTAAGGGCCTTTGGTCCAATGAAATCGCGTACACGTGCTGACGCGCTTACGCGCTAAGGGCCTTTCCTCGGATTACATGCTGACGTGCAAGATTTTCACGTGACAAATCACTCCGTATCAAGCTGGCCACGCGTTCGCACAAGGAAGACCACGCTCCTGCCCAGAAGGCCGAATTACTGCCCCTCAGAGCCCCGAGCACGCTCCCACCTGCCATCTGCTGCTGCCTGATTGCCTGCTGCCCACTTGCCCTGCCATTTGCTGCCTGCATGTCAGCCCGGGGTGCTGTTGCTGTGACCACCCCTGCTGGAACCGAAGACTCCCAACTGCTATTCCATCGCTCCACAGCCCAGCCCCAGGACCGAGTTGCCCACCCACACCTGCCTCTGGGGTTGCCATGTCGGGCACTACACCATCTGGCACCACTGGCAACCCCCAGCCAGAGAGGCAGAGGGCCACCAGCTTCACTGCCACCGAGGTTGGTGTCCTGGTAGAGCAAGTCCTGGGGCAGTATGATGCCCTCTTCAGAAGGTCGGCCGCCGACAAGGAAGGGCGGACTCGGATCTGGACGGACATTGTGACTGCCATCAACGCGGAGGGGGTGGCAGCCCGCGGCTTCCAACATCTCAAGAAGTGCTGGGAGGACTTCAGGTCCAGGACCCTCAACAAGGCCCAGCGCCTCTTGAAGGCAGCGGATGCTAAGGGTTGCCGGAGCCACCTGTCGGAACATCAGATGAGGGTCCTGGAACGCATATGCCCAGTGCTCCATGTCCAGGTCCTTGAGAGGCAGACCCGTCTGGAGTCGAGCGTTAAGTGTACATGCATACTGATTGGAAGCTGTGTGTGTGGTGGTGTGCCAGTAGTGTGCAGGTTGTACATGTGGTTTTGTAGGGCCATGTATGGATGTGTATGTACAGGGCTGTGAGGCTGACACATGCAAGTCCTTTCATGTGTGAGACACATGGATGGTGTACGTGTGGGTAAGCATGCAGGCCAAATGCAGATGTGTGAGCACACATGTTTGGATTACTGTGTATGTAAGTTGGCATGGTTGTGGTGTCACACATGGATGTTGGTTCTAGCTGCATGTATCTGCACCGTGTACATGTGCATGTGTGTGTATATGACATGGGTGCAACAGTGATGCAACATGGATGCATGTGAGACTGATATGTAGAAGACTGTTTGCCAGATGTGACATGGATGCCAATCTCATCAATGCGACAGTTGATGGAGGTGTACACAGGCATGTAATTGTGGTGGCGTGTGTGCATGTCTAGTGCACTCCCTGTGTTTCATGTGATGTCTGGCTCACCTTTGGCTGCACATGCTGTTGTATGTGTATGGATGGTGCTGGCTGTTGCAATATGGCTGTGGAATAGCTCATGTGTGTGAGTTGCAATGACATGTGTGTTGGGGATTGTGATGCCATGTCTGAATTTTGACAATGCCACTCATGTACAACTGTCATGTGTGTATGAGTCCATTGAACAGTGCCCTGATGCCTGTCTCCTATCTCTCCCTGTCTGCAGCGTCAACTGATGAAGAGGGCGGAGAAGGTGCTGTGGATCACAGCGGCAGGGATCGCACCACCAGCCAGAGATGCAAGGCCCGGCTCCCCTCCCAGGTTGTCATCTTGTCGGGGAGTGAGGAGTCCGGTGCCGCGTCCCAGGTCGCAGCTGCCGAGGGGAGGTCCAAGAGGTGGAGGTTGGAGTTGGACTCCTCGGCAGCCGAAGGGGCAGCTGAGACCCCACAGGGCCCGACTGAGGAAGATGGCACAGAGTCATCCAGGTTGGTGGGGGGCTTGGTGGAGGAGGAGGCCATGCAAGGGACAGAGACGGGGTCTGGAGGTGGGGATTCCACTGGCGCTAGTAGTGCAGTGCAGGGGCAGGGACAGGAGGCAGCACAGGCCGCCGCAGAGGTGCCTGTGTGTAATCCTGTCCCTGATCCTGTGACTGCATCATCTTGCACCAGCAGGGATACCTACGTCCAGACCCGTTCTCAGGGAGGGGATTGGCTTACACCAATTGGCCTTCCTCTCCCTGCGGATGTGGCTATCCGGCACCGGGTTGAGCCTGTCCTGGGTGGGGTGGCGTTGCGTCAACGTGCCATGCGAGCTGACCTGCAGTCTTTTCACGAGAAGACTGCACGTCTTCTCGCATGGCTCGTTGACCGTGTTGACCCACTGGGACAGCTCACCAGGGCTGGATTCCTCCTTTTCTGGACCTTGTTCCGACCCCCTCCTCAACTGAACCCCCTATGCGCCAGTTGTCCTCCGTGCCATCTTCTCACCCATATGTCACCTGGGTGCCCTGTGGAGCTGCCTCTGACCCTGCGGCCAGGCTGGTGGAGGACACATCCCTGGCAGAGTCAGGAGTCGGACGTCCAGCAGGGGTGGCCACCTCCACAACTGCACCCCAGCTGGAGGAGGATGTGCAGGCAGCAGGAGCCAGGGCACAGGCAGCGTCACAGCAGCAGCAGCAACAAGGTGGGAGCCATGATGGCTCGGGGCCTTCATCATAGGAGGGGCAGGCATCGGCGGAGGGCAGGAGGACCCTGGATGGGAAGTGTCTTCTGTGTGGCAGCGGTTGGGCCATGCGATAGATGCGGAGCGGCAGCGGGCGGAAGAGGCATGGCTCACGATGGTCAGGGCGGAGAACTCCATGCGTAGGGCCCTGAGGTGGGCCGAGTGCCTCGAGGCCATTCGCAGGGACCTGGAGTTCCAGATGTCATCGTCCCTGCGAACCCTCGGGGCCATGGAAGAGGACCGCCTCCGGGACATCGAGCAGGAGTTCGATGATGCCCTGGCCCGGGACATCAACATGTGAGCCGTTGGACTTGCCTGCTGCCCTTGTAAATAGTTAGATAGTGTTAGGTTTCCTTTGGTTTTTTTCTTTATTTTGGTTGCGCTTGGACAATGCACCACGTTTCTGTATATAGTTTTTCATTAGGTAGTAGTTTTGATAGGTTTCATTTCTTCAGTTGGGATCATGGACCCTGGATTGTTCATCTGTATATAGTTCACTATTGGATTCATCTTTTTTGTTTGGATTTCCCCATGGAGCAATGGTTTTCACTTTTGCTTTTCCCTTGGATTTGCTTTGTTGGACTGTGACTTTGGACACCTTTCCTTTGGATTATGATTTCTTGTTTTTCATTTTTTTACAGATATGCAGCTTTTCTTTTTTTATTCCCATTGCTGTTTGTTTGATTTTAATTCCATTCATGTTGCTTTTAATACATTTTTTCCTTCATACTTCCATGTGTGGTATTATCTCATTGGTTTCATGCATGTGATGATATGGGTTTTCACATTCACTTGCAACCATTGTGTGTGTGTGACAGACATGTGTTCATTTACATACTTTTGGGGTTGTATCATGTAATTGCCTTTTCTATGTGGGTGGATGCAATACTTGGTTGGGTCTTTGGGCTGGGGAGGCTGGCCATAAGGGCCATGATTGAGGATCGTCATGACCTGGGGCAGGGGGACATGAGTGGGGGCCTGCTGGCAGGTGCCCTGCACTGCTGGGGGGTGGGGGTGCAAGGGGACATGAGTGGGACATGAGTGAGGGCCTGCTGGCAGGTGCACCACACTGCTGGGGGGTGGGTGTGCAAGGGGACATGAGTGGGGCCCTGCTGGCAGGTGCCCTGCACTGCTGGGGGGCGGGGGTGCACGGGGACATGAATTGGTGATCAGTGGTGCAAGCGGACAGGTGGCTTGGCTGGGGTGCATGGCCATGGTGGATGGGCTGCCTGCGGGACATGACCAGTGGTGCGGGGTAGTCCCCTGTGGTGTGGTCTGCCTGCAGGGGCCGTGGAGGGTGTAGAGGGAACACCTGGGAGGACCCACACTGCCAATTCACGTGTAGGACTCCCCGCGCACCCCCGAAATTCACGTACCCCGCTCTGACAGCTAAATCGCGTGTGGAACTTCCCGCGAACCCCTGAAATACACGTACCCCACTCGCACAGGGCCTATCGCAGGTGAAACTTCACTCAAACCCCAGGAATATTGGCCCTGTGCGAGCGAGCGGGGTACGTGTAGTTCTGGGGTACAGCCTAAAGTTTTACACGCGAAAGGGCCCTGTTGAGCGGAGTACGTGTATTCCTGGGGTTCGCGTGCAGGTTCACCTGCGATTTCAGCAGGGTATGTGTATTCCTGGGGTTCGCGTGCAGTTTCACCCGCGATTTCAGCAGGGTACGTGTATTCCTGGGGTTCGCGTGCAGTTTCACCCGCGATTTCAGCAGGGTACATGTATTCCTGGGGTTCGCGTGCAGTTTCACCCGCGATTTCAGCAGGGTATGTGTATTCCTGGGGTTCGCGTGCAGGTTCACCTGCGATTTCAGCAGGGTACGTGTATTGCTGGGGTTTGCGTGCAGTTTCACCCACGATTTCAGCAGGGTATGTGTATTCCTGGGGTTCGCGTGCAGTTTCACCCGCGATTTCAGCAGGGTACGTGTATTACGGGGTTCGCGTAAAGTTTCATACGCGAAAGGGCCCTGGTCGAGGTAGTACATGTATTCAGGGGTGCGCAGCAAGTTTTACATGCGAAAGGGCGACGCCCGTGCACAATACGTCACAGACGCGCTTACGCGCTAAGGGCCTTTGTTCCAATGATATCGCGTACGTGTGCTGACGCGCTTACGCGCTAAGGGCCTTTCCTCGAATTACACGCTGACATGCAAGATTTTCACGTGCCAAATCACTCGGTATCAAGCTGGCCACGCATACACACACGGAAGACCACGCTCCTGCCCAGAAGGCCATTTTCCTGCCCCCCAGAGCCCTGAGCACGATCCCACCAGCCATCTGCTGCTGCCTGTCTGCCTGCTGCCCACGTGCCCTGCTATTTGGTGCCTGCACGTCAGCCATCTGCAGGGGTCCAGTTGCTGTGTCCACCCCTGCTGGAACAGAAGACTCCCGACTGGGATTCCAATCGCTCCACAGCCCAGCCCCAGGACCCAGTTGCCCACCCTCTCCTGCCTCTGGGGTTGCCATGTCACGCACATCTCCATCTGGCACCACTGGCAACCCCCAGCCAGAGAGGCAGAGGGCTTCACTGCCACCGAAGTTGGTGTCCTGGTGGAGCATGTCCTGGGGCATTATGATGCCCTCTTCGGAACATCACGCGCCAACAAGGAAGGACGGGAGAGGATCTGGGACGACGTAGTGGTTGCTATCAACGCGGAGGGGGTGGCAACCCACGACATCAAGCACGTCAAGAAGCGCTGGGAGGACTTCAGGTCCAGGACCCTCCAGAAGGCCCGGCGCCTCGCGGAGGGGGGCTGGGCACGCATGAGTAACATCCAGATGAGGGTCCTGGAACGCATAGGCCCAGCGCTCCACGCCCAGATCCTTCGGAGGCAGACCCGTCTGGAGTTGAGCGGTAAGTGGCCAAGCATTGCTGTGTGAGACAGGGCATGTTGCAGTGTGCTGGTAGTCTGATGCTTGCCTGTATGTGTGACATAGGCCATGCATGGATGTGTGTGTGCAGGGAAATCATGGTCATGCATGTGAGACCGGTTATGTGTGAACCACATGGTTGGTGCATGTGTTTTGATGCAACATGGGGAGCTCTATGTGGAATGTACACATGAAAGCATGGCTGTCTCTGTTCCTGGACATGGAGGGGGTGAGGAATGGGTGCTGATGTCATGTACATGTATGGTGCACAGGTGTGTGTGTGTGCCTGAGAAGTGTGTGTGTGACTTTGAAACGCCATGGATGCATGTGACTTTGAAGGCAACATCTTGGTTCACAGGGGCCCTTCTACATGGATGATGATGTTGATTGCAGGTGCCAGGACTGTTTCTGCAGGTGTGTTGTGTGCATTCACCCATGTGTTGTGGAATGACAGGATGGAAGTGACATTTGACAGTGCCACTCATGTGTTATTGCTTCCTGTCTAGGGTATTTTGTACTGTACCCTGATGCTTGTGTTCTATGTCTCCCTCTACGCAGCATCAAGTAAAGAAGAGGGCGGAGACGGTGCTGTGGAGCCAAGCGGCGGGGATGCCTCCACTGGGCAGCGACGCAAGGCCCAGCCACCCTCCCAGGAATTACCATCATCCGGGAGCGAGGGGGCTGGTGTTGCGTCTGCCACAACGGCTGTGGCGGAAGGGCCGGGTGAGCCCCCACAGGGGCTTCCAATGGCGGAAGACGGTGTGGAGACATCCAGGTTGGTGGTCTCCACAGAGGAGGAGGAGCCCGCTACTGAGCCGCACATGGGGCCTGGTGGGGGTAGTACCACTGGTGCAAGTGGTGCAGTCCAGGGCCAGGGTCAGGAGGCAGCACAGGTCACCGCGGAGGGGCCTGTGCATGTCACTGTCCTTGACCCTGTGACTGCACCATCATGCACCAGCAGGGAGGCCCCGTCCCAGGCCCATCCGCAGGTAGGGGAGAGTGCCATATCACCTGCCTCTCCACTACCTGTGGGCGAGGGGTCCCGCGACCGTATGGGATCCGTCATGGTGGGTGTCGCGTTGCGCACGCGTGTCATTCGTGATGATGTGCGTTCTTCCTGGGCGGAGAACGCACGCCATCACGAAGAGCAGCATTGTGACGTGGCACTGCTGGGAGGGTCCCTGGTCGGTGGGTTCCTACATGTGATGCGCACTCTGGCGGACCTCTCTTCCTCTGTGGAGGCTATGCGCCGGTCGTTCTCCACATCGTCTTCTGGCCCAGATTCCACCAGGGCCCTCTGTGGACCTGGCCTGACCAACACAACCAGCTTGGTGGAGATCCCATCCCTGCCACAGTCGGGAGTTGGTGGTCCAGCAGGGGTGGACACAACTGGAGACCAGCAGATGGAGGATGTGCAGGCACCATCGGACAGGGCACATGGACAGCAGCAGCAGCAGCAGGAGCAGGCTGTAGGTGGGAGCAATGATGGCTCGGGGCCATCAACATCGGGGGGGCAGGCATCGGCCAGAGGGCAGGAGGACCCTGGACGGGAAGTGTCTTCCGTGTGGCAGCGGTTGGGCCATGCGATAGATGCGAACCGGCAGCCGGGGGAAGAGACATGGCTCACGATTGTCAGGGTGGAAAACTCCATGCGTAGGGTCCTGAGGCGGGCCGAGTGCCTGAAGGCCATTTGCAGGGACCTGGAGTTCCAGATGTCATCGTCCCTGCAAACCCTCGGGGCCATGGAAGAGGACCGCCTCCGGGACATCGAGCAGGAGTTCGATGATGTCCTGGCTCGGAACATCAACATGTGAGCCGTTGGACTTGCCCGCTGCCCTTGTATATAGTTAGTTAGTATTAGGTTTCCTTTGGTTTTTTCTTTATTTTGGACCGCTTGGACAATGGACCACATTTTTGTATATAGTTTTTTTATTAGGTAGTAGTTTTTGGTAGGTTTCATTTCTTAAGTTGGGCTCATGGACCCTGGATTCTTCAGTTGTACATAGTTTTACATTGGATTAATCTTTTTTAATATTTTTTTTGTGTTCACCATGGAGCAATGGTTTTTACATTTTATTTTGCATTGGATTTGATTTTTTGAGCTGTGACTTTGGACAACATTTCTTTTTGGATTTCTTTTGCTTATGTTTTCTTGATTTTCATAATTTATCGGACATGGACCATTTCTTTTGTTATTCCCATTGTTGTGTGTTTAATTTGATTTACGTTCATGTTATCTTTAATATATATTTTTTAATACTTCCATTTGTGGTATCATCTCATTGGTTTCATGCATGTCATGATACGGGTTTTGACATTCACTTGCACCCATTGTGTGTGTGTGACGGACATGTGTTCATTTACATACTTGCCATTGGGGTTGTATCATGTAATTGGCATTTCTATGTGGGTGGATGCAATACTTGGGTGGGTCTTTGGTATGTGGAGGCTGGCCATAAGGGCCAGGGATCTAGATTGTGATGACGTGTTGGCTGGGGGACATGTGTCGGGCCTGCTGGCAGGTGCCCCGCACTGCGGGGGTGGGGGTGCAGGGGACATGTGTGGGGGCCTGTTGGCAGGTGCCCCTCAGGGCTGGGGGGTGGGGGTGCAAGGGGACATGAGTGGGACATGAGTGGGGCCTGCTGGCAGGTGCCCTGCACTGCTGGGTTTGGGGGTGCAAGGGGACATGAGTGGGGGCCTGCTGGCATGTGCCCCTCATTGCTGGGGGGTGGGGGTGCAAGGGGAAAAGAGTGGGACATGAGTGGGAGCCTGCTGGCAGGTGTCCCGCACTGCTGAGGGGTGGGTGTGCAAGGGGACATGAGTGGGGGCCTGCTGGCAGGTGCCCTGCACTGATGTGGGGTGGGGGTGCAAGGGGGTAATGCGTTGGTGATCAATAGTGCAAGGTGACATGTGGCTTGCTGGGGGGGCATTCCCATGGTGGATGGGCTGCCTGCGGGACATGACCAGGGGTGCAGGGTAGTCCCCTGTGGTGTGGTCTGCCTGCAGGGGCCGTGGAGGGTGTAGAGTGTGTTAAGCGGAAATCTGTGCAGTTCCCTCTGGGACCACTGCAAAAGATTTAGGCCCACAGGTGTTTGGCAGTAAACCCACTTGGTAGCAGTCTGTACCACACAGATTCACTTGGTAGCTGTGGCTGAGCAGTCAGACTTCCCTCAAGAAGATTTAGGCAGTATGTGGAGTATACAAAATAGGGAAATTTACACAGTAGAATAAGCAGACAGGGAACAGAGCCTGGGTGTAAAGATATGTTAGGCAGAAACCTGTGCAGTTCCCTCTGGGACCACTGCAAAAGATTTAAGACTACAGGTGTTTGGCAGTAAACCCACTTGGTAGCAGTCTGTACCACCCAGATTTACCTGGTAGCTGTGGCTGAGCAGTCAGACTTCCCTCAAGAAGAGTTAGGCAGTATATAGAGCATACATAATAGGTACAGAGGCACAGTAGTACAAGCAAACACTGACCAGAGCTAGGTGTAAAAGTATATCATTATTTATTTAAAAGACACACTCATAAATTACACTAGCACAGAAAAGGTAAGTAAGTCAAAACACAGTCACTATTACTTATATGTACATCCCTAGTTATTTGTTGGACAAGTCTAAGTTAACACCACTTATTTCCAAACAGACGTGAGCGCTTAACGTTAGATGGCACTCCAACAAGTTAGTTAAAAAGGGAGGGAAAAGGCAGAAGTAATGAAAGCAGCAAGGTAAAACTCTTTTCAGAGATTCACAGTAAGTTTAGAAAGGCAGTCTATTGCGGAGCAAGGAAGTTCGGTTGCCAGGCCCACTCTAGGGAAAGCCAGGCAAAAAGATGTCCAAGATCACACAATGTCACAAGTCTTAACAGGTGAGTAGGAAAGGTTTTACTAAGTTTAGAAAAGTTTAGTTAGGGTGTCCCAGGCTTACCCAGGTTCGAGAGCCGAGGACTAAATCTACCCCGTACAATCGGTGGCAAGGGAAGCCGGGCATAACACGGTACCTTTAAAATGGAAAGGATCCTCCAGCGGTGGCAGTTGTTCCTGGTAGTGGGTGCAAGTCACGGCGTCGTCCAGAGGAAGAGAAGATCTCGACGTGGAGGAAAGCTGAAGGTCGTTGCACTACCAGGGAAGAAACCAGCCGTGGAGTTTTCCGGTTAAAAGGATGTTACCCCTCTTTCGCGGTTGAGGTAAAAAGTGGTATCCTGGTTGCCGGGGTGCTTGGCACAGGCAAGGCAGCCACGAGATGCTTCAGGGAGGCGAAAAGAAGGCAGAAACTGGTTGTCCCCACCAGTCAAGGGAAGAAGACTCTCCCGGCTGGAGATCTCCTCTGTCGTTGGGAAAAGTGGTGAGACGGTTCCGCAGGGCTCCACTGGTGGTGTCGTCTTGGCAGGTCGGCTCGGCTTTTCCCTCTTCGGCTTCTTAGTTTCCTGTGGCGACTTCTGAAGAACCAGTCCCAAAAACCCTGCTTTTATGCAGCAAACCCCCATTCATACAGCCTAGCTGTCACTCAAACATGCTAAGTGGTGAGCGGGGCGGCTCACCACTTGGGACAATCACACCAGAGTGCGACATGAGTTGGCAAGGCAACTCAGTCCAGGGTGCCTAAACCCCCTCCCACACCCCCTGTGGTACCCAGACAGAATGGCACCACTTTGGAGGGCTTCTGTGCAGAAGCCCGCCAAAAGTGGAACAAAGGCTCGACTCGGGTTCAGGGTTACTGAAGTGAACCTAGACGCCATTTTGGCTGCGAGTTCTGGCAAAAAATCCCAACTGGTGAATTTATATTAAATAAATAAACCGGCGGTATCTTTAACATTGCACCAAAAAGTGGTGCATTAAAATCAATGGGAAATCCCATTGGGAAATATTCTGGTGGAATATTTCCGTGGTATCCACTGCCACCAGCCAGAAACTCGGCGAGGGGCTACGGGACAGTACCCCCTCGACAACAGACCCAGGGGCAATCTAATTGCCCCTACCAGTACTTCTACAGTATGATGGTTTGTACTGGTTAAGTTCCTAAGTTAAGACTAGTAAAGTCAATGGTGACTTTACAGACCCAGGGAGACAGTAGTCAGTCCCAGGGTGTGGAGTCTATGTTTGGGGGTCACTATGACACCCCTGTGTTACTGCACTGAGGTTGCTGTGTAACACACATTCAAAAACCAATGATAGCCTATGGGGAAAAAATACCCCATAGCCCATAAGCACATAGCAAGTCACAGAAACACTCTCAAGTCATGTCCAAGAGTGAGGGTAAAAGAGTCTCACTCCTGGCAGGAGAAAAAAATAAACCCCAAAAATCCAGCAAAGCTGCTGGGGGACTCACTAGGTTAGGAAATTCAGCCTAAACAGAGAATTCTCCCTAACACTCGCCCCCCAGACTAAGGGACAGGAGGATTTAATCCACTCCTGGATGAACCTCATACCTCTAGTCGATGACATACATCCCAGAGAGTCCATCAGCACTTTGATGGTGACACCCTGACCTATGTTCAATGGGTAACCCAAAGGCTTTCCTTTGTAAGCTATAGGTCCTACAAACCCTTTGAGGAACATCAGTCTTTTTAATGTTATAGGGGAACTGGTTGACTATTCCCTCAGAAGTTGGTACAACTCCTGAACCTGTGTTAGGCTTTTTCAAAGGGTCCTTAAAAAGGATTCCCTTAGATCTAGAGGGGCCTCCAAGGTTCCTCACCACCTCTCTTGAGGGAGCAGGTTGGGTCTTAGGCCTCTTGGTTGGAGGGGTTGGGGTTAGGCAATGTACCTGCTTCCCCTTCCTCTTAGATCTAACCTTACCTACTTTAGGAGTTTCACTCCCAATACTAGAATTTGGGTTGGGGTCTTCAGTAGAAGGTCCAACAGTCTGAAGGTTTTTGGCCTTAGACTCTTCTTTTCTGGTTTTCCACCAGCATTGAGAATTACCAGTTCTCTTAGGCCTAGGTAGGGGTCCAGTTGGTCTATCCTCCTCTTCCTCAGAAGGAGGGGGAGTCACAGACTCTGAAACTGGGGGGACAATGATGGAGCTTGGTTGGGTCTCCCCTTTCCCTACTGTACTAGCCTGAAAGGTGCCTGGGTTAGAGGTCAACTTACTAACACCAGTGCTTGTTGTGGGGTTCTCAGTAGAGGGTCCCACAGGCTTAGAAGGGTCCTTCAAGGTAGCCTCTCTAGCCAATTTGGTTAAGTTCTGCTTCTCCATACTGGGAGGTCTGGGGGTATGTGACACTACTCCTAGAGTTCTTAGGTCATTCCCCAACAGCACTTTCCCAGGTACCTCAGTCTGAACACTGACAGGGATCCTCACTGTCATGTTGTTACACTGAATGAGGGCTGGTAGAATAGGAACCATTTGGACAGGGCCTCCAGACATCTTAGTGGGACCTTTGGGTGCTTTGGCCACATCCTCAGGTTGAAAGAAGCTTTCATCCACTACTGTTCTGCTGGCCCCAGTGTCTCTCCTGGCAGGAGTATCCTGGCCATTGACAAGAACACTGTCCACATAGTACACTTTAGAGTTTGCAGGTAGGAAGTTATACACTACCCTATTCTGGGAGCTAACCAGATCCATGGACTCTATATATACAGTTGCTTGAAGTCCCAAGGGATCTTCAGCAAAGAGTTCAAAGTGAGCACTAGACATCTGTACTTCATCCTCAGGAGTGAAGGCTAAGGAGACTGTGCTGATCCCTGCAGGTCTACCCTTGCACCTGGGATCTCCTTTGATATGGTCAGTACCCTGACAGATATAGCATCGTCCAAATGCTCTCTGAAAGGGTGGCTGGTTCTGACCTCCTTCTGGTTTGGGCCCAGAAGGTACACTAGCCTGACTGGGTTTCCCATGTGGCTTACCCTGGTTATTTTGTGGTTTGGGGCCCTCTTTGGGATAGGAATTCTCAGAATTCACTTTGGAGTCCTTTTTAGGCTGTTTCCCCTCATCCTTCTTCTGAGTTACCACAGAATCCTTGTGAGTAGCCCTATTGGCAACCCACAAGTCAGCAGCCCTAGCTAGCTTTCTGGGATCTAATTCCTGTGAATCAGCCAAGTGCTTTCTGAGCTCAGGAGAGCAGGTATCATAAATTGACTCCATCATTACAAGATTTCTCATTCCTTCATAAGTGTTCACTTTGTAACCCTTAATCCATCCCTCTAAGTTTTTCAACCCTTCACACACCCAGGTAGCCCAAGGGGTACCATCATGCTTTTTGAGGCTTCTAAACCTCCTAAGATACTGGGAAGGGGTCTTCCCAAACCTAGCTATCAAAGCTAGTTTCACACATTCATACTCTTTCCTATCCTCCTCCCCCAACTCCATTACTGCATCAGTTGCAACAGGGGGAGCCTAGAGAACAACCAGGTGAGTAACTCATTACCTGTGAGGTTCTGGAGCCCATGATTATACTCAAACATAGACAACCAATTCAACACATCCAACTTAGGCTCATACATACCAATCAATTCTTTTCGCATCCGGGGTCTTTTAGGACTGGAACTTCTAGAGGAGCCAGAGAGAGAAGCATTCTCAACAGACAATTTCTTCATTTCTAGCTCATACTTGAGCTCCATTTCTCTTAGCCTTAGTTCTTTGTCAGTTTGAGTATTAAGTTTCTTGTACTCTAATTCCAGTTTCGTTTTCTCCAGTTCATAGTATTGAGGACTAAATGTGGGACCTGGCAAAGGTCCAGTAGGTATAGCTGGTAAGGCAGAGAGAGGCCTAGAGGGAACATCTACAGCAGTTTCATCTTCCGCTTCTGGTTCTGACCCAAGATCATCAATACTTTGTTCAATATCAATATCATTGCTGTTCTCTACATTTGCTGGAGTGGTAGGTTCCTCTGAACCATCATCCAGACTTTGGTTTTCTAACAACCTTTCTATTAGCTCCATTTTCTTGCCTTTAGTCATGAGATTCTTATGCTTAAAGAGAACTCTTAAACAATCAGCAGTTTTTGTAGCAAGGGACTCTTGACTATAACTTTCCATAGCAGACATGTTAGAAAATGACTTTTTCTTTTTGTGCTTAAGCTTTGTGGTTAGTTGCACTAAGGTATCTCAAAAGTACACTAAAGTGTATACTCAATACAAATCCCACCGCTGTACACCAGTGTTAGGCAGAAACCTGTGCAGTTCCCTCTGGGACCACTGCAAAAGATTTAAGACTACAGGTGTTTGGCAGTAAACCCACTTGGTAGCAGTCTGTACCACCCAGATTTACCTGGTAGCTGTGGCTGAGCAGTCAGACTTCCCTCAAGAAGAGTTAGGCAGTATATAGAGCATACATAATAGGTACAGAGGCACAGTAGTACAAGCAAACACTGACCAGAGCTAGGTGTAAAAGTATATAATTATTTATTTAAAAGACACACTCATAAATTACACTAGCACAGAAAAGGTAAGTAAGTCAAAACACAGTCACTATTACTTATATGTACATCCCTAGTTATTTGTTGGACAAGTCTAAGTTAACACCACTTATTTCCAAACAGAGTTGAGCGCTTAACGTTAGATGGCACTCCAACAAGTTAGTTAAAAAGAGAGGGAAAAGGCAGAAGTAATGAAAACAGCAAGGTAAAACACTTTTCAGAGATTCACAGTAAGTTTAGAAAGGCAGTCTATTGCGGAGCAAGGAAGTTCGGTTGCCAGGCCCACTCTAGGGAAAGCCAGGCGAAAAGATGTCCAAGATCACACAATGTCACAAGTCTTTACAGGTGAGTAGGAAAGGTTTTACTAAATTTAGAAAAGTTTAGTTAGGGTGTCCCAGGCTTACCCAAGTTCGAGAGCCGAGGGCTAAATCTACCCCGTACAATCGGTGGCAAGGGAAGCCGGGCGGAACACGGTACCTTTAAAATGGAAAGGATCCTCCAGCGGTGGCATTTGTTCCTGGTAGTGGGAGCAAGTCACGGCGTCGTCCAGAGGAAGAGAAGATCTCGACGTGGAGGAAAGCTGAAGGTCATTGCACTACCAGGGAAGAAACCAGCCGTGGAGTTTTCCAGTTAAAAGGATGTTACCCCTCTTTCGCGGTTGAGGTAAAAAGTGGTATCCCGGTTGCCGGGGTGCTTGGCATAGGCAAGGTGGCCACGAGATGCTTCAGGGAGGCGAAAAGAAGGCAGAAACTGGTTGTCCCCACCAGTCAAGGGAAGAAGACTCTCCCGGCTGGAGATCTCATCTGTCGTTGGGAAAAGTGGTGAGACGGTTCCGCAGGACTCCACCGGTGGTGTCGTCTTGGCAGGTCGGCTCGGCTTCTCCCTCTTCGGCTTCTTAGGTCCTGTGGCGACTTCTGAAGAACCAGTCCCAAAAACCCTGCTTTTATGCAGCAAACCCCCATTCATACAGCCTAGCTGTTACTCAAACATGCTAAGTGGTGAGCGGGGCGGCTCACCACTTGGGCCAATCACACCAGAGTGCGACATGAGTTGGCAAGGCAACTCAGTCCAGGGTGCCTAAACCCCCTCCCACACCCCCTGTGGTACCCAGACAGAATGGCACCACTTTGGAGGGCCTCTGTGCAGAAGCCCGCCAAAAGTGGAACAAAGGGCTCAACCTTTGGTTCGGAGTTACAGAGGTGAACAGAGATGCCATTTTAAAAACCGAGTTCTGGCAGAAAATACCGACCGGTAGATTTATTTAAGACAAATAAACCGGCGGTATGTTAGAGACTAACGGGAAAAAGTATTAGCCTCCAACAATGGGAAGAATCCCATAGAATTATATTCGGGGTCGAATATAACAAGTAGTTTCCACTTCCACCAGCCAAAACTCGACGAGGGGGAACGGGACAGCGCCCCCTCGAATAACAGACCCAGGGGTAATCGAATTACCCCTACTAGTACGTCCACAATAGGATGGTTTGTACTAGTTCTTTTAGTAAATTTAGGTCTAGTAAAGCCAATGGTGACTTTACATGCCCTGGGAGACAGTAGTCAGCCCCAGGGTATGGAGTCTATGGTGGGGATCCTCTAGGACGCCCCAGTGTTACAGCACGGAGGGTGCGGTGTAACACTCATAGTAAAACACATGAGACCCTATGGAGTAAAAGACCCCATAGCCCATAGAACACATTGACATTCAAAGGAATTAACCAAATTCATGTCCAAGAGTGGGAGAAAAGAGTCTCACTCTTGGCAGGATGGAAAAAAACAAACTCCAGAAATCCAGCAAAGCTGCTGGGGGACTCACTATGTTAGGAAATTCAGCCTAAACAGAGAATTCTCCCTAACACTCGCCCCCCCCAGACTAAGGGACAGGAGGATTTAATCCACTCCTGGATGAATCTCATACCTCTAGTCGATGACATACATCCTAGAGAGACCATCAGCATTTTGGTGGTGACACCCTGACCTGTGCTCAATGGTGAAATCAAACCCTTGCAGGCAGATTGACCATCTCAGTAGTTTTGGTTTTTCCCCTTTCATTTGCATTAACCGTCTCAAGGGTTGGTGGTCTGAATGACAAAAGTAGAACCATACAAGTATGGCCTAAACTTCTTCAGAGCCCACACGATGCCAAAGCATTCTCTTTCGATTGTTGCCCACCTTGTTTCAGGATCCTTCAGCTTGCGGCTGATGAAGCAAACGGGGTGCTCCCTGCCTTTCCCATCCAGTTGACTCAGTACGGCACCTATTCCTACATTAGAAGCAGCTGTCTGCACAATGAAAGTTTGGTGGTAATCAGGAGCTCTGAGTACTGGGGCTTGGCAAAGAGCCTTTTTCAGGTTTTCAAAAGCCTGATTGCACTCCTCGTTCCATTTAACCTTTTTAGGAAATTTGGGAGAGGAGATGACATTCAGAGGAGAAGCTATGGTCCCATAGTTCTCAATGAAATTCCTGCAATACCCAGTGAGACCTAAGAAGGCTCTCACCTGGGTCTGAGTAGTAGGTGTTGTCCAATTTTGCACAGCTTCAATCTTACTGAGCAAAGGCCTTATTTCTCCACCTCCTACCTCATGTCCAAGATAGACTACCTTACTCTGTCCAATTTAGCATTTACTCGTCTTTATGGTCAGATTGGCTCGCCCAAGAGCCTGCAAAACATCTTTTAGGTGGGTTACATGTTCTTCCCAGGAATTGCTGAACACTGCTATGTAATCCAAGTATGCCATGCAGAAGTCCTCCATCCCATTCAGAACCTGGTTTACCATCCGTTGAAATGTAGCAGGTGCATTTTTCAATCCGAAAGGCATTACCTTAAACTGGTATAAGCCAACGGGGGTAGAAAATGCAGTTTTCTCCTTGGCATGGTCTGTCAGGGCTATTTGCCAATAGCCTGACGTCAAGTCAAATGTACTGAGGAACTTGGCTGAACCAAGTTTATCCAGCAACTCATCTTTTCTTGGCAAAGGGTGGGCATCAGTCTTGGTGACTGCATTAAGAGCTCTATAATCCACGCAGAATCTAAGTTCTTTAGATCCTGCCTTTGGTACTAACACAACTGTGCTAGACCAGGGACTAGTAGAGGGCTCTATTACCCCGAGATCAAGCATCTTGCTGACCTCACCTTTGATGTGGGTTTGTACGTTTTCTGACATTCGGTATCCTCTGCTTTTGACCGGCAGACAGTCACCAGTGAGTATGTCATGCTGGCCCCAAGGGGTCAAGCCTGGTGAAAGCGAGAACAGAGGGGAAAACTGATTCAACATAGATTTGCACTCTTCTTGTTGCTCGGGTGTCAGATTTGAAGAGAGATTTACTCCTTCAATTTTTTCGTCTAAAGGTAAGCCTCTGAGGAGATCAGGAAGAGCTTCACTCTCTTCTTCTTCCTCTGATGATGCTAGAAGTTACGCTCCTACATCAGGTCTCGAGACATACGCTTTGAGTCGGTTGGTGTGGAAGACTGTCGGAGCCTCCTTGGGATTGCCCAAGTCCACCAGATAGTTGACCTCTCCAAGTTTACCCACAACTCTGAAGGGTCCCATCCATTTGTCTTGCAAGGCCCTCTGCCTTGTTGGGATCATAACGAGAACTAGCTGGTCTTGAGTGAACTCAACCATGTTAGCCTTTTGATCATGCCAGTGCTTGACCAATGCTTGTCCAGCTTTCCAGTTATCACTTGCTTCTGTCATCATGTGAGACATTCTCCTCCGGTTACCTATCACGTAGTCAGTCACTCTGACTGGCTTGGGGGAAGTAGCACTCTCCAACCCCTCCTTAATCAGGGCCAATGGACCTCTGACGGGATGACCATAGAGAAGCTCAAAGGGAGAATAACCTACTCCCTCCTGATGGACTTCTCTATAAGAATAGAGAAGGCATGGCAGCAGAAGGTCCCACTTTCGTTTAAGGGGTTCTTCTAAAGCACCTATCATGCTCTTCATGGTTCAGTTGACCCTTTCTACCAATTCATTGGTTTGTGGGTGGTAAGCTGTTGAGAACTTGTAAGTAACTCCACAGGTTTTCCACATGGCTTTCATGTAGTGGGATATAAAGTTTGACCCCCTGTCAGAGATTACTTTCTTAGGAAACCCGACCCTGGTAAAAATACCAAGGAGGGCCTTAGCCACAGCCAGAGCTGTAACAGTCCTCATGGGAATTGCCTCAGGATACCTAGTAGCATGGTCTACTACAACAAGTATAAAACTGTTGCCTGAGGAGGTTGGAGGATCAAGGGTACCAACAATGTCAATCCCTACTCTCTCAACTGGGACTCCCACAACTGGGATAGACACTAACGGTACCACATTCTTGGAGCCCACCTTACCAGAGGTCTGGCAGGTGTGGCAGCTCCTGCAGTGTTTTTCTACTTTGGCCCCCATCTTCGGCCAATAAAAGTAGAGAGAGAGCCTTTCCTTAGTCTTCTTGAAACTCAAGTGACCAGCCAAAGGAATCTCGTGGGCTAACTGCAAGAACTGTGGTCTGTTCTCTTGGGGTACTACAAGTCGTTGGTAGTCTCCAGGTGCAGACTCGGTCGGTTCACTGTAGAAGAGGCCATCTTCCCAGTGCAACCTGTATTTCCCAGGCTCTTGCCCTTCAGCCTGAACTTCTGCCTGGTGGCGAAGACCTTCCAGAGTTGGACATTCTCTCTGTCGCTTACTGAAGTCTGCCCTGCTGGGTCCACCTTCTGCCAGTAAAGACTGCAGCTGAGGATGGTCAACAGGATCCAGATCTCCAATGAGTTCCTGGCCTTCGATTAGCTCTTCTTCAGAGTCTAATTCTACCACACAGGGTTGTACCACCCTCTCAGCCTCAGCTGGAGGGGGAGTTACGGGTGTAACTTTGGACAACCGCGGGGAAGTCCTTGTTGGCTGCAATGAAATGCTGGCTGCTGGTTTCGGTATAGAGGTCTTAGGTTTCCCTTTCGCTTCTGATTTCTTTGAGACAGCAGCTGACAATTCCAGTGGAGCAGGAGTGATATCTTTCTTTATCATCTCCTGGAGAGTACCTCTCATGATTCTCTCCCTTGCAGGTCTGGTTAGCTCCTGTAACCGTTTACTAGTAGGTCTGGGGGTATGAGACACAACTCCGAGAGTTTTTAAATCGTTACCCAACAGAACTCGCCCTGGTACCTCACTCTGTATGCTGACAGGTATCTTCACAGTCATGTCATTACACTGGATGAGAACTGGTAATTGGGGAAGCATCTGCACAAGCCCTCCAGCTAACTTGGTGAGGCGTTTGGGTTCCTTAGCAACATCCTCATCCTGAAAAAAAGATGTATCCACCACAGTTATGCTGGCCCCAGTGTCCCTAATGGCAGGAGTCTCCTGACCATTCACCTGGACACTGTCCTTATAATACTCTTTAGTATTATCTGGGATATAATTATAGACATCTAAATTCTGTTGTTCCCACAAACCCAGAGACACTAAAGAAACACTGGCTGAGACTCCAATGGGTTCATCAGCCAGTAGTAGAAAGTTTCCACTTGCTATTTGGACTTCCTCCTCTGGAGCGAAGGCTAAGGAGACAAGCTGGACCCCTGAAGGTTTACCCTTGCATCTGGGATCTCCTTTCACATGGTCAGTAGAGCCACAAACAATGCATTTACCAAATGCTTTCTGGAATGGTGGCTTGTTCTGGCCTCCCTCTGGTTTGGCACCAGAAGGTACACTATTCTGCTGCGGTTTTCCTTGTGGCTTACCCTTCTGGTTGTGGCTTACCCTTCTGGTTTTGTTTGGGGCCCTCTTTGGAATGTGAGTTATTAGAATTCTCTTTTGAGTCTTTTTTAGGCTGTTTTCCCTCATCCTTCTTCTGAGTTGCCCCAGAATCCTTATGAGTAGCCCTGTTGGCAACCCACAAGTCAGCAGCCTTAGCTAGCTTCCTGGAATCCAATTCCTTCGAATCAGCCAAGTGCTGTCTGAGCTCAGGAGAACAGGCATCATAAATAGACTCCAACATAAAAAGATTCTTCATACCCTCATAAGTGTTCACCTTGTAACCCTTAATCCATCCCTCTAAGTTTTTCAACCCTTCACTCACCCAGGTAGCCCAAGGGGTACCATCATGCTTGTTGAGGGTTCTAAACCTCTTAAGATACTGGGAAGGGGTCTTCCCAAATCTAGCTATCAAAGCTAGTTTCACACTTTCGTACTCTTTCCTATCCTCCTCCCCCAACTCCATTACCACATCAGTGGCAACAGAGGGGAGCCTAGAGAACAACCAGATAAGTAGCTCATTACCTGTGATGTTCTGGAGCCCATGATTGTACTCAAACAAACTCAGCCAATCCAACACATCCAACTTTGGTTCATACATACCAATTAATTCCTTAGGCATCCGGTGTCTTTTGGGACTGGAACTTCTAGAGGAGCCAGAGACAGAAGCAGTTTCGACAGACAACTTTTTCATTTCTAACTCATGCTTGAGCTCCATTTCTCTGAGCCTAAGAATTTGTTGCATTTCTTGGTGTTTCTGTTCAGTTTGAGCAGTAATCATTCTGAATTCCAAGTCTATTTTCATTTTTTCTAGTTCAAGAACTTGAGGACTTAGTGTGGGACCTGTTATAGGCACAGTAGGTACAACTGGTAAGGCAGACAGGAGAGCAGGGGAGACAATTTCGTTAGCCTCTCCTTCCTCTTCAGCCTCTTCATCACTATCATCAGAACTTTGATTTAGATCAACACCATTACTGTTATCTACATTTGCTGGAGAAGTTGGTTCCTCTGAACCTGTACCCAGACTTTGGTTTTCCAGCAATCTCGCTATCAGTTCTACTTTCTTGCCTCTTACAGAAAGATTCTCTTGTCTACAGAGAGATCTCAAACTCTCAGTATTTTCACCTGACAAGGACTCTTGACTGTAAACTTCCATAGTAGACATGTTTTTGAAAGTTGCTTTTTAGTGCTAAGCTTTGTGGTTAGTTATCCTAAAGTGTTGAAAAGCACTCTAAACTGTATACTCGATACAAATCCCACCGCTGCCACCAGTGTTAAGCGGAAACCTGTGCAGTTCCCTCTGGGACCACTGCAAAAGATTTAGGCCCACAGGTGTTTTGCAGTAAACCCACTTGGTAGCAGTCTGTACCACACAGATTCACTTGGTAGCTGTGGCTGAGCAGTCAGACTTCCCTCAAGAAGAGTTAGGCAGTATGTGGAGTATACAAAATAGGGCAATTTACACAGTAGAATAAGCAGACACGGAACAGAGCTTGGGTGTAAAGATATATAGTTATTTATTTATAAAAACACACCTATGAAACACACTGGCACTAATACGGCAAACAACTTCAATTACAATTACTATAAGTATATCACTCCTCTAACCATAGTTCGACAAGTCTAGGTTCAACGGCACCACTTATTTGCAGACAGAGGTGAATGCTTTAACCTAGATGGCACTCTAATATTCGTTAGAACGGGAGAGAAAAGGCAGGGTATGAAACCAACTCGGTACCAACTCTTTTACAAAGCAAATGCAAGGCAAGTAAGGCAGGGTCTACTGTGGATCACAAAGTTCAGAGGCCAGGCCCACTCGGAGAGAGGCAAGGCGATATGTCCCAAAAAGTATCACAGTGGAAAAGCACTTCGAGTCTTTGTAGCAAATTGTCACAGAAAGGTTGGACCAGTTTAGAACAAAAAGTTAAGAAGGTCTGGAGGCGACCCAATGGAGAGGCCAGGATTCAGACACCTCATGCTAACCATCACAAGGGAAGCCAGGCGGACACGGTACCTTGTATGTGGAGAGACAGCTCCGGCAGGGGCAGTTGTTCCTGGTGGTGGATGCAAGTCGGGGCTTTGCCAAGAGATGAGATGATCTCGTTGTCGAAGGAAAGTTGAAGATCGTTGCACCACCAGGGAAGAGACCAGCCGCGGAGTGCTCCGTCACAAGGCACTACCTTTTGGTCGCAGTATGGGCTAGTGGCTATCCAGTTGCTGGGGTACTCAGCATGGGCAATTCGACCACTATGCCCTGGAAGCGAAGAAAAAGCAAAGGGACTGGTTGTTCCCACCAGTCAGGGGAAGAAGACTCTCCAGCTGGGAGATCTCCTCTGTCGTTGGGAAGTGGTGAGACGGTTCAGCAGTGCTCCACCGGAGGTGTCGTCATTGCACGTCGGCTCAGCTTTACCCTCGTCGGATTCTTAGGTCCTGTGGCAACTTCTGAAGATCCAGACCCAAAAGCCCTGCTTTTATGCAGCAAACCCCCATTCATTCAGCCTAGCTGTCAATCAACACACGCTAAGTGGTGAGCGGGGTGGCTCACCACTTGGGCCAATCACACCAGAGTGCGACTTGAGTTGGCAAGGCAACTCAGTCCAGGGTGCCTAAACCCCCTCCCACACCCCCTGTGGTACCCAGACAGAATGGCACCACTTTGGAGGGCCTCTGTACAGAAGCCCGCCAAAAGTGGAACAAAGTGCTCAACCTTTGGTTCGAGTTACAGAGGTGAACACAGACGCCATTTTAAAAACCGAGTTCTGGCAGAAAATACCAACCGGTAGATTTATTTAAGACAAATAAACCAGCGGTATGTTAGAGACTAACAGGAAAAAGTATTAGCCTCCAACAATGGGAAGAATCCCATAGAATTATATTTGGGGTCGAATATAACAAGTAGTTTCCACTGCCACCAGCCAAAATTCGACGAGGGGGGACTGGACTGTGCCCCCTCGAATAACAGACCCAGGGGTAATCGAATTACCCCTACTAGTACGTCCACAATAGGATGGTTTGTACTAGTTCTGTTAGTAAATTTAGGTCTAGTAAAGCCAATGGTGACTTTACATGCCCTGGTAGACAGTAGTCAGTCCCAGGGTATGGAGTCTATGGTGGGGATCCTCTAGGACGCCCCAGTGTTACAGCACGGAGGGTGCGGTGTAACACTCATAGTAAAACACATGAGACCCTATGGAGTAAAAGACCCCATAGCCCATAGAACACATTGACATTCAAAGGAATTAACCACATTCATGTCCAAGAGTGGGAGAAAAGAGTCTCACTCTTGGCAGGATGGAAAAAAACAAACTCCAGAAATCCAGCAAAGCTGCTGGGGGACTCACTAGGTTAGGAAATTCAGCCTAAACAGAGAATTCTCCCTAACACTCGCCCCCCCCAGACTAAGGGACAGGAGGATTTAATCCACTCCTGGATGAATCTCATACCTCTAGTCGATGACATACATCCTAGAGAGACCATCAGCATTTTCATGGTGACACCCTGACCTGTGCTCAATGATGAAATCAAACCCTTGCAGGCAGATTGACCATCTCAGTAGTTTTGGGTTTTCCCCTTTCATTTGCATTAACCATCTAAAGGGTTGGTGGCCAGTCTGAATGACAAATGTAGAACCATACAAGTATGGCCTAAACTTCTTCAGAGCCCACACGATAGCAAAGCATTCTCTTTCGATTGTTGCCCACCTTGTTTCAGGATCCTTCAGCTTGCGGCTGATGAAGCAAACGGGGTGCTCCCTACCTTTCCCATCAGTTGACTGAGTATGGCACCTATTCCTACATTAGAAGCAGCTGTCTGCACAATGAAAGTTTGGTGGTAATCAGGAGCTCTGAGTACTGGGGCTTGGCAAAGAGCCTTTTTCAGGTTTTCAAAAGCCTGATTGCACTCCTCGTTCCATCTAAACTTTTTAGGAAATTTGGGAGAGGAGATGACATTCAGAGGAGAAGCTATGGTCCCATAGTTCTCAATGAAATTCCTGCAATACCCAGTGAGACCTAAGAAGGCTCTCACCTGGGTATGAGTAGTAGGTGTTGTCCAATTTTGCACAGCTTCAATCTTACTGAGCAAAGGCCTTATTTCTCCACCTCCTACCTCATGTCCAAGATAGACTACCTTACTCTGTCCAATTTGGCATTTACTCGTCTTTATGGTCAGATTGGCTCGTCCAAGAGCCTGCAAAACATCTCTTAGGTGGGTTACATGTTCTTCCCAGGAATTGCTGAACACTGCGATGTCATCCAAGTATGCCATGCAGAAGTCCTCCATCCCATTCAGAACCTGGTTTACCATCCGTTGAAATGTAGCAGGTGCATTTTTCAATCCGAAAGGCATTACCTTAAACTGGTATAAGCCAACAGGGGTAGAAAATGCAGTTTTCTCCTTGGCATGGCCTGTCAGGGCTATTTGCCAATAGCCTGACGTCAAGTCAAATGTGCTGAGGAACTTGGCTGAACCAAGTTTATCCAGCAACTCATCTGTTCTTGGCAAAGGGTGGGCATCACTCTTGGTGACTGCATTAAGAGCTCTATAATCCACGCAGAATCTAAGTTCTTTAGATCCTGCCTTTGGTACTAACACAACTGTGCTAGACCAGGGACTAGTAGAGGGCTCTATTACCCCGAGATCAAGCATCTTGCTGACCTCAACTTTGATGTGGGTTTGTACGTTTTCTGACATTCGGTATCCTCTGCTTTTGACCGGCAGACAGTCACCAGTGAGTATGTCATGCTGGCCCCAAGGGGTCAAGCCTGGTGAAAGCGAGAACAGAGGGGAAAACTGATTCAACATAGATTTGCACTCTTCTTGTTGCTCGAGTGTCAGATTTGAAGAGAGATTTACTCCTTTAATTTCTTCGTCTAAAGGTAAGCCTCTGAGGAGATCAGGAAGAGCTTCACTCTCTTTCTCTTCCTCTGATGATGCTAGAAGCAACGCTCCTACATCAGGTCTCGAGACATACGCTTTGAGTCGGTTGGTGTGGAAGACTGTCGGAGCCTCCTTGGGATTGCCCAAGTCCACCAGATAGTTGACCTCTCCAAGTTTACCCACAACTCTGAAGGGTCCCATCCATTTGTCTTGCAAGGCCCTCTGCCTTGTTGGGATCATAACGCGAACTAGCTGGTCTTGAGCGAACTCAACCATGTTAGCCTTTTGATCGTGCCAGTGCTCGACCAATGCTTGTCCAGCTTTCAAGTTATCGCTTGCTTCTGTCATCATGTGCGACATTCTCCTCCGGAGACCTATCACGTAGTCAGTCACTCTGACTGGCTTGGGGGAAGGAGTACTCTCCAACCCCTCCTTAATCAGGGCCAATGAACCTCTGACGGGATGACCATAGAGAAGCTCAAAGGGAGAATAACCTACTCCCTCTTGAGAGACTTCTCTATAAGCAAAGAAAAGGCATGGCAGTAGAAAGTCCCACTTTCGTTTGAGGGGTTTTCTAAAGCACCTATCATGCTCTTCATGGTTCGGTTGAACCTTTCTACCAACCCATTGGTTTGTGGGTGGTAAGCTGTTGAGAACTTGTAAGTAACTCCACAGGTTTTCCACATGGCTTTCATGTAGTGGGATATAAAGTTTGACCCCCTGTCAGAAATTACTTCCTTTGGAAACCCGACCCTGGTAAAAAAATACCAAGGAGGGCTTTAGCCACAGCCGGAGCTGTAACAGTCCTCATAGGAATTGCCTCAGTTTACCTAGTAGCATGGTCTACTACAACAAGTATAAACCTGTTGCCTGAGGAGGTTGGAGGATCAAGGGGACCAACAATGTCAATCCCTACTCTCTCAACTGGGACTCCCACAACTGGGAGATGCACTAATGGTACCACATTCTTGGAGCCCACCTTACCAGAGGTCTGGCAGGTGTGGCAGCTCCTGAAGTGTTTTTCTACTTCGGCCCCCATCTTCGGCCAATAAAAGTAGTGAGAGAGCCTTTCCTTAGTCTTCTTGAAACTCAAGTGACCAGCCAAAGGAATCTCGTGGGCTAACTGCAAGAACTGCGGTCTGTTCTCTTGGGGTACTACAAGTCGTTGGTAGTCTCCAGGTGCAGACTCGGTCGGTTCATTGTAGAAGAGGCCATCTTCCCAGTGCAACCTGTATTTCCCAAGCTCTTGCCCTTCAACCTGAAATTCTGCCTGGTGGCGAAGACCTTCCAGAGTTGGACATTCTCTCTGTCCCTTACTGAAGTCTGCCCTGCTGGGTCCACCTTCTGCCAGTAAAGACTGCAGCTCAGGATGGTCAACAGGATCCAGATCTCCAATGAGTTCCTGGCCTTCCATTAACTCTTCATCAGAGTCTGATTCTACCATACAGGGTTGTACCACCCTCTCAGCCTCAGCTGGAGGGGGAGATACGGGTGTAACTTTGGACAACCGCGGGGAAGTCCTTGTTGGCTGCACTGAAATGCTGGCTGCTGGTTTCGGTATAGAAGTCTTAGGTTTCCCTTTCGCTTCTGATTTCTTTGAGACAGCAGCTGACAATTCCAGTGGAGCAGGAGTGATATCTTTCTTCATCATCTCCTGGAGAGTACCTCTCATGGTTCTCTCCCTTGCAGGTCTGGTTAGCTCCTGTAACCGTTTACTAGGAGGTCTGGGGGTATGAGACAGAACTCCGAGAGTTTTTAAATCATTACCCAACAGAACCCGCCCTGGTACCTCACTCTGTATGCTGACAGGTATCTTCACAGTAATGTAATTACACTGGATGAGAACTGGTAATTGGGGAAGCATCTGCACAGGCCCTTCAGCTAACTTGGTGAGGCGTTTGGGTTCCTTAGCAACATCCTCAGCCTGAAAAAAAGATGTATCCGCCACAGTTATGCTGGCCCCAGTATCCCTAATGGCAGGAGTCTCCTGGCCATTCACCTGGACACTGTCCTTATAATACTCTTTAGTATTATCTGGGATAGAATTATAGACATCTAAATTCTGTTGTTCCCACAAACCAAGAGACACTAAAGAAACACTGGCTGAGACTCCAATGGGTTCATCAGCCAGTAGTAGAAAGTTTCCACTTGCCATTTGGACTTCCTCCGCTGGAGCGAAGGCTAAGGAGACAAGCTGGACCCCTGAAGGTTTACCCTTGCATCTGGGATCTCCTTTCACATGGTCAGTGGAGCCACAAACATTTACTGAATGCTTTCTGGAATGGTGGCTTGTTCTGGCCTCCCTCTGGTTTAGCACCAGAAGGTACACTATTCTGCTGCGTTTTTCCTTTTGGCTTACCCTTCTGGTTTTGTTTGGGGCCCTCTTTGGAATGTGAGTTATTATAATTCTCTTTTGAGTCTTTTTTAGGCTGTTTTCCCTCATCCTTCTTCTGAGTTGCCCCAGAATCCTTATGAGTAGCCCTGTTGGCAACCCACAAGTCAGCAGCCTTAGCTAGCTTCCTGGAATCAAATTCCTTCGAATCAGCCAAGTGCTGTCTGAGCTCAGGAGAACAGGCATCATAAATAGACTCCAACATAAAAAGATTCTTCATACCCTCATAAGTGTTCACCTTGTAACCCTTAATCCATCCCTCTAAGTTTTTCAACCCTTCACTCACCCAGGTAGCCCAAGGGGTACCATCATGCTTTTTGAGGGTTCTAAACCTCTTAAGATACTGGGAAGGGGTCTTCCCAAATCTAGCTATCAAAGCTAGTTTCACACTTTCGTACTCTTTCCTATCCTCCTCCCCCAACTCCATTACCACATCAGTGGCAACAGGGGGGAGCCTAGAGAACAACCAGGTAAGTAGCTCATTACCTGTGATGTTCTGGAGCCCATGATTGTACTCAATCAAACTCAGCCAATCCAACACATCCAACTTTGGTTCATACATACCAATTAATTCCTTAGGCATCCAGGGTCTTTTGGGACTGGAACTTCTAGAGGAGCCAGAGACAGAAGCAGTTTCGACAGACAACTTTTTCATTTCTAACTCATGCTTGAGCTCCATTTCTCTGAGCCTAAGAATTTGTTGCATTTCTTGGTGTTTCTGTTCAGTTTGAGCAGTAATCCTTCTGAATTCCAAGTCTATTTTCATTTTTTCTAGTTCAAGGACTTGAGGACTTAGTGTGGGACCTGTTATAGGCCCAGTAGGTACAGCTGGTAAGGCAGACAGGAGAGAAGGGGAGACAATTTCGTTAGCCTCTCCTTCCTCTTCAGCCTCTTCATCACTATCATCAGAACTTTGATTTAGATCAACACCATTACTGTTATCTACATTTGCTGGAGAAGTTGGTTCCTCTGAACCTGTACCCAGACTTTGGTTTTCCAGCAATCTCACTATCAGTTCTACTTTCTTGCCTCTTACAGAAAGATTCTCTTGTCTACAGAGAGATCTCAAACTCTCAGTATTTTCACCTGACAAGGACTCTTGACTGTAAACTTCCATAGTAGACATGTTTTTGAAAGTTGCTTTTTAGTGCTAAGCTTTGTGGTTAGTTATCCTAAAGTGTTGAAAAGCACTCTAAACTGTATACTCGATACAAATCCCACCACTGCCACCAGTGTTAAGCGGAAACCTGTGCAGTTCCCTCTGGGACCACTGCAAAAGATTTAGGCCCACAGGTGTTTGGCAGTAAACCCACTTGGTAGCAGTCTGTACCACACAGATTCACTTGGTAGCTGTGGCTGAGCAGTCAGACTTCCCTCAAGAAGAGTTAGGCAGTATGTGGAGTATACAAAATAGGGCAATTTACACAGTAGAATAAGCAGACACGGAACAGAGCTTGGGTGTAAAGATATATAGTTATTTATTTATAAAAACACACCTATGAAACACACTGGCACTAATACAGCAAACAACTTCAATTACAATTACTATAAGTATCTCACTCCTCTAACCATAGTTCGACAAGTCTAGGTTCAACGGCACCACTTATTTGCAGACAGAGGTGAATGCTTTAACCTAGATGGCACTCTAATATTCGTTAGAACGGGAGAGAAAAGGAAGGGTATGAAACCAACTCGGTACCAACTCTTTTACAAAGCAAATGCAAGGCAAGTAAGGCAGGGTCTACTGTGGATCACAAAGTTCAGAGGCCAGGCCCACTCGGAGAGAGGCAAGGCGATATGTCCCAAAAAGTATCACAGTGGAAATGCACTTCGAGTCTTTGTAGCAAATTGTCACAGAAAGGTTGGACCAGTTTAGAACAAAAAGTTAAGAAGGTCTGGAGGCGACCCAATGGAGAGGCAAGGATTCAGACACCTCACGCTAACCGTCACAAGGGAAGCCAGGCGGACACGGTACCTTGTATGTGGAGAGACAGCTCCGGCGGGGGCAGTTGTTCCTGGTGGTAGATGCAAGTCGGGGCTTTGCCGAGAGATGAGATGATCTCGTCGTCGAAGGAAAGTTGAAGATCGTTGCATCACCAGGGAAGAGACCAGCCACGGAGTGCTCCGTCACAAGGCACCACCTTTTGGTCGCGGTATGGGCTAGTGGCTATCCGGTTGCAGGGGTACTCAGCATGGGCAATTCAACCACTACGCCCTGGAAGCGAAGAAAAAGCAAAGGGACTGTTTGTTCCCACCAGTCAGGGGAAGAAGACTCTCCAGCTGGGAGATCTCCTCTGCCGTTGGGAAGTGGTGAGACGGTTCAGCAGGGCTCCACCAGAGGTGTCGTCGTTGCAGGTCGGCTCAGCTTTACCCTCGTCGGATTCTTATGTCCTATGGCGACTTCTGAAGATCCAGTCCCAAAAGCGCTGCTTTTATGCAGCAAACCCCCAATCATTCAGCCTAGCTGTCAATCAACACACGCTAAGTGGTGAGCGGGGTGGCTCACCACTTGGGCCAATCACACCAGAGTGCGACTTGATTTGGCAAGGTAACTCAGTCCAGGGTGCCTAAACCCCCTCTCACACCCCCTGTGGTACCCAGACAGAATGGCACCACTTTGGAGGGCCTCTGTGCAGAAGCCCGCCAAAAGTGGAACAAAGGGCTCAACCTTTGATTCGGAGTTACAGAGGTGAACACAGACGCCATTTTAAAAACAGAGTTCTGGCAGAAAATACCGACCGGTAGATTTATTTAAGATAAATAAACCGGGGGTATGTTAGAGACTAACGGGAAAAAGTATTAGCCTCCAACAATGGGAAGAATCCCATAGAATTATATTCGGGGTCCAATATACCAAGTAGTTTCCACTGCCACCAGCCAAAACTCGACGAGGGGGGACGGGACAGTGCCCCCTCGAATAACAGACCCAGGGGTAAACGAATTACCCCTACTAGTACGTCCACAATAGTTCTGTTAGTAAATTTAGGTCTAGTAAAGCCAATGGTGACTTTACATGCCCTGGGAGACAGTAGTCAGCCCCAGGGTATGGAGTCTATGGTGGGGATCCTCTAGGACACCCCAGTGTTACAGCACGGAGGGTGCGGTGTAACACACATAGTAAAACACATGAGACCCTATGGAGTAAAAGACCCCATAGCCCATAGAACACATTGACATTCAAAGGAATTAACCACATTCATGTCCAAGAGTGGGAGAAAAGAGCCTCACTCTTGACAGGATGGAAAAAAACAAACTCCAGAAATCCAGCAAAGCTGCTGGGGGACTCACTAGGTTAGGAAATTCAGCCTAAACAGAGAATTCTCCCTAACAGAGGGAACACCTGGGAGGACCCACACTGCCAATTCACGTGTAGGACTCCCCTGCACCCCCGAAATACATGTACCCCACTCACACAGGGCCTATCCCGTGTGAAACTTGTCCGCACCCCAGTAATACACATACCCTGCTGAAATTGCGTGTGGAACTTCCCACGCACCCCTGTAATACACATACCCTGCTGAAATTGTGTGTTAAACTTCCCCGCACCCCAGAAATACACGTACCCTGCTGAAATCCCGTGCGGAACTTTCCACCCAACCCTGTAATACACGTGCCCTGCTGTAATCGCTTGTTAAACTTCCCCGCACCCCAGAAATACACGTACCCTGCTGAAATCGTGTGTGGAACTTCCCGCGCACCCCTGTAATACACGTACCCTGCGGAAATCGCGTGTTAAACTTCCCCGCACCCCAGAAATACACGTGCCCTGCTGAAATTGCATGTGGAACTTCCTGTGCACCCCTGTAATACACGTACCCTGCTGTAATTGCGTGTTAAACTTCCCCGCACCCCAGAAATACACGTACCCTGCTGAAAACGCGTGTGGAACTTCCCGCGCACCCCAGTAATACACGTCCCCCGCTCAGCGTTTGCTGTTTGCCAGCCCTGTATACTGGTCAAGGGTTGGCGCAGCCCTTTGCGCTGAATTAGTAATTTTGATGGCTTTTCCTTGCACGAGGGCGTTCTTGGGGGCGTAACTGGTGCTGCTGCAGGGTCTCTGCGCCACTCTGCGCCACGGCTGGTTTTGGAGGCTAAAATCCATGAATATGCTGTGCGCGGATATCCATTTTAGCGCACTCAGCTGGCGCAGACATTCGCACGCGCACACTCTGTGACAGCCGCGTGCGCCACTCTTGTGCGAAATTCTATGAATTACCCTGACAATGTTTGATCATCATTTACTGGCCCTGAAGCCATTTAATGAGGTTGAGTTAGCCCTGAAAAGGTAATTTCTGTTGGCCACTAAGGCACAATTAATGGTGAGGCCTGACATGCAGGGTCATTTTTTCTGGCGGTCTTATCTGAAACTCCAACAATTTTGATCTAATTCTCTGTTAATTCTTTGTATTTATAACTGAACTAGGCCTGCTTTTCCTGGTGGGCCTAGCCCACAGGTCTTGAGGTCAAAGTTTCATAGGCACAGAACTTTCAGTTCAGTTGGTGAATCATCAGCTGCATCCATTCATCAGAAACTACAGCTTTAAATCGACAAGATGTGCTTACGTGTAACATTTTAGCATTATACCTTGGCATGTTGTTTGAAACACAATCTTTCCTGATAGAGGGTTTGAACAGGTATAAGTCCACTTCAGGTATATTCACACAGAGGCCACAGTTACATAGAAAAATCCAACAAGTGGGCTTTTCCATTTGAATGTCTGTTTATTTATGTCACTTGGATCCACTTTCTCAATGTAAGGCAGTATTCCTCCTTGGTATTTTTCACATGCCTATGCTTTCCATGTATATTTCCCATGTGTACTGCTGTAGTTTTGAATCTGTCAAAAGGTGCCTTTTCCCAGTTAACACAAAATCAGCACCTGCAGCACCACATGTTATGTCACATTCGTTGGGCATATCCATCAGTTTTAAGGTCTCAGGTAGATTCTTTTTCACTTATGCACCTGTCAATTTTTAGTGGGGTTGGCTAGGCGCATTTCTTTCCATTTCACTAGGCTGTATGTCAAAAATCACTGATTTGTACTGGCTTATATATTTCAATGGAAGTCCACATTAGCCAGCTTCTCTCTCACAACAGACCCTAATATGGCCTTTCCATCTCTGTCACTCTGGGGCTATCTTTTCACCCCACAATCCACCCCCCCCTTGGGTTGTTGACTTGGTTGCCCCGTAGAAAAGAGCAAGGGAGAATGGGGTCTTTGTTTTCTTTTTGCTTTGGCTCATTCCATGAATTTCCTCATTGGAGCAGCTCTTTTCCTGTCCTGAGGGAGTGGCGCTCCGGTCTGCACTCCACTCCTTTTGGATTTTGGGGTTTGGTCCTGGAACCCCTCCCTTTTTGGAACCTCCTACCCCCAGGCTGTGAAGGTAAGGAGTTATTGAGTCTGCAGAGAATAAAAGAGAGGTTAAGTATATTATACAGTACTTCGTTCCCTGGTAATTAGGCATACAACTTGAACAACAAAACAATATCACATAACACTCTGACATTTATTTCCTTCACATTAACATTTCTACACATATTATTCATATATATTATTCTGATGTTAATACATTCTTTGTGATTATACATTCTTTTACTCCCTGTTAATGTGCGATATTCTCCATCTGGGTTTCCATTCATTCCTTTCATACTTCAGATGGTTCCTGGGTTCTACACTCATTCGGCTCTTCAATCAGTCATACAGTCTGTCTGGGGTGACAGCTCTTCAACTGATTGATAGGGACCCATTTCTCTTCTGTATGTTCTCCTTTAGGGATGCATATCTTATAGGTGACAGGTGAGATGTTATCGACAATTTAAAAGGCACTGTGCCAAGAGGGGGGGAACTTCCGCTCCTTGGTTTGGTTCCTTTGAAAATTGTGCAGATAGACCCTGTCTCCTACTTTGCACTGCTTCGTGGTGGTTTTTAAGTCGTGGTAGACTTTCATTCTTTCAGCCAACTTTTCTCAATGTTGCTGAGCATAAGCAAAAGCGTGCTGAGGAGTTTCTGTAAATTCCCATTGTACTCATGGGTAGTGAGCAGATGCTGATGTAGCACCATTTTCATCCAGTCATGAACTCACATGGATATATTTTGGTTGCAGAAGACGGCATGGACCTAATGGCCATTAGGACAAGCGGTAATCAGATGTCCCAACTTGTTCCACAGTCTGCCACAAACTTCTTCAAGATGCCCAAAATTGTTTTATTGTACCTCTGAACTCCCCCGCTCAAGGCTGGGTGGTAGGCAATGTTGAGTTTTCTTTTTACCCATTGTATCTCCCACATGTTGGTCATCACCTCTCTGGTAAAATTACTTCCTCAGTCCAACTCAATCCTTTAGGGAAGGCCGAAATGAGAGAAGATATGGTTGATCATTAGTGCAGCAGCTGTCTCTGCCTTACAATTTGGGGCTGGAAGACAGCCTACCCACTTGGTAAACAAGTATGTCACGGTCAACATGTACTTGTTTCCTCTAGAGGAGCGAATCACTGACCCAATGAAATATACTTGCAAATCCGACGAAGGCAGTGTCATTCCCATTTTCAATAGGGGAGCTCTGTGTGTGAGAGAACTTGGCTGAACCTGAGCACACACAAGGCACCAATGTAAGTAGATGTCGAGGTTGTGGCCCAGGTGTGGCCAATATGCGACCTTGCACAAAATTTGAAATGTTGGGGCATGACTTAACATCAGGCTTCAGAATGAGGTAGGTACTACCCACTTGTCACATCCAGATATGGATCTCCATACCAACAAACCGTCTTGGAATCAGAACATTTTGGAAAACTCCATCAACACTAGGAGATCCTCATTCCCGGTATACTCATATTCTGTCAGAGGAAAATTCACAGGGTCTACATTATGTTGATAACATTTCCCAATCATTGGGTCCTCTTTTTGTGCAGTAATCGGATCTGCATCTGCGGTTTCTTTACTCCACTGGGCAGTTGAGAGTTCATGATTAGCATGGGTTTGGGACCTGGTGACATCAGTGACCTGGAATTCCACCAACAGGGATTTGGTTTCTATGAGATCCCTGTGAATGGCTCTGGTTTTGGCCAACTGGTCAGCCAAGTAATTTCCAGTTTTGCCTGGTCCCTTTATTTTAGAGTGATCTCTGATCTTTTTCCAATAGATGGTCATCCCAGTAGAGGTTAATAGATCATCAATTGATTCAATTAATTTCCCATGCTACTGCGGATTAGTGTTCACACACAGCATTCCTCGATTTTTCCAGTTAATCAGGTGTTCCACAAACCCATTTGTGACATAATCATAGTCAGTGATTATGACCAGTTGTTTCAGTTGGTGGTGTGCTGCAGTGATGATGGCTTGATGTACCGCCATCAACTCTGCCACCTGACTACTTCGGGGAACTATTTTGTACCCAGCAGAGGGTTCCAGGGCATCATTAACCCAGGCACTCCCAATTCCAGCCATTAGTTCTTTTTCCTCATGAGTGTCAACAGGGTAGGAGCACACATCCACATGAACTGTGGGTACCCCCGGCACGTGTCTTCCTCATAGACTTTGTGCTGGGAAGTAAGGTACACCTCCATGTTGTCATTCGTCCTTAGACTTTCATCCTCAAGACAGTTTTCTTGAGCATAGACATGCAAGGCAACCTATCCTTGAGCTAGAGGCCTCTTCTTGTTTTGGCCATATCTGACCTCCACAGGAAAGCCTGGCATGGACAGAATCCAAGTAGTCATTCTGGAATTACAAACATTCCCTGTTCGGATTTGGTCTCTCTGGAGATATTGCAAGGGTTGGTGAGGAGTCTCCACTATGATGTGCTGTCCCTGGATGAATGGGAGGTAATTCTTCAACGCCCACACCATTTCCAGGAGGGCCTTTTCACAATCATTGAATTTCTTCTCCGCAGAGGACAAAGTCTGCCTTGTGTACGATTACTTTGTTGACCTTGTCGTTCTTTTGGTATAATACCACTGTTAAGCAAGTATCTGAGAACCCCATCTCCAAGAAGAACTCCTTGTTCTTTATGGGTTAAGCCAAACAAGTAGCTTGGAAAAGGCTTCTTGTTAGTTGTTTTACTTCCTCAGATTGTTGCAGACCCCACTCCCACTTGACCCGAGCCTTTAATAAATGGACCACGGGTTGAATGACCTCTAAGTAGTCTTCAATTAACTTTCTGCTATAATTAGTGAGTCCAAGAAGGCTTCTTAGCTCTCGCAGAGTGACAGGGTCTTTCAATTTCAATAATGCTTCCATCTTTTTTGCCTGGGGACTGAGACCCTCAGGGGCGATTTCTTGCCCTAAGAAGTTCACGCGGGTCTTACACCACTGTGCCTTCTGAAAGGACAGTTTTGCTCCGGCTTTCAGCAACTGGGTCAGACCATAGCATATTTCCACTAATTTTGCCTCCACAGTTGAGCTCTTGATTAAGACATCATCTACATGGGCCAGGTTTCCCCTTTCACCTAAATTGGGCATTGCCTCATGTAGGAAGATGTTAAATTCATAGCCAGAGTTTATGCATCCAAAAGGGGGTTTGGGTCCACATGTATTGCTGCCGCCCCAAATGTGAAGGCAAGCTTATACTGGTCTTTCCTACTCACGGGTACTGTCCAGTAACCGTTGGGCAAGTCAATGGTGATATACAACTTTGACCCCTGGATCTGGCCCAGTCTCTGATCGATGTAGGGAAGTGGCCATCTTGACATGTGGACCCATTTGTTTAACTTCCTTAGGTCTGCACAAAGTCTCCATTGGCCATTGGTACCGGGTTGTTAAAGGTACTGTGGATTGGACTAATTATGCCATGGGATTCTAAATTTTTAATAATCTCCGTGAGTGTCTCCATAGATGTCAGGATGCCCAGGTCCAAGGCGCAGGAGCGAAGCAGTGCCAACCACCCCCTCAATGGTCTCAGTGTCTGCAAGTCAAGGCTTGCACAGACCTCTGTAACCAGAGTGGGGAAGGAGGGTTAGGGTCTCGATGAGTGGATAGGCAGAGGGATTTTAGGTTAACCGGATTGAGGGGTAGGAAGAGGTTATGGATGGGACTGGGGATTTTAGGATAAACGATGGCTGCACACTTTTCTTTAACTGGCTGATGTAACTGTTTTAACACCTTTACATGTAAAGGTGTTTCCCTTCACATTGCATTGCCCTTCTAACAAAACCTGTACGTGCTCCTCTGAACACGAAGTTAAAACAAACATGGCTTGGTAAAACAATTTGAGCCCAGTTACATCTTCATGAACAAAGTCTTATGCACTAGCACACTTAGCTTTTGCTTCAGTCTTTAAGTCCTGTCCTGCAAAGGCTGTCGAGTCCTGTGCCACGTCCTTGCGATCAGATGATCAGATGCAAACTAAAAGGAAAAAAAAGGACAAGCATTAGCGTGTGCTTTCTGGTTCTGTCGGTCTCTCGCTCTCCCAAACACACTCTACACGCATTCAGCATTCTGTGCATTCATGGATTTCAGGTTCCTTTTGGGTGCGCTGCCGCACGTGGCCTTTCAACCCCCAAGATCTATGTTTTGCCAATATTCGGTCTTCCTACAGACCGAGTGCCTTTGCACTGTAATGCGCTCCCGTCTCGTGCGCCTTTCCGGCCTATGTTCCACGAGACGAAAACACGTGAAAACATCCACAATAAGTATCGTCTTTGATCTTCACACATTATTTATTTATTTATTTATTTATTTATTTATTTTACATTTATAAAGCGCTCACACAGCCCGCAGGCATCGAGGCGCTGTTACAGGAATTGTTATTAGTTGTGTAATTTCTTTGTCTTAGTTACGTATTTATAACGCGCTTAAACACTCGGAGGTTTCTAAGCGCGGACCCGGGGATCGAACCTGTTGTTGCTTTGTGTCGTCTTGCTTCCAAGACGCGCACGCTGCCGCTGTGCTATCCTCCCGGGATTCACTGAAGCAGAACTCTTTCCCCGAAGCCCGCCCACTTAGCTTCTATGTGACGGCGCAGGGTCTCTGGAGGGGTTGGGAAATGCCCCCTGCGCTCCCCCCATAAATCCCAGACACTCCGTGGGCTGAGCGGTACTTATCTCTTTGAAGCGAGGGGCCGGATGGTTCCTCCGGAGGCTCTGGGCCCCTCGCGTGTGAATTCCGTGGAGCTGCTGGTCACACGTCCACTCTCCTCGATGTCTCGAGCACAAGCCCCGTGCCTTGGGGCTTGCGCATGCGCATTCGCACGCCACACCCAGCGCAGCTTCCCATTGGCTCGCGAGTCCGCAGAGCATGCTGGGAAATGTAGTCCTGGCATGCCAAATGCTGGGATTTGTAGTTTTGAACTGCAATATGTCTACAGAAAGGGCATAACAGCCTTTTTAAGTACAATAACCTTCTGGGTCTAGGTTTCTTCATGGTCCCTGGCCCTACAGCTCCAACAGTACATGGTCTATGGCCAGTCCTGCCCCTGACAGCACTCCCCCCCCACGGAAGGCAGGGCCCCCGGGTTTATCAGGGTAGTTTCTGTGAAAAGTGCGCAATAATCGTGGAGCATGCACATGATGCGAGGGTTCCCAGGAGCGATCTTCGGGCCAGTACCCCACCCAATCAATCAAATAATAGATTTGTCCGTTCTTTAATATCTTGGAGTTCAAAATGGCTCATACTTCGTACTCAGGTTCCCCATGTACGAGTACGGGAGGTGTTTTTTGGGTACGTGCGCCATGGGGTGCTGGTTTTAACAGCGATGTATGGAAGGTAGGGTGGATTTTCATCTGGGATGGTAGAGTCAATCAAACTGCTACTGGGTTAATAACCTTTTCTACGCTAAACGGGCCTTAATAGCGAGGTTGTAATTTTTTGGGCCCCTCTAGTCGTAAATTGCGGGTGGACAACCATACCAGGTCGTTCTTACGATACACTGGGCTGGCACGTCGATGTTTATCTGCATAGATTTTATATGTCTTTTTGGCTCTTATGAGATTATCCTGCACCTCCTTCCAAACCTGCTCTATTCTGATCCGTTGTCCTGCCAATGTAGGCAGAGCTGCTTCTGCTGTTGGAACGGATAAAGGTAAGATCCGTGGGTGTCTTCCATACAAGCAGAAGAACGGGGATCGTTTTGTGGAGGAGTGAACAGCATTGTTATATGCCAATTCTGCTAGCCAAGTGTGTTGAACCCATGTTGTCTCTCGTCCTGCGGCCAAGCAGCGTAGGAACTGTTCAAGCCCCTGGTTCACGCGTTCGGTTTGGCCGTCTGTCTCAGGATGATAACCCGAGGACAGTCGGACTTCCATACCGATGATGTTACAAAACTCGCACCAGAACCTGGAAGTAAACTGCGGACCCCTATCTGTTATTACACGGCACGGGAGGCCATGAAGGCGGACCACGTTCTGTAGGAATAATTCGGCAATTTCCTTGGCTGTCGGGACCCCTTTACAAGGGATGAAGTGAGCCATTTTTGAAAAGGCATCCACCACCACCAGTATAGAGGTGTAGCCCTGCACTTGTGGGAATTCGACTATGAGGTCCATGGTGACTGTGTGCCATGGTATAGTAGGAGTTGGCAGGGGACGAAGAAGACCTGCTGGTTTCTGGTGATCGGCCTTGTTTTGGGCGCAAATTGTACATTGTCGCACGTATTGAACATCAAGCCGCCACTTTGGCCACCAAAAATGTCTTGCTACCAATTCTAATGTTTTTGCCTTACCGAGGTGACCCGCTAGGGATGAATCATGGCACCAGGACATAGCCTTTCCTTGTAGATGTGTTGTGGGCAAGTACAAGGATTGTCCATGATACGGAAGCCCATCTTTAATGGTATGCTGGGAGTCTTGTTTGCACCATTGATATAGATCGTGCATGGAGAGTTCTTGTTGGATACTCTCGAAAAGGTTAGTGGTTAAGCCCACTATTCGCGCCGGAGAGACTATTGGCCGGGACACTTTCTCTATTTCCTTAAGGACTTTTTCCGGATAGCGAGACAAGATGTCAGCTTTCCGATTGTTAGTTACAGGTCTGTAAGTGATAATAAAATCAAACTCAGCAAAATATTGGGCCCAGCGTAGCTGACGCGGACTCAAGGTCCTGGCAGTCCTAATAAACTGGCGATTGCGGTGGTCAGTAATAACCGTCACGGTGTGACGTGCCCCCATTAAATAATGCCGCCACTCGCTAAACGCTGCTTTTATGGCCAATAGCTTTCTATCTGCTATGATGTAGTTAACGTCTGCGGGGAGCAGTTTCCTCGAGTAATAGGCCACAGGATGTAATAGGCCCATCTGAGCAGCTCGTTGGGACAATACAGCCCCTAGCGCATAGCTGGAAGCGTCTGTTTCCACCACAAATGGCTGGGACAAGTCCGGATGTTTCAGTACCGGGGCATCAGTAAAGGCCTTCTTGAGTCGTTGAAATCCTTGTTCAGCCAAGGTGTCCCAAACAAATGGGCAGCCTTTACGTAGAAGTCTCGTGATTGGGGTAACCAGCTCAGAGAAATTCTTGACAAACCTTCTATAGAAGTTTGCAAATCCTAAAAAGGATTGCACGTCTTTTACATTGGCTGGTGGGGCCCAATCTAAAACAGCCTGTACCTTTTTGCGATCCATTTGCACACCTGTCGGAGTAAGGTAATAACCCAAGAATTCCACTGTGGTCCGGTGGAATTCACATTTTTCTAATTTGGCATAGAGTTGGTGTTCCCTTAACTTTTGTAGGACAGCACGATGGTGCTGGATATGTTCTTGGAGACTGTGGAAATAGATGAGGATGTCATCAATGTACACGACGGCACATACGTCCAGATATTCTCTAAGAACCTCATCTAGGAAGTGTTGGAAAGCAGCGGGTGCGTTACATAGACCGAACGGCATAACCTGATATTCATATAATCCGAATTTTGCTCGGAAGGCGGTTTTCCATTCGTCACCTTCGCGCACCCGCACTAGATGGTATGCGCCACGAAGATCCAGCTTGGTATAGATGACCGCGTCCCTAACCTGATCTAGAAGGACTGGGATGAGTGGCCGGAGAGACTATTGGCTGGGACACTTTTTCTATTTCCTTAAGGACTTTTTCCGGATAGCGAGACAAGATGTCAGCTTTCCGATTGTTAGTTCCGGGTCTGTAAGTGATAATAAAATCAAATTCAGCAAAATATTGGGCCCAGCGTAGCTGACGCGGACTCAAGGTCCTGGCAGTCCTAATAAACTGGAGATTGCAGTGGTCGGTAATAACCGTCACGGTGTGACGTGCCCCCATTAAATAATGCCGCCACTCGCTAAACGCTGCTTTTATGGCCAATAGCTCCCTATCTGCTATGATGTAGTTAACGTCTGCGGGGAGCAGTTTCCTCGAGTAATAGGCCACAGGATGTAATAGGCCCGTCTGAGCATCTCGTTGGGACAATACAGCCCCTAGCGCATAGCTGGAAGCGTCTGTTTCCACCACAAATGGCTGGGACAAGTCCGGATGTTTCAGTACCGGGGCGTCAGTAAAGGCCTTCTTGAGTCGTTGAAATCCTTGTTCAGCCAAGGCGTCCCAAACAAATGGGCAGCCTTTATGTAGAAGTCTCGTGATTGGGGTAACCAGCTCAGAGAAATTCTTGACAAACCTTCTATAGAAGTTTGCAAATCCTAAAAAGGATTGCATGTCTTTTACATTGGCTGGTGGGGCCCAATCTAGAACAGCCTGTACCTTTTTGTGATCCATTTGCACGCCTGTCGGAGTAAGGTAATAACCCAAGAATTCCACTGTGGTCCGGTGGAATTCACATTTTTCTAATTTGGCATAGAGTTGGTGTTCCCTTAACTTTTGTAGGACAGCACGACGGTGCTGGATATGTTCTTGGAGACTGTGGGAATAGATGAGTATGTCATCAATGTACACGACGGCACATACGTCCAGATATTCTCTAAGAACCTCATCTAGGAAGTGTTGGAAAGCAGCGGGTGCGTTACATAGACCGAACGGCATAACCTGATATTCATATAATCCGAATTTTGTTCGGAAGGCGGTTTTCCATTCGTCACCTTCACGCACCCGCACTAGATGGTATGCTCCACGAAGATCCAGCTTAGTATAGATGACCGCGTCCCTAACCTGATCTAGAAGGACTGGGATGAGTGGAAGTGGGTAACGGTTTTTGATGGTTATCCGATTCACCCCGCGGTAATCTATGCAAGTCCGAAGTTCCCCGGACTTCTTCGGTACGAAGAACAAAGGAGAGGATACCGGTGAGTTAGAATGTCTATGTAATCGGAATATTCTGTGGGTAGTTCCTCCGGGCGCACCTCGGGTTGGCCACCCGTAATGCTTGCAACTTGAAGGGTCGAGGAAGTCGGCCACTTACAATGCTCTTGACAATAGGAAGAGCTAAATTCTACCAATCCGGCGGTCCATTGAATCTGAGGGTCATATTTTCTCAGCCAAGGTAACCCTAAAATAAGGCCGAATTGTGGGGCAGCAATTAAGTCGAAGGCAATATTTTCCCAATGCCCATCACCGCTACTTAGGGTCACTGAAATAGTGTTATGTGTAATAGGTCCAGAACATAGAGGCATACCATCAACAGCGCGCACGGGTTCAGGCTTTGCTTTTCGCTGCGTAGGGATACCCAGCGTGGCTGCAAACTGGGTGTCTATGAAATTACCTGTTGCACCCGAGTCAATCAACATGGTGACCTCTTTTAATAGTCCATGAAACCCAAGACACCCCCTTAACGAGACATGTGGGGCGATATTGGGACAACCTGTAATTGGGGCCCTGCTATTGGTCAGGCTCGGCCGGGTAACCCCCACTACCGACGAGCCGAAGCGTTTCCCTGAGTCTTGGGCTTGGTGGGGCATTCGCAAACGAAATGTCCCGACTTCCCACAGTACATGCAAACACCATCCTTTCTCCTCCGTTCTTTTTCTTCTTTGGATAGGGGACCTCGAACCGACCCAATTTGCTTTGGCTCGTCTCCATCAGACTTGTCCATTGTCCCTCGTGTCCCTTTAGATTGATCGAACCTTGTTACTGAACGTAACTCCCCTTTTTTCCTGTCCCCCCGTCGTTCCGCCTGATGGTGATCCAACCGCATGGCCAAATCGATCATATCCGAGCATTCTCGGGGTTGGGGGTCAACTTGGGCGATAAGGTCTTTAATATCATCCCTTAGCCCCTGATAAAATAGGGACATACACATGTCGCGCGGCCACTCGGCTTCGGCTACTAATCGATTAAACTGGGTGACATACGTCACCAGCTCCTTATTCCCCTGCCTCAAGGTCAGCAATTCCCGATCCTTACACAAGGTGGCGGCCCTTCGGTTGAATATTTTCTCGAAGTCACTAAGAAACTCATCACAATCATATAGGATTGTGTTATCTTTTTGTACTAAGGGATTTGCCCATGCTGCAGCATCTCCTGTAAGGTAGAAGATAACAAATGCAGTCCTAGACTGATTGGATCGCAACGCTGCCAGTTTCGTAAGAAAATGGAGGCCGCACTGCGTAATGAAGGTGGAAAATGTCTGCGGTTCTCCACCATACCGCTCAGGTGGTGCTAGGGGAACCACGGGTTCTGGGGTGACTTGCACCTGTACTGGTGCATGACCTGGCAATGGTGCGGTTTGAGCTGCCAAACTACGCACCTGCACGGACAGGGTGGCATAGTCCTGTCTGGACGCAGCCAACTCGCCCTGCAAGTCTTGCAAGACCTTGGCGATCTCCTCCATGACGGTAACGGGGGTTGGCTACACCACTCGGGCGCCTGAATATTACGTGGGCTTGTGCTTCTGTCAGGATGCCCAGGTCCAAGGCGCAGGAGTGAAGCAGTACCAACCACCCCCTCAATTGTCTCAGTGTCTGCAAGTCAAGGCTTACACAGACCTCTGTAACCAGAGCGGGGAAGGAGGGTTAGGGTCTCGATGAGTAGATAGGTAGAGGGATTTTAGGTTAACCGGATTGAGGGGTAGGAAGAGGTTATGGATGGGACTGGGGATTTTAGGATAAACGATGACTGCACACTTTTCTTTAACTGGCTGATGTAACTGTTTTAACACCTTTACATGTAAAGGTGTTTCCCTTCACATTGCATTGCCCTTCTAACAAAACATGTACGTGCTCCTCTGAACACGAAGTTAAAACAAACATGGCTTGGTAAAACAATTTGAGCCCAGTTACAGCTTCATGAACAAAGTCTCATGCACTAGCACACTTAGCTTTTGCTTCTGTCTTTAAGTCCTGTCCTGCAAAGGCTGTCGAGTCCTGTGCCACGTCCTTGCGATCAGATGTTCAGATGCAAACTAAAAGGAAAACAAAGGACAAGCATTAGCATGTGCTTTCTGGTTCTGTCGGTCTCTCATTCTCCCAAACACACTCTACACGCATTCAGCATTCTGTGCATTCATGGATTTCAGGTTCCTTTTGGGTGCGCTGCCGCACGTGGCCTTTCAACCCCCAAGATCTATGTTTTGCCAATATTCGGTCTTCCTTCAGACCGAGTGCCTTTGCACTGTAATGCGCTCCCGTCTCGTGCGCCTTTCCGGCGTATGTTCCACGAGACGAAAACACGTGAAAACATCCACAATAAATATCGTCTTTGATCTTCACACATTCACTGAAGCAGAACTCTTTCCCCGAAGCCCGCCCACTTAGCTTCTATGTGACGGCGCAGGGGCTCTGGAGGGGTTGGGAAATGCCCCCTGCGCTTCCCCCATAAATCCCAGACACTCCGTGGGCTGAGCGGTACTTATCTCTTTGAAGCGAGGGGCCGGATGGTTCCTCTGGAGGCTCTGGGCCCCTCGCGTGTGAATTCCGTGGAGCTGCTGGTCACACGTCCACTCCCCTCAATGTCTCGAGCACAAGCCCCGTGCCTTGGGGCTTGCGCATGCGCATTCGCGCGCCACACCCAGCGCGGCTTCCCATTGGCTCGAAACTCCGCAGAGCATGCTGGGAAATGTAGTCCTGGCATGCCAAATGCTGGGATTTGTAGTTTTGAACTGCAATATGTCTACAGAAAGGGCATAACAGCCTTTTTAAGTACAATAATCTTTTGGGTCTAGGTTTCTTCATGGTGCCTGGCCCTACAGCTCCAACAGTACATGGTCTATGGCCAGTCCTGCCCGTGACAATAGATGTGAGAGGTAACCGGCATTGCTTCACAAATACTGGTGCCATCTCGGGGTTTGTGGACATGGTGGTTGAATGTATCTCTGTGCATCCACAGTCATATGAATCCACTGCAAAGATATCCTGGAAATCTGTGAAACACCTCTTTCAGCTTCTCTTTTTGCTCCTTAGTTTGACAGGCATCAACAAGATTGATTTGTTCTTCGACCTTCTGCTTAAATCCTGGAAAGACCTCAGGCTTGGTAATTTCAGCGGTATACTCCATTGGGTGGAGAGATCTCTTGTGATGGTGTTGGCCTGGACGGGAGGTCACAAGGATGAGAGGTAGTCACTGTTGACTCAGAATACCACCTCATCCTTCCTGATGTCACAGGTCACCTCTTCCCACCATAGGGGCAGGAAGAGTACACCAATAAATTCCCCCCTTGCCTGGTGAAAATCATTTCCGGAGGGATAGCGTTGTCTACAGGTAAGCAGTCAATTGGAATTGGTCCTATGATCTTATTACCTAAATCAATAGAATAATGTTGGCCATCAACCGCCATTCCAATAAAGATGGCTGCACCCAAAGTGAAACTTTGAGCATCGCTGTTATCCACCAATATTCGAATGGTGTTGTGTTCTAGGTCCAATAGGTGTGTCGGATGTAAATACACACTTACAGATGGGGATGATAATTCAAATCTATATAGGCGTCCCGTTTTTTGAGGTTCTGTCCTTGCTTAAGTTTTAGGGGAATTGTAAATTGTCGCACCCGTGCTGGGATGGTAACCTCTTCTCGCACATGAAGTACAACTGCATATGGCAGCAATTGAGCTGACCAGAATGCTTTCTCAGTGTTGTCAAAACCCCTGGGGTTACCCCAAGTCATGACCAGGCTTTGTTATTAATTAGGTCCAAAATAACTGCAAATCGATTGAGAATGTCACTGCCTAAGTAAAAGGTGGAGGTGACATTTCTTACAACCCAGCAATTATGGTCTATGCTTTTGTAGCCAAGGGACATGTTTAGCATACACCTGCTAGGCAGGAGATGTTTGGATTTCGGAGTTTATCTGAATGGGAAAAAACAGCTGTTCGCCCTATATCTGGATGTCGGTCAAACTTTGAGCTGGTTTTTCATCATTCCCTTCAAGTGTGGAATGCCACTTAAAACTGGGCGGAAGGTTGATTTTCAAGAATGAAGAAGGGTTCCCATCACCAGTGTGTTCTCCTACAGAGATGACGGTGATGTCTGGGACTTGATTGTTCCTAAAATGGAATTCTATTTCTTTGGACTGTTGTTCAATCATGTGGCATGTGCCATTCAAACTCACATAAGTTGTTCTGTGTTTTTACTTAATTGGCTGGTTAGCCTGAGTCCAGAGGACCTTGTTGACGCAGTCAATCAGGGGTGATAACCTCCTGTCGAGGACATTCCCCAGGAGACAAGGCGTGCCCTCAGGAGTCACGACTATCACTGGGTGTTTCACCCTAGGTTGTGCAACTTTTATCTCCAGATCTGTAGTCCCTTCGACAGAAATATAATTCCCATCAAAGTTTTGGAGTTGTCCGGGAAGAGGTTTGAGGGGAATTTGGTGACTCTCCCCGTTCCTGAATTTATTTGGTCGAAGGCCTTTTTGTACAGGAGGGTGGCTTGGGATCCAGTATCCACCAACGCTGATAATGCTGATAATGCACACTGACCCTGTATCTTGATGGAAGCATAAAATCTTCCTTCTTTCTCCTCGAGGCGGCAAAGAAAATGTGCATTCTCTGCCAGTTTGGCAGTTAACTGTTTTATATTGAACTCCGACACTGTGATCTTGCATAATTTTCTGTGTCAGGCCTGGGAATCTGTAAAAAGATCTTGCACCCAGAAACAGGTGGGATTGGGAAGTCCTCTTTTTCCCCTACTTTTTTGCTGTCCCACTTTTCCTCGAGACAGGTACCCAGACCTTTTTGGGTGAGGATACCTCAGTGATTTCTGGGTCCTTTGGGTGACATTGTTTGGGTTTACGAGCTTCTTGCTCTAGATCGGTTTCCATACTTACCCCGTCACAAGCAGGATCTTTTGGGACCCATTTTTCGTTGGGAGGGATTCCTCCATCTCTGAAAGAGACAATGTTCCTCCCTGAATTCTCCAGGGATTATTCTCCTTCGAAAGGGATGATGCAGATGTCCTCCACAAAGTGGGTTGTCTTTGGCTTTCGATTTCTCCTACATACCCTCTGTTCTTTAGGTTCCAACTTTTCGAGGGTAGAAGATTTTTGCTCAGGCTCCGAGGTTTCCTGGGGTTTTGTACCAGTGGGAAAGGAAGCTTCCTCTAGGGATTCCAATCTCCCTTCCACCCGGGCCCTCTCCTCTGGAACCTGTTGGTTGTCAGAGGTTTCTTCCCATCATTGCCTACCCCAGGGAATCAGACCAGGTGTTAAATGATTTGGGGCAGCAGTTTCCAGTTGAGGGTTCTGCTGAGCCTTCAATATGCGACCCAGTTCATGGGTTAATTGTTGGACTTGTTGCTCCAGTTGTGACCTTTTTTCTGGTTGATAGGGAGGTCTGGATTCCTACCTTTGCTGCTCCCGGAAAGCGAGGTGTCCCTTCCTCCAGAGTAGCTTGGGTATTGGGCATTTCCCTGATAACCTTACATCCTAGATCTCCCTTCTCCCGGATTCAGGAATTTATTGCCCTGAAAGTGGGGAGAGGGAGGAGGATTATTCTGGAAATTAGGGTTTGAAGTGTATCTGGGAAAGAAGCTTAGGTTGGGGGGCAGAGTATTTCTTCCATCCTGAGGAAAGTCTTGAGGAGAGTTTCTTGGGGCAGTACCTACCTGGTGCGGCACCTCTTTCTGGGCCGAGGGAGTGTAGACATACCCCGGATGTATCTGTTACCCTTGTATCTCGGACTGATGTAGGTAGCAGGGTTACATGAAATGTTGCTCTGATATCCTCCCTGGCTACCACCTAATTGGGTTGGATCCGAGGGTCTACTCCGACTATCATTCTGCTGATTGGTGGGAGGAGTATTTTTAGGCCCCCAATCTCCAAGTCCAATGGAGGAATATTTTTCACCTCTGTTACCTTTGCAGCGGCAGGTTTTTTTTCTTCTGGTTATTCTTACTTTCATGGGGCTTTTGGACCTCATTTATCCTGGTGGCCGGTTCTGTCACTCAATCCGGGGTCCTACGCTCCTGGAAATCCCTTGCTAATTGTGCCATTATGTATTTTGGGAGTGCATGAATATAGGAGTAGATGAACTTCCGGCTGTTGGTGTTCACCGGCCTAGAAGTCTGTGCAAATGCTTGTTTCAACTCCTGCACAAACTCTCTAGATGCTTGGTCTTCCCCACACTGCAGGTTGTATGCTGCCTTGCGGGCCTCCTGCAGGTATCTATGGATTGAAGGATTGAAAAGTGTTTATGAATGGTCACCTTATAGATGGAAACTGTTTTGTGATATTGGTTCTTCAGCCCTGCAAAGAAGCTGCAGTATCCAGGGGAGAATATCCACTTAGCAAATTCCATACGATTCCCATCATATTTAATACCAAATGATGTCATCATTTGGTCATAAAGCTCTATATGATCCCATACCGAGTATTTTGCATTCTTATGGCAGGGAGTCATGAAGATTTTTATGGCCTTTATCTGCCGAATTGGGTCTTTTAACAGACCTTTCTTCTGCATGGCAGCCTTCCTTTTCCACTGCACCTGAGTCCACTCAATCTCTGATTCAGAGCTGCTACTGTTGGTGGTCCATTCCCTGTGTCCTAGGCGCGCCCTCCATCTATGAGATCGGAATACCTCCCAGAATTGCGGGGTCTGGACTTTTCTCTCCTGTTGTGCTGTGGGCTCTCAGGGAAATTTCCCTTATACTCACCATTTTGCACTGGAGAGTACACATCCTCCTCATCCTTCCTTCCAGGGATGGTGGGGAACTGCCCCACCTCGCTGAATGTGTGGAGGTTTTTTAACATGCTTCTTTGAGGCCTAAACTGTGGTTCTTCTCTTTCTTTAAAGTGGACCAGGTAGTCCCTTTGTAACTTCATTTTCTGCCAGTCCAACTCCCTGATCTTTTCATCATAGGAGCCCTCTTCGTCAGAAGTACATGCCAGGATATTTTTAAATTCCCAGAGACCACTGGTCCGGCCACCTTGCCTTTTACTTGGTAACCCTGAATCATCATCGATGTCTGATAAGGACTGGCCTTCTAGATCAATTGGACGAGGCCTGGTTGAGTCCAGCAGCCTCATGTTTCCCTGTTCTTGAGAATTGGTATGCATGAAGTCAGCTGCACTCTGTACATATGAGGTGGTAAATTGGCTTGAGGTCCCTGGTAATGAGGTCATCACTCTGTAATCGGAGGTCGCTTTTCCATACCCTGACTGGTCTGGTGCCTCAAAGCCTGTTCATATTTGGCCATTTTAATTTCCAATCTCTCACATTTGTTTTTCTCAGTCCCTCTCTTTTGGTGATATACATGGGCCTCAGTTTCAATTCTGACACCAGTGCTTGAGTTGCTTCTAGCACTTTATTTTGTGCCATTAATCGGACTCTTAGTCCCGTGTTTCTTCACAATGGGACTCATAATGCATCATCTGCACATATTGAGAGTGTTTCTTTTTCAGGAGACTAATCTCCTCCCCATGTACTATTTTTGCCTGTGCTGCCTGCTCTAGGTCAATCTTTGCTTGCCTCACACGTTCCATTATTTATGCATTTTGTAACCTACTGTCAGTCAGTTCCTAAGAACATGACTCACTTTTCTCCATATCCATCCTTAACTGACACACTTCCTGCAACAGGGCACTATTCTCTTGACTTATTTGTTATTTTCTTCCCTCAACTGCTCTGTCTGCTGTTTCAAGGTGTTCAGATCTTGGTGCATCTGATCAAACTCACCCTGAGAATCAACCCCCTTAATAATTAACTGGCTGTTTTCAGCTTTCAGTTGTTTTACCTGCGAGTGAAATGTGAAAATGTTCTCTAGGCAGGCTCTATTATGAACCACCTGCTCATTTTATTTGTGTTGACTTGCACTCATATTTTCATCGCATTCTTTATACTCCCCTCGCAGTGCAGAAAATTGAGTCTTTCGGTCTCCATTTTCTTGTTCAACTCATTTTTTAGCTGTTCAATAATATGTCCTAATTTTAACTCCACATTTTGGCTCTGTTGCGCTTTTGCTTCTAATTGTTTCAGCTCATTCTGGGTTTGATTCAAAAGCTTGGCCTGGTTTTGCACAGAGGCCACAATATCCTGGTGTCTTTCTTCCATTATCAGCATATGGAAATACGGTTTATAGTCATAGTTTCGAATCAAAAGATTCCAAAAACAAAAGTTTTGAAACAAAAGTTTTGAAAACAAAAGCTGTGACATGCTATGTTTAACATGCAAAGTGCATTTCTTTGTAAACCAATCCGTCGACAATAGTCATGGATTGGTTTCAATTGAAATGTACTTTTACATGTTAAAAGTAGCATTTGAATGCTTCTTTTTGTAATGTTGAAACGTAAGATGGCGCTGTCCAGTGCTGTAACTTCAGCACTAAACAGCTCCTTGTAACATTTTAAAGTTTTTGTGCATATTGGCATTTAAGTGCTTTTTTTGAACTTTGAAACGTTACATGGAGCTGTCCAATGCTGTAATTTCAGTACTGGACAGTTCCATGTAATGTTTCAAGGTTTTAGTGTATATTGGGGGGTCCCCCCCAGACCCAACACCCACGCCACCCTCCCACCCCCCAACCCTAACCCAAGCCCCAACCCTAATCTTAACACATGTCGACGGCAATTTCACATTTTTTTCAAATAAATTGTCATTCGAAAGAATGGCATTTCGAAGAAAGAAAATGTGAAAGTTTGCCTTTTGAAACTTTTGTATTCGAAAAAATGGCTGGACACCTGGAAAGGTTTATAGTCATAGGGCCTCATTACAAATCAGGTGGTCCGGAAATAACGGTGGCGGTAAACCCGCCGCCACCGTTGTTTTCGGACCGCATGATCCCGACTCCTGCAGGCGGGAGGTGATGTTCCCGCCAGGTTTGACCTGGCGGGTTTAACACCGCCCACCTGCTGGCGGACGAGGAAACATCGGCAGCATCATGAGATGCTGCCTGTGTTTCCATGATCCCCATTCCCATTGAGTCCCATAGGACTCAATGGGAATGGGGATTAACACCATTCCGCCGCCGTGATTCCCGAGAAACCGGGGTTGTAATGCCCCCGTAATTCAGGGAAACAGGGAAGCGGAATGGTAATACGAGTCTGGTGGTAACCAGGTGGTTTTACCGCCTCGGTTACCGCCGGACTCGTAATGAGGCCCATAGTTTTAAATCAAAAGATTTGAAAAACAAAAGTTTTGAAACAAAAGTTTTGAAAACAAAAGCTGTGCCATGCTATGTTTAACATGCAAAGTGCATTTCTTTTGAAACCAATCAGTCGACAATAGTCATGGATTGGTTTCAATTGAAATGCACTTTTACATGTATGCTGTGGGCTGAGCCATTTTAATTTGCTCATCTTTGTTGGTTGTGTCATGTAAAAGTTTGTCAGGGCCTGATGTAACAGCCCATTATCCGGCCACATGTCAACACTTGCAGCGGTAACACCAGCATCATTCTAGCTTGCCATATTTCATGTTTTTGTTCTACCTATTCACCTTTAATAAACAATTTGGAAGGGAGGTGCTTCCTAGCCATATTGATGTCTATGGTGCTCATTCTGAAAAGTGTTCTGCACCTCATATACTCTCTATTCAAGTGCAAAAATCTCAACCCCCTTCCTGCTTCGTTTCCACTCATAATGAAAACTCAAAATCACCACTCTTTTATCTACACACTGCCCCGGAAAACAAGGTACAGGTATGAATGTAACCTTCACAATGCAACACAACTTTCCATCCACTGCGATGCAATTACACCCAAATTAATAGTCTGCTACTAATGTACTGTCACAAGTGAAGACTCTCAACCAAATCCCGGCCCAGCTTTGTCACAATTTATTTGGCGGTCACTCAGGGAGTTCCTTTCCCCCAAGCAAGGTGGTTCGCACCCAACGCCCTTATACAGATTCAACCTTAGTGAGACCTCCAACCTGTCTCACACCACCCCAACAAAGACCCTCTGTACCACCAATGAGCTAGGAACCAGGCCGGTGTGTAGTAAGAATATATATTAATTTAAGGTTGACAAAAAATAATAGCAACCAGAACATCAACCATCAATGCCGTGGCACAGCACAATGTCACACTTTCAAATGACTTGCACCAATTGACTGACTTATATTTCTAATGAACTAACATATACTACAACACACATACAATTTAGAGAGTGCACATCAAACACATACAGAGGATTTCTTGCACATTAACAATTATGAAATTTGAGCAATCCCCAATGATTGCTTGGGTTATCACAATGCTCTTCTCCAGCAGCAACCCTCAACCCAGGCATCAGTTATATATAACCCCTTAATTTGAAGGCAAGGTACAGGGGGTGGGAATACAATAGCAAAATCATTTTGACTTTTTATTAAAAAGACAGGGTTTGAAAAATAGACACAATGAAAGTTGGGCTTTTTATCTGACAGGCAAAGTTTAGGAAAGGAACTCAATGGGAAAATCGTTTTGGGCTTTTTATTTTCATAAAATGCAGGACCTTGGCAAAATCGTTGTGGGATGCAAGTAAATAAATGGGGAATGTTGTTTTGCACACTTTACATTCACTTGAATGGCAAGGTTTTAGGATTACTTATTTTGGGATTACGGACACTCCCTTTGGTACAGAAGAAATGGGTTTCAGAAAGGTAGAGTCACCCAAGTACTTTATTGTCTATACAGGCCTTAACACAATGGGCATGAACTCTGTTAGTTTCTAACTCTAACAACACTCATCCCATAATTTTCTATAGGGGAATTAATTGATTTAACTTCAATTAAATGAGCTAAGCATCTATACAGCTACCCCCCGCCCCACAATTTAATGGAAAGGACTATGGCAGGCAGACCCCAACACAAATCAATTTAAATGGATAGGGTGATTTTCTCTAGTGGTATTCATTTGAGTTAAAATGTATAAATGTGTCAAGGGTCTCCCCAGTTCCACCCCCCTACTCGTTGTGCGAGATGGAGATTAGGGCTGGCAGACCCCCCCACTTATGTTGGCATTTGGATTAATCTAATTACATGGGAGGCCTTGTTTATGGGGCATCCAGGGAAACATCAGGGATCCTCTGAGGACAGCACAGATCTCATCAAAGGCTTAGTACAAGGATAATCCCAAGCACCCGTACTTTCTCTGGTTTCTCAAATATCAGGCCCAGCTAGCTTCTAGATTTCCCAGTTTCTGTCTCCCCTGCAACAGCTAAGGCCTTGGTAGCTCTTCGTGTCTCTCTGCTAGTTCTTTACATGCGCCCAGAAGCAGACTACCTCCTGCAATAGAGTGGGGAAGTCAAGGGAAAAATAAAAAGTCCTAGAAAAGCAGGGACGTCATTTCACCAAAGTGCCAGGGGTAGCGGAAGTGACATCACACAACCCTTGACCTTTGATGGCATCACAGGAAGTGATGTCATTTGACCCCACCCTGAAGTGACATCACAGTAAGTGATGGAACATGACCTTTCACCCCGTGACAAAACAAGAAGTGGCATCACATAACATTGTTTCTAAGTACACTATGAAAAACATGGTTACGATATCACTGTATAGTAATACACATTTCATACAAGAATGGATCACCATATGTATCGTTAATATCAGTGTGTATAGGCCCATATTACCAAATTACTGTGAATGCAAGCAGATGTCGAAGGCCAAACGATAATGAGATGTTATCATATAGCACTTATGCTTAAGCGCTTCATATAGAACAAATATACATGCAATACCACCCAACCTGTGTTGGTACTCATTTATCAACCTCAGCAGGATGAAAGGCTGAATTGACCTTGCTCGGAGGCGAACCTGCAACCTGCAGATCACACACACATTGCAGCAGCCAGCGCTCAACACACTGAGCTATCTTACCGGCTATAGCTATCAGAAAAGCAGTCACTCCAGAAACAAAGCTCTACATGCTGCTGGCCACAGCCCATGAGCCTCAATGTAAACAAAATAAAATGTTTAAAGATTTTTTTAGGGGTAGCAAGAGAGACCACAGGGGTAGCAAGGGAGACCTCAGGGGTCGCAATTGAGACCCCCCTGGCAACCCCTAAATGATGTCCATGAAGGAAAGGTTACAAGAGTAGAACAGTCAAAGAAAGATCCTTCTCAGATTGAAAACTGATCTCTTATAGGGCTAGTGACACTCCATTATTTTCATAATTACCACACTACGGACTGGCCAGCTCTCTCCCTCCGCCCAATATGCCCACTGCCTGCTAATAGGACAATGAGTTGGGGGTGTGAATGATGGAGGCTGAGGGAGGAGAAAGATTTATCATACCAAAATGACAAGTGGGTTTAACTTTTTCAGTGTCCTGAAAATCTAACAACATGGCAGCTACCCTAATTTTTCAGATAATTGCATGCACATATATATTTTTGAGTTCTATATTTTATGGGGTGGAGCTACCATTTTTATCGATTTACTCCTAGCCCAAAAATAGTCACAAATCTGCCCCTTCCTGATTCAATCCGTACTTCCATAACCTATCAACACACCGACTTTCTATTCCCTCAGCATTATGGGAAGGCCGGAATTATAATTGTCTTCATAACTTAAATTGTATACATCGCATTCGGTCCATATTTACATGGTACCAACAGGACTTTTATCCCCTTTAATATGAGTCTGGGATGGGCTCACTGGGACATATGTTTCTCTTTTAATTAAAGAAAAGGTGGCCCAATGTTAATCATATGGCAAGGCATCCATGAGTCCCTCAGTTTCACATACCCCCCGCCTGTTCCTAAATTACATTGCTCCATCGTCACCTGACCCAAACATCTGCTTATCAGCAGTCTATTTCATACACAATGTTTGATCATCCATTAGTGTCTCTGAAGCCACTTCACAAGGCCGAGTTAGCCCTGAAAAAGTCATTTCTGTTGGCCACTAATGCACAGTTAATGGTGAGGCCTGACCTCAATTCTCTGTTAATTCTTTATATTTATAATTGAACCACACCTGTTTCTCCTCGTGGACCTAACCCACAGTTCTTCAGTCAAAGTTTCATAGGCACAGACCTTTCAGTTCAATGGGAAAAATACCAGCTGCATCTATACTTCTGAAAATACAACTTTAAATCGATAAGATATTCTTACATGTAATATTTTAGCATTATACCTGGGCATGTTCTTTGAAATACAATCTTTCTTGAAAGACGTTTGGACAGATTAAGTTCACTGTAGGTATTATTCACACATAGGCCTGATAACAAGTGGGCCTTTCCATTTGAATGTCAGTGTATTTGTGAAAAGCAATTGTATTTCTCCAAAATATGTCCCTTGGCTCCACTTTTTAAATGTAAAGCACAATTCCTATTCTTTCCATGTATATTTGCCATGTGTACTGCTGCAGTTTTGAATGTGTCAAAAGGTGCCTTTTCCCAGTTTACACGAGATCCGCATCTGCAGCACCACATGTTATGTCGCATTCATTGGGCATATCCATCATTTTAAGCTCTCAGATAGATTCCCCTTCACTTGTGCACCTGTCCATTTTAATGGAGTTGGCTTGGTCCATTTCTTTCCATTTCCCTAGACCTTATGTCGAAAATCACAGTTTTGTACTAGCTTTTATATGTCAATGGAACTCCACATTAGCTAGCTTCACTCTCATAACAGGACCTAGCATGGCCACTCTATCTCTGTCACTCTGGGGCTGTCTTTTCACCCCACAAGTCTAAGAATTATTAGGCCACAATAGTTTGTCATTTCGACAAAATATGAATTAATGACACTGAGGAGGGGCCCTTGGCTTGATATCATTTACATTTTTTGGAGCTGTCTTCATGACATCTTTGTGGTAATGTATCCAAATATGTCTTCTGTGGCTTTTAGGAACTCTTGCATTTCCTTGTGTAATATTAGTAGAATTTTTGTACTACTAAATTGAGCTGGTTAAAATATTTTTCTTTACACATTAAGTAAACCAAGATGTTAATGCTGCCATTCAGTAGTCCTTCCTGTCAGGTATTCTTCTACACCCTTTGCAGCCTTTCTGAATGCATTCGAAATGGAGAAAACACCATAGCTGAGTTTCTTAAACGTTCACAGCCCCGTATCTGTGCAGAATGTAATGATGTTTCTGGAACCTCTATCCAGAATGATCTGTTGATACCGTACTTTGACGATGAGCTTTGTGAAGAATTGTGCTCCTTTTAGTTTTCCCAACTATGCCATCTACTGTATTTATAATGTGATGTTTTTTTCATTATAGCCTACTTGAAAGTGTAATATTGATAAGGATCTTCACTTGCCCATTCTGTTTTGTTTTTTGCATTCAATCTTGGAAAGATCCATCACATTGGGGCTCAGCCTATCAGGTTTTCAATTATATCGGCATTTGCATGTTTTTCTAGCATTTACTCCACTTTTTGGTGCATGTGAAATGGGACCTTATGTCAGGTAACCCCCTCTGGATAAGCCTGGCTGCACTGCCAGTCTCTTTCCCCAACATTCGTCCTATGAAGCAAGTGTCAGTTGCTGCTTTTGCCACCACCTTCGTTCCTCCTCCCACTCCTGTCACAGACTTTCACTCTGAAACAGCCCTTACTAACCTTCAAGTCTCCATCTCCAACACTCTGGACATCCTTGGTCCCTGTCACAAGTATTTGCATGAAGCCTCCCTGCAAGCGCAACACCATGTATGATTCCAACCTGGCGCCTCTGAAACACAAGTGCAGAGCTGCAGAGTGGAAGTGGCAGGCATCAAGCACATCCTCTGACAAACTGGCCTGCTCCAAAGGCAATTCAGAATCTCCATCTGCTCGAAGAAGAGGGCCTATTTACAAGCCTGCATCTCTGGCGCCACCAACAACATGGATGAACTTTTCAAAATCGGCAAGGAACTCGCCAATCCTACTGCAGTCTCCATTTCTCCACTGCCTTCCCTGACCCACTGCACTTGCCTCTCACTTCATTACTAAAACTCTTCTCTGCACCATTCCCTTCTCCCCCACCCACTCTGAGGCCTCTTGTGGCCCCTCCTCTCTACCTCATCCTACTCTCCTCTTTCTCTCCCATATCACCTGATGAGATCTCTAGACAAGTCCACTCTTTGAAAAACCCATCCAAACGGGTGCTCCCCTGCTCCTCCAGAACTATCAAGAACAACATTGTCTCCCTTGCTCCACCCATGGCTGATTTCTGCAATCACTCCGTTGCCACTGAATCCTTCCCATTACTCCTCAAGCACTCCCTTGTGCACCCTCTCCTTAAAATGCCTTCTGCTGACCCTTCCTGTCCAGCTAACTACCACCCTCTCTACATTACCCTCTTCCTGGGCAAACTCTTTGAGAAGCTGGTCATCTTCCGCTTATTCACCACACTGAATATCTCCATGGCCACCAGTCTGGCTTCAGAGCTGCCAGAGGCACAAAAACTGCTCTCCTGAAAACTCATGGAGACTTGCTCTCTAATCTCAATTCCAACTCTCCTTCCGTTCTCATCTTTCTTGACATTTCCTCTGCCTTTGATATGGTCAATCATGCCACCCTTATAAATCAGATCTGTGATACCATTGGCATTATGGATCTGGCTCTGGACTGGTTGGCCTCCTTCCTTTCTGACCAATCTTCCCAGGTTCAACGGGCCCCTTGTCTCTTCTCCATCTCACTCTCCACCTGTGGTGTACCTCAGGGCTCTATCCTTTTACCTTGGCTTTTCAATATCAACCTTGCCCTTCTAGCCCATTTGATCTCTACCTTCTCTCCTAACTTCCAGTGTTTTGTAGATGACACACAGCTCTCTTTCAAGCTTCCCTCCTTCACCTCCTCCTCTCCCTCTCCCATTCCTGACTGTCTGTCTGCTATTCGGGCATGGTGCATTGCCAATGATCTCTGCCTTAATGCCAGTTAGACTGAAATCCTTCTCATTGGGACCTCAGTCCCCTCCTTCCATCCTACAGCGTGGCGCCCTCCATGGGTCTTCTCCCCTCACCTTCCTGTGATGAAAAAACCTTGATGTCATCTTTGACTCCTCTCTCCTTCTCTCCCCACATCACAAACCTTGCCAAGAAGGACCACTTTGAGCTACACCTTCTCAGAGTCATTCTCCCTTTGCTCACCTTGCCGGAGAAACGCAATGGGCCTCATTACGAGTCAGGCGGAATGGGTTAAGGGGTGCCGCTAATGGATGCGGACCCATTAAACCTATTCCGCCTGATTACGAGGTCCCCTCGCAGGACCCGATAAGGACGCCTGATAAAACCACGTCTTGTTACTAGGTCCCGCGAGGGGACCAGGGAGCTAACAACGGGCCGGTCGTAATCGGCCCGTTGTTAGCTCCCTGCACCCATTCCCATTGAGCCCTATGGGGGATCGAATGGGAATGGGGAAGGTCCGGGTTCCCTGAAGGGGGAATTACCAGGCCCTCCAATCTCGGAATGGCCCGGTAATTCCCCATTCAGCGAACCCGGACCCGGTTTTGGAGGCAGCCATGGCACCAATAGTGGCATGGCTACCGCCAAAGCCGTAATGAGTCCCAATGTCTCCAGAGCTCTGGTCCTCTCCAGGCTGAACTCCTGTAACAGGCGCTTCCTCAATCTGTCTAACTCCTCCCTTCGCCCTCTTCCACTAATCCAGAATAGGACTTCAAGACTTATCCGTAGCCTCAAGCCCAGGGACGACATTTCTCCAGCCCTAAAATCTCTCCATTGGCTCCATGTTGCTGTGGGGATCAAGTTCAAGACCCTCTGCATCATCCAAAGGGCTTTCTGGGAGCTGAGACTCTGCTGCATCCAATTCCCACTCCCTATACACCTCTCTGCTAGAGCCCTTCGGTCTTCTAGTTCCAACTCTCTACAGATGAGACTCTTTTCCAAGGAGAAAGTGGGGGAAAGATCTCTCTCCTCCATTTTGCCTCCCACTGGAATGGCCATCCTGCCCCTCTCAGACTTGAGCCGTATCTCCTTCAGTTACGGAACCTTCTCAAGCCCCTCATTTTCTCTTCCTCCTTCCCTGTCCCTCTCCCCAGCTACTGTCCCCCTCTGCCTCTTTGACTGGCAGCCTGCTCCATTCAGATTCTTACAGGGTACCAGCCCCTCCACGAACCAGTCTACCCCTGAACTTGGTCTCCCCTGACCTCAACCCCCTACCTGCACTTGCGTTCTGGGCTCACTCCCCCTGAACTAGCTTGGCTGGGCCTGCACCCATTGAGCCCTTCCAGCTGGTCCCTCACACTTACCATGTGGACCTTCTTTCCCCTGTACTCTCTACTCTCTCTGCACTGTGGCACTGCCCACCTGGCCTTCCCTGCACTCGCTTAACCCACAGGCCCTTCTGCACTGACCGGTATTTCCCCCCTCCGCTCCCCTCCCCCTGCACTTCTTGTTACTGCACTTGCACAATGTGATTGCCACAAGGCCTAGTGGGACCCTTTTGGTTTTTCTTTATCCCTTTTTATTTCACCCCCGTCTTGTTGCACCTTGAAAAACCTTGTGTATCGGCACATTATAAATACCCAATAAATAAATAAATACATATACATCTGGCTCTATAGTGTAAGGGGTGTCAGGAGACTAACACACATTCCAGTAGGCAGTAGTTCTAGAGGCCCATTGGCCACCAAGGTGTGCAGCAGGAGAGCCCTAGGCCCAGTGAAAATTACATTAGCAGGGCCATTAAGGAACAGGCGAATATCACAGGCACAAAGGGCTATATGTCACAGCAGTTTGAGTGATATAGTCCCATATTTTGAAGTACGACACCCTGACCTGAGTGCCGAGCAGCAGGAGTGGGGCTCCTGGAGGCTCGGTCGAGAGGATACCTCAGGGGCAATGCATTAACCTTTAAAACAAAACAATGCTATCCGGCATAAGCTTGATCCCAGGTCCAGAGCTTAGTAGCTCAAGGAGTCCGCATTTTTCAAGATATAAAAAGTGTCAGAAATATGAAAAAGCTCCAGTATATGGAGGTCACTGTGCCAACACATAGAACACAATTGTTCTGGAGCCCTCTCTTAACAGTTCAATGAGCCCCAGGATGAGCATTCACCAAATGGAAGTTAAGTACATTGTTTTGGAATTAATATGTTGTACTTTGCAACAAAAATGTCGGGGTCTGAGCTGAGTACTACAAAGATATCCCTGTGATGTATCAATGTTGCAAAAACTGATTTGAAGAGAAAACATAAAACAACATCAGTCTCTAGCAGGAAGGTTGCTGGGAAGCTTCTGTACGGATCTGTATTTAGTCCCAGCACAAAACACGATTGTTTCAGCCTCAACCCTTAAACCCACATCAGAAACTAGAGGGAAAAGCTCCGTAATTGACCATATCCTTCTCCACATCGATTCATGGACATTACGGGGAAGAACCTATAGAGGTAGAAACAGAGATGAATGGGACAAACAAAGGTGGGGCCCCAGATTAGAAGAATCCATCCCAGAATGGTTTGAGCAGATGACGGGAATCAGGAGCCTGTCTGAACTTCTGTACTCTCATGGGTCAGGGCTTGAACTTGGATCATCTCCCGAGATGAATCCCGAAGAATTATATAACCAACTAACCATTACCCCACTCCCCTGTGTAACCGAAAACAAGAACCAGAAAATATGGGATGGTTTGACAAAGAATTTGCAGAAATAACAATTCTGCTACAGTCTAGGGTCACACAGGATAGGGGAGGGACGAGCTTTGCCCAATCAGAATCAGAAAAGCATATAAAAGTCTTATCGCCAATAGAAAGAATGAATTTTGGAATCGCAGCTGGCAGAAACGGATAAAAGTAGCTTATGAAAGGGACGCCAAATCGTTTTGATGAGGGGTGTCACAGGATCTTGGAAATTACAATTTGGTGTAACGGTTTTATAACACAGCACACTCCAGCCAGGGACTGTTAGGCGGAAACCTGTGCAGTTCCCTCTGGGACCACTGCAAAAGGTTTAGGACTACAGGTGTTTGGCAGTAAACCCACTTGGTAGCAGTCTGTACCACACAGATTCACTTGGTAGCTGTGGCTGAGCAGTCAGACTTCCCTCAAGAAGAGTTAGGCAGTATGTGGAGTATACAAAATAGGGCAATTTACACAGTAGAACAAGCAAACACGGAACAAGGCTTCGGTGTAAAGATATATAGTCATTTATTTGTAAAAACACATCTATGAAAAACACTCTGGCACTAATACGGCAAACAACTTCAATCACAATTACTATAAGAAAAATCAATCCCCCTAACAATAGTTTGACAAGTCTAGGTTCAACGGCCCCACTTATTTGCAGACAGAGGTGAATGCTTTAACCTAGATGGCACTCTAGTATTCGTTAGGATGGGAGAGAAAAGGCAGGGTATGAAATCAACTCGGTACCAACACTTTTACGAACAAATGCAAGGCAAGCAAGGCAGGGTCTACTGTAGATCGCAAAGTTCAGAGGCCAGGCCCACTCGGTGAGAGGCAAGGCGATATGTCCCAAAAAGTATCACAGTGGAAATGCACTTCGAGTCTTTGTCGCAAATTGGTATAGAAAGATTGGACCAGTTCAGAACAGAAAGTAAAGAAGGCTTGGAGGCGACCCAATGGAGAGGCGAGGATTCAGACACCTCACGCTAGCCGACACAAGGGAAGCCAGGCGGACACGGTACCTTGTTTGTGGAGAGACAGCTCCGACGGGGGCAGTTGTTCCTGGTGGTGGATGCACGTTGGGGCTTTGCCAAGAGAAGAGATGATCTCGTTGTCGAAGGAAAGTTGAAGATCGTTGCACCACCAGGGAAGAGACCAGTCGCGGAGTGCTCCATCACAAAGCACCACCTTTTGGTCGCGGTACAGGGGTTAGTGGCTATCCGGTTGCCGGGGTGCTCTGCACGGGCAATCCGACCACTGCGTCCTGGAACGAAGAAAAAGCAAAGGGGGACTGGTTGTTCCCACCAGTCAGGGGAAGAGACTCTCCGGCGGGGAGATCTCCTCTGTCGTCGGGAAGTGGTGAGTCGGTTCAGCAGGGCTCCACCGGAGGTGTCGTCGTTGCAGGTCGGCTCAGCTTTACCCTCGTCGGATTCTTAGGTCCTGTGGCAACTTCTGAAGATCCAGTCCCAAAAGCCCTGCTTTTATGCAGAAAACCCCCATTCATTCAGCCTAGCTGTCAATCAACACACGCTAAGTGGTGAGCGGGATGGCTCACCACTTGGGCCAATCACACCAGAGTGCGACTTGAGTTGGCAAGGCAACTCAGTCCAGGGTGCCTAAACCCCCTCCCACACCCCCTGTGGTACCCAGACAGAATGGCACCACTTTGGAGGACTTCTGTGTAGAAGCCCGCCAAAAGTGGAACAAAGGGCTCAACCTTTGGTTTAGGAGTCACAGAGACGAACACAGACGCCATTTTAAAAACCGAGTTCTGGCAGAAAATATCAACCGATAGATTTATTTAAGATAAATAAACCGGTGGTATGTCAGAGATTAACGAGAAAGAGTATTAACCTCCAACAATGGGAAGAATCCCATAGAGTTATATTCCACTGCCACCAGCCAAAACTCGACGAGGGGGGACGGGACAGTGCCCCCTCGAATAATAGACTCAGGAGTAATCGAATGACCCCTACTAGTACGTCCACAATAGGATGGTTTGTACTAGTTCTGTTAGTAAATTTAGGTCTAGTAAAGCCAATGGTGACTTTACATGCCCGGGGAGACAGTAGTCCCCGGGTATGGAGTCTATGGTGGAGGTCTGCTATGACGCCCCAGTGTTACGGCACGGAGGGTGCGTTGTAACACACATAGCAAAACATATGAGACCTATGGAGTAAAAGACCCCATAGCCCATAGAACACATTGACATTCAAAGGAATTAACCACATTCATGTCCAAGAGAGGGAGAAAAAGAGTCTCACTCTTTGCAGGATGGAAAAAAAACAAACTCCAGAAATCCAGCAAAGCTGCTGGGGGACTCACTAGGTTAGGAAATTCAGCCTAAACAGAGAATTCTCCCTACAGGGACTCCTTCAATTGACAATGAGCGTGGCACACGATAAAAATGTTTTTTATCTTTAATAAACCACAGGTTCTTTTATTTGAGCAATACAATCCCAAGATTCCCACAACACAGCTATTTCAAACAACTATCATAATTTACAGAAACCTTTAATAGCAAACAGAAAAAAAAATGTTTTTGGAAACACCAGATAGTATTCAAGTTAAGCACTTCCCTGTAACACTCACCCCCAAACATCTGCTAACTAAATTCTTTTTGGATGGAAGGCAGTGGCAAGGAGTCAGGATGAAGAGGGAAAAATCAGATTTAGAATTTAGCCCAACACCCCAAGATGGGAGACCAGAAAAGAAAACAAAAACCTGATTTATGAGCAAAACAGCATAATAGAATTTCCCTTGTTTCTTGCACAGCAGCTTACAATCGCGGTGGGATAGCTAGGACAGAAATTTGTGTTGCTATACTCGAGAGATAAGGTAGCTTACAGACTTCTAAGCAGGGCACCAACGCATCGTGAACCCAAGGTAAGAAAATCAGTTTTGGGCAAGAAGACAAATGTAAAAGAAAAACACAAGCGGCAGAATGGAAATTTGTTTCTATATGGGATTGGGATGACAGACAGCCACGGAAAGGGTTTAGCTGTCAAAATCGGAAATCGGTTTTCAGGGCAAGGAACATAGGCACATAACAGATAAGATTCTGACAGAAAGGGTTACTCTTAATGGGACTACAGTTTGGGCTTTTTCTATGGGACAGATGCAGATTGGAATTCTTAGGAATACACAATACACAGGCAAATTTGTTTTTTGTTACACAAAGACTAATTCTGTTGAGGCTATATTTTATTGACTATGGTTATTAAAGAAAGGCACTTGGCATGAGGAGGTTAATTTCAAATGTCAACCACTCACCGTGAATCTTTTTATAGGGGAATTAATTGATTTACTGTAAAATGATGCTAAGGATTTATACAGACTATAGAAAGACTTATAAAAGGAATGCACTAACAGACACAGGCTAATACAGATTTGTTTATGAAAGGTGAAAGCATTATACTACAATTCGGGACTTGAATGGGATTTTTTTCAATGTGATGCAAGGGTCATGCACTTTGGGGACTGAGGTTATGTGCTACTTACAATGTAAGCTTGAGTTTGGGATTCTGGAAAGCCAGCGATGTTTCTGCTCACTCTGGTCAGCTAGGTTAAGGGATCTGGTCTCTCTGGACAGCGAGGCCAAGGGATATGGTCACTGGAGGGGGTTCTGGATAGCTAGGCAAGGTCTGGCCACTGCACTCTTCTGGATGGGTTCAGCTGCCTCCTCTCCATTCTACCTGGATTCTTGGGTGTGCCTGGATCTGGATGCATGGATGGATCGGCTTGGATGGATGTCTGGATCTCGTTTTTGAATCTGTAATCCCTTGTGTTTCTCTGTCTCCCCCTTATATGGCAAAAGAACATCATCTCATTTACAATCTGGGGGAAGTACTCTGGAATTACTCCTATCCTGGGATAGGACAGCCCACCAGTCCTCTCTCTTCCCCCTGGGCCGATTGGTTCAGGGGAAATGGCATAATTTGTGTGTTTGCATTTATGACCTGTCTTTGTCTCTTAAATCTACTTTTTAACAAATATGAGTTATATATCAAAACTATAAACTATACTAGCCACCACCATAAGAAGCAGATATGCGGATTCAATAGGTCACAGGGAATTGGGCAATCTGATCGCCGGCTCTGTGCGAGTTTGCATCGCCCTTTGGCACATTTTTGCCCTTTTTATGAACTGCTTAATATTTAAAATTCTGCCAATGACTACACATATTCCTAATTTTCTTTTTTTTAAAATTTGTTTTGGTTTATTATAAACCTTTACAAAATCACACATTATTTAATACTTTACAAATTCATTTCTTCGAATTAAAAAGACAAACAGTTTAGAAAACTCAGTAACAAATACTCGAATATCGAGACAGAAATTTGTTACAACTTAGTCACAAACCAGATTAAAAAAAAACACACATATAAAATCATGTAGAATCATATATAAGCAATCAAATTCATTAAAACCACCCTAAACATGATCATTACAAAATAATTTCCTAAAATAAAAAGCAAAGAGAAAATGTCATTTCAGCTAATCACAAGCTTCGGTGCATCTTGACATAGGTTTACACACATTACGCAAGAAAGTGGTCACCCGTATTTTTAACCTAATAGTGTTGTCATGTAACATTCTTTGCCATATAAAATTGCCATATAAAATCTCTATCAACATCATAAATGGAGTTAACAAACTGGCCAATGTACCTAATTCTTTCTGTCTTGAGTCCAGGACAGACCAACAAGATATGTTGCAAAGTTTCAATTTCACCTTCTTTCTTACAGAATCTGCACCAGGGCCAAGTATCTGGGTTGCATTGCCTAATATTTTGGATTTGATTTGTTGGCAAGACATTGAATCGAAAGCGCATATAATCATTTCGCATACATTTGCTCGGGTATTGGGTCAGGTATCCTTCTATGACTGGAAACCACTTCCAGGTGGAACAAGCATACTTATACAATTTGTATTCCAAGATTTTATGCTTTGTCTTCTGCCAATCAAAGCCCATAAGGCTAGTTGTAATCCTTGCTGGATTCTTACATAAAGTAGTTACTGACATACCCATGGAGGCAAGACAACACATCGTCTCTGTATGCAGTTTGTGTATAAAGGGGTTTGACCTTTCTTAATAAGCCCCTGCATATAAGGTGTCCTCTGCCGCTGTTTTGCATTTTTTCCTGAGACTCATACGTTTCCATGTTGCATATATATATATAAAGTGATTGAAGACCCAATTCGTATTTTACCAGTTCTAATGGTATACATTTAAGCAAAAGAAACAGAACTGACCTCCAAATTCTACTTTCAATATGGTTCAAATATTCGTAAAGTTCTTGTGGAAAAAATTCCATGCCATACATCAGATGGGGTATGATATTTTTGATGTAAATTCCCTCAGGGGGACCATAGTAAATTTACCATATTTCATATCAATCGCCCGCATCTGCCTAATGGCAATATCCGGTTTTAGTTTGAGCTGACTTTTTATCAAAACATTGGAATCAGTTCCAGAGAAATAGAACAAGAAATATTTAAATGCCGGTTGAGCTTTGATTGTCTTGTTCCCACAAAACCATGTAAAGGAGTTTTCTTTCAAATTTCGTTTACCGAACCACATGATGACAGTCTTGGATGGATTAATTTTCAATTGTACGGTGAATGTAAATATTTCAAAAGCTGGAAGCAGTCTCTGAAGACCAATCTTGGTATTATCCGTCAGAAGAAAGTCATCGGCATACGCCAGCCATGACAGATAGATATTATTGATCTTTGGAGAAACAAGACCATTTCCACTGAGAGCCTTATTTGCCCCGCTAACGTACAAATTGAAAACTGTAGGTGCCTGCATGCATCCTTGACGCAGTCCATTAGGTATTATTAGCTCCTTGGACAACAGGCCCCCGGTTTTTAGTTGTACTGTCACTCTTGTGTCTGTATAGAGAGCACTAATAATATCCAATAAGTGTAAGGGGATTTCTAGATCTTTTAATCTCTGCCACAAAAGATTCCTGTCAACTAAATCAAAGGCGGAGCTTAAATCCATTGAAGCCACAAATAAAGATCTATTACCTCATATCATGGATTTTGCTATAAGTGATTTTAATATAAGCCCCCCACAGTCCGTTCCAATCTTTTTTTAAAGCCGATTTGTTTGGCATCTAGGATTGATTTTTCTTTAATCCATTCTAGCAATTCCTGTAGAACGAGAGAACCAAATATTTTAGATTCTGGGTCGGCGATCACAATCGGCCTGTAACTTGTAGGGCACAATCTAAAACCCTTTTTAAAGACCGGGATAACAATAAATACTCTCCACGATTGAGGAATGATCTTGTGCTCCACAATATTACTGTAAAGTATATACAGAACCTTAGCCCATATGATCGGGTTGAGTTTCAGAAGTTTATTGGACAGATTGTTAGGGCCAGTAGCACCTGAGTTTTTGGATTTGTTTATAAGTGCAATTATGTCCTCCATCGTAAATTGCAACAACCATTTTGGTCTACGAGGGCTTTTACAGATTTCCACTCCCCTGCTGTCAATGTATAGCTTGGAAAAATGACCCAACCACAAGTCTTCTGAGATTGGATTTAGAATGACATCTTTCTGTGGTTTTTCCAGATCATTGATTAATATCCAGAAGTTCAAACAATTGTGACCACTGAGAGATTTTAGCATAGCTTCCCTATCTAACTGAGTGGGGCGACCTTTGTGATTAATTACCCAGTTTTTATATTTTTGTTTTATTTTTTTTTCTCTCAAGCAAAGCGAAAGAGTCAGTTAGTCCTAATTTTTTTAGATGTCTAAGCTCTTTCCTATAAATCTTCTTACGTTCATGAATAGCAGTATCCATAATGTGTCTATGATTTTTGTTTACATGTGGGTATTTATTTGTGTCAACCATCAAATTGGTTATTGTGGTTTTAATATACTTGGTGAAATTACTAGCTGAATGGCATTCAACCCGATTCTGAGTAGACATTAGGTTGTGATCTCTGATCATGGTGACAGTAAATTTGTCATTTAGTCTATAACACCATTTAATTCTATTCCCTCTGGTATTTACATTCACATTATGAGCATAGTATTTCACGGATGGTTTACAAATATCAACTCTCATTTAAAAAGTGAGGACACAATAGTCACTGCTTCCAGATTCCTTAACTTCAAAGTTGTATAGACCTTCAAACAGGGCAGTTGATAGAAAGACATAGGGCCTCATTACACGGATGGCGGTAAGGATTTACCGGTACCGGTAAAATACTGGCACCGGTAAATCCTTACCGCCTTACTACGAGGTCCCTTTGCGGGTTGGGGGATTTAACGCCTGCTTTTTGCAGGAATTAAAAACCAACCCGCAAAGGGACCCAGGGAGCTAATTACGGTAACGCAATTTGCGGTACCGTAATTAGCGCCTTCCCCATTCCCATTGAGCCCTATGGGGCAAAAATGGGACTGGGGAAGGGCAATGGTGGAAGGGGGAATTACCGCCCCGCCAACCTTGGAATGGGGCGGTAATTCCCCTTTACGCCAAGGCGGTGCCGGTATTTTACCGGCATGAACCATGGCGCTACTAGCGCCATGGTTCTCCGACATCCGTGTAGTGAGGCCCACAGTCAATTATAGATTCTGAACCTCTAGCCTTCCAAGTATAGTGCTCATTATAAATGAGATCCAAGCCCCAAGTTTTGGCAAAGTGGGTCCATAGCCCCCTCATAAATCAAGATTACCAACTGCCCTATCACAGTCTCCGGCAAAGGCCACCGCAAAGTCCCCAGTAGACCTGTTACAGTTACAGTTGCCATTCAGATCCCCTGCAATTATAATCTTACCCCCTAGGTTACATTGAAGCCACAGTTCCATTATTACTCCCAAATTAGCAAGCTCTTTTTCAAGAGTGAGATCGGACAATTCACTGGGGTTCCAGCACACATTAATAATGAGCACCGAAAAATCATCATTATTATTGCCCAGTTTGTAAGAAACCACTAAAAAGTGATGTGAACAGATCCATTCTCCAGTTTTCACCATTTTATTTGCCTGTTTTGCAGCTATCATCAAACTCCTCTTCGGGCGGCCCCTGTTCTTACCATAAGCACAGTCTGAGGTGACATCAAAGCCATCCCAACATAGCTGTACTCTGGACCAGGTCTCTTGTAGGAGAATGAAGTCAAACTCACCTAAATATCTCATAAGTTTGTCATTGTGCAATAAGTTGAAACAGTCCCTCGAATTCCAACTCACACATTTTAGCTTGTCGCAGGAGCTAAAGAGGCCTACCCAACTGCTTCAGTGTGTCAATCAATTCCCTCAGGGACAGAGCCAACCATCTCCAATCTTGTTTGATCAAATCTTTTTTACCTGACATTCTCTCCTGATTTCCCCCCTCAAAAGACACACGCTTCTGTAACATACTAGGAGGACGTTGTATAGGTGTTCTATATTCATATATATCTAAACCTCGTATTTGTAGTTGTTAGGCCTCCTTCAGGAGCAAAGACCTTACCAGGGGTGAGGGAATGACAAGGCGAACGTGGTCATATCTAAATCTGTGTATGTAATCCACCAATTTAATGTCAGTCAAGGTAATTAGGCTAAATTCTGGGATAGTTGATAATAATGATAGAATGTATGGTCTATTCAGAGATACATGGCCTCTGTCATCAAATAAGGCTTTGAGAATTAGCCCAGGCACCTCTGGAAAGACCGGTTATCGTAGGTCAGTATCCCTCTTAACAGACAGCAGATAATCATAAGCACATTCAGACTCATTCTGCTTAACACCCAAAAAATCCTTACAACTTCCCTCTAGTGTAGACCCAATACTAGAGGGCAGTAGGTGTTCATACAATTTTCAGGGTTGGGTGATAGCATCATAGGTATTAGCAGAAGTAGAGGCAATGTTATCTCTGAGCACCTTAATGATCAGTTGACGTATTTCGTTGGTGTTCATGGTATTTTTAGAAACCTCTGGACCTACAACCGCCTCACAGTCTGTCCTCAGCGGGGATGTGGCCTCAGTCTCTGTAATGTTGACTCTAGCTTCCTTATGATGCTGCATAGTATCATGTTTAGCTATTATAAAATTCTTAGGCTTTACATTATCCACTGTCGTGTTCACAGTAATTCCCTTGTGATCACAACCTTTAGCCACAAGTCTAGCAGATTTTTCAATGTTTGCCGCATTACCTTTAATTAGCGCTGCACCCTCACTACCATCCTTGTGTATAATTTGCCCCCAAATAGACTCAAAATTGGAGGTCAAACTATTAGTTTTTGGCATGTTTTTGAAGATTTCAAACATTACATCACCTTTCTTTTTCATAGCCTCAATCATGGTAACCTCATCCTCTGTGTACCTATCCCGAAGAATTGTTTCTTCACTATTTTTAATGTTTACCACATTAGCCTTCTTATTGGGATCTTTAGTACCCTTCCCGTTGTGATCTCTCTTTGTCATTGGATCTTTTTGGACCACTTCTGGGGGTTAATTCTCATCATCTGTCATTGACATTTTTTGATTCGGTTCCACATCCTTCAGGACTTTCCTAGAGGTTTTTTTAAGCATAGCAGGCATGTTATTATTCTTTTTCCTTTGTTTGGCCATTTTTTTCCCCTGCCTTTTGGATAGTTTTACTTCAAAATGTTAATTCTGTGAATCCACTAATAAAACGTTTCCATCCAAGATGGTATTCGTGCTTCCTTCATTCAGATCTTTTTTGTGAAGCGGAGCTTTAGAGTTATGCACCCCCCCAATTCCTGTATAGATGCAATTACAATAATTTTGTCCTCAGAGATAGTATTAATGGAGCGGGTGCATGATTTATCTACTTTACACTCATTCTCATTAGACTTAGCTCCATCCCTCATGGCCTGTACGAACGACTCAGTAAATCTTATAGGTAGTTTGTCCACCTCATTGGCCAGTGTCACTAGGGCCGCTGTCTGTTTCCTCAATTCCGACAACAATAATCTGTTAAATATACTCATCATTGTAGTGAAATCCAACTCCACAACTGGTTGTATCGAATCATTCAAATCCCCTCCCCCCCTTACAAGCTTTGTACCTCCCAGAAGGTTGAGGGACGGAAAATCAGCCAAATTGTCATAGCAGAAACTGCTAGGAATAGATACATCCACTACATCCAACAAATCACCATTAACCAGTGTTTCACCTTTAGCATTATTAGAAATAGGTGAGTCTAGATCAACAAAAAGGGGTTGGGAAGGATCAATGTGGTCCTCAATAGTTTTGCAGTCAGGGGAGCATTCCTGTGCACACTGCAGGAGGGCTTCCTCTTTGTCCCTCACTGTAGGTAAGGGGCATGCTGCAGCCCTTGCAAGACTCGCACGTCTGGTGCTGACTGCATTGAAAAAGTCAGCCCCAGCATCTTTCCTCATTGCTGGTAGTTTGTTTTTACGCATACTTAACTCAAATGACAAACCAACACAGCAACAGTAATTCCTACTTTAATTATTAAGAGAGATCCTGCAGGTTAACACCCTTACTGATTCAAGATAGCGCACTTGCTGGAATGTAAAGGGTTCACACTGCCCCTTCCCCTGCCACCGCCAGCCGAACAGCCCAACAGCCACTTACTATGGCACTTCCGATGCACGTGCGCCACGCTATATGTAGAAAGCGAGGAGCGGACGTTTGGCTTGGCAGGGGTTGGGGCCACACTTGGGAACCTAGAATGAGAGAGAGTAACTCGGGTAAGTAACTAGATAGAATGCGCGTATTATAGCAAAGCGCGGAATGCGGTATAGATCTCAGTAAGAGATCAAAGTCAAAGTCAGAGAAAGAGTTCTTTAATTGGGTCTTGAAGTCCAGAGAAATGCCGTGTTATGGCGAAATAGCAGGCAGGCAGTTCTTCTCCTTACAGACGGCAGCTCTTCAAAAACGAAGCAGCAAGGCACTCCAGTTACTCCAGTCCAGCCCAACAGCCACTTACTATTGCACTTCCGATGCCTTTCTAATTACATTTTGCATATTCCCACCTAGTTTCATATCTGTCCCATTTATAATTCAACCCGAAATGCATGTTTCATGGTTATTTTAGTTGACCAGGTACTAGAAACATGTACTTGATCTCTTTACATTCATCTAAAAATCACATGGACAACTAGGAAAATACAACATCACTACTTATTCCGGAAGCTGGGAAAAATGTCTTAAAATGCAGAAGTCCTTTAATGTCAATGGGGAAGATTTGTCACATGTGTGGGTGGTGCTGCAGACCCCCACAGCAACTGTCTCTGCCTGGCTTGGCTTACACCAAAGGACTTTTATGATGTGATGCCATTTTAAGTTTGACAGTTCCTCCTTCAGAGTGGGTGCTGGAGGAAATCGCACCCCTCGGTCACGCAGAGGCCATACTGGCTTCCTTTGTTCCTTCTTCTAGGACTGCCTGCTAGTATAGCAGGGCAGTGAATCCTCACACTCTTGGCCACCTCACATGCTATTGTGTGCCGGTTCACCTATGGATGCAACTTTTCCGCCGGAGGCAAGGCCTGCCATTGAATTCTGTGCCTGGTCCAAAAACCCAGTTTTAGTGGTTTCTGAGTCTTAACCAAGGTAACCAAATCTTGTGGGGACAAATATAATGTGCATTATGTAGCCAAACCCCCACCCACATATTCAATGATATATCTGTGCAAGCAAAAAGCTGTCAATTGACATTGACTTTTAAAAGACATTTTCCTTTTTGTCAAAAGACCAGATTCACCCGTGTGCAGGCCTTTCATTCACGTTGCAAATGCGGTTCTGCAGACCACAGGATTGTTTTTCAAGTAGTCTTTGGGGGGGGGTTGCGTGTACTGTTGGTTCATGGACACAGAGGAATACGGCACAGAATTTCTTTGATTTTGACACAGAAAGGTGAAAAAGCCACGCTATTTCTTTCGTTTACAGTAATTTGAACGCAATGGTTCACATCAAAGGGAAACAAAAGCCGTTTCGGCTGAAATGCAGAACTCTTTGCCCCTCATGTGATTTATCAGTCAGATAATGCTGTGGAACTTTGTGGTGTTTTAGATGAAAGAAAGAACAAATGCAGGGCCACCTTGAATGCCATGCACAACTTTAGTATTCAGATGACAGAACAGAAAATGTATTGCTGTTCTGAATGCAGGTCGTTTTCTTATGATTTGTCAGGAAACAGTACTTTAGCTCTGTTAAGTATCCGTCTCAGGCTGCCTCAAGTGGTAAAGACTTTCTGCGGAATAATGCCATGAATCACTGTGCCTTTTCAGAAGGTCCTCAGCATCGTTCTGTACCAGTTTCACAGAGGATTTTCCTCACGGAAACTAGGACAGCGTTTTAGGGATTCTGTGTCCCATGACATCAGGCTTTTAAGTTGTTTCAAAGTTGGGGGTGGTGCTTCCGGTTAAGCTACTTCTCGTTACTTCTCGCTACTTTGTCTCCTGTTTAGTATCCTGGTGTTTTGATTACAGCTTTGTTTCTTTGGATTGCAACAGTATTGCCCTGGTCTGTCATTGTTGTTGCTCGCAAGTTGCCGAAACCAGACCTTGCTCGACGGATTGGTGTTGCCTTGCCCTTTTTGATTTATGGTTTTCAACGGCGTGTTTTGACCCTGCTTACGTTCCAGCGAACTCTTGGATACCCCACGATTACCTTGTTACCTGCATGTTGCCAACTCCGGATCACATCTTGTGGATTGCGTTTGCCTCATCCCTGCACTTGTCGTTCCCTGCAGCGGTTTGACCTTGATCTACGCCTACTGGGTCCCCACCTACTTCACTACAACTTACCAATCACCATCTTCACTACTTCTCTGGATCATCGCTCAGGTCTTCCCTTCTATCTGTTTAAGGCGTCCGCATGCTGTCGGGTCCGGTGGCGCATTTGGACTAGAGACTCGCCACTCCAGGTTCAGGCATCCACGTGCCGGCGGGTCCAGTGGCGGACTGGGACTAGAGACTAGCCACTTCAGGTCCAGGCATCCTCATTTCGTCAGGTTAGGATTCCTCTTTCCAGACCTGAGACACCATCTGCGGTCTACTGCGCATCCTGGGGATACTCCCCATTTGGAATTCCACAGATTATGTATCTGCGGTCCTCACTCTTTACCATTTTCCACAGGAATTGAACACCTCCTGAGTTATCCTTGCGGTATTCCTGTGCAGTCCTGACTCGCCGGAGGTCAACTGGTGTCCCTCTTCTGGATAATAGTCTTCATTGAGTGTTATTTCTTACCATTCAGGAAATATATTATCTTGAAGAATTCTACAGCTACACTATGTGGTCAACGTGGTCAAGAGCCATTGAATTCTTACACAATTCAACTGAAAGTAAAGCAAATGCAGAGACGTTCTTTGTGTGGCAGTTTTAATGCTCGCCACACATGTGCCAGGAAGACAAAAGCGCAGCCGTTTTTGTGGCACTGTTTAAATGTGGTTTTTGGTTGAAGGGGATTTCGTTTTAGGGCCTTAAATGCACCCCAAATTGGGCAATGAGTTAAACATTGTTGAAGCAGAATGGGTTGAGTGCTTCTCGCAGATCCTTGGGGAATTAAAGTAGGGGTCCTATGCCTGCCTACCACCGAATCAGGCCAAGCCCCTTTAGAGGGACCAGACACCCTGAGAGTGGGTCTTCCCGTCCATGTATGGGAATGAGTAACTTATGAGCTGGCAAAAATGGGCCAATAAAAAGTCAACTTTTTTGATGAAGTGACGATTTGTAAATCTATTGTCCACATGGCAAAGCTCCAGGCCCTAACATGATCCCTGCTGAGGTCTTCAAAGTTTTAAGGGACTGGTGCACCCAAATGTCTTCCTTTTTTTCACAAGCAGTGGGATATACCCCGTGCCCAGGTCAAATGTAATCATTGTCCCTCTGTACATGAAGGGCCCTACAAAAGAGGTAACGTCCTACCATCCTATTACTCTGACCAATATACACTGCAAAATATTTTGTCACACAATCCTTCAGGAACTGAATAGATGGATTGACAAGAACAAAGTCCTAGATGGGGGCCCAAGCTGGTTTTAGATCAGGGCTCTCAACCATGGTTCAGGCCTTTGTGCTTTGGCAGTTATCCTACAAATATACCATTGTCAAAGAAACGTCCCTCTATTTATCACTTTTAGACTTTTCCTCGGCCTTCGACTTAGTAGTAAGAAAGGCTGTGGGTTAAACTTGCATCTATGAGGATAGAAACAAGTTTGCATGACATCATCAGAGCTCTCTATAGCAACACCACTATCCAGATAAGGTTTGGATCAAGTGGCCAATTCACACAAAAAATCCAAACTGCCACAGGGGTCAAATAAGGATGTCTACTTGCCCCAGTCCTTTTCTATTTACATAGAACCTATATGCCGAAATACATCGAGGACGCTACAAGACATTCCTAATATAGAAGGGAGGCCTGTGCCTATGCTTTTATACACTGATGACTCTATTCTCCTTGCTAGTCTCTTCTTGCTTTTCCGGCAACCAACTCATTCTGAATGAGGCAAGTCAAAAGTAATGATTTTCAGAAATGCAAATAGGGGCAGGTTCAAACCCAGTTTCATTTTAGAGGTCGAACCAATAGATGTAGTGGACAGCTTTTTCTATTTAGGTGTCCTATTCAAATCAAATCCTTTCTGGAAAACTCACATAGAGCTAGCTTCTAGAAAAGCCTTCACTGCAGGAAGAGCCATTAGTAAGCTGGTTCGCAAACACGGGGACAACTTTGCTGCTGAATTTGAGGTCTATTGTGCAAAGTTTGGATGAACAGTAGCCTACGGTGCAGAGCTATGGGGGCTTGACAAATCAACTAGTCGAATAGGCATGTGTGAACGGCTTATTTGGAAAAAGCTCATATATCTATTTAAAGGTTTTCCATAGGCCACGCTTCAGCCAGATGTTGACTTACAGAAGCAAGAGATAAGTGTGATGGACAGTCCTGCCAGATACGCTCTTAATACCGTGAACTCTAAGACAACTGAACTGATGGATCTGTTGTAGCATGAACACTTTTCACAACCCTCAATCTCTCCATACAGGGAGAAACTGTTGAAGAACATTACTGAATTGAGACTTAGGCATATATTGGTGCAAGATCCTCATGTAACTGACTGCTACAGGTCCCTATTGCATAAGCCTAAAAAGACAAGGGAGGTTGATGGAGGAGGAGTTGGCTGGCCTGGCCATATACCTTGAGGTGATATATTTGCAGCAGGGGAAGGACACCAACCGTACCTGTCAACACATGTCCACCTGCAGTGAGATGCCTTTTTGCCCTTGCTTGAGCTTTCACCTTACCTCTAGCTGTCATCACTAACAAACGTAAGGGTGATTCAGACTCAAAATGTTTCATGAATATGGCGGAGAGAGAGGATTTGCACCATTTTCTTTTAATAAGCCCTGCCTACGACTCTTCTAAATGTGGATCTATGTACTGTCCTAAACTGTAACTTGTCTTAGTTGTCTAGTGCTGAGTGCTGGTCCTTCTAAATTTAGCAGGAAGTGGGGCATAGATTTGCTTTTGGGAGAGGAAAAGTTAGAGTAAAAACAGACCTTAAAACGTAATACTGTCTTTTGTCTGCACCCCCAAAGTATTATTTTTTCCGAAAAACTAATTGAAAAATGTAGTGGGGTGGAGGAGATATAATGAGTGCAGGGGTGGGGAAAATAGATACAATTATAGGGTAGTGGTATTGGTGGGTGGCCCGTCCCTCAAAAAACATTTTTCGATGATGTTTATTGATAAAAAAGTTTCTGCAAAAAACTCAACCGAAAAGATAACGGGATGAACGAACTTAAAAACGGATTTTCTGTTCCGTTACGAAAAAAATAAATAAATGCAAATAAAATCTAGAAACATTTGTGCTGCGTCAGAACCAAATGCTGCACCTCAGACATCACAGTGATTCCTGCTACCACGAGAACACAAGCATCAATTAACCCTCTCACTGTCATTGCCGGTTCCCTCAGGAAAAATAATATGTGCCGCTAATAAAAGCACGTGCCATCCCGGAATCATTGTGACTTTCTATAAACGAAACAAGCACATGCTCCAGTAAAACCAGCTGGTTTAGATTCTGTCAAGTCAGGTGCTGTCAGCATTGGAAGTCCTGTGTCAATTATGGCGAGTCGGGTTGAGCTGCAGAGGAGGAGGACCATCGAGCCACGGGACTTGTGGCAGAGGAAGCTTCGGCGTGTGACAACATTGGAGAGAGGAGGCTGTTTGTGTGGAGTAGGGAGAGGCACGATGGAAGGTCGAGGGGTGAGTATAGGAGGGTGGGCGAGGGAGTAAGGCAAGGTACATTGGGGCATGTGGTGCTCACCAATAAATACACTGTGGGCAAGAGGCAAGGGGAGAGAAACATATAACAACAGTTCGGTTCATACAAAATGAAGACGGGAATCTGCAGAGTGGTAGAAAAAGTGCCGATTCAGCAAACCTGTCAATTTGGCAATAACTTGGTTTCGTTAATTCGGTCAGAAACCAATGTGTCTGCAAATCCGCCTAGCTCTACTCCATCACGTGGAGCTGTCATTGCTTAATGAGTTATTGTCAGCTGGCGCTTGTCTAAAAAGCCGCCTCTTTCCACAGGGGATTTGAAGCAGGGGAGGGTCTTGAGAAAAAATAAAAAGGGAAAGCTGAAAGAAAAAAAACAGGGAGAAAAGAATAAAAATAGTTGAATAGAGCAAGAACAAAGGAAAGGGTGGAGAAAAAAAGAGGATACACGAAAGGAATAAAAAGAAAACATATCTTCATACAAATACATAGAGGGTCAAAATTATGAAAATGACAAAATGCACAAAAGCAAAGGATGGAAATGAGATCGATTAAATGGAAAGAGAAAGAAATATGAGGACAAGAATCTCAACTGCACTACTGAAGATTTGACTACACAACTGTGATAGCGTATTACAAATGTGTTGTAACATAACAATGCCAAAGTCAACACAAAAGTCAGACCTCGGAACAGAACGTAAACCCGTAATTAATGGAATGATTGGTTTTTCAGATTCCTTGTTTCTGAGCTACCTTTGCTTACACTTCATCTTCATGGTTGATGAGGAGCCTTTCATAGTGGAATGAGAACGGCTGCAGGTGAGAGGAGTAGAGCGGGACTCTTTCGCATGTTACCACTTGTTTCAACCCATACATCCAGTTTCAAATTTGATTGTTATTAAACTGCTACAAATACACCCCTTCAGCACATTGCACTCTGCACATTGGTGTTCTTGTTCCTACACTGCAGAATCTAAATGCATTTTACCTGCACACAAAAAGATTGCTTGCATCAGAGCTAGCAAGACACCGAGCACTAAACGAGTGATTGTGCACTGTTTATGAAAATACACCCAACTGTATGTGGCAAGAATATTGCAAGTGACCCCAGAGTACTGTGACTCTACCGAGGCGCGCGACTGGTCCATTGTGCTCCTTAATGATTTGAAAGTAGTCCTGCTGAAACTAGTTTGAGAAAAACTAAAATCATTCGAATTTCAACGAGTTTAATCTTTAAAATCAATATTTGAGTTTTGAGCAAAAGACATTTGGGGTAGCAATCTTGCAACTAGTGCCATCTTCGTCGTAGAATCAGCCAGTTAACATATTCCGAGAAGCAGCCAGGAAGGGCTGTTAGGTTGAGGGCTGGTGTCACTTTAGCATAGTATTCAGTTAGCGATTTAAAGGAGGGTTCCATTTCATTAGAATTGGACTTGAATTAGAATTCGGGTGGTTAGAATTAAGCAATAGCGTTACATTAGTCAGAGTTTGGTGGAGATTGCCTGTTAGTGACATGCATTGTTGCCCGTTCAGTTAACAGAAATGACAGTGTTCGGATTGAGAGTGCAATCTTTGCTTTTTCCTGAGAGAACATAACGTCCAGTTGCCTGGGTACAGAGGGATCCCTGCGTTTCCACTGAGGGAGCAGATGCATCAAACCGTCCTGAATTTAGTCAATAGAAAGTTATAGCATTTTCTAAAGTGCCACGTGTTTTTCACGAGGACGGAGAACATATGCACTGACTGGCTTTTAGTGGCATACCTAGGTTTTCCTGAGGGAATAGGCAATCGCAGTTAGAGGGTTAATTTTGTTTATTAGACAACCTTTTTTATGGGTACACTGAGCAGCAGCTCTTGTTCAAAGGACGTATACCCTAAACCAGCACCGTTTTTAACATTTTCTTTTTGTTGTTGTTGTTGTAGACTAAAATAACGTTATCGTGAAAGCGCAGTATTTTGGTGCCCAGGACAATGGGATGTGTCCCTCTTGTGGTTCTGTTGTTTAGAACGGTAGTCAAATTGAAGCGGCATATTGAGTGGGGTGTTTATATATATTTATAATTGCAGCAGGACACATTTTATATCTTGGTCCAGGTTCCACGGAGATAAGAACAGGGCCGTTGAGTGCTGAGTCCCCATAAGCAGATACCAACTCTCTTTTGGTGTAAAATAAATCCTGGATCAATAAAGTCCTGCATTTCATCATCGTGAGCAAATGGTAGCAGTGTCCATCTTCACTCTTAGGAAACAGATGCTGGTGGAATGCAGAGATTTTCAAACCCTCGTGTCTCAAACATTGAAGTAACTTCCGCCAAGGCGCCCTATGCAGAAAGGAGCTTCGTATGCTTTCAGTGCCTCTGAATGTTGGGATATCACTATAAGCAGATCACATATACCTGAAGATTAGGGAATAGGCAGAAATGACCGAAAAAAGGTCTGACCTATAGAAAAAGTTCAGAAATGCATGCCACCAAAGGTTCCAACACCAAAAGATCGAACCTTTGGTGGCATGCATTTTTGGTAGGAAAAAAAAGACTGCTTTATCAATATTTCAATAAAAAAAGATTGACGAAAAATAAAAAAAGACTGCTGGGGTGTCCCCCGCAACACCCCACTCACTACACTGTACAGTATAGTGAGCAGGGGTTGCGGGGGGACACCCCCGAGGCACACCTGAGAACAAGTAGCCCCACCAAAAAACAGGGGCTGCGGGGGTGTCCCCCACAAAACCCTGCTCACTATACTACACAGTATAGTGAGTGGGGGTAGCGGGGGGAAACCCCTGCAGATGCCCGAAAAAAAGAAAAAAAAGAAAAGGACCCTGCGGTGCCTGTTCCCGATCATGGAAGTGAAGGGGAACTGGCGCAGCAGGGACACAGCATGTCTTAAAAACTAAGTAGGGTGTGCGTGGGGATATGTTGGGGGTGTGTTGGGGGTGTGGGTGGGGGTGTGTTGTGGGTGTGTTGTGGGTGGGGGAGTGGGTGTCGGGGTGTGGGTTTGTAGGGTTTTTAAATGTATGTTCGCATGGGAAATGTATGAACCTTTTGTGTTGCGAACATTTCTCATGCAAACTTTTCCAACGCAGACTTTTCCGCAACGGAAAAATCACGTAGATCCGAGAATAGCTATACTTATTATATAACAGCAACATGGACCATTATATCTTGATGGCCCCATGAAAGCATACCTCATATTGTCATTTAATGCATCCAGTCCCATAACAGCAATGATTACATTCACTGAGCTTGCACATGTATTGCCATGTAAATGGTGATGGGTGCAGCTCCAGGCCCATAATTTGTCAATGTAGTATTGTTCATATACCGACTTGATGTGCTTCACTATGTGTGCTGGTGCCATTGTCGTTTACAATGACCTGATGCTACCATTTGAACAGCAGCATCTTTCAGAATGCCAATGAGAAGCCTAAGGGGGTCATTACGACTTTGGTGGTAAGGGATACTGGGCACCGGTAAGGAGACCGGTGCCAGTAATCCCTTATCGCCCTATTCCAAGGTCCCTTGGTGGGGACCGTAAGGAACATGTGGTCTGACCACACGTCCCTTACGGGTCCCGCTAAGGGACCAGGGCGCTAATAACAGGCTTGCAAGTCGCAAGCCCGTTATTAGCACCCTCCCCATTCCCATTGAGCCCTTTGGGAGCTCAAATGGGAATGGGGAATAGTTTGTTCAATGGGTACTTACCGGTCCCGCCAGGGTCGGACTGCACCGGTAAGTCCCCATTGAACAAGACCGGTGCCGGTCCCGGTATTGGAGGCAGCCATGGCGCAAATAGCACCATTGCTACCTCCAATCTCATAATGAGGCACTAAATCATTAATTCTAGCAGGACTAAGATACTCAGGGCCTGATTTATAAAAACACTTTACAATGGCGCCATCCGATTGGAAAACAGTTTGTAAATCAAGCCCTTAGTGAAATATATTTGAAAGTGTTTTCAATGTGAGAATTAGCCTTCATTGTTGAGTGTTTGATTACATGTTTGGTCTATTCAATCCCAACAGAAGACATTTCCCACTGGATCTATTGCCATTGTGTGTGAGAAAATCTTCTGTGTCAGATTGTTTGCACCCCATGCATAACATATGGTTCTGTTGCCTAATAGATGTACCTCACCTTCAATTGTTGCATAACTGAACTGAACATGTAGTGTATGTGTAACACTATTTAACATTAGCACACTTTTCAGAATGCTCAGTGCCTCCTGGCGAATCAGGATGCAGGAATTCCATGAGCTATTTACCCGCAGTTGCTCCAATTTCCAACATCCTTCTTGCCGGCTGCACACAATGTTCTGTAGCTCACCACACTTCCTTAGCTTACGTCACTTATAGATGTGAGTGTTAGCATGTGCCACACTTAGCTGAAAGTCTTAACCTTAGCTTGCGTCACAACTGCAGCTCTCTGGCCTGCCTCTCCTGGCTCTCTTCCTGCTCCCTTGCAAAAACCTTGGGGTCATCTTTGACTCCACACTCTCCTTCTCTTCTCATATCTCCCACGTCTCTAAGAAGTATCACTACCATCTGCACCTCCTCAGAGGTATTCTTCCTTTCCTCTCTTTTCCCCAGAAGCTCACTGTGTCCAGAGCCCTGGTTCTCTCTAGGCTGAATTACTGTAAAAGCCTCCACCTAAATCTGCCTGCCTCTACTCTCTGCCCTCTGCAACTTATCCAGAACAGGATTGCAAGACTTGTCCTTGGCCTCAAGCCCAGGGATCGTATCTCTCCAGGACTGAAATCTCTGCACTGGCTCCCAGTGGCTGCAAGGATTAAGTTCAAAACCCTCTGCATTGTCCACAAGGCCTTCTGGGGGCTGGGGCCGCAGTACCTTAAACTCTCTCTTCCTAAATATCTTCCTTCCCGAGCTCTTCGCTCATCCGCTTCCAACTCCCTCAGGGTCAGTCGCTTCTCCAAGCAACGAGTTGGTGGTAGATCTCTCTCTTCGGCAGGGGCCTCCCTCTGGAACAGCCTTCCTCCCTCCCTGAAACTTGAGGAGAACCATCTCCGGTTCCGGAAGCACCTTAAAAGCTTACACTTTGCTTCTGCTGTCTCTCCTCCTCTCCCCTGCTGATTTCCTGGCTGAAACTACACTGATTACATTGCCACCCTTTCTGCTTTTGGGCCCAGGCCCTGCCAGTTGCTCACCTCCACTGCCTCCCTGGCAACCCCATGCACCTGGAGAGACTGTTTCTGTATCCCTACAGTCCCCTTACCTGCACTTATGTCTGCACTCACCTTGCACTTGCCACCAGCTCTGGTCCTTGTATTTATTCTTTTAGCCTACTATCCCATGAACTGCACTTTCCCCTCTCCCTTCACCCTCACACTTTTTCCCTTTCCCCTTGCCATGCACTTGCGCGATCTGAATAACACCTGGCCTACTAGGATCGTTATCTGTCTTCCCCTGTTCCCCCTCCCTTGCCTCGTCGCGCCTTGAAACACATGTATAGGCGCGTTATGAATGCCATATTATATCATATCATATCTAGACAGGAATTTGAATGTTAGCATGTGCCACACTTAGATGGAATAGTGAAATATAGCAGGCTCCACACCCATACATAATTGCAAGCACAGCAATGCCAACTAACCAATCCACTAACAATTTCATCCCTCTGCATACACTTCTCAAGCTCTAACCAAACATAACCACAAGCCTTAAATGCAGAAAACCGCACCAACTTCGCTACATTGCAACAACAACAAACAAACGGCACATAGACTTGTACAACAGCACACGGCGACTACCGACCGGAAAACACCCCAAGCTCAGCCAACGGACCCACCAAGCTGAGGATTCCAACAGCACATCACTGCTATCTTGCACTTTTCCAGCTCATCCCCACTAACTCACCCCTCCTCCCCCTTTCAGAGCCGCCAGAGCGCCAGGGGACCACTCCGGTGGTGATAGTGTGCGGTACAAATATCCTTTAACATTAACATTAACATTCACCACTTTACCGCCAACTTAATTTCTCGCTGCTGCTCTCAGCACCTGCCTTGGCCTATGTGAGCCACTCGCTCACTCAAATAATCCATAGCTCACATGAGGGCTGGGATTAGAAGCCATTAAGGGCCAGAAGTCCTCGTTATTGGCCCTGGCTTGCTCAGGATCATTACGCTGGACTTTCCAGGCACCTAATGACTAGACGTGCGGCTCAGCTGAGGATCATTTGAAAATATTTACAATACATATATGAATCAAATTCTAAGAACTTTAGCTTCATGTGTATCGCATTTTACATGGTTAATTCACATGGTCCATGATGTGATAATGCTCGTGGGCATACCTATATTTGCCTTTAAACACTGTGGCGCTCATGCTCCAAGACCGCATTAATCATGTAGTGGGGACTACCTTCGTTTGCACTTGTGTGCAAGCAGGCCCCTCTTTGCAATGCTGGTCATTTGCAATGCAAAGTGCAAAAGGGACCTGGGAAAGGCAGGCAACATCGGCTGTGTGCCTCCCTTTTGCCCTTAACATTGATAAACCATACGTTTTAACCGAATGTAATTGAAAGCATGTATTTGAATTTTTGGAAGTCTATTTCAGAGTTTTTATGAATTCCATGCATACGTTTTCTTACTTCGCATGTTTTAGTCTTCTGATTTCATGGGGTAACAGACAATGGCCCTCATTACAAGGTTGGCGGAATGGGTTTACCGGCACCGGTAATGGTGCCGGTGCCGGTAAACCCATTCCACCCTATCACAAGGTCTCCTCGCGGGACCCTCAATGGGCACCTGGTAAAACCAGGCGTCCATACTGGGTCCCGCGAGGAGACCAGGGAGCTAACAACAGGCCCGTTGTTAACGGCCCGTTGTTAGCTCCATCCCCATTCCCATTGAGCCCTATGGGGGCTCGAATGGGAATGGGGATGGACCGGGTTTGGGTTCCTCGGACGAGGAATTACCGGGTCCGCCAAGGTTGGGATGGCCTGGTAAGTCCTCATTTGAGGAACCTGGGCCCGGTATGCGGTAAGGAGGCAACCTCCAACGCATTTAGCGGCATGGTTACCTCCAACCTCGTAATGAGGGCCAATGTGCATAATACACCTCAGATTTCTGCTGTAGAAAAACGAATGTTTACCCACATTTATGCTGCCATGTATACCTATTTTGCACTGTACAATAATAATACATTGGGTCAAATGCAATTGCTAATACCAAACAAACATTCCTCTTGTTATGAAGATTAAGAAGATGGCTAGAGCTACAAAAAGCCTTTCTTAGAATGCCATTTAATATAAGCTGGTACAGAAAAGAAGATTTGACATAGATTAGTACATGAAGCAAAGAGCATGCTGGTTGAAATCAATGTTGTCATTGAGAGATGTTCTACTGAAATCAATGAATATCTTGTTAACATTGTGGTGAAATACAAGCAACACTAGTGTGACACGAGCAGAATCTTGGAATTCATGCTGTTCTGCATGCAATCTGGTGAGTACAAAAGGAGGGCAGCCCCTCTGAACATGAATATATTTTTAAAAGCCAATATGCTGTCTTGACAATTTATGATAAGGATTTCAAATTTATCATTTACAACAAGAAAACATGGGATAATTTTCAAACTCTGACCTACCTCGCCAAAGGTCATACAAGAACCCACTTGTAATCAGCTGCTGCTACCTGTTCTTTGTGCAAATTAGTATCTGATTTAAAAAAGCTCCTCTCTATGCAGTCGTGTAACCCTTTAATGTGGTTTTTGTAAGAAATATCCTTTTCTGTGCCATGCGTCCTCCAAATGATTTCCAGTACTCCTTCATTACTGTGATTTTTTGTTGTAACACTTGAAAGTACTCACTTCCCACAATACCAATAAAATTCAGAATAAAGGACACATCCCAGTAGGGAATGAGACCAAGGAAGATGATTGCGAGTTGTCAAAGATTTATATAAGATTCAGCATCCAGAGAACGCTGCTGCCTCGAGAGCGCTCTGGCAGACAATACAATACAGTGTGTTTTTAACAGGTTGCAGCATCATCGGTGACAATTTCTATACAGCCAGCAAGTTACAATATCATTGGTTAGAAGGGAGGTACACATATAGTTCTTTATGGGCCGGTTCCACGGGATTGGCCAATGATTTGGCTGGAGGTTGGACATCACGTGATTCATCTGGGCCGGTCCATGCAAGGTGAAGTTTAGGTCAGGTCAGAGAAGTGGATGAACCTCACTACCTAATCTCTAAAATTATTCTAGGCATGCAATAAACAATGAGCATCAATATACCTTTGAATACATCTTGGAGGCTTGTAAATTGTACATACATAACTGCATCATCTCACATTGGGTTTTTCATAAGGTGAAGGGTGTGGGGGTCTTGCCTTTCTGTCATAACCTGGGGACTGGGCTGGTCTGGCACATGAGGGCGAGACAGGGAGTGGAGTGACACATGTGAGCTTAGGACAGGATTTGGGTTTATTGGGGGCACTCTGGGGTGTTCGGCACAGTGGGGCACACTTCTGTTACATCAAGAGAATACCTCAGGAGGGCACAAGGTTGCACAAGCAGTAATTTTCCAACAGAGAGGGTGAGGGGTACAAGAGCAGGTTTGCGGAGATGGATGAGCTACAAGTCATGGTTCTGGTCGGTTCACACCCAGGACAGTGATCTCAGAGGAAGAATGATATGATTCATAGTTTTAATTGTGTCAGTTAGCTTCAGTGCATCTGTGAGAAAGGGACTTGGCCCGTGCAGAAAAGGTGCGGCGCTGCAGAGGGGCGAGGAGATTTCGTATTGCAGAATTGTGGCCTAGTCCAAAGATGGAGTCGGGGGCACACAAAATGGAGTCCAAGTGTGTCTTGCAATAGCCCCACCTCTGCTCTAGCCGAGGTCTTATTCCTCATGGCAGCATAAGGGTTATGCGGGCATCCCCCCCTAGTGCAAGTGCAAGAGGTTCATTTCACATAGAATGTACGGGGGGCTAGTTCACCCCTTCCTTCCTACATTCCCCCCTTTCGTTACATCTAAAATAACAAATTACTTGCGATCCCTGTTTGCATTCTGGTAATACTCTGCCTCCATTACCGCCTCATCCCAAGCCGGTGTCCCTTTTATTGGCATCCAGTCTCTACATACCCCTCGTAAACTCTGGCCCCTTCTAGCATATTCATCAGGGGTCCAGGTCTTGTATATTCCCCCATCCCATCCAGATCCACCCACACCTCCTTGTACCACTGTAACTCCCTTGGTTCCTGTATTGTAATATGATGCAGATTGTCCACCCTGTCCCGGGATAATGATACACTGCTGTCATACGATATTTGGAGGGACCAGACTCCCCTGTCTGTATTTGTGCATCTTTCTTTGTTTGTACCCTTGTCGGTTGCCTCATTGTTACCATCATCATAGCAGAGTTAGGCATTGATTTTGCACAACATCGAACCCCTACCTGACACACACAAAAAATTAGTAACGCAAAAACTATGAGGGGGACAAAAATGTTCTTCAATGTACTGAACCAGGAAGGTATCCAGTTGAAAATGTCATCAAACCAGTTGCTGGGGGTGATACCTCCTTCTTTTTTCATTCTTTCACCCAGGTTATGCACCGCTGAGATCACATGTGACAAGGACCTATTGTCCGCATCCGCAGAAGGTACAAATGTACAGCAAGCACTCCTGTTTTTTTGGCAAACACTGTTGTCCATTGCTGTGAGTAGGTCTAGGATGTACCGGTTTTGCATGGTCAGCAACCACAGGGCGCGAAGTTCCACTTTAATCACGTTGGAGACTTCTTCTGTGTCATTGGCCAGCTGGATCAATTCCCAGCGCACGATGTGCAGCCATTTTGCATTTGTTTGCGCCTGGAGTCCCGGTGTAGGAGTGAAGCAAAGAACGTTTTAGCAGAATTAAAGAGCTTGTACTGATCCGGAATCTCTGCCAGGAGGTTTGAGGATTTGCTGGAAATGTAATTTGATGATCTTCGCTTGCAGGAAACTCTGTTCTGTAACTCATCTTCAGACAGGATGTCGTATGTGGAGGGCTCTTTGGGTGCTGGCTGGGGTGCCGTTAGTGTGTCAGTTGGCACTTCCCACCCTTGGACATGGCTCTGCGGGATCACCATCAAGGCTGAGTGTAGTGTTGCCATGGCACAGGTACCTCTCCATGATGGTAGGAGATGCAGGTACGCTTGTTTGCCACACACCCAGTAAGTGTCCATTAAGGTTGGGTTACTTTTTTCATGTCTGGAAGGATGATTGTCTTGTTGCAGTGTTTGTTGATGCCCATTCGTACCTTTCCCTCGCCACGAAAACAAAGTTTATGCTGGATCTCTTTTTGTATCTTGATCGGCTTTTCAAGTGCTGTCACCCACGTTAGTTTGGCAATGTGTTGGGACCATGTTGCAGTGCATGTTCGTTTGACCCATTGAAAGTTCTCTTCTGCCAGTCCTCACAATGCTTCAGCTTTACAGGTGATTGTCTCGTCTTGCCATTTATTATCCGTGAACATTTTCCCTTTAATGATAAAAAATGGTTCTTTCAAACATATCACTCCTTGAGGTTTGCTTGTGCATGTTTTTTCATTTTGCAGTTACTGTGTGTCCCTGGAAGGTACTTCGAATTCTACATAAAACTAGGTAAATTAGACACTGGGCATCCAACATGGTTGTTTCTTGGGGTATAAGAACTTTGGGTGTGCCAGAGGCATGGGGTATGAGAGAGCAAAAATAACAGCTCTCATTTGTTGCTTGTTTATCTGTGGCACTCATATCTAAATACTATTTATTGGACTGATCCGGGTGGTGGGGGTCTTTAATTTCATCTAATCCCAGGCCATGGTATGCATCATAACCCTTTCTTTCCACCCACCTTTTCCCCCCTTGGCCCTTGTGTAACTTTTTCACCTTTTGGTGTCTTATAGGAAAAATGTTTGTCCATGTTTCATCATTCTGTTCGCTCCCACAATGCAAAGATTGTTACACAGGGTACATTTGGGTAGCTGGGACATAGGGTATAAAGTGCATTTTATCGTCATCTGAGGTAGGTTCTTCAGTTGTGTGCATATTTACATATGGCGATTCCGAAATACTGAACATAGAATAATCATCCTTGTACTCATTTGAAATGTTATCAATATCATTACCCATACCAGCATATGTAAAAATGGGGATTTTGACAGTTTGGTTTTTGTGCAGAGTGGTTAAGTTAGCATTCACAGAAGCATTGTGGCTCTTAATAACTTTAAAGCCATCCCAAATGAGGCTCGACCCTTCTTGTATTAAATGTACCCTGTTCCCCCCTCCTTTATATCCCCCAATATTAATGATATGCTCCAATAAAGGCCAAGGCAAAACAACATCACAGAAAAAACGATTGCTACAAAATAGAGGCCACAATCATAATTATAATTCCTAGTACTACTAATTTCTTCCCTATCACTATCTACATTTGTGGCGTTGTTAGTGAGGGCCTTCCGTTCTGTCATATTTCCACCTGAAGGGGCGATATAAATGGGTTAAGTGCACAAAAATAATCCACTTTTTTTTCTTTCTCGTCATAACATATCATTGTAATCATTTATATCTTTACCATACACATTTTGAAACAAAATAGGCCATGACAGAAAACATAAGCGAAGAGAGCGGGAGAGAACTGTCTTTGAAGGAAACGTGCTAGGTATGGAGAGGCAGAGGTAGACAGAGAGAAGGGTAGAGAGACAGAAGAATAGAGACACACAGAGACAGTGAGAGGTAGAGAGGTAGATAGAGAGGGAGATAGAGAGAGAGAGACAGTGAGCGGTTTTATATATATATATATATATATATATATATTACATGGCCAATGTAGTTATGGTTAACTTGCTGTTTCCATAGGAAGAGCACTTTTTGGGCGGCTTATAACTTCGCTCCCCCTGGACGAATCCTCACCAAACTTTTCAAAGTATATGGCCCACTCTGAATTTTTTTGAAAAGTTTGGTGAGGTTTCGTCCAGGGGGGGAAAAGTTATAGGGGGGTCCAAAACTTTTTTTTTCCCACAGACTGAATGGGAAAAAATTTGCGCACGGCTACAGCCCGAACCGCTGGACGGATTTACACCAAATTTGGTGTAAATCCGTCCAGTAGTTTTTAAAAAAATTACCAAAATGTAAGGCAAAAAAATTAGTGATATCTGTGTTCGCTTCGCGGACGGACTTCCCTGTTCGCTCAGCGGACAGCACCCCGATTGGCCCATGGCCTTGCGTCATGTCCGCGGACATGCAACGTGTTCGCTGATTGGACGGCGAGGGGCGTGGAGCGCGTCAGATTTTCTGTGGCGCCCGCCATCTTGTTTTCGCCGTCGACCGCGTACAGCGCGGTGAAATGTGGATAAAAAATTGTATTTAGTGCCGTGTGTTGGTGTGTGAGAGTGTTTGGGGAGGGTGGGGGAGTATGAGATAGGTTCAATGTTTTGTTTTTTTATGGGCTAGACATTTTTGTTGCGTTCGATTTGTCCGCAGAGAACACGGCTGTTCTGACATTGTGTAAATAAACTAAATGGTGGGGTGTTTAGAGGATGGAGTATGTGTCATTTTTGTTTGCAAGGAAGGTAAAAATGAGCTATGACACTCGCGGTGTACTTAATTGTTCATAAATACACAAACTGGGGGTGTCCTCAGGATGCTGTCCGTATTGTAATCTGTCTAGTTGAATGTGTTCTAAGAACACTCGCGGTGTCCCGAAATGGTTGGAATTACACAAAATGGGGGTGTTCTGAGAACGTTGTTTGTATTGTTCGTTGTCAGGGTGAAAGTGTTTTAAGACCACTCCTTTTGTCCGCTAATAGTACAATTTCCTATGGGCGTCAACTGACTTTTTGTCCACTAAAGAAACGATTAATCCGGCTGGTGTGCGCCGACATTAAGTGATAATCCTATGACTGGCGCTATTGACCTGGCTGACTTGCTTTTGCAACACTAAATCATATCTCCCGCCCCTAAGCCTGATATTATCAAAGCGTTCATATTCCCCGCCTCTCTCCGTGACGTTACAGGGTGCGTCATCAAACACGCCCAGTTCTCTGAAGTCCTAAGTGACTTTACACAGAATCCAGAAGACAACACATATTATGTCACAACACAGCGCGCCACAATTCTTAATATAAAACAGTGATTTAAAAGCAAACAGCAAGATTGTAAATTTTGTAAAGTACATTTATTTGACACCAAATGTTTAGAGAATATTCATCAATTTGCATTTGTCTTTGTTGTCGATCCGCAAAAGTTCATGTTGAGGCACGCAATGTTCCTTTGCGGTACAGAGGGTGTTAGAACAGCTTACAACTCAGTGCGCCACAATTTGGAATATGAAACTGTGGTTTAAAAGTAAACAGCAGGATTGTACATTTGGTAAAGTACATTTATTTTGCATGAAATGTTTAGTGAATATTCAGCGATTTGCTATTGTCTCTGCTGTCGATCAGCAAAAGTTTATTTGGAGCCACGCGTTGTTCCTTTGTGGTAGATAGGCTGTTGGTTTATGATAAAAGCAGTAAATGGTCGCTCTGATAATCGGAAGGTTGCTCCAACAACGAGCCATTAGACCACCCTATTGGTTGGTATGTTGTTTGTAGCCGCTAGTACTGCGTAAGGCCATATTGATCCTTGGCGATTGTCCCATAAAATGGTGAGGGTCATGAAGTTGCATATTTGGACCTGCACCTGGCAGTTGAAGACCCCATCCGCTGGAGTCTGTAAATCATGATATAGGCAAAATGGGGCCACATACCTGTTTTAAAAACATAAATTAGTCTCACCAGCCGATCTTCATTAAAAATCATCATTTTATTTATTAGGACGTGAACTATTTGCTATCGAAGATAGTGCAATGGAGTATGTTAATAATAAAATAATAATATTTTCCCATTCATATAGCGCTAAGAACCATGAGGTATCTAAGCAGTGCTTATTATTAACCACGCTGTGTGGTGCTCATTTATCGACCATGGAAGGATGAAAGGCTGAGTTTGGCCTTGCCGGGATTCGAACTTGCGTTAGCAAGCTGTGCACGGATGTCAAAGCGAGCGTTGTACTTGCTGTGCCACTTGACAGGGTACAGTGAAGTGGCACAGCGAGTAGAGCGCTTGATCGCCTATAGATCGATCAAGGTTGTGGATTTGTGTTGAAAGAGACTGTGTGTGGTGAAGATGGCAGAAGTAGAGAAAGTCAGGGTGTTGGTGCTTGGAGATATGTTTGTGTATGGTTTACAACAGTACGCTCAATGCAGGCATGTTGCAAAGAACTTTGATGTGAAAGGAGTGGAGGTGGTGTGGAGCACTGTGCCTGATTGCAATGTACAGGGAATTGTACAAGTTTGTGAGGATATGGCCACGATTAACAGTCCGCATGTGGTAGTTTTGCACTATTGTGCTTTCCATTTGGGCAACGTCAGTGCCCCTACTTTGTTGGCTGATTTGGAACGCTTGGTTCAAGCCGCAATGAAGATCCTTCCAAATGCGAAAGTAATTTTTTCTGGATTACTACCTAGGGCAATATGGGACAATAGTTCAGTTTTTTGTCCTCAGCAAAACATTGCTAGGTGTGTCATCAACCGAGGCATGTGTGCCTTCATGCTTAGAGCTGGTATATTCTTTTGTAATAATGAGAATATTATATATTATGCCAGTAATGCTGTTAATTTTAAAGAAGATGGCATTTCTTTATCTTTTATGGGAAATGCCTTTCTATCTGTGAAGATATTAGGAGTAAAGTAAGAAAATAAAACAAGAAAAAAAATACAAAATAACAGGTGTCTGTCAAGCATCTGTAAAAAAAACCCAAAAAACCGGCTCTTTTCAGAGCCAACTTCAAAGGGGAAATGGGGCACACTATTTAAATTTACATTCACCACGCTCAGATTTTCGATATGTCCGCGGACATGGTGGTAGTCCGCGGATATCAAAATCACTACGAGGGGGTTAGTATGTTCTATGTTACATGTATATGAAGTCAGGGATATTATGGTTAAGTTGTGCTACTAAAAACCTATGAAATTCAGTGAAAAAACATTGTTAAAGGGACGTTATGGGTCAAAGTAAAACTGAAAACCCCCTGAAATTCGGCAGTTATGGTAAATGTCATTGATGTCATTGATGACATCACTGATGACATCACATGTACATTTACTTTTCATAAAAACTCTGTACAAGGGATTCTTGTAATGCTGACCAAAAACTGTCAAGGATCATTGGGATAAATATCATGAGCTAATTAGTGCATTAAGCAATGCATTGATATAAATAGCATTCTATTATGAAGTTCTATCCAGTATACTAAGCTACTCATGCAGAAACATAGGCAGTGTGTGCAGCATACATGATTAAGGTGCCATATTCATAATCTTGCCATGTTGAATACTGAAATGATAACTGCTTTCTTATTAGAGTTTTGCGTACTGTGAAACATGTAATAAGTAGATAATAAAACCCACTTAATACATAATTATTACAGACAAAACACAAAGAGACAACAACACATACAACTATGAGTATATACAGGGACAGTGAAGTAAACAAAAAAGCAGACGTAGTAGCAGAAAGAGTTCATAACCTAACTGATTGTCTTTATACAGAGAAACTATTGCTCTGTTTCAAAGCTGCTACTTACCATATGTATGTGTATCACATGATGTGACTGCACCCAAAGGAAAGGAGAGTGAGTATAAGGTATATAAATATGAGCATATACAGGGAATGTAGAGTAATAAAAATAAAACTATGAGAAAGTGCTGATAACCCTAATGATTATCTTCATGCACAGAAAGGATTGCTCTCTTTGAAGCCTGTGTCTTCCGCTATGTATATGTTTCATATGATGTGACTTGACCCTAAGTCTACAAATATAGTACTTTTTCAACGTTTACTTCCTGACTGTTACTGAAGAAAACTATGTGGCTTCGATATGTCAGTAAAGGATAAAAAGGGAGAGCCAGCCATGTGATGTCATCAGTGATGTCATCAATGACATTTGTGATGTCATCTTTGATGTCCTGGGTGTTAGTGTTAGCAGTGCACGGTGGCGCGAGTTATGGTTGCTTATGTTACCATAAAAGCCGAATTTCAGGGGTTTTTCGGTTTTACTTTCAACCATAACGTCCCTTTAACAAAGTTTTTTCACTGAATTTCATAGGTTTTTGGTAGCGCAACTTACCCATAACGTCCCTTTAACAAAGTTTTTTTACTGAATATATATATATATATATATATATATATGCATATATATATATATATATATACATATTTAGAATTTCATTCAAATTGTATTCATTGTTCATTATTTTTGTCTTTGTGTTGCAGCCCTAATTTTAATTATGCCCTTTATTTCTTTAATCACGTTTTTTTTAGGGAATAACAACCTCTTGTTCCTGTGGTTGTTTGCTTTGGGGTGCAGTGCTCTCATTTGCCTTTCTTACACCCAGTACTTTAATCCCTTTACCTTTATGGCTGAGGGCATACAGTAAATCACTTCATAGGGGCCATGAAATCATGGGGAGTTCCAGCTCTGCATGAAACTGCGCACATATATATATGTTCACTAGGCATTAGACGGGCCGTTGGGCTATCTTGTGTGGGTGTATTCGTATCAGTTTGGTTTTCTTGGGTAAATGGAGGTGCTACTTGTTTTGCTATACTCCTCACTGCTCGTGTCAGTTGGTAAGATATTCCTTAAATTCATCCCCTAGCACTGTGGCAGCTCTGTGGGCATCTGATGCTCCCCTTATTGGAGAAAGTGGCATTTGAATGCACATTCCCGTCACTATTTCATGCAGGCTTAAATGGTGGCCCTTACTTGTCTGCATTCTGAGTTGGAACAGTGCTAAAGGCAAGCAAACCAAGTTTTTCTTAAGAGTGTGGCATAATTTAGACAATCTGCTCTTGTAGAGGTCGTTTATCTTCTCTACCAATCCGTTAGCTTGCAGGTGATAAATCAAACAGAGTTTACACTTTACCCCTAACGATGTGGTCACTTCCTTGAATAGGTCATTTACAAAGTGTGTGCTGTTGTCTGAATGGATGACATCACATATCCCCCACCTTGGGAATACCTCCCTTACCAAAAATGTGGCCGTGCATTTGGCATCTGGGTGCGCACATGGTCCTGCTTCAACGCAACGTGAGAAGGGGCACACTACAACTATGAGGTACCTTGCTCCATTGCACCTTTCCCCCATGTCGGCATAATCTATGTGTAGTTCTTGAAATGGTCCTGAAGGGCATGGCAGTGTTCCTCACAACGTTCTGAGCATCATCCCTGAGCTGCATGTCTGACAGGTAGTGCATTCTATTATACATTTTGTTAAATGCTCCTGCAAATTGGGTATGAACCATTCTTCTTGGATGTCTGCTGCAATGTGCTGCTTTGTTACATGTGCTGGAAAGTGAAGTTGTTGGAATGCTATCTGTAGTAACTCCACTGGCATCAACACTTTCCCTATCATTTTCTTGCACCAAAGTAAATCTATGGGTGATTGTTTGCACCCTTGTTTCTCCATTAACTCTTGCTCATCGCGTGGGGCGCGTCTCTGTAACTCTATTATTTGAAGTATGGGTATAGAACTGTAACCCGCCTCCTTGTCATCGGGTGTTGTTATTTTTACTATACATTCTGCTGTTGGCGGGATATTAAAGTATGCTGCTTCTTTCATGGCGGCGTCCACTGCCGCGTTCCCAATTGACATTGCATCTTTGTTATTTGTGTGTGCCTGGCATTTCACTAAGGCCCCTACTGATGGTGCTGCTAATGCATCAATGAGGTCATTCAACTGTGCTGCATGTTGGACAGGGGAGCCATCCACTCTCCTGAATCCTCTTCGTCACCATCCTGACAAGCCCGAGTGTACCGTTGTTGTAACGTATGCCGAGTCAGAGTATATTGTCACTGCACATCCCTTGGCTGTACGCAATGCTTCAATTAATGCAATGAGTTCTGCTTCTAGTGCTGAGAAATGCGAGGGGAGGCACTTCTGCACTATCACTTCGTATTCTTCCCCTTCAATTCTTACCAGAGCTGCTCCTACATGTTTTTCTTCTGTTCCTCAGTCGATAGAAGCAGACCCATCTACAAAGTATATTTCACCTCCTTCTAGGGCATTTTCACTTGCTTTAGGGATGTCGTCTTCTTCCCCTTCCTATGCAGCGCAATCATGCGCTTGCATATCCTCCACTGTGTAGGGCTCTGTAATGAATGTGGCTGGGTTCACAGTTTTGCACCGTACAACGTGTACGTTTCGGCTTGATAGTATTATCTCATACGCGGTTGCTCTCTGTGTGGTGAGTGTGGATTTTGACCTTTCTAGTATGGTAAATAGAGAGTGTTCAACAAACAGTGTGACTGAGCAGCCCATCACTATGGTGGCACTTTTCTCTATCGCGAAGGCAGCGGCTGCGAGGGCCTGTTTGCATGCAAAGTGTCCCTGCATTACAGAATCTAAGGTACCACTGTAGTATGGTAATGGCTTGTGACCTAGTGATGTTTTCTGTGTAAGTACTGCTGTCATTAGTGTTCCATCTCAATGTGAGAATAGGTAAAACTCCCGATCATAATCTGGAGTTGCTAAAACTGGTGCCTTTGTATTTAGATCTTGTAATTTAAAGTATTGTATGATAATTTCTTGTGTCCATTTTAATGGTGCGCTGTTCTTTTGTGCTTCTTTCAGTGCTTGGAGAAGGGGGCATGTGTATGCAGCATAATCAGGTATCCAAGCATGCCAATAGTTGCATATGCCAAGGAATTTCTGCATCTCCAAGACAGTTTTAGGCATCATGGTGTGGCGTATAGCTGCTGCTCTGTCTGGTATGATCCTTTTACCATCCTTTGAAATTCACTGCCCTAGGTACAGTGCTTCTGCTAGGTGGTATTGCAGTTTACCCTTGTCCACCTTGTAACCCTTTGTTGCTAACAGGTTCAGTAATGTTATTGAATCTATTCTACATTGTTTTTCACTTTCACTGCAGATGAGGAGATCGTCTATGTACTGAATTATTGTGCTTTATACATCAATATTGCTGAGGTCTTCATGCAAAATTCTGTTAAATATGCTGGGACTTTCACAGTTCCCTTGAGGTAGCCTACAATGTTCACATCTTTTTCTTCCTTAGGTGAATGCTGTCAAGTACTGGCAACTGGGGTTGAGTCGTGCTGAGAAAAAAGCATTCTTCAAATACAGAACTGTGAAACATGTGCCATTTTTTGAGACGCTGCATAAAATGGATGCAGGGTTTGGCACTAAAGGGAACTCTTTCTGTATGACGTCATTAAGTGGGCTGAAATCCTGTATCATCCTCCACGCCACACCCCTTGCCTTTTTTTATAGGATAAATTGCAGGATTGCATGGTTAATTTGATGGCACAATTATACCTTGTTGTAGTAATGCACTTATTGTCTCCTTTATTCTCTCTTCTGCTTCTCTGGACAGTGGATATTGTTTTACTCTAGGTGGGACCTTGCCTGCATTTAGTTTAATTTTTTATAGATGTTACACCTTGTAAGAGTCCTACATCATGGGGCCCTGTTGTCCATAATTCTGGTGGTATCTCTCCCATATCTTGATCAAAAATGGAAGGCGGTGTACTGACACTGGCCATGAGGGAGTTATGTATCTCTCTGTGTTATATCATTATGTGAAATGGCATGCATATCTCCATTATTATTTCCCCGTCAGTATCATTGTCAGTAAATAGCTCTTTATCTGTCAGATTTCTCAGCTCTATGTTTGGGTCTATGCATAATACTGTTCTCCACTCACATCCATGCGTGTCCAGTCCTATTGCCACAATATGTCTGCCTGATACTTACACCCCCTGTGGGTCAATAGAAAGGATGGTGCTGGGCACAATCTCGGGGATTATCACAGGGCAGAAAGAAAAAAAACAGATGCACCCTCCATTCTTTCCGGGTGATCTCTGGTGCCACTCTAGCCAGGACCTGTATCACGTAGATAAACATGTCAACATCTGTGGGAACCCCTCTTACTGCAATCTCGTTACTGATCATTAGCATCACTCGTACTGGACACACCCCTGGAGTGGAGCACACTATTCCCCTTTCTGTAAAGGAGATGGTCATATTGAGCTTACTAAGGATGCCCCTCCCCAGCAAATTTATGGGCAAATCTTCATGATACAGCAGGGGCACCCGATTGTTTTCCCACCCACTGTTATGTCCAAATCTTTTGTGTAAGGAACTTTTAAAATTGCCCCAGAAAACCCCTGCGTTTCCAAATGTTTGCCCGGTGGGGAAACCAGCCCTCCATGAGACTCGATTTTTCCATCATAAAGATGAACTGTTTGTTTCCTAACTCCGCCCCCACTAGTGGTTCCTCTTCTGCACATAGGGTACTCCATAGGACTGGACACGCAAGTGATTTCTGTGGGCGGTCCTAATCGTGGTACGTGTTTGTTCCTGGGATGGAGAAAAGGCTGTCTCCAACTACTGCTGTACCGTGAAACGGGGCTGGTGCACCATTGGCCGTGGCTGCGAAAATGTTAGGATGTGTGTTCCCCATTGTATTCAGACATGCTGGTTAGGGCTGCATGCCTTGCGGTTGTGCTTGTTGTCTGTGTTAAATATGTTGTGTTCCTTGCGGGTAGTCATTATAATTTTGCTCTTGTTGTTCATTACCTCCCATTGGCAAGTCACAGGGGCTGCCTGGGTGAGGGTGGCCGAATTGCTGTTTGTTTCCCATGGGAGGGGGCGCTTGATAATATCCCATAGGCCGTGCGCGATATTTCCGTGAAAAGTGTCCCCACCTCCTACAATTCCAACAACACCCTTGCCTCCTCCTCCTCCTCGTATCCCCTGACCTACAAATCCCCCTCACTGTCCCCTGTACCCACCTCGTCCTCTTGTGGGCCTTCCCTGACATTGGGGTCCTTTGTACTGCTCCTCTCCAGCCCATTGCTCCTGTCCGTTTGCAGACCATGTGACTGCCATCCTTGCCAGTGTTCTCCCTGACCCCTCCTCCCCGTCTCCATGTCTTTCAGTGGGTAGGGCTACGTTAATCCCGGCGACCTTCACCAATTAATTCTGTACAAGCTTCGCCTCGTCAGCCAACCTCCTCTTTGCAATTTCTTTCTCTCTTTCTTTGATCCTCCTACAATGATGTACTATAATTCTCTGAATCTCAGGCCAGCATTTGGCTTCTATCCCAGCTATTTTATCTAAGGCCTTCTGTACCACCTTTGGGAGGCCTCTTTTGATGATAAAGTAAAAAAAGGAGGTGGACTGGTCCCAAGCCGTGCCCGTTACTGATCTCCACAAGTCCTGCACCCGAAGAATGAATTGTGCAGCCTCCTCCTCCTCCTCCTCCTCCCCTATTGGTAATTGAATTACCAAATGTAAATCTGGGTTATCAGGGAAGGTTCTCCGCAGTGCATCACACACCTGTGCTCTCACATTAGTAAAGGCTGACCCATCATCGCAATTTATAGTTACTCCCGGGAAACCTGCCTTCACCCACACCCCGTCTGCTTGGTCTCCCACTGCGGACACTAATAAGCTCTTTAGATCCCCTAAGGCCAAAGGCACTCCTGCCGTGTTCTTTTCGAAAGCATGTATCCACTTTCCTGCCCCTCCCGAAAGTGGAGGAAGGACCTTCAGCAAATTATTTTTGTCCATTTGTGCCCATGGTATGAAATGGGGTCTCCCTGCTCCCTTGTGGATGAGAGGCATTTGCAGTCTTGCTTTACTTCCTTTTTTACTTACCTTTACTCCTTCTGCCTTGCTCAATGACATATTTCCCAACCTGCTCCTCAACTTTCCCTGCCACCTTTCCCTTATTACCCCATCCTCTGGATCCTCTCATAAAGGTAAGGGTAATCCTACCGCTGCCGCTCCTTCATCATACTCATCTAAATCACTCCACACCTCGTCTAGTTCCCTCTCTGAATCCCCTCTTCCATGTTCCTCCCCTGCTTGGCTTCCTCCTCGTTGTGCCCGCACAATTTTTATGGGGGTATCATTAAGATGAAAGAAAAACTCTCTTGACTTCCACTCATGTCCTTTGTCACATAATTCCCATAATTATGTTAATTCCATCTGTGTGGAGGCAAGTTGTCTTTCCAAATCCCCAGTGAGACATGCTAAATGTACTGGAGGGGCGCTCGTAGGTCCGTACAGCCCTCTAGGATCGTAAGGAGGCGGGGCTGTGGGGGTTGGAGGGGCACTTGGTTTGGGCAAATAAGATGGGTCAGTGTACCCCGCAGCGGGCCTAGTTAGTGGTGGGTATAGTCAGGTGAGGTCATTGTCCCTCGCCTTTAACACTTTTTCTTCTGTTGTTACTCCCCCTCCCCTGCTGGGGCTGGTGTCACTTCTGGTGTTACCTTTTGTATTATGTCATTAGCAGGGGAAGCATCTTCAAACATCCTCCAGAGATCCAATATCTCACGTCTGTTTTGAAGCTGCTTACCTCAGTACTTTTCTAGCAGGTGGGTTGTCACAAGGTCTAACACTCTTTTATCAAATTACCCCCCTTCTGGCCACACTTGGGATGTTCCCTCTCCCTTTATTTCGGTGAGCAACTGCTCATGGTATTTTTGTATTTTCTCACTATACAGGGGAAGGTGCTGGCAGATATGAGCTAAAGGTTTGTCTCCCCCCATGGCTCCCCTGTTTAACTTTTGTGTTTACTTGTGTGTATGGCGTGTGTCACAACTACAATTGAAAAAATATGTCTGTTTACTCTGGCAATATTTCAACACTTACTGCATAATATCACAAAAAACCTAGTTACTTACACATTCTTGCTTCTATACGAACAACAAAGGACACACTTCCAATACTTATTACATAGACGACAAACTTACATATACTTTCTAAACGGACCAACAAATTTCACTTTAACAACAGTTAACATATAATACGTATTTTGTTTTTGTGCTAATTATACTCCCCAGCCTATCCTACTCATACTTATCCCTTTTCTGTTCCCCCATTCACTCTTTTTGCCCCCTTGCCTGGGCCTCTTTTGGGCTTACTTCTACAAGATTTACACTTACAAGAAAAAGAATTTACTAAAGTTATTAGTATCTCCCAAGTCTACTCAATATATGAGACTGGTTGAGACAATGCTATGCATCGCCGCCTTCTACTCCCCTTCGGTGCTAGGTTCCCGTACTCTTCCTGTATTCCGTTACCTCTGTATTCACAATCTAATGGCCAATCTAAAGAAAAGAGAAGAAAAACCCTATCAGTCACACTCACACCGCACCTAGCTCCAAAATCTGATACCCTACTTTGTTACTTATTGCTATCCTTACACCACTTACATTTCCCTTCATTGAAGTACTCGCAACCAGTTCTCACGTGTCCAAGGTGACACGAGAGCCTCCATTCCCGATCTAGCCACAGTCGGGGCCGCACCCCAACCAAGCCGTGACCCGCCCTGGTGAGCAGTCGGGTATTCGCCATGACTACCTCCAATACCGGTACCGAGTCTGCCCTCGTTCAATGGGGACTTACCAGTCTTTTCTGACCTTTGTGGGACCGGTAAATAGCCATTGAAAAAGCCATTCCCCATTCCCATTTCAGCCCCCATAGGGCTGAATGGGAAGGAGGAAGGCGCTAATAACGGTACGGCAAATTGCAGTACCGTTATTAGCTCTGAAGTCCCTTAACAGGCCCCATCCATAACGCCTGGTAAAACCAGGCGCTAAGGAAGGGACCCGCTAAGGGACTTCGGAATGGGGCGCAAAGGGATTACCGGCACCAATGTCCTTAACGGTGCCCGGTATCCCTTTGCACCCACCTCGTAATGAGGCCCAATGTGTTTTTGACAGGTTACAGCGTCATCTGTGACAATTGCTATACAGCCAGCAAGTTACAATATAATTGGTCAGAAAGGAGGTACACATATAGTTCTTTATGGGCCAGATCTACGGGATTGACCGATGACTTGGCAGGAGGTTGGACATCAAGTGATTCAGCTGGGCCGGTCCATTTGAGGTGAAGTTTAGGCCAGGTCGGAAAGGCGGCTGGACCTCACTAACTAATCTATACAATTATTCTAGAAATGCAATAAACAATGAGCATCAATATATCTTTGAATACATCTTAGAGGCTTAAAAGTTGTACATACATAACTGCATCATCTCACATTGGGTCATTCATAAGGTGAAGGGTGCGGGAGTCTTGCCTTTCTGTGATAACCTGGGGATTGGGCTGGTCTAGCACATCAGGGTGAGATGGGGAGTGGGGCTTTATTGGCAGCACTCTGGGGTGGTTAGCACAGTGGGGGCACACTTCTGTCACATCAAGAGAATACCTCAGGTGGGCACAGGGTTGTACAAGCAGTCATTTTCCAACAGAGAGGGTGCGGGGTAGAAGAGCAGGTTTGTGGAGATGGATGAGCTACAAGTCATGGTTCGGGCCGGTTCTCACACACAGGACAGTGATCTCAGAGGAAGAATGATATGATACATACTTTTAATTGTGTCAGTTAGCTTCAGTGCATCCATGAGAAAGGGACTTGGGCCACGCAGAAAATGTGGGGGCGGTTGGTGCTCGCTGGGCGCAGCGCTGCAGAGGGGAGAGTAGACTTTGTATTGCAGAATTGCGGCCTAGTCCAAAGATAAGAGTCGGGGGCACACAAAATGGAGTCCACGTGTGTCTTACAATAGCCCCACCTCTGCTCCAGCCGAGGTCTTATTCCTCATGGCAGCAGAAGGGCGATGGTGTGTCCCCCACTAGTGCAAGAGCAAGAGGATCATTTTGCGTAGAATGTATAGGGGGGGGCTGATTCGCCCCTTCCTTCCTTACACACTATACATGAAATGTCTTCTTCAGTGTGACCTTCCTCAACTAAATGCTGCACCAATGGGGCTGTGGTAATTTGGTTGTGTGGGCAGATCAGCTGTTCTTAAATCTGCATTTAAATGTTTCTTTTTCTTTTCAAAATATAAAACAAATGTTGCTGAATACCATGAATCAACATGGTAAATGTTGCAGGTCTTTCTTTATGCATGGCCTATCTTCAATACTTGTAGCGTTGTAGTATACATACTTGTGACACATGCACCGCATGGATGGTGACCAATTATTTTAGGAAGTCCACATGCTAATATAAGGGTATTGAGAGTGCCAGTTGGTTCATTGATTCTAATGGCACTTGTGATGACCTTGTCACAGATTGAAGCATTTAGCTCAAAAGCAAATTAATGGGTCCAAACATGTGTGCACCACTATTCCAAATATCCCACTGTTTCTTGGTGATTATCGTAATCTTCATAGGAAGAAGTTACCTGAATACCACCAAGGAACACAACATGTCAGGATGATGGGTTAAGACACTGCTTACAGGACTCCCACAACAAAGGAAGAATTTAAAATTCAGCAAAAACCTTAAAAGTTTCAATTGAACGAATGATGGCAGGATGTGTGAGTAATTATTTATGTGCGGGGAGCTCACACTCTACCCTAAACGAACACATATATTTGTAAAGTTAACTTGCCAACATTCCTTTCCCTTTTTTCGACTATAGCGACTTCAACAGACACTGTGAACATGCTGTGTACACTGGTTTCTGCACTTTAGGACAGTCACATCCATAAAGCACTTTCTGTGTTCAGCTTTTCAGGAACAGAGACTGACTGAGACAACACGCCTCCATCCAAATATTATTCAAAAGTCATTCCTATGAACCTGAACACACAGGTAATTAATCATGTTATATTTGGCAATATGTGGTATTCAGAATACAGCATTTGCTAGCATAGATACAGTTGCACATACTGATCAAATTATGCATTTGACCACTCTTTTCAGCTGGGTTTGAGCGCTTCCTCCACTCGCAGCAACAGGAATAAATGTTTATTGAAGCACACCAGTGCAATCCTGTACCATCTCAGCTTTAGGACAACCGAAAAGACCCCTAGGTAAATAATAGGGTATTTGGATCAAGACTTGCAACATAATTCAATGCATTTTCGTTCTTGCATAACAATATACCCTCTCATCCAATAATGCTCATTTTCCATTCTTTTTCAAACCAGCAGGCAGTTTTAACAAGCAGTAAGGGGTCTCTAAGAGAAGAAACATCTCCTGCAGGCGCGCACAGGCACCCATGGCAGTACAGATATAGAGACCAATAACCGATTAAGTCCAAGGACTGCTTTGTGCTCCATTCCAGACACGACTCAACACTTGGGATAGAAGTACCGGCAGGTAAAGTAATGGCAGGCTACTTCAAGGTTAAACTTTATTTCTGCTCTGGCCAAATTAAGTTTGGTACTGATAGAGAGGGGGATTTACTGATTGCTCTTTGTACATTTTTATGCAGGGTCTCCAAACTGACACCCTGAAGAAGGCAGGCCAATTGTACTTAACAACCGCTGAAACGTGAAAAGTTTGGTTTGCCATCAAGCTACACGTAGGCAAAGATATCTTTTCCTCGAAGATCCGAACACAGGCCTAACTCAGCCTCAGGACATGAGAGGATCACCTTTGGAATCCTCAAATTAATAGCAGATATTTCGCTATTGAGATAATGTTTTCTTTTTCACATATTCAACAAATATGTCCTCAAACCAAAATTCGGATTTTCTGTTTTGCACCAAGCAAGTTATAGACACTTGGGGGGTAATTCATAGAATTTAGCGCACAAGGGGCGCACGCGGCTGGCACACAGTGTGCGCGTGCAAATCTCTGCGCCAGCCGCGTGCGCTAAAATCCATTTCCACGCACAGCGTATTCATGGATTTTAGCTACCAAATCCAGCTGTGGCGCACAGTGGCGCAGCAACCCTGCAGCAGCGCCAGTTACGCCCCCAAGAACGCCCCTCGCGCAGGGAAAAGCCATCAAAATCCCCAATCCAGCGCAAAGGGCTGCGCTAACCCTGTACCAGTATACATGGCCGCCACACAGCACACAGCAAGTGGGGTACGTGTATTGCTGGGGTTCGCGGGAAGGTTCACACGCGAAAGGGCCTGTGCGAGTGGGGTACGTGTATTACTGGGGTTTGCGGGAAGTTTCACACGCGAAAGGGCCTGTGCGAGTGGGGTACGTGTATCACTGGGGTTCGCAGGAAGTTTCACACACGATTGGCCCTGTGCGAGTGGGGTATGTGTATTACTAGGGTTCGCGGGAAGTTTCACATGCGAAAGGGCCTGTGCGAGTAGGGTACAGGTATTACTGGGGTTCGTGAGAAATTTCACACGCGAAAGGGCCTGTGCGAGTGGGGTACGTGTATCACTGGGGTTCGTGGGAAGTTTCACATGCGATTGGCCCTGTGCGAGTGGGGTACGTGTATTACTGGGGTTCGCGGGAAGTTTCACATGCAAAAGGGCCTGTGCGAGTGGTGTACATGTATTACTGGGGGTCGCAGGAAGTTTCAAACGCGAAAGGGCCTGTGCGAGTGGGCTACGTGTATTACTGGGGTTCGCGGGAAGTTTCACACGCGAAAGGGCCTGTGCGAGTGGGGTACGTGTATCACTGGGGTATGCGGGAAGTTTCACACGCGATTGGCCCTGTGCGAGTGGGGTACGTGTATTACTGGGGTTCGCGGGAAGTTTCACACGCGAAAGGGCCTGTGCGAGTGGGGTACGTGTATTACTGGGGTTTGCGGGAAGTTTCACACGCGATTGGCCCTGTGCGAGTGGGGTACGTGTATTACTGGGGTTCGCGGGAAGTTTCACACGCGAAAGGGCCTGTGCGAGTGGGGTACGTGTATCACTGGGGTTCGTGGGAAGTTTCACATGCGATTGGCCCTGTGCGAGTGGGGTACGTGTATTACTGGGGTTCGCGGGAAGTTTCACATGCAAAAGGGCCTGTGCGAGTGGTGTACATGTATTATTGGGGGTCGCAGGAAGTTTCAAACGCGAAAGGGCCTGTGCGAGTGGGCTACGTGTATTACTGGGGTTCGCGGGAAGTTTCACACGCGAAAGGGCCTGTGCGAGTGGGGTACGTGTATCACTGGGGTATGCGGGAAGTTTCACACGCGATTGGCCCTGTGCGAGTGGGGTACGTGTATTACTGGGGTTCGCGGGAAGTTTCACACGCGAAAGGGCCTGTGCGAGTGGGGTACGTGTATTACTGGGGTTTGCGGGAAGTTTCACACGCGAAAGCGCCTGTGCGAGTGGGATACATGTATTACTGAGGTTCGCAGGAAGTTTCACACGTGAAAGGGCCTGTGCAAGTGGGGTACGTGTATCACTGGGGTTCACGGGAATTTTCACACGCGATATCGCTGTCAGAGCGGGTGCGTGTATCTAGTGGGGTGCACGGGGAGTCCCACAAGTGAATTGGCAGTGTGGGTACTCCCAGGTGTGCCCTCCACCCCATCCACGGCCCCTGCAGGCAACCCACAACACAGGGGACTACCCTGCACCCCTGGGCATGCCCCCCGCCAGCACACATGTCACCTTCCACTAGTGATCACCAACTCATGTCCCCCTGCACCCCCACCCCCCAGCAGTGACAGGCACCTGCCAACAGGACCCCACTCATGTCCCCCTGCACCTCCACCCCCCAGCAGTGTGGGGCACCTGCCAGCAGGCCCCCACTCATGTCTCCCTTCACCCCCACCCCCCAGCAGTGAGGGGCACCTGCCAGCAGGCCCTACTCATGTCCCCCTGCACCCCCACCCCCTAGCAGTGAGAGGCACCTGCCAGCAGGCCCCACTCATGTCCCAATCATGTCCCCCAGCACCCCTACCCCCAGCAGTGAGGGGCACCTGCCAGCAGGCCCTACTCATGTCCCCCTGCACCCCCACCCCCCAGCAGTGAGGGGCACCTGCCAGCAGACCCCACTCATGTCCCACTCATGTCCCCCAGCACCCCCACCACCCAGCAGAGAGCGGCACCTGCCAGCAGGCCCCCACTCATGTCCCCAGCACCCCCACCCCCAGCAGTGAGGGGCACCTGCCAGCAGGTCCCCACTCATGTCCCACTCATGTCCCCCTGCACCCCCACCCCCCAGCAGTGGGGGGACGCCTTCCAGCAGGCCCCCACTCATGTCCCCCAGCACCCCCACCCCCCAGTAGTGAAGGGCACCTGCCAGCAGGCCCCCACTCATGTCCCACTCATGTCCCCTAGCACCCCCACCCCCCAGCAGTGAGGGGAACCTGCCAGCAGGCCCCCACTCATGTCCCCCTGCACACCCACCCCCAACAGTGAGGGGCACCTGCCAGCAGACCCCCACTCATGTCCCCCAGCATCCCCACCCCCCAGCAGTGAGGGGCACCTGCCAGCAGGCCCCCACTCATGTCCCCCAGCACCCCATCCCCCAGCAGTGAGGGGCACCTGCCAGCAGGGCCCCACTCATGTCCCACTCATGTCCCCCAGCACCCCCACCACCCAGCAGTGAGGGTCACCTGCCACCAGGCCCCCAGTCATGTCCCACTCATGTCCCCCTGCAGCCCCACCCCCCAGCAGTGAGGGGCACCTGCCAGCAGGCCCGCACTCATGTCCCCCAGCACCCCCACCCCCCAGCAGTGAGGGGCACCTGCCAGGAGGCCCCCACTCATGTCCCCCAGCAGCCCCACCCCCCAGCAGTGAGGGTCACCTGCCAGCCGGCCCCCACTCATGTCCCACTCATGTCCCCCTGCACCCCCAGCAGTGACAGGCACCTGCCAGCAGGCCCCCACTCATGTCCCCCCTACACAAAATAAAGAAGCACAATCATGGGCCACTTTTACACCAAAAAACGACATCACGCCACCCCATTCTTGAGACGCTATGATTTCCCAATTCACCCCACACTGACATGCCTATCTCAAGACACAAACCTAAAGTCAACTATGTACATCAACACATGTCCGTCACACAGATACACTGGTTGGCATTGATTGTGCAAACACACATTTTCACATGCATCAACCCAATGAGCGAATCCCACACATGGAAATAAAATATGAATATGTATTATGTACAAAAATAAATAAATGAAATGAAATCATATAAAAATAGCAAACATGAGATGAAAAGCATGTGCAAAAGATGAGTGAATGAAAATTATAACCAATCCCAAAAAATTTGAAAGAAAAACAGTCCAAACTCTCCCTCCACCAACGCAAATCCAAAGGAAAGGTAACAAAAAAAATCCATTTCTTCATGTTCATAATGAAAAAAAATTCAAATTATTCCATAGTCCAACTATTCACAATCCATTGTCCAAAAGAAAAATCCATGAATCCATGTGCAAAATCCAAAAAATAAATCAAATCAATCCATTGTCCAACTATGTAAAGGGTCCATGAGCCCAACCAAACAAATCAAACCTACCTAAGAAACTACATAAAAATAAAACTATATACAAATGTGTGTGGCATTGCCCATTGACCACAAATAAAAGGAAAAGGAAAAGGAAACCTAACTCTAAAAACTATTTACAATGGCAGCGGGCTAGTCCGACGCTCACTTCCCGATTTCCCGGGCCAGGGCATCATCGAACTCCTGCTCGATGTCCCGGAGGCGGTCCTCTTCCATGGTCCTGAGGGTTTGCAGGGACGATGACATGTGGACCTCCAGGTCCCTGCGAATTGCCTCGAGGCACTTGACCCGCCTCAGAGCCCTACGCATGGAGTTCTCCGCCCTGACCATTGTGAGCCGTGCCTCTTCTGCCCGCTGCCGCTCCGCATCTATAGCACGGCCTAACTGCTGCCACACGGAAGACACTTCCAGTCCTGGGTCCTCCTGCCCTCTGGCCGATGCCTGTCCCTCCTATGTTGAAGGCCCTGAGCCATCATGGCTCCCACCTTGTTGCTGCTGCTGCTGTGCCTCTGCCTGTGCCCTGGCTCTTGCTGCCTGCACATCCTCCTCCGGCTGGGGTGCAGTTGTTGAGGTGGCCACCCCTGCTGGACGTCCGTCTCCCGACTGTGGCAGGGATGTGTCTGCCACCAGCCTGGCCGCAGGGTCAGAGGCAGCTCCACAGGGTACCCAGGTGATACATGGGTGGGAAGATGGCATGGAGGCCGACTGGCACATAGGGGGTTCAGGTGAGGAGGGGGTCGGAACAAGGTCCAGCAAACGGAGGAATCCAGCCCTGGTAACCCGTTCCAGTAGGTCAACGCGGTCAACAAGGCATTCAAGATGATGTGCAGTGTCCTCACAAAAACACTGCAGGTCACCTTGCATGCCCCGTTGACGCAACGCCATCCCACTCAGGACAGGCTCAACCCGGTCCCGGATAGCCACTTCCGCAGGGAAAGGAAGGCCAGTTGTTGTAAGCGGATACCCTGTTAGGCGGAAACCTGTGCAGTTCCCTCTGAGACCACTGCAAAAGATTTAGGACTACAGGTGTTTGGCAGTAAACCCACTTGGTAGCAGTCTGTACCACACAGATTCACTTGGTAGCTGTGGCTGAGCAGTCAGACTTCCCTCAAGAAGAGTTAGGCAGTATGTGGAGTATACAATATAGGGCGATTTACACAGTAGAACAAGCAAACACGGAACAAGGCTTCGGTGTAAAGATATAAAGGTATTTATTTATAACAACACATCTATGGAAAACACTCTGGCACTAATACGTCAAACAACTTCAATCACAATACTATACGAAGAAAAAGATCAATCCCCATAACAATAGTTCGACAAGTCTAGGTTTACCAGCATCACTTATTTGCAGACAGAGGTGTATGCTTTAACCTAGGTGGCACTCTAGTATTCGTTAGGTAGGGAGAGAAAAAAATAAGGCAGGTTATGAAGTCAACTCGGTACCAATACTTTTTGGACAAATGCAAGGCAAGTAAGGCAGGGTCTACTGCAGATCACAAAGTTCAGAGGCCAGGCCCACTCGGAGAGAGGCAAGGCGATATGTCCCAAAAGTGTCTTAGTGGAAATGCGCTTCGAGTCTTTATCGCAAATTGTTATGGGAAGTTTGGAACCAGTTCAGAACGACACGTTAAAGAAAGCTTGGAGGCGACCCAATGGAAAGGCGAGGATTAAGACACCTCACTCGATCCGGCAGAAAGGGAAGCCAGGCGGACACAGTACCTTGTTTGTGGGAAGACAGCTCCGGCGGGGGCAGTTGTTCCTGGTGGTGGATGCACGTCGGGTCTTTGCCAAGAGCAGAGATGATCTCGTCGTCGAAGAAAAGTGAAGTCCGGTGCACCACCAGGGAAGAGACCAGCAGTGGAGTGCTCCGTCACAAGGCACCACCTTGTGGTCGCGGTACAGGGGTAGTGGCTATCCGGTTGCCGAGGTGCTCTGCACGGGCAATTCGACCACTGCTTCCTGGAGCGAAGAAAAAGCAAAGGGGACTGGTTGTTCCCACCAGTCAGGGGAAGCGATTCTCCGGCAGGGAGATCTCCTCTGTCATCGGGAAGTGGTGAGTCGGTTCCGCAGGGCTCCACCGGAGGTGTCGTCGTTGCAGGTCGGCTCAGCGTTACCCTCGTCGGATTCTTAGGTCCTGTGTGCGACTTCTGCAGATCCAGTCCCAAAAGCCCTGCTTTTATGCAGAAAACCCCCATTCATTCAGCCTAGCTGTCAATCAACACACGCTAAGTGGTGAGCGGGGAGGCTCACCACTTGGGCCAATCACACCAGAGTGCGACAGGAGTTGGCAAGGCAACTCGGTCCAGGGTGCCTTAACCCCCTCCCACACCCCTGTGGTAACCCAGACAGAATGGCACCACTTTGGAGGGTCTCTGTACCGAAGCCCGCCAAAAGTGGAACAAAGGGCTCAACCTTTGGTTTAGGAGTCACAGAGATGAACACAGACGCCATTTTAAAAACCGAGTTCTGGCAGAAAATACCATCCGATAAACTTATTTAAGATAAGTAAACCGGTGGTATGTTACAGATTAACGAGGAAAAGTATCAATCTCCAACAATGGGAAGAATCCCATAGGGTTATGTTCGGGGTCGAACATAACAAGTAGTTTCCACTGCCACCAGCCAAAACTCGACAAGGGGGGACGGGACAGTGCCCCCTCGAATAACAGACCTAGGAGTAATCGAATTACCCCTACTAGCACGTCCACAATAAGATGGTGTGTACTAGTTCTGTTAGTAAATTTAGGTCTAGTAAAGCCAATGGTGACTTTACATGCCCGGGGAGACAGTAGTCAGTCCCCGGGTATGGAGTCTATGGTGGAGGTCCGCTAGGACGCCCCAGTGTTACGGCACGTAGGGTGCGGTGTAACACACATAGAAAAACACATGAGACCCTATGGAGTAAAAGACCCCATAGCCCATAGAACACATGGACATTCAAAGGAATTACACACATTCATGTCCAAGAGTGGGAGAAAAAGAGTCTCACTCTTGGCAGGATGGAAAAAACAAACTCCAGAAATCCAGCAAAGCTGCTGGGGGACTCACTAGGTTAGGAAATTCAGCCTAAACAGAGAATTCTCCCTAACATCCCCTCCCTGAAAACGGGTCTGGACGTAGGCATCCCTGCTGTTGGAGTCACAGGATCCGGGACAGGATTACACACAGTCACCTCTGCGGTGGCCTGTGCTGCCTCCTGTCCCTGCCCCTGTACTGCACCACTAGCACCAGTGGAATCCCTACCTCCAGACCCCGTGTCTGTCCCTTGCACAGCCTCCTCCACCAAACCCCCCACCAACCTGGATGACTTTGTGCCATCTTCCTCCGTCGGACCCTGTGGGGTCTTAGCTGCCCCTTCTGCTGTCAAGGAGTCCAACTCCGACCTCCGCCTCTTGGACCTACCCTGCAGCCTGGGACGTGGCACCGGACTCCTCACTCCCTGACGAGATGACAACCTGGGAGGGGAGCCGGGCCTTGCGTCTCCGGCTGGCGGTGCGATCCCTGCCGCTGTGCTCCACACCCTCTCCGCCCTCTTCATCAGTTGACGCTGCAGACAGGGAGAGATAGGACACAGGCATCAGGGCACTGTACAATGGACTGATACACACATGACGGTTGCACATGAGTGTCAGTGTCAAACTTCAGACATGGCATCACAATCCCCATCACACATGTCATTTCAACTCACACACATGAGCAATTCCACAGTCATATCACAACAGCCAGCACCATCCATACACATACAACAGCATGAGCATCCAAAGGTGAGCCAGACATCACAGGAAACACAGGGAGTGCAGTAGGCATGCACACACGCCACCACACTTACATGCATGTCTACATCTTCTCCAACTGTTGCAGAGATGAGATCGCATACATGTCAGATCTGCCATTCAGCCTTCTACATATCAGTGTCACATGCATCCATGTTGCATCACAGTTACACACTTGTAAAATACACACACATGCACATGTACACAGTGCAGATACATGCATTAGGAACCACCATCCATGCCACAACCATGCCAATGTACATACACAGAAATTCAAACATGCGTGCTCCCACACCTGCATTTGTCCAGCATGCTTACCAACACATACACCATCAATGTGTCTCACACATGAGAGGACACACATGTGGCAGCCTCACGCCCATGTTCATACACATCCCTACATGGCCTAACAAAAACACATGTGCAACCTGCACACTACTGGCACACCACGACACGCACAGTGTCCAATCACTCTGCATGTACACTTACCGCTCGACTCCAGGCGGGTCTGCCTCTCAAGGATCTGGACTTAGAGCGCTGGGCATATGCATTCCAGGACCCTCATTTGGTGGTCCGACAGCTGGCCCCGGTGCCCCTCAGCATCCGCTGCCTTCGCGAGGAGCTGGGCCTTGTTGAGGATCCTGGACCTGAAGTCCTCCCAGTGCTTCTTGACATGATGTAAGTTGCGCACTGCCACCCCCTCTGAGTGAATGGCAGTCACGATGTCCATCCAGATCCTGGTCCGTCCTTCATTGTCGGCGCGCAAACTTCCAAAGAGGGAATCATACTGCCCCAGGACTTGCTCCACCAGGACACCAACTTCCCTGGCACTGAAGCTGGTGGCCCTCTGCCTCTCTGACTGGGGGTTGCCAGTGCTGCCAGATGGTGTTGTTCTGGACATGGCAACCCCAGAGGCAGGAGTGGGTGGGCAACTGGGTCCTGGAGCTGGGCTGTGGAGCGATGGAATCCCAGTCAGGAGTCTTCGGTTCCAGCAGGGGTGGTCACAGCAACTGCACCCCTGGCTGACGTGCAGGCAGCAAATGGCAGGTCACGTGGGCAGCAGGCAGTCAGGCAGCAGCAGATTGCAGGTGGGAGCATGCTCGGGACTCTGGGGGGCAGTAATTCGGCCTTCTGGGCAGGAGCGTGGTCTTCCATGTGTTTTAGTGTGGCCAGCTTGATACAGAGTGATTTGGCACGTGAAAAAATTGCACATCAGCGTGTAATTGGAGGAAAGGCCATTAGCGCGTAAGCGCGTCAGCACACGTATGTGTTTTCATTGGACCAAAGGCCCTTAGCGCGTAAGCTCTTCTCTGATGTTACGCGCGTGGGCGTTACCCTCGTGATGTGGGAATAGTGGTTCAGCGCCCGTGAAAAAACTGCACGGCCGAGTGTAAATGCGTGTAATCTGAGGAAAGGGCATATGTGCGTAAGTGACGTGACGTGCGTGGGTGTTTCCCTCAGCACGGGTTAAAGGTGAGCAGGGCCAGCAGTTTTCTGTACGTGCCTTTCGTGGAGACCGACGTGTGTTCCTGCTTCGTGCTGTTTCGCACGCCATCACAACTTCACAGCTATCAAGGACGCATCTCTTCTTTTGGCGGGGGTATTGGCTAGGCGTGTTTTTCTGCATCGCACTAGTCAGATGGTGAGTCGCGCACGCTATTTTTCCCACGACGGGTGCCCCTGTGTATCGCACCCATTTTCGAGGTCATAGTAGCCTGCGTGTAAAACGCGTATGCGTTATCCGTGTTACTGGGTGCCGCCGCGTACTGTGGGAGGTTGATTCCATGCACGTAGGCTGCAGGGTTCTGTGCACGGTTTTACTGCAGTTTTGGGGTGCCTGAGCGTAGCGTGACCCGTCACTATATCACCAGGGTCACATACAGCCTTGCAGGTGCAGGGAGGCTGTTAACATCTTGCATCCAACCCCCTTCACCCCAATTGCCCAGGTCAATTGTGGTGCACACCTCCCATTGGTACTACTCCATCTGTGCCGGCACTACTACATCTGTGCCATGGTTGGGAGGCCACCAAATGTGAGGGGCGCCTCAGCTGGGCGTACTCCTCGTGGCGGGCATGGTCGAGGACATGGCCGGGTTGACCAGGGAGTAGGGGGACTCCAGGGTGTCCAGGGTGGCTGCAGAGGGGAAAGAGGCAGGGGTACGCCACTTGAGCACAATGTTGTGCCATGTGTCGGTGCAGTCATGCCACCACCCCGTGTGGTTCCGGGAGATGCAGCTTCTGTATCTGGCACTGGTGCCCATGTGACCCGGCAGTCCGTTTCATCGACTGCCACAGGCCCAAGGGTAGTGGTAGCTGCAGGTCCAGCTGTGGACACCACCACCCAGGCTCAGGGTCTGCCAGCGCAGGCTGCGTTGGCACTTGAAGAGCCCTTGGAAGATTTCCAACAGGCCAGGAGGGAAACCGAAGGGGCACACAGGGCTGCCCTGACCAAGACACGTGTCCCTGGGGCAGTTATGTCATCTGATGCCCCAACCAGCAGGGTGTTGGCAAGTGCAGGGGCAGCTGCACCCAACAATGCCCCGGTTGTGAGTATGCAAACCAGGACAGCAGCGGTCAATGACCCTGCCACAGCAGATGTTGCTGCGCAGGGTCCATTAGAGGGCACCCAGCTGCCACTGACACAAGTCAGGCCTTTGGTCGTCCCTCCACCTGCCACTCCCTTGGCTCAATCCACCGAACCCACTGGCCATACTGATCAGGGCGGCATTAGCCAGCCAAGGCCTGCGCCACAATCGAAGAGGAGGAAGGTTGCACCTGCAGCACCGGCTGGGACCCCACACACAGCCACGACCTCCTGCACGTTGAGGAAGAAGCCTTTCTGCAAACAGGAACTGGACTTCCTTGTGGGCTACGTGCGGAAACACAGCCGTGACATGCTAGTGGGTGCTAATTGTCAGACTACGGCTGCCCACCGTGATACCCACTGGAAGCAAGTTGCGGAACATGTGAGTGCATTTGGCCATGAGGTGCGCACGGCGCAAGAGTGCAAAGAGCGTTGGAATGACCTCAAACGCACCGCTGAGGCTAAGCGTGCCTCAAATTACAACTTGACTCTGGTGACTGGCGGTGGGCCTGCACCTGAGGAGGAAGACCTCACTCCACATGAGTCTCTCGTTGTGGAGTTCATACCATCTGAATTGATTGAAGGAGTGGGAGAGATGCCAGACTTTGATGCCCAGTCCAGTGAGTGTTGATGCATGTTTGTCAAGGACGTGTGTGTTTTACTTGGGTGATGTCTTGTGCATGACTGCAACTACATGTCACGTGTACATGGTTATGATGTGCGAGTAATGCAATGCTTCCCTGATGCATGTCTACTCTGCTGGATGGTGGACATGTGGAGCAGACGGGGACTGTCCACATCACCACTTTTGCACCCTAGTCACATGCTGGTTACCAGTATGCCCCTCCGGTCCATGTTCCAGCTCACTGGCACTTCTGCATGTAGCGTGGGGTGACCTTCCTCTCAGCCCAGGAACTATGCATAGCATGATTGACGTGCATGTGTCCTCTGCCTGCAAGGGGGTAGCCAATGTAGGCATGCTCCCTTGCCCCTCAACCTCCTGCTCTGCACCCCAATTCCATTTTAGCACTGGTCTGCTACAATATTGCCCTTGGTTACTTCCCTGGTCATGCCTCCTGTGTACATTCTAACATCCAGCGTTCAATCTGCCAGACATATCCATTGAGATACATCCTTAGTACTTGATGCAGGGTGTCTCACTTGGACTGTGCAGAGGTCAGATGCCCCGCAGGGACATGAGTGCCCATTCATGCTCCATGTGCATTTCATGCATGCCCATCACTGTTACATAAGTCCATGATGACCCAAATTGCATGGCATTTCATCTGCCTTCCCATGTCAACTGTGGCTCAGTACTGTGTTGCACACATGTTTAGGGTCTGACAATCTGTGTGGGTCACAGGCCTCAGCCTGTTTAATGGCCAATGACTCTGTCCAACTGGTGTAGTGTCTTCTTCACACGTGGGTGTACTCCAGAGGTTTCATCATGTCTCCTGCTTGCTGTCCCATCATCATTTGCTGTGTTGTCACTTGACTCACATGATGCTGTTGATGCTAGTCAACACTGTCTGTCAATACATAGGTCTATGGTCAGCCTTTTGATACCATGCTAGGCATCCCTGCTTTTGCACTTGGGGGAGGGGTGGTTTGCTTCTAGATATGCTACCCATTGAATGCACATTACACATGATGCCTGAAGGTGACCTTGCACTGCATTCACATTTTCTGACACACACCATGAAGTCCTTGTACATGTAGATAGTGTGTAACATACATATTTGCTGCACTGCATAGACCCACTTCAGTGCAAACTGCCACCTTTCCACAGGTCTAATCACAGAAGCAATTTCAAGTTTACCCAGCATGCATGCCAGGTTCTATTTTGTGTGTCTGTCACATGTCTGCCTGATGTGTTTAGTGTCGGTGTATGTGTGTGTAGTGTGCTTCTAACATGTGTAGTGACCTTTTTCCTCTCTATTTTTCAGGTGATGACGCAATGGAGCCGGAGGATGGTGTTGTCATGCCAGGCACAGGGTTGTTATCACTACATCAACCCAGCAGAAGTGGGGGTCGTGGGGTGGTAGGCCACGAAAACCCCCAAGTGCTACAGTCCATCTTGTCCCTGGCTGCCTATGAGTCCAGCCCTGATGAACACTCTAACGACCATGTCGAGTTGGATGAGCATCAGGTCCATATGTCAGGGGTGAGTGATTCTGATGTGGACACTCCTCTATCCGCGACACCTGCACTGAGGGGTCAGACAGTCTTGGAACCTATGCCCGTGGTGGATCAGGACACAGGGTCACCCTCCACACCAGTCACTGATGTGCCTGGGACATCACGTCGACGGAGGGATGTAGTCGTGCAGCCGCGGGCGGTGCCAACACAACAAGGACACCCGGTCCTTGGGTCCCGCAGGGGTCAAGCCCAGCAATGCGGTCTCCACGCGCAACCGCTATATACTGAGTGGGGGCAAGACATGACTGCCAATTCCGAACACCAAGGAGCAGCAATGGAGAACATCGCTGAGAGCATGGAGCGTGCTCCATCCTGCTAGGCAGGTGCTTCTCCAGCAGCAGGCGGCACGGTCCATGGCCTGCTCACTCAGGCTGTGCATGGCAGCCTCAGACAGGGCACGCCAGGCGGAAATTTTGTCTCTGCGTGAAGCAATTGCTGCTCACGCAGAGGCACACATGGAGGCCCTGAGGGAGGAGTATGCTTCCCTCAGATCCACTCTGGGTGTCCTTCTGATGTCCCAGAGGAAGCGGGCAGAGGAGAGGTTTGCACAGCTTGAGCGTACCATCTCGGCTGAGCTACATGCTTGCCGGGAGGTGCAGCGTTTGTCCAGCCAGGCCTTGCAGGAGGAACTCTGTGTTAACCGTGCTACCTTGCAAGAGGAAGCACGTGTATCACGGGAGGTGCTGCATGCAGACCTACGTGTCATTGCCACACAGAACCAGGCTCACCCGTCCGGCAGACTTGCTGCCGACGAGGGGCAAGCTGTGGCTAGGTGTGGTCATGCTCCTGTGCTACGTCCTCCTTTCCAGGAAGAGCCAGACTTGGACGACAATCTATCTCCCACATAGGTCGGGCTGTGCAGGCGTTGAGCAATGGGTTTTTTTTTCCTCAGCATCATCGCATGTGGGTGTTGAGCAGCACCCTGTACCTCCCCCCTCCTGGGTGCCTCCCCCTGGGTCGTATGTGGCCATTTTTGAGTTTTCTTTTACTTTAATTAGTTAAGTTTCTGTTTGATAGTTAGTTTAAATAGGTAATGTAGGTTTTTCATAGTTAGTGTAATTAGTTAATATAGTTTAAAATTGCTTGTCTATTTTGCTTTCATGTGACAGTGTGGTGCTTTGTGGCTTTTGAAAGCATCCACTGTCTGTTCCAGCTGGGCCCTTCAAGCTTGTCTTGTGTATGTGTTTGCTGCTTGGGTCCATGACTCACATATGCCACTCCTGCTTCCCTTATCCATGGGCTCGCAAGGATGGTTCGGTGTAACAGCCTATTACACAAGGGCAATGGACTGTCATATCTGTGGCATGTCTGCTACTGTGGAACTTGTGTTAACACCCCTAGTGGGGATGATTGGGGTGTAATTGTCCACTGTTCTTCTTTTGCTAGATGGGGTGTTTAATGATTCATGTGTACATTCATTGCTATGCATTGTGTAGGATGTTTCTTATCTTTAATGAACATGTGCTTGTTGCAAATCATACCATAGATAGTGTGTTCCACACTGTTGCCGTGAAAGACGGACTGATGGTGTGTTTTCTGATGCACATCTCTGACATGGTCCAGTCATGTAATGCCTGTAGAGACACACACAGATGAATATTAAGCATTAATCATGTGTTTCATGCACTTTCTGCAGGGGGATGAGCCTCAAGACCACCTTTGCCAGCAGACATGGGCCATTGAACATCTGGAATCAGGACACGTTTGGTGCTGCCGACATGCGCATGTGTGCGCAAGCAGAGGCACAGGGATTGCGATCATACATCTGAAAATCGATGACGTTTTTCAAGGGACTCCAGGCAAGGTAAGCAGCACAGAGGGGTCACAACACAGCAAACCTTCCACCTGGCAAGTTGAACATGCATGCTTAGTAGCAGCACTGACGGTGAACTTGGACAAATATTGGTGTAGAAGCGCACAATACAGCTCAGATGTGTTAGTGGACTGATGGCTAGTTGATGTGAAAGTTGTCTGGGGCACCTGCAAGGGCAGTGGCACATACCCTCCAGTCCACCATGGTCCATTGAGGCACTTGTATTAGCCATGTAGCGTTCCGAGACATGGAATGAAGCAGCTCACAGGGACAGACAGCAAGGGACAGACTTGGGTGCAGTGCATTTGATTTCCAAGTACAAATTGATACATGCACTGGCTTCTTTATTTTGTTCATGGTGGTACAGGACTTGTTCTGAAGTCAGACCTTGCTATATGCGTCTGTCTGCTTACAAAGGGAACATTGCATGTTGTGTGAATCGTGACACATTGGTGTTCCATTTGCCACACACCCACCGGTGCCTGACTTACTGCATTGACTGTGTATGAACCATCACAGGGGTAATGTTTCGTATGGGTATGAAGCATCCACACACGTTTGTCTGTTTGTAGTGCATTTTGTTACTTTGGGACATATTTGGTGGTGTGTTTTTGTGTTTTGGACACGCACAGATTATTAACTGTGGCTCTCTTTGCAGCATTGAATCGCTCCTGTTACCGGACCTGAGAGTGCGCAGGCAGGAGGCCAGCACTTTCCCCAGAGATAAGTTTCTCTTTGACTTACATTTGAGTAATTTGGTGCTATGTGCATGTGAACAAGTTTGATCTAATTGTGTATGTGTTAATGTGTGTACTACATTTTGGTGCATTCCCTACTTTCCCGTGTCAATCCTACTCCCCTCTCCTGCCCCTCATTCCGGTTATCCAGTATGCCAATGCCTGTCTCAACTGCATATCCCTGACCCTCCTTCCCCACCAGGGTCTCAGAGGCCTGTGTGAGTTAGACCTTGCAGGCACCCAGACCACAGTGGGGGTGGTTGTTTCATGCCATTCCTGCGCCTGTACACGGGAGCTGTGACAGTAGACATCCGTTCGTGGTGCATCATTCTATGTTATGTGCCACACATGGTTCAGATCCTGTTGTGACATTGTTTTACTGTGCTACCTTGGTTATTAACATCATTGTGGTAGTACTTGGCCTTTGTGGCGTACTGCTACTTCAAGTCATCTACTGGAGGCTGTTCTGGTTTCTTTTACTGCCTGCAGGCTATTTGCTTGGCTTCTGTGTTGTCCTGCTTTGAGTACTGTTGGATTTTGTGCTTTTGCAAATCTAGTTGGACTCTGAGGTTGCTGGCAACTTTTTGCACACAAGGTGGGGGATGGTGACAAAGAGGAAAGAGGGATTCTGTGGCCAGGTGGAATTCAAGGATGCCGGAGGAATAACCCAGACGCAGTTGTTCAGTGGGTTGTGGTGATTTGTGAGGGGAGGTGTGGGGTTTGTTGTTGATAGTTGCCTTGCCCTGCAGTGTGATGGGCACCCTGAAATTGTAATTGTGCTTTCCTATTTACATGATGTATTCTGCTGATCAATGCCTGTTCATGTGTTGTGTTTACCTTTCAGGTGTGAGGGGATAGTTGTGATTTTACTTGCTGGGGTATACACATGCTGAATGTTCACATGTGATGTGTAGAGGACACTGATGGTCACTTGATTTCACATGCATATGTTGATTGAATGTCCCTACTGACCCACACACCCGCACTATGATCCACTACATGTACAACCACCCTTCCTTGTCCACGTGTACACTCTGATTGCCTTCTGGTGCCCACTGTGTCCCTGCAGCACATGTTCTACGACCATTTGTGGATCCTGTATATGCCTATTTTTGTTTTTTTGTGTAATTTGTCGCTTAGAAGTGATGCTCAGGGTGTGCATCACACACAATGGTTGTTCACTGTGCTGTGCGCTGAGCAGTGTTTTGCAGGAGGTGGACACGGCACACAGTAGCTGCAGTGTTGATTTTGCAATGCACATTGTGCATGTGGACAGGCATTCATTGTTATGTTTAAAATACAACTTTTGGAATGCATTTGGGTATGACTTATTTTTGGTGGGAGGTTGCTGGTCAGTCATTTCATCTGATTCCATGTCAGGCATCATTGTCTGATGCCCATTTACATTTTTCACATGGCAATGTGTACCTTTTTGGTACTGTGTTGGTGTATGGCTATTGCTTGCCATGTCATGTTGTGGTTTGGGAGGGTTTGAGTGACATACCAGTGATAGTCATGTCCTGTTTTGCAGGTCTGTGTGATTTACACCTTGCATGTGTGCCTTTTGGTCACACAGGATTGCTTGTGTTTAAGTAGCTAGGGATGCACACAATGTGGCAATTCCATGGCAACAATCTCAGGGTGGTAAGGTTGTGACAGTTGACTGTCTCTTTGTCATCATCGATTGTCACCTGGTATGTGCCAGGCCTGTGTGCACTCCGCAAGGTTGGGAGTTTAGGTGAAAAATCTGGCCACAAGCTGGGTCCGGGCTTCCTTGCCTCGTGTCCTATCCCCCCCATGGGCAGCGCCTGTGCCTGTGGTTGGGGGTATGGGGGCACCACCATGTCCACCGGGACACCCTGCCGTGTTGCAACATTGTGCAGGACACATGCTGCCATAATGATCGTGCACACTGCTGGGGGTGCATAGAGTAGCTGCTCGCCAGAGCGGTCAAGGGAGCGGAAGCGTGACTTGAGCACTCCGAATGTGCGCTCCACTATGGCCCTGGTTGCAATATGGGCCACATTGTATCTTACCTGGGGTAGTGTGGTGGGGTTCCGGATTGGCGTCATCATGTGGTTGCTCAGAGGGTAGGCACTGTCCCCTGGAGAGGTGATAATGGTTGTGATTATTGGGGTTTGTGTATTTGTGTGTGTGTGTGTGTGTGTGTGTGTGACATGCATGCATGTGCACGAGCATTTGTACTCACCTAGGAGCCATGTGTTGCCATGCTGCCCAGCTTCCAGGGCCCGGCTCAGGGTGGACATTCTGTATATGAAACTGTCATGGGTGGAGCCAGGGTAGTTTGCATAGACAGAGGTGATGATTCCCTTTGTATCGCATACCACCTGTACATTGATGGAATGCCAGTGCTTGCGGTTTCGGTAGATGTGCTCAGTGGCCCTAGGTGGACGTAGGGCCACATGGGTGCAATCGATGGCACAGAGCACTTTGGGGAAGTGTGGCACCCTGTAAAAGTCCTGGACAATGGCCTGCCTTTCCGCGGGTGTTCTGGGCATGTATATGTGCCTGCGGACTGAGGGGCGCGCTGTCATGATTGCCAATACCTGGTGTAGGCAGCGTGACTGCGTGGCCTGTGAGACCCCCCCACTATGGCAGTAGTCTGCTGAAAAGACCCAGTGCCCAAAAAATGCAGGACATTGAGCACCTTCTCCAAGTGGCTCAATTCTTGGGAGCAGAGGGTGGGGGATGTTAGGTCATCTTCCCACTCCCTGACCAGATCTAGGATGATATGGGGTGGAAACCTGTACCTGCCATAGACCTGGTCGTTAGGCATCCCATAAAGGCTTGTCCATGGTGAAAGAATGCGTGCCCTGGCTATTCTCCTCCTCCTGTGGTGTCCCACGATCAGTGCTGCGACAAATTGGGCATTCATCCTAGCTGTATGTACGTGTTTGTTGTTTGCACGCACTTTTATGCTGTGCGCGGGGACGCTCCCGCCTGCCTTTGTGTGGCGGACACGTTGACGCCTGTGCGCGTCTTTTGCCGTGCGCGGGTTTCCCGTATTCAAATCCATGAATATGGGTTGTTCGCGTGCGTGTGGGCGTTCCGTGTAGTTCCCTGCAGTACTGCCCCAGTTACGCCTTCTTTTTCACGCATTATTCCCCATTCCGAGTGTTACGGCCACTGTTCCGCCCACTTTTGTTGTGTGCGCTGCGCTATATGCGCTTTCGCTGTGCGCTTAGCGCCCGCTGTTTGGAGATGTGTGTGCCAGCGTGCGCCATGCACAGATTTGGCGCACAACCAGTGGGAAAGTAGCGCAGCGCCTTCCTTGAATCGCACGCGTGCGCGTGCGCTTGCTTCCTCCCGCTTGCGCCTCCTTGTGCCTGCTTGCGCTGGGATTTTCGGCGCACGTTTGTTCCATGAATCGGCCCCCTGGTGTTTGCTGTTTATATTGAACAACACCTCAATCAAGGTGTGAAATTAGGAATTGAATCACGTTACCTAATTGGTTTATTATTTTTTGTGTTTTTTTGCTTCTTCACACGGTGTTCATTATCACATTTGATGTATGATGATTTAATTTGTTTTCTCGCACCGTTTGAGAATTCTCAGGGACACTTCTCTGTGATATTGTGTTGTCATGTCAAACATTTCCTTTTGTTTTCTACACATGTGAACTAAAATTCCACATGATTTTATACTGTATATTGGTTTACTAATTTGTACAGTTTTCATACATGACAACTGTGGAATTTCTCACTGAGCATTCTTTCTCTCGCATCACTTCAACTGTCCGCAGACATTTTGAAATAACCAGTCTGGACATTTGAAGATTTAATGAGATACTCGCAAAGCAAAGTGGGACAACTTTTAGAACAAGCTTTACTTAACTTTTTTTCTACGGAAGGGATACACTTATATTAACATATACTCCAAACGGAGGCCTTATATCCCTTCCGGTTACGGCCTCTTCCTATAACCCTAGGGTTTCTTTGTTATCATTATGGGCAACCACAGCTGCTTAGGATTCTTTAATCGAATGGACAATTTTTGATTAAATCCATTTAAAATTTGTACATCAACTAGGATATACTTTACCTCTCCCAAGATCAACATAACTTTAGTTGACTAGTGTCTTGTTGGAGTCCTAGCTAGCTGAAGACTACCGCGAGGCACTAGGCAGCCTACAACACATTCTGACCACCTTCATCTGGGTTTTTCAACCCACACAACCTACGAAAGGGGATGACAGAGCATGCTACTCTCAGCTTTACAGAACAACAAATACAGGACACGATAGAGGGTCCATCATTCTTTGACCCATTAGGTAACAACCCAACTGTGGGTACCACCAACACAGGGGACAATATATTAGGCCTAAAAAAGAAGACCTTCAGTACCGAACTTCATGCGCACATCTTACAGGAATACCTTAAAGCCAGTATAATCCCGAACAGCCTCATAGTCAGAAATACTCCCTGCCTATTCCTTGATGACAAAGAGTATGTCACAAACTTCAGTTGTATTGCCACAAAATGCAGTCGTGACCTAATAGTCCTTAGGATTAAAACAACCCAGAGAATAAGTCACCAAATGCAAAAATAGCTTGATACTGAGGAGACTAAATTCCAAACTAACACTACCATCATTGATTCTAAAAGACAATTATTGGACCTAAACAAACAATTTGAGGACTTTAATGCAACTGCATTAGTCAGAAAACATTTCTGACAAATATTTGGCAAGCCAGAACCAAGGGGGCCCTACTGGTCTCCAATTTGCAAGACAAAAGCGAAATCGCAGCAGAGGCGTTACTTTCTCTGGATCTAGCAGTGGATCCTCCTCAGACGATCAACCTAAACAACAGACAGCTCAACCCCAATCAAATTTTTAATATCCACCACCTCAGTTTTTTGCTTTTTTAGTGGGTGGTGGTTTTAGCAATCCCCAATGGGGTACCCACAGTGGGCACCACCGCTAAGAGGTGGAAGACCGGGTTTCAGACCCAGACGACGCAGACAGCGACATTAGGTCTTAACACTGACCTGCAACCCATATCTATATTCAATTTAGCTGGCATTGACCTCACAGAGACACAGATGTCAGTACTGTTGAAGAGTCTGTCCTTTGTACCAACCATGGACACTGACTGGTATGACTCAGAAATGGAAGTTCATACTTTTCTCAGAAAAGTGAGACTCTGTACCTTTTTCAAAGAACATCCTTCAAATTCCGAGGAACAGCAAGGGGACACGGGTCTACATAAACCCTCGACCCTCACCCCGACTGACAATCAAGTACCCAATGAATAACTCATGTTTGAAAAATGTATTCTACAGGACTTAACCAAACTCCAAAATACAAGGAAGAAAACAGGGGTTTACCATAACTTAACACTAAAAAAAAAAAGCATTAACATTACTTCAAAACAACAAAGGGATAGTTATTAAACCGGCAAACAAGGGAGGAGGAATAGTTATTATGACTATCACCCAATACAAAGACATGGTATTGGCCATTCTGAATGATAGGGAATGTTATTCCATCCTCTGTAAAGATCCAACCAAAGACCTGAGTCAGGAAATCTCAGAAGCGGTCAGTTATGCATTAGAGAGGGACTGGCTATCTCCAAAAGAAGCATAATTTCTCACCACTCCGGGAGTAAGAACTCCATGCTTCTACGCCCTACCAAAGATCCATAAGGACCCACATAATCCACTGGGCAGACCAATAGTTTCAGGATGTGGGTCTGTCCTGGAACAGTTACGTATATTTGTAGATACTTTCCTACAACCTCTCAGTATGAAAACTAACACATATTTGAGGGACACCACCCACACAATCACTATCTTTGAGGAGATGCCATTTGATCCAGCAACCCAGATTCTAGTCACAATGGACATCAAGTCTCTTTATTCTAACATCTCACAAGAAGCGGCTATTGAATGCATCCATGAGTGGCTAACTAGGGACCCATTACAAGACCGGGTTCCCAGCAACTTTATTCTGGAACTGATGACAATAGATTTGAGAAAAAATGACTTTACATTTGACAGACAAATGTATCTTTAGACAAAAGGAACAGCTATGGGGCCGTCATTCACCCCTGGGTTAGCTATCCTATATATGGCCAAATACAAGGAGGACTATGTGTTTTCCCCACTCAATCACTGGAGAGATCAAGTGGGGCACTGGTATAGGTATATAGATGACGTGATTTTTATTTGGACAGGTCATTTGAATCAACTACTGCAATTCTGGGAATGGTTGAACACGTGTAATCAGGATATACAGTTCACCATTGAACACAGCATGACACAGGTCCCTTTCCTGGATTTATCCATCAGGCACCTGAATGGTAGCTTGGCATGTGACCTACATCGCAAATCTACGGACAGGAAGACGTTACTACACCATACCAGTAACCATCCTACCCACACGGAACAAAATGTGCCCTACGGGCAATTCTTACGTATTCGTAGGAATTGTACCCCAAGGGAAGACTTCACAAGACACGCAGCACTTTTGACCAGCAGATTAGGGAACAGAGGCTACTCCAAAAAACTATTGGACCAGCCTGCAAAAAGAGCCCTTAACACAAACAGAGAATTGCACTTACAACCAGCAAATACAACAATTGACACCAGTGAAGACCATTTAACCTGTGTGGTCACACAGGGCAGAGACACAGCACAGATTAAGAAAATTATTAATAATAAGTAATGGCACATTGCCAGACTTAACTTACCAGAAGATCCCCCGCCAAGGTTTGCATATAAGAGAGCGAAGAACATAAAAGAATACTTGGTTCATTCTCTTTTCCAAGCAGACTCATCCCACATGGTACAAAAAACCTTACGCCCAATACAAGGGCATCACCCATGTGTGAAATGTGTGGCCTGTCAATTTACCAGACAAATTAAAACCTTCCGGATTAGACAACGGGAATGGATCCTCAAAGACTTTCCTAACAGTAAAAGCTCTAATGTTATCTACTGTATTGAATGCCCATGTGGGCTTAGATATGTAGGACAGACCACAAGAGTGATCCATTTAAGAATATCAAAATACAAATCAAAGATTTGGTGCAAGACTTTGACAGCACCCCTAGTAACACACTTCTTAGAGGCCAGACACTCCCCAAATGACTTGATCTGGTGAGTACTTGAGGAAGTAAAAGGTGGGGCAGACCTCCAACATAGTCTGCTACATAAGGAGTCCAGATGGATACACAGTCTGGACACTTATCACCACGGACTAAATGAAATCTTCCAACCCGTGACACACTAATCAAATGCACCAGTTATTTGCAATGTACCAATTTTGCAACCCTCACTGTTTACTCAGTCTCAGCTCGGTCCATAGCACCATCCCCAGTAGCTTTATCACGTCTAGCACATTTAGCTGCAACATTTTAAAGATACATTCGTACCATGCATTCAGTATGATGTCTCAGCTAACGTTTTAGGAACACAGGACCTCTTGTCATTACCCCAGAATAAGCCGGAGTAATGTATCCAGACAGTCATCCTGACGCTCCACTATAACAGAGCTTTTTTCTATTTGAAGCAATGTTCCAATTCATTACCACCATACCGATCCGACCCCCCAGTGTTATCACATCCACTTTTGCACTTAGGCTTCTAAACTATGAGCCATTAGGGAATGCAGCGGACAACATTGGACTTGTGTCAGTAACAGCTACATACCGTAGCATATAGAATTAGAAGTCTTTGTTCCACCCAGAGAAGTTACTGGTTACAGGGATAACTGCCCACAACAGAGCGGAGCAGCCTCCGGAGTAACTTGGCTTCTGCATCACATGGACAAATAGAAGCCACCACCCAGAGGCTTCTAAACTACGAACCATCAGAGAAGGCAGTGGATAACTTTGGTCTCGTGTTAGCAACAGCTACACACAGTAGTATATAAGATTAGCAGTTTCCCCCTTTTTCCCGGTTCTTATTTCATGAAGAGAAGTTACTGGTTACCAGGACAACTGCCACCAACAGAGCGGCGTAGCCTCCAGAGTAACGTTGCTTCTGCATCACGTGAACCAATAGAAACCGGCACCTGAAGCGTCATTTCCATGACGACCATTTTACTTAGCACCACAGGGCTGCGCTCACACTAAGGCTTTCAGTCTCAGACGCGAAGCACTTTGAAGCTACGGCTCAGCATCTCTAATGCCGGAAGCTGTGACGTAAGCGCACAGGGCTTACAGCCTTTATTTCGGCACTCGAACATATGAGAGCAGGATATGTGGGTAATTATTTATGTACGGGGAGCTTGCGCTCTACCCTAAATGAACACAGTTATTTGAATAGTTAACTCACCAACATTCCTTTTCCTTTTGTCGACTATAGCGACTTCAACAGACACTGTGAACATGCTGTGTACACTGTTTTCTGCACTTTAGGACAGTCACATCCATAACACACTTTCTCTGTTCACCTTTTGAGGAACAGAGATTGACTGAGACAACTCGCCTCCGTTCAAATATTCTTCAAAAGTCAATCCTATGAACCTGAACACACAGGTAATTAATCATGTCCTATTTTGCAATAGGTCATATTCAGAATACAGCATTTGCTAGCATAGAGACAGCTGCACATACTGATCAAATTATGCATTTGATCACGCTTTACAGCTGGGTTTGAGCGCTTCCTCCACTCGCAACAACAGGAATAGATGTTTCTTCAAGCACACCAGTGCAATCCTGTACCATCTCAGCTTTAGGACAACCAAAAAGACCCCCAGGTAAATAGCAGGGTATTTAGATCAAGACTTGCAACATAATTCAATGCATTTTCGTTCTTGCACAATAATATGCCCTCTCATCCAATAAATTGCTCACTGCCCTTTGCATTCTTTTCAAACCAGCAGGCAGATTTAACCAGGAGTAAGGGGTCACTAAGAGAAGAAACATCTCCTGCAGGTGCGCACAAGCACCCATGGCAGTACAGATACAGAGACCAATAAGCGATTAAGTCCAAGGACTGCTTTGTGCTCCACTCCAGACACGACTCAACATTTGGGATAGAAGTACCGGCAGGTAAAGTATTGGCAGGCTACTTCGAGGTTAAACTTAATTTCTGCTCTGGCCAAATTAAGTTTGGCACTGACAGAGAGGGGGATTTACTGATTGCTCTTTGTACATTTTGTATGCAGGGTCTCCAAACTGACACCCTGAAGAAGGCAGGCCAATTGTACTTAACGATGGCGGAAACGTGAAAAGTTTGGTTTGCCATCAAGCTACATGTAGTCAAAAATATCTTTTACCCGGAGATCCGAACACAGGCCTAACTCGTCCTCAGGACATGAGAGGATCACCTTTGGAATCCTCAAATTAATAGCAGATATTTCTCTATTGTGATAATGTTTTCTATGTCACATATTCAACAAATATGTCCTCAATCCAAAATTAGGATTTTCTGTTTTGCACCAATCAAGTTATAGACACTTGGTGTTTTTCTGTTTATATTGAACAACACCTCAATCAATGTGTGAAATTAGGAATTGAATCACGTTACCTAATTGGCTTATTATTTTTTGTGTTTTGTGTTTTTTTGCTTCTTCACATGGTGTTTATTATCACATCTGAGGTATTATGATTTCATTTGTTTTCTCGCAACGTTTGAGAATTCTCAGGGACACTTCTCTATGATATTGTATTGTCCTATCAAACATTTCATTTTGTTTTCTACACATGTGAATTAAAATTCCATATGAGTTTGTACTGTATATTGGTTTACTAACTTGTACAGACTTCATACATGACAACTGTGGAATTTCTCACTGCATTCTTTTCCTCGCATCACTTCAACTGTCCATATACATTTTGAAATAACCAGTCTGGACGTTTGAAGATTTAATGAGATACCCGCAAAGCAAAGTGGGACAACTTTTAGAACAAGCTTTACATAACTTCTTTTCTATGGAAGGGACATGGGCGTAGGCCATGGGGGGACAGAGGGGACAAATCCCCCCCACAATTTTAAGTGGAGTGGGTGTAATGTAATTTATCCCCCCCAGAATATGTGTTTGGTGTGTTGTGCAGGGATCTGTTTTTTAAGTGGGGGGAGGCGCTGCTTACTATGTAAACTGCCCTCTTCCCCCTGGCAGCCAAAAGCATGGGGGCAATACCCTGGGGCAGATGGGTGATCATCTGCCCCCAGGGAAGGGGGGCAAACAAAAAAATAGATTTTGTTTTTTTTAAACCTAGTTTTGGGTGGGGTGGGTGCGGGTGGGACCACTAGCCAGCAGGGATTTTTGCAAAGGGGTGGCCCTCTCCCCCCACCCTAAGGGATGGGGGCACCTTATGTAGCCTTCCCTGGGGGCAGATTTCTGCCCCTAGGAAGAGTTACATGAGATGCTCCCATCCATTTGGGGTCGGGGGCACTGCAAATATTGGTAGAGCCATCCCCCAAACCTGGGGCAGTACGTTTAGCCCCCCCAGGGGCAGATGGCCACACACATGTGCCCATCTGCCCCTAGAAAAGGGGCAAAACAAACATAAAACAAATTACAAAACGGAAAAGGCTACCCCACAGATAACCACAAGCCTTTCGGCAGAGCAGATTTTGCTCATGTGGACAACATACAGATTTTGGCCTATGGTGTCAAAGCCACCAAGGAGAACAGGGAACCCCATGCATTTCCAAAAAGAGGACACCCGTGGGAATCAACAGAGGTCTAACTTGCGCGAATCGCCCCAGAATGTATTACCCACAATCCCTGGCAAAGTCTGAAATTTGTTGAAAAAACTACAATTTTCAGACATTTCCCTCTTGCCACCCACCGAAACACACCGCCAACACCACATGTCCTACCTTCCCGTGTTCCCACATGTGTCCCAATGTAAACGGTACCTCACATGCCTGGGGGCACCTACTTGGCCGCAAAGGGAAAAGGCTAAACGAATGGGAGACAACCTACAGATTTGGGCCTAGGGTGCCGAAGCCAGGAAGGAAAACAAGGTACCCCAGGCATTTCCGAAAAGAAGACAACCGTGGGAATCCACAGAGGTCTGACTTGCGCGAATCGCCCCAGAATATATTACCCACAATCCCAGACAAAGTGAATATTGTGCTTTTTCCACCAAATTTCAGACTTTGTCAGGGATTTTGGGTCATAAATTATGGGGCGATTCACGCAAGTCAGACCTCTGTGGATTCCCACGCGTGTCTTCTTTTCGGAAATGCATGGGGTTACCTGTTTTCCTTCGTCACTTTGACCCCCTAGGCCCAAATCTGTAGGTTGCCCACATGAACAAAATTCCTGAAAAACTGCTGTGCGAAAAGACTTGGGGTTACCAGTTTTTTAGGCTCTTCCCTTTGCACCCTGGTAGGTGCACCCACACACGTGAGGTACCATTTTCATTGGGAAACATGTGGGAACGCGGGAAGGTAGGCCATGTGTTGTTGGCTGTGTGTTTCGGTTGGTGACCGGAGTGAAATGTGTGGAAATTGTGGGTTTTTTTCTGTCATTTTCCTGATTTTACCCCCAATCTATGGAATCTTTCCCTACATAGTTGTTGCCTGACCTGCGCAAATCACCCCTTCCTAAACTTGGAATACTGTCTACTTTTCAGAAATGTATGCCTTTCTGGCTTCCCAAACAGCTTTCCTACCCTTTTCTTGCATTCCGTCTACGCATGTCCTATTGGATAAAAAACGCCAAAATCGCCTACCTGTCACAAAACGGCGGATTAGCATATCAAAACATGTTATTTTGCTTTCCACTCAATCTGTTCTTGAAAGCCTAGAAAATGGTGAATCCAACACAGCAAACCATTTGTTCCTAGCTCTTACAAGGATAACACCACAGGCTTCTTTGTACAACATTTTATTGGCATTTTCAGAAGAAAAAAAAAACAAATGTTCTCCTTTTTGGTCATTGTCTCTCACCTCCCCCACACCCCCTTCAGCAAACTAGGATTCCTGGGTGGCGTTACGACCGCCTACATGTGGGAAAAAAGGAACCAACTTTGGCCGAGATATCTCATGTAACAAAGAAGTTACAAGGGATTGAATGGCGACATACCGAAATCACCAAAAAAGGACTTGGCAGTGGGGGGAAATACCCATGGGCGTTAAGGGGTTAAGACGGTAAAGCCCCATAGGAGATATCATTTGTAAGGTCGCTCAGTTAGTTAATGCTCCAAATGCAGATTGTGCATTGGAATATGTAACACCTGTGTTCAGCAGCTGGCTTAAGCGTCCGATGCAAAACAGCATTTTTCAGGTCAATTGAATCAGAAAAAGTGGTGGAAAACCCTATTACTGTCGCTTTTTCTAATTGGCCAGATTTTCGAGCATTTTCTGGGTGGAGTCCGGGAGCGAATGGACACACCAGGACCCCCTGTATTTCCCGCTCCACCAGACAAATGCGGCCTTACTGCCAGCATGGATTCTCATGCTGGAAATAAGGAAAGGGATTCCTCTGGGATCTGCTTCCAAATTAAACCTGGTAAAAGCGGGAGGAGTCCAGAGGAAGCCATTGTCAATTCTGCCAGCAATCGCTAATTGCGCAAGGTATTTACACTCTTCCAAAGTGGAAAAGCAATGTGTTATTACCTGCCTTTTACACTAAAATCTTCCATTTTGTGGCGGAAAAGTAAAAACTTGCGCCAATGGAAGTGGTCCACTCCATGCAGTTTACTTTGCGCCTTGATGCTTGGGGGTTTTGCGTGATGCTACACATGTAATAAATAAATAAATACATTTATAATGACCCCAGATAAATGGAAATTCGTGATCAGAATGAGTGTGCATGGCGTGTCGCTGGTAAGAGGGTGTCCTGTGCTTCTTGAGTGCGTTGGCAAATGCCCTTAATTGCCATCTCGCATTAAGCAGATGCATAACCCATCAGCGTGGATCGCACAATAAAATGTCGACAGAGGTATTTGAAATGGCTAATTTCGCTCTTTAGGTGACATTGTCAAAGTGGAAGAATGTTGCCCAGCATGTGCCACTTTCTCTGCGGAGTGTATTGTGCCCACCCTGAGGAAGAAGTGTGAAAAACCCACAAGGGCACTGTGCCCTGCTCTTTCTGTGTGTGTCTTCCCCACAGGGCAACAGATGCGCACTCAGACACGGGTACGTCTGAGGTGGCAAGCCTGTACCCTAGTTGATGTGGCAAAGGATTACAGACTTCTGAGGCTGATAACATTAGGAGCATTGAGTTACATGCCACCTGACAGGTATGTGTGATAAAGTTGCAAAGCAGAGCGGTTAGTGGGCTAAAGCAGGGGGCAATGTCTGCCCACCCTCAAAGGGTACGTACAAACAAAGGTAATAGGCCCCTCCCCCCATCATGGCTGTAGGTGCCAGGCTCCAAACCAGGGCAAGAATGCCCTCCAATCATTCATGCCCACAAGTAGGGTACCCCTCGTACTCCAGGAACCCTGTTGAGCAACCTCTGTGCTTTCCAGATGATACTAACGTTATTTAAAGCCAGAAGTCTAAAAGGTAATCACTTAATTGCAGCTGGAAATTAGCTCCTGGCATGATCAAAATGTCTTAACCAAGTGTGACATCATCCCCTTCATTTATAAGCAATACGTGTGTTCTCGCGTTTCTTCATCCACTGAATTACTGTTAGAAACAAAGGCAAGAGTTGTGTCTATTGTGTAGGCATTAGGAAGGCAGTTGCCAGCCTCTGGCATAATATGCCCACGTTCTTCCAATATTGGCTAGCTGTTGCCCTCTTGTGGCCAGGTAGAACCATCATGGCAGTGACTGGCAAATGCCTTTCCCCTGCAGGCACAAAAGCGGAAATAAGAGGCCAATTCAAGACACAAAACAAAGAGAAGTTAAGACAGACTGCAGCTGCCATTGCTGTGTTAGGGAGAATATGTTGAGTGTTCAAGCAAGAAGGTATGTATTAAGCAAGCAAGCAGTGAGACAAGGGAGAGGCAAAGAAAGGCCAGAGGGGCTCTTTGAATAATGTAACAGGGCAGAGGACCCATGCTCTGCCGTCCTAGTAACATATGAGAGAATCAAATAGATCAGGCTTTGCAAAAAATGTTAAACGAGAAAGGAACAGAGCCCAGCTCTGCATTCAGAATACCAAAGGCAAAGAAAGGCTAGGCTCTGAAGCCAGCATGAGATGGAAAAATAGGGACGAGACTCATCGTGAGAGGCTGGCCCCACATAGCGGGCTGCCCCTCTGGCCACCCCCCTGGGTCCACATACACCCCACCTACTGGGCATCCCCCCGGTCCGACACATCTGGCCACGGACCTGGGGAGTGCTTATAAGGAGGTGGGCTTGCGATTGCTCATCCTCCTTGTTTGATGTACACACCCCCCCCACCCACCCGGAGGACAGTCAAAGCAGCAACATCACACACCTAGTCCCTCTACTCCCACAACAGGGCTTACTCAGAGGTACAAACAAGATTTCCTCTTTCTTTGAAACCCTCACCCTTCCATTCCAAGAGATATGCACACGTCTCCTTGCCCCACACGAAAAAAGTAGCAACTTGCAGTTGGTAGAAAAGGCTGCAACTCCTTTATTTGGCAGGGGTTCACTTACAGGTGATCTGCCTCTTAACGAGCCGGCGTCCTAGCCTTGGCCCACTGGAAGTAATTGTTATTTCCTCTCTCTTACCCTGAGCTCATAGTCAGATGAAAAATCCAGAAATGCAACATACAAGACATGTTCTTTGCTGCTGCATCCTTTGTTCTTCTGCTTTCTTTTCTCTTGTTTTGTACAGTGATATTTGTAATTTAATACGTAGTGCTATTTTTAATTCTAATTTTGTGAAAAGTCGAGTTCTTTGACTAAAACACAATAAATAAATAAATAAATAAAGCAAAGTCCCCAAGATGTCCCCTGTCCCCCCCAGATTTTATGTGTCTCCTACCCCCCTGCTTTCCTGGCTCCACATGTTGGATCATCTGTGCTTACAGAGGAGTTTAGAATGCTCGCATTGGTTGACAGCTGAGCTTGCACTTGAGGGGAAGGTGAGATAGACCCTGAAATGCCATTTGGAAGGAGGTTGTGGCCTGCCTGCTAAGGAAGTGCACATGCACCTCAAGGAACATTTTTGAAGCACCTGAGGGTGCATTTTGCTCTTCAAAAAAAGCAACCAAAAAAAAGGACAAACATTTTAGTAATGAGGAACCTTTTAGAGGATATCAACTAGAGGACCCCTGTGATCGGATTTTCATTATATTTCCATTGAAAAAAATTTGCATTGGTGTGAGAAGCTATGGAGACATTGGGCCTCATTACGAGCCTGGTTACCGCCGGACTCGTATTACCATTCCGCCTCTGTGATTCCCGGAATTACCGGGTCATTACAACCCCGGTTGTCCGGGAATCACGGAGGCGGAATGGTGTTAATCCCCATTCCCATTGAGTACTATTTTTATAAGAATGTATGCATATTATGAATTTTGTATGTGTTAAATATCAAGTGCACAGCAATGGCGGTGCACCTATGTCACTTCTCCCTTGAGCGTTATTTAGTTTGAGATTGCCCAGTAATTTGAATGGCGCAAGTACATTATCATGCTGGCATCCTTGCTGCCGTACGCGTCGTAGAACGCAATATCTTCCAAAAAAATAGAATGACGAGTGACTTGACATGTTGGCGTATTACACATTTGCATTACGATATTAACAGAGATCGCGGTATCTGTTCCGCCTTCCTTTCTTAGGGCTTACCTGAAAGAGATGTATCATTCCTCATCTCGCGCCGGTTGCTTTGGCAGCCACTGACTGGTCAGTTCCTGTTTAAGGCTGTCTTCAAGGAAACGGGGTTGTCCTACCTTGGTTTCCATGCTACTGGGGAACTTGGCAGCCATGTTTTGGGAAACGCTCTGGCTGTTCTATAATTAAAACGTATTAGTGTTGTTAGCATATCGGGCTTGTGACTAAAATCTGGTATCATTGCTATTAATTTTCTCCAACTAATTTTTCGGATGCAAAATGTACCGGTTAAGCTGTGTCAAAGGGTATGAAGTAGTCTTCTCTTTGTTTCTGTAGAGCTGCAGCGCCGGGCATGAGAAGGTGTCAAATATAAGAAATGATCTCTTTAAGCGCTCTATCATTAATGTGATATTACTGTTAGTAACTAGTTTGTGTTCCTAAAACATTAACAAAATTAAGCACACATTACAAACATGTTAGCCGTGTCACATTAATATGGTTGTATATTACATTTAGCCACTTTATATACAATTAGAAACAAATTATTTTTGTAGCAGATCTGCAGTAGTCTGGAGTGGCATTTCTTTAAAGAAATGATGCCATCTCATTATCTGAGTTCAGACCATAATCTACTGATCTGAAATGGCAAATGAGTTTTGCCTCTTCTTGTGGAAGTCTAAGTTCTTGATTGCCTCCTGGTCGACTTAGGGTGACTTTCTTTAAATGGATAAATCAAAATCATTTTTGTCATTCATTTGATGTTTATGTTGCCGATGGTCGGCCAAAGGTAAGCTATTGTCCTGGCTACCTATTCCTGATAAGTGTTCCCAAATTATTGCTCGTAATTCATGAATCGTACTCCCAATATAAATGAGTTGGCATGTGCATATGATGGCATATATCACGTATTTTGAGAGGCAGTTAATTTGTTCCATAATTTTGGTGGGTGTTCCATTGGAGTCTTTGAAAATATCTGTGCTTTCCACCGCACACTGGCACATAGAACACATTCCGCATTTCCTAAGCCCTTATTGGGGGGTTGTAGGCACATTGCAGTGGCCTTTCCTTGAATCTCTGGTAGTAGTGATGGGCACAGGTTGTTTTTAAGTGTTCTTGCTCTAGTATAAATCACGAAGGATGGTCTTTGGTGAACCTGCCAATATGAGGGTCCAATTTGTAAAGGTACCAACTTTTCTTCAGGATTTTCCTAATCAGCTGGTTGTTGGCACAATACGGTGTGATGAATTTGACTGTATCATCTTGCTTGTTGTGCTCACTGGTTTTAGGTTCCAATGTAAAGGATCTTACTGTCTGTTGTGCTTTCTTTCTTGCAGCTTGAATGCATTTGTTGGAGTATCCTCTGGTTGAAAACCTCCTAGATAATAGATCACATTCTGAATTGAACTGTGCTGTGGCCCCACAATTTCCGCGTACCCATATAAAGTCCCCTTTCAGGATGTTCCTTATTACAGGTTCATAATGGCAGCTTGCGGCAAATAGTGTCGAATTTACCTCTGTTTCTTTCTGGTAAGTCATAGTCATTAGGTGATTTCCTGATACATAGATGGTTAAGTCTAAGAAGTTAATCTCTGTAGAACTGCTGGTTCCAGTGTATTCATTTCCAACCTGGTTATTATTCACAGTATTTCTGAAGTCTTCTAGATCTTCGAACAAACCATTTCATACTGAAAAAACATCATCGATGTAATGTATCCATTGGATAACATGCTCTTTGTATACATCTGCCTTATATATGAAGAGTTCTTCTAACATGCCCATGACCAGATTGGCCAGTGCCTGTGTGTACTTCACGCCCATTGCCCCACCTTTTTTCTGTTTAAAAATGTTTTGTCGAAGAGAAAAATATAATTTTCTAGTGTTGCTGTTAACATTTCCTTTAACAAGCAAACAAAGGAAGAATGTGATGCAGATTAATCTGTGAAAATGCAGTCTATTGTTTCCAAAGCCAAGTTGTATCCTATGGACGTATACATAGCTTTAACGCACCACGTAGCCATGTAATAGGTTAATTCCCTTTGAATTTGTTCCACTATTTTGATGGCTGATGTGGTGTCTTTGAGATATGCCTTAACCTTTTGGACCCTGGGTCTTAGAATGTTATCAATATATTCCGCAATTGGCTCTGTGGCCCAGCCAATACCGCTTAGGATAGGTCTACCTTTTGGGATCTCTAAAAACGGCTTGTATACTTTGGGCAGAAAATATATCATTGGTATCACTGGTTTTGGGATGAATAGATATCTTTTTTCCTTGTCCGTAATTAGGCCTTTACAATGCCAGCTTTCAATCATGTGTTTCAAATCCTTAATAATATCCATCTTGGGATTGGTGGGTAATACTTCGTAACAGTCAGGTGTGTTAAGGTGGTTCTTGGCCATTTTGATATTATCCGGCCTATTCATAACAATGATATTGCCACTTTTGTCTGCCTCCTTTATCACTATATCCTGGTCATGTCTAAGTGCCTTGAGGGCTTGTACTTCCTGGGGTGTTAGATTGTGCCTTCTGGTCTTTCCTTTTTTCCCCTGTTTGTAATTTTGTAAAGGTCTTGAGGGACCAACTTGTAAAATGCATCTAGCATATTGTCGGGTGGTAGTTGTGGTATGAACTTGGATTTGAGTTCTTCTACTGTCATACTGGCTAGTTTAATCTTGAGTTCCTGCAGTCTTTGGTGTATCAGAAAGTCTTCAGATTCTTGTAATGATCTTAGGAGGTGTATGTTTCCCAGATCTTAAATTATTACTTCACTTTGAATAAGTTGTTTGGTTTTGTCTTGTCATCTGCTAATTTGGGTTGAAAAAATGTTCTTAGGTTTCAGTTTTCTGACAAATTTGAACAAATCTATATGTACTTGTATAGGTTCAAAGTTAGTTGTTGGTGCAAAAGAAAGTCCCCTGTTCAGGAGGCTAATTTCGTCCGGAGTTAAAGTTTTACTTGATAAATTCATTACAAGGTCCTTTATTTGCTCTTATTGGCAGCTTCTCGGGCCCCCGCTCGTTTTAGTCCCCGATAGTCTTCTAAGGCATCGGGGTTGCCTGAGTCTTCCTGTTTTTGCACTGTATTTCTATTACCCTTTTTATATCTGTGTATTTGGTTGAGGAAACCATGTCCTGTTTTATTTTTATTAGACTCTTCCGTAGTCTCTGTGTCTCCTTCGATCTCTAAATCAACTTCTGAGCTTGCAGATGAAGTATTTGGTGGGCTGTCTCTTGATGTTGGTTAAGTTAATTTGTTTTATTTCTCATGGAAAGTATACACTCTGTCTTCACTCGTCTCGGAAAAACTTTCTCAATTTCCTCATTTTGATTTCGTCTTGGTATTCTTTCAAGATTTTGTACATCTTGAGGTAGTTTTTTTCCTTCGTTAAATCTAGTGGTTTAGCATGTTATTTCTTTCTTGTAAGATTCGATCTGGTCTGTGATTCTTTTGTGTTCACGTGTCACGTGTTCTACTAGCATCTGAAACATTTTGTTGGAACATTGGTTCAGATTATGTTCTCAATCATCTGCTAGATCCTTGTCTTCGTCTTTGCTGAAGTCGGGGAATATCAAAATGGGTAAACCTCTCGGGATCGGCTGTTTAGTCAAATAATTCTTCAGGGAGATAATCCCCCAATATTTTTCAATCTCCTTACACAAAGCTTGTTGCAATTTTATACATTTATATCTTAGATCTTTTCTTTTGTGGGCATTGTGTCCAAATGCATGATCATTGCTTCCTTTGTGTGTGAATAATTTGCTGGCTTCCTCTTCCCTGTTTTCTAGGTATTCAGCCATGTTGGAATACATTAATAAAGGTCAGAGCGGTTGTTGATATCAGTATCCACGAGAAACTTTTTGTAATGAGGAATTATTTAGAGTATATCAACTAGAGGACCCCCGCGACCGGATTTTCATTATATTTCCATTGAAAAAATGTTGCATTGGTGTGAGAAGCTGCGGAGATATAGAGTTCCTCTACTCCGTTGCAAACAATTAGTTAGAGTGAGTTTCTTACACACCATTTACTGCACCATAAGGAATTTGGTAAGAAAAAGAAAAATTCAGGTTCCATAGATTTGATTACACACATCTGTTGGAGTGGTTCAAAATAAGTTTAATGGTGGCCCTTTCTGATTACACGTGTTTCAACAAAACCGTGTCTTTTTCAAATCAGGGCATATCTGTAAATTTGCTCACCAAAGAAATACAAATAAAAATAACACAGCAAAAATAAATTTCTGTTTAGATGTGCTTAATGACGATTGACTTGATGTGTCGGCGTATTATACATTCGCCTTACGATATTAAAAGAGATTGCAGTAGCTGTTCCCCCTTCCTTTGTTAGGGGGATCTCTGTTAATATCGTAAGAAAAATGTGTAATACGCCGACACGTCAAGTCACTCGTCATTCTATTATTTTTGGATGATATTGCATTCTAGGACACGTACGGCAGCAAGGACGCTAGCATGATAATGTACTTGCACCATTTCAATTACTGGCTAAGCTCAAACTAAATAACGCTCAAGGGAGAAGTTGCATAGATGCACCACCGTGCACTTGATATTTAACACATACAAAATTCATATATGCATACATTCTTTTAAGAATAAAGGCTTTGATTGGGATAACCAATACAATGAAGCATTAAGCACATTTAAATAGAAACTGTGCACAGTTTAATCTGTGATTATGTTCTATAAACTAACAATATACACTTTTTATTAAACTGCAGACGGGAATTAACCCATTGATTAACACTAATAGCAACAAAGCAATGTGAACTTAATTGGATACAGACAACCGTAAGAATATATATTTTTTCATACTTCTCAGGATTTACTTTTGCATCACAGCTAACGCTGTAGCATAAACCGGAACATGGCATGTATCTTTGAAATTCTCTTTGATACTTACTGTCAGCACAAACTGTAGCTAGCAAGACCATTGTTCGGGACATAAATATTGGTAACCAATTGCAAGATTTCAAAACTGGCAATGTTTGTGAATAACGTATTGTAGAATGACAACAATTCTCTCAAATGTTTCTTTTATTTTTCTTTCCCTTTTCACTATGCATGTTTGAACCCTAATGCCTCGTTGACTCCCCACCCCAATCTCTGTGTTTTTTTTGGTATATTGCAATTGGGTTTTAACTTATAGTCTCACCAATTTGAATTTACTCACTTGTAATTCTGCAAATAATAAACATAATAAATTGTGCATTTTTGCTTTTTTCATGAAATGTGGTTCTCTAAGCCTTTCAAAACCTGCATTTATCTAACTAAATGCTATACTATAATGGCATTTTACTTATTTGTACTGTCTTATTTTTATTTGTATTGCTTTGGTGAGAAAATTTAGAGATATACCCTGATTTGAAAAAGACACGGTTGAAACACGTGTAATCAGAAAGGGCCACCATTAAAATTATGTTGAACCACTCCAACAGATGTGTGTACTCAAATCTATGGAACCTGCATTTTTCTTTTTCTTACCAAATTTCTTATGGCGCAGTAAATGGTGTGTAAGAAACTCACTCTAGTAAATAAAAAAGGAAATGTTAATTTTCTTTTCTATTTTCTCTTAGTGCAAGAGGAGTTTTAAGAGTTTTTCCTTATCCTCAACCTTTATTAACACTGTTCCTGTGTACGTCTTGGTTGACGGTCACGCTGAGTGGCGGCCTTCGGAAAAAGGGAGTGCCTGTGCGCACAGAATGACATCACCATGCGCAGTGCTGTGCCTGCATGGAAGTAGGCCAGGCAGCAGCCTCCACTGCTCCCCCAGCGATGGCCCAGGTGCATCGCCAACAAGGGGCACTGGCTCCTATGCCAGAATTTGACATTTCGGGGGTGCCGGCATCACTAGGCCCCAGATGGAACCTGTGGCTGAAGCGCCTGGAGATTTACTTCTCTGCGGTTGGGGAGGCGGAAAACCAGGCAAAGAAGTCAACACTTCTGTATGCAGCAGGGCCGGCTGTTTTAAAGCTGTTTAAGACCTTGAGGCTGCCAGATGGCTCCTATGATGCAGCAAAGAACTCTCCAAGGGACCATGTCATCCCATTAGTGAATCTAGATTATGAAAGATTTGTGATGCGTGAGGCCCAGCAGAGGGACGATGAGTCGGTAGACTCATTCTACGGCAGGCTGAGACAACAAGCAACCATGTGCGCGTTGACCAGTAAGGAAGAAATGGTGCATAACTAACTAATTCAGGGATGTGCCTTAGGGAAATTGAAGAGACAAATCCTAATTGAGCCCGGACTCACCCTTTGAGGATTCTTGAAATGGGACACTCCTATGAGCTGGCAGACACAAGAGCTTCCAAGATGGACGAGGCCATGAATATGGTGATGCTAGAGGATGTATGCGCAGTAGGGCACCAGCAAGGTGCCAGAGGTGGTCAGCGAGGCATGGGTCCCAGGAGGGACAGGGGGCCATAAAGACTGGCTTAATTCACGCTCTGCGGTTACGACCTCCAGCATGCGATTGAGTGCCCTGCAAAAGGGCATCCGTGTGGGAGGTGTGGGTCAGTGGCCCACTTTGCGTGCATGTGTAAGACGCCAGGGCCAGTCGTCACTCCACAAGGCCATGTTTGCTCAGAGACGATTCCCAAGGCTTGCCCAGGTTGACCAGGATGAGGATCAGCAGGCCCATGATCCAGACCAGAGGATGAAGAGGAAGATGTATTTTATAACTCCATCCTCAGTGACTTGAAAAGTAACAGGAAGAGGCAGCGAGATGTGCAGTATTGGTGGATGGGTGCGAGATCCCTGTTTTGATATACACTGGCACCTCTGTGAGCATAATGGCTGTGGAACACTATGAGGTGCTGCCAGGTCCTCTGCCCCTAGCATGGGCGAAAGTGAGAATTTTCACTTTTGGTGGCAAACAACTGCTCCCACTAAAGGGGACCTTTGTATTGAGAGTGGAGCATGGGCCGAAAACCATCAAAGTGAGATTCTTTGTTACTGACGTCAGCAAGGACACTCTGTTAGGTTGTGCCGCAGCCATGGCCCTAAACATTGTCAATTTGTCATGATCACTGCTTCCAAGGAGCCAGGATCAGCCCAACGTCCTTGGAAGCAGGCCCCTAACCCTGATCCTAGGCACCAGCCGGTCCCCACAGGGACCTTTTGGACCTTGTCCTGGCGCCGGTGGCACCAGGCTCATCAGAAGCCTCGGTCCCGGCACTGGAAGCGCCGGGCTCATCATGGGTGTGAAGATGCTTGGGTGGACTTACCTGCGGCAGACCATGCTGCTGACTTGCCAGACTCTTAAAAGTCCTCTGTGAACTGGGACTACTTTTCTTACCTGGGTGGGGCAGCACAACTCCACTGGAACTCTTCTGGAAGCAGGAACTCTTTTCTGACCTAGGCGGGGCCGTGGAAGGAGACGCCTCATCACTCCAAGGCTATTTAAACCACACCCGATTGATGAAACGTGCTTCGCGTTATTCTGCATCTGCAGCAGAACGCTCACCGAGTCTGCTCCAGCTTTTCTTCTTTGGATCCTGAACCTGCAAGAATTATACTCACCATTCCGGTATCCGAGCAACATCAGCACCTGCAAAAGATAAGAAACCACAGGTTATCAGAATGAACTTTCACACGCAGTGTTTGCTTACCTGATCCATCGGCAGCGGCCGTGTCTCACGCTGCTCCTTCGCCTGCAAAGACAAACAGCATTATTTTACTTACCGGCACGCCGTGCATTCCGGATTCTTCACGCCGCATCTGCACCTGCAAAGATAAACAGCATTGTTCTACTTACTGGCACGCAGTGCATTCCGGATTCTTCACGCCGCATCTTCACCTGCAAAGACAATAGCAGTGTCACACTTACCGGCACGTGGCGAATTCCGGATTTCTTCATTCTGCATCGTCTCCTGCAAAGACAAGGAAAGAGACAGTAAGAGCGCTGCCATACTTACGCAACTCCAGGCGCTTCAGTGCCACGCATAAAAGACTATAAAGACTAAAGGTGTCCAGAAACTTACCGGTCGTGCAGTCAACGACGGTACCCATCCTCTGAAGTCAAGAGGCCCACGTTTCACCATCGAAGGAACTGGCAACGGCACCCTGCACTAGACGCAGATGGAGAGCCCAGCATTCACCTATCTAAGAAACCTCACCCTTCGAGTTCGACACACAGTGCGGAGAGGGTCGCCCGCAGAAGCCAACCGAATCCTGCACATCACGTTTCGTGTTACAGACACCTTCCTGCCAAGACCCGCGCCTCCGTGGGAATCAGGTGAGCGTTACAGAACGCGAAGCCGACCACTAAACTCCTACCCAGGCGCAATGGAAACTTCAGATACTGATCAACTAGCCCAGTTGCTTGGGGAATTAAGAGCAGAAGTACATGCAGCTCGCCAGGAAACGAACTCTCTAAGAAGAGAACTGATAATTTCTAAGGAGCGAACAGAGGACCTTGCTAGGCAGTTGTTACAAACGCAGGCAGGACAGACACCTTTGCCCGTTCCAGGAGGAAGTTACCCTTCTGCCTCAGCTTCAAATCCAGTGCAAATCAATCTGCCCGGTAATGTGCCCTTGGCTCCGCCCGAACGCTTTGCTGGTGATACAAAGAAATTCGCAGTGTTCATCAACCAGTGCCGCCTGCACTTCTTATGTCGACCAGCTGCATTCCCAACTGACCAGGCCAAGGTGGCTTTCGTGCTTTCTTATCTCAGTGGCAGCGCTGCAGATTGGTCGATCCCTTTAGTCGCCCAGGATGATCCGGTTTTACACGATTTTCAAGCCTTCCAGGCCAGCATGGAGAAACTGTTCACAAGACATGCACAAGGGCAGGCCTTGGACAATGAACTTCTCTCATTACGACAGGGTAACCAAGACCTCTTGACTTATATAGCCTCTTTCAATAGACTCATAGTGGAAACACAATGGCCCGAGGACAAGAGAATAACGCTTTTCTACAGAGGTCTGCGTGGAGAGCTCAAGGATGTGCTAGCGCAGGTTGTGAATCCTCCACAAGAATGTTCAGACTATATTGACTTAGTTGTCCAACTAGACCATAGACTACAGAACAGGAAGGCAGATCGCTCCAGATTTGATACCCGAGTGTTTTCCAAACCACAGACCTCGAATAAGGGAGCTGACACTGCGGAACCCATGCAAATAGGGGGCATGAGAGGACCTTTAACCCAGAAAGAGCGGGAAAGAAGAAGGCAGCTGCAATTATGCCTCTATTGCGGTAATTCAGGACACTTTCTTCGGGACTGTCCCGTGAAACCAGCTAAGAAGACTGTAGGAGCCGCGGATACCTGTACCACAAATCCTGAGCAGGGAAACGACCTCGCCCGACAAGAGTAGAGGTCCTCTTGCCGAGCGTTAAGATCTGTCCCGTGACCTCGCATTTCGTGATACCCATGGTCCTCATTAGTCCTGAACGTCCGGATCGTTTGCACGCAATTGAAGCTTACATTGACAGCGGAGCAATCGGTAACTATGTGGACCGTGAAATGGTGTCAAGGATGAATCTACCCCTTGTCCCTAAGGCAGTAAAAGACGTCATCACTACTGTGGATGGCACGGAGATAGCCTCCGGACCAGTAACGCATGCCACCCAAGAAGTGACGCTGTTGAGTCATAATGGACACCGGGAGAGAATAGTGTTCGATGTAATCAAGGCCCCTCCGTTCCAGATCATTCTGGGAATCCCTTGGTTGGAGAAGCACAATCCTCAGATTGATTGGCGAGCAAAGACGGTTCAGTTTCCAGAGTGTTCTACCACTTGTTATCCTCGACCTGATGTTTCACTGGCGGCGATCTCTTCTGAGGAGATTCTCAAATTACCTCCCGAATACCAGGAGTTCCAAGACGTCTTCCAGAAGGATCAAGCTAACACCCTACCCCCTCATAGGTCTTACGACTGTCAAATAGATCTGATACCTGGAACAACTCCTCCTTGCAGCAGGATCTATGCCCTCACCGAGCCAGAGAACCTTCACCTCAGACAGTACCTGGACCAATACCTAGCTAACGGGTTTATCCGTCCTTCCAAATCTCCAGCTTCATCGGCTTTGTTCTTCGTTCCGAAAAAGGAAGGAGACCTTAGAACTTGCATAGATTACCGCACCCTGAATCAGATCACTGTTAAAAACAGATACCCGTTACCTTTGATCCCTGAACTCCTGGACCAAGTCAAAGATGCCCGTATATACACAAAGCTGGATCTCAGAGGAGCCTACCACTTGGTAAGGATCAAAGAGGGCGATGAATGGAAAACGGCCTTTCGCACCAAGTACGGGCTATTCGAATATCAAGTGATGCCCTTTGGACTGTGTAATGCTCCTGCTGCTTTCCAATATTTTATGAACGATGTCCTTAGAGAACTCATTGACGTGTGTGTAGTTGTCTACATTGACGACATCCTCGTCTATTCATCATCGGAAGAAGAACATCAGAGACATGTTAAAAAGGTTCTCGAGAGATTGCGTCAACATAGTCTTTTTGCTAAGCTTGAGAAATGCGTCTTCAACGCAACAGAAGTCGAGTTCCTGGGATTCATATTGTCACCTAACGGAGTCCATATGGATTCAAAGAAGGTTGATGCAATTATCAAGTGGCCATCACCAACCTCTGTAAAAGGAGTTCAAAGCATGTTAGGATTCGCTAACTTTTACCGCAGATTCATTCCTGAATTTTCCCGGATAGTCCAGCCCATCACCGCTCTGTTGAAAAAGAACAAACGTTTTGAGTGGTCTTCTGAAGCGGAACAAGCTTTTCAAGACTTAAAAGCTAAATTCATTTCTGCACCTGTTTTAAAACATCCTCGCCCAGAACTACCTTACATCATGGAAACGGATGCTTCTAGTCTTGCTATGGGAGCAGTGTTATCACAGAGAGATTCGGTCACAAACCAACTACATCCGGTTGCTTTTTGGTCCCGCAAGTTTTCGCCTCCTGAGATCAACTATTCAATTACAGACAAGGAACTTTTGGCCATCAGATCGGCCTTTAAAGCCTGGCGGCATTATCTTCTAGGAACCAGACACACAGTCACCGTAATGACTGACCACCGCAATTTACAATACCTAAAGACAGCCAAAGCTCAGTCTTCCAGACAACTTCGTTGGGCTCTGTTTCTAGCAGAATTTGACTTTATAATTACTTATCGACCAGGCAGTAAGAACGGAAAAGCGGATGCCCTCTCCCGGATGGGAGTAGATGAACATTTGATCAATCCAGATCCAATACCCATAATCCCAGAACAAAGGATTTTGGGTTTGGTCAGCACTCAATCTTTCGAAGACATCAAGACCACGGTGAAATCGCTCCAAACTCCGACCGATTTGCAGGACTGGCAATTAAAGGGAAAAGATTTCTCAGTAGATCAAGACCTACCATATTTCCGAGGACGATTGCACTTGCCCTGTGAGAAACTACAAAAACAAGTAATCTCCGGTTATCATGATTCTCTAATGGAGGGGCACCCTGGCATTACCAAAACCATGGAAAATATCAAAAGACATTTCTGGTGGCCATCGTGGAAAAGGGATATTAGAGACTTTGTAATCTCCTGCAGTGTGTGTGCCCAGAATAAAAGTCAAAAGCAAAGACCAGCCGGCCTATTACAGCCACTTGACATCCCTCCCTGTCCATGGCATACCCTGTCCATGGATTTTATCACGGACTTACCTCCATGCTTGGGATATACTACCATCTTAGTAGTCGTGGATCTATTCTCAAAAATGGCTCACTTCATACCCTTGAAGGGTCTGCCTTCAGCCTCAGTATTGGCCCGGGAATTCTTGGCAAACATTGTTCGCTTACACGGTTTTCCTTCGGTTTTAGTCTCCGATAGGGGAAGTCAATTCATCTCCCACTTCTGGCGCAGTTGCTGTCGTCTAGCCCAAGTTGATGTAAGACTTTCGACCAGTCATCATCCCCAAACTGACGGACAAACCGAAAGGACAAACCAGACACTAGAACAATATCTACGCTGCATGCTCCAACAAACAGAAAACCCCTGGAAGGACATTCTTTGGATCGCTGAATACGCGTACAACAATTCGACTCATTCTGGAACTGGGAAGACTCCCTTTTTCTTGTTATATGGACACCATCCTAGAACCTCCCACCTGGATCCTCCCCAAGAAATTGAAGCACCTGCTGTGGATCACTTGCATTCGGAGATCACCTGTGCTTTTAAGGAAGCCACTGCCCATCTGCAAAGAGCTAAAGCTCAATTCAAAAAGGCAGCCGATCGGCACCGTAAAGAGGCCCCTCACTACGCTGTAGGAGATCAAGTCTGGTTATCCACTAAGCACCTGCCTTTAAAAGGACCCCGCACTTTCATCCCGAGATACCTTGGGCCCTACCTCATATCTGCCATAATTAATCCGGTGGCTGCCAAATTGGAATTACCTACGCATATGAAAATACATCCAGTATTCCATGTCTCCTTATTAAAACCAGTACAACCAGAAACCCGATTGACCGAACTCCCGGAACCCGTTTTGGTAGACGGAGAACTCGAATTTGAAGTGAAGAACATCCTAGACTCCAAAATTTCCAGGTCTAAATTATACTATCTGGTTAATTGGAAAGGATACGGTCCCCAGGAAAGGTCTTGGGAACCCTCAGAACACGTCCACGCACCTCGTCTGGTCAAGAGATTCCATCTGAATCACCCCGACAAGCCAAAGCCCCCGGAGAAGACACACTTAGGAGGGGCCTTGAGGGGGGATACTGTCATGATCACTGCTTCCAAGGAGCCAGGATCAGCCCAACGTCCTTGGAAGCAGGCCCCTAACCCTGATCCTAGGCACCAGCCGGTCCCCACAGGGACCTTTTGGACCTTGTCCTGGCGCCGGTGGCACCAGGCTCATCAGAAGCCTCGGTCCCGGCACTGGAAGCGCCGGGCTCATCATGGGTGTGAAGATGCTTGGGTGGACTTACCTGCGGCAGACCATGCTGCTGACTTGCCAGACTCTTAAAAGTCCTCTGTGAACTGGGACTACTTTTCTTACCTGGGTGGGGCAGCACAACTCCACTGGAACTCTTCTGGAAGCAGGAACTCTTTTCTGACCTAGGCGGGGCCGTGGAAGGAGACGCCTCATCACTCCAAGGCTATTTAAACCACACCCGATTGATGAAACGTGCTTCGCGTTATTCTGCATCTGCAGCAGAACGCTCACCGAGTCTGCTCCAGCTTTTCTTCTTTGGATCCTGAACCTGCAAGAATTATACTCACCATTCCGGTATCCGAGCAACATCAGCACCTGCAAAAGATAAGAAACCACAGGTTAGCAGAATGAACTTTCACACGCAGTGTTTGCTTACCTGATCCATCGGCAGCGGCCGTGTCTCACGCTGCTCCTTCGCCTGCAAAGACAAACAGCATTATTTTACTTACCGGCACGCCGTGCATTCCGGATTCTTCACGCCGCATCTGCACCTGCAAAGATAAACAGCATTGTTCTACTTACTGGCACGCAGTGCATTCCGGATTCTTCACGCCGCATCTTCACCTGCAAAGACAATAGCAGTGTCACACTTACCGGCACGTGGCGAATTCCGGATTTCTTCATTCTGCATCGTCTCCTGCAAAGACAAGGAAAGAGACAGTAAGAGCGCTGCCATACTTACGCAACTCCAGGCGCTTCAGTGCCACGCATAAAAGACTATAAAGACTAAAGGTGTCCAGAAACTTACCGGTCGTGCAGTCAACGACGGTACCCATCCTCTGAAGTCAAGAGGCCCACGTTTCACCAGTGAAGGAACTGGCAACGGCACCCTGCACTAGACGCAGATGGAGAGCCCAGCATTCACCTATCTAAGAAACCTCACCCTTCGAGTTCGACACACAGTGCGGAGAGGGTCGCCCCCAGAAGCCAACCGAATCCTGCACATCACGTTTCGTGTTACAGACACCTTCCTGCCAAGACCCGCGCCTCCGTGGGAATCAGGTGAGCGTTACACAATTTCACATATGAGGTCTATGTGGAGGACATCCACAATTTGCGGCAAATGTTTGCAGAAGTGTTTGTCGGCATAGGTAAATTGAAAGGTGATCCCGTCAAGCTACACATTGATGAATCCATCCGCCCTGTGGTACTCAAACAGAGGAACGTCCCATTTCATCTCAGGTACAAAGTAGACAAGGAGATAGAATGTCTAGTGGAAATGGACATCATCAAGACAGTGGAGGGGCCAACCCTGTGGGTGTCATCAATCGTGGTAGCCCGGAAGCCAAAAAACAGCCAGAATGATCCCGGATTTCGGTGGACATGCGCCTTCTCAACAAGGCCATCAAGTGAGAACATCACCTGACGCCCCAAATGGACAACATCATGGCGGAGTTACAAGGGGCATTTACAACTCACAGGGGCTTGTACAGATACAAGCGGCTCAGTTTTGGTGTATCATCGGCCGCAGAAGTATTCCAAGACAATGTGCAGGGGGTGCTGGCAGACCTGGCCGGATTGATTAACATCAGTGATGACATTTTGGTGTTTGCTGAGCCTGAAAGTGAGCACATGGAGGGATTAGAGAAAATGTTAGAAGGGATACGGTCTCTGGGACTAACTCTCCACAAGGAAAAATGTTTTTCAAGCAGAAAATCGAGTTCTTTGGTTTCGTATTTCAGCAAGGGCGAGTATTACCGGACCCCAAGAAGGTGAAGGACATCAAGGAAACCATACCACCAGAATGAGTCCCGGAATTGAGAAGCTTCCTCTGTATGGTGACATACTGCGGGTGCTTCAATCGGAACCTAACGATGCTGTCAGAGCCCCTACGAAACCTAACCAAGAAGGCATGTGCATGGCAGTGGGGCTCACTCAAACAGAATTCTTTTGAAGAGATCTAGTCGGCCCTGACGGCTGAGAGTACCATGGCATTCTTCAAACTGGCCATTGCGTCAGAGATCATAGTTAATGCAAGCCCGTTTGGACTAGGAGCGGTACTGACTCAGCAGAATTCAAAAGGGGATGTCCTAGCAGTAGCGTTTGTAAGCAGGGTGCTGACAGACACAGAACATCGATTCTCCCAAATAGAACGTGAGGCACTGGCAGTGCTCTAGGGGTGCACGCATTTCAGGCTCTATATACTGGGGAGGCCGCTCATGGTGGTGACCGATCATAAACCGTTGCTGCCGATCTTGGCAGGGTCATCATCAAAGCCCCCAGCACGCATCAAGCAGTGGTTGCTAGCTCTCCTAGAATATTATGTCTCTTTGGTGTATCGACCGGGAGCAAACAACGCTGCAGACTATCGATCCAGACACCCTGGGAAATCTGAAGCAGAGTCGGGTAACAGAGAAATGGATGTCGAGGAGTTTGTGAAAAGGGTGGTAGAATCCAACTCCTCATTATTGAATGTGCCCTATGTTGATTGGGACTAGCCCACCACTCCTCGTTATTGAATGTGCCCTATGTTGATTGAGACAAGCCCACCACTCCTCATTTTTTAATGTGCCTATGTTGATTAGGACTAGCCTACTGCTCCTCATTATTGAATGTGCTTATGCTGATTGGGACTAGCCCACCACTCTGCATTATTGAATGTGCCTATGCTGATTGGGACTAGCCTACTGCTCATTACTGAATGTGCCTTATGCATATATTAACTGGAATCAGCCTATTGCACCCCATTGAACGAGCCACCTGTTTTAAATGCTCTGAACTGGACGCTATCCATTTTACCCCATAGCAATTGTGACCTCTGCTTCCACACCCATAGACTTCCGCATCTAAGGGATCCTTGCACACTCCCACTGCGTATATAGCAGCCCTTTGTAGATCCAAACCAATCCTAGCTACGATACTTCCCCTGCTCAATACCGACTCATTATCCCACTTGCCATTCAAAAATCTCCCACAACCAATATCTCATCCATCCCTCACATGCACCATGACCTTTGCCCATGAAGCCCTTAATCAGGCACTCATGCCCAGGCAGCCACTCACCCCATTAGAATGGATTCGCCAATTTGCTGCATCTCCCACACCTTGGAACCCGTTCCCAGTGAAGGACAGAAACCTAAGAATTCATTCCCCGTTTCTAGCCCCTAGGACATCCAACGCTAAACACCCCCTTCACTCTCTCCCCAACCAACCAAGCCAGCACTATGCACATCTTTGACAGTACCCCAAAAACCCCCATCAGCATGGTTGATCACCCTCTGATCAGAGGGGCCCTCATCAATGCTCGGTCACTGGTCACCCACGCGCTTGACATTGCAGACCTTATCTCTGCTAACAACCTTCACTTTCTGGCTATTACTGAAACCTGGCTGCATCAGGCAGCAGGCCCTTCTCTGTCCCTCGCCATCCCCGAGGGCTACTCTATATTAAGGAATGGCAGGGATTCAGGTAAAGGAGGAGGAGTAGCCTTTATCGCCAAAACATCCCTTGACCTTAAAGCGACCCCTTCATCCAGCTTCCGGTCCACTGCAATTCTGTCAGCAAAGTTCCAACTCGCCGCAGCACAAACCATCCTTATGCACCTCATTTATAGGCCACCAGGCCTCATCTCCTCATTTGAGGAAGAGATCTCCGTCCTCCTGACTAATAATACCAAAACAGGATCACAAATCATCCTACTTGGGGATTTAAACGTAGGCCTCTGCGATACCAATGATGCCAATACGTTATCCCTGGAAAATACTATCTTTCAATTAGGGTTCAAGCACAGTAGCGGCCAACACCTACAAAACCTCCATCCTCAGGGCCAAAAAATAGACCTATGACAACAGAATTAACAATACCAAATCAAGAACAAAAGAGCTCTCCATTATCCTCAGGGAACTCGAGTCCCCTCCTCGCCCACAGAAACTTGCGTGAAAGACACAGACTGGTGTGAGAGAATACAAAAAGCCTTGGAAGACAAAATTTCCATGCTACAATCCAAAATCGAACAGAAAAAGACTAGCCTAGCCAAAAAAGCAAACTACCCACTATCAACCACCCCTAAAACTCCTACCTGCCCTCCCTTCTCTTTCGCCCCTGTCACAACAAAAGAAGTGGAAAGCATCATCAAAGGCCTCAAGCCTTCCAGATGCCAAGGGGACTCCTGCCCGGCCTCCATCATTCAGGAAGGTGCCAACGATCTGGCCCCGTTCATAACAGCCCTAATCAACGCTTCTTTCAAAACGAGTTCAGTCACTAGCAGCCTCAAGGAGGCGTGGGTCATGACCCTCCTAAAAAAAAAAACCTAGACCCCAAAAAGCCCACTAATTATAGGCCAATCACCACTGTCCCCTACACCTTAAAGATCTTAGACAGAGTGGCCTACCTGCAAATCCAGCAGCACCTGGAAGAGAACAACCTTCTGGGCCTCAGACAATCTGGCTTTAGGCCAAGGCACGGAATCGCGACTACACTTCTGGACCTAAAAATCCAGATGGATGAGGCAAAGGACAAGGGCAATCCAGCTATTCTCCTGCTGCTTGACCTCTCAGCAGCCTTCGACCTCGTTGACCACCAGATCCTCACGGAACATCTGACGGCTTCAGCTGCATTCTCCAGCCAGGCGAACGCCTGGGTCCAATCCTTCCTCGCCAACCAAACCACCCGGGTCTTTCCCCGGTGGCTTCAGCCACCCCAACACCATCCTTTGTGGCGTCCTTCAAGGCTTGTGAGTCTTGCTGACCTTATACAATATCTTTGCAAAGCTATTTTACGACCGCTTAGATACTTTGGGTTTCACATACACAAACTATGCTGACCCAGGTTCTCATCACCCTATCAGGTTGCTACGAAGAGGACTCCACGCGGATTAACAACCTCTACCTGGAGATCCAACCCTGGATGGCAGAATATGGCTTATGCCTCAACAACGAGAAATCTGAGCTCCTTCTCGTCGGCTCCCAACCACGGTTAAACAAACTGGACCCCCGTTACGCTTCTATCAACATAGATGGTAACCTAATCATAGTACCTAAAGAAATCAAAACCCTAGGGGTTTATCTGGATTCTACACTCTTGCTCAAAAAAACAAGTAAACACCACAGTAAACTCCACGACTTACACAAATAAGCTTATCAATGCCTGCAAAGCCTGCCTCTCGGCGTCCAGCTGCATTACCCAAGCCAAAGCGTTAGTGCTCTCAAAAATCGATTACTGCAATACGCTCTTCCTGGGCACCTCAGAACGCAACTTGAACAAATTGCAGGTGCTGCAGAATAATGCCCTCAGAGCTGCGCTGAGTATCCAGCGGCACTCTCACATCTCCAGCTTCAGACAAGATGCCCACTGACTCCTGGTACGAGACAGAATCACCCTTAGATCACTTGTTATCGTCCACAAATGCCTCGCCAACGACGCCCCTAAGTATCTGGTAGACAAGTTTCACAAACACATATCAGCCAGACCAACTATAACACTGTATTCTCACTGTATATCCATCCCCAAATTCTCCCTAAAAATAGCAGGCGGCTCCAGCTGCCCGGTCCTAGCCGCCAAACAATGGAATGCTAAACCTGTGAACCTTAGAGCAGAGTCATCTTTTTGGACCTTCAGAGCAAAAACTAAGTCCTGGCTTGCCAACAAGAACTTGCCCTTTGTCTGACATAGTAACCTTTGGTCTCACCGCTGTATTTCTATGGATGCATGCCCCTTGACCACTATGTAACCCAATCATTTGTACTTATTCATATTATCTTGTATGTCTATAATATGTTGTAACCTGCTCTAAGTCTCTGGCGCCCAGTTACCTCAAGGTTCGGCGCGCGTTATAAATAAAGACGTACCGAACTCCATGTTAGTGCAGGAGATGGCAAACAGCTCCGCTGGTGATGATTGTTTCTGCGTGCCCTGGGAAGCTCTCAGCAAAGGAGACTGGAAGTGGACCCTGATGGGGTTGGACAAGCGCATGCAAGAGGCGAAGGTCATGCCAGAGCAGCTGTGGAAGGTGAGAAACAAGTTGTCTTTCACTGAATCAGGGTTGCTGTTGAGGGGCCAGAAAATGGTCACACCATCGGTGCTTGTGGCCAAGGTCATAGCGCTGGCACATCACGGGCATCAGGGGTCAGCCAAAACTAAGTCTCGACTAAGGATGAAGGTGTGATTCCCCAATATGGAACTGCTCGTCAATGAGTTTGTGAGAAACTGCGTGTGGTGTCAGGCTGCAGCCCCGTGCAGAAGGAACCCCAAATTGAGTCGATGCTGAGAGGAACCAAGTCGTGGAAATTGTGCACATGGATTTTGGCTTGATAGTGAGAGAGGCACACTTCCTCATGGCTATTAATGAGTGGTGCAGATACCCGGAAGTGGAGTAGTTCATTGAGTCAATATTGTTTGAGAACATCATACCAGTGGTGGAAAAGATGTTTGCATCTCATGTGTTCCCATAGGGGGTGTGTACAGACAATGGCCCACCTTTCCAAGGGGAGAGTTTTGCAGATTTCCTTTGAGAGAGCGCAGTCAAACACCACAAGATCTCTCTGCTATGGCCCAGAGCGAATGGGGAAGCAGAGCGCTTCATGCGGACACTGAACAAAGTATTCCGAATAGCTCATGGGTAGGGACAATCTCTGGATCGAGACCTATATCAGTTTCGGAGAGAAGATAGGGCTACTCCACACAGTTCCACCGAGTTGACCCCGCGGAAGTCATGTTCCAAAAGTGCCCACGTGGTCTCTTACCACAAAGCATAGACAGAGACTCAGGGTGATAGATGATGAGCAGGTGGCTGATGACCACATGAGGCCGAAAGAGAGGGAGAACATCAGGAGGAAATTGCGACCACCCGACACCTCGCTGGGGAATGAGGTGCTGGTCAGGAACCGGCACCCAGAAAGCAAGATCTTGCTTCCTTGTGACCCACAGCCACTTGATGTAGTAGGAGTGAAGGGCTCCATGGTGACTACATCAGATGGGAACAAGACGGTGACCTGCAACTCCAGTGTCCTCAAGAGGCTTGGTGGGCATCACCCTGTTCATCTAAGCCCAGTGCAGAGTGAGATTGACCCACATCTGGAATAAGCCTGAAGCCCCTCAGTCAGGAGTGGCAGGTCTGGGCCTAGGTGAGGAGGACGAAGCTTGAGGACATGCAAGTAGAAGGTATCCACAGAGGGAGTCCTGATGCCGTCCATCACGTTTGAAGGACTATGTGCTTGATGAATAGTATGTCGTCAATACTGAATTGGAATAAGGCACAGACTGTTAGAGTGCAAGGAATAAATTAGTTTTCAAAAATTGATTAGAAGAGTTTGCTAATTAAATGTTTTTTGATTAGCAAACAGACCCATTTGATTAGCAATTTTGTACTAATATTGTTAATGTCACAAGACGTTATTTGTACCCAAGACATGATACAGCAGTTATGCGTACCGCTGAAATAAGACATTAGTGAGAGGATTCAGGCCTTGCCATTTCTTCAAATTTCAGCTAGACCTGCAGGTTGGGTAACTTAGTTTACCTATTCAGCCTAAGAGAAATGCTCTCGACCGATAGGAATGGAGGACAATACATTTGAAATGTGATTCCTGTCAAATGGTGCATTTTACTACAAACCCACTTTTTAATATGTTTGGCATTCTGCTGCCCCCCCAGAGGCCAGCCATGCACAGTGCAACTTTTATTTGATATTTACTACAAGCAAAGTAATGTTAAATAAAAGTTTCAAACTTCTCTTGTAAATTCTACTTCATAAAATCTACTCGACTATGCAAAAAGACTGTGAAATGTAAAAGATTAGCTGAATGAATGAACACAGATAAATAGATGTGATAAAAAAGGCTCTGAAAACAATTTGACCAGTTCTCTTCCACAGGTGGTAGCATATAATACAATCATAAGCATAAAGCAAAGCGAGCTCTGGAGGCTAACTACAGTGTTTGGTATTGCAGTAGCTCTGTAGATGTACAGACTGGATGGAACTACTGATCACTACTTTACACAAGCATGTAGTTCGGTTTGTGTTTTTATTATGTAAGAGGCAAGAAAGAGACTAAGCAGAGTGGATAGCATAGCAGGCATAAACTGGGCAAACTAGGTGGAATATTGTAGTTTGTGGTCATCTCACGTTCAGGGTACCTGGTATAAAGCAATAGGGTGATAATATAGAATGTCAAGGAGTATGGGTACGATCATGGGCTGAGCACCAGTTGCAAGATGCATGCAACCTGCAGGTTACAGAACAAGGTTTGTCATCAAAAGCATTTGCTCATGTGATCATGTGCATTTTCAAAAGTGTTCACTCGTCAATATGATCTTTCCCAACAAAATTAAATATAGTTGACACTATGACATTTAGATAAACTAACCTAAACATTACTGTAAAGCATGGAGATGATGCAGTGTTTTACAGTATCAATACTGCAATTATGCATTTTGTAACAACTTACATTTTAGGAATGGAATTGCATGACTATCTTTTAAAAAAATATAAGGTTTGAAAGGGGCCCCTAGGGGTCCCTCACGTCTATGGAAACAAGGCAAGTCACCACACAGGATAGATACGCCAGACACAAGGTTGTATTCCCAAAGCTAGGGTTTATTGCAAAGCAAATAGTCTCAGTTGGCCAACTCGGTCTCACGCCCCGCGACGTGTATCTCTAGACCTCGAGGGACGCAAGAGAGTGAATTATGTACATCAGTTAGATATATGTACAAAATGTATATCATACAATCAGCTGTGACATATTTAACACTCCCTTTTATTGGGTTTCTTTGAACTCGGTGTGATGATGGACACTTTCGACAAATATGACACCATCAAATATCTATTCTAGTAACAATATGCAATTTTGCAAGTGCGGAGGCATCTTTTAGTTGTTGAACAGAACACAGTGCTTCTGTTCTTGGAAGCGAGATACATACGGGGGAAGAGTCATTCCAGACCTTGCTATCTATGAGGTGCTATTTGTGTCCTGGGAGCCGACACGCTCTGCGGGGCTCGGTAAAGGGGGGCCGCAAGAAGAGCATAATTCAAGCCTTTAGCTGCTTTAGCTAACAAAATGGCGATCCTTGTTATATCAAAATGGCCGTTCATTGGTAAATTCGGGAACCTGTATTCCTACCGTATCGTGCATGAGACGGTTGGCCCACGGCCACCAAAATACGTTTGCTGTCAATCATCAGAGGTATCCATTTTTCTAGACTGACAAACCCTCCTTTGGCCGTATGCCAAACGTCTCATTCATCTATTCTATCCTCCTCTGATGACGATAAATCCGAAGCACTTATGTCGGAATCTTGCATGCTATTATAAGCATCATCATCTTCATTAATATCTATAGCCATTAATTCTTTCACTGTTTTTATTTCATGTGTGTCTCTGTCATCCCGGCCATAAGTTTGTTTTCTTTTTGTTATCATATGCATACATCCCTTCGTACATCCCTCAGTTACCTTAGTGCAAACTAACGGTAGGCATTGTATGCAACAACAGTACGTTATGAATATTCCAGTATTCCAGACACCACTACTAATATCGAGATCAACTTCCATCCCCAAGAACGCAGTATTCCCCAAAACCAGGACTCTATTCCCCAGCCCCCTTCTCCAGTAGGGAGTTCGGAGCTAAGGCCATGCATTTTCTTAATTGCTTCAAAAATCGTAGGGGAATAGTCATCCACAAATACACAGCACGCTGATCCCACAATCTTGCAAATTCCCCCACAATCAACCAGGATTACATCGAGAGCCATTCTATTTTGCAGCATCATTAACCTTATTCCTTTTTCTTCCAACGTCATGTTAAATAGTATATCTGTTGTTGTATTTATGGTATCTTTTAGTATTATGGACAGCTGCCTTATGTTGTAGGAGTTCACTATCTGGGACAATAATGGAATGAATGATTTTGCTACGTCCGTCGCTATCAAAACGCCTTTGCTACTCCTTTTGGTTCTAGATCTGGATAGCCTGGCCATGTCTGCTGTTTCTAAGAGGAACACTCCTGGGAACAGTAGACCTAGGTAACATGTACCTCCCCAGTTTCTGGGCAACCAAGGATATGCTTTCTCTCCACATATAAAATAGACTGGATCTCCCACATATACTGGTTCTATTTCCCATTTTAATACCACTGTATTCATGCATCCAGTAAATGTTCCTACTGAATAGGAGCCTTTCTTTTTTAGACAAAAAGGGACAGTTCTTGGGTTATAATTCACCGTGTAAGAAGGGGGAACTGTATCTTTGTTCCCATCTGTTCTTACACGAAACATCATTACAGATGTTTTAACTGGTGGGGACAATCTATCTTGTCTATTTTGTCGTGTTATTTTTTGCGTACTTATAGCCGTTGGCTCTGGGATCATCACTCGCGCTTTATGGAATGTGGAACAACCCACAGGTCTCATAATTATTTCCTCAAACTCATTCATGTTTGTCCTGTCTAATTGACCCGTACCACTCTTTTTCCATTTCCCATAGAACATTGCACTTAAAGATGCACTACATGCAGAACTTAATGGTAATGGCTGTACATACCAACCTATTCCTTTCCCAGCATGCTGCGGTAAATTGGTACATACCCAGCAATTTGTTTTCTTTAGAATTGCATGTGTCATATTCATAATCAGTAACAGCGTATTGTTCCCATACCCTCCTCTGTGTCTTTCTTCCATTGGGGACAAGGTATAAGTAATCACCTGAACCGGGCTTTCAGTAGTGGATATATTAACTATTGGTAACAACATTCCCAATGGGTGTATAGATTCCACATACCATAATACTAAGGCTGTCGTTATTGGTGCTACCACACTCATGAAGCACATGATTATTGTCAGTGCCAGCATACAATTTTTTTTACCATGCGTTTTCCTTAAGCTTACAGTCTTTACAATTAACTCATTCTCAGCAGCGGTGCAGGAGGAGGCTGAAACCGGTCCCGACATGTTTCCCATCGTCCTTCTTCTTCCTTATTAAAGTTTGTCGTGGATATCTCTCTTCGTTGCACTTGTTATAATATCAATAAGTTCAACGGAATTGTCACAGTTCAGTCTGCCAGTCCTTTATAGCCTGGATTTGCTTATTTGTTTTTTGGCAAGATCACTTGTCCTTTCTCATACTGATCAGAGGACTTTTGATCAGTTATCTATTGCCTTAGTACCATGTGCACCCAGCTTGTCCGCTCTGGTTCCGGACACATGTACTTTTTATGATCGCACCGAGGAGCCGTGAGTCTTGAATTGTCCGATTTGCACAATTCTCACGCTTCTCTCCTCTACACCTCTAGTTCCTTATCCGTCCATGAGCGGAACCAGAGGTTAATATAAGCACCAAAGAACTCTGGATCACTTTGTCTTTCGAGGCCGTAAATCATATCGCCTCACTCCTGGTATTGTGTGATCCGTGAACAGTGCCGGTGCACTTCCAGATCCAGACTCAAAGTCAGCCTGTGGCGCTACTGTAGGTGCTGGTGTGCACTGCGCCAGTGATGCAGATTCGGTCTTTGGCGTGCTGGCAAGTGCTGGTGGGTGGCAAAGGGGTACATGTTTAGTGTCTGCCGGTATTTGCAATGCAGAATTTGGTTCGGCCAACAGTGATGTAGATTCTGCTGGGCAAAGTTGGGGCACTCTTTGCCCTTCCCCCTTTTTGCCAATCTTTTCAGGCTTCGTTTCGAGTTTCACTTCTCGCTCGGGCACATTTGGTGGCAGCTTACTGGCAACAGTTTCTTTCGTTTCTGGGACCGCTGTCTCTTTCCGGTCGTCTGGGTCAGGCAAGTCTTTCAGCAAAGTTGGGATCTTTTCGGCATGGGTGGCATGGATCCGCGACTTCCGTCCATCCGCCCGTATCGCTGTCTGCATTGCCAAGAGTACTTGATAGGGGCCGCGCCGCCTGGGTGCTAACGATGATTTTCTTTCAAAAATTTTAAGCAGCACCCAGTCGCCTGGATCCAGCGCGTGCGCCGGATCGGTGTATCTCACTGGTTGAGCCTCCTGCACCTGCTGATGAATCAAACGCAATTTCTGCATTAAAAGGCCACAATAAGTACTAAGCACAGGATTTCTACCTCGCTAAGTCGTTTTGGCTGAGGTGCGCACCAAACATTTGCCGGCCTCCCCATTACGATTTTGTATGGGGAGACCCCAGGTGTAGCCTGTACAGACGTACACATGCATAATAGCGCTATTGGTAATGCATCCACCCAACTCACTTGCTTCCTGCACATATCTTGCTTATTTTTGACTTGAGGATCCCGTTGTGCCTCTCCACAAGACTGGCCGAACTCGGATGTCTTGAACTATGATATCTCTTATTAATCTGGAGACCTGCACATATCTGTAATATCACTGCACCCACAAAGTGTGGACCGTTGTCTGACCATAGGACACGGAGCATGCCAAAACGGGAAAAATATTCTTTAAGTATTATTTTTGCCATACTCATCGCTGTTTAGTCTTTTAAGGGATATGCCTCCACCCACTTGCTGAATGCACAGATCACCACCAAGACATATTTCAAGTTTTGGCATCTCTCCATCTCTAGGAAATCAAAATGGATTACCTCAAAAGGCATAGAGGGCAGGCCAAAACTGCCTATTGGAGTCACTGTTCCCTTACCTACATTGTGTTGTAAACAAGTGATACAGTTCCGTATCAACCTCTCTGCATTCTTCTTTATGTTTACATTCTGCCATACTGTAGATAGGTGCTGTATTATCTTTTTCACACAGATGTGAGTAGGGCTGTGAGCCATTGTGCCCATTGCAGTCACATAAGAATTTGGCAACATCCAGTTTCTAGTTCCCTTGTCCACCCAACAACCCTCCAGATCTAACTCAGCAGAGCCCTCTGCCCACCCTTGTATTTCATCGGCCGTGGTTTCGGCCTGCATTTCTTTGACAGTGACAATTCCATCTTCTATCATACAGGGTACTTCCTCAGTCTGGACTGTCATCATCTTAGTATTTAAATCAGTGGCAGTTTGTTTCGCAATTCTGTCTGCAAACGCGTTTCCCTCTCCTACTTTGCATGTTACCTTTTTATGTGCCTCACATTTCACTATTGCTAGGCGCTTTGGAAACTTGAGTGCAGACAGCAATCGTACAATCAATGGGCTATGTTGAATTCTGGCACCATGTGATGTCAAGAAACCTCTCTCAGCCCTGAGTCGACCAAAGTTATGAACCACCCCAAAAGCATACTGACTATCAGTATATATATTCACATTCAAATTTTCAGATATCTCGCAGGCTCTGGTCAATGCTATTATTTCTGCGGCTTGTGCCGAGTTGTAGGGGATTCTTTTGCTTTCTACAACGCTCTCTAGGGTAGTGATAGCGTAGGCGGCAGTTGTCGTGCCATCAGGTAATTTGAAACAAGAGCGTCACAAAATAACTCTCCATCTGGCTCTTTCTGTGGGGTGTCACTTAAATCAACTCTCCTCTTTATTTCTACCTCAGTGACCATTAAGCAATCACGGGGGGGTGATTCGTTGTCACCAATTTCTTTTATGGGCAGTGGCATTAATTCTTCAGGATTCAAAGCGCTACACCTCATAATTTGGATATGGGGCGCAAACAAGATAATCTCATATCTTGTCAATCTAGCAGAGGTGAGGTGTTGCGTCTGTGTCCTATTTAATAGAACGTGTATGGCATGTGGCACCATCAGAATTAAAGTATGCCCCAATCCCATCCCTTCCGTTTGTTTCACCAATTTAGCAACCGCCGCGACAGATCGCAAAGATCGTGGTAGTGTGCACGCTATAGGGTCCAGCGCGGAAGATAAATAGCCGCACGGCCTATTTCTTCCACCTTGTTCCTGTGTCAAAACCGCCCATGCACAGCCTTCACTTTCACACACAGTCTAAAAACCTTTTCATAATTTGGTGTGCCCAAAACTGGAGCAGAACATAATGCAGTTTTCAATTGATCAAACCCTCTCTGACATTCCTCATCCCACTGTAAAGGCATAACCGCATCCTTTCTAGTGAAATTCACCATCGGTTTTACAATTAACGCAAAATTACCGATCCATTGTCGGCAATACGAAGCAATGCCTATTATGGCTCTGATTCCTTTCTGTGTCTTTGGAAAAGGCATACAAGAAATACTTTCTATGCGTTCTGGCGTTAGCCTTCTCCCCTCTTTCGAAAGTAGGTAGCCCAAATAAGCTACCTCCTTTCGATTATATTGAAACTTCTTCAAACTAGCTTTATGGCCATGTGCCGCTAGGTGTGACAGTAGTAATACAGTGCTTTCTTTACAAATCTCCTCTGTGTCAGCAGCTGACAACAGATCATCTATGTATTGCAAGAGTACGCAACCCACTGGTAATTCTAGCATGCCTAGCTGCACTTTCAATGCTCTACTGTAAATACTCGGACTTTCCGTGTATCCTTGCGGAATCCGCGTAAATGTAAATGATCGTCCTCCTAATGTGAACGCGAACAAATATCTGCTGTCCTTGTCCACCGGAATGCTAAAGAACACATTTTTTAGATCAACTACACTAAAGTATTCTGCTGAGACAGGTATCTACAATGTCACTACAATGGCAATATTGTAGTGACATCTGGGACTAAAGGAAATTGTGGATCTACTACTTTGTTTAGCACACGCAAATCAATTATGAAACGGTACGGTACTTCATTGCTGCCTTTTTTATAAACTGGAAGAATCGGGCTGTTGCATGTACTGCCTGTAATTTCTTCAATCACCCCTAATTTCACCAAATCTGTAACAATACTCTTCAATCCTTTCTCACCTTCAGCCGAAATTCTGTATTGGGGAATTCGCGGTAGTGTAACACCCTCTTTCAAAATGATATTTACTGGCTCTATTTTCAAGCATCCTACATCGTTATCATGCATTGCGCATTCTGTGGCCAAATCGTCAGGAACACCCCGTCTGCCGTGCAATGTATAACTGCACCTAACCTTTTCAACAAATTTAATCCCAACAGGTTCTCCCCACAATTTTCTGTTAAAAGCAAAGGACAATGTTCAGTGAATGGTCCTATGGTAACCGGGACTGGTTGGGACACTGGCTTTATGACTGGTGTACCTGCGAACCCTACGGAAACATTCCCTTGCCCTGACAGTGGTATATCTGGAACCAAGTGATGGTCTATTGAACACTTTTGCGCTCCTGTATCTACAAGGAAGTGGTGCTCCTCATTCCCGACTCTCATTTCTACATAGGGTCCTCTCTGATTCATGGGAATAGACACTGGTTCCGGCCCCTGCCATGGGCTGTCCTATTGGGGAAATAACACGTCATCCGACATGTTATCACTACTATTACTGTAATACGTATTTGGCTGTGTATCGAAAACATTCCCACTCTTCCCTCTATTTCCCCCATTCTGGTTTCCATACTGTTGGTTTTGCTGACCCTGACTCTGGTTAGGAGCACTTTGGTTTTGATTACCTCCATTATTGTGGTGCTGCTGCATACTATTCCTATTTGGTCCATACGCTCCTTGGTGCCCTCTGTGCTGTCTTCTCTGACCAGACCCATTTTTATTCTGCAGTTGTGGACATTGCGCTCACCAGTGTTCTTCCTCCTTACAGTACGCACACTGATTTGATCCCAATGGCCCCCGATGCATATTCAAATTACTCCTTCCTTGTGCATTCCCTCTCCCTCTTTTGTTTCCGGCCACTTGCTGGAGTAACACCTGTGTCTTCAGATTTACCCTATCTTTCTCCTCTTTCTCTTTGGGCCATGTGTAATACTTCGCCCAGCGTTTTTGCTTGCCATGCACTCTCTGATGTCATTATTAGGTTCTGGATTGGAAGTTTTAACCCCCTCACATATTTGTCAACAAATAACCTCTTCCCTGCTTCCGAGCTCACATCCTGCCCACTGAAGTCTGTAAATACTTCTTCAAACCTATTAAAATAATCTGTAGCTAACTCATCCTTGCCTTGTACACATGCAGTCAATTTGTCCCATTGAATTCTTTTCTCTGGGACAATTTCTTTAATTTTTGTACTATGCGTGCTGGTAATGCTACCAGGTTCGCTCCCGGTGTTCCTCCAACCTCTTTATTCCTGTCTTCTATTACCAAATCTGCCCATGTGGCGCCAAAGGTTGTTACGTCATCCACCTTTCTTATTTGCTTCCATATGTCTGTTGGCAGGATCACTGGGAATATTAAGTCTATGTCACCCATGGTAAGCACGGATGGTTGCAGGCAGGACTATATTTCCTTATAAAATCCGTCAGGATTCTTTCTTATATCAGGAATCGCCTGCTTTATGTTGTTCACCTCCTGTCTGGAAAAGGGGACATGCACGTACTGGGCGGTATAATGGGCTGGCGTTACCTGTGCCGCTACGTTGCCCGTTGCGGCAACCTCTGTTTTAGGCACAAAGGTAGGTGGGACCTCTCTCATAGGAAATGCCCCACTTACTGTCCCTCCCCCTTCTCTCATGTGCAATAATATTCCCAGATCAAGTGTTAGGGCTGTCTCTCCTGTCCCTCACTCTAGTGCTCTCTTTGTCTAGTAAATGTTCAGCTATCGACTGCAGTGCTTTTATTTTCATGGGCATGGAATATTCATCAAATATCTCATGTATCTCCATTGTGGGAATACTGGGATCCGACATCCATCTTAACGCCTCCCGTATACATACTTTCAATTTGTCGCCCCTCTGTACTGACGATATTGAATGTCGTCATTGTATATATGGCTCTACCGCTTCCTTCCTATCTCTCCCGATATCCTTACCCCTGTATCCAGATGCAGTAAACATTTCAGCATAATCATTATCTAATTCATTTTTAAGTTCAAAAAGTCCATAGACATGTTCTCTCACTTCTTCATCTCTCTCTCTACAGCGTGCTAATGCATTCAAATCTAACAATTGCTGCAGTGGTAATTTCCCAATTAACTGTTTCCATCCCTCCACCAAATATTCACCCATACATTCCAAATACTACCTGTCTTTCGTTGCTTCTTCGGAAGTCATACATCGAAGCCAATGCTGTCGTCCCATCTTTCCCGTCTATATACATCTCTGCCTGTTGCTGTAATTCCACCTTCCTTTCTTCGTTGATTGCACTGCGAGTTACCCTTGTGCATCTACTTTGTTTAGTCCCACCTCTCGCCCCCGTGGTTTCAATTTCAACCCCGGGAGGGACGGACGATACCGAGTCTGTATCTAAGGCGGGAGGTGCGGATGGGACAACAGGAGCGGGGAGTGTCTGCTGTGGGCCTGGTTGGCTAATAGGAAGTGTTACGTGCGCGGTCTGTGGCTGAGGGAGGGCTTGATCTACGGGAGGGAGAGTTTGAGCTTTGGGCGGGGTTTGGGCAATAGTTACTGACGTGTTTGGCATCGCTTCTGATCTTGGGCCTTGTTTTGTATGGATCAATATGTTTTATATCAATTCATCTTCTATGTGCAATTCTCGTTGTGGGTATATTTTTTTCTATATTCAACTGGTCACGTCTACCTGACCTCCTTAGACTCTCAGTCCACTCCTCCTCCCCTTTTTCTTCCACTACTTCACCTTTCGATTTATGCCTGCACGCATGCTTCACTCTACTTCTAAGTCGGAGCATTGCTTCCCTTCTCCAGTCCTTAACAATATCAGATGCTGCAGGACGCGCTTTCTTTCTTATCAACACCCTTTCCAGGTTATCTATTCTTGCTATCTCAAAACTACCATTAATCGGCCACTGATGGTCTTGTTGCTTTCTGGTTTGCCTATGCGAAGTCTCACAAAATATTATTGCTCCCACTCCATACTGAACATACATCTCATTCGCCGGCGTTCCCCCAGGTGGTACAATTTGGCCATCTTCCAAACATTGTCTACCACAGCGGAAAAACCCTGCTAGGGTGGACAATACCCCAGGCATGTTTCAACCTTCCCCATGGTTAATCAACCTTACCTAGGGCGTTTGATTTTGCAAAGTCAACTCTCAACCAATATCAGGATTACTTTGAATCGGGGAATGACTCACCTGATAAATCAAATTGTCCTTCAGGACACAATTCGTCTATATACTGACGCAACCAATGACGTTGTGTCTGCGTTTCTTGGCTTCCGCCTTGTTTTGGGAGCCTCGCCTCCTTGTTCTCTAGCCGGGTACGTCGATCAGGGATCAGATGTCTGCAGATCTGCAAAGGAATCTCTCATCACTTCTACAGGGCGCCCCGAACACCTCTTGATCCCGACTCGATCGTCCCATCCTCGCCATTCTCCACCTTTCCACAATTACAATGTATACGATGGAACTAGTGGGGGAGGGCCCCTATTCGGGTGCCATCTTGAAAGGGGCCACTAGGGGTCCCTCACGTCTATGGAAACAAGGCAAGTCACCACACACGATAAATACGTCAGACACGAGGTTGTATTCCCAAAGCTAGGGTTTATTGCAAAGCAAATAGTCTCAGTCCGCCAACTCGGTCTCACGCCCCGCGACGTGTATCTCTAGACCTCGAGTGACGCAAGAGAGTGAATTACATACATCAGTTACATATATAGAAAATGCATATCATACAATCAGCTTTGACATGTTTAACGCCCCCCTTTATTGGGTTTCTTTGAACTCGGTGTGATGATGGACACTTTCGACAAATATGACACCTTCAAATATCTATTCTAGTAACAATATGCAATTTTGCAAGTGCAGAGGCATCTTTTAGTTGTTGAACAGAACACAGTGCTTCTGTTCTTGGAAGCGAGCTACATACAGGGGAAGAGTCAGATTCCAGACCTTGCTATCTATGAGGTGCTATTCGTGTCCTGGGAGCCGACGCGCTCTACGGGGCTCGGTAAAGGGGGGCCGTAAGAAGAGCATAATTCAAGCCTTTAGCTGCTTTATTCTAACATATTCTACCATATGACGAGACTGGCTGGCCCCTGTGAAATGATTAAATGCCCTGCGGCTCTGCTTCAAGGCTACATTTGGGAGGGAGCCGGGCATTCCTTCCTGGTACTGCCTACGTTGTGTTTCAACAAACCCTTATTAGCCTCGCGGCCCTGCAGCCTTGTTCTTTCACGTTCAGACAACAATGTTAACAGCCAAGCAGTATAAGCAGAAAATGTGCTGCAAAGCAATTTGAACAGAAAGCAATGAGCAAATGAAAGAAAACAAAATGGCGATCCTTGTTATATCAAAATGGCCGTTCATTGGTAAACTCAGGAACCTGTATTCCTACCGTATCGTGCATGAGACGGTTGGCACACGGCCACCAAAATACGTTTGCCGTCAATCATGAGAGGTATCCATTTTTCTAGACTGACAGGTTGACACATACATCTTTTTGCCATACAGGATATAGAAAGCTTAATAACATTATCATCCTGATTACATCTGGATTACAATTATTTGAAAAAGAAAAAGTAATTTCTGCCTAGCACTCCCAGACATGCCTTTGGCACTCAAGAGTGGAGGAGACAATTACTGCTGCACTTTCTCTCCATTAGCACTTGAAGTGAACAGAGAAAAGAGGGTGAAGAGAGCACAGAGGGTAAGAGAGGAATGCAGGGTGAGCTGTGCTTTCATTGAAGAGGGCAACTTAAATAGCTAACTTTGCTACACAAGTGTGCATTTGATTAGCAAACCTACAGAAATGCATAGCAAATTGCTATGCGACACCGCTTACTTTATGGCTTGGAGTGTGTTGCTATGTTTCATTGTTACGAAAAAGGAGGGATGTGGTGACGTGGTCACTCAACACCCATGATGGAGTGATGCAACTCGGTTGCAGAGAAATAAAAACACAAATGAGCTAAACAAGGCCTTAAACATGCATCAGGAGGCAAAACCTACCCACGAGCACTGCCAACTAAAGTCAGTGCACGGCTCTATCACATGGGGATGGGGCTTGGCTCACACTGCACATAGAGGCTGCAACAATCACAGGGTGGTGTTTGTTTGTCTATTTATTTGTAACGCGCACCAGACCCAAGGGGACCAGGGTGCGAGGACAAGGAACATTTTCAGCTTACATGGTTGCGAGATACAGAGAAAATATACCATAATTTACAGGATTGCGCAAGTATTACATAGAAATATTACAAAGAAATACAGAGATAATGTTGCATGAGTATACATAGTTGAGACACATTACACAATAGACGTTGCATTGGGAGGAGAATGAGATCAGGTGTGGCACGTTTGGGCTTAGATATCTTTGGTTTTGAACCAGTTGATTATGTTTCGTCTGAAGTGTGGGTAAGTTTGGTACGCTGTGAGGAAAGGTGGGAGGGAGTTCCAAAGTTGGGCAGCGTTGACAGGGAAGCTATTACCACCAATTGTCAGTCGTTTGAAGGAGGGGACTGTCAGACAGTTAGTACAGGCTGCTCTGGTCGGTGGGAGTGTTAGTCTTCTATTAAACCTCTCTGTCAAGTAACTAGGTGCTGCATTATTGAGATATTTGAAAGTTAGTGAGGCAGTTTTGAGTCTAATTGTATCGATAGTAGAGAGCCAATTCGATTGTCCCCTTGCTGTAGATATATGGCCTCTTTTGGTCATTCCTAATGCTGCTCTCAGGACATTGGGCCTCATTACGACCCAGGCGGTAAGTGAATATTGATGCCCGTAAGGGATTACCGGTATCGCTTACCGCTCCGGCCGATTAGGACACGATAACCCGCTATTAGCGGCACCGTAATTAACGGTGCCGTTAATAGCGCCTGGAGCACGGGCACGTGACCATCCATGCAGTCAATACCGGCATGGCGCAAACAGGGGATCATCACAAGTCAGGCGGACATGCAAATAACGCCCTATTGAAGCCGGAAAAGTACCTTACCGGCATGGAGCTAATTCCGGCATCGCGGACTACCCCTAAACGGCCATGTGCAGTGTTCCCAACAGCCACAGGTGCACACAATCAGCACAGGTGGAGGCAATATAGACTGGGCCAGCACAAAAGGAGCCCACCCCTTCCCACACCCAGTCACACTCCACAATGATACCAATACTACTAGCAATCCTGGGGCTGGAGGACATGATTGCAGTGGAACTGCTGCAACAACAACAACAACAACAACAGGCAGCACAGAGGAGACGCAGGAGGAGAAGGAGGGCGAGGCAGGGCCAGCATGCCCCACCAGTACAGCCAGTGGCACCACGCAGGCAGTCCCCAATCCCTCGCATCAGAGCCAGTCTATTCCACCTAACCCCTGAGCAGATCCACACCCTGTACCGTCTGGACCGGGACACCATCACCACCATTGTGGATATGATACATGACGACATTGTCAGCCTGATTGAATCATGCACCGCTATCCCACCCCTACTGAAGGTAGTGTCTGTGCTCCACTTCCTGGCCACAGGCACCTACCAGCACACAGTGGGGCACATGCATGGCATATCACAACCAATATTCTCACGTACGTTAAACCAAGTGCTTGATGCCCTCCTGAAGCACACATTTCCTTACCACGGTCTGCCCAGGAGATCTCAAACACCAAAGTTGGTTTCCATTCACTAGCCGGCATCCCTGGTTGCATTGGCGCCATCGACTGCACCCATGTGGAATTGGTGGTTCCACATGTCATGGAGGTAGCGTACCGCAACCGTAAGATATACCACTCAATCAACGTGCAAATGGTATGTGACTCAAACAAGATCATCACACATTGCTGTGCCCGATACCCCGGATCAACCCACGATTCAATAGTCCTGCGGAACTCCACGATACCACGCTACATGGAGCGACATGCAGGGCAGAGATCCTGGCTTCTCAGTGAGTCGCATGTTAGGATCATGGAAAAGTGATGTGGGTAGGTGATTGGGATAGAGATGCATACTTCACCTGGCTGAGATGGGGGGGAGAGATGCATACTTCACCTGGCTGCAAGTGCCTGAGAGAATGGACCATGCTCATACCCCAAAGCAGCCCAGACTGGACCTGACACCTGACCACATAATGCAAGATGAAACCTGCCCTACCATGTAAAAGATGCAGTGTCACAACCATTCCATAACCATCTACATGTGCACTGTACCTAATCAGACCGTATCCCCCTCAACACAATGCAGCTACAAGCAATTACTATGGCCAATACACAGCACCAAATACCATCAACTGAAAGTCCCCCATTACTGCGTACAAAGGAGTCACATGAGGGCCAAATACATTAATACACCACTACACTAACACAGAGGTCCAACAAAATTGCATGTCACCATTTGTTGTGCATAGTGAGATCATCATGAGGCTGACATCAACGGTGCCAGGATGAAAGCATACAAATTACTGGACATCAGCCAGATCATGGAAACAACCGGCGTGGACTAACACAGTGCATGAGCACTCACAAGGAACTGGACCCCCCTGCGCCCACTAGTTGATGGCACGCACACCAGTCCATAAGAGGAATACACACATAGCAGTCACATTGTGTGTCTCCATTCATGCATGGGAATGTGGTTGCAATCAGGAAATTAATGCATGCTATGGTGTCATTGATCAAGGTCTTGTATGATGTGATGACTTACACATATACATTGTTGCCCACATGCAGGTGATGCAGGCTATCCCTTGAAGAGGTGTCTCCTTACCCCAGTCCGGAACCCACAGAACAGGCACGATGACTAAAATCGTGCACATACACGTACCCGTTTGGTGATTGAGCAGTCATTTGGCCTCTTGAAGGCACGGTTTCGCTGCCTCAGCAGGTCTGGTGGGGCACTCCTGTACCGCCATGAGAAGGTGGCCAAGATCATCATGGCATGTGTCATGCTACACATTATGTGCATCAGACGGAATGTGCCCCTGCCCCCTGACGCTGAACTGCAACCACCTGACGATGAGGATGAGGAGGGTGGGTATGGGGCAGCACCTCAGGGATGCAGCAATGCACAGGAGGGACGTGCCATGCGTCAGACTCTGATCAACCAATGTTTCTAGCACACATGGACGGGGAGTGTGACATGGAGGTGGCACTCGGGGCACTGGGTGTGTCAGGGACATGGGCACTGTAGACTGTTCACCAATAAAGCACACGTACGAAATAAGCAATGTCCACACATGTGAATCATGAGTTACCAAAATGTGTATTTAAAAATTATAACAAAGTGAACAAGCCCTCCACCCCACATACCCCCTCCCCCCTCAACTCACCCACACACCCTCCTCCCTCCCCCTTCAACTCCCCCACACACCCTCTCCCCCCTCAACTCCCCCACACACCCTCTCCCCCCTTCCCCACTCAACTCCCCCAAACACCCTCTCCCCCCTCCCTGCTTGACTTCCCCACACATGGTGTGCAGTAGCGTGTACCAGTAATCCACATGGCACCAGTATGCATGGCTGTGCCTACTGTCCTCCCCCTCTTCCAGCACCAGATGCCCCCCTGTCCGATCTGCGCAGGTTCCTGCCAGACCTACATACGGGGCTGGTCCTGGTTGAACTAGCAGTCGAAGATTTTCCTGGTTGTTTTGGCAACTGTGGTAGACGCATGGCCTGCATTGCTGCCACCATTTCAGAGAGGACGTACCGCACTGCTGCCAATTCGGCACAAATGTCCTTCGAGGATGACTCAATAGCCAATTTCAAGGATGCAGCACATTCCTGAATGTCATCCCTTGCCCTCCCACATTCTGTTATATGCTGCGTCAGCAGGGCTGTGAGCTGTGAGCTCCTCCTGGCGCCTCTCAATATCCCGGATACCCTCTTGGGTGGTTGGGGCTGCGCTGGATGTTGGACGGGTTTCCGACATGCTATGTTCCTCAGGCACAGTTGGCGTGGTGCTGGGAGTTGCAGGCCAGGAATGAGCCGGAGACAGCCCGTGAATGCTGCTGTTGTGCATGCTGCATGGGGACAGTTGTGGGGAATGCAGGGGGCCTGTGGCGGGAGTTGCACCATGCAGCTGATCATCCTCCTCATCATCAGAAACTGCTGCTGTGGCAGTTGTCTCACCCACTGTGCTGCTGGCAGCCGATCCAATCCCTTCTGCCGCTGCCACTTGGATGCTGGTGGCTGTTGTGGGTGTTGTAGTGGGGGCCGTAGAGCACATTGGTGCTGTGGCCTGTGGTGTTTTCTTGGCCTTCCGCTGTGGTGCCGGTTGGCCTATACCCCTTGAAGTGGAGGGGCGGTGTTCTCCCTCCTCGGCCCTGGCCTTCTTACGTGGTATGGCATCTTCCTCCCTGGTGTCCTCGTCACCACTGTCTGAATGCGTGCCTGTGGGGGACCAATAGAGGGAGAGGGTTAGTGATGGGTCTACAGGCATCGGGCATGCATTGGGGTGGCTACATTCATATGGAATGGCAGATGATTGACATTGGTGGCGTGACATACGGGTTGCTTGGCTTATGGGTGAGTGATGCATGAAGGCGTCTGGCCTGACACATATGGGGTGCATTCTGCATGTGGAAAAGGTGATGCTCTGCACTGCCTGTAGGCAGTCTTGTACTCATGTGTCTGGTGGACCCTGCTCTACATCATTAGACTGTCAGTTCAGGTGGATATCATCGTGGTGGTATTAGCATTGTATCATTTGGGACACCTACCTGCATCGGCTGATGCCGGGATTCCTCACTCCATGTCCCGACTCCGTGAATTGCCTCTGCCCCTATGGTGGTGGTGCATATCTCCTCCCATGGTGGTAATTTGATGGGGGACTCGGTACCTCTGCCCGTCGCCATCCCCAGGTTGCGGTCGGCGGAGAGGATACTCCGCACACGTACACGCAGATCATCCCAGCGCTTACGGCAGTCTTTGGGAGTGCGGGGTGTGGTGCCAACGGCACTGACTTTCTGGGCGACCACCACCCATATTTGTTTTTTGCGCTGCACTACAGCATGGGGCATGTCTGTGGAAAACACCACATCTGCATGTTCCTGCAGCATCTCTGCCAGCATGTTTAACTCCCCTTGGGAGAAGCGCTCCTTGCGCAGGCGATCAGTGGATTTCTTGACAGCTTTCGGCATGGTGAGATGCAGCAGGTGGTGTTGGAGGTGTGGCAGAGTTCTGGGGGTCAGATGGCTCCTGGTTGTGGTGGATGGCAATGGATTGTGTTTTTAAAGATGGCTGCCGTGCTCTTTCCTGTTCCTGTGTGATAACTCTACTTCCGGTTCCGCTTATTTGCGGTCACCACTAATAGCGGTTACCGCTATTAGAGGTGACTGCTATTAGCGGTCGCCGCTAGTGCCGATGGCTTGGATGCCGGAGGAGATATTTGCACTACAGACGATGCCGGAAAGGGGGATTTTTCGCCCTTTTACAGCATGGCGGTGGGGTCATTACCGGCATGGCGCAAAGCTCATGCCCGCATACTCGTATTAATTCGCCATGCCGGTAATGACCGGTACTTACCGCCCAGGTCGTAATGAGGTCCATTGTTTTGGAGCATTTCAATTTTCTTGGTGATGTGTTTGTTGGATCCAATATATAATAAGTTGCAGTAGTCCAACTTGGACAACACAAGTGCTCTAGCCAATGTAGTACAGCTACTTGTTGAAAGGAAAGGTTTAGCAGACCTGATCAGTTTACAAGTATAGGCTGTCTATGATGCTGATAAAATGAGTGCTCAGTCAATCACACGGGGCCTGCGGCTTGGCTCACACTAGCACGGGGAGGATGGACCAATCAATGGGGTGGTCGGAGAGCTGCAAGGACATCCCAGAAGGGAAAGTAGAAAGTGGCTACAAAGGGAATGCGGAAGGATGCACGATGGTGCCCGACTACACAGAAAATTGAATTTAAAAGCACAAAAGAGCATAACAAGGCCTTATACAGGCACCAGGAGACCAAACATACCCACAAGCACTGCCAGCTAAAATGAGTGCTCGGGTCGATCAAACCAGGCCTGGTGCTTGGCTCACACTAGCCCAAGGAGGCTGGACAAAACACAGGGTGGTGGGAGGGCTGGGAGGAGGGCCCAGAAGGGAAACTAGGAAGCAGCCACTAAGGGTATGCCGAGGGATGCGGGTTGTTGCCTGAGTGACAGAAAATAGAATTTAAAAGCACAAATGAGGAAAACAAAGCCTTATGAAGGCACCAGGAGGGAAAAACAACCCACTAGCACTGCCAGCTAAAATGAGTGCTCTGGTTGATCACAACGGGTGTAGGACTTGGCTTACACTAACCCAGGAAGGCTAGACAAATGACGGGGTGGAGGGAGGAGGGAACAGAAGGGGAACTAAGAAGTGGCTAACAAAGTGATGCCAAGGGATGCAGGATGGTGCAAGAGTATGCAGAAAATAGAATTCAAAAGCGGAAATGAGCTAAACAAGGCCTTATACTGGCACCAGGAGGCAAAACGTACCCCTTAGCACTGCCAGCTAAAATGAGGGCTCGGGTCGATCACATGGAGCCTGGGCCTTGGCTCACACTAGCACAGAGAGGTCAACCAATTGCAGGGTGGTGGGAGGGCTGGGCGGAGGTCCCAGAGGGAAACTAAGAAGTGGTTACCAAGGGGATGCTGAGGGATGAGGGCTGGTGCCGGAGTGCACATAAAATAGGACTTAAAACACACATGAACAAAACAAGGCCTTACACAGGCACCAGGAGGCAAAACGTATCCACAAGCACTGCCAGCTAAAATTAGTGTTTGGATCGATCACACAGGACCAGCGGCTTGGCTCATACTAGCCACGGAGTCTTGACCAATCACAGGGTATTGGTAGGGCTGGGAGGAGGACCCAGAAGGGAAACTAGGAAGCGGCTACCAAGGAGATGCAGAGTGATGCGGGATGGCATCGGAGTGCCAGAAAATATAATTTAAAGCACAGATTAGCAAAACAAGGGCTTTTACAGGAAGAAGGAGGCAAAACTTACCCACAAGCACTCCCAGCTAAAATGAGAACTGTGGTCAATCGCACGGGTCCTGGGGCTTGGCTAAGCCAAGCCCAGGGAGGCTGGCCCGATCACGGGGTGATTGGAGGGCTGGGAGTAGGGCCCAGAAGGGAAAGTAGGAAGTGACTACCAAGGGGATGCTGAGGGATGCGGGATGGCGCCGGAGTGTGCAGAAAATAGAACGGAAAATCACAAAAGAGCAAAACAAGACCATAGACAGGCACCAGGACACAAAAAGGACCCACAAGCACTGCCAGATAAAATAAGTGCTTGGGTTGATCACACAAGGCCTGGGGCTTGGCTCACACTAGCCCAGGGAGGCCAGACCACTCACTGGGTGGTAGGAGGACTGGGAGCAGGGCCCAGAAGGGAAACTAGGATTTGTCTACCAAGGGGATGCCGACGGATGCCAGATGGCTGGAGAGTGCACAGAAAATAGAATTTAAAGCACAAATGAGCAAAACAAGTCCTTATACAGGCACCAGGAGGCAAAACGTACCCACAAGCACTGCCCGCTTCATTGAGAGTTTGGTTCGATCACACAGGGCCTGGGGCTTAACTCACACTGGCACAGTGATGCTGGACCAATCACAGGGTGGTGGGAGGCTGGGAGTAGGGCCCAGAAGAGAATCTATGGTGGCAAAATGCACAGAAAACAGAATTTAAAATCACATATGAGCAAAACAAGGCTTTATACACACACCAGGAGGCAAAACATACCCATGAGCACTGCCAGATAAAATGAGTACTCCGGTCGATCACACGCATCCTGGGGCTTGGCTCACACTAGTCCAGAGAGGCTGGACCAATCACTTGGTGGTGGGGGAGCTGAGAGGATGGCCCCAAAGGGAAACTAGGAAGAGGCTACCAAGGGTATGCCGAGGGATGCAGGATAGTGCCTGAGTGCGCAGAAAAGAAAATGTAAAGCACAAATGAGCAAAACAAGGGAAGAAAGGGAAGTAGAAATGGAGTCTCGGGCGATAAGGAGACAGAGGGTACGGACGGCAGAATGGTAGATGGATTTGACGGGGGCGAGGTGAGAAGTGGATAGTCTTCTGTCTTATCAGTATTGAGGGAAAGAAAGCGGGATGACATCCAGTTTTTAATGGCAGTAAGACAGGAAGAGAGTTTAAGGTGGAGATTGGTAGAGAAGGAAGAGAAGGAAAGGAAGAACTGGGTGTCATCCCACGATGACACCCAGGATGTGCGTGTGGCACACCCAGGATGTGGCAAGGATGTGGCAAGAAAGGTTGCAATTGGCGCAGTAATTCCCCTTAATTGAGGTTGCTTTTCCAGGCACAAGTAAAGGACAGATGTGGGTGGACAGCGTAACTCTTTTTCAGAGTGCGGACACAACTCTTTTATTTTTGTTGTGGTTGGCAAGCTTGCTCAAGTATTTGGCTACCAGGATTTTCCGCAGGTTCTCCTTTTCCACTTGTTTCGCACAGGGATTTCATTTTCCACAGAACATTTCACTACAGATTGCTTGGTTTAAAAGATGCTCACCTTTTATACTTTGCCAACCTATTAATTGGACAATTTCCTCTCAGGTTATTTTTCTGGTGTTCATTACATTTTTTTAAAGTCTTATTTTGTCTTGTACACTTTTTCATCAAAGGGGAAGGTCTATTGAACTACATTTGTATATTTCACTTTAAAATATGTGGCCACTTACTGTGCGTATATTCATTATTACCAGCTTTAGATTTTCGCCATGGGGGCAAAAATACCTGGGCATATGTTATTCTTGCAGTCAGACATTTCTCTTCCTTTTCCATGCTGCTGAAATGTGGTTAGATGGGGTTGTGCAATGTATCACATCATTCACCATGAGACCATGCGACTGGCCATAAAACAAGGGGCTTGTACCATGCTGCTTAACCAAAGTGTTTGATTATTGGCAAATAATTTAATCTCACTGTGCATTGCCTACAAACATTGTGAGTTCTCAAAACCTGCCATCTTTTATGCTTTTATATCTCAACTGCGAAGCCCTAATCACATCCATAACACCTCAATCCTGGTCTGATCACTACCTACTTTCCTTCACCTTCTCTGCCAATATCCCTACCACCAAAGCTAACCTAATAGCACCTCCACTCCTCACTAGGAACAAAAGGAATATTACTGTGGACAGGATCCTACCACATGTAATCTCCACCCTCAACTCATTGTCGGATACCACTGATCCAGATACACTAGTAGATGTATACAAAACTACCATGATCAAAGCCTTAGACATCATTGCCCCACTTAAAATGCGGAAAGGCAAACCTAGAGCTCACCTGAACTAATGGTTCACTTCTCAACTAAAAGCCTTGAGAGCAGAAAAAAGGAAAATGGAAGTCCTCTGGAGACACCTACATACTGAGGAGAATAAAACAAACCTGTTGAATATTTCTGCCAATTACAAAACAGAAAAAATACATACTAAACAGGAAACCTACAATTATAGGATCAACAAAGCTAGTTCAAGTACCAAGGAACTCTTTGTTATTCTAAGAGAAATCGAAGCCCCCATTCCTCCAACAGACGCTTGCATGAAGGATAAACTCTGGTGTACCAACATCCAGAACGCTTTAACCAATAAAATTGCCCTCCTCCAAAACAATGTCGCAGACAAAAGACTGAACTTACTGAACTTAGATACGCATGTTAGAACACCGGCCCATACTACTAAACATCTTCAATGCTTCAAATTCTCCCAAGTCTCTATCCGTGAGGTGGAAAACATTATTGCCTCTCTCAAACCTTCAAGGTGCCAGGGAGATAGTTGCCCAGCTCAGATAATTAAAGAAGCTGCCAGAGATTTGGCACCCTTTATCTCAAAATGAATTAATGCATCATTCTCATCTGGCACTGTCCCTAGCAATCTAAAGGAGTCAAGGGTCATACCCCTCCTAAAAACACAATCACTGGACCCTACCATACCCACAAATTACAGGCTGATTACAACTGTCCCGTTCCTATTAAAGATATTAGAAAAAGTATCCTATCCCCAGATACAGGAATACCTAGAGACCAATCACTTCTTAGGTGTCCGGCAATCAGGCTTTAGGTTACAACAAGGCACAGAAAAGGTGCTGATTGATCTAAAGACCCAGATTGATGAACTTAAAGACAAGGGGTAAATGGCCCTGTTACTACTCTTAGATCTGTCTTCTGTCAGACCACAAAGTACTATGTAAACACCTTGCCTCAGCAGCCCACTTCTCTTAGGATGCCATAGCATGGATCCAATCATTTCTGAACAATAGGACCATGAGAGTCTTCTCTCCGTCAGCGGCTGCAGACCCTATCCCAATAACATGTGGAGTGCCTCAAGGCTCTTATGTTTTTCCTCAATGTATAACATATTCACAAAGCCATTGTTTGGCGACTTGGACCATCTGGGTGTCACCTACACTAATTATGCAGATGACAACCAGATCCTCATACCTCTTGCTGGAGTCTATTATACGGACTTGGCCCTAGTGAATAAAATGTATCTAATCATCCAGGCTTGGATGGCCTCCCACGGTCTCTGCCCGAATGATGATAAAACTGAGCTCTTGATACTAGAAGCCGAGGCAAACCTCAACAAACTCAGTAACAAATACGCCTCTTTCAACATTGACGGGAATAACATTAAAGTGATAAAAGAGGTAAAAACCCTAGGATTCTACCTAGATTCAGCTCTTAATTTAAGTAAACAAGTCAATGCCATGGCCTCTGCAACGACATACACTTGTAAGTTGATACCAGCCTGCAAACCCTTTCTTTCCAAAGAAAGTTGTACTATCCTACATAGTGCCCTCATCCTGTCAAAGATGGACTGAACAGCACTTGGCATACCAAGGAGAGAACACATTTCGGAGATGAGGAGACAGAATAAATGGCTTTCCATTAAGGACAAAATTCTGTTAAAAACAGTTTTCTTGACCCACACATGTCTCAATCAAGCTGCCCCTCTCTATCTCTCTGAGAAAATTGTCAAAAAATCTTCATCACGTCCCACCAGGACGGCTAACTCATATTGTCTGGTAGTACCTAGATACAAACTAAAAAAAGCTGAGGGGAGTAGCTTCCCCGTTATGGCGGTGCAGTATTGGAACGCCCTCCCTCCCTCTCTGGGAGCGGACCAGTCCTTCCCCAACTTTAGGCGAAATACCATAAGTTGGCTTTCAGCGAATGACCAATGATATACCCAGGATTGTTTCAGGATAGTATGAGCCACTCTCAAACGTTGATACATGGCTCCTTGCGTTTTAACAAATGCTATTGACTGTCAAATGTGCTTTGCTGTACCTCACCATTTTATCTTTTGTATCATTCTGCATATGTTGACTGTAAGTACTATAATTCATGCTAATGTATATCTCTAACGTCTGTAAATGCGCCCAGATACCCTTGGGTTTAGTGCGCTATATAAATCAATGAACAAACAAACAAACAAGCATAACAATAGCATGTTAAAAAAGGTCAAAATCAGTCAGTGATGAATGTCTTTGAACAATGGTTACATTAGGGTGGATTTCGACATGGGTGTAGGACATGAGGGGACAGGGGGGACAAATCCCCCCACAATTTTAAGTGGGGGGGTGTAATGTCATTTATCCCCCCCAGTATATGTGTTTGGTGTGTTGTGCAGGGATCTGTTTTTTTTAAGTGGGGGGAGGCGCTGCTTACTATGTAAACTGCCCTCTCCCGCCTGGCTGCCAAAAGCATGGGGGCAATACCCTGGGTGCAGATGGGTGATCACCTGCCCCCAGAGAAGGGGGGCAAACAAAAAAATAGATTTTTTTTTAAACCTAGTTTTGGGTGGGGTGGGTGTGGGTGGCACCACTAGCCAGCAGGGATTTTTGCAAGGGGGTGGCCCTCTGCCCCCACCCTAAGTGGATGGGGGCACCTTATGTAGCCTTCCCTGGGGGCAGATTTCTGCCCCTAGGAAGGGTTACATGAGATGCTCCCATCCATTTGGGGCGGGGGAGGCCACTGCAAATATTGGCATAGCTACCCGCCAAGCCTGGGGCAGTACGTTTTGCTAACCCACTGGTAACCCCAAGCCTTTTGGCAGAGCAGATTTTGCTCATGTGGACAACATACAGATTTGGGCCTAGGGTGTCAAAGCCACCAAGGAGAACAGGGAACCCCATGCATTTCCAAAAAGAGGACACCCTTGGCAATCAACAGAGGTCTAACTTGCGGGAATCGCCCCACAATGTATTACCCACAATCCGTGGCAAAGGCTGAAATTTGGTGAAAAAACTACAATTTTCAGACATTTTCCTCTTGCCACCCACCGAAAAACACCGCCAACACCACATGTCCTACCTTCCTGCGTTCCCACAGGTGTCCCAACGTAAACTGTACCTCACATGTCTGGGGGCACCTACTTGGCCGCAAAGGGAAAAGGCTAAACCACTGGGAGACAACCTACAGATTTGGGCCTAGGGTGTCGAAGCCAGGAAGGAAAACAGGGTACCCCAGGCATTTCCGAAAAGAAGACAACCGTGGGAATCCACAGACGTCTGACTTGTGCGAATCGCCCCAGAATATATTACCCACAATCCCAGACAAAGTGAATATTGTGTTTTTTCCACCAAATTTCAGACTTTGTCAGGGATTGTGGGTCATAAATTATGGGGCGATTCACGCAAGTCAGACCTCTGTGGATTCCCACACGTGTCTTCTTTTCGGAAATGCATGGGGTTACCTGTTTTCCTTCGTGGCTTTGACCCCCTAGGCCCAAATCTGTAGGTTGCCCACATGAACAAAATTCCTGAAAATCTGCTGTGCGAAAAGACTTGGGTTACCAGTGTTTTAGGCTCTTCCCTTTGCACCCAGGTAGGTGCACCCACACATGTGAGGTACTGTTTTCATTGGGAAACATGTGGGAACGCGGAAGGTAGGCCATGTGTTGTTGGCTGTGTGTTTCGGTTGGTGACCTGAGTGAAATGTGTGGAAATAGTGTTTTTTTTTCTGTCATTTTCCTGATTTTCCCCCCAAACTATGGAATCTTTCCCTACATAGTTGTTGCCTGACCTGCACAAATCACCCCTTCCTAAACTTGGAATATTGTCTACTTTTCAGAAATGTATGCCTTTCTGGCTTCCCATTCAGCTTTCCTACCCTTTTCTTGCATTCTGTCCACGCATGTCCTATTGGACAAAAAACACCAAAATCGCCTACCTCTCACAAAACGGCTGATTAGCATATCAAAATATGTTATTTTGGTTTCCACTCAATCTGTTCTTGAAAGCATGGAAAATGGTGAATCCAGCACAGCAAACCATTTGTTCCTAGCTCTTACAAGAAAAACACCACAGGCTTCTTTGTACAACATTTTATTGGCATTTTCAGAAAAAAACAAATGTTCTCCTTTTTGGTCATTGTCTCTCACCTCCCCCACACCCCCTTCAGCAAACTAGGATTCCTGGGTGGCGTTACGACCGCCTACAGGTGGGAAAAAAGGGGCCAACTTTGGCCGAGATATCTCATGTAACAAAGAAGTTACAAGGGATTGAATGGCGACATACCGAAATCACCAAAAAAGGCCTTGGCACTGGGGGGAAATACCCATGGCAGTTAAGGGGTTAAGACGGTAAAGCCCCATAGGGGATATCATTTGTAAGGTAGCTCAGTTAGTTAATGCTCCAAATGCAGATTGTGCATTGAAATATGTAACACCTGTGTTCAGCAGCTGGCTTAATCTAATGGTGGGATAAAAGGCAGAGTGAATGCATTCAGCTTCCGATGCAAAACAGCATTTTCCAGGTCAATTGGTTCAGAAAAAGTGGTGGAAAACCCTATTACTGTCGCTTTTTCTAATTGGCCAGATTTTCGTGCATTTTCTGGGTGAAGTTCGGGAGCCGAGTGGACACACCAGGACCCCCTGTATTTCCCGCTCCACCAGACCCATGGATTCTCATGCTGGAAATAAGGAAAGGGATTCCTCTGGGATCTGCTTGGAAATTAAACCTGGTAAAAGCGGGCAGAGTCCAGAGGAAGCCATTGTCAATTCTGCCAGCAATCGCTAACTGCGCAAGGTATTTACACTCTACCAAAGTGGAAAAGCAATGTGATTTCACCTGCCTTTTACACTAAAATCTTCCATTTTGTGGCGGAAAAGTAAAAACTTGCGCCAATGGAAGTGGTCCACTCCATGCAGTTTACTTTGCGCCTTGATGCTTGGGGGTTTTGCGTGATGCTACACATGTAATAAATAAATAAATACATTTAACATGACCCCTGATAAATGGCAATTCATGATCAGAATGAGTGTGCATGGCATGTCGCTGGTAAGAGGGTGTCCTGTGCTTCTTGAGTGCGTTGGCAAATGCCCTTAATTGCCATGTCGCGTTAAGCAGATGCTTAACCCATCAGTGTGGATTGCGCAATAATATGTCGACAGAGGTATTTGAAATGGCTAATTTCGCTCTTTAGGTGACATTGTCAAAGTGGAAGAATGTTGCCCAGCATGTCCCACTTTCTCTGCGGAGATAATTGTGCCCAACCCGAGGAAGAAGTGTTAAAAACCCACAAGGGCACTGTGCCCTGCTCTTTCTGTGTGTGTCTTCCCCACAGGGTGACAGATGCGGACTCAGACACGGGTAAGTCTGAGGTGGCAAGCCTGTACCCTAGTTGATGTGGCAAAGGATTACAGACTTCTGAGGCTGATAACATTAGTAGCATTGAGTTACATGCCACCTGACAGGTATGTGTGATAAAGTTGCAAAGCAGAGCGGTTAGTGGGCTAAAGCAGGAGGCAATGTCTGCCCACCCTCAAAGGGTACGTACAAACAAAGGCAATAGGCCCCTCCCCCTACCATGGCTGTAGGTGCCAGGCTCCAAACCAAGGCAAGAATGCCCTCCAATCATTCATGCCCACGAGTACTCCAGGAACCCTGTTGAGCAACCTCTGTGCTTTCCAGACGATACTAACGTTATTTAAAGCCAGACGTCTAAAAGGTAATCACTTAATTGCAGCTGGAAATTAGCTCCTGGCATGATCAAAATGTCTTAACCAAGTGTGATATCATCCCCTTCATTTATAAGCAATAAGTGTGCTCTCGTGTTTCTTCATCCACTGAATTACTGTTAGACACAAAGGCAAGAGTTGTGTCTCTTGTGTAGGCATTAGGAAGGCAGTTGCCAGCCTCTAGCAAAATATGCCCATGTTCTTCCAATATTGGCTAGCTGTTGCCCTCTTGTGGCCAGGTAGAACCATCCTGGCAGTGACTGGCAAATGCCGTTCCCCTGCAGGCAGAACAGCGGAAATAAGAAGCCAATTCAAGACACAAAACAAATAGAAGTTAAGACAGACTGCAGCTGCCATTGCTGTGTTAGGGAGAATATGTTGAGTGTTCAAACAAAGAGGTATGTATTAAGCAAGCAAGCAGTGAGATAAGGGAGAGGCAAAGAAAGGCCAGAGGGGCTCTTTGAATAATGTAACAGGGCAGAGGACCCGTGCTCTGCCGTCCTAGTAACATATGAGAAAATCAAATAGATCAGGCTTTGCAAAAAATGTTAAATGAGAAAGGAACAGAGTCCAGCTCTGCATTCAGAATAACAAGGGCAAAGAAAGGCTAGGCTCTGAAGCCAGCATGAGATGGAAAAAGAGGGACCAGACTCATCGTGAGAGGCTGGCCCCACATAGCGGGCTGCCCCTCTGGCCACCCCCCTGGGTCAACATACACCCCACCTACTAGGCATCCCCCCGGTCCGACACATCCGGCCGCGGACCTGGGGAGTGCTTATAAGGAGTTGGGCTTGCGATCGCTCATCCTCCTTATTTGCTGTACACAATCCCCCACCACCCCGGAGGATAGTCAAAGCAACAACATCACACACCTAGTCCCTCTACTCCCATAACAGGGCTTACTCAGAGGTAAAAACAAGATTTCCTCTTTCTTTGAAACCCCCACCTTTCCATTCCAAGAGATACGCACACATCTCCTTGCCCCACACAAAAAAAGTAGCAACTTGCAGTTGGTAGAAAAGGCTGCAACTCCTTTATTTGGCAGGAGTCCACTTACAGGTGATCTGCCTCTTAACGAGCTGGCGTCCTAGCTGTGGCCCACTGGAAGTAATTGTTATTTCCTCTCTCTTACCATGAGCTCATAGTCAGATGAAAAATCCAGAAATGCAACATACAAAGACATGTTCTTTGCTGCTGCATCCTTTAATGTTCTTCTGCTTTCTTTTCTCTTGTTTTATACAGTGATATTTGTAATTTAATACGTACTGCTATTTTACTTCTAATTTTGTGAAAAGTCGAGTTCTTTGACTAAAACACAATAAATAAATAAATAAAGCAAAGTCCCCAAGATGTCCCCTGTCCCCCCCAGATTTTATGTGTCTCCTACGCCGCTGGATTTCGAGGTTGACCTCTCAAAACTAGGGCATATACTATTCTTGCAACTGGTCATGAGAGATATTACCTTACTTACGCACGCAATGAAACAAAAAAGAATATTTGTGTTATTACATTGGAAAGAACAGTTATCCGTGATTGTTTGAAGGGGGCATTCAGGAAGACGCTGATAAACACAGATTCTGAATAGTTTTTAATACACAGGAAAAACACTGCTAGAAGTAAACAAAAAAGAGAAAACAGGAAAACCTAATTATTATTATACCTCGGCTATGGCAAAAAAGAAATACAACTGTTTTTTGGGTAATTTTAATAGATACAGGGCCTCATTACGAGTATGGAGGTAGCCATGCCGCTTTTAGCGACATTGCTACCCCCATATTGGGTACCGGGTTCCAGGAATCGGGAATTACTGGGCCATGCCTACTTTGTCGGGCACGGTAATTCCCATTCTCGGGACCCAGCCCGGTACATCTCCAGTCCCATTTGAGCCCCCATAGGGCTCAATGAGAATGGGGAGGATGCTAACAATGGGCTAGTTAATGACGGGCCCAATGTTAGCATCCTGGTCTGCTAGCGGGTCCTGCTAAGGGCGCCTGGTCTGACCAGGCATTCCAGAGCGGGACCCGCTGCAGACCTCATAATACGACATCCCTGAATGAACGGTGCCAGTCCCTGTTCATTGCGCGGCCGCCTAACGTGTAATGAGGCCCACAGTGTGGTCGGGGGTTGGTAGTGTTTCAAAATGGATAGTCGGCACCGTCAAAGGCTGTGCCCAGTGGCCATGGCTAGTGACCAGATAGTGATTTAAAAAGTGCAGTAGGGACAACCCCAGTCCATGTCCACTGGCCATGGCGGAAAGCCATGGCTAGTGGTCGGTAAGTGTTTAAAAATTAACAGTGGGCACGGCCAAAGTCCATGGCTATTGGTCTGATAGTGTTTTACAATATACAGTGGACACGGCCGAAAGCCGTGACATCCAACCAGGGCCAAATTGGTGCAGAAATAATCTATGGAATAACAAACCCTTTTGAAATTCAATGAAAACATGTTATTTTAATTCACAGTTAAGGTAAGAAACTTATCGTACCAAAAACCCTAAAATTCAATGCATTGGGGAACTCAGGACTGGCTTAAATCGGCACGTTCCCATTGCAAATCCTGAGAGGACATATTTACTAGAAGAGAAGGGATTCACAATGGCATAGAAAACAGCATTACAAGGGATATAGTATTATTGGGTGGATCAATGGGAAATGTGTATGTATGATTAGGTTCCTGTATTAACAGTAACACTCCAATATAATGTTTTGTTTAAATGAGCACATTTTTTAATACATTAAGTACTTCATGAAAGGTCTCCCGATCACTCCTCACATCTTGTTACCAACATTGTAAACACAACCCTTTGTAGGAACTTTTCATCAACATGTTTTTCATATCTGATGTCATCAGTGATGTCATCAATGACATTAATGATGTCATCTTTGATGTCCTGAGTGTTAGTCTTAGCAGTGCATGGTGGTGGCGCGAGTTATGGTTGCTTAGCTTACCATAATTGGCGAATTTGTGGGGGATTTTCGATTTTACTTGTAATCATAACGTCCCTTTAACAAAGATTTTTCTCTGAATGTCATAAGTTTTCATTGGTGCAACTTAACCATAACGTCCCTTTAACAAAAAATGTTCACTGAATTTCATTGATTTTTACCAGTGCACCCCAATTTGCTACAACTTCCTAATATTATACTCACCCCCAATATAGCTGCATTTTCAGCCAATTTAGGAAGATTCAAGTGAAAACTGTGCTATTCCCCCCTCCTAGCAATAATCTTAACACTTCTATCAACTTTCTACAACTTTTTACAATGTTTTTTTTGTTCGCCGATGTCCGCAAATTTGTGAGGTCACCAGAGACTTTCCAGTCAGTGTTACGTGACCACGCGCGCATGAACGCATTCGTGGTTCTTGGACATTTCAAAACTATATTTTCAGCCAATCAACGACGTTTCAAGCTGAAACTTTACCCTTGCACAGCTCCTAAACCTATTCTTTCTAATTTTTTCATATGCAATCCAGGACAAAGCACCTGCTTGGAATAATTTTAGCCATAGCCATCCCTTCTCCCAAAAGCCACCACCACCAACACCACCAAGACCACCACCAGCTGGAGGGCCCGGACAAGGGAAAAGGCACAATGATGCAGTGGAGGATCAAGAGGCCCAGGAAGATGAGATCGAGGAAATGCCTACCTCCAGCACCCAGAGAGAATCATGGGTATGGCGGTTCTTTAAGATAGCACAATGGGTACCAAAGGCTCGGGCTACCTATGTTGAATGCATTGAGAATGGAATCATACTCAGTCAGGGAAAACACGGGCAGTAGTCTTTTTGGTACCATGTCCATAAGCCTCCACTCCTGCTCATACCACTGAGGTACAGGCTGTTCCTTTCTCAAGAAGTAGTAGGCTGTCTTCCTCTACCGCATCTTCCTCAACTACTACTATCCTCAATTGTCCTACAATCATACATATTACATACACATATAAACATCAACTATATAATTCCACCATATTACAAATACGTTATACTCCCCCAATAGTACCTATAATAATTATACACATATTACTATAGTGTATGTGGCCAGTGGACAGATTCTTGGGGGCACAGCCTACATCCATGCCCCTAACGATATGGCGACAGGCCAAAAGCACCACAATAGAATTAAACCATATAACAAGTCTGTACAATGTACCTTCAAATAACAAGACTCACCCAGACCCTCCGCTGCCAATCCCAATTAAATCAACGGACAGAACATTTTACGACACACAGGAAAGTACCTGCACAGCTTTTCCTCACCTATAAAAATTGTTCCCCACCCTTTCCAAGCCCTCTTTCATCCAAAAAATAACCCCAAATATATTTTCCAGACTTCTTTTTCTCACCGCGCTGTCTGCATACAAAAGCCATGATCCACCCATCCAATATGCCGAACGTTTCTAAAATTATGACGCACTTCATATTTTCAAACATCCAATTAGGATTTACCGCTCTGCAATGATTGGTGACCATTCGTCGAACGACACCAAAGTTATAAGCTGCCCAAAAAGTACTCTTTCTATAAGTTAGGCAACTTAACCAATGATATTATTACCGTTCATTATATGAACTTTATCTTATGCAAATATCACCATTTCTTATTTTGACAGAAATGGCAAACACACTTCAGTGGCTACGAAAAATGTCTTCCCAAAAAAGAAATGATTAAAGATGAAATCTCTAATGGTAAACAATATGTCTTTCAACATAAAAAATAATATAATTTATGGAAAGCTCATTGCAATAATAATTTCTTCTTTTCTTATGGTACATAGTTTACATCAAGAAACTACACCACAGATTAATTATTCAGAAGACCAGCAATCTAAAATACAATCCCAAACCTTAACTGTACAGAACGAAATAATGATCTTGTCTTCAAAATTGGATCGATTTAGCAATTACTTTATAGAACGTTTAAATAATGTTAAAAATCATGTTATTAGAAATGTTGATTATCACTCTCCCACATGCACCTGTTCCCCTTTCCCCAGCAATCACCCCAATCAAATTCATGAAACATAAATCAAAGACGTTGATGAAACTTCTCTCCTTCTCTCCCTCACTACCTCCCTCCCTCCCAATATAAAACCCTGCCATTTATGTTTCCCATTCTAACACCTCATCCCTTTCATAAATAAATGTATTATTTATACTATAAATATGTTGTATATTAATGTGTAATACATTCTTATTTTTTTCATTAAAACCTTAATTAAAAGTCTGTGGACATCACAACTGTTTGTTGGGTCTGTTTATTCAATGGGGCATCCGCGGTCATCGCCCCCTGTCTGGGCATGTCTGGTTTCGCATGACACACGTTTAATTACTCGGCAGACAACGTGCCCATTTGCAGACATCCATGCACTTGCGCCCAATGTCTCCAGCTCGACGAGGTCCACGGACATCCCCCACCACAGCGGACACCCCCAGACATCATCATCTGACCGCTGCCATGAGGCAGGATGGTGTGTATGCAGACCATGTTGATCACTGTGGAAAGTTTAAAACTACATTTGCTGCCAATCTATGGTGTTTCGAGTTGAAGGTTTACTCTTCTAGAGCTTCTAGACCCATTCTTTGGTGATCTGTCAACTTTTAACAAATTTACAAGGCCTATTTTTGTTGCGATAGTCTGCGGACAGTTCCTTTGAAGGGGCCAATGCATTTCTTTTAGTCATTTCAATCTGGCACAGCAGGAGAGAGTCTCTTTTGACAGCTACTTCCAGGAGACATCCAATAGTTTAAGAATGGCATTTTACTATGGCCATCCCACCTTTCCAGTGGCCACCACCACCACCATAACCACATGCAGGGCATGGACAGGGGAACATACATGATGACGGGGAAGAGGATGACGAGGAACCGGAAGATGAGGTAGAGGGCGTTGCTACCTCCAGCACCCGGACAGAGTTATGGGTGTGGTGGTTCATTAAAACCATTAGGAGTGTACCAAAAGCTCGGGCAGCCAAGGTTCATTGAATTGAATGTGGGGTCATGCACAGTTGCAGACAACTAAGGCAGTACTCTTTTGCAACCACCTTCATGGAATGCCACACTCGCCCCAACCCTCCGGGTACTCTGGGAAAGGCTGTTCCTTTCTCAGGGAGTAGTAGGTTATCTTCCTCTACCCCATCTTCCTCAACTGCTCCTGCCACCACACAGGCTACTCCTGTGGGGCAGAGGATCCCACTGGCTGCCTCACAGGCCATAAAGAATGCTGTTGACCCTTACCTTTTGAGGGTTACAGTGCTGTGACGCACTGCTCTGCAGGAGGTAGCAGTTTCAGAGTGCTTTCAAGGCCACGGTCAAGTAACATGAGAAACACTGCCACTGACCTCATATTTAAGGCATGCCCAACATCTTCCCCTGTTCACCCAACCCTCCATATCTATGGTTGGTGCCCCTTCACTCCCTTCCCTCCCCCACCATACCTCCTCACCTTCCTACAAAGAAAACAAAACCCTCAAAAATATAAAAACCAGAAAGACAAAAAAAGTGGTCCTTTAGAACCCACCTTTCACAGTTAAAAATTAGAACTAAAAATGTTTTGCAGTCTGCATATTCCACAGGCAGTACGAAAGTCTGCGGACATCTGGAAAAGTCCAGATCGATTGGGGGAATTAAAATCAATTAGACTGTTTTTCGTAAAAAAATGGTGGGTCTTTAAATAACCTTTTTTTAATGTTGGGGGTTTTATATACTGAACTAACACATGTAACTTTCATAAAAATTGCTTCTCATTTTTTTCTGTTTTTGTTTCTTATTTACTACAACTACTAAAAATATCTTTCACAACATATTTCAAGAGTTCACAAAAATTGTATCAGTGCATTTTGGATATTCAAAAGAAAAATCAGATTTTAAACATCAGTCAAATGCACTCCATCTCCTCCAAAAATATTTACGCCATCCAAATTGATATTTTGGTTCTCAAAAGATGCCATTCCTAAAGCATATAAAAAAGTACATACACCTTTATTGACATGCTGTCTAGCGTCTTCCATTTGAGGACAAAAATATGTTGGGCGTCTCCATCTTTGTCTTTGATTGATTTCATAAAAAATATCTTTACAGCTGGAAACAGTTCCATCATGCTTCTGGTTATATCCTTCATAGCAAACTGCAAAGATCCTGCAGTCACTTACCACAAACTGTTGCCTCCAATAATAATATCTGGACGTTTAAAGTGACCCACCCCCTCACAGAATTGTTAATAAATTTACCTACTTTAAGTTACAATCTGCATACCTCAAAATTTCCACATCACCCAATACAATAGTAGCAGAGAAGCCATCAGATTTAGTATAAACCTTTAAGAATGGATCAAAGAATCTCCCACCATCCACACACTTTGCTTCTTCATAGCCATAGCCATTTTTACTACACACAACAAAGAAAACACGTCATACCCTGTACTCCTGTACACTTTAACTCCTCCCCCGACCCACAGAACCTGATTGGCTAGTCCCCCAATGTCCTCTTTCCATGCCAGACATCCTCAAAAGGCCTGGATGGAATGTGCGGGTCCGCAGACTACCATTGTGTCCGTGAACACATCGGTATCTGCAACACTTTTATTCTACTATAAAAAGAGCTCCCTATCAACTTTTATCAACTCCCCCACCCTTTCTAGGCCATCTTCCAGCCACATAATCACCCCAAATGTATTTTGCACAACCTTTTCACACTGCGCTGTCAGCGGCGATGACCGTGGCTCCAACATGGTGACCATTAAAAAAAATCTGACGCACCTCATGTTTTTCAACATCGCATTAGCGTGCGTTTTCAATATCCGTGGACATCGAGACACTATCTGATTGGTCCAGAGGTGTCCGTGGACTTCGAATCAGGAAATAAGTCTGTGGACTGGACCCAGATATCACAATGTTTTTTAGCTACTTTTTGGAAATGATGCAGAGGAGGATCAAGAGGATCAGGAAGAGGACCAACGATTAGGGTTTTATTTGCAAGCACATTTCTTTTTCCATTGTGTCTATGAGGATTTCAAAATGTTTTGGACGCCCCTATAACTTTGCCCCCCCTTGATGAAGGGCCATATTCTAGTTTGGTGAGGATTCGCCCAGAGGGGACAAAGTTAAAAGCCACCCAAAAAGTGCTCTTTCTATGAGTTGATCAACTTAACCATAACTGCAGGGCCGCTACCGCAGACCTGTAATGAGTATAATTGTATTAGGTGCTGAGAGAAACCTGAAGGTGTCTCCCAAACTAGTCCCCGGGGTTCTGTCGTCCAGGTGGCCAGGACACGGCCATCGCTAATGGATCCAGTTCCTGGGGATGGACCAGTGTGGGAAGATCACCTGGATGGGGGTCCTCAGGGAGTGGAACGGGAATGCCAATGGGTGAGACACGGTATTCCCCTTTTATTTTCCCCTCTTCTTCCTTATCCTACTACATAGAATATTCAACCCCCCACCCCCTTTTCTGATGCAGACGCTTTGGCATATCATGAAGGACAACAGAGTAACACCAGAGCCATGTACCTAACATGTCCCAAAACCAAGGTCAAGCAAAGTCAGGTAATTGACCTGAATCATTCACACCTGACGGCCCTTACCCTTCCACACAGGGATAAAAGGTGGAGCATGAGAGCACAGTACGTGCAAGGCAGACCGCATGATGGGAGAGCTAATTCAGCACAGCAGTTCAAGAGGAGGAGAAAGACAGCACAAATCTAGAGGTTACGAAGGGGAGAAGTGATCTTGCCCTTATCAACAAAGGCCCGTGAAACCTCCCGAGAAGGAATCATAGGACCGCAAACAATAGCCAGCGTGTGTTGCAGCAGAAGTCAATGATACCCGGGCGCCTCCTCCGCTGACAGCCAAGTTGGAGAGAGATGCGTGAACCAATGGTACTGGCCTTGACTAAACAGACAAGAAAGTCGAACAGTTTATGACAGCCGGTGAGTCGAGGCGAGAACCGATAAAGAAATCAGACTGTGTTCAACAAAAGTAACAAGCGGCTGATTAACGAAAGCACAAAGAACTATTGATACGCAAGGGGAAAACCAGCATAGCATGGTCAAGCACCACGTGGGTGTTCACTCGAGAAGCTCTAGGCGATTACCCTGCTGTTGAACTACAGTAACCAGAATGCCTTGAGAGAAAGGCGAGAAGGGGGTCAGAGGGGTCATACAGGTGTCTCGTAACATCCTCTGTACTGTCGAAAGTCTTTGACCAACAGATGATTGTGAAACTAAAGAAAGCAGATCCCACATTGTAAAAGTTGTCAGGAGTGTATCTGATCGAGGAATGCCCAGAAGAGGGGGCAAAGTCTGAAGTCCTGAAAAACAGTGTGTTGACAAGTGTGAACCCGGCAGAGGGATGTCCACAGTGAACTGTTTAAAAGACATTCAGATTTATGAGTGAACCTGGCAGAGGGAAGCTAACAATCGAGAAGCGTCTGAGCCGGCACAAGGGGGATCCAAGGATGAAAAGGCATCACCCGACATGCAAGTTAAAAGGAACTTTTGCTTGTTATTTTGTTAAACACATCAGGTGTCCGAGACGAGAGACTTTTGTTTATTGAAAAGAGACTTAACCACTGAAGATCCTGATAAGTTGAAAGCGGAACTGTTAGCTCATGCTGTGAAAGCTCAAGCGTTTATTATGCTCCAAAGTCTCACCTTGTCCCATGCTGAACGTGGAGAAGGGAGCCCTCTGCTCGGTGGTCTCAGCACTGCTTGAAGACTGCACAGTGTGTCTCCTCGAGGTCACACCACCACCTGAATCTTCCAGTTCTTCACATGAGTCGCTCACTGCCGGCACATGGACTGCTTCTCCTGCACCTTGTCCTCTCGATAAGAGGACCAGCCTGCTTCCACAGGTTTCTCCCTCCCGGGTTTGACCTTCCCAGGCTACGCCTGGTTGGTGTTGGTTTCCCTCTTCTGCAAGTCCTTCTTCAATGTTCATAGTTTTTGTCTGGGTACTCCCCAGCGGAGGATCGTTGTCCTTCCTCAGTCTCCATGAAGTATTCTTCAAGACTTTATGGTTCCAACTCTTTGCAGTAATGTATGTTTCAAATGGAGGAGTGATCGTTATTACTCCTTCATTCTTCTTCTTCGTAGTATGAGTGGATTCCAACCTGTTGGCACTCTTCATGTTTCCTTCCCTCTTCCTCTTCTCAGTAGTTGTGGTCTTTAATCTGGTAATGGAAGAGGTGTTACAATAACAAACAGTGATCTGTTCAGGTTGGAGTTCTTGAGGTAGTGATGACTTAAGGGTCTCATAGGATAGAGGGTTTGGGAGTTCCTTGCAAGGAACAGGAGTCGCAGTGCCCAAGAGTGGAGTCTCTCCCTGCAAGGTCTCGCTTACTGACACCCCTACGGGAAATGTTGTGCAGCCGGCTCACCTCCCTTGCCTGACAGGGAAGGGTTCCCCTCAGAGGGGAAGTGATGAGATCCAGTGAATCGTAACACTATACAGAAATCAAATTTATAATCAATACAGCTTTTGGAAAGCTTCAAATGGTTCTTTATTTGCAATTTATTAAGTCCAAGGTTTGTTTCAAATAGAACATGAATACGTTCATATACACAGAAGCAAAGGTGATGATTTACTGGACAGCCTACACATTGACCAGTCCAACACCTTGGAAATCCTGTAACTTATTGTCAGGAAGAAGAACCTCCTTCATATGTGCAATAGCTAGTTTGATGAGAAGGAGCATAGCACTAGAAAGATCCTATCACAAGGCAAAACCCAGGAAAGACATGATGTCTTGCCTCTAACAAAAGAGAGGCTACACTGCCACCATAACATTAAAAAAAGAGAATGACTCCAGAATAGCCCTTAAGAAACATTCAGTACATCCTCTGAAGTCTTCAACGTCAACAAGGGATACAATGCAATGTGAACACCACCACTCCTACTGATTCCCAGTACCTAATTGATAATCTGTACTTCTTCATCAAAAAGCACAAATTAATATATTGGGGCCCCCTCCTTCGTCCTCTCCTTTAGTGCTGTTTCACCTTGGAGAAACCTGAAGGTATTCTCCCACCTACGCCCCCAGGATTTTCCATTCAAGTGGCCCGGGAAGTCCCATCGCTTTTGGATCCCGAACCTGGGGGTGGACAAGTGAGGCAGGATCAATTGAGTGGAGGGTCTCTGGGGATTGGGAAGGGAATACATGAGGGTGAGCCATGGCATCCCTTCTTCCCATCTATCACCCCCTCATCCCCCTTAGCCTTTATGGGATACTACTAGTCCTGTCCCATTTCCCCTGCCCATTTCTAACACATACTGAGACAAGGAAGTGGGATACGTGAGCTAGAAAGACTACCTATGGTAAAAGTCCCTATAGTACTGTGAGGAGGAAGATGAACAGAGAGGCTTACTACACTACACTACCTACATGCCCCTTTAATGAGGTCAGGCAGAGTCAGGCACTTGACAGCAATTATGCATACCTGACTCTTATTGAACACTGGCCAAAGTATGAAAGGTGGAGTTTTGCCAGTGATGCAGAGTGAGCCGTGGGTGCTGAGCAAGCCGTGGAAGCTAGAGGCCAGGAAGCTTCAGTAGGAAGACTCTGAGGAGTCCGGAGGAGAGTGGGACACTGATACGCTGGCCTGGTGTGCTCTAAGGGTTCCAGCGTGTTGATGGAGCCATGTCTCCAAGGAGCCGGACTGGGCGTATGGAGTCCTGTGAGTCGTGGCCAGGCAGATGCTCGTTCTTCTGGGAGGAGTCCAGGTCGCAGGTGTGTCTGAGAGGCAGGTGTAAGTCCCTGACCTCAGTATTGAAGCCAGTGAGCAGTCTCTATCACGTTGGATAAACGGGTGAGTTTCTGTATGCTGAGAAACCCAGTACGTCTGTGTTGCTGAAGCAGGAGATTGATAGAAAAGCAATTAAAGTGCGCAATCGGCGCAAGCAAAAGTAAAGTAAAGTAAGACATTGTGCAAGTGGCACACAAAGAAAGGACAGAAAGAAAAGTGTGCGAACTGCAAGATTGGAAGAAAGGCAGACAAAATAAAGCATGCAAGTGGTACGAAGGAAAAAGCAACTGAGAAATCAAAGCATTCAAGCATCACAAATAGAATAGAAAGGGCAGAAATAAAAGTGTGAAAACAGTAAGAGTGTAACAAAGAGCAACAAAAGAAAAAGAAAGTATGTAAGAAGGAAAAGCTTGAAACAATAGAGCGCCAGAAACACAGGAAGAAAGCAGAATACATGTGGGCTAAATGCACAGCATTGTACATAAGACAAAGAGAGGAAGAAAGAAAGAAGAGGAGGGGCTAAGTAACAGAGTGATCATGCATATGGGCAAGCAAAGCTATGCATTCTTGAAAGTCTCTGTTACAAGCCCGTGTTGAAAGAAGGATACAAACAGTGTCACTTGAGAGGTGGTTAAAAAGGTGGAGCTACACTGAAGGTTAAGGATGAGCAAAACCTCCAAAGTGTTGTAAAAGACTGTTTGGGCTTCAGAGAAAGAATTGTGTATTATGAGTGAATTATGGAAAGCTGAACATTTGTATTTCGGTGAACTTTGTGGTGAATCTTTAACCAGAGGGTCCTAAGCTTGGGGAAGTGAGACTTGAGAGGCCCGAGTGAGACTGTGAACTAGACTTTGAAACCATAGGGGCCTAGGCTTGGGGAAGAGAACCCTGAAAGGCCCAAGGGGGATTTTGAGTTGAACTTTTGAAATGAGAAAGCCCTAAGATCGAGGAAGGGACCTCTAAGAGGCCTCAAGGAAATGTGAGCTTCGTAAAGCTTGGGGAAGGGAGTTTGAGCAATGTAGGAACGTTTGTGAACTGATTAGTTTTGAAGCTACAAGAACCTTTCCTGGAGAGATTCCAAGGGTGCTTTTTAGTTGAACTGTCGATAAGGCCACCTGACTCCATCCTTGTTTTATACTTCTTTTTGGAACATTATTTTCTTTTGAAAAACCCTACACAACATTGTTCTAAGAGTGAGGGCAAGCATAGGCTTGACAAAGAGACACATTTGTTTTGGGACTTACAGACCTTGACTATCCGTAACACATCAGTTGAGGGGAAAACAAAATAGGGATAGGACAAGTTAGGCATTACACCAACCCTAAATATTGTAAATAAAGGTTGTCAAACTGTTATCCCATGTGTCTGTGTCTCTCTTGATACCATGCTTGCCTCACAACCCACAGACAACATATACACAGGGATATGGAGGTGTTTGTTGAACAGGTCTTCCCATATCCAGCCATAACCATCAAAGATAACATTACCATCTTGGCCATGTCATTAGTAGCACTGGGCAATAGCTCCTTAAACTCTGTGGTCATCCTCCAAGGACTAAAGGAGCATGTCACTTGCCTTGTTAAAAAAAAAAAACCTTGGATGAGCCAACCACACTTGTTTATTACCACCACATTGTCATTATGACATTTATTTGCAAGATCCAAGCAAAAATGTGCATTACCTACCTACTACCTTTCGATAACTGTCCAGCCATCCTTATACTGCTTGCCCTTTCTATTGCTTTTCAAAGTTTCAATCATGTTACCTTGCTAAAATGCCTTGAAATATGCATTGACATCAAAGTCTCTACCCTCAAGTTGCTATCCTTTCTTTCTCCATGAAAGAGTTATTTTGGGCTACTTTTTCTCACAACTTACAGCAAAATGTTTGAGGCAATTCCTCCATTTTACCTCCAATAATTGGTGGATTTATCATTCAGAATTACTGCTTGTGGTAGATCGACAAAAGATCCCCTCGTAGTCCTATGGACATCAAAATTTGAGATGTATACAGCCATACCACCAATCATAATCCTGGGATAATGCCACAGGACAGAGTTTTGGTCATGTTAAATAGGTTTGGCAGTATATTGGCAGATTTACTGCTGATTTATCCCATACTTATAAAGAGGACTTGTGCGTGGGACATTGTGAAAATACCATGGATATTGCCCAGAGTACTTAACCCATACTGTACAAAATTGCAGGTATTTACAGTACAAAAAAAAGTTCAGAAGAGAAAAAAATTATGGGAATACTAAACTATACTTCAGAATCTCCTGCTGGCAAGACAACCCATTATAGAAGACCAATTGACGCATCTTTGACAGCGGTGCAATAATGTATATTGAAGAACCTCTTGATGTGGTTCATCCATGATTTTAAATTCACACAGTATGCAGGTACTCCCCGAAATCCATCTGAGTTTTGAATCCTTAAAACATGGCGACTATAATTCACCCAGAAGCTTTCTGCTTCCTTATAGGCTGAACAGGTTCAAAACGGACGGGGAATAAAGTGGGTGAAGAATCATTTTCAGCATAGCTGTTTTTTTACTTGTAGTAGTGGGAGAGAGGGCTTGTTTATTCTTTTTTGCAGCTAGCTTAGAAAGTTTGACATTTTGTTTTAGTTACATATTTTACAAAATGTTGTTGTTAAGTTTAGGTGACTTGTTGTTAAGTTTAGGTGACTTTGTTAGCTTGTGTTTGTTTTAGCTTGTTTCCATTTTCATTAGATTTAAAAAGGTTTTTAAATTTGTGAGTGGGCTATTTTAGCTTCATTATAATTTTCGCAATTCTTACATTTTGTTTCCATTTTCTTTTTCTTTATGCTGTGCTTCATTTAACTTGAAAATGGTGACAAAGAACGCACAGACAGTAATTACCATCTTGAACACAAATGCAGACATCGACTCCATTGTGAATGTCATTATGCTCTCCTCGTTTTCAACATTTTATGAGAGAGTGAATCACATTAAGAATTTGGTTGCCAGTGCTGACAGTCGAGGGCTAGTAGATTGTGGTGATTGTGTGGCGGATATCATGGTGGTGGACTGGGACCATCAAAATGGGCAAATAATTAAGGAGGGAGGCAGATGTCCAGATCCTGTGGCGGAACCAAGACCGGTCACACCCCACTCACATGCTTTATCGGATTGCTGTACTAAGTAGGTGGGTCTTGCCAGGCCTCCTCCTGTTCCTGCTAATTCAGATGCTTGATCATTATTGTATCATCAGAGGTACCACCAGCATGGTGCTGAGGTCTTTTTTAATGGTGCAGAGTATATCCTTCAAAAGAAGTCTGACAAAACTCCCCAACCCCTTCTATTATTGTGGGCAAAGGTCAGCCTCACTGCGATAAGGGATATTACCCCCCAGTTTCAGAGCAAAACAGAGAATTCAATACAAAAGTAGCACATGTGGGGAGACAGCCCAAGAGTTGGGCATGAAAAAAGTAATTGAAACTCTATGAGAAATTGCATTGTTCTGAATCTACTATGCTGGGGGTCACTGATAAAGGAGGCATACAATATGAGGTTTCAGACTGACTTGTAGCATGCCCTTAAACAAGTAATGGTGAGCGGCTCTGTGTAATGTGACTCATGAGTGACCATAATTATTCTGAGGATTACCACCCCTCATTATAACATTCACACTGTGAGTACAGGTTTTATGTCATAATGATGAAAATGTCAACTCTTTTATGACTTGCTTTGTTTTCAAATTGCTTGTTTTCTTTTTTATAAACAGGTGGTTCTTCATGCCCATGTCCACTTCTCCACTACCCACCGTTTTGCTGCTTTCCTTCCTTCCGTCTGTCTTTCTTTTTTCCATTTTTATTGTTTGCAGTTTTTTACCTTTCACTTACCTCACTCTTTACAGTAGGTGTCAAGGAATTTGCCCATATAGCGTAATCAAGGGGGGGTATTTTCTCTTAATTTTGACTTAAGACTCTGCTCTATAGCCCCTCAGCCTCACAGATAAAGCAACCATTTCTGGTTATGTCATGTTAGGTGATATTTTTATAGCACCTGCTGCCAATGGTAAGGCCTCGAAGTGCTGTGAGGATGAACGCCCTTCAGATGGCCAAAGTCTGTGTTGAAAGTAATGAAAGGAGTGGCAAAATGTGTGTGTACATTAATAGCCAGAAAAACAGTAGTTAGAGAATGGCTAGGTCTCTAACAGCAGCCCATATTACAACAGCGTGAGGAAAGGGTTGCTTTGACAAAGTTTCAAAGTGTCAATCTATGTGAACAGCTGGACTGCATTTTGTGCGGGACTTAGCTGTATACTATGGGACGCAGTGCATGTTGGTCCTGTGAAGAAGGACTGAAGCATATTAGGTTTAGTCATGCAGTACATATTGTATAGCCATGGGAAGGAGTGCTATGATAATTCCTTCTGCATAATTTCCTTCTGCTTGAGTTTTTCTGGCAGTGTCTGGTGTTTAACGAGAGATGAGCCACCTGAAGATGATCAACAGGGATCGAAAAATGTACATGTTGTGGCTGACATTCTTGAACTAACAGTATTGAAAGTGTATACATTTATGTGAATACGCAAATTAAATAATACAAAAATGCATTAAAAAGTAGTTTAGAAAACACAGTAAAGCATAGTAGAGGTATTAAACAGAATATCAAATAGTCTCATCGTTCAGTGGTATTCTGCTGTTTTTTAATACAGAAACAAGCAAAGGACTAGACCGCAAATACAGTGTACTCTAGGAGCAGTCCAGATCACACAATTGATTAGAAATCAGAGTAGAAACACAGATAGATTCCCCCCAAAAGGCCCCAAACAGGCCCTAAACTTCTTTCCACGTGGTTGTCCTGCAGGATGACTATATATTACAAGCAGGAAAGCAAGGTAGAGCGAAGAGAGAAAGCTGAAAAAAGAAAAGGGCAGGGACACCTGCCTGTCTCAGCCAATTGCTATGGAGAAAGGAAAAAGGCAAAATATAAACAAAGGACTAGACCACAAAGACGGTGCACTATAGGAACAGTGCAGATCAAAAAAAGAATAGGAAATCACAGAATAATCCCTTCAAAAAGACACCAAAAGGCCCTTCAAATCTTAACAAATGGTTGTTGTGCAGGATGGCTACAGATTACAAGCAGGAAAGCAGGGGAGAGCAGTAAGAGAGAGCTGCAATAAAATAGGACACGGACACCTGATTTCATCAGCCAAAAGCTATGGGGATCGGAGGGGAAAGGAAAGGGGCCAAACACAAACAAAGGACTAGACTGCAATGAAAGTGCACTCTAGGAACAGTCTAGTTAAAAAAGAAGCAAAACACAGATATATCCCTCCAATAAGGCACCAAACATGGCCTAAACCTCTTACCAAGTGTTTTTTGTGCAGGATGGCAAAAGGTTGTTGGTGGTCAGTGCATCATCACAGACCAGGACCTGCACAGAGTAGAGCAGCAGAAATGAAAAAGAAAAAAAAACAAAACAACAAAGAACAAGGATACAAATATTCTCTCTCTACATTCCCTGGACTTTGGAAACTCTTGCCCTTTGGATTTAGAATCACGTGCACCCAAATGTAATTCCCCTTCATTGAATAGGCCCTGTTTCCACACGCTGTATGATGCTACCCCCAAATCCACTCAAGCCAGCATCCCTGCTGACTGTCACCATCTACATATCACTCCTCTGTTCCGCTGCCAGCTCTCCATTCAACACCACACCTATTTGTGATCCACCCTCACCTAAAACGGTGAACAATTCCCTGCTGTAAGAATTTATCTGATTGAATATAATGCTCTTCATTAAAAAAATTGAATTTACAATAGCTTTTCACTGGCATATCATGCAGTTAATTGTCAGCATAGCAAGACCAAAAGTTTAATTAAAATAAATTAAATTATCTAATGCAAAGGAGTGTATGCATTATTGAAGCCCTGTGGCATTAGTAATATAGTAAACAATGCTCTTGCATTTTCATTTTCTGCAAAGAAATGATGGACTTGGTATACATTGAAAATCACATGAAATGCGTGGTACATTTATGAACCAGAACCATTTAATATGTAAGTGTTATTATATTTCAGAACATGGTGAATAGCACATCATTGTTACTTGAGACATGATATATCTCATGCGGCTGTTAAGTACTGTGAACCCAATGCCGTGAAACTCATTTCACTAAACTGAATGCTCAAGCAGAACTCAGCCCAGAGATTAACAAGATTAATAGACACACATATGTTTACCCCGAACAAAGGGCAGTATTTACAATCCAAATAAATTGGGCAAAATTCATTCAAAATGGGCCTATTATTTTAAGCTGATCAGAAATTCAACAAGTGCAGTGTCTGGTTTATCAGTAAGTGCATTCTTAACAACATATGTCTTGAACACGCCCTGACGTTCGACCTTGAAAAACTGTTACATTAAAACAGTTCAGTAAAATATCCCTTGTTTCACCGGATATCTGTCTCAGCAGATAGATTCAGATGATAAAAATGGGCAATGATCCATACACATGGAATACTAGCAGGATTGTGCAGTAAACATTTTCTCTGAGCAGGGGTTTTGCTGGGTCTGGAAAAGACCCGGGGCTACGCTAATGTTGGAACTGTCGGGACTCAGGGCTAGCTAGCCTTTTGGTTGTAGCTCCTGAGATTGTATCCGGGGCTACAACCAAAAGACCAGGGGCTATAGCCCCCTAAGCCCCCCCTAGCAACGCCGCTGTCTCTGAGTAATGTATTTTAAGGTGACAAATAAAAAAAATAAAAAACATTTGACTCTAGTTTTTGAACCCTTTGTCCATTTTGAAATCCAAAGATAGATTTGAATTCTGTGGCACAGAGATAATCACAAGCATATTAAAGAATATATTAAAATATATGAATTACTAATACATGTGCATGTTTTATTGATATCTAGTCACAAACACATAACGATTCTCTGAATTCAGAATCTTCTTGTGAATCTGAATATAATCCTGATTAATGTCATAGGTCCAGACCAGCAATTATAACGCAAATACATATTTCAGTCCAATTTCCATTCCACATTCCTAAGGGGATGGCTACCTCATAGCTATTAAGACAAAGAGAATTCATTGGGCCAATCAAAGCAAAGAGGAGTTTCCTTGTATGTGTGAGGAAGTGAAGGGAAACTAGCATAGGCTCTGTCCAGTCCAAAAATACTGCATCAAATAATGATGGATGGGTGGAGTTTTTTTGCAATTTAAACTCAAACACATAGAAAGACAGGATAGTTGTTTGAAAAGCAGCAACAGAAAAGGGCATGCTAATCAGTGTCTAAACTAGACATAGCTGTTGGAAATTCTCATTGAGAGGCCTTTTTCAGAGGGAATAAAAGGAACTGTAACCCAGGATACCCGGTACACACTCTTATATCTATGTCCAAGGTAGTAACCAATAGTCATCTACAGTTAGTGTCTAACATTCTGGAGTTCAACTACTCCTAGAATAAGAAAGTGATATGCTAAGCCAACATTGTTCTCTAATGCCAACACTTGCAGATTGTTTCAGGGACATGTAAGCGAATAGTTTTACTTCAAAGTTTATTCTAAAATGGTTTGTATTTTTGAACCCCATAGCCAATGTCAATGTGTATGTTTATACAGTAGGGGATGTTATTCTTTTGTCTAGAAAAGTCATTCATGTTTGTGTATACAAAAATGGATGTTTGTGTGAGTTGTAAATATAAATGTAAGAGAGACAACAGCAGACCGTTTGTGTTTTTTCTCTAGATATGCTGCCAATATTCAATTGGAATATTGTTGGTGACTTACCCAGCATTGAAAATTAGGCGACCACCTTTAATATCTTGATTCATTATTTTACATAAAACAGAATATTCAGATTAGAAACAGCCTGTTCGGGGGCGTGGCCTGGTGCTGACGAGGATGGCTGCCTAGCGCTGCATCTCCCACCCGTGTTTCAATAAATTCCTCATATCGCAATGCTATATACGCTTTTCCTCTATTTGAAGCCCTGAACTTGCCTGGTGTTGCTGGCGGTGAAGTGCAGTCCTGCTTTTCTGCCCTCCTGACTGTGTCTCTTTGATGATTTAGGGCCTCCGGTCTCCGTACCGACAACAGCTGCTCTGGAAGGCCATCAGTGCTGAGGAGAAGCTCGGCACACTTCCTGACACAACTTTGGTCGTCGCACACGGTAAAGGTCTGCTGTTGTTCCTACAATGCCACCTAATGGACAAAAGAGTATACATGGACATGAATGCTTATTCTTTCTAAAGGTAACTTTATTCTTCATAACAGTTTTTTTTGCGCAGTGGAAGTGGTTTTGATAATTTATATATACTTGAGACATTTTCAGATTTGCCTATGTATGGATATACATTCTCCTTGCTGAAGGCATTTTCTCTCCCAAGCAAAGCACTCTGCTGTCGTACTTTCATTTATATTCACTGTTATTTACTCTTATCATTACTATGGCCTCAGCGTGAAGTGGTGCTAAGACTTTATCAGGCTATAAGGAATCTCAAGCCGCTGCCCTCCCAGCCACTGATAAAAGGTCAAAAAGTGAATTACCCCCCCCCCCCTTTTCATCTACAGAGGCGAATATGGATATTCTATTACAAGAAATAAGGTTGCTTAAACCCTTTATAGAGGCTACAAATAATAAGCTGCAGCAATTGCACGACACATTTGAAAACAGAATGAGGAACAGTTCTTCTCTGGGAAAAATCGGTCAAAGACATACAGAAGCACAATGAGCAATTAGAAAACAGAGGGAGGCGTAACAACCTTCGTATTTTGGGTTTACCTGAATGATGTGAGGGAAGCAGCACCATTTTGTTTTTGCAAAAAACATTTCTAGCCGTGCTTCACACTCCACCAAATATCATCTTCAACATTCAAAGGGTGCATTGTATTGGACATGTGAGATCTTCTCAATCAGCTCAGCCCATGCCACGTACTCTAATCTTTTTACTGTTGGAATATACTCAGTTACAGCGTATTATAACCAAAGAAAAAGAAAAGAGCTCCCTCATTTGGCATGGCAACAGAATCTTTATCTCGCCAGATGTAGCGAAGCAGACTGCCCAGTGAAGAAATGAATTCTTCATTTATCGCCCAGCGTTAAAACAACACAACGTGAGATATGGCCTTTACCATTCATGTTCATTTAAGGTCACCATCAATGGAAGAACTTCAGTTTTCACTGATCCGGCTGATGTAAAGGCTTTTATTAGATCCCTAAAAAATAACAAGATTGACACATCATTGCCTCTTTGTCTTGCTGCCTCTGGCGCATGAGTTTTCTAAGGTGTTTCACTCCACCTCATATTTTGTTATTTATCTACATTGCGGTTACATCAACAACTCTCTAGTTCACGGGTGGGGACGATTTCTGCGTAGTTGTCTTCCTATTGGGTCTGTTTTTTGTCCTTCTTGGTGTCACACAGACCTCTGCTATTTTCTCTTCTTCCCTCTTTTGTAAACTTGACATGCTTATTTCTTCCTTCGTTCTCTCTCCTCACTCAGCCGCCTTATATTCTGTATCCTCCTAACTCTATTATATCAATATCATGTTTTGACATCTCCTCACCCTTCCTTTTGAGTCTACCCCATTTGTTCTACCCTCCCCGTCATGGTGCACTTTTTTTATAATTGCAAGGGTACAGATCTCTGAATTGGCTCTTTTTCATCATTTGTTGCTTAATTTTCTTCTTTCTATGATGTTTATATGTCTCATTAATTGCTCTTGAGTCATTATGATGGGATTTTGGTGTGTGTCAAGGAATGTTAAAGGTATAAATAACCCAATCAAATGATATAAAATTATTGTGCACCTTAAGAAATGTAATCCTTCTGTAGCCTACATTCAAGAGACGCATTTGTCCTTCACGGAATCTATGAAACTAAACTAATTACGGGTTCAGGAAGTTATATCTAGTCCTGCCCTTGGGGAAAAAATGGGGTTGCTATATTAATAAACAGAAATCTTCCCTATTAATTACTAGATCAGGGCATGGATAATGAAGGAAGATGGGTTTGGGTAAAGTTGCAAATTGGACCTGATGTAATATCCATCATGAACATTTATGGACCAAAGGCCCCTGATCCAGGTTTTTGGGCTACCTTACAAAAAAACATATTACAGTTTAATCTTACCAACATTATTTTTTGTGGTGATTTTAATAATGTTCTTGATCCGTTCCTCGACAGGAAGTCTAGATGCATCTTTAAATGCTCTAAATCCCATGACTCATTCATCCATTGTGTAGCTGAAATAGGCCTGGTAGATACCTGAAGGCTCTCTCACCCTAGTGATGCTGAATATACCTTTCATTCCCTCCCACATGACACTGTCTCATGTTTTAATTATATTTCTGCTGCTTTCTTGTCGGGTACAATCATCGACTCCCAAATTGCCAATATTATTATCTCGGACCACTCCCCCGTTATAACCAGATTTAATTTCCTTGAGATTCAAAAAGCACCCCACCAGATGGTGATTCAACATTACCACTCTGGGGGGCAGGGGGTCGCCAGCCAATCAGGTGGCTAGGGACACTGGCTGACACTATCAGTGAAAGCCTGCATTCCAAGTCGACTGATCGCTGGCTGCCCCACCCACCATTTTGTTCCCTTTCGCTCCCCCCATCCCATTTATCTGATTGAAGCAGTGGGGATCTGCCGCCACAGTTCCTTTCCCTGTGTGGCCCCCATGGAAATTGAAAAGGGACTCTGTATTGAGCTGTGCCTTCCAATTCCCTGGTGGCCATGTTGGTATAGTATTCTTTTCCGTTCACAGAGAGAAAACACTTTTTTTAAAAACCATTAAGCACCCATGTAGTGCACTACATGGATGCTAATGGCGATATGCCCCTCAGTGGCTGGGCCCATCCTGTGGCTTTGATTGGGCCCTTAACTTGGACAGCAGGCCGTTACCCACAGGGTGGGCCCGCCACCACGGGGCATATCGCCTCAGTATATTATTACAAGACAAACACTTTACGCAGACATTTACTAGTTTTATGCAACAGTTTTTACGGGATAATATGGATGATGATATGTCAACACCGATTTACTGGTATGCATTTAAGGCAGCCTTTAGAGGACAGGTCATAGCTTACGTAAGTAAAAAGAAAAGTGAATACAAAAAAGAACATTATTTAAATCACTTCATAAAGCCGAGAAACAATACTATCTACCCCCCTCGCAAAACAAGACATAATGAGCGGAAGTCCTTGCAATTTCAAATTAAAAGAAACTAACTGAACTGGCGTCTGGTACTATATTGAAATATACATCTAAGATGTATCAAACCTCCAATAAAGCGTGCAAGGCTCTTGCTTTGTATCTGAAAGCCTGGAAAGAGAAAACTGTTATCTCACATATTAAAAACGTTAAAAACGTGCATGATGTTACTGTCACCAAATCTAGTGATATCCTACAGGTATTCAAAACATTCTACTCTAATATACACTCCCCGGAAACTAATACTGCATCAAAAGATTTGTATTCCTTTTTCCTAACATTAAAAGGGATTCATATTCCGAAAGTCAATCTTAAAGGCTTAGATGCTCCTATCAAGATCCATGAGATAACACACGTGATTTCTCACTTACGAACAGGCAAGGTGCCCGGCCCGGATGGCTTATCCATCAAATTATTTAACCACTTCTCTAATTCTATTTCCCCTAAACTAGAGGCATTGTTTTCTTGATTCAGTAACAGGCATTTCTCGTCTGGATCATTCAGTGAAGCATTATTGATTCTGTTCCCCAAAGCACAAAAAGATTTGGACCTCCCAGAGAATTATAGACCTACTTCATTAATTAATGTATAATGCAATGTATAATGCAAGATCTTAACAGAATTGAAACATTTCTACCAAAACTAATACCGGAACTAATAACATCTGACCAAGTAGGATATGTGAAAGGGAGGAATTTTTCATCCAATGCACGATTAATTTTTGATATCATACATCTTGTTGCCAAAAATAAAACAAACAGACACAGATATGCATCAATTGCCCTAGATGCTGAAAAGGCCTTTTATAGTGTCAGCCGGGACTATATCCTTAGAACCTTACATTGGTGTGGGTGTGGTGATGGTTTTGTGTCCCTGTTAAACTGTTATATTCTGATCCTGAACCCTCTATCTATATCAATAGGCAATCATCAGCATTTTTCACTCTTAGGATGGGTACTAGACGGGGTAGTCTGTTATCCCCATTTTTATACAACCTATCTCTCGAACCACTACTTGAATGTATTAGAAATGACATAGAATGTGGTAAATTCGAATCCAAGATAGCTGCATATGCAGACTATATTCTCAGGCCCTCTTCCTGCTCCTACATGCAAGGCAAAAAACCTTGGGGTCATCTTCGACTCCACACTCTCCTTCTCTCCTCACATATCCGACGTATCTAAGAAGTCACACTACCAGCTACACCTCCTCAGAGGTATCCTTCCTTTCCTCTCCTTCCCCCAGAAGCTCACTGTCTCTAGAGCCCTGGTTCTCTCTAAGCTGGACTACTGTAACAGCCTCTATCTTAATCTGCCCGCCTCTACTCTCCGCCCTTTGCAACTCATCCAGAACAGGACTGCAAGACTTGTCCTTGGCCTCAAGCTCAGGGACCGTATCTCTCCAGGACTGAAATCACTACACTGGCTCCCAGTGACTGCGAGGATCAAGTTCAAAACCCTCTGCATTGTCCACAAGGCCGTCTGGGGCCTTGGGCCAAAATACCTTCAACTCTCTCTTCCTAAATATCTTCCTTCTCGAGCTCTTCGCTCATCCGCCTCCAACTCCCTCAGGGTCAGCCGCTTCTCCAAACAACGAGTTGGGGGCAGATCTGTTTCCACTGCAGGGGCCTCCCTCTGGAACAGCCTTCCTACCTCCCTGAAACTTGAGGAGAACCACCTCCGGTTCTGGAAGCACCTCAAAACCTTCCTCTTTGCCTCCGCTTTCTCTCCCCCTCTCCCCTGCTAATATTACTGAAACTGCACTGAATCTGCAACTGGGCCATTCACCGTTCTCGGCCCAGCCACTCTCCCCTGCACTGCCTCCACAGCAACCCCTGCACTACGGGACTGTGTCTGTATCCATACAGCCCCCCTTCCCAGCACTTGTCTGCACTTACCTCGCACTTGCCACCAGCTGGCCCTTGTTATTTATCCTGTATGCTGTATGCTAATAACCCTGTACTGCACTTTCCCCTCTCCCTTTCCCCCATGCACTTTTCCCTTCCCCTCTACCCTTGCACTTGCGCGATCTGAATGACACCTGGCCTAGTAAGATCGTTGTCTGTCTCCCCTTGTTCCCCCCTGCCTCGTCGCGCCTTGAAACACTTGTGTATAGGCGCGTTACAAAAGCCTTATCATATCATATCATATCATCATATCATCATATCATATCATATCATATCATATCATTCTCCTAAAAAAAAAAAATAATCATCACACCCCAAATTTACTGCTGTTATTAGACTCCTTTTCCTTGGTTTTGGGGTATAAACTTAACAAAGATAAATCTGACATTCTCCCCTTAAACTCCTTCTGTCTAAAACATGAAATTGACTCTTATGGTTTTAAATGGTGTGATAGATCATTTAAATATCTGGGACTTCTTTTTTCCTCCTCAGTAAGTGGCTCTGTTAAACTAAACACAAATGTCCTCCTACATAGACTTAGTCAATCAACATCACTTTGGTCACCTTTGTACATGTCTTGGTGGGGGTGGCTTGAAACCATCAAAATGATACTCTCGCCTATCATTTTTTACTATTTACAAATGCTACCAGTCCCCCTTCCGTCTACCTTTTTTAAATCTATCAACTCAATCTTGGTAGGTTTCTTTGGGGAAAAGTAAAAAGTAAAAGAATTGCTATAATTAAACTTCAAGCTCCTTATGAAGAAGGTGGAGTCAGATTCCCAGATTTTAGGCACTATCATGAGGCATTCTTACTCAAACAAACACACTCTTGGTTCACCTTGGGTGCTAATGTGGATTTCCCTGCTTTGTACTCTTTGGAAAAGGAACTAGTTTCAACTATTAGGGCCTCATTAGATGGACGGCGGTGGACCAAGGTGCTATTAGCTATTAGCACCTTGGTCCATGCTGGTAAAATACCAGCACCGCCTTGGTGGAAAAGGGAATTACTGCCCTATTCCAAGGTTGGTGGGGCGGTAATTCCCCCTTCCCCCATTGCCCTTCCCCATTCCCATTTTTGCCCCATAGGGCATAATGGGAATGTGGAAGGTGCTAATTACGGCACTGAAAATTGCGGTACCGTAATTAGCTCCCTGGTCACTTTTTGGGTTGGTTTTTAACGCCTCCAAAAAGCAGGCATTAAATTCTCCAACCCGCAAAGGGACCTCGTAGTAAGGCGGTAAGGGTTTACCGGTACCGGTAAAATACCGGTACCGGTAAACCCTTGCCGCCTACCGTGTAATGAGGCCCTTAATACTTTGGTTTCTATATTTGGTTCTACATGCTCTAAACTCACCAGTCCTAATGAAGCATCTACATGTGCTCTAAGAAAGTTTGTGTTCCCCAAGGTTAAGGCCCCCTCACCATTCCTATGGCATATTCAGGACATTACTTATAAAGGTAAACCGCTCTATCAGAAGCTCTGGCTAAATAAAGGAATCAGACTTATTTATCAAAATTATCAGTGCACCAGTTGGAAATCCTTTCACGATCTTAGAAATGATTTCCATATACCTCCATCGGAATATAATTTCTATAATAAATTGGTTAATGCATGCCTTGATACATTTAATCACATTACCAATAACGTACTAACCTCTGATCTTGTTGGAATATTGACTCTGGCTGGAGCTTCTGATATTAAAGCCATGCATGTTTATAAGATGTTGGGTGTTGTTAAACCATCTAATCTCTGATGACCTATTAAATCCCAATGGGAGAATGGCTGTGGTACTAAGTTTGATAACATTACCTGGCACAAATTATGGTCTAGAATCAAATGTATATCTGGTGAAGCAAACATCACTCCAAAACATGCACTGAGCCTTTATAACTCCAATCAAGACTCCATATGGCTACAATGGATGTTGTTGGTGGTGTGGAAATAATTGTGGGTACTATGTTCATTATGTTTTATGAATGTCCTTATGTACACACATTTCGGCAGAATGTTTGGCCTCATTAGAAAAGATCTTTAAAATGCATCTCCCGTTATCACTTACAAACATTGTATTGGGAGGTGTTGCCTGTGGTAAGGCTATTAATGACTCCTCTCTTTTGTTCTGCTTTTTCATAGCTATTGCAATTAAACTAATTACAACCAATTGCATATCATTGCCAAGTTTGTCTGTTAAAGGTTGGTGGAACAATATTTGTTATATTCACAGACTGGAACATTGTATAGCCACCCGTCTCAACTTCTAAATATATGATGCTAAATGGATTTACCTACTAATTATCCTTTCACAATATGAATGCTCATGCCTCTTAAAATGTTTATTAGCTTGTTATACACAATGGATGATCTCGTGTTCTCTTGTGTAGCCTGCACCAGCCTTACAGTGTTAAATGCATTGTACCAGGCCCTCTCATTCCTTCTCTTCTTCCGTGTGTGTTGTGTTTGGTCTCGTTGTTTTTGTTTATCTCCATGTTTGTCTGTCCATCCCACAGTTTAATAGATCATAAAAGATTGCAGGCTTAACCCTATATTAATGCATTGGTTAATTGATTTCCTTCTTAATGAACAATTGTGATACAACCTGTTATCTCATGTTTCCTGCTGTTTAGGCCTATAGATTGGCTGCATTATGTATGTTTATTCTATATGGCATTCGAAATCTAGCTTGTCACATTATGATCTAATGTTATGTATTCTCTGTTCATATCTTAAAAACGTAATCAAACTCTACTAAAAGTAAAAGCCTGCTCCATGTTACAGGTGGCCTGAAGAGATAATCAAGCAGAACTAAAACAATAAGGGCCTGATTCATGGACTTTTTAGAGCGGTGCAAGCACTAAAAAAAATAATTTCATGAATCAGGCCCTGAGTGTCAACATTGCATGTAGGGTAATGATAAACTTTAATTCCAATCGTCTGTTGGAGTTAGGAAATATCAGAAGGCATTGAGGCAAGAGATATCCGATCAGAAAATGCAGTGGAGTTGCTACTTGGGAAAAATAAAACTAAAGGATAAGCAATTTCTGCTAAACCACACAGAAATCAACCTGTTAGCGCAAATAACCCATGCCAAAACATATATTCTGTGAACTTCTCTAAAAAGACAGACTATCTATTTCTGTTATTAATTTACTGAAGTGCAATCGGAGCCAGAGGTGTGAGGAATGCAATTGGAAGGAATGTGCTGTAACGTTTTGCCAAATACAGTGAAAACATGATTTATTTAAAATGCTTCAGTATTTACATTATGATCATATCATTTAATTTGCTTCCAATCTACTCTCTCTCCACCCCTGTCCCCCTCTCTCCCTATCCTTCACCCTGTCAAAGCCGCAGACCTGCCATTAGCATTCCTCTCAGATTAATGCCATGCAGATTAATTCTGGGGTGTGCTGCATGGTACAAAAAAGAGAAAATGATTAGAATTTTATTCTGCATGTACTAGAGCAAATATAGGTAAACCAATTACCAGATTCCGATCCACTGCTGTTATCACTAAATGGAGGAGTGATTGCTGATTGCTAGTTTTGGATTTATTTTTATCTGATGAGTCATGCTTAATTATAGTGTAATTAGATAAGAAACATTCAGACTGAGTGAAAAATGCACCATGTAATAGGATATAATTTGGGGACTCATGATATGTCCTAATGATGTAAATAGTTTTATAAAAGTTAATGATTATATGGTAATTGTTTGGAATATATTAGTGCAAAGCTATACAATGTATAAAAATGGTACGTTTGATTATGTAAATTACTTGCATTGCAAAAAGTTGAAAAAGCGCTTGTGCAGAATCATAGAATTCCAATCTATTTATCCACGTGAATTACCCAAGTACTGCAGTAAGACGCTATTTTTATCATTATGAACTTGCAATGAGTTGCCATATTTTTTCACCAAAAGGGGACAGTGCTGGATTTCATTGGCTCTTGTATGGAAAGGTAATGATTGATTTGCGTCTGTAACCTATTCTGCACAGTGCTGCATTTCAAATCCATATTATGTCAAAATCCCTCCAAATGTATAGACCAATACAGGCCCCTTATTATGGTTTTCAAGGGGTCTCGATGCAAGAGATTTGGGTAATACAGGTATATTTGTACATGAGCAAACATTGCTGGCACAGGTGCTGTTGCATTATAGTTAGAGCAGTTATATTAGCACTATATTTGCTGTAGGGATCATGAACCACATTAGTCTATCCATAGGGCTCGATTCAAGGAATTATCGCGCCTAACTGCGTGTCAAATTCCGTTTGTCGATTCATGGTATCGTTTTCGTACTTTGCATGGACTACATGCAGGCTCGGCACATTTCTGCGAGTAGCCGAGTGCCTTCCGCAAGACGCCACGCAGAGCCTGAGCGTGGCTTGCACAGAGGGCAGGGAAGGGGGTGGAACTCATATCCCTCCGCAAATACCTCCCCTCTCAAGCTCTTTGCTCCTCTGCCTCTAACTCCATCAGGGTCAGTCGTTTTTCAAAGAAACGAGCTGGGGGTAGATCTCTGTCTTCGGCTGGGGCTTCCCTCTTCCGTCTGGAACAGCCTCCCTGCCACTCTAAAACCTGCGGAGAACCATCTCTGGTTCCGGAAGCACCCCAAGACCTTCCTCTTTGCATCTGCCTTTGCTCCCCCTGTCCCCTGCTGATCTGCTCTCTTGGCTCTGTGCACCTGACGACCCTCTGTCCCCTGGGCCCAGGTACCTGCTCTCCCTGCCACCCACCCTTCTGCACTGCCTCCCGGCCACCCCTTGCACTGGGGACTGTATCTGTACCCATACAGTCCCCCACCACCCATTATCTTCGCTTTATGCACTTATCAGACTTCCCAGTTCTGCGGCCGTAAACACAGCACTTGCCACTTGCTGGCTGCACTACCCCTGTTTATTGCTCCATTATCTATATATTTGTATTTATTATTATTTATCTGTTCTCCTCTGCTCCGCACTTTCCACTCGCCCCCTTCCATGCACTTTTCCCCTTTCCCTTTCCCATGCACTTGCACATTCTCAATGTCACCGGGCCTAGTAAGATCATTGTTTTGTTCTCCCCTGTTCCCCTCCCTTGCCTTGTCACGCTCTGAAACAATTGGGTATGTGCGCGATACAAATTAAGGGGTTGATTCATGGAATTAATGTGCGCCGAAAATTCCAGCGCAGAGGTGCCAAAACGTGCGAATCGCAGGAAAAGTGCGAAAATCGCAGTGCAAGTGCGAAAATCGCAGGAAAACCAGCGCACAGCGATTCATGGAAGTCCGTGCACGAGAAAAACATTGGATGTGCGCTAAAAATGTGCGCCGGGCACGCCGGCGCACAGGTCATCCAACAGCGTGCGCCACGGCCACTGCGAAATCGCACATAGCGCGGCGCACATCACAAATGTAGGCGGAACACGGGGCGTAACACTCGGAATGGGGAACAACGCGTGAAAATATTGGCGCCACGGGGGAAGTACAGGAGGCAAGTGCGCGGAACACCCACACGCTCGCCTACAACCCGTATTCATGGAATCGAATAGGGCAAACCAGCGCACGGTCAAAGACGCGCACAGGTATGCCACAAGAAAGCAGGCGGTAGCGCCCCTGCGACTGAAAAAAATGTGCGCCAAAATGTGCGCTAACAAAAAGCACCCATATAAAGCCATGATGAATGGCCCATACAGTGGCCCTCTAGGACAAATGAGGTGCAAAGGGGCCCCGACAAACACGGACACACGCGCTGTGTGAAAAATAGCGTGTGCGCGTGTTCCTGGGTGCGCGGGAAGTTCCACACGCGATTAGCCTGGGTACGTGTACTTCGGGGTACGCGGGAAGTTCCACACGCGATTGGCCTGGGTACTTGTACTACGGGGTGCGCGGGAAGTTCCACACGCGATTGGCGTGGCTAGGTGGGGGTGCGCGGGAAGTTCCACACGCGATTGGCCTGGGTACGTGTATTCCGATGTGCGCGGAAGATTCACACTTGATTTCTGCAGGGTACGTGTATTTCGGTGGTGCCGGGGAATGCTACGCGTGATTTGGCCATGTGGGTCCCCCCAGGTGTTCCCTCTACACCCTCCACGGCCCCTGCAGGCAGCCCACACCACAGGGTACTACCCTGCACCCCTGCTCATGTCCCACAGGCAACCCATCCACCATGGCCATGCCCACCAGCCAACCCACATGTCACCTTGCACTAGTGATCACCAACACATGTCTCCCACCACCCCCACCCCCCAGCCACCAGGGGCAGCCTCCACCAAGCCCCCACTCATGTCCCCCTGCACCCCCACCCCCCAGCAGTGGGGGGGCAGTCTCCACCAGACCCCCACTCATGTCTCCCACCACCCCCACCCCCCAGCCACCAGGGGCAGCCTCCACCAGGCCCCCACTCATGTCCAACTCATGTCTCCCACCACCCTCACCCCCCAGCCACCGGGGGCAGCCTCCACCAAGCCCCTACTCATGTCTCCCACCACCCCCACCCCCCAGCAGTGCAGGGGCAGCCTCCACCAGGCCCCCACTCATGTCTCCCACCGCCCCCACCCCCCAGCCACCAGAGGCAGCCTCCACCAGGCCCCCACTCATGTCTCCCACCCCCCCCCACCCCCCAGCATTGCAGGGGCAGCCTCCACCAGGCCCCCACTCATGTCTCCCACCACCCCCATCCCACAGCCACCAGGGGCAGCCTCCACCAGGCCCCCACTCATGTCTCCCACCACCCCCACCCCCCAGCCACCAGGGGCAACCTCCACCAGGCCCCCACTTATGTCCAACTCATGTCTCCCACCACCCTCACCCCCCAGCCACCAGGGGCAGTCTCCACCAAGCCCCCACTCATGTCTCCCACCACCCCCACCCCCCAGCAGTGCAGTGGCAGCCTCCACCAGGCCCCCACTCATGTCTCCCACCACCCCCACCCCCAGCCACCAGGGGCAGCCTCCACCAGGCCCCCACCCATGTCTCCCACCCCCCACCCCCCAGCAATGCAGGGGCAGCCTCCACCAGGCTCCCACTCATGTCTCCCACCACCCCCACCCCCCAGCCAACAGGGGCAGCCTCCACCAGGCCCCCACCCATGTCTCCCACCACCCCCACCCCCCAGCAGTGCAGGGGCAGCCTCCACCAGGCCCCCACTCATGTCTCCCACCACCCCCACCCCCCAGCCACCAGGGGCAGCCTCCACCAGGCCCCCACTCATGTCTCCCACCACCCCCACCCCCCAGCCACCAGGGGCAGCCTCCACCAGGCCCCCACTCATGTCCAACTCATGTCTCCCACCACCCTCACCCCCCAGCCACCAGGGGCAGCCTCCACCAAGCCCCCACTCATGTCTCCCACCACCCCCACCCCCCAGCAGTGCAGGGGCAGCCTCCACCAGGCCCCCACTCATGTCTCCCACCACCCCCACCCCCCAGCCACCAGGGGCAGCCTCCACCAGGCCCCCACCCATGTCACCCACCACCCCCACCCCCCAGCAGTCAGGGGCAGCCTCCACCAGGCCCCCACCCATGTCTACCACCACCCCCACCCCCCAGCCACCAGGGGCAGCCTCCACCAGGCCCCCACTCATGTCTCCCACAACCCCCACCCCCAGCAGTGCAGGGGCAGCCTCCACCAGGCCCCCACCCATGTCTACCACCACCCCTACCCCCCAGCCACCAGGGGCAGCCTCCACCAGGCCCCCACTCATGTCTCCCACCACCCCCACCCCCCAGCAGTGCAGGGGCAGCCTCCACCAGGCCCCCACTCATGTCTCCCACCACCCCCACCCTCCAGCAGTGCAGGGACAGCCTCCACCAGGCCCCCACCCATGTCTACCACCACCCCCATCCCCCAGCCACCAGGGGCAGATTCCACCAGGCCCCCACTCATGTCTCCCACCACCCCCAACCCCAGCAGTGCAGGGGCAGCCTCCACCAGGCCCCCACTCATGTCTCCCTCCACCCCCACCCCCCAGCCACCAGGGTCAGCCTCCACCAGGCCCCCACCAATGTCTACCGCCACCCCCACCCCCGAGCCACCAGGGGCAGCCTCCACCAGGCCCCCACTCATGTCTCCCACCACCGCCACCCCCCAGCAGTGCAGGGGCAGCCTCCACCAGGCCCCCACTCAGGTCTCCCACCACCCCCACCCCCAGCCACCAGGGGCAGCCTCCACCAGGCCCCCACTCATGTCCAACTCATGTCTCCCACCACCCCCACCCCCCTGCCACCAGGGGCAGCCTCCACCAGGCCCCCACTCATGTCCAACTCATGTCTCCCACCACCCTCACCCCCCAGCCACCAGGGGCAGCCTCCACCAAGCCCCCACTCATGTCTCCCACCACCCCCACCCCCCAGCAGTGCAGGGGCAGCCTCAACCAGGCCCCCACTCATGTCTCCCACCACCCCCACCCCCCAGCCACCAGGGGCAGCCTCCACCAGGCCCCCACCCATGTCTCCCACCACCCCCACCCCCCAGCAGTGCAGGGGCAGCCTCCACCAGGCCCCCACTCATGTCTCCCACCACCCCCATCCCACAGCAGTGCAGGGGCAGCCTCCACCAGGCCCCCACTCATGTCTCCCACCACCCCCATCCCACAGCCACCAGGGGCAGCCTCCACCAGGCCCCCACTCATGTCTCCCAACACCCCGACCCCCCAGCCACCAGGGGCAACCTCCACCAGGCCCCCACTCATGTCTCCCACCACCCCCACCCCCCAGCAGTGCAGGGGCAGCCTCCACCAGGCCCCCACTCATGTCTCCCACCACCCCCATCCCACAGCCACCAGGGGCAGCCTCCACCAGGCCCCCACTCATGTCTCCCACCACCCCCACCCCCCAGCAGTGCAGGGGCAGCCTCCACCATGCCCCCACTCATGTCTCCCACCACCCCCACCCCCCAGCCACCAGGAACAGCCTCCACCAGGCCCCCACTCATGTCCAACTCATGTCTCCCACCACCCTCACCCCCAGCCACCAGGGGCAGCCTCCACCAAGCCCCCACTCATATCTCCCACCATCCCCACCCCCAGCAGTGCAGGGGCAGCCTCCACCAGGCCCCCACTCATGTCTCCCACCACCCCCACCCCCCAGCAGTGCAGGGGCAGCCTCCACCAGGCCCCCACCCATGTCTCCCACCACCCCCACCCGCCAGCAGTGCAGGGGCAGCCTCCACCAGGCCCCCACTCATGTCTCCCACCACCCCCACCCCCAGCAGTTCAGGGGCAGCCTCCACCAGGCCCCCACTCATGTCTCCCACCACCCCCACCCCCCAGCAGTGCAGGGGCAGCCTCCACTAGGCCCCCACTCATGTCTCCCACCACCCCCACCCCCCAGCCACCAGGGGCAGCCTCCACCAGGGCCCCACTCATGTCTCACACCACCCCCACCCCCCAGCCACCAGGGGCAGCCTCCACCAGGCCCCCACTCATGTCCAACTCATGTCTCCCACCACCCTCACCCCCCAGCCACCAGGGGCAGCCTCCACCAGGCCCCCACTCATGTCTCCCACCACCCCCACCCCCCAGCCACCAGGGGCAGCCTCCACCAGGCCCCCACTCATGTCCAACTCATGTCTCCCACCACCCTCACCCCCCAGCCACCAGGGGCAGCCTCCACCAAGCCCCCACTCATGTCTCCCACCACCCCCACCCCCCAGCAGTGCAGGGGCAGCCTCCACCAGGCCCCCACTCATGTCCAACTCATGTCTCCCACCACCCTCACCCCCCAGCCACCAGGGGCAGCCTCCACCAAGCCCCCGCTCATGTCTCCCACCACCCCCACCCCCCAGCAGTGCAGGGGCAGCCTCCACCAGGCCCCCACTTATGTCTCCCACCACCCCCACCCCCCAGCCACCAGGGGCAGCCTCCACCAGGCCCCCACTCATGTCCAACTCATGTCTCCCACCACCCTCACCCCCCAGCCACCAGGGGCAGCCTCCACCAAGCCCCCACTCATGTCTCCCACCACCCCCACCCCCCAGCAGTGCAGAGGCAGCCTCCACCAGGCCCCCACTCATGTCTCCCACCTCCCCCATCCCTCCAGCCATCAGGGGCAACCTCCACCAGGCCCTCACCCATGTCTCCCACCACCCCCACCCCCCAGCAGTGCAGGGGCAGCCTCCACCAGGCCCCCACGCATGTCTCCCACCACCCCCACCCCCCAGCCACCAGGGGCAGCCTCCACTAGGCCCCCACCCATGTCTCCCACCACCCCCACCCCCCAGCAGTGCAGGGGCAGCATCCACCAGGCCCCCACTCATGTCTCCCACCACCCCCACCCCCCAGCCACCAGGGGCAGCCTCCACCAGGCCCCCACTCATGTCTCCCACCACCCCCACCCCCCAGCCACCAGGGGCAGCCTCCACCAGGCCCCCACTCATGTCTCCCACCACCCCCACCCCCCGGCCACCAGGGGCAGCCTCCACCAGGCCCCCACTCATGTCCAACTCATGTCTCCCACCACCCTCACCCCCCAGCCACCAGGGGCAGCCTCCACCAAGCCCCCACTCATGTCTCCCACCACCCCCACCCCCCAGCCACCAGGGGCAGCCTCCACCAGGCCCCCACCCATGTCTCCCACCACCCCACCCCCCAGCAGTGCAGGGGCAGCCTCCACCAGGCCCCCACTCATGTCTCCCACCACCCCCACCCCCCAGCCACCAGGGGCAGCCTCCACCAGGCCCCCACTCATGTCCAACTCATGTCTCCCACCACCCTCACCCCCCAGCCACCGGGGGCAGCCTCCACCAAGCCCCTACTCATGTCTCCCACCACCCCCACCTCCCAGCAGTGCAGGGGCAGCCTCCACCAGGCCCCACTCATGTCTCCCACCACCCCCACCCCCCAGCCACAAGGGGCAGTCTCCACCAGGCCCCCACTCATGTCTCCCACCACCCCCAACCCCCAGCAATGCAGGGGCAGCCTCCACCAGGCCCCCACCCATGTCTCCCACCACCCCCATCCCACAGCCACCAGGGGCAGCCTCCACCAGGCCCCCACTCATGTCTCCCACCACCCCCACCCCCCAGCCACCAGGGGCAGCCTCCACCAGGCCCCCACTTATGTCCAACTCATGTCTCCCACCACCCTCACCCCCCAGCCACCAGGGGCAGTCTCCACCAAGCCCCCACTCATGTCTCCCACCACCCCCACCCCCCAGCAGTACAGTGGCAGCCTCCACCAGGCCCCCACTCATGTCTCCCACCACCCCCACCCCCCAGACACCAGGGGCAGCCTCCACCAGGCCCCCACCCATGTCTCCCACCCCCCCACCCCCAGCAATGCAGGGGCAGCCTCCACCAGGCTCCCACTCATGTCTCCCACCACCCCCACCCCCCAGCCACCAGGGGCAGCCTCCACCAGGCCCCCACCCATGTCTCCCACCACCCCCACCCCCCAGGAGTGCAGGGGCAGCCTCCACCAGGCCCCCACTCATGTCTCCCACCACCCCCACCCCCCAGCCACCAGGGGCAGCCTCCACCAGGCCCCCACTCATGTCTCCCACCACCCCCACCCCCCAGCCACCAGGGGCAGCCTCCACAAGGCCCCCACTCATGTCCAACTCATGTCTCCCACCGCCCTCACCCCCCAGCCACCAGGGGCAGCCTCCACCAAGCCCCCACTCATGTCTCCCACCACCCCCACCCCCCAGCAGTGCAGGGGCAGCCTCCACCAGGCCCCCACTCATGTCTCCCACCACCCCCACCCCCCAGCCACCAGGGGCAGCCTCCACCAGGCCCCCACCCATGTCACCCACCACCCCCACCCCCCAGCAGTCAGGGGCAGCCTCCACCAGGCCCCCACCCATGTCTACCACCACCCCCACCCCCCAGCCACCAGGGGCAGCCTCCACCAGGCCCCCACTCATGTCTCCCACAACCCGCACCCCCAGCAGTGCAGGGGCAGCCTCCACCAGGCCCCCACCCATGTCTACCACCACCCCTACCCCCCAGCCACCAGGGGCAGCCTCCAGCAGGCCCCCACTCATGTCTCCCACCACCCCCACCCCCCAGCAGTGCAGGGGCAGCCTCCACCAGGCCCCCACTCATGTCTCCCACCACCCCCACCCCCCAGCAGTGCAGGGACAGCCTCCACCAGGCCCCCACCCATGTCTACCACAACCCCCATCCCCCAGCCACCAGGGGCAGATTCCACCAGGCCCCCACTCATGTCTCCCACCACCCCCAACCCCAGCAGTGCAGGGGCAGCCTCCACCAGGCCCCCACTCATGTCTCCCTCCACCCCCACCCCCCAGCCACTAGGGGCAGCCTCCACCAGGCCCCTACCAATGTCTCCCACCACCCCCACCCCCCAGCAGTCAGGGGCACCCTCCACCAGGCCCCCACCCATGTCTACCACCACCCCCACCCCCGAGCCACCAGGGGCAGCCTCCACCAGGCCCCCACTCATGTCTCCCACCACCGCCACCCCCCAGCAGTGCAGGGGCAGCCTCCACCAGTCCCCCACTCATGTCTCCCACCACCCCCACCCCCCAGCCACCAGGGGCAGCCTCCACCAGGACCCCACTCATGTCCAACTCATGTCTCCCACCACCCTCACCCCCCTGCCACCAGGGGCAGCCTCCACCAGGCCCCCACTCATGTCCAACTCATGTCTCCCACCACCCTCACCCCCCAGCCACCAGGGGCAGCCTCCACCAAGCCCCCACTCATGTCTCCCACCACCCCCACCCCCCAGCAGTGCAGGGGCAGCCTCCACCAGGTCCCCACTCATGTCTCCCACCACCCCCACCCCCCAGCCACCAGGGGCAGCCTCCACCAGGCCCCCACCCATGTCTCCCACCACCCCCACCCCCCAGCAGTGCAGGGGCAGCCTCCACCAGGCCCCCACTCATGTCTCCCACCACCCCCATCCCACAGCAGTGCAGGGGCAGCCTCCACCAGGCCCCCACTCATGTCTCCCACCACCCCCATCCCACAGCCACCAGGGGCAGCCTCCACCAGGCCCCCACTCATGTCTCCCACCACCCCCACCCCCCAGCCACCAGGGGCAACCTCCACCAGCCCCCACTCATGTCTCCCACCACCCCCACCCCCCAGCAGTGCAGGGGCAGCCTCCACCAGGCCCCCACTCATGTCTCCCACCACCCCCATCCCACAGCCACCAGGGGCAGCCTCCACCAGGCCCCCACTCATGTCTCCCACCACCCCCACCCCCCAGCAGTGCAGGGGCAGCCTCCACCAGGCCCCCACTCATGTCTCCCACCACCCCCACCCCCCAGCCACCAGGAACAGCCTCCACCAGGCCCCCACTCATGTCCAACTCATGTCTCCCACCACCCTCACCCCCAGCCACCAGGGGCAGCCTCCACCAAGCCCCCACTCATATCTCCCACCATCCCCACCCCCAGCAGTGCAGGGGCAGCCTCCACCAGGCCCCCACTCATGTCTCCCACCACCCCCACCCCCCAGCAGTGCAGGGGCAGCCTCCACCAGGCCCCCACCCATGTCTCCCACCACCCCCACCTCCCAGCAGTGCAGGGGCAGCCTCCACCAGGCCCCCATCCATGTCTCCCACCACCCCCACCCCCAGCAGTTCAGGGGCAGCCTCCACCAGGCCCCCACTCATGTCTCCCACCACCCCCACCCCCCAACAGTGCAGGGGCAGCCTCCACTAGGCCCCCACTCATGTCTCCCACCACCCCCACCCCCCAGCCACCAGGGGCAGCCTCCACCAGGGCCCCACTCATGTCTCACACCACCCCCACCCCCCAGCCACCAGGGGCAGCCTCCACCAGGCCCCCACTCATGTCCAACTCATGTCTCCCACCACCCTCACCCCCCAGCCACCAGGGGCAGCCTCCACCAGGCCCCCACTCATGTCTCCCACCACCGCCACCCCCCAGCAGTGCAGGGGCAGCCTCCACCAGGCCCCCACTTATGTCTCCCACCACCCCCACCCCCAGCCACCAGGGGCAGCCTCCACCAGGCCCCCACTCATGTCCAACTCATGTCTCCCACCACCCTCACTCCCCAGCCACCAGGGGCAGCCTCCACCAAGCCCCCACTCATGTCTCCCACCACCCCCACCCCCCAGCAGTGCAGGGGCAGCCTCCACCAGGCCCCCACTCATGTCTCCCACCTCCCCCATCCCTCCAGCCATCAGGGGCAACCTCCACCAGGCCCTCGCCCATGTCTCCCACCACCCCCACCCCCCAGCAGTGCAGGGGCAGCCTCCACCAGGCCCCCACGCATGTCTCCCACCACCCCCACCCCCCAGCCACCAGGGGCAGCCTCCACCAGGCCCCCACCCATGTCTCCCACCACCCCCACCCCCCAGCAGTGCAGGGGCAGCCTCCACCAGGCCCCCACTCATGTCTCCCACCACCCCCACCCCCCAGCCACCAGGGGAAGCCTCCACCAGGCCCCCACTCATGTCTCCCACCACCCCCACCCCCCAGCCACCAGGGGCAGCCTCCACCAGGCCCCCACTCATGTCTCCCACCACCCCCACCCCCCGGCCACCAGGGGCAGCCTCCACCAGGCCCCCACTCATGTCTCCCACCACCCCCCAGCAGTGCAGGGGCAGCCTCCACCAGGCCCCCACGCATGTCTCCCACCACCCCCACCCCCCAGCCACCAGGGGCAGCCTCCAACAGGCCCCCACCCATGTCGACCACCACCCCCACCCCCCAGCAGTGCAGGGGCAGCCTCCACCAGGCCCCCACTCATGTCTCCCACCACCCTCACCCCCCAGCCACCAGGGGCAGCCTCCACCAAGCCCCCACTCATGTCTCCCACCACCCCCACCCCCCAGCCACCAGGGGCAGCCTCCACCAGGCCCCCACCCATGTCTCCCACCACCCCCACCCCCCAGCAGTGCAGGGGCAGCCTCCACCAGGCCCCTACTCATGTCTCCCACCACCCCCACCCCCCAGCCACCAGGGGCAGCCTCCACCAGGCCCCCACCCATGTCTCCCACCACCCCCACCCCCCAGCAGTGCACGGGCAGCCTCCACCAGGCCCCCACTCATGTCTCCCACCACCCCCACCCCCCAGCAGTGCAGGGGCAGCCTCCACCAGACCCCCACTCATGTCTCCCACCACCCCATCCCACAGCAGTGCAGGGGCAGCCTCCACCAGGCCCCCACTCATGTCTCCCACCACCCCCATCCCACAGCCACCAGGGGCAGCCTCCACCAGGCCCCCACTCATGTCTCCCACCACCCCCACCCCCCAGCCACCAGGGGCAGCCTCCACCAGGCCCCCACCCATGTCTCCCACCACCACCACTCCCAAGCAGTCAGGGACAGCCTCCACCAGGCCCCCACCCATGTCTACCGCCACCCCCACCCCCAGCCATGCGATTTTCCTGGGTATGTGTACTTCGGGGTGCGCGGGAAGTTCAACACGCGATTAGCCTGGGTACGTGTACCTCGGGGTGCGCGTGAACTTCCACACGCGATTTGCCTGGGTACGTGTACTAGGGGGTGCGCGGGAAGTTCCACACGCAATTGTACGTGTACTTCGGGGTGCGCGTGAAGTCCCACACGCGATTGGCCTGGGTACGTGTACTTCGGGGTGCGCGTGAACTTCCACACGCGATTTGCCTGGGTATGTGTACTACGGGGTGCGCCGGAAGTTCCACACACGATTGTACGTGTACTTCGGGGTGCGCGGGAAGTCCCACACGCGATTGGCCTGGGTACGTGTACTTCGGGGTGCGCGTGAACTTCCACACGCGATTGGGCCTGTGAGAGTGGGTTACATGTATTCCAGGGGTGGGCGTGAAAATTTACCCGCGACTGTGCCTGTGAGAGCGTGCTACGTGTATTCCTGGGGTGGGCGGGAAGATTCACACGTTCGCCTACGACGTGCCGAAAAATGGTCCAATCCTGAGACACGTACACCAGCATGAAGCAGGCATACGTCGACCCGCGTAGCATAAAAGTGCGCGCAAACAACAAAAAAGCTCATACGCCAGGATGAATATACCATTCCTAGCAGCAGTGGCCGTGGGTTACCAAAGGAGGAGGAGGATAGTGAGGGCCCGGATATTCACTCCCATGCCTGATGACCAGGTGTATGGGAGATACAGGTTTCCCCCACACATAATACTGGACCTGGTCAGTGAGTGGGAGGATGACCTCACATCACCCACCCTGTGCTCCCAAGAACTCAGCCCCCTGGAGAAGGTCCTCAATGTACTGCACTTCTTGGCCACAGGATCATTTCAGCGGACAAGTGCCATAGTGGGTGGGGTGTCACAGGCCACGCAGTCACGCTGCCTACACCAGGTCTTGAACATCATCAATGCACGCCCATCAGTCCGTAGGCACATATACCTCTACTAAGGACTGCCAATGAATAGCCTATTGGCGCCCACTTATCCTTCACCTCACCCTAGAACATACATTTCATCATGATCTTATGGTCCCACTCACTTTGCCCTCCTGACCGATGAGCTTTCGCCCACACAGTACCTGTACATAGACTGTCTTGATCATATTTTGTATTTATTCTGCATGTAAACTGCAACTGCTGCCTTACTGTGATATTTTGCATTCCATATTTGTATTTTGTATTTGTACAGTATATGTATCCCATGACCCCACCCTGCAACCTAAGCTTCGCATTTTCTGTACTGCTGCGCCCAGATACCTTCGGGTCTGGTGCGCATTATAAGTGAATAAAACAAACAAACAACCAAACAAACAAACCTGCACATATACCTGCCCAGGACACCTGCAGAAAGGCAGGCTGCCACCCTCGATTTCTACGGTGTGGCACAATTCCCCAAAGTGCTAGGTGCCATTGACTGCACCCATGTGGCACTACGTCCCCCCAGGGCATCTGAGCACATCTATAGGAACCGCAAGCACTGGCATTCCATCAACGTGCAGGTAGTATGTAATGCTAAGGGAATCATCACCTCAGTATATGCCAACTATCCAGGGTCCACCCACGACAGCTTCATTTACCGAATGTCTACCCTAAGCCGGGACCTAGAAGCTGGGCGGCATGGCGATACATGGCTGCTTGGTGAGTATGAATGCCACTGCACATGCATGCATGTCAGATGCAGAGTTATGTCAATACCCCACTAATGATACCCATCACCTCCTCACCAGGGGACAGTGCCTACCCTCTGAGCACCCACATGATGACGCCAATTCGGAACCACATCACGCCTCCAGAGGTAAGATACAACACAGCCCATATTGCAACCCGGGGCATAGTGGAGCGCACATTCGGAGTGCTCAAGTCACACTTTCGCTCCCTTGACCGTTCTGGCGGGCAGCTGTTATATGCGCCCCCAGTAGTGTGCAGGATCATAGTTGCAGCATGTGTCCTGCACAATGTTGCAACACGCCGGGGCCTGGCCGTGGATATGGTGGTGCCCCCACATCCCCAACCACATGCACGCCCGCTGCGCATGGGAGGGGAGAGGGCATGGGGTGAGGCAGCCCGTACGCAGCTGGTGGCTAATTACTTCACATAGAAATCACACTCCAGTGGAGTGCACACAGGCCTGGCACATACCATCTGATAAGCAATGATGACTCGACCTGACAATTAAGACGAACAAAGGGACTGTCAACTGTCAGAACCATAGCAGCCTGAGATTGTTCATGTGGAAGTGTCACAATGTGTGCATCCCTACCTACACAAACACCACCAATGCAGTGTCATGAAAAGACACTTCCATGCTGCAGAAATGAATACCCACTTGCAAAATACTACATGAAAACAGTGCCATGTCACCCACCCCCACCCCGGCACGGCCACACAACACACCATGGCATGTCATTCAATGTGAGAGGAAAGAAATGAATCCCCACAACATGCCCCAAGTGTCAGCAGCTACAGTGTCTCTAATGGAAACATGTCCACACATGAAATCCTCACAGTAATGCAGGACCTACATCCCACATTACCAAATACTTACCAAATACTTACCAAGAATACCAATCACCTACACAACCTCCAACCTACCTTAAACATGACATTACAGACTTAAAAATTAGCTAGCCTCACCACCTGATGATGACAGCCCTCCGAACACTTGCAAGTATACAGTGTTAGCGCCACGCAAGAGTGTAGGTGCACTGCTTACAACATGGACTCCAGTTCCAAGGTGGACCGCATTGTGAAGACATGAGGAATGGACCTGCAAATATGGAGGATGAGATGGATGCAGAGGCACATATCAATACACCACACAGTGTACAATACAACAACAATATGCACTATGAATGTATACACAGTATTGACTACAGACTGCCCACACAGCTCATGGGAGTCCAATGTCACCATGTACGTCTATGTCACTTGGGCACACCCTTTGCAAGCCCATAGAAACGGGAAGCAGGAGGGGTGTGTGTGACAAAAACCCAAGCATCTGAACCAAATCCATGACAAGCCTGCATGTGCCCAGCCACTATGCAGCGTATGCCCACGGGAGCCACACAAGGCAACACACTGTCCCAAAAAAAAAATAAAAAAAAATAAAAAAAAGAAATAAAAAAAAAATGCCCATTAAAGGGCCCGGGGGGGTTGGGGAGGCCACCCAGGAGGTCCGAGGACAGGGAGCACACCAAAACCCACCTGTGTGGATCTTGCGAGAAAAAAAAACACCTCCATGGGCTCATGGCCTACACGTCTACCCTATTGTGGGAGTAGCACTGCTGTTGCTATCCTCACCCTCTGCGGGTGTGGTAGGTCTCGTTCTGGAGGATGAGTGTGCGGAGGTCCCCATGCAACAACTCACGGGATGCCCGGACCTCCGCCCTAGTTGCCTGCATCTCAGCTGAGAGCGTATGGGTGAGACGCTCCAGCTGCTGTTCTGTCCTTCGGTTTGTTGAAGCCTCAAGCTCAACAAGAGTCGTCCTGAGGTGAAGGAGTTCCAGCCTAAAGGGCTTCCCTGTGGCCCTGGGACTCTATGGAGATGGCTTCCTGCAGAGTCGCCAGTGCCGCTTGCCTGTCCCTGTCGGATGCCAACATGTCCTCCCTGTGTGACTGGAAGATGGAGTCGGTTGCCTGCTGTAGTCGCTCCATCAGCCTTTCGGGGGGGACAATGGAAGTGGCCACCCTATCCATGGCCTGAGCCATCATCTCTGATGATGCTGCCTGTTGGGTTGCCATACCGTAAATGGATTGCTCCCATGCGGTATTGCCAGGTGGCGTACGGCCACCACGTCGGCGGGCACCACACCTGTCTGGGGCAAGGCGAACTGCGCCTTGCTGTGCCGGCACTGCCTGAGGCTGCAGGACTGCATTCCCCCTCTGATCTGCTGGCCCAGGAACAGGATCAGATGTCGCAGAGTGTGACCCTGCATCCGTAACCACCAAAGGCGTACCTGCCAACACTGACATCCCCATTGAGGGTTCTAACCCTGGTGCAGGTGGGTCGGACAGAACAGAATCCCTCCCAGGAACACTCACCTGTGACGGCACGTAGGTCTCATCATCCGAATCAACACATGAATACAGCTCGGGGGAGGTGCAGCCAGAGACACCCCTTGAGAGCCCGACCTGCAGCAGTTGTGGGTTCTCACCCACCACCACACCACGTCCCTCACTGGTGGTCGGTCGGCCTTCAGACCCCTGCTGGGTCTGCACCATCTCCACAACCCCAGCAGTATCAGGTGCGTCTTCCCCTGCAAAGACATAAAAGAAAACAAATGGAAACAGGCATTAGCACTATGACACACAATGAGGGCTGAGAGGCTACAGAAACAGTACTTGATTGACATGTCCCACATGACTAAAACACTCCCATGCATGCACCGTCACTGCGTGTGATGGGTAGGCAGATGGCACACATTGATGACACCAAGATGGAAGATGAACACATTTGCTGCATGCTGCCTAGCAGTGGCATCACACATTGGCCAGTGATTGGCAGGTCAAATACACATGCCATCACACAGATGGCATGTACCCTAGCCATGAAGTGAAGAGGGAGAGGAGGTCACCAATTGTTCATTCAGTCCAGTTTGTTCATATGATTGATTATTTTCATTGTAATGGTTCAAATGTTTAACATGCAGCTGCCAGTCAAAAATGGTCCTATAGCACAGGGACATGTCCAAACTAATCATGTCCACGAAACTGAGCCAGTCCGTTGTACCATAGCCATGTCAGACATGTGACAATAGGACTGAGAAATCCCGAGTAAAAGTGGTGGTATGCAAACAATCTGCCTGAATAAACAGAGGTAAATAAGCAACAGTGTGGTGACAAGATGACACTCCAAGGGCAACTGGCGTGGTGTTGGGCTGGATGTCTAATGTTGGCTGAAGGGATGCTGCTGTACCCAAAAACTGTTGCCAAGAATGTTTGGGAAGAGGCACATGGGTGAGCCGAACCACTCAGGCATACACACCCTCCCCTGGCACCCAAACAGAAGCCCTCCCACACACACCATGCACATGGATGACACACACATGCATGTGCACTCACCGGACAATGCCTCGTAATCTGCCACTTTTCCCACGCCTTGGATCTGTTCCTCCGTGACATAGGTCCCAGCAACCTGCTCATGTGGAGTGAGTTCTATGTCGTCTGCTGGAGACCCACCTCCAGTCACTAGAGTTGCGGCATGACTTGAGGCCAGCTTATTCTTTGCCCTGCGCTTCAGGTCATTCCAGCGCTTGTAGCATTCATTAGCTGTGCGCCTCATGATTCCAAGGGCACTTATGATGTACGCAATGGTCTGCCAGTGTGCCTGACGTTGGGCAGGTGTGGTCTTGGATCCTGCAACAATCACCATTTCGCGGTCATGTGCGGACACATACTCTACAAGTGCATTCAGTTCGGCCTCATTGAAGCTGGGCTTCCTTGACGGGCCGGACTGTGTAGCCGGGTCTGGGGCATCAGCCTCTACTGGACGAGCACTCTTCCTCTTCCGCTTGGAAGGTGGTGGGGATCCGGAGTGTCCTGCGCCGCTCTGGACACTAGGGGCAGGAGCGTGGGATTGCACACTCAGCATGGGAGTTGGTGCAGGCATTATCTCAAGTGTGATGGTGTCAGGGGGAATGTCAGCATGATGGACTTGGACCGACACTGTCCTGGATGGGTGTGTGAGAGGTGGGTTGATGGAGCCGCAGCTGCCCCTGCAGCCTCCCCAGCCTGCCTAGGCGGGGCAGCAGATGACCTAGCTGCCCCTGATCCACGTGGCCTGATGACACCAACGTTCACCGGCGCACGTGGCCTAGACCTGCTGACCTGGAAGTCAGCCATGGAGTCACCCTGTGCCAGGTCTGGTTCCAGAGTGGGCTGGTCCAACAAGGGCTGAGCATGGATGGTGTCAGCCACGGTAACCTCAACCAGGGGGGGGCATGGGTGTCCCTGACTGCTCCTCCACACATGGGGGGCTAGGGGCACCCTGCAAGTCACGGCCACGTCCCCTACCGGATCCACCACGGCCACCACTTGGGGCTCGGCCACCTTTGCTGCCCTTACGGCTTGTTCGCCTCCCAGCCATGGCACTGATGTTATTGTGCGTATGGGAGTCGATGTGAACTATTGTCCTGGGCAATTGGGGGTCAAAGGGGTTGGGTACCAGATGGTAATCGTACCCTAGTGCTCCAGGAAGGCTGTATGTCACCCCTGGGGAAAGATGACGGGTCACGCAACGCACAGGCACCCCAAAAAAGCGAAGTAAGGTGCACGCATCCCCTCCTAGACCACGTGCGCGGAAAAATAAACCTGCACTACGCTGTGGCACCCAGGAACACAAGAATGAACATATGCGTGTTACACGCAGCCTAGAATGACCTCTGAAGGGGTACGCGACACACGGGGCAAGCACAGATGTTAGATACGTGCGCGACTCACCATCCGCCAGGAACAAAAGCGTGAAAGATATGCGCGTGTGCGCATTGCCAACACCCCCGCCAAAAGAAGAATTGTACGCTGTCTGAGGAGACAGGACAACAGTAGTAGGGAAGCTGTTTGAGGAAACAGGCCCAGGAAAAAGAGGAAAAGAGAAAAAGCTGTCAGAGGTAACAGGGAGTACGAACTGGAAACGCTGTGAAGTAAATCGCGTCTGAACCGACAAGAAGTACAGATTTCACCCACTCGCTCTCCACGAAAAGCACGTACAAGGAAATGGCGTTCTACACGTACCTTTTATACACACGTCACAGACGCGCATACGCAATGAGGCCATTTCCACCAATTACGCGCTTTGACACTCGGACATGTATCTCTTCATTTTTACACGCGCCATTCTCTACGGCCATGCGCGTGACGTCACAGCTGCGCATGGTGGCCTTTGGGCCAATGAAATCGCATATGCGAGCACACGTGGTAAAACTGCACGTCCGAGTGTCATCGCGTGTTATCGGAGGGAAGTGAGCGTACACGCGATTGGCCTGGGTACGTGTATTTCTGGGGTGCGCAGGAAGTTCCACACGCGATTGGTGGAAATCCACGTGTGCTCTGTCATCACGTGTAATGAGGGAAACACCCGCGCACCTCACGTCACAGACACGCTCACGCGCTAAGGGCCTTTGGTCCAATGAAATCGCATATGCGTGCTGACGTGCATACGCGCTAAGGGCCTTTCCTCGATTTACACGCAGACGTGCAGGATTTTCACGTGCCAAATCACTCCGTATCAAGCTGGCCACGCGTAAGCACACGGAAGACCACGCTCCTGCCCAAAAGGCTGAACTACTGCCCCCCAGAGCCCCGAGCACGCTCCCACCTGCCATCTGCTGCTGCCTGACTGCCTGCTGCCCACGTGCCCTGTCATTTGCTGCCTGCACATCAGCCAGGGGTGCTGTTGCTGTGACCACCCCTGCTGGAACTGAAGACTCCCGACTGGGATTCCATCGCTCCACAGCCCAGCCCCAGGACCCAGTTGCCCACCCACTCCTGCCTCTGGGGTTGTCATGTCGGGGCAAACACCATCTGAGACCACTGACAACCCCCGGCCAGAGAGGCAGAGGGGTACCAGCTTCAGTGCCACCGAAGTTGGTGTCCTGGTGGAGCAAGTCCTGGGGCAGTATGATGCCCTCTTCGGAAGTTCCCGCGCCGACAAGGAAGGACGGACTCGGATCTGGACTGACATCGTGACTACCATCAACGCGGAGGGGGTGGCAGTCCGCGACTTCCAACATGTCAAGAAGCGCTGGGAGGACTTCAGGTCCAGGACCCTGAACAAGGCCCGGCGCCTCTTGAAGGCAGCGGATGCCAAGTGGCGCCGGGGCCACTTGTCGGAAGAACAGATGAGTGTCCTGGAACGCATATCCCCAGGTCCTTGAGAGGCAGACCCGTCTGGAGTCGAGCGGTAAGTGTACATGCATCCTGATTGTGAGCTGTGCGTGTGGTGATTTTTCAGTAGTGTGCAGGTTGCACATCTGTTTGTATGGGGTCGAGTATGGGTGGGGGTGTACAGGGCCGTGGGGCTAACACATGCGAGGGCTGGAATGTGTGAGACATGGATGGTGTTTGTGTGTGTAGGCTTGCATGCCAAATGCAGTTGTGTGGGCACACATGTTTGGATGAATGTGTATGTAAGTAGACATGTCTGTGATGACACGCATGTATGTTGTTTTCAGCTGCATGTATCAGCACTGTGTACATGTGCATGTGTGTGTATTTGACAAGGGTGCAACAGTGATGCAACATGGATGCATGTGACAGCGGTATGTGGAAGCCTGATGGGCAGATGTGACATGGATGCCCATCTGAACACTGCGACACTTGGCAGAGGTGTACACATGCATGCAAGTGTGGTGGTGTGTGTACATGTGTGGTGCACTTCCTGTGTTGCATGTGATGTCTGGCTCACCTTTGCCTGCTCATGCTGTTGTATGTGTATGGATGGTGCTGGCAGTTGCGATATGGCTGTGGTATGGCTCATGTGTGCGAGTTGAAATAACATGTGTGTTGGGGATTGTGATGACATGTCTGAGGTTTGCCAATGCCACTCATGTACAACTGTCATGTGTGTATGTGTCCATTGTATAGTGCCCTGATGCCTGTGTTTTGTTTCTCCCTGTCTGCAGCGTCAACTGATGAAGAGGGCGGAGAAGGTGCTGTGGAGCACAGCGGCGGGGATCCCACCGCCAGCCGGAGACGCAAGGCCCGGCTCCCCTCCCATGTTGTCATCTTGTCGGGGAGTGAGGAGTCCGGTGCCGCGTCCCAGGCCGCAGCTGCCGGGGGGAGGTCCAAGAGGCGGAGGTTGGAGTTGGACTCCCCGGCAGCAGAAGGGGCAGCTGGGACCCCACAGGGCCCAACGGGGGAAGATGGCACGGAGTCATCCAGGTTGGTGGGGGGTTTGGTGGAGGAGGAGGCCGTGCAAGCAACAGAGACGGGGTCTGGAGGTGGGGATCCCACTGGTGCTAGTGGTGCAGTGCAGGACCAGGGACAGGAGGCAGCACAGGCTGCCGCGGAGGTGTCTGTGTGCAATCCTGTCCCTGATCCTGTCCCTGCATCATCTTGCACCAGCAGGGACGCCTACGTCCAGACCCATTTTCAGGCAGGGGATGAGCTCACGACAACTGGCCTTCCTCTGCCTGCGGTCGTGGCTATCCGGGTCCGGGTTGAGCCTGTTCTGAGTGGTGTGGCGTTGCGTCAACGGGCCATGCGAGGTGACCTGCAGTCTTTTCATGAGGAGACTGCACGTCATCTCGAATGGCTCGTTGACCACGTCAGCCTGCTAGGACAGGTCTCCCAGGCCGGATTCCTCCGTATGATGGGGCTTGCTACGACCCCCTCCTCAACTGAACCCCCTACGCGCCAGTCGTCCTCCCTGCCATCCTCCCACCCGTCAGTCACCTGGGTGCCCTGTGGAGCTGCCTCTGACGGTGCGGCCAGGCTGGTGGAGGAGGCATCCCTGCCACAGTCGGGAGTTGGACGTCCAGCAGGGGTTGCCACATCAACGACTGCACCCCAGCCGGCGGAGGATGTGCAGGCAGCAGGAGGCAGTGCACGGGCAGAGGCACAGCAGCAGCAGCAACATGGTGGGAGCCATGAAGGCTCGGGGCCTTCAACATCGGAGGGGCAGGCATCGGCCGGAGGGCAGGAGGACCCAGGACAGAGAGTGTCTTCCGTGTGGCAGCGGTTGGGCCACGCCATAGATGCGGAGCGGCAGCGGGCGGAAGAGGCACGGCTCACAATGGTCAGGGCGGAGAACTCCATGCGGAGGGCCCTTTGGTGGGCCGAGTGCCTCGAGGCAATCCGTAGGGGTTTGGAGGTGGACACGTCGACGGCCCTGCGGACCCTCGGGGCCATGGAGGAGGACCGCCTCCGGGACATTGAGCAGGAGTTCGATGTTGCCCTGGCCCGGGACATCCACAAGTGAGCCGTCAAACTAGCCCGCTGCCCTTGTACATAGTTATGTAGGTAGTGTTAGGTTTCATTTTATTTAGGATTTATTTTGTACCTTTCGGACATTGGCCACATTTTTGTATATAGTTTATTTTATTAGTTAGTGTAGTTAGATAGGTTTCCTTTCTTTTGTTGGGATAATGGACCCTGGCTTGTTCGTATGTACACAGTTCACTGTTGGATTGTATTTTTCTTTCACATTTTAACCATGGAGCAATGGCTTTCTATTTTATTTCCCATTGGATTTTGTTTTCTGGACAGTGACTTTGGACACCATTACTTTGGGTTTTGATTTTTGGTTTTACTTTTTTTCACGGACATGCTTCTTTTCATTTTTGTACATTCCCATTTCTGTTTCTTTATTTTTGATTCTATATATGTTTCCTTCAATACATATTTTTTTTATCAAACTTCAATGTGTAGTATCATCTCATTGGTTTAATGCATATCATGATATGGCTTTTGAGATTCACTGACACCCATTGGGTGTATGTGAGGGAAATGTGTTTGTTTCGGAACTTGCAATTGGTGTTCTGTCATGTAATTGCCAATTATGAGTGGGTGGATGCATACTCGGGTGGGTGTTTTGCATTTGGAGGCTGACCATAGGGACCAGGGATCTAGATTGTGATGACATGTTGGCTGGGGGACATGAGTTGGACATGGGTGGGGGCCTGCTGGCAGGTGCCCCACAGTGCTGGGGGGTGGGGGTGCAGAGGGACATGAGTTGGACATGAGTGGGGGCCTGCTGGCAGGTGCCCCACAGTGCTGGGGGGTGGGGGTGCAGGGGTACATGAGTTGGACATGAGTGGGGGCCTTCTGGCAGGTGCCCCACAGTGCTGGGGGGTGGGGGTGCAGGGGGACATGAGTGGGGGCCTGGTGGAGGCTGCCCCTGGTGGCTGGGGGGTGAGGGTGGTGGGAGACATGAGTTGGACATGAGTGGGGGCCTGGTGGAGGCTGCCCCTGCACTGCTGGGGGGTGGGGGTGCAGGGGACATGAGTGGGCGCCTGGTGGAGGCTGCCCCTGCACTGCTTGGGAGACATGAGTGGGGGCCTGGTGGAGGCTGCCCCTGCACTGCTGGGGGATGGGGGTGCAGGGGGACATGAGTGGGGGCCTGGTGGAGGCTGCCCCTGCACTGCTGGGTGGTGGGGGTGGTGGGAGACATGAGTGGGGGCCTGGTGGAATCTGCCCCTGGTGGCTGGGGGATGGGGTGGTGGTAGACATGGGTGGGGGCCTGGTGGAGGCTGCCCCTGCACTGCTGGGGGGTGGGGGTGGTGGGAGACATGAGTGGGGGCCTGGTGGAGGCTGCCCCTGGTGGCTGGGGGTTGGGGGTGGTGGTAGACATGGGTGGGGGCCGGTAGGAGGGTGCCCCTGACTGCTGGGGGATAGGGGGTGGTGGGAGACATGGGTGGGGGCCTGGTGGAGGCTGCCCCTGCACTGCTGGGGGGTGGGGGTGCAGGGGGACATGAGTGGGGGCCTGGTGGAGGCTGCCCTTGCACTGCTGGGGGGTGGGGGTGGTGGGAGACATGAGTGGGGGCCTGGTGGAGGCTGCCCCTGGTGGCTGGGGGGTGGGGGTGGTGGTAGACATGGGTGGGGGCCTGGTGGAGGCTGCCCCTGCACTGCTGGGGGGTGGGGGTGGTGGGAGACATGCATTGTTGATCAGTAGTCCAAGGTGACATGTGGGTTGGCTGGGGGGCATGCCCATGGTGGATGGGCTGCCTGCGGGACATGAGCAGGGGTGCAGGGTAGTCCCCCCGTGGTGTGGGCTGCCTGCAGGGGCCGTGGAGGTTGTAGAGCGAACACCTGGGAGGACCCACACGGCCAATTCACGTGTAGTACTCCCCAGAACCCCTGAAATACACGTACCCTGCTGAAATCGCGTGTGGAACTTCCCGCGCACCCCTGCAATACACGTACCCTGCTGAAATCGCGTGTGGAACTTCCCGCGCCCCCCTGGAATACACGTACCCTGCTCGCACGGGGCCAATCGCATGTGGAATTTCCTGCGCACCCCTGAAATACACGTACCCTGATGAAATTGCATGTGGAACTTCCCGCGCACCCCTGAAATACACGTACCCTGCTGAAATCGCGTGTGGAACTTCCCGCGCACCCCTGCAATACACGTACCCTGCTCGCACGGGGCCAATCGCGTGTGGAACTTCCCGCGCACCCCTGAAATACACGTACCCTGATGGAATTGTGTGTGGAACTTCACGCGCACCCCTGAAATACACATACCCTGCTGAAATCGCGTGTGGAACTTCCCGCGCACCCCTGAATTACACGTACCCTGCTCGCACGGGGCCAATCGCGTGTGGAACTTCCCGCGCACCCCTGAAATACACGTACCCTGCTGAAATCGCGTGTGGAACTTCCTGCGCACCCCTGAAATACACGTACCCTGCTGATTTTGCGTGTGGAACTTCCCGCGCACCCCTGATGCACACGTACACAGGACAATCGCGTGTGGAACTTCCCGCGAACCACTGAAATACATGTTCCCCGCTTGGCGTTTGCTGTTTGCCAGCCCTGTGAACTGGTCTAGGGTTAGCGCAGCCTTTTGCGATTATTTGGGGATTTTGAAGGCTTTTCCTTGCGCGAGGGCGTTCTTGGGGGCGTAACTGGCGCTGCTGCAGGGTCGCTGCGCCACGCTGCGCCACGGCTGGTTTTGGATGCGAAAATCCATGAATACGCTGTGCGCGGAAATCGATTTTAGCGCACGCGGCTGGCGCAGACATTCGCACGGGCATGCTGTGCGCCAGTCGCGTGCGCCACTTTTGTGCGAATTTCTATGAATTACCCTCAAAATATCATACCATTTATCATAAAATGAGGAAGAACAAGGAAAATGTGGGCGTTACGAGGGACGGGCCCGCAGCAGTCCATTGCACGCTCACTGTTAGGCGGAACGATACATATTCATGGATCCGACCGTGCAACCTCTCAGCAGCAGGAAAATGGCCAAGCAAAGCCCTCATTCGATCCACCACCCAAAGGCATTGCGAGATCTCTGTGCACTATTCCATGAATTGGGCCCGTTGTCTAGAGGCACAACTGAAATTCATGTAATTCATCTATTGAATCCCTTGTAGTTTTAGGCTGTCCGTATCTTTCGGCAAAGTATTTTGCCCCTATTTTATATAATGATTGGTGCTGAGAACAAATTACTGAATATATTTAACCACAGTTGGTTCAATAAATACAAGTGCCTGTGCATGGGGGCAGTAACATGTTTTGAACTGAGTTGTGACTGAAATACGCTTACTGGCAGAAGAGGCACATATAGGGCCAGATTATCAAAAAATAGCACAAATGAAAGGGGCGTAGACTATGTGCTCATTTCATTTGTGCTATTTTTAGAATTGCTTGGGTCACGTTATTCACAAAGGTGACCTGTGCATTTCAGATGGGGCTGGCCACTGACTCAAAGATGTGCTGTCCATCCCATTGCATACATTAGTGTCAGGAGTGAGTAAAGGGACTAACTCTTTGACATGGTTGAAAAAAGCATTTGCATCCCCGTTTGGGGATGTAAATCCAAGTAGGATAGCTGTGGTTTAACCTGCCGCTCTCACACTTCAAAGACAAATTATGACAGGGTCAGAAATGACACTGCCGAACTAGGGACGATGCTCACCAAATCTGGGGTACTATGCCAATTAATCTGCTGAAACCAGCCACAGTATCACCACAGAAACTAGACAATCACTAAACCTAGAGAGAGGGTACCTACCCAGTATGACTACCTGATACATAAACTAAACGACAGGGATTATGAGACATAAAACCCACTAACCAAAACCTCAAATTTCTGCTTACTTCATTCACACAAAACCCACACAACCACCTCTCTCACAGCAAACCGCACCGATTTCACCACACCGCAACAACAAACAACCAACACATAGATCGCAACAACAGCATGCAAGGACCCGCTTCAATCCTATGTACACACCCAAGCTCAGCACACAGTGAAAACCAAACAAAAGCTGCCAACAGTACACTACCTCTCACTTTCCTACAGCCTCTCCACCCACTAATCCACCGCACCCCACCTTTTGTTTACAGATCCGCCTGAGCGCCAGGAGACCAACTCCGTTGGTGACGGTGCGCTATATAAATACCTTTAACATTAACATTAACATGATTTGCACATCCCTCTGCACATCTTTCAAAGAAAGCAGGCGATGACCGTGATTTCAGGGCATTTAAAAGTGCATCACTTTTGTGAATTCGGGATGCACTTTTACATATCCTGACATGCCTCCTTATTGGTTAAAATTCGGAAAGGGGGAAACATGGCATAGGCCCTTTGAGAATGGAGCTGACATTTTTTTGTAGGAGAAGCTCTAGTGCATCTTCTCATTTTCGCCCAAAAATGTTTTGTGAATGTGCTCTATAGTGTGTCTGTATTGTTTTCGTAGAAGCATAACAACGAAACAGAGGCCTCACAATAATATTGTTTTTCCAAATTTCTATGGCATCAACACGTAACTGTGTGAACGCTGAAAACATTTCTGAATCATAAACATTTATCACAATAATGTATTCTGTAGTTTTAAAACAAATGCATTGTAAATGCCATCTTCGGGTTTTCTCTGCCTCTATAAAGTATGGTTTGGGTTTCTGATATAAACAAGCATGGGGCATAACCTGCCCTTTGCTCACCTATATGTTGACATGATCAAACAACCAGGAGGAAGCACTTAGCTGTGCAGAGGGTTAGACGAGATCCAATTAAGCCTTACATCATATTTAAAAAAAGGCTACCCAAATATTGGAACGAACCACATAAATTACACTGATGAAAGAACATTGCAAAGAGGATGGAAAATGTACTAACAATGTTTGCACAGACCAGTAAGTGCAAAAGGTGGTTCTTGCACCAGTGCAGATGCTGTTTCCTCGTCAGTCACTTGGTTCAATGGCATTTTTGCACTGGCAAGAAAGGTCAAATGTTAGCTAAAACATTCCTGTCATGTGTGTGCATCAGTATATTATGGTCAGGGGTCTTGCCTTTGTCGGGGTTAGGGATGTCAGGGTCCCACTCTGCAGGTCTCTGTATCATTGGGCTCGCTTGCAGGTAGAGTCCATGGAGTATGTAGGCACCAAAGGCCACATAGGGCTGTTCAGCAGGTTTGGGGTGCCTTTCAGGCTTTCTGGTCCATCAAAAATATGTCTGTGATGGAAGTTGTACCAGATGAGATTTTGGAATACCCTAACAACCTAGAGCAAGTATGGATGCACATTGGTGACAATGATGGCAACGAGGCTCTGGTTCTCTGCCAAACTTCAGTAATTTCAGTGCTTCTGGATCCTCTTCTCATCATTCCTTGACAAAGGCTGGACAGGCAACAAGGGCATAATGGTATATTCTTCATCCTAGTCTTATTCTCAGAAGGTGGAAGCACTAATTTCTCTGGATCCTCGGTATTTATTGAAATGTATGCCCAGGGTAAGGACCCCAATCCCAGATCACGTTCAGACATTCTGGTGGCCACTCAATCAGTGATGGCTAACACATTTAGCTTTTCTGAACTTTTTTGTTAGGAAAACTCTTAGGATAGGAATCCCTTCCAGACATTCCAGCCACTCTGGACTGATCTGATCACGGCCCGTGTTGCAAATAGAAATCACAGGCAGGAAAGTCTGGTCTCTGTATTGCCACATCCGCTGCCCATAGGAATAATATGTGACTGTTGGTCCGCAGCATTGTATTTTAAGGAATGCCTGATTGGATGATCCACCAGATAGCCGTTCTGGGCCCCATGGAATTGATTAACTGCACCACAGTCCAGTAGGTTGTTCATCTAGTGAAAAATGTTACATAGTTTAAACACTGCCTTCTGGATTTTGGATCAATGAGAGTATGTCATGGGCTCTGAATTATTGGCACGGTAAATAGGGACTTTGCACGTCAAACCGCATGCAAAATCCCGTTTGTCGATTCATGGTATGAACTGAGCAGCACTTTTTTGTAATTTGCAGGGATTTCGTGCAGGCTCGGCATGCCTCTGCGAGCGGACGAGTGCCTTGCACGAGATACCATGCAGAGCGTGGGCGTGGCTTTCACACAGGGCAGGGAAGGGGACGGAACTCGTAAAATGTGGAAGAACAAGGGAAAATGCAGGCGTTATGAGGGACGGCCTGCAGGCAGTCCATCACACGCCCATTATTGCGCGGAATGATACATATACATGGATCTGACCGCACATCCTCTCGGCAGGGAAATGGGCACGTAAAACCCTCATTCTATCTGCCACCCGAAGGCAGGCATACAGAAACTTGCGCATAGGTTTCACCACACAGAGATAATATTGGTGTCAGATTTAGGGGTACATGTGCGCAGCTGGGGTTCTGATCGAACTTAGTGGTATGCACGCTGGTGTCCAGAATTTTACCTGAGTCATGATAAATCGTACGCATGTTGTCAGGTTGCCGGTAACAGTTACGGGGGACCCCGCTCAGTGTCCTGGAGATGCAGGCCTGCTTGCGGGGGACCCCATGCATTGTTTTAAGGTGCATGTATTCGCGCCAGGGGTGCACACAGAGGTCGCTGTTTCTGGCTTTTTTTACTTTGCATGGGGGCGTGTCAGGGGCGTTCCGACTGCGACTTGCGTACACCGTTACTTTGCATGAACAATTCATGAATGCGCAGATTACGCAGTAAAACATCTGTGTACAGGCTCGCGGAGGGTCGTTCCCGGCACGCGGCCACTGCTGGAGCTCTGTGCACTATTCCATGAATCGGGCCCTATGACCTTTAAAGTTGCATTGGTGTTTCACACCTTTCATATTTATTTGATTTTAATCTTCAGCTTTTAGTAGTCAACATTTCTGGGAATCTTTCAATCATCTTTTTAGTGACACCATTTGCACTTTCTAAGGCAGAGATAAGAGTGCCAATCACATACGGAGGGAGTATTTTTCATAATAAATGTCCCACCTGATAGAGACATGAACAATGAAATCCAGTGTCACCTGCAGCTTGGCATCCTTCACACCTCTTCCAGAAGCCCCATTGTTCTGCGCACAGGAAGGAACATCATGCTGTTAATGTGTTATGTGTATCCATGGTCTCTTTACAAAGCACGGCTTAAGATTTGGGTTGGCACTGTGCCAGTGCGTGTGTTATTTGCCTTGCTTTTAAGTGAAGTCACATATGAAGGGCGTTTAAATACATACATTTTAATGAGTGCTTTGTGGTATAGAAATGGCACCAATAACGGTGTGTCACACAAACCTCCATGCGACATGTTAAGCGAAGTCAAGCCCATTTTCAATTGAAAATCTTTATTGTCGGGCAAAGTACCTGCCAAAGTCCCAAACAGAGTTTAAACTACTGCTAGGTAAACAATCTCTGTTCCCTGGTCACGTAGATACCACTACTTCATCTTTGGAGTCATGAGTTCTACATTCCTTCTGTGCCTGGGAACTGAAAGGTACATATGTTGATATGTGTGTTTGCGCAGCCCCTATTCATTATTGAAGAGTCGGCCAGATCAAATAATCGGGTCTCAAGGGAAGAATCGTAGACAAGCTTTAAAGAAAAAAAGCCTTGCAGTGTTTCCACTAGGTGCTTCGCTGACAGGAGTGATGGAAATGGAAAAAAAACAACAAAAAATATTTTGAAAAAAATTGAATGTCCGACATTTGGCTTGGAAAACAGGCATGTTACTTAGCGATATAGCCAGCTTTTAGGACACGTTGATTGGCTACTGCATCTGCCCGTGGAGCCAATGTGCAGCAGTTGGCAATTAGCCTGCAGTGTTGAATAAGAAACATTAGAGTTGTAAAGGTGATTCAAATTCTCACAGTTCGTTTGAAGCCCGTTTTTTGCTCACGGCTTTGGTTCATAAGATATTATTTTAGCCAATGGTGTGTCTTTTTTAGTTTTTCAGGTAGTCCTTTCATGAAGAAGTTCAAGAAAGGTCTTGCTTCTTACACATTCTGTGTGTTTCGCCTTTAGCCGCGCCTTTGCCTTTCCAGTGCATTTTATTTCGGCTAAGGGAAGAAGGGACAATGAGGCGATGGCTAGATTTCGGTCGGAGGAGGAAGGCCTTTGCTGTGCTTTCGTCTAGTTAGGAGTTATTATGCTTGCTGTGCTAGTAAAAAAAACGCCTAACATAACATAGCATTTCATTTCAGGTGGCAAACATAGCAAGAGCGGTGATTACATAAAAAGACATTTTGTCATGGCTTTTATCACGTTATCTGTACCAAACATTGGCAAAGTGAATAAGTCTGCCTTTTTATATGTGTTAGGATTTGTTTATTTCAAGACAGAAGTTGTTTGGATGAGTTTGAATGTATGGAAGGATGATGGGTGAGTTGATGAGCATGATTGTTAGATCAAAGCCATTGTGTGAATAGATGTTGCAAAGTGGATATGTGCATGTATTTGTAGGAACAGACACATATAGATCGGTTTTTGTGACTGTGTGGAGGCGTGCATGGGTGAAATAGTGTAGTTACATAGTTATCAATTGGTATTTAAGTGTCATAAGACGTGTGTGATTAGATAGATGCGTGAATGTGGGTGGGTAGGTGATATGATATGATATGACATGTCTTTTATAACGCGCCTGTACACAAGTGTTTCTAGGCGTGACAAGGCAACAGAGGGAGGACAAGACAAGCGATCTTACTAGGCCTTGTGTCATTCAGATCGTGCAAGTGTGACAATGCAAAGTGCAGGAGGAAGAGGGAAGCGCCAAGGACAGGGAAGCAGGAAGTGCAATCAGGGCAGCATTGCTCTGAGTAAGTGGAGCCAGGGCAGCGCAGCTCTGGGCAAGTGCAAGGGGCTAGGGGACTGTACGATTACAGTTACAGTCCCTAAATGCGCAGTAGACCCGGAGGCAGTGCAGGGGAGACGGATCATGGAGGAGGTGGTACCCAGTGAGACTCTGAGGGTAACCAAGCAGCCATTTGGCACAGCAGGCAGGTAAGCAGGGAAGGGCGAGAGAGAGAGAGAGAGAAAGTAGAGGAGAAAAGGAAGGTCTTGAACTGCTTACAGAAATTTTGGTGGACCGGACTCACGTTTGAGAGGGGCCGGGAGGACATTCCAGAGGGTGGCACCTGCAGAGGAGAGAGAACTACCCCCACTCTCTGCCTGGAGAAGCGACTGACCCTCAGGGAGTTTGAGATAGCTGATCAAAGGGCTTGAGAAGGAAGATATTTTGGAAGAGAGAGTTGGATTTAGTGCGGTCCCTCGCCCCAGAAAGCTGTGGGGATGATACCGAGGGTCTTCAACTTGATCCTTGCAGCCACCAGGAGCCAGTGGAGAGATTTCAGGGCTGCAGAGATACGGTCCCTGGGCTTGGGGCCAAGAAAAAGTTTTGCAGTCTTGTTCTGGATTAGTTGCAGAGGGCGGAGAGTAGAGGAAGGCAGATTGATAAAGAGGCTGTTGCAGTAGTCCAGCCTAGAGAGAAACAGGGCTCTGGAGACAGTGAGCTTCTGGAGGAAATTGAGAAGAGGAAGAATACCTTTGAGAAGGTGCAGCTGTTAGTGGGCCTTCTTGGCAGGGTCCGTGATGTGAGGAGAGAAGGAGAGAGTGGTGTCAAAGAAGACAATAAGGTTTTTTGTCTCACAGGAAGGCGAAGGAAGAGGGCCCAAGGAGGGTGGCCGGATTGAGAAGGATCTCTGTCTTATTGGCATTAAGACAGAAATCGTTGGAGGTGCACCAATCCCGAATCATGCATAGTCAGTCAGGAATGAGCGAGAGAGTAGAGGAGGATGAGGGGAGCCCGAAAGAGAGCTGAGTGTTATCTGCAGTACACTCGAAGTTACAGGAGAAGGTAGGGATCAGGTAGGCCAAAGGGGCCAAGTAGAGAGTGAAGAGCCAGGGTGAGTGGATAGAGCCCTGGGGAACACCACATGTGGAGAGAGAGGTGGTGGAAAGGACCCAAGTTGTACCTTGGAAGGTTGGTCCCGGAGGAAGGAGGTCAACCACCCCACAGCCTGATCCATGATGCCCATGTTCTCACTGAGTCGACTGATCAGGATGGTGTGATTGACCATGTCAAAAGCAGAGGAAAGGTCAAGCAGAATGAGGACAGAAGGAAGGCTGGAGTTAAGATTAGTGAGCAGATCTTCATGGGTGTTCAGGAGAGCAGTTTCCGTGCCTCTGGCTGCTCTGAAGCCAGACTGATGGTCATGGAGACAACAAACAGATTCATTATGGAGAGTAAACTGAGAGAGGGACAGCTTTTTCAGGCGTTTGCCCAGGAAAGGAGTGATAGAGATCAGGTGATAGTTTGCCAGACAGGTAGGATCGGCAGAAGGGTTTTTAAGGAGGGGCTGCACAAGTGAGTGCTTTAGGAGAGAGGGGAAAGATCCAGTTGCGATAGAGTGATTGCAGAAATCGGCTAAGGCTGGAGCGATGGTGTCAATGTGGTCCTTGATGGTTCTGGAGGAGCAGGGGAGCATCTGTTTGGATGACACTTTCATCGATCGGACTTGTCTAGAAACATCGTCAGGTGTTCTCAGAGAGAAAGCGGAGAAAGTAGGAGGACAGGGAGAGGTTGCCAGAGAGGGGTCGAGAGAGGTAGAGGGAGAGGAGGAGGATGCTATAGAGGACAAGATTTCCTGAGTTTTAGTGGTGAAGTGAGGTGCCAGAGTCATACAGAGGGCCTGGGAGGGCACAGGAGAGGTGGAGACTGCAGAATGATAGGCCAGCTCCTTGCAGATTTGAAAGTGTTTGGCTGTGTTGTTAGAGGCCGCAGAGACACGGGATTGGATGTGGACTCTCTTATTGGACAGGAGCGAGAGTTTGTGTTGCCTTTGGAGAAGGCGACAGGCAGTTTGTCGGAGGATGCCCCCAAACCCCTCCACTTCCTCTCAGCCACCCTGCACTTACATTTCAGGGCAGCAAGGTCAGAGTCATAACAAGATTTGCACTTGGAGGTAGGTTTCAGACGGATTCTCATAACAGGGGCAAAGACATCCAGAGGGTTGGAGATAGAACGTTATAGGTTAGAGAGGGCTGCGTCAGAGTGTGAGTCAGCCGCATGCCTAGGAGTAGCAGAGAAAGTAGAGGCAAAGACATCCACTGACACATGCTTCATGGGCCAGAATGACCGAGAAGGTAGGTTGCAGTGCTGGGATGGGTTTAGATTGAGGCACAGAGAGTTTCAGGTGAGATGAGAGCAGAAAGTGGTCAGTCCAAGAGAGAGGAGTGGCGAGAGGCTTAGAGAGGGGGATGTCAGAAGAGATGAGAACATCCAAGTTGTATCCGGCAGAGTATGTCGGACCAGAGGGTAGAATGGAAAGAGTATCACAGATGTTGCGGAAGAGCCCAGAGGAGGGATTAGAAGCATCCAGATAGATGTTGAGGTCTCAGAGGAGAAGTGGAGAGGTAGAGGAAAGGAGAGAAGAAGAGAGGTCAGCCCACTCACAGAGGAAGAGGCCAACCTTGCCAGGTGGCCTGTAGATGGCGACCAAGGTTCAGAGAGAGGCCATGAGAGATAGAGAGCCTGCAGACCAAGCATTCAAAGGAAGAGTAGGCCTTTGTAGGAATGACATAAGCAGGGACCCACTCTGCAAAATCAGAGCTACTCCACCTTTGGGTCGGTTGGTTCTGGTTTCAGAGAGGATCTTGTAGCCATCTGGGAAGAGAGTGTCGAAACTTGTGACAGAGCTCAGAGTGAAACATGCCTCGGTGAGAGCAAAGACCTCCAGGTCAAGTTCTTTGAGGAGATGGCAGATTCCAGATGAGTGTATGACAGCAGAGTGGGAGTTGAGAGTAGCAACGTAGAGCTGGTTGCTACATTTGAAGGATTTCCGGGGTGGGGTACAGGCTTGAGGTACGCCCAGCGGAAGTGGTAGAGGGGCCGAGAGTGGACAGATGTGGTAGCAGGAGGAGGCATAGTAGCCAGCGAGGAGGAGGAAGGTGGCAGAGAGGCGACTGAAGAAGGAGGTGGCAGAGGATTATGAGAGATGCTAGTAGGAGTAGCAGGAAAAGGAAGGAAGTTGATAAGATGCAAAAGACATCTATCCAAAAGGAGGAGATTGGACTGAGGGCCCTGGACCAAGACGATGACAAACAGATAGACATTAATGATGGTCTTGGAGGAGTGGAAGCAGGCCAAGACAACCTCCCGAGTGCCACCATAATTGGGAGAGGAAGAGATAGGAGAGAGATCGGAGAACATATTGGGGGTCCATAGGTCTGGTGAGGGAACGACAAAGAGGATGTTGGTGAAAGTCTGTCTGGAGGAAGTACTGAAGTAGTTATCAGCGATAGGGGAGCCAGGTTTGGAGACCAGGATGTCCGTCTTGAGCTTCTTCCTTTCAGACTTAGAGAGAGATAGGATAGGAGATAGAGTAGTATTTAGAGAAAATGGGAGAAACAGAAAGAACCATAGAAGGTGCAAGAGAAAATTAGGAGGAGGAGAGAGTGAAGAGAAAAGGAGAGATGCACAGCCCAGTGCCGCACAACACTGGATGCACAGGGGGCCGGGGGTCACACAGTAGGTGTAAAGACCGGAGGGGGGATCTGCACTTTCGCTCTCTAAATGTTAGAGGGGAGGCACAGAGACCCCTGCCAAGATTCTTTAGTATTGGTAGACGTAGACGAGCAATCAAGGCTTAGCTTCTCAGGAGGTGATGCGAGCTGGTTCTTCAGTACAGTTTAGTCCCCGAGCACCCAGTTAGGAATGTCCACACACTGTATCAGTTAAAACACAGTATTTATATAATTAATATTTAAGGTCATATACACAATCACGATAACTCACTTTGTACTCTGAAAATCAACAATGCTAAATATGTACAGTTCTAAAGTGGTACCACTAACGTTATTAGATCTTATTCAAGTGCATATGGTCAGAATGACACACAGATCAAAATAAAGAGGAAACCAGCAGTAGAGAGAGGAAGAAAAGCAAGATCTTTGAGCAATTGGCAGAATACTGGTAACTACCATTAAACACAGCTCTGTGTGGAGATCCCCCCACCTGGGCAACCTGTAGAAGAAATATACAAGCCCAGTCCATATATTGTTCACCCTTAGACTTCCCAATAGTTATGCAACCCCAAAATACCTTGGTGTTGTAGTGTTCCGCGCCGGGGAAATCGGCAACCCTTTTTGAGTGTCCTCCCTTTCAGGCAGGAGTCACGGGTCGTCGAACGTCCGACGGAGAACAGGTTGAGCTACGACGATGAAGTGGCCCCGTCGTTCCTCGTTGACAGGGAAGCGTAAATATCCAGCAAGGAAGAGGCGTGCAGAGCACCTCGGTGTAGATAGTTCTGGACCACAAAGAGTTGAAGAACTGTGGCCCAGCAAGGGCGTTGAGTCGTCGGCGTCTCTGTGGTCTTTGGGTGGCGGGAAACCCACCGGTGGATGCTCCTCCGCATGTCGACGGTCAGGCCTTCTCCAGCAGGATACAGCGGTGACGATGCGGACGAGAGCGTCCTTGGATCAATGAAGTTCTTAGGCAACGGGAGCACGGCGGCTCCAGTCGGCGACGGTGGTCGTCGACAGTGGCGGACAACAGCCCGGGCGCTTCTCCTTGGAGTTCCGCAGCAGTCCCCGTATCGGGTTGGCAGCCTGTCGAAGGTCTGTCTACCAGGGAGCTTAGGAAAAGATCAGCTGTGCACGATGGTCCCTCGTAGCTCGGGAAGAGGGCGCCTTATCAGGTCCTCTCTGGGTCAGTTCTTGAAGCGCAGCAACTTTCCGATTGCGAAGGGGAACATCAGCAATTCTTCTCGTCCAGCAGGGCTCAAGGTTGAGCTTCACTCCAGTTACTCGTCGTAGTGGACTTCAGCTTCTGAACACGATTCCTAGCAGTGAGAGGTCCCCAGATATATACTGCAGCCAATCAGGCACACGAGGTATTCAGGCCATTCACTTCTCTCCAGACACTCACAAGTTATGCGTATTGGGACAAGTACCGAGCCATTCAACACTACAAGCTGCATTCATTCCAGTTTCGGGCAGGGCTGTCTCAACCATTGTGTCAACCACCAGATACTAGACAGCCACAATATAGAATGTATATTCGTCACACACTCCATTCACCCAGGTCCCACCCACAGGCGTACCCACAACATACGGTCGTTGAGAAAGCTCCAGCCAGTCTGGTCGGCACTTCCCCACACTACCATATACGGAACTTCCACCCAACAGCCAGTCAGGGGGAAGGGACAGAGGCAGGGCTTCCCGGGACTTCGGGAAGATCAGGGTAACAGGTGATGGAAGGCAAGAGGCCATGGGGGCCATTATGTCACCATCAGGAATCTACCGATTCCAATGACAGGACCTGGGCATCCCAAAATGGAGGACGCTCAGGGCACCAGTCATTTCAGCACGGAGCTGGCAACATACACTAGGGGCACAGGGTTGTACCCCTACCCATGGGTGCCATAAGGGTATCCCACCAAACGAAAGGAGAGAGAGCTGCACCGCCAGGAGTCCCACATGAACTCCTTCGCGGAAAACATGACAGAACACATGATAAAAAGCAGTAAAGGACAAGGATACGGAGGCCCTGTCCCTCCGATGCATTTCCGGCATCACAGTCGCCCCCCCAGACTGAGGTGGAGGGTGCCTTATCTCCCACGGGATAGACACCCTCATCCAGACGGTCAACATACCTTCTGGAAAGGCCATCTGCTTTATCATGACTCTTCCCTGGTCTGTGCTCATTGGTAAAGTCTAGTCCTTGCAGACTAATGGACCACCTGAACAGTTTCGGGTGTTCACCCTTCATCTGCATAAGCCACTTCAGGGGCTTATGATCGGTTTGGACCTTGAAGGTAGACCCGGTAAGGTAGGGTCTAAAATGCCTAAGGCTCCAAACAATACTAAAACATTCCTTTTCAACAGTAGCCCACCTAAGTTCCCTACCCTTAAATTGTCTACTGATGAATATGATCGGATGTTCTCTTCCTTTGTCATCTAACTGGGACAAGACAGCTCCAATTCCGGTGTCGCAGGCGTCAGTTTGAACGACAAAGGGCTTGTTGTAATCAGGCGCTCACAGCAAGGGTGCCCGACACAGACTTCCTTTCAAGCCATCAAAGGCCCTCTGACAGTCTTCCGTCCAATTAACCTTCCTCGTTTGTTTGGGCGAAGTCAACGCTGTCAGGGGTGCAGCTATGGTTCCATAGTCTGCCATGAAATTGCGATAATACCCGGTGAGGCCCAGAAAGGCTCTCACCTGGGTTTGAGTAGTGGGAGTCTCCTAGTCATGTACATCCAGTACTTTACTGGGGAGAGGTTGGATTTGACCCCCTCCTATCTCATGACCAAGATAGGTGACTTTCCCCTGAGCTATCTGGCACTTGGTGGCCTTGATAGTGAGGTTAGCCCTTTTTAACGCCTGTAACACTTTATCCAGATGAGTCAAATGCTCTTCCCAGGTGGAACTGTAGATGGCAATGTCGTCTAAGTAAGCAACGCAAAAGGCGTCCAGCCCACTGAGCGCATTGTTGACTAATCTCTGGAAAGTGGCAGGGGCGTTCTTCAGCTCAAAAGGCATGACTCTAAACTGGTAGAGTCCCTCTGGTGTTGAGAACGCCGTCTTTTCCTTGGCATGGTGCCAATAGCATGAGGTAAGGTCGAAGGTGCTCACAAATTTGGCAGCACCTATGGTGTCCACAAGCTCATCAGCCCGGGGCAAAGGGTGCACGTCAGTTGTGGTGACGGTATTGACTCCTCGGTAGTCCACACAGAACCTCCAATCCTTGGTACCTGCCTGGGAACTTGCCTTCGGGACAAGGACCACGGGACTGGACCAGGGACTGGTTGAGGGTTCAATAACACCCAGATCCAACATCTTGGCGACCTCAGCCTAGATATGGTTCTTGACAGTATCTGACATACAGTAGCACCTGCTTTTGACAGGCACACTTTCACCAGTGTCAATCTCATGCCTACACCATGGTGTAAGGCCTGGTGTCAGTGAGAACAGAGAGGCGTACTGCTGGAGCAAAGCCCGGCAAGCCTTCTGCTGCTCTGTCGTCAGATCGGGAGAGAGATGCACTCCCTCCACTGAGCCATCCTGTGGGTTACTATGCAGCAAATCAGGAAGGGGCTCACTCTCATCCTCTTCTTGCCCTGAAGCTAGCAAGAGGCATGAGACTTCGGCCCGCCTGTGGAAAGGCTTGAGCCTCGCCCATCTTGGAGATTATCCTGAAGAGTCCAGTGCATTTATTCGCCAAAGCCTGAGGCTTGGTAGGCTCCATCACGAGGACCTCCTGTCCCAGGGTCCAATCCACTTGCGATGCTTTAAGGTCATGCCAGTACTTATTCAATTCCTGGCTGGCCCTAAGATTCGCTGTTGCCTGACCCATCATCTGTGTCATCCTCCATCTGAGGCCTAACACATGGTCCCCCACTTGCTTGGCGGGACCAGGAAGGGTGGCCTCCCAACCTTCTCGGATCAAGGCGAGGGGCCCCCTCACGGGATGTCCAAAGAGTAACTCAAAGGGGCTGAAACCAACAACCTCTTGAGGTACCTCTCTGTAAGCAAACAGCAAGCATGGCAGGAGAAGATCCCACTTCTTCCTGAGGGGCTCTTCCAAAGCGCCTAACATGCCCTTGAGAGTTTTGTTAAATCTCTCAATCAAACCGTTGGTCTGGGTGGTAAGAGGTGGAGAATTTGTAAGTTACCCCGCATTCTTTCCACATGGTTTTCATGTAACTCGACATGAAGTTGGATCCTCTATCAGAGACGACTTCCTTAGGGAATCCAACACGGGTGAAAATGCCCAGGAGAGCCCTGGCAACCACCTTGACCTACCAAAACTAGGATGAACCCATGTCCACCCGACGTGGGAGGGTCAAGGGGACAGACGATGTCGATGCCAACCCTCTCAAACGGTGTGCCCACCACTGGCAACGGTTGCAGTGGGGCGATGACTCTGCCTCCAGTCTTGCCAGCCAGAAAACTGATAGGTTGGGCAGGTCCTGCAGTGGGACTCCACTTCCACTCCCATCCGTGGCCAGTAGAAATGGGCAGAGAGCTTCTGCTTAGTCTTCATGGTACCAAGATGACCAGCCAAGGGCACCTCATGCCCCAACTGCAACAGGAAGGGCTGGTAAACCTGGCGTAGCACCAACCTCTTGAGGGAACCAGGTTCTGGCTTAGTGGGCTCACCAACAAGGAGCTCACCCTCCCAATAAATCCGAAATGTCCTAGGCACTTCTCCCTGTGCCTGGGATGGGGCCTGTGTCCTCAGACCCTCGAGAGAGTGGCACTTTCTCTGTCCCTTACAGAAGTCTGCCCCGGACAGTCCCCCTTCAGCCAACAAGCATTGAAGGTCGGGATGATCCTCTGGGTTAAGAGCCTCTCCCACAGGAGAGTCTTCTGGCTCGTCTCCCACAGGAGTTGAGAAGGGATTTACCACTGTACCCAGCACGTTCGGAGCATGGATCCCAATCGGTGCTGTCGGAACAGCGGAACAGCGGAACAGCGGGAGGAGTAGGGGCTCTCTCCACCTGGGCGGCCTTCTTACTCCTCCGTTTCTTTCGTGCCTTGGGTTTCCCCATTGGCAACGGTACCGCGCTCACAGCCGGACCTTGTGTGACCTGCGATCGGGTGACTGCCACAGCAGCCATGGGTAGACCATCCGTGATCATCCCCAATTCAACCAAATCGTTTCCCAACAAAATATTCGCAGGCACGTTGTCCCGAACCAGGACCGGAAGCTTTGCTGTCTTGTCTCCAATCGTAATATTGACTAAGGCTACAGGCGATAATTTGAGCGGCCCACCAGCTAACCTGGTGGTTCTCAGAGGAGCACCTACATAGTCCTCTGGCTTGAGCAGGGTCCTGTCCACCACTGTCATGCTTGCCCCAGTGTCTCTCAAACCAGTAGAAGGCTGGCCATTCAAGAGGACACTTCTCAAAAACCTAAGAGTGTTTTGCGGAATAGTCGCCAGTACTTCTGCATACTGGTCACAGGCCCCAAGGGACACTAAGGAAATCTCTACGGGAGCACCGAAAGTGATCCCAGTAGAGGAGGGGAGGACGGTGTCCTCCACCTCAGGTACGGAGTAGGGATAGGTCAGGCTGACAGCCTGGACTCCAAGTGCCTTACCCTTACACTTGGGGTCACCTCTTCGGTGATCCAGAGTCCCACAATCCCAGCATGTTCCGGGGTGTGCGGGGTATGGTACTGGAACCACTGGGACCCTGCTTTGCAGCAGGCGGACCACTACTCTTACTCCCACCCACAACAGACTTATCCCCACTAGGTTTTTGGGTCTTCGGAGTGGAAGGTTTTGGTTTACCTGACTGTGATTGCTTTTGGGACGCCTCAGCTTTTTGAGAGGCCCCCTTTTCTTTGTCCTTGTCCTTCCCACTGGAGTCCTTAGGGGACACCCGGTGGGAGACCCACTTGTCAGCCAACCTAGCCAGCTTAAAGGGGTCCAAAATGTTCTGGTCAGCAACATACTGACGTAGCTCTGGTGAACAGGCTTCCAAAAATGCTCAAAAAACAAGAGGTGAGACAGTTCAACAAACGTTTTCACTTTGTAACCATCAATCCACCCCATCATGTTAATGTACGCAGCACTCACCCAGTCAACCCAAGACACATTCTCTTGTTTCTTAAAATCTCTCAACCGTTTAAGATATTGGGTAGGCGTTTTGCCAAACTTGGCGATTAAGGCAGACTTCATGCACTCATACTGACCCCTTTCTTCCACACTCAGTTTCAGAATACAGTCATATCCAGTTTGAGGCACTCGGCTTAACAAACACTTAGCCCAATCTCTCTTATCTACATCTTGAATTGCACAAGCCATTTCAAATGCTTCAATCCATTGGAGGATATCAGAACCCTCCGCATACACGCCAACCAAATCTTTCATAAACTTGGTTGCTGGGGACCTGACACTCTCAACTGGTTTCGCTGAAGTCTCCACTCAAGCTTTCTCTAGCTGGATTCGCTGACATTCAGTGTCCTTGTCTTTGAGTTCAAGATCCCTATTTTTGTGTTCCACTTGCTGTGCCAACTCCTCTTTCTTAAGTTCAGCATCTAGTTCCAACTTGCGATATTCAATGGCTAACTTTTTTTTTTTTTATTAAAATGCATATGGTTTATAGCTTTAAACCTTACATTTATCAAAAAAACTCGTTTCATTAGTTCATACAAAAGAGTTTAACAATGAATCTGCATTTATCAGAGACAAGGCGATTGTCCATGACCAGGTATTAATTGTGTCTGGATTGTTTGCCAGAAGCGGATAACCGCAGTTGTCATAGAAATGTTGTTACCAGATAAGATGTGTGCCCATCGTTCTTTAGGGTCCATAGATTTGTTGGATTTCATGTAGAGCGTAGCGACTGCAAGGCGTTTGTCTGCTAAGGCTGGGCATTGCATTAATAAATGATGGTGGCTTTCAATACTGTCATCTTCCTTGCAATACCTGCATGTTTGATGTCGGAGGGTTTTCTGTGCTCGTATCCCAAGGATTTGCTGTGTTGGAAGTACATTAAGATGCAGCCTCATGAAGATGTCTCTAATAAGACGGTCAGGAAATAGCTTCAGATAGCGAGGGATCACATTTAAGGCTCTAATTTCGGTGGTACAATTTAATGTGAGTTTGTATCTGTTTTTTTCATTTATTGTTGATATCCAATCGAATCTTTCAATTTGGATTTTGGCTCTTTGGGGTCTACAGAGTAGGGTTTCAAGTGATATGTCATATCTTATCCTTTCTTGGTTAAGGAATTCCTTCCATTTATTCAGAGCCATTGTGTTGATATTTCCAGCGATTGGACGGAGGATATTCAAGGCGGGAATCTTCTCGTTATTGTTTATTTTCCTGAGAAGATCCAGTTGTTTCCACCATATGATTGATTGCAGGGATTGTAGGCCAAGTTCGAATCGAATTCTGGATGTTGGACTACATTTCGGGATGGCTAAGACCTTTGTCCAAAAGATTCGCTTCAATTGGTCCTATACAGTTATTGGTAGGTTTATCATTGGCTCACCACCGTATGTTAAGATGGGTACAACTTTTTGTTTGAAGAAAATTATGATTGGTTTCGTAGAATATTTCCCAAATTTTTTATGTAGTACTAAGCCCTGACACACTAGAGAATGTGCTTTACTTTTCAGGTGGTCAATCCATGGTTGTTCGACAGAGGATTTATTGATCCAGACCCCTAGATATTTGATTGTTTGAACTTGCAAAAATGTTTCGTTCTGTAGAAAGAATGATGGTGTTTTCTGGGAAGGGCCCTTTTGTGTGGTTAACGACATGATCTTAGTTTTTCCGGTATTTATTTCCAACTGATTTGAACGTTATTCAGGGTAGTCTGCAGGCCTCTCTGTGTTTTGGCAAAGATTGCAATATCATCGGCATAAAGAATCATTGGAATTGATGTTGTATTTAATTTTGGCGGATTCAATTGTGGAGTAGCGATAGTCTCTTCAAAATCTGATGTATACAAATTGTACAGGGCTGCAGCCAGTGGGCAGCTTTGTTTGAGTCCATGCCAGGTTTTAATTGGTTGCGTGACAAGACCACTCTTGCTCAAACGGATCTGGACTTGTGTAGTTGAATATAGCAATTTTATTGGTTCCAGTATGTTGTTTGGGCAGCCCCATTTTGACAATTTTTCCCATAAGATGTTTCTATTAATTTTATCAAAAGTGAGATGGAGGTCGATGAAAGCCGCGTAAGTCGGGGCGGTGGATTTGATGGTTTCTTGTTTGAGCAGGTTTAGGATGAGCAAGTTGATATTGGTCCCAACATTTTTTACGAAACCAGTTTGCCGAATGGCATGTCTGTTTGCTGTGGTGGCCCGTTGGTTCAGTTTCAAAAGAAGGATGTTTGCGAAAACTTTGCCCAATGGGTCCAAAAGCGCAATGGGCCTGTAGGTTGATGGATTCTCAGTTGGTCCTTGTTTGTAGATAGGGATTATTGTCGCTCTTTGCCATGACGTAGGGATTTTATTTGTGCGATTTATCAGCGTAAATAGATGGCTGCAGAAAGCTGCCCATGTGTCAGGATTCTTTTTTATAATGGCATTTGATAAGCCATCTGGACCAGGGGCCCTAGATACATTTAGATGGCGTATTGCATCATTTATATCCGCAAGATCCCACTCGAACGTCCAGTTTGTTTGTCGGGTTGTTGATTCCTCGCAGCCGATCAAGGGGCGTTTTTGATAACGCTGGTTGTAGTGGGTGATCCAGCTTGTTTCAGGGACCTCGGAGATCATATGGTCGGCTGTATTTGTTGTTTCATTCAACAGTTTCCAGAGATCTTGTGTATTTCGCGTCCCCATACCTCTTAACATGGTCTCTGCATCGTTTTGTTCGAGTGTCATTTTAGCGTTTTTCAACCAGTTCTTATGACTTTGTTTTAGGTGTTTAATCTGAATATCCTTAGTTGGATTTAGTTGTTTCTTCAGTTGCCTGATCTGAGATCTTAGGGCTTTTTTCCTTAGAGCTATCCTGAGGCTGTACGCATGATGATGTTGTTTTCTCAGTTGGTGTCCAGCAGTTGGACAATGATGAAAAATGTGTAGTATCCATTCGTATTTTATTTGGATTCGTCTATCATCGTTGTGCTGATGAATTTATCTGGGATAAACTTTATTTAAGGTTGTGATAATTTCAGTCTTGTTGCCTTAGAATTGACTTCCAACTCAGGTAATTGAAGTCACAGTGGTGGTTCTCTGCTGTTGGACCATGATCTGATCAAGATGTAATGGTCGCTGTCCTTTGTGGCAATATTTTCCATCCGGCGTATAGGCTCTTTGATGCTCCGTGAACGATAAATGTAGTCAATGATTCCAGAACTGGTTCCGCGTGACCACGTTGGAGTAAATAAGTTAGAAGATGCATTTAGGGCATCACGCCGCATCATGTTTCGATCTGTCATTTCTTTAGACCATCGCCGAGCACGAGGTTCTAGCAGGTGGTCAGCGAGCTCTTCGCCATTGGAGGAAAAAAGGTGGATGTTGAAATCACTGCATATGATAAATGTAATTCCGGGATATTTCAAAGTGTCTTCATCCATTGTTATAAAGAAAGAATCTAAGAAGAGGTCATCAGATATTTTGTTGGGATTCCAATATAGATTGTAAAGACCCATATATTGCTTGTGACCGTGTATCAAAAGATCTTGTATAGAGTTCTTCTCAGGAGTCCCTTCTTGTTGTATAATGAGTCTCTGGATCCACGGAGTGATGTCTTGCGCTTCTGCTACATTAAGATGAGAGCCCATTTTGATGAAAGTTAGAAGACCAGCGGAGGGGCATCCTTTTTTCCGGTAAATCGCTGGGTTCATATAGGCAGTGAATCCATCACTTACTGGTTTTTGATGAAGCCATGTTTCCTGGAGACGTATTATGTCAGAATTTGTTAGTTCGGGTCGCGTTGATTGGTACAGATGAAGGTGACCATGGGTGTTCCATGAGCAAATTGTCAAAGAGCATAGATGTTGATCCGGTCGTTGCTAAGTAGCTTCTTGGACGCTCATGTTGGTAGATGTGGATGTGTAACTCATATCTCTCCATATTGGCTGTTGGTCCTTCGTCGACTGATGTCTATGATAAAGAGTGGACTCTGTCACAAGATTTATTGATCGCTCGTGGGAGGTGATCCGGTTTTCTGAGTAATGGCTATCACTGGAGCTAAATGAAGAGTATATTGTTGTATTAATCGTTTCATCTCTCTCTTGTTCAAATTTAGAGTCGATTGTCATATCTGTGACGCTGAGATGAAAACCCAACGTACGGAGATCTTCGGTATGGGCTTCAATCAACCGTAGAGTCTTCAATGTAGCACATTCGATCGCACTTTTGTCAAGTTTTTTGTGATCCATGAATTCGATTAGCTGTATGTCTTTAGTAGTGACTCTAGTCAGTGCTGGAATGGCGTGAAAGAGAAGTAAAGTATTTGTCCTATTAAGGATTAAGTTGTCATGTTGGATGTCAATTCTTGCGAGTTGGAGTCTGTTTTTTGAAGATTTCTCTTGTGGGCTAACTTCATCCTCAATCACTCAAGCTCTAAAGAACTGCTGGGGTTCGGAACAGAGGAAGCAGGAATGGTGGCATTCCCAGAATCAGTTTCGGCGACAACCCCCGGGGTAGAATCCTCATTGGTTGCATCCCCCCCTTCAAAAGTTTCACAATCGATCTGGTAGTCCACCAGGGCAGCGATCAGCTCATCCCTAGAATCATCCACAAAGTCTAATTCCCTGGCTTCCCAAGCACTCTGGAGAGCCTCTAAACTCATCCGAGTCAATTTACCATTCGCAATAGATTCCATTGCTTGTAATGCAGTTATCTTGTACACGACTAAACCTTAATTTAACAAAGTGCAGATATCCTTTGTAAGTGGCACGGTTATACACTGAGTCTTAAAACCATAAGCATCCCACCGCTGCCACCAGCTGTAAAGACCGGAAGGGGGGTCTGCACTTCCGCTTTCTATATGGTAGAGGGGAGGCACAGAGACCCCTGCCAAGATTCTCTAGTATTGGTAGAGGTAGTCGAGCAGTCAAGGCCTAGCTTCTTACGAGGTGATGCAAGCTGGTTCTTAAGTACAGTGTAGTCCCCGAGCACCCACGAAGGAATGTCCACACACTGTATCAGTTAAAACACAGTCTTTATATAATTAATATTTAAGGTCATATACACAATCACGATAACTCACTTTGTACTTAAAATCAACAATGGTAAATATGTACAGTTCTAAAGTGGTACCAATAACGTTATTAGATCTTATTCAAGTGCATACGGTCAGAATGACACACAGACCAAAATAAAGAGGAAACCAGCAGTAGAGAGAGGAAGGGAAGCAAGATGGTTGAGCAATTGGCAGAATACTGGTAACTACCGTTAAACACATCTCTGTGTGGAGATCCCCCCACCTGGGTAACCTGTAGAAGAAAGATACAAGCACAGTCCATATATTGTTCACCCTTAGACTTCCCAATAGTTCTGCAACCCCAAAGTACCTTGGTGTTGTACCATTCCGCGTCAGGGAAATCGACAACCCTTCTTGAGTGTCCTCACTTTCAGTCAGGAGTCACGGGTCGTCGAACGTCCAACGGAGAACAGGTGGAGCTATGACAGTGAAGTGGCCGCGTCATTCCCAGCAGAGCTCATTGACGGGGAAGCGTAAACGTCCTGCAAGCAAGAGGCGTGCGGGGCCCCTCGATGTCGATAGTTCTGGACCTCAAAGAGTTGAAGAACTGTGGCCCAGCAAGGGCGTTGAGTAGTCGGCGTCTCTGTGGTCTTTGGGTGGCGGGAAACCCACCGGTGAATGCTCCTCGGCATGTCGAAGATCAGGCCTTCTCCAGCAGGATACAGCGGCGACGATGCGGATGAGAGCGTCCTTGGATCAATGAAGTTCTTAAGCAACGGGAGCATGGCAGCTCCAGTCGGCAATGGCGGTCGTCGACAGTGGCGGACAACAGTCCGGGCGCTTCTTCTTGGAGTTCCACAGCAGTTCCCGTATCGGGTCGGCAGCCTGTCGAAGGTCTGCCTACCAGGGAGCTTAGGCAAAGATCAGCTGTGCACGATGGTCCCTCGTAGCTCGGCAAGAGGGCGCCTTACTAGGTCCTCTCTGGGTCAGTTCTTGAAGCACAGTAGCTTTCCGATTGCGAAGGAGAGCAACAGCAATTCTTCTCGTTCAGCAGGGCTCAAGGTTAAGCTTCACTCCAGTTACTTGTCGTAATGGACGTCAGCTTCTGAACATGATTCCTAGCAGTGAGAGGTCTGCAGATATACTGTTGATCTCCCATTCATTCCGCTGGGTCGCACTCAAGCATCCAATCACGACTACCGGCATTCATGCAGGCAGGCAGCCAATCAGGCACACGGGGTATTCAGGCCATTCACTTCTCTCCAGACACTCACAAGTTATGTGTATTGGGACAAGTACCGAGCCATTCAACACTCCAAGCTGCATTCATACCGGTTTCTGGCAGGGCTGTCTCAACCATTGTGTCAACCACCAGATACTAGACAGCCACAACATAGAATGTATATTCGTCAAACACTCCATTCACCCAGGTCCCACCCACAGGCCTACCCACAACATACGGTCGTTGAGAAGGCTCCAGACAGTCTGGTCGGCACTTCCCCACACTCACACTACCATATACGGAACTTCCACCCAACAGCCAGTCAGGGGGAAGGGACAGAGGCAGGGCTTTCCGGGACTTCGGGAAGATCAGGGTAACAGGTGATGGAAGGCAAGAGGCCATGGGGGCCATTATGTCTCCATCAGGAATCTACCGATTCCAATGACAGGGGCTGGGCATCCCAAAATGGAGGACGCTCAGGGCACCAGTCATTTCAGCACGGAGCTGCCACCAGCCCATACTCTGCTCTGTGGGTCACACACAGGTGCCCAACAACATACACTAGGGGCACAGGATTGTACCCCTACCCATGGGTGCCATAAGGGTATCCCACGGGTCGGTTCACCAACCCAAAGGAGAGATAGCTGCACCGCCAGGAGTTACACATGAACACCTGTGTGGAAAACACGACAGAACACACAATAAAAAGCAGTAAAGGACAAGGATACAGAGGCCCTGTCCCTCCGATGCATTTCCAGCATCACAGTAGGGAACACATAGGAGAAGCAGACAAGTGACACACAATAGTACAACAGTACCCCCAGCGGGGTGGGGACCTGCATAGTGGGAGAGAGCCTGATGGGACACAGTTCAAAGTACAACAGTAACCACAGTGGATGGGGACTTAGAGAGTGTGAGAGAGCCTAAAGGGACATTGTTACAGTACAGCAGTAACCACAGCGGATGGGAACCTAGGGAGTTGGAACAAGCCTAATGGGACACAGTTCACAGAACAACAATAACCACAGATGAAGTGGGACCTAGAGAGTGGGAGAGAGCATAATGGGATGCAGTTCACAGTGCAACAGTAACCACAGTTGAAAGGGGACCTAGAGCGTGGGAGAGAGCCTTATGGGACGTAGTTCACAGAACAACAGTAACCACAGATGAAGGGGGACCTAGAGAGTGGGCGAGAGCCTAATGGGTCACAGTTCACAGTACAACAGTAACCACAGTTGAAAGGGGACCTAGAGATGGAAAGAGCGTAATGGGACACAGTTCACAGGACAACAGTAACCACAGTGGATGGGAACCAAGAGAGTGGGAGAGAGCCTAATAGGAAACAGTGGGACCTAGAGAGTGGGAGAGAGCCTAATGGGAAACAATTCAAAGAACAACCGTAACCACAGTGGATGGGAACCTGGAGAGTGGGAGAGAGCCTCATGGAACAACGTTTACAGTAAAACAGTAACCACAGTTGAAAGGGGACCTAGCGAGTGGGAGAGAGCCTAATGGGGCATAGTTCACAGAACAACAGTAACCACAGATGAAGGGGGACCTAGAGAGTGGGAGAGAGCTAATTGGACACAGATCACAGAACAAAAGTAACCACAGTGGAAGGGAACCTAGAGAGTGGGCGGGAGCCTAATAGTACACAGTTCACAGTACAACAGTAACCACAATTGAGGGAGAGCTAGACAAGGGACCAAAACACAAAGTAAGGCTAACTGCTATAGGGGAGAGCCTAGGGTTGTGCAGAGACAGAGTACATTATGTCAGACGGTTAGGTGGAAGTATGCACAAAGGCCGTGTCGTTTAGTAGAGAGCAGTGATGGCCGCTCCCACTTCCCACACCTTTCTTATCTTTCGGTCGGTGATGGTCGATAGCTGTTCAGCATACTCGCACTCTGTGCCGTTGCCCCTTCCGGTCACTGCTGGTCGATGACTGCGCAGCCTGCTCACAGGCTGCCCTGCTATCCCTTTGTTGCCAAACACCAGTAGCACACAACACTGCAGCTTTGTCCTACGTGAGCTTTGCCGTAGAGGGTCTGATCCTTGGTGTATAAAGGATACTCTGCTTGAATGTAGTGTAATGTGCAATGTATGAAACAGTCGGCGTCTCCTGCGGTCCTGCAGCGCACAAACCTGCAGCCTTATTCTGTACGGGCTTTCCCGCAGAGGGTCTGATAATCATTTTATAAAGGATACCCTGCATGAACATAGCACAAACATGCAATGTATGAAATGGCGCAGCATCTCCTGCGGTCCTGCGGCACACAATACTGCAGCCTTGTCGTGTTCTGGCTTTGCCGCAGAGGGTCAGATCCTTGGGTTATAAAGGATACGCTGCATGAACATAGTGTAAACATTCAACGTATCGAACGGCCAGCGTCTCCTTTGGTCCTGTGGTGCACAACACTGTGAACTTGTCCTCCGTGGGCTTTGCTGCAGAGGGTTCAATCCTCGGTTTAAAAAGGTTACGCTGCGTGAATGAAGCATAAATGTGCGATGTATCAAATGGCCAGCATCTCCAGAGGTCCTGCGGCACACAACAATGCAGCCTTGTCTTGCGCGGGATTTGCAACAGAGGGTCTGATCCTCGGTTCAATACGCTGCATGAACATAGCACAAATGAGCAACGTATCAAACAGCCAGGATCTCCTGCGGTCCTGCGGCGCACAACACTGCAGCCTTGTCATGAATGGGTTTTCTCGAAGTGAGGTATGGGTGGAAATAGATATTAGGGTGTGATGGATCCTTGTCATGAATGGGTTTTCTCGAAGTGAGGTATGGGTGGAAATAGATATTAGGGTGTGATGGATGCATGGGTGTGATGGATGCAGGGGTGGTAACGTGAGATTCAAATATGCAATTGTGTTGATTGGTGGATGGGTGAAATAGGATCAGTGGGTATGATTAGAAGGAAATTATTGTAATTAAGAGGTGGCTGAGTTTTTTTCGGAACCATTCTAAGGAGCTTCAGGAGTGTTCTTCTACCAACAAAATTATTAGAGTAATTGGTTAATGGTGCATTGCATGCCTGCATTGCGCTGTAAAAGACTTGCCACTATAAGGCAGATGCTTGTAATGTCTGTGACACCAATATATTTGAGCAGTACCCTTTAAAATATGATCATCTTCCCTGTGCTCAAATATATTTAAAACTCTTCCATGATGGCGCTACAATATATGAGTGTCAGTTCAGGCTGTTGTGGACCCTCAAATTCCACCCAGCAATGTCGCACACAACACACAGACATGCACGCAGACTCAGTTGATCACAGACGCAAACAGACTCACTCATTCACGCACATGCTTGCACACACTCAAGCTGCCTTGCAAGCACAGACATGTTTTTATTTTGTTTTATTTTATTCACATTTATAGCAGCGTAGCAAACCCTCAGGTATCAGGGCGCTAGTAACATTAAGTGTGACGTGACATTCTTAAAAGTGCAAGACCATGTATGCGCAATGCAAAATACAAGTGGTACATTGACAGCATCTTACAGAGCCACTACTCAGGGTCCGGGGGGGCTATCTCAGATAAGCAGAAACAGGTAGGTTACAGGTAAGTATGACAGGCTAAATATGTATGAGTGCACGCACTGGAAAAGCCATGCCTCATGGTACGAGAGGCTACATCAGGAGTAGCGGTAAGCATAACAGGCAAAATAGGTTTTGGTGCATGCACTGGAAAAGCCACTCCTCATGGTATGAGGGGGCACATCAGGGGTGCAGATAGGCATAAAGACACCATTTGTACAGTGTACAGCACAAGACTGTAGAGTCAAGATCAGCTATCTAATACTAGGCAAGGAGCATGTTTTAGCGTTAAACTAAAAGTCAAATAGGGTTCATGAAAGTCTTGTTGCTGGTAAGGCCGTGAACCCGTAGTGAGGCATTGCAGGAGAAGAGAGGCTAGGGTAAGGTGGAGAGGAGTCCCACGTACAAGATGATTCTTGTGGAATTGTACGTAGGCTAGGATAGTAAAGGCTGGTGGTTGAAGGGTATTACATTCACAAAACACATACATACACAAAACATTTCCCCTTTTGCTTTCAAAACACATACATTTTACTATGCTCCTCAGTCAGACGCTTCCTCCTGTAAGGAAACTCCGAGGAGGGTAATGACTGGTGAGAAGTCAAGGTGCCCTCTGAAGAAGTGTCATTATCTACAGTGCACCTACTATTGAAAACACAGGTGGCTCATTGGTGCAGTGTTCCCTGAAGCACAAGTGACATCTACAGGAGCAGCTCTAAGCTTAGAAATCTGTGTACTCAGTGTGAAAAAGCAGAGGTGTTTCACAACAACGGCCCCGGGCATCCCATACTCACATGGCTAGGGAAAGGCAATTGCTTTTGGATCCCGTCCCTGAGGGTGGACAAGAGAGGGAAGATCACCTGGGTAGGGGGTTGTTTTTACAAAAGTACTGCTCCAAGGAAGATAAGGAATGAGGTCAGAAGGATTACCTCCCCTGACTTGCATTGGCCATGTCACTTTAATGAGTCCAGGCAGAGTCAGGCACATAGCCGTAACAATGTACACCTGACACTCATTACCACTCCCTGTGAAAATAAAAAGGTAGTGCACACAGACATACTTTGAGCGATGCTGTGTACGAGAAGGAACAACTCTTCTGAGGCTGCTGCAGCCTGGGCTGTGGAAGTTGGAAGCTATGAGTGTTCGAAGAGCTGAGCGAGCGGAGGAAAGAAACCTTCAAGTTGCCAGGAGGTGGTAAGCAACCCTGCTGGGTGAATGACAAAGTTTGGGAGGAGCAGAGGAGGCATTGGTAACAGCCTTGAGCTTCAAGAAAAATATGAAAGAAATCCAATTAACAGAACCAGTGAGTTATCGAGAGCAACACAATTCTGGTTGATGTTAAAGGGAAAGTGACTGTAATTTGAAAGTTGAAGGTTGTGTGTGTGCCGATAAAACATGAATGAAGAGAACAATTGTTGAAAGCAAAGGATACAAAGTAGCCGAGTGGCCCTGTGAGAGGAAGTCACACATTCGAAAGTCTCTGTGAAATGTTATGGATTTTGAAAGATATTACAAACTGAGATCAAAGGATATAAAGTTGAACCAGAAGAAAGTAAAATCTGTGAACAGTGAAATATGCCAATAGGGCAAAAGTAAAATATAATAAAAATTGAAAAAAGCCAAGAAGTATTGTTGTTAAATATGAACTTTGGAAAAGACAAAAGAGAATAAGCACTACAAGTACCAAGAGGCATTGGGGGAAAAGAAATACCAAGAGACATTGGTATTAGACACAAACTATTGAAAAGGCCAAGAAGGCAGACTAGAGAGAGTTAGAATCAAAAGCACCAAGAAGTAATGGTGCCACAAGTGGAGTATTGTTTGTGAATTAAAGGAGTATCGAAAGAGAGGTCAAAGTGGTCATGCAGAAGTCTATGTAAATTCCTTGCAGTTTGGAAAGTCTTCGACAGTGAAGAGCTACCGTAGATAAAACGTGGGGAAGGGTACTCCACGAAAAAGCAAGACAGGCTTGAGCCTTGCAAAGCGAAGCATGTGCAGAGCTGTGAGAAATTGTGTGATAAAGTGAAATGAGACAGGCTGGAGTCCAGCAAATGGAAGCCTGTACAGAATTATGAGAAATTGAGACCATATTAACTGAGTTCTGATGGCAAGGCTGGTGAAGCCTAAGAAAGTGATTGAACTACCAGAAGTTGACAGCCAAAGATTGAACTGTTGAATTGTGCCAGCAAGCCAAAGTGTGCAAGATGGATAGAGCTGTGCCATCCACCTATCTTTTGTTTTAAGAGACTCTCTAGACCCTGTGGGGTTGAACCTCGAGAAGGGAGTTAGTACTGAAGCCATTCTGACAAATCTTTTTGAGGCACTTTTTTCCTTTGTTGTAGTCCCTTAAAAGATTTGTTATTTTTAGAAGAAGCGTAAAGTTCGGTTTTCTTAATATAGGCCTTTTTATTTTAGTCCAGTCTGCCTTGGATGTATTTGTTATTGTTTAATGGTTGATATTGCTCCCATTCTAGAGTTAGGGCCAGTTAGGAATTCTACCATCCCAACCAACACATTAAATAAAGGTTTTCGAAACTTGTATCCATTTTGTCTGCTCGATAACATGCCTTCCTCACACCAGGTAGCAGCAGGATAGGGACAGTGAGCATCATGCGACAGTGCTGTGTGCAGAATAATAATGAAAATGGAATGCCGACATTGGCATTAGCAAGCTGAGGCATGCAAGGGCAACAGTTCTTGCCATGACAACAGTGTCAAGAGATGGGCACCAACAATGTACACATCACCACCACCCGGACAGAGAGGGATTGTGGTGCACATCCCAAATTCAATAGACATGAGTAGTGAAGAGGAGGGGCTGTGTTAATTTGGAGCTGGGTCTGGTGATAGGAGAATCCAGAAGGAACACTTTTACATGTGGCTAAATATGACTTTGACATGGGAAATGCTCTAGAGTGAGGGAGCTGCAAATGTTGGGGTCCACTAAACACAATTAAAATAAATCAGAACTATCCCGTAACTCCTCTTTCTGGTGACTGCTCTCAACCCCTGCTCGGGGTTTGTTCTGGGTCACAGTAAACTGCCTAGTTCTAGAAAAAAAGACTGAAGATTTCCTCACACAGTAGCAGACATTATGAACTAGGAACCTTTATCTAGTTTAACAACCTGACCCCAAGCAGGCATACACAACAATAAGCAACACTAACTCAAGTGTAATAGAATGCAACACTGATTGGAAAATACAATATACCAAGCAGCAGGGAAACAAAACACATGCTTTTAAAAACATGATTCACAATGCTGTACCTAACTCCTAAAAAATATCCAATGCTGGAACTGAGCTTTCAGTAGGATGCACTCTTCATGCTTGAAGAAGCAACTGGGGTCCTTTAGATATGTACCTGCAAAGGCTCTTGCAGAGAGTAAACACTCTCTCACCAGATGTAAAATAGTGATCAGGACCATGTACCTGCTGCCTTATCTATAATTAGTACCTGGCGAGAGCCAAGGAGAATGCAACCTCAGCCAGGATTCCACGGCCATTGTTCCCGGCGGGGGCGTGGCATCCCCTCAGCCAATGAGGAGGCTCGAAGCGGGGCCATCCCTGCTCCGAGCCTCCTCGCGGCTGAGAGTCTGCCTTCGCCCCCCGCCGGGGACTCCGCTCCCGCCGGGGATGTCATCTCCCGATGGCCGCCATGGAAAGGGAAAACGGACTCCGTTTTCCCTGTACATGGCGGCGGCCATTTTCTTTTTTTTGTGTGCCGAGGTACTAGTAGCAATATAACCCTCGCGTCGGGGGCATTACCGACTCTGGTAATGGCCAGGGGGCCTTCGCTCGGGGTCTTACCTATGGCCTTACCTATGGGCCCCGGGGCATTACCTGAGTCGGTAATGCCCCCGACGCTCGGGTTTTATTGCTTAAATAAGGTATAGCAAAGGAATGGAAGAATGTAAGTGCCTTGTGAAAGAGTCTGCAAAGATAGAACTCCTACTGTTCATCACTTAGATATTTCCTTTCAGAACGTAGTGCAAATGTCCAGGTGCAGGAACAAAAAAATCTAGTAAATCGAAAGGTAACATCAACATTTTATATTCTAATCGGCCTAGTGCACACCTGTGTTAATCTAGAGACTCAATTCTGGAGAGGTAGTGGGATGCCGGGGAGGAAACCAATCCTGACACTGGGGGCCTCATTACGAGAAGCGCGGTAAAAATGGGTCCATTACCGGCATGGAGGAACTAGCGGGTCCATGCTCGTATGACGCCGCTAATAGCGGGTGATTATGAGTGCGCAAGCACGCGCGAACCCCCTTGCCGGTAATGGCCATACCGCCATGGCGCTAAAGGCCCTCCAACCCCCCCATAGCACCATCACGGGACCCGCCAGTACCGCCTCCGCCAAGGAGGCACCCCTTAATACCGACCCGGTAATAACAGCATGCTAATACCGGGCTCGTAATACCCTACCCATTTCGTCGGAACGGGAAATGCACCGGTGGCCATCTTTAAAAACACAATCCATTGCAATCCTCCCAAACCACCAGTTGTTTTCAGGAGAGACCAGTGGCAATCCTTTCACCATGTCTAAAAGGAACCCAGAAAACTACTCCCCGCCTGCGCAAAAAGCACTTTTTGGATGCAGAATTTAACATGCTGGCAGACACCCTTGCTGCACGTGCTGACGAGATAAATCAGCAGAACCTGAAGCGTGAGGTGCAGCAACGCAAAAAGGAGATCTGGGAGGAGGTAGCCCGCAAGGTCTCGGCTGTTGGAACCACCCCACGGACAGTGAAGGATTGCAAAAAGAGGTGGGATGCCCTCCGCCTCACAGTTCGTAATATCCTGGCAAGTAACAGGAGGGAGACCATGGCTACAGGCGGGGGTCCCCACTCTCCTGCCAAACTGACCAGCTGGGAGGAGATGGCAAGCATGTTCATCCAGATGGAGTCCATCGAGGGATTTGGGGAGATGGAGACGGGTGCAGCAACATCTGCAGATGGAGGTGAGTGACCCTGCAAATCCCTGTAGGGGAAATCATGATGTAGCACAAGTGATGTGGACGAGAGTCTAGGCAAGGCAATGCATGTCCCAACACACACATTAACATATTATTGTCCAGATGGAGGGCCAAACCCTGCCACACTGAAATGCATGCTGAGTGCCAATCCCATTACCAACACACAGCCAACACACACAGACCATGCCCATGTTATACATCACACAACCCCCAATACAACGGCATGCCACCTGCCATGCAGCAAACGCCAAAACGCCCCCTTCATACTACCCTGTGTGACACACCTGTAAGATATGAATGCATGATAAATGAAATACTCCACAGCACCATATAATGCATCTAGCATGTAACACCATCACTGATGCCCTGCATCTCTTCTACACCCCCAGGCACCGATGGAGAAGATGCCAGCCAGGATCCCACCACAAGGGCATCCACGTCCCGGCCAAAGACAACGGCCAGCAACAACACCACCTTCGGGGCAGCCTTGCAGCCCACACCAACACCCAGAGCGCCTGACACCGTGGACACTGAGCTGCCTACACCTACACCAGTGGAAGGCGAGGCCGTAGAACCACTGACCAACACCGATGATGCAGTGGAGGAGTATGTGGACCAGGAAGGACGGACGCATGTGGCATGTCCACACTCCCCAAGCTCCATGCCCACCCCCCCACCCCACATTCAGCCCTCACCCACCTGCAGCAGTGCGGATCCCTGCCTGCACGATTCCGACCTAAGCAGCATCCACGTGAACAGCACTGCCATTGCAGGCCCCGTCACAGCACCTTCGACCACTGCTGCTCCCACCATCAGCCTTGAGGCATGGCTGGCGGGGGTGGAGGCCAGACAGGACGCTATGTTGGACCTGCTCCGGCAATATATCGCGGATAGGGAGGACAGGAGGCGGGGATAGCCCAGGCCATAGCGGGGACCACAGCCGAAATAGCGTCGTACACAGCCGCCTTAGCCGCCAACACAGCCGCTGTCAATACCTCAGCATTGTTGATGAGAGACTGTCTGGGGGCCATCATGCAGGTCCTCACATCCATCCTGCTGCACATGCAGCAGCCACAACCCGCACCAGGCGTACAAATGACCACAGCTTCCTCCCCACCCACCACACCTGCTTCCTCTGTCCCCACTTGCTCTGGACCTTCCAGCCCTGTGCGTCAAACACTGCGGAGTGCGAGGCACACTGAAATGCCGCCCCCGGGCAGCAAGAAGTCCCAGAAATAGTGTGGGAGAAATAGTGGAGTGGGTCAGATGGTGTTGGCGGTGAATGGGAGTATTAGGGGGAGTACATTGGGGTGTTTTGGGAGTACATTGGGGGTTCTGGGAGTTCACTGGGGGGTTTTGGGAGTTCACTGGGGGATTTTGGGACTTCACTGGGGGGTTGGGGCGGGGGGTTGCACTTTCTTCAGTTGATATCAATACACCCGTTGTGTTTAAAAAAATTCAATGGCTGGACATTCTTCTTTTCGTGTGTATCAATTTAATGTATGACGGTGTACAGTGGCCAACTCCCCACATTCCCTGTGTGCATGTCCACATGGACACAGTGTACAATGTGTCACTGACACATATCTTTCAAAGGTCCCTGTGGGACCTTTGAGAGACTGTCTGGGGGCCATCATGCAGGTCCTCACATCCATCCTGCTGCACATGCAGCAGCCACAACCCGCACCAGGCGTACAAATGACCACAGTTTCCTCCCCACCCACCACACCCGCTTCCTCTGCCCCCACTTCCTCTGGACCTTCCAGCCTTGTGCGTCAAACACTGCGGAGTGCGAGGCACACTGAAATGCCGCGCCCGGGCAGCAAGAAGTCCCGGAAATAGTGTGGGAGAAATAGTGGAGTGGGGCAGATGGTGTTGGCGGTGAATGGGAGTATTAGGGGGAGTACATTGGGGTGTTTTGGGAGTACATTGGGGGTTCTGGGAGTTCACTGGGGGGTTTTGGGAGTTCACTGGGGGATTTTGGGAGTTCACTGCGGGGTTGGGGTGGGGGGTTGCACTTTCTTCAGTTGATATCAATACACCCGTTGTGTTAAAAAAAATTCAATGGCTGGACATTCTTCTTTTCGTGTGTATCAATTTAATGTATGATGGTGTACAGTGGCCAACTCCCCACATTCCCTGTGTGCATGTCCACATGGACACAGTGTACAATGTGTCACTGACACATATCTTTCAAAGGTCCCTGTGGGTCAGAAGTATTTGTAAATCAGTGATCGGCGTACTGCATGGCCATCCTGTGCATCACGTACCGGCAGGGGTGCTGCTTCTCCTCCATCTTCATCCTCATCATCCTCACCCGGTGCATGCATGTCAATGTCAGGTGGCAGTGGTACATTTCTCCGGACGCACATGTGTGCAGCATGACACAGGCCATGGTGATCTTTGCCACCTTCTCAGGCCTATAAAGGAGTGCTCCACCAGACCTGCTTAGGCAGCGGAACCGTGCCTTCAACAGGCCAAACGTCTGCTCAATCATAACACGGGTACGTGTATGTACCTGATTGTTCTCCTCTTCATGGCTGTTCCGCAGGTTCCGCACAGGGGTAAGTAGCCACAGCTTCAAGGGATATCCTCCATCACCTGCAAGAGAATACAGATAGGTCTATGTGAGTCACTCGAGCTGCCACCTTCAGGATACACAGTCATGTGCGCAGCTATTTGCTGTGGACCTGCACATGTCCCTGTACGCATGCACCAATATTGTTTAGATGCATTCGATACTGCAATATGGTGTGGTAGTCTGAATGGCATTGTACAGATGATGCAGGGTGAAATAATGCATGCTGATGCGGATGTACTGTGGTTGTACGACAATGTTTTGCCTCCCATTTTTGCTGTGTATACTACATTGTGCATGATCACACTAGCCACATTGGCACAGTTGCAATCCTGTTTACTCATGCATTGCTTGACATACACATGGTGGCCAGGTTGTGCGTCTTACATGTGGTCATTGATATACGTAATTGGTCAAATGTGTGCCAGTGATGTGTCATGTTGGGGTTGGGAGGTTCAGGTCAGGAGTCATTAGCTCTGCGTGCATTCTCCACTCACCGTCCATTCCCACCCAGGTGGAGTATGCATCCCCCCCATTCCCACCCAGGTAGAGTATGCATCGCCCCCATTCCCACCCAGGTGGAGTATGCACCCCCCTCATTCCCACCCAGGTGGAGTATGCATCCCCCATTCCCACCCAGGTGGAGTATGCATCCCCCCCATTCCCACCCAGGTGGAGTATGCACCCCCCCATTCCCACCCAGGTGAAGTATGCATCCCCCCCATTCCCACCCAGGTGGAGTATGCATCCCCCCATTCGCACCCAGGTGGAGTATGCACCCCCCCCATTCCCACCCAGGTCGAGTATGCATCCCCCCCATTCCCACCCAGGTGGAGTATGCATCCCCCCAATTCCAACACAGGTGGAGTATGCATCCCAACACATCACTACCCCGAAGCACTGCCATGGGCCAGTCAGGCAACTCACCAAGCAGCCAGACACGTGGTCCAGCATTTCGCTCCATGTGACAGGGTAGCGTGGAGTTATGCAGCACCATGGCATCATGTGTTGAGCCGGGAAATCAGGCGCAGCAATGTGTGATGATCTTGCTGGAGTCATATGCCATCTGCACATTGATGGAGTGGTATTGCTTGCGATTGCGGTACACCGCCTCTACGGCATGGGGGACTACCAATTCTACATGGGTGCAGTCCAGGGCACCAACACAATTGGGCATGCCTGCCAGTGCATGGAAGCCTACTTTGGTGTTGGCTATCTCCTGGGCAGTCAGTGGTAGGGATATATGGGTGCTAGCATCCTTCTGGAGGACATCCAGCACTTGGGTCAGCATGCGTGAAAATAGTGGTTGTGAAATGCCATGCAGCTGGCTAACTGACTGTGTGCTGGTATGTGCCTGTGGCCAGGAAGTGGAGCACAGACACCACCTTTAGTAGTGGGGGGATGGCAGTGCGTATTTCTATGAGGCTGGCAATGTCGTTGCCTATCATGTCCACTATGGTGGTGATGGTGTCCCGGTCCAACCGGTACTGTCAGGAGTTATATTGAATGGCCTGGGTCTGATGCGAGGGATTGGTGGCTGCCTACGAGGTACTACTGGCTGCACTGGTGGTAATTGCTGGGCCTGTCTCACCCTCCTTCTCCTCCTGCGTCTCCTCTGTGCTGCCTGTTGTTGCTGCTGTAGTTGTTGTTGTAGTTGCTGTTGTTGCTGTAGTTGTAGCAGTATAGGCATGTCCTCCAGCGCCATGATTGCAACAGCTAGTGGTATAATTTTGGTGTAGGAAGGGGTGTGGTGTGTGGGTGTACTCCTTCTATACTGGGCCAGGCTCCATTGACTCCACTTGTGGTGATTGTGTGCACCTGTGGCAGTTGGCTTGATTGCTGATTGCTGTTTACGGGTGGTCCGCGATGCCTGTATGGCCACCATAGTGCAGGCCCTATTTACTGCCTTCAGGATGCCGGTATTTGCATGCCCGCGTGGGTTGTGATGTCCTCCTATTACCAGCATCCCGGTATTTACTCCCCCAAGGGGCACGTGCACGCGCCCATGCCGGTATGAGGGGGCCCGGTACGGGCAATGGTGGTATTGGTGGGTTGTCGGGTCGTAATGCACTGGACCCGTTAACGATGCCGGTATTACCATTCCGCCTTCCTTTTTTCATTACATCCATTCTCGTAATGAGGCCCCCGGTTGTATTAATGAATATAAGACAACATGGGTCATTACGAGGTTCGAGGTAACCATGGTGCTATTAGTGCCATGGCTGCCTCCAAAATCTCACCGACTCCGCCCTGGTGAATGGAGCTATTACCGCCCCATTCCAAGGTTGGCGGGGGTGGTAATTCCCCATTCACCAGGGCCCTTCCCCATTCCCATTTGAACCCCCATAGGGCTCAATGGGAATGGGGAAGGCGCTAATAACGGTAACGCAAATTGCGGTACTGTCATTAGCTCTAAGGTCCCTTTGCGGGTCCTGTCCTTAACGCCTGGTAAAACCAGGCGTTAAGGGAGGACCCGCAAAGGCAACTCGTAGTAGGGCAGTAAGGGATTACCGGTACCAGTGCCCGTGCCCTTACCGGTACGGTAATCCCTTACCACCCGGGTCATAATGAGGCCCAATGGACCTCATTACGACACTGGCGCTCACGTAATGAAGGGTGTTGGTACGGGACAGGCAACCTTCATTACGTGAGTGCTGATTATGAGGTTCCCTTTGCGGGACCCGGACCAGACGTCTGGTAAAACCAGACGTCCATTCCGGATCCCGCGAGGGGAAGAGGGAGATAATAACGGGCCATTCGTAATGTGCCCGTTATTACCTCCCTCCCCATGTCCATTGAGCCCTATGGGGGCTCAAATGGGAATGGGGAATGGTTCCTTCAAGGAGGAATTACCGGGTCCTGCAATGTTGGAATGACCCGGTTACTCCTCATTGAAGGAACCCGGTAATGGAGCCCGGTTTGGAGGCAGCCATGGTGCTAACAGCACCATGGCTACCTCCAAACTTGTAATGAGGCCCAATACATTTTTGTGGACTAATGCAAGTAACACATTAATCATAAATATTTTTCAATCAAAAGGTAATAATAATACATTATTCAAGTACTCAGAATTGTGTTAAAACAACTCATATGTTTTTACTTCATCATCTGATTTCTGGACCAATACATAATAATATATGATTTGCAATTAATCTGAATCAATTATTTTTTCATTGATTTCACATAGGCAATTTCACAAACCTAAATAGACAACTTCATACATTGAATACAATACAGTTTCCCATACGATAGTTCAAACAAGTCAATATACTGTGATGTGCTCAGACTTTGTATGCTTGTCTACGCGTTTCAGGGTGTACATTTCCCCTTCTTCAGGAGCTGTTTATTCAATTCCTTTTCTCTTTGCAAATCTACAATGGATAATTAATCATAATTTAGTGATTCTTAATGTGACCAACTTCATTTATTCAAACAATCATTAAGTTCATTCATTCTGATCTGTCGTGATTCTCCATTTTATAATCACCTTTGTAAGTATCTCTCGTTGAAATTCCAGTGGTTCGGTTGTCCAATCTTGGGATTTTGGGCATGAAATCTTCATAAAAATCTAAATGTATACATGTGACTGTCAACAATTCACAACCTTTAGTAAAGAGCACAAATAGTGGCAGCCGCATGTGGCTGTCACAGCTTTTGTGTACATATGAAGAACTAGTAACAGTATTTACCTGGACAGTTCTGGCAGAGGACCCAATGTTCTATAGTGTGAAAAGTTTCCCCTATTTGGCTGCTGCGTGCAGGAGTCCCTTTGTTCTCCAGATGCATCAGTAATTTACCAATGACAATAGTGGATTTTAGAACAAATCCCTATCTTACTCTAGTAGCTTGGTAAGGGAGAATATATGTAGTAACATGCCTTACCCAGAGTGCTCCTCCGGGTTGCATATAGTTCCTCAAATTAGATCCGTTGTTAAAATGGTAATCCCTCTGGGTTCATAATCTGAATCCTGTTCAAGAAGCTTGGTGGTGGAGAAATCTCTGGGGCAAGCCCTGCAACTTGTAATGCAATGTGTCACTTTAGTAATGGAACTCCCTCTGGGAAACATTTAAAGAGAGATCTAATTAGAGGATTAGGTATCCTCCATGTTAAAGAAGTCTCACCTTCCCAATATATTGGTACTGTGCAAAATCGCAGGTGTAGTAGACTCTCGCGGGTGTCGAGAAAAATCTTGTGCAGCAAAATGGCCGCCTTTAGTTTACATGCATAGTGACGTGAATGTGTGATGTCATCACGCTCGCGTCATTGTGTGATGATGTCATGCTCGCGTCCTTGCGAGTGTAGTAAATATTGTGGTGTTTATCTTATGCTATAAGAGATCAGGTGAGCAAGTAGGTATGTGTTGTCTATCCCAGTCAAGGGATACAAAACACAGGAATGGACAAGTAATACATAATAAATGAGGCTATGCCTAGATGACGTGCCTAATCAGGTCTAATGTGAAGTACCTCACGTGTCAGTCCATTTCTGCCCATATGATCAATATTAAGCCCATTAGTCCAACAAGCCGGTAATTGTCTGATTAGAAAAAGGGTAAATGGATGCATGCTTATGGTTAATTAAGAGGTCTCTCCCTGGTTTTATGGATCCAAGGTCAGTGTATAATTAGATCCTCAAGGACATGATGTTTAAGTGAATCAAACGAAATTGATTCAATTATGTGAATAGTAGTACTGGATCCAAACTTATGTGTTCAAATGTATGGGGCATGTGTGATAAGCCTCTCTGTGAGACTTAAATGGATATAGAAGGTATCTATGAGACTTTTAGGCTATAGGGGCCTCATTACGACCCAGGCGGTAAGTTACCGCCTGGGCCGTGACTTTACCACCATGGCGTAAACTATGTTTACGCCATGGTGGTTGGCGGACTTACCGCCCCATTCCGACCTTGGCGGGGCGGTAAGTCCCCAATCCCCATTTACCCTTCCCCATTCCCATTTTTGCCCCATAGGGCATAATGGGAGTGGGGAAGGCGTTAATTACGCCACCGTAAATTACGGTGGCGTAATTAACTCCATGGTCCCTTAGCGCCATGGATTTTAACACCTGCTAAAAGCAGGTGTTAAATCCGCCATGGCGCTAAGGGACCTCGTACTCAGGCGGTAAGGGTCGGCGCTGTTTACGCTGCCGTAAACCCCTTACCGCCTGGGTCGTAATGAGGCCCTAGGTGTCTATAAAATTGAGATCATGCTCATATTCTTAACATTGTTAACATCTACATTTTATAAAAGTAGCAAAATTAGAAAGAGCTCACATTATGGATGTGATGTTAGCAGATATAATTAAATATGAAATTGTCACATGTACCAATTCTGGATCATTTTGAGTATTAGCACCACCTAAAACCGAGTGAGTATTACAAGGAACACTATGAGAAGCAGAAATTGCAAACAGACAAGATACACAGCGGTAGAAAGGTGGCAGGAACACACTTCCTAGCAGTGCCTATATCTCTGGTGCTTGCTATTTGGGAGGAAGACCAACTTAAACAGACACAAACAAACCATTAAAGAAATGTGCGATTAATTAAACTTCACACCAGGTTACCTTTGAGAAACATGGCACCATAACATATACGTTAACATATCACCTTCACATTAAGACAATGGGCCTCATTACGAGTATGGAGGCAGCCATGGTGCTATTAGCGCCATGGCTGCCTCCATACCAGGCTACAATACCGGGTTCCAGCAATGAGGATTTACGGGGTCATTCCGACATAGGAGGACCCGGTAAATCCTCCTTGCAGGAACCCATCCCCATTCCTATTTGATCCCCCACAGGGCTCAATAGGAATGGGGAGGGAGGTAATTACGGGCACATTATAAATGGCCCGTTATTACCTCCCTCTTCCCCTCGCGGGACCCGGAAAAGACGCCTGGCTTTACCAGGCGTCCTTACAGGGTCCCGCAAAGGGAACCTCGTAATTGCGCATCCCGTAATGAAGGGTGCCGCTCCCATACCGGCACCCTTCATTACAGGAGCGCAAGCCTCGTAATGAGGCCCAATCTCTTCTATAATGGCATACATCTAAGAAAAGATAGAACCTAACATAAGGATTGTCGTGTTGATGTTACAGACATTCCTCCACTTTGCCCAAAATGTCAGAAAACATTAATAGTGGCCGATGGTGACACAATACACACCCCCCTTAAATACCACCACTGGCTACATATGTAAGCCATTGTATGACATGTGGTTAAAGCCAAATGTATGGCATAACAGTATACCCAGTTGTCAACGGGCTTTGGATTGCATAAAGGGAACTCTTCTCACGGAATGACCAGGGTTAGGAGCTAAAAAAAGACTGATGACCTATGATGCAAACCTATGCACCATCCGTGCCGTACCAGATTTCCAGGATTGACCAATATCCCACTAAGAAATAATCATCTACAACATATCATGGATACCAAAGTGCCATGCAGAATATTCCCAGACAGCGTAGCACGAATCCAGAACAATCAAGAACAAAAGGACCTAGGAACTCCCAGCCTGGAAAATGATTGCAGGTGTATTTTGCACAGCGAATAGAACAGTGCTGTGGGGCGTGCTAGCTGACTATGGAGTAGACTCATTTGGCAGTCATACAAGCTCTACATGCAGACAATAAGGCAGCAGTTAGATATGATTTGGGTAGACAAAAAAAACATAGGGATTTCATGACAACACAGGTATCAGGCATGGATGTATCCTGTGACCTTAGCTTTTTAATATATACATTTATGACTTGTTTGACCAGGTAGAGAAGATCACAACTGACTTCCCCAAGATAGGTGAACAGCCAATACCTGTCCTGTTGTTAACTGATAACTCAGTTTTACTGGCCCTTGTCTGGTAGTTCTACTGTGAGAGGCAGATGTGCACCCTGGGAATCACAGGTCAGGCTCTGGCGTGGCTAATCTTCTTTCTCTCTGCCCATCCCAGGTGGAACTCAGAGCCTTTCTCTCGACTATTGCTCTCTCAACCTGTGGTGTTCCCCAGGAATCTAACCTCTTCCCCTGGTTCTTCAACGTCTATATGGCTGCCTTGGCACGTGTGATTGCCATTTTCACCTCTAACTTTCAGTGTTAAGCGGATGACATAAAACTATCTTTCAGGCTACCCTCAGCCGCCTCCTCCTCCTCACTCATATCCGCCTGTCTTTCCGCTATTCAGTCATGTTGTGCTGCAAAGGACCTCTACCTCAACACCAGTAAGACTGAGATCGTTCGCATTCGGACCCCTGCTCCCACTTTCCCACTTTCACTCCGGTCGGCCTCCGTCGCCCCGAGCACTTTCTCACTTTTCCCCAGCGGCTCACTGTCTCCAGAGCCTTGGTACTCTCTAGGCTGGACTATTGCAACAGCCTCTTCCTCAACCTCCCATCTTCTGCCCTGCGCCTTTTTCAACTCATTCATAACAGAACTGCAAGACTTATCTTTGGCCTCAAGCGCAGGGATCGCATCTCTCTGGCGCTGAAATCCCTTCACTGGCTCCCCGTGGCTGCAAGGCTCAAGTTCAAGACCCTCTGCATTGTCCACAAGGCTTTCTAGGGCCTGGGACCTACTGCCTGAAAATGAATCTTTACTGGTTACCTGGCCGCCCTCTGTTGTCAGGCCCAGGTCCCCTCCCCGCCAGTCGCACACCTGCACTGCTTTCCTGGCAACCCCTGCACTTGGGACTGTTTCTGTATCACTACAGTCCCAATGCCAGCAGTTACACCTGATGTCTGCACTTACCCTTGCAGTTGCCACCTGATGTCTGCACGTACCCTTGCCACCAGCTGGATGTACTTTGCTTATTTATTCTATTATCTCATGTACTGCACTGTCCCTTCCCCCTTCCCATGCACTTGCACGATCTGAGTGACACCTGGCCTAGTAGGATCGTTGTCTGTCTCCCCTCTGTTCCTCCTCCCTTGCCACGTCACGCCTTGAAGCACTTGTGTATAGGCGCGTTATAAATGCCATATCATATCATATCCTAACATATCACATCATCATATCATATCATATCATACTTGTAACGCTGCCTACCTAAATGCTGTCCCTCATGAGCCCTCCGCTCATCTACCTCCAACCTTCGGTGAGTGAGCCAGTTCTCCAAGCGAGTTTTGGAGGGAGATCCTTATCCTCAGCAGGTGCCCCCCTCTGGAATAGCCTCCTTGCCAACCTCCATCTTGAGCCTAACCTTCTTAAGTTCCGGAAACTCCTCAAGACAGTCCTCTTCTCCTCCTCCTTCACTCTCACTCTACCATGTGAACCAAGCTCTCTGCTCTCTCCATCTCTCCCTCCTCTTCCTTACAGCTTGCTGACTGGAGACCTGGTGTACCTCAGAGTCTACCAGTTCCGGGCACCCCCACCAGTCCTCTTTCGCACTTGCCTCAGGGTCCTCTCTCTGCACTTACCAAGAGAAATGAGAAATCGACCTGCACTCCTATGTTGCTCGTCAATGAATTTAGATTCTGATGTTGTAATAATTTTTATCAGAATATTAAATAAGCTTAAGGTGCAGAGGAGATGATAACCAACCCTGGCATATGGGTTGTATAATATGAATCAAAAAATAATAAAGTTCCCAAATGTGGAAACGCCCGTCCTCTGCTCACTATCAATGGCTCAAAACATGAGTTAAGGTATTTTGATGGTATTTTGTGTATTTGTTTCCATATGATTTGCCATCTTTTTACTTACGGCAATAAACAATTTATTATATAATTAAATGCATATCAGATAAACTGACACAATCGATTTTCTTATAAAACATAGATGATTTATTTGTGGGCCAACGCGTTTCGAGAAAAATCTCTTCTTCAGGGGCATATAAGCACATTTCAAACAATATCTAGAAATACATTTTAAATGGTATACATTAGTACACAACATCGTCAAAAATAGAAAAAACATTTCAGACGCTATTCACATTGTTTGTTCAATTTTAGAAACCTAATTTTTTCAAAAAGACAACATGTTTACATAATTCCTTTTGTGCGACACTAAACTCATAGTGGTACCCTAATATTTCCAGGATTCGAAAGATTAGTATGATAGGATGCATCAGTTCATCTTAAATCCCCCTAAGAGAACGTTTGCGCAGCAATAATCATAAGTCCAGGGTTCAAAAAAAGTTCAGTCTGTCACAGTAGAAAACATCTTAATCAGAGTTGTATTAAAAGCTTAACAAAATTGTTGCCACCAACACGTGTGTGTTGTCTGATTTATTTCAATTACAGCCTCTCAAATGAGGGTTGAGAATCCAACCGGAGGAGGGATCTTGTATGTGGTGCTTCTAAACACCTAAACGGGAAATTTAAGGTATTGTATCAAATCATAATATGTCTCTGGAAAAAAATCTGAGGGTAGTAAAAGAACTTACCAAAAAACGTAAACTGCCAATGGTTTAAGTAGAGATTAGAAAATAGTCCTAAATCCCTCTGGCTAAACTGGTTATGCACTGCTTCAGATGCACGTAAGGTGTAACCCGCTAAATAGTGATTTAATATCCCTTTATTCCTAGTATTGTATTCATCCTAATCTTTTATGAAGGAGATCCCAAAATCTCCAAATGCATTATTCCACCACGTGGTTACAGCTGTGAAGGTATTTGGACATAACCTGCTTGGAATACCCCTAGTGACTCCAGTTATTATTGTGAAAGCAGAATTGGGAATGAGCTCATTGGGTGATCTAATCTAGTTAAGATCACTATTGATGTGTGTGGCAATGGTTGAAAACTAAGTGCAAGCTCTGTCAGGGTGTCCTTCTGGATGGTGCTAACAGGGTACCTTGGCTTTCCTTTATGTATGTTTAGTTAAGCACATATTAAAATGTGTACAATGTCAAATTGTAAATTACAAATACATAAAATATACATTTTGTATTTGTATTTTATTTATTTATATAGCACGCCTGGCACTGAGGCATCTGGGCGCATATCTTAGATTGCAGTGACATAGTATGCAGCAAAAACAGGAACCAGAAACAGCATATACTTACAAAATACTTACATGATATTTACATAAATAATTGTACAACAATTACACAGTGATTAGCCAGGGCAGCAAGGCCTACCAACGCAGGCAACAAAAAGCAGTGTGGTTTATAATGGTCGCTGAGGCCGGTGGAGGCTTTGAGTGTCCTGTGCTGTGAGCCACAGTTTAGATTTACTCTTGAATGAGTGAAAGGAAGCTTTGGATCTCAGTGGATTGGGAAGTGAATTCCACAGTTTAGTGGCAAGAACCGGGAAACTGGCCCCACCAGCTTTCTGAAGCTTGAATCTAGATAGAGAAAGACAGTGACAGTGGGCTTGTGCTGCTCTGTGAGGGCGGCTATTGGTGTGGGTTATAAAACGGTTTGCCAAGTACTTCGGAGCCTGGTTAGCCAGACATCTGTGTGTGAGTGAGAGAGTTTTAAGGGAGATTCTTTGGGAGCCCGAGAGCCAGTGAAGGCTCCGTCTGATGTCCGATATTTGCTGGTTCCTTGGAATATTTAATGCAGCCCTAATGGTGTTATTTTGGGTGACCTGTAACTTGCTTAAGTTCCGTTGACTGGTCCCTAAATAAAGCGGGTTACAATAGTCAAGTTTCGACATGATGAGGGTTCTGGCAAGGACTGTGCAGTTAGCTGCAGTGAGGAATGGTCGACATGCTATAATAAGTTTGCAAGTGTAGGCAGATACTGAGATTACGGTGTTGGTATCTCTAGTAACGGATAGGGTTGAATCGAGGTAAATGCCCAAGATTTTAGTATCATTGGAAACCTTGATAGTATTGCCCTCGATGACGAATGATTTGAACGTTGAGTCTAATCTATTTAGTCAGTGATGGGAACCCAGGATGAGTAGCACTGTCTTATCACCGTTAAGACAGAGTGCGTGTTGTGCCATTCATGCCTGGATGACCTGATAGACATCATTTAAGGCTTTAGTGTCAACTGTGTGGTCGTCAGTGATAGGGATGAGTATTTGGGTGTCGTTCGTGTAGTTAGTGTAGGAGACACCCACATAGTCAAGAATAACAAAAAGTGGTTTTGTGAACACATTGTAGAGTGTAGGTGAGACGCAGGAACCTTGAGGGACCCAGCATAGGACTGGTGAGGGTTTGGCGGAGGCAGAGGGGGAGAAGTGTTACGCTCACCTGGCTCCCACAGGGGCGTCGATCTGAACTGGACAGCTGCGGTGTCCACCAATGTGATGCGTAGTGCCGAGATGACGGACTGGACTGGCCAACCTAGCTTCGTTTGCTTGGCCCGTAGGAATATTCTTCTGCAAATGGAGAAAGGGAATTAACCACCCGTGGAGTTGAGCGTTAACCCCTCCCCACTCCCGCTGTTCTCCCCACTGATCACCTTTGGTCCCCTCTTATAGTCTCACCTGATGGTTTGGAAAGATGAGCTCTCCATCCTGCATTGAGCACAGGGGCGCGTAGATAACCAGTTGCTTCACTGACTCGAAGGAATTGGTGAGTTCCAGAACAATATTGACTCTGAGATTCCCGGCAAGACGCCGTAAGGATGTAGTTCGTAAGAGTTCAAATGTCTGACTTTCACTCTGTCCGATTCCTTGCAAGTTGCAGCTTGGCCCTTGTGAAGAATTCCTCGTGGCTACCGGTAATATTCAGGTAAGGATTTGTATTATCCAACACAGTTCGATAAAATAATGTCAATATGTAACCTGTTGCTTTCTCCCTTTTTCAGGCGCTGAGAGAAAGTATGAAGTCTCGGGGAATAATGCTACCGGCGGTAAAATCAGGTAAGTCTATTGGGGTGAGGAGGGTTCCCCTTGTTTGTCCCTTTGTTTCACCTTGCTGTCCTTTTGTTTCCCCTTAGGGACAGGGGTTTGGTGAGGATGCAGTGGAAGCTGCGCCGACCCGTGCAGAGGAATAATACCCCCGGTGGCAAAATCAGGTAAGTCTATGGGGGGTAACTAATATTGCCTCTGTGTATTCCCTTGGCTCACCTTGCTGTTCTTGTCTTCCCCTTAGGTGCCGGAGTGCGGCGGGAACATGCAGAAAGATGCGGTGGAATGTGAAGATGCTGCGAAGGCCGGTGAGTTCAGTGCGGCGCTGCAGCAGGTGAAGCGACCTGCATTAAATAACTTCTTTCTTCCAGCTCGAAGGCGCGATGGATCGGGAATTCAGGTAAGGATGAAAGGTATTGCTCTTGTTCTAACCTTTTCTCCTTCTTTCTCCCTTTTTCCAGGAGCTCCAGACTCAAGGTGGGCGTGGCAGAAGACTGGATGCAGACTTGCAGGCACGGTGAGCGTTACGCTGCTGGATGCAGAATAATGCGTGTGCTGCTCTTCGGGTGTGGTTTAAATAGCCTCCAAAGTAGTCTCAGGTAAGTATTCCTCCCCAGCCCCACCCGAGTAAAAAATAGTCCCTAGGTAAAGTAGTCCCTTCCAAGCCTCCTTTGGCTTGGAGCTCTTGCAGCATGGTCTGCATCAGGTAAGTTTCAATCTATGAGCCTGGCACCTATGGCGCCAGGACTGCCTCTCCATATGAGCCTGGTGCCATAGATGCCAGGACTGCACCCAAATAGCCCCTAGCAAGGGTTGTTGAGCTTGCTTGCAATAACTTGATGCCTGCTTCCGGGGTTGCTGGACTTGGTCTGGGTCCCCGGGGGTAGGCATCATGACAAGAAGACCCTCATAGATCTGTTAGCCAAGAAGGATCTAATTCAGGTGGTGGCTTTGTCAGAAAAGTGGGCTGCAGATGTGAGATGCTGGCAGAGAATATGATGGTTCACCAGATCAAAAGCCGCCGATAAATCAAGTAGTATCAAGAGGGCCAACTTGCCCTTATATTTAAGGTCCTCAATTTGAGTTTTTAAATCAATGAGGGCAGTTTCAGTTCCGTGCTTGGGTCGGACGCCAGATTGTCTGAGACCACGAAGTTTATTGGTCTCCAGATAGTCCTGGATCTGCAGATAGGCCGCTCGGTCCAGAATTATAAGTAAAAAGGGGACAGTGGTGATGGGCCTGTAATTGGTGGGGATGCTCGGGTCTACTGATGGTTTTTTAAGTAGTGGGATGACCCATGCATCCTTGAGGTTATCAGGGAGGATGCCTGAGTTGAATGAGGAGTTTATATAGGCAGTGATAAAAGGTGCTAAATCGTGGGTAGCCTCTGTAATGATGGGGGCTGGGCACTTGTCACCTTTGCAATTGGAAGGTTTGAGTTTACTGATGATGTTTTCGACCTCTATGATAGATAGAGGTGAGAAACTAAAAGGTTTGTGGGTGTGGGGAGGAGGGACAGTTTTTCCAGTGGAAATGCATAGCTGGGAGTCAGTCAGCAAGCTACTTTTTTTGTCATTGATTTTAGATTGGAGTGTTGAGATTTTGTCGAGGAGTGTCTTTTGTATATTAGAGCACCATGTACTGTCTATGCTACAGGTGTCAGGTGTGGATGACAGTGATTCAAGTTCTTTATGTTCTTTACCTATTAATTCATTTTAAGAGAACAAACAAAAGAAAACCTTAGATCAATTCCCCTCTTAGTTCATGAACAATGATTAAGTATCACACCAAACCAAGAATCAGCACAATGGGGGTACCTTGGCTATCTATATCAGGACACGCTTACTAGAACTGGGCCTGCTTAATTTATAGGGTCGCTTGAAAGCACATTCATGGCAGGCTTCTCTAGAATGAAAGCTCTCTATTGTGAACACACATACGATACCATGATTTAGATTGCAGCCATAAGATAGTGCTGTTTATGGTCCTTTGGAATTACAACGATTTTATGAACGTTTACATTTATGTAAACACCAATTATAGAATATATAACCCAATTTATTTAAATACATTTTGCAGATGAAGGAAAAATCATATACTTATTTTACTTATTTATTCTAAAGTCCATGCTGTTATAATACTAAAGTGCATGGCATTCAAACAATAAAGTGCGTGTGTCTCTACCAACATTTCTAAACACATGAATTGCAACATCCTTGAAATACAATCGTTGACTTAAAATACAGTTACATTATATATACAAAGTTATAACAAACATATTTCAATTTCAAGATCATCTTTTGACAAATGTTTAATTTACCCACATTTCAACATGGTCTTATGCCCACGTTTGTGGTTTATGGTCCTTAAAGCATGAATACAGGGGGATGCTTGAGCAGTGCTTAATCACAAGCGTAGACCATCAAAATAGGTTTTGTTATCACATGATTTGAATCGGTCAATTTCTCCTAAATGCACGGATGGGGCAATATAGGCATAAGGGATTGCAGGACTACCTGTGCAAATGTGGCACTTCTTAAGTGGAGACTAAAGTCTGTGTTGTGTTCTTCTACTTGTACTGGTGCGGTAGCCTGCACTGACTGAGATCACTCTTGGTTACTGCTGGTGGGCACACCTTGTCTGGTTGTACGAACCTTCTTCAAGCCAAATGCCAGTCGAATGGTGGTGTATGCAGTGTCACAGTATGTTCGTATGGCATGGAATCAGCGACTTCATATCCTTCAAGGACACTGTTGCTAAGGGGTAGGATTAAATTTTGTGTTCAATTATGCACCTGAAATTAGTTTAAAGGGGCTTTAACAGATATTTAAATGGTGTTTCTAAGTATAAAACATGTATTGTCTAAAGTTAATTTCATTGCATTATGATAATGTTGCATTTTTTGTTACTGTACCTCAAATGTCTTCACATATTTTGAATGATTACTGTGCTTGCTACTAAAGTGGACATAAAGCACACCCGCACACATTGTTCTGGCATCCCCCTCTGTATGGGTCTGCACAACTATAGTCAGAGAAGGTACACTTTAAATATCCAAAATGATCACATGCGAATGAACACAAACTAAATCAACGATTGCATGTAACCCTACTCCCAAAGGGGAACTGATGTTGAGGGCTCTTAATGTATTACACGTAAAAAATAAATAAAACTGATAATATTTTCTTTTGCCTATCCAGCCCACTGGGAACCCAGGATGAGGTGGAAGGATGGAAGGTATGGGGGAGGGGTTGAATGTACAAACAATCTAAAAGATGTTGTCAAATTATAGGGAATTCCCAATAGAGGCACACTACAATTTAATGCTGAGTGGGAATTCAATCTCAAAAGGACACATGGAAAATGCTCTCAGTGCTTTGAGCACAGCATCTCCTCTTGTAGACTGTGAATCAGCCATGCTCCTTCATTTAACAGCCAAGCACAACCCACAGTGTAGTCTCTTAGTTATTCGTAGATTTCTCCAGAAGATAAAAATAAATGCACATGTATCTTGTGTTATTCAAACAATGTCCAAAACTATCAGTCTGAAAATGTTTCTTAAGAATTACAATTCACCAGGTTATCAATTGGAATATTTATCTCTTAATGTAATTAATAGAAATAGATCTCGGTTTACGACCCCCTACTAGAGCCTCCTGACTATATTAAGTTCCATGGGGACCATTCTGGGTGGGGCAGTTATGAGCATTGAAGACTAATTATGTAATCCAGACACCCTGGCCACCAACCTCAACCTCTCCAAAATGATCTAATATGAAAATGGTTATCCATGGTCCACATCACTATGGAAAGAGCACCTCAAACAAAAAAGGGCTGTTGACATTTTAGAAAATCCATAGAGGCTGAGAAATCTTAAAGATGCCTTCAACCCATGATGGCCTTTAAGACATATTGGAAGGTGCCTAGAGGCACTGATGAGTGCTGAGAAGTCTGAAAGACATGTGCATCCTGATAGAGTAATATAAATGTTTTAGAAAACACCTACTAGCCGAGAGGGGTGCTAAGACGACTAAACAATGTCAATATCTGAGAGGGGTGTTGCATACTTAAGGAAGAGTCCATAGAAACAGGGCGACATTGATAAACCTTAAAGTATGCAAACCCGAGAAGGCCTGAAAATGATGAAAGACTTGGATGACTCTGAGAAACAGAAAAGAGACAGTTAATATCAGGAAAGCTGTACAGAGATGATAGATCAGATTCTAAGAGACTAATCAATCCTGACAGAGTGAGGAGAAACTTAATTATTTGTTGAAAACAAGGTTTTACAAAATTAAATAGAATTAAAGTTTGAGACAAGACAACTGTGTCCCTGTTTTAGTACAAGTGGTTTTCAGGGATCTGACTAAAAGTCTGGATCCCATGTCCAAAGAAACCGAGTACAAATGATCATGGTTTACTCAGAGGAGTTGCAAGATTGGTTGAAAGTAATTGAACTGTTGTATCACCCATCCAGAATCTCAAACAATATCAAGGGTAGTTAAGGAGGTCCACTATAAGGATAGAACTGTATACAGCATCTTCTGAGAACAAAATTGATTCAAGCAAGGATTTGTCCTCTCTGGACTCAGAAATGTAGTACAGTTTAAACTTCTTGGAAATACCAATTCTAAGGTCCAGAAAAAGACCGGTGAGGACCATGAGAGAACACTGAAGAAATGACTCAAGAAAACCCATCCTGAAATTATCATCATAAGATATACATTTCTAATAAAACAAGCATCAGCTCCAAGATAAAGAGCAGGACATGCCAGAAAGTGATCATTTTTGTAAAGACTTACAAAGAAAGCTGAAGATACAGGAATTCAAGATTTTTGGTTTTAATCATTTATTTAGTGGAGTCAACTTAAATAGGGAACACAGTACCCGTTTAGCTGAGGAAGACTCTTGGGTGTACATTCTGAACAAGAAAAACAGATGCCATGAAATGAGAAAAGCTATATAAGAAACTGCTTACACCTGAAGAACGCCAGATAAAAGTGTCAATGTTCGCTGTAGGGGATCCTGCATCTTGATCACTCCCCTCCCCCTCAGCTGAAGTCTCAGAGTCCACCGTTTGCACCAATCTCTTCTTCCACAGATACTTTATTTTTGTTAGAAGATATGGTCTGCCTCAGAAGGAAGCCACCCTGACCGAAAGTCTGAGAGGTCTAGGAGGGGCCCCTCTTCCGAAACAAATGATAAGGGGAAAAAGCCTGTCAGCGCAAAAAACCCTCTCTGGGCGATGTTGGAGTAGGTTTCCAGAGGCTGTCTGGTATCCGTGCAGAAGAAAAACCAGGAGACACTAGGGCAGAGTCACTGAAGTCGATGAGGGACCCAAAACTAGAAAACGGGTGACTGAAAAGAGGGCCCACAGGGAAGAAAACAAACCATGAACACGCAAACTAATAAGCAAAGAAGAAGACCACGGCAGTAACAAAGGAGAAAAGAAAAGCGAGGAAAAAGGGAAGATACCAATCTAAAAGAGCAGTAAGTAAAGGGAAAAATATCTATATATATATTGGGGGGAAAGGGGAACCAAGAGAAAAGGAGGAGGAGGCAGGAAGAAGGAGGTACTGAAAAGTCCTCTGGAAAGAAAGTAAAGAACGCAGCGAAGGCACAGCGGAGCGAGGAAAATTCCAGTAGCGTTTCACCCGAAGCTTGACACGAAAGGGTTGCAATGTGCAGGCTTCTGGCTCGGCGTACGGAAAAGGCTTCTCGCGGCCGCACGGCCACGAGAGCTAGACTGTCACCCAAACAAACGTGGAGAGTGTGCTGGAGAGTTCAATGGCCGCTCAGGCACCACCTGCTCCATACACGCCAAGGTCTACGTGTGTGACAGTATGCCCCCTTCTACTCCGTCCACCCCCGGGTTTATCTGGGCGGGCTCTATGAAATTTCTTGGTCAAGAGAGGTGCATGGACATGCGATTCTGGTTCCCAGGAGTCCTCTGAACGGGGATAGCCCTTCCAAGCTATCAGGTATTCCAGGCGACCTTGCCTAAACCTAGAATCCCGTATGCGGGATACTTCATATTCTTCTGGAATGGAAGCTGGACAGGTAGGTAGACAATGTCTTTTGTTGTTTGGTGTGTCAGGGTCTACAGAACGGAGTAAGGAAGAGTGGAAAACTGGATGTATCCGACTCAGAGTCTTAGTGAGCCTAAGACGAAAAGCCACAGGATTGATTGTTTGTGTGATTCTGAAGAGCCCAATATAGCGGGGAGACAGCTTAGTAGGGTGGAGCCAGCGAGGCAAATACTTGGTGAATAGCCAGACCCGGTCTCCCTGCTTCCACGGGGGGCAGGGTAGGGGATGTTGATCAGCCTGAACCCTATACCTTTCATTAGCTGCAGACAAACTGAGTTGAGCGGTCTTATGGGCAGTGGCAATTTCTGTCAGGTTAGACTCAATGGAAGGTATGTTGGAGGGGGAACGGAACACCGGCAGGATGCCCCTGGGATGTATACCATATGTGCAGTAAAATGGACTGAGGTTAGTAGTTAAGTGTACTGTGTTGTTATAGAATTCTGTGGTGGGCAAAAGGGATACCCAGTTGTCTTGATGATGGTTAATGTAACATCTAAGATACTGTTCAAGAGTGGCATTGAGTCGTTCGGTCTGGCCATTAGTTTGGGGATGGAATCCAGAAGACAGGGCCCTCTCTATACCCAATCGCTGACACAAGGCCGTCCAGAACCGAGATGTAAACTGGCTACCTCTGTCGGTGATAATCTTGTCATGAAGGCCGTGAAGATGAAAAATGTCTTTAAGAAAGACATCAGCCATCTCAGAAGCAGAAGGGACCCCCGGCAATGGGGGAAAATGAATCTACCGTAACCATCAAACAGGTAAAACCTTGGGACATAGGGAGATCAACAATGAAGTCAGTCGATATCTGGGACCAAGGCTGGTTAGAGGGTTCAGGTTGTTGCAATAGGCCTAAAGGTTTGCTAGTGAGAGTTTTATTCTTGGCACAAACCGGGCAGGATTTACAGTACTTCTTTACATCAGATAGTACAGTAGGCCAAAAAAAAGAACGAGATAACAACTCCAAGGTACCTCTTAGACCCCGGTGCCTGGCAGTGGCATGGTCATGACACCAGCTTAAAATCTTCAACTTCAAAGATCGAGTGGGAATAAACAGCCTCTGGGTTCGGCATACGGAAAAGGCTTCTCGAGAGCTAGACCGTCACCCAAACGAACGTGGAGAGCGTGCTGGAGAGTTCAATGGCCGCTCAGGCACCACCTGCTCCATACACGCCAAGGTCTACGGCATGTGACAAAAAGCCCCACCTACAATCCTGCAATTATAACTTTGAATTAACTAGTACACACTTCAAATGATATCACAGACCAAACTGTTGAAAAGGTTAAGGAAGGTACTGAAAGCAAAAAGCAAGGCCATACAATATCTGAAGATCAAAGTCCAGCATGTACCAAACGGCAGAGAGAATTGCTGTAGTGTGGATCCTGTGCCTATAGGATGCACAATATCTGTAGCACTGAACACAACTGATGAAGTTAAAAGTGGGATCAAAAACATAACATAACAAAACCTGCTCATCATAGGGACCAATTATTTCTTATTTGCGAGTCGAGTATAGGAATAGAGAATGCCTGTGAGGTGCAGCAGCTCACAAGAACTCAGACAGTAGCCAAAACAATCCAGCAATATAATTAAACAGTTCTATGTGAAAAGACCTCTTTTTAAAGGTCTCAAGAGAAAAAGTATTTTTGTCTTGAGACCTTTAAAATATGTTTTTCCTTTAAAATAAATGATTCGGAGGATTTCATCCCAGAACCCCATATTTTTCCTCCACGTCCCCAAACCGCCAACACCTCCACCATCCACTCCCTCAAACCAAAACACATACATACACACAACACACACACACACCCACAAACCCGCATCTCTCAGCCCCCGACCTCCACTCCCCAAACCAAAACACATAAATACACACAACACACACACCCACCCACAAACTTACCCGTTCTCCTGGTCCTGCGCTTCCGGGTCCCGACCTACCTGTCAGACCCTGCATGCACTCATGTGCGGCAGGGAAGGGACAGTTCGATTTAGAAAGCCTGCTCCGTGCAACCACTGAGCAGTCTTTCTAAATCAGTCTTTTAGTGAAAAGATCTTTTTAAAAAGATCTTTTCACTTAGAACCAAATTGAACTGCAGGGCTGGAGAAACAGAGAGACCACAACCCAAGAAAATGAAAATACATTAAGAAAGAACCTGAATCCAACAACTGATAAGAATCTAACCAGAGATATGGAAACTACCAGAAAGAGGGCACATTGGAATGCATAGATTGTATGGTTGAATGAATGCCAACAGATGCACACACATTCTTTTCCAAAAGAGGCAATTCACAAAGTACACAGAAGAACTATGAGCAACCTCGAAGGCTTCAACCCTTCATTTGAAAACTCCATGAAGTTGATGCAACTATGGTGGGTTGCTCATAGAACAGAACTGCAGAAACGAAAACAATGAATTACCTAGCAACTGGTATTTAATAATTTCACTCCAAAAAGGTTGTGGCTACACTTGGTTAAAAATGGAACCCAGTTTGTTGAAGCAAACAAAGTCTTTTTGGCTGGTTCATTCATATCATGCAAAGTACCCCTCAAAGGTACAGGGAGGCAGATGTTTGAATGATACATGTTTTTTTTCTGTATAGCTCTGTTGCACCAAAATGATGACATTTGTATTTAATTGTGCCAGACGTACAACCACACATGGACTCAGACGATTAGAGATAATTTTCAGGGATTTGTATTAAAAATAAAAGAATCAAAATATCTAACTAGCGCTTTTGCTATGAGCGCTGTTCCCTACCCAGCAAAACAAAAACTAAGGTGGCACAGTAAAGTCCAAACTAAAGTTTCACGGTCGGAATCCTATCCAACTATCTGGCCGTATCACTTTAGAAAAAACATCTAACGAAAAGGGAAATGGGAGGATTTGTACAATAGCCTCAGCAGGACATCTGCCCGGCCCAATTTATTTTTGGTTTGTTGTTTGGTTTCAAAGTTCCTTTCTTCACAGCAGGATATTCTTCCAAGTCTTTGTATCAAGTTATGGGTTTCAGACTTGCCTGTTAACAAATAAAACTGTCTTTTGTTAATATTCCCATTCCTCCAGGATTTCTTGTAAACAACAAAAGAAAAACACGTTCTAGTACGAGGCGTTAGGTTTTCCCCAAAGTCCTGTTATCCTCATGCATGTTATTTTCTTTCACGGAAGTTGTTTCACATAAGGCGGCTAGCCAACCTGTCCTGTTAGAGTTGTGCACCTTCTGTTGTGTTTCAGCCTTAATACAAAGTGTTCATATCTCTGCCTCAATCCTCCTTACATAGGTTATTTGTACACTCAGGTTTCTCAGGCTTCCATACCCTTGATAGCTTCTTTTCCAGCCGCTATTCACAATGTTTGTATTTTTGTTGAACCCCCACCCCCATTTCATAGGGTATTTGCATACCCAGTTTTCTCATTTTCCCGTAACCTTGATAGCTTTGCAAGTTAATCACAATGTTCATATTTTGTCAATCCCCCTTTCATAGGGTATTTGAACACTCAGGTTTCTCAGGCTCACGTAGCCTTGGTAGCTTTCCCAGCATTTATTCACAATGTTTGTATTTTTGTCAATCCTTCTTCACAGGGCATTTGCACACTCAGGTTTCTCAGGGTCCCATAAGCTTGATAGCTTGCACAGCCGTTAATCACAATGTTTGTACCCTCTCCGTTGGGTTTCTCAGCTCCTGTAACCTCGTCGGCTTTTCCTGCAGCTACTTGTATCTCTATTACAGTCTGACATGTGCAGAGCCTGGGGATTTGGGCTCCCTCATATGATCTGGTCTTGGCATCTGTTACTGGCCTCCCGACCCACCATAGCTTGTTTGTGGTCATGCCGCCAGAATGGACTGGAGCATTTTTGTCCCTACTCCCTCTCTGACCTCGGATCCTCGGTCAGGTAGAACGCCAACTCTCAGATGTTGCAGTTTGCTCGCCTTCTTCGTTGCTGCTAGCCCCAAGTCTCAGCATGGCTGTGCCCGTCAAGGATGTCAATGATGCGGAGGCTCCCCTCTGTGTAGCAGTTCTCTTTCTACCATAGAGGTTTCCTCTCTCATACATGTCACAGGAATAAACAGAACAGTGTTGTTCTTCATTGACCATGGCATTCAGCATTGCCTGTACCCAATACATATAAAGAAGGATCTGTGTGGAATATAGTAATGGTGGAGATAATAAAGTCTTTCCCACATCCATATATGCAGACAAGGAGGTTTGAACTCTGGAATGGGAGTCTTTGTACCCAAGATGGGAGTCACTCGCAGTGAGGTCCCACTTGCCCAGACCCGTAGGGAAGGACTTGCGTAGCTGGCTAACCTCCCTAGCCTTAAAGGGGTAGCTCCCCACTGGGGAGAAGGGACACATTGTCCAGATTCATCACACCATGTACGTTATCATTCACTAACTAGTTTAGTGTACTGGTTTTCACCTCTGTAATGTAGCATTCCATGTACATGGATCTTAAACAGAAGGTTACCATATGCACTTTGTCATTTCTGTATGAAATATTCAATCTCATAGACTTAGGTCTTGATAAACAGGTGAACAATTCAAGTTTTCACACATTTAAATGTACAAAGAAAATGAAACAATATTAAACTAACGAAAATGTAATATACACTTTGGATTAATTTACATTTCAAATCGACAAATATGAAGAAAATACCTTGTCATTGATTCACAGCTGCCTAGTCAAAGAAATTATGGGTCAGCAATCTGCCAGACCCGAACAGAGCCTCTCATCAATTATTAGCTAAACCCATTAAGATGGGTACACTCACAGAACATATGCTCATCCAAAATCAAATAGTAGCAACGGCATCAAATTGTATTCCGTTAGCTTGGTTTTCACTGTCACTCTGCATCTTATGGCTGAGAGCTGCTTGCATGCAGAAAGGTCTCTCTTTCATAGAAAAATGCACCAGTACTAAGTTCCAGCTCAAACCTCGCTCAGCCCTTTGACTTTTGGCAGAGCAATACAACTGTTTGTGTTTGGGTCCATGGATTCAAAATGTACCCAACCTATAGTCAATACTTAACTTAAATTGAAGTTTACTGTGCAGACAAATGACGATTTGAACTACACAGGAAAAAAGTTCATTAGAATTGCACAAATTATGGAAATTATATTTTTTACCATAACTTTGCAGGTACAGACAGCATTCCCCATAGTTTAAAGCTGAACATGATATGGCCACCTATATCAATAATTAATAGATTTACATATTTGAATACCTTTTTCCTATGTTATGCTACTGAGATGTGTAACATGTCTACAGATGCACAATCATCAGGCAAAACTCTAGCTCTTAACAATGGGATACATAATTGGAGAGCATCTATTTGTGTCCAAATCTCACCAGGACATCCCCTTTCCACATGGCAAAATAATGTTGACTTTTTCACATAGATGAATGTACCACTACAAGTGACAGCATCTGCAGGGAACCGTGATAATATTTGTCCAATTAAAAATTACTGTGTCAAATGACACTGCATGGGTAAAATCTATTAGCTATATAAGATTAAACACACAGAGAGCAGGGAGAGGTCTGTGGTTTTTGGCCAGCCTGCAGATAAAGGGACCCTGCCGAAACAGGAGACGTGCTGATGTGGGATTATAGTTTGGTAACAGCTTGAGGATCCCTTTAAGGAGGCCCTTGGTCCAGAGGAAGTCTGATGCAGAACATTTTGCCCAAAGCAGAACTAGATTGAAAGAGCATGATTTTGGAGGTCGTAGTTGGCTAATTGGTGAAGCTGCTTTAAGCAGTGATGTCAAAACTGCCCTGAACCTTGTTAACAACAAATCCAAATCTGAGTATACAATCCCTATGTAATTGTAGATATATCTTGGCTTGTAACATCCTTTACCAGCTATGCCATTAAATTGAACTGGGATTTAAGGGAAGCAAGTGGGCAGTGATTTAAATTAAAATATTAGAGAATTTTGAGTGTGAAATGTCCTCTGTCCTTTGACAATGGCCCTCATTACGACCCTGGCGGAAAGTGACTGACCGCACCGCCACAGCGTAAATAGCGTTTCCGCTATTGCACGAAGGAGCAAAGTGCGGCCCATTCCGACCCATCGGGCACGAGCACCACGGCATGGCGGAAGTGCAAAGTCTGCGATGGCGGAAATGACCCCCAAACGGCCCACACCGCCGCTGTACGGCGCCCTAGGTGCAATACCGCCACCCATCACAGCGGACACCGCAGTGTGCGCCTACCGGAAAGTACGGTGACCGGAAATATACGGAAACGGAAGTAAAAACATGGGCCCGGAACGGGAAACATCCCGCCGTACACCTATAAAACCACAAAAACCACACAACCACTAAAAACACTACCCCGAGACACACCCCAACCCGTCATCCACCCTAGCGAAACCAAGAAAAATGGGAAAAGTAGCGAAGAAAGCGTGCGACCGCAAGCGGCAGGTCCACTTCTCCCGTGAGGAACTCACCGTGCTAACAGAGACCCTCCAGGAGAATGCTGCCGTCGTCTTCTCCACGCAAATGACCAGGACGGCACTTGCGAACAAGAAGGCCATATGGGCTCTGGTGGCACAGCGGGTAAGCGCGGTGGGGACCGCACCCCGCAACCCACAGCAATGCAGAAAGCGATGGGACGACCTGCGGATACGCGTCCGCAGCATACTCTCTGCCAACCGCAACATTGCCACAGCCACCGGTGGAGGTCCTGAATCACCCATCAAGTTGACCCCCTGGGAAGAAATCTGTGCCTCCACCATCGGAATGGAGAGCATAGAGGGAGTCGGAGGGATGGAGAAAGGAGTGCAGACATCCGAAGATTCAGGTAGGTGGGCCAGATAAAACAATGCTAAATCCACAATGTCCAATCATGTGAAGTACCATGTGTCCACATAGTGCAACAGAAACACATGTCCAGGAGAACGTCCACACACATCGGCCTGATAGCGCACTCTAAAACTCACAATAAATACATAAATAATTAAAAACCCCTAAAACACCCACTACACGTGCAGCAGGCACACCCTAACTGCAGGCTGCCAAACAACTGCACCCTCACTCCACACACAAATGAAAGCACCTCCAAGGCCCCGACCCAAATCACCCTCAGGTACCACCCCAATGCATGTGATACAATGCCATTCCAATACCCACAGACCCATTAATAACCCTCGCCCTCCTTTACTCCACCACAGGGTCCGATCCAAACGACGAGCATCAGGACACCCCTACCAGCACACCTGCAAAGAGGGCCAAGACCAACGGCCAAAGACCCTCCACCTCAGCTGCACGCATCAAGACACGGCAGCAGCACACATCAGGTGGCAGCACAGAGGAGGGAACATCAACAGGCACCCCAGCAGCCAGCATGCCCACACCACCACCACCACAGGTCCCCCCAACGGATGCCACAGAAGGCACTGCCTCTGGTGGCAGCAGCACCATAGGTGACACCCCATTGATGGCAGTATGCTCCGACACAGAAGACGGGGATGTCGAAGTCAGATCCATCCATGACCTGTCCCATTCCCCCTGTCTGTCCCATCCCGTACAACATGAGGATACCACGCAGGGGCACCCACAAGACGACGACTGGCCATCCCCCACAAGCCCTGTGGCAAGGCAACATGAGGTCAACAGCCCCTCTGTGACACCCCCGCAAATGGCCATGGCCCAGCAGAGGCAACAGTCCCTCGACCAGTTAATCGTGCAACAGCAGCAACTGGCCACGCTCCTCAAGGACCATGCCGATGAATGTGGGCGCACTAAGGCAGACATAGAAACATCAACTGAGACACTCAGGGCAGAAATGGAGAGAAGTACAGAGACACTAAGGGCACAAATGGAGAGTAGCACCGAGAGCCTGAGAGTCCAAATGGAGAGAAGCACCGAGAGCCTGAGGGGGGAACTGCATGCGACGTCCAAAGACGTATGTGCCGAACTTGCCGCAGTGCGCCGTGTGCTCACTGAGCTCTCACAAACCCTTAGGGACATGCATGGACGTGAGCAGGCAGAGACATCATCCGTTGCAAGTTCCGTCCAGGGCAGCCCCCAACGTAGATCTGGGAGGAACCTGCGCTCCACAGGCAGGGGTGCCCCTGATACCCGCAGAGGGGGCTTGCAATAGCGACAGCCCACTGACAATGAGCATCTTTGGACACTGGTGTTCGGGGGGGAGATAGGAGGGTGGAGGGGGTGTGTTGGGCTCACTTGGGTGGCGGGTCGATAGGGTGTTCAACATGATATCACATATGCCATAAACAGTGCACGATCAACCAATGAGATGTGTGGACAATGATCTTTGTGTACTAGGCCATCATAGGCGTACAGTCCATATTGTGCATGTACCAGACACACACAGTGCCACGAGTCCCGTGTCCATGTATCAGCCACCAGGCGTGAGTGCTAGAAGCATGCATCAATGAGATGCTGACGAATGTCACGGGCCTCCGGTGCCTCGCAGACTCCTTGAGGTGCTGCCACATCCCCACCCTCATCATGACCATCATCAGGTGCTTGCAGTTCTGCGTCAGGGGGCATGGGCACATTTCTACGTACGCACATGTTGTGGAGCATGACACATGCCATGACCATCTTTGCAACCTTCTCATGGCGGTACAGGAGTGCCCCGCCAGACCTGCTGAGGCAGCGGAAACGAGTCTTCAGTAGGCCGAATGCCTGTTCAATGACTACACGGGTACGTGAGTGGGCATGGTTGTAGTCCTCCTCATGCTGGTCCCGTGGGTTCCGGACTGGTGTGAGGAGCCATCTCTTCAGTGGATACCCAGCATCACCTGTATGTGGACGATAAACGTATGATGTGGAATGCCATTGCTACGTACGCACACCCCCCCCTTCCTGCCAGGTCATTGCCGCATCACATACCCCACATCATCATGCATGAAATGAGACTCACCGAGTAGCCAGGATCTGTTCCCTGCGTGTCGCTCCATGTAGCGTGGTATAGTAGAGTTCCTCAAGACCATAGAATCATGGGTTGATCCAGGGAATCTGGCACAACAATGTGTAATGATCCTGTTGGAGTCACACACCATTTGTACATTCAGGGAATGAAATTGTTTTCGGTTGCGGTACTGGGCCTCCATGGCATGTGGGACGACCAATTCCACATGGGTGCAGTCGATGGCACCAATGCAACCCGGTATGCCGGCAAGTGCATGGAATCCCACTTTTGTGTTGGTAATTTCCTGCTCCGAGCGTGGTAGAGAGATGTAGTCGTCTGCGTGCTGCAGGAGGGCATCGAGCACTTGCAATAGTGTCCGTGAGAACAGTGGCTGAGAAATGCCATGCAACTGTCCGACTGTGTGCTGGTAGGTGCCTGTGGCCAGGAAGTGTAGTACAGACACCACCTTCAGTAGGGGTGGGATGGCGGTTGGGCTATCTATCATGCTGACAAGGTCAGCCTGTGTCATGTCCACAATGGCGGCTATGGTGTCCCGGTCCAAACGGTAGAGGGTGTGGATCTGCTCATCAGTGAGGTTGAACGGATGTGCTCGGAGGCGTGGGATTGCGGGCTGCCTGCGTGGTGGTAGTGGCTGTGCTGGCGGCCCTTGCTGGCCCTGCCTTGGCCTCCTCCTCCTCCTGCGTCTCCTCCGTGCGGCCGGTTGTAGTTGGTGTTCGTCTTCTTCTTGGAGTTGGAGAACTTGCAGTGCTATCAGGTCCCCCAGGGCCAACATCGCGAGTCCTGCCGGTAGCATTTCGGAGTGGGTGTGGTTGTGGGAGGAGACTGGGTGTGCAATTTATGTGTTTGCAGGCTGTATGGCCTCCACCTGTGGTGATTCATTCCACCTGTGCAAGCTGCTCTCCCCTTTGGGCGAGCACGTCCCGCACACAACGCTGCAATTCGAGGAATGGCATCTTGCTATTGCAATCATGTATTTGTACCCGATGGCCGTGTAACATTTGTTGATATGTACATTCGGCTATGGTCCCATTGTTTCACATACAATCTTTGCAGTCGCGAACAGACTTGTGATGGGTCAGTGGAACGTAGTACTCGAGTAACGGTGGGCCCTCATGCATCACTGTACCGAGTTGCAACGACGGGCGGGGCGTCCCATTAGTGGGTGAAGGCAGTTGCCATTTTCACACACAGCCGCACTAGATGGATTAATTTGTGATTTCAAACGGCCACAGATGCCTTTTCGACGTGATGTTGCAAATGAGGAATTCGAAGGGCGGCGCTTTCGGTTTTCAGCTAGCGGCGAGGAGATGCCCACAGGTCTGACTGCAAATATAATGTTCTATTGTTCAATGTCCTTGAGACAGGGGCCATGGCGAGGAAGCAATGATTGATATGAATAGTTTGGGATGCGCAATAGCGACGTGGGCGATGAGGCCGGACGTTCCCAAATACATGTTACTTCACAACACTGGAATTACGGGCTGGGGCACTGTGGATTTTGCAGGCTGCATAGCGCACAGACTCAATGGAAATTTCTAATGTTATGTGAGTAAATATTCAGGCGTTTTTATACCGGGAGGAGGGAATGATGAATGGATGCATGGATAGGTGATTTGATACAGGGTTTGCCATGTACAGGGCTTCTTGGAATCTATCCGCCTCCCCTGCGCTATGTGATGCAGGGCTGCCATAGTGGGACCATCGTCTATCTGGCCTTGTTGAGCCCTCCCTGTCTCGACGCGCCTTCAGACACTTGTGTCCATGCACGTTAACATTCCCATCTGATGGAATCTGTTTTGACAGACGCATGCACAGGTACACTCGTTTGTGATGGTGTTTACACCTCGATATAGATGGTTATGAGTCGCAAGTGGTTTTGGGGTGGTGATGATCCTTTGGAGTGGGCTAGCATGCATATGGCTGTGGATTTAGTGTGATCATTGAAGTGAGTTGTTGGAATGTAGTTCTGATGGCCATTCTGTTCTTTTTCTTTTCTTTTGGTTGACAGGTATCTCCTCCCCTTTTGCCACTGCCATCTGTATGCCACTCCTGCAGATGGCTTTTACTCCCGACACCTGCTGCTTCGTGTTAATCAGTGGAGCAGCATTACGATCTTATGGGACGATCGCCAATGGGCCACATGCCCTTACGCAGTACTAGTGGCTCGGAGCAACATTTCGGCCTTTCAGCTGGACTAGTGCCTCCCCATTGGGACGGCCCTGCGGTTCTGTGCGCTTCCATGTTGCCTTTTCGTACGTGAATGTGGCTCTGTGTACCATGATGGAACAGGGCGTCACACAAGTAGTAGCTGGTCATTCCTTGCGGATGCAGCCCACAATGGTGATATGTGTTTTGGAGTTCATGGACTAATGGCTGTATGGGCTTGGTGATTTTGTTGTGCATTAAATTTCTATTCTGATATGGGCCGTGTAGCGTTCTTCTTTGCGAGTGATGTGGCATATTCCTATTTGGGGAGCGATGTATTGTGAGGAGATCTGCATTGGGTTCCAGCTTCGGAGTTTAGTTGCGTGGTACTGTGCTGGGCGCGTTTGCCTACGGAGTGAGGTCAGGGATGGGGGCTGCCAATATGACTGTTTGAATGTTGTCATGCTCAGGGGCGGGGGATTGGGTTTTGTGTAACAGATGCCGGTCAGCCAGGTGGACTGGTGGAATGTTGTGATTTTCGGAATATTGCTGGTCACAGGTGCCTGTGTTTGCGTGCGTTTCTGGGGGGGGGACTGTGGTCATGTCCATTGGAATGGCTTCTGTATTCGTGCCATCTGTGCCCTGCAGCTCCCATTGACCCCTCTTGTGATTCTTTTGTTCGTTGGCATGCATGGGTGACTTGTACTTTTCACTGGTTGCATTGTGACTTCATTGCACCTACGGGGAGTTGTACTTTGTGGGCAGGGAGCGGTGTACAGGCACTCAGTGGGGCCGTTTACGGTTGATTCGCGATGCCGTACTTCTCACCATGGCGGAATGGTACTTTCCGCCATGCTTGATGGCGTTAGGTACATGTCCGCTAGGGTCGGAATTCGCGTACCCTTGCGCCATGGTGGTATTTACGGTTTGGCATGGCGCGCGCGCGCGTACTTGGTGCAGTTAGCGTTGGCGTTCGCTACGGTGTCGCTAATGGCTTCGTACTTTGCGGTGACGGGTCATAGTCGCACCGAGCGCTATTCGATGGCAGTATTGCATTTCCGCCATCGTTTTCCGATTTCCGCCAGGGTCGTAATGAGGCCCAATGTATTTTAAGACTGGAACTGCAACCTAGTGTACAACAGAGTCACAGTGTTCAGAAGGTTATTCAATGTTTGACCTGTAAAAGCCATCGTTTATATAAAAAGAGAAATTCGGAGTGAAGCCACACCATTATAGTGGTAAAACAGACAGATTATGTGTATTGATTTATTTATGTATTTATATGCAGGGAAGAACCCAGGTCTTTTGATCACAAAACAATGTACAACCGATAAGATATCAGATTAGACGGGAAGCAGTGAGCTTCTTGCAATGTGGTAAGTTCAAGTGACATTCTGACAAGGTTGTGGTGGGGAGTAAATGGAACCGTCAGATTAGTTTGACCACTTCAATTCCCAACAGAATTACACCAATTTAAATTAAGTTTGCCATCATTGCAATACCATTGCACAGAAATTAAATGAAACTAATCTGCATGAAGTGGACTTCTAATGCCAAGCATGATTGGATGGAGAGGGGTATGTTCCTATCCTGTCAGTGAATTATACATTTGTGTGTGTGATTTTTAAATGAACGAACCAATATGCTGTGCTCTCCAAAATGAAAACACAATTCCCTAACCCAAGCCTATAAGTTACTACTGCAACACATCACATTGTCTATTTTACATACATTTCACTCTAGAAACCAACAGCATCATATGCATATTGTAAAGGTTTTCAATTAATTAGGAAAATATGTGTATCTTTGATGCATGTGGTGTAGATTTTCTCTGATGCCAATACCTTTCGATGACATAAGAGGAAATCCAGGCAAAAGTATGTTTAAAATGTTTCTCTGATGTCAGCACTTGTCGTTAATGTTAGAGAAACTAAAAGGGTTTCTGATGTTGAGGACAATAAGAAAATATATAAAAGATAAGCAGCAATAATTTGAATATACTATATATATTGTTGTCTAGAATAAGCTACAGAGATTTGAATAATATGAATGGGTGTTTGTGTGCATTGACAATTAGGAGAAAAAAACAGACAGATTTGTGTTCCATTTTGTTGATCAGCCGGCTTTGATTATATAATATTGTGCATGAATCCCAAGCATAATGTTAGGAGACCAACTTTGGGTTTGATTTACTATTTCAAAAAAGAATGATTCAGGCCAAATACAGCCTATTCCTTATCCCAACATTTTGAGGTGGGATTATTGTGCTAGGGGGTCTTAGATCATGGGTGCCATCTCTGTACAACACAACTTTAAAACTAAGATAGTCAATAAACCACTTTACATAATGACAAAAATTGAGTTACTTATGAAATACCAGATGACCACCTGGTTTATATCACCTAAACTTCCCCTCTCACATTTCAGGTAATAGAAAGCAGAGCATGAAGTGGAACAGAGCAGAGGTAACATTTTCATGATCCAATTTATTTCAAAGAAAAGAGAGAATCACCCCACCAAAAAGAGTTCAAGAAGAGTATTGTAGAAAGTCCATTATTCTGGAAAGATGTGGAGTCCGTTTTTAGAGCTGGAAGAGGCTGCATTGAACTGCTATACTGAAAAGCTGATGGAGATAGGCTCTGACTCCCAGTATATGGCTGCCAAAGAGAGAGACTGATGCCGGAAGAACACCCAGAGAACCCTGAGAAGCACTGATAACCTGAAATGAATGGGGGATGAAAGGTTGAAACAATTCCTAGAGCTTGTTAGGAGTCCTTGGAAGCCTTTGAAAATATCTCGAGCCTGGGAGGAGGGATGCTAAGAATCGGGAATATAAGTGGATAAGGCCTGTGACCTTTAGAGACACACAGGAACCCGTGGATAAGGCCTGTGACTTTAAGAGGCACACAGGAACCCAGTTAAGAGCCAAAGTAAACCAGCCATAGGATGGAACTGCAGGATTGGAGAAATAGACAGATCACAATCCAAGAAAACATTAAGAACAAACCTGAATGGAAGAACCTAGTTGAATCTGACAGAAATATGGATATACCCACGTGGGAGAAATATGAGTATGCATAGATAGAATGGTTGAAGGAATGTCCTAAACCAGAGGCAGACTCAGTCTTATCCAGAAGAGTACATTCTAAAACTATATCTAAGAACTAAGATCTGTAGAGGATTTGTCTTTTTTTCAGCTGCAAGCTCCTTTTTGTACAGCTATTCCCATTTCAGTGCCTCCTTTTTTTCTTCTTAAAAAACATTCGGTTTTAATAACATATCTTTGTTATGTTTTTTGAGAAAAAAGTACACCGAAGACTTCTTTCTCTGTTTACAAAACTATTGTGAGCTTGAAAGGGGCATTGATGTTTTAGAAAGCACCAAGAGCCCAAGAAGAGTGATGGGATGTCTCAAGAATGCAAAGAAGGTTGTTGAAGTTTTGAAAAGGTCTTAGAGCCTGGCAGAGGTGCCGAGAAGGCTGAATGATCGCTAGAACTTGAGGGGTGTTGGGAAGTGCTTAGCGCCTGAAAGGGAAACTGACTGCAAAGACGGACATATGGTGAGAATCTGAGAAGGACATTGAAACATTTGAAATGATTCTGCGGACTGAAAGAGGGGCTGGGACACCTGAAAGTACGTGAACATGAGAGGGACCAAGCATTTTCAACAACTATGAGAGCCAAAGTAAGCTTGATAGAGCATGGAGAATCCTAAATATATGACAGAAACACGATTCTGTCAAATAATAAAGAGGAACGCTTGGCTATAAAGTCACTCCTACCTTGTTTTATTAATACATTACTTTTATATGGTATATTTTAGTTATGTCACCCACGTCAAGCAAAGTTTTGGGTCAGCTTTCTGATCTTCTTGATCTTGTGTTAGGGAACTAAACTGGAAATGACGCCTTTTACAACATGCAAAAAACCTAAACTAAATGTCTAAACAAGCCACATTTTCTGTGTAGACTGTCAGAAGGAGTGATGTTTTCAATCAACCACCTATTTCCTTAAGTTCATTAGACTTATATTTCCTCATTATCATGCCATTGATATCTGTCACCACGCAAACAGTGTAGCATAACTGATATTCCTTGCATCAATTACTGAACAGCGCAAAAAGACATGCCAATGCTTGTATAAACCACAATCCCCCTAAAAACCAGTGCACATTTTCCATTGCTGGATTGTTGTCAAACAAGGCAACATTTCACTCTTTAGCAACCTAGGCAGCACAATACTTTGAACAATGTAAGTTAGATGTAGTTGATATGTATTCACTTTGCAAACAGACCTTAACGTAAGACATAAATATCCCAGTTGGAGGCCGACAAAAAAATCAATAGTTTGACAAAAAAAATCTATAGTTTTTTTGTCGATCCATAAAAAGAGAAAGGAGATAACATCTCATTTATTTTAGTTATTTGCAAGATTAAAGGTAATACCTGTCACTGAGGTGACGGGGTTAATGTATAGACCAAATCGAGTGCAAAAGTAATTTCGACCAGAATCAGCCATATGTTTTAAATGTTGCATTGATTTCAAGAGTGAGTTTTTGCTACAAGAAGCCTGAATCCTGAACTAATTTGTGTTGCGTTATTGTCTCTACTTGGTAATTTAATCAGACCACTTTAAATTTACTGTCCATGCTCATGTTTTATTGATGAGGATAGAAACGTTCCTGTCAAACTGAAAGCCCATGGAACTGCTCCTGGAAAGCTGAAGCACAGCTGGGCGTGGAAATAAGGTGCGTTCAAGCATATTGGGAGTCAATCAACTTTTAAGGGTTCATGGTTGAGGCTAAAACGACCATATCAAGCATCACAAGGAATGTTCACGAAGAGGTGAAGCACGAATGATTTCAATGTGTTCTATGCCTACTCATCCTGGAGCCACCTATTGTCACCAGCCTGACATGCCACACCTTGCTTTCAATTACTAAAGTCCTACCACCTATCTGCATGAAACAGTCATTCTGCTGGCTGTACTCATGTTACAACCCCGGATCAGGATTGCTAGCCAGCAGAACACATGCATCAGTTGGTGAATAATCCAATAGCATGCCTTTCTCCCATTACATAGAGTATATCAAAGCCTGTGACTTAATCAAAATGATGCCTGTCTAACCAAAATATGTTGATGAGACAACACCATTTTTATGGGGAATGGCACAACACTGCCCAAGGATTAGGGGCAGGGTTGCCAAGAGTATTATTTTAGTCAGTTGAGGGATGGGCACTCTCTCCAAATATGGAAGTGTCCAATCCCCTCCAACCTCACACAAAAGCAAAGCCCCAACCCAAGAGTCATCACCCAACAAAAATCTGACCCTTGTAAATATTCACGTTTTCAAAGCACGAATACAGGTTCACTAAAAATATATGTAGAATGCATTAAAACCAGCTGCACAATTTAAAGAAAATACATCAAAAATACATGTAAATGGGAAAGTTCTGTATCTGCCTGTGAAGCTCAATAAAGGTTCACAGCCAAGAGAGTTTTGAAAAACAGTAGCTAGCAGGAGTATGTGTGGCTTTTGTTTAAACATTCTTAGATCACACCCTGGCCCCAAAGCAGGGTGATTTTGTGTAGAAAGAAAATAAACAGGGACATTGTGTGATGGGCAGTTGGGGGCACAGTTCAGCATTTTCAATGTTATGTCTGTTCCAAAAAAAACAATATATATATATATATATATATATATATATATATATATATATATATATATATATATATATATATTAATATACTTAAAAGTATATAAGTACTATATAGGGATACCTTTCTTTAAAGTGAATTGTGCTCCCCAGGGGCTACAATGGCACACCTCTTTTTTTATTTCTTTTTTAGCCCAACATGATTATTCTATACACAAATATTTGTTTTTTAGATTAATGTTTATTTAATTTCTTTATTATAATAGAATATCTCTTTTTATCAAGGTCATTCTATTGCTCTAAGACATGTGATATTATGCTGGACCCCACACCACAGGGTGGGAATTGTTGGTGAACGGTAGGCAGGCTGCACCTGATGATCTGAACAGCTACCATGCCAGTGGGCATGACAGAGGGCATGACAGAGCATATCCATAATGGTTTGAACAGCTGCCATGCCAAACAGCATGGCTGGGCATGTTCCTAATGGTCTAAACAGCGGCTGCAGGGACGGGTTTGTCATCACTCCCAGTTGGATCTGCATCTTAAATTCCAGTCTCTCACAGGGCACTATCCCCTCTGCACTCAACACTGGGCAAATCTCAGCCCTCATCAATAAACCATCTCTTCACCCCACATCCCTGAAAATAACCGCCCCATCAGTATCCTGCCATACCTGGCCAGAATCCTGCCATGCTTTGTCAATAACCAACATCAACAAAACATCACCACAAGCAACCTACTCATCCCATTCCAATCTAGCTTTCAACCTGGACACAGTCCCGAGAACACTACACCTCACATTCCCCAATAACTTCCGCAACATCATTTACAAAGGACACACAGCACTGCTCTTACTCCTCAAAGTCGCTAACCTAGACACCATAAACCACACCATTCTACTCAACATCATAGCACACATGATGAAACTCTCATTTTCCTCCCTCGACTGGTTCACCCCCTTTCTTACTGACTGGACACACTTTGTCTTCATGCTCCCTTTTTGATCGTAGCCCACGACGGTCAAGTACGGTATTCTTCAAGGCTCCTCCCTAGATCCACTCCTCTTGAACCAATATCTTGAATCCCTTGGACAGACCGTTAGCAAACAAAACACGCATTTCCACCAATAGATAAATGACACACAAATGTACTTCCAAATCTCATCCCCTCACAACTCAACACCCTCAAAAGCTTTCTTTTCTCTAGCACCACCTGGATGGCCATCCACAGGCTCAACTCTTCCAAAACAGAATATCCCCTCATCTGGCCCCATATCCACAAACCTGAAATCACCCCGGATCAAACTACTCACCACAGACAATCCACACATATCCATCTCCAAACCTGTCAAATCTCTTAACTTTACCAGTGAACCCCAGCAAATAATTTCAAAAGTCTGGTGAGCATACTGTCACGCCAGCTGACCAAAGTTCTTTGGATATACTTGTGTTGGCAAAAGATGTATATGGAATTGTCAAAGAAGATACCACCTATCACATTTGTAGAAGAAATGCTTGCCACTTTTAATGATGACTGTCTTTCCCTCCCTGACTTTGTGAACCTAGTGATAGTGGATGACTTGATGGGTGAGGTCTACGATAGCCCAAAGCTTAGGCCAGATGGATAGCTCAGGGGCAACGTATTTGTCTTGGAAGCAAGACAATGCATAGCAACACAGGTTCAAATCCCAGGCTCACGCTTAGAAATTGGTCACCAGTATTAAGAGCATTATAAAAGATCAATTATAATTATAAGGTGTTCACACAATATATACACTATAAAAACATGTCCATGTCACAAACATTATTTCAGAAGGGACTTTGCTCAAGATCGAACAACCATAATGCCTCCTGAATGATATCACTAAAAATAACTGTGATGAATGAAAGATTAATGTATTGGGAGACAGATGTAGCCGTCCAAAAGCCAATTCTTTTTTAAATCCTTTGTGGATGCCATCAAAAGGTCCTACGATAATCTTTTAGTTGATTTAAAACCAACACTCCAGAGGATTAGAAGCTGCGCATGGGGCTTTACCCTCCTGACATCCCTGTGATTTACATCTTTAAGAAAACTAGGTCTGGTCATGAAAACCCATGCATCCGCACACAAACTCATAATTCCTTAGTGATGCTTGCCCTTTCATAACATGTCGGTATGTCTATGGTGAAATCTTGTTGTTTTCCACATGCTACTCACTGCTTCTCCGTAGCAGGGAAAAGCTCTCCTCAGCCCAGCATCTGGTGACTTGGTGAATGTCACTGCAGAGATCTCCCTTTATTATTTTAAAGACAATGTGCTGTTATCTCCAAAACACATGCAGTCTATGAACAGGAAAAGAGCCATCATCCAGAAGCTCAATAACAACCAGTGATGGAACATGTGGAAAAGTATTGCCTGGTCCCCAGACACCAGCTGGAAAATCTATGTCATTCTACCCCTGTTGATGGCCGTGACACACATAAAATGACAGCAAACCATCTGGATTCCCAGATGACCAGGGTCCTGAACCACAAAGACGTGTCAGAACGTAGCAAGACAGCCCTTTATAACACCATTCTACAGACATATCTGACCTACATATGTCAAGGTGAGCATGAGGAGCAAAGTAGCTTATCTGTTTTCAATCGAGAGCCTGAGCTGCACCTATACTACCCCCACTGCTGATGACCAAGTCGGGGTCAGTGATTTCATTGACAGATAAAGGGGAGCTTGTGTACCAAGGACACACTGTACACGGATCCAACCTTCTTAATTTAGTATAAAACATGACGCAGAGGCATGCCTTTCCAAGGGTGTCCAGTCATAATTTCGAAAACATAATTTCGAAAGTCAAAAAAGTCGAATCAAAAATGTCGAAAAAAAAAATGTCGAATTGTTTTTTTTTTTCGATATTTTTTTTTGGGCTCTAGTTTCTGTTAAAAAAATAGGTAAAAATAAAAAAAAAGGGGGGGCTGGGGGGGAACCCCCCCATTTCGAAAAAAAACATCATTAAAAAAAAATTCGACATTTTTTTTTTCGACGTTTTTTTTTCGACTTTTTGACTTTCGAATATTTTGTATTCGAAATTATGTCTATGAACCCTTTCCAAGACAAAAGACAATACAAGGTTGGGATTTGTTAATGAGAGCTTCCATGGAACTGAATGTACCCTCCACAGTGCTCTGTAATGCTTCCAACTGTGAACATTTGGTTGAAGTAAAACTGGACTATTTAAATTCATTGACAACTCCATCAGAGCGCTGTCACCATCCCCTTCCAAGGCTCTATACCTCACCGTTCTTTCAACAGATGTCCCATTTCCAAGTTGATCCTGACACCCTAGCACCCATTAGGAAAGAAAGACCTTTTAACCAGTATCCAGTCATTTTATCAGAAAAAACAAAACAGGGTGGTCCATAACAGAGTGGACAATAACACTGAAAAACACTGAAAAGTTTAAATAAATATATAAAGGGTAGCGGGCTAAGGGGGTAAAATGGGTGGCTTTAAAAAGGTGGAAAAATGGGGAGCTTGGGGGAGTACCCCACAAATAAAAAGAAAACTAAAATAATTCAGTGTTTTTCGGTGTTTTGTCCACAATTAAATGTACCTCTCTGTAATTGTGGTCGGTAAGATCACACATAACCCTTTTAACCTGCCTGGTTGTCTCCCACTATAATGGAAATGACTGTACTTGTGTGTAATAAAGATGGATGTTCACTGACTGTCAATTAGGATTTAAAAGATGTCAGATTTCAAATACAAATACTCTTTTAAAACAATGGCAGCTAGTATATTGCTGCACCAATTCAGCTCAAACATGAATGTAAAACCAATGCAAAAATGATGTAGCCTTATCATATCATTCTTTATGACTTATTTCATATAACTTATTGCTTAAAACATATCAAAAACATTTCAATCATCAATCCAATATATATTTACATAAGTGTCTGCTGTAGAGTGAAGTGAGTGCTGTACCTAGACAATAAATCAAATCAGTGCCCAGAAAAATAAATAAATACCTTAAGCAAATTACACAACTGTTAAAATTACATAAAATATGTTATAAAAATGTATTGTTTTGGAGACAACTCAACAAAATTTTACAGCGTCAACACACATTCTTTGACCCTTGTGTATATTATTTGTTGGATCTTCGGCAAGATGCAAGATTCCTCCTGAATGTTCGATTACACACTTGTTAATTCATTATTTTTTGCGGTAAATGACACCCACGTAAAACCAAAACCACATATGAACTGGTATGAATTGTGCTCATTGTCAATACCATAGCATAATCTACTGCTGTGTTCTGCTGTTTCATTTCTACATATTGAAATACGTATGTGACATTAGACAATTGGCATGTATGCTGTAGAGAAATACACGCTCTGACAACTAATAATAAAAACAGCTTGTTGTTGATGACTGAATTCTATATTGCAAAAAATGGAAAACCACACATTTTTCTCACTGATATCAAATACATGTGTTTACTGATTGAACTGCATAGAGCATGGAATAAAGTTGTAGTTAGGGAAAATAGAGGTTTAAATAGTGAGTCACATGTGCATGAGCTTTCGCTTGAAGGCGTCCCCTTAGTGACCCTGGCACACTAGCTGTGCTCCCGCAGCTCATTGTAACTTTGGAGCAGCATAGATCACGTTCTTTTTACTGTGCAAGGTAGGCCCAATTCCTCCAATGTACTCTAATTGCTGTTAAACGAATTCTTAAGAAAGTCCATGACCAGAATTCTGCAATCCTAAACATTATGGGCTCGATTCATGGAATAGTTGTGTACGGTTCAAAGTGCCTTTGCACTGCTGAAAAGGGCCTTTGCACTGCAGACACACAACCTGACTCATGGAACTGTGCGAAGTGTATTTTTGCAGGGCAAAGTCAGTGCAAAGCCAGTGCATAGTTATTTTTGCAGTACAAAATGACTTTGCACCTCAAAAGTACACTTTTCAGCAGCGCAAAGTCACTTTCAACCATGCAAAAAATACCATGAATCGGGCCCCATATGTCTATTCCCTTCCTGAGAGGTGCATTCTAACTTTCGAGTTTCACAGCATTAGACTGCATTCGTTTTCCACTGATCTTTGTAGACCACAAGTTTTGATATATATATATATATATTTACATTTACCTGTGTTTTCACACAGAAACACATGCGATGTGTGTGTGATTAGATTAGATGTTGTCCTTAACTAGGCTCATCAGAGCAGTGGCCCTAAGGAAAAGGGAAACACACCAGCTCCACTAAGGTAAACCAGCTTCATGAAGAGAGAAACCGACCTGTTAAACGGTGCTATGCTGTACAGAATCCAGTCAGTAACAACTCGTGTTTATTTGTAGTTGTCAGAAACTGCATTTCAGTACAGGATATATGCAGATCGTGTAATGTCACAAGCATTTTTCAATATTTAGAAACCTTTCTGCCTATTGTGTATATAGTGTATCACACAAACAAACTAAATAATTCTTACTAGTATATTTGTTTCAATATATGATATCACTATTTTACTATTTTACTATGCACTACATCTACTGTGTCCTTATTTGTCATATGCATTTCAACGCATGGCATATGCAATTTACTACCTAATGCATATGATTCATTATATCAAACATAATTTTTCGTGTATTATATATTGTTTGTTGTAAGAGAAATATGTATTTAATCTCTCTATCGGCCCCTCATAATATTATTCAATATAAGAGGAAAGGTATAACAAAGTATACCTAGATTAAACTTTAAAGTAGGACCCTATTTCACGTTTTAATGGCAATTGATAATAAATACAGCAGCGCGATTTTGAATCCACTATTTTAAGGAGAACTGCGACTCTGAAATCGCAGGTACGAGCATGATTTTCGCCCCAGTCTTCTCCGGCAGTGTTTTATAGCTTGAAGGCGCTTTATAGTGTTGCTAATCCTCTGCGACATTAGTCATGCAGAGTAACAATAAAACTTGCCTGATTCAAAAACTTAACGTGACAATTGTCTGGGGAAAAAGTAGAAAAAGCTGATTGCACCTGGTGCCCGAGCATCTGGGTAGTTCTTTAAGCCTCCGGCTTTGAGCGAGTTGTTCATTAATGAATAATAAAGCATGGTTACCAGTCGCCGTGTTCCTTGCTGAAAATTGACTTGGAACGCTACTATCAGTTCATACAGACGCAACCCTGAAAGGCACAATTATGCAGCTTAACAAGGAGACACGGGTCTTCTCCATTCGGCAGACTGCTGTGCTCTACTGTTCTTTGAATTGTAAGCAGGGATGTAGTGTTTATGTCACTATTTTGATCAAAATGAGGTGGGACATTTATTAGTTGAAGGTGTGTTCAGAGGCGTTGCTAGGTGGGGGGGCTGAGGGGGCTACAGCCCCGTGTGTTTTGGTTGTAGCCCCGGATAGAAGCTCAGGGTTTTCAACCAAAAAGGCCAGCTAGCCCCCTGTCCCGACAGTCCCAAAATTAGTGTAGCCCCGGATCTTTTCCAGATCTAGCAACACCCCTGGGTGTGTTCTCTTTTGTATAACTACCGTAATTGTAGGTTAAATTATGTAATCAGATACTGATAACTTTCTTATTGGGGAACGCCATGTCGTTGTATAGAGGCCTAACAAATGCTCAATAAATACATACATAAATAAATACAATACATAAATAAACTCACTGGTCTTCTAGTGGCACAGGCAGTTAAATAAGTTGGCTCCAATTATATCATCTCTCGATCACTTAAATATCACCTCTGGATCACCTGAACCGCCCGTTGTTGCTTGAATTAAGCAGGAATGCTATGTTAGATGGGCTATTCTGGGTGGTAACAACACACCACCAAATTGTCCTGTGCCATTAACTTGTACAGCGGGTCATTGCCACCCAATATGACCTGCAGAATTTGGTGTTAGTGCTTTTATCTCGTTAGGATTTGTTGCGTTGGACACCTGGCTCAGAGCAAACATGCAAGCAGGGGTGTCTCACAAATAAACATTATAAATAAACATTACCATATAAAAATAAACATGGCCTCCGTAGAAATGGCTGCTGAGCTCCAGCTGGGGCTTCCAGGGATGTCATTTCACAAAAATGCCAGGGGTATCGGAAGTGACATCACACGATCCTTGACCTCTGATGACATTACCGGAAGTGATGCCATTTGATCACACCTTGAAGTGACATCACAAGAAGCGATGGAACATGACCTTTCACCCCTCTACAAAACAGGAAGTGGAATCACATAGCATTGTTTCTAAGTAGACTAGCAACAATATGGTTACGATATCACTGTAAAGCTATATACATTTCATACAAGAATGGATCACCATATGTATTGTTAATATCAGTGCATATAGGCCCATATTACGAAATCACTTTGAATCCACGACCAAATGAAAATGATGTATTATTATATTGCACATGCGCTTAATCGCTTCATATAGAACAAATATACATGCAATATCACCCAACCTGTAGTGGTACTCATTTATCAAACTCAGCAGGAGGAAAAGCTGAGTTGACATTGCTGGGAGTCCAACCTAAAACCTGCAGATCACACACAAATTGCATCAGCCAGCGCTCAACCCACTGAGCTATCTTATCAGCTATAGCTATCACAAAACCAGCCACTCCAGAAACAAAGAGCCTCAATCTAAAAATAAAATAAAAAATAATAACAAATATTTTTAGATTTATTTTAGGGGTAGCAAGGGAGACGACAGGGGCCGCAGTAGCAACCCCTGGCGACCCCTAAATGATGTCCATGGGAGCTTCTTGTGCATTTCATTTGTGATGTGGCTATAGATGAGCTGGTCTTGTTCAGGCTGTGGCAGTGGTCTCAGAGATCAGGTACATGGGGTTAAGGGGCAATGCTAGCAAGGAAAAGCCATAAAATGGAGATCCTGGTAAGGGTATGTTGGGCCTCAAGGTGATCAGTAAATAGAGCCTACTGATCCAGGATCCTGATTGGCTGGTTCCAATCTCGCAGGCGCACATGGATATTTAAATTCAAGCAGATGCAAGGTTTTGCAGTTTTGCAACATGCAGCACGCCTAGAGCACCCTGCGGGTTGCAGGGACATAGGCACACTGTTTGCTTATATTTTTCCCCATATTCTATCTCATATGCCCCATAATTTGCAGCCACAATGCCAAGATGTTAGCACATATACTGAAACAACATCTGTGCCACATATGTTGTACATGACCAAATGAATGCCATAGTTTAGGTTAAGTTGAACTACTTGCAGAAGGAGCTATGTTCACATGCTTATACGTTTGGTGCTGTTTGAAGAATCTGCATGAAACTTTCGAGAAGAAATATAGACCCAAATGAATACAAGATGTTTTGGTTAGTTCAATTTAAGGGGTGCAAAGTTATGGATTAGGAGGTACCAACACGTGTGGCAATGTTTCAATGGCCACTTTTTGCCCTCACCCATAGCAAAATCCTCTGGATGAGTTCACACTAAGCCTGTGCAAGGATCTGGTGTCTGGTCTGACGCATGATCCCTTGTTTTGGTAAAAATCTATCAAGCATTTCTTTCTATTTTTGAAATGCACACAAAAGTGGCCACATTCTTGGTAGAGGTATCTTAGAACACAGACCAAATTCACAATCCACAAGGCCATTTTGTTGAGGTCTCTGATTGGTCAAAGTGTACATACAGACCAAGGCAAGGTCTAAAGCTTTTAGTAAGATGTAACCAGATTGGCTAGCTGAAAACTATTAGTATGGGATGTGGAAGAAACTTTGGAATGACCACCGTTGGTGCCTCGTCCTGCAAATGTTTTTAACCGGGCACACTGCAGCCTCGGACCTCCAAAATAGCTAAAGCAGGGCTCAAGTCGAGGGTACACGCGGGTGGACAGAGTCCACCCACTATTTTCAGAGGGTGAACTCAGTCCCCCCAGCTAAAATGAGAAACATTGAACGTCCTCTTTGAACTTATGAATTAGATCCGATCTTGGGGATCGAACAGTTGTCAGGTTTGCAAGCCTGATACTTCACCACTGCACTATAACCTGATAGAAAATGACAAACAGCTAAAGGTGAAATGTCCCATTTCGGTACTGCAAGTTCCAGGGAAAACATTTGCATTGGTTCTTGGAGTTTGAAACCTGAACACCTTTAAATGTTTTGAAAAAAAATATTAGAAGACTATGGGCCTCATTAGGACCCTGGCGGTAAGGGTCTAATGGTGCAGGTAAAGGTGCCGGCGCCGTTAACCCCTTACCACCCTATTACGAGGTCTCCGCGCGAGACCCGCTCTGGACGCCTGGTTTTACCAGAAGTCCTTTGCGGGTCCCACAAGCAGCCCAGCATGCTAACAACAGGCCCGTCATTAATGGGCCTGTTGTTAGCATGCTCCCCATTCCCATTCAGCCCTATGGGGGCTCAATGGGAATGGGGATGTACCGGGTCCGGGTTCCCTGGATGGGGAAATACCAGGCCCTCCAAGGTCGGAATGCCCTGGTATTTCCCCATTCAGGGAACCCAGACTCGGACCCGACTTTGGAGGCAGCTATGCCCTTATTAAGGGCATGGCTGCCTCCAAACTCATAGTGAGGCCCTATATCCTCTCTTGGTTTTGTGTGTCTGTTGATTTTGTGAAAGGCAAATGTCATGCGTCCCGTGCAATTTGGGTGGTTATGCAAAGGCAATTTAATGAAATGTGCATATTTCACCTTGATATGCTAATTTCTGGTCACATTCCATTGCACTTGTTGATGAGTCCCCCACTTTCATTTTTAGGACTTGACCCCTGGCTAAAGCTTTGTTTTTATCATGCTCCACAGACCTAATGAATGGGGATAGTGTTTATCAATGGGCTTTCAGTTGGGTGTGTGGGCTCAAGCTAAGGCTTTGACCTGGATCGAGTCGGCTTCAAACCCTGGGAGTCCATGGCTAGTGGAAGCTACTGTACCCACCTTGGCCAACTGTGATGCCAAATGTATGGTATCTGGCTACGTCCAAAGGCACATTGATCACCGTGGAATGCTCACCAGAATGGAACCATCCATATTCAAATCAGATTTAATACACCATTTGGCCAAAGGCCATAACCCAGAGCGCCAACATTTGCCAAGTTGGGTCCATTGACTACCACTAGACTTGCAGACTCAATCAGAGTTTTGTCTCTTAAGGCCTGCCATGCAGAGGGAACTTGGACAGGTCAACTAATGCATGTTCCTGGAAATGTGCCCCCATTTGGTAATACTAGAAGAATTGCATAGCACAGGTAATTTAAAATAAAAGAAACAGTAATTAATGTGCATGCATAACAGAATTCATGTTCAGGTTCATGTACTGCACTAGCCAGATTTATGTAACATCATGGTATTTATCTGTGAAAGATGTCACAGTTTGTTTCACTATGGGTGTCTATTCAATTTTACAACAGTTCCTTTTGATCGACATAGCGATTATCATTACTGACTCTACAAGCATTGGGAATTCAAGAAGAACCAATAGTGATGTGCCTAAGCAGCAATAGCTACATGTTTAAATCATGTCTATGTTTTTGTTATTTCATGTCAGTGTTTGCATTGACAGTCAGTAGTAGACATGCCTGTTCTTGTGTCTGCAGGAAAGGTAAGAGTGGCTTTTCTATTTGATTGCAATGCCAGGTATTAATTGTTTGCTTCTCTTCTGAGTGGCCGAATGAAACTGGCCTCCAAGTGGCAGCAGCTAATCTGGCTTTTGCCTGGATAGTTGTCTTCGAAACGTTATGTATGTCTTCTTAAATGTTTCATATTTGCACCGCACCAAGCACACACACGGCTCCATTCTGACGTCGGGATAAGCACGCAGGACAACTGTAACATATTGTAAACAACTGGACATTTGGACTGAACATGGCTCATCCGAACGATGCTCCACTGCACAGCAATTGTCTTGTACGTGTGATTTAATGTTCCTGCAATCCTTGAAACCATCTAAGTCACTGTAGAGCATGCTCATTTTTGTGTACTGTATTTGCCATTCTGAACCTCCTGACAGTTCATTTAGTCAGTGTTGATACTCTAGGTCAGTGTGCCATTACAATGACCCCTCAGGCCATTTTTATTAAAGGGGGCTGCCTGAGATAGACACTTTTCTGTGAGAGAACAAAGTAGACTAATGTGGCAGAGCTGACATCTCTTTCCTGAAGCATCCATTGTACATCACGACCATGCATTGACCCCGGCACACTCTCACCTGCACGTGGCATTTGGCGAGTGTACACTAGTTAATGCTGTCAGAGTGCAGAACGTGTGTGTGTGTGTGTGTGTGTATGTGAATGCATAGCATCAATAGAATGACGTAACGCAAGAGGCAAGGGACCAGAAGGAGATCACAAGAGAGATAGAGAAACACAGAGAGACATTGGCGGGACACAGAATGGGACACATTTGGACGAACAGTAATTCTCCTGCAACAAACACTACTGCAGTATTCATATGCTGCATAGTAATACAACTCATAAGAAATAGCGTAACATTAGTAAACAGATGTCTCTGACTACAGTTCACCTCCTCCTATGCTGTTTAGCAATGGACGTAAGAGAAAGAGACAGAGCTGCAAATTAGTAACACAGGCCAACACACACACACCGAAAAATAAACCGGTTCACAGGGACAAAGAAAAACAAACATAGAAAGAGAGAGCAAGGTAGAGAGATACAGACAGAAGGCGGAAGAGATAGTATTTGATTTTTGTATTTAGGTCTTTACAGCACACAACATTCTATGAAGCAATGGAGCACTGTACAAGTAGTTGGTGGCCTACAGAGGTCTTGGAAGGGATGTCACAGGTTATAGTAGCTTTCTATCCCATATTACAGGTGAAGTATATCTAGCAGTTACACGTCTGAAGTGGCCCATATGTGTTTCCTGAAAGGGGTCGGGGGGTGCCTTCCTGAACTGCACATGTGTTTGAGAGGTGCTGAATGTAACCAGGATGGTTTCACAGTAGTCTGGGGTCTAGCAAGAGAATGTCCTTTTGCTGTGTTCCTGTTTGTGCCTACATAGTGTCAAGCCTCACAATAGTTGTACTCCTTAATGAGCATGCCTTACTGGAGCCTGTGCGATGCGTGGCTAGGTACAAAGACACATTATAACTAGTATATTTTTAAACACAATAACATGATTATTGACACTCTTTTTGCTCCCACGTGGCGTGGACCACCGTGCTTTCATTTAGATTTCCCCCTTGACTGCAGCAGTCTCTTTCTGCCTGCTTGACTCTTCCTCTTTTCATCTCAGGGACTCCATCTTGCTTCTGCCTTGGGGTCTTCACATGAACATTGTGTTCCAGGGAACATTGCTAGCAGAAAATGGGTTAACCATTTATAAAGCAGAGGAAAGAGACACACAGATTTTGTATCACACACCAATAACTTTATGCACTTTTTTCTACTTTTTTCCTTTTCACTTTTTACTGATACGTCAGTCATCCATTTACTCTTGCGAGCATAACTAACACACCTACTTACCTATTATGATGAATCATTTTACTCTTAATCTTGCGTCCTTCCCATTGTGCATCATCGCAAACTGATATACTCACCTAGTTCACGGTTTATCCCGGCTTCTGATGTTGTGGGATGTATTGACCCACTAGGCTCTGCCCTGCGACATCACTGTGCGCTGCTTTCACCAGAACCAACAGAACGGCCGCAAAAAGCCCTGTGTGCGCTAAAACCTCTGAAGAAGTGCGCAGTGAAACTGGAAAAAGTTGATTGCCAATCTACTTTGCCTGTGTCAGTGGTAGAACAGGAGACCCTCTGCCAAAATCTGTCATTGGTCTGCCCACAGAGGGAAATAGAACTACCTGAAAAGGCAGTGCTTCATTGCCAGGAAAACCAGAAGTGCTCTAAAATCTGTTTTTCCTTGGCTGTTGAAATTGCAAAATAATGGTTCCCAAACATCAGAAAAGATCCAACATCCTTGCTGGGTGTTAACTATCACATCACCTTATTTAAGGAATCCCCATAAGCACACAATGTCAGGAGAAGGAGATTTCCTCACAAGAATATCCACATTAAAAAAGGTGCTTGCCTGGGAAAATCTGTCAGATATGGGTGCAGTACCGCTGGCCGCCTATGTCAAAGCTGTCATTTAATTACAATGGCAGTTTAAACTTGTGCGTGAAAATCAAATTTTTGAAAAGAAGTGACTTGCCATCAAAAGCAATATAGGTTGACATTATTTAATTTCTATGTTGAAAAAGACTGGGATTGGAAATATATTTGCCTGTTTTTAAAATTGTAACTTTAATTTCAACAAAGAACAATGTAACACTTTACCTTAAAGTAACCTGATTCAGCACAACTTCAAAGAAGCTTCCCCCACTGGGAAACACACCACCTTCTCCTTCCCACCAAAAGGGCAGGAACTCTGAGTCGGATGTTAATGGAGGGGGGAGGAGATTTCGCTCTGCTGTTCTGGGGAGAGACAAAAGGCTTCCTTGATTGAAAGGGTATGCGAATTCAAGTGTCAACAAGAATTCCTGCCAGCAGGAAGAGAGGCCTGGATTGTTCTTGGCCCAGCAAAACTTTGGGGGCGGGACAGACAGATATGTGTATCCTTAAACCACAAGAAAGTATCTTTTTGAAAAAGACTGACAGAGAACTGTGCAAAATTGTAAAAATCTGTAAAATATAGTGTTGTTAACATGAAAATCCTGGTCACATTTTGAAACTATTCAGAACTCGGTGCTATGTTCAGGGACATGACTACAGAAATTGTGGTTTTGTAGCAATTGTGATGATGCTAGAAATATGAAACTTCACAGGATTATGCCCAGATGTCATGCGCATATATGTATAAAAATGACATTGGTTACCCAACCAAAAGCGCGAAAAACTGCCAAATCTGAACTAAAGCTCTCACCGAGATGGGACTCGGATGAATACTTGCTCTACTAAATCTGTGATGTAAAGATTTCATTGCTAGCAAGTTGGTAAAATTGTAAACATGCTTTATATGAAAAATAGATTTACTGTGGAGAAACACAGGGGAGGTTCTCCCTGGATTGTAAAATACAGCATCATCATGACACCAGATTTTCTTCTCAAATCAGGGGCGAGGACAGACACTAACCGATAGGATTCCTAGAGGGTGTGCCTAGTATAATTCAGCCTACCCACCCCTTTGGGAAATACATAGAGACAGCTTAGGACCTAAACACACACATTCACCCATCAAATGATTGCTGGAGGAGCACTTTGCAAGAGACATCCATATCCAAGACTACAGAACTTTGAAAGCAGAAAGGCCCATTTCCAAAGCTGAACCCTTCTCAGCTTGGCCTTTTAATAATCCTGAAACCAGATTTTACCCCAGACCTCCAAGGGGAACCAAAAGGAACAACCTGGCTGTGCTGTTTCTGCTTTCTTGCCAAGAATTCTTGCTAGAATCCAGAGATCCAAACCAGTAGACCAGAGCTGTAACCAGATAGCTGTGAACCAGAACCAACCCGTCAGATCCAGTCCAGGGTGCCGTGCAGTGTCCAGAGTGCCGTGCTGGTTGCAGAACCAGAGCGCTTTGAGTCCAGTCTGGGTGCTAGCAGAATTCCAGTCCAGAAAATATCCCTTACCAGATCTCTGACGGGTCCATTCCAAACAGTGGTAGTGAGTATCCTTAGCATAGGATTGTCGCTAGCAAATATCTTATCAATAAGTAATCCTATCCAAACCCACTCTCTTATATCCAGGACTGCATTGTAGAAAATCTTTTGTCTTACCTGAATCTTTCTCTCATCCCTATAGTCCTTTGATAATAGTAGTGTTATAATCATGTTTGCGCTAATATATTTACTGAAGAAAGACAAGCGTCTCGGCAGTTAGAAACCATCCAGAGGCGTCGCTGGGTTGGTGGCTGTGCTTTCGTGTAGCTTGTGGCTTCATAGACTCCCTAGTGTAAGGAAATATTGTTTGTAATATTCAAAAGCGCATCTTTTTTTACAAATTTTGACTCTTTCTGAGAAAAACCGACCTCTACTAAAACCTCTCTAATTTCTGTACCGTGTATGCTAGTTTTTCCGCAATCGCGCTTCCCGCACGCGGAAAAGTTTGCTGCTAATTTTTCATTTGGCTTAATTTCATCATGTATAAAACAGCTGTTCTTTGCATCCAACCTCAGAATCAAGTGTTCAATCTGCTAGTGACTCAATAATCATTGCTAGTGTTTATCTGAAACTATACAAAGCAGCTCCCACTAGTATTGAATCCAATTTAGTGAATTAAATCATTTTTTGTGTGTTTTTAACCATTCATTTAAAGCCACTTTCAAAAGCATTTGACCCGTTTGCAATCATTTCTGTTTCTCTCTGAGTTTGCTAGGGGAAATTGGGATTGAAACTGTATTTGTTGAGTGTGTATTCCTGAAACCTGTTTTCTCCCCTTCCATCTCTTTATACTGCATATTGGGGGGATTGATTAGTGTGCAGGGGGAAAGAGTGACATTGCTTTTGACTGAACCCACACAAAGTATTATTCTATGCTGCATTATTTTTTTCTATCCATACTCCTTCTGATTAAAGAGATTGTTGATTGTAACATCACTCCATTGGTGATCATTGTATAAATATTAAATAGTGTGATGTATATTGTGCAAATCCATAAAATAAATCTTTTAACTTTGCAAAACAGCCTGCTTCCTTGTTCAGTGAGACCGGGGGGGATTCAAAGAGTGGGGCGTGATATAAGGGTACATCATTCAGAAATAAAATAACTTATAGACATAAATAAATAACTAAGGATTTCAATCGTGCATCCCACGCTGGGCATTGACTTAGGTGAAGTGCTGGGTTGAAATCACTTACAAGATTGAGGGCTCGTGTCCGGGATTTCTGAATTAGATATACCACTTGTGACAGTCTACTACAGTGTGCTAACTGACGGGGTTGATAATCCCTGTTGGGCTACCACTCTGTGTTACACTGTGAAAAGCACCCCTCAATAGGAACACTCTAAGGAATTGGTCTGTTTTGCAAAAATAAAATAAACTTCTGTAAGTCAGGAAGGAAATCAATATTTACAGAATGGCGACTTTGGTAAGAACACCTATTCCATAAATTATTTGTAAGGGGTGAGTGGACAGAGCAGGATCGGAATGTGTGGTTGCAGGCAATCACAGAACAGACCACTGCAACAGGGTTAGACATATGGCAAGACCAGGTTCCATTACATGTGGCCCTGAGTGAATTATATATGGCCCCTAAGGCAAAAGGAAGAGAAAAGCAAGATTACCAAAATAGCGGCATATCTGTACCTACATATTGGAGCAATACAGGACAAATATGCTGAGGGCCAAGATCTGGCAAACAAGCAACTGCAGGCATTAGAAAAGTCCCAAACTGATCTGGCCTCTGCTGAGCAGAGGCAACAGAGGAGCCAGGAATCAGAAAATGAAAGTAGGCAGTACCTAACCAAAACAAAAGAAGACATGGGTATCCTGCAGCAGGAAAAGGTAGAACAGGATACCAGAATGCTGGCCTTGCAGAAGGAGTACCAAGAATGTTTGGACTCTCTACTGCAGAGCCAGAAAAAGCTGGAACAACAAATACACTTCAACAGGGCATGCACCGAGCAGGTAGTCCCCCTGTAAAGCCACCTAGACAGAGAGAAAGAAGAGAGTAATAAATGAATCCTGAAAGACCTGGATACCCAGGCAGAATTTGATGAAGAGCGCCAGAAAGCTGGTGCGCTCCAAAAACAGAGGGATGACCAGGCTGCACAGAGGCAGGCTCTTGCTCAGGAAAGGGACACCTTAGGCAAGGAAGTCTGTTATTTAAAAGAGAAGATAGAAGAAAATCACTTGGCCCTTCAGGGACTGGGTGACCTCCAAAAAGACCATAAAAAATTGTTAGAGCACACCAGGAGGGTGGAAGATGCCCTAGCAAGGAAGGAGCAGGCCAGTATGGACAGGACTCAGGAGATAACCCTTCTGCAGCAAAGACTGGCCCAGTACTCTAAAACAACACAGGAAGCACAGAGAGAAAATGAGGCTCCCTGTCAGAACAATGACAGGCTCCACAGACAGGTAGCCAAGCAAGAGAAATTGATAGAAACCAGCAAGGCCTTAGATAGAGGAACAGAAAGCTCAGATTCTTACATGGCAACAGGGAGCAGGGGCTGAGAGGGATGAGGTTCGCTGGAAAGGGGAAACACCTGAGCATAACCTCCGGAACCCTAGTACCAGAGGCCTTCATCTCTTCCAATCCCTGGACTCTGCCACCCCCATGTCCACTGGCGCACATGAGCCAAGGGCCACGGGGATGGCAGACTTCAATCCAATAAGGAATATGGGGTGCATAGACCAGCACCTCCCAGGAATGGATGGGCAGGCATCTGGGTATGGGTTCCCAATTACTGTAAAATGTTGTTGGGAACCCCATGAGAGTAGGCCCACTAAGGGCATCCTGAAAGCCTCTGCCCAGCTAGGACAGTGGGGGGGGGGGTGTTAGGAAAGATTTCTTAATTGTGGGTAATTTTCATTCCATGTGGCAACCCCTAAACATTTTGCTGTTGTTTTCACCAGGATCTAGACTTTTCCAGAGAAGTGCAGCCTTCTGCCGCACTCCTCTGGGCTTTCGCTCCATTCTTATGGGGAAACTGACATGCCCTTAAGACAGTCAGTACCGGGAAACGTTGTTTTCCGTAGTTTCTTTATCATGTTGCAACTTTCGCACAACATGGCACAAGAGGGCACTGTAAGCTAAGTTACTGCTCTCTTTGGGTCTCTAGTCTGCTACAGGCCGTAGATACTCTCTTGGAATTGTTAACGAACGGTGCAAGTGAATCACGGACAGGACTGGTGGCAGCGAACCTTTCTTTGTGTTTTTGAGCTCCTTTTGGCGTTTAAGCACGTTTCTCGCGCTTAGCCCAAAATGGTGGCCTGGCTCCCAAAATGGCCAGACCACGAGGCTCATTTTCCTGTCTGCTGACCGTCTTGCCCCCTTCACCTTCCCCAGGTCGAGCCGACCCGGGACCTTCCTTATTTGGGCATGTACTTTCCCGTGAAACACAGATGCTTTTGCAGGCTTCTAGAGACCTTGTGTATGCCTCCAGGATGTGGGCTGGGATGTCTGGTTCCAATACACATCCTGCGTGCCAGAGAGTCTAGGGTGGTGTGAATGCCTGGGACCTCCGTGGTCCGTGATAGGTCCACGTATGGTGTGAGTGTTTTGTGAGCAGATCTCCCATTGGGTCCCCTCTGTTTTGGCGCGAAGGGAACCGTGGATAAGAGGGGGCTGGAAACACCACTACCATGTCGATCTCCTGAGTTCTCACGAACAAAGGAATACAGGAGCCAAGTATCCTGCAACCACGAGGCTGAACCGAGGAATCGCTGGTGACCTGCTGACGGACTGCTCCTCTGCACTGCTGTCGCTTGGTGAAACCCTTTCTACCTCTGATCGAACAAGAAGGCCTGTACTGGTACTTTGACCCTTGGAATAGTGGGAACAACTATTCTCGGTATCTTCACCATCTCCTACACATAAGCCTTCGGAAGTGTCTCTGGGCCATCCAGCAGACTGACCAGCCTACCCAGGAGTCTTGCTCTGTAACCGCTGTCAGGTTGTGTTGTATTACAAGTCCTTGTCACTCTCACACGATTCGTACACTTGGCATTCCCAGGTCTGAAGTGAGTAGTGTACATTTGGCTGAAATACAAACGGCCACTCCGTTGCCCTGCTGTGGTAACAAACTGTGCGGGTTCACTGCATTTGGGACGTCCTCAACTCAACTTCTGCTGCTGCGGAATCTACACGACGCCGAGACATCCCCTGCTCGTATCTGAACCTTCCAGCACCGAAACAAACGCGGAGAAGCCTGGGTCTGCCTGCATCGGGGACAGGTGAGTTGCATCGCTAGGAACTGGTCGCCCTCCTGCAGGAGCACATAGCTTTTCCCCGCTGTGTCTAACAGCACGCCTTTCTGTACTCGCGCTCTGCTTCTGCCCACAGTGGAGGCTGCGCTTGAGTCGTGGAGATCTGTTCATCTTCATTTGTTCACCGAACAAAACTGCCTGATTCCCTCGAAGAGACTCCCCTTTTTGCCCGTTAGCACCAGCGTGTGCAGGTACTTTTGAGCACAAGGCTCCACTCTTCGTAGGGCTTGGACTTCCTTTTAGTTAGGTGCCTCTGAAGGCGGACTGGGTCTAATTATTATTTGCACTGCCTGCTTTCCTCCCCATCTAGGTGGTCTACACATTTCGTGCGTCTAACTCGTTAGACTCATTTGTATTTGTATATATATTGTATTGGTTTGGTATGTGTTAGTTTACTTGAGTTTTATTGTGATTTCTCGCTACGGTCAATGTTACAAAGGCCTTGTAATAAATGTATATATATTTTTAATATAACACCTGCTTGGAGTAATTTGTAAGTGTCCTTGCTTTGTGTGCTCATTGCGGGCTTTCAGTCACCTTCACCCCTCTTGAGACCTAGTCTTGACCGCCGCGATCGCTACCCTGATTGTCTGGCTTGTCCAGAGGTTACCCTGTTCCAAGAAACTAGGCTGGCCTTCTGAACCTCTGCCCCTCCAGGACAGAGTTCAGAAATCCGTCTTAACAGGGGGTACTCATCAAATCCTGGGAGCAAGGAGGAATCAGAAGACTCCTCTGAGCGCCCCAGGACACAGGAGACTAGGTCCCCACATTCTGCCAGCCATTCCCAGGCTTGCAGAATCCGAGAGAGCCTAGAAGACCAGACGGGAACCTCTGGGAGCAGTGCCTCTGAGTCAGAGGAGGAGTGGACCAGTTTTACCCGAACCGAAAAGGCCAATAAGGTAAAAAAGGGCCTTGCTCAAGGATCCCCTAAAGCAAATCAAAGAGATAAGGAGCGTCATCACGCCCTATCATAAGAACGCGAAACATTCTGTTTGGGAGCACTTAGAGCTCTTTGAATAGATGATGGAAACTTTCCATTTGAAGGACTGTCAAAGCTGTATTCAATATGTGAAATGGACCTTCTCTCCAGAATACTCCAGCTTCTTTGCGGGGCTGGAGGACCAAAATCATTCTAGAGGGTCCATCTATAGAGTGGCCATCTTGAAACATTTTTCTGTGCACGGAAATCCTCAGGAGGCTCATGAGGCAGCCTACAACTTGCAATGTGGGGAAGATCAGGCCCCACAAGAATTTGTTCACAAATTAAAGCGTGCCTTTGCGCAGACCACCAGAAGGGTGCGCACTGACAGCAAAGAGTTTGTGAATACTTTTTTCCACGCTCTCCCCAAGTACATCATGACCCAGATAGTGAGAGATTTTCACGAGAAAAGATCATTAGACTATGTCATTGAACAGGCCACGCAAATTTACGAGGTGCCAAAGCCCATAGAAAACAAAAATAATTCAAAAAGCCCCAAAGCAACCAACACCCCTGCTGCTGCTAAGGTGGCAGAGGTGAGGGTTGCCCCCATTTTAGATTTGGAGATGGGGGGCCTAAAAACCTGCCTGCACAGAATCAGAATAATCCCAAGCACAGAAGACCGTCTGGCCAGTCACAAACAGGGAGCCAAGGAGGTAGTCCCACAAATGGGACCCCTCAGTCCACTGACTACATCAGCCCCCACTACAAGGGGAACAGACCTATCCTGGGTTATGTGTGGACTCCTCCAGTCCAAGGGGGCGGGGTGCAACCAAACAGCAGCTAACCCAGGGAACTTCCCTCCTCACTTCCCCCAGGAGGGCACGAATTCCTCAAATCCTGGACAGAACTTCTTCCCCAGGTACCCGCAAAACTTTCAACCCCAAAACCATCCATCCTTCTTTCCCCAATTTCCTGAGCCCAGGCAACCTTATGAGGGGAGGCCAAGGGTGGAGGGGTACCCAAATTTTCCATGCCTGGGGTATTTTCAGAGAAGGGATAGCTGCCCTTCCCGGGATCAGCCCAGGGGAGACAACAGAAGCCTGTATCAGGCTGAGCGGGTGTCATAGCTAGAGCGCCAGGTCCAAACCATGACACAGGATCTGGGTTTCATGCTGAGGGCTCAACAGAACCCTCAGATGATCATGCCAGGGCAGAATGCCTCAAACTCAGGACCTGGTGTTCCTGAGCAATGACTGAGGAAGAAACCCGGACAACTGACCGGTTCCCCGGGAGGAGGCACAAGGGGCGGGGGGTAAAGCCTTGGAGGAAGCTTCCTTCCCTTGTCAAAAGCCCCTGGAAACCCAGGAACTGGAACTAAAATCTCCTGCCCCTGAAAGTCTGCCACCCAAGGAGCAGAGGGGGAGTAGGAGAAACAAAGAACCCAAACAGACTCATTTTGAGGAGGAGGTAGGAATCTTCCAATTTGAAAGAGAGGGATCCTCAGAGGATTCTGGGAAATTGATCTTCTCCTTCAGAGATGGGGGAACTCCTCCCAAAGAAAAATGGGTTCTGAAGGATCCAGACTGGGTAGATGTGGGGACTGAGCTAGCGCCGCCCATCATCCAACCCCAGAATCATCAGCAGGAAAATCCTCTGGTTCAAACCCAGCCTGGCGACTGCCTCCAAAAAGGGGGGGCGACCCAGAACCGGAACCACGGGAACCCAAAACTTCTCCCATATCTAGCTGCCACCTTTTCATTTCAGATTCCAAAGACTCCCCACAGAATTCTGCCCAAATCTCTTCTCTATCAGTGTCCAAAACTAGAAAATTAACCCACCAGTCGTCCAAAAATGTACATTATCTGTGCCCCCTTGAGGAGAAGGAGGGAAGATTCTATGGCTCGGTCCAGACGCAGGGTCAGTGTACAATTTTGGCACTGGTGGACACTGGATCCCAAGCTACCCTTCTGTTGAAAAGGGCCTTTGATGAACTGAATGCGGGAAGGGGGAGAATGAACAAATTCCTCTCACCCATCTTCCTGGACAACTTCAGAACTTCAACGGGAAGGAAATTCCCATCGAGGGGACTGCGGATTTGGATATTAAAATTGGGCGACACAAGGTGAAGCACCAGGTCATAGTTGTAACTCCAGAGGGCACCCCTTGTTTACTAGGGAATGACCTCCTGCGGAGGCTGTCACCCCTAATAGATTGTGTAAACAAGGACCTCTGGACCCAGACTAGCCGACCAATAAAATTAAAACAGAGTGTCAACCATGTTAGTTTAAACGGCACCTGCCACATGGTTGAACAAAAATCTGACCAAGTAGAATTTAACTTCCAGAACGACCAAATCCCAAACGTAACAGTAATAGCAGTAGGACAACAAACTGGTGATGGTGGGTCCTCGCTATTTCTGAAAATCAACCTTCCTTCCAGTTTAAGGTGGCATTGCACACTGGAAGGAAACACTCTGAAATTCTTTACAAATTCACAATCGGAAATTCCCACTCCTATAGTCCAGAAAGAAGAAAAATCAGCTCAAAGACTGGGTGATATTCAGCAAATTGGAGAGCAGTTGTTCATCCCTATTCAGTTAAATGGAGGGAAGGACTCTGTTCTTGCCCGAGTGTGTGTGGACAATGGTAAGAGCTTCATCAGCGAAGCCATGTTCCGCAAACTCCCAAAATATCCAGCCATTCCCACATTTAAACTGATAGACACATGGGAAATAGATCTGGAAACACCCAATTCCAAACATCTCCTGTCAAGCAGGTGTGTGCTCAAAATCTCCATAGGCCACAAGAGCATAGTCCATAATTGTTGGGTCGTGTGAGACGTCACTGCCACCTTTTACTTAGGCAGTGACATTTTCAATCGCTTTGCCATTAGTTTGGACCTAATAAACTTCAAAGCTTGGACCTGATTAGCGGATAATCCCATGGGACTTGATGACCCAGAGAAAGCATTTAGGCCAGCAAACTGCTGCCTTATGCAGTTGAAATTCAGATTGGAGAGGAAGTCACCATCCCAGAAAGTACCAGACAATTCTCACTGGAAGTGAAAGTTAAAAGAGGACAGAAATTGAAAAACCCTGACGCCTTTATTCTTCTAAATGCTTCTCGCCAACAGGAAGGGTTGGGGCTAAACCCAACACCAATAGTCAACATAGAACATGACACCATTCCAATAGAGGTGGATAACAGCGACTTAAAGAGTATCAATCTAGCTGCAGGCACCATTATTGGAATGACGGTTGATTTAGGCAATGAACTGTTAGGTCCAATCCCAAAGGACTGTTTTGACAGTGATAATGATGACAACACAACACCAGACAGGATCTTTACCTGGCATGGGGGGAACTTTCTGGTGTAAACTTCCTGCCCTTATGGTAAGGAGGATGTGACCTGTGACTTCAGAAAGGATGAGGTGATTTTCCAAGTCCCCGAGGACTGCCTTCCCCACCTGCAGCCACCACTCCAAATCAGCGATTTGACCAGGGACTTCACCCAGCTGGAGGCGGCCGCTGAGATAGCAATACCGGACGTCTTTCCAGGCTTCAGGCAGATGGTTGAAGAGAGAGTCAACCTAGCTGATACCTCTGAGACTCGGGAGCAGAAGCAAAAATTGAAACAAGTTTTCTTGGATTTTCAAGATCTCTTTGCGGTGGACTCATATGACTGTGGTCACACCGACAACCACACAACAACAATTCCCACGGACCCTGGCATGACTCGAGTATTTGTGAAGCAATATCGCTTGCCTCTTGCATCAATGGAGTCCCTTACTGAAATAATTAAGAACCTTGAGTCCCGTGGGATAATTCGTCCAGTCCACAGCACCTTCAATATTCTGTTGCTGGGGATTTTGAAGCCAAACGGGCAGTGGAGACTTTGCGCCGACCGTAGGGAGCTCACCAAACGGGTCCATACTTCCCAATGGCCTCTTCCATACATTGACCAAGAGCTGGCCCAGATCCATGGGTCACAGGTATTCACTGCAATAGACCTGACCAATGGGTACTGGACTGTACCAGTCAGTAGGGAGGACCAATACAAGCTGGCCTTTACTTTCGGGGGGCAGCAGTACACAATAACCCGGACTCCCTTCGGATACAGTAACTCCAGCAATCAATTCAACATTTTTCTACATAAGGCCATGCCCGACCTGGGTCAGAGGGATAACCTGGCTTATGTAGATGATATTTTAATCAAAATCAACTGTGGAGGAACACATAGCGGAGATCAATTATGTTCTGACACAGTTGAGGGCTGCCGGAGCAAAACTTTCCTTTCAAAGGGCACAGTGGTGCAGAACCCGTGTCAATTTCTTGGGGCATGAGATTACTCCTCATGGTCTCTGTCCCCAGGAAAAGAAAGCGGAAACACTTCAGAAATTGAGAGATCCAACAACTCTGCGGGAACTAAGGAGCCTCCTTGGACTGACTAATTATAGCAGAAAGTTAATTTAGGACTACGCAGAGATCACAAGACAAGTCCAGAACAAGCTGAGGCAGTAAGACAACTCAAAAGAAGCCTCTCACAAGCACCTTGCTTAGCTTACCCTATCAAAATCAAGGAGTTCTTCTTGCAGACAGGGTTCTCAAATGTATGCTTGACTGCAGTATTATATCAAAACCATGACAAGGTCAATAAAGTAATATCCTATGCGAGCAAAACTTTATCCTCTGGGAAGGAAAAATTCAACGATTGTGAGAAGGCACTCCTGGCAACGGTGTGGGCATTGAAGAATTACCGCCCGTTTATCCAGGGGGAACACATCATAGTGGAGACTCAACACCATCCTCTGCAATATCTCCAAAAGTGACAGAGTCCAGGCCGAAAATGTAAGTAATTCCCAAATTACATCCTGGATTCTGTCAATGCAAGGCTTTCCTGTGGAGGTCTGATATGGTCAAAGTTCTGGCTGACTTGCATGATTGTGCCAGAGAAAACTGTCTCGAGGACGAGAGTCTAAAAATCAAGGACAACATGGAGGCATACCTTAATTCCCCACACAAAGTCTTTGAAGAAGGCAAGTGAGAGGGAATACCCACTGTCTATGTGGATGGATGCTCTTACCATGTTGACAACAACAGGGAAAAAGAACTTGTGGCTGGGGTAGGGAATGCCTAGGTGAATGATGCCCCAGAACCTTCCGCTGGGTACAAGATTGGTCCCCGAAGTAGTCAAGTGGCAGAGTTGATGGCTGTGCATCAAGCCATCCTCACTGCTGTCCAACACCAACTCCACGAACTGGTTATAATCACAGATGCGGATCATGTACGGAATGGATTCGTGGAGCACCTGGTTAACTGGAAAACCAGAGGCATGTTATGTGCTAATAATAAACCATTGAAACATTGGAAATAAATTCAAAATATTGATGATCTCGTCACCTCTAATGGGATGACCATCTACTGGAAAAAGATCAAGGGTCATTCTAAAGTAAAGGGACCAGACAAAACTGGAAATGACCTAGCTGATCAGCTGGCCAAAACCGGAGCCAGCCAAAGGGATCTACTTGAGATTGAGTCCCTGTTGGGGGAAATCCTCTAGGTCCCAGACAAATGCTCACAATGAACTCTCAACTGCACAATGGAGTAAGGAGACCCCAGATGCTGATTTGATTACGGCTCAAAAAGAGGATCCACTAATTGGTAAGTTTTATCAACACATTGAAGACCCTGAGAACTTTCCCCTGACGGATAACGATTACATTGGGAAAGAGGACATCAGAGTGTTGATGAAATGTCCAAAAATGTTCCGAATCCAAGACAGTTTGTTGGTGAGGAGATCCCTAGCTGGCTATGATCAGTGGTTGGTCCCTACCTCATTCCGAAGCCTGATGTTAAGTCACGCCCATGATGCGGCCACAGCCGGTCATAGGGGGGTTTCATACAACACTTGAAATCTTATGAGAGGTTGCATACTGGCCACAAATGGGGCAGGACCTCGACCAATACTTGAAGGGGTGTCTTGTGTGTGCACAATTTCAGCCAACATCCCTCACACACCGTGCGCCTCTCCAAAAGAGGGGGATGACACTGCCTTGCTCAGATTTACAAGTCGATTATATCGGGCCCGTGATTCGCTCCTCTAGGGGGAACAAGTACATGTTGACTGTGACATGCTTGTTTACTAAATGGGTGGAATGTCTCCCGGCCCCAAATTGCAAGGCAGAAACAGCAGCTGCCCTGATGATCAACCACATCTTCTCGCGTTTTGGAATACCCCAAAGGATCAAGTCAGACCCAGTAGCCACTTCACCAGCGAAGTAATGACAAAGATGTGGGAGATACTTGGGGTCAAAAGGAAATTACACATTACCTACCGGATAGCCTATAGTGGTGTAGTAGCGAGATACAACAAGACAATTGTGAGCATATTAAAAACATTTGTGGCAGATTCTGGGCCAAGTTGGGATATTCGATTACCCCTTGTCCTGATGGCCATCAGATCTACCCCTTCATCTGCAACTAAAATGTCACCGTTTGGGCTGATGACTGGACGGAGGATGGTGCTTCCCCAGCATCTGCTGTACAGGACCCAAGAGCAGACATTGATCAATGCCTCCACAACTCATGAGTATGTTGAAAATCTGAGAAAACACCTCCAACATGCTTTTGCCTATGCTCAGTGAAATCTAGAAAGATCTGCAGAAAGCATGAAGACCCACTATGACTTAAAGACTACTAGAAAAGAATATAATGTAGGAGACCGGGTCTACTTATACAATTTCCAAAGGAACCAGGCCAAACAGTGCACATTTTTACCTAGCTGGAGGGGTCCTTTTGAAATTGTAGACACAATCTCACCAGTCGCCTACAGAATCTGCATCCCCAAAGGCAGTTTGGCAGAGGGGGAAGATAAGTAGCTCCATATCAACCAACTAAAGTGTTGCCATTTTAGGCGCACTCTGCAGCAACTAGAGGATTCTTTGGGGTCCCCAGAGGGGGTCACTCCAGCTCCCTAGAATTCCCACTATAAAATGATTCCATCTATATAGTCAATAAATTGCAAATAGAAAAAATGGTCCTGATTTGTCAAAATATATGTATCTGCCCCACTATATAAATAGTGGTGGGGAAATGTCTACAAATGTGTTTTTGCTTTGTCATCCTAGAGTTGGAAACCATGGAGACTAAAACCAAGGAGGACCCAGGGACTGGAAGCAAAGATCCAAGGGGCCCGGGGTATTGCTCCATACTCACATAAGAACTTGGTGAGAAGAACTGGTTGATCAACCACTGATGGGAGAAGCTGATGATTTTAACATTTGAACCAGAAAGAATAGAAACTGATCATCCCAGTCTCGTGACTTCCCTTGAAGGATGGTAAATGCCAAATCACAAGGGGGGGCTTGTGGGATGTATTGACCCACTAGGCTCTGCCCTGCGACATCACTGTGCGCTGCTTTCACCAGAACCAACAGAATGGCCGCAAAAAGACCTGTGCATGCTAAAACCCCTGAAGAAGTGGGCGATGAAACTGGAAAAAATTGATTGCCAATCTACTTTGCCTGTGTCAGTGGTAGAACAGGAGACCCCTCTGCCAAAACCTGTCATTGGGCTGCCCACAGAGGGAAATGGAACTACCTGAAAAGGCAGTGCTTCATTGCCAGGAAAACCAGAAGTGCTCTAAAATCTGTTTTTCCCTGGCTGTTGAAATTGCAAAATAATGGTTCCCAAACATCAGAAAAGAGCCAACATCCTTGCTGGGTGTTAACTATCACCTTATTTAAGGAATCCCATAAGCACACAATGTCGGGAGAAGCAGATTTCCTCACAAGAATATCCACATTAAAAAAGGTGCTTGCCTGGGAAAATCTGTCAGATATGGGCACAGTACCGCTGGCCGCCTGTGTCAAAGCTGTCATTTAATTACAATGGCAGTTTAAACTTGTGCATGAAAATCAAATTGTTGAAAAGAGGGTGACTTGCCATCAAAAGCAATATAGGTTGCCACTATTTAATTTCTATGTTGAAAAAGACTGTTTTTAAAATTGTAACTTTAATTTCAACAAAGAACAATGTAACAATTTACCTTAAAGTAACCTGATTCAGCAAAACTTCAAAGATGCTTTCCCCACTGGGAAACACACCACCTTTTCCTTCCCACCAAAAGGGCAGGACTCTCAGTCGGGTGTTAATGGAGGGGGGAGGAGATTTTGCTCTGCTGTTCTGGGGAGAGACAAAAGGCTTCCTGGATTGAAAGGGTATGCAAATTCAAGTGTCAACAAGAACTCCTGCCAGCAGGAAGAGAGGCCTGGATTGCTCTTGGCCCAGCAAAACTTTCTGGGCGGGACAGACAGATATGTGTATCCTTAAACCACAAGAAAGTATCTTTTTAAAAAGACTGACAGAGAACTGTGCAAAATTGTAAAAATCTGTAAAATATAGTGTTGTTAACATGAAAATCCTGGTCACATTTTGAAACTACTCAGAACTCTGTGCTATGTTCAGGGACTTGACTATAGAAATTGTGGTTTTTTAGCAATTGTGATGATGCTAGAATTATGAAAGTTCACAGGATTATGCCCAAATGTCATGCGTGTAACGCTCACCTGATTCTCGCAGAGGCGCCGGTCTTGACTGGGCGACTACCGTATCTTCAAAGGTGATGTGCAGCACCCGGTTGGCTCTTTGGGCTGGACCTCTGTGCCCTGTATGCCTGACGTGCAGAGTAAGATGTCTGCAGATAGAAAATAAGGGGTTAATGAACTGGGGTTATTGGGGTGTCCCTATCTCTTTCCTCTTCTCCTCTCCTGTAGACCCCCACAGGTTAACGCTCTCACCTTAGGTAAGTGAATGCCGAGCTCTCCATCTGCCTCGGGGCAGGGTGCTGTAACCAGTTTCTTCACCGGATAGGTAGCGCAGGCCTCTTGACTTCAGAGGACTGCTGTCCATCGTTTACTGCACGAACGGTAACTTTCGAGTAACTCAAATGTCTTTAAAGTCTTTAATAATGATGTCTCTTGTTTTGCAGGGTTCCGGCGATGGCGGATGACGGGCTGAAGTGCCTTGAAGATGGAGCCCGTGTGATGAATAGAAGCTCCTGGAAGCACGTAAGTAAGAGCTTGTTGCCAGCTTCACAATGCGCTCTAACTGTCTTTTTATTTTGCAGGTACAAGTTCGGAGCGGTTGCAGGGTGCCGGGATACCCACTGGGTTAGATGTGGAAAGGAGTAATGGCACGTGAGTATTAAAGTTCCCCAATGTCTTTAAACGCACCTTGTTTGTCTTTCAGATGCGGGATGCAGCGCCGACGGCCTCCGGAGCGTGCGAAGAGTTGGTAAGCTTTTGTCTTTCAGATGCCGGAATACAGTGTGAAGACCTCCGGAGCGCACGAAGAGTAGGTAAGCCTTTGCCTTTCAGATGCCGGAATGCTAACCTGTTCTTTCTTGTCTTTATAGGTGTTGCTGAAGACTGGATTCAGGGTGGTAAGCCTTTTTCCTTAGGCCCAGGATCAGATGCAGAAGACACGATGAGGGTTCTGCTGCAGAGGATGCAGAATAACGCAAAGCAAGATTCATCCACCGGGTGTGGTTTAAATAGCCTCCTGTAGTGCTTAGGTGTCTCCTTCCACAGCCACGCCTAAGTAAGAAAAGAGTTCCTGGTAAGAAAAGAGTTCCTGCCTTCCAGAAGAGTTCCAGTGTTCTGCATCTAGGGAGTGGCTCCAGCCCCACCCAACAGGAAAAGTAGTTCCAAACAGAAGAGGATCAGAGGCTCAACTGGCAGGCAAGTAAGCAGCATGGTCTGCTGCAGGTATGTCCACCCAAGCATTATGAGCCCGGCGCTTCCAGCGCTGGGACTGGGCATATTTATGAGCCTGGTGCCACTGGCGCCAGGACTGGGTCCAAAAGGTCCCCATTGGGACTGGTTGGCACTCGGAACCTGGGTTATGGATCTGCTTCCAAGGGAGTTGGGAAAACCCTGACCTTTTGGAAGCAGAGATCATGACAATGCGCATATATGTATAAAAATGTGGACAAATCTGACATTGGGTACCCAACCAAAAGTGCAAAAAACTGTCAAATCTGAACTAAAGCTCTCACCGAGATGGGACTCGGATGAATACTTGCTCTACTAAATCTGTGATGTAAAGATGTTATTGCTAGAAAGTTGGTAACATTGTAAATATGCTTTATATGAAAAATATATTTACTGTGCAGAAACAAAGGGAAGGTTCTCCCTGGATTGTAAAAAGCAGCATCATCATGACACCAGATTTTCTTCTCAAATCAGGGGAGAGGACAGACCCTAACCAATAGGATTCCTAGAGGGTGTGCCTAGTATAATTCAGCCTACCCACCCCTTTGGGAAATACATAAATAGAAACATCTTAGGACCTAGACACACACATTCACCCATCAACTGATTGCTGGCAGAGCACTTTGCAAGAGAAATCCATATCCAAGACTCCAGAAATTTGAAAGCAGAAAGGCCCATTTCCAAAGCTGAACCCATCTCAGCTTGGCCTTTTAATGATCCTGAAACCAGATTTTACCCCAGACCTCCAAGGGGAACAAAAAAGAACAGCCTGGCTGTGCTGTTTCTGCTTTCTTGCCAATAATTCTTGCTAGAATTCAGAGATCTAAACCAGTAGAGCAGAGCTGTAACAAGATAGCTGTGAACCTGAACCAACCCGTCAGATCCAGTCCAGAGTGCCGTGCAGTGTCCAGAGTGCCGTGCTGATTGCAGAACCAGATCGCTTTGAGTCCAGTCCGGGGTGCTAGCAGAATTCCAGTCCAGAAAATATCCCTGACCAGATCTCTGACGGGTCCATTCCAAATAGTGGTAGTGAGTATCCTTAGCATAGGATTGTTGCTAGCAAATATCTTATCAATAAGTAATCCTATCCAAACCCACTCTATTTAAGTGTCAAATTGAAGCTAACATCCTCGGCTTTCCAACGAATCTAAAACTACATTCCGACTCCTTATAGTTTTTCCGCAATCACGCTTCCCGTGCGTGGAAAGGTTTGCCACACATTTTTCGTTTGGCTCAATTTCATCACGTGTAAAACAGCTGTTCTTTGCATCCAACCTCAGAATTAAGTGTTCAATCTGCTAGTGACTCAATAATCATTGCTAGTGTTTATCTGAAAGTATGCAAAGTGTCCCCCACTAGTATTGAATCCAATTTAGTGAATTAAATCAATTTTTCTGTGTTTTTAACCATTCATTTAAAGCCACCTTCAAAAGAATTTGACCTGTTTGCAATCATTCCCGTTTCTCTCTGAGTTTGCTGGGGGAAAATGGGATTGAAACTGTATTTGTTGAGTGTGTATTTCTGAAACCTGTTTTCTCTCCTTCCATCTCTTTATACTGCATATTGGGGGTATTGAATAGTGTGCAGGGGGAAAGAGTGTCATTGCATTTGACTGAACCCACACAAAGTATCATTCTATGCTGCATTATTTTTTGTATCCATACTCCTTCTGATTAAAGAGATTGTTGATTGTAACATCACCCCATTGGTGATCATTGTATAAATATTAAATAGTGTGATATATATTGTGCAAATCCATAATATAAATCTTTTAACTTTGCAAAACAGCCTTCTTCCTGGTTCAGTGAGACCAGGGGGGATTCAAAGAGAGGGGCGTGATATAAGGGTACATCATTCAGAAATAAAAGAATGTATAGACATAAATAAATAACTAAGGGTTTCATTTGTGTATCCTACGCTAAGCATTGACTTAGGTGAAGTGCTGGGTTGAAATCACTTACAAGTTGATCATTACACCTTTGAGTCCTCATTGGTTTCTCCAGTTTGTTCCATTCTTTGCACCTCATGTTTCAGGTGAAATGGTTTTATTTGATTCACTTGGACAAACTTTTCCACAGCCAGATCCCCTTCCTTTATCAGTATTCTATACACAACAGGTCAAAACTTGTCTACATTTTTTAATGGACCACGCCAGGACACTGTGATCCTAGAATTCTTCATTTTCTCTTTTGTAAAATTGAACTTATATACCTGGTCACCTACCTCATACTCTCTATCAGATGACTTCCTGTCATAGGGCCTCATTACAACCTTGGTGCTAAGTGCACCAACTTTACCACCATGGTGTAAACTCCGTTTACACCATGGTGGATGGCGGATTTACCGCCCCATTCCAAGGTGAGTGGGGCGGTAAATCCCCATTTCCCATTTTCCCTTCCCCATTCCCATTTTTGCCCCATAGGGCATAATGGGAGTGGGGAAGGCGCTAATTACGCCGCCGTAAATTACGGCGGCGTAATTAGCACCATGGCAGGTTAGCGCCATGGATTTTAACGCCTGCTAAAAGCAGGCGTTAAAATCAGAATCAGGCGTTAAGGGTTAACGGTGGCGTTAACCCTTAACGCCTGAGTTGTAATGAGGCCCAAAGTATGATTTGACACCCTCAGCTGTTCTTTCTAGGTTTCGTTGCAGGAATGCAAATGTGTGTTGTAAATGTTTTCTCAACTCTTCCACACACTCATGAATGGTGGATGCATTTACTTAGGGCCTCATTACACGGATGGCGTTAGGGATTTACCGGTACCGGTAAAATACCGGTACAGGTAAATCCCTACCACCTTACTACGAGGTCCCTTTGCGGGTTGAGGGATTTAACGCCTGCTTTTTGCAGGCGTTAAAATCCAACCCGCTAAGGGACCTCAGAGCTAATTACGGCACAGCAAAATTGCGGTGCCGTAATTAGCGCCTTCCCCATTCCCATAGAGCCCTATGGGGCAGAAATGGGAATGGGGAAGGGCAATGGCGGAAGGGGGATTTACCGCCCCTCCAACCTTGGAATGGGGCGGTAAATCCCCTTTCCGCCAAGGCGGGGCTGGTATTTTACCGGCATGAGCCATTGCGCTAATAGCGCCATGGCTCACCGCCTACCGTGTAATGAGGCCATTAGACTTGCTCAAACAAATGTTGGGGCAGTACCATCTTCCTGCCTGTGATAATCTCGTTTTGACTGGGATTTGTAGATTTTGATTGGTCACTGTGGAAGGCCCATACAAATGGTACCATCCATGTTCAAATCAGATGTAATACTCAGGATATGCCAGTGGCCGCAGCATTTGACAAAAAGGCCATAACCCAGGGCTCCGCCATTGGCCAGGTTAGGTCTATTGACTACCACTGGAGCTGCAGACTCAGTCAGAATGTTCTGTCTTAAGGCATGCCATGCAGAAGGAACTGGGACAGAACAAATAATGCAGGCTGCTTAAAATGTGTCCCCATTTGGTAACACAAGAATAATTGCACCGTACAGATAATTTAAAATGAAATAAACACCAATGCATTTGCGTGCATAATAGAATTCATGTTCAGGTTCATGTACTGCAGTATCCAGATTTTTGTAACATCACGGTATTTATCTGTGAAAGATGTCACAGTTTGTTTCACTATGGGTGTCTATTCAATTTTACAACAGTTCCTTTTGATCGCTTCACATTACTGACTCTACAAACATTGGAAATTCAAATAGAACCAATAGTGATGTGCCTAAGCAGCAACAGCTACATGTTTAAATAATGTCTATGTTTTTCATTATCATGAACTGGTTAACACTTGCATGGTTTTCTACACCACATTCACACGCTGTGTTTGTAGCCTAGCAAACCCACGCAAGTGTTAACCAGCTCATTATGATACTGTACTAAAATTATGCTCATTGTGGTTGTTTGTATTATTTTAGAATTGCGCACACTTTTGAGTATTCAGATGTTAAGAATGTTTTTTAGTGCTTAATGCTTTTTTATGATGTGTGAATATAATGATTTTTTTGTAATAATCTCGATTAGAAATTATGAAAAAATGTTTGGATACTAGGTCACTTATTTATTGAAGATCACCCTAATTAATCAATGAGTGAATTTTAATTGGCACTTACATGTATACCTTCCTTTGGCTTATTGTAATACATCTAGCAGTAAAAAGTCTGATGTGGCCCATATGTGTTTCCTGAAGAGGTGGGAGTGCCTTCTGGAACTTCACGAATGTTTGAGCGGTTCTGACTGTTGCCAGGATAGTGTTACAGTAGTTTGGGGTGTAACAAGAGAAGGCCCATTTGCTGTTTTTTCTATTTGTGTCCCTGCTTAGTTTCAAGCCTCACAATTGTTTTACTCCTAGATGAGCATGCCTAACTGGGGCCTGTGAGATTTGTGGCTAGGTAGGCTCTTGGTCAGGCAGTCTTTATCCTATATACAATGCAGGCAGTTTTTCAGAGCACTAGCTTAATGTAATTCCCTTGAGATGGGAGAGATGTGGTCAAAGCAGTGCATTGAATAGCCCTTAAGGAAGCAGGCATGCAGCCAGGATGACAGGGAGGGGGGAATTACTTCCATCGAGGGACGAGATTAACAGGGCATGAAATAGACTCATGTTCTGAAATCCTCAAGTTGGAAGAAGGGTTTAACCTTCCACAGGAGTGCTAGTTGATAGAAGGCAGTTTCATTTGTTGATATTTTGTCTGAAGGACCTATTGTTGTCAGTAATGGGGCCTGTAGGAGAAATCCTGACACTTCTCTTTCTGCCACAGTTTTATACCACAGGATCTAAGCTAGGCATCTACAGACTTTGCACCATGCATTTCATTCTAGATGCACATTTACCTCTAGCTGCAAACCAAAAGTAACTAGACACAAAAATGACCACTGCACACTTCCACAGTTAGGTACTTTTATAAAGGTATTCATTTTCATCAGTAAGAACAACACACTCTGCATCAATAAGCATTTTACACTGAGCACATATGAGAATGCAAGAAAACACACTCTACCTCAATACGCTTTTTTCAATGGCACATATATAAGTCTTTGCTCTAACCTGGGAAGCCCTAACTGGAATGCATTAGTGATGAAGGCAATACATTATGATTACGGTTTCATCCCTTGGTGATACCCTTTACCTTGCCTAATGTTAGATTGATAGTATGATTATGAGATTATGAGCCCTTCTGCATAGGAGAACAAACCCCCATTTAATACTTTGCATTCCAGATACTCCATTCGTCATTTGCCTTCCATGTGCACTTTGACACCTTGCCAAAGAAAATACCCTGCAGATGGGGGTCCTCATTGATTGTTGACCAATTTTACTCACCCCCTCTTATTTGGGCCCTAGGCACTCTGACTCTCGGTATGGCTCTCGAAAAGGTAATCTCACCCTTGGCTCGACAGCACCTTTTCTGCAGCTAGGAACCACACAACCCAGCTCTATCAGGACACATCCTTCAAGAATTCCCTGCACCGTTCTCTCTGCTAGCTTCCAAAAGACAGCGGAATATCGCAGCATCAAGCAGCACAAGGTCACAGCCTTTCGCACTTTCCCAGTTTCAGACCAGAATCCCATGAACAAAAACCTTTATATCCAAGAGTAGCAAAATGAACGAGCCAGTCCCAAGATTTCTCACTTGATTCGATTGAAGACAGCAGAGTCAGTCTGCCCAAAGGCCAAAGTTGTTCAGATCTCTCAGGCAAAGAGCCTATCCAATGTAGCCCAAATCAAAGTCCATAAATGAATTCCATCCTGTCTTCTCGCTGCATCTTTTAAAACCTTCTCCCAACACTGCTCCTTCATATTGCTCTGTATGTATTCTTTAACATTTTCCCTCCTATTCTGTGATGTCACCTGTCACCACCACTTACAGTTTTTCAGCCCCTTTCACAATGTCACCTCTAACCGCATCACATACCAAAAACATTAAACCCCTCTGAGGTTTTTTGACAACCTTTGAACAGCCTTTTGCTCACCTCGCCATCCTGTGCCTGGAGAAATATGCAACATCTTTCTTCCTTCCTGCATACACCTTTGTATGAACAATACACAGGCTCTCTTCAAGGAGGATTACACTGTTACATCACACTCTCTGATGCGTGCCTGCTGTTCAGCTTTCAATTTTGCATTACTTTCTGAAACATGCAATGATGAGTGATAGAGTTCATGTGCCTACTGCAATATTAGTACTCTTATAACCTGTGGTCTAACAAATCTAACCCACTCATTGCACTTCTATACTAAGCGTTAGTAACTAATATCACAAACTCCCTTGTTGTCCACAATTAAATGTCAGTAACCCATGTACTACACTACACTCAGACTGGTCGATTCATGGAATTAATGTGCGCCGTAAAATTCCCGCGCAGAGGTGCCAAAACGTGCGATTCGCAGGAAAAGTGCGAAAATCGCAGGGAAACCAGCGCACATTGATTCATGGAAGTCTGTGCGCGAGAAAAACATTGGATGGGCGCTGAAAAAGTGCGCGGCGCACGCCGGCGCAGAGGTCATCCAACGGCGTGCGCCACGATCACTGCGAAATCGCACATAGCGCGGCGCACATCACAAAAGTAGGCGTAACACGGGGCGTAACACTCGGAATGGGGAACAATGCATGAAAATATGGACGTCACAGGGGAAGTACAGGAGGCAAGTGCGCGGAACGCCCACACGCTACAACCCGTATTCATGGAATTGAATAGGGCAAACCAGCGCACGGTGAAAGACGCGCACAGGGCCAAACAAATACGCCATGAGAAAGCAGGCGGTAGCGTCCCTGCGCCTGAAATAAATGTGCGCCAAAATGTGCGCTAACAAAAAGAACCCATATACAGCTATGATGAATGGTCCATACAGTGGCCCTCTAGGACAAATGAGGTGCAAAGGGGTACCGACAAACACGGACACCCGCTGTGTGAAAAATAGCGTGGGCGTGGATTACGGGGTTCGCGGGAAGTTCCACACGCGATTGGCCTGGGCACGTGTATTGCGGGGTGCGCGTGAAGTTTCCCACGCAAATTAGCATGGTACGTGTATTACGGGGTACGCGGGAAGTTCCACACGCGATTGCCCTGGGTCCGTGTATTTCGGGGTGCACGGGAAGTTTCACACGCGAATTAGCAGGGTACGTATATTTAGGTGTGTGGGGGAAGTTTCACACGCGAATTAGCAGGGTATGTGTATTTCGGTGTGCGTGTGAAGTTCCACACACAATTTCAGCAGGGTACGTGTACTCCGGGTGCACGGCAAATTCCACATGCGAATCCAGCAGCCTACGTGTATTTCGGGGGTGCCGGGGAGTCCCACACGTGAATTGGCCGTGTGGGTCCTCCAAGCTGTTCCCTCTACACCCTCCACGGCCCCTGCAGGCGGCCCACACCACAGGGGACTACCCTGCACCCCTGCACATGTCCCGCAGGCAGCCCATCCATCATGGCCATGCCCCCCAGCCAACCCACATGTCACCTTTCACTACTGCCCACCAACGCATGTCTCCCAGCACCCCACCCCCCACCAGTCAGGGGCACCCTCCACCAGGCCCCCACTCATGTCTCCCAGCACCCCCACCCCCCAGCACTGTGGGGCACCCTCCAACAGGCCCCCACTCATGTCTCCCTGCACCCCCACCCCCCAGCACTGTGGGGCACCCTCCACCAGGCCCCCACTCATGTCCCCCTGCACCCCCACCCCCAAGCACTGTGGGGCACCCTCCACCAGGCCCCCACTCATGTCTCCCAGCACCCCCACGCCCAGCATCCAGGGGCACCCTCCACCAGGCCCCCACTCATGTCTCCCAGCACCCCCGCCCCCCTGCATCCAGGGGCACCCTCCACCAGGCCCCCACTCATGTCTCCCTGCATCCCCACCCCCCACCAGTCAGGGGCACCCTCCACCAGGCCCCCACTCATGTCTCTCACCACCCCCATCCCCCAGCACTGTGGGGCACCCTCCACCAGGCCCCCACTCATGTCTCCCACCACCCTCACCCCCCAGCACTGTGGGGCACCCTCCACCAGGCCCCCACTCATGTCCCCCTGCACCCCAACCCTCCTGCATCCAGGGGCACCCTCCACCAGGCCCCCACTCATGTCTCCCAGCACCCCCATCCCCCAGCATCCAGGGGCACCCTCCACCAGGCCCCCACTCATGTCTCCCTGCACCCCCTCCCCCCAGCACTGTGGCGCACCCTCCACCAGGCCCCCACTCATGTCCAACTCATGTCTCCCTGCAACCCCACCCCCCAGCATCAAGGGGCACCCTCCACCAGGCCCCCACTCATGTCTCCCTGCACCCCCACCCCCCACCAGTCAGGGCCACCATCCACCAGTCCCCCACTCATGTCCAACTCATGTCTCCCTGCACACCCACCCCCAGCACTGTGGGGCACCTTCCACCAGGCCCCCACTCATGTCCAACTCATGTCTCCCTGCACCCCCACCCCCCAGCGTCAAGGGGCACCCTCCACCAGGCCCCCACTCATGTCCCCCTGCACCGCCACCCCACTGCATCCAGGGGCACCCTCCACCAGCCCCCCAATCATGTCTCTCAGCCCCCCCACCCCACAGCATCCAGGGGCACCCTCCACCAGGCCCCCACTCATGTCTCACAGCACCCCACCCCCCAGCATCCAGGGGCATCCTCCACCAGGCCCCCACTCATGTCTCCCTACACCCCCACCCACCTGCATCCAGGGGCACCCTCCACCAGGCCCCCACTCATGTCTCCCTGCACCCCCACCCCCCAGCACTGTGGGACGCCCTCCACCAGGCCCACACTCATGTCTCCCAGCACCCCCACCCCCCACCAGTCAGGGGCACCCTCCACCAGGCCCCCACTCATGTCTCCCTGCACCCCCACCCCCCAGCACTGTGGGGCACCCTCCACCAGGCCCCCACTCATGTCTCCCTGCACCCCCACCCCCCAGCACTGTGGGGCACCCTCCACCAGGCCCCCACTTTTGGCTCCCAGCATCCCCACCCCCCACCAGTCAGGGGCACCCTCCACCAGGCCCCCACTCATGTCTCCCCGCACCCCCACCCCCCTGCATCTAGAGGCACCCTCCACCAGGCCCCCACTCATGTCTCCCTGCACCCCCACCCGCCAGCATCCAGGGGCACCCTCCACCAGGCCCCCACTCATGTCTCCCTACACCCCCACCCACCTGCATCCAGGGGCACCCTCCACCAGGCCCCCACTCATGTCTCCCTGCACCCCCACCCCCCAGCACTGTGGGACGCCCTCCACCAGGCCCACACTCATGTCTCCCAGCACCCCCACCCCCCACCAGTCAGGGGCACCCTCCACCAGGCCCCCACTCATGTCTCCCTGCACCCCCACCCCCCAGCACTGTGGGGCACCCTCCACCAGGCCCCCACTCATGTCTCCCTGCACCCCCACCCCCCAGCACTGTGGGGCACCCTCCACCAGGCCCCCACTTTTGTCTCCCAGCATCCCCACCCCCCACCAGTCAGGGGCACCCTCCACCAGGCCCCCACTCATGTCTCCCCGCACCCCCACCCCCGTGCATCTAGAGGCACCCTCCACCAGGCCCCCACTCATGTCTCCCTGCACCCCCACCCCCCAGCACTGTGGGGCACCCTCCACCAGGCCCCCACTCCTTCCTACCACCCCCCACCCCCCAGCAGTGCGATTCGCCTGTGTACGTGTATATCAGGGTTGCACGTGTAGTCTGACACGCGATATCAGCAGGGTACGTGTATTACGGGGTTCGTGGGAAGTTCCACACGCGATTGCCCTGGGCACGTGTATTTCGGGGTGCGCGGGAAGTTCCACATGCGATTTCAGCAGGGTACGTGTATTCCAAGGTGCGCGGGAAGTTCCACACGCGATTTCAGCAGAGTACGTGTATTTCGGGGTGCACGGGAAGTTTCACACACGAATTTGCAGGGTACGTGTATTTCGGTGTGTGCGCGTGAAGTTACACACGCGACTGTGCCTGTGAGAGTGGGGTACGTGTATTCCAGGGGTAGGCGGGATTATTTACTCGCGACTGGGCCTGGGAGAGCATGTTACGTGTATTCCTGGGGTGGTCGGGAAGATTTACACGCTCGCCTACAAAGCGCCAAAAAATAAAAGGACCAATCCTGAAACACGTACGCCAGCATGAAGCAGGCGCACGTCCCGCGCAGCATAAAAGAGTGCGCAAACAACAAACAAGCTCAGACGCCAGGATGAATATACCGTTCCTAGCAGCAGTGGCCGTGGGATACCGCAGGAGGAGGAGAAGGATAGTCAGGGCCAGAATCTTCACACCCAGAACCAGCCTATTTGGTATGCCAGATGACCAGGTGTATGGGAGGTATAGGTTTCCACCACACATAATACTCGACCTGGTCAGTGAGTGGGAGGATGACCTCACATCACCCACCCTGTGCTCCCAAGCACTCAGCCCCCTGGAGAAGGTCCTCAATGTACTGCACTTCTTGGCTACCGGATAATTTCAGCGGACAAGTGCCATAGTGGGGGGGGTGTCACAGGCCACGCAGTCACGGTGCCTACACCAGGTTTTGGCCATCATCACTGCACGCCCAACAGTCCGCAGGCACATATACCTGCCCAGAACACTTGCAGAAAGGCAGGCTGTCAGCCAGGATTTCTACAGGGTGGCACAATTCCCCAAAGTCCTAGGTGCCATTGATTGCACCCATGTGGCTCTACGTCCCCCAGGGCATCTGAGCACATCTATAGAAACCGCAAGCACTGGCATTCCATCAACGTCCGGGTAGTATGTGATGCCAAGGGAATCATCACCTCAGTATATGCCAACTATCCAGGGTCCACCCACGACAGCTTCATTTACAGGATGTCAACCCTAAACTGGGACATTCAAGCTGGGCGGCATGGCGATGCATGGCTGCTTGGTGAGTAGAAATGCCACAGCACACGCATGCATGACAGATACAGAGTAATGCCAATACCCCACTAATGATCCCCATCACCACCTCCCCAGGGGACAGTGCCTACCCTCTCAGCACACACATGATGACGCCAATTCGGAACCCCATCACGCCTCCCGAGGTAAGATACAACAGAGCCCATATTGAAACACGGGGCATAGTGGAGCGCACATTCGGAGTGCTCAAGTCACGCTTTCGCTCCCTTGCCCGTTCTGGCGGGCGGCTGTTATGCGCTCCCCCAGTAGTGTGCAGGATCATAGTGGCAGCATGTGTCCTGCACAATGTTGCAACACGCCGGGGCCTGGCTGTGGACATGGTGGTACCCCCACATCCCCAACCACATGCACGCCCGCTGCGCATGGGAGGGGAAAGGGCACGGGGTGAGGCAGCCCGTACGCAGCTGGTGGCTTATTACTTCACATAGAAAGCACACCCCTGTGGAGTGCACACAGCCCTGGCACATACCATCTGACAATCAATGATGACTCAATCTGACAATTATGATGAACAAAGGGACAGTCAACTGTCAGAACCATAGCAGCCTGAGATTGTTCATCTGGAAATGTCACAATGTGTGCATCCCTACCTACACAAACACCACCAATGCAGTGTCATCAAAAGACACACTTCCATGCAGCAAAAATGAATACCCACTTGCAAAATACAGCATGAGAACAGTGGCATGTCACCCAATCCCTCCCCGGCACGGCCACACGACACACCATGGCATGTCATGCTATGTGAGAGCAAACAAATTAATCCCCACAACATGCCCCAAGTGTCACCAACTACAGTGCCCCTAATGGAAAGTGGCCACACATGAAATGCTCACAGTAATGCAGGACCAACAACACACATTACCAAATACTTACCAAGAATACCAATCACCTACACAACCTCCAACCTACCATAAACATAACAGTACGGACTTAAAAAATTGGTAGCCTCACTACGTGATAATGGCAGTACTTCGAACACTTCCAAGTATACAGTGTTAGCGCCATGCAAGAGTGTAGGTGCACTGCTTACAACATGGACTCCAGTCCCAAAGTAGACCGCCTTGTGAAGACATGAGAAATGGACCTGCAAATTAGGAGGATGAGATGGATGCAGAGGCACATATCAATACACCATGCAGTGTGCAATACAACAACAATATGCACTAGGAATGTATATACAGTATTGACTAGACTGCCCACACATCAAATGGGAGTCCAACGTCATTGTGTAAGTCAATGTCACTTGGGCACACCCTTTGCAAGCCCATGGAAACGGGAAGCAGGAGGGGTGTGTGTCACACAAACCCAAGCATCTGACCCAAATTCAGGACAAGCCTGCATGTGCCCAGCCACAATACAGCGTATGCCCACGGGAGCCACACAAGGCACCACACTGTCCAAAAAATCAAAAATCCACAAAAAATGTTTACAAACAAAAATCAAAAATGGCCATTAATGGGCCCGGGGGGGTGGGGAAGGCCACCCAGGAGGTCTGAGGACAGGGTGCACACCAAAACCCACCTGTGTGGATCTTGCGAAAAATAAACACCTCCATGGGCTCATGGCCTGCACGGCTACCCTTTTGTGGGAGAATCGCTGCTGTCGCTCTCCTCACCCTCTGCAGCTGCATCAGGAGGTGGTGGCACTATGGGAGGCAGCCCACGCAAAGCCCTAGTCTGGTCCTCCATGGCAGCAAGCATGCGGGTGTGGAAGGTCTGGTTCTGGAGGATAATTGTGCGGAGGTCCCCATGCAACAACTCACGGGATGCCCGGACCTCCGCCCTAGTTGCCTGCATCTCAGCTGAGAGCGTATGTGTGAGCCGCTCCAGCTGCTGTTCTGTCCTCGTGTTAGCTGAAGCCTCAAGCTCAACCAGAGTTGCCCTGAGCTGACGGAGTTCCACCATCAAGGCTTCCCTGTGGCCCTGGGACTCAATGGAAATGGCTTCCCGCAGAGTCTCCAGTGCCGCCCGCCTGTCCCTGTTGGACGCCAACATGTCCTCCCTGTGTGACTGGCTAATGGAGTCTGTTGCCTGCTGTAGTTGTTCAATTAGCCTTTCTCGGGGGACAATGGAAGTGGCCACCCTATCCATGGCCCGAGCCACCATCTCAGTTGATGCTGCCTGTTGGTTTGCCATACCGTATATGGATTGCTCTCATGCGGTATTGCCAGGTGGCGTACGGCCAACGCGTAGGCGGGCACCACACCTGTCTGGGGCAAGGCGAACTGCGCTTTGCTGTGCCGGCACTGCCTGAGGCTGCAGGACTGCATTCCCCCTGTGATCTGCTGGCCCAGGAACAGGATCAGATGTAGCGGAGTGTGACCCTGCATCTGTAACCACCAAAGGCTGACCTACCAACACTGACATCCCCATTGAGGGTTCTACCCCTGGTGCAGGTGGGTTGGACAGTACAGAATCCCTCCCAGAGACACTTACCTGCGACACAACATAGGTCTCATCATCAGAATCGACACCTGAATAGAGCTCGCGGAGGTGCACCCAGAGACACCCCTTGAGATGACGGCCTGCAGCAAGTGTGGGTTCTCACCCACCACCACACCACGTCCCTCACCGGTGCCCGGTCGGGCCTGAGACCCCTCCTGGGTCTGCACCATCTCCACAACCCCAGCAGTATCAAGTGCATCATCCCCTGCAAAGACATGAAAGAAAAGAAATGGGAACAGGCATTAGCAACATGGAACACAATTAGGGCTGAGAAGCAACAGAAACAGTACTTCATTGACACATGTACCACATGACTATAACCCTCCCATGCATACACTATCACTGCGTATGAAGGGGAGGCAAATGGCACACATTGATGACACCAAGATGGAAGACCAACAAATTTGCTGCATGCTGCCTAGCAGTGCCATCACACATTGGCCTGTGATTGGCATGCTCAATACACATACATGACACGTGCCATCACACAGATGGTATGTGCCCTAGCCATGTCACACATGTGACAATAGGACTGAGAAATGCCTAGTGAAAGTGGTGGAATGCAGACAATCAGCCTGAATGAACACAGAATAACATGCAACTATGTTGTGGCAAGATGACAATTCAAGGGCAACTGGCGTGAGGTTGGGCTGAATGTCTACTGTTGCCAGAAGGGATACTGCAACACCCAAATCCTGGTGCGCAGAATGTATTGGATGAAGCAGATGGGTGACCCAAAGCACTCAGGCACACACCCCCTCACCTGGCACTCAGTCAGAAGCACTCACACACACGCCATGCACATGGATGACACACACATGCATGTGCACTCACCGGACAATGCCTCGTAATCTGGCAGGTCTCCCATGCCTTGGATCTGTTCCTCTGTGACGTAGGTCCCAGCAACATACTCATGTTGAGTGAGTTCTATGTCCTCTGCCGGAGACCCACCTCCAGTCACTAGAGTTGCGGCATGACTTGAGGCCAGCTTTTTCTTTGCCCTGTGCTTAAGGTCATTCCAGCGCTTGTAGCAATCATTAGCTGTGCGCCTCACGAATACTAGGGCACTTATGAGTTCTGCAATGGTCTGCCAGTGTCCCTGACGTTGTGCAGGTGTGGTCTTGCATCCTGCAGTAATCACCATTTCGCTGTCATGTGCGGACACATACTCCACAAGTGCATCAAGTTCGACCCGATTGAAGCAGGGCTTCCTTGGTGGGCCGGACTGTGTAGCCGTGTCTGGGGCATCAGCCTGTACTGGACGAGCACTCTTCCTCTTCCGCTTGGAAGGTGGTGGTGATACTGAGTGTCCTACGCCGCTCTGGACACTAGGGGCAGGAGCCCCGGTGGACTGTGGACTAGGAGTGTGGGAATGAACACTCACCATGGGACTTGGTGCAGGCATTAGCTGAAGTGTGATGTAGTCAGGGGGAACGTCAGCAGGATGGACTAGGACCGACACTGTCCTGGCTGGGACACTCAGAGCTGGGGTGGATGGAGCCGCAGCTGCCCCTGCAGCCTCCCCACCCAGCCTACTCAGGGCAGCAGATGACATAGCTGCCCCTGATCCACGTGGGCTGGTGACACCAACGTGCATCGCCACACGTGGCCTAGACCTGCTGACCTGGAAGTCAGCCATGGAGTCACCCAGTGCCAGGTCTGGTGCCACAATGGGCTGGTCCAACAAGGGCTGAGCAGGGATGGTGTCAGCCACGTTACCCTCAACCAGGGGGGGAGCATGGGTGTCCCTGACTGGTGACCCATACATGGGGGGCTAGTGGCACCCTGCAAGTCCTGGCCATGTCCCCTACCATATCCACCATGCCACCTCTTGTGGCTCGCCCACCTTTGCCACCCTTACCCCGTGCTTGCCTCCCAACCATGGCACTGATGTAGTTGAGAGTTGCAGTAAACTATTGTCCTGGGCAATTGGGGGTCAAAGGGGTAGGGTACTAGATGGAATTTGTACCCTAGTGCTCTAGCAAGGCTGTATGTGACCCCTGGGGGAAGATGACGGGTCACGCAACGCACAGGCACCCCGAAAAAGGGAGATCATGTGCACGCAACCCCTCCTAGACCACGTGCATGGAAAAAAAAACCTGCACTACTCTGTGGCACCCAGAAACACAAAAATGAAGGTATGCGTGTCACACGCAGCCTAGACTGACCTCTGAAGGGGTAGGCAACACACGGGGCAAGCACAGATTTCAAATACGTGCGCAACTCACCGTCTGCCAGGAAAAATCGTGTTTAAAATACGCGCGTTTGCGTGTTGGCAACACCACCGCCAAAAGAAGAATTGTACGCTGTCTGAGGAGACAGGACAACAGGAGAAGTGAACGCTGTTTGAGGAAACCGGCCCAGGAAAAAGACAAGAAGAGAAAAAGCTGTCAGAGGTAACAGGGAGTACGAACTTAGAATGCTGTGAAGTAAATCGCGTGTGAACCAACAAGAAGTACAGATTTCACCCGCTCGCTCTCCACGAAAAGCACGTACAAGGAAATGGCGTTCTACACGTACCTTTTAAACATGCCTACACGTCCAGCGTCACTTCCGCGTGTACGCACTAAGGCCCCATCATCCAATTACACGCGCTGACACTCTGACGTGCAGTCATTGGATGTGTAACATGCACCCGTGTACAGGGAAACTCCCGCGCACGCACGTCACAGACACGCATACGTGCTGTTGGCTTTTGGGCCAATGAATTCGCGTATGTGTGCTGACGCGCTTACGCGCTAAGGCCCTTTCCTCGAATTACACGCAGACGTGCTGGATTTTCACGTGCGAAATCACTCCGTATCAAGCTGGCCACGCGTAAGCACACTGAAGACCACGCTACTGCCCAGAATGCTGAATTAATGCCCCCCCAGAGCCCCGAGCACGCTCCCACCTGCCATCCGCTGCTGCCTGATTGCCTGCTGCTCATGTGCCCTGCCATTTGCTGCCTGCACATCAGCTGTTGCTGTGACCACCCTTGCTGGAACCGAAGACTCCCTTCTGGGATTCCATCGCTCCACAGCCCAGCCCCAGGACCCAGTTGCCCACCCATTCCTGCCTCTGGGGTTGTCATGTCGGGCACTGCAACATCTGGCACCACTGACAACCCCCGGCCAGAGAGGCAGAGGGGCACCAGCTTCACTGCCACCGAAGTTGGTGTTCTGGTGGAGCAAGTCCTGGGGCAGTATGATGCCCTCTTCGGAAGTTTGCGCGCCGACAAGGAAGGACGGACTCCGATCTGGATGGACATCGTGACTGCCATCAACGCGGAGGGGGTGGCAGTCCGCGACTTCCAACATGTCAAGAAGCGCTGGGAGGACTTCAGGTCCAGGACCCTCAAAAAGTCCCGGCGCCTCTTGAAGGCAGCGGATGCTAAGGGGAGCCGGGGGCCACTTGTCGGACGATCATATGAGGGTCGTGGAATGCATATCCCCAGCGCTCCACGTCTAGGTCCTTGAGAGGCAGACCCGTCTGGAGTCGAGCGATAAGTGTACATGCATCATGATTGTAAGCTGTGCGTGTGGTGATGTGCCAGTAGTGTGCAGGTTGTACATCTGTTTGTATGGGGCCGAGTATGGGTGGGGGAGTACAGGGCCGTGAGGCTAACACATGCGAGGGCTGTCATGTGTGAGACATGGATGGTGCTTGTGTGTGTAGGCTTGCATGCCAAATGCAGTTGTGTGGGCACACATGTTTGGATGAATGTGTATGTAAGTAGGCATGTTCGTGATGTCACACATGGATGTTGTTTTCAGCTGCATGTATCAGCACTGTGTACATGTGCATGTGTGTGTATTTGACAAGGGTGCAACAGTGATGCAACATGGACAGCGAGATGTGGAAGCCTGATTGGCAGATGTGACATGGATGCCCATCTGAACACTGCGACAGTTGGCAGAGGTGTACACATGCATGCAAGTGTGGTGGTGTGTGTGCAAGTGTAGTGCACTCCCTGTGTTGCATGTGATGTCTGGCTCACCTTTGCCTGCTCATGCTGTTGTATGTGTATGGATGGTGCTGGCAGTTGCGATATGGCTGTGGTATGGCTCATGTGTGCAAGTTGAAATGACATGTGTGTTGGCGATTGTGATGCCATGTCTGAGGTTTGCCAATGACACTCATGTACAACTGTCATGTGTGTATGTGTCCATTGTACAGTGCCCTGTTGCCTGTGTTTTATTTCTCCCTGTCTGCACCGTCAACTGATGAAGAGGGCGGAGAAGGTGCTGTGGAGCACAGCGGCGGGGATCGCACCGCCAGCCGGAGACGCAAGGAGTTGGACTCCTCGGCAGCAGAAAGGGCAGCTGGGACCCCACAGGGCCCAACAGGGGAAGATGGCACGGAGTCATCCAGGTTGGTGGAGGGTTTGGTGGAGGAGGAGGCCATGCAAGCAACAGAGACGGGGTCTGGAGGTGGGGATTCCACTGGTGCTAGTGGTGCAGTACAGGACCAGGGACAGGAGGCAGCACAGGCCGCCGCGGAGGTGCCTGTGTGCAATCCTGTCCCTGATCCTGTCACTGCATCATCTTGCACCAGCAGGGATGCCTACGTCCAGACCAGACCCGTTTTCAGGCAGGGGATGAGCTCACAACAACTGGCCTTCCTCTGCTTGCAGACGTGGCTATCCGGGTCCGGGTTGAGCCTGTCCTGACTGGTGTGGCATTGCGTCAACGGGCCATGCGAGGTGACCTACAGTCTTCTTCCGTTTGATGGGGCTTGCTCAGACCCCCTCCTCAACTGAACCCCCTATGCGCCAGTGGTCCTCCGTGCTATCTTCCCACCCATTAGTCACCTGGGTGCCCTGTGGAGCTGCCTCTGACGGTGCGGCCAGGCTGGTGGAGGAGGCACCCCTGCCACAGTCGGGAGTCGGACGTCCAGCAGGGGTGGCCACATCAACGACTGCAACCCAGCCAATGGAGGATGTGCAGGCAGCAGGAGGCAGGGCACGGGCAGAGGCACAGCAGCAGCAGCAACGAGGTGGGAGCCATGATGGCTCGGGGCCTTCGACATCGGAGGGGCAGGCATCGGCCAGAGGGCTGGAGGACCCAGGATGGGAAGTGTCTTCCGTGTGGCAGCGGTTGGGCCACGCCATAGATGCGGAGCGGCAGCGGGCGGAAGAGGCACGGCTCACGATGGTCAGGGCCGAGAACTCCATGTAGAGGGCCCTGAGGCGGGCCGAGTGCCTCGAGGCAATCCGTAGGGAGTTGGAGGTGAACATGTCGACGGCCCTGCGGACCCTCGGGGCCATGGAGGAGGACCGCCTCCGGGACATTGAGCAGGAGTTTGATGATGCTCTGGCCCGGAAAATCCCGAAGTGAGCCGTCAGACTAGCCCGCTGCCCTTGTAAATAGTTCTGTAGTTAGTGTTAGGTTTCCTTTGGTTTTGCATTTTTTTTTGGACCTTTTGGACAATGTGCCACATTTTTGTATACAGTTTTTTTTATTAGGTAGTGTTATTAGATAGGTTTCATTTCTTCTGTTGGGATCATGGACCCTGGATTGTTTATCTGTATATAGTTGACTGTTGGATTTTCATTTTTTTTTTTTATGATTTACCCATGGAGCAATGGTTTTCGATTTTAATTTTCCATTGGATTTACTTTTGTGGACTGTGACTTTGGACACCTTTCCTTTGGATTATGATCTGTGGTTTTACATTATTTCGCGGACATGCTGCTTTTTTTTTTAATTCCCATTTTTGTTTATTTTTGATTCAATTTATGTTGCTTTTAATACATATTTTTTCTTCAAACTTCAATGTGTAGTATCATCTCATTGGTTTCATGCATATCATGATATGGGTTTTGACATTCACTGACACCCATTGTGTGTATGTGAGGGACATGTGTTCATTTACAAACTTGCAATTGGGGTTATACCATGTAATTGCCATTTCTAAGTGGGTGGATGCAATACTCAGGTGGGTATTTGGCATTTGGAGGCTGACCATAAGGGCCAGAGATCTAGATTGTGATGACATGTTGGCTGGGGAACATTTTTGGGGGCCTGGTGGAGGGTGCACCACAGTGCTGGGGGTGGCGGTGCAGGGAGACATGAGTGGGGGCCTGGTGGAGGGTGCCCCTGGATGCAGGGGTGTGGGGGTGCACGGGGACATGAGTGGGGGCCTGGGGGAGGGTGCCCCACAGTGCTGGGGCTGGGGTGCAGGGAGACATGAGTGGGGGCCTGGTGGAGGGTGCCCCTGGATGCAGGGGGGTGGGGGTGCTGGGAGACATGAGTGGGGGCCTTGTGGAGGGTGCCCCTGGATGTTGGGGGGTGGGGGTGCAGGGAGACATGAGTTGGACATGAGTGGGGGCCTGTTGGAGGGTGCCCCTGACTGGTGGGGGGTGGGGGTGCAGGGAGATATGAGTGGGGGCCTGGTGGAGGGTGCCCCTGGATGCGGGGGGGGTGGGGGTGCAGGGAGACATGAGTGGGGGCCTGGTGAAGGGTGCCCCTGGATGCAGGGGGTGGTGGTGCTGGGAGACATGAGTGGGGGCCTGGTGGAAGGTGCCCCTGACTGGTGGGGGGTGGGGGTGCAGGGAGACATGAGTGGGGGCCTGGTGGAGGGTGCCCCTGACTGGTGGGGGGTGGGTGTGCAGGGAAACATGAGTTGGACATGAGTGGGGGCCTGGTGGAGGGTGGCCCTGACTGGTGTGGGGTGGGGGTGCAGGGAGACATGAGTGGGGGCCTGGTGGAGAGTGCCCCACAGTGCTGGGGGGTGGGGGTGCAGGGAGACATGAGTGGGGGCCTGGTGGAGGGTGCCCCTGGATGCAGGGGGTGGTGGTGCTGGGAGACATGAGTGGGGGCCTGGTGGAAGATGCCCCTGACTGGTGGGGGGTGGGGGTGCAGGGAGACATGAGTGGGTGCCTGGTGGAGGGTGCCCCTGGATGCTGAGGGGTGGGTGTGCTGGGAGACATGAGTGGGGGCCTGGTGGAGGGTGCTCCACAGTGCTGGGGGGTGGGGGTGCAGGGAGACATGAGTGGGGACCTCGTGGAGGGTGCCCATGGATGCAGGGGGGTGGGGGTGGTGGGAGACATGAGTGGGGGCCTGGTGGAGGGTGCCCCTGGATGCAGGGGGGTGGGGGTGCAGGGAGACATGAGTGGGGGCATGGTGGAGGTTGCCCCTGGATGCTGGGGGGTGGGGGTGCTGGGAGACATGCGTTGGTGGGCAGTAGTGCAAGGTGACATGTGGGTTGGCTGGGGGCATGAGCATGGTGGATGGGCTGCCTGCGGGACATGTGCAGGGTAGTCCCCTGTGGTGTGGGCCACCTGCAGGGGCCGTGGAGGGTGTCAGTTGATCAGCTGGGAGGACCCACACGGCGGATTCACGTGTAGGACTGCCTGGCTCCCCCGGAATCCACGTAGGCTGCTGGATTCGCGTGTGGAATTTCACTTGCACCTTGGAATACACATACTCTGCTGAAATTGCGTGTGGAACTTCACGCGCACCTTGGAATACACGTACCCTGCTGTAATCGCGTGTGGAACTTCCCGCGCACCTTGGAATACACGTATCCTGCTGAAATCGCATGCGGAACTTCCCGCGCACCCCGAAATACACGTACCCAGGGCAATTGCGTGTGGAACTTCCCGTGAACCCCGTAATACATGTACCCTGCTGATATCGCGTGTCAGACTACACGCGCAACCCTGATATACACGTACATTGGTGAATCGCACTGCTGGGGGGGTGGTAGGAAGGAGTGGGGGCCTGGTGGAGGGTGCCCCACAGTGCTGGGGGGGTGGGGGTGCAGGAAGACATGAGTGGGGGCCTGGTGGAGGGTGCCCATGGATGCAGAGGGGTGGGGGTGCTGGGAGACATGAGTGGGGGCCTGGTGGAGGGTGCCCCTGGATGCAGGGGGGTGGGGGTGCTGGGAGACATGATTGGGGGCCTGGTGGAGGGTGCCCCTGGATGCAGGGGGGTGGGGGTGCTGGGAGACATGAGTGGGGGCCTGGTGGAGGGTGCCCCATAGTGCTGGGGGGTGGGGGTGCAGGGGGACATGAGTGGGGGCCTGGTGGAGGGTGCCCCACAGTGCTGGGGGGTGGGGGTGCAGGGAGACATGAGTGGGGGCCTGGTGGAGGGTGCCCCTGGATGCTGGTCGGTGGGGGTGCTGGGAGACATGAGTGTGGGCCTGGTGGAGGGTGCCCAACAGTGCTGGGGTTGGGGGTGCAGGAAGACATGAGTGGGGGCCTGGTGGAGGGTGCCCCTGGATGCAGGGGGGTGGGGGTGCTGGGAGACATGAGTGGGGGCCTGGTGGAGGGTGCCCCACAGTGCTGGGGGGGTGGGGGTGCAGGGAGACATGAGTGGGGGCCTGGTGGAGGGTGCCCCTAGATGCTGGGGGTGCTGGGAGACATGAGTTTGGGCCTGGTGGAGGGTGCCCCACAGTGCTGGGGGGTGGGGGTGCAGGGAGACATGAATGGGGGCCTGGTGGAGGGTGCCCCTGGATGCAGGGGGTGTGGGTGCTGGGAGACATGAGTGGGGGCCCGGTGGAGGGTGCCCCTGACTGGTGGGGGGTGGGGGTGCAGGGAGACATGAGTGGGGGCCTGGTGGAGGGTGCCCCTGGATGCTGGTGGGTGGGGGTGCTGGGAGACATGAGTGGGGGCCTGGTGGAGGGTGCCCCACAGTGCTGGGGTGTGGGGGTGCTAGGAGACATGAGTGGGGACCTGGTATAGGGTGCCCCTGGATGCAGGGGGGTGGGGGTACTGGGAGACATGAGTGGGGGCCTGGTGGAGGGTGCCCCACAGTGCTGGGGGTGGGGGTGCAGGGGGACATGAGTGGGGGCCTGGTGGAGGGTGCCCCACAGTGCTGGGGGTAGGGGTGCAGGGAGACATGAGTGGGGGCCTGGTGGAGGGTGCCCCTGGATGCTGGGGGGTGGGGGTGCTGGGAGACATGAGTGTGGGCCTGGTGGAGGGTGCCCCTGGATGCAGGGGGGTGGGGGTGCTGGGAGACATGATTGGGGCCTGGAAGAGGGTGCCCCTGGATGCTGGGGGGTGGGGGTGCTGGGAGACATGGGTGGGTGCCTGGTGGAGGATGCCCCACAGTGCTGGGGGGTGAGGGTGCAGGGGGACATGAGTGGGGTCTGGTGGAGGGTGCCGCTGGATGCTGGGGGGTGGGGGTGCAGGGAGACATGAGTTGGACATGAGTGGGAGCCTGGTGGAGGGTGGCCCTGACTGGTGGGGGCTGGGGGTGCAGGGAGACATGAGTGGGGGCCTGGTGGAGGGTGCCCCTGGATGCAGGGGGGTGGGGGTGCTGGGATACAGGAGTGGGGGCCTGGTGGAGGGTGGCCCTGACTGGTGGGGGGTGGGTGTGCAGGGAGACATGAGTGGGGGCCTGTTGGAGGGTGCCCCTGGATGCAGGGGGTGGGGGTGCGGGAGCCATGAGTGGGGGCCTGGTGGAGGGTGCCCCTGGATGCTGGGGGGTGGGGGTGCTGGGAGACATGAGTTTGGGCCTGGTGGAGGGTGCCCCACAGTGCTGGGGGGTGGGGGTGCAGGGAGTCATGAGTTTGGGCCTGGTGGAGGTTGCCCCACAGTGCTGGGGGGTGGGGGTGCAGGGGGACATGAGTGGGGGCCTGGTGGAGGGTGCCCCACAGTGCTGGGGGTGGGGGTGCAGGGAGACATGAGTGGGGGCCTGGTGGAGGGTGCCCCTGGATGCTGGGGGGTGGGGGTGCTGGGAGACATGAGTGTGGGCCTGGTGGAGGGTGCCCCTGGATGCAGGGGGGTGGGGGTGCTGGGAGACATGATTGGGGCCTGGAAGAGGGTGCCCCTGGATGCTGGGGGGTGGGGGTGCTGGGAGACATGGGTGGGTGCCTGGTGGAGGATGCCCCACAGTGCTGGGGGGTGAGGGTGCAGGGGGACATGAGTGGGGTCTGGTGGAGGGTGCCGCTGGATGCTGGGGGGTGGGGGTGCAGGGAGACATGAGTTGGACATGAGTGGGAGCCTGGTGGAGGGTGGCCCTGACTGGTGGGGGCTGGGGGTGCAGGGAGACATGAGTGGGGGCCTGGTGGAGGGTGCCCCTGGATGCAGGGGGGTGGGGGTGCTGGGAGACAGGAGTGGGGGCCTGGTGGAGGGTGGCCCTGACTGGTGGGGGGTGGGTGTGCAGGGAGACATGAGTGGGGGCCTGGTGGAGGGTGCCCCTGGATGCAGGGGGGTGGGGGTGCGGGAGACATGAGTGGGGCCTGGTGGAGGGTGCCCCTGGATGCTGGGGGGTGGGGGTGCTGGGAGACATGAGTTTGGGCCTGGTGGAGGGTGCCCCACAGTGCTGGGGGGTGGGGGTGCAGGGAGTCATGAGTGCGGGCCTGGTGGAGGTTGCCCCTGGATGCTGGGGGGTGGGGGTGCAGGGAGACATGAGTTGGACATGAGTGGGGGCCTGGTGGAGGGTGGCCCTGACTGGTGAGGGGTGGGGGTGCAGGGAGACATGAGTGGGGGACTGGTGGAGGGTGCCCCTGGATGCAGGGGGTGGTGGTGCTGGGAGACATGAGTGGGGGCCTGGTGGAAGGTGCCCCTGACTGGTGGGGGGTGGGGGTGCAGGGAGACATGAGTTGGTGCCTGGTGGAGGGTGGCCCTGACTGGTGGGGGGTGGGTGTGCAGGGAAACATGAGTTGGACATGAGTGGGGGCCTGGTGGAGGGTGGCCCTGACTGGTGTGGGGTGGGGGTGCAGGTAGACATGAGTGGGGGTCTGGTGGAGGGTGCCCCACAGTGCTGAGGGGTGGGGGTGCAGGGAGACATGAGTGGGGACCTCGTGGAGGGTGCCCATGGATGCAGGGGGGTGGGGGTGGTGGGAGACATGAGTGGGGGGCCTAGTGGAGGATGCCCCTGGATGCAGGGGGTGGGGGTGCAGGGAGACATGAGTGGGGGCCTGGTGGAGGGTGCCCCTGGATGCTGGGGGGTGGGGGTGCTGGGAGACATGAGTGGGGGCCTGGTGGAGGGTGCCCCTGGATGCTGGGGGGTGGGGGTGCTGGGAGACATGAGTGGGGGCCTGGTGGAGGGTGCCCCACAGTGCTGGGGGGTGGGAGTGCAGGGAGACATGAGTGGGGACCTTGTGGAGGGTGCCCATGGACGCAGGGGGGTGGGGGTGGTGGGAGACATGAGTGGGGGGCCTGTTGGAGGGTGCCCCACAGTGCTGGGGGGTGGGGGTGCAGGGAGACATGAGTGGGGGCATGGTGGAGGGTGCCCCTGGATGCTGGGGGGGTGGGGGTGCTGGGAGACATGCGTTGGTGGGCAGTAGTGCAAGGTGACATGTGGGTTGGCTGGGGGCATGAGCATGGTGGATGGGCTGCCTGCGGGACATGTGCAGGGTAGTCCCCTGTGGTGTGGGCCGCCTGCAGGGGCCGTGGAGGGTGTCAGTTGAACAGCTGGGAGGACCCACACGGCGGATTCACGTGTAGAACTGCCCGGCACCCCCAAAATCCACGTAGGCTGCTGGATTCGCGTGTGGAATTTCACTTGCACCTTGGAATACACGTACCCTGCTGAAATCGCGTGTGGAACTTCCCGCGCACCTTAGAATACACGTACCCTGCTGTAATCGCGTGTGGAGCTTCCCGCGCACCTTGGAATACACGTACCCTGCTGAAATCGCATGTGGAACTTCCCGCGCACCCCAAAATACACGTACCCAGGGCAATTGCGTGTGGAACTTCCCGTGAACCCCGTAATACATGTACCCTGCTGATATCGCGTGTCAGACTACACGCGCAACCCTGATATACACGTACATAGGTGCATCGCACTGCTGGGGGGGTGGTAGGAAGGAGTGGGGGCCTGGTGGAGGGTGCCCCACAGTGCTGTGGGGTGGGGGTGCAGGAAGACATGAGTGGGGGCCTGGTGGAGGGTGCCCCTGGATTTAGAGGGGTGGGGGTGCTGGGAGACATGAGTGGGGGCCTGGTAGATGGTGCCCCTGGATGCAGGGGGGTGGGGGTGCTGGGAGACATGATTGGGGGCCTGGTGGAGGGTTCCCCTGGATGCAGGGGGGTGGGTGTGCAGGGGGACATGAGTGGGGGCCTGGTGGAGGGTGCCCCACAGTGCTGGGGGGTGGGGGTGCAGGGAGACATGAGTGGGGGCCTGGTGGAGGGTGCCCCTGGATGCTTGGGGGTGGGGGTGCTGGGAGACATGAGTGTGGGCCTGCTGGAGGGTGCCCCACAGTGCTGGGGTTGGGGGTGCAGGAAGACATGAGTGGGGGCCGGGTGGAGGGTGCCCCTGGATGCAGGGGGGTGGGGGTGCTATGAGACATGAGTGGGGGCCTGGTGGAGTGTGCCCCACAGTGCTGGGGGGTGGGGGTGCAGGGAGACATGAGTGGGGGCCTGGTGGAGGGTGCCCCTGGATGCTGGGGGTGCTGGGAGACATGAGTGTGGGCCTGGTGGAGGGTGCCCCACAGTGCTGGGGGGTGGGGGTGCAGGGAGACATGAATGGGGGCCTGGTGGAGGGTGCCCCTGGATGCAGGGGGGTGGGGGTGCTGGGAGACATGAGTGGGGGGCCTAGTGGAGGGTGCCCCTGGATGCAGGGGGGTGGGGGTGCAGGGAGACATGAGTGGGGGCCTGGTGGAGGGTGCCCCTGGATGCTGGGGGGTGGGGGTGCTGGGAGACATGAGTGGGGGCCTGGTGGAGGGTGCCCCTGGATGCTGGGGGGTGGGGGTGCTGGGAGACATGAGTGGGGGCCTGGTGGAGGGTGCCCCTGGATGCTGGGGGGTGGGGGTGCTGGGAGACATGAGTGGGGGCCTGGTGGAGGGTGCCCCACAGTGCTGGGGGGTGGGAGTGCAGGGAGACATGAGTGGGGACCTTGTGGAGGGTGCCTATGGACGCAGGGGGGTGGGGGTGGTGAGAGACATGAGTGGGGGGCCTGGTGGAGGGTGCCCCTGGATGCAGGGGGGTGGGGGTGCAGGGAGACATGAGTGGGGGCATGGTGGAGGGTGCCCCTGGATGCTGGGGGGTGGGGGTGCTGGGAGACATGCGTTGGTGGGCAGTAGTGCAAGGTGACATGTGGGTTGGCTGGGGGCATGAGCATGGTGGATGGGCTGCCTGCGGGACATGTGCAGGGTAGTCCCCTGTGGTGAGGGCCGCCTGCAGGGGCCGTGGAGGGTGTCAGTTGAACAGCTGGGAGGACCCACACGGCGGATTCACGTGTAGGACTGCCCGGCACCCCCGGAATCCACGTAGGCTGCTGGATTCGCATGTGGAATTTCACTTGCACCTTGGAATACACGTACCCTGCTGAAATCGCGTGTGGAACTTCCCGCGCACCTTAGAATACACGTACCCTGCTGTAATCGCGTGTGGAACTTCCCGCGCACCTTGGAATACACGTACCCTGCTGAAATCGCATGTGGAACTTCCCGCGCACCCCAAAATACACGTACCCAGGGCAATTGCATGTGGAACTTCCCGTGAACCCCTTAATACATGTACCCTGCTGATATCGCGCGTCAGACTACACGCGCAACCCTGATATACACGTACATAGGTGCATCGCACTGCTGGGGGGGTGGTAGGAAGGAGTGGGGGCCTGGTGGAGGGTGCCCCACAGTGCTGGGGGATGGGGGTGCAGGAAGACATGAGTGGGGGCCTGGTGAGGGTGCCCCTGGATGCAGGGGGGTGGGGGTGCTGGGAGACATGAGTGGGGGCCTGGTGGAGGGTGCCCCTGGATGCAGTGGGTGGGGGTGCTGGGAGACATGAGTGGGGGCCTGGTGGAGGGTGCCCCACAGTGCTGGGGGGTGGGGGTTCAGGGGGACATGAGTGGGGGCCTGGTGGAGGGTGCCCCACAGTGCTGGGGGTGGGGGTGCAGGGAGACATGAGTGGGGGCCTGGTGGAGGGTGCCCCTGGATGCTGGGGGATGGGGGTGCTGGGAGACATGAGTGTGGGCCTGTTGGAGGGTGCCCCACAGTGCTGGGGTTGGGGGTGCAGGAAGACATGAGTGGGGGCCTGGTGGAGGGTGCCCCTGGATGCAGGGGGGTGGGCGTGCTGGGAGACATGAGTGGGGGCCTGGTGGAGGGTGCCACACAGTGCTGGGGGTGCAGGGAGACATGAGTGGGGGCCTGGTGGAGGGTGGCCCTGGATGCTGGGGGTGCTGGGAGACATGAGTGTGGGCCTGGTGGAGGGTGCCCCACAGTGCTGGCGGGTGGGGGTGCAGGGAGACATGAATGGGGGCCTGGTGGAGGGTGCCCCTGGATGCAGGGGGGTGGGGGTGCTGGGAGACATGAGTGGGGGCCCGGTGGAGGGTGCCCCTGACTGGTGGGGGGTGGGGGTGCTGGTAGAAATGAGTGGGGGCCTGGTATTTGGTGCCCCTGGATGCAGGGGGGTGGGAGTACTGGGAGACATGAGGGGGGCCTGGTGGAGGGTGCCCCACAGTGCTGGGGGGTGTGGGTGCAGGGGGACATGAGTGGGGGCCTGGTGGAGGGTGCCCCACAGTGCTGGGGGGTGGGGGTACAGGGAGACATGTGTGGGGGCCTGGTGGAGGGTGCCCCTGGATGCTGGGGGGTGGGGGTGCTGGGAGACATGAGTGTGGGCCTGGTGGAGGGTGCCCCACAGTGCTGGGGGTTGGGGGTGCAGGAAGACATGAATGGGGGTATGGTGGAGGGTGCCCCTGGATGCATGGGGGTGGGGGTGCTGGGAGACATGAGTGGGGGCCTGGAAGAGGGTGCCCCACAGTGCTGGGGGGTGGGGGTGCAGGGAGACATGCGTGGGGGCCTGGTGGAGGGTGCCCCTGGATGCTGGGGATTCTGGGAGACATGAGTGTGGGCCTGGTGGAGGGTGCCCCACATTGCTGGGGGGTGGGGGTGCGGGGAGACATGGATGGGGGCCTGGTGGAGGGTGCCCCTGGATGCAGGGGGTTGGGGGTGCTGGGAGACATGAGTGGGGGCCTGGTGGAGGGTGCCCCTGACTGGTGGGGGGTGGGGGTGCAGGGGGACATGAGTGTGAGCCTGGTGGAGGGTTCCCCACATTGCTGGGGGGTGGGGGTGCAGGGAGACATGGATGGGGGCCTGGTGGAGGGTGCCCCTGGATGCAGGGGGTTGGGGGTGCTGGGAGACATGAGTGGGGGCCTGGTGGAGGGTGCCCCTGACTGGTGGGGGGTGGGGGTGCAGGGAGACATGAGTGGGGTCCTGGTGGAGGGTGTCCCTGGATGCTGGTGGGTGGGGGTGCTGGGAGACATGAGTGGTGGCCTGGTGGAGGGTGCCCCACAGTGCTGGGGGGTGGGGGTGCAGGGAGACATGAGTGGGGACCTGGTGGAGGGTGCCCCTGGCTGCAGGGGGGTGGGGGTAGTGGGAGACATGAGTGGGGGGCCTGGTGGAGGGTGCCCCTGGATTCAGTGGGGTGGGGGTGCAGGGACACATGAGTGGGGGCATGGTGGAGGGTGCCCCTGGATGCTGGGGAGTGGGGGTGCTGGGAGACATGCGTTGGTGGGCAGTAGTGCAAGGTGACATGTGGGTTGGCTGGGGGTCATGGGCATGGTGGATGGGCTGCCTGTGGGACATGTGCAGGGTAGTCCCCTTTGGTGTGGGCCGCCTGCAGGGGCCGTCGAGGGTTTCAGTTGAACAGCTGGGAGGACCCACACGGCGGATTCGCGTGTAGGACTGCCCGGCACCCCCGGAATCCACGTAGGCTGCTGGATTTGCGTGTGGAATTTCACTTGCACCTTGGAATACACGTACCTGGCTGAAATCGTGTGTGGAACTTCCCGTGCACCTTGGAATAAACGTACCCTGCTGTAATCGCATGTGGAACTTCCCGCGCACCTTGGAATACATTTACCCTGCTGAAATCGCATGTGGAACTTCCTGCGCACCCCGAAATACACGTACCCAGGGCAATCGCGTGTGGAACTTCCCGTGAACCCCGTAATACATGTACCCTGCTGATATCGCGTGTCAGACTACACGCGCAACCCTGATATACACGTACATAGGCGAATCGCACTGCTGGGGGGGGTGGTAGGAAGGAGTGGGGGCCTGGTGGGTGTGCCCCACAGTGCTGGGGGGTGGGGGTGCAGGAAGACATGAGTGGGGGCCTGGTGGAGGGTGCCCCTGGATGCAGAGGGGTGGGGGTACTGGGAGACATGAGTGGGGGCCTGGTGGAGGGTGCCCCTGGATGCAGGGGGGTGGGGGTGCAGGGAGACATGAGTGGGGGCCTGGTGGAGGGTGCCCCTGGATGCAGGGGGGTGGGGGTGCAGGGAGACATGAGTTGGACATGAGTGGGGGCCTGGTGGAGGGTGGCCCTGACTGGTGGGGGGTGGGGGTGCAGGGAGACATGAGTGGGGGCCTGGTGGAGGGTGCACCACAGTGCTGTGGGGTGGGGGTGCTGGGAGACATAAGTGGGGGCCTGGTGGAGGGTGCCCCTGGATGCAGGGGGTGGGGGTGCTGGGAGACATGAGTGGGGGCCTGGTGGAGGGTGCCGCACAGTGCTGGGGGGTGGGGGTGCAGGGGGACATGAGTGGGGGCCTGGTGGAGGGTGCCCCACAGTGCTGGGGGTGGGGGTGCAGGGAGACATGAGTGGGGGCTTGGTGGAGGGTGCCCCTGGATGCTGGGGGGTGGGGGTGCTGGGAGACATGAGTGTGGGCCTGGTGGAGGGTGCCCCACAGTGCTGGGGGTTGGGGGTGCCAGAAGACATGAGTGGGGGCCTGGTGGAGGGTGCCCCTGGATGCAGGGGGGTGGGGGTGCTGGGAGACATGAGTGGGGGCCAGGAAGAGGGTGCCCCTGGATGCTGGGGGGTGGGGGTGCTTGGAGACATGAGTGGGTGCCTGGTGGAGGATGCCCCACAGTGCTGGGGGGTGGGGGTGCAGGGGGACATGAGTGGGGGCCTGGTGGAGGGTGCCCCTGGATGCTGGGGGGTGGGGGTGCAGGGAGACATGAGTTGGACATGAGTGGGGGCCTGGTGGAGGGTGGCCCTGACTGGTGGGGGGTGGGGGTGCAGGGAGACATGAGTGGGGGCCTGGTGGAGGGTGCCCCACAGTGCTGGGGGGTGGGGGTGCAGGGAGACATGAGTGGGGACCTGGTGGAGGGTGCCCCTGGCTGCAGGGGGGTGGGGGTAGTGGGAGACACATGAGTGGGGGGCCTGGTGGAGGGTGCCCCTGAATTCAGGGGGGTGGGGGTGCAGGGACACATGAGTGGGGGCATGGTGGAGGGTGCCCCTGGATGCTGGGGGGTGGGGGTGTTGGGAGACATGCGTTGGTGGGCAGTAGTGCAAGGTGACATGTGGGTTGGCTGGGGGGCATGGGCATGGTGGATGGGCTGCCTGCGGGACATGTGCAGGGTAGTCCCCTGTGGTGTGGGCCGCCTGCAGGGGCCGTGGAGGGTGTCAGTTGAACAGCTGGGAGGACCCACACGGCGGATTCACGTGTAGGACTGCCCAGCACCCCCGGAATTCACGTAGGCTGCTGGATTCGCGTGTGGAATTTCACTTGCACCTTGGAATACACGTACCTGGCTGAAATCGCTTGTGGAACTTCCCGTGCACCTTGAATAAACGTACCCTGCTGTAATCGCGTGTGGAACTTCCCGCGCACCTTGGAATACACGTACCCTGCTGAAATCGCATGTGGAACTTCCCGCGCACCCCGAAATACACGTACCCAGGGCAATCGCGTGTGGAACTTCCCGTGAACCCCGTAATACATGTACTCTGCTGATATCGCGTGTCAGACTACACGCGCAACCCTGATATACACGTACATAGGTGAATCGCACTGCTGGGGGGGTGGTAGGAAGGAGTGGGGGCCTGGTGGAGGGTGCCCCACAGTGCTGAGGGGTGGGGGTGCAGGAAGACATGAGTGGGGGCCTGGTGGAGGATGCCCCTGGATGCAGAGGGGTGGGGGTGCAGGGAGACATGAGTTGGACATGAGTGGGGGCCTGGTGGAGGGTGGCCCTGACTGGTGGGGGGTGGGGGTGCAGGGAGACATGAGTGGGGGCCTGGTGGAGGATGGCCCACAGTGTTGGGGGGTGGGGGTGCAGGGAGACATGAGTGGGGGCCTGGTGGAGGGTGCCCCTGTATGCTGGGGGGTGGGGGTGCTGGGAGACATGAGTGGGGGCCTGGTCGAGGGTGCCCCTGACTGGTGGGGGGTGGGGGTGCAGGGAGACATGAGTGGGGGCCTGGTGGAGGGTGCCCCTGGATGCTGGGGGGTGGGGGTGCTGGGAGACATGAGTGGGGGCCTGGAGGAGGGTGTCCCTGGATGCTGGGGGGTGGGTGTGCTCGGAGACATGAGTGGGGGCCTGGTGGAGGGAGCCACACAGTGCTGGGTGGTGGGGGTGCAGGGAGACATGAGTGGGGGCCTGGTGGAGGGTGCCCCTGTATGCATGGGGTTGGGGGTGCTGGGAGACATGAGTGGGGGGCCTGGTGGAGGGTGCCCCTGGATGCAGGGGGGTTGGGGTGCAGGAAGACATGAGCGGGGACATGGTGGAGGGTGCCCCTGGATGCTGGCGGGTGTGGGTGCAGTGACACATGAGTGGGGGCCTGGTGGAGGGTGCCCTGGATGCAGGGGGTGGAGGTGCAGGGGGACATGAGTGGGGGCCTGGTAGAGGGTGCCCCACAGTGCTGGGGGGTGGGGGTGCAGGGAGACATGAGTGGGGGCCTGGTTGAGGGTGCCCCTGGATGCTGGGGGTGGGGTGCTGGGAGACATGAGTGTGGGCCTGGTGGAGGGTGGCCCTGACTGGTGGGGGGTGGGGGTGCAGGGAGACATGAGTGGGGGCCTGGTGGAGGGTGCCCCACAGTGCTGGGGGGTGGGGGTGCTGGGAGACATGAGTGGGGGCCTGGTGGAGGGGTGCCCATGGATGCAGGGGGGTGGGGGTGCTGGGAGACATGAGTGGGGGCCTGGTGGAGGGTGCCCCACAGTGCTGGGGGTGGGGGTGCAGGGGGACATGAGTGGGGGCCTGGTGGAGGGTGCTCCACAGTGCTGGGGGGTCGGGGTGCAGGGAGACATGAGTGGGGGCTTGGTGGAGGGTGCCCCTGGATGCTGGGGGGTGGGGGTGCTGGGAAACATGAGTGTGGACCTGGTGGAGGGTGCCCCACATTGCTGGGGGTTGGGGGTGCAGGAAGACATGAGTGGGGGCCTGGTGGAGGGTGCCCCTGGATGCAGGGGGGTGGGGGTGCAGGGAGACATGTGTGGGGGCCTGGTGAAAGGTGCCCCTAGATGCTGGGGGTGCTGGGAGACAGGAGTGTGGGCCTGGTGGAGGGTGGCCCACAGTGTTGGGGGGTGGGGGTGCAGGGAGACATGAGTGGGGGCCTGGTGGAGGGTGCCCCTGGATGCAGGGGGGTGGGGGTGCTGGGAGACATGAGTGGGGGCCTGGTCGAGGGTGCCCCTGACTGGTGGGGGGTGGGGGTGCAGGGAGACATGAGTGGGGGCCTGGTGGAGGGTGCCCCTGGATGCTGGGGGGTGGGGGTGCTGGGAGACATGAGTGGGGGACTGGTGGAGGGTGCCCCTGGATGCTGGGGGGTGGGTGTGCTGGGAGACATGAGTGGGGGCCTGGTGGAGGGTGCCCCACAGTGCTGGGTGGTGGGGGTGCAGGGAGACATGAGTGGGGGCCTGGTGGAGGGTGCCCCTGTATGCATGGGGGTGGGGGTGCTGGGATACATGAGTGGGGGGCCTGGTGGAGGGTGCCCCTGGATGCAGGGGGGTGGGGGTGCAGGGAGACATGAGTGGGGGCATGGTGGAGGGTGCCCCTGGATGCTGGCGGGTGGGGGTGCAGGGAGACATGAGTGGGGGCCTGGTGGAGGGTGCCCTGGATGCAGGGGGTGAGGGTGCAGGGGGATATGAGTGGGGGCCTGGTAGAGGGTGCCCCACAGTGCTGGGGGGTGGGGGTGCAGGGAGACATGAGTGGGGGCCTGGTGGAGGGTGCCCCTGGATGCAGGGGGGTGGGGGTGCTCGGAGACATGAGTGGGGGCCTGGTGGAGGGTGCCCCTGGATGCTGGGGGTTGGGGGTGCAGGGAGACATGAGTTGGACATTAGTGGGGGCCTGGTGGAGGGTGGCCCTGACTGGTGGGGGGTGGGGGTGCAGGGAGACATGAGTGGGGGCCTGGTGGAGGGTGGCCCTGACTGGTGGGGGGTGAGGGTGCAGGGAGACATGAGTGGGGGCCTGGTGGAGGGTGCCCCTGGATGCTGGTGGGGTGGGAGTGCAGGGAGACATGAGTGGGGGCCTGGTAGAGGGTGCCCCACAGTGCCGGGGGTGGGGGTGCAGGGAGACATGAGTGGGGGCCTGGTGGAGGGTGCCCCTGGATGCAGGGGGGTGGGGGTGCTCGGAGACATGAGTGGGGGCCTGGTGGAGGGTGCCCCTGGATGCTGGGGGGTTGGGTGCAGGGAGACATGAGTTGGACATGCGTAGGGGCCTGGTGGAGGGTGCCCCTGACTGGTGGGGGGTGGGGGTGCAGGGAGACATGAGTGGGGGCCTGGTGGAGGGTGCCCCTGGATGCTGGTGGGGTGGGAGTGCAGGGAGACATGAGTTGGACACGAGTGGGGGCCTTGTGGAGGGTGCCCCTGACTGGTGGGGGGTGGGGGTGCAGGGAGACATGAGTGGGGGCCTGGTGGAGGGTGCCCCTGGATGCTGGGGGTTGGGGGTGCAGGGAGACATGAGTTGGACATTAGTGGGGGCCTGGTGGAGGGTGGCCCTGACTGGTGGGGGGTGGGGGTGCAGGGAGACATGAGTGGGGGCCTGGTGGAGGGTGGCCCTGACTGGTGGGGGGTGAGGGTGCAGGGAGACATGAGTGGGGGCCTGGTGGAGGGTGCCCCTGGATGCTGGTGGGGTGGGAGTGCAGGGAGACATGAGTGGGGGCCTGGTAGAGGGTGCCCCACAGTGCTGGGGGTGGGGGTGCAGGGAGACATGAGTTGGACATTAGTGGGGGCATGGTGGAGGGTGGCCCTGACTGGTGGGGGGTGGGGGTGCAGGGAGACATGAGTGGGGGCCTGGTGGAGGGTGGCCCTGACTGGTGGGGGGTGAGGGTGCAGGGAGACATGAGTGGGGGCCTGGTGGAGGGTGCCCCTGGATGCTGGTGGGGTGGGAGTGCAGGGAGACATGAGTGGGGGCCTGGTAGAGGGTGCCCCACAGTGCTGGGGGTGGGGGTGCAGGGAGACATGAGTGGGGGCCTGGTGGAGGGTGCCCCTGGATGCAGGGGGGTGGGGGTGCTCGGAGACATGAGTGGGGGCCTGGTGGAGGGTGCCCCTGGATGCTGGGGGGTTGGGTGCAGGGAGACATGAGTTGGACATGCGTAGGGGCCTGGTGGAGGGTGCCCCTGACTGGTGGGGGGTGGGGGTGCAGGGAGACATGAGTGGGGGCCTGGTGGAGGGTGCCCCTGGATGCTGGTGGGGTGGGAGTGCAGGGAGACATGAGTTGGACACGAGTGGGGGCCTTGTGGAGGGTGCCCCTGACTGGTGGGGGGTGGGGGTGCAGGGAGACATGAGTGGGGGCCTGGTGGAGGGTGCCCCTGGATGCTGGGGGGTAGGGGTGCAGGGAGACATGAGTTGGACATGAGTGGGGGCCTGGTGGAGGGTGGCCCTGACTGGTGGGTGCGTGGGGGTGCAGGGAGACATGAGTGGGGGCGTGGTGGAGGGTGCACCACAGTGCTGGGAGGTGGGGGTGCAGGGAGACATGAGTGGGGGCCTGGTGGAAGGTGCCCCACAGTGCTGGGGGGTGGGGGTGCTGGGAGACATGAGTGGGGGCCTGGTGGAGGGTGCCCCTGGATGCAGGGGGTGGGGGTGCTGGGAGACATGAGTGGGGGCCTGGGGAGGGTGCCCCTGGATGCAGGGGGGTGGGGGTGCTGGGATACATGAGTGGGGGCCTGTTGGAGGGTGCCCCTGACTGGTGGGGGGTGGGTATGCAGGGAGACATGAGTGGGGCCTGGTGGAGGGTGCCCCTGGATGCTGGGGGGTGGGGGTGCAGGGAGACATGAGTTGGACATAGTGGGAGCCTGGTGGAGGGTGGCCCTGACTGGTGGGGGGTGGGGGTGCAGGGAGACATGAGTGGGGGCCTGGTGGAGGGTGCACCACAGTGCTGGGGGGTGGGGGTGCTGGGAGACATGAGTGGGGGCCTGGTGGAGGGTGCCCCACAGTACTGGGGGGTGGGGGAGCTGGGAGACATGAGTGGGGGCCTGGTATAGGGTGCCCCTGGATGCAGGGGGGTGGGGGTACTGGGAGACATGAGTGGGGGCCTGGTGGAGGGTGCCCCACAGTGCTGGGGGGTGGGGGTTCAGGGGGACATGAGTGGGGGCCTGGTGGAGGGTGCCCCACAGTGCTGGGGGGTGGGGGTGCAGGGAGACATGAGTGGGGGCCTGGTGGAGGGTGCCCCTGGATACTGGGGGGTGGGGGTGCTGGGAGACATGAGTGTGGGCCTGGTGGAGGGTGCCCCACAGTGCTGGGGGTTGGGGGTGCAGGAAGACATGAGTGGGGGCCTGGTGGAGGGTGACCCTGGATGCAGGGGGGTGGGTGTGCTGGGAGACATGAGTGGGGGCCTGGTGGAGGGTGCCCCACAGTGCTGGGGGATGGGGGTGCAGGGAGACATGAGTGGGGCATGGTGGAGGGTGCCCCTGTAGGCTGGGGGTGCTGGGAGACATGAGTGTGGGCCTGGTGGAGGGTTCCCCCCTTTGCTGGGGGGTGGGGGTGCAGGGAGGCATGAGTGGGGGTCTGGTGGAGGGTTCCCCTGGATGCAGGGGGTTGGGGGTGCTGGGAGACATGAGTGGGGGCCTGGTGGAGGGTGCCCCTGACTGATGGGGGGTGGGGGTGCAGGGAGACATGAGTGGGGGCCTGGTGGAGGGTGCCCCTGGATGCTGGGGGGTGGGGGTGCTGGGAGACATGAGTGGGGGCCTGGTGGAAGGTGCCCCTGGATGCTGGGGGGTGGGGGTGCTGGGAGACATGAGTGGGGGCCTGGTGGAGGGTGCCCCACAGTGCTGGGGGGAGGGGGTACAGGGAGACATGAGTGGGAACCTGGTGGAGGGTGCCCCTGGATGCAGGGGGGTGGGGGTAGTGGGAGACATGAGTGGGGGGCCTGGTGGACGGTGCCCCTGGATTCAGAGGGGTGGGGGCGCAGGGACACATGAGTGGGGGCATGGTGGAGGGTGCCCCTGAATGCTGTGGGGTGGGGCTGCTGGGAGACATGCGTTGGTGGGCATTAGTGCAAGATGACATGTGGGTTGGCTGGGGGGCATGGGCATGGTGGATGGGCTGCCTGCGGGACATGTGCAGGGTAGTCCCCTGTGGTGTGGGCCGCCTGCAGGGATCGTGGAGGGTGTCAGTTGAACAGCTGGGAGGACCCACGCAGCGGATTCACGTCTAGGACTGCCCGGCACCCCCGGAATCCACGTAGGCTGCTGGATTCGCGTGTGGAATTTCACTTGCACCTTGGAATACACGTACCCTGCTGAAATCGCTTGTGGAACTTCCCGCGCACCTTGGAATACACGTACCCTGCTGTAATCGCGTGTGGAACTTCCCGCGCACCTTGGAATACACGTACCCTGCTGAAATTGCATGTGGAACTTCCCGCGCACCCCGAAATACACGTAACCAGGGCAATCGCGTGTGGAACTTCCCGTGAACCCCGTAATACATGTACCCTGCTGATATCGCGTGTCAGACTACACGCGCAACCCTGATATACAGGTACATAGGCGAATCGCACTGCTGGGGCGGGGTGGTAGGAAGGAGTGGGGGCCTGGTGGAGGGTGCCCCACAGTGCTGGGGGGTGGGGGTGCAGGAAGACATGAGTGGGGGCCTGGTGGAGGGTGCCCCTGGATGCAGAGGGGTGGGGGTACTGGGAGACATGAGTGGGGGCCTGGTGGAAGGTGCCCCACAGTGCTGGGGGGTGGGGGTGCTGGGAGACATGAGTGGGGGCCTGGTGGAGGGTGCCCCTGGATGCAGGGGGTGGGGGTGCTGGGAGACATGAGTGGGGGCCTGGGGAGGGTGCCCCTGGATGCAGGGGGGTGGGGGTGCTGGGATACATGAGTGGGGGCCTGTTGGAGGGTGCCCCTGACTGGTGGGGGGTGGGTATGCAGGGAGACATGAGTGGGGCCTGGTGGAGGGTGCCCCTGGATGCTGGGGGGTGGGGGTGCAGGGAGACATGAGTTGGACATAGTGGGAGCCTGGTGGAGGGTGGCCCTGACTGGTGGGGGGTGGGGGTGCAGGGAGACATGAGTGGGGGCCTGGTGGAGGGTGCACCACAGTGCTGGGGGGTGGGGGTGCTGGGAGACATGAGTGGGGGCCTGGTGGAGGGTGCCCCACAGTACTGGGGGGTGGGGTGCTGGGAGACATGAGTGGGGGCCTGGTGGAGGGTGCCCCACAGTGCTGGGGGATGGGGGTGCAGGGAGACATGAGTGGGGCCTGGTGGAGGGTGCCCCTGTAGGCTGGGGGTCCTGGGAGACATGAGTGTGGGCCTGGTGGAGGGTTCCCCCCTTTGCTGGGGGGTGGGGGTGCAGGGAGGCATGAGTGGGGGTCTGGTGGAGGGTTCCCCTGGATGCAGGGGGTTGGGGGTGCTGGGAGACATGAGTGGGGGCCTGGTGGAGGGTGCCCCTGACTGATGGGGGGTGGGGGTGCAGGGAGACATGAGTGGGGGCCTGGTGGAGGGTGCCCCTGGATGCTGGGGGGTGGGGGTGCTGGGAGACATGAGTGGGGGCCTGGTGGAGGGTGCCCCTGGATGCTGGGGGGTGGGGGTGCTGGGAGACATGAGTGGGGGCCTGGTGGAGGGTGCCCCACAGTGCTGGGGGGAGGGGGTACAGGGAGACATGAGTGGGAACCTGGTGGAAGGTGCCCCTGGATGCAGGGGGGTGGGGGTAGTGGGAGACATGAGTGGGGGGCCTGGTGGACGGTGCCCCTGGATTCAGAGGGGTGGGGGCGCAGGGACACATGAGTGGGGGCATGGTGGAGGGTGCCCCTGAATGCTGGGGGGTGGGGCTGCTGGGAGACATGCGTTGGTGGGCATTAGTGCAAGATGACATGTGGGTTGGCTGGGGGGCATGGGCATGGTGGATGGGCTGCCTGCGGGACATGTGCAGGGTAGTCCCCTGTGGTGTGGGCCGCCTGCAGGGATCGTGGAGGGTGTCAGTTGAACAGCTGGGAGGACCCACGCAGCGGATTCACGTCTAGGACTGCCCGGCATCCCCGGAATCCACGTAGGCTGCTGGATTCGCGTGTGGAATTTCACTTGCATCTTGGAATACACGTACCCTGCTGAAATCGCTTGTGGAACTTCCCGCGCACCTTGGAATACACGTACCCTGCTGTAATCGCGTGTGGAACTTCCCGCGCACCTTGGAATACACGTACCCTGCTGAAATCGCATGTGGAACTTCCCGCGCACCCCGAAATACACGTAACCAGGGCAATCGCGTGTGGAACTTCCCGTGAACCCCGTAATACATGTACCCTGCTGATATCGCGTGTCAGACTACACGCGCAACCCTGATATACAGGTACATAGGCGAATCGCACTGCTGGGGCGGGGTGGTAGGAAGGAGTGGGGGCCTGGTGGAGGGTGCCCCACAGTGCTGGGGGGTGGGGGTGCAGGAAGACATGAGTGGGGGCCTGGTGGAGGGTGCCCCTGGATGCAGAGGGGTGGGGGTACTGGGAGACATGAGTGGGGGCCTGGTGGAGGGTGCCCCTGGATGCAGGGGGGTAGGGGGTGCAGGGAGACATGAGTGGGGGCCTGGTGGAGGGTGCCCCTGGATGCTGGGGGGTGGGGGTGCAGGGAGACATGAGTTGGACATAGTGGGGGCCTGGTGGAGAGTGGCCCTGACTGGTGGGGGGTGGGGGTGTAGGCAGACATGAGTGGGGGCCTGGTGGAGGGTGCACCACAGTGCTGGGGGGTGGGGTGCTGGGAGACATGAGTGGGGGCCTGGTGGAGGGTGCCCCTGGATGCAGGTGGGTGGGGGTGCTGGGAGACATGAGTGGGGGCCTGGTGGAGAGTGCCCCACAGTGCTGGGGGGTGGGGGTGCAGGGGGACATGAGTGGGGGCCTGGTGGAGGGTGCCCCACAGTGCTGGTGGTGGGGGTGCAGGGAGACATGAGTGGGGGCTTGGTGGAGGGTGCCCCTGGATGCAGTGGGGTGGGGGTGCAGGGAGACATGAGTGGGGGCCTGGTGGAGGGTGCCCCTGGATGCTGGGGGTGCTGGGAGACATGAGTGTGGGCCTGGTGGAGGGTGCCCCACAGTGCTGAGGGGTGGGGGTGCAGGGAGACATGAGTGGGGGCCTGGTGGAGGGTGCCCCTGGATGCAGGGGGGTGGGGGTGCTGGGAGACATGAGTGGGGGCCTGGTGAGGGTGCCCCTGACTGGTGGGGGGTGGGGGTGCAGGGAGACATAAGTGGGGGCCTGGTGGAGGGTGCCCCTGGATGCTGGGGGTTGGGGGTGCTGGGAGACATGAGTGGGGGCCTGGTGGAGGGTGCCCCTGGATGATGGGGGGTGGGGGTGCTGGGAGACATGAGTGGGGGCCTGGTGGAGGGTGCCCCACAGTGCTGGGGGTGCAGGGAGACATGAGTGGGGGCCTGGTGGAGGGTGCCCCTGTATGCAGGGGGTGGGGGTGCTGGGAGACATGAGTGGGGGGCCTGGTGGAGGGTGCCCCTGGATGCAGGGGGGTGGGGGTGCAGGGAGACATGAGTGGGGGCATGGTGGAGGGTGCCTCTGGATGCTGGCGGGTGGGGGTGCTGGGAGACATGAGTGGGGGCCTGGTGGAGGGTGCCCCTGGATGCAGGGGGGTGGGGGTGCTGGGAGACATGAGTGGGGGCCTGGTGGAGGGTGCCCTGGATGCAGGGGGTTGGGGTGCAGGGGGACATGAGAGGGGGCCTGGTAGGGTGCCCCACAGTGCTGGGGGGTGTGGGTGCAGGGAGACATGAGTGGGGGCCTGGTGGAGGGTGCCCCTGGATGCAGGGGGGTGGGGGTGCTGGGAGACATGAGTGGGGGCCTGGTGGTGGGTGCCCCTCGATGCAGGGGGTGGGGGTGCAGGGGGACATGAGTGGGGGCCTGTTGGAGGGTGCCCCACAGTGCTGGGGGGTGGGGGTGCAGGGAGACATGCGTGGGGGCCTGGTGGAGGGTGCCCCTGGATGCTGGGGGGTGGGGGTGCAGGGAGACATGAGTGGGGGCCTGGTGGAGGGTGCCCCTGGATGCTGGGGGTTGGGGTGCACGGAGACATGAGTTGGACATGAGTGGGGGCCTGGTGGAGGGTGCCCCTGACTGGTGGGGGTGGGGGTGCAAGGAGACATGAGTGGGGGCCTGGTGGAGGGTGCCCCTGGATGTGGGGGGGGGGGGAAGTGCAGGGAGACATGAGTTGGACATGAGTGGGGGCCTGGTGGAGGGTGCCCCTAACTGATGGAGAGGACCCAATAGGAGATCTGCTCACAAAACACTCACACCATACAAGGACCTATCACGGACTACGGTGGTCCCAGGCATTCAAGACACACTAGACTCTCTGGCACCCAGGATGTGTATTGGGACCAGACATTCCAGCCCACATCCTGGAGGCGCACAACAGGCCTGTAGAAACCCGTGAAAGCATCTGTGTTTCGCAGGAAAGTACATGCCCAAATAAGGATGGCCCGGGTTGGCTCGACCTGGGGAAGGTGAAGGGGCAAGACGGTCAGCGGACAGGACAAAGAACCTCGTGGCATGGCCATTTTGGAAGCCAGGCCACCCACTTTGTCCAAACACGAGAAGTGCTGTTAACAGGGCAAAAGGGAGTTCAAAACACAAAGAAACAATTGCTGCCACCAGTCCCGTCCGTGACCTACTTGCACAGTTCGTTATAAATCCATTGAGAGTTTCTAGGGCCTGTAGAATGACTAGAGACCTAAGAGCGCGGTAATGTAAGTTACGGTGCACTCTTGTGCCATGTTGCGCGAAAGCTGCAACATGAGAAAAGAACTACGGAAAACAACGTTTCCCGGTACTGACTGTCTTAAGGGCATGTCAGTTTCCCCGTAAGAATGGAGCGAAAGCCCAGAGGAGTGCGGCGGAAGGCTGCGCTTCTCTGGCAAAGTCTAGATCAGGGTGTAAAACAACAGCAAAAAGTTTGGGGGTTGCTACATGGAAGGAAAATTACCTACAAACAACATGAAATCTTTTCTAACAATACTATACGATCTATTCTACCCTAAAAAGTATCAATATGTGATTGGTTACTTATCATCAGGTGAGACAACTAAGTCCCCCCTCTATAATGACCACTTATGAATGTCATTAAATATTTGACGTTCCATTGGCTACACAAACTATAGGACCCTTAATTACGCGGTCCCCTACAATTGGTTGGCACTCTAACCTTCGTCAGTACTTTTCCACCCATGCCTAGCAGCACGCAGGCTGGCCTTTCAGGTGCTGGTGAGCTCGTCTTAACCATAGCTTCCCACCAATTAGCATATCAATGCATCATCACCTCAGTGGTCTGTTTAGTAGATTAGGCTTTGAAGCTCAGTATTGAGTTTGTTCTGTACTGTAGAGAATTCAGGGGAGTGAAGGCAAGCTCTACCCTCATGCGTAGGTGTGAGCTTCTTGCTGGTCCAACTTCATCCTTTCACATGACTGAAGACCATGATTTCGAGCTTTCACTGTCTTTAAAATACTATTTTATAATAGACCTCTGATGTCTTCCGCATTTGTTCATCCCTTTTGAACAGGAGTTTTGTTCTTTCCCATGATTTGTATCCAATGTTAGTGAACTTCACCCTGATAAGACCATGGCTTCTTGACTGGGCTTCATGGATCATCCAACCTCGCCTTTTCGAGATTCACTTTGTTATTTAAATTTTTGTCATCTGTGACATACTAGAAATGAGGCATTCTTTCTAGAGTGCAGCACTGCTACAATACGTAGTGGAAACATCCATCCTTCACTTCTTCATATACATATATATACGTTGGCGCTTGCTGCAATTTATTCACTATTAAGCTAGATTCAAGATTACTTTGCTTGCGTTTTTTTTGCATCTATAAACTTGTAAACTGACTTGATACCTTCATCCATTTTGTGGCATGAGCTTTGTCACCTTGCTCCCAAGATTTCACTTATCCTTGATACTTTCTTGATGCCTTATAGAATATCTGCAATCTGTAGTCTCTGCATCTTCTCCATGCACGTCAGCCCAGCTCTGTTTGACATCACCATTCATCTTTGCCATTCATTTGCTCTGCTTCTTCCTGGATTTCATTCAAATGGCCATCATATTTTGTTGTATGCAGGTGCAGTTTTCTCAATGAAAACTTTGCCTCGAGGAACTCCTATGTATTGGTTTTCCCACTGGGAATTCGGATTCTCATTTGGACTCCCAACATATAGGCAATATGGGTGAGTTGGTTGAGGTGGGGGTACTTGGCTCCTTCTCTACATCTGCCCTTCATGGACAAATAAATTAACCTTTTTCTACACCACTGCACATACTGCAATAATACCTTTGCCCCACCCTTTTGCAATTGGCTGAGTACATGTCTGATTTGACTGAAATTAGTTTTTATGTCCTCATTCTTAATCAGGACATCATCCACCTAACAGAGAGATCCTCTCTCGGCTGCACCCGGAAGTGCTTTATTCAGAAAGATTCCAAACTATCTCTCACTATTGATAATGCTAAATGGGGTTCTTTCCTTGCATATTGTTTTCCTTGTAACGTAAACACAATTAGATTTTGTATGTCCTCTGCTAAAGGCACACACCATTACCCAGTTGTCAGATCTAAGTGGTAAAAATCTTTGACCCTTGAATTTGTGAAAGGCCCCGGTCATTTTCTTTAATTCTATTTGTGTTTTTATAAAGCACCTTAATCCAAAGTGCTGAACATTTTAAAACAGGGTACGGTACAATATCAAATGGTTAAACATTTGAACAATCAAATCCAGGTAGCTATCATTCAGGGGTGTTGAAGAAGGTGGGTTTTCAAGGAAGCGCAAAATAGAGAGTAAATAGTGATATATCAAAGTGAAAGTGGAAGAACATTCCAGTTGAGGGGAGCAAGAAGCTGAAAGGGTTGGAAAGGAGACTGGGCACACAGAGTATGAGGAACCACAAATCTAAAGAGAGAAGAAGACCAGAAAGAACGAGACAGACTATAGAGAGATAAGGGCACAGCAAGGTAGTTAGGAGCAAATCCATAGAGGGATTTGAAGGCAAGGCAAATAAAGTGAAATTTGATTTGAGAGTAGAAGAGAAGCCAACCAAGTGTAGCGAGAGAGGAGGAAATAGAGTCTTGATAGGGAAGAAGACAAAGTAAACAAATTGAAGAGTTAAAGACTGACTTTAGCACAGCAAGACGAGAGCTTGGAAGACCAAAACAAGTAGTAGTACTGTAAAAGAGTTGGGAGAATATCAGTGAGGAAATTACGAGTTTAGATGCTTGCAAGGTGAGGAAGGGGTGAGCTTTACAAATATTGTGAAGGTGGAAATGACATGAACGAGGGAATGAGAGGTGAGAGAAATATGATGAGAAAAGGAAAGGTTAGAAACAAAGTGGAGACCAAAGTTACGAGCAGTAGCAGAGATTGGGCAGATTAGAAGGCAGGGAGGATATGAGTGGTGGTGGAAGATGGGGAGGAAGAGTGTTACCAGGGAGGAACAGAACCTCCATCTTCCTGGCATTAAGAGTGAGAAATTGAGAAGACATCCAAGATTTAATAGCATTAAGGCAGGGTGTTAGGGTGAAGAGGAAGTGCCAAGTGTCATCCACATTCCAGCCACCCCCTTTATAGTACCAGGTACATTCACGTCAAAATGTATGACGTATGAAGAACAGATAAACCGCAGTCGGGCTCTGCCCAGTGCCTATCAGAGTAACAGAACCTATTGAAGTACCAACACCTAAGAAAACATGGACAGTAAGGTGCCCCTTGAGAAAACTATATCTATAGTCAAGACAGAATGACGGTTGTCAGAATGGAATACCCGAAGAAGCCAAGAAGATAAAGAAGGAAGATGAATGGTGATGTCATAAGAAATCAGACTGACACACATATAGAAGATATAATGACCTAAGAATACTGACAAAGAGACAAACTACCATGGATAAGTGACACCTTGAGCCTAAGTTGAAGCAGTTGATGTCAAGACGCAGAAACCTATGCCATATCATGATGAAGATATTCAGTTAGTTTAAACATGTACAGATGCAATAAACCGCAAGAAGCAAAGAAATTGCTAATCTTGCTTATGCTTAATAGCAGATAGATTGTGGCAAGCGTCAACTTATACAGATATATATTCAGTAAAAATACTTTGTTAAAAGGATGTTATGGTTAAGTTGCGCTAAAAAAAAACTATGAAATTCAGTGAAAAAACACTTATGCACACAGCACACATACATTGCAGAACACCCCAACCCATACCTTCTTTATTTTTTTCAACAGACCCTAAAGAATGCCTACCAAAAGTCAAGTCCGTAGAAAGCAACGCAGTAGTAGAGGAAATTAAAATAAAAGTGTCCAACATAAGCATCCATCTCTAGCAGAATTTGTAAAAAAAGTTGAAAGAAACCAGCTAATACAGTCATTTAGTGAAACACAAGAAGTTTCAAGTACAAAACTTTGCCTCCTCTATCAAAATGTAAAACAAACCAAAAAACAATTAAAAGAAAATCAGCTATCACTACAGCTAAAACTGCTTCTTTAAATTTTGATATAGTGCAAAGTAAGCATACCAAGAAAAGTATTTCAGCCAAAATGTACCGTCACAAAGTCCTTCAAAATATTATAAAACCAGGAGAGAAATCAGGTTCAATGCTTAAAACCTATCGTAGGAAATTAATCTTAGAAGTGTTGATAGACAGTGCAATTCTTCTCAAAAGAAAGTTATTTATTTTAGTGTTAAACAAAATGAAACCACTAACAAAACTAATAACTAAATTACAAAAAAGACTTCTCAATAAACAAAATGTCAACAGAAAGAACTTCTTAAGTATCTGCAGAGGTGAATGGAATCACACTACGAGCACAGAACCATACTTTAATGAAGAAGCGTACAAACAAAAGCAAACAAATACAATTGCCATACATAGCAGGGGTCGAGGTTATGAAAAAGTGAATAATACCATAATGGAACAAGAAGTACTCCTTACAAAAATATGCCCTGAAATCTTAGAATTACCCCTCCATTCAACTGAATCAGAACATCTAGTGTACAAATGGCCATGCACGTCAATGTGTAACATTCCCAAACAATTTTTCAAGTCTTTACGCCAATTCCTCAATCAATATGTAAAAGGCAAAGACAAAATCAAAATTAAACTACTGCAAAATATGGATACCTGTCCAGTGCGCAAGTACACAGGACTACAAGGACATTCATTGGCCTGCATTACAGGACCTACTTGTAAAACCACCTTCCATGATATCAAAAGGATATCAACACATCATTCAACTATAAGAAATATAGTCTATACACTGTACTATGCTAAAAGTCCTGCTTTAGCCCTAGCAAATTTAAATAACATTCTTCTACATGGTACAGCAAAAGACCTACTTTAAGAAATTGACTATATCCAGAAAAAATATTTTGGAAGTGAAAGCCACTTATAGAATGAAATAGCTTTAAACCAAATTAGCAACAATTCTAAACATGGCAACCTTTTACTAAACACATACGGAAAAGAAATACTAACACTTAAAGGTACATCAGCTGAAGTACCAAACCATGTGTGTGTATGTTGCCGCAGAACTTTTTATAAAAGTAACACAAAAACTGTGGACCTATCATTCAAAATAGAAGACAATGAAGATTCTAAATGGTTTGAATTAGCTCTCTACCTTGTAGCAGAAAACAAATACGAAATAACTGACCCCTTAATACTTTGCAGTTACTGTACTACAAAACTTGACAACAACCAAGCTCCTTCACGTGCTATCACAAATAATTTGGAATTATACCCACTACCAAAACCCCTACAACAACTTAATTTATATGAGAGCATTATAATTCAAACAGTGCACCCATTTCAAGCAATAATAAACCTTCAACCAAAAACAGCCAAATTACCTCCCTCTGAATTGGTAAAAGGCATTCGTGGAAAAGTAGTTTATTTACCATTACATCTAAAAGAAAATGTGCATGCTCTTGGAGTGCAAAGTCCAATGCAGCAATCTTTAATTATATTAGTAAATGGAGTACCTAGAAAAGACAAAAGAATATGGCAACAGCTGGTAGATTTACATAAAGTTAGACAAGCCTTGCAATATGTTAAAGAGAATAATGAATATTACAAAGAAATTAATGTTGAAGAAAACTTGAAGGATACAACTAAAATAATTCAAGAAACACAAGAAGCTGGTCAATTTGAGCTCCTAGATCCTGCTACAATATCAAATACTTTAGACCATTATACAATTCATCCTTTGCACTCTAATGACACCATAAAAGATGCACTGGAAACATACCAAATGCGTCAAACAAAAGGATCACCAATCAGCATATGGGAAAAAAGTATAGAAGCACTTTCCTACTGGCAAAGGAAGAAGGTACGATGATAGACCTATTCAAATATCAGCATCAGAATACCGCTCATTACGGATGTATTCTGAAGATCCCAGATTTTGACAAAATGTAGAATACATATTCCACCTACTCTTTGAAAGTGAACTAGCAACTTTATGTTACAGAGTTGCACACATATTAAAATCAGCATCACACTTTCAAAATATGACAGCTACACAATTATTACAAAAAGTGCAACAAAAGGATGAGGTGTTACAATCAAATATTACAAATCTATTAGCAAATATGCGTGGTACTGAAGAGTACTGGTTTCAACGTCATGGAGATGTGCGTTGTATGATCAGAAACCTTGGCCCACCCACTTGGTTTGTTACATTAAGTTGTGCAGAATATGCGTGGGAAGATTTACATGATTTCCTACGCATATCAAACAAAAACAAAACAAACATAGATATACTAACACCTGGAGAACTTTGTTCTTTGGATCCTGTTAATGTTTCAAGATATTTTCACCATCGCTTCATTGCTATGCTACATTTTATTTGTAATAAAACTGTTCCTCCCCTTGGAGAAGTGCAACACTTCTTTTGGAGAAAAGAATACCAAGCCAGAGGAACACCACATATCCACATGCTTTTATGGATTAAAGATGCTCCTAAATTTGGTCAAGACAGTGATGCCACTGTTTTACAGTTTATTGAAAAATATGTCACTTGTGAAATTCCATTGGAAGCAACAAATAGTGATCTTCATGCACAAACTTTACAATTTCAAATACACAAATGTGGCAAATATTGTCATCCCAAATACAAAAACAAAGGGAAATACTACACCAAATGCCGATTTGGTTACCCTAGACCAGTTACAAATACAGGTCAAGTGAACAACCTCATATCTTCAGTTAGACATAGTGTTAAAGGTAAGTCACCTAAAAATACATATTACATGAAAAGAAAAGAACAGAAGAAAAATATATCAATGATTATAATGCAATCATTGCCCACTTATGGAATGCAAACATAGATGTGCAGTACATTGCAGACAATTCTACTGCAGTTGCACGATATGTCACAGCATACTTAACCAAAGCAGAAAAGACAGAGCTCCAAGACCTCTGGAATGACCTGCCATCAGATAAAACAGTGTCTCAGAAATTATACAGCGTGGGCATAAAAATGCTCTCCCATAGGGAATGTGGATCATATGAAGCAGCTGATCGTTTAACTGGTACTGCATTGTATGGTAAATCTGAAAATATAGTATGGCTAAGTCTTGGTCCAGCTAAATCTAGAAAAAGAGTTCTAAAATCATACGAAGATATAGAAACAATAGTCAAACGTGATCTCAACAGCCGAGACATTTTAAAAAACAATTTATTGGACACATACTACCCAAATAGAAGTAATAATTTGGAAACCGTGTGTCTATACCACATAGCCCAAAACTACACATACAAAAATAATATAAAACCTGATGAAAAAAAGGTAAATACAGAGTGACAAACTGTGAAGGTAGCTTAGTTAAACTCACCTAACCAAATTTAATTAATCATATCAAATTGTCATTAAAGACTCCTCAACATAAATAAGTATATTACATGTTCCTGCTACAACTCTTTAAACCATGGAGAAAAGTAGAAGAAATACTAGATAACTATGACTCATATGAAGATGCTTTCAAAGCAAATGAAAGCACTATAACTGATGTAAACTTTAACACAGTACAAAACAATGATGCACAATGAACAGCAACACGAAGAAGAACTCCAGGCCCAACTAGATAAAGAAACTCCTGACAGTAGTCAACCTTCTGTAACAGGAAGCCAAGAACCACTGGGAGAACCACAATAATAAATGAGGCAGAATTAGCTATGATAGAAGTAGAAAACCCCATGGGGCCGATTCATAGAATTCAGCGCACAAGTGGCGCACGCGGCTGGCACACAGTGTGCGCGTGCGAATCCCTGCGCCAGCCGCGTGCGCTAAAATCCATTTCCGCGCACAGCGTATTCATGGATTCCAGCCACCAAAACCAGCCGTGGCGCACAGTGGCGCAGCGACCCTGCAGCAGCGCCAGTTACGCCTCCAAGAACGCCTCTCGCGCAGGGAAAAGCCATCAAAATCCCCAACCCAGCGCAAAGGGCAGCAGCAAACGCAGAGCTGGGAGCGTGTATTCCAGGGGTGTGCGGGTGTTTCCATACGCGACTGGGCTGGGTACGTGTATTTCAGGGGTGCGCGAGAAAGTCAACACGCGATTGGCCTGGGTACGTGGATTTCAGGGGTGCGCGAGAAAGTCTACACGCGATTGGCCTGGGTACATGGATTTCAGGGGTGCGCGAGAAAGTCTACACGCGATTGGCCTGGGTACGTGGATATTAGGGGTGCGCGAGAAAGTCTACACGCGATTGGCCTGGGTACGTGGATTTCAGGGGTGCGCGAGAAAGTCTACACGTGATTGGCCTGGGTACGTGGATTGCAGGGGTGCGCGAGAAAGTCTACACGCGATTGGCCTGGGTACGTGGATTTCAGGGGTGCGCGAGAAAGTCTACATGCGATTGGCCTGGGTACGTGGATTGTAGGGGTGCGCGAGAAAGTCTACACGCGATTGGCCTGGGTACGTGGATTGTAGGGGTGCGCGAGAAAGTCTACACGCGATTGGCCTGGGTACGTGGATTTCAGGGGTGCGCGAGAAAGTGTACACACGATTGGCCTGGGTACGTGGATTTCAGGGGTGCGCGAGAAAGTCTACATGCGATTGGCCTGGGTACGTGGATTTCAGGGGCTCGCGGGTGGTTCCACACGCGAAAGGGCCTGTGCGAGTGGGGTAGTGTATTACGTGGGTGTGCGGGAAGTTCAAGACGTGAATTGGCAGTGTGGGTCCTCCCAGGTCTCCCCTCTACCCCCTCCACGACCTCTGCAGGCATCCCACACCACAGGGGACTACCCTGCACCCCATGTCATGTCCCGCAGGCAGCCCATCCACCATGGCCATGCCCCCCAGCCAAGCCACATGTCCCCTTGCACCCCCACCCCCCATCACTGTGGGGCACCTGCCAGCAGGCCCCCACCCATGTCCAACTCCTGTTCCCCACCACCCCCACCCCCCAGCACTGTGGGGCACCCTCCACCAGGCCCCCACCCATGTCTCCCAGCACCCCCACCCCCCAGCCACCAGGGGCAGCCCCCAGCAGGCCCCCACCCATGTCTCCCAGCACCCCCACCCCCCAGCAGTGCAGGGGCAGCCTCCACCAGGCCCCCACCCATGTCTCCCACCACCCCCACCCCCCAGCAGTGCAGGGGCAGCCTCCACCAGGCCCCCACCCATGTCACCCAGCACCCCCACCCCCCAGCCACCAGGGGCAGCCTCCACCAGGCCCCCGCCCATGTCTCCCACCACCCCCACCCCCCAGCCACCAGGGGCAGCCTCCACCAGGCCCCCACCCATGTCACCCAGCACCCCCACCCCCCAGCCACCAGGGGCAGCCTCCACTAGGCCCCCACCCATGTCTACCAGCACCCCCACCCCCCAGCCACCAGGGGCAGCCTCCACCAGGCCCCCACCCATGTCTCCCACCACCCCCACCCCCCAGCAGTGCAGGGGCAGCCTCCACCAGGCCCCCACCCATGTCTCCCACCACCCCCACCCCCCAGCCACCAGGGGCAGCCTCCACCAGGCCCCCACCCATGTCTCCCACCACCCCCACCCCCCAGCCACCAGGGGCACCCTCCACCAGGCCCCCACCCATGTCTCCCAGCACCCCCACCCCCCAGTCACCAGGGGCAGCCTCCACAAGGCCCCCACCCATGTCACCCAGCACCCCCACCCCCCAGCCACCAGGGGCAGCCTCCAGCAGGCCCCCACTCATGTCTCCCAGCACCCCCACCCCCCAGCCACCAGGGGCACCCTCCACCAGGCCCCCACCCATGTCTCCCACCCCCCCCACCCCCCAGCAGTGCAGGGGCAGCCTCCACCAGGCCCCCACCCATGTCTCCCACCACCCCCACGCCCCCAGTCACCAGGGGCACCCTCCACCAGGCCCCCACCCATGTCTCCCAGCACCCCCACCCCCCAGTCACCAGGGGCAGCCTCCACAAGGCCCCCACCCATGTCACCCAGCACCCCCACCCCCAGCCACCAGGGGCAGCCTCCAGCAGGCCCCCACCCATGTCTCCCAGCACCCCCACCCCCCAGCCACCAGGGGCACCCTCCACCAGGCCCCCACCCATGTCTACCAGCACCCCCACCCCCCAGCCACCAGGGGCACCCTCCACCAGGCCCCCACCCATGTCTCCCACCACCCCCACCCCCCAGCAGTGCAGGGGCAGCCTCCACCAGGCCCCCACCCATGTCTCCCAGCACCCCCACCCCCCAGCCACCAGGGGCAGCCTCCACCAGGCCCCCACCCATGTCTCCCACCACCCCCACCCCCCAGCAGTGCAGGGGCAGCCTCCACCAGGCCCCCACCCATGTCTCCCAGCACCCCCACCCCCCAGCCACCAGGGGCACCCTCCACCAGGCCCCCGCCCCTGTCTCCCAGCACCCCCACCCCCCAGCCACCAGGGGCACCCTCCACCAGGCCCCCACCCATGTCTCCCACCCCCCCACCCCCCAGCAGTGCAGGGGCAGCCTCCACCAGGCCCCCACCCATGTCACCCAGCACCCCCACCCCCCAGCCACCAGGGGCAGCCTCCACCAGGCCCCCACCCATGTCTCCCAGCACCCCCACCCCCCAGCACTGTGGGACACCTGCCAGCAGGCCCCCACCCATGTCCAACTCATGTCTCCCACCCCCCAGCACTGTGGGGCACCTGCCAGCAGGCCCCCACCCATGTCCAACTCATGTTCCCCACCACCCCCACCCCCCAGCACTGTGGGGCACCTGCCAGCAGGCCCCCACCCATGTCCAACTCATGTCTCCCACCCCCCAGCACTGTGGGGCACCTGCCAGCAGGCCCCCACCCATGTCCAACTCATGTCTCCCACCCCCCAGCACTGTGGGGCACCTGCCAGCAGGCCCCCACCCATGTCCAACTCATGTTCCCCACCCCCCCACCCCCCAGCACTGTGGGGCACCTGCCAGCAGGCCCCCACCCATGTCCAACTCATGTTCCCCACCCAACATGTCATCACAGTCCAGATCCCTGGTCTCTATGGTCAGCCTCCAAATGCAAAACACCCACCCGAGTATTGCATCCACCCACTCATATTTTGCAATTACATCACAGAACACCAATTGCAAGTTCCAAAACACACACATGTCCCTCACATACACCCAATGGGTGTCAGTGATTCTCAAAACACATAACATGAAATGCATGAAAACAATGAGATACCACACATTGAAGTTCAACAAAAAAATAATGTATTAAAGGAAAGATGAATAGAAACAAAAATGAAGAAACAGAAATGTGAATGGAAAAAAATGAAAAGAAGCATGTCCGTTCAAAACTTAAAAAAATAAAGAATATAGAAATCCAAAGTAATGTAGTACAAAGTCAATGTCCACCAAACAAAATCCAATGGGAAATAAAAATAATAAGCCATTGATCCATGGAGAATGTTAAAAAAGAAAGTATGTACAAGTCCACAACTATGTACAATGCAAGAAGCCAAGGTCCATTATCCCAACAAAATAAAGGAAACCTATCTAACTACACTAACTAATTAAAAAAACTATATACAAAAATGTGGCCAATGTCCAAAAGGTCCAAATGAAATAAAAACAAAAATGAAACCTAACACTACCTACATAACTATGTACAAGGGCAGCGGGCTAGTTCCACGGCTCACTTCTGGATGTGCCGGGCCAGGGCATCATCGAACTCCTCCTCAATGTCCCGGAGGCGGTCCTCCTCCATGGCCCCGAGGGTCCGCAAGGCCGTCGACGTGTCCACCTCCAAAGCCCTGCGGATTGCCTCGAGGCACTCGACCCGCCTCAGGGCCCTCTGCATGGAGTTCTCCGCCCTGACCATTGAGAGCCGTGCCTCTTCCGCCCGCTGCTGCTCCGCATCTATGGCGTGGCCCAACCGCTGCCACACGGAAGACACTTTTTGTCCTGGGTCCTCCTGCCCTCCGGCCGATGCCTGCCCCTCCGATGTCGAAGGCCCCGAGCCTTCATGGCTCCCACCATGGTGCTGCTGCTGCTGTGCCTCTGCCCCTGCACTGCCTCCTGCTGCCTGCACATCCTCCACCGGCTGGGGTGCAGTCGTTGACGTGGCCACCCCCGCTGGACGTCCGACTCCCGACTGTGGCAGGGATGCCTCCTCCACCAGCCTGGCCGCACCGTCAGAGGCAGCTCCACAGGGCACCCAGGTGACTGATGGGTGGGAAGATGGCACAGAGTACGACTGGCGCGTAGGGGGTCCAGCTGAGGAGGGGGTCGTGGCAAGCCCCATCAGACGGAGGAATCCGGCCTGGGTGACCTGTCCCAGCAGGCTGACGTGGTCAACGAGCCATTCGAGATGACGTGCAGTCTCTTCATGAAAAGACTGCAGGTCACCTCGCATGGCCCGTTGACGCAACGCCACACCAGCCAGGACAGGCTCAACCCGGGCCTGGATAGCCAAGTCCGCAGGCAGAGGAAGGCCAGTTGACGTCAGCTCATCCCCTGCCTGAAAACTGGTCTGGACATGGGCATCCCTGCTGGTGCAAGATGATGCAGGGACAGGATCAGGGACAGGATTGCACACAGGCACCTCTGCGGCGGCCTGTGCTGCCTCCTGTCCCTGGTCCTGCACTGCACCACTAGCACCAGTGGGATCCCCACCCCCAGACCCCGTCTCCGGTGCTTGCACGGCCTCCTCCTCCACCAAACCCCCCACCAACCTGGATGACTCTGTGCCATCTTCCCCCGTTGGGCCCTGTGGGGTCCCAGCTGCCCCTTCTGCTGCCGAGGAGTCCAACTGCAACCTCCGCCTCTTGGACCTCCCCCCGGCAGCTGCGGCCTGGGACGCGGTACCGGACTCCTCACTCCCCGACGAGATGACAACATGGGAGGGGAGCCGGGCCTTGCGTCTCCGGCTGGCGGTGGGATCCCCGCCGCTGTGCTCCACAGCACCTTCTCCGCCCTCTTCATCAGTTGACGCTGCAGACAGGGAGAAACAAAACACACGCATCAGGGCACTGTACAATGGACACATAGACACATGACAGTTGTACATGAGTGGCATTGGCAAACCTCAGACATGTCATCACAATCCCCAACACACATGTCATTACAACTTGCACACACGAGCCAAACCACAGCCATATTGCAACTGCCAACACCATCCATACACATACAACAGCATCAGCAGCCAAAGGTGAGCCAGACATCACATGCAACACAGGAAGTGCACCACACATGTACACACACCACCACACTTGCATGCATGTGTACACCTCTGCCAAGTGTCGCAGTGTTCAGACGGGCATCCATGTCACATCTGCCCATCAGACTTCCACTTAAAGCTGTCACATGCATCCATGTTGCATCACTGTTGCACCCTTGTCAAATACACACACATGCACATGTACACAGCGCTGATACATGCAGCTGAAAACAACATACATGCGTGACATCACGGACATGTCTACTCACATACACATTCATACAAACTTGTGTGCCCACACAACTGCATTTGGCATGCAAGCCCACACACACAGGCACCATCCATGTCTCACACATTACAGCCCTCGCATGTGTCAGCCCCACGGCCCTGTACACCCGCACCCATACTCGACCCCATACAAACAGATGTGCAACCTGCACACTACTGAACAATCACCACACGCACTGCTCACAATCAGGATGCATGTACACTCACCGCTCGACTCCAGACGGGTCTGCCTCTCAAGGACCTGGACGTGGAGTGCTGGGGATATGCGTTCCAGGACCCTCATCTGTTCTTCCGACAAGTGGCCCCGGCCCCCCTTGGCATCCGCTGCCTTCAAGAGGCGCCGGGCCTTCTTCAGGGTCCTGGACCTGAAGTCCTCCCAGCGCTTCTTGACATGTTGGAAGTCGCGGACTGCCACCCCCTCCGCGTTGATGGCAGTCACGATGTCAGTCCAGATCCGAGTCCGTCCTTCCTTGTCGGCGCGGGAACTTCCGAAGAGGGCATCATACTGCCCCAGGACTTGCTCCACCAGGACACCAACTTCGGTGCCACTGAAGCTGGTGCCCCTCTGCCTCTCTGGCCGGGGGTTGTCAGTGGTCACAGATGGAGTTTGCCCCGACATGACAACCCCAGAGGCAGGAGTGGGTGGGCAACTGGGTCCTGGGGCTGGGCTGTGGAGCGATGGAATCCCAGTCGGGAGTCTTTGGTTCCAGCAGGGGTGGTCACACCAACAGCACCCTTGGCTGATGTGCAGGCAGCAAATGGCAGGGCACGTGGGCAGCAGGCAGTCAGGCAGCAGCAGATGGCAGGTGGGAGCGTGCTCGGGGCTCTGGGGGGCAGTAGTTCGGCCTTCTGGGCAGGAGCGTGGTCTTCCGTGTGCTTACGCGTGGCCAGCTTGATACGGAGTGATTTGGCACGTGAAAATTCTGCACGTCAGCGTGTAATTCGAGGAAAGGCCCTTAGCGCGTAAGTGCGTCTGCACGCATACGCATTTTCATTGGACCAAAGGCCCTCAGCGCGTGAGCGCGTCTGTGACGTGACGTGCGAGGGAGTATCCCTCATTGCACGTGATGACAGTACACACGTGGATTCCAACCAATCGCGTGTGAAAGTTCACGGGACCCCGGAACACACGTACCCAGGCCAATGGCGTGTGGAACTACCCGCGCACCCCAAAACACACGTACCCAGGCCAATCGCGTGTGGAACTACCCGCGCACCCCGAAACACATGTACCCAGGCCAATCGCGTGTACGCTCGCTCCCCTCCGATCAGACGCGATGACACCCGAATACGGGAAACCAACGAGTCCGCCCACACGGAGGCGTCCCGCGCCCGCGCACAGCATAAAAGTGCGCGCAAACAACAAACGCGTATATACAGCGACGATGAATGCCCCATTTGTTGCTGCACTGATTGTGGGACACCGCAGGAGGAGGAGAATAGCCAGGGCACGCATTTTTGCACCACGGACAAGCCTTTTTGGGATGCCTGACGACCAGGTCTACGGCAGGTATAGGTTTCCACCCCATATCATCCTAGACCTGGTCAGGGAGTGGGAAGATGACCTCACATCCCCCACCCTTTGCTCCCAAGCATTGAGCCCCTTGGAGAAGCTGCTCAATGTCTTGCATTTTTTGGCCACTGGGTCGTTTCAGCGGACCACTGCCATAGTGGGGGGGATCTCACAGGCCACGCAGTCACGCTGCCTACACCAGGTACTGGCAATCATGACAGCGCGCCCCTCAGTCCGCAGGCACATATACATGCCCAGAACACCCGCAGAAAGGCAGGCCGTTGTCCTGGATTTTTTCAGGGTGGCACACTTCCCCAAAGTGCTCGGTGCCATAGATTGCACCCATGTGGCCCTACGTCCACCTAGGGCCACTGAGCACATCTACCGAAACCGCAAGCACTGGCATTCCATCAATGTACAGGTGGTATGCGATGCAAAGGGAATCATCACCTCTGTCTATGCAAACTACCCTGGCTCCACCCATGACAGTTTCATATACAGAATGTCCGCCCTGAGCCGGGCCCTGGAAGCTGGGCAGCATGGCGACACATGGCTCCTAGGTGAGTACAAATGCCCTTGCACATGCATGCAAGTCACACACAGACAAATATACCAACCCAAATAATCTCAACAATTATCACCTCCCCAGGGGACAGTGCCTACCCTCTGAGCAACCACATGATGACGCCAATCCGGAACCCCACCACACCACCCCAGGTAAGATACAACGCTGCCCATATTGCAACCAGGGGCATAGTGGAGTGCACATTCGGAGTGCTCAAGTCACGTTTCCGCTCCCTTGACCGATCTGGTGGGCAACTACTCTATGCACCAGCAGTTGTGTGCAGAATCATTGTGGCAGCATGTGTCCTGCACAATGTTGCAACACGGCAGGGCGTCCCGGTGGACATGGTGGTGCCCCCACATCCCCAACCACAGGCACAGGCGCTGCCCATGGGAGGGGACAGGGCACGTGGCGAGGTAGCCCGGACCCAGCTTGTGGCCACATTTTTCACCTAAACTCCCACCCCTGCGGAGTGCACACAGGCCTGGCACATACCATGTGACAATCGATGATGACAAAGTGACAGTCAACTGTCACAACCCTACCACCCTGAGATAGTTGCCATGGAAGTGCCACATCGTCTGCATCCCTAGCTACTTAAACACAAGCTATCCTGTGCAACCAAAATGCACACATATGACATGTGACATGACATGAGCCATACACAAGTATTCCAAGGCACAATGAGGCAGTGGGGGGGAACAAGGGAACACAGAGAACGGTACTACTAGGCCAGGTGTCATTGAGATTGTGCAAGTGCAGGGGTAGGGGGAAGGGAAAAGTGCAAGGGGAAGGGTGGGGGGGAGTCCAGTACAGGGGAAGTAGGCCAAAAAAATAATACATAGGTCGCCTGGTGGCAACTGCAAAGGTAAGTGCAGACAAGTGCTGTGAAGGGAGGGCTGTAGGGATAGAGAGACAGTCCTGCAGTGCAGGGGTTGCCAGGGTGGCAGTGCAAGTGGACAGTGGCTGGCCCAGGGACCGAGGTTGGTGAGAGTGTCCCAGTTGCAGCTCCTGTGCAGTTCCAGTGAAGAATTCTGCAAGGGAGAGGCAGAGAGTAAGCAGAAGCAAAGAGGAAGGTCTTGAGGTGCTTCCAGAACTGGAGATGGTTCCCCTCAAGTTCAAGTCAGGCAGGAAGTCTGTTCGAGGGGGAGGGCCCTGCTGCGGAGAGAAACCTACCCCCAGCTAGTTGCTCTGAGAAGCGGATGACCTGGACATGCAAGGTGTGCATCACACACACCTGCAAAACAGGCCATGGCCATCACTGTCATGTCAGTCAAACCCTCCCAAACATCAACATGACATGGCAGGCAATACCCATACACCGACCCAGTAACGATAAGGTACACATTGCCATGTCCTAAATGTACAGTGGCATCGGACAATGATGCCTGACCCGGAATCCGATGAAATGACAGACCAACAAAAAGTCCCACCCAAAATACGTCGATTCCAAATGCATTACAACAGTCGTAGACGTAACATCACAATGAATGCCTGTCTATATGCACATTATGCATTGCAAAATCAACACTGCAGCTCATGTGTGCAGTGTCCTACTCCTGCATCACACTGCTCAGCGCACAGCACAGTGAACAGCCATTGCGTGTGATGCACACCCTGAGCATCACATCTAAGTGACAGACTACATCAAACATCAAATTAGGCATGTACTGGAACCATAATCGGTCACAGAACATGTGCTGCCGGGACACAGTGGGCACCAGAAGGCAAACAGTGTACACGTGGATATGCAAGGGGGGGAGTACATGGAGTGCATCCGAGTGCAAGTGTGTGGTTCTGCAAGGACATGCACTCCACATATGCATGTGCACTCAAGTGACCATCAGTGTTCCCTACACATCACATGTGAACATCCACCATGTGTACACCCCAGCATGTCAAACCACTACTATCCCCTCGCACCTGAAAGGAAAACACAACACATGAACAGGCATTGATCAGCAGAACACAACATGTACATAGGACAACAACATTACAATGTCAGAGTTCCCATCACACTGCAGGGCAACGCAACTATCAACAACAACCCCCCCCCTCGCAAATGACCATGCCCACTGAACAACTGCACCTGGGTCATGGAGCCTCCAACCCTCATTCCCACCTGGCCACAGGATCACCTTTACCCTTCGTGTCCATCTCCCACCTTGTGTGTAAAGAGATGCCTGAACCCTCAGAATCCACACTCATTTCCATAATCACATAATCCAAGTCATGAAAAGGAACCCAAACACCCTCCAGTAGATGACTTGACGTAGCAGTACGTCTCAAAGGCCAAGTACTACCACAATGATGCAACAACCAAGGTAGCACAGCAAAACAATGTCACGACAGGATGTGAGACATGTGTGGTACATGACATAGGATGATGCACCATGAATGGATGTGTACTGTCACAGGTCCCCTGTACAGGCGCCGGAGTCTCATGAAACAACCACCCACACCATGTCCCGGGGGCCTGCAAGGTCAAACTCACACAGGCTCCTGAGATCCTGGTGGGGAATGAGGTTCAGGGATATGCAGTCGGGACAGGTGTAGACACACTGGATGACTGGAATGCGTGGCAGGTGAGGGGAGTAGGAATGAAACATGAAACTAGGGAATGCACGAAAATGTACAACCTGCATGAACACATGCACAATCCAAACAAACTTGGACATCATTGTCATGGCCTTCTGAAGTCCAGGCTCAGGAGTGGTACGAACCAACCACCCCCTCTAGGGTTTTGGCGCCTGCAAGTTCGGGGCTTACACAGGCATCCGCAACCCCAGTGGGGAAAGAGGGTCAGGGAACGTTGCTTGGATAGGCATGGGAAGCAGGAACACCGGGTAGAGGGTACAGGTTTCAAAATTGCATAGGATCACGGGTGATTAGGGTAAAAAACATACCAAATAGGACCACACATACATCCATGCATCAGTACACTCCCCAGCAAGCCTATGCAGGGCAGTTTGTAAGAAAAACAACAAGACACTTATCTCTGGTTTTGAGTGCTGGCCTCCTGCCTGCGCACTCTCAGGTCCGGTTACAGGAGCACTGCAATGCTGCAAAGAGAGACACAGTCAACAACCTGTACGTGCCAATTACACAAAAACACAACACAAAACATGCCCCATAACAACAAACTACTCTACAAACAGACAATCTGTGCTCCATGCTTCGTACCCATATATAACATCACCCCTGTGACGGGTCATTCACAGTCAATACAGTAAGTCAGCCGCTGGTGGGTGCGTGGCAAATGGAACACCAATGTGTCACAATTCACACAACATGCAATGTTCCCTGGGTAAGCAGACAGACCCATATGGCAAGCCATGACTACAGAGCAAGTTGCGTACCACCATGACCAAAACAAAGTTGCCAGTGCATTTATCATGAAGTACGTGGAATAGACATGCACTGCACCCGAGTATGTCCCTTGCTGTATGTCCCTGTGAGCTGCCCCTTTCCATGTCTTGGAAGGCTACATGGTTGATACAAGTGCCTCAATGAACCTTGGTGTACCGCAGGGTATGTGCCACTGCCCCCGCATGTGTCCCAGACAACCCTACTTTCAACAGCCATCAGTCCACAAACACATCTGAGCTGCATTGTGTGCTTCAACACCAATATTTGTCTAAGCTCACCCTCAGTGCTGTGACTAAGCCTGCATGTGCAACTCGCCTGGTGCAAGCTTTGCTGTCTCGTGGCCCCCCTGTGATGCTCACCTTGCCTGGAGTTCCTTGGAACATGTCAGCAGTTCTTGGATGTGGGTCTGCAATCACTGTGGCTCTGCTTGTGCACACATGTGCATGTGGGCACCAACAAACGGGTCAGGAATTACGTCGTCCAATGGGCCATGTCTGCTGGCAAAGGTGCTCTGGTGCCTCATCCCCCTGCAGAAAGTGCATGAAACACATGATTAATGCATCAAAGTGATCTGTGTGTGTCTCCTCAGGCATCTCATTACTTGACCATGTCAGAGAGTCACATCACAAATCACACCATCAGTCCGTCTTTCACCTCCAAAGTGTGGAACACTATCTACAGCATGATTTGCAACAAGCACGTGTACAGGAAAGATATACAACATAATACACAATGCATAGCAATCAATGTCCACATTAATCATGACACGCCCCATCTAGCAAAAGCTGAACAGTGGACAATTACACCTAAATCATCCCCACTAGGGGTGTCAACACAAGTCACAAAGCACCAGACATGCCACAGATATGACAGTCCAAAGCCCTTGTGTAAAATTCTGTAACACCGAACCATCCTTGCGAGCCCATGTATAAGGGAGGCAGGAGTGGCATATGTGAGTCAAGGAACCCAAGCAGCAAACACATACACAAGACAACCATGAAGGGCCCAGCTGGAACAGACAGTGGATGCCTTCAAAAACCACAAGGCACCGCACTGTCACATGTAAGCACAATAGACTACAAATTTTAAACTAACTCAACTATTAACTAATTACACTAACTATGGAAAACCTACATTACCTATTTAAACTAACTATCAAACTGAAACTTAACTAACTAAACTAAAAGAAAAATCAAAAATGGCCACATACGACCCGGGGGGACGGGGAGGCACCCAGGAGGGGGGAGGTACAGGGTGCTGCTCAACATCCACATGCGATGATGCTGAGCCAAAAAAAAATACCTCCATGGGCTCAACGCCTTCACAGCACGACCTATGTGGGAGATAGATGGTCGTCCGAGTCTGGCTCATCCTGGAAAGGAGGACGTGGCACAGTAGCCTTGCCACGCCTAGCCGCAGCTTGCCCCTCGTCGGCAGCAAGTCTGCCGGACAGGTGAGCCTGGTTCTGTGTGGCGATGTTACATAGGTCTGCATGCAGAACCTCACGTGATACACGTGCTTCCTCTTGCAAGGTAGCACGTGTAACACGGAGTTCCTCCTGCAAGGCCTGGCTGGACAACCGCTGCACCTCCCGGCAAGCCTGTAGCTCAGCCGAGATGGTGCGCTCAAGCTGGGGTGTACGGGGCCAGATGGATGTGACTGAGGTGAAGTGTGTGCATGTGATAGGCATGACCCATGATGCATGTGAGTCCCATTACATTGTATGATTCGTGAGTCCATTGGACATGCATAGAAATGTCCATGGCACGCAGCATGACTGTCACTGTGTGTGTTTTGCCTGGACTGACACATGTGTTGTGGTGTGACATGATGGAAGTGTACTTTGACAGTGGCACTCATCTGCTATTGCTTCCTGTCTAGGGTACCATTGTACAGTACCCTGATGCTTGTGTTCTATGTCTCCCTCTACACAGCGGCTAGTGAAGGAGAGGGTGTAGACGGCGCTGTGGAGCAAGGCGGCAGGGATGCCCCCATGGCTGCAGCGGAAGGGGTGGGTGAGCCCCCACAGGGGCCTGCTACGGCGGTAGACGGCAAGGTGCCATCCAGGTTGGTGGTTTCCACAGAGGAGGAGGAGTCCGCCACTGAGGCGCACATGGGGCCTGGTGGGGGCTGCCCCTGCACTGCTGGGGGGTGGGGGTGCTGGGAGACATGGGTGGGGGCCTGGTGGAGGCTGCCCCTGGTGACTGGGGGGTGGGGGTGGTGGGAGACATGGGTGGGGGCCTGGTGGAGGGTGCCCCTGGTGGCTGGGAGGTGGGGGTGGTGGGAGACATGGGTGGGGGCCTGGTGGAGGCTGCCCCTGCACTGCTGGGGGGTGGGGGTGTTGGGAGACTTGGGTGGGGGCCTGGTGGAGGGTGCCCCTGGTGGCTGGGGGGTGGGGGTGCTGGGAGACATGGGTGGGGGCCTGGTGGAGGCTGCCCCTGCACTGCTGGGGTGTGGGGGTGGTGGGAGACATGGGTGGGGGCCTGGTGGAGGCTGCCCCTGCACTGCTGGGGGGTGGGGGTGGTGGGAGACATGGGTGGGGGCCTGGTGGAGGCTGCCCCTGTTGACTGGGGGGTGGGGGGGGGGTGGGAGACATGGGTGGGGGCCTGGTGGAGGCTGCCCCTGCACTGCTGGGGTGTGGGGGTGGTGGGAGACATGGGTGGGGGCCTGGTGGAGGGTGCCCCTGCACTGCTGGGGGGTGGGGGTGGTGGGAGACATGGGTGGGGGCCTGGTGGAGGCTGCCCCTGGTGACTGGGGGGTGGGGGGGTGGGAGACATGGGTGGGGGCCTGGTGGAGGCTGCCCCTGGTGGCTGGGGGGTGGGGGTGGTGGGAGACATGGGTGGGGGCCTGGTGGAGGCTGCCCCTGGTGGCTGGGGGTGCAGGGGGACATGCGTTGGTGGGCAGTAGTGCTAGTTGATATGTGGGTTGGCTGGTGGGCATGGCCATGGTGGATGGGGTGCCTGCAGGACATGTGCTGGGTAGGCCCCTGTGGTGTGAGCCACCTGCAGGGGCCGTGGAGGGTGTAGAGGGTGTAGAGGGTACACCTGGGAGGACTCACACGTGCAATTCACGTGTGCTGCTCCCCGCGCACCCCTGTAATACACATACCCCGCTCAATCACGTGTGGAACTTCCCGCGCACCCCCGGAATACACGTACCCCGCTCAATCGCGTGTGGAACTTCCCGCGCACCCCTGAAATCCACGTACCCGGCCAAATCGCGTGTGGAACTTCCCGCGCACCCCTGAAATCCACGTACCCGGCCAAATCGCGTGTGGAACTTCCCGCGCACCCCCGAAATACACGTACCCCGCTCATTCGCGTGTGTAACTTCCCGCGCACCCCCGGAATACACGTACCTCGCTCAATCGCATATTTGACTTCCCGCGCACCCCCGGAATACACGTACCCCGCTCAATCGCGTGTGGAACTTCCCGCGCACCCGTGAAATCCACGTACCCGGCCAAATCGCGTGTGGAACTTCCCGCGCACCCCTGAAATCCACGTACCCGGCCAAATCGCGTGTGGAACTTCCCGCGCACCCCCGAAATACACGTACCCCGCTCATTCGCGTGTGTAACTTCCCGCGCACCCCCGGAATACACGTACCTCGCTCAATCGCATATTTGACTTCCCGCGCACCCCCGAAATGCACGTACCCCGCTCTATCGCGTGTGTCACTTCCCGCGCACCCCCGGAATACACGTACCCCGCTCAATCGCCTATTTTACTTCCCGCGGCGCCACTTTTTTGATGCGCTGGGACTCTACCGCCTGCCTTCGTGTGGCGGCCGTGTTTCAGCTTGTGCGTGGCTTTGGCTGTGCGTGGGTTTGCCCTATTCCATTCCATGAATACGTGTGGTTCGAGTGTGTGTGGGCGTTCCCTCTGCTTCCGTGCAGTACATCCCCAGTTACGCCCTTATTTTCGCGTGTTGTTCCCCATTCCGCGCGTTACGCCCCATGTCCCGCCCACTTTCTGCTGTGTGCGCTGAGGTTGTGCGCTTTCACTGTGCGCGTCGCGCACCGTCGCGCACGCCTTTCGCGATGTTGCAGTGACTTGTGCGCCATGCACGGGTTTGGCGCACATCCCGCGGTGAACACGCGCAGGGACTTCCATGAATCGCACGCGTGCGTGTGCGCCTGTTTTTTTCCGCTTGCGCATGCTTGCGCATGCTTGCGCCTAGATTTTCGGCGCACGTTTGTTCCATGAATCGGCCCCCATGTGTCAGTATGAATATAAAGAAGACTTAACTATTCTACAATTAAAACTAAACAATGAGCAACTTAGCATTTTTCAAGAAGTAACAAAACAAATTGCACATGGTGTACAACATGAAAATAAAGAATGTTCCTGCCATAATTATAAACCTATACTACTGTACGTCAGTGGTGAAGCTGGTTCTGGCAAAACATTCCTAGTCAAAATCATCATTAAGTTCCTTCAACAATTGACAAACAACAAACTGTCAGCTGTTGTCACTGCCCCCACTGGTTTAGCTGCCTACAACATAGGTGATGTCATATTACACCGCTTACTACTATTGCCAGTAGAACACCAACACAAATTAGACTATTACAAACGGTCTGCAGAAGCTGCAATGGAACTACGCAGAGTATTGAAACAAATGAAAATGCTACTAATGGATGAAGTGAGCATGGTCTCCAACCGAATGTTGGCTTTGATTCACCTCAGATTACAAGAAGTACTCAAAACAAACTATGAAGAGCTCTTTGCAGGAAAACACATTATTGTTTTCAGAGATCTTCTTTAATTGACACCAGTAAAAGGTGAGCCTATCTTTGAAACATTAGGACATAAGCTCTGCCGTAAAACTGTTGGCAACATTTCCAGAACAGAGAATTAACAGAAAACATGCGGCAATCTGCAGATCTCACTTATGCCAACATCTTAAAAAGTATCAGAGTTGGTATACTTTCTAAAGAAGCAGAAGCAATATTGAAAACCCGGCACATTCATGCACTTTATGGCGATAATGCATGTGCTACAAATGTTATGGAACAATTAGCCCACAAAAATGTCAATTGTATGGCCTTAATGCCAACTCCTGCAAGCTGTTTCAAATTCAATGAAATAATGTTAAGTAAAGAAATGCAACCAATAATGGATGTTAGCGCCACAGATGTACATGGTATGACACTACCCATGTGTGACCAAGCCACAACAAGACTAAAAAGTTTAGAAAAATCAATCTCAAACACAGCAGGCTTAGAAAAGATATTAAAATTATCCTTAAATTGCAGAATAATGCTTAAATGTAACCTTGACATGGACCAAGGACTAGTTAATGGAGCACTGGGTACAGTTGTTGGCTTTCAAACATACCCACGTGACAACAAAATTCAGTTTGTCAATATTCTCTTTGACAAACTTTCAGAAGTAAAAAGGATACGACGCTCAACAGCTCGATTCCTTCTCTTCAAAGACATGTATGTACGCAGAGAACAATTTTCTCTAACTCTTGCATACGCAGTCACGATTCATAAATCACAAGGTCTTACCCTTGACAAAGCAATGATAGATATTGGCAACACAGTCTTTAAAGAAGCCATGAGCTACGTAGCACTATCACGCTTACGTACACTTGACGGTCTATTTCTAATCAACTTTGATGCAAGTAAAGTAAACGCTGAAATTCTTTGCATTTTAGAATACAATAGACTTCGCTCACTATACACCCCCCATCTAAACACATATTCTGTTCCACAAAAAGTAAAACGTTATAAAAGAAAAATAAATCAAACAGAAATGCAACAGGATTTCACTGCAAATCCTCCAAAGAGAGTAAATGAAACTAATAATACATTAAGTACCAAAAGCAAAAAAAGAATCGATTAGGGAAAGTAAACCAGGTACTTCTTCAAAGAAGGAAGACAAACTCCAAAAAAAGCAGTCAGATACAGAACTACCTGGTCCATTTAAACTCTCAAATATAGTTGGTGTAAATTGCTACGCAAATGTAGCAATGAATATTCTATTTCAATTACCACCAATTGTTGACAACATTTACTTACACAGTACAGACCCATTGTGTTTGCAAATGTTAGTACTTCATAGAAACGCAACAAACAATCCTGACAACACATATAGTGTTTATGGAATAAGACAACAATTAGACTACTGTGCTGGAATGGTGAAATTCACTATAAACTCACAGGAAGATCCAGAAGAATTTCTAATGTACTTACTACAAGTACTGGAAAACAAAAACATACCTATAAATGAATTCTTCCAGATTTCATACATGTGGAAACATACATGCACTCTCTGCAACAATGTGACACAAGAAGAAATCCCCAATGAACGCTTCATATATATATCAATACCTAATTGTGAATCCATTCCATTTCAGAAACTTGTACAAAATGCAAACCATGGTAGATTATGTTCTACCTGCAATTCAGATAATCGATCCACGTTAGTAATACAAACACATAGTAAATACGTAATACTAATGCTTCTACGTTAAAATGCATATGGTACCAAAAACAACTGCAAGCTGATTGGATTCACACATGGTCAAATATCACTTGGTAAAAAAACCTACACAACAATAGGTATAATCTACCACGCAGGAGCCACAACCAATTCAGGGCACTACACTGCATATATAAAAAAGAAATGTGGATGGTTTGAATGTAATGATAGTACCAATACTCTAAAGCAGAAATTACCAGCAAATCTTACAAACGCTTATTAAACCAAAATTTGATAACTAAACTGTACTTAAACCTTAAGTAAACTTGTAGTAAAAAAAATATAAACTGTTAGAATATTCCAAAAGCTATCTAACTGCCCAAAGATTTGACAACAACTAATCAGATAAATGAATACCACTAAATTAGAGCACAAAATAGACAGTTAGAATATGCCAATTGGTATCTAACTGTCCCAAAATTTAACAATATCCAAACAGATAAATCAATACCACTAAAATATATATAAAAAATAGACAGTTAGAACATATAAAAAAATAGACAGTTAGAATACGCCAATTGGTATATAACTGTCCCAAAATTTAACAATATCCAAACAGATAAATCAATACCACTAAAATATATATAAAAAAATAGACAGTTAGAATACGCCTACTGGTATCTAACTGCTCCAAAATTTTACAATATCCAAACAAATAAATAATATGTTACTGCTCCAAAAAAATGCAACAAGCCAATGTATAAAGCATTAGCTAGAAACAACAAGTGAACACTGAAAACAAACAAACAAATAAACTGTAGCATAACAGAAAAAGTTTTTTTTTTAATCCAACATGGATTTTTTTTTCTCCCACAGACCCAATATACAATGGCCCTCATTACGACCCTTGCGGAAATCGGAAAACGATGGCGGAAATGCAATACCGCCATCGAATAGCGCTCGGTGCGACTATGACCCGTCACCGCAAAGTACGAAGCCATTAGCGACACCGTAGTGAACGCCAACGCTAACTGCACCAAGCACGCGCGCGCGCGCCATGCGAAACCGCAAACACCACCATTGCGCAACGGTACGCCAATTCCGACCCTAGCGGACATGTACCTAACGCCATCAGGCATGGCGTAATGTACCATTCCGCCATGGTGAGAAGTACGGCATCGCGAATCAACCGTAAACGGCCCCACTGAGTGCCTGTACACCACTCCCTGCCCACAAAGTACAACTCCCCGTAGGTGCAATGAAGTCACAATGCAACCATTGAAATGTACAAGTCACCCATGCATGGCAACGAACAAAAGAAACACAAGAGGGGCCAATGGGAGCTGCAGGGCACAGATGGCACGAATACAGAAGCCATCCCAATGGACATGACCACAGTCCCCCACCAAGAAACGCACGCAAACACAGGCACCTGTGACCAGCAATATTCCGAGAATCACATCATTCCACTAGTCCACCTGGCTGACCGGCATCTGTTACACAAAACCCAATCCCCCGCCCCTGAGCATGACAACATTCAAACTGTCATATTGGCAGCCCCCATCCCTGACCAAACGCGCCCAGTACAGTACCACGCAACTAAACTCCGAAGCTGGAACCCAATGCAGATCTCCTCACAATACATCGCCCCCCAAATAGGCATATGCCACATCACTTGCAAAGAAAAACGCTACACGGGCCAAATCAGAATAGAAATTTAATGCACATCAAAGTCACCAAGCCCATACAGCCATCAGGCCATGAACTCCTAAACACTAATCACCATTGTGGGCTGCATCCGCAAGAAATGACCAGCCACTACTTGTGTGTCGCCCTGTTCCCTCATGGTACACAGAGCCACATTCACGTACGAAAAGGCAACATGGAAGCGCACAGAACCGCAGGGCCGTCCCAATGGGGAGGCACTAGTCCAGCTGAAAGGCCGAAATGTTGCTCCGAGCCACCAGTACTGCGTAAGGGCATGTGGGCCATTGGCGATCGTCCCATAAGATCGTAATGCTGCTCCACTGATTAACACGAAGCAGCAGGTGTCGGGAGTAAAACCCATCTGCAGGAGTGGCATACAGATGGCAGTGGCAAAAGGGGAGGAGATACCTGTCAACCAAAAGAAAAGAAAAAGAACAGAATGGCCTTCAGAACTACATTCCAACAACTCACTTCAATGATCACACGAAATCCACAGCCATATGCATGCTAGCCCACTCCAAAGGATCATCACCACCCCAAAAACCACTTGCGACTCCTAACCATCTATATCGAGGTGCAAACACCATCACAAACGAGTGTACCTGTGCATGCGTCTGTCAAAACAGAATCCATCAGATGGGAATGTTAACGTGCATGGACACAAGTGTCTGAGGGCGCGTCGAGACAGGGAGGGCTCAACAAGGCCAGATAGACGATGGTCCCACCATGGCAGCCCTGCATCACATAGCGTAGGGGAGGCGGATAGATCCCAAGAAGCCCTGTACATGGCAAACTCTGTATCAAATCACCTGCCCATGCATCCATTCATCATTCCCTCATCCCGGAATCAAAACGCCTGAATAATTACTCACATAACATTAGAAACATCCATTGAGTCTGTGCGTTATGCAGCCTGCAAAATCCACAGTGCCCCAGCCCGTAATTCCAGTGTTGTGAAGTAACATGTATTTGGGAACGGCCGGCCTCATCGCCCACGTAGCAATTGCGCATCCCAAACTATTCATATCAATCATTGCTTCCTCGCCATGGGCCCTGTCTCAAGGACATTGAACAATAGAACGTTATATTTGCAGTCAGACCTGTGGGCATCTCCTCGCCGCTAGCTGGAAACCGAAAGCGCCGCCCTTCGAATTCCACATTTGCAACATCACGCCGAAAAGGCATCTGTGGCCGTTTGAAATCACTAATTATTCCATCGAGTGCGGCTGTGTGTGAAAATGGCAACTGCCTTCACCCACAAATGGGACGCCCCGCCCGTCGTTGCAACTCGGTACAGTGATGCATGAGGGCCCACCGTTACTCGAGTACTACGTTCCACTGACCCTTCACAAGTCTGTTCCCGACTGCACAGATAGTATGTGCAACAATGGGACCACAGCAGAATGAACATGTCAACCAATGTTACACGGCCATCGGGTACAAATACATGATTGCAATAGCAAGATGCCATTCCCCGATTTGCAGCGTTGTGCGCGGGACGTGCTCGGCCAAAGGGGAGAGCAGTTTGCACAGGTGGAATTAATCACCACAGGTGGAGGCCATACAGCCTGAAAACACATAAATTGCACAGCCAGTCTCCTCCCACAACCACACCGAAATGCTACCGGCAGGACTCGCGATGTTGGCCCTGGGGGACCTGATAGCACTGCAACTACTCCAACTCCAAGAAGAAGACGAACACCAACTGCAACCGGCCGCACGAAGGAGACGCAGGAGGAGGAGGAGGCCAAGGCAGGGCCAGCAAGGGCCGCCAGCACAGCCACTACCACCACGCAGGCAGCCCGCAATCCCACGCCTCCGAGCACATCCGTTCAACCTCACTGATGAGCAGATCCACACCCTCTACCGTCTGGACCTGGACACCATAGCCGCCATTGTGGACATGACACAGGCTGACCTTGTCAGCATGATAGATAGCCCAACCGCCATCCCACCCCTACTGAAGGTGGTGTCTGTACTCCACTTCCTGGCCACAGGCACCTACCAGCACACAGTCGGACAGTTGCATGGCATTTCTCAGCCACTGTTCTCACGGACACTATTTCAAGTGCTCGATGCCCTCCTGCAGCACGCAGACGACTACATCTCTCTACCACGCTCGGAGCAGGAAATTACCAACACAAAAGTGGGATTCCATGCACTTGCCGGCATACCGGGTTGCATTGGTGCCATCGACTGCACCCATGTGGAATTGGTCGTCCCACATGCCATGGAGGCCCAGTACCGCAACCGAAAACAATTTCATTCCCTGAATGTACAAATGGTGTGTGACTCCAACAGGATCATTACACATTGTTGTGCCCGATTCCCTGGATCAACCCATGATTCTATGGTCTTGAGGAACTCTACAATACCACGCTACATGGAGCGACACGCAGGGAACAGATCCTGGCTACTCGGTGAGTCTCATTACATGCATGATTATGTGGGGTATGTGATTTGGCAATGACCTGGCAGGAAGGGGGGGGGTGTGCGTACGTAGCAATGGCATTCCACATCATACGTTTCTCGTCCACATACAGGTGATGCTGGATATCCACTGAAGAGATGGCTCCTCACACCAGTCCGGAACCCACGGGACCAGCATGAGGAGGACTACAACCATGCCCACTCACGTACCCGTGTAGTCATTGAACAGGCATTCGGCCTACTGAAGACTCGTTTCCGCTGCCTCAGCAGGTCTGGCGGGGCACTCCTGTACCGCCATGAGAAGGTTGCAAAGATGGTCATGGCATGTGTCATGCTCCACAACATGTGCGTACGTAGAAATGTGCCCATGCCCCCTGACGCAGAACTGCAAGCACCTGATGATGGTCATGATGAGGGTGGGGATGTGGCAGCACCTCATGGAGTCTGCGAGGCACCGGAGGCCCGTGACATTCGTCAGCATCTCATTGATGTATGCTTCTAGCACTCACGCCTGGTGGCTGATACATGGACACGGGACTCGTGGCACTGCGTGTGTCTGGGACATGCACAATATGGACTGTACGCCTATGATGGCCTAGTACACAAAGATCAATGTCCACACATCTCATTGGTTGATCGTGCACTTTTTATGGCATATGTGATGTCATGTTGAACACCCTATCGACCCGCCACCCAAGTGAGCCCAACACACCCCCTCCACCCTCCTACCTCCCCCCCGAACACCAGTGTCCAAAGATGCTCATTGTCAGTGGGCTGTCGCTATTGCAAGCCCCCTCTGCGGGTATCAGGGGCACCCCTGCCTGTGGAGCGCAGGTTCCTTCCAGATCTACGTTGGGGGCTGCCCTGGACGGAACTTGCAACGGATGATGTGTCTGCCTGCTCACGTCCATGCATGTCCCTAAGGGTTTGCGAGAGCTCAGTGAGCACACGGCGCACTGCGGCAAGTTCGGCACATACGTCTTTGGACGTCGCATGCAGTTCCCCCCTCAGGCTCTCGGTGCTTCTCTCCATTTGGACTCTCAGGCTCTCGGTGCTACTCTCCATTTGTGCCCTTAGCGTCTCTGTACCTCTCTCCATTTCTGCCCTAAGTGTCTCAGTTGATGTTTCTATGTCTGCCTTAGTGCACCCACATTCATCGGCATGGTCCTTGAGGAGTGTGGCCAGTTGCTGCTGTTGTACGATTAACTGGTCGAGGGACTGTTGCCTCTGCTGGGCCATGGCCATTTGCGGGGGTGTCACAGAGGGGCTGTTGTCCTCATGTTGCCTTGCCACAGGGCTTGTGGGGGATGGCCAGTCGTCGTCTTGTGGGTGCCCCTGCGTGGTATCCTCATGTTGTACGGGATGGGACAGACAGGGGGATTGGGACAGGTCATGGATGGATCTGACTTCGACATCCCCGTTTTCTGTGTCCGAGCATGCTGCCATCAATGGGGTGTCACCTATGGTGCTGCTGCCACCAGAGGCAGTACCTTCTGTGGCATCCATTGGGGGGACCTGTGGTGGTGGTGTTGTGGGCATGCTGGCTGCTGGGGTGCCTGTTGATGTTCCCTCCTCTGTGCTGCCACCTGATTTGTGCTGCTGCCGTGTCTTGATGCGTGCAGCTGAGGTGGAGGGTCTCTGGCCGTTGGTCTTGGCCCTCTTTGCAGGTGTGCTGGTAGGGGTGTCCTGTAGCTCGTCGTTTGGATCGGACCCTGTGGTGGAGTAAAGGAGGGCGAGGGTTAATGATGGGTCTGTGGGAATTGGAATGGCATTGTATCACATGCTTTGGGGTGGTACCTGAGGGTGATTTGGGTCGGGTCCTTGGAGGTGCTTTGATTTGTGTGTGGAGTGAGGGTGCAGTTGTTTGGCAGCCTGCAGTTAGGGTGTGCCTGCTGCACGTGTAGTGCGTGTATTAGGGGTTTTTAATTATTTATGTATTTATTGTGGGTTTTAACGTGCGCTATCAGGCCGATGTGTGTGGACGTTCTCCTGGACATGTGTTTCTGTTGCACTATGTGGACGCATGGTACTTCACATGGATGGACTGTGTGGATTTGGCATTGTTTTATCTGGCACACCTACCTGAATCTTCGGATGTCTGCACTCCTTTCTCCATCCCTTCGACTCCCTCTATGCTCTCCATTCCGATGGTGGAGGCACAGATTTCTTCCCAGGGGGTCAACTTGATGGGTGATTCAGGACCTCCCCCGGTGGCTGTGGCAATGTTGCGGTTGGCAGAGAGTATGCTGCGGACGCGTATCCGCAGGTCGTCCCATCGCTTGCGGCATTGCTGTGGGGTGCGGGGTGCGGTCCCCACCGCACTTACCCGCTGTGCCACCAGAGCCCATATGGTCTTCTTGTTTGCAAGTGCCGTTCTGGTCATTTGCGTGGAGAAGACGACGGCAGCATTCTCCTGGAGGGTCTCTGTTAGCACGGTGAGTTCCTCACGGGAGAAGTGGACCTGCCGCTTGCGGTCGCACGCTTTCTTCGCTACTTTTCCCATTTGTCTTGGTTTCGCTAGGGTGGGTGACGGGTTGGGGTGTGTTTCAGGGTAGTGATTTTAGTGGTTGTGTGGTTTTAGTGGTTTTATAGGTGTACGCCGGGATGTTTCCCGTTCCGGGCCCATGTTTTTACTTCCGTTTCCGTATATTTCCGGTCACCGTACTTTCCGGTAGGCGCACACTGCGGTGACCGCTAAGAGGGGTGGCGGTATTGCACCTAGGGCGCCGTACGGCGGCGGTGTGGGCCATTTTGGGGTCATTTCCGCCATCGCGGACTTTGCACTTCCGCCGTGGCGTGGTGCTCGTGCCCGATGGGTCGGAATGGGCCGCACTTTGCTCCTTCGTGCAATGGCGGAAACGCTATTTACGCTGTGGCGCTCCGGTCAGTCACTTTTCCGCCAGGGTCGTAATGAGGGCCAATGTAATAAGTCATTACAAAATACTAATACTAACATGCTATTTTCTTTTATCACAGAAATGAACATGAAATACATGTACTCCAGTTACTAAACCAAACAGTAAGTATATTATACACTCTATGCCCTGGCCACAACCATCACAGCATATCACACCCATAGTATCTTATAACTTTGTTTCTTATAAATTTGTTTTTGACCCAAAGTTATAAGCAACGATAAGTGTGATATGCTGTGGTGGTTGTGGTCAGGGCATAGAGTGTTGGGTGCATGGCCATTTGGCCATGCACCCAACACTCTATGCCCTGGCCACAACCACCACAGCATATCACACCCATAGAGTCAAAAATTTCAACTATGGCCTATGGAAACTTTTAATATCCACGGACATTATGAGTGTTCTTAGACAATTTCAACTTGCCAGCGAACAATACAGACACCATCTTCAGGACACCCCCTACGAACATTTCAGGACAACGCAAGAGTTCTAAGAACACTTTCAACTTGACAACGAACAATACGGACAGCGTCCTCAGAACCCCCCCATTTTGTTTATTTGTGAACATTTCAGGACACCGCAAGTGTTCTTGGAACACATTCAACTTGCCAGCGAACAATATGGACAGCGTCTTCAGGACACCCCCTATGAACATTTCAGGACAACGCGAGAGTTCTTAGAACACTTTCAACTTGACAACGAACAATACGGACAGCGTCCTCAGAACACCCCCATTTTCTTTTATTTACGAACATTTCAGGACAACGCGAGAGTTCTTAGAATGATTTCAACTTGACAACAAACAATACAGACAGTGTCCTCCGAACAACCCCATTTTGTTTATTTGCGAACATTTCAGGACACCGCAAGTGTTCTTAGAACACATTCAACTTGCCAGAGAACAATACGGACAGCGTCCTCAGGAGACACCCATTTTGTTTATTTACGAACATTTCAGGACAACGCGAGAGTTCTTCAAACACTTTCAATTTGCCATCGAACAATACGGACAGCATGCTCAGAACACCCCCATTTTGTTTATTTGCAAACATTTCAGGACACCACCCCCTACGAACATTTCAGGAAAACGCGAGAGTTCTTAGAACGCTTCCAACTTCACAACGAACAATACGGACAGCGTCCTCAGGAAACCCCCATTTTGTTTATTTACGAACATTTCTGGACACCGTGAGTGTTCTTAGAACAGTTTCAGCTTGCTTGCGAACAAAACAAACTCATATTGAGTCCTCAGAACACCCCCCATTCAGTTTATTTAGAACATTTCAGAACACCCGTGATGTCCGCAGACAAATTGAACACAACAAGAACGGCTACCACATAAAAAAACACAACTTTCAACCTATCTCATACTCTCCCAGCCTCCCCAAACACTCCTCCACACCAACACACTCTACTAAATACAAATTTTGAACCAAGTTTCACCGCGCTGTCCGCAGATGTCCGCGAATCCAAGATGCCCGGCGCTACCGCAAATCTGCCGAGCTTCACGCTCCACATCGTCCAATCAGCGAACACGTCGCCTGTCGGCAGACACCACGCAAACTGATTGGCCAATCAGGACACTGTCCGCAGAGCGAACAGTAAAGTGTGTCCGCGGACCGAACAAAGATATCACTAATTTTTTATGACCTACTTTTTGGTCATTTTTTTAAAAAACTACTGGACGGATTTTAACCAAGTCTGCAAAAGCACACTTTTGGGACCAAGCCGCTACTCCTGGTCCAAATTTGGTGAAAATCCGTCAAGCGGTTTGGGCTGTAGGCACAAGCAAAGTTTTTTCCCCATTCAGTCTATGGGAAAAAAAAAGTTTTGGGACCCCCCTATAACTTTGCCCCCCCTGGACGAATCCTCACCAAACTTTGTAAAATAAATCAGAGTGGGCCAAAGTTATAAGCCGCCCAAAAAGTGCTCTTCCTATGGAAACACCAACTTAACCATAACTACATGGCCACTACCGTGGCCATGTAATACCTCAAAAGCAGTTTTTAGATGAGTGTAAATCCACTACGCACACAAGCAGCATTGAACAAAGGTTACTAAAGGTCTTAAGAGGAGAGTGTTGTAGCAAACAAATTGAGAATTAAGACGAGAGAAACCCAGCTGAAGGTAACCATGCCAAGAAGCCAAGATCGCATCTGCTGGGATAGGCCAAAAGTGGATCTAGGGTCCTACTGCGTAGAACCAATGGGACGTTGTACTTTTAGTGATGTTTATAGTGGCCATTTTGAAGGAAGGGCTTAGTTGCCCCACCAGACATTGATTATCCAATCCCCTACCCCCGGTACCACATACAGTTATAGTACCTATGTTAAAGTTACTTTCCAATAACCAATCACGTTGCATGTTAGGATTTTAAGATTGCGCGTCAGTGATGACGTGTTTTTGATATAAATACTGTGTTTTTTCTGAACTTAAGTGGAGTTGAAGTAAGAAGGAAGATCGAGCGGTTGCTGATGTTCATTGTACTCCCTGTTTTTTGTACTTGTCATTAAACGGACTCCCTTTGCCAAACTATTGAGTTGTCATAGTTATTTGATGCAAGAGTACGAATCTGCATCCCCATCTATCTCAAGGGTGCTGCTGCTCATCTTAAAGGGCTGCTTGGAGCCCCCCAGTCAAATGGGCTGGCTGGGGTCCATCCAGTTCACTTGGTAGCAGAGATTAGATGGTGTGATTAGATAAGATACCCATTGGCCGTCGACATAAGTAACTTTGGGTCCTCTGCAATATCACGAGACCTTCCGGCTGAAAGAACGAGAAGCTCCCCGTTGATAGTGGTTAGTTTAATTGAACACCCTGCAGGTTAGATGTGAAGGGACCTTTGCTTTCCCCCAAGAACCCCTTCCCACTTCTACGAGCAACTGATCAAACGAGCGGCATGGAAAGGCGGTAACGAAGGCAGTGATCCCGAGTGTCCAGAGAGGAAAAACATGCGATAGGGGAGTGAAAAAGACTGAATGCTTTGGCAAAAAGTTGCATGCTTTAAAGGGTGGCCGAGCAATATAGAGAGATACCGGGAGTGCCCGAGACAAGAGTATGCGCCCAGTAACCTAGGATTTAAAGAGCGATAGAAGAAGCCTTCATTTAAGGTCCTGAATTGTTAGGATGACGGAGAAGACCATATCGATTAAAGACGATCCGAAACAAATGGGCTTAAATCCTATTTCGGAATACAAATTAGGAGCAGGATGCATCTGAGGAAGCAGATGGCATGACATTTGTGTGGTGGCCAGAGTCTGTCTGTCTGTTTTATGTGTTTTAGTAGATCTATGATGTCATAAGGAAAAAAAACATTTTTAAAATAGCATAAAAATTGCACGATTGTAACGATAAAATGTTGCATGGCATGGATTGATGGTTGTAGTTAACAAAAATAAAAGTGAAATTATTGTTGGAAAAAAAACGGGATTGGAGCTTGCAAGGATTGGTGCTCGCTCATATTGTTGATCTTGTTTGTGAAACGTAAAGCATAAGAAAGTGTTACATAAGGAGAGGATAAACAAGTTAAGTATGGAAGACATTACCCCATAATACACATGTGCAAGCAGTTGCCGAAGCATGCACCCAACCTTAAACAGAACATTGCAGAATGGGTTAAAGGGGCCACAAACAAAATGTGTATTCCATGGCCACAATGCTGATCACTATCTAAAACGGTCCTGCAGCACATGGCGACATATTTGCATGCCACGTTTACTGGCAAACAGTTTAGACAAACGCCTAGCTAGTTTAGAACTTTGGAAAATGTACCAAGAGGAAAAGGAGGTGGAGCCACCATTAGATTGGATACTGACTATATGCACAGAGAGTGTTAAAGAGCCTTCTGTGACACCTGCCACGCCTGAAACAAAAAGCAAAGCTAGTAAAGAAAAAGGATTATACCCACTGATGGAAGTTAAAGCCACGGGATATAGCAACCCGTCATATGAGTCCCCTACGCCAACTAGTGACGAAAGCCCAGAAAAGGACAGAGAAAGAGATATTGCCTCCAAAGTCCCAAAGGACAAGGAGAGACGCGAAAAGGAAAAAGGAGACCAAGCATAAGCAAGTACATCTCTAGATACTGGAAGAGAGGTAAAGAGATGGAAAGGAGATGAGGATAGGACTGATGAGATGGCATTCACACAGAACGAATGGATGAGAGGTCAGATTTTATTGAAACTCGATGGTAAAGGCATTGAGGATATAAGACAAAGGGGAGAACAAGATGAATTAGAAAGGAAAGAGAAGAAAAAGGAAAAACAATTGAGAGACGAAGGGGCTAAGAAAAAAGATAGGAAGAAATGAGAGCAGTTATATCGTGATGAGCAGATAGGAAACAGGAAAAGGCGGAGGAACAATGAAAATGTGACCATAAGCAGAGAACAACTGATGATAAGGATAGAATATAACAAAGGAGAATAGAAGAAGAAGAACAACAAAAGATACGGGAGAAGAGAATAAAAAGATGAAGAGATGAGGAAATGCGAAGGGCAAATAAACGAAGAGATTCGAGGAAGCAAGAAGTAGATAGGGTCAGAGAGGAAGCGAGGAAGTGTAGAGAGTTTGCTGACGACATAGAACGCATGTGAAGACAGAGAGCATGGGATCTCGAATATCTGGAAAGAGAGGTTAAAAAACCCAATCCAGTAGTAGACTGGGAAGATATAGAAGAATTATTTCCTGAGTATGATTGAGTACCAGGCATGTCTAGGGCAAATATAGAAGATGTCTACGACACCAGGAGCATCGGAGAGATGAGTTGGGGCTAGAAAAGGTACCCCAAGGGAAAGGAGAGGATGAGTGTCTTGACAGCACTCAGCTGTACGATAATGAGGTCGCCTTCCTAAGTAGCAGAAATAGAGAGCTGTCATTAGATAGGCTGACTCTAAATAAAAATGAGGAGGATGAGAGAAGTTGCATGAATTGCACACAGACAATATCGGATGCATAAAGAGAAGAATGTGAAGAAAGAGAAGACGAGAGAAGTCGCGAAAGATGCTTCTCTAGGGGAATGGGAATAAGATGGTCAGATTCTAGTGGGTCTGCACCTAAGGCATCCAATCAGATCGACATGATGGAGTATCATACGGTCAGAGGGGGGTTTCTCCACCACCCTATGTGAGCAGCTTAAGGACATTGCCAGGTAGACGGTGAAGCAGGGATATTACCCCTGCGGTAGACAGAAAAATGATGAGAGAGGAAAATGAGTGTCATGTGTCACAGTTCCCTTTACGAGAAAAGGAGGAATGAGGCCACAATATATATCTAGACAACACATGGATAGAGAAAACCTGAAAAATAAGCTCCCAATGTTGACATCTGGAGCCGGAAAATGGATACATGAGTTAGAAAAAATGACGGGAGGGAAAACGTTAGCTATAGGGGATATTAGGGGTCTTTTAATTGCCAAACTTGGTGATAGAGCTGATGATGTGTGGGCAAGTGCAGGTTACTGTTAGGCAGAATCACGTGTAGTATCCTTGGGGAACACTACAGGCAATTAAGACTACAAGTGTCAGTACAATTTCACCTTTGGTACAAGCCTATACTACACAGTTATGAGGTAGCAGTGGCTGAGAAGCCAGACTTATCTCAAGAGTTGAGTGAGCAGTAGAACAAGTTACACAAAGGACCAACTAATACAGTGATTCAAATAGACACTTACTCAAGGTTTCTTGGTAAAAGAATATACATTTATTTACTCATTCAGTTAGAAAACATTACAGTAGCACAAGCAGATCAATATCACACACTAATAAACCATAAAAATCCAACTGGTAAGTAAATGAACAAGTTTAGCTCCAAAATGAAGTGGGAGCAAATTGGCACTTCAGATACTTAATAAAGGAGGGAAAAGACAAGGGGGAGTCATTACAAGTTGGGCGGTAAGGGATACCGGGCACCGGTAAGGAGATCAGTGCTGGTAATCTCTTACCGCCCAATTCCGAGGTCCCCTAGTGGGAACTGCAAGGGAAGTGTGGTCGGACCGTTAGGGGACCAGCGCGCTAATTACGGGCCTTCTATTAGCAGGCCCAGGATTAGCACCTTCCCCATTCCCATTGATCCCTATGGGGGCTCAAATGGGAATGGGGAATGGCATTTGGAATGTGGACTTACCAGGTCCATCTAGGGCGGAATGTCCCGGTAAGTCCCCACTCCACCAGACCAGACCCGGACACGATTTTGGAGGCAGCCATGGCGCTAATAGTGCCATGACTGCCTCCAAAGTCATAATGAGGCCCAAGGTTATAAGAATAGACAGCCCAAATACATTCATAGGCAGGGCAAAGGGTTTGAGTTAAATACAACAAGCAATTCTTCTCAATAGGCCTGGGCCAAAGTCAATGGTTCAGAGTCTTTAGTATAGGATAGAACAGTTCTGGTAAGTAATGGGTAAGTCTTCGCAACAGATTTTTAAAGGATTTGGCTAGGCGAAACGTTTGACAAATTTTAAGGGAAGGACAAGCCTTTGTAGTTGAGGAAGGTTTCACGCACTTTCTCGATGGCCGAAAAAGATTTCAGGACCACGTTTGCACAGTACCTTGTCAATGAAGAAAGCTGTGCTGAGGCAGTTGTTTCTGGCAGTTCGAGCAGATCTCGCTGTTCCTGAGCTTCAGTCATGGGGACAAGAAGGAGGATGTCGGGAGGTTCCTGCACTGCCCAGGGAAGAGGCCAAAAGCTGTAGCTAGACGTTGGTTTAAGGTGTGAGTGCCTTGAAGTTCACAAGCTGGTTTCCTTCCCTCTGGCTATTCAGCTTTCAACAGCACTCTGATGAAAATTCGACCAGATGGGGATGGTGTCCAGATGGCTTGCGATTTGGTTGTTCCCACCCAACTCAAGGGAAGAAGTTAACCTTGAAGGGCTTCTCTGTCGTTGGAGTTTCAGGCAATTCGGACCTGCAGCATGGCTTCACCGGTCGTCCAAGAGTTGCAGCAGTCCTCTTCCTTCCTCTCCTCTTTGGTTCTTTCGTTCCAGTGGTCGACTCTGCTTTACAGGTCCCAGAGACCTGCTTTAAACAGTTTTCCCTTATTCATTCCGGCCTGGCTGTCACTCACACAGCAGGGTGGCTGTCCTTGCCGGACAGCCAGCCGTCCAATCAAGCCAGAGTGCATTCAGGTCTCCTAGGAGACTAAGCACAGAGACTTTCGGGCACCTCCCTCACATCCTGTCCACCCCAGACACCCTGGCACCAGAGGAGGGCTTCAGCACTGAAGACCGCCAAAGGCCAACAAACAAAGGGACCAAACCTGGTTTGGCACACAGAGACAAACACAAGAATGACCTTTCCTAAAAGAAATGGTGAAAAAAGATGACCAGAGTTTCTTTTTTCCGGATAGGTCCTGGGCGCCATATTGAAAAACATGGCTGACCCAATTTTTAGCTACCGTTGTTAGCTGTCAGGAAAAATAATGGTAGTTTGATCTAAACCACTGCCACCAGCCATTTAAAGTAGGAAAGGTTAACATTTTACTGTCATATGAGTCTTTTGTCTCAGGGGAAGCTAAGAAACCCCTCCAGCACTCTATAGGAAGATAGTGTGTGCTGGGTCAGTAAATTTAAAGAGACTAGTAAAGTCAATTTAACTTTACATGCTCTGGGAGACAGAAGTCAGTCCCAGAGAAGGTATTTAAACCTTTGGGAGTCTGGAAGACACCCCTGTGCCACTGCACCGAAGCTGCTGTGTGACACACAGGAAAAGATGATGCCATGGAGTTTGTTTAAAACACCATAACCAAAGAACACAAAAGTAAAACACACATCAAAATACATGAAAGAGTGGGGAAAAAAGACTCACACTCTTTCCAGGTAAAAAAAAATAAAATCCTAGAAATCCAGCAAAGTTGCTGGGGGTCTCAAAAGGTAAGAGAAATGAGCACATATTGTGCATTCTCCCTAACAGTTACCCTGGGTTAACTACAGTAAATACTGTGCATGATGGAGCGCTGTTTAACAATTGCAGAACTGCGGTATGGAAAGCACTTCGAGTGCTATACCCAGACACTTCTGATATGGGAGCTATAATGACACGCAAGATGAAGGAGGGAGATGATCCGTTGCTTTACAGTCAGAATTTGAAAAAAACGTGTGGGTACTGGAAACACGAGAATCTTGGGGGAAATCTATACCCGTGTTTTACCATATATTATGCCAAGGGCTGCCAGATCAGGTACAGAAGCAGCTCAAGATATTGGTAGGGATTGAGGCTAAGTCATGGTCTGAAATGCAGCTGACCTTTGTGCAGTATTGCAGATTGCTGCAAGAGAAGAATTGCAAAAAGGATGGTGCACAAGAAGGTGAAGAGGCTAAATTAGTGCAGAAAAAATGATTAAAGTATGCCATTGAGTGGCCAATGATAACTAATACAGATGTATCAAACATGCAGCAGGCAAATAGCCAAAGACAGTTTGATCAAAGTAATAACAGTTTTTACCCATGAGGAAGAGGCTTTCGAGGAAGAGGATAGCAGAGTAATCAGGGAGGTTTTCAAAACAATGAATGAGGTTTTCACAATATGCAAGGCGGAAACCAGGATATGCAAAATGGGCAAATAATCAGACCACCGCCAAAATTTTGGACGTGTGGGATGACAGGGCATCTAGCACGCACATGCGGAAGTCAAGGAATGGTGCAAAAAGACCAATTCTCAAGAGGAGGGATGGTGAATCCATCTGCGTTCTCGCAGCAGGGCGGAAATGGAGGTATCCGGTGATTCCCTCGAATACAAAGCATTGAATGCAAAAGCCTCGAAAAAATGCATTTCTTTGTCGGTAAAGTTTTTTTGTTATTAAAATGGGTTTATGGGGTAAAAAATTAGGGTTGGGGGAAACCCCCATAAAAAAATAAACAAAAATGCATTTTTTCGTGGCTTTTGCATTCAATGCTTTGGATGCCGAGGCTATCACTACGAACCAAACTGGATTTGTACAGAATCACACGATGCAACAGCAAACACCAAGAGTACAGCAAAGCTGGCAACACAGCAGAAGGTGACACATTTTCCACAGGGACAGTCTCAACAGTTGCCAAAGCAACTGTTACAACCAACAGGCACAGGGCAGGTACTGAATTTCGGAATAGGAGATGCCACAAGTGACGGTGGAAATCCATTCACTCAGAGTGGGACAAGATTAAATATGGTATAGCACAGCTCACTGGGAGACCTGATGTGTTCTATCCTATCAGTGACACTGAACCCTCATGAGGAAACAAGGGTAGATGGCTTTATAGGGGATAAGAAATAGTCTTTCTTAGTTGACACGGGTGCAACACTCAGGGTTTCACAGGAGCAACAACTTGTGTTCCTTTTACAAAAGAACTTTCAATTTCCATAGAAGAATGTGACATGAAAGTGCCACTGCTATATTCAAGGCAGACCCCAGTGAATATATTGGGATGAGACCTCATGACAAAGTTAAACATGACAATCTCGTTCACGGAGAAGGGCATAGTATGTTCAACACCAGGAATGCATTATTTGAACGTGTGCAAAATGATTAGAGCATACGCAGGACAAATGGCTATGAGAGCTATTCCATTAGAACCCCGAAATATTCACATATGGAGTGCGTATATTAATGTCATGGCTACCAGACCTTGCAGACAAAACAATGAGAACCCCAGATGAGTTTCTGTTCAGACCAAGAATAACTATGCAGGAGGAAAAGGGACGAGTGTTTCCCTTAACAATACATGCAGCCATAGTGCAAGGAGAGATGGGATTGCTTGATGGTTGTGATGATGAAGGCAGACAATGGTGTGCAGTAATTGCCATTGGGGAAGGTTACAGATTGACTGACGTCACTGATGACAATCTATTTGAAGAGCAAATAGGTCAAAATGAGATGACAGTTGAGGATAATTTCATTTATTGGTGAAAATGATCAAAAGAGAGGTGCCTCAGAGAATGATGCTGGCACAAAAACGTCCTGAATATTTTGATGACGACATGGCAAAGGTGCCTGTCTCAATATGAAATACAGGCCCTTATGACGTAGGCTTACTGAAAGGAGTCGGAAATGTGAAGATTGAATTGAACAAGGAGCAATATTACCAAAAGCACGACAGTATCCCATGTCTAGGAGGCAGATGAAGGGATTTTTAAGACAATTTCTGCTATGATGGAGCAGGGCATCTTAGTGACATCAGAGTCGTCATGCAATACTTCGGTTTATCCAATTAAAAAATAAAAGGTAGGGTCTTGCCGTTTAATACAATATTTAAGGCTGTTAAACCTGAAAGTAGAGGCCGGGTTCCCTCTTGTCCTGAACCCATCCACGATCCTATGCAATATATCTGTTGAAGCGAGGTATTTCATGGAGATTGACTTGAAAAATGCATTTTTCTCAATCCCATTGCATAAAGACTCACAAGATTTGACATTATTTACGTTCAGACAAGTTCGCCTAAAAAGCACAAGGTTACCTCGAGGATATTGTGAGTCTCCTTCGATTTTCAATAGAGTCCTGCAAAATGGACCTAAGCACAACAGAGGAAAAGTGCAGACACAATTCTTTTCAGCTATTAACTATACTGGCTGAGAAAGGACATAAAGTTGACAAGGAAAAGCTACAATATTGTAAACAAGAAGTGCCTTACATAGGCCAGCTGATCTCAGATGAGGGAAACAATGTTACCCCTGAAAGAGCTGAAGCCATTTCAAAAACAGCTAAGCCACACACGATAAAACAAATGCAGAGTTTTCTAGGATTGTGTAATTATGTCAGGGCATGGGTCTTTGACTACAGCTCCTATACCAGGCACTTGTTACAAGCCTTCAAGAAAGCACAGGCAACGAATGAAAAAATTGTGTAGACCGAGACCATGGAAGAAGGGTTTGATTAACTAAAAAAGGCCATTTGCACGGCAGCAGTCTTAGGGATCCCCAATTATGCAGAGGAATTTTACCTATTTTCACACACAAATGGCAGTATTATGAAAGCAGTACTGACACAGAAAAACACGCTGGGATACAAGCCCCTTGCATACTACAGTGGGAATTTAGACCCAGTGATGAGGAGTCACTTCGTGTGTATAAACTTTGGCTGCCACAGCGTTCACCATAGAGAAGGCTGCAACCATTGTGATGGGATGCCCAATGATGTTATTCGTCGAGCATGCATTTTTTGCCATTTTAGAGAAACCAAAAGGCACATTGACATCTCAGAGAGCTTCTGCTTATGAAGTAGTCATATCAAAGCCAATGATTAAAATAGTTTTATGCAAAATAGTGAACCCAGCTATGTTTATAGCAGAGCCAGTCACTGAAGGAGATCCAATACATAATTGTGTGAACTATGAAGAATTTTATGATGAGATTCCCAGAGTGAAAGAAAATGCATTGGCTGAAGGAGAAACATCTTCGTTGATGGTTCTTCGAGGATTGATCAAAACAATGGACAGAGATATTCCGGTGCAGCTGTGGTGAAGCACATGGCCAATGGGGAATTTCGAGTACTTATTTGTGCACAATTACCCTCCCATTATTCAGCACAAGCTGCAGAATTATAGGTGTTGATACTCGCACTTGAGAATCACGTAGACCAGGAAGTAAAGGCGTACAGTGACTCCATCTATGTGACGTCGACAGTGCACGCAGGCATAGTGCACTGGAAAAGGAGGGGCTACCTCTGAGTGGACAGCACGCCAGTGCAGCACGCAGCCTTATTGGACAGACTCATTAAGTCACTACAACTCCCAGTGGGCACAGCGGTCGTAAAATGCGCAGCCCACACAAAAGGGACAGATTTGATCTCACATGGAAATCAAGCAGCAAACACTGAAGCCAAGCGTGTGGCAACCAAAGACAAAATAATAATAATGTGGAAATATTTGATGTGAATGAGAGAATGATTGTTGCACGACGGGATCTGGAAGGCTACAGCAATATGGCAAAAACTCAGTTAATGGAGCTCCAAGGAGAAGCTCCACAGGAAGTACCTATGGAAGCAACAAGTGTGTTCTTTAAACCCCTCAGAGAGCTTGTGGTGACAAGAGAGTACTGGTAAACCAGTGATCCCTATAGCCTTATTGAAAATAGCACTGGAACAATTACACTATCCAGCGCACATGACAAAGGAGAATCTAGCAGCAACACTTGCTGAAGACTGGTTCATACCGAACTTGGCAGAACACGTTGCATTTTCTATGGTAAACTGTATAATCTGTCAATAGTTCACGGCTGGACATACACTACGTGTGATTAGAGGAGTCATCCCAAGGTCTAATGGGACTTTTCAGCACTTGCATATCGATTATGTCGATATGATTCAAGTATGTAACGGGTCCAGGTATCTAATTGTTGTGGTGGGTACATTCTCTAGATGGAAAGAAGCAGGTCCATGTACACAACCAGACTCTATCTGTGTGGGCACATTCTTGGTGAGGGAGGTGTTTCCCAGATGGGGAGTCTATGAAGTGATGAGGTCAGACAATGGTCCTCATTTTGTCAATGCAGTATCTGAACAGATTAGCTTGTTGCTGGGTATAAAGCACAAGTTTTGTTCGGTGTATCATCCTCAAGGGAATGGGATATGCGAGAAGCTCAATGGCTGTTAAAGGAAAGGATAGCCAAGTTGAAGCTTACTCTGAAGAAGGGATGGTTGCACTGTCTTCCACTGGCACTGTATGCACTCAGAAACCAGCCTGGTGATGATCACCATCTCACGCCACACGAAATTGTAACGGGCAGAAGGATGCGCATGCCATTAACACCTCAACATAGAGATTGATTGATTGATTGATTGATTGATTTATAGAGCGCTTTGCACCAAAGCGCTGTACATTGGAACAACAAATACACAGAAATAACAACAAATTAATAGTGTGAGCAGAAAAAATTACAACTTGAATCATTCCATAAAACAGTGTAAAGAGCAATTACTTGAGGGGGGAGAAGTGGAGTGGGAGTGGAGAGTTGAGGGGACCAGGAGAAGGATTGAAAACGTGTAGAAGGAAGTATGAGAGAGAGTAAAGGGAGAGGGGGGTAGAGGAATTGAAGAGGGGAAGTCAGGGGGGAGGATACAAGAGGGCAGGAGGGGGCTTCATGGAGGGGGATGGAGAAGATGGGATTTAAGGGAGGTGCGAAATGAGGTGAGGGTGGTGGAAGATCAGATTATGAGGGGGAGAGAGTTCCAGTGCAGAGGGGCAAGAAGATGGAAAGAGCAGAACCGGGAAGAAGCACAGGGGGAAGGGGGTACAGTGAGAAAGAAGTGGTCAGCTGAACGAAGGGAGCGAGGGGGGGGGTGTTGAAGGAGAGAAGGGAGGAGAGTTAAGGAGGAGCAAGACCATGGAGGGATTTGAAAAAAAGGCAGAGAAAGTGGAATTTTATTTGTAGGTGGAAAGGAAGCCAGCCAAGGTGAGAGAGCAAAGAGGAGATAGAATCACGGGTGGTAAGGAGACAAAGGGTATGAATAGCAGAGTGGTAAATGGATTTGAGAGGGGCAAGATGAGAAGAGGGAAGTCCGAAGAGAAGAGTGGAGCAGTAGAAGAGACGGGAAAAGATGAGTGAGGAGACTAGGAGTTTAGTAGCGTGGAAAGTTAGGGAGGGACAGATTTTGCGAATGTTGTAAAGGTGGTATCGGCAGGAGCGGGAGGTGAGTGAGATGTGTTGCGAGAAGTTAAGAGAGGAGTCAAAAAGAACGCCTAGATTGCGAGCATGGGTGGAGATAGGGAGATCAGAAGGAGGAAAATGGATAAAAGGGGGAGGAGAGGGAGGGGGAAGAGTATTAGAGGGGAAGAAAAGGACTTCGGTTTTATCTGTGTTGAGAGAGAGAAAGCGGGAGGACATCCAGTTCTTGATGGCTGTGAGACAAGAGGAGAGCTTAAGATGGATGTCAGGTGTGAAGGAGGAGAAAGAGAGAAAGAGTTGAGTATCATCCGCATAAAAATGATGGGAAATGCCAAAGGAGGAGATAACAGGGGCAATTTCTAAGGTGTAGAGAGATAAGAGGAAAGGGCCAAGTACAGAGCCTTGAGGAACACTGTAAATTAGAGGGAAGGAAGGAGAGGAGCAGCCTCTCCATGAGACAGTAAAGGAACGGGCGGAAAGGTAGGAGGATAGCCATTTTAGAACAGGGCCTTTGAACCCGAAGGAGGAGAGAGTATGGAGCAGGAGTGGGTGATCGACAGTGTCAAAAGCGGCAGAGAGATCAAGGAGGATAAGAATAGAGGATTGCTTAGCATGACGAGCAGACAGGAGCGAGTTGAGAATGGAGGTGAGAGCAGTTTCAGTGGAATGTTTAGGACGGAAGCCAGATTGAAAAGGAGGAAGGAGAGAGGAAGTAGAGACGAAGGAGGAGAGTTGAGAGTAGACAAGGCGGTCAAGGATTTTAGAGAGGAAAGGCAGAAGAGAAATAGGTCTGTAGTTAGCAGTGAGCAGCAGATCTGCAGAGGGTTTCTTAAGAATAGGAATAATCGTTGCATGTTTGAAAACAGAGGCAAAGGTAGATGAGGATAGGCAGGAGTTGAAGAAAGTGGTGAGGTAAGGGAGAATAAGAGGGTAGATCTTAGGGATGAGAATAGAGGGGAGAGGGTCAGAGGGGGCGGACGTGGGGTGGGCTTTAGATAAAAGGGAGGAGATATCAGAAGGATAGTGAGATAATTCTTTGCCTGAGAGAAATGATTTTAGAGGAAAAGTAATTGGCAAAGTCAGAGGGAGAAAGTGAGGAATTGGATGAGGGATCAGGAGTGGGAGGAGAGAGAAGACAGGAAAAAGTTTGAAAGATCCGACGAGGATGGGAGGCTTGAGACTGAAGAAGGTTAGAGTAATAGGAGGATTTGGCAGTCGCAAGACAAGAATTGTAAAGTGCATGATAGGAGAAGTAAGAGGTTTGATTAGAGAGCGAGGGAGTTTTGAGCCAAAGTCTCTCAAGTCGCCTGAGAAGACATGGCATAGAGCGGAGATGGGAAGTAAGCAAGGTTGAGAAGGTTTTTGAGTAGGGCGGAAGAGAGAAAGGGGGTAGAGTTGGTCAAGAGTAGTAGTGATAGAAGATGAAAGGGAGGAGAGAGCATCATCGGGAGAGAGTATTGCAAAGTCTTGGTGAGATGGGAGAGAAGAAGAGAAAGTGTGGGAGAAGAGGGTAGGATTGAAATTACGCAAGTCACGACGTGAGAAGATTGGTGAGGAGGGATTAGTATTAGTGTAGGGTGAGAGAGGAGAAAGGGAGAACGAGAGTAAGGTATGATCAGAGAGAGAAACAGGAAGAGAAGAGACAGGGGAGGAGGGGTAGAAGGAGTTAAAGATGAGGTCAAGAGTTGAACCAGAGGAGTGCGTAGGGGATGAAGGAAGGGGGGAGAGGAGGTAGGAATCAAGGATAGAGAGGAGGGGGGAAGATTGGGGGGGAAGGAAGATGAATGTTAAAGTCGCCAAGTACAGTAAGAGGAGAGGGGGAGGGAGAAATAAGTGAGAGGAGTTGATCAAGGTCTTCAAAGAAGGAGGAGAGATGTCCAGGGGGACGATAGATGACCAGGAAGGAAATAGGAAGGGGAGAGGAGAAAGACTTGTAGAGGAATTTAAAGGAAGGGAAAGAGGAGAGAGTTGGAGATGAAGAGGAGAAGATGAATTTGGAGTGGTACAGGAGACCGATGCCACCACCACGGCCAGTGGGACGGGGGATATGGAGGAAAGAGGAAGAGGAGGTTGTGAGGGAAGCGGGGACAGAAGTGTTATGAGGAGGAATCCAGGTTTCAGTGAGGCAGAGGAAATGGAGGTTAAGACGGAAGAATAGATCTAGAGTAGCAGCAGCTTTGTTACAGATGGATCTGGCGTTCCAAAGAGCTATGTTCATGAGGGCAGCATGTTTAGCAGTGGGGGGGTAGAGAAGGTGAGGACGGTGAGAGGGGGGATGTCAGGGGGAATGTGGGAGGGGATAGTGATGGGGCCAAGGCATAAGGAGGAAGGAGGAGAGTAGAAGGGGGAGGAGGACGGGGAAGGGATGGTGAGTTGGAAGAAAGATACGTTGGATCGCATAGGGACAGTGGAAGCAGGAAATGGGGATTCGATAAGAGGAGACTAATTGGAGATGGCGTCCAAGGTGGACTCGAGACAGTGGTAGGAGACAACTGTGAGGATCCAAGAGATTCAGACTGCAGTAGGAGAAGTCCAGGTGCTTGAGGCAGGGAAGTGATGAGGTAGACCCGAATTGTAGGAAGGAGGTCAGGGGCTCAGTACTGAGGATGACCGGCAGGAGGCAATAAGGTCAGAGGGAGTAGGGACTCTAGGTCGTGGATGAAAGAGAAATGGCGCCTAAGGCAAGAAAGTGAATAGCGGAAACAGACCATTACAACTGAGTGACAGGATACCAGGGTTACAGAACTAGTTCAGGGGGATGACAAGGAGGGGCTCAGAAAGTCATAAGGAGTGGGTACACACAGTGGTGGCTGGGATGACCAGCGGACCGCAGTAGGTGGAAGAGTTAGAGTAGAGTAAAGAGTGCTACCACAACGCAGGAGACAAAGGACAATAGATGGGAAGGTAGACACCCAAGAGGAATTAACGCTGGTATCAGGAGTAGATAGAGGCAAACAAGGGTAGGATCCGAAATCTGATCTGGACATAGAGCTCCACAGAGTAGAGATGGGTTGGGAGATGTGCGGAGTCCTGTGAGGGCCCTGTGTAGAAGAGAGGGGCAAAAACAGAAGAGCAGGACCACCGGGACCAGTGTGGGTGAGGGGGGATCCCTCAGTGCAGACCCGGCTCTAGGGCAGGAGGGGGCCACACAGAGGCCAAATCAACATCAAACAATACAAGCCCAGTCCTCAGGGCCCACCGGGACCCCGTGTGCAGAATAGGAGGTCCAGCTCAGGTGCGTTGAGTTTGGGCACCAAGGGCCACGTTGTGTCCGGCAGCAGGAGAGACCTCAAGGCCGGAGTAACGTTGGCCCGTGGAACGCTACAGCAGCGTTTAAACCCGCGTCTAGGAGAGGGAGTTCAGGGCTGCACAGGGCGTGCAGAGAGTCCAGGGATTGCCGCCAGCAAGGTGTACAGAGTCAGCAGGGGGAAGATCGGCGACCAAGATGGTTGTAAGGCGGGAAGGATCCCGCAGGGACGGCCCAGAGGCAGAGCGGGAGGAGGCCGCTCCGAGTCCCGAAGCGACTCCGATCAGGTCGGACCACGGAATCAGGCAATGGTCCAACAATGGCCCCGTGGACCGCAGCAGCCGCGCTCAGTCCTGGATCCAGGAGAGGGAGTTCGGGGGGTGCACAGGGCAAGCAGGGGGTTCAGGGATTGCTGTCGGCGAAGTGCAGTGTCAGCAGGGGGGGAAGACCGGCATCCAAGATGGCTGCAGGGCGGGATCCCGCCAGGTCGGCCCGGAGGCAGAGCAGGAGGAAGCCGCTCCGAGGGCCGACCAACTCCGAACCGGTCTGACCTACCCACAGTGCCCAACGGGACACCGGCGAAATGAAGAATCCGGCGTTATGAAGAATGGCACCGGGAAACAGGCGCAATGCAGGCGGGTTCAGCGGGCAGTGTGGTCTGGCAGCAGGAGGACTATGAGGCCGGTCCAGTGATGGTTCTGCGGACAGCCTCCGTGGCACTCAGACCCCGAGAAAGGAGAGGGTGTCCACGCAGTACAGGGCGGGTGATGGACCAAGGTTTTTCTGCTGGCGTTGGGTGATCAGTGGCTGGAGGGGACAACCGCCGCTCCAGAAGTCTGCAAGGCGGGAAGGAGCTTGCAGTGCCAGCCCGAAGAAGGATGAAGGATGAAGGAGCGGGAGGAGGTCGTCCCGAGGCTCGAGCTGACGTTGGCCAAGGCGGGTCCGATTTTCGGTAGAAATGCGGCCAGATGAGCCCCAGAAAGTGAGTTTCAGGAACGGGGAAAAGAGAACTGCAGAATTGCAGTTTAAACTGCTTTCATTTTAGAAAGATTCAGCCTGAGAGAGGAGACGCAGGCTCAGGCAGCCATGCTCATGCGCCCCCTGGTGGTTCAGATAGATGAGATAGATGTGATGCTCAGCCAACAGGAGAAGTGTTAGGATTGGAAATGCAAAACAACTTGAATTGCATAACATCTTGTCTTACTGTAATTTCAGGACAGCTGCAGCGACGACAAGAAGGATGTAGGGCAGTACAGAACGCAGAAGGAGATGCTGCAACAGACAAAGTTCCAGAATTACATGTTCCTCCAATATTCCCTAGGAACACAGTCCTGGTGAGGAATCACACGAGGGAAAAGTGGGACGGCCTAAGGTTCAACTGCCCCTTTAGAGTGGACGATGTCACACCCTCTCTGGTCAAGTTACAGGGAAGAAGAGCTTGGATCTTCTTGGGCGACATCAAGCCACACATCAGAAAAAACCCTTTGCCTGCACCCCACCACAAAGAGACAACAGACAACGGGGAAGAACCACAGCACGTGCAGACAAGGTCCATGATGAGGAAGAAGGATGCATGACCAGCCTAGCAAAAGGCAAAGAACTTTTGTGCAAAGTTGTGGCTTATTTCTGGACATTTTCTCTGAGCAAAATAAGGGAAGAAGGACATAAAAACACAGACACTCGGTGCATCCTAGTTGCAGGGTTGTGATGCTGAAAATGCATCGGAGGGACAGGGCCTCTGTATCCTTTTCCTTTACTGCTTTTTATCGTGTGTTCTGTCGTGTTTTCTGCACAGGAGTTCATGTGGGACTCCTGGCGGTGCAGCTCTCTCTTCTGGTTTGGTATACAGACCCATTGGATACCCTTATGGCACCCATGGGTGGGGATTCAACCCTGTGCCCCTAGTGTATGTTTTTGGGCACCTGTGTGTGGCCCACAGAGCAGGGTATGGGCTGGTGGCAGCTCCATGCTGAATATGACAGGTGCCCTGAGTATCCTCCATTTTGGGATACCCAGGTCCTGCCATTGGAATCAGTTGATTCCTGATAGGAAACAAGATGGCCCCTGTGGCCTTTTGCTTTCTATTGCCTATTACCTTGTTTTCCCAAAGTCCTGGGAAGCCCTGACACTGTCCCTTCCCCCTGACCGGCTGTTGGGTGGAAGTTCCATATATGGTGTTGTTGTGAACTCCAGGCCAGACTGGCTGGAACCTTCCCAGTGACTGTATGTTGTGGGTACACCCTGTGGATGGGACCTGGGTGAATGGAGTGTGTGACAAATATGCATTCTGTGTGGTGGGTGTCTAGTATCTGGTGTTTGACACAATGATTGAGACAGCCCTGCCCGAAACTGGTATGAATGCAGTGTGGAGTGTTGAATGGCTGGGTACTTGTCCCAATACACAAAACTTGTTGTGAGTGTCTGGAGAGGAGTGAATGGCCTGAATGCACTATGCACCTGATTGGCTGCCTGCCTGGATGAATGCCCTTCTGACCGATTGGTTGCCTGAGTGTGACCCAGCAGACTGAATGGAAGATCAACTAGTATATCTGAGGGCCTCTGACTGCTAGAATTTGTGTTCAGAAGCTGAAGAGTAACTGTAGTGAAACTGAAGCTTAACTTTGAAGCCCTGCTGGAAGATAAGAATTGCTGTTGCTCTCCTTCATCAATCTGAAAGCAGCTGTGTCTCCAAGGACTGACCCAGAGAGGACCTGGTAAGGTGCCCTCTTCCCAAGCTACGAGGGACCATCCTGCAACAGCTGATCTTTGCCAAAACTCCCTGGTAGACAGACCTATGACAGGCTGCCGACCGGAGACGGGGACTGCCGCGGAATCCCAAAGAGAAGCGCCCGGACTGTTGTCCGCCACTGTCGACGACCGCTGTCGCCGACTGGAGCCACCGTGCTCCCATTTTGCCTAAGAACTTAATTTGATCCAAGGACGCTCTTGTCTGCATTGCCGCCCGCTTTATCCCACTGGAGAAGGCCTGACCGTCGATGCGCCGAGGAGCATCCGCCAGTGGGTTTCCTGCCACCTAACGAGCACAAAGACGCCGACGACTCGACGCCCTTGCTGGGCCGTTCTTCATCATCACTTTGCGGCCCAGAACTATCGCCACCGAGGTGCCCCGTACGCTTCTTCCTTGTTGGACGCCAATGCTCCATCGTCGACGAGCACCGCTAGGAACGAAGCTGCCACTTCACTGCCGTAGTTCACCCTGTTCTTGGTCGACGTTCGACGACCCGTGACTCCTGCCTTAAAGGGAGGGTACTCAAGAAGGGCTGTTGATTCCCTGATGACGAATGCTACAATTCCAGGTACATTGGGGCTGTAAAACTATTGTAGAGGGAAATAAGACTCATAGAACAATATATGGACTGGGCTTGTGATACATTTTTGCTTTACAGGTTGTCCAGGTGGGGGGATCTCCACACAGAACTGTGCTTAAAGGTAGAGGCCAGTATTCTGCCTACCGTTTCAACAATCTTGCTCTCCTTCCTCTCTCTACTGCTGGTTTCCTCTTTGTGCATCTGTGTCACATTTTTTACAGTATAGTTGATGCACTTTAATGAGATCTGATAATATTTGTAGAACTGTATATATTTACCATTGTTGATTTTCTGAGCACAAAGTGAGTTATTGTGAGAGTGTACATAACCTTGAATATTTATTACAGAAAGACTGTGTTTTAACCAATACAGTGTGTGGACATTCCTTTGTGGGGGGTTAGGGACTACACTGTACTTAAGAACCAGCCTGCATCACCTCCTGAGAAGCTAGGCCTTGATTGCTTGACTATAGTTACCAAATAGAGAATCTTGGCTGGGGTCCTCTGTGCCTCTCCTCTACCAAATAGAGAGCAGAAGTACAGACACCCCCCCCCAGTCTTTACAAGGGTGAAGGAGAAAAATTGCACATATAAGCCACGAAATAGCTTGTTGACTATGAACTTTGGACTGCCGTGCACTGAAGCCTTGATAAGAAAAGATATGCCAAATTTTGATTGAGGATACATCAATTTAAAGGGAATACAGTATCCGGAGTCTTTCGACACATAATCATATTGGACATTTATACTGTCACACAATGACAAAAACTGAACCTTAAGAGAAGCTATAGGTATGCTGACACAACTACAGAATCAGATGATAGATGAAGTTGACAAAGTTGATGATGACAGTTGGTTTGGAACACTTTTTTCATGGGTTCCACAATGAATGGGAGATGCATTCAAGTTCTTAGGAGCCCTGTTCGTGATGATATTGCTTGGATTCTGTATAATCAAGCTAATAATCTCTCAATTCCAGAAAACTGCAAAAAAGTCCATAGGAATGAAAATCATTATTGATATTGAGTCAGGATGTAAGCCTAAGGACCTGACTGACGAAGAAATAAGAGACTTTGTGAAGGCCAGCATTTATGCACCATAAGGAACAAAGTTTCAGTAGCCGAAGAAACATAGAAAATATGTGGAAAATGGATATATTGCAATCCAAGTGGAGAATGTCAACTAATGACATGGAACAAAGATGAGCACATAAGAATAGCAGGATGCTTAAAGGGACTCATGAAGATATGGACCCCAAAGAAACATTTCTTCAGACCTAGATGTCTAGGTCCAGAAGAAGAAATAAAAGTGAATACAAAGAAAGAAGTGAGAGTGGCCGATGAATCGACCAGAGGGGGGAGTGAAGAGGAAATGCCAATGGTCATCCACACTCCAGTTACCCCCTTTGTAGTGCCAGGTACTTTCACGCCAAAATATGTGACGTATGAAGAACAGATAAACCAGCAGGGAGCTGCAGTCGGGCTCTGCCCAATGCCTATTAGAGTAACAGAACCTATTGAAGTACCGACACCCAAGAAAACATGGACAGTAAGGTGCCCATTGAGAAAACCATATTTACAGTCAAGACAGAATGACGGTTGTCAGAATGGAATACACCAAGAAGCCAAGCAGATAATGAAGGAAGACGAATGGTGATGTCATAAGAAATCGGACTGACACACATATAGAAGATATAATGAATTAAGAATACTGACAAAGAGACAAACTACCATGGATAAGTGACATCTTGAACCTAAGGTGAAGCAGTGGATGTCAAGACACAGAAACGTATGCTATATGCACGATGAAGATATTCAGTTAGTTTATACGTGAACAGATGCAAGAAACTGCAAGAAGCAAAAAAATCATTAAGCACCAATTTATACATATATATACCTCAAAAGCACTTTACAGATGAGTGTAAATCCACTACGCACATAAGCAGAATTGAACAAAGGTTACTAAAGGTCTTAAGAGGAGAATGCTGCAGCAAACAAATTGAGAATTAAGATGGAGAGAAACCCAGCTGAAGGTAACCATGCCAAGAAGCCAAGGTCGTATCGGCTGGAATAGGCCAACAGTGGATACAATTAAAGAGAAAAAGAACAGAGTATCCTGTTCAGAAAGGTCAAGATAAGCCACAGATGGTAGAGGACTGGCAGAATTAAATCGAATACATGAAGTTACACAGAGAGAGGTTGATTTCATGGTGTCTGAATCACGTGACAAGGCAGGCAGGGAGGGATGAGACTTTCACACCAACGCATGGTTCCCTGCCATAACCATACTCCTTAAAGTTTCTCAGACCAAGAAGCAGACTCGACGCCAAACTACAAAGAAGTTATTGACACATGACCACTGAGGTGATGATTGAATGTAACATAATTGGAGGGAAGCTGTGGTGCAGACAATCTCCCTGCACCTGGCTGATTGTTCTGCATGCTGCTAGATATAAGTGGAAAAGTATGAGTGGGGTTGATGCCAACCCAATCATAGTGGAACTGTGTAATCTAGGGTCCTATATTGAGTTGAACCAATGGGATGTTGTACTTTTAGTGACGTTTATAGTGGCCATTTTGAAGGAAGGGCTTAGTTGCCCCACCTGACATTGATTATCCAATCCCGTCTCCCCATTACCACATACAGTTATAGTACATATGTTAAAGTTCCCTTCCTATAACCAATCACGTTGCCTGTTAGTTTTTTAAGATTTTGCATCAGTGATGATGAGTTTTTGATATAAATACTGTGTTTTTTCTGAAATTAAGTGGAGTTGAATCGAGAAGGAAGATCGAGCAGTTTCTGATGTTCATTGTACTCCCCGTTTTTTGTACTTGTCATTAAACGGACTCCGTTTGCCAAACTATTGAGTTGTCATAGTTATTTGATGCAAGAGTACGAATCTGCATCCCCATCTATCTCAAGGGTGCTGCTACTCATCTTAAAGGGCTGTTTGGAGTCAAATGGGATGGCTTGGGTCCATACAGTTCAAGGGTGTGGTGGATTTCAGAAGTAAAGGAAGAAAAGGATAGAAAAAGGTGAATATCATCAGCATAGAAGTGATGTGAGAGACAAAAGGAGGAGATAATAGCCTCAAGTTGTGAAGTGAACCATGAAAAAAGGAAGGGGCCTAGAACTGACCTTTGGAGTAACCCATGATCAAGAGGAAAAGATGTAGAGGTTTTTCATGACACAGAGAAAGTTTGATTGGACAGATAAGAGCTAAAGCAAGATAGAAGAGAACCCTTAAGACCAAAAGAAGAGAGTGGGGCCAGGAGCAAAGAGTAATCCACGGTGTCAAATGCAGCAAATAAATCAAGAAGAATGAGAAAGGAAGAATGTTTGGAGTATCGAGCTGAAAGAAGGGAGTTGAGGACAGAAATCAGGGCAGTTTCAGTATAGTGGAGAGGACAAAAGCCAGATTGAAATAAGAGAGAGATCAGTGACAAAAGATTAAATCTGAGAATACACAAGATGCTCTATTAGCTTAGCAAGACAGGGTAGAAGAGAGATAGGATGGAAATTGGAAACAATCAAAGTATTAGCTGTAGGTTTTTTTAAGATAGGAATAATAGTTGCATGTTTAAAGGAAATTAATGGAAGGGGCCACCTTTTTTTTTTTACTAAGTTCTCTCGAGTCTGCATATTACCACCACTGACCATTGGGCTTCATTTAATAGGCCTAATGATTCCTCTGTACTCTAAGTGTTTAATTATTTCTGCCAAAGACTCTAAACAGGCCACAGGTAGCCTATATTGTAACACACAGGTATGTTCCCTACCATAACCTTCTGGCAGTGTAGCAAAATGCAGGTTAGTTTCCTCAGAATCATATGCCTCTACAGCAAATACATCCTTAAATTCTAAGAATATTTTCCTCAGCTGGTCTTCCTCCAACTCATTTATGGAGGCATCCACAGCTTATACTATCATTTACAAAAACTCTGGAAAATTCTCCAGCGGAGGGATATCTGGGCTTATTTCTAATTGTGTGGCAGTATCTCTTTGGTTAGAGGTCACTCTCAAGTATCTTGGCATTTTGGCCTGCACCTCATTTGCTGTTTTTCTTCTGTCTCACATTCGTCTGCCTGGAGTAAAATGCAATCATCCTGGTGATGACATATCACATCTTTTTGTTCATAATAATACACTGACTAAATTCTGAAGATAGCTTTTGGTTTCGAGTCTAAGGACTCAGGCAATTCACCTTGTGATGTGACCTAGCCTTCAGGAATATTTACAATAACTGGGTTGTTCAAATCTGGAGTTTGATATGATTTATGCATTGCCGTACCTAATGCTGTACCTTCCTCCAACTAAATCTCCTGACAACCTTTGTTATCCACTACTATCCAGATGGGACCATCCACAACTTCTATCAATAGTGTGTATAGACATCCTTGCCCCTGCTGTCTCAGGAATTCATTGAGACACACAAATGCATTGGGCTCCATCATTTTCTGTCACTTTCAGTATTTTAATGATACTGTAAACTGCCTTGTGAATGCAAGAATAATAACATCCTTTTTCACTTGGTGTTTACCTGTATAGGGCATTATTTGTGCACAATAATATGTGTGCCTCTTATTATCACATTCCTGCGGTGTACCACCCAGTCTGAACTGGACTTGCTGTTTCAAAAAATCTAAAACCATACTCATTCTGTGTATGATATCATTTCCTAGACATAATTTGGCATTAGTTCCACTTACAATCCATATATTTTGATGGATACTTTTGGATCCTATTTTTATTTTCAACAGGTATCTCCCACAATTCTATGTCCCAAATCAATGCTATCTAATCCAAATATGTGTTGATTATGTATGGTAAACTTTGGTATTTCTTTTCTGTCAAGCATTTGTTTGAACACTTTCTAATTAATGAAACTCCTCTCCTGTTCTAGGGCCAATACTGTCTTAATCAATTCTGGATGCCTATTCATGTGCACTGGTATTCATGCCTGACCATGGTTGGAATATATTTGTCCTGATCTGACACCAAAGAGTCATAGGCCCTCATTACAAGTTATGCCGGTAGCCATGCCGCAATTTGCGGCATTGGCTGCCGAAAAAACCGCATCCGTGTCCTCGGAATGAGGACTTACCGGACCATTCCGAGTTCGGATGGCCCGGTAATTCCTCACTCGAAGACACGGACACGGTTCATCCCCATTCCCATTTCAGCCCCCATAGGGCTGAATGGGAATGGGAGAGGGAGTAAACAACGGGCCATTACGAAATGGCCCGTTGTTTGCTCCCTCTTCCCCTCGCGGGACCCGGTATGCACGCCTGGTTTTCCCAGGCGTGCTTAACATGTCCCGCGAGGGGACCTCGTAATGTGGCGGAACGGGTTGAACGGCGCCGCAGCCTTTTACGGCGCCGTTTAACCCGTTCCGCCAGGGTTGTAATGAGGCCCATATTGTTTAAAATCTTCATCACTTAGATAGACGTGTAAAGAGACTTCATCCACTTGGGTTTGCCAGTTTTTCTCAGGAACTAGATGAATCTCAACTGCCTGCTTTTCATGTTTCTCCCTGCATTTCATCCTGGCATATGTGAATGACAGTGACACTAGGTGCACAGCGATTTTGAAGATATACCTCTACCGCGCTCTCTAACTTGGCAATGGTATGGCATTCCTTTGCACTGCTAACCTGGCTCACCACCTTTTGAGGCTTCAGGGGCTTTCTGGCCAAAGACCACAGAACACCATTTACCACATCAATTAGCAGTGACAGTTGCTTCAGACAATTCATACTTAATAGGAATGGTGTCTCCTCAATCGAGGTGACAGCCACTTCTTGTCTTAGTCTATGCTTTCCTACTTTGATGTTAAATTCAATCGCAACTTCAATCACAATCGCGTCATCTGCCCTTTGTGGCAAAAAACTCTGCCGAAGGGTCCAGCAGTTGCACCATCTCAAAGTCTGGGGAATTTGTCTCTAATTCAGCACATGGTGAGAGTTCACTCTGATGACTTCAATTAGCCATACTGATGAGCTCATAAACATAAACTAAAGGCCCATTGACCCCCATTTGGTACAGTGGTGGCTCATAAACATCTCCACCTCTGTCCCTAAAAACATCCTCTGCCCTTCTGGCTACATCACCACCAGGAACACATGCATCTTCAGCTGGTACCACATCATCAAGGACTACTACTGAACCTTCTCCACTGCTGCCAGCCCACAACCTGACACAGTAAAACGTTATGTGCTGCATATGTCACAGCTGCACCGTACCTAGATGAGTAAGAATAATTTCTAAACACCAGGTTCACTGCCACCAGTAGGCATGTTTTTTTTTTATATGGCAATTTTTTGGTCCAGCTTTTTGTGAAATAAAATGAAGTAAAAAAGCAAAAGCATTTTTTTACCCAGCGTTATATGTATTAAACCCTAATGTTCTTCCATTCCCAGTTCCACCCTTCTAATTCTCTCTCCTCAAAATGGCCCTTTTCAGTGCCAAGTTCTCAGTTTTAAATGTTGCCAATAAAAAGTAAAGACTGGGTAAATGTATCACTAATCTTTAATTGGTCCTTTAATGTAGTGTGTGTGAAAAAAACACATTTGTTTCTTTTTTTATTATAGCCGTGGCTATCCTTCAAGGTTGCTGCAGGTAAAATGACAGTAATGCTAGTGAGAATGTAGTCGCAACTAGGTGTGCCGCGGAATGATTGGCACTTCGTAGCCGCCGATACGACCGCCAGTCGTTGCTGCAATTAACCCCGCCTGCAGTTTAACCAATTGCCTCCTTCATAGTTGCCACAGGTAGAATGACAGTAATGACAATATGGTCTCTGGGAGCCTATTTGTTAGAGTCTCTCTTGGCCATGGTCATGAAAAAATATTTTTTAAAACACATATTTACATATGTAGATATATGTGTTGTAGTTAGTCCTGAAAAGTTCTATTTTGACATATATTGAGTGCAGTCTTTGTGCAAAGTTACTGTAATAATGCGATGACTTTCTCAATCATAAATATAACTGTGCACACTTATAAAAGTTAAATAAGTATGCAGACCATTTAAAAAAAACATTATTTGGGGTAAAGTGATTGCGGGATTTCTTTTTCTATTAGTATTTACACATGATAGATCTTCATCAGCCCAACTGCTGCATTTTTCTATTTTTCATTTCAGGTATTTTATGTCCTTTTTCACCGATTTCCTACTTATCATTTTGAAGATTGATTAACATTTCTTTCATTTCTTTTAAAGTGTCCATGATTGTGTTTGGAGGGAATTCCTGATGTGGCTGTTGCTTAATCCTTCTATATACTTGAATCACTTCTTCATCTGTTTCAAACTACTTTAAATATGTTTAACCAATTGAAGACATAGTTGACTTTAAAGTACTTTTGCTTGTGGCACAGGCATTTAAAAACAGTAAGTGGTGTGCTTTACCTTGCCCTGAGGACAAACGCTGATCGTCTTTTTTTTGGGAAAACTTACTTGCAGTCCGACACTGCGAGCGGCTTCTCTGCTCTTGCCGGATCTCCCCACGCTTCCTGGAGGAGGCGGGGCTACATTGCCCACGTGACTCATCACGTGACTACAGAAGCGCACATAACACGGAAGCTGCTGCCTGCTTCGTGTGTGCTTTACCTTGCCCTGAGGACAAACGCTGATCGTCTTTTTTTTGGGAAAACTTACTTGCAGTCCGACACTGCGAGCGGCTTCTCTGCTCTTGCCGGATCTCCCCACGCTTCCTGGAGGAGGCAGGGCTACATTGCCCACGTGACTACAGAAGCGCACATAACACGGAAGCTGCTGCCTGCTTCGTGTGTGCTTTACCTTGCCCTGAGGACAAACGCTGATCGTCTTTTTTTTGGGAAAACTTACTTGCAGTCCGACACTGCGAGCGGCTTCTCTGCTCTTGCCGGATCTCCCCACGCTTCCTGGAGGAGGCGGGGCTACATTGCCCACGTGACTCATCACGTGACTACAGAAGCGCACATAACACGGAAGCTGCTGCCTGCTTCGTGTGTGCTTTACCTTGCCCTGAGGACAAACGCTGATCGTCTTTTTTTTGGGAAAACTTACTTGCAGTCCGACACTGCGAGCGGCTTCTCTGCTCCTGCCAGATCTCCCCACGCTTCCTGGAGGAGGCGGGGCTACATTGCCCACGTGACTCATCACGTGACTACAGAAGCGCACATAACACGGAAGCTACTGCCCTTGCGGCGTTAAGCCCGGCGGGGACAAGGCCGCTAGCAGTGCTGTTGTGCGGCTGTTTGGCGGCGGAAACTATATACGGGAGACTGCGGAGGTGTGACCTCTTTGATCCCGACAAGAAGAAATAAGGTAAATACTGTGCATTGGTGAGTCAAATCTGATTGTAGATACGGTTCTGTTATAAACTTAAATGTCTTTAACACCGCAAAGGAGTCAATCTTGCACGAGTCATCCAGTGGTGAACTTTGACACACCAATGGAGACTGTAGCTACTAGATCTAAAAGTACTTTAAATAAAATCTCTTCTACCAAAATGATAACTTTGACTCCGCGTGCTAAAACACGCTTAAAAACGCAAATCATAAACAAAGATATTAGACAATTTTGCCCGGTTGTGAAAACTACTACACAACCTAGCACACTGACTTCCTATCAACAAGAAGCTCCCATTGCGGAAGGCAATTCGGGACCTCCAAATGAAATATCAATAGAGAACATCACAAGCCTCTCTATGAAGTGCATTGAAGTACAAATGGAATCTAACCGAAACATACTAGATGGAACATCAGATTTAAATCAAGTGCACCCAGCAACGCAGATGGTTATGACTGATAATGTCGAATCTGAGGCACTGGACAATATTCCAATTTCGGATAATACCATGCTTCTATCTACTAATCAAATTGAACGAAAGAAGGTTCCAAGTACACATTTGGAAAAAATATATGAAACACTGGAGAACGGACAGAGCGACTCTAATGAAGAAGTATTTTTGGAAGAAGCAAAACAAACGACACCTGTAAGCACAATTGCATCTCTTAATAGGTCACATACGGACTATTATAAACGAGGCTCAATGGACTCCAACATCTCAGAGTCCGTGTCGTATATTCTTCCAACGCCAAGGCATCGCGAATCTTCATGTGAAAAAGAAAAGATACTCGTAAATACAGGACTTCTAGAAGTGACTCTTATGGCAGTTAACACCACAATTAAGAGTTTGTTCAAGTTATTTGAAACTCTTGAGACTAAGATTAACATACAATCAACCAAAATTGACCATTTAACGTCATGGATTCAAATGCACTCGGCAGAAATGGAAAAAACTGGACAAACGGAAGAATTGCCAGACAATCTGTCTAAGAGCATAGAAATTGTGACTGTACCCATCTCGCACTCTGTGAGTCTCCATACATTCGATCATGTCATTTGCCCAATGAAGCTTAGGCACAAACAAAGTCGCTTCAAAATACCTCATGGATAAGTATTGAAAATTCTTCTAAAACAGTGAAACAACCAATAAATAAAACTCAATATGGTCTTTTCAATAAACAAACACGAAATAAAGGTTGTGCTACACATCTGAGCACTAGACTTTATCAATCAACGAAACGAAATAAATCATCCAATCGTCAAATCCGTACACAAACAGTGGAGTTGACAGTTCCTACAAAGTCCCATGTTGATCACACAATTAGTGGTGTTACACCAGTTCAAAAAGCTCCGGTGGGAAGTTCTTTGTCAAATCAATCTATTCTACAAATAAACGAATCACCCCTTAGTCAATTGGTATTGGCTTTGGATACAGCAATACCAATGGAACATGTAACTCTAACAAATCCATTGACTAAGGAGACTTACCCAAAGACTCAATTTACTAAGGTAAACGAAAAAATAACACAAGCATTGTTGACAACAACGGAGAAGCCACAAGTTGAACAACTTAAAGCAGTGATAGATGCATATATTATTCAGCGCACAAATGAGATAAAAGACCTTGTAACAAAAAAAAATTTGCAGATAAATGTGGCGAGATGTGCTGGAAATCTTGCACACCACAACACATCTTTCACTGAAAGACAATGTGTAACAGAAAGAGATAATGAAAAACAAATTAAATCCAACACTGGCTGCGATTCACAAACAATAAATGGATATCGAGGTGGTGAGATATGGCACAATCAAAATGATGAAATTAAATCAGTCGTAGAAGCTTATTTAGATACTCACTTGAAGCCATCGCACACACCTAGATGTTCAAAAGAACCTAAGGTCACGTTTTTTGATGAACAGGGATCTGGAAGTAAACTTGACCACTGTATAAAGGCAAATCATGTGATCAATAATTCTAGTATCAATCAAATTGCCAAAAAGCAACCACTTGTAACAAAATTACAAAAACAGGATCTAAAGAGACAAAAAGAATTTGCGAGCCATCCTACTCTAATTCTAAAATGTCGAGCGGATCCTTATCCTCAATATGATCTATCACGTACTAGTGTACATAACATCTTTAGTGACATACCAGAACTAGGAGACCTCACTTCATTTGACATTAACCAAGTGGAATTCATCTGCGATACTAACTTGGGGATTGTGCGTCTATGGATGAAATCTGGCATAGTTATGAATACTATATGGCAGGCGAGAATGAAAATCTTTGCAATGGGTTTCCTGCTTGCTCAAGATCCGGAAAGAAAAAACAGTGAAAAAAATATAGAGAAACAAACAATAACTATTTCACCAACAAACGTGTGTCAATGCCATAAATGCAACTCTTCAAGTTTCGCCGCATTGGATGAACGTTTTTCTCAGTTATAACCACCATCGAATCAAGAACCTGATGGGCAAAAAACAGTCAATGCCACACTTGTAAGCTGGAACACAAGGGGATATTCCCATCTTCTTGCTAATCCCAATTCCTTTTTGAATGACGCAGATATCATAGTCCTCCAAGAAACATGGCTAAGTGTTGCTCCAATATGGGATAACCACACTATTACAATTAATCTGGCAATAATAGCTCAGAAAGGTCGACCTATGGCAGGACTTTTGGTAGCCATCAAACTGGGAAGCAAAATACAATTACAAGCATGGGAAAACCCCAACAAGTTTATACAGATGGTTAAAATAACGATGGAGTCCCAAAGGATTGCATTAATCAATATGTATAGAAACCCAGCGGCAATTACGGATGTTTGCTTTCATCAGGAACTGTCCAGAATGTTCAATATTATTGCACAAACTAAAGAAATAACTGATGTTATTTTAGTGGGAGATCTTAATATTGACGCCTTCAAGCTTCAGTTGAGAAAAAATACACAAGATTATAAGAAGTGGAGCTGTTTAATGAAGCAATATGATATGAGAATGGCTAACGGGTCATTACCGGGAGACATTCGCACCAAGTAACGTGGCAAAGGGGAAAATCAACAAGCACTTTAGATTACATATATCTTTCATCAAGGCTTTTCATGTTATCTACCGAATTTAAGATAATAAAGCAAGAAAGCAGTGACCATCATATGCTATCTTTAATGTGGCCAAGAGACACAAATAAAAAAAGTGTCAAATTTCAACAGATGCCACAAAAGTTGACAATTAATAATGCCAAAACACGGTTTAAGTGGACACCATCTAAACTGAAAAGCCTACATGCAAATTTGACGTCACAGAAGAGTTCATTAAATAGTCAAACATATGTGGAAACGCTCAACAGCTATAAAACCTTTTTTCTTCCATCAGGACGTTCTCATTTGCATACATATAATCAGCCCGTATCCATAAAGAAAAAAAAACATCGTAAGGAAATGAGACTAGCCAGGCGGCATCCTTGGCCTGAAAACCAAGAAGTATGTAAAATGTTAAAAACCAGCTATAGAACCTGGATACGTGCTTATAAAGGACGTCTATTTCAACAAGATGGAGAGGCCTTCTTGACAGCCACAGTTAGTAAAAATTGTGCACAAATATGGCAATCACTCAATTCTAAAATAAACTCAAACATTCAGCAAACTCAATTGAATGGAGCAACTGAAGACCAATGGGTAGCGCATTTTTCATCACTCTATATAGATAAAGCTTTCCAGTATGCTCCCGAGACTCCCTCAATGGTAGCCTGGAATTTAGAGTGTTCAGAAGAAATAATCATGACACTCATATCAAAATCTTCATCATCACGAGCTGCAGGCCCTGATGGCATAACTAATTATATGCTAAAACAACATCCACAACTTTGGGCAAAGATCCTGAATTCCATTTTCCAGACAATATTGAAAACAAGGAAAATACCTGATTCATGGCGTACATCTGTCATTGTCCCGATTTTTAAAAAAGGGGACCGTAGCATACCAGCCAACTATCGTCCAATAGCACTTTTGGATGCTCCAGGCAAAATATTTAATAGATTAGTCTTAAAGGTCTTTAACAGCTGGACACTTGAAAACAAAAGCAGAGACCGTAATCAAACAGGTTTTGTTTGCGGATTAGGGACGTCAGTAAATCTAATGATCCTTAAGACATTAAAGGCTCAAGCACAACAAACTAAAACATCACTTTATTTCGCATTTATTGACTTAAATGCGGCGTTTGATTCCGTCTCGCGTGTAAGACTATTACAAAAACTATCTATAGCACAGTGTCCGCAGATTCTAATTGATATAATAGCTGCGCTCCACTCAGGTACGTCCATTCAAATCCGGTTATCTACTACCGGACTGCTTTCATCAAGAATCAGCACATCAAGAGGCTTGAAACAAGGGTGTATTTTGGCTTCATCACTCTTTAATCTTTTTATTCATGATGTCAAAGAAGTATTTTGTAATCTCTATACGGACTCTCCAAAAATGAATGGTCATATAATACAAGCATTATGGTATGCGGATGATCTGGTGCTAATTTCTAAGACTCCAACAGGCCTTCAAAAACTTATAACTGCACTTTCAACTTACTTTAAGAACAATGAACTCTCAATGAACATAAAAAAATCGCAGATCATCGTCGATGTTCCAAAGAGATCAAAAAGAACCAAGTTCACATGGAGAGTGAATGATATCACTTTAGATATTGTTGCAAATTACAAGTACTTAGGCACGCAATTTGAAGCCAACACTGCAACTATTGCCTATAATCACATGCTACAAAGTAAATTGAATACAGCAATTTCACAGTCCAAGTTGATTCTACATAAATATGGCAAATTCCCCATCAGTTCTGCCATATTCTATTGGCAACAAAAAGCAACACCAATATTCCTTTACGGAATGGAAGCCCGAGATATAACTAATATAAAAGAGCTAGATCGAATGGAAGCCAAATTTTGGAGAAACATCCTGCAGCTACCACAAGCCACTCCTGTAGCATGTATTAGATACGAACTTGGTCTTACCTCACTGAAAGCAAGATATCACTGGCAGCTGTGTGCTTTTCTTAGGAAATGTTTGATGAACATTGAAGCTGAATCAATTTTGGCTGTATTAGCGACATATATACTCAAATCAAATCACCAATTTGGAGTTGTATGGACTACCTACGTCTATCAAATAATGGTTGCAGCCGAAGTAGATTTAGAAACTCTAATACAGAATCCAGTTCGAGCTAAGAAAAAAATCTTTTTGCATGATTGGTTGGTGAATCGTACTGTCTGTTTGCAATACAGAAATTTTAAGAGTCAACTATTTCCGGATAAAAAAATGGGCACGGTTGAAAACTATTTACTAAAATCTCCATCTCCACAAGTACGCACAGCGATTATGAGAATGCGTTTCAATCTGTGGCTGACTCGAGAATTCTTGGCACAGCAGAAACAAATAAAAATGATAGATAACTTTTGCAGGTTCTGTCAAAAACTAGATCAAAAAGAAACCTTAGAGCACATTATAGTAGAATGCCCTGCTTTGTGTGCAACAAGGTTTAATGCTTACAGAAAACATATGTCTGTGGTGGCCAACATACAGCCGAGCTTGAGATGGGCCTATTTGTTAAATGCTGCTAACATGAGCATATTTATTGCATCTATAGAGTTTTTGAACTGTCTGAGCTTGCGCCCTACATGTGATGCTTGAATTTCGATTGCATTTTTAAAGTAATGAAATATAAAATGGTTTCTATGAATTTTAAAATCATGTACTTTGCAATCAATTCACATGTTTGTAAAAAAGCAAAAAAGTATTCTAAATCATATTTTTGTATTATTCTTGTTAAAATCATTTCTGATTAAAAACAAGAAATAAAATAATAAAAAAAAAAAAAACAGTAAGCTAAGGTATACCTATATGCTGAATGCTATTTGTTATTACAAATATTATTCTTATTCACATTCTAGATAAACATAAACAACAAACTCACATAATCCAGAATGTTCTGTAATTTCTAGCGGCTGCTTCTTTTCATCATCTTTTTTCAGTATTTACTCTCCTGTGGGATAATTTTCTTCTAGTCAGTCCATTTAATTGTCTGTTGTAGGGTGAGAGTAAAAGCACTGTATTTCACCTCACTTGTTAGAATGAATAATGGAAGAGCATTAACTGATGTGAGAAGGTGGGATTCTCTGTATTTACTCTCTGATTGGTTCTTTATTTTTTCTATGGTGGACAGCTGCCAATAGGACGTCAAGTACCTCAGCTGCTGTTCAGCTGTTCAAGCAATAAGGCAACATAATTTTTTGATTGATGTTTTTAAGTAACAACTAAACTGGAGGTTCCATTACCTCATAACCTTAAGTGTTTTTTTTATATAGTAAGGTGGTATTTCCTGAGAGAGAGGTGTGTTTTAGAACATTGTGGAGTTAAAGAAGCTATAGATATTGTATTGCTGGATATTTCGGAAACTGAGGCGATTTCAGAGGGAGATTGTGTCAACACATTATGTGGAGTGCCGAATGATGAATCTCATTGCTCACAAACTTATGGAGGAATAGAGAATTTTGAGAATGGGACTAAAAGTGATGTTGAGGTCATAGGTGATGTTTATCAAAAGCATTGGCTTAGTATGTTTTTTTGGTTCCATAATATAACTTTAGATGGAGTATTTAAAATAAGAAGTTTGTTCGCAAATTGTGGAGAAATATGTTTGTCAGGAAGCACAGGTTTTTTCTATTTGGGAAAACATTTTAGTCATCTGAGGAAAGAGCACAGAGACATTTTGCAAGATTTTATTAAATGTAATGGAGTACAGGAATATGTGTCTGAATGAAGAAATATGTTTGGGTTATATATTGGCATAAAAACACAAAGGATAATTTAACGGTCGCCCATAGAATGTATGAAACATTACTCAAATGTTCCCTGTTACCTATTTTTCTATAGCAGCGGGTATACCCATGCCTAAAGCCGCAGGTACCATGAAATTGTAACCAAATGAACTTCTTAGTTTTTGAAAGTTGGAAGTCAAAATTTCACATATCATAATTTCTATGGTTCATCACCTCTAGCCTTATGTTATTTAAAGTTTGAAAACTCTGCACATATGTGTTTTCTGTTATATTGTTGTATTAAAATTGATGTGTACCCGCGGCTACAGTGGGCTTGCTGCTAAAGACCAGCCAATGAAATGTTGCACCCTCTCAGAGGCTTTAATAGCCACGGGTATCAACAATCCAATGGGATATTGTGTTTTACCGGGTCAGTGTATCCGTGTGTATAACTGCCATCAGAGGCACGCCTATTGTAATACACATTTTTATGCCATAACCATATTATTTCATGGCTGTTGTTCCAGCACAACATTTTACATGTCTTTCTGATTCCATGCCCTCAAGTGTACCCGTGTGTCAATTGAACTTTAAAACCTTGGAAATATGTTTTTTTGATGATGTAAAAGAGTTACATGTACCCATGTTTACAATCATGCTTTCATTGAAGCAGGTTTTGATGGAAGCAGTGTAAGCTTCCATCAAATATAACGGTTGCAGCATGTTCCTGTCCCCCTCCCTCTTCCCCCTGCCCTGCACCTCTTGTTAATTCTCCAGCTCTACCAGAAATGTCATCAGGCCTAGTACGATAGTTGCTTGTCTGCCTCATCTCATACCCCCCCTCCACTCCTTATCTTTGTCTTAGCTCTTGCACTATCTGAAATGTTGCCAGTCCTAGTACAATAGTAATTTTCACATTCTTAATGTCTCAAGGCCTTGTTAGAATGTCATTGTATTTTCCCTTGCTCCCTTCCTTGTCTTGAAGCGCTTTGAAACACATTGTGTATAGGCGATATACAAATAAAATATCAATCAATCAATCATTCGTACCCACGACTACTCAGCAAGCCAATGGAATATTGTGTATTTTGGCAGCTAGTATAGCTGCGGGTATGAATTCCCGTTTGTAGCCATGGCTAGTAGTACACACGTTTCTGTGCATTAATCATTTTATCTAGTGGATGTTACACCACGCAATTTTACATGTCTTTCCGATTCCATGTCCTCAGCACTATCCATGTGTAATTTGAACGCTTTGCAATATGTGTTTTGAGTGTATAACCACTTGTGTGTAGCCACAGCTATAAGGGATTGTTCATAGCCGTGGGTAGCATAGCCGTGCCTATGAATCAATGATTTTTTTTAAAGTTCTGTATGTTATTATATGTCTACATATTTTTGTAATATGAAGTCCTTAAATGAACTGTTTTGGGGTACACTGAGTGTAGTATTTTATCACATTTGGCGTATTGTTCTAATGTTATCAAGGAACTATCTAGACAGGTGAGACATATAGAACTGGATGTTGTTGTTTGATATCCACAATTGTGTTTGATCATGAAAGCTTAAACTATCTATCAACATTTGTAATTCAAAAATCAGTCAAACTCAAGTCCATGTTATTATTTAGTTTATCACAAAAAGTCTCTAATCAAAGGAGCCAACTATCTCCAATCAGCCCCACAGTTTTACAAACAGTCATAATATTTGTTCTCCTTCTCAGTTTCTAGGAAAATTATTCTTATTTTGAATTTTTACTAATAGTAAGAGTGGTGCATGCATGTTGTGTGTGTTTGATGTTTTTAAATTGGTAGATGTTAATATTGGAATTGTGCACTTGCCGGTGATACATTGCAGTGAATGTGTGTCCAACATTTCAGTAGCTTGCTTTATACAGTCCTGTTTTGGTGCCATTGATTTTGGAAAATAATCATAGGAACCATTTTGTGGACTAGATTGCAAAACCCATGCTGTGCAAATGCTGAGTCTATGGCTGTTGTGGGGTTCTGTGCACCTTTTTGATTAGTTGAAGGTGAGTGATAGTACATTTGTATATATATTTGGTGCTTTATTTGCATTGTAGTTTATATAAGGTATATTAAATAAGGTTATGTTTTTCAGTTAGTGAAAGTTATAACTTTGATTTTGAATGCATGGTTTTCTGGGTTACTTGTGTGTTTTAGGGAGATAAGCAGCAGTTCACTATGTTTATCTGTGACATAAAATGGTTTGCATTTATAAGCAGTTTCTCATTGTTTTGCTGAAGGTTGTTAATGATGCTTTGGGAAGTTATTTTTTGTATCTTACTGTAATTGTTGAACATACATGGGCACTGCTGCATATTTAAACATATGTGGCAAGAATTGCTAACAGTTGATTAGAAAGAAAACCGATTTCAGATTGAAGAACTAGGCTGTACACTGAGGTGGATGGTAAAGAAATACAGAGTATACTTGCTTTAGTGAAAATAAATAAATGCTCACAGATGTTTTGAGTGGTAATCTGAAAATGTCAGTGTTTTAAAAAGAGATTAATTTATGCTACAGTGTATGGTACTGTTTTGTTATCTATGAGAGAAAATAGATTGCATTCCTTTGTACTTTGTTGTTGTTTTGCTAAACCCAGTGCTTAATTTGTTACAAAGTTTGTGCCGGGGCTCAACATTTTTCGTTGGCAGCTAGCAGTGCTTTAAGACATGCCCTCAACTAGAAAACAGCCATGTGGGCTGCACTAGTGTAAGGTATCCTTACCTGAACACAGACTCTGTAAGCATGAGCTACGGAAGTGGAAGCATTCATCATATAGAATAGATTGCATCAGCAGTGTAAGCTTCCATCAAATAGAATGGCTGCAGCATGTACCTTCGCAGTGAACTCTTCCATAACATACAATGTAATAACATTGGCCCTAGCAGTTAAACCTGCACTCATAATGAACATGGAATGGCCTCATTAGTGCAAACGCCCCTTATCATCATTCACTTTATTTCGATAAAAATAATTTACCATAAAAGTCAACATGTACATTACAAAAACAAATGCAAACAATATGCAATGCTATACATGTTACATATAGCATAATTTGCACACGCAACATCAACAATAGGTTAAGAACTAGCTGACAGTACCTATTTAAAAACAACTAAATCCAATGTGGTTTTATTTTACATATTCCTCAATTGATAGAACATCCAAAATAGGAAATAATTGTATCACCAGGCCGGGGCATGATTCTTCAGCTCGTCAGTAAACATGAATAGTTTAGGCACACCATTTAGTAGAAATATTGATTTTACGGGAGAAGATTGCTCATCTTTGTTCCTCTAAACCAGGTCAGAGTCAAGAACCAACCCACCATTGATGTGGCCATCATAACCTTAGCACTTAGGCAAAGAACAAGGGCCCCTGTCACTGTTGAGACATTTAGTTGAAGAAAAAGATGCCTTAATGACATGTTTCGAATATCGTTATACATAGGACAAAGGAACAGAAAGTGAATTCTATCCCCTTATGTAAAAGAGACACATCATGGTTTTCCAAGTGAAAATTGCCACCAAGAAAAACAGGCACACTATGAGCCTCAGCAGTAGAATCTCAGCCCACATATAACAGTTGCAGTATGGGTTTGGTTGTGCATGCTCTCCTAATGTAGAACAGGCACAGGGCTTTTAGACATTGTCTCTAATAGAAAAGAGCCTTGTGGGGCACACTGGTGTAGGGTAACCTTCCCTCAACACAGACTCTGTAAGCATGAGCCATGATGGAAATGCAAGCATTCAGCATATAGAATAGATCTAATCACCAGCGTAAGCTCCCATCAAATAAATGGTTGCAGCATGACACCCAGAAGTGTTAAAAGTGCCCTTACTGTAAGAGGTGAAGAAGGGGTCAAATAGTTATTAGGTTGGAATATTTTGAGTTTGGTGGGGTAGCAGAGCAAGATTCATTATCATACACAGAACAGGGACATTGTGGGTAGCAATACTACAACGTTAATGAACTTGATAATCAGAGCATGGGCCATGGAAGCGGAAGAATGAATGAATCAGCAGTGTAAGCTTCCATCAAATAGAATGGGTGGCAGCATGCGTCTCAGCAGTGCACACTTCCCTCACATGCAATGTATATAACATTGGCCCTAGCAGTTAAACCTGCACTCATAAAGAAAATAGGAATAGCCTCAGTAGTGTAAACTTCACTTATGTAAAAGAGACACAGAATGGTTTTCTAAGTGCAAAGTGCCCCAAGAAAAACAGGCACACTATGCGCCTCAGCAGTGCAATCTCAGCCCACATCTAACAGGGACAGTATGGGCATTGACAGTGCCTGCTCCAGTCTCATCATTTAGACGTAGTAGGGGCCCTTGCAGTGCATGCTTCACTCACAGAGATCATACATACTGCTGCAAGCAGTGTCTGTGCAAGCTCTGATATTCTTAATGAACGCACAATTCTGACTATAGAATTGTGCTACATATAGCTACATATGTAAGCCAGGGCAAATTCATTTCTGTTAACATTTCAATGCACAATGCTGAGCAAAAAACAAAAATTACTCTTGACATGTATTTATACCTATAAATGTGGCACATCCTTGTGAAAATGTGCATTGGGCAACTGATGGTATCATTACACATTCCTTGACTTTGCAATCATTGTTTGAGATGAGCACACAGGAAGGCCCATGATGAGCACCTCACACGTTTAAAAGAACGGAAGTCAGAGGCTGCCAGAGCAGCTTCTTATTAGCCCAAAACAGAAGTGCAGACATATTTTTTTGTCAGTGTGCGCAGGAAGGCCTCATAAATACTTTCCCAGATACTTAAACAGAAAAGGGACAAACATTTGGCATGGGTTTGAGTAAGCAGGATACAGGAGCAAACTCTTTTTAGTGGCAGATAACAAAGCACGTTCTGCAGACCTACACAAAGCAAAATTAAGAAGTGCTAGGAGTGCTGGTGCTCAGCCATACCTATACATTTCGTTCCAGAGGATGGACACCAGCACATATTAAGCACTGACTAAACTACTTAATTGGTTATATGATGTTAATGTGGCTTTTGTACCTTCTTTTTTCCCTTACTTCAATGTACATGTAATAGTGATGTTTATACATATACACATGTTCATGATTTTTTATTGATACTGTGACTTCATTTTGACACTTGGTTGCTTATGTACATTAAGGCTTTTAAAACCTGGATTTATTTTGGGAGGGAAAATAATTCATGACAAATGTAGGCTTTCTACATGTGTACTTTTACTCTTTGCATCCTTGTGCAAGCATTCTTCCCCCAATGTCTGTACTGTTAGAAACCAGACAGTGTCTCACCCTCTAGTACCTGGGGATCTCTCTCTCAGGTGGCCAGTCCATGGTCATCACTTTTGGATCCAGACCCTGGGGGTGGACCAGTGTGGGAGGATCATCTGGGTGAGGAGTCTTAGGAGAGTGGGGGTGAGACAGCCGATGGTGAGACGCAGTATTCCCCCCTTTTCTGTTCATCTAACTAATTTTTTCTTTAGGATTTTCTGAAGTTCCAACCCCCACCCCCTTTTTACACAAACACTGGGCTGAGGAAGAGGGTGACTGAGAGTAACCAGACAAACTCTTTCGCATCGTTAACCGGGTCAGGCAAAGTCAGGCACTTTACACTAAGTGAACACACCTAATACCAATTAACCCTCCTTACACAAATAAAAGGCAACACAGGAAGACACACTCTGAGCAAGGCGGAACACGAGTTTGAGCAGAACCTCTGGCACAAAGGCACACCTATTGAGCACAGCAACGGACCAGGGACAAGAAAAGCAGGCTGAAAACATCAAGGATTCCCTACTGGAGGTTGTTGCCTCCGACAGACCACAAAAGACATGCAGAGAAGGCCAGATCCCACAAGTGATGCCAACAACCCTCCCAGGTGAACGGCAGAGTTGGAGAGGTGAGGCCAAGCCTGGGGTACTAACCTTGACTCGTGAATTGAAATTAGCAAAAACAAGAAAGAGACGCACACATCCGGTGAGTTGGCAAATGATCGGTGTGTGTTAAACGAAAGAAGTAACAACATTATATTGCAAGTGAAGGCTGCACGCCTGTGGATGAGATGCGAAGAGGGCAGACCTGTGAATGAACTGTGAAGTAAAGACTTCTGTGAGATCCGCAATACTAAGTAATGGTGTGGTCCGGCGAACGCAAGTAGCTCACTCAAAAGTCTCTGTGAAAGGAACATTGAAGTAATAAATTGAATAAACAGCAAAAGTGATGTAAGCAAGAGTAAACGAGAACTTTGAGTCGAAGTGGTCCTGAGGTGGGTTGTAAAGAGTGCCATGCATATTCAAAAGTATTTGACATCCAAAAATGGTCCGAGTACGATTGAGAGAGACCTGAAATCTAATAAGCTTGGGCAAGGGAGCCCCCTTGCAAGTTTGTGTTGAACTTTGACGTGAGTGGCCTGAGCCTGACAGAGGGGGACATATTTGAACTGTGTGGTGAAAGGTCTGGGCCCGACAGAGAGGGTCCTTGGTGAACTTTGTGTTGAAGTACAATTTTGAAAGTTAAGAAAAGAGACTTTAACGTGGAAGGCCAGGCGAGCCTCAAACCACAGTTTGTAACTGTTTATAGTGTTGTAAACTGAGCCAAAGTGTGTTATCCTGCCTACATGGATAGACTTACTCTGTGAGGTCTTACGTGGCAGGAGAGCTTGTTCATGACATTTATTCTTTCGAACACTGATTTTTCCTTTGCAAACATTTCTCCTTTTTACATTTGTTTGTACAAGAGATAGGGCAGGCATTAGTTATTTTTTAGCATAGGCCATTTTGATTTGACGGACTCCACTAGGACTGTTTTGTTTATCAGTTGATGGTCGAAGCTACTCTCATCTTAGTTGTAGTGTTAGTCCAGAAATGACCCTAATCATGAATATTATGAATATTATGTTGGCCAGAAGCCAATCGCATCATGTGACAAACATCGCAAACACAGAATCGCCAGTATAACCAGAGGGCGTCCATTTTGTGTAATATCTGCCATTTGCTTTTTTGTTTCTGTCTAATGCTTTGCTTAATGTATTTTATTCTGAAAGTTCATACATGGTGCAAGGCCACAGCCTGCATGTTGAAATATCAACCCAGACAGGAATGCCGGACAGTACAGAAATGCATTGTTTTCCTCCCTCACAAAGTCCTTGGAGGCAAGCAGAAACAGCATTTAATCAGCAGCCTAGGTGCCGGCCTGTCTCACCAAAGCAGTAGCAATAGGCAGTTAAAGCATGGATTATATTCTTCTACTGGTCCTCCTTCGCAGGTCTGCCTCAGAACAGGCTGATCCCTAGTTCATGAATATAAACTGGTAGTTAACAAACTAAGGAATGTGTCTCTCTTATGAACATGATATCCTTGCTGAACAAGTGCTTTATGTTCTCCACAACAAATAACTGTCTCTGCAACTGTTGCTGGAATAAGTATAATTAGATTGAAAAAGAAACTTGTCATAATGTGCCATAATTGTCATGATTGTCAATCACCGAACCCTAGCCCTAGAAGATACATTATGGGCGGTTTGTTTATGTTTGTTTGTTTATTTATTTATTGTGCGCACCAGACCCTGGGGTAGCAGGGCGCAAGAGAACAAGGAGGTTTACAGCTTAGTTAACGTTTACAGGTTACAGATCAGTTAACGTTACAAGTTACAGGTTACAGGCATAGTGGACATTTCGAATCTGCAGGGTAGGGCAAGTGCAAGTGCAGATAAGGCGTAGCTAAACAGTCAAATCTATGGCGATCGAACAGTAAAAGCAGGTCAGCACAAGCATTATAAAAGAAGTTACGTATAGAGTGACATACGCTATGTCGCATTCTCAATAAGCCATTTTATGGTGTTCTTTCTGAAGTTATTGAAGGTTTGGTCAGATCTGAGTGCAAGAGGTAGGGAGTTCCATAACTGTGCTGCCTTAACTGGGAAGCTGGAACCTCCAATGGTGGCTAGTTTGAATCTGGGCACTAGGAGGCAGTTGGGGCTGGCTGTCCTTGTGAGTCTCGTTGGATTTTTCCTGTTGAAGCGTTCTGAGAGGTATCGGGGAGCTTTGTTGTTTAGGCATTTGTGGATAAGGGAAGCAGATTTGAGGTTGATTTTTTCTTGGGTGGAAAGCCATTTGTGTTTTCGTCTTATTTCTGAAATGTGTGCACTTCTGGGGATACTTAGGGCCGCTCTAAGTGCATTGTTTTGGAGCACTTGGATTCTGTAGATGATTTGTTTGGTAGTCCCTATGTAGAGGGCGTTACAATAATCTAATTTCGATAGAATGAGGGCTCTAGCTAGAATAAGACAGCTGTCCTCTGAAAGGAATGGTTTCCCAGCTCGTATTAACTTGCATGTATAGGCAGTGGATGATGACAGTGAGTTCACCTGTTTGGTGAAAGATAGTGTCGCATCAAGGTAAAAACCTAGGGTTTTTACTTCTCTGGCGACCTTGATAGTGTTACCATCGATGATGAAGGCGGAGTAGTTTTGGTTAAGTTTGGAGATGCGGGCTGCCGTGCCCAGGATGATGAGCTCTGTTTTGTCATCGTTCAAGCATAGGCCATGGTTGGCCATCCATGCTTGAACGATGCTATAGACTCTATTCACCAGAGCCAGATCTTTGATGTAATCCCCAGTAAGTGGTAAGAGAATCTGAGTATCATCTGCATAGTTAGTGTAGGTGATACCCAGATTATCAAGATCGTCAAAGAGTGGCTTGGTGAAGATGTTATAGAGTGTCGGCGAGACGCAGGATCCCTGGGGCACTCCGCAAGTGATTGGGATAGGGTCTGCTGCCGCTGCGGGGGAGAACACCCTCATAGTCCTGTCACTAAGAAATGATTGAATCCAGACTATAGCCTCCTCTGAGAAGTGGGCAGCCGAGTCCAAGTGATTACATAGGACTTTGTGGTCCACCAGATCAAAGGCGGCTGAGAGGTCTAGAAGGAGGAGGAGAGCTAGTTTTCCCTCGTCTCTGAGTGAGTCTATTTGGGCTTTTAGGTCGATAAGGGCAGTCTCTGTGCCGTGTTGCGGACGGAAACCGGATTGGCGGGTGCCAAGGAGATGGTTCATCTCAAGGAAGTTCTGGATTTGGGTGTATGCTACCTTGTCTAATATTTTTAGTAGGAAGGGAACCGTGGTGATGGGCCTGTAGTTAGTGGGAATGTTGGGGTCCAATGTTTGCTTTTTTAGGAGGGGGAGTACCCAAGATTCCTTTAGATTGCGGGGGATGGTGCCCGTAGTAAAGGAGGCATTGATAAGTTTTGTAATAAAGGGGGCTAAATCCCTAGCCGCATCCTTGATCAGTTGTGCGGGGCATTGGTCGCCTTTGCAATTAGAAGGTTTGAGAGTCAAAATGGTCTTCTCCACCTCAATTACTGAGACCTTGGAGAAACGGAATTGGGTGGATTCTTTAGGTTTGGATGTGGGAATTTTGACTAGCAGAGGTTGAGTTGGCAGTGAGGCTTTCTTTAGGGCAATTTTTGTTTGGAGGTTGGATACTTTGTTGGTTAGTGCCAGTTGTATGTCTGTGCACCAAGTTTTGTCTTTAATGGAGTCATCCTGTACTGTGATAGGAGTTTCCAATTCCTTTAGGATGGAGAATAGCTCCTTCATGCTGGAGTTGGATTGGGTGATCCTATTATTATAGGTTTCTTGTTTGGCCAGGATGATATCTTTTTTGTATTGCGAGGAGATGTTAATTAGGTTACTTTTATTTTCAGCGGTCGGATGCCGGTTCCAAGCTGTTTCGCATTTTCTCTTCTGTAGTCTTAAGTTTTTTAGGTGGGGTGTAAACCATGAGTTCAAATGCTTTTTAGGTTTACTAATCCGAAGTTTAAATGGAGCAATACTGTCAAGAGCAGAGCACATGGCTGCGTTGAATGCATCCACTAGGATGCCTGGGTCAGAGTGGTCAGGTAGGGAATTTAGTTTGGGTAGGATGTGGGGCAGAATATTGTCGGCTGTAATATTTTTCTTGTTTCTCGTTAAGGTGGGTGTGGCTGGCGTGGGTGTTAAGACTATGGGTCTTTTGGTGTTGAGGGTAAAAGAGATAAGGTAATGGTCAGACCATATTTGGGGGGTGATGGCTGTTATAGAAGGGTAGCAGTTATGACTGGCAATCCAGTCTAGTGTTCTTCCCTTTGATTTGTCTTCAAAGATTACATGATTACATGTTTGTATATATGTTGCTGCTTGAGCGATGCTCGCTCTCTTGCATCTCACGAGGTCTGGGTGACACACGTTGCGAGACGTTAGACCCCAGTCGGCCGACTGAGCATACTTTGAAATAAACCATATTATTTGGAATATCGTTTCTGTCGTATCACTAGTATATGGTGATTTTGCCTTAGTTTCCATATGCGTGGGGTCTTTACGGCCTAGCAAATATGGCACCCCAATAGGGACCCTCACCCTTTTGCTCCATCGTATACGTTAAGTTTGAAGAAGGTAAAAATGAATCGAGGATGAAGGTGTTCTGGGCGCCCGTGTAGAAGTGATGAGAGACTCCTTTGCAGATCTGTACACAGCCGGATTCCTGATCGACGAGCAGCATCCAGAGAGCATTGAGGCGAGGGTCCTGACACGAGTCAGATTGAGCCAGATACGCAGTCACAACGATTCTTGGTTGCGTCTGTATACGGACAAATTGCGTCTTGAGTGATGAATTGATTGATCAGGTGAGTCGTGCCCTGATTCTTAACCGCCCTGATATTGATTGAGAGTTGCACTTGCAAAATCAAACACCCAGGGTAAGAAAAGGGTAAGGATTAATTATGCCTGGGAAATTGTCTTCCTGCCTAGTGGGATTTTTCCACTGCGGTAGACAATTTTTGGAAACAAGCCAGGTTGCACCACCCTTAGGGTCGCTGGCGTTTGAAATGTATGTGAAATATGGAGTAGGGGCAATAATGTTTAATACGACTTGGCATAGGCAGACCAGACATGTATCCGACTTGCAGTGGCCTAATGATGGGAGTTTTGAATTGACACATACAGAACACTTAGAATCAGTATTGCTACGCAAGAAAGCATGCCCAGCTGCATTCGAAGTCGTAAGAGATTGGAGGAAGGAAGCTAATCTCCATCTGAGAAGAAAAGAGAAGCATGCACGTAGACATGAATCAAATGCGGAGCAAGCACTAGAAATTGATGAGAATCAACAGACAGAGGATCTTAGAAGAATGGACAGGGCTTTCCAATTAGGCGTACAAAAAATATACCCACAACAAGATTTGCATACATCAGACGAGTTAATAAACAAAATCCTGAATGAACGAAGAAATGATGAACGTCCTCAAAGTAGTATGAACCCTATTGCTTCTCCACCTCATTTGCCCCTGCCCACTCCTGTTGTTCCATCTGCACGATCTCCACCTGTGCCCGTGACATCATTCCCTCCCTCCTCACTTCCTCCACTGCTGTCAGAGGGTGAATTAGCAACCGCTTTAGCAGGAAGTTCCACAGAGAAGGGGCCTGCGTCACAAGGAAGCACTAGAGTAACTCATAGTATGGTTAGTAAAGACAGGAAAGAGGAGCTGAGAGCCTGGGCAGAAACGTATATTGAAGGTGACGATGAGGGAGCCGTGCAGAGTTCCATGTGTGACTATAAAAGGCTTGGCGAACAGCAAGTGTTGTTAGAATGCATGGGAAAATGGAGTAAGTTGACTGGTACATTGGCACCGCAAGAGTTGAGTGATCTAAATGTTTTTTCTCGTTTGCGGGATAATGTGTCAGAAGTACAAGAACATGTAGGCCGGCTATTTGTGTTTAAAAATGAGCTTGATCAATTGAATGAAGAAATAATGAAAAGAGGTAAACAGAATGTGTCATATGTTCAGCAACGATTCTTGCCGCCGTTAAAACATGCTAGTAAAGAGATGAGAATTTGTATGCGGGAGGCGCTTATATGGATTACGGATGTCACCATTTCCCCAACAGAAGTGCATGATACGTTTAGTCAGTATACACTAGAGATGCAGAGAAAGGTATTGCAGGTTATGGTTGGGTATTTGCAAGATGAGTGTTTGAAGAACAAGGTATGTTGTCCCGCTGATTTGATGACGATATACAAAAGAGCATTTTCACCAGAAACTGGAATGACTGCTTTTCCTCTTGATTTAGCTTTATTGCTTAGCAAATAAACGGATGTAGCAACGCCTAGTTTGCAATTGCCTAGGAGAGAAGTGCCCCCAACATTTGTCCCAAAAATAGAGATTGCTGCCACTGAAACGATTGAAGCAAGCACGATAGAAGCCCATTATACTGCGCGGTTTGTGCATGTCGCTTTTTCTAGACTGGAAGTAAATAACATCAGGCAGACGACCCCTGACCTTAGGAAAAATCTGTCGGGATTCTATAAGGAAATTGAGTCTGTTTTGAATTCCTCTGTTTTTACAATGAGTGATATTGATCTATTGTTTCCTGTGATTCTTCCTGTAGACATATGGAAACAGGTTAGGAATATAAATGACGCAAATATATTGGGTGATACATGGGAGAATTTGACTCGAATTGATGCAGAGAGAAAAGCTGGAGAAAAATTGCCGCCGGTCATGTTAGCCTTACCAGCGCGAATAGTACAGAAATTGAAAATTTTGGTACCTGAGAAAAGAATAGTTTGGGATAAATTAACTGCTTACTTACAGGGCAAAGATGAATCTGCGAGAGATTATTTTAATCGATTTAAAGAAGTATTTGCAGATTTCAGTGGCTAAGATTTGAGTACTGAACCCAGGAAGAGGTTGTTTGTTGATAAGTTCGTGCAAGGGTTTTTACCAAACATTCAAAATTTAATAATGACATCTGAAAGTGCATGGCAAGCAAAATTACAAAGTGAAGTTTTACACATGGCCCAATATTATGAGAACAGAGGAGATGCAGAAAAGGAGAAAGAAATAAGGGATAAAGGAAATTTAAAAATAATGGTATTAATGCAGCAAGTAGCAAACAATAATAGAGGGGTCGGGAACGCACAAACCAGAGCTCATTTCCCCAACATGCAAGGTGGTCCAATAGGGATTAATTAATGTGCTTATTGTAAACAAGAAGGCCATTGGCGAGCACAGTGCCTGCAGATACAGAACCGTAATGGGACTTTTCCGAGAAGGCAGAATAGAGGTCGCCCGGGAACACAAGGACAGAATAGGAACACAAGAGCGCCACAATTCCAGAACAACCAGGGGGATCAAAACCAGAACCAGAACCAACAACATCGGAATAGCACAGGAGATGGAAATGTTTTTGATAATCAGTCCAACGCATATTACTCTGGCGACTTTACATCTGATGATGTATTGTTTTACTAGGACAGCCCAAGACAGGGGTTGGAAACAGTATCTATTCCCGTAGACCAGAAAGGGCCCTACGTAGAATGAAGGTTGGGAATAGGGAACACATTTTTCTAGTGGACACAGGTGCACAGAAATGTTCAATTGACCATCACCAGGTTCCAGATATACCACTGTCAGGGCAAAATCATGTCTCAGTATGGTTCTCAGGCACACCAGTAATTAGTCCAGTGCCACAGTCAGTGCCTATAACACTAGGTCCACTCACTGAGTCTTGCCCATTTCTTTTGACAAAAAATTGTGGTGAAAATTTGTTGGGTTTAAATCTGTTGAAGAAATTGAATGCAGTTATTTATTGTTTTCCTGATGGATTGTATTTGACAATATCACCACAAAAAACTCCTGTATCACAATTTTGATCTAAACCACTACCGACAGAATTGAGTAAAGTTCCAACTTGTATGTGAGCAGTGAATGATAATGAAGTTGGTTGTTTGAAAGTAGAGCCAGTAAAAATTGTCTTGAAAGAGGAATTACATTGCGAAGTGTTCCACAATATAAAATCTTGGCAGAAGGGGAGAAAGCATTGAAATGCATCGTGTCAGATTTAATTGAAAGAAATGTGATTGAAGAGATTTCAGGTAGCACTTGCAATAGTCCAATTCTTCCGGTTTATAAGAAAGGAGGTAATTATATACCGTACCGTTTCATAATTGATTTGCGCGGATTGAATAAAGTTGTTGACCCACAATTTCCATTAGACCCGGATGCGACTACAATTTTGACTATGGTCCCAGCGTCTGCATCATATTTTAGTGTTATAGATCTGGAGAATGCGTTTTTCAGCATTCCAGTACATCCAGACAAAAGATATTTATTTGCTTTTACTCTAGGAGGACGTTCATTTACATTCACACGAATTCCGCAGGGTTAGACTGAAAGTCGGAGTATTTCTAGTAGAGTATTCAAAGAACAACTAGACATGCTAGAGCTACCAACAGGTTGTGTATTATTACAGTACATAGACGATTTACTGATTGCAGCAGACACATAAGACATTTGTAAAGAGTGCACTGTCTTACTATTGACACATATAGTAGCACATGGACACAAAGCTTTGTTAAAAAAAATTCCAATATTGTCGAAAGGAAGTTGCCTATTTCGGCTACCTCCTTTCGAAGGAGGGAAGAAGATTGATACCAGAAAGGATAGAAAGCATCTCTGGTATGCCTATTCCAAATACACAGAAAGAAGTCAGGGCTTTAATTGGCATGGCTTCATATTGTAGGCAGTGGATTGCGAACTTCGCCTTGATTGTTAAACCAATAGTGGCACTGACAAGGAAGGATATTGCCCTGCCTTTGCCATGGAGCATGGAATGTCAGGAAGCATTTGACCTGCTCAAAGCTGCATTGTGTTCAACTCCAGTTTTGGGCACACCAAATTATGACAAGAGTTTCAAGTTATTTGTGCATGAAAACAATGGTTGTGCTTTGGCTGTCTTGACCCAGGAACAAGGAGGGAGATATAGACCATGCAGTTATTTTTCTTCCTCGCTGGTTCCTGTTGCATGCGCATTGCCGCACTGTTTGCGAGCTGTTGCTGCGGCTGCCGCCTCAGTAAAACAAACCGAGGGTATGGTTTTAGGTCACACTTTAACCGTCATGGTGCCCCATGCAGTAGACGTTCTTTTAAATAGAACACAGACACGACATCTTACATCAGCAAGGCTGACGAGGTCTGAAATAGTTCTATTTGCACCGAATATTCAAATTATGAGGTGTTGCGCTTTGAATCCGGCTGAGTTAATGCATCCTCCCAATGAAAAAACAGGTGAAAAAGAATTCACCCATGATTGTTTAATGGTCACTGAACAAGAAACGAAAGGAAGAATTGATTTAACAGATACCCCACAAAAAGAGCCAGATGGAGAATTGTTTTGTGACGGTTCTTGTTTTAAATTGCCCGATGGCACATCAACGGCTGCATATGCCATCACAACACTGAAGAGTATTGTAGAAAGCAAAAGAATTCCATACAATTCAGCAAAAGCTGCAGAGATAATAGCATTAACCAGAGCATGTGAAATTTCTGAAAACGTCAAGGTAAACATATATACTGACAGTCAGTACGCATTTGGGGTGGTACACAATTTTGGTCGACTATGGGCTGATAGGGGTTTCCTAACATCACATGGAACTAAGATCCAACATGGCACTTTGATAATAAGATTGTTGTCTGCACTTGCGTTTCCCAAATGATTAACAATATTGAAATGCGAAGCGCATAAAAAGGTAACATGTAACGTTGGAAAGGGAAACGCATTTGCAGACAAAATTGCGAAACAAACTGCCACTGATTTACACGCAAAAATGTACATTGAGAAGTTGAAAGAGGTACCCTGCATGGTAGAAAATGGAATTGCCACAGTTAAAGTGATGCAAGTAGAAGCAACTGCAGATGAAATAAAAGCATGGTCTGAGGGTCCAGCAGAATTAGACATAGATGGTTGCTGGGTGGCCAGAAGAATAAAAAATGGATGTTGCCAAATGCCTATGTAACAGCGATGGTCACTATGGCCCATAGACCAACACACATATGTGCTAAGAAAATGATCAAACACCTAGACACAGTATGGCAGAATCCACACATTAGAAAAGCTGCTGTTGGACTAGTTCAAAACTGCATGACTTGTTTGCAACATAACATTGGAAAAGGAACAGTGACTCCAGTAGGAAGTTTTGGCCTCCCCCTCTATACCATTTGAAGTAATCCATTTTGATTTTATAAAAATGGAAATGTGTCAAAATTACAAATATGTCCTTGTAGTGGTCTGTGCGTTTAGCAAATGGGTGGAGGCTTATCCCCTAAAAGACTGTACAGCAATGAGCACAGCGAAAGTGATGCTAAAAGAGCATTTTTCCCGTTTCAGCTTGCCACGTGTGATATGGTCAGATAACGGCCCACATTTGATTGCAGCCATGATACTACAGATTTGTGCAGGCCTCCAGATTGATAAAAGATTCCATGAGTGCCCGATGAGTGCCGGTCTTGCCGGTCTTGTGGAACGCCAAAATGGTTTTTGAAAGAATACGCTCAGTAAAATATGCACAGGGAGTAAGTTGAGGTGGCCTGACACATTGCCACTAGCTCTGTTATGCATGCAAACCTCTGTGCAGGCAAAGACTGGACTCTCCACATATGAAATTGTCATGGGGAGACCAGCAAATGTTTGGAGTGCCCCATAGCAATAAGAGACTGAAAGACATTGAATACCCTTTGATCATTACATACTGTAAACTGTTAACTCAGAACTTGCGTTTAATTCATCAGCAGGTGCAGGAGGCTCTTCCTGTCAGATATACCGGCCCAGGGCATTGTCTGCAGCCTGGAGACTGGATCCTCGTCAAGAACTTTGAATGAAAGTCTTCACTTGCACTGCGGTGGAAGGGGCCTTATCAGGTCCTCCTGGCAACAAAGATTGCAGTCCGAGTGGATGGCGGCAAATCATGGATACATGCCCCGCATACGAAAATAATTCTGCTTCCTTTGAAAGAGCTGCCTGGTCCGAACGCCGAAAGAGAAACAGCTGCACTTGATCACAAAGATACCATCGCCAGTTCTCTGCCAAGAGTGCTTCCTAAGCCTGCTAAAGGGCCTGGGGAGATTGCAACAAGGATTGAAAGGCCAAAGGTGCCTCAGCTTTGTCCAACTGCTGCCGCATCATCACTCATTACATCACAGGCAGGCAATGATCCTGCATCTGGAAATGAGAGTGCATTGTTCATTGATCATATGGTACCTGGAGCCATAAGGTACAACCTACGTTCTCAAAGTCAGAAGTGATCTACGTGTTTGTTTTGCCTCTGTTCCCAACACGGATGAAATGGGAAACGGAGGCGTAGGGAAATGGAGCGTATAAGCTGTATCAATCTGCATCAAATTGGACGCTCTGAAACACGGTTTCCCGGTGCTACCATTGAACAGTGAAAGACTATTGCAACCCTGTGGGGAAAAGCGGGGGACATATGGTACTGACACAATTGATGCTTGCTCCTGCCCTTTTTGGAGCACTGTGTAAAAACACATAAGCTTGCTATCATTTATTAAGCAGGCTAACCTGAACTGGCCTGGACGCTTTGCTGGTACTTGAACGCTTTGCTGTTTCACATGTGTTGCTAAAGAGAGCACTTCCCTGACGAACATTGAGAACTGTTCCTAAAATGAACATTACAGAAAACAATCCTACACTCGCCCCTGCCTCCTCCTCCTCCTGCACCAATGCTGATGATACTGTAGAAATAGAGACTAAATGAGTCCCCAGAAGAATTTCTTTCAGAAGAAATATGCTAATAATTATGATACTACTTTGCATCTTGATTACGTTGGTCACAATATTTTGGTATCTGGAAACTGTGCATCCGTTGAGCTTTCTTTTGCCTGCAACCAATGCTCCTGCCACAAGCATCCCAGTACATGTGCTCTCTTATACTCTCCCCTCGTAAGAGGTGAGACACAGAAGACGGTATGATAATAACACATTGCTTTTGTTTATGAATATGACGCATGCTATACTGAATAGGTCCAACTGCTCGGTCTGCTCCCATTTACCCCAGCATGGCTGAAAAGGAATGGGTTGGTATGTGCAGCCATTACCGCTTAGTACGGTATGTTATGCACCATTGAGTTAATTATTTTACGGAAAGTGGAATAATAGTGATACTAGTCAATTGGATGGAACAAACATGGATGAGTTTGAAAGAGTGGTAATGGAACCAGTGGGTTGTTCCATATTTAACAGGGCAAGAATAATAAAACCAATGGCAAACCACGTAGATAGGCTCTTTGTGCCTTACAAATCCTCTGTAATCACTCTCAACATGGCTCCCGTAGGGAATAAGGATGTTGTGCCTCCCTCCTATACCATTAATTACAGTCCACGTACTGTCCCATTTTTCTTACAGAAAAAGGGTCCTGCTTGGTGGGGATATTTACCAGATGTATGAATACTGCAGTGTTTGAAAAAGAAGAGGAACCAAAATATGTAGGCGATCCTGTTTATTTTATATGTGGAGAGAAGGCCTATCCCTGATTAACTAGCAATTGGGGAGGGACATGTTACTTAGGAATACTTTTCCCTGGTGTATTCATTTCCAAAACTTCAGACATATCCAAAGTATCCAGATCTAGGCCACAGCGGGATGATACAGGCCTGATTGCAGGCGACATAGCAAAGTCATTTATATCATTTTGGGGACAAGCAATAAATTCATGGAATATAAGGAAACTGTTGAGGGTGTTAGAAAGGACGATAAATGGAACTACCGATATACTCTATAACATGAAATTAGAAGAGAGAGCAGTTAGATTAATGACACTTCAGAATAGATGGCTCTTCATATAATTTTGGCTTATCGTGTGGATGTGTGCAAAATTGTCTGGTCAGTGTGCTGTGTATTCGTAAGTGACTCCTCCCCTATGATTTTTGAAGCGATCAAGAAATTGCACGTCCTGAGTTCTGACATTCATGTCCCCACAGGTGGTTGAAATCTGAACATAAGCACATGGTTCTGGGAACTCCTGCATTCATGGGGATGGAAACTAATTGCAATTTTAGTCAAGATACTTGGGATTCTCATGTTCTGCTGTTGTTGCATACACTGCCTGCCAATCTTTTGTTCTGAAATTACAAATGAATGTGTACACGCAATAAAGGCGAGTCCCCCTCACATATTAAATGAAGGTGCAAATCACAAAATTTAAACAATCAAGGAATTCATGTCAATTTATATTGAAGATGATGATTATAGTAGCATGCACAGTTCAGAATTAGATACATGGTCAGATGAAGATGAGATGTATGGATGATGCTCTTGGTTTACGGCCAAAAGGAGGGTTTGTTAGTCCAGAAACGACCCTAATCATGAATAGTATGTATGTTATGTTGGCCAGAAACCAATTGCATCTTGTGACAAACATCGCAAACACAGAATCGTCAGTATAACAAAAGGGCGTCCATTTTGTATTATATCTGCCATTTGCTTTTTTGTTTCTGTCTAATGCTTTGCAAAATGTATTTTATTCTGAAAGCTCATACATGGTGCGAGGCCACAGCCTGCATGTTGAAAGATCAACCCAGACAGGAATGCCAAACAGTACAGAAATACATTGTTTTCCTCCCTCACAAAGTCCTTGGAGGCAAGCAGAAACGGCATTTAATCAGCAGGCCAGGTGCCGGCCTGTCTCACCAAAGCTGTAGCAATAGGCAGTTAAAGCATGAATTATATTCTTCTAGCGGTCCTCCTTCGCAGATCTGCCTCAGAACAGGCCGACCCCTAGTTCACAAATAGAAACTGGTAGATAACATACTAAGGAATGTGTCTCTCTTACGAACATGATATCCTTGCTGAACAAGTGCTTTATGTTCTCCATAACAAAGAACTGTCTCTGCAACTGTTGCTAGAATAAGTATAATTAGATTGAAGAAGAAACTTGTCATAATGTGTCATAATTGTCATGATTGTCAATCACCGAACCCTAGCCCTAGAAGATACATTATGGGCGGATTGATTTGCCTTCAAAGATTACATGATTACATGTTTGTATATATGTTGCCGCTTGAGCAATGCTCGCTCTCTTGTGTCTCACGAGGTCTGGGTGACACATGTTGCGAGACGTTAGACCCCAGTCGGCCGACTGAGCATACTTTGACATAAACCATATTATTTAGAAAATCGAACCTCGTGTCTGTCGTATCACTAGTATATCGTGATTGTGCCTCAGTTTCCATATGCTGGGATCTCTACGGCCTAGCAGTAGGGACGAGTAGAAGTGTCTCCAGCCCCAACATTTTCAATAAAGGTTTTACAATTTGTATCTATTGTGTCAGTGTCGTACTTGTGATACAATTCCTCCCCTACAGTACCCACTTACATCCACATTATCCCCACCATCTGTAAATCCTTCCACTCATCCTATCTGTTTTTGTCTGTATCTCCATCCACTCAACTTATTCCTATTGTCTTTATTTTCACACATCCATCTTATTTCTATGTACGCTACGTGTGCCGGCTTACCACTGTCTTTTGTATCCCCACCCACCCAATCTATCCCCTCACTCTATATTCCCATCCACACATCCTACACCCATGTTTTGTTCCCTCCATCCATTTGGCTAAAATTCACTTTTTCTACCTGCATTCTGTATATGTGCACCCATGCTACTTCCATCCTCTGTACTCCCATGCACCCATCCGTCCCTCATCCTTTCTACCTCCTCCCAACCTACCCCATCCTTTATGGTCCTATCCACCGTACATCTGCCATCACTCTCCACATCTTGTCTACGTCCACTCATCCTACCCCTACTGTATTTACTGATACCCATTCACCTTACCACTACAATATTTACCCCCAGCTGTCCATTCTATCCCATATGCTGTTGCTCCATCCACTGTTCACCCATACTCTCTATTCCCATGTACCCACTGCAGCCACACTGTCTTTATTCCCACCCATGCATCCTAAGTGCACCCACTGTACTCTACACACTGTAGTCCTATTAATCCTACCTCGTTACTCTGTACCTCTATGTATCCAGTCACCCTATGTGTACTATGTGTATGGGCCTCATTACGACCCAGGCGGTAAGTTACCGCCTGGGCCGTGACTTTACCACCATGGCGTAAACTACGTTTACGCCATGGTGGTTGGTGGATTTACCGCCCCATTCCGACCTTGGCGGGGCGGTAAGTCCCCAATCCCCATTTACCCTTCCCCATTCCCATTTTTGCCCCATAGGGCATAATGGGAGTGGGGAAGGCGTTAATTACGCCACCGTAAATTACGGTGGCGTAATTAACTCCATGGTCCCTTAGCGCCATGGATTTTAACACCTGCTAAAAGCAGGTGTTAAATCCGCCATGGCGCTAAGGGACCTCGTACTCAGGCGGTAAGGGTCGGCGCTGTTTACGCTGCCGTAAGCCCCTTACCGCCTGGGTCGTAATGAGGCCCTATGTACACTATTAGTATGCACTGTAATTCTACTTCCACATTGTCTACTGCCACCATATTTATATACCTCCTGTAAATTCACACCTTTTATACCTAAACCAATCCACTCTGCTATCATCTTCTGTACTTACATCCTACTCCGTCCTTCACTACCCCACCTACCCTACCTATGTCCACACTATCGTCACCCATTCATTCTAAAATCATTTTTTTTGTTATCCACTTGCCTTACAGTCATTGTCTGTACATGTACCTTCTGTATCCCCACGTATTTTACTTCCATTTTCTGGACCCTCATACGCCCACCCCACCTACACCCTCTGTAGTCCCACTAACTCTACCTCCACTGTATTTACTTACATTTTTCCTACCTCCATCTTTTCTATCTCTATGCTCTATTTTTCCACCCACTATAGCTAAATCGTCTCTGATTCCATCCAATTAGCCACCCTACCTCATTCCGTTGTTCTATCTACCCTCTCTACCTCTGTTTTCTCTTGTCATTCCCAGTTACCCTACCTGCAAACTCTGTGCCCCTATCTACCGAACCTAGTCCACACTCTGTCGCTTCATCCATTGACCCTATTTCACTTTTCTGTTTTTACCTCCACTGTTGTTATTCGCAGCCAAGCATCCCATCTGCATTCACTTTCATTTCAGCAGCCTACTCTCACACTTTTTAATTCCACCCACACTGTCACCACCTTTTCTACTTCCACGCATACATCCTATCACCACCATCTTTATTCTCACCCACCCACGATATCCCATTCTTTTATGCCGACCCGCTGGACCCCTTCATTCTGTACAGCTGTGGTCACACGGCACATCTGTCGTATTTGTTTCTACACACTCATGCTATTTTCACTTTGTCTACTGTTGCCTATTAATTTTGAGTGGATCTTCCATTTATGGAATGTTTCCATTTGAGTAGACTAGAGGTGGCATGTATCTATTAATTATATTTGTTGGTTTACAGCATTGCTAATTAATGCCTAACAAGAGATGTGAAGGTTATGCCAGGGAGAAGGATCAGTTGATGGGAAGTAAATCATTTAATTGTAGAACAGTAGGTAGTGTACAAACTAATTTTAATGACAATATACCATGCCTGTTTGTGATAATGTTTTTGAAAATGTCCAAATACAGATAGGAGATATGTCAACTAATCAATTAAATGGAACCAAGCACAGTTCAAGTCAGAGTGATGAAATGAAAAATGTATTAATACTGTTAGTAGTTAGTAAGAAACAAAGGGCTTTTAAGAGAAGACCAACAAAACCTCCTTTAGGTTCTAGCTAGAGGAATACTGAATAATATAGAACAATGTTCCACTCTCAAGTCTTTACAAATCTCTGGAGAAGTGAGCAACATCTAGGAATGTGGAGGAGCCTTTTTTGGAAAAGAAAAAAGTAGAAGGAATAATTAGAAAAGATTTTCATGTGAACATAACATTGTTAATTTTTATGTTGGACAAACCTAAGAAATTAATGAGGGTCACCACACCATTGAACACACAGATACAAACAGTTGATGTACTCACACATGGCAGGTTTTGTGAAGTGTTTGGCGGAGAGAGGAAACATGGTTTGATTTCTGAAAAAGAAGAAATCCGAAAGACAGACACTAGTGAAGCAGAACGTTTAGGACAGTCTGATAAAACCAAGAATAGAAACTCTGGTGCGGACGTGCAATTCTTGTGCAATATTGACATGTTTTCTTGTAAACTCTTAAAGAGATTTTTGCAAATGTTGCACAAAAATGATAATGTTCATATACAAATCAAGATGTTGCAGAAAATAGATGACTGTGAAGTTTGTGAGAAAACAGGACTTCTGGGTCACTCTCTAGCTTGTCTTGATAAAATCAGATGTAAAAGTCAGTTTCATCATATACAGATGCTGGCTACACATCATACCAACATTTGATATTGTCTTGTCAAATTGTATGAGTGTAAAACTCTATGTATGTCCATTGCACTTTTAAATAAAAGACTAATGACTGGAACTCTTGAAAGTTTACTTTCTACACTTCAAATGATTAACATGATAATATGACCTCTTTCCTTTCTGATTGACCCTCCCATGGACAACTTGGGTCCTTCCTATCCTCTACCTCCTTCTCTACCTCTGGTGTTCCCCAGGGGTCTTACCTCTCGCCCAGGCTTTTCAACCAATACCTGGCAACCCTTGCCTACTGCATTTCCATTTTCTGCTCAAACGTCCAGTGCTATGCTGATGACACCCAACTCAACTTCAAGCTTTCCTCATACACCTCCTCTCCTTCAATCATCTCTGATTGCCTAATCACCATTCAAAATTGGTGTGCCGCCAACTATCTCTGTTTAAATGCCAACAATAATGCGATCCTCCTCATTGGTACACCTTCACCATCCTTTCCCCTCACTCTCTGGCCGGCCTCCCTTAGCCCTCCTCCTTCCCCTACCTGGGACACTAAGAATCTCGTGGCCATCTTTGACTCCAAACTTTCCTTCTCAGCACACATCTCTGACGTCTCTAAAAAGTCAAACCTCTTATTGCACCTCCTTAGAGGTACTCTGCCTTTCCTCTTCTTTCCTCAGAAGCTCACTGTCTCCCGAGCTCTGGTTCTCTCTAGGTTGGACCACTGTAACACCCTCTTTCTAAATCTACCTGCCTCCACTCTCAGCCCTTTACAACTAATCCAGAACAGGATTGCAAGACTTGTCCTTGTCCTCGAGCCCTGGGATCATATCTCTCCAGCTCTGAAATCCCTCAATTGGCTCCCAGCGGATGCAAGGATTACTTAAAACCCTCTGCATTGTCCACAAGGCTTTCCGAGGTCTGGGTCCAAAATACCTTTATCTATCCCTCCGCAAATACCTCTGCTCTCGAGCCCTTTGCTCCTCTACTTCTAACTTCCTCAGGGTCAGTCCTTTCTCAAAAAAACAAGCTAGGGGATGATATCTGTCTTTGGCTGGGGCCTCCTTTTGGAACAGCTTCCCGCCACCCAGAAACTTGAGGAGAACCATCTCCGGTTCCGAAAGCACCTCAAGACATTCCTCTTCGCTTTTGCCTTTGCCCCCCTTTTCCCCTGCTGATCTGTTTTTCTCTCTCTGCACAATGCAACTGGCCACCCTCTGTCCTTCGGGCCCAGGTACCTGTTCTACCTGCTTCCCTCCTGCACTGCCTCCGAGCCACCCCTTGCACTGTAATCTGTATATGTACCCATACAGTCCCCCACTCTTCTTCTGCACTTATCAGATATACCCTATCTGACTAATCATGCAATTGCCACTTGCTCGCTGCACTTCCACTTTTCACTGCCTTTATTTATTTATTTATTGCACTTATAATTTATCTGTTCTCTCCTCCGTTCCCCACTTTCCACTTCTCCCCCTTCCACGCACTTTCCCCCTTTTTCCCTTTTCCATGCACTTGCGCGTTCTAAATGTCACTGGGCCTGGTAAGATAGCTGTGATTTTTTTGTTTTGTTCTCCCTTGTTCCCCTCCCTTTGCTTGGTCGCGCTCGGAAACACCTGTGTATGAGCGCGATATAAATAAAATATTGTATCGTATCAAATCATGATACATTATGTGTATGTGAATGGATGAAACACTTAAAGGAAGTGGAAATGATGATCCTATGCTTTCAAAGGAGCACATTTTAATACTTTCAAAAGGGGTATCGCAATGTTTGTGTTATCTTCAAGTGAAAGAGCTGACATTGTGTGTGTGTCTTGTCGACAAACTTTCTAAAAAGCACAAGTACAACTAGTGTACATTGAGGAAAACATCACATATACTGTACACGATGTTTGGAAATACCTCTATCTGTATTTGTTTGTAGAACAGTGATTTGACACAAGTGAGGCATTATATAATTGTAGACACTGTATTGGGTTTTCCAAAAGATAGTCCATTCCTTCTAGAAGTGTCTTGAATTACATGGTAGTGCATGATATCCCCCTTGTGCTGCAGAAATTGAACATTTTATTGCATTGCAAACTGCTCATCCTTTCCAAGTTATTGTTAGACTGCAAACAAAGATAACAAAAACTGCCTAATAAATCATTAGTGCAAGGTGTGAGAGGCAAAGCTGTGTATTTGCCTTTCAATGTGCAAGAACATGTCAACACTCTAGGAGTGAAACATGACACTAGAAATTCTTTGTTTGTTTTTATTAAATGGTTTTGCCACAAAAGATAAGTCTGTTTGGCAACAGCTTATAGACATCAGAAAGGTGAGAGAAGCTTTAGAGTTTCTACTGAAGCATAATGATTTGTATAAAGGCTGCCTGACTGTACCGGATTTGTCTATGCTTGATGCTGAATCAACAAGCAAGAGCAGTGAAGGTCAGTTCCAAAGTCTAACTGTTGCCGAAGGGAATAGTTTGTATGAACATTACACTATTCATCCTTTACACTCACATGAAGTAATGGGCGACAGTTTAGAATGATACCAGATGAAAGCAACAAAAGGTGCTCAAATCAGTGTCTGGGGAAATAAATTAGAAGCTTGTTGTTTCCGTATGCTTTTTCCCACTGGAGAAGGAGACAGATTGTATGATCGGAAGGCTCTCATTTATTTTTCAGGATATCGCTGTACACAAATGTATTCTGAAGATTCCTGAGTCCGCACCAATGTTGAATATATTTTTCACTTACTGAATGAAAGTGAATTTTCGACATTATGTTACGCTGTTGCTCATAGACTTCAGACAAGAACTAGATGAATGTATCTGCATGTAAGATGCTGCAACAGGGAAAAGAACAAAATGAAATGTTTGAAGGAAAAATTACCAATATCCTAGAGGAACTAAGCACTATTGGTAAAGAAGACACTCAGAGGTTAGATGCATAATCAGAAATGTGAGCCCTTCAACTTGGTTTGTGACTTGATGTTGTGGTGAGTATGGTTGGGATTATGTTGCAGAGTGGATTGGTGAAAGTAATCCACAGAAAGAATATATAGAACACATGACAGCATGAGAACTTTGTTCCATGGACCCTGAAAGTGTATCACGATTCTTCCATCCCCAATGTTTATCCATGTTCCACTGTATATGTAATAAAGAAAATGGTCCACTAGGTTCTGTGGAACATTTATTTTGGAGAAAAGAGTATCAGACTTGTGGGGCTCAACATATGCATATGCTGTTGTGGATTAAAGATTCTCCTCAGTTTGGTAAAGAAAATGTTGGAGTTTATACAAAAATGCCTTAATGCTGATTTATGAAACAAGGTGGAAAGGTTACAAAAGCACTTGTGTGGAAAGTACCTTCAGAGAAAATAAAAATTAATGACAAGTACAACACAGTGTAGATTCGGCTTTCCTATGCCAGTTTATCGAGCAAAGAGTCTTATGTCATGTGTTTGAAAGCATGTTACTGGTAAATCCACAAGCAATGCATACTATTTAAAACGAGATAAGGAATGGCAATTCATTAATGATTACAATCCTATCATTGCTCAACTTTGAAATGAAAATACTGATGTACAATACATTGCAAATGATACAACAGTTGTTGCTCACTATTTTACAGCATATATGACAAAAGCTGAAAAGAGCACTGCAGCTGAAGTATGGCCACACTTATCAGTGGACAAAAGTCTTAGTCAGAAACTTCTAAGATTTAGTCTCAATAGGCTCTCTCATAGAGAGTGTGGAAGCTACGAAGCTGCAGATTGGCTAACTAGTTTGCCACTGTATGGACAAAGCATTAATGTACCATGGTTAAGTCTTGGCCCAGCTACTACAAGAAATCGAGTACTGAAACCTTTGAGTGAACTACAGCAGTTAGCTTTAAGACCAGTAACTCCCCAGACACATAATCTTGAGGCCTTGTCTTCAATAGGGTTCTTGTCAGTCGCCACTTCTTTTCGCTTGATCTATTAGGTAAATCTGGGGTCACATGTCATAATTATGCAAAAGATACACAGAAATACAATTTTAGAAAACTCTGAAAATATCTGTACGTGCATCTAGACAATTTTTAAATCCTGAATGAATGCAAACTGACTTTGTCTGAATCTATCAAAAACAGAATGTGTGCTGTTCTGCACATAACAGTTTAGAGCTAAAATGCAAGCAGACTATGCACACGTGTGTTTAACATTTATAATGGTTAATAAATATATCCCCCCCCCTTCAACTAATACATTTCGCCCCTTCAAATAATCCAGAATAGGACTGCTAGACTTATCCTTGGCCTCAGGGACTGCATCTCTCCCGCACCAAAATCTCTCCACTGGCTCCCTGTGACCGCAAGGGTCAAATTCAAGACACTTTGCATCATCCACAAGGCTGTCTGGGGCCTAGGACCTGATTACATCCAGCTTTTCCTCCCTAAATATCTTCCAGCTAGAGTCCTTTGGTCTTCTGGCTCCAACTCTCTGCAGGTCAACGTTTCTCCAGGCAGAGAGTGGGAGGTAGATCCCTTTCCTCAGCTGGTTTTTCCCTCTGGAATGGCCTACTTCCTTCAGACTTGAGCCAAATCTTCTTAAATTCTGTAAACTTCCCAAGACTTTCCGTTTCTTCTCTTCCTTTTCTCTACCCCTCCCGTGCTAACTCCCAATCTGCCACTGTGACTGGGGCCTGGTCCCTTCAGAGTCATTCAGGGGCCAGACCACCCCCTACCAGTCCCCCCAGCATCCTTCAATGCGCTTGACCTTGGACTCCCTTTTACAGACTAGCCCAAATGGGCACACGATGATCACTGCACTCATTCTGCCTCCCTCCCCACTTGTTAAATAAATAAACAAATAAATATAATGGCTACCAAAGCAACATTCCCATAGCATCATATTTGATGCCAAAATGTCCATGCTTGCACAAACCAATGGGGTTGTAAATGACACTTCTTATCATTTAATTTGCCGATTTCTCTTCATCGAAAATCTTACTAGCATTGCCGGGGCCATTATTGGGGCCAAACTTGACTATGGTAACGCCCTACTCTTAGGGGCTAACAAGAAATCTACACACCAGCTGCATATTCTCCTCAACTCGGCAGCCCATATCATGACTGGTCATTTCATGCTGAGAGTTCTAAGGAAGGTGCTTCCTTTCCTTCCACACGATTTGAGGACATAGGTAGTAGCCTCACTAATCGCTGCTCGAATAGACTATTATAATGTGCTGTACCTGGCCCAAACTTTGGGCTGTATCCATTGGCTTAAGTATCTACAAAATTTGGCAGCTCACATAGCTACAAAAGCTCCCTATGGAGCCCATATTATTCCTGTGCAATGGACTCTACGTTGCATTCCAACTGCCCAGATAATAAAATGTAAATTTCTCTGCCTGGTTCACTGTGCCTTGTCTGGACAAGGGGCTGAATATCTGAGAGAAAAATGTCACTGCTACATCCCGGCCCAATCACTCCCCTCTAGTGAGGCCAATCTCCTTGTCATTCCAAAAATGTGATGGCTCTGTGTGGGAGGCTGGGCCTTTTCTTTCGCAGCTGCCAAACTGTGGAATAGCCTACCTGCGGGGTTGAGGGGGATGTAAACCATCTCCTCTTTAGTCGGGCCCTGAAAACCTTTCTGTTTTTAGCTCTTTTGTTCTAGCTGTTGGTCGTAAACCCTGTATTCCTTGCGCCAAGATGCCCTCGGGTGAACGTGCGAGCTATAAATGTCCATAACATGACTAACATGCCCCGGAGGACTCACATGTCCCCAGAGCTTAAGGGATTGGACTGCCTCCCTGTTGGAGCTAAGGTAAAGTTTAAAGCCATGACCCTGGTTCATAAAACTCTGTTTGGGAAAGCTTGTGAATATATGGCATATTTGATCCAATGGCATCCCCCCTTCAAAAACCTAAGATTTAAAAATCTCTTTCTGGTTTCAGTGGCATTCTTTAAAGCCTTAGGACGCTTGTTTCAAGTCTTAGCAGCTTCACTCTGGAACTCTCTCCACCCAGGGTCGGACTGGACAAGAAATAGGCCCGGACACCCAAAACAAAGTGGCCCACGCTTGCCCCAAATAAAAGTGGTCCAGCCTTCACTGTCACCTCAAAAAGTGGCCCACCCCTCGCCTCAATAAAAGTGGCCCTAAAACCATCGTCAATGCAAGCAGACGTCCAAGGCCAAATGATATGTTATTGTATACCACTCACTCTTAAGCTCTTTTTTATAGAACAAATATGCATACAATATCACCCAACCTGTGTTGGTACTCATTTATCGACCTCAGAAGGATGAAAGGCTGAGATGGCCTTGTTGGGATTCGAACCTGCAAATCACACACACATTGCAGCAGCAAGCGCTCAACCCACTGAGCTATTATGTCAGCAACAGTAAAATGAGAAATTATTATGTAGTGGATACCATTAAACTGGTAACTGAGATTTAACAGAGGACCAGTTAAGTTCATCTGCAGGTCTGTGCAAATTTGGTCACATTTCAAGACTGCGTGAATCTACTTTTCAGGCTTCAGATCAGAGGTTGGCAAAATAGGGAAAGCAGCACACTCACAAGACATCCCATACTCTGAGCACTTGTTACCTCATACATGCAAACACACATCCTGAACGGCATGCCATGGAGGTGGAAAAGATAGACACATTACAATAAAGCATAAAATGTGGCACAATGAAGTCAATGGCCACTTTATGTGCTGTGGTCAAATATTTCTACACTGAACACAAGCCTTTAGGCACAAAGATTTCCACCTTTCCAAGAGCCAGGCAGCATTCGAAGAAGGTGCATCCGTTGCACCTTTTTTTTATTCTTTCTTTAATGGGGCAATGGAAGCAAAGTGTTTTGCACAGGTTCAATCAAACTCACATGTAAGCTTCTGTATGAACTCATGCATCCTGGCTTCACGGGACTACAGCTAAAGAGGCAGTGCTTTCGTTTACTGACTGCTTGATTACTGAGAGTCAGGTATTCCCCTCATACACTATTCCGGGAAATATGGTTTGCGGTAATACTTCATTACAAATCTGACTGTGCATTATTCTAAATAGTACGATGTGCTACTTCCATTCCGATCCCGCACACTGACTGGGATGGAACGTTTTTGGTTAGCTAATAGCTACACATGGCATGATTTATGAAAAATCGGCACATTTTAGCAGTGGCAGTTGGGCAGCAATCTGTAAGCCTGCAGCAGGCCCTCATGTAGTCCATACGGTGTATACTGTATGTCATCAGTTATCATTACATTCGCTAATTTAAAATATTATGTAAAATGCATGTTTTTTGCAAAAATGTGAGCCGTTTGTCCAAGGTATGTTTCTTGCGTGGGCCCATTTATACTGGAGCGTGTTTACTATTTATAGTTCACAAACCACATACATGAAGATCTCATCTGTTGAACACATGTGTGCCCTCAATGATACATTCTGCGGCTCGTGTTAGTGTTAAGTGGATTCAAAGACCAGAAAACTGGAGCTCGTCTTTGTAAGCAACATGGAGGAGAAAGGGTGAGGACTCAGGAGCCTTTGTAATAAATCACGCTTTTTATGGGTGACACACACTAACCCACTGATTTACCGACCACCCGGGCGAGCGAACAAACACCGAAGAAGGCAGAGCTGCCAGCGTGTTGAAAAAAATAACAATGAAGGGCACCTTAGGCTTCGAACACAACAACCCCCAGTAAGGAAAATCCAGGAGTGTCTCCTAATGTTACACTCAGACTGGAGCGTAAGTGGCCCCCTCCCTCCACCCAACAGCAACAGGCTGCCTTTGTGCCTGCGCGGTGCACACCCACCCCGTCGGACAACAAACATTAATGTATGTGACCACAGTGGTCCTGTCAGCTTCGGCCTTTTATGGGACAGCCTGACAGCCAATGAACCAAACTATTTTCTGGAAATGAGTTCACACACAGGTGCTTTCGAAGTGCGGCAAAATCTTTATCTAAACCACTATGCCACTGCTGAAAATAGCGCTGGCTGCATTCCATGGACTGGTATCAATATCATAAATGCTTACATAACATTTGGAGTACACTTGTTTCTTAGCTGTTAAATATGCATGCATGGCAAGATGGCAACTCATGTGTAAATCAAGAGCAGCACACATCCGCAAACTTAGTCACTGGGAACGGGGGGGGGGATGGGGAGCAGCACCCTCTGGCAGAAAAGTCATCACACAAGCAAGAATTGTCTATAATGTGTTGTACTAGTAGTATCATGATCTTACCTCCTCTCAGCAGGGCGTCTGCGTCGTCTATCTCTGCTGAGAGCAGCAGTGGGCAGGCAGCCTGTGGCACGTGCCTGTTGGGAGGTGGCGGGTTGGCTGCTGGACTGTGGGGTTGGCGCCAGTGGTTCCCTTGCCTTTGTGCCGGCCGGCTGGCCTGGGTGGCTGGTGGGCTGCCTGAGCTGAGTGCCGCACTCTCCTCTGTCCTGGGCTGGCTGGGGACGGCGGCCCACTGGCTTCAGCTGCACTGCTGCTTTGTCTGCTGTGCTGTCGGCCCAGTCCCGATGGTGGACGGCTGTGACAGACTCATGTCTCTGTGGACAGTTGCCTCCAGCCTGGCCTCCTCCAGATAGCAGCAAGCACGAGCCGGTGATGATGACGGGTCCTCGACTCCTGAGCCCTGGCCGTGGTGATCCGGACGTGGTGGACTGGTCCTCCTGTCTGTGCGTGCCGTGGGTGGTTGAGGGCAAGTTGCAGTCCTCTCATCTTCGAGAGCGAGACCTGCTGCTGTCTGTGTGTCAGGCAGGCTTCAGCTCAGCCCAGGCAGTCACTCAGCAGGGTCAGAGAGAGGCTGCCGGGTGGGCCGGGACCAAACAACATATAGCCAGTAGGGGTGGGCAGTGAGGGCTGGTGGTGGCACGGCGTCTCTAACTCATTTTCATTGACATTAATAGTTGCTTTCAACTTTGCAAAGTAGCGTGCAACAAATTTGTTGTTTGCTTCCTGCAAAGTTGAAAGCAACTTTAATGTGCACGCCGCTTGCCCAGCCCATCCCTGCAGGCAGCCTGGCTCCATGCTCCTCCAGCAGCCAGCTGCTGCCCCAGGCCAAGTGTGAGTTCTCACACCGACATGTCTTTCTTTGCAATTGCAATTTGAGTCCGTCACCCCCGGTCCCCTGCCCCTCTACTTTGTTGTTGGCATAATTGCATGGATGCTTGATGCATGCATCACAATTTATGATGCACATATCATGCATGCATGCAAATCAAAGCAAGGATGAGGTAACAATGAGTGTTACCTTGCTTTGATGATATGCTGCCCCGGGGCCCTGGCATTTTTGATCATTCATCTGCCCGCCGATGCCATCTGGCTACTGGCATGGCAGAAGGCTTGGCATCCGCAGAAACTAAGGAAGCAACTTCCAACTTTGCAAATTGCAAGGCACTCTGTTTTATGGGCTGGGGGCGGGGCCATAGCCTCACCAGTCCAGAGGTTCATTTCCTGTGGGGGCCGGGCAGTGCCACGTGGCCTCAAGCCTGAGCTCAGCTCACCGTAACAGAGAGAGCGTGACAGTGTGGGAAGTGAAACTCAAACACAAAATAAACACATGAATGATGCACAATGCCACAGTGCGTGGATCATTCAGAACAGTGTGCTTACTGCGTGTGGCCTGCTTTACTGAAAAAAGTCAAAGATTGAAACCGGCCCACCAGCCCAGAAAACTGGCCCCAAGTCCTCAAGGTCCATCGGCCAGTGGCCAATCGATCGATAGGGCCAATCCAACCCTATCTCGACCTTGTATTGTGAGCTACAAAATCACTGAACATATATAGGAAAAGGTTAAAAACTCTTCTCTTATAGATTTTTCCAGAACTATATTTTGTGGTTTGTGGTTATGTTTCCATAGCGCTCAGATTCCACAGGGGTTGTTAGCACAGATACAGATATTCCTTAAATCAAATCAAATTGCCGCTTTCGCTACTGTATAGGACCTACAAAGAAGAAATAGGTGATGGGCATAGTACTGGTTATGTTCTCTTGGGCTGGCTATGCATCCACACCGTTGCACAGACACACCTGCTTTGGTTGAGAGTGTATTTGAGGAAGGTAATACAACAATGTGCAAAGGTGTGGTGGATTGTACGAGGGTCCTAAAATAGATCCCTAGAATATGTGACCCATTGTGTACAGGCAAATCAAAACACAAACACTGTATTTGTCCGCGATACCACAGATGTGTGATGATGTTTCCATGGAAATGGAAATGTAGACGTGCTTGCAGAGTCGCCATTACACACAATAAGATCCACTGTTGACTATTTCTCACCCACTGGATACCTCACCCTCTCCTGCTACCTCTATCCATCGCAGCTCCACAGCTATCAATACACCTGAACATGTAAACTAGCTGGGAGCTAGGTTTGTTCTTTATAAATCCCATACATACATAACATTACTGTACATGTGCAGAAGCTCACACATTTTGCACTTGCACAAATAGAGTTTGTGTATACACAGTTGCTTAGTACCAGTTAAGTTTGTGCCACATTTTCTTTAGCACTTATTAGATCATATAGCGTATCGCAATACGATTGCACAATAGTCCAATTGCCACCATGCCCTCAAAATGTGCTAAAATGTCAAGGGTGTTTTAAAAAACATTATCACAGTAACTGCCAACAAATTGGATTGTGATTAACCATAAATTATATATCCTGGATTTCTAGTTCCATATTTAGTCGATTCCAACTCTTTCCATAACGTCAGCCATGTGTTAGGTGCTTTACAGGATATGATCACAATTGTTAAAGATGTAGGTTCCCCTAGAAAACATGCCCTTGAAGATTGTAGTCAACATGTGTTTCAACCCCTTGGTATTTCTCAAGACTAACTTCCTAGAGTTTCGCATACTTCTTTTTGTCAAGCATGTCATCCCATTTAATTCCTCTGAACTCATTAAGTTTGATCACTTATCCTGGTATTCTGTAGTTAGCATATTCATTTGGTTCCAAAAGCTGAAGTTAAATACAACTAACAAAAATCACACCATAGGCTCCCAATGCCAGTAATTGCAATCTTTCAAAAACGACCCTGCTTGGGGTGTAATTGCACCGAAACCGACGTGCATACGTCTTATGGTATGGCAAGAGTTGCAATCGACTAAATATGGAAATACAAATGCAGGATATATCATGTATGGTTAAGTGCAATCAATTTTGTTGACAGTTACTGTTTTACTATTTTAGTTAATTATTTATTTACTTTTTTGTGATGTTTTTTGAAACAAACTGTTCACACAACCAAGAAAAAGAACAATTCCTGTGCAAATCTAAAATACAAGCCATACATGTATGCAATGTAATCTTAATGTATGTAATATATAAAAGTAAAGCTATGAGCTGGGTATTTGTGCAATGATGGCAATCATTTCAACTACACATTTCCAGAATAGTGGAGATCTTCCTCCACAAGAGTGTAAAATAAATAATTCACCTTCTCTCTTTCCACTCAGAAACAGTTCCCATCGTCCATTCGTTCTTTCGGCGTCCATCGTGTTCATGGCCAACTGTGTGGTTTGTCTCAGTGGTCCCAGAGCCTCACATCCGAACAGAAGACGTTTCACTGTTTCCAGAATTCCTGCCCCACACATTCCCTATTTCCCCATGGAAGACCATGCCATGCTCCCTCAATCTCCCTGGTCCTGACTATGTTGAATTTCAGTTTAATATAGTCCCAGTCAGGAGAGTTGCCTGTGAATTGAAGTATGTATGGTGGTAAAGTGTTCCGATGCTGCACATACTGATAGAATTCCAAGGCGTGGTTTTTGGTAGTGAGATTTACCATACATTGGTTGTGGCTGCTCTCACTCAACATTGCCTGGAGCTGCTTCTTGAAAGTGCACAATGTCATGTCTGATGTTAAGTCACCTTACTGTGACCAGTGATTCATGAGTGTGTTGATTTTAGCCAGATTGCTCTGGGGCATTGATGCTGTTATTGAGAGCGTGACCATATGTATAAGACTCATAAGTGACTGGGCTGGTGCATTTGTCAATTTCCAAGCAGTGGCCAGGCTACAAAGTTGAATTCTTGAGGCAATCGGCAACACATTGAACTCAAGCAAGATCATGTCAATGGAGGTGCACTGTGGTAGTCTTAATAGCCTTTTTAGTAGAATGAGCTCAAGTTTGCTGACCATTGCAAAGTTTTGCATGGCCCATAGTTCTGCTCCATAGAGGATGATAGATATTACTATTTTATCAAATAGGTGTGGGGCAACAACAACGTCCACACGGTTTGCAGCTAACCACGAATTTAAAAGTACCCTGAACTTAGCCCAAGTTTGTTAGTAGCTTTAAAAAAAAATGTTCACTTTCTTTGTGTTTTTTGTTCTTCTGTGTCTGTGTTACATGCTAGCGCAGTATGGGAGTGGCGTGTGATTGTGCAGGTTAGTTGGCTGGGCTCGAGGTTCCAATAAAATTGCTAATTGGCTGAATGCACCCAGGCAGTCTCTACCTTGTGCTGAGCTTTCTGTGACGTAAACAAATAAAATATATGCCATGCTTGTTTATGTCTCAACATTTCTCTCTTCCAACCCTAGAACCCTCCCTTCACACCCCAGAAATGCCCTGAGTTGCTCCTGTTTGACTGAGATGAGTTCTTTTTCAACCCCCCTAAATTGTTTTTCTCACTGCCCATGCTGCAATTGTATGCATAACTCTGTTTCCCCTTTTCGTCTTCTCCCTTATGGGAATTTACCAGGACACCCTGAGCACTCCTTCCTGTGTACCTGCCGGTGCTGGGAATGCTGGAACGTGGATGATAACTGTTGCCATGGCAGTGGGTGGAGGTTTTAGGCGCGCTGTTGATAATCAGTCGAGACAATGATCTTCGAACTGGAGCAGATTGTGAGGAAACACTCCATCAAATCTCTTGAATCCTGACTCTGGATGCCCGGCCTTGTGCCGTAGTCTCTGTCTGCCCCCAATGGTTAATGCACTCCTGCTCAGTCTATGCCTTGCCCCCACTTAGCTCAAGTCTTGTGTGCTCCCAGCCCAGCACCTGCCCCAGCACAGCACTGGTTTCCTGTCTATTGTGGCCCATGCCCTCATGCCATGAGTAATGTGCCCCCAACTGCACTTTCTCCAACTAGGGTGCTCTCAGTGCCCCTTTCCATGCTTGTAAAGCCGCAGCTCTGTCTAGTGCACCCCACCGCCCTTGCACTAGTCTAGTGTGTCCCAAATCCCCTGGAGCTGCCTAGTGTGCCCCGAGTCCTCCTGGTCCTGCTTAGTGTGCCACCAAGCCCACTAGACCCGTCTAGGGCTCCACTGGCCTTTGAATTCCATGTCTAATGTGCCCACAGCCCCGTTCACCATGTCTAGTGTGCCCTCAGATAACTGACCACGACCTCCAAGCCCCATGACCCTGTCTTGCGTGTCCCCTGACTCGGTCCTATATAATTTTCTCATTTATATAGAGCTACTCCAGCATGTAATCTTGTTAATAATTGGTCTCACTATTACCCAAACTTGGATCTCAATTTATCAACTTCAGTGGGTTGGGTAGGGATGAAGTGCTGAGGCGACCGAACTGGGAGTATTGAACCCATGGCACAGACCTTCGTCCTGTTCCCGAGGCAAGCATGTTAATCCCTTCACTGTGCAGAGGAAGCACGTGCTTCAGCTGCACAGAATCATAGGGTCCTTGGCCCAGCAATGGACATGTTGAATACCTACATTTCTTGAATCTGCGGTATAGCCAGGATAATTATGGAAATTGGTAGATTACATGGAAGTGGGGTCTTTCTTACTTTCTGAGTCCCCGCTTCCCACGTACAGCTCAGTTGATGCCTGGGTCATTTGGGTCAGACGGTGTACTAAAAGGGCCCGCAATCCTTCAGCTCCCCGTGTCCCTCATTTTCCACCACTACCTAAAATGTGCCACCTCGCCCTGTCTTGGCCTTGTCTTGTATGCCCCTCTAGGCCACGCTTTGGCTTTGCTTGTGTGCCACTCCACAACCCTAGGCTCTGCATTAATAAAAATAATAATGCAAATTATCATTTTGTGTTTTATATAGCACTTCATGCAGGATTTATCCAGCTGTTAGCACTATAAATTGTGCCTTTTCCTTGATGGTTCCCTGGCTCTGTCTAGTAACCTCTCCCCAGGTCCAGTTCAAAGCCCCACCAACTCAAGGCCCTGTATTAAATAATGTGGTGATTTATATTGCGCTTCATGCTGGATTCCTCCAGGTTCTAAGCGCTGTAGATGATGGCACTACCGATGTTAATCTCCCATGCTCTGATACTGAAAGGGGCGAGTCGGGTGGAAGGAGTAATCTGCAGAATGCTGCTGGGTGTATGGGGGTGAGACATCCTGTGGGGACACAGTAGTCAGCTTGGGAGCAAACCTGGTGCATGCTGAGGAGTGTGGCGGGGGAGGAGGGGATGAAGGTGGAAAGCGATAGTCTCGAGTGGGGGAAGGAGATCCGAAGCAAGTTTGGCTATGGGTGTGGGGGATTAAAGAGCCAGCTATGAAAATCCCCCGGAGTGCAGTTCGTGGTGGCATGAACAATATCCACTTTAAGATGGTTATTGTTTTAGTTTATTCATAGAGTGGACAACAGCATCACCTGCCCTGCTGAAGTTGAGTTGGGATGTCTTGCTAAGAGTGGCTGTGCGTGCACACAGTTTGATACACACCTCTGAGAGCTGATGTTCTCAGAAATGCATATTTCACTTTTGCTGATTTCTTGATCACATTTTGTAAAATGTTTTATGAACAAAATGTAATGTGTGTCTCCTAACATGTTTTTCCATGTAGTCTTTTAAACAGGAGGTGGCTGCCTCGGATAAGTATATTGAAGTCTGTCTTTCATTTAAAAGAGTGCTCACATGTTGTATAGATGGTTCACATTTGCTTTACTTTATACTCCTGATGGGGTTGTGCGGCCGTCGACATTTAGGCTGAAAGGTTAAAGAGACTTGCCCAGAGGAATCAGGAGCAGGGATCAAGTGGAGGGCACACGCGGGGGACGGAGTCCACCTACTTTTTTTAGAGGGTGGACTCATACCCCCCTCCCCACCCGCCACCCCAGCTAAAACGAGAAACATTGAATGTCCTATTTTAATTTATTAATTAAAGCCGACCTCTGGGATCGAAAGAAAGTGGTCAGGTTTGCAGGCCGGACACTTCACCACTGCACTATATCACCTGGTGAAAAATAACAAACAACTAAAGGTGAAATGTCTCATTCTGGTACTGCAAGTCCCAGGGAAAACATTTGCATTGGTTCTTGGAGTTTATAACATGCACACCTTTTAACGTTTTCAAAAACACTATTAGAAGAAAACATCCTCTCTTGGTTTTGTGTGTGTGTTGATTTTATGAAAGGCAAACCCCATTCGCCCTGTGCAATTTGGGTGGTTATGCAAAGCCAATTTAATGAAATGTGCATATTTCACCTTGATATGCTCATTTCTGGTGACGTCACATCCCACTGCGTTTGTTAATGAGCCCCCGACTTTAATTTGTAGGACTTGACCCCTGCAGGAGCAGCACACCACTGTAGGAGATGATGGAGACATTCTTGCAGCCTGTGAAGACGGTAAACAGTTGCTCTCATGTACCCAGCCAGCTAACCACAGATGACCAGGCAGATAGTACCGCAAGTGAATGAACGCTGAATGTGCAGCAATGTCTTGCTCAGCATGTCATGTGGCTGTGGAGCAGCTTAGAAAGCGCACTGTGGGTCTGCATGTACAGCCACAGAAGCACAGGAGACATTGTTCAGAGGATGCCAAGCCTCACATATCTCCAAAACAAGCACAGCAGACAATGAGGACCTCGGGCTTTGTGAGAAGTACAGTTCATCATTTCAGAAGCGAAGAGCCATATGCCAAGTCCAGCCTGCATGATAACAAAAGCAAAGACAGGCATGGTTTTCCCTGTATGCCCTCAGCGATAATATGAAATATTGCACAGATGTATTCCGTAGGGCACACACGCAGGGGGGCCGATGTCCGGGCAAATCCTTTCAGATGCGCTTTGTACATGTTCTTTTTTTTTTAATTGAAAGAGTTATTGGAAATCATGGCCGCTGCTAGTCTGCTCATGTGGGCATCTTCTGTTCGCTGAAAAGGAGTTTTCATTGAACATTTTTGACATGTTTGTGTTAGGATCATGCCCATCAGGCAGGTATTCTGTGTGTCTGATATCTGATTGACTCCAGTAACTTCAGGCTTGCATTTGCAGAAACTGAAGTGAACGCTGCAAGCTCTGCTCTGCACTTGTATCTTCGTCATCATGTAAGTTCATCATGAACTCAGGATACTTTTTAGTTTGCTAAAATCAATAGTCATCTTAATAGACTGCATCGTGCAATCAATGAATCTAATTAATATGAAACATGTTACACATTTTATATAAATGTTGAGATTACATCTAATGTCCACAAAACTATTGATTATGTACGTGCGTTCCGTTTCAATTCCCCATTATTTAATTTGGCGATGGCTTTATTGCTTAGTTGCCCATTATTGTAGTCTGACGATGTAAATAGGAGCTCATTCGTCAAAGCATTTCTAGTGTGTACCCTCGTTTATTTCGCTGGACCTTCTGAATTGAGGAATGAACACACACATCTACATAAACCCGGAGTCTTCCTACATCTTTGTAAAGGGCAGGTGAGAAGCGCTGTGCCGCATTCACATTTGGATGCAGGAAAGGTTTGCTATTTGAGGGAGACAGCAAGGAATCTGCTTCTGGAGCGTGCCTCTGCCGCTGCAATGGCCCTATGGTAGAAGTGATCAGATAGTGTGCATGCCAAACAGAGACAGGCCAGAAGACTAAGGGCGTATCATGGGCAAGGATAGACTGGGAACCAGAAATGAAGTCAAGGGATGGATGGAGGTCAAGTTCAAGAAGCCGGGGAATTGGGATGGTAGAGTAAGGCACCGAAACGGGTTCCCAACTCGCCTAAATGCAAATAAACACAATATGAGAAGAACATACATATACAGGTAACCATAAAGTAAACACAGGTACTGCTTTGCCTCTGGTGCACTGCGTTTTGTACTAGGGATGTTTATGGTAGCTATTGGCCAACGTTACCCAAATGGAGATCGGGAAAGCCTCCTTTCAGTGCACGAGTTTTTTGTTTGTTTTTTGATGGTAGGGATATAAAAAGCAAACAGTGGGTGCAGACCCGATTCAGTTCACGTCTGCAGTGTTCTGGAGTCCAGCAGTCCTTATTAAGACCTATGTATTCCTATAAAAACATATTCTCAAACCTAAACCTACCTAAGCAGCCACAAAATATATAAAACATGAAAAGTCTGCCATTTTAAACTGGAAAAAAAGGTGTAAGATATGCTACATTCAATTTGTTATATCAACTGGGCCTGAAACAAAAAGTTAATAACCATAAATCAGGCATTTTCTGCTCCAATAAAAAAGAGTAAAATATTACGAATGATCTGTCAAATCTAGCAAAAATCGATTTCAATGGTTTTCAATCTCGGCTAGTTGCAGGCGCCGACGAAGTTACAAATGAATTGGAAATAGACACACATTTTACCACTTGATGAGTATTCCCACATGAAGTAATCAGAGAGTAAAGCAAAGAATTAATTGTTTAATTAAGGAAACCTGATTAGATATGTTTATTTCATGTGAGTGTCCTTTTCATCTATAGTGAAATATGGTTTTTTTCTTTTGTTTTAATTGTTGGAAATAAGTACGATGCAAATTGTTTTTCATTTCGGTAAACTGTTGAAAGGCCATGAATTTTTCATGACCGAACCAACTGATCTTAAATAATAAATAAATAAATAAAGGGCATTCTTAACGTGTTATTTTGGAAGGTGCCAACCTGGCCAGCGCTGCTTGTTCTGACATCCTTTTATAAATTACTCCTGGTGATGGATCAGATGCTGGCAACCCTGTCCCTGTGGATGGGCTGCCATTGCAGGAAGTGTGCTGAAAGGAACTCTGGGAGGCAGGCTGAGGAACTATTAGGACAGTTTTTCTGAAGTCCAATTAAAGGTTTAGTAAAACCATTCAAGTGAGGCAGTACACGGCTCCACTCTTAGTATAACGCTATACCATCTGAGTTCAGGGTAGCGTAGACAGAGCAGCCAGGCTTATCTTAGGAGGGAGAGCGGGCTGTAGAATCAGTACAAATGAAATTTTAATGCAAAATGTCTAAAGAAGCACTGAAACACTATGCATTGTAAAAAGAAATGGCTTATTTAAATACAAGTAGGCCTAGATAAATCTTGGGGGAAATAATTACTATCACAGATCATATAAACACATTATAGAAAAACACAACACTATGATTGAAGGTACACAGACCAACGCATATAACCTTATATGGAACACCTAACAGGAGTTCAGGAAAGTCAAAACCAATAATTAGATTACTTTTAGTTATACCAGGGTACTTTTAGTTATACCAGGGTAGTAGACCCTAACAGTTATTCTGTGACCTATACACTTTTTACAGGAGTTATCAGCCACTTAAAGCCAGGTGTAAACCTAAGACTGTTTTTGTGTCTGTCTACAACAGACCAGGGAAATCAAAACCACGTGTTACAATTTATGAATGATTCAAAGTCGTTCTAGGTAAGTAAAACCTAATGCTGACTTATTCTGGACATGCTAACAGCAAGTCTGGGGAAGCAAGACCCAGTTGGGGACACTCATATATGTGTCCTAACAGGAATAGTGAAGTTACTTTTGGGAAGAGGAACAACCAAATCACAGGTGAGTAATATAAACTTACATGTACTTCATGTAAGAATGGCAAAACAGTTTCTAAGGAAAGAAAGATGTTAGATATACTTTTCGAAATGGCAAAACATTTTTAAGGTAAGTGAAGCAACTGTATATCTACTTTTCAGAATGACAGAACATTTCTATGGTAAGTAATAACTTTTGTAACTGTTCACTCTCAGATTTACAGTTACCAACCAACTTCTTTTGCAATTAAGTAACCTTTAAACACGTATTCTCTTTTCTAGGGAAAAGACCAATCCTTAGAAGTCTTTCCCTTATTCTTAGAGCATGAGTGGTCTCAGTGGCAAATGGGTGGTCACTAGAGTCTAGTGTCCAACAGGCAGGTCAGGATATGTTCTTAAGTAGCAAAAGTCAGAGTTCCTATGCGAGGCTGTTAGAACAAGTAAGTACTTCTAGAGTTAGTTGAGGGTCCAGGTGCTTCACAGAAGACACCCTAGGAGGATTCCAGCAGCGACCTGGGTCCACTGGACGAGAGGCCTCGCAATCACAGAACACACCCCACTGAAGGGGCCCTTAGGGGTCCCTCGCGATATGGAAACAAGGCAATAACCATACACGAAAGGATGCGCCAGACACGAGGTTAAATTCCCAATGCTAGGGTTTATTGCAAGCAAAATAGTCCCAATTGGCCAACTGTGGTCTCACGCCCCGCGACGTGTATTCTCTAGGCATCGAGGGGCACAAGAGAGTGAATTACGTACATCAGTTACATGTATACAAAATGCATATCATACAATCAGCCATGTCATGTTTAACACCCCCCTTTTATTGAGTTTCTTTGAACTCGGGATGATGATGGACATTTCCGATGAGTATGACAATTATGACACTTTCGATGTCTATTCTAGTAACAATGTGCAATTTAGAAAGTGCGGAGGCATCTTCTTGTTGTTGAATAGAACACGGTGCTTCTGTTCTTGGAAGCAAGCTGCACACGGGGGAAGAGTCACATTCCAAGCTTCGCTATCTATGAGGTGCTATTCATGTCCTGGGAGCCGACACGCTCTAAAGGGTTTTGTGAAGGGGGGCCGTAAGAAGAGCATAATTGAAGCCTTTAGCTGCTTTTATTCTAACATATTCTACCACAGTACGAGACTGTCTGGCAGCTGTGAAATGATTAAATGCCCTGCAGCTCTCCCTCAAGGCTACAGAGAGGGAGAGTGGGCATTCCTTTCTGGGCTGCTCATGAGGAGTTTCAACAAACTCCTTAGCCCCGCGGCCTTGCCCTTTCATATTCAGACAACAATGTTAACAGTTGAGCAGAGTAAGCAGAATTTGCAAGAATTGCAAGCTGCAAAGCAGTTTAGACAGAAAGCAATGAGCAATGGTTAACAAGCAAAATGGCGATTCTTGCTACGTTTAAAATGGCTGCTTGTTGGTCAAGTATAGCAGTCTGTATTTCTATAATTCTGTGCATAAGACGGTTGGCCTTCGGCCATCAAGATACGTCTATCATCCATATGAAGGGTATTCACTTTTCCAGATTGACAAACCCTCCTTTTGGCCATATGCCAAACGTCTTATTCATTCATTGTATCCTCCTCTGATGAGGATAAGTCTGGGGTATCTATGTCTGAACCTTTCATGCTATCATAAGCATCATCTTCATCATTAATGTCTGTAGCCATGAATTGTTTTATTGTTTTTGTTTCATCAGTGTCTCTGTTATTTCGGCCATGCGTTTGTTTTCCTCTCGACACCATGTGCATACATCCCTTAGTACATCCCTCAGTTATCTTAGTTCAAACTATTGGTAGGCATTGTATGCAACAGCAACATGTTATGAATATACCAAGTACCACCACTAGTATCGAAATTAGCTTCCATCCCCAGGACCGCAATAGTCCCCAAAACCAGGATCCTATCCCCCAACCACCTTCTTCAGTAGAGAGTGTGGAATTTAGGGCATGTAATTTCCGGATTGCTTTAAATATCGTAGGGGAGTAATCATCTATAAACACACAGCATGCAGTTTTTACGAGTTTGCAAACTCCCCCACGATCAACTAATATTATATCAAGAGCCATTCTGTTTTGTAGTGCCATTAGCCTAATTCCTTTTTCTTCCAACGTCATGTTGTATAAGATATCCGTTGTTGTATCTATTGTATTTTTTAGTATTCTGGACAGTTTCCTTATGTTATAGGAGTTTTCAATTTGGGCAAAGAATGGTATAAACAATTTGGCTACATCCATTGCTATCATTCCATCTTCACTACTCCTTCGGGTTCTACCTTTTAATCGCCTCACTACTTCTGCAGTTTCTAAGAGGAAATAGTAGACCCAAGTAACACGTACCTCCCCAGTTTCTAGGTAACCATGGATATGCTTTCTCCCCACATATAAAGTAAACAGGGTCCCCTACGTACACGGGTTCTATTTCGTGCTTTAAAACCACTGCGTTCAGGCAGCTGCTAAACGTTCCTACTTTATAGGAACCTTTTTTCTTTAAACATAGGGGAGCAGTTTTGGGGCTGTAATCCACTGTATAGGAAGGGGGCACATCATCTTTATTCCATTCATCCCTTATTCGAAATGTCATTACTGATGTTTCTTCTGCTGGTGGGGTTGATCTATTCTGCCTATGTAATCTATCTAGTCTTGTTGTCTTTCGTGTATTTTTCCTCATGGGGTCTTGTGAAAACACGCAAGCTTTGTGGAATATGGAACAACCCACAGGTTTCATGATCACTTCCTCAAATTCACTCATATTGGTCTCATCTAGCTGGCCCGTATTACTCTTGTTCCATTTCCCAAAGAACATTGCACTCAACGATACTTCACATGAATAAACCAATGATAACGGTTGTACATACCAGCCTATCCCCTTCCCACCGTGCTGTGGTAAATGGGCACAGACCCAGCAATCTTTTTTCTTTAAAACCGCATGGGTCATGTTCATGATGAGCAACAATGTATTGTTGCCATATCCTTCTCTATGTCTTTCTTCCATTGGGGACAAAGTACCATTGATTACATGAACCGGGCTTTCAGTAGCTGCTTTTGGCAAAAGTGTTTCTAATGTGTGCGCGGACTCCAGGAACCATAGTGTAATAGCTATTATTGTTGGTACTACCATACTTAGAGAACACAGGACCAATGTCCAAATCAGTACCTTATTCCATTTACCATGCTTTTTTCCTAAATTTACAGTCTCTAAAACTATCATCTTTTCAGCAGGGGTGCAGGAGGAGGCTGAAACCGGTCTTGATTTGTTCTTCATCGTCCTTCTTCTTGCTGACAAAGTTCGTCGCAAATGTCTCTCGTTCTTGATGCCAAAAGTTCAATGAAAATGTCACAGTTCAATTCTGCCAGCCCTTTCACAGCATGGATCACTTATCCCCTCTGAGCAAGATTAGTTGTTCTTTCTCCCACTGCTCAGACGATTTCTGAACAGTTCTTTATTGACAGAGTACTATGTGCATCCAGCTTGTTCCGCTCTGGCTTAGGACACATGTACTCTATCAGCCTTAGTACTTATGTGCGTCCAGCTTGTCCTGCTCTGGCTCCTGACACATGTACTTTATTATAAGCGCACCGAGGAGCCGTGAGTCTTGAATTGTCCAACTTGCACAACTCTCACACTTCTCTCCTCTACGCCCCTGGTTCCTACTCCGTCCATGAGTGGAACCAAAGGCAAAAGAAAAGCACCAAAGATCTGTGGATCACTTTGCCTGTCGAGGCCGCAAATTATAACGTTTCACTCCTCGTATTGTATGATCCATGAATAGTGCCGTTGCACTTCCAGTATCAGGCTCAGTGTCAGCCTGCGGCACAATGATGGGTAGCGATGAGCACCGTGGCAATGATGTACTTTTTTTCTTTGGCTTTGGTGCGTTTGCAGAAGCTGGTGGGCGCCAAAGGGGTACACGTGTTGTTTCTGCTCGTGTTTGCAATGCAGAGTTTGTGTCGCTCGGCAGTGATGTTGTTTCTGCTGAGCAACGTTGGGGCACTTTTCGCCCTTTCCCCTTCCTGGCAGCCCCCTCAGGCTCTGTTTCGAGTTTCACTTCTCACTTAGGCTTTGTTTCAACTTTCACTTCTCGCTCAGGCTTTGTTTCAACTTTCACTTCTCGCTCAGGCTGATGCTGTGGTAGTGGACTGGCAACAGTTTCTTTCGTTTCCGAGACCGTTTCTTCTCTCTGGTCGTCGGAAATTGTCAGCAGTCCTGGGAATCTTTTGGCATGTGTCGCATGGATCCATGCCTTGCGACCGTCCACTCCACTGGCCGTCTGTCTCGCCAAAAGTACTTGGTTGTCATGATCTCTGCTTCCAAAAGGTCAGGGTTTTCCCAACTCCCTTGGAAGCAGATCCATAACCCAGGTTCCGAGTGCCAACCAGTCCCAATTGGGACCTTTTGGACCCAGTCCTGGCGCCAGTGGCACCAGGCTCATAAATATGCCCAGTCCCAGCGCTGGAAGCGCCGGGCTCATAATGCTTGGGTGGACTTACCTGCAGCAGACCATGCTGCTTACTTGCCTGCCAGTTGAGCCTCTGACCCTCTTCTGTTTGGAACTACTTTTCCTGTTGGGTGGGGCAGGAGCCACTCCCCAGATTCAGAACACTGGAACTCTTCTGGAAAGCAGGAACTCTTTTCTTACTTAGGCGTGGCTGTGGAAGGAGACACCTAAGCACTACAGGAGGCTATTTAAACCACACCCGATGGATGAATCTTGCTTTGCGTTATTCTGCATCCTCTGCAGCAGAACGCTCATCGTGTCTTCTGCATCTGATCCTGGGCCTAAGGAAAAAGGCTTACCATCCTGAATCCAGTCTTCAGCAACACCTATAAAGACAAGAAAATCCAGTCTTCAGCAACACCTATAAAGACAAGAAAGAACAGGTTAGCATTACGGTCTTCAGTGACAGCTATTCACTTACCTGGTCCATCGGCTGTCACCAACGCCTCGCGCTGCATTCCGGCATCTGAAAGACAAAGGCTTACCTACTCTTCGTGCGCTCCGGAGGTCTTCACACTGCATTCCGGCATCTGAAAGACAAAAGCTTACCAACTCTTCGCACACTCCGGAGGCCTTCGGCGCTGCATCCCGCATCTGAAAGACAAAACAAGGTGCGTTTAAAGACATTGGGGAACTTTAATACTCACGTGCCATTACTCCTTTCCACATCTAACCCAGTGGGTATTCCGGCATCCTGCAGCCGCTCCGAACTTGTACCTGCAAAATAAAAAGACAGTTAGAGCGCATTGTGAAGCGGGCAACAAGCGCTTACTTACGTGCTTCCAGGCGCTTCTATTCATCACACGGGCTCCATCTTCAACTCACTTCAGCCCGTCATCCGCCATCGCCGGAACCCTGCAAAACAAGAAACATCATTACTAAAGACTTTAAAGACATTAGAATTACTCGAAACTTACCGTTCGTGCAGTAAACGACGGACAGCAGTCCTCTGAAGTCAAGAGGCCTGCTCCCCTTATCCAGTGAAGAAACTGGTTACAGCACCCTGCCCCGAGGCAGATGGAGAGCACGGCGTTCACTTACCTAAGGTGAGAGCGTTAACCTTTGGGGTTCTACAGGAGAAGAGAAAGGGAAGAAGAGAGAGACATTCAATAACCCAGTTCCTTAATCCCATATTTTCTATCTGCAGACATCTTACCCTTTTAGTCAGACATACAGTGCACAGAGGTCCAGCCCAAAGAGCCAGCCGTGTGTTACACATCACCTTTGAAGATACGGTATACGCCCAGTCAAGACCGGCGCCTCTACGGGAATCAGGTGAGCGTTACATTGGTAGGGGCTGCGAAACCTGGGTGATAATGCTGTCTTCTGCTCAAAGTTTTTAATCAGGACCCAGCTTCCAGGCTCCAGCGTGTGCCCCGGTCTGGTGTATCACACTGGTAACGCCTCCTGCACCTGCTGATGAATCAAACGCAACTTCTGCATTAAAAAGCCACAGTACGTGCTTAACACAGGATGCTCGACCTCACATAATCTTTTGGGCTGCGGTGCGCACCATATATTTGCTGGTCTCCCCATTATAATTTCATAGGGGGAGAGCCCACTTTTAGCCTGCACAGACGTGCGCATGCACAATAGCGCTAGGGGTAATGCATCCACCCAACTGAACTTGCCCCCGGCACAGATTTTAGCTATCTTTGACTTTAAGATACCGTTATGTCTCTCAACAAGTCCGGCAGAACTGGGATGCCTGGAGCTGTGGAATCGCTTGTCAATCTGCAGACCTGCACAGATCTGTAGTACTACTGCGCCCACAAAGTGTGGGCCGTTATCTGACCACAGGACACGGGGCAGCCCGAACCGGGAGAAATACTCCTTCAACATTACTTTTGCCGTTGACATGGCAGTACAGTCTTTTAAAGGATATGCCTCCACTCACTTGCTAAATGCACAAATCACCACTAACACATATTTGTAGTTCTGGCACCTTTCCATTTCTATGAAATCAAAATGGATCACCTCGAATGGCATAGAGAGTGGGCCAAAACTACCTACTGGAGTCACGGTTCCCTTTCCTACATTGTGTTGCAGGCAAATAATACAATTCTGCACTAGCATTTCTGCATTCTTTTTTATGTGCTCATTTTTCCATACTGTGGATAAATGCTGTACCATCTTCTTCGCGCAAATGTGGGTAGGGCTATGCGCCATTGTAACCATTGCAGTTACGTAACAATTTGGCAACATCCAGTTCTTGGTCTCTGTCCACCCAACATCCTTCCAAATCTAACTCAGCAGAGCCCTCAGCCCCACCCCTGGATCTCTTCGGTCGTGGCCTCAGCCTGCATTTCTTTGACTGTGGCAACTCCATTCTCTATCATACAAGGTACTTCCTCAGTCTGTACTGTCATCATTTTATTTCCCAAATTAGTGGCTGTTTGTTTCGCAATCCTGTCTGCAAATGCGTTTCCCTCTCCCACTTTACATGTTACTTTTTTATGCGCCTCGCATTTTACTATAGCTAGGCTCTTTGGAAACGTGAGTGCAGACAACAATCGTACAATCAAAGGCCCATGCTGAATCCTGGCCCCATGTGATGTCAAGAAACCCCTCTCAGCCCAGAGTCGACCAAAGTTGTCAACCCCCCGAATGCATACTGACTGTCAGTATATACGTTTACATTCAAATTTTCAGAGAGTTCACAGGCTCGGGTCAGTGCTATTATTTCTGCGGCTTGTGCCGAATTGTAGGGGATTCCTCTGCTTTCCACAACACTCTTTAGGGTAGTAATTGCATATGCGGCAGTTGATGTGCCATCAGGTAATTTGAAACAAGAGCCGTCACAAAACAACTCCCCATCTGGCTCTGTCGCTCAAATCAAACTCTTCCCTTTGTCTCTTTTTCAGTGACCATTAAACAATCATGGGGTGGTGATTCGTTGTCACCAATTTCTGCTATGGGCAGTGGCATTAATTCTGCAGGATTCAATGCGCTACACCTCATAATTTGGATGTGGGGTGCAAACAAGATGAGCTCATATCTTGTTAGTCCAGCAGAGGTGAGGTGTTGCGTCTGTGTTCTGTTTAATAGAACGTCTATGGCATGTGGCACCATCAGAATTAAAGTATGTCCCAATACCATTCCTTCTGTTTGTTTCACTGACACAGCAGCCGCTGCTACAGATCGCAAACATCGTAGTAGTGCACGCGCTACAGGGTCCAGCGCGGAAGAATAATAGCCGCACAGCCTATTTCTTCCACCTTGTTCCTGTGTCAAAACCGCCAATGCACATCCTTCACTCTCGCTCACAAATAGTCTAAAGATCTTTTTATAGTTAGGTGTGCCTAAAACTGGCACGGAACATAATGCAAATTTCAATTGTTCAAACGCTTTCTGACATTCCTCATCCCACTGTAAAGGCATCACTGCATCCTTTTTAGTTAATTTTATCATCAGCTTCACAATCAACGCAAAATTACTGATCCACTGCCGACAATAAGAGGCCATGCCTATTACAGCTCTCACTCCTTTTTGAGTTTTTGGAATAGGCATACTAGAAATACTTTCTATGCGTTCTGGTGTTAATCTTCTCCCTTCTTTCGAAAATAGGTAACCCAAATAAGACACCTCCTTTTGATTATACTGGAATTTCTTCAAACTTGCCTTGTGACCATGGGTCGCTAGTTGTGTCAATAGTAACATAGTACTTTCTTTGCAGATCTCTTTTGTGTCAGCAGCTAGTAACAAGTCACCTGTGTACTGCAAGAGTACGCAACCTTCGGCTAATTCTAGCATGTCTAGCTGCACTTTTAGCGCTCTGCTGTAAATACTCGGGCTTTCAGTGTACCCTTGTGGGATACGCGTGAATGTGAATGATCGGCCTCCTAGAGTGAAAGCGAACAGATATCTACTGCTTTTATCCACTGGAATGCTAAAGAACGCGTTCTTCAATCAACTACAGTAAAGTATTCTGCAGTGGCCGGTATCATTGTCAGTATTGTTGTGACATCTGGGACCAAAGGGAATTGTGGGTCTACCACTTTGTTCAATGCGCGCAGATCAATTATGAAACAATATGGTACCTCATTGCCTCCTTTCTTGTAAACTGGAAGAATCGGGCTGTTGCACGTGCTACCTGCAATTTCTTCAACCACCCCCAATCTCACCAGGTCAGTAACAATACTCTTTAATCCCTTCTCACCTTCAACAGAAATTTTAAACTGGGGAATTCGTGCTAATGTAACACCTTCTTTCAAAGTTATTTTTGCTGGCTCTATTTTCAAGCAACCTACATCGTTATCATGCATTGCCCACAGAATGGTTTGTTCTCTACTTAGCTCTTCTGGTAACGCTTTTGACATAAATTCCGTCACCGGTGCATCGTGAGGCCAAATCGTGAGGAACACCCCATCTGCCGTACAATGTATAACTGCCCCCAATTTTCTCAACAAGTTTAATCCTAGCAAGTTCTCCCCACATTTTTCTGTCAGAAGAAATGGACACTGTTCCGTAAATGGTCCTATTGTAATTGGGACAGCTTCAGACACGGGGTTAATTACTGGTGTACATTCGAACCCTACAGAAACACTCTTTTGCCCCGACAGTGGGATCTCCGGAACCAAGTGGTGGTCTATCAAACTCTTTTGTGCCCCTGTATCTACAAGGAAACGGTGCTCCTTATTCCCGACTCTCATTTCTACGTAGGGTCCTCTCTGATTCACGGGAATAGACATTGGTTCCGACCCCTGCCGTGTGCTGTCCTATTGCGAAAATAACACATCGTCCGATGTGTAGTCACCGCTGCTGCTATAATATGTGTCTGGCTGTGTATCAAAAATATTCCCATTTCCCCCTCGGTGTCCTTCACTCTGATCATTTCTCTGTTGGCCCTGCCCGCCCTGATTTTGGTTCTGAACACTTTGGTTCAATGCCTGGTTCTGTTGAGCTTGGTTTTGACCATAGAATTGGTTTTGATTACCTCCATTGGTATATCCCTGCTGCTGCTGCATGCTATTTCTGCTTGGGCCATTTGACCCGTGATGTCCTCTATGAGGCCTTCTCTGGCCAAACCCACCTCTATTCTGTAGGTGCGGGCATTGCGCTCGCCAGTGTCCTTCCTCTTTACAGTATGCACATTGATTTAATCCCAATGACACCCCGTGCATATTCTTCAAATTTACCCTGCCTTGTGCATTTCCTCTACCTCTACTGTATCCAATTACCTGCTGCAGTAACACTCCTACTATCGTTCGCATCGCTTCTTTTCTCATCTCCAATGGGTACCCATTACATATCTCACTTACTTCCTTCACTGATTTTTGTTCGACATCCATTGCATTGTTTCCCCCACCCATGCCTTCAATCTTTGTTTATCACCTATTTGTCCCGGTGCCGGCAAATGCTTTGCACCACCTGGAAAAACTGTCGGCCACGATTTTTGCATATACAACCTCGACGCCTCCTTCCTACCTTTCTTAATACATTCCTGACTATATTCAGGTGTAGCAAACATTTCAGCATATCTATCTTCCATTTCATTTTTCAGTTCAATGAGTTTGTACACATGTTTTCTTACATCCTCATTTCTTTGCTCACTGCGTGCTAACTTATTCAAATCTAACAATCACTGTGGCGGTAAATTCCCAAGTATCTTTTTCCATTCTCCCACCAAAAATTCCCCCATGGATTCCAACACTACCTATCTCTTGTTGCTTCTTCGGTACCCATATAATGAGGCCAATGCTGCCGTCCCATCATTTCCTTCTATGTACATTTCTGCCTCTTGCTGTAATTCAATCTTTCTTTCTTTGCTGATCGCGCTGCGAGTTACCCGTCCAAATCCTGTTCCTTCAGACCCGCCTCTCACCTCCCCGGTCTCAATTTCGACTTCAGGAGGGGCGGATGGTGCTGAATCTGTCTCTGGAGCGGGAGGTGCGGATGGGACAAGTGACACAGGTGGCATCTGTGAAGGGCCTTGCTGGGTGCTTGGAAATTGCGCGTCTGCGGTCTGCGCTTGTGGGAGGGCTCGAGCTGTGGGTGGGGCGTGGGTTAATGCTTGTGTGAGGGAAAGTGCTTGGGCTGCGGGAGGGGGTATGAGAGCTACTGGTTGGGCCTGCGCAGTCACTACTGGCATGTTTAGTTCCGATCCTGGTTTTGGGCCTTGACCCGTGTGGGTTAACAAATGTTCCATTAATTCGTCTGCTATGTGTAGTTCCCGCTGCGGGTATATTCCTTCTATGTTCATTTGCTCACATCTCCCTTCCCGTCTTAGACTTGCCGTCCACTCCTCCTTCTCCTTTTCTTCTGCTACCTCAAGCTTCGATTTGTGCCTACGCGCATGCTTCTCTCTACTCCTAAGTCGGAGCATTGCTTCCCTCCTCCAATCTTTGATAGTCTCAAAAGCTGCGGGTCGCGCTTTTTCCCTTATCAACACCCTTTATAAGTTATCTATCCTCGCAATCTCAAAGCTACCATTAATCGGCCACTGATGGTCCTATTGCTTTCTAGTTTGCCTATGCCAAATTTCACAAAATATTATCGCACCCACACCATATTTTGCATACATTTCATAAGCCGGCGTTCCCCCAGGCGGTGCACTTTGGCCATTTTCCAAGGACTGTCTACTGCAGCGGAAAAGCCCCGCTAAAGTGGACAGAACTCCAGGCATGTTTTTAACCTTCCGCTTGGTTAACCAACCTTACTCTGGATGTTTGAATTTGCAAAATCAACACTCTACCAATAATCAGGGTTTCGTTTGAATCGGGGAATGACTCACCTGATAAAACAAGTCGCCTGTGTCCTAACGCAACCTCTCCCAACATTGTGTCTGAACTTCTCTGGCTTCTGCCTCGTTTCGGGACCCTCGCCTCCGTTGCCCTCTGGCCCGGTACGTCGATCAGGGATCAGATGTGTGCAGATCTGTGGAAGGAATCTCTCCTCACTTCTACAGGGCGCCCCATACACCTCTTGATCCCGGCTCAATCGCCCCATCCTCGCCGTTCTTCCGCCTCTACTCCGTTACAACGTCTACGAAGGGGCAAGTGGGGGAGGGTCCCTATTCGGGGTGCCATCTTGAAAGGGGCCCTTAGGGGTCCCTCGCGATATGGAAACAAGGCAATAACCATACACGAAAGGATGCGTCAGACTCGAGGTTAAATTCCCAATGCTAGGGTTTATTGCAAGCAAAATAGTCCCAATTGGCCAACTGTGGTCTCACGCCCCGCTACGTGTATTCTCTAGACCTCGAGGGACGCAAGAGAGCGAATTACGTACATCAGTTACATATATACAAAATGCATATCATACAATCAGCCATGTCATGTTTAACACCCCCCTTTTATTGAGTTTCTTTGAACTCAGGATGATGATAGACATTTCCGACGAGTATGACAATTATGACACTTTCGATGTCTATTCTAGTAACAATGTGCAATTTAGAAAGTGCGGAGGCATCTTCTAGTTGTTGAATAGAACACGGTGCTTCTGTTCTTGGAAGCAAGCTGCATACGGGGGAAGAGTCACATTCCAAGCTTTGCTATCTATGAGGTGCTATTCGTGTCCTGGGAGCCGACACACTCTAAAGGGTTTTGTGAAGGGGGACCGTAAGAATAGCATAATTCAAGCCTTTAGCTGCTTTTATTCTAACATATTCTACCACAGTACGAGACTGGCTGGCAGCTGTGAAATGATTACATGCCCTGCAGTTCTCCCTCAATGCTACAAGGAGGGGGCGTGGGCATTCCTTTCTGGGCTGCTCATGAGGAGTTTCAACAAACTCCTCAGTCCCGCGGCCTTGCCCTTTCATATTCAGACAACAATGTTAACAGTTGAGCAGAGTAAGCAGAATTCACAAGAATTGCAAGCTGCAAAGCAGTTTAGACAGAAAGCAATGAGCAATGGTTAACAAGCAAAATGGCGATTCTTGCTACGTTTAAAATGGCCGCTTGTTGGTCAAGCATAGGAGTCTGTATTTCTATAATTCTGTGCATAAAACGGTTGGCCTTCGGCCATCAAGATACATCTATCATCCAAATGAAGGGTATTCACTTTTCCAGATTGACACCACAACTATAAAAACAATCACAAGAGACTTCAGGTAAGTAAATACTCAAGACAGCACAGTACCTCAGCACAGAAGAAGATTTTTCAGCAGGAGGACTTCAGGATCTGCAGCCAAAAACCTGGTTGTTGAATTCCTTCATTAAGAAGACAGAAACAGGATACTGGAAGCACTTTTGCAGCAAAGATCATTGGGAAGGCTTTAGGTATGCAGCTCTGTGGATTTGGCACCTTTTTCAGGAGCACAGAAGAAGATAGAAAATCATTGGTCGGAATCTCATCATTTGCAAGGTCTGCTGAGGGAACTTTTTGGACTGGAACTGTGCCTCTGGAGGTCCACCAGGATGCCCCCAAAGTTCAGAATTCGGAAGATCATGCACCACACAATGGCTTGAAGTCCCAGGGTATTGGTGTATTGCAGCCCGCAAGGATGCAGTATGGCATGGGATTGCTCCGAATGCAGGTCTTCTCAAGTCTAGTGGGTCTCACCAGGTTCTGGGTTGGGGCCATCATTTTCGAAGTCTGCAGGTCTATTGGAAGGAAGGGCTACAGCAGGCTCTGGTAACACAGCAGGCTCTCTGGTAGCTGGAAATGTGTTCAACTGTGAATTTTTCATCTTCCTCTTCCATTCTGGTTCCAGTGGTCGATTACCTCTTCAGCTTCCAGAATCAGACTATTATGCAGGAACCCAGCCAATCAAACAGCCTTGCAACATTCAAACCTGGGATTTTTGCAATCCTTTCAGGACAGCCAGCCTCCCAGTTTGAACTGGAATCTCGCACTCAGGATGGAAGACAAAGGACAGCAGAGTTTTGGACTCCTCACTCGCTTCCTGGCTTCACAGACACTCTGGAGCATGGGCGGGGAGTCCATAGGACTCCCGCCGAAGATACAAATCACACATTTGAATCATTTAAGACACTATGGAGAGTCTTAAAAATGACACCCATGAAAAGAGTAAAGGATTCTGTGAGTGTGGGAAAAGGTTCCCGCTCACAGCGGTATAAAAGTAAAAAGTAAAAAGTTCTGAGGTTGACACAGGTCAGGAAGATTTATAACTGCCATGAAAATCTTACCTAATGGGAATACTGCGCCAAAAAAAGGGGCAGACTATGATCTACCTCTTTACGAGTTTAGTGGTATCTGGGTGGTGACTCTGCCCAGATACCACCAAACTGTATTACGGATACTGGCACTTGGTCCGTGTTATGTTTCACTGACACCAGGAACACCGGCTTGTATAAATAATATGTTCTTTATTAAATAAGTCAAATAGACAATGACCCCCGGGAGAGCTTCAACCACCGTCCACAGCTTTCCCTTTCTCCTTTCTTCTCGTGCTTGGAACCTGGAACCTCTGGGTACGAGGATCCACATTCCAAGCACATACAAACCAAAACACTGACGAAATGTATTGCTTACATGTAACATTGATATCCTAACACCTCCTTCCTCCCGGGGGTCATTGTCTATTTGAAAAATCCCATCCTCGTCGCCAGTTGTTATGTTTCACTGACACCAGGAACACCGGCTTGTATAAATAATATGTTCTTTATTAAATAAGTCAAATAGACAATGACCCCCGGGAGAGCTTCAACCACCGTCCACAGCTTTCCCTTTCTCCTTTCTTCTCGTGCTTGGAACCTGGAACCTCTGGGTACGAGGATCCACATTCCAAGCACATACAAACCAAAACACTGACGAAATGTATTGCTTACATGTAACATTGATATCCTAACAGTCCGCCAGTATTACCACCAGATTACAAGTGGCAGCGGTGGTCCCCATTGTTTTCAGTCCATGTGACTCCATTCGGGCATTTATGGTGAAATTACTGCAGCGGTTATTCCGTCATGGTAGTTCCAATGAAAATGGGCAGAAAGTCGGCAGATTTACCTCCAGCTCATAGCTGGAGGTGAATCTTCCAACTTTGCACCCCCCTCATGATTGGGCAGTGCGGTAATACGGCAGTATATGGTAATATTGCTGCACTTAACCCGCACTTCCCAACTCGAAATGAGGGAATGAAGTGACACAGGTAGTTAAATGACCTAAATTAATGTATTTACCTGGTGCGGAATATGGAGGCCCTGCAAGTAAGAGAATGTCCTGGATCGATGATGTCAGTGAGTGGCTGGGGGGGGGGGTGTGGAGAGAGAGCATAGGAAGAGAAACTTTGAAGGAAGCCGGCCAATAGTTGGGGAGCACCAAGTTCTGAGTTGCACCAGCGATCGGTGCAGTAACCCGCAGGCCACAAGGAGCTGTGCGACAAATCGAGAGATGTGGCATGATCAACCAGTTATAATAGTACTACAATGGGGTCTGTGGTGGGGTGCCCCTTGACACATGAGCACTAGAAAGGCTCTCCTGTCTGAATGGTAAACCAGCCACATTCCTTAATGGCACGCTGCTCCATCTGTATCAATCACCTCACATTTTTTCTTTTGAAAACCATTCATGAGCGGCCCATTAGCAGCAGAGATTTCCGATTGTGTACAGCCCCATGAAGCCTTGAATGTACCATTAAAGTAATGCAACACTTTCTTTTCAAATAATATTATATATGCAGGTTCTTTTGTAACCATCCTATAAGTGGGCAAGGGATTTCAAGAAGCAGTATATGATCATCAATGATAAATGTGGAAGTGAGCCTACGTTGCTGCAATCATTTATGGCTACAAAATGTTGCGGCTTGACTGCAAATAAGTGGGGAACATATGCAGGTGAAAGTCCCAGCCTCTAGCACATCAGATCCTATTCAGTCCCCTTAAGCATTCCACCAAAGTATACTATACCCCTTGCATCCTATGGTTTGAAAAAGACCGGAAGCCACTACTATTCAAAGAACCCCTTGCTAATTGCTGATCACTCAACTCTACCCTAAATCTCCCCCCCTAGAGACTACCCCTCTACTGCTAGCACTGTACATACCAGCTCCACAACACTCCCTGTAATCAAACTACAGTGTTCCGTTGCTTCCCAGCTAGTTTATATGTACACATTAAATACATACATACATAGAAATATTGAGCATGTGAAGGGCATTAGATGCCAAAGTATGATTTTTACCACTCACACAAAGTCAAAGTGCTTCCAGGAAGAGAATTCTTTTGTGGTCAGATTAACCTATGCAGTCACCTGGACACGAACCCCCATCGATTAGCAGTCCTAAAAACAGATGTCCAACATTAGGGAAATTAGGGGAGTGTTCTAGGACTAACCAACAAGGGATAAAGGCTGTTTAGCTGGGCAACATCTCCAACAGTTGTGGTACTTAGGAGCTATGGATTAGGGCTTTTAAAACCGGTTTAGGTGTCTCTTGAAAGACCCACCAATTTAAAGGGACAGGGTACAGATTTCACAATTGATGAGCAGAAACATTTTAAACTCATGAAATGAACTTAACTCGACATCAAAGAGAGTCAAAACACAAAACGGAAACTACCTATTATTTTTATGAAAACATACACAGATGGGATAGTCAAAGAGACACCAGGAAGACAATGCTTATGAATAAAAGTGTGAAAGCCATAGAAAAATTTGATATGCTAAACGTGACAGTGTTAGCTATGAGGAACAAAGTATAAGGGCATATAACGATACTGGCAAAAGGCGAGAACAAAAGTGAAAGTTGTAAGAGCGGATAATAAAGGATGTCATCCAACAGACTGGATTAAAAAAACTGAAAAGGAGAACTTCTTTTCTGTTTTTTACATGCATATTGCTAGCACACTGCATCTTAGCAAAGAAAAGCAAATGGGGGGTGGAAATAAATTCTTCAAATCTAGTATCACTGTGAGACCCTTGATAGAGGATGTCATGAAAGCCTGCCATCAACAAATTGTGAAGGTGGAAGGCATATGCCTGTCCAGCAAGGGGCAGACCGTAGCATTTGCAAAGAGAAACAAGTTCTACAAAGTGATGTTGTTGTGTGGATGTAATGATTGGCGAGATGCTCCGGAGATGTGTCACCAAATGAATTAGCCATAGGAAGAGAATTTAACACATTAAGTGCCTAGTCTATACACGCAAACACATGTATGATACCAAATGAACAATACAACTTTAGAATTAGAGACACCAATAAGAGATACATCAGGATTTGGGGTTGTTTGTTCACACTGCAATGAAACATCTTGAAGACTGTATTAAGGGTGTCCAGGTTACAATCTAGGAAAGTCTATTTAACTTGATTGATATTGTCACCAGCTCCTAAAGGATATCAGGCTCACTTTGCTCCCTAATGAACTTGAAGTAACTTTCCGCCGACCTGGACCTGCTGCAATATGACAACCTAATTTTAAGACAGTGTCTCTCCTTGTTCAGGGAACATCTCATCTGTTGGATTTTAGTAAGCATTGACTCTTTCTCCCACAGGGTCTTTAAACATTGTGGAGTCATTCACATATTTAATCACTGTGCCAACAAAGGCTAGCATTCCATTTCTGGATCCATCTTGATTCTGATGTATAGAGTCCCAGGAAGCAGGAATCCGCAATGCTCTCTTCGGAAAATGCTTATCATGCCTTGTCAGGATCACTGAGCTGGCATGATCCCCAAATCAAACATCCATTAGGAGGCACCCTGGGTAGCAGCCAGAACAGTTCAGCCCCTGGTAGCTTCTTCCCCAACACTTTATGATGTGGAGTTAAGGCAACTCACCACAGGAACCATTGCTTCGATATCAGAAACTCTGCTGTTTCCATGACAGAACTGTGGTCAATTTGAAAGCAGTAGTTAACAGGGCAATCATCCACTAATCATTGTGGTTTACAGAAGGGAGTTACATTATCAGCATCGAAGTAGTAGGACAACTTGATCAAACAGAATCAGGAATCCCTCATTTGTGTGACAGCTTTCAGGGCATTCTTCCAAAACATCCCCAATTGAGGATTCTGTCACCAAATATGGAGCCTATTGTGTGCTCCAGCACGGTCAGCACATGTTTGTTTATAAAACCATGTGTAACATATTTGGCATTCAATATCTAGCTGGGCGCTGTCTCTGAAAAATGTTAACTGGAGTAAGGCTACGACATGAGTTCTTCAAAGCAATCAAATGTTATCCAACAATTTTGGCCAACCCTGTCCCCTGCACACCTTTGTATTGGTGAGAAACACCAGTAAAGTACATTTATGAATCTCCTGTTAATACATTAAAATAACAGTTTTATATACATATGGAGAAAAATTTAGAAGACGACTTGATGATTAGTCAAAGCTTCTTTTATATTCAGAAGTAGGAAGTAGGTGTTTCAGGATAGCAATCCCTTCATCAGGAACAGGTACCAAAGTCTGTCAATATAATATAACACTAGATAAATAGAAATCTCAGCACAAACAACTTATTGTCTCAGATACAATTAGCACAATCCAGAATATTACCTGTACATAAAAGTAGGTGCAAACAGTGTATGTAGATAATTCATTGTAACACCACTGAACAGAGTGGAGTCAAGATAATGATGCTGGATCTAGGAGTTAGATTATGTATAATAAAATCAAGAAAACTATAAAAAGGAAACTCTAGGTGAGGCTATACAATGCAAATAATAAGAAAGAAAACCAACCAATCCAAAGTAAAATAATTACCAAGCATGAAACCACCATAACATCCACCACATGAATATAGCTTTAAGGATGAACCCAGTTTCCCGGTTAATGATGCAGCATATATGGATAGATCTTCCAGGACTGAAACATGAACATAAATGTTTCCAAATTACCATATAAAGAGATAATTGTGAATATATATATATATATATATATATATATATATATATATATATATATATATATATATATATATATATATATATATATATATCACTCTTGGTACACCAGTCCCAGATAGAAACTACCTGTAACAACGAGTTTCTTACAAAAAATGAAGGAACTCGAGTAATTGTCAGAAACTGAAAAATAACGAAACCAAATGCTCATGAGGCCATTCAGAAAAACGCTGACTATAGCTCTGAGAAAAAGTCTCCCACAGGGGAAGCACTCACCAGCCTTAATCAGAAATGTTTACCAGGACATACCAATCGTATGAGAGAACCCCCCGAGACATGAGGAGATTTAAATAACAAAGACATAGGTGGATGACGCCATCACGTGAACATGATATGACATGATATTTTATTCATAGCGTGCCCATAAACAAGTGTTCCAAAGCGCGACGAGGCAGGGGAGGAACAAAAGTGGACAAGACAGTGATATTACAAGGCCCAGTGACAGTGAGATTGTGCAAGTGCAGAGGAGAGGAAGGAAGAAAAGTGCAGAGGGAAGGGGAGGAGGAGAAGTGCATGACATAGGATCATAACAAGAAACAAGAAGTGCAGCCAACAGGTGGCAGTGCCAGGTTAAGTGTAGAACAACAAGTGATGAATAGTGCAGGCAGGGGGACAGTAGGGTTACAGATATAGCCCCAAGTGCAGGGTTGCCAGGAGGCAGTGTAGGTGTGCAGCTGGGAGGACAGGGACCTGACCCGTGGTTCAGAGGGTAGCCAGGTAACCAGTGCAGTAACAGAGAGGAGTTCAGCAGGGAAGAGGAAGAGAGAGGGCAGAAGCAGAGAGGAAAGTCTTGAGCTGCTTCCAGAACTGGAGATGATTCTGCTCAAGTTTTAGAGAGGCAGAGAGGCTGTTCCAGAGGGAGGCACCCACAGAAAAGAGCGTGTTTCTTAGAATAATGCCTGACCCTCAAGGAGTTGGAGGTGGAAGAGCAAAGGTCTTGAGTAGGAAGATAGTTCAGGAGAGAAAGCTGGAGATATTTTGGTCCAAGGCCCCAGAAGGCCTTGTGGAAAATGCAGAGGGTCTTGAATTTGAATCTTGCAGCCACTGGGAGCCAATACAGAGATTTCAGTGCTGAAGAGATATGATCTCTGGGCTTGAGGCCAAGGACAAGTCTTGCAGTCCTGTTCTGGATGAGTTGCAGATGGCGGCGAGTAAAGGCAGGCAGATATAAAAAGTGGCTATTACAATAGTCAAGCCTAGAGAGAACCACGGCTCTAGAGGCAGTGAGCTTCTGAGGGAGGAGAGGACTGGGAAAATACCCCTGTGGAGGTAATCATAATCAAGTGTAACAACGAATCATAAAGAAAGAATAAACTGTAGTAAACCACCAAAGGGTGTATAAAGAACACTATGTAAAGACCTATTTGTGGATACATAGATCCAATCACTCTTGGTACACCACTCCCAGGTGAAATGTACCAGTTCAACTGGTGATGACCATCGTCAGTGAAGATGCTGGCGAGGTGAGCAGTTGTTAGAAGGCGGCAGATACAACAAAGAGCTTGTAGTCCGAGCCAAGGCAACTATGCACTCAATGAGCGCAGTGCGGCAGCAAACAGGATTGAACGTGTAGTTCAAGTTCTTGGAGCTTAGCCAGTGCCAAAGGAAGCTACGCAGGTCCCTTCTGGTTCATGATGCAGTGAACTCGGTTTCGTGTCAGTTCGACCAGTTTGATGGGAGGAAACACATGGCTCTTGACCATCACGGTAGCACTCTGGGTACTCTGGGGCCTCAGAGACAAGTTCATTCCTTGTTCTTGCCTCCAACAAGGGGGGCAGATGCACAAGGTCAGTGGTCTTTCCCCACAATCAGGTCCCTGGCAGCACTGTGACTAGCATAGATACAGGTCATGTTCCAGCAGCAGGTTCACCCCCAATATCCCCTGGGCATGGGTAGGGAACAGAGCTCACCTCTGGCCTGGCTCTCAGTCTTCACCTCACTGTAGAGGGCTCTAAGTCTTTACCTCACTGGTAGAGGGCTCTGGAAAGTCAACTCTTCCAAGAGAAGTCCAGTTAAATTCTACTTTGTTGTTTGTTCCAAAGTGAATCTCAGAAGGAGTCGGAGACCCTTGTGTTTAACAACAAAAACACCCCCAAGGGAGTGGACTAAAACTAGCCTGCTTCAGGGTTCCAATCCCTGTTCTTGGAACAAGTGGACTTTGCCTTCTGACATCATACTCAATGTGCTTTGCAGAGGGGTCAGGAAGGAACGGTAGTGAGAAAGAAGATGGTGGAAATTTCCTCCGGCAGTAATGTACCTCGTTGTTCTACACTAATCTCTCCCCCTTCCCTTCTGAATAAAATACAAGGCCTTTAGGTATGCACCACCATGGTGTGAGGCTATTGCTGTGTGAATGGTGTACTCCTTTGATTTCTATTCTCAGAACAGCTTCCTGTTTAGTGACTGTCTCTCTTGGGATGATAAATAATTAATTAATAATAATAATTTAGCATTTATATAGCGCTACGAACCCTCAGGTATCTGAGCGCTGCTTATTATTACCCACAGTGTGTGGTGCTCATTTATTGACCTCGGAAGGATGAAAGGCTGAGTTTGGCCCTGCCGGCTCTGCACTGGATGTCAAAGCGAGCGCTCTACTCGCTGTGCCACTTGACCGGCAGGATCGTACCTGTCCTTACACAAGGAACAACGTGAGACAATCTCAAAGGCTACAGTCTTTCCAGCAGTGGTAGAGACAGCCTTGTCTGGGGAGAACAGACATAATACTTGAACAACTAACTGGGCTCACAGGGATGGCACATGTATGATATCAAACTGCTGCTGTTGTAATAATTATGAAAAATACCTTCCACCGTATCATACCTCAGGTATGGCTTATATTTAAAGCGGCATCTGCCACCAGGACAGTAGGCTAATAAATGTAAGGTTTTGGTACAGGGGTGCATGTTCCAAATGCCACCCCTGTGCTACAGAGACTTTGCTATCACTGCAGCTGCCTGATGGGCACCTGTGACGTCTACTGGTGAGCAGGTGCTGCCTATAAGGCTACTGATGCAGTGGAGCACAGGTGTAAACTATACTTTTGGCATGAAGCTTATAAAAGGGAAATCTGATCAGAAGATTTCCCCTTCAGAGATGAAATTACTCTCATCTTTTTTCATTACCAAATAAAAATCAAAAAGGCCAGGGCTTCTAAATCCTTGCTCGATGGCAATGCCATACTTGTATCATTCTTATGCTGGTTTACAAAGTTTCAGAGATGAGGAAAAAGGCTTTCCATTCAGTCATGTTCTGGTGTATTGCCTTAATTTTCCAAATGCAATTATTTGAACCAACCTAGAGTATTACTACTGTAGAGAAAGAGGGGGGCAGTAAGCTATAGGAAAAAATAAACTATGAACTGGCATCTATGAGAATTGGGCATGATTTCCTTATTCTCCTGGGTGCCAACAAGTTATTCCTTTTTTCTTTGAAATGAATGTGACAGCTATCCTTGGGTATGTGACAACATTATCATTCATAATGTTTGTTTGTTATTGAATTATTTCGTCGTAGTTAAACAAAAAAAAAGAAACAGGAAGAGGATGGGACTTCTTCCAGCGTAACCTACAATGAGAGGTTTTGCTGAACTGTGTGTGCGAGTTACCATTGCGGAGAAAATCCTTTATGAGGACTGAGACAAATTTCTCCAAGTAACGCATCCATTCTTGTTGAACAACCGTTAAGGAGAGCAATGATTGTGTTCAGTCGCCACAGTAAGCATTCTTCTGTGTGCCCTTAAGCGCAGTAAGATTCCCGTTACTGGATGAATCAGTGAAGCTGGAACACGACCCATTAAAAAATGAACAGCCCGGCTCATCCATCTGTCCGTGCTCCCGGACGCATTTTATCTAGCTGTCACTACTGAAGAGCATGACCAGATAGCGTGCAGGCGCTGAAGCATTCACCAATGGTCGGCAGTCATAAGAAAATACTCAGACTGATGCACAGCAATAGAAACGAACAGGGACATGCACTCTGGGCCAGCGAAATAGGAAACCACTGCACTGCCCATGTCTTAACAACATAATAGCAAGAGAACCAGTGATTAGCACGAGGGCTCTTCCTATGCATATCATACAACTAAGCAATAGGCAAGGAAAGCCTGTCACCCAGCGTCGGAGACTGTTCCTGCACTATGGATGGAAACTCTGCTTTTCACTGGTGTTTAGGGTATTATGGAAACCTACTGGGCTAACCGACCCATAGACTACTGAGTCTTTGCAATGTTTATAACGTCTTGATAACATACCCTTTACACAGCTGCTCAAATGATGCTTTAGATATACTAAGTAGCCCATGTTGCTCCTTTTTGTAATTTGATGGAGGGGACCTGGTACGTTTGCACTCAGGCGTAGCAAGGACCACCCAGCCAAATTGTCATCATTTGTACAGCATTTGTGATGTCATATTTTATGTCCTGGGTGTTAGTCTTAGCAGTGCATGGCGGTTTAATAGTGCAACTTAAACATAACGTCCCTTTAACAACGTTTTTTCTTTAACATTAAATCATTAAATGTTACTCATGCCAACAGACCGAAACCGCTGGATGGATTTTCACAAAATTTGCGCTACGAGCATCGGCTTTGTCCGGAAGCATGCTTTTGTAAATTTGGTTTAAATCCGTCCAGTCGTTTAAAAAATAAAATTGCCAAACAGAAAGTTTCAAAAAGTGTGATTTCTGAGTCCAGTTCGCAGACTGACTTCCTGATTCAGTGTCCGCGGACATGTCTGGACCAATCAGGTGTTGACAAGCCATTCGCAGACATCATATGCACCCATTGATTGGATGGTGAAAAACGTAGGATGTGTCATATTTTTCAAATGGTCACCATGTTGGTTCCGAGGAAAGCCACCATTGTCCACGGATAGTGCTGTGAGAAAAAAAAAAGTTTGCAAAAAACATTTGGGGTTATTTGGTGGCCGGAAAAAAGGGCCTGGAAAGGGTTGTGTGGAATAAAGGTGATATGGAGCTGTTTGTATAGGTGGTTTGCAGGTACCGCCGAATCTGCAGACATCTCCTCTGACCGCGGACAGTACAGTGGGAAAAAAGTCTGGAAAACACATTTGGGGTTATTTGGTGGTCGAAAAAGAGGTCCTGGAAAGGGTGGGGCGGTGGAATATAGTTGACGTGGAGCTGTTTTAGGGGGAGGGGGAAAGATGTGCAAATGCCGCCAAGTCTGCAGTCAGTTTTAGTGTCCGCAGACATCAATTGGATGATAGGGGGAGTCTGGGTGAGTCTTGATTTTTGAAGGTGTATTGTACGTACCTGTTATATGGTTTAGTTATATTGTGGTGGTTGTGGCCACTGGCAATATATAGTAATATTTGTTTTTGTTTTTTTAATTGATTTATTTCAAACCTTTAACATTTCCAAGTCATAAAACATTGTTTATTCATAAAATAAAAAGAGACATCTCTTAGTTAAAAAGAAAGCTATTCCATAAGTGGATCTCATCACTAAAGCATAATGAAAAGGAATAGGCATATCAAGAAATAAAAAGCAATCCAAAGGATTTAAACATTCTAAACCATAAAAGCAGAGAATCCCCACAATCACATCATCATATTCAAGCCTTTCCCATAGCACTCCAGGCCCCAGTGTTCTTAAAACGCTCATTTAAGAATTTCACCACAGAAATTATCACAATCGGGTCCTCCGCTAATAGCAGCATCTTCCACCATTCGTCCGGAGATAGTGTGTAGACTCTGTCAATAAAGGTTCCCAACTAGTAGGTTCTTAGGGAAGTTAGTCCCACATGTGAGACTATTAGATGTGTCAACGTTTCAACCACGCCCTGTTGTTTGCAGAACCTACAGGTCAGGGTCTGATTTCCAATTTTTTTACAGGCACCTAAGAGCTCTTTAATTGAGAATAGATTAAATCAAACTCTCATAAATTGCCCACTATATGTTGGGCAAGGGAATTTCATCAGGTATTTATGGATCACTTTCAAAGCTTTAGACTCCCCAGAATAGTCCTTCATCAAAGAGTATTAATTTCTTTTCTCGTGGGTCAATATCCCATCATGGCATTGTAGTTTCAGTTTAACCGCCATTGGAATGGTCACTAACAGCTCACAGGTTGAGCCGTGCATTTCACCTTCCATAATCTAAAGGCCATTCCACCCTCTTAGTCAATCTCTTATCAAGAATTTTCAGTGGATGAGGTGATGGGGCTATAAGAGATTTCCGGAACAGGGCTATCGACTTCCATAAAGATATTGAAAATGGAGATTACAGCCCCAATTCAAATCTAATGCAGGCAATGGTAAGGCTTCTCAGGAGGCTAAGCACCCTCTACCAGAACGCTCCTTCAAGGATCTCACAAATTTGCCAAGGGAGGTTCAGTCCCAGCTCTGCTCCATAAGAAAGAATTGGACTTACTTTCTCACTATAGAAAGTAAGAAGAGGGATCAGTGAAAACTTGCCAAACCTCTGATGGATAATCACACCTTGCAAGGCCAAATTTTTTACTTTTGCTCTTAGTCTTAATGCCCACAGGATTTGAACCAGACTTTGATTAATATCCACCCCAAGGTACTCCAAGAACTCTGTGCCAACAAACCATTTTAATTGTAACTTTCGACTGCCTTTGTTAGCACCAAATACCATGTTTTTAAAATTTATTTACATTAATTCTCAGTTCATTAGCGATCAGATATTCCTGAAGGGAATTTAATCTACGCTGGAGACCAATGGGGGTTTTATCTAATAAAGTCAGATCATCTGCATACAGGATCCAAGGAATAAGGGTTCAATTGATCTTAGGTGGAAAATCATTAACTTTGCTTTGGTTCGTAGCCAGATCTGATAAATAAAGATAAAACAGGGCTGGCGCCAATGCACAGCCCTGCTTCAATCCCCAATATGTCTCAATGTTCTTAGATAGCAGGCCCTGCCTTTCATTATGACCTGAATTGATGTTCCTGAGCACAAATCTCTCATAGCCTGGGTCAGATGTAGAGGGCAGTACCAGTTATTTAATTTGCCCCACATTCTTTCCCTGTTAACACTGTCAAATGCCTGATCCAGGTCTATAAATCCAATATAGAGTTTTGTTTTCTCTCTGGTCACCTGGAGTTTAAGCAAATTTAACAGAAGAAAGTTCAGGGAAGTTCCTATCCCCTTAACAAACCCTGTCTGGCGAAGGTCTAGACGACACAATGCATTGGCCCACTTCATCAGATGTTGTAATATAAGGGACACAAAAACCTTTCCAAAATGTCCAACAGAGCAATCCATTTGTCAATAGTGTTTAGGGTTAGATATGCCCCCATTCCTAAAAATGGGTATTATAACAGCCTTTTTCCATGAAAAGGAACCCTTTTCTTTTTCATTATCTGAAGGAATAATAGGAACGCAAATACCGGCTGCAGAACTGGAGCTTGCTTTAAGATGTAATGTGTCATGCCATTGGGGCCAGAGGCTCTTGAAGTACTTAGTTTCATAATCAACTTCAGGACATCCTCTTTGTCCAATTGCCATGACCACAGTGTAGGGTCAGGGTCTACTGGTTTTGCTCACATAGTCGAGTGGGGGCAAAGAGGGATCCAAAGTGATTGACCCACTGTTGTTCCAAAACTGCTGACACCTGTAGCGCTTCTTGGGGGTTGCCCACTTCGTTTATTCATTCCCATGTTAGGATGGAATTTTTCTTGCATAGCACTTTTAACATGTTTTCTGCTGCACACTGGGATCTTTCAGCTTTGAATTACAAAAGACAGTTTTCATATTGTTGCCTTTGCGTTTTCTTATTCAAGCCTTGTATGAACCTGGGAGCATTATTTAGCGCTCTCATTTCAGATCTAATCTCATCCTCTCCTCTACCAATTTGGAACTATATCTATGTTTCCGAAGAAACTCTGATTTTCCCTCTGTAGACAGGACTTTGAAAGTAAAGGGACATAGTACAGGGTTGAATTGTCCTCATCAATACAGTCTCTGAATTTCGTTACAACCTCCAACATGTTATGGGGTTTCATGGATTTCAACGTTATTTGGGGTTTAAGATTTGTCTTCTTCAAGGTTATTCCTTTCAATATCAGCTTCAGGAGACATGATCACTATGTTCCCTTTGTAGTATCTCCAAGGACGTGATCCCTCGAAGAACGTATCTTGAAACAAAAAATTAATCCAATGCAGTCTTAAGTTGGGCACACAGCCAGCTGGTGTGAGCCGGGATAGTCTCCCTTGTTTGGCCATTAAGCATTTGGTGTTCTCAAGATCATCTCTTGCAACCATCTTTGAACTCTGGTTCTCAAAGACGCTGATATGGCTTCAGTTGCTTTTACGGTGGCCTGCTATTATCAATAAACCTGAAGTTCAAGTCTCCACAAAGTATGACATGGGGATTCACAAAATATATGCACGCCTGGTCTGTCCGGTCTATCACCGAATCTCCTGCCTTTACTTTGGCCCAATTCCAATATAAATTCAGAAAATACAAAATTAGTTTAGGAGCATTTAATTTTGATCCAATTCTAGCATAAGCACTTGTGTCCATGGGTTGGGAGTATAGTGTTTTAGCGTAGTGATTCCTTGGCCCATTTTATATAAGGTTAAGACACCAGAGAATGGTCTACCAGTCGGGCTTTTTTTTGCTGGATTTAGGAAAGTTGTATATCCCTCAAATGAAGGCGCTTGCCTCAACCAGGATTCCAGGAAGCATAGAATGTCAAAGGTTTTCAAGTCCTGTTCCTCATTATTAAAAAGGTGGAGAAACCCAATTGTATTCCAACAGCATATATGCATAGTCTCCGGGGGGTCATTTATGTCAAGCTATTGGTCTTGAGAGTTTAAGAGTGCCTTTGGAAGCCATTCCCATTCTTCCAATTTGTAGTCATAAGCAGCATGGGGATGCGTTCCTTCTACCCTCTTTTCATCCACTTTTGTGTGAGAGAAGGTTCATTTCAAGGGTCTGCATTTTGGGGGAGAGTGATAACAACCCTTTGTCTACAAAGATCATGCCTGTGTATCAGTGTGTGGGTCAGAGCTCAATATACTTTGCTGATGAGGTTTCCTTGGTAGCTTCTTATGATCACATTTAACGTTGGTTTAGGTCACATGGTTCTCTGAAGGAGAAGTTGGAGTTCCTATCTCCTATTTTAGTTCATAGCCTAAAGGCAAGAACAAGGAGGCAGCTTCCAACAAGGTCTTTTTTATTAGGTTTGTTTTCAGATGTAGAATCACGCAATTCATTCTGGATTCCCTCACAAACTTGACCAATAAAATATCGTCCGAGTTCATTAGACGTAGATTAGAAATGTGGTGTAATAAAGTGATTACATTCCTACAATTCAGAATGAGGCCATCATTGGAATGAAAGAGCCTATCCAAGGTTAATGTTATTAACTCCTTTTTATATGACTTTCGCTTGTCTTGCTGATTTTTCCAAGGAGATGTTTGCAGAGCCAGTGAATGCTTATCCAAGTCCTCAATTCGTCGGAATTTTATCTCTGCCAACTCTCAACTTTGGGCCAAGGTTTGAAAAGCCCCTTCTCAAACTCTCCAGGAGCTGGAGGCCTTACTCATTGTTGTTGTGGGCATGGTGTGTTCTATGCTCAACTGTGAGTTCCCACTTGGGGTCCCCTGATTTCTTTCTAACGTTTCATTATTAGATTCAATAGAATACGCTGAAAGGTCCAAGAGGGATACCATTGTGTTTTCTTCAATTTGAAGGATTGGTTTCTGCTCCTCTTGCTCAACGTCATTTTCTGCACTTCGATTTAGGGGTATTACTTTCATTTCAGGTACCCTGAGTAACTTTCCCTTGGATCTCTGCTGAACAGTTTGGGAGTGGCAAAGGTGTTTTTCCCTTATGATCAGATGGATAGATGTTACCACACATTGTGACTTGACCCACAGAAGGATCCAAGACAAGATCATTTTCTGTATCTAACTGGTCTATATCTCTTGCCTCAATGTTCTCTATAGAATTGCCTACACTAGCCACCTTATCCATTCAGGGAGCTTTGGCAATGCCTCTCTTTTGCATTTTATTTAGCTTTGTTTTCCCAGGGACTGCATTCTTTTTTGGTTTACCTTGTGGTCAAGCGACGGCCTCATTGGAGATCCATGTGCAATCTTTCGACACAGTTTCAGGTTCTGCCAACGCAAGGTCACTGATCTTACTGTTGGATTTCATAGCTTCTTTGTCCGAGTTATAAATCACTCGCAATCATTTCTGCGATTCTAGAATAGCCTCCATCATAGCACTTTTATCAGTTAGTTCTTTACTTGCTATGTCACACAATAGGTTTTGCCATTGACTAGATTGCTCAGCTTCCCTATCTAGTCTGATCTGAACCGTCGCTGTGAATGACTCAAGGTAAATCAACTTAGAGTGGGCCATTGCCAAGAGAGTGACGTGGTCTTTATAAGTCTCATTAATTGATGCCTGTAACTTGATGAAATGGGCCAGCCAGCTAGTAAGAGCTGACATTATCAAGCTTTGAATTTGAGCTGGAGAAGTGGTTGGACTCTGAGTGTTTTAGAGGGACGAATTTGGAAAAAAACAGACTCATTTAAACTGGAAGTAGTTGACATTGAGGACAAAGTTGAGTAGAGAGCAGAAGACTGAAATAATCCAAAGCAAGGCTTTTTGATCTGGGGTAGCTTGGATGTCTGCAATATCACGCAAAACTCTCCACACCAATATAGAAGTTGACTTCAGGCTAGCATCAACTTTCTTCTGGTATGAGTTTTCAGACAGCATATTGGTGCCCCAAATCTGCCCTGCTGGATCATCTTTTTCCAAGAATGCAGCATCAGGGACGTTTCCCTGTGTTGTAATCAGTGTGGTATTGTCCATCCCTTCCTCCCTGACAACAGTACTAATGAAGGGGCGGGCCATACAATCTCAATCCTCTTCACCAATGGGCTCACCCACTCTCCCCAGACTATCCTGATGACTGGCCCCCTTCAAGTTTTTCAAAACTCCAAGAGTACCCCCGGACCAAGAATCTCAGAGGACAACTGGGACGCCTCATCTCCCACCTCTAGCATTTCTCCATCGGTCACATCAAGGACAGGTAGATGGCCCTGCTTTGGCTTTTTAAACAGTATGCGTTTAACATGTAAGTGCAGGGAAAGGGTGGACAGTCTGACTTCAGAGTCAGAGTCCTCTTCAGATGTCAGCGGTGTAGATGTAGTGCTTGCAGTTTCAGTTGCTGCCAAGTGCGGGTGCCCATCTGCTCCACTTGTTCCATCCTAGGAAAAATCACAGGGTGTATTTGTGATTATTTGATTTTAACTACAATGACTCAGGACTCGGTCGCCAGCATCTCAAGTGACAGAACACTCCCTGCAGTAGGGCGTAGGGGCGCAGAGTGAGTCCGCTTAGAATTTTGTGCAGTTCCATGCCGCAAAGATCCCCATGCAGAGACTTATGGAGTCTTACTGGGATTCGACTCGCCACTCAATCACTTCTGACCACAAACCGCCAACAACTGCAGCTTGACTCTGCAGCTGACTCCACCACATAGTAATATGAGTATAGTAATTGTAGGTACTGTAGGGGGAATATAGAGTATTTTTAATATGGTGGAATGATATCATTGAAATGGTATGGTATTTATGATAGTAGGAGAATTGAGGATAGTGCTCCTTGAGGTCTCCTCTGCCTTTACACAGTCAACCATTCTATCCTCATTAAATGGTTACAAGATACGTTAGCATCATGGACCGGGCACTGGACTGGTTGACCTGTTTTTCTCACTAACTAGCCTTACCAGCTGCAACTGGGCCATTTCTACTCCACCATCTCACTGTCTACCAGCAGAGTACCCCAGGGGTCTATCCTATCATATTGTGGCTCTTCAATCACTATTTCGTCATTTTGGCTCACCTGATGTCCTTCTTCTTTTCCCATTTCCAGTGTTATGTTAATGAAACACAGCTTTCCTTAAACCTCTCTGAACTAATTTCTTCTCCTTTTTTTTATCCCATATTGTTTTACCTCCATCGAGGCATTGTGTGTGGCTAAAAATCTCTGTCTCAATGCCAGTAAGAGGGAAATCTTTCTTAGTGTTCTGCACCCTGTGTTTCTCCTAGCCTCTGGCTGCCCTCTTTGGGCTCTCTACCCTCACCATCCTATGAGGCCAAAAACCTTGAGGTCATCTTTAAGTCCTCTCTCTCCTTTCCTCCTTACATTTTGGAGGTTGTAAGGAAAGCCCACTTTCAGTTTCACCTCATTTCAGACATTCTACCGTTCCTCACCTTCCCCCAGAAGTTCAACGTCTCTAGAGCCTTGGTCCTCTGTAGACTGGTCTACTGCAACAGCCTCTTTCTTAACTTCCCCCTTTGTTGTGTACGCCTCCTTCGGCTAATTTAGAATAGAGCTGCAAAACTAATCCTTGGCCTCAAGCCCAAGGATAGTAGCGCTGCAGCCGTAACATGTTTACATTGGCTCCTTGTGGTTGCAAGGATGCAATTCAAGATCCCCTGTATCATTGACAAGGCTTTCTTGGCCCTGGGATTACAACATATCCATCTATGTCTCCCTAAATACTATAGCCCTCCTAACTCCAATTCTCTGCTTGTCAAACTCTTTTTAAAACAGAGAGCGGGGGGCATGTCTCTCTCTTCAGCCAGTGCCTCCCTTTGGAAAAGCCTTCCTGCTCCTCTTATACTTCAGTTGGACTTGCTGAAGTTCTGGAAACTTCTGAAAGCTATGCTTTCCTCTTCCTTTTTTTACTTAATCCCTTCCCTACTAACTCATACCACTGCCACTGAGACTGGTGGACTGGTTCCTCATGAACCTCACAGGTTCCAGGCCCTATATCTAGTAACACCAGTGCCCCCCTTCAGCACTGCCCTTGTAGGGCTACCGCCTGTCAGCTGTGTACCCCACCCTTTGGACTCCTCTGGCCCATCAGTTAGCCAGTGCCTTCCGACCTTGGCATCTCTTGGTACTTTCCTTCTGGGCTCTTATAAGCACTTGGCAATCCCTGCTCCCATTCATGCACTTCTCTTACTGCACAATGCATATGTGCATTTATATTATTAGTGTGTACAATTTCTTTGGATAAGCAAGAGAAATGCAGACGAAAAAGATTTCTAGAAAATTCTTAAGTGGCAGTTGGTGTGTGGAAGTTTAATATGTTGATAGGGTTATGTGTAGAGTTTACTAACTGATTGTTGATTAGATGTGTGACTGTTTGAAAGCAGGTAATGAGGGAGTGTTACAAACATAATAGTAAAAAGGGTAGAAAGGCTGTCTTTTGTGATGGTGTACACATGCGACCAGGGTTTTTTAATGATGCATGGCCTGGAGAGGGGCTGCGGAGACCTTGGATAGTCATAAAGGTGCATGAAGTATGGTCATTATATTATGCTAGAGAAAAGTATTTGGGACATAAAAAAATGGCTGTGCTTTTTTTTCTCTAGTATAAAATTGTCCATTATGTTTATTAGCACAGTAGAACACGCTAATGGGAATGTTGGACAATCTTATTGAGTCTAACTACTTTACTGAAAAATGTAAAGTAGATGGAGTCTCTAAGCTTAGTTTTTTAATGTTGTTTTTTAACTGTGAAAGGTGACTCCTAAAGGAACCTTTCTTTTGTGGTGTTTATTTTGTAGGAGAGGCTAGAAAGTAAGGTTGGGAAGCAAATGAGGGACGGGGCACCAACCACAGATATGGAGGGGAAGGTGGACAATGGAATACATTGGTCATGTGTTCAATTTAAGGTAGGGGAAGTGTTTCTCATGTTCCTCGATTACAGCCTCAAAAACACTTAAAAACTGCTCCCCCTGCAGGGTAGTGTGTTTCAGTATATAGAGAGTACTGTTGTCTTGGAAATATATGAATCAGCACCCTTGTTATAGCTTGCAAAGTATCTGGTGGGATTGTGTGCCCCACAGGAGTAGCTAGTCTGTCCAGTGGCAGTATTGTTTGAGGAAGGTGAGGTAGAGGAAGACGCCCTACTACTTCCTGAGAAAGGAACACCCTTCTCAGAGCACCTCAGTGGTTGGATTTGGTGTGGGAGCACATGGAGGTGGTCCCGTAGGAGTACTGCCCAGGTTTTCCGCAACTGAGTACAATGTTGAACTCAGTGCATTTTACTTTAGTAGCCTTAGCCTTTGGTGCACCCCCAACAGTGATAAAGAACTGTCCCAATCATGATTTCTCTGGGTGCTGGAAATGACATTTCCTCTATCTCATCTTCCTGGTCCTGTTGATTCTGTTCTGCACCATTGCTTTTTTTCTGTTGTCCAGGCCCTCCAGGTGGTGGTGGTGGTGGCTCCTGGGGAGGAGGAAATGCCCTGGGTGATTCCATTTTTGCGGTTAAATAGCAGTTGTGCTAATATTCATCCAAGCATGTGCTCTTTCAGGAATTGCAGATGGAAAATCTGTAAGGATAGGTCTAGGAGCTGTGCTACAGTAAATTTTCAGCTTGAAACTTCCTTCATCAGCTGAAAATGCAGTTTTGAACTGTTCGCAAAGCACAAACCTGTTCGCGAAGTGCAGACCTGTTCGCAAACACGCCATGATGCAATGTGGTCATATGACACTCTTTGGGATGACATCAACCGTTCACGAACATCGGTGAACAGAAAACACAGTAAAAATGTCATAGAAGTGTTAAAAACAGGGGAGTTGCTAGGTCTGGAAAGTACCCGGGGCTATGCTGATGTCGGAACTGTTGGGACTGGGGGCTAGCTCGTCTTTTGGCTGTAGCTCCTGAGATTCTATCCGGGGCTACAACCAAAAGATCAGGGGCTATAGCCCCCTTAGCCCCCCCTCCCAGCAATGCCCCTGGTTACAAATGTTGCTAGGAGGTGGGGAATGGCACAGTATTAAGTTGCAACTTTCTAGATTGGCTGAAAATGCTGATATATTGGGGATAAGTATGATATTAGGAGATTTTAATAAATTAGCATGCACTGGTAAAAACCCATGAAATTCAATGAACAAGTGTTGTTAAAGGACGGTATGGTTAAGTTGCACTAATAAAAACCTATGAAATTAAGTGAAAATACTTTGTTAAAGGAACGCTATGGTTATAAGTAAAACTGAAGAAAAAAAAATAAATCACCAGTTATTGTAAATTAAGCAACCATAACTCAAGCCACCACTGTGCACTGTTAACACTAAAACCAAGGACATGCAAGATGATATCACAAATGTCATTGATGTCATCACTGATGACATCACATATCTATACCACTTGTTTTCGTTCACTGATAATTAACCATAACGTCCCTTTAACAAAGCTTTTTCACCGAAAAAAAATAAAAAAATAAAACATTGATATAGCTCTCCCTGGATGAATCCTTAACAAACTTTGCAAAAAAGGTATAAGGACCGCTCTGAATTTATTTGGCAAGTTTGGTGTGGTTTTGTCAAGGGGGGGGCAAAGTTATAGGGGGTCCCACATTTTTTTTTCCAAAGACATAATGGAAAAAAACACTTTGCAAACACCTACAGCCCAAACCGCTGGAAGGATTTTTACCAAATTTGCAGCAGGAGTGCCTGCCTGGGTCCCAAAATAATGTAAAGGCTTATAAATGTGGTGCCATTTGGAGAATCTACACAAAAGTTTGCAAAAAGGTTTTAGATCGAGATATACATGTTTTTCTAAAGTGTGGTGGGATTTTGTCAAGAGGGGGCCACATTAGAGGGGGTCTCAACATTTTTAGATGGTTTATAACTTTGTTGCCATTTGCCGAATGTGAACAAAAGTTTTCAGAAAAGATTATAGACCCAACCTTGAATGTTTGTATAAAGTCTGAATGGATTTTGTCAAGTGGGGGCTGTTATATGACTATTGTATGTACATTTTGACACTTTTGAAAAATAAAACATGGGCGGATTTCCACAAACTCATGTAAGGAGCATTAGCAAGGACCTTAAAGCATGGTTTTTCAAATGGGCCTGTGCATTATTTTTTGACAAGTCTCATACTGTAGGGCTAAAAAATAGTGATAGACCTTTGGTGACTGAGGTATAGCCTGCGGCCATGGGCAGTGGCCAGATTGTCCGGGTCATGGTATAAGGTCATGACCGGACAATCTGGCTACTGGCCATGAGCACGAGGGGCGACAAATGGGGTTAAAGTGGCCATGGCCACCTGGGACCTGCTATGTGGTAAAGTTATTCAAAAGTGGGATAGGTCTGAAATGGAAAAAAACAATTGTGCATGGTAATATGAACATAGGGTTCTCACTTCACCTTCTGCAGGCTGTCATTGAAAGGGAAGAGGGGTTCTGTACGGAGCCCCGCCTTCCCTTTCAATGGTGGCCATCTTGGAAAAGGATTTTTTTTTTAGCACCCCAAGTTCCCGCTTTGGGAACCTGGGGTGCTAATGGCCTTCATCCCCCATTGCAAGGGCTGGAACAGGGGAATAAAGTTCCGGAGCCCTCATTGTCCACCCTCTCTTCAATTGCAACAGGGGATGAACGCCACATTATTCTCATTAGTATAACACAAAATGCTAATGGAAATTTTTGAAATTCTTTTTGAGTCTATGTACTTTACTGAGTAATGTAAAGTAGTTCTATTTTTTAAATGTGAATGGTTGTTCCTAAAGGAACCTTTCTTGTGTTGTTTTTTTTCTGCAGGAGAGGTTAGAACGTAAGGTGGGGAGGGAAAGGTGTGAAGAGGCACCAAACACTAATATGGAGGGGCAGGTGGACAGGGGAAGATGTTGCGCGTGTGTTACTTCTATGGTAGCGGGCAGTATTTCTCATGCTCCTTGATTACAGCTTTAAACGCACTTATAAATTGCTTCCCCCTGCAGACTGGTGTGTTGCAGTATATACAGAGGACTGTTGTCTTCGAAAGATATGTATCAACAGCCTCTTTTATTGCTTGCAAGGTGGCTGGTGGGATTCTGTGTGGTTACAGTATTGGCTGAGGAAGACGAGGTGGAGGAAGACAGCCTACTACTTGCTAAGAAAGGAACAACCTTTCTGAGAAAATTGCAGTGGTTGGATTTGGTGTGGCGGTGCATGGAGGTGGTCCCGTAGGAGTACTGTCCAGGTAGTCTGTGACTGAGTACAAAGTCGCGCTCAGTACATTTCACTTTGATAGCTGTAGCCTTTGATACACACCCAACAGTGGTAAATAACTGCCACAGCCATGATTTTCTCAGGGTGCTAGAGGTAGGCACTTCCTCTACCTCATCTTCTTCGTCCTCTTCATTGGGCCTCATTACGAGTTGGGCGCAAAGGGATACCGGGCAGTAGTAGGAACACTGGTGCCGGTAATCCCTTTGCGCCCTATTCCGAGGTCCCTTTGCGGGTCCCGCTAAGGCTGCCTGGTTTTACCAGGCGGCCTTAGCGGCAGCCGCAAAGGGTCCAGGGAGCAAATAACCGTACCCCAAATTGCGGTACCATTATTTGCACCTTCCCCATTCCCATTGAGCCCTATAAGGGCTCAAATGGGAATGGGGAATGGTATTTTCAATGGGGACTTACTGGTCCCGCAAAGGTCCCACTAGACCGGTAAGTCCCCATTGAATGAGGGCGGACTCAGTACTGTTATTGGAGGCAGCCATGGCACTATTAGTGCCATGGCTGCCTCCAATCTCGGAATGAGGCCCTTGTCTTTGGAAGTACTGTGCTTTATTCGTGTTGTGTAGGTTCTCCAGCTGGTGGTGGTGGTGGCACTTGGGGAGGAGGCATGGCAATAGCTGATGCCATTTTTAAGATAAATAGTAGTTTTGCTAATATTCTACCAAGTATGTGCTTTGTACTAGATTGTTAATGGATAATGAGTAAGTATATGTGTAGGAGCTGTGCAAGGGTACATTTTGAGCTTGAAGGTTCCTAGATCAGTTGAAAAATGCAATTCCAAACAGTCCTCGAAGAATGGACCCGATTGCGAAATGCCGACACCTTTGTGGACACATCATCATGCTGCGTGCGAGCGCATGTTCACATGGCACTGTCCAGAAGGTCTGTGATGACATCAGATGTTCACGGACGTCGATGGATGAAAAAAACAGTGTAATAAGTTGCAGAAAGTATATAGGAGTGTTACAAATAATGCTAGAAGGCGGGAAACAGCACAGCTTTAAGGTGAAACATTGTAAATTGGACAGAAGTTTGTTCTATATTGGAGTAAGTATGATATTAGTAAGTTGTAGGAAAATAGCATGCACTGGTAAAAACCCATAAAATTCAGTGAAAATACTTTGTTAAAGGTACGTTATGGTTAAGTTGCACTAATAAAAACCTATGAAATTCATTGAAAAAACTTTCTTAAAGGGATGTTATGATTACAAGTAAAACCAAAGAACCTCAGAAATTTGCTAATTATGGTCAGCTAACTACCCATAACTTGTGCCAACACCGTGCACTGCTAATACTAACACCCAGGACATCAAAGATGACATCACAAATGTCATTGATGACATCCATTCAGAATAAAGATGCCTTAAACCTGGTAAAGCACCATACACCAATAGATTGTTCAAATGTCCAGGACTCTCCAGTCTTCCTACTTCATGTCAGTCCGACAGTCACTTCAGGAACCGTGAGCCTGCAGGACCTGCCAGGAACGTCCACCTCAGCTACAGCCTCCTTCTCCAGTTAAGGTACTGTTAAAATCTAGTCGTTCGTTCCATCCAACTGTGGTAAAAGTGCTCCAAATCTTTTGCAAATCTGAGGGCTTGTCCTTCCCTATTCTTTTAAGTAACTTTTCATCCGACCAACTTTGTTCTGAACTTTTGGCAAAGACTTAAACGCAAACTACTCTGAACTGTGTGATCCTCTGCAAAGACTTTGGTCCATTGACTTTGGCCCAGGCCTCTTGATTTGATTTCCTCACTGATGCTACTTTTTCTAGATTGCACTGCTTACTTACTTGTTGGTGCTGCTCAACTTTTTTCTAACTTTAGCTTTCCCTCCCTTTTAAATTACTGGAGTGCCATTTTCCTCACGCTTCATTTTGAGCTTAACTTGTCCAGAATCTATTGGGTGTGGTGTAGTGTATTCAGATTGTGATTTTTCAACTGCTTGATAATAGTGAAATGTTTTTCAACTGATGTGTAAATGAATGTATATTCTTTTACTCAGAAACCCTGAGTCAGTGTTTGGTTGAACCATAGTAATTGCTGTAATTTGTATAACTATTGATATTGCTCACTTTACTCTTGAGATAAGTCTGGCTGCTCAGCCATCGCTACCACTTTACTGTGTAGTATAGGCTTGTACCAAAGGTGAATTTGTACTGTCACTTGCAGTCTTAATTGTGTGTGGTGTTCCCAAAGGGTACTGCATATGATTCTGCCTAACAGAAGGGGATTTCCAAAGTGTGATGTTGACTCTATCCCCAATGGCACTGCTAAGATGTTCATCACGTTTAAGAACATGCCACTGTCGATGTATAATTTTTCACATTTTCACTGAACCTTCTCCATATGTGAGAATCAAACAAATCGCTTTATCATCATAAGCAGTGGCATGAACTGGTTTAAAAGTAACAAAGAGTCTTGATCTAGATTACGGGTCTTGATGTACACCCGTTCAAACACCTTCTTAGGGTATCTACAATTTTAAAAGCATTGTGGTACGATGGCACACTCGTCAAATGTTTCAATCTAGGAGCAGTTCCAGCGCATCCATATGAACTCTCTGTATGGTATTCTCCATTTGGGTGAAGGTGGATGGTTGCTGGTGGTGTGGAGTGATGTATTAGAACTGGTAAGTTTCCTAAACAATTCAGTGACCAATTCCCCTTGGTCTTCTTCGATCAACGCATCCAGAAACACAATCAAATTACAACTTCCAACTGTGGTTTTCTGTAAATCTGAGATTTAGCCTGTGAGAATGTTAACAAAAGCCAGCCATTCCTCTGTACTCCCTTATCATATGATGAACAAGTCATCAATATAGCGCAGACAAACACAATCTTATCTGTGTATTGATTGTAATCTCCATTCCAGACCACAAACATTTCCCACCAGCCCATGGTAAGGTTTGCCTATGCAAGGGCGAAGGTGGTGCCCATTTCCATCCCTTGGAATTGAATGTAACATTTGTCATTGAATAGGAAAATGTTGTTAGTAAGACAAAGATGAATCATCTTGATGATCATTCTGCCATGCAGAAGGAAATTCACTGATCTGGTGTTGAGAAAGAATTAATGCTTTGATGCAATCCTTGTGTTTGATAGAAGTATACAGAGAGACGACATCTAAGGTGGCTAATAGATGATTCTGATGGGATCACATTGATTTTAAGGAAAGCCTTAATGTCTCTTAGATATGAGGGTAGCGAAGTTACAAAAGAGACCAGGGTTTGAAGTCAGTAGTATTCTTTCTCATGTAGAAAGATTGCAATTGAACCAGCCTCCTCTCTTGCATATTATTTTTATAATCATGTATGACATGGTCCTGAAATGCTTCAATATGTCCTCCAGGTTGGAAAGTAGGATTGAACTTGGATTTAAGTTTATGCTTTTTGGCCCAATCTGTATGGATGTTCAATTTTTCCCACTCAGTTTCAGGAATCTCTTCCCTAGTCATAAAACCGGACTCCAGATGCAAGAGGTCTGACAAGGTGTGCATATCTTCAATGGCCACTTCAGTGTGCCCTATGTGAAGTGCCTCTTATTGTAATTTATGCAAATTGAAGGCACATATAAAGTTGAGTTGAATTTTCTGCATATATTTGTCGAAATCTATTCTGGTCTGTGCAGAGTTGTATTGTGCCGTTGGACAGAAGTTGAGGCCAAATTTCAAGACTTTAATTTGTGCTGGAGTGAAGATTTTGTTCATTATTGCATCGTGTCTTTTTTCCAGAGTGTTTCGACCTCTATGACTTGTCGATGTCGGAGGTGTTTTAATCATTGTGCCTGTCTGATTTTCTTTTGCCTCTTCGCCCTGTGGTTTTTCCACAGGCTCTTCCTCTGGTTTTGTTCTCCCAACTTGATGGCTGCACTACCACTGTTTATTGCCTCTATTATCTATTTATTATTATGTATTTGTTCTACTCTGCTCCGCACTTTCCACTCCCCCCTTCCATCCACTTTTCCCCTTTACCATGCACTTGCACGTTCTCAATGTCACTGGGCCTAGTAGGATCGTTGTTTGTTCTCCCCTGTTCCCCTCCCTTGCCTTGTCACGCTCTGAAACACTTGCATTCAAGCGCAATACAAATAAAATATCATATCATATCCCATTAATGCCTAAAAGTCTAATTGCCTCTAAAGAATTCTGTTTACGTGATGGTTGCTCCTTTTCTCTGCTTGTTGTTTCCAATTCCGAAGAAGATACTGCTGTAATTAGAGCTACATTGCCACCAGCATTGGGATTAGAATTACATGGACATTTTTCCCTCAAGGAACCTGTTAGGCAGAAACCTGTGCAGTTCCCTCTGGGACCACTGCAAAAGATTTAGGACTACAGGCGTTTGGCAGTAAACCCACTTGGTAGCAGTCTGTACCACACAGATTCATTGTTGGTAGCTATGGCTGAGCAGTAAGACTTCCCTCAAGAAGAGTTAAGCAGTATGTGGAGTATACAAGATAGGGCAATTCTTCACAGTAAGACAAGCAAACACGCAACGAGGCTCAGTGTAAAGATATTAAGGTATTTATTTATAACAAAACATCTATCAAAAACACTATGGCACTATCACGGCAAACAAATCAATCACAATTACTCTACGAAGCAGAAACGATCAATCCCCCTAGCAATATTTCGACAATCTAGGTTTTACCGGCACCACTTATTTACAGACAGAGGTGTATGCCTCAACCTAGATGGCACTCTAATATTAATTAGGACGGGAGAGAAAAATAGGCAGTTTACGAAATCAACACAGTTCAATACTTCGCGGGAAAAATGCAAGGCAAGAAGGCAAGAACCACAATAGATCATAAAGTTCAGAGGCCAGGCCCACTCGGAGAGAGGCAAGGCCATATGTCCCAAAAGTCTCTAGTAGAAATGCTTTTGAGTCTTTGTAGCAAATTGTTATCGGCAGATTGAACCAATTCAGAACAATACGTGAGAAAGCTTGGAGGCGACCCAACGGAAAGGAGAGGATTAAGACACCTCACTCGAACCGATCGAAAGGGAAGCCAGGCAGACACGGTACCTTGTTGTGGAGGGCAGCTCCGGTGGGGGCAGTTGTTCCTGGTGGTGGATGCACGTCGGGTCTTTGCCAAGAGTAGAGATGTTCTCGTCGAAGAAAAGTGAAGTCCGGTGCACCACCAGGGAAGAGACCAGCCGCGGAGTGCTCCGTCACAAGGCACCACCTTTTGGTCGCATTACAGGGGTAGTGGCTATCCGGTTGCCGGGGTGCTCTGCACGGGGAATTCGACCACTGCTTCCTGAGGCGAATAAAAAGCAAATGGGACTGGTTGTTCCCACCAGTCAGGGGAAGAGACTCTCCGGCAGGGAGATCTCCTCTGTCGTCGGGAAGGGGTGAGTCGGTTCCGCAGGGCTCCACCGGAGGTGTCGTCGTGCAGGTCAGCTCAGCGTTACCCTCGTCGGATTCTTAGGTCCTGTGGCGACTTCTGAAGATCCAGTCCCAAAAGCCCTGCTTTTATGCAGAAAACCCCCATTGATTCAGCCTTGCTGTCAATCAACATATGCTAAATGGTGAGCGGGAAGGCTCACCACTTGGGCCAATCACTCCAGAGTGCGACCGTAGTTGGCAAGGCAACTCGGTCCAGGGTGCCTAAACCCCCTCCCACACCCCTGTGGTAACCCAGACAGAATGGCACCACTTTGGAGGGTCTCTGTACAGAGCCCGCCAAAAGTGGAACAAAGGGCTCGACCTTTGGTTTAGGAGTCACAGAGACGAACACAGACGCCATTTTACAAACCGAGTTCTGGCAGAAAATACCATCCGATAAACTTATTTAAGATAAGTAGACTGGTGTTATGTTAGAGATTAACGAGAAAAAGTATCAATCTCCAACAATGGGACGAATCCCATAGGGTTATGTTCCGGGTCGAACATAACAAGTAGTTTCCACTGCCACCAGCCAAAACTCGACGAGGGGGGACGGGACAGTGCCCCCTCGAATAACAGATCCAGGAGTAATCGAATTACCCCTACTAGGACGTCCACAATAAGATGGTTTGTACTAGTTCTGTTAGTAAATTTAGGTCTAGTAAAGCCAATGGTGACTTTACATGCCCGGGGAGACAGTAGTCAGTCTCCGGGTATGGAGTCTATGGTGGAGGTCCGCTAGGATGCCCCAGTGTTACGGCACGTAGGGTGCGGTGTAACACACATAGAAAAACATATGAGACCCTATGGAGTAAAAGACCCCATAGCCTATAGAACACATTGACATTCAAAGGAATTACACACATACATGTCCAAGAGTGGGAGAAAAAGAGTCTCACTCTTGGCAGGATGGAAAAAACAAACTCCCGAAATCCAGCAAAGCTGCTGGGGGACTCACTAGGTAAGGAAATTCAGCCTAAACAGAGAATTCTCCCTAACAGAACTAAATCGTCATGCAAAAGTATACACATGTTCTTTTTCGTAATCTTCTTTATCCCTGATGAATTTCCTTTGTTTTCTGAGTTTGATGCCATCTTCAAAAGATGTTAGCCCTCTCTCCATGCTGGCATACATTTGTTTGCCTTCTTCACTGGAATTAGAGCAGTTGATCTTCAATTCCCTGAATTGTTAGCAAAATGTTATGCCTATCTGTGCGGGCATATTTGATCCGAATATTGAGAAATGTCACTGAACATGTATTTGTTGAATTCCACCACTCCTGTAACATGGCGGGGTCTTGATCTTCAAAAGATGGTGTGGTGAAAATGCACAACCTCCTCGGGATCCTGCCCAAATCATGTTCCTCCCACCATTTTCTTATTTCCCTCTTCTGAAGTTTCTCCAATTTTCTAAGCATTACAACTTCATTGTTGGGTATGCCTTCTGGGTGAGCTGCATTCTGACTGGTGGATTTGCTCACCGGCTGTGTTTCACAAAAAAGAGTAAATGCTTGTTCTCTTATTGCATTTTCTTGGACAACTTGCAACATTATGTTGAAAATGTGTCCGAAAAAAGACTTCACCAGTAAATGAGGTGAGTTATGCTATTACGGGTGACCGTGGAGAAAGATAGTTCACAATTGAGCTATGAAATCCACACTCCACCCGTCCACCCTCCAAAGTCAGGGGATGCCTTCTTTCTCGGTCCTCGCGACTCGTCTGCACACCAGTTACACCCTCAACCTGCAGTCAATTCAAGTCACCCAGAGCGCTGATCAGGGAATCCGATGATGAAGAAAAAAAGTCACTGAGCGGCTCACATGGACAATGGGTGCAAAATCAAACACCTTTCACCTCGGCATGTATGAATGTTCGAATGGGCCTGCTGGAGCACACATGGGATTGCACTCCCGGAGCAGCAGATCAAGGCAGGAATAGCCTGTCTGCAAGAATCACTCAACCACATATAATGCTATGCAAAAATTGCTTTATTTCATGTCGGGTGGACAGATTAAAAATGCTGTACAGCACATTTTGCAATAATCCAACTGCTTGTTTACGTACAAGGGAACCATGTGATAATGACCCATAAATGCACAATGACAACTGTATGGTGCAGTGAATGCAATAGTCCTACTTTGCTGAAGATGACTCCGTATGCTCTGTCTATTTTGTTTCGGCAATTTTGGAATACATGTTTCATGCATGTTTCAATATGTGTAAATATACTCAATATATCATAAAATGCACACTGCTTAAAGAATACTTGTCAGACATGGTAAATTACATCTATTTAGACATAGACAGACACTCAATGAGAGCGAAAAGCATAGAAGCAATGCAATTTAAGGTTACTGCATTAATTTGAACACGCTTAAAGCCTAGAAAAATCAATGTGCATATAAACCAGATGTGACTGAGTTACACCATTTAAAAATAGTATTGTGAATACAGAATATAAATGTAACCATAAAGTGCACCACCATGCAGTGCTAAGACTAACACCCAGGAGATCAAAGATGACATCACTGATGACATCACATGTCTCGCCCTTTGTTTTTTGTGCACTGCCATATCTAGGCCAGGTGGTTTTGTTTACTGACAGTCAAAAACTTAAAATTCAAAAGGTACTGTATTTGCAGACCTTACCCTTCACATATGTTCTTACAGTACTTTCCTTAGGGTTCAGTCGCATCTTGTGATGCATATACATAGGGGAAGACACAGGCCTGAAACACAGCTATCATTTCAGTAAATCAAGATAACCATTTAGGTTATGAACAGTTTCTGATGATACTGCTTCTGTTTGGGTTACTTTATGTTCCTTCTATATGCCCCAAATTTATATGCAGTGTCGTCTCTTTATGTTTTGTTTGTAGAAGTACAAGTATGAAATGAGTGATGCATTATTAGCTACTTCTTACATGTTGCACAGTATGCAAAAGTCTGATACAGAAGCATTCACCATTTTACTATGGAACATTGCAACATTATAAATGTTGCACCTCTATGGTGCATGCAGCAGCCAATGCCTATGTTTCTGTATCAGTAGGTTGCTCTACTGTTCTTTATAGCAGTGCATTCCTTATTGAAGTATGTAGTTCATGATACGTCTACCAATCACCCCTGACAATTTTTTGCCAACATGAAACATGATAATCGCAACCCTGTGTAGGGACTTTTCATGAAAAGTAAATGCACATGTGATGTCATCGGTTATGTCATCAATGACATTTGTGATGTCATCTTTGATGCCCTGGGTGTTAGTCTTAGCAGTGCACTGTGGTGGCGCGAGTTATGGTTGCTTAACTTACTATAACTGGCGAATTTCTGTTTTTTTATTTTACTTGTAACCATAATATCCTTTTAACACACTTTTTCCACTGTTTTCAGTAGGTTTTTATTAGTGCAATGTAACCATAACGTCTCTTTAACAAAGTTTTCTGACTGAATTTGATAGGTTTTTATTAGTGCAACTTAACCATGACATCCCTTTAACAAAGTTTTTTCGCTGAATTTGATAGCTTTTTATTAGCACAACTTAACCATAATGTCCCTGGACTTCGGCACACTACCGCTCAGGGGTTGTCTTACATTGTTGTCACATGCTTCAAAGAAACTTAACATGTGTAAAGAGGAAAACATATGTGTGTTATAAGGAAAAATGACGTAGGTCTACAAATGCTGTACTCATAGAAGCAGCAGTGCAATTACATAGGATGTGCAACATAATGGAATGCACCAAGCAGGAAAATAACCTGTGCATCCAACAGTATTACCTCAGTACTGCTTTGCATATACACTGAGAATCAACTGGCAACAGGAGAAGTACAACATAGCAACATCAGAAGCATACGAGAAAGTGGTAAGTACGCTACATTTCTTCCTGTAACTGTGCAGGTTGTTCTGTGTACATGCCTTGTGAAATACATATATTTATGTTTTACACAGACATGTCAAGAACTCTGGAGTGGCTTGAGGAGACTATCCCTCTTGATGAAATGAGTGAAGATAGTAACTGTAATGGTACACAGTGCAATTTAAAAAGCAGGAACATTATTGCACATCGCTTCAACATAAACATACACATTTTCTTTTCTTTTACACAGTAGACACTACACATGAAGAGAATGGCCCAGATTCACCAGCTGCTCCACCAGTGAATGGGCACATACAAACCCAAACTGCCACTGTGAGAAATGAAATAGTGATACTGGTGGAAAAAAATGACCAATTAAACAACAGTTTTGCTGACTTGAAATTGTTTGTAGAGAGACATATAGTGGGAAATGTAAAGTACCACTGCCCCGCTTGCATCTGTACCCCTTCCTCCTGCCCCAGCCAAGCATCCCCACAAATGTCCTGCACTCAGAAACGCTATGATGAGATCTCCTACCCTTCCTCCCCTGATAACCAGCCTCTGGAAAACAACTTCCCCTATGTGTGTTTCCCATTCTGCTCCCCCTTCCCTTTGTTAACAGAATGTTTTTAATGTGGCTTAATACATTGTATGTGTTTACTGTTGCTGTGTGTGTGTTTTGTTTTTTAAAAAGCCATGTTAGGAGTCCGCGGAGCGTGCAACTCTCCGGGCTGTCAGTAATCAAAATGGAGGTGTCCTACGGACACTGCACCTGTCCGAGCTGTCCGCAATCAAAATGGAAGTGTCCTATGGACAGCGTGCCTGTCCAGACATGTCTGAAAAATCATGATGCACATTTATGTGATTCTGGGGCCCAGGCCTTGTCCTGGGGACACAAGGGCGCATGCCCATCCCATACCCAGTGCCCTCCCAACACCGCGCCTGTCTGCAAAGTCAGTAAAGTTGCGTCACAATTTTATTTCATTTGGGGGTTCCACCGTTGTCCTACGGACACCTGGGCGCATGCACATCTGATCCCCTGTGCTCTCCAAACACCACGCTTGTCCGCAAGGTCCGTAAAGTTGTGGTGTACTTTTAATTAGTTTGGGGATCCCGGCCCTGTCCTGCAGACACATAGTTGTATATGCACATCACATCCCGCGCAATAGGTGTCCTCTGGACAGCTGTCCCGTTTGCAATGTCACCATGTGACCACACCCGTGCTGAGCATTGTTCCTTATTCGTGAACATTGTCCGGGCCCCCCTGACACCTAAAAGGTGTTTTGTAAGCAATCCAAGGTGGTTTGCGGTGATGCTTCACCCTTGCAACGTTCTACACCATGCCCCTGGTGATCTAGAGACTTTTTACAACTTTTTGAGCCCAGTTTGGGGTTCCAAGTGTTCACGGAGTGAGCGACTGTTCGCGGAGCGCTCCCCATCACCCTTATAAAAGGCCACACCCCAGTGCTGCTCCTCATTCTGTTTTTGGTTACCCAGGACAGAGCACTGAGCCAGATTGCTGCTTCCTGGTTTGCTGCAAGGCACATTTTCTTGAAGAATGGCATCCATTGCTGCTTGTGCTGCTGCTGGCTCCTCATGATCACCCCACTACCACCAGCATCTTCTGGAGGGCAAGGGGAGGGGAACAGGCATGGTGATGCAGAGGGGGAACGAGGAAGAGGATGAGGTAGTGGAAGTCCCCGCTACCAGCTGCCAACGTGAGTCTTGGGGGGTAGCCAAGGCTCGTGTGGCCAAGGTTCAGTGCAATGTACTCAGTTGTGGCAAACTGGGCTGTGCAGCTATGGCACCACTTCCATGCAGGGACACGTGAGGTCAAGCCACAAGTTAGCAGTTTGGATGGTCGTCCCCTTCGAACAGGGTAGTAGGTTGAATTCCTCTGTAGCATCCACAGCATCTGCTCCTGTCACCACAAGGGATACTCCTGTGGGGCAACGGATCCCTGAGCTAGCTTTGCAGGCCATATGCACCACAGCTGACCCTTACCTTCCAAAGGTCACTGCATTGTACATGTACTGCGATGCAGTACTCTGCAGGGGGGACCAATTTCGTAGTGCTTTCGAGGCTACATTCCGGGAGCATGACAAAGACTGCCCCCTACCTAAGTGAGGCCCGTCCAACATCTTCCTCTCTTCAGCTGCCCCTTTGTCCCTGTGGTTGGTGCCCCATTCCCTACCTTCCCTTCCCTACCTTGTGTGTCATGTTAAAAAATAACAAAAAATTATAAAACAAGAAAACACACAAAATAACAACTCTTTTCAGAGCCACCTTTCACAGTTTATAAATAGAAGTGCTAATGAAATGGTGCAGGCCCCTATGCAGGCCGCAAAGTCATCGGACAGTGCAGTAGTCCGCAGACTTCCAAAGCATGCAGGTGCAGGTGGCATGTAAACCATTGCATTCTTTTCTGGGAGAAAGTGGTGGCTCTGAAAATAGCCTTTTTTTGGAAGATTTGAAGTGCCCAAAACCTATTGCACAAATGCTTGCTATACTTGCAAAGAGCTGATAAAAGGTGATTGTGGGCATCAGTAAGATGGACGCCATCTCTGCGGAAAATGTTGATTTCACAAAATGTAATGTTTTCGGTGTGAAAGGAAGACATACCAACATCTTGCAAACAGCCTTGTTGACATTGTGCCTGGCTTTCTCCATTTCCAGACCAAATGAAGAAGAGTGCAGCCACATCTGTCTCAGGGCAACGCTTGAAAAAATTACTTGGGAGTTTGGAAACATATCCATGACTTTCCCAAGTACCGCCTTCATCACAAATTGCAGAGATATTCCAGTCCTGTGGCCTAAACTGTTCCCTCCACAATGAACAGTAATAATGGCTGGATGATGCTGCGCCACCAAAGTGGCGCAAAGGGAAAGCAAATCCAGCCACTTCATGCCACGCACTCCATACCAGTGCACATCCACATGAGGGAATCCAAGATGTGCAGCCACACCACAGTGCTCTGAAAACACATACAACCAATGTATCCAAGAGTCCCCCAAAATCCAGACACTCTGCTTCCTAAAACACACAGCCATAACCATAGCCATATGCACTCCTCTCAGCAAACAGAGCTTCTGCCACACTCTCTCCTTCCGCACCACACCCAGTAAACCTTATTGTCCAATCTCCTGGCCTCCACAATCCCCATTTCCATGCCTGCCATCCTTAAAAGTCGTGGATCTGGCAAGTACGATCCGCGAACTACCGCAGTGTCTGCAGATTAATCGGAACAAATCAAGGGGGTGCGGAGAGAAATTTAACCCAGGGTAGGAGATTTCCCCTATTGTGATGGCGCTGAAAAGAACTGAAAAGACTGTAGGGAGATAAAAAGGGGCAGACCATCTGTTGCTAAACATGAACAAAGAACCAATTTTTAAAAGGACTCATACCTTGGTATTCAAAATGGTGAAAAATATAAAAAGGACAGAGTTGTTAATTTCATTTCTGGCTGTACGTGTGAAGAGGTGGTAGAACTGTGTGACATGTTCTGGACAGGAATGGAAATATATGTGGTTTTATGCAAAATGTATTACTATTAGAATGGTGAAAATGTAAACGCATATGCCTAAGTTAAACATGCACATTTGTGGAAATTTGCATAACATTTGGAAATTGTGTTCATAGCGAAGAGGGCAAAATGCTGTAGAAAGTTGAGACAAGATCCCACCGCTACAGGGTTTTGAGGAATAGCTGCTACGTAAAATATGGCATCTTTATGTGTGATTTGTATAAAGGTGACCAGTGTAGAAATGTACATTTAGTATCAAATCTAATTTTGAAACCAGTGGCTAAAGGAAGGTCTCTGAGGGTTGTAAAGCAAATCATAAAATGTGACATCATCCGGCCTTGATGCAATCACTCAAATTGCAAGGCAGAGATGAAATGGGGTCCTATCCCAGATTTCAGGGACAGGCTTAGCTAAGCCGGCCCATACACCCCCTTTTTGATGTCATTTTATAGCATAAATAGAGACAGCTGACAACACATAGGGACTCACAGATCCAGCCACTTTCCTGATTCCAGCTAAGCACTCTGATCCAGCATTCTACATCCAGCTTTAATATTCTTCCAGATGCCAAATCTCTTGCCAGCAATATAGACTATTGATTTGCAGCAAGGCCCAAATCCTCAAATGTATTCTCTCTACCCAGTAAAGCGCTGGGTGGTGTGAGAAGGCCTTTTGAACCAGTATCCTGAAATTCTCTGGCTTGCCACCACTAGGCTTGCCTGAGGAACTCGCCATCCAGCTGATTCAAACACCCATAGACTAGGAGGGCAGATCCTGTGCAAATCCGGTGACCGGCATAGCTGATCCAATACCGTGCCTGAGGTGCTGTCTTTCCTAGACCAGACCAATCCTATGACCAGAGCTGACGGTCCATTTAAAAAACTTATCCTGTGAGTAGTAATAGGAACAACTGTGGCACATAGTATATTCGCATTGTCTTATCCCTATTTCAAACCTGTCCTATCTTTCATTCAGAACCAGTATTGTTAGGAGTATCTTTGCATTGTCTTATCCCTTTCTCAAACCCATCCTATCTTTCCTTCAGAACCATTATTGTTGGAACCATCTTTGCGCTGACCCTTTTCTCATCTGAAGAAGTCGAATTTCCTTAGCAGGCGGGTCACTGTGATCAAGTGACTGTAAGATCCCTGTGTGGTATTTGCTTTTTCATAGTCATCCTCTAGTGTAAGCAAACCCATTTGTCATTTTCAAAAGTGCATTTCTGTTTTCCATTCTCGTGCCTATCTCGCAAAAACAACCTTTACTAAAACCTCCCTCAGTTTTTGAGATAGAAACATAATTTCAACTCCTACCTGAACCTAACATCCATAGCTAACTCAACACCACAGAACAGTGTGATTCTCACGTTATTGCGAATATCTCGCACGGAAAGGTTTGCAGCGATTTTCCAGTCTGAGAAATGTAAAAGAGCTTTAAACTTCTTCCGACTTGGATCTTAAGATTTCAAATGTTTTCTTTGGACTAAATCATTGCTTGTGATTGTGTGCAACTGTTCAAAGCAGCTCCCATAAGAATTTAGAACAATTTAAGCATTTTTGACCACATTTGGTGTTTTTGCACAGTAAGTTTTAAAGACAATTGTAAAAGCCCGTCTGACAGCTGAAAAGTCAATTCCGTTTTTCTCTTGTGTTTTAGGGGGGGAAGGTGGGACTTATATTCCGTTTGATTTGTGCTATTCCTGATTACCTGCTCTCTCCCCCTATCTCTTTACATTGCCTATTGGAGGTTCAGGGGTGTTGCAGGGGGAACCTCTAACCATAGTGCTATCTGATCGAAACCAACACAAAAGTATTTTTTGCTGTGCTACATATGTTTTTGGTGCTCCTAACTTATTCCTAGTGTATTAAAGATATTATTCTGTGTTCTGTCACCCAATTGGTGATTGTTGTTTATTAAAAAATGTTGCGATTAAATGTTCATTACATAAATAAATATTTACCTTTTAAAGCTAGTCTGATTACTGGTTCGGTGTGACCGGGGGTCTCAGGAGAAGAGTGTGATATGAGTGGTATATCGTTCAGAATATTGAACTTACAGACAAAAATAAATAAGGGTTTCAGTTGTGCACTACATGCTGGGCTTTGACTTGGGTGTGTGCCGGATTGAAATCACTGAAACAAAAGTGCTATCTGTTAATTTGAATAATTAAATGCAAGTACAGGAAAGGATTTCTGCAGTCATGTAGCAAGCATCTATGTGTCGGACACGTAAAAAATTCCACACACAGTACCATTCTCCTTTCCAATCTGTACATCTTTCTGCCCTTTTTCTCACCCTTCTAGGACTTGCACTATTCCATTCCCAAAGCAAGTAGTGCAAAATCATCTCACACACTTGCAAAAGTGCAGTGCAATAGGGCACAGATATCACTACAGAACTGGCCCCCATAGCAATGATGCTGATGCTCCCAAGTCCCCACTCCTATGCAGTGCTGTACAATTGGAAACACACACACTAACTCTTCCTGCCATCAAATCCTCCTACATTCTGTAATAATGTGTTCTCCTAGTGCTATTACTGTGCCATTTACACACATACTGACTAACTTCCTTCTTTCATAATTGCAGTGAAGAACAGCCTCCTAAAAGCCAGTGACGTCTCTACTGTAAGATAAAAACCAGAAGAAACCTACTCTTCACATCCAACAAAGTAAGTGCAATACTGTAGTAGCGTTCTGCCTGTTACTTAGACAGTGCAGTGTTGTTGTATTGTAGCCCAGAAAATTCTATCCAACCCAACAGCACTTGCTTCACTCTTACTCATTGCACCTTAGCAGGTCCACTGTTTGTATTGTCATCTGAACACCAGTATGGTAACACCCACTAGTTTTGTGAAAACATCATTTCCTTACTTCTTCAGGCACAGTACACTGTCATACACACTGAAGCAAACCATTCACACATGAACACACGACACATACCAGTACAACCTTCCCAAACAAAGGTAACAACCCTTTCCACAATCACACAACCCCTCTATGTATGCCTACCCTCATATTGAGACACGCATGCTAAATGCCCACAAATACATCGTACAGCTTCCAAACCAACACTTTCCTTTTTTCAACAGACATAAGAGTATGCTTACCAAAAAGCAACTCTGTAGAAAACAACGCAGAAAGAGAGCAGATAAAACTCAAAACATGCAAAATGGCTACCCGCCTCTAGCAGAGTTTGTACGAAAAGTTCAAACAAAACAGCTAATACAGTCACTGAGCAAAACAGAACCAGGTAACAGGAAAAAAGTGTGAGCCCTCTTCCAAAATGTAAAACTAAAAATAAATGTATTAAGAAGAATGAAACTACCAGTAGTGCTAACACTGCATCCACCAATGTTAATGTAGCCATAACTAAAAATTCCAAAAGATACATTTGACAAAACATGTTCCACCATAGAGTCCTTCAGAACTGTATAAAAACAGGGAGAAATCAAATCACGCTCAACCCTTAAAACTTACTGCAGAATACTGATGCTGGAAGCTCTCACAGACAGTGCAATCACATTCTCCTACATGGCACAGTCAAAGGGCTCCTGGAAGAAATAGACCATATCCAAAGCAAATATTTTGGAAGTGAATAACACTTACAAAATCAGGTAACTTTAGAAAAGAGTAGCAACAACCTTGCAAATGCCAACCTTCTATTACACATGTACAAAAAATAAATAGCAAAGTTTAAAAGCACATCCCGGCCATGCCCCCAAGAGTGTAGGGCCTGGCCACAACCACCACAGCATAATATGGCCATGCACCCAAGAATCTGGCCAGAGGCCACAACCCACACACATAATCCAGACGCCCGAGTTCCTATCTACTTCTGTACACATGCAATTACTCTTCTTGCAACCATAGGGCACACTGTCATGCACCCTAAAGTCTAGGAAGAGCCCAAAAGCATCACTGAATTATACAGCCATGAACCCAAGACTCTAGGAGCAGGCCACAACCATCGCAGCATAATGTACCCATGCACCCAAGAATCTGGCCAGTGCCCACAACCCACAAACATAAGGCAGGCGCCCGAGGGCCTGTCCACTTCTGTACACATACTATTACAATTCTTGCACCCAGTGGGCAGATTCTCATACACCCAATAATCTCGGGGCAGCTGCCACATGCCCTGTCCACTTCTGTACACATACTATTGCAGTACTTACAACCAGTGGGCAGGCTCTTGGGTGCATGACCATGCACCCAAGTGTCTAGAGGCTGGCCATAACCACCACAGCATAATACAGTCATGCAGCCACGACTTTGGCCAGTGGCTACAACCCACACACATAAACCAACCACTGAAGGCCCTCTGCACGTCTCTACCGATACTATTACAGTACTTACAGCCAGTGGTCCGACTCTTGGGTACACAAATCTAGTGGCTGGCCACAACCACTGCAACATAATACAGACATGCACCCAAGAATCTGCCCAGTGGCCACAACCCACACATATAAGCCAGCCGCCTGAGGCCCGGTCCACTTCTGTACACATACTATTACAGTACTTTGCAACCAGTGGACAGACTTTTGGGTGCATGGAGTCTTGGGGCTTGCCACAACCACTACAGGATAATACAGCCAATACAAACATCCTCATATCATCTATATTCCACTCCCCTACCCTAATGAAGCCTGCCTGCAGTCACCAGATGAGCTGCTCACCTGAGGACCTATCAGCGAACTGCCACGGTGTTCATGAACTGCCGCGGACACAACACGGGTCTTCTGTCACCTAAACAAATACATCATTTGAACCATCTTTCACTCCCCCACCCTTTCCAGCCTCCCTTCCCAACACCAAAAGCTGCAAAACACGTTTTCCAGCCCTGTTCGCCATTGCGCTGTGGATATCTGCAGATACAACATGGTGGGCGTTTCGGGAAAATGTGATGCACATCACACTTCTCTCCAGCCAATCAGCTGGTGCATTGGTTGTCCGCGTACATCAAATGGCCCTCCGGGCCAATCAGTGTCCTGTTCACAGAGCGAACAAGGAGATGGGTCCACAGAGTGAACCCAGACATCACTATTTTTTTGGCAACTACATTTTGCCTGTTTTAAAAAAAACTACTGGACGGGTTTACACCAAATTTACAAAAGCACACTTTCGTGACCAAGCCACCACTCCTGCCACAAATTTATTGAAAATCCATCCAGCGGTTTGGGCTGTAGGCGTGAGCAAATTTTTTTCCCATTGCGTCTCTGGAAAAAAAAAACATTTTTGGAACCCCCCTATGAATTTGCCCCCCCTTGATGAAACCTCACCAAATTTACTAGAAAATTTCATTGGCGGCCATATTCCTTTTTTGCAAAGTTTGGCAAGGATTCATCCAGAGGTAGCAAAATTATAAGCCGCTGAGAAAGTGCTCTTCCTATGAGATGAGCAACGTAACCATAACTACATGGCTGCTACCGCAGGCCGTGTAATATACATATTCAAGGAAAAAACTTTAGTTGTAAGGGATGTTAAGGTAAGAACATAATGCAACAAAAGCCCTGAAATTCAGTTAAAGCCACCATAACTTTGTGCCCTCTGTTGCGCAGCCTATGACCACAATGACGACATCACAGATGACATCACTATTGCCATCATCTATGACATACATAAAAGTCAATGGGCCTCATTGCAAGTATGGCGGTAAGGCAACAACTGTGTCGGTATCGCTACCGGCACCATTGCTACCGTACCGCCATACTATGAGTTCTGCTCGTGGGTGTCCTTGCACCTGGTGGCCGTACCAGCACCAGTGAGCAGAAAATGATGGAAGCACAGGTACCGCTATTAACGGCACCGGTGATACCACCCTCCCCATTCCCATTGAGCCCTATGGGGCCGAATGTGGATGGGGAGTCCCTTATTACCGGCACCCGCGAATGGGCAATTACTGGGTCCGCAATACTCATGACCTGGTAATTGCCCATTCGCGGGTGCCAGATTTTTTTCGCAAGTTTGGAGGTAGCCATGCCTGTATTGCAGTCATGGCTACCTCCAAACTTGTAATGAGGCCCAATGTATTACGAAATTGCATACACTTTGTACAGCATGTGTTTTATTTCAATTTTAACATGTTAATCACTTACAAAAGACACAGAGAAAGACATATATGTCTATGTACATGTTTTCATGCAAATGTTGAATTTTAAAATGTAATTTCTTTTCTAAACAAACATACATTTAAAGTAATGATCACTTTTTGTTCAATATCCACGTATGGAAATCTTAAAATATATTGTAATACATAGTTGTTCATTGTTTTAAAGCACTTCTCATTTCATTTAGAAAATGATATGTGTATGCATTTTTCTTACAACAAAACAATTGATTATTTTCATATGTTTCTTTTTAAAACAGTAAATAAAGAGGGTTCAAGATGTGTCTCTTTCTATTTATTTCTACTAATTTATTTTTTAAATGTATATATAGATTATATTATTGTGAACATGTGTTAGATATCTTTGTCACAAACAGGTGCATTCTAAGCAATGTACTATTTAGAATTTAGATATCATCTTTTACCAAAGTACTACAAAGGAAAGCTTCACAACAGTGATATGATGCATGTGTAGCTGTTTACTGTTTTAAACAATTTACTCATTGGTATGAACTATGCTAAAATGCTAATACCACATATGTAGAAATGTAAGGGTGGTCTATGGGAAAATACCTATAGTAATCTTATGTCTGATGTCATTAGTTAAATAATCATTGATTTAATATATTATATTATTATCAATGTCACCAGTGATGCCATCAGTGATGTCATAAATTATGTTCCTATTGATGTCACCAGTGATGTCATCAGTTGTGCCATCTGTGGTGTCCTCAATGTGGTCATAGGCGGTGCAACAAGTGGTCTGAAGTTCAGGTGGCTTTTGCTGAATTTCAGGGGTTTCATTGCGTTAGGTTCTCACCTTAACATCCCTGCAACTAATGTTTTTTCCTTGAATTTCAAGGTTTTTGTAATTACATCTATTTATTTTGGCACATGGCCACTGGCCATGCCCTATTGCCGTGCCCACTGAATATTGAATATTTTAAATCACTACCAGACCACTAGCCATGGCCTTTGACCCTGCCCACTGTCTATTTTAGAACACTACCACATCACTAGCCAAGGCCTTTAGCCAAAGACAGTGGGCATGGTCACTCTATTGAACCCATAGGCACTTTCAGACGAGATAACAGTATCTGAGATGGATGGGGATGCAGATCTTACTCATACCACAATAATCAGACCGACTCAGGAAGTTTGGCATTTATTTTTAGTTTTATTAACAATGATCTAAAACACGGAGTACAATGGACATCAATGGACATTCGCTCAAGTCTCCCAATACATTTCATAAAAAATTATACTTTTATAACAAAAACTTGTCATAAATGACATTATAATATATGGCAAAATGAAAAAACCTATTAGGGGATGTAATAGGCTTAAAGGGAACATCTAAGTATACTTTCTATAAGGGTGGGGATCGTGATACGGTCTCTAAGGTTAGGTGGACAACTAAGCCCACACCAAGTGCAAGTTATCTTCCGTGTTAGACTAATACACAATGTTCTATTGGCGTCTCAAACTATAGGGCTCATTGCTTCATGGCCCTCTACAACTGGTTGCCACACTTGTATCCTTCTGGAATATTCCTCTTGCTTGTGGCTCGCAGGCTGGTACCCCAAGTGCTGGGGAGTTGGCCTGGTCATGCCTCCCCATCAAATTAGCCCAATATCCATCATCACTCCTGTGGTCTGCCATTCAATTAATGCATTTCAACTTGGCCTTGCAAAGGCTCACTCTGCCTGAGAATAAATGGGAGTGAAGTAATGGCCTTATCTTCTGGTCTCTGTGTAGCTCGACCCAAAGTCTATTTTCATCTGACCATGTGACTGAAGATCACGTTTGGAGCTCCTTCATTGCATTTAATATTATTAAATTAAGAAAACCTGGCAGTCTTAGTGTTTTACATTACACCTCAAACCGGAGCTCAGCTTGCTTCTCATGTTCATTGTATCTTCTCGAGTAGATAACCAGGCTCTTGGCGGCACCGACTCTTGACACTGAGGCAGGCAAACTTTCTTGAAATCTTCCTTCACCTTCAGCCTGCTATATTCTGCTGTGCCACACTTCTAGGCCTTTCATTCACGGGGTCCAAGTTTGCTAAAAAATGCATTGCGGATTCTATTCATTCCTATATAGGAATATATATATATATTGGCTTCACCGCCTGCTGTCTATTCATTACATAGCAAGCTTATTACTTTGTCTACTTGCGTTACTGCATCTGTACATTTGTAAAATGGCTTTGCATTTTCTTCAGTGCTTCTCTGCATGTGCAATCTTCATTTTGCTCCCGAAATGTTGCTTAATTCGCTAGTTCGCAATCAGCTTCTGTAAGGTCTATATACCTTCTTCATTGGTACCTCTTCTGGGAGTGTCATTTTTGCTCCATTTGATGTCACCAGTCTTCTCTTTCATTCATTTTCACACTTCTTCCAGAACTTCCTTCAGGAGACCGTCATTTCTTCATGGATACAAATCAGGTTTTCTCAATGGATACCTTGTTTCAAGGACTCTTCGTGGTATAGGTACCATTATTGGCTTTGCGCATGTCACAATTTCCGGCTCTCAAAATGTAGGCATAATTGCGGCGGGACTTCTGTTATAGGCACTTGGCTCCTTCTCTACACTCCCCCCTCTGGTTGATTAATCAACCACTCTCCCATCAGTCTTTACATCTAGACATCCTCTCTGAAGAAGTGCTTCTTTGGAGTCTATGGGCCTCATTACGACCGAGGCGGTAAGGGGTTAACAGCGCCATAGAAGGTGTCGGCGCCGTTAAACCCTTACCGCCTAATTACGAGGTCCCTTTGCGGGTCCCGACCTTAACGGCTGGTTTTACCAGCCGTTAAGAAGGAACCCGCAAAGGGACTTTTGAGGTAATTACGGTACCGCAATTTGCAGTACCGTAATTACCACCTTCCTCATTCCCATTGAGCCCTATGGGGCGGTAATTCCACTATTCACCATGGCAGAGTTGGTAAAATACTGGCGTCAACCATGGCGCTAATAGCGCCATGGTTAACGCCAGGGTCGTAATGAGGCCCAATATCTGTATTACTCCCTTCAGAAATCCTGCTGATTTCACAAGTTCATCATCACTCCAGGTCATGAGACTACATTGCCTATTCGGGTTGCAGTAGATCCATCTTCCCACATACCTATGGTGGTCTCTTGGATACAGGAATTTCATTCCCTCAGGTGCATGTATACTGGCCTTTACATAGTCTCTGATTTCTTCATCTCTCCGCTCTTTGAGTCCAAACCCAGACTCAACATCAATCATGATCCTCATTCCTGTTGCTTTCTTTGCTGTCTTCTTGTACTGTGTGATTATTATTCTGATCACGCAGAATCCACACATGATCATCACCAACAAGGCTCCAAGAAACTTGAAGATGTTTGCCATCCATTGTGGAACCCATGAGAAGATTGATGCAAAGCAGCTGTCATCAGCAATGTATTCTACTTCATCTTCCATCTTGGCATATAAGTTCATCAGCATCGTTATGGCCTCTGTCAAGGTTCCATTCTCTTCATCGTAAGATGGCAGGAATGTGCAACATGATTCTCTGATTTTGGCACAAACACCACCATCCATAGCTGTAATCATATGATTCCAAGACACATCTGTTCCAAAGAGTAATCAGTCTTATGTCTCTCAGCCCTTCTTTGATAGAATTGAATCCCTTTATTGTAGTGTTGATCGTCTTCAGGAGCTCCCATCTGGTTATCTGTAACCATCTGGCATTCACCATCACCTGGATCCCTGGCATGAAGATTGCTGTGAATATCGCTGAAGTCTGGCTGAACAACCTGTGTTCATTCAAAATATCATTGAAAGCTTCTATTGATTTAGCTGAGAAGTAGTTCTCTCTCTCTATCCGATTTAGACATCCAACTGAACTCTTTCTCAGGTGAGCATCTGCTTTTAGAAATTCTTCAATATGCAGGTCACTCTTCGGTATCACTAATGCTGGAACATGAACAATCACTATTGAACCTACTCCTCCCCAATCTCTGGGCAGCTTCATATATGCTCTGGATCCACAGGCCCAGTAGTGGTCCATTATCACTACTGTTCCATCCTTCATTCCTGGTACTTCAAAGATTTGACCGCACTGCTGATTCTCTCCAACTTTTCTTGTGCCATTGTGTCTGAAGCATAGCTCTGCACTAGCCAGGGGCACTATCTGCAACAGGCCTCCTTTGTCTTCGACCCATGTCAGCAACTTTGCAAGCTTTGCCCATAGAGGTTTGCATTCTTTTTCCACACAATCTATAACTGATGTGTTATGTCCTGTTACTGCCACAGTTTTGCATACGACTATGCCTTCTTCCCAGCCATCTGGAGAGAGTACTGTTCCCCAGATCTGCATCTGTCTGCTCTCCTTGCAATTTTGTATTTCTTCATCAGTTTTTGGCAGTGAGCTTCTTATTTATCTCTCATCCAATTCCTGCTCTTTTCATTCAGGCTGCTCGAGTGTTGAAGGTTCAATACATTCGCAACATTCTAACGATTACCTAGATTAATGCAAAGGTGACAATTAACGCCCACCTAGATTCTATACAATGGCTACATTTTACATCCAACTATATTCCAAAACCAGGCTACATTCTGCCTTCACTTCGATTACCGTGTGGGGCTACATTCTACAATAGCCTACATTCAATCAATACTATGATACAGGTGTGATACACTGGCTACACTTGAAGAATCATCTAAGTGCAATGGATGGCTACCCCTGCAATTTCTCTAAGTACAATACTTTGGCTAACCTTCCCAATTCTTCTAAGAACATTAATAGACTAATTTTCACAACTCTTCAATGTGCAAAACATTGGCTAAGCTCCTCAATTCTTCTGAGTGCAATATGTGGGCTAACCTTCAAGATTATTCTAGGAGCAGTTCGTTGGATAACCTTCACCATATTCTAATTGCTGTACATAGGCTAACCTTGGTAGTTCTCCTCAGTGAGATACATTGTCTAACCTTCACAAATCTTCTAGGAGCAATACATCGGCTAGCCTGTACAATACCCTAAAGTGTAATCCATAGGTAAACCTTCACAATGCTTCTAGGTGCAGTACATAGGCTAACCATAACAGTTTCTTCTAAGTGCAAAAAGTAGGTTAAGCTTCACAAATCTTCTAAGAGCAATACAGTGGCCAGCCTTTGCAATCAATACAAATGTATAAAACATAAGCTAAACTACACAATTCTTTCAAGGTGTGATGCATTCACTAATCCACACAATTCTTTCTAAGTGTAACCCATACGCTAGTTCCACAATTCTATCTAAGTGTTACACATACACAAATCTCCACATGTCTTTCTAGGTGTGACGCATACACTAATCTAGACAATTATTTCTAAGTGTGACATATAGGCAAATCTACACAATTATATCTAAGTGCTGTGCATAGGATAGTTTCCACAATTCTATCTAAGTGCAACGCATACTCCAGTTTCACACTCCACAATTCTTTCTAGGTGTGCCGCATGCACTAATCTACACAATTCTGTCTAGTTGTGACGCATAGGCTAATCTACACAATTCTATCTAGGTGCAATGCCCAGGCTAGTTTCACAATTCTAAGTGTGATGCATACGCTACTCTAAACAATTCTATCTAAGTGCAGCGCATAGGCTAAACTACTATCGTACTCGGTCTGACGACATTTCAGATAGTGCAAGAGTTAAGACATCGGGCCTCATTATGAGTCTGGCGGTAAAGGGTTAATGGCACCGGTAAGGATGGCAGTGCCGTTAACCCCTTACCGCCGCATTCTGAGGTCCCTTAGTGGGTCCCACTGCGGCTGGCTGGTTTTCCCAGCCACCTTTAGCGGGAGCCGCTAAGGGACAGGGGAGCTAATAATGGGCCCGATATTTGCGGGCCCGTTATTAGCTCCTTCCCCATTCCCATTGAGCCTTATGGGGGCTCGAATGGGAATGCGGAACGGTTTTCAGAATGGGGACTTACTGGGTACTCCAAGGTTGGAATGTCTCAGTAAGTCCTCATTCCGACTACCCGGACACGACTTTGGAGGCAGCATGGCGCTAGCAGCACCATGCTGCCTCCAAACTCGTAATGAGGCCCATAGATAAGGAAGGAAGGGGGAGAGTGGGAAGGAAATGGAAACAGACAGGTGACTACCACACTAGGCCTGATGACATTTCTGGTAGAGCCAGAGAAAACAAATAGAGAGGGAAAGGGGTGCAGAAAGGGAGGGGAGGAACAAAACAAACGACTATCATACTAGGCCTGACAACATTTCAGATAGTGCTGGAGTGGGGGGGACAAGTAAGGGGAGCGGGAGGAAAAAGGCGAGGTTGCTATCATACTAGGTCCAGGGACAATTCTGATAGAGTAAGTGCATAGAAGAAAGTAAGGGGAGGCAGGGAAGGGATAGGAAAAGGGAGAAAACGAGAGGAGGAGAGCACAGAGAGTAAGCAGCCAAAAAGAGTGGAGAAACAAGAGGGGAGAGTGAATTTAATTGCAGAAGTCAGTAGTAACACATAATGTTGGAAGTCTGGATACAAGATGAAGATGGGAACAGCATGATTCAAGGCCACCATGAGAAAGAGTGACGCACCGTGAATCAATGAACTCCATAAAAGTCAAATCCAGTATTGGCCACAAGACAGTGATGGTGAAATCAGAATGTATCAGGACAGACTCCTGCAGAAGTAGGGTGGAGGATGGTGAGAGGGGAGCAGGGTAGAAGAATCAAGCAAAACAGACAACACTTGTGTGCAAGAAGGGGGGCACAGGGGAACATCACGTGGGGACTTGAGGGGTGGGGATGGCCTGTGGGGACAGAGGGAGTAAACACATGTTGGTTCATGCTTACCTGCTGTCTGAGCAGGGGTTCGGCCCTGAATCCTCCTGTTCTGAATAGGTCCAAACAGGAATTGCCCTTTTCTTTGTCTGCCTTAGTTTCAGACACCCAGGTGAGAGACTACCTTTATCTAAGAGTTAAGAGCAGGAAACAAGAGGCAGGGCTCAGAAGGTGGGTGGTGCTTAGGCCTAGGAGACCAAGATCCACTTGCACCTGCTCCCCATCTGCAAAGGAAAAGAGGCTGGAGAGCTCCTTAAGTAGGAAAAAAGAGTGGTGACCAGGAAGGCACCAGGTGGGTGGGGCTTGCTTAGGGGGAAAAAGAGCGGCAACCAGAAAAGCATGAGGTGGGCGGGGCTTAGGCCAGGTGACCAAGATCCACTTGCACCTGCTCCCCATCTGCAAAGGAAAGAGGCTGGAGGGCTCCATAAGTAGGGAAAAAGAACAGCAACCAGGAAGGCACCAGGTGGCCGGGGCTTAGGCCAGGTGACCAAAATCCACTTACACCAGATCCCCAAGTGCAATTGAAAAGAGACTGAAGGGCTCCTTAAGTAGGGAAAAAGAGCGGCAACCAGGAAGGCACTAGATTTAAACAAAAGGAACATCACATCCTTTCCAGGTGTAACTGTTAACTTAGACCCAGGCAGATTTAAAGTGGGCACCAGTAGTTTCCTATAATTATTGACATTTTTTTTTTAAAAGGCTTATTGAAATGTGAGGTTTAAAAGCACACAATTAAGAAACAGGGCAGTCATTTAATTTTCCTCACGCAGTGTCTAAAAATGTGTTCTGCAGCCTCTATGTAGTTTCAGGAGATTGTAGTGATTCCAATACAGTTGCTAATGTTCTATGGCTAGCATACAATGTGACCCTGCGAAATATGCCGTTGAGGTTTAACTAGTGCAGTTTACAATGTTGCCTCAGTGTGCCTCAAGCCTGAGAATGGTATCCTTGCTTGCATACAGTGTGGCAGATGTGAAATACATTACCCAGCTTTGAATGGTGCAGTGTCTGCTGTTTTCTCATTTTGTCTCATGATCTGTAATGGGTGCCACCCATTTTAGCTCAGACTACCAAGATTCCTGTTAACGTTGTCCTGTGCTACTCGCTCCTTAGCCGTCCTGAGCAGTAGTGTCCAACAGCTGATGGTGAGAAATGTTAATGGAGGGTTGTCGTCTCACTTTATTGATGTGAAGGCATTGCTGGATCTGGGCTCAAAATTGGCATAGTGTATCATAAAGCATATATCTATGTTCAAACAGCTGTCTTTTAGATTAAGCTTCTTCAGGTACTTGAGCTCCCACGTCCTTCTCTGTGTGTGGTATTCGGGAGACCACCTTTAAAAACCATCACTGTTAGATCCTGCAATAAGTGCTCATCCTGTGTGAAGTGTCGACCAACTGGTGTTTCTGTTTTGGGGTTCGAGTTGGTGTATCTGTGTAGGTTCATCCTTTCTCAAATGTCAAAACGGTTGACTTTGCAAATGCTGGTTTTGATCGGCAGCAGCCTTTTGTAGAATGTTTAAATGAACAAGCTTAAGATGTCAACATGGACCTCATGTTTTTTGCTTTGGGAGGCCCTCAGTTTTGCACACTTGCTGCCACCCACTTGTTCTGATGTCATTATCAGTGTACACCTTTGTGCGAGCAAGAGCTAAAGACACATTTTTAGCAGACCCTTAGTGATTCTTAAAAAGCCAATGCACTGTGATCCCTTCCCAGACTTGTGACCTTTCTGGTCGACCGCTATTAGAATGTTTACAGTTTTTTGTCGCAAGACAAAGGGACAGACATTGGCCCTCACTATAAGGTTGGCGGAATGGGTTTACCGGCACCGGTAAAGGTGCCGGTGCCGGTAAACCCGTTCCGACCTATTACGAGGTCTCCTCGCGGGACCCGCAATGGGCACCTGGAAAAACCAGACATCCTTACCGGGTCCCGCGAGAGGACCAGGGAGCTAACAACGGGCCCGTCATTAACGGGCCTGTTGTTAGCTCCATTCCCATTGAGCCCTATTGGGGGCTCGAATGGTAATGGGGATGACCGGTTCCAGGTTCCTCGGACGGGGAATTACCGGGTCCACCAAGGTTGCGATTGCCCGGTAATTCCTCATTCGAGGAACCCGGGCCCGGATTGCGGTTTCAGCGGCATGGTTACCTCCAACCTTCTAATGAGGCCCATAATATTTATTTTTTCGTCATTCAAATGACTGCATTAGCGCTTGCACTTCATGAAAAATTATTACACCATTGTAACTACTACAACAGCGTTTTCTATAGTGTAAATCAAAGTACATACTGCAACGGAAAAATCAAACTTGCTGAAAGTGTTAATTTTATTCAGTTGGGGGAAAAAGAGCCCCGGTAAAAGATGCGAGGCTTTGGTTCAGGCCTGTGGAGCAATGGTTTCTGTGCTCTTAAGCTAGATACAGATCAGATTCATTGTTGAGCCTTTGGAGCAGGACTTCAGGAGCTCCTGAATGAGCAACAAATTACCTGATCCATCTATCTCTGGGCCGGCACGACTTTCATCTCGCTGTCAATTTTTGAAAGGCATGGCCACAAAAGTGCAAGAAAGGAAGCACCTAAACTGCCCTTTACTCTGAAAAACGCTGAGATGCATGTACAGATATAATAAAAGTGAACAAAGGGAAGAGCTCAAAGCCAATGAAATATGTGTATGATCAATTCAAACATCGCATTAGTACCCTGTACATCAAAACCGAAGACAAGTACTGTATACAACTCAAAAGAAGGGGAGTAAGACACGTCACCTTCATACTGACTCAGTTTCTCATTCTAAGGTGACAAACAACGCCCATAGAGAAAGTAGCAGGAGATAGGGCAATCCTTTCATTTACAAGACTTGCTATGCGATTATACCACACTCACAAATAAACATGACAGCAGGTATCAGGGTCACAGTGTCCCTCGCATTCTACCCTCGCATTTCACAGCATTATAACCCATGTTCTATTCAGGCATTTTGGTAGAGCACAAACCAGCATCTTTGCAACTTTTCAACCCGCAATATATCTCCTCAAAAATGAAGTGGAGTGGAATAGAGTGTTGTTGCTTTTTTGTGTGAAGATAGGGCGTTTATAATAAAAGGCATGATCTGTCATGCACAGACACGTGAATTTGCCTCTGCGAGGAACTGGTTGCATGTCAGTCAAGGGGATGAAGGGCGGTGGTGAGGTGGTCTGTATGTTTGAGGTGCATGCAAGAGCATACACATCCCTGCATGCAGCCCTTTCATGAGGTGGAAAAGGAGAGTCCCAGGTCTAAGCGTATTTGCTTAGTTTATTTTAGACAACGCCACTGCAAGGGCCACTTTGCCTTATAGAGGACAACAGTCAGGGAGGGGACGTTGCTTCTCAGGTGCTCATCATGAACATGAAGCAGCACATTGTTTTGGCAGTGATGTGTGAAGTGCCTATTCTGATGATATCGTGAGCTGTATTTGATGTATTTGATGCATGTGTGGCTCACAGAAAGAGGTGCAATATGCAGAATATAGAACACCAGCGTGCAGTGCCAACACAAAATACATTTCTGTGACTGTGATGGCCTGAGCGAAATGCATAAATGCGTGATGTGCTGTTTGCCATGCTGGTGTGCACTTTCTCCATCACACATCGACCCTGCATCATGTGTGTGGCACTGCCCTGGCCCTACACTAGGTTTCAAATACAATTTAACATTTAAGAGAGTGCTACCACGTGCTTGTTTGCACAGTAACGTTACCTGTAGTGGTATCCCTGATTTAGACTTCTGCTTGAATTTATTGGACTGAGTGTACCTTGATTTCTAGGTCTGAACGTGAACTTAATGAGAACTGGTAGGTCTGGACCGAAACTTGCACTGGAGTGTGAAAATCAGAAATCCACACGTACAGAAAGGTAGCTGGGCATTCTTGCCAGGGAAGTGGTAAATCATAAGAGACAATATCTTGGTGCTAAGGCAAATCGTACATCACTACAGGTAAAAAAGCCATGCAAAGGGAAACATAGGAGGTTAATGCTGCTGCTGCCATCAAAGGGGATATAGATGATTTGAAAACAAGCAGTGGCATAACCTTTGAAAAAGTGTCTGTGACAAGGTGTTAGGAAGTACGGATCACCTCTGAGTTATCCTTTAACGCCACTCTAAGAGCATGCACTCCCCTTAAATAATGAGGATAGCATTGCAGGTAGTGGTGGCACAGACATCAACAGCGTGCCGTCAGGTGAATTTTTTGAAGAGTTTTGTAGAGATCCAGACTCGCAAGAGTCGGCAGCCCGACCTCTCATGAGACTAGGAGCTACGCGAGAGGCAGGAGCAACACTGGAAACACGGTCATGGTGCGAGAGAGGCAGTGAGAGTGCAGGACCTGCAGCTGAACAAACCAAAGCCTCTGCGTGCCTCAGGTTGCCACCATCACAGTCCTGAACACCTCCGCAGACACTGGTGTAAACAGTCCTTAACAGATGAACGATATGTGTTGGGTTCTTGCAAAGTAAATCAACTGTGTTGTTGTGTTATGTTGGCAGGCATTAATAAAGCCATAATTCCCAACCCCACATTGTGCACGGTTATTGTGGGCCACAACATATTTGGCGATGAGGATTTGGAAAGCAGCCCACCACCACAATGATGCAAGGGGTAACACCACCACCGTCATTTCTACAGTCCCCAGGCAGGCCAAACATACCATGGCCTCAGTGGGAACCGCTGTCCAAGACTTACTTGGTGACTGCAGTTCTAGCAGGCTACGTGGCAACAAGGAAAAGGGCCATGCTGCTGAACGCACTGGGCATAGAAGGGCAAAGAACTTTCACGGGATTGAAGCCCGAGGTGGTGGAAGAGGAAGAAGATGATGTTTACAAAGAAGCATATGAGGAGGATTGTAAAGATGTTTCATCATAGGAAAATGTTGTCGTACATAGGATGAGCTTTTACAGCAGAAAGCAGGAGTGTTAGATATATTTTGGGGTTGCATCTATTACTTTGTGATATTTTCTTTGTTGTGGTATTTGGTGGTATTTTCTAATCCATGGCAATATATTGTGGTAAACTTATTGGGGTATTTTTTATAGTGGTAAGACTGATTTCAGAATACTGCGTAATCATTATTTTTACTAGGGTCACTAACAACAAACAAATACTGGACTTAATACACTATGAATAGATGGCTCATGTCCTCCTGTGGTATCTTACGTACAATACCACAATATGCCCTTTTGGTTGAGTTTCAACAAATGTAAAGCATGCAATTGAAATATAGCACATTTGTTCAGCTACTTTGCTTTGAGATATTTCTTACTGCACGTCTGTATCTCTCCATGCGTGTCAAATCAAAGGGACTGAATGCAGAATAAACATAATGAGACTAAATTACTATTTTGAATGTGTTCTTTATCGTAAAATAGAATTATGCGATTTACACAGAGTGAGACTTATGCCAACATTGTACTTCACTGTGCAAGTAATTTTTTTTTTTTTTACAATGGCTTTCAGCGCTCTATCTGGGCAAAACTCTGCCAATTGACCTTGGCCTCGTAAAGCTTGGCAAGGAATATGAGCACAGAATGACATGTACATTTAAATTCGAATATCTAATGCTACACCTAAAATTAACAGAACTATTTAACCTGTGCTACATAGTATCATTCACATCACCAGCACCTCAATTAACCTCATATTTAACTAAAGTTGTTACTGATATTCCAGACTCAGCTTGGTGGTGAAATCATCCCCAGCCTCTCCGCCTGCCTGCACAGGGACAACCCAGATAAGGATTCTCGAAACTGCAGTTTTTCTTTTTTATCTCTTTATTTGAAATTTGAAAAAGGAAAATAAACATATTCATAATATCATAGGCACACATTTGACCAATACAATATATACTGTCTCCAAGCTTTTAGGTACAGTGGAAGTAATAATCAAAATCTACATCTATCTTACAATAACAAACCTCTATTTTCAGTTACGCTTGAAAACAACTATCAACATCAAACAATACATCACTGACAAACATAAACATGCAACACATGACTGACAATTCCAGTAGCTGTCTCTATTATGGTTCGCCTACCATACACCTCGCAAGTTTACATTAGCTGTACCTCTCATTAAACATTCCCCAAACCTCAAGATAATGTTCCTCCCGTTTCTGCTTCTTAAAAGTATTTTTTTTCATAATTGGGCAGAGTGTGCACATCTAGCAACCAGTCTTCAACATTTGGTCTTTTTCTTGACTTCCACAACAGTTTCTCTAAGGATTGTCAACCAAGGAGAGACAGCTTCAGCTTGAGTCAGCCTTAGCCCAGCAGACCGTCAGCTTGCAAGCACCAGACTCAGTCTGCTCAGCAACCAGCAACCAGCACTTCTGCCAGCCTTCGTCCATCAGTGCCTCATTACTCTGCCTCAAAACCCCTTTTTATGACACCCACTGTTAATCACAAGCACCTCCCCTTGTCCAGACCTATCCCGATCATGCAATTTCTCTCTGTGCTTTCCTTATGGTGCTGACGGCATTCAAATCAAAAGGTTATCTTGCGCTTCCTGCTCCGAAACAAAGCCATGTTTTTTAGCAGAAAAGGATCTTCACATTTTTCAGCTACCACACAGCACAGATTCATCATGCACACTTAAAGCCCATTTTCTTTACCCGTTTCCAGAGCATTATCCATTGGCTCAACCTGCATCCAGTTTATTTCATGAGCTAATTTGCCTAAATGTTATTATGGGAATCTATTACATGTTAAATGGGGTTGGGTTAATTAGTATGTTAGATTTAGGTTAGCATTAAATGGAGTGCAGTTGCGCTCATTGAAATGGCATCCTGAAGCAAACTCCAATTTCTAGCATGTGCTCTGTGCATTGGCATCTATTTAATTCTGCCTGCATCTCACACTCTTGGGTCCAGCAATGCGTTTTTTACCCTTGGCCCTAGCTAACACTAGAGCCCTAGCCCTAGCTAAAGTGTAAGAGCCCATACATCTACACTCCCTCCTTTTTTTTGCTGAGATATAACCCTAAATCACTGCAGGAAAAACAAACACATATATGCTCAAATCCCAATAAACCACATCTTAATAGTTGAACATAAATAACATGCAAATGGTAATATTCATACCCGAGAAACATTATGTATAGATCTCCAGTCTTGAGCAAAAGAATAATGAGTCTTGAGCAATGTAAAGAGACAACATCTTTAATTAAACAAAAAGAAAATCAGTATTTTATTTTAGAATGTGGCTCTTTTTCGGGAACTTAAAAAAAAAACATTAAAGAAAAGCATTATCATTTCCAGAAAACATAAGTCATAAAACAGTCCCAATGGCCTCAGTCCTCGGTCAGATATAAACACCAGGTAAAATCAGTTCATGATAATAGTACAGATAGTTTGGGACACAAATAGTTTGTGATAAAAATAGTCTGTGATAAAAATAGTCTTTATTAATAAATTTAAATAAAATCACACAGGAAACTGTTCTTGGTGGAACTCCTCCATTCCAGGGCTTCATGGGACTTCTTTCAGGGTCATCATCTACACATCCTTTGGGTCATCATCTTCACCCCCTTCTTCGGTCCAAGGTGGTTTCCAGGGGACTTCATTCTGCTGGTCTCCTCCAGGGATCCACCGCTCCAAGGATCCAGCGCTGATGGGGAAAACAATACATTGTCTAAAGTAAAAAGAAAAGACAACTAAAGTATTTAGCACATCAAACCTTTTACTTTTACTTTCTCGCTGGGATATCCGACATCAAATTCAGTTATGCACACTAATGCAGATTATACCAAATAACCTGCCATTCAGCCAATTATTAAGTGAAAACAACATGAATTAAGCACACTAAAATATCACATGGTATTTTTCAGATAACAGTCTCAAACACAACACTCTTTCTCTTATTTGTTTACTTGTATTTGTGTTCACTTATTTGATATATATATATATCTTTTAACCTATTTAAATCTCCTTTTGACTTCTTCGTACTATTTGCACCTATCCACCTGCTATGGCAATCCCATTTAATAGATAAACACTACACTTTTTCATTGCCTGCTAGTCTCAACTTGCTCTAGTCTTTTCACTTCATGTTTTGGGTGAAAGGGCTTGATTTGATTAACATGGACACACTGTTCCACTGTTAATTCTCCCACCTTTTTAGCAATTCTATAGACCACAGGTGAAACCTTATCTACAATCCTGTTGAGTTTTTATATTTCTTCTTGCAGAAATTAAACTTGCATACCTGGTCTCCTATTTCATATTCTCATATAGTGGCCTTCCTATCATAATATGTCTTTGCACCATCAGCAGCCTTTTCCAAATTCCACTGCGCAAATGCAAATGCATATTGCACGTGCTTTCTCAATTCTTCCACATATTCATGAATTGTGGATGCATTCATAAGCACCTGTTCATTTGTCCTGTAAAGTAAGTGTTGAAGCAGAACCATTTTTGTTCATGTCAATATATCATTAGGATTGAGATTTGTTGTTTTAGAGGGCATCGACCTGACAGCCATAAGTATCAATCAAATGTGTGCTTCCTCTTCACACCGAAAATTTGGTATTTTTCTGTCAAAAATGCACTGGCTACCTTCAGCCGCCTCCACCTCCTCACTCATATCTGACTGTCTGTCCGCCATTCAGTCATGGTGTGCTGCAAACAACCTCTCCCTCAACGCCACTAAGATTGAGTAGTGCTCCCGCTTTCCCACTTTCACTCTAGCCGTTCTCCCTTGGCCCTGCACCTGCACCCACCTGCGAAGCAAGAAACCTTGGGGTCATCTTTGATTCCCCTCTCTCCTTCGCTTATCACATTTCAGACAACTCTAAAAAATCTAAATATCAACTACACCTTCTCAGAGGTATTCTACCCTTTCTCATTTTCCCCCAGAGGCTTACTGTCTCCCTGGTTCACTCTAGGCTGGACTATTGCAATAGCCTCTTCTTCAATCTCTCTTCCTCTGCCCTGCACCCTTTGCAACTCATCAAGAACAGAACCCTGAGACTTATTCTTGGCCTCAAGCCCAGGGACCACATCTCTCTGGCACTGAAATCCCTCCACTGGTTCCCTGGGGATGCAAGGATAAAATTCAAGACCCTTTGCATTGTCCAAAAGGCTTTCTGGGGCCTGGGACCTACCTACTATAACGCTGCCTGCCTAAATACTGTCCCTCACAAGCCCTCTGCTCATCTACCTCCAACCTTCGGTGAGTGAGCCAGTTCTCCAAAAAGGGATGTGGCAGGAGATCCTTATCCTCAGCAGGTGCCTCCCTCTGGAATAGCCTCCCTGCCGCCCTACATCTTGAGCCACATCTCCTGAAATTCCGGAAACTCCTCAAGACTTTATTCTTCTCTTCCTTCTCTATCCCTCTTTCCTGCTACCCTAGCTCTCTCTCCTTTCCGTCTCTCACTCCTTTTCCTTACAGAATGCTGATTGGCTGCCTTGTGTACCTCAGAGTCTGACTGGTACCCAGCACCCCTGCCGGTCCTCTCTCGCACTTGTCTCAGGGCTCTACACCCCACCCTCACTCAACAATCTGAGAAATGTACCCAAGAGAGTGGCTCTCTCTGCACTTACCCCTATATCAACTGACCGGGTGTACTTGACCCTCCCCTCCCTGTTACCCTCTGTGCACTTCTCATTCCATTTGCACCACACCTGAAGAGATTCTTGTCTGTCTCCACCCAATTGTACTGTTAAAAACTTGCAGAATTGCCGTCAGGTCTATTTGATGTATTCCACACTGTTAAACATATTTTATGCCCTTACTCTGCCTGTGCAGACTATTATAGTCTCAGAGTTTCAAGGGCTCTGAGCGACTGTTGTTTTTTCCCTGTGTTCCCACCCTCCTTGAGCGCTTTGGAACACTTGCCTGTGTATAGGCGCCATATAAATAAACAATACAATACTAGTGAAATTAATTTCACGGTCTTACTCTATTCTTCAAGGTAAACCAAATCTTGAAAACTATGATTTACAAGCAAAGGGGCCACTGTTTGTGCACTGCAGTCTGGAGCTGGAATGCACTCCACCCATTTGGACATTAGACAAGTTACTGTCAACATTCGCCTGTATCCCCTCGGTGATCTCCTCACAGCCCAAACATAGTTGACTTGTAAATCAGACAATGGGAGTGTCAAGCCCATTTTCATTAATGGTCCTCTATAAACCAGTGATGCAGGTTGAAACATTGCACACACTAAACACCCTTTGGTGTATTGCTCAACATCTTGGGCCGTGTGTGGCCAATAGGCGTGATCTTTTAAAATGTCCACAGTTTTCTGTGGCCTTCTGTGTTCTGCATTTATGGCATTGTGGGTATGATGTGACATCAGCCCCCCAAAATGACAAAGGCACTACCCACTGGATTTGGCCTGTCACAGATTCTCTAATCATCAGTGCATCCTGTACCCTAATTCTCTTTTTGTTTTTTAAAAGCACTCTCAATTCTTCTTTCCCTTTGCAGTCCTCTTCAGTCAGAGGATTATGTTCTGCATCTAGCAAATCGTTATAAAATAGACTTAGAATGAGATCTTCCTTTTGCGTTTTGATCAAGTCCTGATCTGGAGTATCAAAACTCCATTCTTCTACAGGCTGTTCTACCGCTTTTGGAGTTTTGGAACGTGTTATCGCATCTACTTGTGTTTCACCAAGTGGGTGTTAAATAGGACTTAACTCTGCCATTATAGCTCCAGTTTTGGCTTATTGATCTGCCTTATCATTTCCCTCCTTATCCTCACCTGGTGTGTTTAAATGACCACGTATTTTCCTACAATGGATTATCCAGTCATTTTTTGATGCAAGCTTGTCTATAGCTTGAATCATCTTGCCATCTTTAAGCGGCTTCTTGTTATAGGTGAGCATACCTTTCACTTTCAAGCCAGGTAAATACTCCACAATACAATTTTGCGCATGATTAGAATCACTTACTAGAACTATTTCCTTGAGTCCATTTTCTGCTGCTGTAGATATTGCCTTATAAATATTGGCCAGTTCTGCCACTTGACTGCTTTTGGGGCCTATCCTCATGCGTACTCTTGGAATGTTGTCACATTTAAACCATATGTTTCCTATTCCTGCTATGAGTATCATGTTATATATGGTATGCACATCCATTTACATAAACAATTGGTAAATCCTTACATGCTTCTTCATTTAATAGCTTGTGTGGGGATTGCTCAAACTAATTTAAACTTGTCTCTAGCTCTGTGTCATCAGGCGAATAGACAGCTTCACAATCATGCAACTCGGCTAGTCCTTTTGCAACTGGGTTCTTTTTATTTTGTCCATATTCCACTTCTACAGAAAATCCCTGAAGTGCTATTGTTCAGGAAGACATTCTTGACTGGGCCAAATACCCAGAGTGGAAATGTTGTAACGCACAGACAGTGGTCAAAAGCACTTTTTCACATTCACTAAATTTGGTCTCTACCTGTGACAATGCTTTGCTAGCACATGCAATGATTTTGTTATTTGCATCATGCATTGATCTGTAAATCCTATTTCTAACAAACTCTTTAAACTTTTCAAATTAGTGGAATGTTTTAGTTTATGAATCACCTCCATTTTATTTCTTTTGTGGGTTTAATCCATGTTCTGTCACTCCATGACCTAGGAAGTTTACCTTTTTTCTGCACAACTCTGCTTTCTATAAAGATACTTTTGACCCAGCCTTCTGTGGCTAACTGAGTACATGTCTAATCTCATTGAAGTGGCTTTTCAGGTCTTCATTTTTGATTAGCACATCATTCAGATAGACTATTATCCTGCTTTCAGCTGCATCTGGGAGTGTCTTGCTCAGGAATATCCCAAATTCACTCCCACTATTGACATACCCAAAAAGTGTCCGGGACCACGCATACTGTGATTTGTAAAATAAAATGCACAAAAATCTTGAACTTCTTCAGCTAGTGACACATGCCAGTATCCAGCTGTAAGGTCGAATTTGGTAAACACCTTTGAACCACAAACCAGAGCAAGACCCTGATCAATAAATGGAAGGGGCCACCTTGAAACAGGTACCTTTTTGTTTAATTCCCGTTGATCTGCATACACGCGTGATTGGGTTTTACCACACCTAATATAGGAGTATTTGCCATACTATGAATAGGCCTAATGATTCCTCTATATTCTCGATTTTTGATTATTTTAGGTAGTGATTCCAAACATAAAAGGGGTAACCTATATTGTCACTAACATACTGGCTCCCTACATTCTCCTTCTGGTAGTGTGGAAGCATGCAAATCTGTCATCCCACAGTCATAGGCATCTTTGGAAAAAACCTGTTTAAACTCCATACATATTTTTCCCAATTGGTCTTTTTCTTCCTCACTTGGGCAAACATCTGCAGCTTGAATTTGCTCCTCTACCATTTTACAAAAATCTGGGAAGTACTCCAAAGGAGGAACCTCTGCACTCTTCTCTAATCATGTGGCAGTGTCTCTTTGGAGGTTCGCAATACTCTATTTTGGAATATTGACCTCCATTTCAATATGCTGTTTTTCTCTTTTATATTCATTTAATTCGAATCATCTTGATGATAGTACACTATTTCACTTGAATCATAAGGGTACACAGACTAAACTTTAAAGATTTGTTTAGGCTTAGAATCCAATGATTCTGGTAAGTCACCCTGTGTAGTCACATAGCTTCACAGGATTGAAGCCTGAGGTGGTGGAAGAGGAAGAAGATGATGTGTACAAAGAAGCCTATGAGGAGGATCGTAAATAGTTTCATCCAAGAAAAATTTCACCCTACATAGGATCAGGTTTTACAGCAGAAAGCAGAAGCCAGCCGAACCAGTGGACGACTCTGTCTTCAAGTTGAGGGAAATGGCAGAACTGTGTGCGTTTGGAGAGATATCGGAAGACAGGATATGCGACATGTTGATCGTGCACACCAACAGTCAGAAAATACAAGACAAGTTCATTCTTGAAAAGGAGCTGCAACTGGACAAAGATATCCAAATAGCTAGGGCAGTAGAAGAAACCTTGTGCTGGCACAAGGAGTTGGCGGGAACTCTCCCAGAGCCAGAATTGCAGGATGTGCAGTTCAGGGGGAGGCAAGACAAGTGGCAGCATGATGCCAAAGATGAAAGAACAGGGAGACGAGAATCACTTAAATGTCACAGGTGCACCATCACCAGTCAACAGTAGGGAATGTCCAGCAAGGAACAAGAGGTTCGGAAAGTGAAGGAGGTTCAGACATATTGCCATTGCATGCACGTGGAGTGGGAAGAAAGAGGCGACTTCAGATCAGAGTGATGAAGTTCGGAATAAGACCTCGTCAGAAGAAGGGTGTTCTACAGTCATCATGTTTAACAGTGTCACGGCTAGAAGAGAAAAGCCCCACTGTATCTTCAAGATTGATGGGAATGAAACACGAGTGATGGTGGATCCAGGCTCAGACCTCACCATTTTACCCCTCTGCATGTACAACGAAATGGTCAGAAAGGATCAGGTGGAGATACGCATGATCAAACACAAACCCAAAGATTTGAGAGGTGCCACAGTGAACCCTTTGGCTACATCCTGAGCACAGTCGAATTCAAGGGACGAATTGCAAAGACCAATGTCTACCTTTCTGAAAAGGGCCCAGCTGTGTTAGCTTGGGATGACCAAGCTAAGCTACAGATCAGATTGTATCCCAGTGTAGATGGGCAAGTGCTATCCATCACCGCAGGAGGAGCATCAGTGTCCAGAGTTGAATGTCCATACTTATTCTCTGACACACCAGGAACAATCAAGAACTATGTGCACAAAATTAAACTTCAGCAAGGGGCAGTCCCAGTCAAAGACAAAGTTAGACCCGTGGCGGTGACAACAAGGGATGAGTTGAAAGAGGAACTTGAGAAAATGCTTAAGGATAGACAATAGAAAGAGTTGAGCCATCCGAATCAGCTGAGCCCAGCAGTCCTAATAAAAAAAAGCAACACTCAGAGGATATGCGAATCTTCATCGACTTGCGCAGCCTGAATCTCGAAGTAGTGGCACACAGCTACCCACTAACCAGCATGAACAAGTTAATCAATCTTGTTATTGAAAGAGGCACAAATGTTCTAGAAGCTCGACATGAGAGACGTAGATCATCAGCTTGCACAGAGATTCAAGATCCTTGACGGCATTCATAACCCCTTTTGGCACCTATTAGTACCCTTGCATGCCTTTCGACCTGCCTTTGGCCATGTCAGCTTCTCAGCGCATGATGGACCTCCTTTTGCAAAATATAGGCAATGTATCATACTTTCAGGATGATATCTTGATATATACGCTGAGGACATGGAGACTCATGACAGGGTGCTTCAGAAAGTGTTAGCAAAGCTACAGGAAGCATGCATCAGGTCGCACTTCAACAAGTGTGTGATAAAAGCTGATGAAGGTAGAATACATGGGCTACAAGATTTTCAGAGCAGAGATCAGCCTGAATAGGAACCTGCTACAGGCCATTTTGAAGGCATCAGCTCCGACCAGCAAAGAGGTTGTTCCTGGGACTGGCTGAATATTATGCAAAATGCATACCAAACTTCTCAGTGGCCACCGCCCCGATGAGGGAGCTACTAAAAAAAGGTGCTGAGTACCAATGGGGGTTGAGAAAATCAAAGGGTGTATTACGAACACTCCCTGCTTGCAGCTGTTCAATCCGCAGTGGATAAAGGTGATTACCACTGATGCCATCTCGTATGGATTAGGGGCAACGCTACCCCAGAGGAAGGGCAACGTTGAGGACACCATAGCCTTTGCGTCCTAAGCACTTTCCCAGGCAGAAAGGAATTACTCTACTGCGGAGAAAGAAATGCTGGCATGTGCATGGGCGGCAGACTATTTCTGAACATGTGGCTGGGGCACAAAATTTCATTTAGTGACAGACCATATGCCATTGTGTAAATGCTGAGTCCTGGTGGCATAAGAACATCCATGCCTCACCTTGCCCACATTGCACCTAAATTACAGGAGTATACCTATGAGATAGTACATATTGCAGGTTTGCAAAATGCCCAGGCAGACTGCATGTCTAAGCTCCCGGAACAAAGAGATACAGTGCAGATTCCTCAAGGACAAGTGCGTGGCAGCATCATTGGGAGATCTCAGAAGCAAGGACTTCCTTGAGATGAGTGAAAACCATTGGAAAGAAGAGTCAGTGAAAGATGTGACAACGAAAATTCTCACTGAATGGGTCAGGAATGGCGGGTCGGACAAGAGGGCAATCGCTGAAGGTCTGTGCCCTTACTGGAACGTGTAAGAAGAAATCTTTGAATGCAAGAGCATGTTGATGAGAGGCGATCAAGCCATCCCACCAGTTGCAATGAGGAAGACCATCATGTGCACGGCCCATGCAGGACATTTGGAGAGAAACATGATGAGGAGGCGAGTGAGAGAGTAATATTGGTGGCGTGGCATGGACCAAGATATAATAATAATGACAGAAAGGTGTCACAAGTACCTCAGCAGCGATAAAAGGCTGAAGGTCAGACAATCTCAATTGCACCCCACAGAAATACCGGAAGGGGTGTGGTAGAAACTGGGGCTGGACTTCATAGGCCGGTTGGAGTTAATGAGGCTAGAACACAGGCATGGCATTGTGGTAGTTGACTACCTATCTAAGTGGGTAGAAGTAGAGTTTGACCCTAACATAACAATGTCCACCATTACTGGGATTCTAAAAGAAATCTTTCAAAGAGAAGTATTCCCCAAAGAACTTGTCACAGACAATGGAATCCAACTTGTTTCCAGAGAGATGGAAAAGTTCCTGAAGGACAATAATATACATCAGATAAAGGCAGTGCTGTATCATCCCCAGGCCAACGGGCTGGTGGAACGGACACAGATTAATCAAAGGGGTAATGCATCTGGCTTGTGCATCCAGCATGGACTCGTACAGCATGGTCAAGGAGGCAGTTGCGGGCCATTGCCTGAGCCACAACCGGACCACACATATTTTCACATTTTACCTGCTAAGAGGGTATAGAGCAGTATCCAACCTAGTGCCGCCCTAGTTGTCAAGGGTAAGGGAGGATGGCACCTTAGACATGGACGAGTTAGTATGGAGGTTGAGGAAAGGCAAGGCACACATGAAACTTTGAAACAACAAAAGGAGAGCCCCCAGAACAATGGAGTACAAGAAGGTGATCTGGTTAAATTAAAATGATCCCATAAGGACCCAGTGACATGGTCCAAGTTCAGCAGACTCCTCAGAGTGTGTCAGAGAGGCACCAACCATGTGCGTACTGAGGATGGGAGAAGATGGAACTTGGAATGAGTAGCACTATTCAAAAGACGGGCCAATAAATCACAGGACCCAGTGAGTTGTGAGCCAATGTGCAAGGAGAAAGAGACAGAAGATGACAGGTCGATCAGTGAGGCGCAGCAATGCCCTGGAAGTGTGATGGCAGTTGACCCCAATGTACAAGGAGATACCAGTCAGACAGGACATGAGCTGCAGATTGAGTCGACTGGGGACCTGCAGCATGTTGGGGAGTCCAGAGGGATCCGGCCCCAAAGAACAAGGAAAAGACCTGTATCTTTTGCACATTTTGTTTTGGAATAGCACCATGTTACTCAACAAAAGGAGATATGTAGAGATCTAGACTTGCGAGCGTCAGCAGCCCAACCTCTCATAAGAGTAGGAGCTATGCAAGAGGCGGGAGCAATGCCAGTAACACAGCCATAGTGAGAGAGAGGCAGTGAGAGTACCGTCCTGCAACTGGACACACCACATATTCTGGCGCCACTATGGTTAGCACCATCACAATCTGGAATACCTCCTCAGACACTGGTGTAAAAAGCTTTCACCAGATGAACATTATGGGTTGGGTTCTTGCACAGTAAATCAACTGTGATGTTGTGCTATGTTTGCATTACTAAAGCCATAATTCCCAACCACAGTCTGTGTGTGGTTACTTTGGGCTACAACAAAATTGCAAACAAAGAATGTTCCATAGTTAATTGTTTTTACTCCACCAATGCTGGTAATTTGAAAATTGTATGCTGTCTCATGAAATTCTACATGCCAGTTTCCTAAAGCATTTGTCAGTACCATTCATAGGTTCTGGGTCACAGAACGTTGAGCGGGTGAAACAGAGTACAGCAACATAGAAGACAGAACCACACACTACGGCACGACCTCTTGTAAAGGAACGAACTAAAAGAATTAACAAATATCTACCATCATAACTCTACCAGCCTTACTGGATCCTGAAAAGGTCAAGGAATCTTGGGTGTTTTTCCACACACATATGCATATGTGTGCAATGACACTCTGCATGAATAGGCAGTAGATGAATGTATTCATCATCTGATGTGGAGAGTACCAGAAAGGTGCATGACAAAAAACAGCATAATAAAACCTTCACCAGAGCAATTATCACCCATTGCATCTTCTGCAATGACAGAGTACTGAGTACTACTGAATATCAAATTTGACTAATAAGTAGGCACTTCAGTATCTTGTTCACTCATAACAACAAAGCACATACCACACCCCCATGAAGATCACCAGGCAATGACATAATGTATACATAGATAGCCTGTTGCCATAACAGGTATGGCTGACACAATAGAAAAACATTCTGCTTGTCATTCCACAAGAACATGATGAAAATCATTTTGCCCATTAGAAAATCTTCCTCTCTGGTGCTCATATTCTTATTAATGTTAGAGGAAATTGTTTCCATGCTTACAGCGCTTGCCCAATTGCCTTAAAAAAACACAAATCAAGATGGCTGCCACGTGATGTAGTAAAGGAAGTAGGCCTCTTTTCTATGTCTGTGGTGGCCCTGTTGTGAGCACAGACCGCGTGGTATGGGAATGTGGCAGCGCCATAGGTAAGTGGGGTGACATGGGGTTGTGGGGAGTCAGAGGGCTAGTGGGAATGTCAAAACGAAGGGCATAGAACTAAGGTTCGGAAGCAGAGGGGGCCAGAATGAAAAATGTCAGACTAGGGAGATGCACCAGCAATCCACATTCCAGTTCAGGTGGTCGGCGCTCCAGCTAGTAGCATTTTGCAGTGACTCTCCCCATGATGCTTATCATATTTGTAAAACATAATTTTAAATGAGTATAATGAGAAAAGAAAGGTTAAAACAGACTGTGCAAAATAGTTGGAAAAAAAATATCAAAAAAGAAGTTCATTATTTGCTGCAAGCTTTACGTATCTAACTCCTTGCTCTTTGCATGCCATCTCAAACATTCTTCTATCCTTGTTCTTGTTGACCTTTATGTGGCTTTTGACTCTAGCTAACCCCTCTCTCTTTACCACACTCTCTTCCTTGGGTTTCTCTGGCACTGCTCTGTTCTGGTTTTCCTCTTAACTATTTGACTGCGTGTTCTCTGTTTCTTGGCCTGGCACAAGCTTAACTCCGGTTTCTCTGCAAGTTGGTGTCCCACGAGAATAAGTCCTCGGACCTCTTCTCTTTTCCCTTTGTACTTCCCCCCTTATCACACCATCATCACCAAATGTGGTCTCTCAGGTCATTTATATGCAGATGACTCACAAATCTTTCATCATTCTCCACCTTCTCTGATAATATATGATAATATATGTTCTTCCCTTTCTAGCTTCATAAAATATATTCCACAGTGGATGCACTCACGTTACTTTCGCCTAAATCCTCTAAAACTGAAGGTCAATTCTTTCCATCTTCTTTTATTTCACCCTCCCCTCTATCTCTCCTCTTTCCTTTCCTCCCATTCATCTTTATTTTTCTGATACTGCATGCAACCTCTGCATGAACTTTGACTCCTCTCTACCTTTTCTGCTCATAGCTCCAATATTTCTCAGAGCTGCTGCAATCAATGTCTTACATTTTGCAAAATCAGACCTGTTCTTTCTTTATTTGCTGCAAAAATACTTGTCTCTGTTCTTGTGTTTTCTTTTATTGTTTATTGCTCTTCCTTTTGATTGACCTTTAAGCATACCATCTGGCCCCTTTCCCGTAATATTTACAACCACTATACCTGTGTCATTCTATCTCTCTTCCCTCTCGATATTCAATCTCTTCTGCTCTGCACTCTCTTTCCTGGCTTTCCTTCGAATCCCAGCATCTATTTCACTTTCTCTGCCTAAGCTTCAAAGGTATGCATGGTCTTGCCCCATCTTATTTGTCTCCACCAATGTCCTTCTACTCCACCACTTGGTCTCCTTAATGTCAATCTTGCTTTCTCCTTTCTGTGTCCGCTATGTGCTCAATCTCAGTTCCACTCCTTTGCACTCCTGGCTCCCAAACAGTGAACCTCCCTCCCTCTCTCTCTAATTAATCCCCATCCTCTCTTCCCCTTTGTCACTCCCATCTAACATCTTGTCTCATTTCCTCTCCAGCCTAATGTAAACATGTGTCTTACAGTCACTGTTCAATTGTTGTTGTACTGCTGTTATGCTATTGTACAGTATTTAGGCCTAAGTGCTTAATAAACAAACATATTAAATGATCCCAAATTAAAACCCTCTCCTTGAAACTTGTGCATCAAACTTTAGGAGTAGTAGAGCTTTGTGTTGGACATTCATGTTTAAATTTGCTGGGATTTACAATCTAGCAACCAGAACACCATTTAATTAAATGGAGGGGAGGTGATTGTTATTCCAAAAAAGTTAAGCACTACAAGCTGATAAAACAGTTTCAATAACCTTAGTACAATTTAGGACTAGCAAGTTCTTCTTTAAAAATGTGGCAACTATGTGAAGTGTCGGAATCTTTGCAAATGCATTTTGTGCAGTAATATCGTTCTTCAGGGTACCGTGTGTTTAACTTGGGTCAAGTGTAAAATGACCTAATTAACAACTAAGCTGTCCTTTTTCAAGAGACTGAAGATGGTGTAGAGGTGGAGAAACATGCATGGACAAACTTTCAATGAGTTTCTCTGCATTAAGCATTTTGAGTTGTTTCCCCAGATACAATGGAGCACAGAGACGGAAACCAACGATGGCAATTTATTTGCCCGGGGCAGGGACACAAGCATAATTTCAACCAATGACAGATTTGAAAGTAAGAAGAGAGGCTTGGTCTCTATGAATTCTTTCTGCTTTGCTACACCAGAAAAAAGTAGGCGGAGGACATACAGACCCCTAGCAATGTCTGCTGCCATGTTTGTATATGTAGTTCCTTGAAAACGTGTTTGTCTCTTTCTGAAGAGGGATGTTGGCTTCTTAGTCTCTGAGATGGGCTAGGAGTGAGTGCTAGTGCAAGACCACATAAGATCTGGAAGAGGAAATTGTCAGCACAGTGGATGGGCAGTATGTAGTCACCATCCATTTGCTGCATCTAGGACCTCATACCAAAAAGCTCCAAGGATGACACAAAGGGCCCTGAAGGAGGCTTGGGCCTAAACTGGGAGTCAGTGAAGAAATATCAGAGCTGGAGTGACATGTTCATGAGGTTTTAGGTGCACTGTGAACAAGCAGCCTTTTTTTGGATGAGTTGGATGAGATAGCGAAAGTAATTGAGGAAGCCCAAGTAAAGTCTATTGCAGTTTTCGAGCCTTGAGATGGCCAACTCTCGCTATTTTCTTAGGGAAATTTAAAAAAAGGCCGAATATGCTTGAGGAGATGAAGTTGTAAATGAGACTTCTTAGAGAGCTTGAGGATTTGAGGGAAAAAGATGTAGATTTGTCAAAGATCAAACCAAGATTCTTGGCCAAGGGAAACATAGTAGAAATAGGGCCAAAAGAGGTGCACTGCATAATTGGAGGCAGATCTAGGAAGCACCAATACATTCTTCTGAAAATAATTTTCAAGAGTCTAAAAAGCCCCAGAGAGTAGCCCAATATTTGACAAAGCTTTTGATTTCATATTGTTGATTTCTCAAATAATGTCCATGGACTGAGCTTTAAACCTTTTTGTAGAATAATAATGTACACTCAGGTTTGTTTCAGCCTTGTCACTTGTTTCTTTTAAATGTGGCAATCCCCTGTCAAAGAAGATGAAATTTGGATGCCGAAATAGCCCCACGCATTCGGCCTATGAATTACCTCATTATTGCTCTGAAATTTTAAAAGCTTAGTATGGTTTTTCCCAAATAACATAAGAAAACACAGGATTTTGCAGATGGTGCAAATATCTCAGAAACCATACATTCTAAGGTCTTGACATTTGGTATGGGACCATGAATTTTGTTCTTCGTGTCAGAACCGGTGATTCTACGACTACATTGATGTTTCGCCGATGCCAGCCAAACGTTTCATGTGTGAAGGTGCTGAAATCTGGGAAAAGGGGTGGGGTATCCAAATGTCATGTAGCCATTAATGTCAGGAGGGTCCTAATAGATAACTATGAAATGTGTGGTGCAGATTCTTGAAACGCTGTGGAATTATATAAGGAACAACAATTTGCTATGCCACAAACCCACCAACACATTTAGACTTGAGCTGAAATCCATGGAAAGTGGTGGTGTGTCCAAATGGCATGTAGCCAGTAATGTCTGGAGGGTCCTAACAAGTAACCATGCATAATTTGGTGCAGATTGGTGAAAAGGTGTGGAATTGTATAATGAACAACTAATTACCACAAACCCTGTCACCAACCAACAAATGTTCACATTTATCAATATAGTTTATGGAAAAAACCTCACTAAGCTTGTAACATCTACCAGTTTTAGTATTCAAAAACACTATGTAAACATCAGTCAAACTTCTCAAGGGCATCAGTAGATCTGGCAATTAAAACATTTCATAAAGACCATTAATATGTATGGAAAATATGAATGGGTCTAGAACGCAACCCTGGTGAATGTCAGAAACCACTGAAAATATTTTGTACAACTTCCTTTACTACCACTCCTAAGACAGGCCTTAGTATTACACTGATCTTGGATTCAAAAATTCACTGTATCTCTCACAGACAATTTGTAATATTTGCCAACCTTTATATTTGTTTATTTTGTAATTTTCCAAACTTAGGTCTAAAAAGTCCAACAAAACAAGCTCCTTTTTTGTGTACTGAGAATTGGCCAAAGACAGATGCCTGTTTGTTTGTTCCCAGCACCACTCAAAATCCCTGCTATATTTTAGCCACATTATCATCACTGAGCAACCATTCTTCCAATTCTGGGAGAAGAGCCCTGCCATATATCTTGAAGTGAGAGGCCAAAAGGGAAATAGGTCTACAGTCAACTGGATTATCATGCTTAACTTCTCAAAGATTAGTAAAATGGCCGCCTGTTCAATGAAGTGGGTACTTTACAAGTTTTCATCAAAGCTTTAAATCAAATTGTCAATACAGGTGCTTGAAGATCTGCCATATCTCTAGACATATCCTATTGGAGAGCAGGGGTAATGATTAAGAGCCTGGCTTTCTAGTGTATTTAAAACATCTTTCATCAAATATACAGTTTGAATCATACATGATTTTCCTACATAACCTGGAGGTTGACACTGTGTGTGAAGTAAAAACACATTCAGATTAGCTTCCCTCACAGAGGCCTTATTTAACAATAAAAAATGTTCAATAACACATGGCCCTCAACATGAGTTTCTAATATTTTAACATCTCGGCTGTAAATTGGGACCATTCATTACCAATTTCCAAATGTCCATATTATTGCCAGAATATGCCTCAACTAGATCACACCAGGATATACTATCCAATTTGGAATTATGCAAGCAAATGGCATTCTTTTAAGCAGCCCGTGTAACTCTAAATTCCCTTGCTTTCAGTTAGAGAATTGTTTAAAGCCAGGGTTCCTCTCTGGGGCAAACCTATAATGCTTTGGCCCGAGAGGGGAGAAAATCTTATGAAAGACAGTTGAAATTTCATTCATCAATAGGAACAAAAATCTCATGAACAACAATAAACCTGGTGTCTAAATCGAATAAAGTTTTAAACTTTGTTTTGATGGATGCAAGAATTGTTTGATAAGTTCAAAATGGGTTCATATTTGACCATTTTATTCTTTTACGCAATTGTGTTGATCCCACACCTGCCAAATGAGCAAATCTATCTGTCATTTAGGCAATAGCATGATGATCAATACAAAGATCCTACATAAAAATATCTTCTTAAAAGGCCATTTAGCAGCAGTTGAACACAAGTAATTAATGGACTATTTCCTGTTATGCCATCTTAAGGTAAACTTCCCAGGAATGTCCTTTGGAAATCAACCATTGATAGAAGGCAGTCCCCATTCAATTAGCCATGCATAGAACATAAGGCCACTGGAAAACGTATATGAGTCAAACAGGCAGGGCTGCAGGATACTCAAAATATAGTCTTCTTGTTGGTCAAATAAACCAGTCGGTGGGCCATTACACATTATTAGGTTAAAAACTGCCACCCACAAATACCCAGCCAGTCATATGAGAATGTTACAGCTTTGAAGTTTTTATGGAATTATGGAATTATACTTCAGAATTTGAAATGGACAGTTCACGATTTTAATACAGTAACACATCTCCCTACATAGAGAACAAGAAGAACCATGTCTTCTCCTTCGTAGTGACTTCCGAGGGACTTCGATAACTCCTGGGTGAATTATGCACTAGTCACATGCATGAAGGTAGGTGGAAGATTCATTGACAAGGACGAGTATGCTCGTCCTTTTTACATAGACTTGCATAATAGTCTGGCACAGAAGTTGGCAAAGATAAAAACATTCCCACTATTAAAGCGTTTACATCATGACAGACATGCATGTCTGTGTGCAATTGGGTGCAGTTGCGCAGCTGCTTGTTGCCACATTAAGACCATGACAAACAAGTTAGCGTGACTCGTCTTTTTGCCATTGAAATCTTTCAGCAACAAACATTCCATTCATGGCCTTTCCATTTATCAACCATTCAAGAGGGTAATAAGAAGGGGAATAGATGTTAAGGGGACCGAGGCGTTAAGGGATATGAGTGCCAAACAAACAGAGGTAAATTCTCCCTCAACCAAGCTGATGTATTTCAACACTGGTATTCCTCACAAGCAAGGTGTGGAATTAAAAAAAAACACCCCAGTCTAACTTATAATTCATTGGAAAACATATTACTGTTCGAGATAAAGAAATAAATGGTGCAATAAAAACACAGAACTCTGGCATCCTGTCTTCTTTTCTAGAAAAACAACCTTCTATGCTTCCAAACAATCAGATCGTCTTGCAAAACGTCTACATAATCTAAATAATTCATCATTCTTGGAATTGTCTATTGATTGCTTATTTACTATTGCTCATTTGTAAGGACTCCACTGAAAACATGCTCACTTTGACATGCTCCAAGTAAACAGGGTGAGGACAGAAGTGCATTGTTCACAGTCCCTGGTGATTCAGATGTGGCAATGGGTAGAGTACAAGGCAGAGGGCTCTTGAACAAAAACGGAGGCATTGTTTGAAGATCCCTCAACCATAAAGTGTATAGAGAATGTAAGAGAGCCATCTTTCTTAGGTCATGGAGAAATATCAGAGACCTTCTTCACCTAGGCAACCAAAGTAAAATGTGGAAGTGTGGCCGGGACCAGCCAGACCTGCAGGAGCAGAGAGGTGGTGGTACTGTAGCTGGCACTGTAAAAGAATGAGAGGCGACATCCATTAAGTGTTGTGAGGCACAATAATGAGGACAGCCACTTCCAGAGATGTGAGAACCACGAAGTGCTTCAGATGGTCAGGTGTCTATCATGAGGGAATTTGAGAGGTAGTGAGCGCACGATTGTGGCAACAGCTACCATAGTTCTAACACCTCATATTAAGTATAAAAGATTTGTTCAGAGAGTCAAGTGTTAAGGAGGGAGTTTCCTAAACCTCATGTGAATTGGCTCATTCCTCAGGGATGTGGGGAGGTCAATCAACTAAGCATTTGCGGAGTGTGTCAGGAATCAACCTCCTTTTCAATAGAATTTTTCTTAATAGATTATGCAATAATAACACGGGAGGTCACAGCAAAATAAAGATTAAGCATCACCAAGCTGACTATCATACAGCAGGTAGTTGGCAATCACACCTCAGTTAGTCACATTTCCATTTCCAAATAATTGCTGTTTATCTCATCTTCATTCAAAAAGTCAATGGAAATGGGCACACTACACTGCTACCTCTCCCAAGATTTTACCAGACAAATCTTTCATCTGCACATTGATTACAAGCCTCATCATGCTTTGCTGTCTGAAAGGAGAACAGTTGACTACAATCATCACATTTCTTAATCGATCACACACACTTATATTACCCTTTAGCTTCTATAAAGCATGAATACATTGCACTGGATTTCAGAATGACCTTTGGATATATTGTCCTTTATTTGTGTCCAAATGTCTATCATTTCACAAATAGGTGCCCCCTTGACATTCAACAGCGTTCATTCGAGAGGATTGACTGTGCATGCACATGCCTGATCTGTCCATAATGTATGAAGATATAAGCTCGGGCACACGAGAGCTCTTTGCTATCTTACATGAGCTTGAAACACCAGGCCCCCTCCTGATAATGCTGCCAAAGATATCAGCTGCTGCAAGAATATCCAAAACGCTCTCCTAGACAATACTTCTCTACTCCAAACTAAAATCAATGGAAAAAACTCCCAACAACTGACCAGCCCCCAGACCAGCGTTCTCCCACCCCTCCGCCCTTTCCCTGGTATGAATTCACCCCAATCACAACCTCTGAAACTATCAAGATCATTAAATCTCTGAAACCATCAAAATGCAGAGGAGACATTTGTCTGGCTATCTTCATAAAGGAGTGTGCTGAAGAGCCTGCCCCTTTCATCACAGCGTTAATCAATAACTCCTTCTCAACTGGAAATGTCCCAGAGAATCTAAAAAGAAGTCTGGGTTCTCCCCCTCATCAAGAAGCCCACACTTGATGCCAACATTCCCACAAACTACTGCCCCATCATGACGTACCCTTTCTCCACAAAATACTCACCAGAGCAGCCTACGCGCAAATCCAAAACTGTCTGGAAACCTACAATCTCCGGCAATTAGGATTCCTCCCTGGTCACGGAACGGAATCCACCCTCCTAGACTTAAAAATCCAAATGAACAATACCTAAGACAATGGAAACATGGACATCCTCCTCATACTTGACCTTTCTGCAGCCTTTGACTTAGTCAATCATAAACTCCTTTGCCAACACCTCTCCTCAGCTGCCCACTTCTCGGCCAAAGCCATGGTCTGGATAAAGTCCTCCTATCTAACCGCACAATGAGAGTATTATCCACCTCAGCAGCAGCCTCCCCTGCCCCAGTCACCTCTGGAGTGCCTCAAGGTGCATGTGTCTCACCAACCCTGTATAATATCTTCACCAAACCCCTCTTTGACCTCCTTAATGTCCCTGGGTGTCCCCTACACAAACTATGTTGACGATACCCAAATCCTCCTACCCATCTCAGGCAACTATGACACTGACTCCAGTGCACTTAGCAAATGATACCAAACCATTCAAGCCTGGATGGCACAACACGGATTATGCCTAAACAATGAAAAAACCAAGCTACTCCTTATTGGCACACAATCTCACCTTAAAACTCTCAATGACTCTTACAAATCCTTTTCCATCCACGGAAACATCATAACTGTTGCCAAAGAGTTAAAGACCTTGGGAGTATACCTTGACTCCACCTTATCGCTCACTAGACAGGTATATGCTATTGCATCAGCGGCAGCATACATTGCAAAATTGATCAATGCCTGCAGGCCCTTCCTATCCATTGCCAGCTGCATTACATTTGCTAGAGCCCTCTTACTATCCTGGATCCACTATTGTAACTCCCTCTTTGCAGGCACCAATGCCTGCAATATAAAAGAAATTTCAGGTAATTTAGAATAATGCTGTAAGAACAGCCCTAAACATCTCTAAAAAAGACCACATTTCCACAGCCAGATTAAACTGAATTGTACAATCGGACCGAAAGAAAAAAGAACTGACTGTACAAAAAGTCAGAAAAATGCTACAACCAAAGGTTCGAGCACCAAAAGTTTGAACCTTTGGTGGTAGCATTTTGGGTAAGTATTAAAATAAAAAAGACTGCAGGGGTTGTGGGGGTGTCCCCGTGACACCCTGATCACTATACCACACAGTATGGTGAGCGGGGGTTGTGGGTGAAACCCCTGCAGTTCCCCAAAATAAAAAAAATGAAAAGGACCCTGCAGCGCCGGTTCCCTATCATGGAAGTGAAAGGGAACTGGCGCTGCAGGGACACAACATGAAGAGAAGGTAAGTAGTGTTTGTTTATGTTGGGGGTGTGTGTGGTGGTGTGTTGAGGGTTTGGGTGTGGGTGTGTCATGGGTGTGTTGTGGGTGGGGGTGTGGCAATGTGGAGGTTTTGAATCTGTGTTCGCATGGGAAATGTACAAATCTTTTGTGGTTCGTACATTTCACATGTGATCTTTCCGGCCGTGGGAAAATCAGCCACGTTCAGATAACGTAGATCCGATTAAACATCGACTGGCTACCGGTCCAAGAACGCATCATGTTCAAAATGCTAGCATTGACGCACAAATGTATCTCAACCACCCAGAAAGACGTCCTTGGCCCAATCGTCCAGACCTACCTGTCCTGCCTACTCGCATTTACTTGACATTCCTAGATTCAGGCACCAGAAAGCAAGGGGAAGCCACTTCCTGGTGATCGCGGCAAAACTCTGGAATGCCCTCCCTCTAGCCTTAAGATCTGATGACTCCTTATGATCCTTCTGCAAACCACTCAAAACCTGGCTCTTTTCATAAGACCCCCAAATTTAACTGAACCCGCCCAACCCGTCAACTCGTGGCACCGCCACCTCTGCCCTGTTCATAAAATTGTATGTACCACATATGCGTATAACAGTGTAACCATTACTGTCAACTAATTACCTGTAACCATTGCCTTATAACATTGTAACCATTACCTGTAACTACTTACTTATAACCATTACTGGTAACTAATGTACTACCGATGTCTGTAACCCTGGTGTACCCAAGTGCAGCCATTGCCATTATGTAACCAGCGCACAAATGCCCTGGGTTTGGTGTGCTTTATAAATGTCAAAACTAATCAATAAATAAATAAATAAGTAAATAAATAAATAAATAAATAAGCTATTTTGGGCTGAAAGTAGGTTAATGTGTGCTCAGGCAGAGAACATTGGTGGACCCGTATTTAGAACAATGGTGTGGGAAGACAGCATCCACAGTACTTGTGGGTACAACCGTCACCACAATTCGTATTATTAATTATACATTATTACAATTCTTAGTGCAATCAAAATATCTGTTTGCTTTATTCTCTGCGTCCAAATCACTTTGTTTAGATGGTAGCCATGTGTTTAATTGCATGCTGGCTGGGACTTGTAGTACTGTGAATATAATGGGGAATTCATGAATACTACTGTATTTGTTGCTGTACAAGCATTTCCGGAATAGAAGGGGACATGGTTGCATTTATTTTTCCCTAAATGATGGAATGTCATTTCTACTGGCTCCTGTACATTAACTTCACCAGTCCCTTGGTTTTATTTCTATTGTTATCTCTGCCACCTTCCACTCCAGTGCTCTCTAGCAGTAACTGCTCCCCCAACCTTGCCCCATAGAAGATAGGTAATTTGTAATTGGATTTCATCCAATATAGGTAGGAATGGGTGCCCTGAAATGTGTTAATCTATGCATTCAAGTATGACTTGTTCCAGTAAAAATGACACATTATAACCAAAATGACTTCTGCTCCTTCTTTCTAGATAGAAGCACCATACAAATAAATTGTAAAGAGTTGTTCTTGGCGTATACACATGGTTGTAACATAGGCTGTTAAATTATATCATATTGATTATTTTCAATTGTACAGTTTCTTTTGTGAAAAGCAGCCAAGATTTGTTGAACATATATTATGAATTTAAAAAAACGGATCTGCCAAGGTGCTGATTTCTGCCACAGCCAAGTAAGATGACAGGCGTCTTGCAGAATGACAGCTTAACATCATCTTTAGTAAGTGTTGCGCTCATTGTTACCTACCACCCTTCAATCCCTCACACCAGAGGCACTTATTTATATGGCGCACCCGACCCAGAGGTATCTGGGTGCCTTTACATGGTAAGTTATAGGAATACTTTCAGTTTGGTTACAACATTACAAAAAATGAAGTGATAGTAGCAGAGCAAAGAGTACATAATAATGCCAACTTAAATTACAGCATTACATAGAATGGGAGTGATAATAGTAGTGCCAAAAAAGTGAAAAGTACAGATGAAATACAATAAACACTTATGCCAGAATATAAATACAGATATACAAAATGAAGGAGAAGCTTCATAGGTAGCCTAGGGATCAGAGTAGAGCATTCTAGATTCCTATATGTTCTATACATGACTAGGGCTGGCCACAGGTGTTGTTAGAGATGAGTCAGTTTATTAGGTTGTGCTTGAATATATAGAAGGGGTTGGTCTGCTCTCAGAGGAGAGGGTAAGGCCTTCCAGGCCTGGGCTGCCATGACCGGGAAGCTAGTTCCCCCTGCCCATTCTAGGTACCACTAGACGTGCTGAATTAATGGTCCTAGTAGGGCAGGTCGTGGAGTGTTTGTTAATTCTCTTAGAGAGGTTTGTAGCGGCTGCATGGTTGAGGCATTTATGCGTGAGGGATAAGGTTTTGAGTATGATTTTATCTGTGGTGTTGAGCCATTTGGTCTGTCTCCTCAGATGTGAAATGTGTTCTTTCTTGGGTATACCAAGAGCGGCTCTTAAGGCATTGTTTTTCAGGGTTTGGATTTTATTGATGAGGTATTTGTTGGCCCCCAAATAGAGAGCATTAGAATAATCCAGCTTGGGTAAAACAAGTGCTATCGCTGAGGTAGTGCAACTTCCCTTTGATAAGAATGGTCTACATGCTCTGATCAGCTTACATGTGTAGGCTGTGGCAGATGCCAGTGAGCTGACTTGTTTATTGAGTGTGAGACCCGAGTATAGGTAAAAGCCTAAGGTTTTTACTACTTTTGCCACATTAATGTAGTTGATATCAATGTTGAAGGTGGTGTAGTTCTGGCCTAGTTTATTGAGATTGGACATGGAGCCAAGTACTAGCAACTTGGTCTTGTCATCATTCAGGCTTAGTCCGTGTGTGGCCATCCATGCCTGAATGATGAGGTATATTTTGTTCACCAAATCCAGGTCCCTTTCATACTCGCCCGATAGGGGTATAAGGATCTGCGCGTCATCTGCATAGTTAGTGTAGGTGACACCCAGATTATCAAGGTCATCGAACAGTGGCTTTGTGAATATATTATACAGTGTGGGGGAAACACACAAGCCTTGTGGAACCGCGCAGGTTATAGGTATTGAGTCATGCACAAAAGAGTGAGGAGAGTCCCAGAAGCAGCAGTGGATTGGGACATTAAACTGAAGAAGTAACATTGGGGTCCACACTGCTATAGACTTAGCTTAAAATTGTTTATGATTATTCAAAAATTAATTTGGGCCATCCCTTATTCTGAAAGCAATCAATATAGTCATACCATATGAACTCAAAATTCTGATTTATTTGGATGTGACATTAATCTAATTAATTAGGTCTATTAATGCTATTTTGGTGTCGTGCTGGGGTCTGAAGCCCGATTGTTGGACTCCGAGGGGGTGATTTGACTCTAAGTAATCTGGAATTTGAATATAGGCCACTTTATCAAGGATCTTGAGTAGAAAAGGCACAGTGGTGATGGGCCTGTAATTTGTCGGAATAGAGGGGTCTAAGGTCTGTTTTTTCAGGAGGGGTAGCACCCAAGATTCTTTTAAGCTGCAGGAGATGGTGCCAGAAGTAAATGAGGAGTTGATAAGTTTAGTTATGAAAGGGGAGAGGTCTCTAGCTGCGTCTTTGATGATCTGTGCAGGACAGCTCTCTCCTTGACAATTAGGTGGTTTGATCGAAAGAATGACTTTTTCAACCTCAGGAAAATGTAAACTGGTTAGGAGGTTTATTGGTGGCTAATGTAGCAATGCTAGGTTTGTCTATACTAGGAAGAATAGCTTTTTTATCAGCAATTTTGCTTTGGAGTAAGGATATTTTATTTTGTGGGACATTCTGTACACTTGTGCACAAAGGGTAGCGTGTCCTTGAGACAGTCATCTAGCTGTGGGATGGGAGCCTCCAATTCTCTAAGGATGGTAAATCATTCCCTAGTGTTTGAGCTGGCTTTATTGACCCTCTCATTGTAGGATTCTTGTTTGGCGTGTATAATTTCTTTTTTTGTAAAGGGATTTTAGATTTTCAAGTTGGTTTTATTTTCATCAGTGGGGCTGACATTCCATAGGGCTTCAAGCTTCCTTTTTTCCTTTCTCAAAGTTTTTAGATGGGGCGTAAACCAAGAGTTCAAATGGGCTTTAGGTTTGCTTTTCCGTAACTTAAGTGGTGCAATTGTATCCTGGGCTTTTGTCATGACATCATTATAGGCATGTATAAGGTTGTCTGGACTAGTTGAGTTAGGAAGTAGGTCAAGAGTCGGCGGGTACTTAGTGACCGTCTTGCATTCCAAGTAAACAAGGTGCTAATCCACGGTGTCATGTTCAACACCCACACAGTATGTGTTATAAACATTTGCAATATCAGCCTGCATGCGATGTACATGTTGTTTGGATCTCAGCGGGCAACATCTTACACATTTTTCCTACTTTTTGATGTGCCTAAAAGAAAACTAACTGTACATCTCTACTCTCTCCATAGTGGCGCTTGACGCAAACCCAACTTTGCAATTGTATTTCATCCAAAATAGGCAAGAAGCTTAGCTATACCCATCAGAAACGTCTTTATGGGAAGGCAAAAGGGGAACTTGCCCCGGGCCCCCACCTTGGAGGGGACCCCACAATGCTGTCTGCTCTTAAGTCAAATTCACATTGTTTACTAAAGTTAATAGCATACATCAGGATATTTTATGGTATGCTGTTTATGGCATGCTGTTGAGGCTCTAAATACAAACTATTGCCTCTTTGTTGTTGACAAGTACATTTTGCCCTGATCAATTCATCCTGTAATGCTTTCTGTGTTCACTTTAGTATACATAGGTTCTGCGTTCACTACGGCACAACTATTGTAGCCTTCTTACCTTTTTGTGGGGATTATATTGATCATGTGCAATAACCAAAGTTGAAATGTATATTAATAAGTGTAAGTACTGCGATGGATCAGAAGATAGCTCAGTGTTAAGAACTCATTTCAGAAAGCAGTGTTTATAAGCAAATTATAAATACCAAATTACAGCAAGGTCGACCCAACCTTTCCTATGTCTGAAGTTAATAAACCTGCATGTGTATGTACTTTGTTTTGTAGCACAGCAGGTGCTATTATCAGCAATGTGCATGTATCAGATAGTGGCTGCTATAAAACATAGCATCAGTGTAGTGAAGGTCTAGAAATTGGTTTGTTCAGATAGGCAGGTGTAAACATTAGGCACCACCTCTAATGAGGAGCATAAGTATTAGTCTGAGAGGTTATTGGGTAGCCAAACTTAAGACTGTGGAACTACAGCGTTCATACTTGTATCCTGGTTTTGCCAGCAGACGACACAGTGATCCTGGCAAATTTGATATCACTCACATTACTGTTCTGTATTCTGTGGAAAGATTTGCCTTCTCGCATGCTGGCGGTATTGTTCCAGCCCATTACCTGATCTTTCTTTTTATGTAGGCCATTTGAGTGGAAATGGTTCTACTCAGAAAAGAGCACACCAGATATCACAGGCCTCTGACAAGCATATTATAAGGTCTGCTCCATTGACGCAAAAAAACGTTTTTCCTTTTGTAGAATTCAAAGGTTTGTCTACAAATGTATAAATAACAATTACCTAAGTCTTGTGGGTGTATGTAAAGCTTCAAAACACAAAATTAAAACACAAATGAAATCTTTCAAGCTCACATCAATAAATATGGTGGTAATTACTCCCCTTGATGATGGAGACATTAAAACTAGAATCCTTCCCATTTTGCATGATATGCTTATAATGGTTTGTATTTAAAATTGACAATTTGTCCCACACAAGCCTAATACCGCCAGAATGCAGTCTCGGAAACCAACCACCTGACTGCACACATTCAACTGATCTCTCACTACCACTGCACCTAATGTTAGGATGCAGCTACCATCAGGCAATTCACACTAGCTGAACTCATACTGAGTGTACCCAAGCACCCTATACTTCCCTACTCTCTCGACTAACCTGGACTACAGTCCCCAAGGGTGTTCAGCCCACAAGCACTTTGAGGTCATAACAATGATATATAGAGCGCCATATAAATGTCAAATAACTATAACAATATTGGGTTATGTGATTTGTGTACTTTCAAAATCAATTCTATAAAATGGGATTATTTAAATTCATGGTAAGAACTGGAAAGGAAAGTGGTAACGTGCATAAATTGCTGAGAGGGCACACATCTCAGCTTCACTGCTCAACCGGTGAGATCCTGGGCATATTATGTAATCTGGTATTGCCTAACCTGGCATAATTGCCAGTCACTAAACCTTACAAAATTGTCACGCTTCAGAGTAATTTCTTTATCAATGTATGATCTTCAAAAACGCCTCACTCATGGGTTCACTGGCTATAGTTTTGCTTTCTCTATAATAATAGTGAGCATTGATCTATAGCACACTACAGCAACTTGTTTCTTTGCTCTCTAATAGCAACACTATGTGAAAACAATGTCCCTCTTGTAATCTCAATCTGTCAGGACATGGACACCTTCCTGGTAGCTTCTATTCGTCATCCACTATCTATGCTGTGGTATGGGAAGTTTTATTTCGCCTTGCTTTCAATTGGTCTCCTGTATCCTTGATTGAGCATTTTTGCATTTAGCGAGACAGCCAATTAGTAATGTCTATTCTGGATTATGTGCCCTGTTTTCCTGCATACTTCATGCTATGGCAGTATACCTTCCTCGTGGCTCCTACTGATGCTAGAACACAACTCATGGACTGTTACTGTTGGCCTTAAAATGCTACTTGTTCAACATTCTGATTACAGCAATAATGAAGAGGGTAAGGGTACTTAAAGGGAGTCCCCATGCCTATTTTGATCACTGCAAAACAGCCTATCAAGATGTGTTATGATTGCGATTAGCATGGCACGACCAGATATTCTGTATTCATTCATTCCTTTGGTTCGGTGGAGGGGCCCCCCAAAGGTATCTTTGCCCCAGACCCCAAAAGTGCTTAAAATGGCCCTGATACCCATCATGTTCCATTATCTACAGTACTGTCCTGTAGTGTTGGCAGTGGATGACATTGGCAAGATGGAGCTCTATGCTTCGGGATGTTCACTACTGCTTTTAATCTTACATGCGGTCATGCAAGCTTAATAACCAGAGTGTTAGTATAGAGGAATCGCCAGTGCCTTTGAAAACAAACTAAAAAGAGCTGCAATTAAAACACACTGTTCAATTGAAATCTGCCCTATTTTCTTGTAAATTGGCCGAGTAAAATCGAATGGAAATTAATAAGGGACTTAATATGGGAAAGTGCTGCCAGGGAGCAGCTTTGAGCTGCGTTCAAGCCTCTCCACCAAATATCAACCTTGTGTAGTTTTCATAAGTATGGGCCCCATGTCTTGTGTGATTGGTCAGCGTTATGTGTAATTTTAGGGATAGGTTGCTTTTTGTTGATGTAATTCAAGCACTCTATTGTCTCAGGCACCAAGCACATATCGAATATTTATTTCACCCTCCTGCAAAAAGCATGCCAATTCTATGAGATTGTGTGGCCTCTTTCTACTTGCTTCTTTTAAGTCGTGAATTTAAAAGTTTCCTATGGGTAATTGCTGTCTACTGGGAGGAAAAACAAATGTGTCCCTGTTATAGATGATCCAAGATTTAATTTCTGTATCCAACCCTCTGCCGAAGGAAGCAAACAAAATGCAGACTTTGTAGTGCCTCGTAATCCCCAAAAGGGGTGGATGAAATCAACTCAGTGAAGTGAAATTCATGAATTTCAACTTAAATTTTGTTGTTTCGTCAAAAAGGAAATTAAGCTTGGCTATTTTCACCTGTGTGAAATCCTAATTCTTGCATTTTGTGCATCCTAAATTCTCTGGTTATGAAGCTTATGTGACACAATTCTTCTCAAGCCACGTACACACATGCATAGTCATTCCAATATGGCGCTTCTTTATACCTTGATTTACCATTTCCTGCTTTATGTGCTTGATGCTTGCTTCATAGCTGGACGCCCGCCTCTACTTGTAGGGCCGGGCGCCCGCTTGATTGCTCGCATCTGGCTCAGACACAGGCTCGCTCTGTCCCTTCAGTAAGATTGTCTCTCACTACCTGTGGTGTTGTGCTCTGTGATATATGCCTTTGGCCTGTCCTTATGACTTTTCTGTTTACAATTAAAGCGTTCAGACGACCCGCACATTGACTTGAAGTTTCTCTTTTTTTTCAATCTCAGTAAGTTACATAATGACATGTGTGTTAACCATGGATGTCTGTGGGGTTTTCACGTGTCTTTCTTTTCCTTATGTCTTTCAGATGACTGGTTTCTGAAATGTTACTTTAGGTTGGTGATTTGTTGTTTTCGTGGCGTTTCCTGGTAATTGGGTTTGTTTAGAAGATCAATACAGGCTGGGGCTTGAGTGATTGCTTCTCGGTGTAATACGCTTAATGGTGCATACCTGTTACTCAGCATGTTATATTCTAACTGTATTTTATGTATACCTTTTCAGAATGCTATTGAGGTTGTACCACTGAAGATAGGACCTTAGTCCAGAAACTCGTAGGATAGCTTTACCTGGACCATCATTTGCTGTATACTAAACCTCCATGGTTTTGTTTCATCTGTACTTCCTTAGCGAATCATGGGTGAAGAAACTCTCTGTTTATACTGGTTTTTTGTTTATACTTTTTGAGACTACATTTTGCAAAAATGTGTGACGCAAAATCAATGGGGGTAATTCATAGAATTCAGCGCACAATTGGCGCACGCAGCTGGCGCACAGTGTGCGCGTGCGGCGGCCTGCGTGAGCTGCGTGCGCCAAAATCCATGTCTGCGCACATCGTATTCATGGATGTTAACATCCATAAATAGCCGTGGCGCAGCTAACCTGTAGCTGCGCCAGTTACGCCCCCAACCCCTGCCCGTGCACCATAAACATTGCACTAATCCCGTACATGGTGCACAGGCCAGTGGAACAGCATACAGCCCCCCAACCACGAAAACGTCCGTAAAAATCCCTGCGCACCCCTCTGAAATACACGTCCCACGCTACGTGGGAAGTGTTACACGCGATTGGCCCTGTGTGAGCGGGGTACGTGTATTTTGGGGGTGTGCAGGGAGTTTGCGAGCGGGGTACGTGTATTTCTCTGGTGCGCATGAAGTTTGCGAGCGGGGTACATGTATTTCTGGGGTGCGTGGGACGTTTTACACGAGATTGGCCCTGTGCGAGCGGGCTACGTGTATTTTGGGTCTGTGCGGGAAGTTTGCGATCGGGGTATGTGTATTTCTGGGGTGCACGGGAAGTTTTACACGCGATTGGCCCTGTGCGAGCGGGTTACGTGTATTTTGGGGTGCGCGGGAAGTTTGCGAGTGGGGTACGTGTATTTCTGGGGTGCGTGTATTTCTGGGGTGCGCGGGAAGTTTTACATGCAATTGGGCCTGTGCGAGCGGGGTACGTGTATTTCTGGGGTGCCCAGGAAGTTTTACACGCGATTGGCCCTGTGCGAGCGGGGTACGTGTATTACTGGGGTGCGCGGGAAGTTCTAAACGCGATTGGCCCTGTGCGAGCAGGGTACGTGTATTTCGGGGGTACTCGGGAAGTTCTACATGCAATTGGCCTTGGGCAAGTGGGGTACGTGTATTCTGAGGGGTGTGCGGGGAGTTTCACACGCGATAGGCCTTGGGCGAGCGGGATACGTGTATTCCTGGGGTGTGCAGGAACTTTCACACGTGATTTCACTGTCTGAGCAGGGTATGTGTATTCTGAGGGGTGCAAGGGAAGTTCTACACACGATTGGCCTTGGGAGAGTGGGGTACGTGTATTCTGAGGGGTGCGCAGGGAGTTTCACACGCGATAGGCCTTGGGTGAGCGGGGTATGTGTATTCCTGGGGTGCGCGGGAACTTTCACATGGGGTTTTGCTGTCTGAGCGGGGTACTTGTATTCTGAGGGGTGCGCGGGAACTTTCACACGTGAATTCGCTTGCAGAGCGGGGTACGTGTATCCAGTGGGGTGCGCGGGGTGTTACACACGTGAATTGCCAGTATGGATCCTCCCAGGTGTGCCCTCGACCCCCTCCCCAGCCCGTGCAGGCAGCCCACACCACAGGGGACTACCCTGCACCCCTGGTCATGTCCCGCAGGCAGCCCATCCACCATGGGCATGCCCCCCAGCCAGCCCACATGTCACCTTGCACTAGTGATCACCGATTCATGTCCCTCAGCACCCCCACCCACACAGCATTGAGGGGCACCTGCCAGCAGGCCCCGACTCATGTCCCTCAGCACCCCCACCCACCCAGCATTGAGGGGCACCTGCCAGCAGGCCCTGACTCATGTCCCCCCCCAACACGTCATAAAGATGCACAATCATGGGCCTCATGTGCACCAAAATCCCACAGCACCCCACCCCAGTCTTGAGAGGCAATCAAGTCCCCAATCCACCCCACACTGAAATGGCTATTCCATGACACAAACCAAAAGTCAACTATGTACATCAAAACATGTCCCTCACATGCACAGACTGGGTGCAAGTGATTGTCTAAATCTACTTTTTCACATGCAGTAACCCAACGAGCGAATACCACACATGGAAGTAAGAAACAAAAATGTATTGTGAACAAAATGAATGAAATGAAATGAAAGCATAAAACATATTTCACACAATGAAATGAAATGTATGTCCGAACAGAAGAAAAAAACATATGAAGAACCAATCCAAAGTGATAAAAAATAAACATGTGTCCAATCTCACGGTCCACCAAATGAAATCCAAAGGAAACGTAAATTGAAAAATCCATTGATCCATGGTGATAAAATAAAATAAAATCCTCACATGATCCAATGTTCAACTATGTACACAGAGTTCATCCAGGGTCCTTGAGCCCAACGAAAGAAATTAAACCTATCCAAAAAACTACCTAAGAAAAGAACTATCTACAAATGTGTGGGGCATAGTCCAAACACCCCAAATCAAAGGAAAACGAAAATGAAACCTAACACTAAAAACTATGTAGAATGGCGGTGGGCTAGTCCGACGGCTCACTTTCCGATTTCCCGGGCCAAGGCATCATCGAACTCCTGCTCAATGTCCTGGAGGCGGTCCTCTTCCATGGCCCCGAAAGTTCGCAGGGACGATGCCATGTTGACCTCCAACTCCCTGCGAATTGCCTCGAGGCACTCGGCCCGCCTCAGTGCACTCCGCATGGAGTTCTCCACCCTGACCATTGTGAGCCGTGCCTATTCCGCCCGCCGCCGCTCCGCATCTATGGCCTGACCCAACCGCTGCCACACGGAAGACAGTTCCAATCCTGGGTCCTCCTGCCCTGTGGCCAATGCCTGCCCCTCCGATGTTGATGGCCCCGAGCCATCATCACTCCCACCTTGTTGCTGCTGCTGCTGCTGTGCCTGTGCCCTGGCTCTTGCTGCCTGCACGTCCTCCTCTGGCTGGGGTACAGTTGTCATTGTGGCCACCCCTGCTGGACGTCCGACTCCCGACTGTGGCAGGGATGTGTCCTCCACCAACCTGGCCGCTGGGTCAGAGGCAGCTCCACAGGGTACCCAGGTGATACATGTGTGGGAAGATGGCATGGAGGACGACTGGTGCATAGGGGGTTCAGGTTAGGAGGGGGTCGGAATAAGGTCCAGCATATGGAGGAATCCAGCCCTGGTGACCCGTCCCAGTAGGTCAACGCGGTCAACGAGGCTTCCGAGATGAAGTGCAGTGTCTTCATGAAAACACTGCAGGTCACCTGGCATTCCCGGTTGACGCAATGCCATCCCAGCCAGGACAGGCTCAACCTGGTCCCGGATTGCCACGTCCGCAGGGAGAGGAAGGCCAGTTGTTATGCGCTCATCGTCTCCCTGAAAAACGGGTCTGGACGTAGGCATCGCTGCTGGTGTAGGATGATGCATTCACAGGATCGGGGACAGGATTACACACAGGCACCTCTGCGGCGGCCTGTGCTGCCTCCTGTCCCTGCCCCTGCACTGCACCACTAGCACCAGTGGAATCCCCACCTCCAGACCCCGTGTGTGTCCCTTCCACGGCCTCCTCCTCCACCAAACCCCCCACCAACCTGGATGACTCCATGCCATCTTCCTCTGACCCTGTGGGATCTCAGCTGCCCCTTCTGCTGCCGAGGAGTCCACCTATGACCTCCACCTCTTGGACATACCCTCAGCAGCTGTGGCCTGGGACACGGCACCAGACTCCTCACTCCCCGACGAGATGACAACAGGGAGGGGAGCCGGGCCTTGCGTCTCCGGCTGGTGGTGCAATCCCTGCTGCTTTGCTCCACAGCACCCTCTCCGCCCTCTTCATCAGTTGACGCTGCAGATAGGCAGAGATAGAACACAGGCATCAAGGCACTGTAAAATGGACTGATACACACATAACAGTTGCACATGAGTGGCAGTGTAAAACTACGGACATGGCATCACACTCCCCAACACACATGTCATTTCAACTCACACACATGAGCAAATCAACAGGAATCTTGCACCAGGCAGCACCGTCCATACACAAACAACCGCACGAGCAGCCGAAGGTGAGCCTGACGTCACATGCACACACGCCACCAGACTTACATGCATGTGTACATCTCCAACAACTGTCGCAGTGATGAGATCACCATCCGTGTCACATCTCGCATTCAGCCTTCTACAGGTCAGTATCACATGCATCCATGTTGCATCACAGTTGCACACTTGTCAAATACACCCACATGCACATGTGCATAGTGCAGATACATGCAGCAGAAACCAGCATCCATGTGTGACACCACAACCATGCCAGTACATACTCATAATTCATTACATGTGTGCACCCACACATACATTTGCACAGCATGCTTACCAACACATAGACCATTGATGTGTCTCACACTTGATAGGAATCACATGTGGCAGGTTCACATCCCTGTACATACGCAGCCATACATGTCCCTACAAAGACATATGTGCAACCTGCACACTCCTGGCACACCACAACACGCATAGCGTCCGATCAGTATGCATGTACACTTACCGCTCAACTCCAGACGGGTCTGCTCCTCAAGGACCTGGACGTGGAGCACTGGGCGTATGCGTTCAAGGACCCTCATCTGGTTGTCGGTCAGGTGGACCCGGCACCCCTTGGCATCCGCTGCCTTCAAGAGGTGCCGGGACTTGTTGAGGGTCCTGGACCTGAAGTCCTCCCAGCGCTTCCGGACATATTTGATCTCGCGGACTGCCACCCCCTCCTCGTTGATGGCAGTCATGATGTCCATCCAGATCCTCTTCCGTCCTTCATTGTCGGTGCGCGAACTTCCAAAGAGGGCATCATACTGCCCCAGGACTTGCTCCTCCAGGACATCAACTTCACTGGCACTCAAGCTGGTGGCCCTCTGCCTCTCTGCCTGGGGGTTTCCAGTGGTGCCAGATGGTGTAGTGTCTGACATGGCAACCCCAGAGGCAGGTGTGGATGGGCAACTGGGTCCTGGGGCTGGGCTGAGGAGCGATGGTATCCCAGTCGGGAGTCTTCAGTTCCAGCAGGGGTGGTCACAGCAACTGCACCCCTGGCTGACGTGATGGCACCAAATGCAGATGGCAGGTGGGAGTGTGCTCGGGGTTCTGGGGGCAGGAATATAGCCTTCTGGGCAGGAGCTTGGTCTTCCGTGTGTTTTTGAGTGGCCAGCTTGATACGGAGTGATTTGGCACGTGAAAAAAGTGCACGTTAGCGTGAAATCCGAGGAAAGTCCCTTAGCGTGTAAGTGCATCTGTGACGTTACGCGCGTGGGCGTTTCCCTCGTGACGTGTGCATAGCGGTTCAGTGCGTGAAAAAACTGCATGTCCGTGTGTGAATGCGTGTAATCCGAGGAAAGGGCCTACGCGTGTAAGTGATGTGACGCACGCGGACGTTTCCCTCAGCACGGGTTAAAGGTGAGCGGGGCCAGAGGTTCGCTGTACATGCCTTTCATGGAGACCGACGTGTGTGTTGGTACTTCGTGTTGTTTTGCGCGCCATCACAACTTCACAGTGGATCAAGGACGTATCTCTTCTTTTGGTGGGGGTTTTGGCTACGCGTGTTTTTCATCATCACGCTAATCTGACGGTGAGTCGCACACGCTATTTTTCCCACTGCAGGTGCCCCTGTGTACCGCGTACCCATTTACAAGGTCATAGTAGCCTGCGTGTCCCGCGTGTACGCGTTTTTCATGTTACTGGGTGCCACTGCGTACTGCGGGAGGTTAATTCCACGCACATAGGCTGCAGGGGTTGCGTGCACGGTTTTACTGCAGTTTTGGGGTGCCTGAGCGTTGCGTGACCCGTCACTACATCACCGGGGTCACATACAGCCTTGCAGGTGCAGGGGTGCTGTTAACATCTTGCATCCCACCCCCTTCACCCCAATTGCCCAGGACAATTGTGGTGTACAACTCCCATTGGCACTCCTCCATCTGTGCCGGCACTACTCCATCTGTGCCATGGTTGGGAGGCCACCAAAGGTGAGGACTGCCTCAGCTGGGCGTCCTCCTAGTGGCGGGCATGGTCAGGGACATGGCCGGGGTGACCAGGGAGTAGGGGGACTCCAGGGTGTCCAGGGTGGCCACAGAGGGGGAAGAGGCAGGGGTGCACCACTTGTGCACAATGTTGTGCCATGTGTCGGTGCAGTCATGCCACCACCCTCTGTGGTTCCAGGAGATGCAGCTTCTGCATCTGGCACTGGCGCATGTGTGACCCGGCAGTCCGTTTCATCGACTGCCATGGGACCAAGGGTAGTGGTAGCTGCAGGTTCAGCTGTGGACACCACCACCCAGACTCAGGGTCTGCCAGCGCAGGCTGCGTTGGCACTTGAGGAGTTCTTGGAAGTCTTGGAAGATTTCCAACAGGGCAGGAGGGAAACCGTAGGTGCACGCAGGGCTGCCCTGACCGAGACACGTGTTCCTGGGGCAGTAATGTCATCTGCTGCCCCGACCAGCCAGGTGTTGGCAAGAGCAGGGGCAGATGCAGCCAATAACACCTCAGTTGTGAGTCTGCCAACCAGGACAGTCGCGGTCAATGACCCTACCACAGCGGATGTTGCTGCGCAGGGTCCATTAGAGGGCACACAGCTGCCACTGACGCAAGTCAGGCCTTTGGACATCCCTCCACCTGCCACTCCCTTGGCTCAATCTACCGGTGCCACTGGCCATATTGATCAGGGCGGTATTTGCCAGCCAGGGACTGCGCCACAATCCAAGAGGAGGAAGGTTGCACCTGCAGCACAGGCTGGGACCCCACACACAGCCTCGACCTCTTGCATGTCGAGGAAGAAGCCTTTCTGCAACCAGGAACTGGACTTCCTCCTGGACTACCTGCGGTACCACAGCCGTAACATGCTAGTGGGGCTAATTGTCAGACTACGGCTACCCACCGTGATACCCACTGGAAGCAAGTTGCGGAACATGTGAGTGCATTCGGCCATGAGGTGCGCACGGCACAAGAGTGCAAAAAGCGTTGGAATGACCTCAAACGCAGCGCTAAGGCTAAGCGTGCCTCAAATTACAACTTGACTCTGGTGACTGGCAGTGGGCCTGCACCTGAGGTGGAAGACCTCACTCCGCACTATTCACTTGTTACGGAGTTCATACCACCAGAATCGGTCAAAGGAGTGGGAGAGATGCCAGACTTTGATACCCAGTCCAGTGAGTGTTTCTGCATGTTTGTTGAGGACATGTGTGTTTTACTTGTGTGATGTATTGTGCATGACTGCCACTACATGTCATGTGTACATGGTTCTGATGTGCAAGTAATGCAATGCTTCACTGAAGCATGGCTGCTCTGCAGGATGGTGGACATGTGGAGTGGACGGGGGCTGTCCGCATCACCACTATTGCACCCTACTCACATGCTGGTCACCAGGATGCCCCTCCGGTCCATGTTCCAGCTCACTGGCCCTTCTGCATATAGCCTGGGGTGACCTTCCTCTCAGCCCTGGGACTATGTCATAGCATGACTGATGTGCATGTGTCCTCTGCCTGCATGCGGGTACTCCACGTAGGCATGCTCCCTTGCCCCTCCAACCCCCCTCTGCACCCCCAATTTCAACTTTGCACTGGTCTCCTTCAATTTTGCCATTGAGTACTTGCCTGTTCATGCGTCCTGTGTACATGCTAACTTCCACCAGCCAATCTGCCAGACATATGCTGTGGGGTACATCCTTTGTACTTGATGCAGGGTGTCTCACTTGGACTGTGCACAGGTCAGAGGCCCCGTAGGGACATGAGTGCCCGTTCATGCTCCATGTGGATTCCATGCATGCCCCTATGTGTCCTTGACTGGATGATCATTGTAGTATGTGTCCAGGCTGACCTACATTGCATGGCATTTCATCAGCCTTCCCATGGCCACTGTGGCTCAGTCCTGCGTCGCACACATTTTTAAGGTGTGATAGTCTGTGTGGGTCACAGGCCTCAGCCTGTTTCATGGCCAATGACTCTGTCCAACTGGTGTAGTGTCTTCTTCACACTGGGGGTGTTCTCCTGAGGTTTCATCATGTGTCCTGCTTACTGTCCCATCATCATCTGCTGTGTTGTCACTTAACTCAAATGATGCAATTGATGCCAGTCAACACTGTCTGTCAATACATAGGTCTATGGTAATCCTTTTGATGCCATGCAAGGCATCCCTGTATTTGCACTTGGGGGGAGGGGTGGTTTGCTTGTAGCCATGCTACCCATTGCATGCACATTTCACGTGATGGCTGAAGTTGACCTTGCACTGCCTTCACATTTTCTGATACACATCATGAAGTACTTGTACATGTGGATAGTGAGTAACGTACAAATGTGCTGCACTGCATAGACCCATTTCAGAGCGATATAACACCCTTCTATATGCCTAATCACAGAAGCAATGTCAAGTTGACCCTGCATGCATGGCAGGTTCTCTTTTGTGTGTGACATGTCTGCTTCATGTGTTTGGTGTCTGTGTGATGTCTATGTGTGTGTGTTTTGTGTGCTTCTAACATGTGTAGTGACCTTTTAACTCTATACTTTTCGGAGCCAGAGGATGGTGTTGTCATGCCAGGCACAGGGTTGTTATCACTACAGCAACCCGGCACAAGTGGGGGTAGTGGGGTGGTAGGCCACGAAAACCCACATGTGCTACAGTCCATCTTGTCTTTGGCTGGCAATGAGTCCAGCCCTGATGACCACTCTGACGTCCATGTCGAGTTGGATGTGCATAAGGTCCATATGTCAGGGGTGAGTGATTCTGATGTAGGCACTCCTCTGTCCATGACACCTGCACTGAGGGGTCAGACAGTCTTGGAACCTGTGCCTGTGGTGGAACGGGACGCAGGGTCACCCTCCACACGAGTCACTGATGTACCTGGGCCATCACGTTGACGGGGGCATGTAGTTATGTAGTTGTGCAGCCGCGGGCGGTGCCAACACAACGAGGACACCCGGTCCTTGGGTCCCGCAGGTGTCAAGCCCAGCAACGCGGTCGCCGTGCGCAACCGCTGTATACTGTGTGGGAGCAAGACATGACTGCCAATTCTAAACACCAGGGGGAAGCAATGGAGAACATCGCTGTGAGCATGGAGCGGGTGGCCCAATCCGTGCTCCTCCCTGCTAGGCAGGTGCTTCTCCAGCAGCAGGCAGCACGGTCCACGGCCTGCTCGTTCAGACTTGGCATGGCAACCTCAGACAGGGCACGCCAGGCTGAAATGTTGTCTCTGCGAGAAGCAATTGCTGCTCATGCAGAGGCACACATGGAGGCCCTGAGGGAGGTGTATGCTTCCCTCAGATCCAATCTGGGTGTCCTTCTGATGTCCCAGAGGGAGCGGTCAGAGGAGAGGTTTGCGCAGCTTGAGCGTACCATCTCGGCTGAGCTACATGCTTACCAGGAGGTGCATCAGTTGTCCAGCCAGGCCTTGCAGGAGGAACTCCGTGTTACACGTGTTACCTTGCAAGAGGAAGCAAGGGTATCACGTGAGGTTCTGCATGCAGACCTATGTGTCATCACCACACAGAACCAGGCTCACCCGTCCGGCAGACTTGCTGCTGACGAGGAGCAAGCTGTGGTCAGGCTCCTGTGACACGTCCTCCTTTCCAGGAAGAGCCAGACTCGGACGACGAGGTATCTCCCACATAGGTCGGGCTGTGCAGGCTTTGAGCCCATGGAGTTTTTTTTTCCCTCAACATTATTGCATGTGGGTGTTGAGCAGCACCCTGTACCTCCTCCCTCCTGGGTGCCCCTCCGGGTCGTATGTGGCCATTTTTGATTTTTCTTTTAGTTTAGTTAGTTAAGTTTCTATTTGATAGTTAGTTTAATTAGGTAATGTAGGTTTTTGATAGTGTAATTAGTTAATATAGTTTAAAATTGCATGTCTGTTGTGCTTTCATGTGACGGTGTGGTGCTTTGTGGGTTTTGAAAGTATCCACTGTCTGTTCCAGCTGGGCCCTTCAAGCTTGGCTTGTGTATGTGTTTGCAGCTTGGGGTCCTGACTCACATATGCCACTCCTGCTTCCCTTATCCATGGGCTCGCAAGGATGCTTCGGTGTAGCAGCCTATTACACAAGGGCTTTGGACTGTCATATCTGTGGCATGTCTGCTGCTGTACTACTTGTGTTGACACCCCTAGTGGGGATGATAGGGGTGATTTTGACCACAGTTCTTCCTATGCTAGATGGGTGGTTTCATGATTCATGTGTGCATTAATTGCTATACATTGTGTAGTGTGTTTCTTATCTTTGCTGTACATGTGCTTCATGCAATTCATGCTGTAGACAGTGGCTGACACACTTTGGCTGGGAAAGTTGCACTGATGGAGTGATTTCAGATGTGCGTCTCTGACATGTCCACTCATGACATGCCTGAGGAGACACACACAGGGAAATTTCATGCATTAATCATGTGTTTTCTGCCCTTTCTGCAGGGGGATGAGCCTCTAGACCACCTTTCCCAGCAGACATGGCCCATTGGATGTCTGGAAGCTGGCCACCTTTGGTGGTGCAGACATGCACATGTGTGCGCAGGCAGAGCCACAGGGATTGCACTCATGCATCATACAGAAGCTGATGTGTTTCAAGGAACTCCAGGAAAGGTGAGCAGCACAAGGGGGCCACACCGCAGCCAACTGTCCACCAGGACAGTTGCACATGCATGCTAAGTAGCACCACTGACGGTGAGCTTGGACAGATATTCGTGTTGAAGCGCACAGTACAGCTAAGATGCGTTGGTGGAGTAAAGGGTAGTTGATGGGAAAGTTGTCAGGGGCACATGGAGGGGCAATGGCACATATCCTCCCGTCCAACATGGTCCATTGAGGCAGTTGTATTAGCCATAGCATTCCAAGACAGGGAAAGAAGCAGCTCACAGGGACAGACAGCGAGGGACAGGCTTGTGTTCAGTGCATTTCATTTACAGGTTTCAATTGCCACATGCACTACCTACTTTATTTAGGTTATGCTGGAACACGACTTGTACTGAAGTCGTACCTTGCTAAATGCGTCTGGATGCTTACCCAGGGTACATTGGATGTTGTGTGAATCTTGACACATTGGTCTTACATTTGCCACGCACCCATAAGTTCTTTACTTACTGCATTGACTGTGTATGTACCATCACGGGGGAATCTTACGTATGGGTACGAAGCACCACACCAGATAGTTTGTAGAGTATCTTGTTATTTTGGGGCATGCATGGTGGTGTGTGTGTGTGTTATGGGCACGCACAGATTAGTGACTCTGGCTCTCTTTGCAGCATTGAACTGGTCATGTTACCGGACCTGAGAGTGCGCAAGCAGGAGGCCAGTACTCACCCCAGAGATAAGTTTCTCTTTGATCTTCAATTTGAGTAATTTGGGACTATGTGCATGATGTACACGTTTGGGCTGATTGTGTATGTGTTAATGTGATTATTATGTTTTTGTACATTCCCTACTTTCCCTTGTCAATCCTACTCCCCTCTCCTGCCCCTCAGTCCGGTTATCCAGTATACCAATGCCTGTCCCGACTGCATATCCCTGACCCTCCTTCCCCAACAGGGTCTCAGAGGCCTGTGTGAGTTTGACCTTGCAGGCACCCAGACCACGGTGGGGGTGGTTTGTTCGTGCCACTCCTGCACCTGTACACGGGAGCTGTGACAGTACACATGAGTTTGTGGTGCATCATTCGATATTATGTACCACACATGGTACACATCATGTTGTGACATTGTTTTAATGTGCTACCTTGGTTGTTCCATCATTGTGCTAGTACTTGGGCTTTGTGATGTACTGCTACTTCAAGTCATCTACTGGAGGATCTTCTGGTTTGTTTTGCTGCCTGCAGGCTTTTTGCTTGGCTTATGTGTTGGCCTGCTTTGAGATCTCTTTGATTTGTTGTTTTTGCAAGTCAAGGTGGCCTCTGAGGGTGCTGGACACTTTTTACACGCAAGGTGGAAGATGGAGACAAAGGGGAAGGGTGATCCTGTGGCCAGGTGAACTTCAAGGATGAAGGCTACATACCCCATGCGCAGTTGTTCAGTGGGTCATGGTGATATGTGAGGGAGGGGGGTGTTTTGTTGTTGGACAGTTGCCTTGTCCCACAGTGTGATGGGCACCCTGACATTGTAATTGTGGTATCCTATGTACATGATGTATTCTGCTGATCAATGGCTGTTCATGTGTTGTGTTTACCTTTCAGGTGTGAGGGTATAGTTGTGGTTTGACATGCTGGGGTGGTCACATGGGCAATGTTCACATGTGATGAGGACACTGGTGGTCACTTGATTGCACATGCATGTATTGAGTGCATGTCCCTACTGACACACACACTCGCACTATGATCCACAACATGTACAACCACCCTTCCATGTCCACATGTGCACACAGTTAGCCTTCTGAGGACACTGTGTCCCTGCAGCACATGATCTATGACCATTTGTGGATCAGGTACATGCGTGATTTGTTTTTTTATTTAGTTTGTCATTTTCATGTGATCCTCAGGGTGTGCATCACACACAATGACTGGTCACTATGCTTTGTGCTGAGCAGTGTGTTGCAGGAGATGGACACAGCACACGTGTTATGCAGTGTTTATTTTGCCGTGCACAATGTGCATGTGAACAGCCATTCATTGTTATGTTCAAGCTACAAATGTTGTTATGCATTTGGGTATGACTTGCTTTGTGTGGAAGGTTGTTGGTCAGTCATTTCATCTGATTCCATGTCAGGCATCATTGTCTGACGCCACTTTGTATTTTTCACATGTCAATGTGTACATTATTGTTATGGAGTTGGTGTTTTGCTATTGCTTGCCATGTCATGTTGTGGTTTTGGTGGCTTTGTGTGACATACCAGTGATTGTCATGGCCTGTTTTGCAAGTCTGTGTGATACACACCTTGCATGTGTACCTTTTGGTCACACAGGATTGGTTAGGTTTAAGTAGCTAGGGATGCACACAATGTGGCACTTCCATGGCAACATTCTCAGGGTGGTAAGGTTGTGACAGTTGAATGTCTCTTTGTCATCATCGATTGTCACCTGGTATGTGCCAGGCCTGTGTGCACTCCACAGGGGTGGGAGTTTAGGTGAAAAATGTGGCCACAAGCTGGGTCCGGGCTGCCTCGCCACTTGCCCTGTCTACTCCCCTGGCAGCGCCTGTGCCTGTGGTTGGGGATGTGGGGGCACCACCATGTCCACCGGTATGCCCTGATGTGTTGCAACATTGTGCAGGACACATGCTGCCACAATGATCCTGCACACTACTAGGGGTGCATAGAGTAGCTGCCCGCCAGAGCGGTCAAGGGAGCGGAAGCGTGACTTGAGCACTCCGAATGTGCGCTCCACTATGGCCCTGGTTGCAATATGGGCAGTGTTGTATCTTACCTGGGGTGGTGTGGTGGGGTTCCGGATTGGCGGCATCATGTAGTTGCTCAGAGGGTAGGCACTGTCCACTGGAGAGGTGATAATGGTTGTGATTATTGGGGTTTGTGTATTTGTCTGTGTGTGACATGGATGCATGTGCACGGGCATTTGTACTCACCTAGGAGCCATGTGTCGCCATGCTGCCCAGCTTCCAGGGCCCGGCTCAGGGCAGACATTCTGTATATGAAACTGTCATGGGTGGAGCCAGGGTAGTTTGCATAGATAGAGATGATGATTCCCTTGGCATCGCATACCACTTGCACATTGATGGAATGCCAGTGCTTGCGGTTTCGGTAGATGTGCTAAGTGGCCCTAGGTGGACGTAGGGCCACATGGGTGCAATCTATGGCACCAAGCACTTTGGGGAAGTGTGCCACCCTGTAAAAGTCCTGGACAACGGCCTGCCTTTCTGTGGGTGTTCTGGGCATATATATGTGCCTGCGGACTGAGAGGCACGCAGTGATGATTGCAAACACCTGGTGTAGGCAGCGTGACTGCTTTGCCTGTGAGACCCCCCCCACTATGGCAGTAGTCTGCTGAAATGACCCAGTGGCCAGAAAATGTAGGACATTGAGCACCTTCTCCAAGGGGCTCAATGCTTGGGAGCAGAGGGTGGGTGATGTAAGGTCATCTTCCCACTCCCTGACCAGGTCTAGGATGATACGAGGTGGAAACCTATACCTGCCGTAGACCTGGTCGTCAGGCATCCCAAAAAGGCTTGTCCGGGGGGGGGGGAATGCAGGCCCTGGCTATTCTCCTCCTCTTGCGGTGTCCCACGATCAGTGCTTCGACAAATGGGGCATTCAATGTAGTGGTATGTACATGTTTGTTGTTTGTGCGCGCTTTTATACTGTGCGCTGGGACGCTTCCGCCTGCCTCCCTGTGGTGGATGTGTTGACGCCTGTGCGCGTCTTCTAGCGAGCGCTTGTTTCCTGTATTCAAATCCATGAATACGAGTTGTTCGTGTGCGTGTGGGCGTTCTGTGTATTTCCCTGCAGTACTTCCCCAGTTACACCTTCTTTTTCACACGTTGTTCCCCATTCCGTGCGTTACGCCGTGTGTCCTGCCCCCTTTTTGGTATATGCGTGGACATTGTGCGTTTTCCCTGTGCACGTCGCGCACAGCGTTCGGATGTTGCAATGACGTGTGCGCCCGTGTGCGTCACACACGGGTTTGGTGCACATCCCGAGAAAAAACACGCGCAGAGACTTCCATGAATCGTAAGCGTGCGCTTCCTTTTTCACGCTTGACCCTGCTTGCGCCAGCTTGCACCAGTGTGTGTGTGTGTTTTTTTTTTAATCGAGAGCATGTCGGGGTAGGGGTGGAGTGGGTGTCCCTCACAGAATGTATGCCTGGAATTGGGCTGGATGGGGCGGAGGGCAGGGAGAGAACAGGGGTTTGTTGGGGTGTCTCCACCATCGAGAAAGTACAGGGAGGGGGCAGCAGAAACAGAAAGATGTTTTCCCGCAGTGCAAAATTTGGGCCCAGACAACCGGAATTCAATGCATTCAGCCTGTGGGGAAACATCGTAAATCCTTTATTTTAGCCATCCTGTGATGACGTTTTTGATTTAATGCATTATGGGTCGATATAAGGAACGGTCGTACTGTACACAACAGGAATGCAAGTTGTATCTTGTTTTTTTACCATGGATAAGCATTGTTAGTCTAAGTTGAAAAATGTAAATCCCAGCCGATAGCAAGTACAGACTCATATTATTAGTGCTTCTACTTATGAGATACTCATTGGTCATTTTAATGATAGAACACAAGCATGCATTTCCTTGCACACTGAACTAATTCTAATTAACAATGCCTTCATTTTGCAACACCGAGGGACAGTGTGTACTGTGGAATCAAAAGTACTGTAGGTGCATAGCTTTTCTTTAGTGTATAGCTGTCCTTTTGGGATGGGGAGCATGGTGCATGCATTTAGATTAGTGTACTCTATGCCACCGGTGTTTTTCTAGCTCTATAATCAACCATTTATGGTATATGTTTAATTTGTATCTGTTTATAGGTGTTTGGTGTGTGTCATGCCAGGGTTTATTAGTTTAAATTAGCAACACAATGCAAGAATATGTAAGTAATGTACGGAATGTTGTATATGGCGGTGAATTGATTAACTGATTATACATTTGTATTTTTATATCATGCTGAAGCTCATTGAGCTATAAACATAATAGAATTATTATTATAATCAACCATTATACTTGAACCATCAATACCATCAAGCATACGGAGGATATTCAGTGGGGCAGACTGTCATAGTATGAAACATATTGTGCACTGGCCCTTGTTCCTCCAAACGTTTGGGTGTGAACTGATCCCACTGTTTGCAGCATGCAAATACCAGTTGAACACCAGGAGACAGCAAGACTCTTAGCAGCATGTAGGGAGGACGCTGGGCACTGCATGACCTACAAATACACGGAAGAGCCCGTGCTCCTCATAAGAGGAGCAGGACTCGGGAGCGTTCTGCTCCCGCTTTTCTCCGTTACTTCCTGTTGCTCTCAGGTGGACCTGGCTATTCCCCTTTTAATGGTCCTTTGCTGTTATAGAGTCTCTCTATTTTACATCACCCTCCAGAATTCCATGTATTAAAAGGGTTTAAGAGCATGCTGGGTTTAAATGTTGCAGCATTCGAACTAGGGAAGGCAGTTGGTGTTAAGCCAAGGATGTACCTGTCTAGCTACCTTCTAAAAGCTTGATTATTGGACCTGGTGTGTCCAAATTAATTGACATTAATTTATTTGAAAACTAGTAGTCAGATAATTTTTCAACATGGCATTTTTGCACATTGTATCTTCAGCACTTTATGAATATTAGACCCTCATTAGAAACTCAGCTTTAGTCGATTGCTCCCGGTGTGGGCGTTTGCAAATTGTGTTTCGTTTTGCAATTTGTTGGCAGGGCATTTCTGTATATGGTTCTTTTATACTGCATAGTTGCACATTGCTCCTATAACGCTTTGTGAACGTTAGAATTTCAATTCTATAGGACTGTTTTTCCTTTGCACACATGTATGCACATTGCACTAGGCTCTCTGCATCTAGTTGCCATTTGACACTTTCAGGGTAATTCATAGAAATTCGCACAAAAATGGCGCACGTGGCTGGCGCACAGTGTCCCCGTGCGATACACTGCGCCAGCCGCGTGCGGAAAAATCCTTTTCATCGCACAGCGTATTCATGGATTCTAGGCTCCGAAAGCAGCCGTGGCGCAGAGTGGCACAGCGACCCTGAAGTAGCGCCAGTTACGCCCCCAAGAACGCCCTCGCGCAAGGAAAAGCCTTCAAAGTCCCCAAATCATTGCAAAGGGCTGCGCTTACCCTGGACCAGTTCACAGGGCTGGCAAACAGCAAACGCCAAGCGTGGAACGTGTATTTCAGTGGTTCGCGAGAAGTTCCACACGCAATTGTCCTGTGTATGTGTGCATCAGGGGTGCGTGGGAAGTAACACACGCAAAAGCAGCAGGGTACGTGTATTTCCGGGGTGCGCTGGAAGTATCACACGCAAAAGCAGCAGGGTATGTGTATTCCAGGGGTGTACGGGAAGTATCACACGCCAGAGCAGCAGGGTACATGTATTTCAGGTGTGCGCGGGAAGTATCACACGCAAAATCAGCAGGGTACGTGTATTACAGGGGTGCACGAGAAGTATCACAGGCGATTCCATCAGGGTACGTGTATTCCAGAGGTGCGCGGGAAGTATCACACGCAAAAGCAGCAGGGTACGTGTATTTCAGGGGTGCGCAGGAAGTATCACACGCGATTCCATCAGGGTACGTGTATTACAGGGGTGCGCGTGGAGCACCACATGTGAATTGCACGTGTGGGTCCTCCCAGGTGTTCCCTCTACACCCTCCATGGCCCCTGCAGGTGGCCCACACCACAGGGGCCTACCCTGCACATGTCCTGCAGGCACCCCATCCACCATGGCCATGCCCCCCAGCCAACCCACATGTCACCTTGCACTACTGCCCACCAACGCATGTCCCTCTGCACCCCCAGCCACCAGGGGCAGCCTCCACCAGGCCCAACCCATGTCTCCCTGCACCCCCACCCCCCAGCAATGGAGGGGCAGCCTCCAACAGGCCCCCACTCATGTCTCCCTGCACCCCCACCCCCCAGCAGTGCAGGGGCAGCCTCCACCAGGCCCCCATCCATGTCTCCCTGCACCCCCACCCCCCAGCCACCAGGGGCAGCCTCCACCAGGCCCCCACCCAAGTCTCCCACCACCCCCACCCCCCACCCCCAGGGGCAGCCTCCACCAGGCCCCCACCCATGTCTCCCATCACCCCCACCCCCCAGCAGTGCAGGGCCAGCCTCCACCAGGCCCCCACCCATGTCTCCCACCACCCCCACCCCCACCCCCCAGGGGCAGCCTCCACCAGGCCCCACCCATGTCTCCCTGCACCCCCACCCCCAGCCAACATGGGCAGCCTCCACCAGGCCCCCACCCATGTCTCCCACCACCCCCACCCCCCAGCAGTGCAGGGGCAGCCTCCACCAGGCCCCCACCCATGTCTCCCTGCACCCCCACCCCCCAGCAGTGCAGCGGCCGCTTCCACCAGGCCCCCACCCATGTCTCCCATCACCCCCACCCCCCAGCAGTGCATGGCCAGCCTCCACCAGGCCCCCACCCATGTCTCCAACCACCCCCACCCCCCACCCCCCAGGGGCATCCTCCACCAGGCCCCCACCAATGTCTCCCTGCACCCCCACCCCCAGCCACCATGGGCAGCCTCCACCAGGACCCCACCCATGTCTCCCACCACCCCCACCCCCCACCCCCGAGGGGAAGCCTCCACCAGGCCGCCACCCATGTCTCCCATCACCCCCACCCCCCAGCAAGGCAGGGCCAGCCTCCACCAGGCCCCCACCCATGTCTCCCACCACCCCACCCCCCACCCCCAGGGACAGCCTCCACCAGGCCCCCACCCATGTCTCCCTGCACCCCCACCCCCCAGCCACCATGGGCAGCCTCCACCAGGCCCCCACCCATGTCTCCCACCACCCTCACCCCCCACCCCCCAGGGGCAGCCTCCACCAGGACCCCACCCATGTCTCCCACCACCCCCACCCCCCACCCCCCAGGGGAAGCCTCCACCAGGCCGCCACCCATGTCTCCCATCACCCCCACCCCCCAGCAAGGCAGGGACAGCCTCCACCAGGCCCCCACCCATGTCTCCCACCACCCTCACCCCCCACCCCCCAGGGGCAGCCTCCACCAGGCCCCCACCCATGTCTCCCATCACCCCCACCCCCCAGCAGTGCAGGGCCAGCCTCCACCAGGCCCCCACCCATGTCTCCCACTACCCCATCCCCCAGCCACCAGGGCCAGCCTCCACCAGGCCCCCACCCATGTCTCCCATCACCCCCACCCCCCAGCCACCAGGGGCAGCCTCCAGCAGGCCCCCACACATGTCTCCCATCACCCCCACCCCCCAGCAGTGCAGGGGCACCCTCCACCAGGCCCCTACTTATGTCCCCCTGCAACCCCACCCTCCAGCCACCAGGGGCAGCCTCCACCAGGCCCCCACTCATGTCTCCCACCACCCCCACCCCCCAGCCACCAGGGGCAGCCTCCACCAGGCCCCCACTCATGTCTCCCACCACCCCCACCCCCAGCCACCAGGGGCAGCCTCCACCAGGCCCCCACACATGTCTCCCATCACCCCCACCACCCAGCAGTGCAGGGGCAGCCTCCACCAGGCCCCCACCCATGTCTCCCTGCACCCCCACCCCCCAGCAGTGCAGGGGTAGCCTCCACCAGGCCCCCACTCATGTCTCCCACCACCCCCACTCCCCACCCCCCAGGGGCAGCCTCCACCAGGCCCCTACCCATGTCTCCCATCACCCCCACCCCCCAGCAGTGCAGGGGCAGCCTCCACCAGGCCCCCACCCATGTCTCCCTGCACCCCCACCCCCCAGCAGTGCAGGGGCAGCCTCCACCAGGCCCCCACTCATGTCTCCCACCACCCCTACCCCCCACCCCCCAGGGGCAGCCTCCACCAGGCCCCCACCCATGTCTCCCATCACCCCACCCCCCAGCAGTGCAGGGCCAGCCTCCACCAGGCCCCCACTCATGTCCCCCAGCCAACATGTCACCACAATCTAGATCCCTGGCCCTTATGGTCAGCCTCCAAATTGCAAACACCCACCTGAGTATTGCATCCACCCACTTAGAAATGGTAAAAACATGATATAACCCCAATTGCAAGTTTGGAAATGAACACATGTCCCTCACATACACCCAATGGTTGTCAGAGAATGTCAAAAACTATATCATGATATGCATGAAACCAATGAGATGATACTACACATTGAAGTTTGAAGAAAACATATGTATTAAACGCAACATAAATTGAATCAAAAATAAACAAACAATAATGGAAATTTCTAAAAAAAAGAAAAAGCAGGTACGTGAAATAATGCAAAACCACAAATCATAATGCAAACGAAAGGTGTCCAAAGTCACAGTCCACAAAAGTAAATCCAATGGAAAATTAAATTCGAAAACCATTGCTCCATGGTGAAATCATAAAAAAAAATTAAAATCCAAAAGTCAACTATATACAGATAAACAATCCACGGTCCATGATCCCAACCGAAGAAATGAAACCTATCTAATAACACTACCTCTAAAAATAACTATGTACAAAAATGTGGCCCATTGTCCAAAAGGTCCAAAAAAAATGCAAAACCAAAGGAAACCGATCACTAACTACATAACTATTTACAAGGGCAGCGTGCTAGTCCGACGGCTCACTTCGGGATGTTCCAGGCCAGGGCATCATCGAACTCCTGCTCAATGTCCCGGAGGCGGTCCTCCTCCATCGCCCCGAGGGTCCGCAGGGCCGTCCACACGTTCCCCCCAAACTCCCTGCGGATTGCCTCGAGGCACTCGGCCCGCCTCAGGGCCCTCCGCATGGAGTTCTCCACCCTGACCATCGTGAGCCATGCCTCTTCCGCCCGCTGCCGCTCCGCATCTATGGCGTGGCCCAACCGCTGCCACACGGAAGACACTTCCCGTTCTGGGTCCTCCTGCCCTCCGGCCGATGACTGCCCCTCCGATGTCGAAGGCCCCGAGCCATCATGGCTCCCACCATGCTGCTGCTGCTGCTCCTCTGCCCGTGCACTGCCTCCTGCTGCCTGCACATCCTCCGCCGGCTGGGGTGCAGTCGTTGATGTGGCCACCCCTGCTGGACGTCCGACTCCCGACTGTGGCAGGGATGCCTCCTCCACCAGCCTGGCTGCACCGTCAGAGGCAGCTCCACAGGGCACCCAGGTGACTGATGGGTGGGAAGATGGCACGGAGGACGACTGGCGCATAGGGGGTTCAGTTGAGGAGGGGGTCATAGCAAGCCCCATCAAACGGAGGAATCCGGCCTGGGTGACCTGTCCCAGTAGGCTGACGCGGTCAACGAGCCATTTGAGATGACGTGCAGTCTCCTCATGAAAAGACTGCAGGTCACCTCGCATGGCCCGTTGACGCAACGCCACACCAGTCAGGACTGGCTCAACCCGGACCCGGATAGCCACGTCCGCAGGCAGAGGAAGGCCAGTTGTCCTGAGCTCATCCCCTGCCTGAAAACGGGTCTGGACGTAGGCATCCCTGCTGGTGCCTCCACCAGGCCCCCACTGCAGGATCAGGGACAGGATTGCACACAGGCACCTCCGCGGCGACCTGTGCTGCCTCCTGTCCCTGGTCCTGCACTGCACCACTAGCACCAGTGGAATCCCCACCTCCAGACCCCGTCTCTGTTGCTTGCATGGCCTCCTCCTCCACCAAACCCTCCACCAACCTGGATGACTCCGTGCCATCTTCCCCCGTTGGGCCCTGTGGGGTCCCAGCTGCCCCTTCTGCTGCCGAGGAGTCCAACTCTGACCTCCGCCTCTTGGACCTCCCCCCGGCAGCTGCGGCCTGGGATGCGGCACCGGACTCCTCACCCCCCGACGAGATCACAACCTGGGAGGGGAGCCGGGCCTTGCGTCTCCGGCTGGCGGTGCCATCCCTGCCGCTGTGCTCCACAGCACCTTCTCCGCCCTCTTCATCAGTATACGCTGCAGACAGGGAGAAATAAAACACAGGCATCAGGGCACTGCACAATGGACACATACACACATGACAGTTGCACATGAGTGGCATTGGCAAACCTCAGACATGGCACCACAATTGGCAACACACATGCCATTTCTACATGCACACATGAGCCATACCACAGCCACATCGCAACTGCCAGCACCATCCATACACATACAACAGCGTGAGCGGGCAAAGGTGAGCCAGACATCACATGCAACACAGGGAGTGCACTACACATGCACGCACACCACCACACTTGAATGCATGTGTGCACCTCAGCCAACTGTCGCAGTGTTCCGATGGGCATCCATGTCACATCTGCCAATCAGGCTTCCACATCCCGCTGTCACATGCATCCATGTTGCATCACTATTGCACCCTTGTCAAATACACACACATGCACATGTACACAGTGCTGATACATGCAGCTGAAAACAACATACATGCGTGACATCATGAACATGCCTACTTACATACACATTCATCCAAACATGTGTGCCCACACAACTGCATTTGGCATGAAAGCCTACACACACAAGCACCATCCATGTCTCACACATGACGGCACTCACATGTGTTAGCCTGACAGTCCTGTATACCCCCACCCATACTCGGCCCCATACAAACAGATGTGCAACCAGCGCACTACTGGCACATCACCACACGCACAGCTTACAATCATGATGCATGTACACTTACCGCTCGACTCCAGACGGGTCTGCCTCTCAAGGACCTGGACGTGGAGCGCTGGGGATATGCGTTCCAGGACCCTCATCTGATCTTCCGACAAGTAGCCCCGGCACCCCTTAGCATCCGCTGCCTTCAATAGGTGCTGGGCCTTGTTCAGGGTCCTGGACCCGAAGTCCTCCCAGCGCTTCTTGACATGTTGGAAGTCGCGAACTGCCACCCCGTCCGCGTTGATGGCATACACAATGTCCATCCAGATCGGAGTCCGTCCTTCCTTGTCGGCGCGCAACCTTCCGTAGAGGGCATCATACTGCCCCAGGACTTGCTCCACCAGGACACCAACTTCCCTGGCACTGAAGCTGGTGCCCCTCTGCCTCTCTGGCCGGGGGTTGTCAGTGGTGCCAGATGTTGCAGTGCCCGACATGACAACCCCAGAGGCAGGAGTGGTGGGTGGGCAACTGGGTCCTGGGGCTGGGCTGTGGAGCGATGGAATCCCAGTTGGGAGTCCTCGGTTCCAGCAGGGGTGGTCACAGCAACAGCACCCCTGGCTGATGTGCAGGCAGCAAATGGCAGGGCACGGGGGCAGCAGGCAGTCAGGCAGCAGCAGATGGCAGGTGGGACCGTGCTCGGGGCTCTGGGGGGCAGTAAACCGGCTTTCTGGGTAGGAGCGTGGTCTTCCGTGTGCTTACGCGTGGCCAGCTTGATACGGAGTGATTTGGCACGTGAAAAGTCCTGCACGTCTGCGTGTAATTCGAGGAAAGGCCCTTAACGCGTAAGCACGTCTGCACGCATACGCGATTTCATTGGACCAAAGGCCCTTAACGCGTCTGTGACGTGACGTGACGCGCGCGGGTGTTTCCCTCATTACACGTGATGACAGAGCACACGTGGATTTCCACCAATCGCGTGTTGAACTTCCCACGCACTCCGTAGTACATGTACCCAGGCCAATCGCGTTTGGAACTTCCCGCGCTCCCCGAAGTACACGTACCCAGGCTAATCGCGTGTGGAACTTCCCGCGCACCCCAAAGTACACATACCCAGGCAAATCGCACGGCTGGAGGGTGGGGGTGATGGGAGACATGAGTGGGGGCCTGGTGGAGGCTGCCCCTGCACTGCTGGGGGGTGATGGGAGACATGTGTGGGGGCCTGGTGGAGGGTGCCCCCTGGGGGGTGGGGGGTGGGGGTGGTGGTAGACATGTGTGGGGGCCTGGTGGAGGCTGCCCCTGCACTGCTGGGGGGTGGGGGTGGTGGGAGACAAGAGTGGGGGCCTGGTGGAGGCTGCCCCTGGTGGCTGGGGGGTGGGGGTGCAGGGAGACATGAGTGGGGGCCTGGTGGAGGCTGCCCCTGGTGGCTGGGGGGCGGGGGTGGTGGGAGACAGGAGTGGGGGCCTGGTGGAGGCTGCCCCTGGGGGGTGGGGGTGCAGGGAGACATGAGTGGGGGCCTGGTGGAGGCTGCCTCTGGTGGCTGGGGGGTGGGGGTGATGGGAGACATCGGTGGGGGCCTGGTGGAGGCGGCCCCTTTGGGGATGGGGGGTGGGGGTGGTGGGAGACATGGGTGGGGGCCTGGTGGAGGCTGCCCATGGTGGCTGGGGGGTGGGGGTGGTGGGAGACATGGGTGGGGGCCTGGTGGAGGCTGCCCCTGGTGGCTGGGGGTGGGGGTGCAGGGAGACATGGGTGGGGGCCTGGTGGAGGCTTCCCCTGCACTGCTGGGGGGTGGGGGTGATGGGAGACAGGTGTTGGCACCTGGTGGAGGCTGCCCCTGGTGGCTGGGGGGTGGGGGTGCAGGGGGAGATGAGTGGGGGCCTGGTGGAGGGTGCCCCTGCACTGCTGGGGGGTGGGGGTGATGGGAGACATGTGTGGGGGCCTGGTAGAGGCTGCCCCTGGTGGCTGGGGGGTGGGGGTGATGGGAGACATGGGTGGGGGCCTGGTGGAGGCTGGCCCTGGTGGCTGGGGGGTGGGGGTGGTGGGAGACATGGGTGGGGGCCTGGTGGAGGCTGCCCCTGCACTGCTGGGGGGTGGGGGTGCAGGGAGACATGAGTGGGGGCCTGGTGGAGGCTGCCCCTGGTGGCTGGGGGGTGCGGGTGGTGGCAGACATGAGTGGGGGCCTGGTGGAGGCTCCCCCTGGTGGCTGGGGGGTGGAGGTGCAGGGAGACATGAGTGGGGGCCTGGTGGAGGCTGTTCCTGGTGGCTGGGGAGTGGGGGCGATGGGAGACATGGGTGGGGGCCTGGTGGAGGCTGCCCCTGGGGGGTGGGGGTGCAGGGAGACATGGGTGGGGGCCTGGTGGAGGCTGCCCCTGGTGGCTGGGGGGTGGGGGGTGGGAGACATGAGTGGGGGCCTGGTGGAGGCTGCCCCTGCACTGCTGGGGGGTGGGGGTGCAGGGAGACATGGGTGGGGGCCTGGTGGAGGCTGCCCCTGCACTTCTGGGGGGTGGGGGTGATGGGAGACATGTGTGGGGGCCTGGCAGAGGCTGCCCCTGGTGGCTGGGGGGTGGGGGTGGTGGGAGACATGAGTGGGGGCCTGGTGGAGGCTGCCCCTGGTGGCTGGGGGGTGGGGGTGTTGGGAGACATGAGTGGGGGCCTTGTGGAGGCTGCCCCTGGTGGCTGGGTAATGGGAAACATGAGTGGGGGCCTGGTGGAGGCTGCCCCTGGTGGCTGGGGGGTGGGGGTGGTGGGAGACATGAGTGGGGGCCTGGTGGAGGCTGCCCCTCGTGGCTGGGAGGTGGGGGTGGTGGGAGACATGAGTGGGGGCCTGGTGGAGGGTGCCCCTGGTGGCTGGGGGGTTGGGGTAATGGGAGACATGTGTTGGTGATCAGTAGTGCAAGGTGACATGTGGGTTGGCTGGTGGGCATGGCCATGGTGGATGGGTTTCCTGTGGGACATGAGCAGGAGTGCAGGGTAGTCCCCTATGGTGTGGGCTGCCTGCAGGGGCCGTGGAGGGTGTAGAGGTAACACCTGGGAGGACCCACATGGCCAAATCACGTGTAGCATTCCCCGGCACCACCGAAATACACGTACCCTGCTGAAATCGCGTGTGAATCTTCCCGCACACCTCAGAATACACGTACCCAGGCCAATCGCGTGTGGAACTTCCCGCGCACCCCAAAGTACACGTACCCAGGCCTATCGCGTGTGGAACTTCCCCCGCACCCTGTAGTACACGTACCCAGGCTAATCATGTGTGGAACTTCCCACGCACTCCCAAGTACACGTACCCAGGCCAATCGCGTGTGGAACTTCCCGCACACCCAGGAACACACGCACACGCTATTTTTCACACAGCGGGTGTCCGTGTTTGTTGGTACCCCTTTGCACCTCATTTGTCATAGAGGGCCACTGTATGGCCCATTCATCTGGCTGTATATGGGTGCTTTTTGTTTGCGCACATTTTGGCGCACATTTTTTTCAGTCGCAGGGGCGCTACCGCCTGCTTTCTTGTGGCGTACTTGTTTGGCCCTGTGCGCCTCTTTGACCGTGCGCTGGTTTGCCCTATTCGATTCCATGAATATGAGTTGTAGGCGAGCGTGTGGGCGTTCCGCGCACTTGCCTCCTGTACTTCCCCCGTGACGCCCATATTTTCACGCGTTGTTCCCCATTCCGAGTGTTACGCCCCGTGTTCCGCCTGCTTTTGTGATGTGCGCCGCGCTATGTGCGAATTCACAGTGGCCGTGGCGCACGCTGTTGGATGACCTGTGCGCCGGCGTGCGCGGCCCACATTTTTAGCTCACATCCAATGTTTTTCTCGCGCACGGACTTCCAAGAATCGATGTGCGCTGGTTTCCCTGCGATTTTCGCACTTGCACTGCGATTTTCGCACTTTTACTGCGATTCGCACGTTTTGGCACCTCTGCGCGGGAATTTTCGGTGCACATTAATTCCTTGAATCGACCGCTTAATCATGTCCCACCATCAATTAGGCTGGCAAAGTGAACAACTATGATACCCACAAATAAAAACAATTTCATAAATGACGTTTAGAACTTATGGTGTGACTTGGATTCAACCTCCCCAAAATTAGACTGAAACAAATAAGATGCATGAAATGTGAGAGAGTGGGGGCAAGGCAAAACATTTTTCAAAGAACATGCGTCTAGACTTTTCACCACTTAAACAGATTCCACAAAATGCTGAACAGGAAGGTGGTCATAATTACTTGACACCAGCATATATACAGCAGTGATGCAACCTTGAATCCGATAGTGGTGGGCTCTGTCCTCCCATAACCAACACATCTGTCTCCATTAAATTTGATGGAGATTGTGAACAGGGATGGGACATGGAAGGAGCTACGGTTGAGCGCTTGGGCCTCAGTGGATGTGATATAATTCCAACATATGAAGTCAATGTTTGTTTAATTCATGAGAGTGTTACATGTTAACACATTTGTACCTTTAGATAATGAAGATGCAGCTTGTACAGAGTTTGATCCATCTCTTGCAGTTTTAGCGAGAAACTTTAATACATGTGAGGTTATTACCACCAAACCCTGCTCTTCTACAATTGATGGGGGACATAATAAAGGGGCTAAAGGTGAAAGTATTGAATCTCGCTTACAATTATTGAAAATGTAGTCATGGGCACCCCGTTGTTGCAAGAGGGTACGGACAAACATCCAGTGTAAGGGTTGTGGGCACTCAGAGATAAAGGAGCTATGTATTTATATCAACACCCTTCAATCAACGGTCCATTTCTTGTCAACAATTTTCATGAATTTGTCACCAGAAATTGTGTAACGCCAGTACACAGTCAATTATATGGAAATGATCAATCCAGCTAATTATTATATCACCTACAATTAGGAATCAAACAAGTATCGAACAAAGGCCACAAACTATTGCGCAACGAAATTCTCATGAGACTCAGATTAATAAGCCCATATTGTATATAAAAGCTACAAACACAATCAGAAATCCAAATAAGTAATCTATGCTTCCAAACAAAGTCTCAAATAAATACCCATCCCCAATAGATTATATAGAATACTGAAGATCAACCGCAATATCAGAGAATGCAAGAATTCTCTAACTATTACAGGTTTGCATTGGTTGTCTTTCTATTGTCCATTCTGATATTACTAGTTCCAAAAGAATCACTGTTTATGTGATTGAAGGCGACTGGTGAATGAGAATTTAGATCAATATCACATCAATGAACCAATGACCAAATAGAGGTCTGTTAGTTGCACTGGGAAGATCCTAAACGATTTAGATGTACCACAAAGTAAAGGCCCCATCATGACAAGTCAGCCTCCCTTTGTGGTTAAGGAAACACCCAATTCGATGTATAGGAATAATTCAAATAATCAATCACCCAACCCCAGTAAGAAGGGCAGCCTGGCTCTGTCACCAGTAAATAAGGCATAGTTATCAGATATGTAGAAAGTACTCAATTCCACTGAGCATGTACAACCAACTGTTGGGAATTTAATATATCTTGATTGAAACATTCATAGGAGGAAGAGGCTCGGTTTTAAGCCAGTTAATAGCCAGCCCAACAGAAATCTGTGTATTGCTTGCTAGAACATAGCTCGAGTTACTAACGGTTGGAAAGTGATTAGCTGGCGTACATTGCAAATTATGATATAATCTGTCTTCCAGAGACGTGGGCTTGCCAATCACTCCATCTAAATGGCTTACTCATATGTATTTTTCATCCCTGCCATCAAGGGCATTTGGGGAAGACCCAGGGGGGGGTCTGATCGTCTGCATCAAGGCAGAGGAGATTCTGTAAGGGCTAACTAGATTCACTTTGGTTCAGCAAATGCCCTAGCAGTCAAACTTGTCATACATTGGGTGATATGCAAGGGTTGAAGCCTAAAAGTCAGCTCATAATTGTGGGGGATTTTAATTCCCAACTTGCAGTCCTGGGGGATGGTGTTAATCTTTATTCAGATATGGATGAGATTTGGGGAATTTCTGAAACCGTCATGTCCTCCTCGCCTAAGAGTTTGAATAAATATACTTAATGCCTTTCTACTTTAATTAAAGCCTTAGGTGTTCGGACATGTAATGGAAGGTATATTAACAACATCCACGTGAAACTGACTTTTTGCACTAGTTTAGGAAGGAGTTGCATTGACCACATCTTCATATATATAATTTTGTAGCATCTGGTATCAATGTTCACTGTCAACTTTAGGCCCGAGAGTGACCATGATCCACACATTTTTGTACGGAATTGCAAAAATGTTGTTTCAAAGGAGGATTGTGGTGTGCTATCCTTAAAATCAAACAATATGTGTGTCCCCTGGCTTCAAATAATTGAGATGACGGGGGTTGCTTCATTATATGACATCATCCTGCTGCTTCAATGTAATGTTTTATCCTTTTAAGAGTGAAATTAATTTGGAATGCTACCTGCAGCTGGTAAAGCTTGTTAATCCACATGTGATAAATAAAAAGGTACCGGCCAAAGCAATGCAGAAGTTTCAAATGCATGGTTTTATAAGTAATGCCATAACGTGATAAAGTTGCTAATTAAGGCAAATAACACCCCTCCCCTCCTTGCTTGAGAAAACAATATAAATCCACAATATACTGCAAAAAGGGCATTGGAAGACAAGCAACCTACCCTCCTACTCTACCTGAGACTCGGTGATCTGTTCCCCACTGTATCCTCTCCTAGTTGCTTGTAGATTCCTTGATGCCAATTGCTCATCCTCACCCTCCCCTGCTAGCTCACTGCTTCCTTTTTCTGTGCTTCCCTCACTGTGCACTCCCCCTATGATTGTAGAGTTGTCTGTTGCTTCCTAAAGCAAGATCTGCGCTCAATAAATACCGTAATAATAATAATGTCATGGCACGAGCTAGAGGCACTGCGGTCAAAAATGAGCAAAAGGACGTTGGGATTAAAATTAGACAAGGTTTATCAGGTAAAGAACCACTGGCTCAGAATAATATCGATGAGGATATGTGGTTCCAACATGTACCAAAATTATATAGTGCTGCTAACTCTAGTGATTCAATTCAAGGGGTAATTCCTGGCCATGATTCAGACAAGTAAGTTCTGGAATTTACTGATGAGGTTGTCAGGCTAGCTATTGTGTCCCATAGGGGCCAAAAGGCACCAGGATCGGACATATTTCAAGTAGATTTGTTTGAGGGGGAAATCCATATTTAGGCAACATTTTTATAAAGAATCTGTATTGTTCCAGTCACCTTAGACCAAATGAAATAACAAATACAAATATAGACCACATCGAGTTATGAAGCTTGCAATATACACTTCCAGCCCAGGGACAGAGAACTACCTGAGTGAAGCTTGAGTATTTCAAAGCAGGACCCATAAGCAGCTCCCTCATCCCGCAAAATCAATAAGAACAGGATCCTCATAAGATCAGATAAACGTGAAATATTTCAGCTTCTGGGGCTTTATTGTTCATCCCAGAAAACCTATTGCAAAAGTCATGGAGTGGAATCCAATCTCGAATGTATCCAGATAGACCACCCTGTCTAAGAGCCAGGATCTTTTCAGCAGATGCTTTATCCAACAGCTCATACCACCTGTGGGCCATCAACTGACCTCCAACACCTCACCAATTATACCCTAGCAGCTGTGAGAAAGTGGGTGATCCGAGTCGAGTTTGCCCCTGGGATGGCACGCCTCCTCAGCATCATCTCCCAAAAGCACCACCAATGGAGCCAAAGGTATTAACACACATGTCATGCCCTCGATAAGGATCAGAACCTCCTTCCAAAATATGTGAGATTTCCCACAGGTCCACCAAAGATGCAAGAAGTCCCTGTGGAAACCACATTTCTGTCAACAAAGGGGGTGGGGGGATAAGAACAATAAGCACAGGTTTTACCCCAAATCTTGAACTGTCCAGAAATGAGACCGATTTTTAAGAAAAGTGATTGAGGAGGTTCTAATAACCAGCAGCCAATATCTTTGATTGAGTTTATGGCACATTTTTGGCAAGGTCTTGCAAAATAGACTGACTGCCTGGTTACAAAAGGCGAACCTGATGTCCTCCTTGCAGGATGGGTGTCATACCGTAGTGGGATGTATGGACCAACCAATTCGGTTCTATATGATTATTTAAAGATTTAAATGCTTATGGAAACAAACCTTATATGCTACAATTGACTCTGTACCCAGAGATTTATTATGGGGGTACTTAGAAGGTTTGGTGTAAATAATGGCATTCTATATGGCATTAGAAGGCTTTACTCAAAGAACACTGCAAATGTGAGACCACCTGTTCCTTTCAGGTGCATTTCGGCATTCCAAATGGGTGTTAACTTGCACCCCTGTTATTTTTGATTTTTGTTAATGATCTGGCAGTTGAGATTTTGAGACTGGGGTGAGCGGGGGTCAGTCTAGTCTCGTTACTCTTCCCGGACAATGCAGGCATTATATCAAAAACACGGATGGGCTTGCAGTTGCAACTTGATTGTCTCCAATCATTTTACATGCACAGAAGTCTAAACCTCAACAACAAGGGAACAAAATGTATGGTGTTTACTAACAGCAAAAGATGTAGAGATCAGGCCTTGCAAATTGATGATGCACACTTAGAGAATGTCCCCTACCAGAATTACCATACAGCATGCTTCTCAGATACAGGGCTGTGGAGAGACCAGGTCATTAAAAGCTGTGTGTCAATGTGGAAGAGCTGTGGAATGATTATTAAACTCTCCAAACTGTATAGTATTGGGATGATAGAATTAGCTCACAAAGTGCATACAATTAAGACGACAGCATCAGCTCTATATAGAGCTGCACTCTGACAACACTCCAATCTGGCAAGCATGAATACACCATATTTCCGTAAAAGCTACTGAAATTAACAAAATCAACTCCAACTGCTATTTTAAGCTTAGAATCGGCATGCGAAGAGACTGATTGGGCTACCTATTTTAATCAATTTTCTATTGGGCGAAATTATGGCATTCCCCTCATCGGCGCATACCTAGAGACTGTGTCTAGGATGCTAGCAGCCTATAATAATAATGATTTAGCATTTATATAGCGCTACAAACCCTCAGGCATCTGAGTGCTGCTTATTATTACCCACGGTGTGTGGTACTCATTTATTAACCGCGGAAGGATGAAAGGCTGAGTTTGGCCCTGCCAGGATTCAAACCTGCGTCAGCAGGCTCTGCACTGATGTCAAAACGGGAACTCTACTGCTGTGCTATCGGACTGGCTTCTGGAGCTAACATGTTCCCCTGTTTTAAACATGATTAAACAACTCTGAGATCACTGGGGATGGAAATCATTTTCAAGAACCCAGGTAATATGAGGACCTTTTCTAAACAATACCTAAACGAGCAGACTCCCTGTAAAATATTGCAGTTAAATGTTGACCAAAGTTTGTTTTTAAGAAATGGTCCACAATATGTATCCTGTAAGCCAAACTCTGGACTGGAAAACTATCTTTGCGCGCTCTGAACTGGGTTGGGAAGGGCACTTATTATAAGAATGAAATCAGGCACCCTACCTGATTGGCACAGCTAAGTGGAATGATGATGGGGTAACGAGTGATGGCTTTTCGATAACCCAGTGCTTAGCCTTATATGAATTTATGGACTATTGTCATGGCCTTGAAGCGAATACATGCTTCTACCGGGAGCCAATGCATGCTCTTTCTGTGGGAGGAGATGGTTTCATGCCTGGCACTTTCTTAGCAATGCACAGTGCGTTTTTTTGCAGTCCCAGTTGGCGCTTTTTGCCCCAGTCATCAAAGCATTACAATAATCAATCATAGGCATTATCAATACGCGGGCAATTGTTAGAAGCTCTGGCATCTCAAAGAAGGTCCATTGACAAATGACAGCTTTTTACATGGCATGATCTGCAGTGCACTTGTCAATGTCTCCCTTGGGTTTTCACAATGCAGGGTCCATTGTAATGTTGGCAGATGTTCTATCAAAGGCATTACCTTTTTCTGTTTGAAGTGCTGCCATGCAATGGTGTTAATTCATACTTCCTAGTGAAGACATTAAATTACCATGGCACACAGTCCCTTGATAGCCCCTGATTTGCTGAAGAATTTAGACCTCAGTGAGGAGTAAAGAATTGAGGGGAGTGAATGGCAGTGAGGGGGGTATGTTCAGTGCATAAAGGATTTTGGAGCTGTGTGGAAGGAGCTTCATTGATAAGTACAGATTTTTTCTGCATACAGAATGGCATGCATATACAACTACCTTTGTAAGCTCAGGATGCACGTGTTGTGTGTAGTGCATACCAATATTTCCCATACATTCTGGGACATGTAGTCCTAGATGTCTAATAGGAGCAGAGAAATGCAGACGAGGGAGCCTCTACTGCAATACTGCATCAAGGCACATATTGATAACCCTCTGCCCCCTGACAATCCTGGTCCTCCCATTAGCAACTTGATTTTACCACCCAAACATAATGCACAGGGAGGGCAGTCCACAAAGAATATGACATTGATGGATTTCCGTATTATAATATCCATAATGGAAAATCCAGTACCAGAAAGCCTGCTCAGCTTGGGGCACAACTCTGGCATGATTTATGCAGGGATTGCAGGAAAAGAAGCACACTGAGTGCAGCTGGAGGTGCACCCATAGTTTGCAAAGCACTATAAATAACGGTTTTTTCTTCCTCAAAATGGGGTCCTTTAAATGAGGTAGATTGTTATGATGTATGGTAATACTCTGCTTTTGACAAGGTCAACCATGCCATCCTGCTCAATCGCCTTTGTGACAACTTGGGTATCACTGGCCAGGCCTTGGCCTGGTTGACCTCCTTTCTCACTGACCGGCCCTATCAGATACAACTGGGGTTTCTCCTCTCTTCTGTCTCTATACGTGTGGTGTTTCCCAGGGGTATAACCTCTCTCCCTGGCTTTTCAACCACTACCTAGCACCTCTTGTCCATGGCAACACTACTTTCTGCTCTAACTTTCAGTGTTATGCAGATGACACTGAGCTCTCCTTCAGGCTCCTCTCAGCCACCTCTGCTCCTTCTATCATACCAGAATGTCTGGCTGCAATCCAGGAATGGTGTGCTGCCAATTAATTCTGCTTCAATGCCAGTAAGACTGAGATCCTCCTCATTGGGACACCCGCTCCCTCCTTTCCTCTCTCTCTCTGGCCTCCCACCCCGGACCCTCTCCATGCGCCTTCCTGTGAGGCTAAGAACCTTTGTTTCATCTTCGACTCCAGCCTCTCCTTCTCTCCTCACATCTCTGATGTCTCTAAGAAGTCACACTATCTGCTGCACCTCCTCAGAGGTATTCTGCATTGTCTCACTTTACCCCAGAAGCTCTCTGTCTCCAGAGCCCTGGTCCTCTCTAGGCTGCCCTATTGCAACAGCCTTTTTCTAAATCTGTATGTCTCTACTCTCTGACATTTACAACGTACCCAGAACAGGACTGTGAGGCTTGTCATTGGCCTCAAGCCCAGAGATCATATCTCTCCAGATCTGAAATATTTTGACTGGCTCCCTGTGGCTGCAAGGATCAAGTTCAAGACCCCTTGCATCATCCACAAGGCTTTCTTGGCCTGGGACCACACTACCTCCAACATTCTGTTCTTAAACATTTTCCTTCTCAAGCTTTCCACTCACTCACCTCCAACTCTCTGAGGGTCAGACACTTCTCCAAGCAGGGAGTTGGGGGAAGATCTCTTTACTCGGCTGGGGCATCCTTCTGGAACAGCCTCCCTTCCTCTCTCAAACTTGTGCAGATCCAGCTCCGTTTCCGGAAGCAACTCAAGACCTTCCTTTTCGCTTCCGCTGTCTCTCTCTTCCTCTTCCCTGTTGATGTCCATGACTGCTCCGCGCACTGGTCACATGGCCACCCGGCAGAACTTGGGCCCAGGATCCTGCTTTTCTAGTTTCCCTCACAGTGCCTCTGGGCTCACCCAGTACTTAAGGGTATGTATCTGCAACCCTTCAGTCCCTTCTCTCTGCAGTAATGAGCCTCCCTCCATCATCACTTACTGAGCTACCTGCACTTCTCCCTTCCCCCTCACACTTCTCCCCTCCCTCTTCCCCGCACTTGCATGATATGCGTGACACAAGGCCTAGTATGATAGTTGTTTTGTTCTCCTTCTGTTCCTCCTCCTTGTCTTGGCGCACTGAGAAACACATGTGTACAGGTGCGTTATAAATAACTTATCATGTCATATAAAATAAAGGTTGGCAATTGAATTGTTTCATGGAGTACCATCTTAAGTACAGCCATCAAGGTCTGATACCTTGTTAAAACTGATATAATATTGTTTCGTCTTCATTGTATGTGTTGGCCTATGCCCAGTCGCTTTGCGAGGAAATCCGTATTGCAAGGTCGTGACCTTAAGTGAATCAAGCCTCCATTTTAGGTTAAAGCCGCCATTTTAGTTTATCGTGCAAAGTCACCCTGTGGCCTAAAATGGCCGACCTGTGTTCTCGTGTTCTTGCTTTAACCTCTTCAACCTCTATAGGAGAGTTAATGTCCAACCTGCCTGCAGGCTACATGTTAGGGACATGTGTCCTTTGTTGACCTCGGGATCAGGGGATTACTTGAATCGGCGATGTTAACCTACAAGTATATAAGAACAATAACGCTATTTGAACACGACATGTGAAACATCTGTTTGACCTGTATTAAAACAAATGTGTAAAGAGTGTAAAGTTAAACCCAGAGACGAATAGTGTTTGTTAGCAAATGTATTAAAAGGTAAACCGCATGCACAAGATATGTAAATTAGGAACGAACCTGGCGCGACCCTAGACCAGTACATGATTAACTTGTAGGAGGCTGGACATCGTTATAAAGAAACTGTATAAATGCGCTGATGTCCAGCTAGCAATTCCTGTTCACTGCTCACATTGAACCCTGCTGGTGGTCTCTGTGATGTATTGACGGCCAAATAGCTATTTGTGTACTTTGTTTTGTAAACTGTACAGTATTGCAATAAAGATTCTGGGAATCTTTACAAGCCCATGTCGGTGTATTTCTCTTTGCATGGTCTAAAAGCCTTAATATTGTATTTTCTGATTCCACAGATGGCGCCCGAATAGGGACCCTCAAGATCGACTTCGTCTCGTTGAAGGTTGGCTCGGCTATCGGACCGGGATCGGACGGTGTCAACAGAAACGGCCCCCCTGGACGAGAAGTGAATTCCTCGACAGAACAGCACGATCCGATCCCTGAACGGTGAGCTGTAGCCCGAGACGACGTCTTGACGAGGGTCCATATATCGAGGTGGGTAAATTTGCCGAAATCACCAGACACGTGGGTCCTTAAAATTGTCCTTAGTAACCCGATCGGGCCTCCCAGTCTTTTGGTCAGGTGAATCGTGACCCGATTCTTAATTTAACCCTGACAATTTGAATTTGGCGCATTGTACTCGCGAGCACAATTATTTGACCAGGTAACACCAGAACTTTGATATGCCTGGAAAATTGTCTGCCTGCTTCAGGGCATTATTCCGCAGCGACAGACAATCTTTGGAAGATAGCCGTCCGCACCACAGGAGGGGTTGCTGGCATGTACTATGTACTGTAAGAAAGGCTTTGGTAGTATAGCATTTAATGACATTTGGCACAGACAGACCAGACATAACTCTAATCTTCGGTGGCCAACCTATGGTAGCTTTGAAATCCCTCGTATAGAATATCTAGAGTCTGTATTGGTAAAGAAAAGGGCTGGACCTGCAGCATTTGACGCATTGCACAATTGGAAAACAGAAGCTTTGCAGCAACAAAAGAATAGAAAGAAACATATGCGTCGAAATATGACGAGTGTCGAAAAGGCACGGTTATATGATCAAAATAAACAATTGGAGTCAGTTAGGAACACAGACAGAGCGTTTCAATTAGGCATTAAAAAAATGTACCATTCAAAAGATTTTCATACGTCAGATGAATTGATTAATAAACTTTTGCATGAACGAAAGCCCGATGCCTCTGCGCCACCCCAGTACGTCCCTCCCCCTGGAGCTTTGCCCCTTCCTGTTGTTATTCCTCCTCCCATAGTTCTTCCGGTCCTCCATGTTGTTCTTCCTGTTGTTCTTCCAGCCATCGCTCCTTTGCCTGCCCCCTTGCATCCACAATTTTGTTAATAGCACGTAAATCAATTATAAACCGAAAGGGAATCGCATTATCACCTTTTTTGTATACTGGCAAAATCGGGCTGTTACACAAACTACCGGTAATTTCCTCAATTACTCCACGATGTACAAAATCAGAGACTATACATTTCAAAGCCTGTTCGCCTTCAACTGAGATCTTATATTGTGGGATGCGAGGCATTTTACTCCATGTTTCAGAATCATTTTAACAGGTTCAATTTGAAGAATGCCCACGTCATTATCATCAATTGCCCATAAGCATTCCGGAATATTACTGAATTGTGGCGGTAAAGGTCAAGTCAAAAACTGAGAGGCGAGTGATTGCTGAGGTGAAATTGTTAACCGAACTCCGTCCGGGGAACAATGTATTACTGCATGCAATTCCTTCAACAAATTTAACCCCAGCAAATTCTCCCCACAGTTTGTGGTAAGTAGAAATGGACACTGCTCTGTGAAGGGACCCAGTGTTATCGGTACCGGCAAAGAGACTGGACAAACTACAGGTGTGCCTTAAAACCCTACGGAAACGTTGGACTGCCCTGACAGGGGAATATTTGGAACCCGTGAATGGTCAATGGAACATTTCTGTGCTCCCATATCTACTAAAAATAGATGTTTTCTATTTCCCACTGCCATCTAAACGAAGGGACCTTTCTGATGAACGGGAATAGGCGTCGGTTCCAAATCCTGCTTCAGGCAATCCTAACGAAACAGAATGTCATCAAAAGGAAGCTCCTCAGAGAGGTACGCCGCAGAAGGGTAATCAAAAATGTTTCTATTATCCACATTCGAAACTTGCTTATCCTGTGAAAGAGGTTGCTGTGATTCTGGTGCAAACTGACCTCTGCCAGGGCCCCCTACACCTGAGTGACCTCTGGATCGTCTACCCATGTTCCCAAATGACCTTTGCTGCAAGGTCGGACATTGTGCGCGCCAGTGACCTTCCTGTCGACAATAGGCACACTGGTTAATGGTTACCGGAGCCAGGGGAGCACTTCCCTGTGGAACGTACTGACCTCTAAATTGATTACCCTCTCTAGGGTTTCTAACAATCTGTTGTAATAGGACTTTTGTTTTCAGGTCACCCTTTTTTTGTCTCAAGTTTTTCCTTTTCATTATTCACACGATTTTCATAGTACTAAGCCATGTGCAGTACTTCTGATTGAGACTTCGCCTGCCAAGCGCTTTCGGAAGACATAATCTGTAACTGGTTGTCTGGCAGCAATCCACGTACAAATTTGTCAACAAACAGCCTTTTCATTGACTCTGTGTCTAAGTCTTGCCCACTGAAATCTGAAAATACCTGTTCAAATCAATTGAAGAAATCGGTAGCACCATCAGGCTTTCCTTGGACACAGGCCGTAAGCTTGTCCCAAATGATTCTTTTTTCAGGAACTATAGCTTTTAATTTTACAATAATCCTATCAGGCAAAGTTAATGTCACTTGAGGCGGTCGCTCACCAGCTGGTCCTTCTCTGTCGAGCCTAACCATGTTATCCCATGTATCTCCTAACCCAGGGACATCATCTACAGTCCTAATCTGTTTCCACAAATCAACTGGCAGGAGTACGGGAAATAGTAAATCAATATCACTTAAGGTTAATACCGATGATTGTAAGACCGACTCTATTTCTTTATAGAACCCCATGTCGGATTCTTTCTTATATCGGGAACAGATTGCTTTATGGTGTTCACTTCCTGTCTTGAAAACCGGAAGTGAATAAACTGCGATACGTAATATGCAGGAATGTCCACCGCGAGTATTCCTTGTGCAGCATCGGCCGCAATCTCAACTTTTGGGACAAATGTCGGAGGGACCTCTCTCATAGGCAACTGAGAAGTAGGTCGCTCCGAACGCTTACTAAGCAACAGAGCCAAATCGAGCGCTAAGGCAGTCAAAGAAGTATCAATCAAAAAGGCTCTCTTATAAACACTCAACAATTCTGCAGGACAACAAATCTTTCTTTTTGCAAACTCATTCTGCAGGTATTCTACCATAACCTGTATCACTTTCTTTTGCATTTCTGACGTATACTGACCATATGTGTCATATACTTCATCTGGAGTTATCGACATATCCGAAATCCATCTTATTGCATCCTTTGTACAAATTCGTGCTTCCTCACATTTTAATTCACAGCGAGGAGAAAACCGTTTCTGTAAGAACATAATACCTAAACTATCACCATCTGATTCTTCATTCTGTAACTCTTCCAACTCCTTCCTATACCCAAAAATCCTCTTAACATGGTGATATACTTTCTCTGCAGTATCTCTGGACAACGCTAAGGCGTTCAAATCCAGTAACCCTTGTGGGAGATCTACATCATTTAATCTATTCCACATTATACTGAAATGAATCCCTAACCCTTCAATAAATACATTTTTCTCAGGAATACTTTTTAGATTTTCGAGTGTGGAAAAAACATCAGCTTGTTCACCCTTCTCCATACAATGTTTAGCCCAATCAATCAATTTGTTCTTTTTATCTGGGGACACAGTATTACGAGTCACATCCCTTAATCCCGCGCCCTGGTCTACTACAAGCGATGCGGAATCACTTGGAAGAGGAAGAGTAGGCACATTCTGAATATCAACGATTTTGAACCTGTTAAAATGATTCTGAAACATGGAGTAAAATGCCTCGCATCCCACAATATAAGATCTCAGTTGAAGGCGAACAGGCTTTGAATTGTATAGTCTCTGATTTTGTACATCGTGGAGTAATTGAGGAAATTACCGGTAGTTTGTGTAACAGCCCGATTTTGCCAGTATACAAAAAAGGTGATAATGCGATTCCCTTTCGGTTTATAATTGATTTACGTGCTATTAACAAAATTGTGACTCCTCAATTCCCCATTGTACCTGATGTTACAACGATACTATGATTCTGGCTTCTGCCACTCACTTTAGCATTGTTGACCTCAAAAACGCGTTTTTCAGTATTCCCATACACAAGGATAGTAGGTATTTTTTCGTGTTTACCTTAGGTGGACGCTCGTTCACATTCACTTGTGCACCACAAGGGTACACTGAGATTCCAAGTATTTATAGTAGGGCATTAAAAGAGCAGCTCGATACCCTCGAGTTGCCTACTACTTGCACGTTACTACAGTATGTAGATGATCTCCTCTAGCGACTGTGACTAGCAGAGACAATGATCAAGCATGTAATGGGCCCCCGAAAGTGTATTGTTGCCTTTTTGTAATAATAACTGGGTTTTTAGTAACTATTGGTTTTGGGTTATGGTATCTGGAGGAAGCATATCCGCTAGAGGACTTTTTACATGTTGAAAATGTATCTGTTTTCCCCACTCCTTCCGTGCAATTGCATACCGTGTCGCCTAGAGATTTTCTTTGCATAGACGGAACTATCAGAATAATACTCTTTTGTTAATAATGAATGCCACTCATGCAATTTTGAATAGGACCAACTGTTGGATCTACTCACATTTACCGCAACATGGGGATAAGGGGCTAGGTTGGTACATTCATCCTTTACCTTTGACAACTGCTTGTTATGCTTCTCTTAGAGCACTATTCATTGGCCGATGGAATGATAGCATCTCAGGGAACTTTGATGGTACAAATTTGAATAGTTTTGAAAAACGTGTTTTGATGCCCCTGGGATGCTCGCTTTTTGCAAATAGGAGTAAGCCAAACGTTGCTTCTGTTAGGCCCTCTGATAAATTGTCTCGTCCTTTTCAGTCTTTGATCTCTTTTAAAGTGGCTCCTATAGGCAATAGGGATGCCACGCCTCCATCTTATTCTGTTAACCATAGTCCCGATTCAGTATCCTTCTGCATGCAGATGAATGGAACAATGTCAATGGGTAATTTTAGAAAATGCGCCAACGTTGCGAATTTGTCTAGTGAGAACAGATCTCTGTACGTAGGTGAACCTGTCTATTTTGTTTGTGGTAATGTGGCATTTCCATGGTTGCCCAGGGATTGGCAAGGAACCTGCTGTTTAGGGATTCTATTACCTGGGGTATTTATTGCCAGTACTGCAGAAATTTCGAAGACTCGTCCACGACGAGGTGTAAAGGGGGATACTCCAGTGCAAACTCTAGGAGACATCATGAAATCCTTTGTGCCATTTTTTGGGAAAATTACGAATTCAGAAGATATCAGGGGACTAGCAAGAGTATTGGAGAGAACCATCAACCGGACCACTGACATACTCTATAATATGACGTTAGAACAGAAAGCGATAAGATTAGTAGCTCTTCAGAACCGGATGGCATTAGATGTCATTCTGGCAGAGCGTGAAGGAGTATGTAAATTAGTGGGGTCCACTTGCTGCGTTTACGTACCAGACTCCTCTCCAACGATCTTTAGGGCGATCCAAAATCTACATGTTCTGAGTTCAGAAGTGCATGTCCCTGAGGGAAATTGGGAACTTAGTGCATGGTTTTGGGACCTCCTACGGTCGTGGGGGTGGAAGTTATTTTCGGCCCTGCTGATTATCTTCGGGAGTTTTCTGTTCCTTTGTTGTTGTATACATTGTCTCCCTGGTATATGTTCAGTATTAGAGGGGTGTTGCGCGCAAGCATCAAGTGTATTAGGGCATAAAATATACGCCCCAGATAAGGTTTCCAAGGATTATGTGTTGAAAGAAACTCTAGTGTCTGATCTAATGGCAATAGATATGCCTGACAATGATTCGGGGTGTATAGACGTTGAAATGTGGAGTTAGTCGCAAAGTGATTAAAAGTAGTTTAGCTCTTGGCATAGGCCAAAAGGAGGGTTTGTTAAAACTGATATAATATTGTTTCGTCTTCATTGTATATGTTGGCCTATGCCCAGTCGCTTTGTGAGGAAATCCGTATTGCAAGGTCGTGACCTTAAGTGAATCAAGCCTCCATTTTAGGTTAAAGCTGCCATTTTAGTTTATCGTGCAAAGTCACCCTGTGGCCTAAAATGGCAGACATGTGTTCTCTTGATCTTGCTTTAACCTCTTCAACCTCTATAGGAGAGTTAATGTCCAACCTGCCTGCAGGCTACATGTTAGGGACATGTAGACCTTGTCCTTTGTTGACCTCGGGATCAGGGGATTACTTGAATCGGCGATGTTAACCTACAAGTATATAAGAACAATAACGCTATTTGAACACGACATGTGAAACATCTGTTTGACCTTATTAAAACAAATGTGTAAAGAGTGTAAAGTTAAACCCAGAGAATAATAATGTTTGTTATCAAATGTATTGAAAGGTAAACCGCATGCACGAGATATGTAAATTAGGAAGTAACCTGGCGCGACCCTAGCCCAGTACATGATTAATTTATAGGAGGCTGGACATTGTTATAAAGAAACTGTATAAATACACTGATGTCCAGCTAGCAATTCCTGTTCACTGCTCACATTGAACCCTGCTAGTGGTCTCTGTGATGTATTGACGGCCAATTAGCTATTTGTGTACTTTGTTTTGTAAACTGTACAGTATTGCAATAAAGATTCTGGGAATCTTTACAATCCTGTGTCGGTGTATTTCTCTTTGCATGGTGTAAACGCCTTAATATTGTATTTTCTGATTCCACAACCTTAATCAGGGCATACTACATTGTTCATTCCGGGCAGACTGAATTTGCCCATATAAAATGGTGCAACAGTTTACAAGTGACACACGGCTGAACTGTGTACTCTGCAGGATGTTTTTATCATGTAATCAGAGAGACTCCCTCACCCAACAGCAACCCAAACTCAAAATTGAAATAGGGAGATGAAAGAGATCTACTTTAGGAGTGAAAGCAACCTAAAAACTCCATAATATACAAAACTCTTGTAACAAACTGAACCTTGAGACTATACAGGAAGGGGAAACCACATTGCACTGTACTATGCAAGACTCCTTGCTACTCCAGCCATGTCTGTTTCTGTTTCTGTTTGTGTGTTAAGCCCTAATCCCATATTCCCTTTTGCTACAGCACCAAACAAATAAAAATTAATAAAATAAAATATACATAGATCTGTAGCAGTATGACATGTTACACATAATCCAGCGTACACAATAATTGTGATCATGGAATCAGAACTAAAAAGCAGTGTTGGATGCTTTGGCGCTTCACATCTCTGCGTGCCCAGTGCTGTTAAACATGGGGCCCCAGCCTGGGCTGGACCTCCTGCAAGGGTGTTCATCATGCACATCCGTCACATGGCAGGTAAGCCTCTGCAACTGTTTAGGGGACTAAAAGCGTCTCTTTCCACAAGCGTACATATGTTTTGAGCCCACATTGCCAACAGTAGTTTTTTATTCCTCTTGTCAACGGGCAAACAAAAGCAACACAATAAAATACAATGAAATACAATTTAAAAAAACACAAGGCCAATTTACAAAGATGCTTGTAGAAGTTGTATTTAAAGCCAGCTCCCATAAATCTCTCTTCATTTGGAAGCCTGTGGCATAACCATTTCACAAGGAATTCCAAATGCAAGACACCCATTTGAAGCATGAATAGGTGAACACCATGTGCTCAGCTCGGCCATACAACCTTTAGTGCAACAAAGATGAGAGAGTGGATAGGTTCTCTTTAGGCCCGTCAATAAGGGAATACATTAAATAAGTTATCCAGAGGTCAAATAATGAGGCAATGGGTCGTATTAACAAGAAAAGGTCCATTGCATGTTCTTGATGACAATTACTCTAGCTAGGAAGTGCAATGACACATCAAACCACGCTCCTAGGTTGCACAGATTGCAGCCTTGCTAAGCCACAATATATCATTACCTTTGCTACTGTACTGGTATCAGCTTGTTGCCACGATAGTCTTCACTGTTTAATTAGGCTTGAAGGCTTAGCCCACCCTCAGTTCCAAGCTGCCAGCTATAAAGCATAGTATGAGGCACGGCTGGTCAGATAAAGGATATAAGTAGGGCGGTCCTAGGAAAGAGGGGATAGAGGAGATTGTTCCTAGACGTTACATTTACTCAACAGCATGACTGGTCTTATTGGGGTTCGGACATTTTCTTGAATACAAAGCAAACAAACTATTGTTGTGTGACTTTTAGAATTGAAGCAAGCACACGCACAATGATTCACTGACATGTGTGCACACATATTTAAAGTCTCCTATGTAGGCTACACATACAGCCAAACATTTGCATGCATGCACACAGAATTCACAACATGCATGCGCAAATACACTTTTATTTTCTTGTAACTCTCCTTTCAATGCAGTGATTGTGTCCTCTCCTCTTAACGTCCAGTGTGTCGAGCATGGCGTCCCATGACAGTGGCCAGCAGGAACATTCAGCATTTGGAGGCAATGGAGAGAATGGGTCTTGAGCAGAGAGTGGGTGAAGTATTTAAGCAGTTCACTTGATCTTAGTTAGGAACTGGTACCAACGAGGGTGTCAGTCCATGGCAAAGCAAATAATTTTAGCATAGGATGCCATAACTGATGGAACATTGAGTTAACCGTGCTCAAGGTGATTTTGTCCTAAGGCTGGCCAGCGCCCCAGTGTAGTGGGTGATCCTGGCAGCGCCCATGAATTTAGCATGCAGGGGCTACATTGGTGCTCAAGCAAATACCTCCAGATGAATTCCTTCTCCTGCACTGTTCCTTTTCCCAAACAGGTATACCGTCAACCACCACCTATCAAAGCCCAGAAATGTGACCTTGTCATGAGGTCAGAGTAGAATCATGTAGGCTGAAAACGGTGTTTTCATCTTTTCTTAATAACGTTTTCATTTGTTGATGAATTGTTCCCAACATTTCCAGTTTGGGGGACGGGGGCCTTGACAAACTTTGGTTTAGAAAATGACATCAAATCTATCCAGCAAGTCAAAATATATTAGCCTCACACAGCTGCAAAGCACCAAGACTGATATAAAGGTTTTAAGGCGCACGGGACACTCCGTTCCCTGTTGAGTATTTTTTTTTAAATTACTGGATGGAGTTACCCTGAAACCAGTCAAGGAAATAAAGTCAATGGTTTTGCCCAAATTATTATTTATTATTTGGTCAAAATCTGCAAAGTGGTTTTCAAGCTGTGGTTGTACAAAAACAGCATTTTATTTCTGTGGGAAAACAAATGGGATTAGGCTGAAAACTGTGTTTTTATGTTTTCTTAACCTTTTCATTGTTTGATGAATTGTTCTAAACATTTCCAGTTTGGTGGGGCCCTTGACAAAACGTTGCTTTAGAAAATTTCATCCAAATGCATCCAGCCAGTCAAAGGTTTTTAGCCTCTCTCAGCCTCTCTGCTGTAAAAAGGATATCCAGTAATAATGATTATCCTGCGGTAAAATAAAATTGCAGTGTGTTTTTTTTAATGCAAATATTTCACATATATATGTGGGGGTGGGTAAAGGTAAGTATTTATGTTATGGGGTGGTGGGAGGGGCTGCAGTGTGTCTCCCCTGGACATATATGTGAATATCTTTTTTTAATGAAATAAATTCAGCATTTTTTACCACAGGATTTATTATGGCAAATTTATTAAATTGAACCATAAAAAGCACCAAGCTGATGTAAAGGTTTTAAGGAACAGGAGGCACCCCCTTCTCTGTCAAATATTTTTGAAATTACTGGATGGATTTACCCCAAAACAGTCAATAAATTTTAGTCAATGCTTTGAGCCCAACTTGTTTCTTATTTGCTCCAAATCTGTCCAGCAGTCTTTGAGCTACAGCTGTTCGAAAACTGCACCTTTTCTTTGTGGGAAAAATGAATGGGCTGAAAACTGTGAGACTGTGGTGTTTCATTTTCTTAACAACCTTTACATTGTATAATTTGCAGTTCAGTTGAGGGAGGGCACTTGACAAACATTTGGTTTTAGAAAATGTCATCCAAATCCTAGCAAGTCATTAGCAATAGAATTTTGGGAAATAAATGGCTGATTTTTCATTCATGAAAAGCCACTCAGCTTCTCTTTTGCAATGCACCATGGGAGATATAGATATCATTTTGGGAGAAGGGGGCATCCCATTCCCTGTCAAATATTTTAACAAGTATGGTACAGAATAACTCCAGACCCCTCCAGGAAATCTAGTCAATGAATAATTCCCAAGTTGTCTCTTACCTTGTCCAATTCCATCCAGTGGTTTTTGCTGTGCAATGCACAGATATGTTGACTTTTTCTCAATTGGGATTATTATTGGAAGTAGGTCAAAAACAGCGTTTCTTTGCTTTTATTATGAATGTATAGGAATGTGTACAGGATCAAGTCTCTGAATTGTTCTATTTCTCAACCAATTATGTTATGTAATGGCTTGTATTGAAATACATGTTTTTGTTTACTATTTCTTCTTATTTTAAATACATATTGTTGCTTTAATCAAATTAATCAAAGAGCAATTTTATGTGTTTCTGCATGTTTCCTGCTATGTTCTATAATGAAATAAAGGAAGTGGCACTGCAACATTATTATTAAAGTTCGAATATTCATTGTAAATCAACTCATAAATATAGCGTCTGTTGATAGACCCACATATTTTCTGATTGCTATAATAGGCAAAATGCTATATATTGCAGAATTTTCTGTTGCATGGGACAGAAAAGAACTATCATGCTGCAATGAGGTTGCATGAATTTTTAAGATGTGGACATTAATTCACCTGAAGCACTGTGTTAATGGAGAAAAAAAAAAAACATTAGTTAAGCTGTTTCAAAACAAGAAACTCAGGACCCAATGACAAAACACTTAAAGAAATGCATCAATTTAGCAGAGCAGCTCAAGACGATAGCTGTGTTTCTGAATTTCAAAAATAACATTGAGGGGGTAATTCATAGAAATTCGCACAAAAGTGGCGCACGCGGCTGGCGCACAGTGTTCCCGTGCGAATGTCTGCGCCAGCCGGGTGCGCTAAAAGTGATTTCTGTGCACAGCGTATTCATGGATTTTAGCCTCCAAAAGCAGCCGTGGCGCAGAGTGGCGCAGTGACCCTGCAGCAGTGCCAGTTATGCCCCCAAGAACGCCCTCGCGCAAGCAAAAGCCTTCAAAACCCCCAATCCAGCGCAAAGGGCTGTGCCAACCCTGGACCAGTTTACCGGACTGCCAAACAGTAAACGCCAAGCGGGGAACGTGTATTACAGGTTTTGTGGTAACTTCCACACGCGAAAGGGCCTGTGCGAGTATGGTATGTGTATAACTGTTGTTCGCGTGAATTTTTACCCGCAATTCGCCTGGGTACGTGTATTCCAGGGGTGCGCGGGAAGTTTCACACGCGATTGGCCCTGGGGGAGCAGGGTACGTGTATTTCAGGGGAGCACAGCAAGTTTTACACGCGATTGGGCTGGGGGAGCGGGGTACGTGTATTTCAGGAGCTTGCGGATAGTTTCACACGTGATTGGGCCTGGGGGAGCGGGGTACGTGTATTTCAGGGGTGCGCGGGCAGTTTTACACGTGATTGGCCTGGGTACGTGTGTTTCAGGGGTGCGCGGGAAGTTTCACACATGATTGGCCTGGGTACGTGTATTTCAGGGGTTCGTGTGAAGTTTCACACGCGATTGGCCTGGGTACGTGTATTTCAGGGGTTCGCGTGTAGTTTCACACGCGAATGGGCCTGGGGGAGTGGGGTACGTGTATTTCAGGGGCTTGCGGGTAGTTTCACATGTGATTGGGCCTAGGGGAGTGGGGTATGTGTATTTCAGGGGCTCATGGGTAGTTTCACACGCGATTGGCCTGGGTATGTATATTTCAGGGGTGCGCGGGAAGTCTCACATTCGATTGGCCTGGGTACGTGTATTTCAGGGGTGCGTGGGTAGTTTCACACGCGATTGGGCCTGGGGGAGCGGGGTACGTGTATTTCAGTGGTGCACGGGAAGTTTCACACGCGATTGGACTGGGTACGTGTATTTCAGGGGTTCGTGCGAAGTATCACATGCGACTGGCCTGGGTACGTGTATTTCAGGGGCTCGCGGGTAGTTTCACACGCGATTGGCCTGGGTACGTGCATTTCAGGGGTGCGCGGGAAGTCTCACACGCGTTTGGCCTGGGTACGTGTATTTCAGGGGTGCGTGGGTAGTTTCACACGCGATTGGGCCTGGGGGAGCGGGGTACGTGTATTTCAGTGGTGCGCGGGAAGTTTCACACGTGATTGGCCTGGGTACGTGTATTTCAGGGGTTTGCATGAAGTTTCACACGCGATTGGCCTGGGTACGTGTATTTCAGGGGCTTGCGGGTAGTTTCACACGCGATTGGCCTGGGTACGTGTATTTCAGGGGTGCGCGTGAAGTTTCACACGCGATTGGCCTGGGTACGTGTATTTCAGGGGTGCGCAGGAAGTTTCACAGGCGATTGGCCTGGGTACATGTATTTCAGGGGCTCGCGGGTAGTTTCACACGCGATTGGCCTGGGTACGTGTATTTCAGGGGTGCGCGGGAAGTTTTACACGTGAATTGGCAGTGTGGGTCCTCCCAGGTGTCCCCTCTACCCCCTCCATGGCCCCTGCAGGCAGCCCACACCACAGGGGACTACCCTGCACCCCTGGTCATGTCCCGCAGGCAGACCATCCACCGTGGGCATGCCCCTCAGCCAAGCCATATGTCACGTTGCAATATGATCACCAACTCATGTCTCCCAGCACCCCCACCCCCAAGCAGTCAGGGGCACCTGCCAGCAGGCCCCCACTCATGTCCCCCAGCACCCCCAGCAGTCAGGGGCACCTGCCAGCAGGCCCCCACTCATGTCCCCCAGGACCCCTACCCCCCAGCAGTCAGGGGCACCTGCCAGCAGGCCCCCACTCATGTCCCACTCATGTCCCCCAGCTCCCCACCCCCCAGCAGTCAGGGGCACCTGCCAGCAGGCCCCACTCATGTCGCCCAGCACCCCCACCCCCCAGCAGTCAGGGGCACCTGCCAGCAGGCCCCCACTCATGTCCCACTCATGTCCCCCAGCACCCCCACCCCCCAGCAGTCAGGGGCACCTGCCAGCAGGCCCCCACTCATGTCCCACTCATGTCCCCCCCAACATGTCAACATGACCCACAATCATGGCCCTCATGTCCACCAAAATCCCACGGCACACCACCCCTGCCCAAATAACCAACCAAGCATAACATACACTCACATTGAAATGCCCATTGCATGAAACAACCCAAATGGCATGTAGGTACATCAGCACATGTCCGTCACAAACACACAATGGGTGCCAGTGAATGTGAACACCCACATCGCGACATGCATGAAACCAATGAGAGAATACCACACATTGAAGTACGGGAACAAATGTATTGAACAAAAAATGTGTTGAAAGAAAATCAAATACCAAACAATGGACATAAGGAAAACAATGCAGAATGTCACATAATGATAAAAAAACGAAATCAGAATCCAAAATGTATGAAATCAAAAATGTCTCCAAAGTCTCCTTCCAACAAAGCAAATCCAAACCAAAATGAAAAAGTAAAATTCATTGCTCCATGGAAAAATCAAAAAAGAAAAAGCCGACAAATGCACACTCCAACTGTTTACAAGGATGAAATCCTGGGTCCATGATCCCAACTGTCCAAAGGAAACCTACAAAAAAGCCTACAGAATAAACAACTATATACAAAAATGTGGGGCATAGTCCATGCGCCCCAAAGGGAAGAAAAAAAGAAAGAAAACTTAACACTAATGAACTATATACAATGGCGGCGGGCAAGTCCAACGGCTCACTGGTTGATGTCATGGGCCAGGGCATCATCGAACTCCTGTTCAATGGCTTGGAGGCGGCCATGTTCACTGGCTCCGAGGTCTCGCAGGGATAATGCGGTGTCCAGCTCCAACTCAGCCCGCCTCAGCGCCCTGCACATGGAGTTCTCCGCCCTGACCATTGTGAGCCGTTCCTCCTCCACCCGCCGCCGCTCTGCACCTATCTGCTGGCCCAACCGCTGCCACACGGAAGACACTCCCATTCCAGGGTTTTCCTGCCCTCTGGCCGATGCCTGCCTCTCTGATGTAGATGGCCCCGAGCCATGATGCCTCCCACGTCGAGCCTGCCGCTGCCTCCGACGCAACTGCCTCTGCCAGCACAACGGCATCCAGGCTGATGGAATCCACCGACGCCATCGTGCGCATGCCCTGCCCGATGATGCCGGCACATTCTCGATCTGCTGGGGTCCAGTTGCTGGTGTGTCCACCCCTACTGGACCTCCGACTCCCGACTGTGGCAGGGATGGGAGCCCCACCGAGCTGGCTGCGTTGGTCGGGGCAGGTCGACAGGGGGCCCTGGTGGCATCTGGGCCGGAAGACGGCATGGAGAACGACTGGCGCATAGCCTCCACAGAGGAGGAGAGGGTCGCCAGAGTGGCCGACACATGTAAGAAACCGCTGACCATGGTCGCTCCCAACTGGGCCACGTTGGCACGCTGCTCTTCGTGATGACGTGTGTGCTCCCCCCGGAAAGCACGCACGTCATCACGAATGACACCCGTGCGCAACGCGACACCAATCAGTACCTTCTCCATACAGCCAGGGGTCCCCTCATCCGCAGGTAGAGGAGTGTCAGATGACATGGACATCCCCCCTGCCTGCAGACAGGCCTGGGAATGGGCATCCCTGCTGGTGTATGGTGGTGCAGTGACAGTGTCAGGGACAGTGACATGCACAGGCCCCTCCACGGTGACCTGTGCTGCCTCCTGCCCCTGCCCCTGGACTGCACCACTTGCACCAGTGGTACCACCCCCACCAGGCCCCATGTGCAGCTCAGTAGCGGCCTCCTCCTCCTCTGTGGAAACCACCAACCTGGATGGCTCCACATCGTCTTCCGCCGGTGCAAGCCCCAGTGGGGGCTCACCCACTCCTTCCGCTGCAGCCGTGGGGGCATCCCTGCCGCTTTGCTCCACAGCGCCATCTCTGCCCTCTTCTTCACTTGCCGCTGTGTAGAGGGAGACATAGAACACAAGCATCAGGGTACTGTACAATGGTCCCCTAGACAGGAAGCAATAGCAGATGAGTGGCACTGTCAAACATCACTTCCATCATGTCCCTCCACAACACATGGGTCAGTGCAGGCAAAACACATGCAGTAACAGGCATGGCGCATGCTATGAACATTAGCATACATGTCCAAGGGACTCTTGAAAAATACAATGTTGGTTAGAAACTCACATGCATCATGGATCATGCCTATCACATGCACACACTTCACCATAGTTTCATTCATCTGGCCTTGTACACCCCAGACAGAGTGGATACAAGGATGACTAGGCTGCATCAGTGAATCTGAACATTGTCACAGACATGTGTCATGCATCCATGGCATTCACAAGTCACAGACACGCAGGTCAGACACACAGACATGGACACCATACATGTACATGTACATGGCAAAAGCACCCATCCCTCATCCCCACCCATGTCCAGGAACAGAGACTGGCATGCTCTCATGTATCCATTCCGCATAGAGCTCTCCATGTTGCATTTAAACACATGCACCAACCATGTGGTTCACACATTACTGGTCTCACATGCATGACCATTATGTCCCTGCACACACACATACGTACATGGCCTATGTCACACATACAGGCAAGTATCAGACAACCAGCACACTGCAACATGCCCTGTCATACACAGCAATGCTTGGCCACTTACCGCTCAACTCCAGACGGGTCTGCCTCTCAAGGATCTGGGCGTGGAGCGCTGGGCGTATGCGTTCCAGGACCCTCAGCTGGATGGTACTCATGCAGCCCGGCCCCCCTCCGCGAGGCGCCGGGCCTTTAAGAGGGTCCTGGACCTCAAGTCCTCCCAGCGCTTCTTGACTTGCTTGATGTTGCAGGTTGCCACCCCCTCCGCATTGATGGCAACCACAAAGTTGTCCCAGATCATGTCCCGTCCTTCCTTGTTGGCGCGTGATGATTCGAAGAGGGCATCACAATGCCCCAGGACAAGCTCCACCAGGACACCAACTTCCTTCTGACTGAAGCTGGAAGCCCTCTGCTCCTCTTGCGGGGGGTCACCAGTGGTCTCAGATGGTGTTTGCCTCGACATGGAACCCACAAGGCAGGCGTGGGTGGCAACTGGGTCCTGGGGCTGGGCTGTGGAGCGATGGTATACCAGACGGGAGTCTTCTGTTCCAGCAAGGGTGGACACAGCAACTGGACACCTGCAGATGGCAGTTGTGCAGGCACAAAATGGCAGGGCACGATGGCAGCAGGCAGGCAGGCAGCAGCAGATGGCTCGTGGGAGGCTGGTCGGGGCTCTGGGGGGCAGTAATTTGGCCTTTTGGCAGGAGCATGGTCTTCCGTGTGTTTTCGCGTGGCCAGCTTGATACGGAGTGATTTGGCACGTGAAATTCTTGCACGTCAGCGTGTAATTCGAGGAAAGTCCCTTAGCGCGTAAGCGCGTCAGCACGCATACGTGATCTTATTGGACCAAAGGCCCTCAGCGCGTAAGCGCGTCTGTGATGTATCGCGCACAGGCCTGTACGTGCTTTTCGTGGGGTGCGGTGTGTGTATTTTCCAGGCGTTGGGGTTCACACGCTATTACTTCACAGCGGGTGGGTGTTGGTTTACCGTTCTTCTACACGCAAGGCGGACGGTGAGTGGTATCCCACTCAACCAAGGCCTATCGCGTGTGAAACTTCACGCAAACTCCTGAAATACACGTACCCAGGCCAATCGCGTGTGAAACTTCATGCGCACCCCTAAAATACACGTACCCAGGCCAATCGCGTGTGAAACTTCACGCGCACCCCTGAAATACACGTACCGAGGCCAATCGCGTGTGAAACTTCACGCGCACCCCTGAAATACACGTACCGAGGCCAATCGCGTGTGAAACTTCACGCGCACCCCTGAAATACACGTACCCAGACCAATCGCGTGTGAAACTTCACGCGCACCCCTGAAATACACGTACCCAGACCAATCGCGTGTGAAACTTCACGCGCACCCCTGAAATACACGTACCCAGGCCAATCGCGTGTGAAACTTCACGCGCACCCCTGAAATACACGTACCCAGGCCAATCGCGTGTGAAACTTCACGCGCACCCCTGAAATACACGTACCCAGGCCAATCGCATGTGAGAATTCACGCGAACCCCTGAAATACATGTACCCAGGCCTATCGCGTGTGAAACTTCCCGCGAACCCCAGATTTACACGACCCCGCTCGACCAAGGCCTATCGCGTGTGAACTTCACGTGAACCCCTGAAATACACGTACCCCGCTCCCCCAGGGCAAATAGCGTGTAGAACTTCCCGCGCACCCCCGAAATACACGCACATGCTATTTTTCACACAGCAGGTGTCCGTGTTTGTTGCGTACCCCTTTGCATGTCATTTGTTCTAGAGGCCCACCGTATGGGACATTCTACATAGCTGTATATACATGCTTTTTGTGGGCGCATATTTTGGCGCACATTTGTATTATGCGCAGGGACGCGACTGCCTGCCTTCGTGTGGCGGACGTGTTTAGGCCTGTGCGCGTCTTTGCCCGTGCGCTGTTTTGCCCTATTTGATTCCATGAATACGTGTTGTAGGCGAGCATTTGGGCGTTCTGCGCACTTGCATCCTGTACTTCCCCCGTGCCGCCCACATTTTCACAAGTTGTTCCCCATTCCGCGTGTCACGCCCCGTGTTCCGCCTTCTTTTGTTATGTGCGCCGCGCTATGTGCGCTTTCGCTGTGGCCTTAGCGCACGCCGTTAGATGACCTGTGCGCTGGCGTGCGCCGCGCACTTTTTCAGCGCACATCCCAGATTTTACTCACGCACCACAGACTTCCATGAATAGATGTGCGCTGGTTTCCCTACGATATTTGCACTTGCACTGCGATTTTCGCTCTTTCACTGCGAATCGCACGTTTTTGCACGCTTACGCTGACATTTTCAGTGCACATTAATTCCATGAATCGGCCTGCGAAGGTGAGATTTATATTGGAATTGTAGCTCCAAATCATGGCATTTTTTAAATACACTCTGAAAGAAAACGATTCCAGTGAGTGATGTGTGGCTGGTTGACCAGCAAATAAGAAATTTAAAGTAATAGATGGATAGAAGTTCATGAACCCTTAATTTGGAGAGCATTATATTAATAAAGCATGTGTGTCTATGCCATTACACCAGGGTAATGGTCATAGCCCAATAAAATGATCCTTTGTTCAATAGAATGTCTTTCTCTCAAAATGGATGGTTTCTACTGGTAAATGCTCAAGCCACACACAAATTCAATTCAACTGATGTATAATGAAAACTACTTTCAAATTGTGCATTTTAAGTGACAATTGAAAGTACATTATTATGTATACTACCAAGAGCCTTTCTTGCACTAAAAAAAAATGAACATATATCCGGATTCAGTAGAAAAAAACACAAATCATATGCATATATGAATTATATATGAACATATATGAGCTGGGCATAATTTGTATATTTTAATTTCTTTGTCATATTTTAAGATGCAGACCCATGAATGATATTCCCAGATTCAGAATATTCGTACACATTGGAATATGATATTTTCATCAGTAATGCATGTCCTTATAGAGAATTATTTGAAAAATGCAAGTTTCAGTTTAATATTGTGTTTTACACCAAAGGAAGTGTTTAGTCTGTATCTGACATCCCCATATGACACACCAAAATTCATTGGATCGATAGATGGGTCCTGGTGGGGTTTCCAACGTTCTGGGGACCTATCGCAGGGCCTGTCCAGTCCAAAATGCTGTGTCAAATGATGCTGTGTGTTCTACGTTTTCTCGCACAATGACAAAGGGAAAAGGGAGAGTCATTGGAAAAATAGAGAAGCAGGAGATCCTCTTTGGTGGGATACAAACATTTGGATTGCAAATTGATGTAGCTGAAGGGAACATCTCTTTCAAATATCTGATCCAAATATCTGATCCAGATAACAGTGAACTCAGAGGACATTTCCAAAGCAATATCATATTATATTAGAAGGATATTGGGGCAGGCTCACGAACTGAAGAGTGCACTTACCTGGTGGGGCTTCCTGAGGCCAGTCAGTATCCCTGCCTGGCTTGGACCTTTAAAATACAAACAAACTGGGAGTACCTATGACCCCAGATTATTTAGACATTTTCACAAGATGTAATTAAATAGCAGCCAGCATTTTGAACAATTTTCAGATCCTGTTTAAAAGTAGAACAATTAAAATGGAAATATAGTGCAAAGTGTATGTGCTTTTCAATATATCATTAGAAATATAGTTATCATCATAATAGGACGTTTCTTCTGCAATTTGGGATATCTGTGGGCAGTAGGAATCTAAAACTGAAATGCTTAATAACAAGTTCTTTGACTGGCGTCTGATATAGTGAGAAAAGTAATGTATTCGTTCATGAACACGTGGAACAGGAGTAGTGTGAGGGTGAACCTGATTCCTTTTAAATAATGAGAGGTTTTGGCTCTGCTGTCCCAGCATTCAAAATGCAACAGATATCCTGACAAACCTGCACCTTTAAAATAATTTGCAACAAATCCAACATAATTCAAGATGAAATCAAATGATACTATACCCAAACTATGAACAAATAGTTTGTCAAATATAGGGTCCAGCATATTAGATTTGCACTATTAGATTTTGCATCTCAAGAATTGGATAACCTTATTTTAAAGTAAGTATATTTCTCTATTGCCAATGCTAGTTAATTGTTTTCAGAGAAAACTAAGTAAATATTTGTGTTTTACTCTTTATTCTAAGAACTGTTTCAACTTCTGATTTCATTGGGAGGTGGGTTTAAGCCAGACATGCTTCTCTAATATAGATTGTTTGATTGCAGTTTTGAGAAGCCCTTCATGTCAAATTGTGTGCATACATATTGTAAAGTATCATATTACATTTTCCAGAATATTCATATATATTAGATTATATATATGTTTGTATGTTTCTGTCAAAATGCAGAGTAAGTTGGATATTGTATTTATGAATGAAAACTTTAGTCAGGCAACCACAAGCAGGTTGTGTTTCCTTTCTGTAGACAAACTGCCATATTTCTTTTTTTGTCTTATTGTGAATGACTTCCCCAGATGTGGAAGTTAGGAAACCACCTGCATTTCCTTTATTTAATATTTAGATAAATCTAAATAATATTTGTATTTGTTTTATTTGTATAGCGCAAACCAGGCCTGGAGGCTACCGGGCGCATATCTTAGCAACAATGGTTACATAATATTCCGACATATCAGGTAACAGTTAAATTGACATAGTAATCAGAAGCATTGGTAGTTTGTACATATATACATAGGTAATCAGGTAAACACATTTCAGCTTGGACCTCAGATGTGACTAGCCAATGTTTGGCTTTGTGTTTGAAGAGATTCAGAGAAGGAAGGTTTCTGATAGTAAGGGGGACAGAGTTTCACAATTTGGCTGCCAGAACTGGGAAGCTGGATCCACCGGCTGTTTGGAGCTTGTATCTAGGGATCCTTAGGTTCTAGTTGATGGTAGATCTAAGAGATCGAGATGGTGTATACTGCGTGAACCGTCAGGAGAGGTAGATGGGGGCCAAGTTATTCATGCATTTGTAGGTCAGGGCAAGTGATTTTAGGGAGATCCTTTGGGTGACTGATAGCCAATGAAGGTTCTTCCTGGTTTCCGAGATGTGGGCCGATCTAGGGATATTCAGGGCTGCTCTAATGGCGTTTTTTTGTAAGACCTGCAATTTGTCTAAATTTGCTTGATTGGTGCCTTGGTACAGTGCATTGCAGTAGTCCAATTTGGACATGACCAGAGTTCTAGCAAGGATTGTGCAGTTATGAGTGGACAGAAAAGGGCGGCATGCTGTGATCAACTTGCAGGTGTAAGCAGCGGCGGTTGCAACTGCATTCGTTTGTCTGTGGAGGGAGAGCATGAAATCGAGGTAGATTCCAAGCGTTTTGGTATCTTTGGAGACTTTTATGGAATTTCCGTCGCTATTGAAGGAGCTGAACAGTGGGTTCAGCTTGTTCAGTCTTTGCTATGTGCCAAGGATGAGGAGCTCTGTCTTGTCGTCATTAAGACAGAGCTCATGTTGTGCCTTCCAAGTTTGGATAGCGAGGTATATGTCATTTAATGATTTAGAGTCAACCGTGTAATCGCCCGTGATGGGGATGAGTATCTGGGTGTCATCGGCATAGTTAGAGTAGGTGACACCCAGATAGTCAAGCACATCAAACAGGGGTTTAGTGAAGACATTGTAAAGGGTAGGGGATACGCACAATCCTTGGGGGACTCCGCAAAGGACTGGTGCGGGGTTGGCAGTGGCGGTAGGGGAGAATACCCTCATCTGTCTGTTATCCAGGAAGGATTGAATCCAGTTGGTGGCCTTGTCGGAGAAGTGGGCGGCCGTTTTCAGGTGTTGACAGAGGATTTGGTGGTTAACCAAATCAAAGGCTGCAGATAAGTCTAATAGTAATAGCAGGGCTAGTTTGCCTTTGTCTTTAAAGTCCTCAATTTGGGTTTTGAGATCTAGGAGGGCTGTCTCCGTACCGTGCTTAGGTCTGAAGCCGGATTGCCTCGTGCCTAGTATATTGTTTATTTCCAGGTAGTTCTGTATCTGAAGATACGCTGCTCTATCTAAGATTTTTAACAGAAATGGGACCGTCGTGATGGGCCTGTAGTTGGTTGGGACCTCCAGATCTAAGGTGGGTTTTTTTAGGAGGGGGATGACCCATGCATCCTTTAAGTTGCTGGGGACCACCCCCGATTGAAAGGAGGCATTGATAAACGTGGTGATAAAAGGTGCGAGGTCATGAGCTGATTCCTTAATTATCTGGGCTGGACATGCGTCCCCTTGGCAGTTGGAAGGTTTTAAGTTGCAGATAATTCTTTCAACTTCCATAACAGAGAGCGGTGTGAAGCTGAATGGCACCGGGGAGTCAGGGGTGGTTATTTTGGGTGGCTGGGTATTGATGAATGTGGGAGTGTGGAGGGAGTTTTGTTTGGCGTTAATTTTGGATTGCAATGTGGTTATTTTGTTGTGAAGTGCGTTTTGTATATTGTTGCACCAAGTGCTGTCTTTGGTGCACACGTCAGGGGCAGGGGAGGGGGATTCTAATTCTTTGAGAATTTTAAATAATTCTCTTGTGTTGGATTTTGCTTGGGATATGCGTGAATTATAGGTCTCTTTTTTAGCTTGAAGGACGGCTTCCTTATAGTTGAAAGAGGTGATCAGTAGGGAGGCTTTATTAGCTGGACTGGGATGACTTTTCCAGAGGGCTTCGGCCTTACGCTTTTCTTTGCGCAGCACGTTAAGCTCCGGAGTGAACCAGGAGTTTAGGTGGGACTGTTGTTTGGCTTTGCGAGTTTTTAGTGGGGCTATGCTCTCAATGGCTTTGATCATCAGGCTGTTGAAGGCATCTACTAAAACAGTGGGATCCTTGTCCTTATGCTGCGAAGCGAGAGTGTTCAGGCAAGGGAGGATAAGAGGAAGCAATTTCTCCCTGGTGATATCCTTTTTAATTCTGGTGGGTATAGGAGGGGCTATAATAGGTGTGGGCTGGGGTTTGGAGGCTGGCAGGAGGAAGGTAATAATATGATGGTCAGACCAAGCGCAAGCAGCGTTGGAGATGACATTAGTATTGCAATTTAGGTCAGCTAACCAGTCGAGCGTTCTACCCTTGTTATGTGTAGGATCACGAATGCGCTGCTGGAAGCCTACATTGGAGAGGGTATTGTCAACTTCAGAGGCCATGTGGTCCTTGGGATCAGAAAGGCCGAGGTTGAAGTCGCCTAATAACAGTATCTGGGAGTTCGGCTTGGTATTAGCCAACATGGTGGAAGAAACATCGTCAATGAACGAGCCCAGTGGACCTGGAGGTCTGTACACAAGATGGAGTGTTGCTGTGTTGGTGGGAGAGAGAGAAAGTTTCACTGAAAGTGATTCTGCAGAGCTGAATTGTGTGTTGTTGGCAACTCTCATAGTGATCTTGTCGCTGTGTATGAAAGCGACTCCTCCTCCTTTAGACGCGTTGGAATGACAGTCATTTCTGATAATAGAATAACCCTTGGGTGGGGATAAGGCGAGGAGTGGGCCAGAGACATCATGTAGCCAAGTTTCGGAAATGGCTAGGAAGTCAAGGTTATGGACAGTGATGAGGTCTGCGATGTCAAGGGCATGGGCCGTAAGGGATCTTGCATTAATAAGGGCTCCCTTTAGTGCTGAAGTGGGTGGGGTGGACGGGGGGGGCTGGGTGCTGGAGGTATGTTGGGCTGTGAGGGAGCGGAGTGATTGTGCAGAATACAAGGTGGTCTGGGCAGTCTAAATGTAAGTCTGATATTCCTATGTTGTAGTGTGCATGGGAGGTTAGGTGTAGGTTTGGTTGCAAAGTGCTTAAGCCACAAGGCTGGGTCGTTAAGGTAGGAGTTCGATGGAGGGTCCGAGCAGTGGAGCATGGTGGAAGGACGAGTAAGTTGGCGGTAGTGGTGTGTCTTAAGACTGGTAGCAGGGTAGCTGCTTGCAGTGAAGGATAAAGATCCTAAGAAGACTATATGGGTGAGGTAGAGGCTAGTATAGGACATCGACTGCATCGACTGCATGTCGTGATTAGTTGATTCTCAAGTAACTTGAGGTGTGGTGCCAGAAGGTGGTAGCAACTGTGTTTACACTAATGCAATGAGGCTGCAATCATCAGTAGTACAAAATCATTTGGGCTTAGTACTAGGGCATCTAGATTCAAATAATGCATATTAGGCTACAAGCAGCAGACTAGAAACATCATTTGGGCTCAATGTTAGGGCATCTAGAGTCTAGAAATGCACATTAGGCTACAATCAGCAAACTGCAAAAATCATTAGGGCTCAGAGCTAGGGCATCTAGGTTCAAGTAATGCACATTAGGCTACATGCAGCAGACTCTAAAAATCATTTGGGCTCAATGTTAGGGCATCTAGATTCAGATAATGCACATTAGGCTACAAACATCAGTCTACAGAAAATCATTTGGGCTCAGTGCTAGGGCATCTAGGTTCAAATAATGCACATTAGGCTGCAGACATCAGTCTACAAAAAATCATGTGGGCTCAGTGCTAGGGCATCTAGGTTCAAATAATGCACATTAGGCTACAAGCAGCAGGCTACAAACATCATTGGGCTCAATGTTAGGGCATCTAGAGTCTAGAAATGCACATTAGGATACAATCAGCAAACTGCAAAAATCATTAGGGCTCAGAGCTAGGGCATCTAGGTTCAAGTAATGCTCATTGGGCTGCAAATAATGCAGAGTAGACTACAGACAAAAGAGCTGCAAGAACATTTGGGCTCAGACAGAGGCTACAGTCAGCAGATCTTACATGTAGTTCGGCTCAATGCACTGAGGTATCAGCTGTGAGAAAGAGGTTGCCGTTGGACTTCGAGTAGCGGAGAGAGCAGTGTACACAGCGGCTCGTGGGGGGGGGAGTAGCGAAAGGCATAGAGGGAAGAGCAGGTGAAGAGTACAACGTGTGGCACAGGTGTGGCTCAAAAGGTTACCGATCCGAACGAGCGCAAAGGCCAGCGGCAGTGGTGGTTGAACCGTAGGCAGAGGCAGCAATCAACAAGGTGCCGTGACACATTATGTGGTATGGATTGCTCAAAATAGACTGTTTCTTGTTCCAGATTGTGGGGTGGGATTGTGACACTGTGGCAGCATTAAATTAGTTAGGTTTCTCCATAAAACTAACCACTGAAATGTAAATGGATAGTCCCTAGACATATTACATTATAATGTACACATGTTCTAATTGCTTTGCATTTGACTGTTGTGGTTTGTGATAGATCAATTAAATAAATTGGATAACTAAGGTATCAGAAAGGCATTAATTGATGTGTAATCACATTTTCAAGCATTAACTGTTAGAGAATATTTCTTGATTTGTATTGTTTTTACATTTGCTTTGTAGTTTGGGCAACTGGTATACCTGCCATCATTAAAACAGGTACTTCTTTTGACTTTTGTACTTTACTTTACTTTACAACATTTGCAATGCGCACCTTGGGCCCGGAGGCATTAAGGCGCAAACAGGGTAACAGATAAACAGCGAACAGAAAGCATATATAAGGTAATTAAACCAAGAGCAGAGAGTCAAGAAAACTATCAAACAAAACATTGTTATGTTTATTGACTAGACATTTAGAACTACTTTACAAGAATTGTCCAATGCCTACTATGCTGCCTGCCCCGCACACATTACATTTCAATGGTTCTTGGAAATAGAGGCCAAAATATTAACATGTGTAAGTCACTAAATGAACCAAATAAATATAATTCTGGAAATATAGCACATTGATCGACCTGAACAATTAGGTGGAGGTAAATCATTGGTTATAAACGCTGCCTTTCGTTACGATTGATGGTCTCGTACCTCAAAATTAACCGATAAGACAATTCTACTAATGACATTACAGGTTGGGTGCAATGTTCTGGCCTATTATTAATGGTGGTAATCTGAAAAGTACTCCTGAGTAAAGGAACACCACCAAATTGGCGATAATGGAGGAAGATTTATTGAAATATTTGCACTGTTGTTTCAGTGACCCCACATGCATTATCACAATACCATGTTTTTAACCATTTCCATTGTTATCTTGAAGATAGAAAATGATTATGTATAAAAGCTGATTACACATTGAAAGTAATTCCTTAATGCACAAAGGGTTCACATCCAACCCTTTATTGTATTTAAAGTTAAAGGTAGTGGGAATAAAATGGGCATCAGAAATCCGCGTTTTTACCTCCTTTCAATGTACCCAAAGAAAATGTTCTTCCCCTGTCTTGAAGCAAAGTAATTGTGAGTTCGATGTTTTAAAAGAAGAAAATGCTTTCAAAACGTCAGTGGCCTTTCTACGATTTTTACTTTTACTATATTGGGCGGCAGTAAAAATTGGAGGTATTCCAGCGTGACATTGCACCTTGTAAATGGGCAGTATTTACCACCATCAGCAAATATCGACTTTGATATAATCGCTTACAGGCAAATGGATGTTAGCCTACTTTTCCACCAAGGGAATCGGGTGTGGCTCTCTACAAAGCATCTGTAGTTGACGGAACAAAAAAATAGCTTTCCCACTATATAGGACCCTATCTTATACAATCAGTCTTAAATCTGATCGCTGTTAAGCTGAAGATACACAAGTGATGACATATCCACCCAATTTGTTCACCTTAGCCTCCTCAAAGAGTGTTGGTATGCCACCAAGTTACCGTCTTGACCTAGACCTATGAAAGTACTTTGGGTAGAGGAATATGGAGTCCAGGCTATCCTGGATACACATCAGCGCTGTGGGGTGGAGTACTATGTACTAAATTAAAGGGGATGCATCCCTGAGGACCACACCTGGGAAGCAGCGATTCATACCTCTTGTCTGCTTTGTTGTTTTCAGACCTTGCTTTCTGGGTCCGGCTAGAGTATGTGGGCTTTGTGGAGGGGTACTGTCAGGAAATATGTCCCCTCACCATGCAAGAGTTGGGCTCACAGGAGCCCTGCAGCTACCCTGGTGCTTGCATCAGTTCCACCACCATCCCTGCACCCCATCTCCCAGATCGGCTTCGGCGTGGCTGAGTGTATGTGGTGATGTCATAACATCCAAGACAGAACATGGCATCACCCATGCTGGATCAAGCATTTGGTGAAACCCACGACTGAATGTAAACATAGGAATCCAGAGACCAGTGCTTCTCAAGGTAGCCTGTTGCTGTGTTTGAGAGTGGTGGTGTGTTTTTGCAGTCTGTGGTTACATCCTGATTTGATCTTGGCTCTGTATTCTGGCTTCTGTCTATTGGATTACCCCTACTGGGACCAGATTATCTAACATTTGCAACAGTTCTAAATAGTGAGCAAATGCTTTGATAATATGGAATGGATCAAACAGGTTATGTCACCATCCATATTATATACAAACATTTTGCACTAGGGCACCAATTAATCAAACTGTTTTATAATGCTATATTTTCTGCATAACATAAAAAGAAGAAATCCGTTTACTACGTTTCGTTTCATGCTACTCATCTCATATGATAAATAAAGCAGTGCGTTTCATTTTTGCCCAGGTGAAAGCATTTTTAGAAACTACTAATTGGGGCTAAACCTGTTGGCTCCATTCCCAATTATATAAACTGTAAAATTGGTGCTAAACTCATTTGGTCCACTTGTTTACACAAATGTAAAGCTTTGATAATCTGGCCCCAGGTTGTTGTTGCTGCACCTTAAGAACTACCGGTTTTTCGATCTCATAAAACTGTGATATTTGGAGTTTCCCTATCGGTTTTGGCTGCATATGGGATTCTTCCTAACGTTGGTTCACACACTGGTTATCAGATTTTTTTGGGGGATTTGTTTCTTCTTATTGTCTTTGTTTTCTTTTATTGGAGCACACTTGTTTGGATATGTGGATTGGACAACACAGACCGTCACTTCGATGCATCCCCTATTGTTCCTTCTTGATTGCTTTCCCACTAAATAGTGCACCCACGTGCCACCCATTTCAGGTCCCTTGCAAACTGTTTGTCCCATATGTCCGGAAGGAAACTGGGAGGTCATCTGGTCTATGGGCTTTAATCATTCCAACTCACAAAGGAAAAAAACTACTGCCCACATAGATTCGCCATCGTCTGTCTAGGTACATTCAGGCAGGAGAAGGGTTGCAGAGCTGGCTTATTTCTTTTCCCTGCTATTTTCCTAACTGCATCATTGATTCTGATAGTGTCCTCTGTTTTCTTTACAGTCAGGGAGCGAGCACGGTGCCATTTGGTTCCTCAGGCATTTTCGTCCACGCTGCCTGGTTACCATTTTCACTTAACTCACAAGGAAAGTCACCCTGTTAAAAGAGACCTAAGCCGACTGTTGCAAACAGTCATCTTGCGGGCCTGTTTTTGTTTGTCCATCGAGAGCCTGACAAAAGACAGTAATTGCTTAACTATTACACAAGACGGACACTAGTGTACCTGGTTTCCTCTTGCACAAGCCTTGCTAGAGCTTTTAATGCTTTTGATGCCAGATATTTTGCCCACGGATCTCCCCCCTAAGCAATCAAAATGCAGTTGAAATGGGTATCTCTTTGGGTCTCAACATAAACGAGGGAAACCCTTCCTGGTTCTGTGAGCTCACATAATAGTGTCAGACAGCTACTTGGTCATTAACATCAATGTTGAAAACAAATATTATTGTACTTGACAAATTACCATAAGGACATAATGTGGTAGGATTTTTAGTTTGTGACAATCAAACTCAAAGTACATAGGAAACGGACAGAACAAAATGCAGAAAAAGCCAATGCATTTCGGACATGGTCCTTCGTCAAGAAATAGGGCCTCACTATAAGTTGGGCGGTATCCCAACGGTAAATCTGCCAGCATATCGCCTAATTCAATTAGCGTCACTGCAACTTTGATTACAAAAAATGCTGTTGGAAGAGGGCACACTTGGAAAGGTGTCTGACCTCTCGGTGGACAATATTGTTTTTTTCCCCAACAGGCTGTTTTGACAAAATGATCTCTATGGGTCTGACACCATCGACATTCCGTCCGTGGACGTGGCTTATGATGGTGGACACCCACACTACTGTAATTCCCAGTGATCCTGGAATTAGCTTCCAGTAGTTCTGAGGATGCTGACCTCTTGGGTACAGCTCTCAGAGTGTGCATATCTTCAGGTATCACGTTTATGTATATAATGTTTTTTCGGGAAGTAAACATGGTTTGATTTGTACACCCTTAAAACATATTAGGCTGGCACAATGAAGTCAAACAAATGCCAATAAATTAATTCCTTGATAGTCATCCCACTACACCACGCGTTCTCTTCCTCCCATTACCACCATTCCTGCCTATAAATCTTCAATGAGCACCACTTGGCATGTTGCTGCTCAATGAATGAAGACATGAGGTGCCTGAATAGAGGCTATCTAGTAACAATAAATTAGAGGTGCCTGGCTCGTGGGTAGAGCCTACCCTCATAAAAGTAAGGATTAGTATCAGTAAGGGAAGACTCAATGCAGTGGTATCAAGTCAAGAGAATGCTTAGAAAGTGACCATGATAACAGCTCAGTATCCTCCTCACTGATCATTTTTTGCCTCGGATGTCTGAATGATACATGTTTGCGGTGTCCTTTTCAAAATTCATCATAGCGTGCTGCGTAACGCAGGCTCTCAATTCACTAAGACAAGGAACCGTTCAATAATGCATGGATAAATGAGCCTAAACGTGCTTCCTCTCTGAAGCTGTTCAGGTTAGAAAGGTTGAGCAACTGCAAATAAAATATACATGACACTGGTCCTGGCGTGTGCCTCTCAGCGGGCTTTGTTTATGTACTCCTGTTCTTCAGGTCACACATCGTGCAATGAAGGGATCGAGCTAACATTTTCAAACGACTCATTGGCCCATTTATCTGCTGGGCCATAATTCTGAGAGAATATTGGAGAAATCTGTATCCGTCTGCGCATGTCAGCGCCCTCGGGCTCACAAGGTGTCTTCGCTCAGGAGCAGCTATGCTGACTCCTGTAAACATGGACGCGTTGAAGCATGCATTTTCTTACGGCTCGTGTTGAAAGGGGATAAGGGGGAGGCAAAGTCATCTAGGAAATGGGTTCTAAATTTTTAATGTGCAAATGAAAAATGTTTTGCTGGCAGAGGAGATAATATTTATGATTGGCCCGTGTTGTATGTGGGAATCTGAACAGGAAATAATTCATTTCAAGCCACTTATACATGTTTGATGTCCATGTAGCAGATCATCATATCTGGAAGTAGGAAGATAATAAATATCTAATTAAAATACGAAGAAATCATAACAGAAAATGACCCTCAACTTTATAATCACGTGGTGATACACAATTCCATATGAGCACTGCTGTACGTACAAGTAGAAATGATGGAGTCAAGATATGAAAGTTACTTGAAAAATAAAATAGAAAAAGGCGGATTTGCTGCATCGTTCTTACTCACAATGCTTTAGTGCCGTTAGTTCATGTAGAGTTGTATATCTTTTTAAAATACTATTGCTATCTATATTAATCAGTTCAGCACACACCTTGTCAGCACACACCGTACAGGGACGTCATTTGGGGGTCGCCGTTCACTGTGGCAACCCCTGCGATCTCCCTTGCGACAGATGCATCAGAAACAGATGCAGGGCTTCCTGGCATTAACCAGCAGCAGCAAAACATAAAATGGATACAATGGCAAATACTAATACACATATAAATATCAGAAACAGGATTGGGTGTCAATTGTGGAAGAGATTATGTAAGATTTAGGGAAGACAAAGCATAGAGATGAAAAGGAAATAAGATTTGGTTTTGGCGATATAACAGTTTGGAACAAACACTGGCAAAGCCAACAGTTGTGGCTTCTGTGTAAGCATAGGCTTGTATTGTTCCATGAATAATGGTGCGATAGGGAAATAACATGGCTTTTCCAGTGTTAGATTCTACCACAACTCCAGTGCAAGGCCAAACGACTGTAAATAAATATAGTGCCCAAAGGCACACTGCATAAAGACGTTTTCATTACATTAGGAGATTACTTAGATCTTCAACTACACCATTATCTCTCAGAAGACGGCTTTGAAAGAGCACTGGCAGTCACTCACAACACAAAGCTAGATCAAATAGATCCTAGGAGGATTTGGTAAAGGATGGAAGGAGCAGGTAGTAATTGGAATATCCTTAGGGATCAACATGGTTATGGGCAGTCAATGGGTGGGTAAAAGCCAAACAGCACTCACATGCTGTGTGACCCTTCTCACACATCCCATCTCCCTTCCAGTTGTATTGAAATGCAATAGTGTTGGCGCTTAGGTGGTGCTTTGGCCCTGGTTATATGAGCAGCCGTCATTTTCTCAAGCACCATGGTAGCAAGTCCTAGGTATGGCTCAAAATATGGAGCAAGATGGAGAGACAGGCAGTTTTGCTTTGTGGGTCTCCTGCGTCTTTGCCACATGCTACAAGGTGCAGGGATTTAGGCATTCGAGGTAGACTGGTGCATTACTAATAATCCATTAAGTTAGCACTCAGCATGTGTTTTGGAGAATGCCATTGTTCCCATTATTTGCTTGTTTAATATTTTTTCTCATGTCAAGCATCACATTTATTTTGTTGTACTCATAGGATTTAAAAACACAACGTGCATTGGCTAAATAACTAACACAAAATCAACACATTTTAATCAGGCCTGATTTTGAAGCACTGTTTACCTCTTTTCTTTTTTTTAAATGCATTATCTGAATTCAAAATACTGGGAAAATAATGTATCTATAATATTGGACAATGTGGAAAAAGGCAGAGAAAAACATGTAAAGGTTGCAAGGGAGAGTCAACAAGCAATGCACAAATCAGTTCCCATCTCCTTGTAGCAGTGTGGGGTTTGACTATGCAGCATTACGAGGATTTTAAGCTGATTGGAGAGGTAAACAGGCTGCTCTATGGCTTGATTTAAGAAATGTATTGCGTGTACAATTAACCATCACATCACTCACTTTCAAATGCTTAAACAATGCAGCCCCCCTATCTTGCAGCCAGAATAGTAGATATACCGGATACCAGGCCTGCAATGCAATGCCAGTGAGATAATCTTTTGGCCTCAAGAAGCATATCATAACGCGACTACGCATTCAAACAGTGACATTGGAGTAATGAGGCACATCCTCGGTGTCCAACAACCCACACTGACAGATCAAAACTTTCAGCAAGACAAAGTTCTCTCGACGATGAGCTACTCTTGCTTCACCCACCTCCCTCCCCAAAATGTGAACTGAGGGGCGGGGCTTCCACATTTACATTTTTGTTCGTCAAAGTCAGAGGGGAAAGAAGCCTTTCCTGAAACTAGCGTTTTTAAAGTGTTTTTGTGTTCACCCTCACTTGTGCCAGCGTACATCTATAACAAACGGTGTGCGGCACAGTGTGTCTAGTGAGGACTGAGGACAGACCTCTGTGCGTTTCGCTCTGTGATTCCTGTGATTCCTGTGACAGTCTGTCTACTATTGCCACAAGACTCTTTAAAATTGCTGCGCACGCGCGGAGCGCGGCGCGGTGTGCGGCACAGTGTGTCTAGGGAGGACTGAGGACAGACCTCTGTGCGTTTCGCTCTGTGATTCCTGTGATTCCTGTGACAGTCTGTCTACTATTGCCACAAGACTCTTTAAAATTGCTGCGCACGCGCGGAGCGCGGCGCGGTGTGCGGCACAGTGTGCGGCACAGTGTGTCTAGTGAGGACTGAGGACAGACCTCTGTGCGTTTCGCTCTGTGATTCCTGTGATTCCTGTGACAGTCTGTCTACTATTGCCACAAGACTCTTTAAAATTGCTGCGCACGCGCGGAGCGCGGCGCGGTGTGCGGCACAGTGTGTCTAGTGTCCAGTGGCCTAAGGTCGAAGGTCGAAGATCGGAGAACGGAGAGAGATAAACGGAGCCAGAAGCAAAGAGCGGTGAGCAGCAATTGAAGCTTTTTCCTTTCCCCTTCCCCTCCCCTCCTTCCCTTCTTTCCCCTCTTCCCCTCTTCCCTCCCTTTCCCTCCCTTTCGCTCCTCCTTCTACTCCTTCTATTCCCCTATCCCTTCTCCGTTTCCCTTTGCCCTCTTCCCTCTTTCCTTTTCCGTACCTCTAGCCCCTTCCTGTAGCCCTTTCCTGTATCTTTTCTCTGCTGTCTCCCCCGCCGCTCTGCTCCGGGGACATTTGTGAACATTTGTGAACAAGACACTAAGACACCGTAAATACCTCGATCCTACGCAAGTCTCGCTCAAAGACTTTTTGCCTTACTTGAGCGTCCACAACCCCCGTTCGTGCTTCATTCTCAAGCGAACGGCTATCCAAAAATATCAAAAAGAGAATGGCGCCGCCCTCACCGATAGAAGTGGAGGCCGGGAGGTGGATGCGCAGCGACAAAACACAGTTAGAACATGGCTCCAGGGTGGCCAGCAAGCAGTCCAACAGTGCTATGCTAGAACACAACAGCAGCATGTTAAATGCCTCACAAGAGGGGCAGCCTCCAGATGCTTTTCCACTGACCTCAGGAGAAAAAAACATAAGCATCATGGCCCCAGTGAATCCTGCAGCTACTGTAAGGGGGCTGAAAACTGGAGACCAAATAGATCTAAACGTGCCACCCGAGACCTCCCTTCAAGAAGCGACCGTAAATAAACAGAAAGGCAACCTAAACCTGGAAAGAACAAAAGGCCCTCCCCCTGCCCCTTCCACGGATTCCACACAAACTCCCCGCCAGCGTACCGCCTCGGCGAGTGACACCAGGCCTGAAGCTGTCGGAGGACGGCCTCGGCTGGGGTCTGCATGGCTAGGGTCTCTTCAGGTGGAAGGAGACATGGGGCAACCCATGCACCAACGGCATCTTACACCAATGCCGCCTGAAGACAGGAGGATAGGCATGGTAGGTACAGGTGAAAAGGATGACCTACTCCAGAGCCGAGAGGGGAGAGGCCTGGCAATGGCCATTGTACATAACAGCGTCAGAAAAAGGGCCCCAACTGTGGTGGCCAAAGACAGAAACATGCAGGACAAAGACAGAAAAAAGCAGGCCATTTCGCCGTCGGAAAGGCTTCCCTCCCTTAAGACACACGAAAATGAAGAACGAGAGGAGCCAGGGCCGGGGGACTACGCAGATGACTCCGTTTTCATAGAGACAATGTCGGAGGGCGGAAATATATCCAGCCAAGACTCATCAGCAGAAGAAATAAAAGCCCAAAGAATTCAACTAGAAAAAGTACAACAAGAAAAAGAAGATCTTTTACAAGAGTCAAGGGCCAGAAATCCAGAGAACAAAGGGCCCAGTGATCAAATTGTAAATTGCGAGATGACTATGTCATCTGATCAGTCTACATCACAGGACGAAGAATATAAACAACTTAGAGATACGACTACAAGAAAAAAAATCTTCAAAAAAACCATGAAGGCGGGTGGCAAAGCCAGGGCAGGGAATGATATTCCACCTAAAAAGAAAGGCCGGAAAGTAGGCCCTAAAACGGGTGAAGTTCCGAAAAGACAAGAAACAGCGTTACTCTCAGCTTCCTTGAGGGATTACTTTATAAAACAAACAAAGCAAAAACAAGTCACAGACCAAGAAATGTCAGACGCTGAAATTCTGGCGGCTATCCGAGATCCTCCCTCACCGTGTAAAGCCCAGAAAATTGATCAGACACAGGAAAAACCACTACCAAGAGTCAAATGGCACGCTCGTATTTCACCAAACATAACTCACAATATTGAAGTCGTGAAAGGAAAGTCCCCGGCAGAAATTAGCGCGAAGGACCTTATGACATCAGAGGAAAATGTAGAACAATTAAACATCCTAAGGACAAATGATGAATTCACTAGTGAGCCAAGTGGGGAGACACCATACTTAGGAGATCCAAAACAAAAAGACAATAAAAAAAAAACAAAAACGGCAATAGACCACCAAACGTTAGACCCATCAAATGTAGTCAGTGAAGGTCCATACAGCTTATTGAGCAAAAAAGACACTTTAGCCCAACCTGAATGTCAAGCACCAGCAGCCATGGCCAATCAAGAGACTCAGACAAGACTCAAACCAAGCGAAAGACAGTCCTACGTCGAAGAAAAAGCGGCGTGGACTAGATCGCATATCCAGGCAAACAGTAACATATCATGGGCGGAAACTTCAGCCAGCTTACAAGGCGTGATTGCAGGAGGGGACAAAAGATTCTCTGAAAAATTCAATCAGCTCCATAACGAAAAAGAACTTTACACGCCAACCAGAAACAGGAGACAAAGTGACATCCCGGTAGGGTTTGAGAAAGAAACACCCTCAGAAAAGAAAAAAAAGGCTGACTTACTATCAATCATGTCAGCCTTTTCAATAGCGCTAAACCCCTTCAGCAAACTGTATGAGGCGATTCATGAGGCCTTAAAGGACAACACGTCCATGATCACCTCACTTAAGGATAAATTGACCTTTATAGAAGGATATCTAACAGCAGTGGAAAGGAACTCAAATACCATACAAAGGAGCCTTGAAACTAAACTAACGAATTTTGAAAACAAGCTGCTCAAGATGGATCGACAAACCAGGCAGACACGTGCAATGACCTCTCAAAGTACTCAAACGGAAGAGATGGCCAGAGTCACAGAAGTGGCTTCGATTTTCACGAAAGCCCGTGTCAAATTACCAGGAGGTGTGTCGGATCAGAGACGAGCCTTGCAGTCAAAAATCATGACGAAACATGCAATGGAGAGCCCCCTCCTGTGTGTTCCTCCAAAGAGTCTCCCAGACACTTGAGTGAAAACATCTCGTACCTCCTCGGTGGACCCCCTTGTTGACAGATCCGACAGAGCCATTCTCAGCAAAGAAAAGCGACAGGCGAACATAGTGGGAAATCACTCACAGCAAGATCGCCCCGAAATCGCGCAAAGGTCTCCCACGCTGATCCATGCCCTCGATTCAGCTAACTCTTCTGACGACTCTGCCTGCACTGAAGAGGAAATTCTAAGCCCGCAGCAATCAAGAATAGCTACTCCGCCGGCATGCGTTAGGACGCGGTCTGGAGCAAGGAGGATTACACTTGTGGAGGCTCCAAGCGACCATGGTAGATCTCGCTCGAGCACCCCCACTACTGGTTTGGAGGCTATCCAAACCCTAAAGAAAATGGAAGAGAAGCCAGCCCCTAAAAAAGAGACAGACCGTCGCGAAGAACGGATCCCTAATCATGAGCAAAGAAAGTATAGGATCAATTCCTATAAAAAAGACTACGGCCGATCAAAACCGGTAGAAAAAAAACTCCTAAAACTCGAAGGGACATCGCTATTTAAATTAGAGCAAATTTCATCCAAAGATAGATACATGGTCCTTAATAGAAGGACAGTCTTAAAAATTACAGCAAAAATTGACAAACTGCGGCATCTATCAACAAGGGACCTGGTTCTGGTGGAACCCTACCACAAAGATCATAAAGCTAAAGCATACCTACATATAAGGTCGAAAGCCCTGCAAGAATGGCCCCTTGAAATGGCAAAAGAGCTACAGTGTCTGGGCTTAAAATTAGAAAAACTAAAGGAAAATGAAGATACGACAGGCTCTCAAAGATATGCCCCCTCGAAATTTGCTAATGATACAAGATCAGAAAACGTGACAAAAAAAAATAGAAAGGAGGAGTTGGACGCTGGTCGAGACAGAGAAGAAAGAGGTAAAGGGGAAGATTACCCCCGGAAATGGGACAGAAATCATCACATACCATTTACCACGCCAAGGCGACGAGTGGAAAGCTCGCGTAACGCCTACATAAAGAGGGATCAGGCGACAGAGCTCAAACCAGCTCAATCCCCCTCCACGTCAACCAAACCTTGGAAATGGATTGCAGATACGTTCGGCCGTAAGAAGAAGGCCTAGCAGTCAATCCATGACGCCGTCAATAACAAGATCCAGGTAACGGTCCCAGACCAATTTAAGGAAAAGACCTCACTTCAGATGGCGTCGTGGAATACAAGAGGATTCAGCCACCTAACTAAGCCTAGCGATGTAAAGTTGAACCGCTTCGACCTAATTTGCCTGCAAGAAACATGGCTAACAGAGAAACCTACTCTCGAGGGATACAGTATCGAAGTTTCGCCAGCTCAGAGACCCGTATCAGGAAGACCCTCTGGAGGTTTGTTAACAGCAATTCGATTAGGCTCAGGAATCTCACCTAAGAACAAAATCTGTGAACAATATGGTATGCTGGCAACCCTAACAAAGTGGAATCCCCAGGTTCAAGGGAAAAATGTCCAGATGAGCCCTGATCTGGTCATAATAAACCTTTATTGGAATCCCGAAAAAACAGCTACGAAAACATTTTGTGAGCAAGTTGCAACAACAATAGACGAAATCAGAGTAAACTTCGACACCCCCAATATAATCATTTGTGGGGATCTCAATGCAAAATGTGGAACACAATCGATAGGCAACACGATGGCAGTAGCACTGAGGAAAAGGGACAAAAGAGGTCAAGCATGGATGGACTTGATGAAATCGAGACAATTTCACAACGTCGCTTCTCTCCAAGAACTCGAAGTGCAGACGCCAACCTGGGAGAGAGCGCCGGCTGTGGCAAATCTCGATTACATCTTTGTTACTGAAGGTTTGATTCCATACTTTGTGGAATTCAAAGTGGAAAGAACCAGAGAAAGTGACCACAACCTCTTATTTTTGTCGTGGAGGGGTGTAACCAAAGAGCGATCATTTTATCCCTTTGTAATTGGTGTCAACACGCAACAAAATCGAATTCGGCTGACCTCCGGTAACATAAACATATTGGAGAATAAGCTTCGCAAAAACCACATGGAGATAAACAGCGCTAGGGAAGCGTCTCAACCTGAATATGTCTCTCTACTGATACCCCACAAAGTAAGCTTTGGGGGAAAGAATGGAACTCAACCCATACACAAACACACGTTTAATGCAACATTGGTCGCAAAACGCAAAGATCTTACAAAATTGAAAAGAGCGGCAAAAAAAAGCAACACCAAAGAAGCCTGGGCTAAACATCAAGAAGGTAAAGCAAAGTATAAAGCATGGCTTAAGCAAGAACGACAAAATCTCTATCAGAACGATGCAGAAGCAATGCTGAAAGTCTGTGTGTCCAAGAACAATCGTGACTTCTGGTCTCTACTTAAAACCGTTAATGGACAGAAACCAAATCAGATTCTGTGTGACGTCACAGAACAGCAGTGGATCACCCATTTCGCGAAATTATACGCACTCCCGACCTCAGGCACCCTCCGCACTACGCAAAACCAACCCTTAAAGGAGGAAACCGTGGGCTGGGCGAATATCACCAGTCTAGAAGAGATTCTAAAGGCAATTAGAAGCTTGAAACAATCCAGGGCCCCCGGACCAGACGGTCTATCTAACATAGATCTGAAACAACATCCTGAAGCATGGGCGAGGGTGATTAAAGAACTGTTCGAACAGTGTGTACATCAAAAACAGATACCGACTAACTGGACAGAGGCTGTACTTGTTCCCATCTATAAAAAGGGACCAAGAAATATACCATCCAATTACAGGCCCATAGTTCTATTAGACATTATTGGAAAAATCTTCCCGTCACTGATACTCACCCTCTTTAAGAACTGGGCTAAGAACTCGCCGGCTACTGACACTTTTCAGACAGGCTTCCAAAAAGGAGCGGGAACAGGAATCAATCTTCTGGTCCTTAATACAATCAAAGCAAAGGTGAAGGAAGGCGCCCCCAATGTTCATATGGCCATGATCGACCTATCTCAGGCATTTGACATGGTGGATCGTCAAAAACTTTGGTCGAAATTAACAAACTGGGAATGTCCAAAAGAGATCTTGGATCCTATCATGTCCCTCCACACGAAGACTTCTCTAAGAATTCGATTATGCCAACATGGAACACTCTCAGACAAGATTGAAACCAAGAGAGGAGTGAAACAAGGCTGCCTGTTGGCTCCAGCTCTATTCATAGCCTTTATTGGCGATTTCCAAACCACCGAGGAGCACGTGCGAGCCTTCCCGCCTAAGTTGGGAGAAGTCAAAATTTCAAGGCTATGGTACGCGGACGACTTGATTCTGTTGGACCAGACTGCCATAGGCCTGCAAAGACAGTTAGCCAATCTGTCAGCATACATGGAGAGCAATAATCTAAAGATAAATACAACAAAAACCAAAATTATTTCATTCTGCAAACATACAAGGGGAGTTCAGCAATCTCACTCCTGGTTTCTGGAGAAGTCAAAAATTGAGGCAGTAAAAGAATTTAAATATCTGGGTGTGCAGTTGGACAACTCAACTAAAGACATTGCCTTGCAGCACACATTATGGGAAAAAACTCGAAGACTCACAGCCCAAACCCGTGCTGTAGACAAGAAATTCGGAAAATTCTCCTGGATACCGGCAGTGCAGTACTACAAATCAAAAGTAGTTCCAGCTTTAACTTACGGCATGGCGTCAAATTTACACCTACCATCTGAAATTTGGGCGAAGTTGGAAGGTCACATATGGAGATCAGTGTTATCCTTACCAAATTCTGCCCCCATATCTGCCATACGGAGAGACTTGGGTCTACCTTCTCTAGCCTCAGTGATATTGCAAGGTGCCGTCCAACTGTACAGAAAAATCCTGTTACCTAGCTCGCCGCCGATATTTCGCATCATGGAAGCGGAAATTGCAAAAAAGTCTTGCAAACCCTTATGTGATTGGGAAAGAAAGATTCTTGAAAGTCTAGAAGAAGTGGCCTGTTCAACAGAAACGCTCCTGAGCAACCCGGGAAAAGTAAAGAAAAAACTGGAAAATCAAGATTGGATACGCACCACTGAAAAAATTCTTCGCTATAAATCACTAAAACATCTGCCACCCACTACAAATCGTCTAAAAGTCCCTCTGAATTATTGCGAGAAATTTCCAGAGAAGAACCTGAGAAAAATTTTCATGAGAGCCAGGCTGAACTTATTGAACACAAATGAAATTACGGCTATCAGAAGTCCAGGAACAAATGCGCATTGCCGGCTCTGCGCCGATCATGCCCAAATAGAAACAATCCGACACCTGCTCATGTTTTGTCCAGCTTTAGCAGGAGAAAGAAAAATGTACTTGGCACCACTCACATCAGATCTAACAATAATGGACGAAGAGACCTTGTGGTTCCGTCTGATCGCAGGAGATTCTCCAAGATGGGCTAGGTCGACAGCCAAATTCTTGGAGGTAGTGTTAAAGAAAATCAACCCTCCAGACGGCAGCGGCCACTGAAAGTAGTACAAGAGAAACTACAGCCGGGGCAAAGCCCGGTTTGGACTTGCATGATTCATCGAAAGTGGTGTCCCAAGTACAAGTACAAAACTTAAAGCAAAACACAAAGCATAAGTGAAGCTTCTCTTGTTAAAACCAATAGGTTAAAACAATAAAAAAAAAAAATAAAAAAAAAATAGTAAAAAAAAACTTCCACCCGCCCCACCAGAATGATTAACTCTTACTGCCTGCAGGTACCCAAATTCAGACAAAAGAAAACGGGCAGCAGTAGCTTCCCTGTCATGGCAGCCCAACATTGGAACGCCCTCCCACTCAACATCAGAACAGACCAATCCTACTACAGCTTTAGGCGAAACACACTCAACTGGTTACGATCCAATGATCCCCACGACTGATCTGTGCCCTCTCACACTAACAAACTATATCCAACCTGACTGTATATATTTACATCCCTTAGCTGACCTAATGAATTGTAATTAACTGTATGTATATATGTAAATATGTCCTCTGACCAGATTCTACGTAATGGGCCTCATTACAACCCAGGCGTTAAGGGTTTAACGGCGGCGTCGTCGCCGTTAACCCTTAACGCCTGATTACCATTTTAACGCCTGCTTTTAGCAGCCGTTAAAATGCAAGGCGCTAACCTGCCTTGGTGCTAATTACGGCACCGTAATTTACGGTGCCGTAATTAGCGCCTTCCCCACTCCCATTATGCCCTATGGGGCAAAAATGGGAATGGGGAAGGGTAAATGGGGAATGGGGATTTACCGCCCCACTCACCTTGGAATGGGGCGGTAAATCCGCCATCCACCATGGTGTAAACAGAGTTTACACCATGGTGGTAAAGTAGGGACATTACCTCCTGGGTTGTAATGAGGCCCAATGTAATGCTATGCTTTATACTCATATGTGCCCTATCATGCAACTAAGCTTTTATGTAATCTTATCTTCCTGTTCTCTGTTGCGCCCTGTTACCTCTGGGTTTTGCGTGCCATACCAAATAAATAAATAAACAAACAAACAAACAAACAAACAAACCAAGAACAATACATCTCTGCATTTAGTTGTGACTTAACTTGGCTCAGGATATATATATTTATATATTACACAGCCACAGTAGTGGCTGTGTAGTTATGGTTAAGTTGCTAATCCCATAGAAAGAGCACTTTTTGGGTGACTTATAACTTCGCTCCCCCTGGACGAATCCACACCAAACTTTGCAAAAAAAGTATTTGGTGAAAATCCGTCTAGTAGTTTTTTAAAGAAATGACCAAAAAGTAGGTCACAAAAAATTAGAGATTTCTCCGCTGACACATTTCCCTTTTCGCTCTGCGGACAGTGTCCTGATTGGCTAATCGGCTTTCGTCATGTCCGCGGGCATGTGACGTGTTCGCTGATTGGATGGTGAAGAGCGGGAAGTGCGGTAGATTTTTGGAAACGCCTGCCATCTTGGATTCACGGACATCCGCGGACAGCGCGGTAACAAATGGTGGAGAAATACAACTTTGGCAAGTGTGTTGGTGTGTAAGAGCATTTGGGAAGGGAGATGGGAGTAAGACATGGGTCATATGCTGTATTTATTTAGGTGGCAGCCACCCCTGTTGAGTTTGGCATGTCCGCCGACAGCCACGCTGTCAGGGATGTCCGTAATTGGGCAAACGGGGGTGTCCTAAGGACACTATTCCTGTCCGTACTGTCCGTAGGCAAGTTGAAACTGTTCTAAGAATGGGCCTGGTGTCCGGGATGTCCGCACTTACTAAAAATGGGGGTGTCCTAAGGACACTATTCCTGTCCGTTGTGTCCGCATGCAAGTTGAAACTGTTCTAAGAACATGCGCGTTGTCCGGGATGTCCATAATTCGGCAAACGCGGATGTCCTAAAGACACTATTCCTATCCGTACTGTCCGTAGGCAAGTTGAAACTGTTCTAAGAACGGGCCTGGTGTCCGGGATGTCCGCACTTACTGAAAATGGGGGTGTCCTAAGGACACTATTCCTGTCCGTAGTGTCCGCATGCAAGTTGAAACTGTTTTAAGAACATGCGCGGTGTCCGGGATGTCCATAATTGGGGAAATAGGGGTGTCCTAAGGACACTATTCCTGTCAGTACTGTCCGCAGGCAAGTTGAAACTGTTGTAAGGAAGGGCCTGGTGTCCGGGATGTCTGCTCTTACCGAAAATGGGGGTGTCCTAAGGACACTATTCCTGTTCGTAGTAATGCCCATGCTGCATGGTTAAAACGTTTGATTCTATGGGTGCATGGGTCTATGGGGATTCTACTCGGCCATGCACCCAAGACTTTAGGCCCTGGCCACAACCACCGTTTGATTTGTATAGTTTGTATGTGAAGTTTTGGTTACATCATGCCATTAAGATTCTAGAGTTTGGTAACAAGCACTGCAGTATAACATATCCATGGAAGTAAACATTTTGCATTGTGGTGTACGTTTACATGTTTGCTTCAATGGTTGTGTTATGGAGCAGTATTTATGAGTTGTACTTATTATAATATACTTACTGTTTGGTTTGGTAACTGGAGTACATATATTCTTTGTCAATTTCTGTGATAAAAGAAAAGATCATGTTAGTGTCGGTAGTTTGTAAAGACTTATAACATTGTATAATAGACATTTTTTATTCATTTCAACCCTCATATTTAGTAGATTACAAACAAGTGTACTGTGCAATTTGCTCAGTATCTGTGTTTGTTGTTAAATCATTGGGTCTGTGGGGAAAAAAAAAAATCCATGTTGGATTAAAAAAAAAACCTTTTTTTTCTTTTGGTATAGTACATTTATTTTTGTGTTTTCAGTGTTTACTTGTTGTTTCTGGCTAATGTTGGTTTGTTGCAGATTGTTTGACACTTGTTGTTGAATTGTAACTGATTATAATTTGTATTTATATTCTCAAATTGTTAATCTATCTGTTGGGTTGTTGCAAAATCTAGGGGCAGTTAGATACCTGTTGGCATATTTTAACTGTTTATTTCTTGTTATAATTTAGTGGTATTGATTTATCTGTTTGATTTGTATAGAATCATAGGGCAGTTAGATACCTGTTGGCGTATTCTAACTGTTTATAGTTTTTTAATTGAAGTTTTATTAATATTTTTGCACAGATTAGTTATTAGTGCTATTGATTTATTTGTTTGGTTGTTGAAAAATCTTGGAGCAGTTAGATACCTGTTGGCGTATTCTAACTGTTTATTTCTTCTTATAATTTAGTGGTATTGATTTATCTGTTTGGTTGTTGCAGAATCTTGGGGCAGTTAGATACCTGTTGGCGTATTCTAACTGTTTATAGTTTTCTAATTGAAGTTTTGTTAATGTTTAAGTACAGATTAGTTATTAAATTTTGGTTTTAAGAAGATTAAATAAGCATTTATAAGATTTGCTGGTAATCTCTGTTTTAGAGTAATTGTACTATCATTACATTCAAACCATCCACAATTCATTTTTATATATGCATTGTAGTGACCTGCATTGGTTGTGGCTCCTGCGTGGTAGATTATACCTATTGTTGTGAATGTTTTCTTACCAAGCGATACTTGACCATGTGTGAATCCAGTCAGCTTGCAGTTGTTTTTGGTACCATCTGCATTGTAACGTAGAAGCATTAATATTACATATTTACTATGTGTTTGTATTAGTTAAGTGGAGCGATTATCTGAATTGCAGGTAGTACATAATCTGCCATGGTTTGCATTTTTTAAAAGTTGCTGAAATGGAACAGATTCACAGTTAGGTATGGATACATACACAAAACGTTCATTAGGGATTTGTTCATATTGGATATTTTTGCACAGAGTGCATTTATGTTTCCAGATCTATGAAATCTGGAAGATTTCATTTATAGGTATGTTTTTGTTTTCCAGTACTTGTAGCAAGTACATTAGACATTCTTGTGGATCTTCTTGTGAGTTTATAGTGAATTTCAACATTCCAGCACAGTAGTCCAATTCTTGTCTTATTCCATGAACACTGTAGGTGTTGTCAGGATTGTTGGTTGCATTTCTATGAAGGACTAACATTTGCAAACACAATTGGTCTGTACTGTGTAAGTAAATATTGTCAATAATTGGTGGCAATTGAAATAGAATATTGATTGCTACATTTGCAAAGCAATTTACACAAGTTATATTTGAAAATTTGAATGGACCAGATAGTTCTGTGTCCAAATAATTTTTTTTGGAGTGTGTGTTGCTTCTTTGAAGAAGTACCTGAGTTACTTTGAGTAATCGATTCTTCTTTGGTTTTTACTAATTAATGAAGTTTTAGTTTCTTTTACTCTCTTTGGAGGATTTGTAGTGACATACTGTTGTTTTTTTTGTTTGAACTAGATTTCTTTTACAACGTTTTTCTTTTTGTGGAACAGGATATGTTTTTAGATGGGGGTGTATAGTGAACGTAGTCTATTGTATTCTAAAATGCAAGGAATATCAGTGTTTACTTTACTTGCATCAAAGTTGATTAGAAATAGACCGTGAAGTGTACGTAAGCGTGATAGTGCTACATAGCTCATGTCTTCTTTAAAGACTGTGTTCCCAATATCTATCAATGCTTTATCTAAGGTAAGACCTTGTGATTTGTGAATGGTGAAGAGCGTATGCTAGAGTTAGAGAAAATTGTTGTCTGCGTACATACATGTCTTTGAAAAGAAGAAATTGAGCTGTTGAGCGCCCGATCCTGTCATGATCTCTGCTTCCAAAAGGTCAGGGTTTTCCCAACTCCCTTGGAAGCAGATCCATAACCCAGGTTCTGAGTGCCAACCAGTCCCAATTGGGACCTTTTGGGCCCAGTTCTGGCGCCAGTGGCACCAGGCTCATAAATATGCCCAGTCCCAGCGCTGGAAGCGCCGGGCTCATAATGCTTGGGTGGACTTACCTGCAGCAGACCATGCTGCTTACTTGCCTGCCAGTTGAGCCTCTGATCCTCTTCTGTTTGGAACTACTTTTCCTGTTGGGTGGGGCAGGAGCCACTCCCTAGGTTCAGAACACTGGAACTCTTCTGGAAAGCAGGAACTCTTTTCTTACCTAGGCGTGGCTGTGGAAGGAGACACCTAAGCACTACAGGAGGCTATTTAAACCACACCCGATGGATGAATCTTGCTTTGCGTTATTCTGCATCCTCTGCAGCAGAACGCTCATCGTGTCTTCTGCATCTGATCCTGGGCCTAAGGAAAAAGGCTTACCATCCTGAATCCAGTCTTCAGAAACACCTATAAAGACAAGAAAGAACAGGTTAGCATTACGGTCTTCAGTGACAGCTCTTCACTAACCTGGTCCATCGGCTGTCACCAACGCCTCGCGCTGCATTCCGACATCTGCAAGACAAAGGCTTACCTACTCTTCGTGCGCTCCGGAGGTCTTCACACTGCATTCCGGCATCTGAAAGACAAAAGCTTACCAACTCTTCGCACGCTCCGGAGGCCTTCGGCGCTGCATCCCGCATCTGAAAGACAAAACAAGGTGCGTTTAAAGACATTGGGGAACTTTAATACTCACGTGCCATTACTCCTTTCCACATTTAACCCAGTGGGTATTCCGGCACCCTGCAACCGCTCCGAACTTGTACCTGCAAAATAAAAAGACAGTTAGAGCGCATCGTGAAGCAGGCAACAAGCGCTTACTTACGTGCTTCCAGGCGCTTCTATTCATCACACGGGCTCCATCTTCAACTCACTTCAGCCCGTCATCCACCATCGCCGGAACCCTGCAAAACAAGAGACATCATTACTAAAGACTTTAAAGACATTAGAAGTACTCGAAACTTACCGTTCGTGCAGTAAACGACGGACAGCAGTCCTCTGAAGTCAAGAGGTCTGCTCCCCTTATCCAGTGAAGAAACTGGTTACAGCACCCTGCCCCGAGGCAGATGGAGAGCACGGCATTCACTTACCTAAGGTGAGAGCGTTAACTTGCGGGGTTCTACAGGAGAAGAGAAAGGGAAGAAGAGAGAGACATTTAATAACCCAGTTCATTAATCCCATATTTTCTATCTGCAGACATCTTACCCTTCGAGTCAGACATACAGTGCACAGAGGTCCAGCCCAAAGAGCCAGCCGTGTGGTACACATCACCTTTGAAGATACGGTATACGCCGAGTCAAGACCGGCGCCTCTACGGGAATCAGGTGAGCGTTACAGAACGCAAAGCCTACCACAAAACTCCCGTCCAGGCGCTATGGAAACCTCGGATACCGACCAACTAGCCCAGTTACTTGGGGAACTAAGGGCAGAAGTGCATGCAGCCCGTCAGGAAACGAACGCTCTAAGAAGGGAACTGATTATTTCCAAGGAGCGAACAGATGATCTCGCTAGACAATTGCTACAGTCACAAGCCGGACAGACCCCGTTACCCGCATCTGGGGGAAATCTTCCTTCTACATCCTCTATGAATCCAGTGCAGATCAACCTACCTGGGAATGTACCTCTGGCTCCGCCCGAACGATTTTCTGGTGACCCAAAGAGGTTTGCAGTATTTATCAATCAGTGCCGGTTGCATTTCTTATGCCGGCCAGCAGCCTTTCCAACTGATCAAGCTAAAGTAGCTTTCGTGCTTTCGTACCTTAGTGGCAATGCGGCAGACTGGTCGATCCCTTTAGTAAATCAAGATGATCCGGTCCTCCATGATTTTCAAGCTTTTCAGCTCAGTATGGAAAAACTGTTCGCAAGACATTCACAGGGGCAGGCCTTGGACAATGAGCTTCTTTCGTTGCGACAAGGTAATCAAGACCTTTTGGCTTATATTGCGTCTTTCAACAGACTGATAGTGGAAACTCAATGGCCTGAGGACAAAAGGATTACGCTGTTTTATAGAGGTCTACGTGGAGAGCTCAAAGATGTGTTAGCCCAAGTAGTGAATCCCCCACAAGATTGTTCGGACTATATAGACTTAGTCGTTCAAATAGATCACAGACTGCAGAACAGGAAGGCCGATCATTCCAAGTTTGATGCTCGAGTATTTTCCAAACCGCCAACTCCTTCCAAAGGAGTAGACTCCGGGGAACCCATGCAAATAGGGGGTCTGAAAGGTCCTCTAACACAAAAGGAGCGGGAAAGGAGAAAACAGTTGCAATTATGCCTCTATTGCTGAAACTCAGGGCACTTTCTTCGAGACTGTCCGGTGAAACCTGCCAAGAAGGCAGTAGGAGCTGCAGTTACCAAAGTTACAAACTCTGAGCAGGGAAACGACCTCACCCGACAAGAATAGAGGTCCTCTTGCCGAGCTTGAAAACCAGTTCCGTGACCTCGCATTTCGTGATACCTATGGTTCTCATTAGCCCTGATAATCCGGATCGATTACATGCAATTGAAGCTTACGCCGACAGCGGTGCCATCGGCAATTATGTGGATCATGAAATGGTTTTGAGGATGAATCTAACTCTTTGTCCCAAGGCTGTAAAGGACGTCATTACTACGGTGGATGGTACGGAGATAGCCTCCGGGCCAGTAACGCATACCACTCAAGAAGTGACGCTAGTAAGTCAAGATGGACACCATGAGAAGATCGTGTTCGATGTGATCAAGGCCCCTCAGTCTCAGATTATTCTAGGAATACCTTGGTTAGAGAAACACAATCCTCTGATCGATTGGCGAGCAAGAACGGTCCAGTTTCCAGAATGTGTCTCTACTTGTCACCCTCCACCTGGTGTTGCACTGGCAGCAATTTCTTCAGAGACTCCCCAGTTACCTCCCGAATACCTAGAATACCAAGATGTTTTCCGGAAGGATCAGGCTAACTCTCTACCTCCTCATAGGTCTTATGACTGCCAGATAGACCTGATACCTGGATCTACTCCTCCTTGTAGTAGAATTTATGCCCTCACCGAGCCTGAGAACCTTCACCTTCGACAATACCTGGATCAATACCTGGCAAATGGGTTTATTCGTCCTTCCAAGTCCCCTGCTTCTTCAGCTTTGTTCTTCGTTCCAAAAAAGGAAGGAGACCTCAGAACTTGTATAGATTATCGCTCCCTGAACCAGATCACCGTTAAGAATAGATATCCGTTACCTTTGATCCCTGAACTCCTGGACCAAGTCAGAAAAGCATGCATACATACAAAGCTGGATCTTAGAGGAGCTTACCACTTGGTACGAGTAAAAGAGGGCGATGAATGGAAGAGGGCCTTCCGCACCAAGTATGGGCTATTTGAATATCAGGTCATGCCCTTCGGACTTTGCAATGCCCCGGCCGCCTTTCAATATTTTATGAACAATGTCCTCAGAGAGCTCATAGATGTGTGTGTTGTTGTTTACATTGACGACATCCTCGTTTATTCTTCATCGGAATCTGAACATCGGAAACACGTGAAAATGGTCCTCGAAAGATTGCGTCAACACAAACTTTTCGCTAAGTTGGAAAAATGTGTTTTCAACGTGACTGAAGTTGAATTCTTGGGATTCATATTATCACCTGGCGGAGTGCGTATGGATTCAAAGAAGGTCGATGCAGTTCTCAAATGGCCATCACCATCCTCCGTAAAAGGTGTGCAAAGAATGTTAGGCTTCGCTAACTTTTACCGCAGGTTTATCCCCGAATTCTCTCGAATAGTCCAGCCCATCACTGCCTTGTTAAAGAAAAACAAACGTTTTGAATGGTCTACCGAGGCGGAACCAGCTTTCCAGGATTTAAAGACTAAATTTATCTCTGCACCAATCTTAAAACACCCTCGCCCCGAACTCCCCTACATCGTGGAAACTGATGCTTCAAGCCTTGCCATGGGGGCAGTTCTATCACAAAAGGACCCGATAACCAATCAGTTGCATCCTGTGGCATTTTGGTCCCGCAAATTCTCGCCTCCTGAAATCAATTACACGATTACTGACAAGGAACTTCTGGCTATCAAGTCTGCCTTCAAGGCTTGGCGGCATTATCTGCTGGGGGCCCGACACACCGTGACTGTGATTACGGATCACCGAAACCTGCAATATTTGAAAACCGCAAAAGCCCAATCCTCTAGACAACTCCATTGGGCATTATTCTTTGCCGAGTTTGACTTCATAATTACCTATCGACCTGGTACAAAAAACGGTAAAGCTGATGCCCTTTCTCGGATGGGAGTGGAAGAACACTTGATCAACCCTAAACCTGTACCAATCATTCCCGAACAAAGAATTCTGGGTGTAATCGCCACACAATCCATAGAGGAAGTTAAGGATAAAGCCAGGCAACTTGTCACTCCAGCAGACATACAGAATTGGTCTCTGCAGGGAAAGGCCTTTGCAGTAAAGGACAACTTATTGTATTTCCAAGAACGATTATACCTACCCAGCACAGATTTACAGAAAAAAGTAATCTCTTGTTATCACGATTCTTTAATGGAAGGACATCCCGGTATAGCCAAGACCTCAGAAAAGATCAAGCGCTACTTCTGGTGGCCGTCTTGGAAAAAAGATATCAGAGACTTTATAATGTCCTGTGGAGTATGCGCCCAAAACAAGAGTCAAAAGGAAAGACCAGCAGGCCTCTTACGCCCTATTGACATCCCACCTCGCCCTTGGCATACGCTTTCTATGGACTTCATCACCGATCTACCTCCATGCTCCGGATACAATACGATTCTAGTAATCGTGGACTTATTCTCCAAGATGGCGCATTTCATTCCGCTCAAAGGCTTGCCAACAGCAGCAACTCTGGCCCGAGAGTTTCTCGAAAACATCGTCCGACTGCACGGTTTTCCTTCGGTTCTAATTTCGGATCGAGGTAGTCAATTTATTTCTCATTTTTGGCGAAGTTGCTGTCGGTCGGCTCAAATTGATGTGAGACTATCGACCAGTCACCACCCTCAGACCGACGGACAAACCGAGAGGACCAATCAAACTCTGGAACAGTATTTACGCTGCATGCTGCAACAAACTGAAAAAACTTGGAAAGACATCCTTTGGATAGCCGAATATGCCTACAATAACTCTGTCCATTCGGGAACTGTAAAAACCCCGTTTTTTCTTTTGTACGGCAGTCACCCTCGAACCTCGGAGTTGGATCCTCTCCAAGATCTTGAAACACCAGCAGTAGACTACCTGCATTCTACAATCACCCAAGCCTTTAAGGAAGCTGTTTCTCACCTTCAAAGGGCTAAAGATCAATACAAGAAAGGAGCAGATCAACATCGGAAGGAAGCCCCTCAATATCAAGTAGGGGATCAAGTCTGGTTATCCACCAAATATCTACCTCTAAAAGGGCCACGCACATTCAACCCAAGATACCTTGGTCCCTATTCCATCACTACCATAGTAAACCCAGTAGCGGTCAAGTTGGACTTGCCCCCGCACATGAAGATACATCCGGTCTTCCACGTCTCTCTATTAAAACCCGTGCAACCTCAAACCCGACTAACTAAATCTCCAAAACCTATCCTAGTTGATGGAGAACTCGAGTTTGAAGTCAAAAGCATTCTGGACTCCAAGATCTCCAAATCTAAACTATTTTACCTAATTGACTGGAAAGGCTACGGCCCCCAAGAGAGATCCTGGGAACCTGCTGAATATGTCCACGCTCCTCGCCTAATCAAAAGATTTCACCGAACATTTCCTGACAAGCCAAAACCCCCGGAGAAGCCCGGTTTGGGAGGGGCCTTGAGGGGGGGTACTGTCATGATCTCTGCTTCCAAAAGGTCAGGGTTTTCCCAACTCCCTTGGAAGCAGATCCATAACCCAGGTTCCGAGTGCCAACCAGTCCCAATTGGGACCTTTTGGACCCAGTCCTGGCGCCAGTGGCACCAGGCTCATAAATATGCCCAGTCCCAGCGCTGGAAGCGCCGGGCTCATAATGCTTGGGTGGACTTACCTGCAGCAGACCATGCTGCTTACTTGCTTGCCAGTTGAGCCTCTGATCCTCTTCTGTTTGGAACTACTTTTCCTGTTGGGTGGGGCAGGAGCCACTCCCTAGGTTCAGAACACTGGAACTCTTCTGGAAAGCAGGAACTCTTTTCTTACCTAGGCGTGGCTGTGGAAGGAGACACCTAAGCACTACAGGAGGCTATTTAAACCACACCCGATGGATGAATCTTGCTTCGCGTTATTCTGCATCCTCTGCAGCAGAACGCTCATCGTGTCTTCTGCATCTGATCCTGGGCCTAAGGAAAAAGGCTTACCATCCTGAATCCAGTCTTCAGCAACACCTATAAAGACAAGAAAGAACAGGTTAGCATTACGGTCTTCAGTGACAGCTCTTCACTAACCTGGTCCATCGGCTGTCACCAACGCCTCGCGCTGCATTCCGACATCTGCAAGACAAAGGCTTACCTACTCTTCGTGCGCTCCGGAGGTCTTCACACTGCATTCCGGCATCTGAAAGACAAAAGCTTACCAACTCTTTGCACGCTCCGGAGGCCTTCGGCGCTGCATCCCGCATCTGAAAGACAAAACAAGGTGCGTTTAAAGACATTGGGGAACTTTAATACTCACGTGCCATTACTCCTTTCCACATCTAACCCAGTGGGTATTCCGGCACCCTGCAGCCGCTCCGAACTTGTACCTGCAAAATAAAAAGACATTTAGAGCGCATCGTGAAGCAGGCAACAAGCGCTTACTTATGTGCTTCCAGGTGCTTCTATTCATCACACGGGCTCCATCTTCAACTCACTTCAGCCCGTCATCCACCATCGCCGGAACCCTGCAAAACAAGAGACATCATTACTAAAGACTTTAAAGACATTAGAAGTACTCGAAACTTACCGTTCGTGCAGTAAACGACGGACAGCAGTCCTCTGAAGTCAAGAGGCCTGCTCCCCTTATCCAGTGAAGAAACTGGTTACAGCACCCTGCCCCGAGGCAGATGGAGAGCACGGCGTTCACTTACCTAAGGTGAGAGCGTTAACCTGTGGGGTTCTACAGGAGAAGAGAAAGGGAAGAAGAGAGAGACATTTAATAACCCAGTTCATTAATCCCATATTTTCTATCTGCAGACATCTTACCCTTCGAGTCAGACATACAGTGCACAGAGGTCCAGCCCAAATAGCCAGCCGTGTGGTACACATCACCTTTGAAGATACGGTATACGCCCAGTCAAGACCGGCGCCTCTACGGCAATCAGGTGAGCGTTACAGATCCTTTTTACTTCTGAAAGTTTGTCAAAGAGAATATTGACAAACTGAATGTTGTTGTCACGTGGATATGTTTGAAAGCCAACAACTGTACCCAGTGCTCCATTAACTAGTCCTTGCTCCGCGTCAAGGTTACGTTTAAGCATTACTGTACAGTTTAAAGATAATTTTAATGTTTTCTGACATTTTTGTGTGCTAATTGTTCCATGACATCAGTAGCACATGAGTTATGGCCATAAAGTGCATGGAAGTGCCAGGTTTTTAATATTGCTTGTGCTTCTTGAGATAGTACACCAACTCTAATACTTTTTAAAATGTTGGCATAGGTGAGGTCTGCAGACTGTCGCATGTTTTCTGTTAATTGTCTGTATTGGAAATGTTGCCAAAGGTTGACATTTCCTATGCTGCCAACAGTTTTACGGCAGAGTTTGTGTCCTAAGGTTTTAAAAATAGTTTCACCTTTCACAGGTGTCAATTGAAGAAGATCTCCGAAAACAATAATGTGTTTTCCTCTGAAGAACTCTCTGTAGTTTGTTTTAAGTACTTCTTGTAATCTGAGGTGAATCAAAGCCAACATTAGGTTGGAGACCATGCTCACTTCATCTATTAGTAGCATTTTCATTTGTTTTAACACTCTGCGTAGTTCCATTGCAGCTTCTGTAGAAAGTTTGTAATATTCTAATTTGTATTGGTGTTCTACTGTTAGGAGTAGCAATCGGTGGAAAGTGACACTGCCTATGTTGTAAGCAGCTAAACCTGTGGGGGCAGTTGCAACACCTGACAGTTTGTTGTTTGTCAATTGTTGAAGGAACTTGCTGATGATTTTGATTAAGATTGTTTTGCTTGAACCAGCTTCACCACTGACGTATAGTAGTATAGGTTTGTAATTTTGGCAGGTACCTTCATTCTTTTCATGTTGTACATCATGTGCATTTCTTTTGTTACTTCTTAAAAAATGCAACGCTGCTCATTGTTCAGTTTTGATTGTAGTACAGTTAATTCTTCTGTATCTTCATACTGACACATGGGGCCTCATTACGACCCTGGCGGAAAGTGACTGACCGGACCGCAACAGCGTAAATAGCGTTTCCGCCATTGCACGAAGGAGCAAAGTGCGGCCAATCACGACCCATCGGGCACGAGCATTACGCCATGGCGGAATCCGAAAGGCTGCGATGGCGGAAATGACCCCAAAACGGCCCTTACCGCCGCCGTACGCTGCACCAGGTGCAATACCGCCACCCATCTTAGCGGTCACCGTAATGAGCGTTCACCGTAACGAGCGTGCACCGCAAATTACGGCCACCGTAAATATACGGAAACGGAAGTAAAAGCATGTGGCCGGAACGGGAAACAGCACGCCGCACAACTATAAAATCCGAATCCCAACACAACCATAAAAAATCCGACCCTGACACACATCCCAACCCGTTAGCAACCCCAGTTAAAAAAATAAATATGGGAAAGGTAGCCAAGAAAGCGTGTGACCGCAAGCGGCAGGTACACTTCTCCCGAGAGGAACTGACCGTGCTCACCGAGACCCTCCAGGAAAATTCTGCCGTCGTCTTCTCCAGTCAAATGACCAGGACGGCCCTTGCCAACAAGAAGGCCATATGGGCCCTGGTGGCACAGCGCGTAAGTGCGGTGGGGACAACACCCCGCACGCCACAGCAATGTCGCAAGCGGTGGGACGACCTGCGGATCCGCGTACGCAGCATACTTTCTGCGAACAGGAACATCGCCACAGCTACCGGGGGGGTTCAGAGTCGCCCATCAAGTTGACCCCCTGGGAGGAAATCTGCGCCTCCACCATAGGAATGGAGAGCATAGAGGGAGTCGGAGGGATGGAGAAAGGAGTGCCGACATCCGGAGAATCAGGTAGGTTGGCCAAGAGAAACAATGCGAAATCCACAAACCACGAACATGTGCAGTACCATGTGACCCCATAGTGCAATACATACTTTGCCCTGACAGCGCCCTCTAAAAGTCAGAATGAACAAACAAATCAATCAAGAAGCCATAAACAACCCCTACATGTGCAGCATGCACCCCCTAACTGCAGGCAGCCAAATGAATGCATCCTCAATCCACACGAAAATGAGACCACCTCCAAGGCCCAGTCCCAAATCAGCCTCATGTACCACCCCAATGCATTTGATACGTTGCCATTCCAAATCCGACAGACCCATAACTAACGCTCGCCCCTCTTTACTCCACCACAGGGTCCGATACCAACGACGAGCTGCAGGACACCCCTACCAGCACGCCTGCAAAGAGGGCCAGGACCAACGTCCCAAGAGCCTCCACCTCAGGTGCAAGGATCAAGACACGGCAGCAGCAGGAATCAAGTGGCAGCACACTGGAGGGGACTGCAACAGGCACCCCAGCAGCCAGCAAGTCCACAACCCCAGCACCACAGGTCCCCCCAAAGAACGTATCTGATGGCACTGCCTCTGGTGGTAGCAGCACCATAGGTGACACAGCTGTCATGCCAGCATGCTCCGACACGGAAAACAGTGCTGGCGACGTAGGTACCATCCATGACCTTTCCCAATCCCCCTGCATGTTCCATCCCCTACACCATGACGAAACCACGCAGGGGCACCCTGAAGACGACGACTGGCCAACCCCCACAAGTCCTGTGCCAAGGCAACATGTGTTGAGCAGCCCCCCTGTCACACCACCGCAAATGTCCATGGCCCAGCAGAGGCAACAGTCCCTCGACCTGCTGATCGAGCAACAGCAGGAAGCGTCCACGCTACTCAAGGACCATGCAAATGAATGCGGGGGTTCCAGGGCAGCCATGGAAACATCCACCGAGACACTCAGGGCACAAATAGAGAAAAGTAGTGAGAGCCTCAGGGGAGAAATGGAGAGAAGCACCGAGAGCCTGAGAGCACAAATGGAGAAAAGCACCGAGAGCCTGAGGGGGGAACTGCATGCGACGTCCAAAGACGTTTGTGCTGAACTTGCTGCTGTGCGCCGTGTGCTCTCGGAGCTCTCACAAACCCTCAGAGACATGCATGGACGCGAGCAGGCAGAGACATCATCCGTGGCAAGTTCCGTCCAGGGCAGCCCCCAACGCAGATCTGGCAGGAACCTGCGCTCCACGGGCAGGGGTGCCCCTGATACCCGTAGAGGGGGCTTGCAATAGCGTCTACCCACGGACAGCATGCATATTTGGACACTGGTGTTGGGGGGGGAGGTAGTAGGGTGGAGGGGGTGTGTTGGGCTTCACTGGGTGGCGGGTCCATAGGGTGTATAAATCAAATCACATTAACAATACAGCACCTCATTATCATCCAATGACATGTGTGGACATTGATATTTGCGTACGAGGCCTTCATAGGCGTACAGTCCACAATGTGCCTGTACTACACACACACAGTGCCACAGGTCCCCTTTCCGTGTAATAGGCACCATGCGTGGTTGCTAGAAGCATGCATCTATGATGCTCTGTCGGATTGCACGTACATCCTGTGCCTCATGGACTCCTTGAGGTGCCTCCACATCCCCACCCTCATCATCATCATCATCTTCAGGTGCATGCAGTACAGCGTCAGGGGGCATGGGCACATTCCTACGTATGCACATGTTGTGCAGCATGACACATGCCATGACCATCTTAGAAACCTTCTCATGGCTGTACATGTGTGCCCCGCCAGACCTGCTGAGGCTGCGGAAACGAGCCTTCAGTAGGCCGAATGCCTGTTCAATGACCACACGGGTACGTGAGTGGGCATGGTTGTAGTCCTCCTCATGCTCGTTCTGTGGGTTCCGGATTGGTGTAAGGAGCCATCTCTTCAGTGGATACCCGGCATCACCTGTATGAGACGAATAAAGGGTGTCAGTGGAATGATAGTGCTAAGTAGCCCCCCCCCCCCCCTGCAAGGTCATTGACGCATCAAATGGGCCACGATGTCATGCATGGAATGAGACTCACCGAGTAGCCAGGATCTGTGCCCTGCGTGTCGCTCCATGTAGCGTGGTATTCTTGTGTTCCTCAGGACCATAGAATCATGGGTAGATCCTGGAAATCTGGCACAACAATGCGTAAATATCTTGTTGGAGTCACACACCATTTGCACATTGATTGAATGAAATTGTTTCCGGTTGCGGTACTGGACCTCCATGGCATGTGGGACAACCAATTCAACATGGGTGCAGTCGATGGTACCAATGCAACCCGGGATGCCGCCAAGTGCATGGAATCCCACTTTAGCGTTGGTAATCTCCTGGTACGTGCGTGGTAGTGTGATGTGGTCGTCGGCGTGCTTCAGGAGGGCATCGTGCACTTGGAAGAGTGTCCGTGAGAACAGTGGCTGTGAAATGCCATGCAACTGTCCCACTGTGTGCTGGTAGGTGCCTGTGGCCAGGAAGTGGAGTGCAGACACCACCTTCAGTAGGGGTGGGATGGCGGTTGGGCTATCTATCATGCTCACGAGGTCAGCATGTGTCATGTCCACAATGGCGATTATGGTGTCCCGGTCCAAACGGTAGAGGGTGTGGATCTGCTCAGCAGTGAGGTTGAACGGATCGGCTCGGAGGCGTGGGATTGCGGGCCGCCTGCGTGGTGGTAGTGGCAGTGCTTGTGGGCCTTGCTGACCCTGCCTTGCCCTCCTCCTCCTCCTTCTCCTCCGTCTCCCCTGTGCGCCCGGTTGTTGTACCTGTTGTTGTTCGTCGTCTTCTTGTAGTTGTAGCACTTGCAGTGCTATCTGGTACCCCAGGCCCAACATCGCTAGTCCTGCCGGTAGCATTTTGGAGTGGGAGTGGTTGTGGGAGGGGTTTGGGTCTGCAATATATGTGCTGTCGGCCTGTATGGCCTCCACCTGTGCTGATTGAATGATTCTGTGGCAGATGCTATCCCTTCTGGCCGAGCACGTCCCGCACGTAAGGCTGCATTTGGCCGCATGGCATCTTGGGATTTGAATCATGTATCAAATCCCGATGGCAGTGTGATGTACTTTGACTGATTTTCATGCTATGCTCCCATTGTTACACATGCTATGATTGCAGCCGCTTACATACCTGTGAAGAGTCAGTGGTATGTAGGGCTCGATCGATGGCCGACCCTCATGCAGCACAGTAACGTACTTCACCGACGGGCGTGGCGTGCCATTTGTGATTGCAGCCAGTTAGCATCATGACACACAGCCGCACTACATTGATGTAATTGTGAATGCAAGCGTTCACAGAAGCCTTTTCGACGTAATGTTGCAAGTGAGGAATTCGAAGGCCAGCATTTTGGGTTTTGAAGTAGCGGCGAGGATACGCCCACAGGTCTGGCTGGAAATGTAACGTTCTATTGTAGAATGTCCTTGGGACATGGCCCATAACGAGCAGGCAATGAATGATATGAATTGAATGGGATGCGCAACAGCGTAGTGGACGATAAGGCAGGACGTTCCCAAATCCATCTTGCTTCACAACACTACAGATCCGGCCAGGGGCACAGTGGTTTTTGCGGACTGCATTACGCACAGACGCGATGGAAGTTTCACATATTATGTGAGTGAATATTCATGCGTTTTCATTGCGGGATGAGGGAATGATGTGTGGATGCATGGACTGATGATTCCGTTTAGGGTCTGCCATGTACATGGGTTTTTTGATTCACTCCCCTTCCCCTGCGTTATGTGATGCAAGGCTGCCATAGTGGGACATACGTCTATCTGCCCTTGTCGGATCCTCCCTGTCTCGACGCGCCTTCATACACTTGTGTCTAGGCACGTTACTAATCCCATGTCATGGGTTCTATCTTGACGGACGCATGCACAGTAACCGACGTTGACAATGGTGTATTTAGCTCGATTGGTTTCGTTATGATTCGATACTGATTTAGGGGTGTGTATATTCCTTTGGAGTGGGCTAGCATGCATATGGGTGTGGATTTGGTGTGTTGTATGAAGATTGTAATGCATCATGAGTCCCGTAATGCAATCGGTTAATTTGTGTTTCTTTTGGGTGACAGGTATCTCCTGCCCTATTGCAGATGCCATCTCTACGCCACTCCTCCAGATGGTTTTTACTCTCGACTCCTGCAGCTTCGGGTGAATCAGTGGAGCACCATTTCGATCTTATGGGACGATCGCCAATGGGCCACATGCCCTTACGCTGTACTGGTGGCTAGGTGCAACATTTCGGCCTTTCAGCTCGACTAGTGCCTGCCTCATGGGACGGACCTGCGGTTCTTGCCGCTTCCATGTTGCCTTTTGGAACGTTGATGTAGGCCCTGTGTGCCATGATGGTACAGGGCGTCACACAAGTGGAAGCCGGTCAATTATTGCAGATGCAGCCCTCGGTGATGATGGTTGTTTTGGTGGTATTTTGCAAATTGCTGTGGGGCCTTTGTCATTTGGATGTGCATTTAAATTGTATTCCGATATTTGTCGTGTTGCGTTGTTCTTTGCAGGTGATGTGGCGATTTTCGCTTTGTGGCGGTATGTATTGCGTGATGATCTGCATTGTGTTCCGCCTTCTGAGTTGAGTTGTGTGGTACAGTACTGGCCGCGTTTGCCTACGTAGCACAGTATGGTCACGGATAGGGGCTGCCATTGTGACTGTTTACATGATGTGCTGTTCAGGGGCGGGGGATTGGCTTTTGGCCGACTGGTGCCTGTCAGCCAGGTCGATTGGTGGAATGATGGGTTGTTCAGAATGTGGCTGGTCACAGGTGACTGTGTTTGCGTGCGTTTGTTGGAGGGGGACTGGGGTCATGTCCATTGGAATAGCTTCTGTATTGATGCCATCTGTGCCCTGCAGCTCCCATCGGCCCCTCTTGGGATGAGCCTGGCTGCTCAGTCACTCTGCCGACTTGTGTGGTACATGCTTCTGCTGATGGTTGGTTTGTTTACTGGCATGAGTACAGGGCTGGTGCAATCCCCCTCAGGATGCTGTTTTGGATGTTGCCTTGCGCTGGTGGCAAGCGATGGGGGACTACTGTTGTTTTGTGTCATGTGTTCTTGATTTTCATTTTGATGTATTGTACCTTCACATGCCTGTGCTGCGTCAGTACGGCTATGGTGACATGCCGTACATGGATGCCCACTCACGGGGCGCTTTGAGCCCCTGCATGCTTTTCTACGTTGGCATGCATGGGTGAATTGTGGATTTCACTGGTTGCATAGTGTGAGTACATTGCGCCTGCCAGGGGTTGTGCAATGAGGCCAGGGAGTGGAGTGCAGGCACTCAGTGGGCCATTTACGGTTGGTTCGCGTTGCCGTATTTCTCGCCATGGCGGAATGGTACTTTACGACGTGCTTGATGGCGTTCAGTACATGTCCGCTAGGGTCAGAATTCGCGTACCGTTGCGCCATGGCGGTGATTCCGGTTTTGCAAGGCGCGCGTGCGCGTACTTGGTGCAGTTAGCGTTGCCGTTCACTGCGGTGTCGCTAATGGCATCGTACTTTACGGTGACGGGTCATGATCGCAACGAGCGGTGTTCGATGGCGGTATTGCATTTCCGCCATCATTTTTCCATTTCCGCAAGGGTCGTAATGAGGCCCATGGTGTTTTCTACTTCTGTCATAGCTAATTCTGCCACATTTGCTATTAGTGGCTGTCCCAGTGGTTCTTGGATTCCTGTTACAGAAGGTTGACTACTGTCGGGTGTGTCCTTATCTAGTTGGGCCTGGAGTTCTTCTTCGTGTTGCTGTTCATTGTGCAACATTGTTTTGTACTGTGTAAAGTTTACATCGGTTATAGTGCTTTCATTTGCTTTGAAAGCGTCTTCATAGGAGTCATAGTTATCTAGTATGTCTTCTTCTTTTCTCCATGGTTTAAAGCGTTGTAGCAGGGACATGTAAAATAGTTCTTTATGTTGAGGAGTTTTTAATGACAATTTGATATGATTAATTAAACTTGGTTTGGTAAGTTTTACTAAGCTGCCTTCACAATTTGTCACTCTGTATCTACCTTTTTTCCATCGAGTTTTATAATATTTTTGTATGTGAATTTTTGGGCTATGTGGTATAGACACATGGTTTCCAAAGTGGTACTTCTGTTTTAATAGTATGTGTCTAGTAAATTGTTTTTCAAAATGTCTTGGCTGTTGGGATCATTTTTGGCTATTATCGTATGATTTGAGAACTCTTTTTCTAGATTTAGCAGGACCAAGACTTAGCCATACTATATTTTCAGATTTTCCATACAAAGCAGTACATGTTAAACGATCTGCAGCTTCATAGCAGCCACATTCTCTATGGGAGAGAATTTTTATGCCCAAGCTGTACAATTTCTGAGACAGTGCTTTCTCTGATGACAGGTCATTCCAGAGGTCTTGAAGCTCTGTTTTTTCTGCTTTGGGTAAGTAGGCTGTAACATATCATGCAACTGCAGTGGAATTTTCTGCAATGTACTGCACATCTATGTTTGCATTCCATAATAGGGCAATGATTGCATTGTAATCATTGATATATTTTGCTTCTTCTGTTCTTTTTATGTAATATGTATTTTTAGGTGATGTACCTTTAACACTATGTCTAACTGAAGACATGAAGTTGTTCACTTCACCTGTTTCTGTAACTGGTCTAGGGAAATCGAAGCAGCATTTGGTGTAGTATTTCCCTTTGTTTTTGTATTTGTAACGACAATATTTGCCACATTTGTGTCTTTGAAATTGTACAATTTGTGCATGAAGATCACTATTTGTTGCTTCTGATGGAATTTCACAAGTGACATATTTTTCAATAAACTGTAACACAGTGGCATCACTGTCTTGACTAAATTTAGGAGCATCTTCAATCCATAAAAGCATGTGGATATGTGGTGCTCCTCTGGCTTGGTATTCTTTTCTCCAAAAGAAGTGTTGCACTTCTCTGAGGGGAGGAACATTTTTATTACAAATAAAGTGTAGCATAGCAATGAAGCGATGATGGAAATATCTTGAAACATTAACAGGATCTAGAGAGCAAAGTTCTCCAGGTGTTAGTATATGGTCTATGTTTGTTTTGTTTTTGTTTGATATGCGTAGGCAATCATGAACATCTTCCCATGCATATTCCCCACAACTTAATGTAACAAACCAAGTGGGTGGGCCAAGGTTTCTTGTCATACAACATACATCTCTGTGATGTTGGTACCAGTACTCTTTAGTACCATGCATGTTTGCTAATAGATTTGTAATGCTTGATTGTAAAACCTCATCTTTTTCTTGCACATTTTGTAGTAATTGCGTAGCTGACATATTTTTAAAGCGGGTTCCTGATTTTAATGTGTGTGCAACTCCGTAAAATAGAGTTGCTAGTTCACTTTCAAAGAGTAGGTGGAATATGTATTCCACATTTTGTCTAAATCTGGGATCTTCAGAAAACATTCGTAAGGAGCTGATGCTGTTATTTGAATAGGTTTATCATCGTACCTTTCTCCTTTGCCAGTAGGAAAGAGTAGAGGAAAAGCATGTGCTTCTATACTTTTTTCCCATATGCTGATTGGTGATCCTTTTGTTTGTCGCATTTGGAACGTTTCTAGTGCATCATCTATGGTGTCATTAGAGTGTAATGGATACATTGTATAATGGTCTAAAATATTGTATACTGTAGCAGGATCTAGAAGTTTAATTTGACCAGTTTCTGATGATTCTTGAATTATTTCAGTTGTTTCCCTTAAGTTTTCTTCAATATTTATTTCTTTGTAGTATTCATTATTGTCTTTTAGATATTGCAAGGCTTGTCTAACTTTATGTAAGTCTACTAGTTGTTGCCACATTTTTTGGTCTTTTGTAGGTACACCATTTACTAAGACAATTAAAGATTGCTCTATTGGAGTGTGCACATTTTCATTTAGATCTAATGGTAAATACACAACTTTGCCACGAATGCCTTTCACCAATTCAGAGAGAGGTAATTTTGCTGTTTTTGGATGAAGGCGTATTATTGCTTGACATGGGGGCACTGTTTGAATTATGATGCTCTCATATAAATTGAGTTGTTGCAGGGGTTTTGGTAGTGGGAATAATTCCAAATTATTTGTGATAGCACGTGAAGGAATTTGATTGATGTCAATTTTTTTAGTGCAGTAACTGCAAAGTATTAAGGGGTCAGTTATTTCGTATTTGTTTTCTGCTATAAGGTAGGGTTCTAATTCAAACCACTTGGAATCTTTATTGTCTTCTATTTTGTATTTTATGTCTATAGTTTTTGTGTTACTTTTATAAAAAGTTCTGCGGCAACACACACACACATGGTTTGGATGTACTTTTAAATTTTTGTATTTATTTTTTGTATGTGTGTAGTACAAGGTTGCCATGCGCAGAATTGTTGCTAGTCTGTTGTAAAGCTATTGCATTTTGTAAGTGGCTTTCACTTCCAAAATATTTTCTCTGGATATGGTCAATTTCTTTGAGTAGGTCTTTGGTTGTACCATGTACAATATTGTTATTTAAATTTGCTAATTCTAAAGCAGAACGTTTAGCATAGTACAATTTATAGACTAGATTTCCTATTGGTGAATGATGTCTTGATATCATTTTGATATGATGGAAGGTGCTTTTGCAAATAGGTCCTGAAATGCAGGCCAATGAATGTCCTTGCAGTCCTGTGTATTTGCACACTGGACAGGTATCCATATTTTGCAGCAGTTTCATTTTGATTGTGTCTTTGCCTTTCACATATTGATTGAGGAACTGGCGTAAAGATTTGAAAGATTTTTTGGGAATGTTACACATTGACATTGGCCATTTGTATACTGGATGTTCTGGTTCAGTCGAATGGAGAATTGATAATGACAGGGTAATTCATAGAAATTCGCACAAAAGTGGCGTACGCGGCTGGCGCACAGCGTGCCCGTGCGAATGTCTGCGCCAGCTGCGTGCGCTAAAATCGATTTCCGCGCACAGCGTATTCATGGATTTTCGCATCCAAAACCAGCCGTGGCGCAGCGTGGCGCAGCGACCCTGCAGCAGCGCCAGTTACGCCCCCACGAACGCCCTCGCACAAGGAAAACCCTTCAAAATCCCCATATAATTGCAAAGGGCTGCGCTATCCCTGGACCAGTTCACAGGGCTGGCAAACAGCAAACGCCAAGCGGGGAACGTGTATTTCAGTGGTTCGCGGGAAGTTCCACATGCGATTGTCCTGTGTACGTGTGCATCAGGGGTGCGTGGGAAGTAACACACGCAAAAGCAGCAGGGTACGTGTATTTCAGGGGTGCGTGGGAAGTATCACACGCAAAAGCAGCAGGGAACGTGTATCTCAGGGGTGCGTGGGAAGTATCACACGCGATTCCATCAGGGTACGTGTATTCCAGGGGTGCGCGGGAAGTATCATATGCAAAAACAGCAGGGTACGTGTATTTCAGGGGTGCGCAGGAAGTATCACACGCAAAAGCAGCAGTTTATGTGTATTTCAGGGGTGCGCGGGAAGTATCACACGCAAAAGCAGCAGGGTACGTGTATCTCAGGGGTGCGCGGGAAGTATCACACGCAATTGCATCAGGGTACGTGTATTCCAGGGGTGCGCGGGAAGTATCACACGCAAAAACAGCAGGGTACGTGTATTTCAGGGGTGCGCGGGAAGTATCACACGCAAAAGCAGCAGGGTACGTGTATCTCAGGGGTGCGCGGGAAGTATCACACGCGATTCCATCAGTGTACGTGTATTCCAGGGGTGCGCGGGAAGTATCACATGCAAAAACAGCAGGGTACGTGTATTTCAGGGGTGCGCGGGAAGTATCAAATGCAAAAGCAGCAGGGTACGTGTATCTCAGGGGTGCGCGGGAAGTATCATACGTGATTCCATCAGGGTACATGTATTCCAGGGGTGCGCGGGAAGTATCACATGCAAAAACAGCAGGGTACGTGTATTCCAGGGGTGCACGGGAAGTATCACACGCAAAAGCAGCGGGGTACGTGTATTTCAGGGGTGCGCGGGAAGTATCACACGCAAAATCAGCAGGGTAGGTGTATTTCAGGGGTGCGTGGGAAGTATCACACGCAATTCCATCAGGGTACGTGTATTACAGGGGTACGCTGGGAGCACCACACGTGATTTGCACGTGTGGGTCCTCCCAGGTGTACCCTCTACACCCTCCACGGCCCCTGCAGGTGGCCCACACCACAGGGGCCTACCCTGCACATGTCCTGCAGGCACCCCATCCACCATGGCCATGCCCCCCAGCCAACCCACATGTCACCTTGCACTACTGCCCACCAACGCATGTCCCCCTGCACCCCCAGCCACCACGGGCAGCCTCAACCAGGCCCCCACCCATGTCTCCCATCACCCCCACCCCACAGCAGTGCAGGGGCAGCCTCAACCAGGCCCCCACTCATGTCTCCCTGCACCCCCACCCCCCAGCCACCAGGGGCAGCCTCCACCAGGCCCCCACCCATGTCTACCACCACCCCCACCCCCCAGCAGTGCAGGGGCAGCCTCCACCAGGCCCCCACTCATGTCTCCCACCACCCCACCCCCCAGCAGTGCAGGGGCAGCCTCCACCAGGCCCCCACTCATGTCTCCCTGCACCCCCACGCCCCAGCCACCAGGGGCAGCCTCCGCCAGGCCCCCACTCATGTCCCCTATCACCCCCACCCCCCACCCACCAGGGGCAGCCTCCACCAGGCCCCCACTCATGTCCCCTATCACCCCACCCCCCAGCAGTGCAGGGGCAGCCTCCACCAGGCCCCCACTCATGTCTCCCACCACCCCCACCCCCCAGCAGTGCAGGGGCAGCCTCCACCAGGCCCCCACTCATGTCGCCCACCACCCCCACCCCCAGCCACCAGGGGCAGCCTCCACCAGGCCCCCACCCATGTCTACCACCACCCCCACCCCCCAGCAGTGCAGGGGCAGCCTCCACCAGGCCCCCACTCATGTCTGCCACCACCCCCACCCCCCAGCAGTGCAGGTGCAGCCTCCACCAGGCCCCCACTCATGTCTCCCACCATCCCCATCCCCCAGCCACCAGGGGCAGCCTCCACCAGGCCCCCACTCATGTCTCCCTGCACCCCCACCCCCCAGCATTTTAGGGGCAGCCTCCACCAGGCCCCCACTCATGTCTCCCACCACCCCCACCCCCCAGCCACCAGGGGCAGCCTCCACCAGGCTCCCACTCATGTCTCCCTGCACCCCCACCCCCCAGCAGTGCAGGGGCAGCCTCCACCAGGCCCCCACTCATGTCTCCCACCACCCCCACCCCCCAGCCACCAGGGGCAGCCTCCACCAGGCCCCCACTCATGTCTCCCACCACCCCCACCCCCCAGCCACCAGGGGCAGCCTCCAACAGGTCCCCACTCATGTCCCCCAGCCAACATGTCACCACAATGTAGATCCCTGGCCCTTATGGTCAGCCTCCAAATGCCAAATATCCACCCGAGTATTGCATCCACCCACTTAGAAATGGCAAAAACATGATAGAAGCCCAATTGCAAGTTTGGAATTGAACACATGTCCCTCACATACACCCAATGGGTGTCAGTGAATGTCAAAACCCATATCATGAAATGCATGAAACCAATGAGATGATACTACACATTGAACTTTGAATAAAAAATATTTATTAAAAGCAACATAAATTGAATAAAAAATAAACAAACAATAATAGAAATTAAAAAAAAAAAAAACAGCAGGTCCGTGAAATAATGCAAAACCACAAATCATAATGCAAAGGAAAGGTGTCCAAAGTCACAGTCCACAAAAGTAAATCCATAGCAAGCCCCATCAAACAGAGGAATCCGGCTTGGGTGACCTGTCCCAGTAGGCCGACGCGGTCAACGAGCCATTCGAGATGATGTGCAGTCTCCTCATGAAAAGACTGCAGGTCACCTGGCATGGCCTGTTGACGCAACGCCACACCAGTCAGGACAGGCTCAACCCGGACCCGGATAGCCACGTCCGCAGGCAGAGGAAGGCCAGTTGTTGTGAGCTCATCCCCTGCCTGAAAACGGGTCTGGACGTAGGCCTCCCTGCTGGTGCAAGATGATGCAGTGACAGGATCAGGGACTGGATTGCACACAGGCACGTCCGCGGTGACCTGTGCTGCCTCCTGTCCCTGGTCCTGCACTGCACCACTAGCAGCAGTGGAATCCCCACCTCCAGACCCCGTCTCTGTTGCTTGCACGGCCTCCTCCTCCACCAAACCCCCCACCAACCTGGAATACTCCGGGCAATCTACCCCCGTTGGGCCCTGTGGGGTCCCAGCTGCCCCTTCTGCTGCAGAGGAGTCCAACTCCGACCTCCGCCTCTTGGACCTCCCCCCGGCAGCTGCGGCCTGGGACGCGGCACCGGACTCCTCACTCCCCGACCAGATCACAACCTGGGAGGGGTGCCGGGCCTTGCGTCTCCGGCTGGTGGTGCGATCCCCGCCGCTGTGCTCCACAGCACCTTCTCCGCCCTCTTCATCAGTTGACGCTGCAGACAGGGAGAAATAAAACACAGGCATCAGGGCACTGTACAATGGACACATACACACATGACAGTTGCACATGAGTTGCATTGGCAAACCTCAGACATGGCATCACAATCGGCAACACACATGTCATTTCAACTTGCACACATGAGCCATACCACAGCCACATCGCAACTGCCAGCACCATCCATACACATACAACAGCATGAGCAGGCAAAGGTGAGCCAGACATCACATGCAACACAGGGAGTGCACTACACATGCACGCACACCACCACACTTGCATGCATGTATACACCTCAGCCAACTGTCGCAGTGTTCCGATAGGCATCCATGTCACATCTGCCAATCAGGCTTTCACATCCCGCTGTCACATGCATCCATGTTGCATCACTGTTGCACCCTTGTCAAATACACACACATGCACATGTACACAGTGCTGATACATGCAGCTGAAAACAACATACATGTGTGACATCACGAACATGCCCACTTACATACACATTCATCTAAACGTGTGCCCACACAACTGCATTCGGCATGCAAGCCTACACACACAAGCACCATCCATGTCTCACACATGACAGCCCTCGCATGTGTTAGCCTCATGGTCCTGTACACCCCCACCCATACTCGGCCCCATACAAACAGATGTGCAACCGGCACACTACTGGCACATCACCACACGCACAGCTTACAATCATGATGCATGTACACTTACCGCTCGACTCCAGACGGGTCTGCCTCTCAAGGACCTGGACGTGGAGCGCTGGGGATATGCATTCCAGGACCCTCATCTGATCTTCCGACAAGTGGCCCCGGCGGGCCCTTAGCATCCGCTGCCTTCAAGAGGCGCCGGGCCTTGTTCAGGGTCCTGGCCCTGAAGTCCTCCCAGCGCTTCTTGACATGTTGGAAGTCGCGGACTGCCACCCCCTCCGCGTTGATGGCAGTCATGATGTCCGTCCAGATCCGAGTCCGTCCTTCCTTGTCGGCGTGCACACTTCCGTAGAGGGCATCATACTGCCCCAGGACTTGCTCCAACAGGACACCAACTTCCCTGGCACTGAAGCTGGTGCCCCTCTGCCTCTCTGGCCGGGGGTTGTCAGTGGTGCCAGATGTTGCAGTGCCCGACATGACAACCCCAGAGGCAGGAGTGGGTGGGCAACTGGGTCCTGGGGCTGGGCTGTGGAGCGATGGAATCCCAGTTGGGATTCTTCGGTTCCAGCAGGGGTGGTCACAGCAACAGCACCCCTGGCTGATGTGCAGGCAGCAAATGGCAGGGCACGTGGGCAGCAGGCAGTCAGGCAGCAGCAGATGGCAGGTGGGAGCGTGCTCGGGGCTCTGGGTGGCAGTAATTCAGCCTTGTGGGCAGGAGCATGGTCTTCCGTGTGCTTACGCGTGGCCAGCTTGATACGGAGTGATTTGGCACGTGAAAATCCAGCACGTCTGCGTGTAAATCGAGGAAAGGCCCTTAGCGCGTATGCACATCAGCACGCATATGCGATTTCATTGGACCAAGGCCCTTAGCGCGTAAGCGCGTCTGTACGTGACGCGCACGGGTGTTTCCCTCATTACACGTGATGACAGAGCACACGTGGATTTCCACCAATCGCGTGTGGAACTTCCCGTGCACCCCGAAGTACACGTACCCATGCCAATCGCGTGTGGAACCTCCCGCGCACCCCATAGTACACGTACCCAGGCCAATCGCGTGTGGAACCTCCCGCACACCCCGTAGTACACGTACCCAGGCCAATCGCGTGTGGAACTTCCCGCGCACCCCGAAGTACACGTACCCAGGCCAATCGCGTGTGGAACTTCCCGCGCACCCCGTAGTACACGTACCCAGGCCAATCGCGTGTGGAACTTCCCGCGCACCCCGAAGTACACGTACCCAGGCAAATCGCACGGCTGGGGGGTGGGGGTGATGGGAGACATGAGTGGGGGCCTGGTGGAGGCTGCCCCTGGTGGCTGGGAGGTGGGGGTAGTGGTAGACATGGGTGGGGGCCTGGTGGAGGCTGCCCCTGGTGGCTGGGGGGTGGGGGTGATGGTAGACATGGGTGGGGGCCTGGTGGAGGCTGCCCCTGCACTGCTGGGGGGTGGGGGTGATGGGAGACATGAGTGGGGGCCTGGTGGAGGCTGCCCCTGGTGGCTGGGGGGTGGGGGTGATGGGAGACATGAGTGGGGGCCTGGTGGAGGCTGCCCCTGGTGGCTGGGGGGTGGGGGTGTAGGGGGACATGTGTGGGAGACTGGTGGAGGCTGCCCCTGCACTGCTGGGGGGTGGGGGTGCAGGGAGACATGAGTTGGGGCCTGGTGGAGGCTGCCCCTGGTGGCTGGGGGTTGGGGGTGATGGGAGACATGAGTGGGGGCCTGGTGGAGGCTGCCCCTGGTGGCTGGGTGGTGGGGGTGGTGGTAGACATGGGTGGGGGCCTGGTGGAGGCTCCCCCTGGTGGCTGGGGGGTGGGGGTGATGGGAGACATGAGTGGGGGCCTGGTGGAGGCTGCCCCTGCACTGCTGGGGGGTGGGGGTGATGGGAGACATGAGTGGGGGCCTGGTGGAGGCTGCCCCTGGTGGCTGGGGGGGTAGGGGTGCAGGGGGACATGTGTGGGAGCCTGGTGGAGGCTGCCCCTGCACTGCTGGGGGGTGGGGGAGATGGGAGACATGAGTGGGGGCCTGGTGGAGGCTGCCCCTGGTGGCCGGGGTTTGGGGGTGGTGGTAGACATGGGTGGGGGCCTGGTGGAGGCTGCCCCTGGTGGCTGGGGGGTGAGGGTGGTGGTAGACATGTGTGGGGGCCTGGTGGAGGCTGCCCCTGGTGGCTGGGGGGTGGGGGTGGTGGTAGACAAGGGTGGGGGCCTGGTGGAGGCTGCCCCTGCACTGCTGGGGGGTGGGAGTGATGGGAGACATGAGTGGGGGCCTGGTGGAGGCTGCCCCTGGTGGCTGGGGGGTGGGGGTGGTGGTAGACATGGGTGGGGGCCTGGGGGAGGCTGCCCCTGCACTGCTGGGGGGTGGGGGTGATGGGAGACATGAGTGGGGGCCTGGTGGAGGCTGCCCTTGGTGGCTGGGGGGTGGGGGTGGTGGTAGACATGGGTGGGGGCCTGGTGGAGGCTGCCCCTGGTGGCTGGGGGGTGGGGGTGATGGGAGACATGAGTGGGGGCCTGGTGGAGGCTGCCCCTGCACTGCTGGGGGGTGGGGGTGATGGGAGACATGAGTGGGGGCCTGGTGGAGGCTGCCCCTGGTGGCTGGGGGGTGGGGGTGTAGGGGGACATGTGTGGGAGCCTGGTGGAGTCTGCCCCTGCACTGCTGGGGGGTGGGGGTGATGGGAGACATGAGTGGGGGCCTGGTGGAGGCTGCCCCTGGTGGCTGGGGGGTGGGGATGGTGGTAGACATGGGTGGGGGCCTGGTGGAGGCTGCCCCTGGTGGCTGGGGGGTGGGGGTGGTGGTAGACATGGGTGGGGGCCTGGTGGAGGCTGCCCCTGGTGGCGGCTGGGGGGTGGGGTGGTGGTAGACATGGTTGGGGGCCTGGTGGAGGCTGCCCCTGCACTCCTGGGGGGTGGGGGTGATGGAGACATGAGTGGGGGCCTGGTGGAGGCTGCCCCTGGGGGGTGGGCGTGCAGGAGGACATGTGTGGGAGCCTAGTGGAGGCTGCCCCTGCACTGCTGGGGGGTGGGGGTGATGGGAGACATGAGTGGGGGCCTGGTGGAGGCTGCCCCTGCACTGCTGGGGGGTGGGGGTGTCGGGGGACATGGGTCGGAGCCTGAAGGAGGCAGCCCCTGCACTGCTGGGGGGTGGGGTGATGGGAGACATGAGTGGGGGCCTGGTGGAGGCTGCCTCTGCACTGCTGGGGGGTGGGGGTGATGAGAGACATGTGTTGGTGATCAGTAGTGCAAGGTGACATGTGGGTTGGCTGGTGGGCATGGCCATGGTGGATGGGTTGCCTGTGGGACATAAGCAGGGGTGCAGGGTAGTACCCTGTGGTGTGGGCTGCCTGCAGGGGCCGTGGAGGGTGTAGAGGGAACACCTGGGAGGACCCACATGGCCAAATCACGTGTAGCATTCCCCGGCACCACCGAAATACACGTACCCTGCTAAAATCGCGTGTGAATCTTCCCGCGCACCTCGGAATACACGTACCCAGGCCAATCGCGTGTGGAACTTCCCGCGCACCCCGAAGTACACGTACCCAGGCCAATCGTGTGTGGAACTTCCCGCGCAACCCGAAGTACAGGTACCCAGGCCAATCGCGTGTGGAACTTCCCGCGCACCCAGGAACACGCACACACGCTATTTTTCACACAGCGGGTGTCCGTGTTTGTCGGTGCCCCTTTGCACCTCATTTGTCCTAGAGGGCCACTGTATGCCCCATTCATCATGGCTGTATATGGGTGCTTTTTGTTAGCGCACATTTTGGCGTACATTTTTTTCAGTCGCAGGGGCGCTATCGCCTGCTTTCTCGTGGCGTACTTGTTTGGCCCTGTGCGCGTCTTTGACCGTGCGCTGGTTTGCCCTATTCGATTCCATGAATACGGGTTGTAGGCGAGCGTGTGGGCGTTCCGCCCACTTGCCTCCTGTACTTACCCCGTGACGCCCATATTTTCACGCGTTGTTCCCCATTCCGAGTGTTACGCCCCATGTTCCGCCTACTTTTGTGATGTGCGCCACGCTATGTGCGATTTCGCAGTGGCCGTGGCGCACGCTGTTGGATGACCTGTGCGCCGGCGTGCCCGGCGCACATTTTTAGCGCACATCCAATATTTTTCTCGCACACAGACTTCCATGAATCGATGTGCGCTGGTTTCCCTGCGAGTTTCGCACTTGCACTGCGATTTTCGCACTTTTACTGCGATTCGCACGTTTTGGCACCTCTGCGCGGGAATTTTCGGCGCACATTATTTCCATGAATCGACCCCTGTGTTTTCTGGGGATATTTTTGTAAGCAGTATTTCTTGTTGCATTATGGTATTATTACGTTTTTCATAACCTCATCCACTGCTATGTATGGCAATTGTGTTTGTTTGATTTTGTTTGTATGCTTCTTCATTAAATATGGTCCTGTGCTTGTGGTGTGACCCCATTCACCTCCACAGATATTTAAGAAGTTATTTTTGTTGACATTTCGTTTATTGAGAAGTGTTTTTTGTAATTCAGTAGTTAGTTTTGTTAGTGGTTTCATTCTGTTTAACACTAAAATAAATAACTTTCTTTTGAGAAGGATTGGACTGTCTATCAAAGCTTCTAAAATTAATTTTCTATGGTAGTTTTTAAGGGTTGTGCATGATTTGTCTCCAGTTTTTATAAGATTCTGAAGGACTCTGTGGCGGAACATTTTTGCTAATATACTTTTTTTTGGTATAGTTACTTGCTACTATATCAAGATTTATAGGAGCAGTTTTAACAGTAGTGGTAGCTGCATTCTTGTTAATCATTTTCTGTTTTCTTTTACATTTTGATAGAGGAGGCAAAGTTTCTGTAATGGAAGATTGTTTTGTTTTGCTAAATGACTGTGTTAGCTGTATGTTTGAACTTTTTGTACAAACTCTGCTAGAGATGGATGCTTATTTTGGACATTTTTTATTTTCATTTGCTCTATTTCTGCGTTGCTTTCTACGGACTTGCTTTCTGGTAGGCATTCAAGGTATGGGTTGGGCTGTTGTGGAATGTATGTGTGCTGTATGCATGAGTGTCTGAGTATGATGGTAAAGATGTACCTGGTGGTGTGTGATTGTGCATTCGGCAGCTAGAATTAGTTGGGAAGGCTATTCTTCTATTTTTTTGTTACTATACTGTGGTTCAGATGAAAGTAGAAAGTGAGCTAGTGGTGAGGATAAGCACTAATAATAAATCAAATGGTATACAATTAAAACAGATCTTTGTTTTGTAATACTAACATTGTAGGGGCTGAGTTATGTTATTTGTGCTCCGAAAAACAGGGATTTGTGCGCCATTCTGCATGCTAATCCCTGTTTAATAAATGGTGATTTGTGGGCAGAATGGTGCACAAATCTTCGTTTTTTTGGTGCACAAATTACATGAATCACCCACACAGTGTGTTTGCGTAACAGTAAGAATATTTGTATTTGTATTTATTTAGTTTATATAGTGCTTTACACCAAAGTGCTGCACATTTTAACAACAATAGGATACATATAACAATTAACATTATAACATTATAACAGTAACGATAGAAGCAATTTACAATTGAGAATCAGACCAACAAAACAGTAAATTGAGCAATTAAACAGAAGGGGAGAAGGAGAGTAGTGCAGTACAAGTGAGAGAGAGAGGAAGGGGTGGGGAAGAGGAGGAGGAGGGAAACGGATGGAGTGAAGGGTGAGAATTGAGGGGGAAGGAGAGGGAGATGATTAAGGAGATAATGCAAGGGGATAGGGGGCAAGAAGGGCAGAAGGGTGTCGTGGTGGGGAATGGAGGAGGAGAGATTTGAGGAAAGTGCGGAATGAGGAAAAGGTAGAAATATAGCAGAGTGAGAGAGGTAAGGAGTTCCAGTGCAGGGGGGCTAGGAGATGAAAGGAGCGGAAACGAGATGTGGCGCAAGTGGAAGGAGGAACAGTGAGAAGAAAGTAGTCAGTAGAGCGAAGGGAGTGGAAGGGAGTGTAGAAAGAGAGGAGAGAGGAGAGATAAGGGGGAGCAAGATCGTGGAGAGATTTAAAGACTAGGCAGAGAAATTAAGGTAGTATTGTACTTACTCTTTTTTTGTGGAATGAGCAGGTTTCATTGGAGTTGGTGTTTGTAGTTCAGATGTTGCTGTTTTCCAGGAGAGTGGTCTTCACTACAATTGTAAAAGAAAGAAGTTAGTAAGTTTGTGTGTTTATAGCACTGATGTTAATTGTGAGGTTCATTTTTATGTCTTTGTAGTAATATTCTTGTTTGATTTCTGAACATAGTGTATGCATGCAGTTTCATTTGACTATGTGCAGCCTTTATATTTTATTTACATTATGTTAGTTCAACATGCTTTGTAAATGAGTGTAGAATTTTAGGGGAATGAAGAAATAATGATATATTTATTTTGCCATTTTTAAAAGGTAAATGGCAGAAACTGTACAGAAAGCATGGAATATATGCATTTGTGAAGGTGTGGGTAATAAAGCAGAAGGATGTGATTTACAGGTAGTGGTGTTATTGCAGCTGGGAGATTTTCAATTATAGTGTCTATGTGTGTGAGTGTGTGAAGATGAATGACCTTTTACTGGCTGTGTGTAATTTTATGATACACTACTAAGTGTTTTTCCACAATTATATTGTTATTACTTCCATCGTCTAATATTATAATTTTTTAGATGGGTGTGTGTATAAAAAAAATGTAGATAGCAGACAGGTTTGGAAGTGACAGTTGTTATAGCAGATGGAAAAAATGACAGTCATTTCATTTTATAGGCTGTACAGGTTAAGTGGCAGTTACTCTGTTTATATGCATTTATAAGAGTTGTACATGTACTGTGCAGAAAATATGCATACCTGTAGTTTGTATTCATGCATTTGGATATGCATGCAGCTGCAAGTAGAAATGTTGGAGACTTGTAGAGTAGTTTTTGTAGTAGGTGCTTTCCAATGATATGAGACTTGTACTCAGAGTGATCAACAGTACATTTGAAGTGCTGAACTCTGATGATGGAGTTAGATGTAGAGTTCGTGGATGTGATTGGTGGATGGTTGTGTGACTGGTTAGCTGTATCCAATGAGGGAATGGCACAGAGAGTGAAGTGGAAATGGTAGAAGGGCTGTCCAAGTTACAATATGTCAGCTGACATGGCGGTTGTCTGCGGGCACCGCGTATTACATACAGGGATTATGGGGTGGAGAGGCATGCAAATGAGAATGAGCAGAGCTAGGGATTGGTCAGTAAAGTTTAGTGGGTGTGTTGTGTAAGGAGAGAATTTGTCAGAAAGTCTTTTTTCCTGAGAGAAGAACAGTTAGCTATGGCTGTGTGTTTCAGGAAACAGATTATCTGGATTTTGGGAGACTCATGGATACATTGGTTGGAGGTGCATGCAGAACGCTGTGGAGTAGCTGCAGATCTTGGATTCTCTCATGTGGATGTACACTGCATGGAGTGCGTGGAAAGAAGTGGTTGGACTTGGTACCTCTCTGTGCTAGGTTGGAGACAGAGCTTCATCCAGACAAAATTATAATTCATTTTGGAGGTAAAAGTTTAAGACATGTGTCAGGAATTTCTTTGCAATTTGTGATGAAAGAAGGACTTGGGAAGGTCATGGACATGTTTTCAAATTCCCAAGTAATTTTTTCTCGTATTGCGCAGAGACAAATGTGGCTACATTCTTCTTCATTTGTTCCACAAATGGAGAACGCGAGGCTGAATGTTAATAAGGCTTTTTGTGCCTTTCTAAGAGATGTTGGCATGTCCTCTTTCCACAATGAAAATATTATGTTTCGTAGCACATACATTTTTCGCAGAGATGGAGTTTATCTCACTTATGCTGGTAATCAGATTTTTCTGAGAAATGTACAAAATGCATTGCAACCTTTTGTGCAATTACAGCCATCCATTTTGCAGTAGGTGTTAGCTATTTCAAGTTTTTCAAACACAAATAAACACCACCAAAAGGCTATTTTCAGAGCCACCAATTCCTCCCAGCGAAAAGTGCAATGGTTTTGATAGGGCAGCACCCCAAAATATTAGATTTCCACGGACTGTCCGCAGACTTCTAAAAAATGCACAGGACCCTGCTCCATTTATTTGTCATTTCTATTTTTAGACTGTGAAAGGCGGCTCTGAAAAGAGACTTTTTTGGGGGGATGTTTGTTGTTTTATATATATATTTTTTTTTTTACACACAACACACTAGGAGATGAGTGGAAAGGAGGGTAACGGGGGACACCAACCACAGGGATAAGAAAGGGCAGGTGTAGAGAGGAAGATGTTGGGTGGGCCTTACTTAGGTAGATAGCAGGTCTTCTCGTGCTCCTTGACCGCAGTCTCGAAAGCACTTCGAAGTCTCTCCCACCTGCAGAGTACTGCGTCGCAGTACATACACAAAACTGTGACTCTCGAAAGGTAAGGGTCATCAGCATCGTGAGGCAGCTGGAGGGATGCACTCTCACACAGGAGTGTCTCTTGTGGTGAGAGGAGCGGAAACTGAGGATTTAGTAGAGGAACTCAAGGTAGAACCTTGCAAATGGCCCCACCATGGAACGACCTTAGGTGTCGCTTCATAGATGTCGTACCAAAGCTGTACGAACCAGGCCTCCCACGACTCAGCACCATTTTGCACTGTTTGCAGGTGACCTTGTTCGCACGTGCTTTGGGTACATCACCATGAATGGTAAATAACCGCCACACCCATACTCACGGCGAGTGCTGGTAGTAGGGACTTCCACTACCTCATCCTCTTCATCCTCCTCTACATCCTCATGCCTGTTCAGGCCCTTGGGGAGGTGGTGGTGGTGGAGGGTTTGGGGGTGGTGCTGATCCAGATGTAGCACCAGGTGGAAGAATAGCAGCCATGGATGCCATCAAGTTTCAGCAAAGGCAGCAAAATCTGTAAGATTGCAAGGCAAAGTAGATAATGCTCTGTGAGATAGCCAGAAGCACAATGAAGATCGGCTCTGGGGTGTGGCCTTTTATAGGTGTGCTGGTGCGCGCTCTGCAGACAGCCGTGCTGTCCACGGACAGATCGAACACCCAAAAAGGCTCAAAGATTCCAAAGAGTATGTAGAAAATCTGGGTCATTGTCTGGGACATGTGCTATGGTGAATTTTTACTATAAAATACTGTGGATTGCCTGAAAAGGTACTTTTAAAATGTTCGGGGACCCGGACAGTGTCCGAAATTCAGGACACACGCTTAGCATGGGTGCGGTCACATGATGACGTCACAAACACGTCCGCAAAGGGAACGGGTGTCCACAGGACACCACATGTACAGGAACGGCTGTGCGCATGTGCATGGGTGTTCAATGGACAGTGTTCGGGTCCTGAAACTAATTAAAAGTGTGACACAAGTGAGACGAACAGTTACGGACAGGCGCGATGTTTGTAGGACTTATGGTTATGGTCCTTAGGACACCTCTATTTTGGTTAATTGCGGACAACCTGGACACTGCGCGTGTTCTAAGAACAGTTCCATTTTGCTTGCGTACAGTACGGACAGGTGTAGTGTCCTTAGGACACCTCCATTTTGGTTAATTGCGGAGAATCAGGACACAGAGTGTGTTCTTAGAACAGTTTCAACTTGATGGCGGACATTACAGACAGGCGTAGTGTCCTTAGGACACCTCCATTTTGGTTAATTGTGGACATTCCGGACACCGAATTTGTTCTAAAAACAGTTTCAACTTGCCTGCGGATAGTACAGACCTGTATAGTGTCATTAGGACACCTCCATTTTAGTTAATTGCGGACATTCAGGACACCGAGTGTGTTCTTAGAGCAGTTCCATCTTGCTTGCGGACAGTACGGACGGGTATAGTGTCCTTAGAACACCTCCATTTTGGTTAATTGCAGATGACCCGGACACTGCACATGTTCTTAGAACAGTTCTATCTTACCTGCGTACATTACGGACAGGCATAGTGTCCTTAGGACACCTCCATTTTGGTTAATTGCGGACATTCCGGACACCGCACATGTTCTTAGAACAGTTCCATCTTACCTGCGTACATTACGGACAGGCATAGTGTCCTTAGGACACCTCCATTTTGGTTAATTGCGGACATTCTGGACACCGAATGTGTTCTTAGAACAGTTCCATCTTGCTTGCGGACAGTGATGTCATCAATGACATTTGTGATGCCATCTTTGATGTCCTGGGTGTTAGTCTTAGCAATGCACGGTGGTGGCGTGAGTTATGGTTGCTTAGCTTACCATAACTGTTGAATTTCAGGGTTTTTTCGGTTTTACTTGGAACCATAACATCCCTTTAACAACGTTTTTTTACTGATTTTCATAGGTTTTTAGTAGTGCAACTTAACCATAACGTCCCTTTAACAAAGTTTTTTTTAACTTCCATTCAATTCGATATTCAATAAGCATTAGTTTTGCTTTATTTTAAAGTTTCATTTAATTTGGTATTCAATAAGCATTGGTTTCGCTCAATATTAAAGTTCCTTTCAATTCGGTATTCAATACATATTAGCAGGAGTCCTCCAGTGTTCAAGCGTTCTCCCCGAAAATCACTGGCTTGATGCATCTATTTCTTGCAGTTCCCTGTGCTTCTCTTTCACAGCTGAAGCCGGGAAGCTCACCCTCTCAAGCTTAGCTCGCCTGCCACATGTCTCGCTCTGCACGCCAGCAACCGGAATGCTTCTTTCCAGATGCGGACGGTGTCCCTCCTTCTTGGTGCTCTCTTGCAGCTCCTGGTGTCGATCCTCTGTTACGGAGGCTCCCAGACTCGCATTAAGTACAGGGCTCACTGGCTATGGGCTGTGCAAGCCCTCTGGGAAATTTGGCATTGTCCTGGCCCCTTGTCCCATCCCACCACGGGTGCCTCCTCGGAAGCATTGTCCCCTGCTGGTCTCTCCCACACAGGCCTCTCTTTTGCTCTCTGTCCTGCTGCACTGGTCACTCTTTAAACAACTGCAGCCCCTTGACAGGCTTCAGGTGTGGATCTCTAATGAGACATACCTCAACATAATTAGAGGAAACACGCCTGACCCACATAGCTCGTTGTAGGCATCTTCCTCATCCCAGTGGTGAAAAAGTGTAGTGTTCATTAATCTTAGCCACCTCTTCCTTGCCAAATTACTGTCAAGTGTTATGTGTGGGAAAAGGAGGGGAACAGATTTACAGTGACCTATAAAGGTCTTGGGAGTGTTTGGTTGATTCTCAACAGGACAAAGGGTACCATGTCTCTCCGAAGCGTACCCCACTCCCAGTCACCAATGACCCTCCACCCAGGTTATCCTCCCTCGCTTCTCCACCCCCAGGGTCGGGACCCAAGAACAATGGTCTTTCCATAGAGGCCATCTAGGGGTTTTAGGAGTGAGAATACCCTTAGGTTTCTCATAGTACATGCATTGCACAGTGACATGTTTTGCCATAGCTGCAGTTAGGCACTCCAGTCATTGCTGATTTTAACTGTGCATCAAACATCACCTTCTGATGATATGATTCCATATATGTTATATATGGGGAATGACTCATATAGGGATGGAGACACCTTAATTTAGGATCATCTGAAAAGGGCTGCATCTCCCTTCCTTTGTCAGCCACTAATTGCCCACAGTTCCTACATAAAGATTCCACAGCTCTTGGTATTCTACTGATGACACAGGTGCTGTGTTCCACAAGGGTTTATTATGTGACATCACTGATGGTGAGTTAATGATAACGTGCATAAAATTAATTTGATGCAATATATACCTTAATATTTCTTAAGAAAAAATACATATTTATATATATATTTTTTTTTCTCAAAGAAAAAACCTTGTTAATGGGATATTAGGAAAACTGCTAATTATCTTTAAATTGGCAGCAGCTATTGCAATCCCTCCTCCCCAAAAGCCACCACCACCACCAGCTGGAGGACCTACACAACGAAAGAAGCACAATACTTCAAACGACAATCAGGAGGATGAGGTAGAAAAGTGCTTACCTCTAGCACCCAGAGAGAATCATGGGGTGTGGCAGTACCTTACCACTGTTGGAAATGTACCAAAGGCTAAAGCTACCAAAGTAAAATGCACTGAGTGCAACATTGTACTCAGTCGCAGACAACCTGGGCAGTACTCCTACGGGACCAACTTCATGTGCCGCCACACCAAATCCAACCACTGCAATGCTCTCAGAAAGGCTGTTCCTTTCTTAGGAAGTAGTAGGTTGTCTTCCTCTACCTCATCTTCCTCAACCAATGCTGTAGCCACCCAGCCGGCTTCTGTGGAACACAAAATCCCACCAGCTACCTTGAAAGCAATAAAAGAGGCTGTTGATCCATATCTTTCAAAACAACAATACTCTGTACATACTGAAACACAACCCTCTGCAGGGCGAGCAATTTCAAAGTGCTTTTGAAGCTGTAATCAAGGAGCATGAGTAACACTGTCCTCTATCTTAGATTTAGAACATGCACAACATTTTCCCATGTCCAGCTGCCCCTCCATATGTGTGGTTTGTGCCCCTTCCCTCATTTCCCTCCCTACCCACCTTTCTGGCCGCTCCTGCAAAAAATGAAAAAATGAAAGATAACAAAACATCATTAAAAAAAGGTTCCTTTAGGAACCATCTTTTACAGTTAAAAAATAGAACTAAAAAAATAAGCTTATAGACTCCATCTACTTTTTTCAGTAAAGAAGTTAGATTCAATAAGATTCTCCAACATTCCCATTAGCATGTTCTACTATACTAATGGAAATAATGGGCAATTGTATACTAGAGAAAAAGAAAAAAGCACAGAAACAAATTTCTGTCCGAAATACCTCTCTAGTATACAATAAACACCATAATCCATTGCCGTTTATAACTATCCATATTCTTTCCATTCCCCTGTCTAGCCCATTCCTTAATAGAAAATCCAGATTGCATATGCACACCATCACACAAAACTGCCCTTCTACTCTTTTTACTCTTATATTTGAAAACACTCTCTCATTGCCTGCTTTAAATCATTCACACATATATCCACCATTCACTTAAAAAACTCTACATATAGCCTATCAACATATTAAACTTCCACCCACAAACTGCCACTTAACAATGTTCTACAAATCTTTTGCATCTACATTTCTCGTACGTATACCATAAAATTGTACATAGTGCTCCCATAAATGCACATCTGCATTGTTTAGTGACAGAAGTGCATACATAAAAGGGGCAGTACGGATGGACAAGTGCTCATGGGAGCCCAAGAGGGAAGGACCAAGGGATGCCAAGGTGGGAGGCCACTAGCTAACTGCTAGGGCAGAGGAGTCCAAAGGGTGGGGTACATCTTAACTGTAACGTCCTTTTAACACAGATTTTTCTGTTAATTGAATACATTTTAATAAGTGAAACATTTTCATAATGTTACATCACTGTATATAAGTTATTAATAATTCCTCGTTTAACAACTATAAACCTACTTTAAAAAACATATCTTTTGCACTGCATGTATGTGAGTCGTTATCAGCAGCGCATAACCCAATAGGCAAATAAGAGTTGACATTTGTCATTGCCGAAGGTAAGGCCCTCTGCCCATGGCAGAAAAGGTATCACTATTTTTTATACTTGCATTTCGACAATTCAAAAAAGTAAAACACAGGAAAGATTTCCAAAAGCATCCTGTCAGGTCCTTGCTGATGCTCCTCTGACAACTTTGCTGCCATCCCATCCAGCACTCCGGGCTGCAGCCGCAAACAGTTTTTTTGCCCCATTTAAACCTGTTTATAGTCAATGCATCGACATACCAACGCATCGAAAAAGATGCATTGACTATAAAAGCGTTGAATGGCCATCTTTTACGAGTAAATGTGCCTTTCCATCAAAACCAGTCCATCAAAAATATAAATGGGCTGGTTTCAATGGAAATACACTTTTACATTTTTTGTAACATTAAAACGTGACATGGAGCTGTCCAGTGTTGGAATTTCGGCATTGGCCAGCTCCGTGAAACATTTTTATGTTTTTTTTGCATATTGGGGAGAGGGATTGACCAGATACCATTTAAACCTCCAGGTTCGGCCATGCCGCATGCCCCAATGAGTAAATCAGAGTAGGCATTTGTCCTTGCCGAAGCCCAGGCCCATTGCACCAAACATATATCACTATTTTTTGTGCCACTGCCCATGGCAGAAAAGTTATATCACAATTGTTTGTACTTGCATTCCACACTTTAAAACAAAACACAGGACAGATTTGCAAAAGCAACCTTTCAGGTCCTTGCTGATGCTCCTCGCACAGGTTTGCTGCAATCCTGTCAAGCACTTCGGAATGCAGCCACAATCAGAATTTATTTTCCCATTTCAACCTAGAACTTCAGCCATGCCGCATGCCCCAATAAGTAACTCAGAGTAGGAATTCGTCCTTGCCGAGGGTCAGGTCCATTGTCCATGCACCAAACTTATATCACTATGTTTGTGCTTACATTTGGACACTTTGTAAAAATAAAACACAAAACAGATTTGCAAAACCATGCTTTCACGTCCTTGCTGAAGCTCCTTGCGCAGGTTTGTTGCAATTCAGTACAGCACTTCAGGCTGTAGCTGCAAGCAAAATATTTCTTCCCATTCAAACCTAGGGTTCGGCCATGCTACATGCCCCAATAATCAAATCAGAGTACACATTTATCAAGTAATTGCAGGGCTGTAGAATGGGTAGATCACTGATGTCATCATTTGTGATGTCATCTTTGATGTCCTGGGTGTTAGTCTTAGCAGTGCACGGTGGTGGCGCGAGTTATGGTTTCTTAGCTTACCATAACTGGCAAATTTCAGGGGGTTTTCGGTTTTACTTGGAACCATAACGTCCATTTAACAAAGTTTGTTTTACTGAATTTCACAGGTTTTTAGTAGTGCAACTTAACCATAATGTCCCTTTAACAAAGTTTTTTTTACTGAATTTCACAGGTTTTTAGTAGGGCAACTTAACCATCCTGGCCATTTAACAAAGTATTTTTGCTGAAGGTCATTGTTTTGTACTAGTGGCACATAACCATAATGTAAAGTAACTTCTGACTTAATTGCACACCTTGCAGAGAATGCCACATGACCATATGCGGGCGTACAGGACGGTGAAGTGTCGGAAAATCTGTACACACTTAACAATAAGGTGTTTGCCTCGTGGACAGTGTGGAAATACATTTTATATTGATATAGGAACGTCCACCTTCAACATTTCCCTTGCACAGCTCCAACACATATTCATAGTCAGCCATTAGCAATGTAGTACACATTACATACTTTTAGCAAAAGTTCTAGCTATCTGAAAACTACATGAGCGAAACCCATCCCTCCTCCCCAAAAAACAGCACCACTGCTGTAATGAGGGAGCATGAGAAACACTGCCCCTACCTTACAAATAACAAACGCACTACCCCTCCCCATATTACTGTTTGGTGCCTCTTTCCTCATTTCCGTTTGCAAATGTCCTTATTAGCTGTTCTTTAAAAAAAAATCCATAAACAAAGTAAATTATCCTGTAAGAACCACCTTTCACAGTGTAAACATATTTAAAAAATAAAATCCCATACACTCCATCTACTTTATATTTCTCAGTAAAGGACATAGACGCAATAAGATTTGCCATTAACAATCTAGATTTGCAAAGCAGTAACGTGTGCTACTACAAAATAGGATTTTGCGTTATAATTTGGGAAGCCTGAGGCGTCCCGTATTACAAAACAAAATCCTTTTCCAAGATGGCCACCATAGAAAGGGAAGGCGGCTGTGCCATACATGGCCCCTCTTCGATTTCCATGTCAGCCTGCAAAAAGCAAAACTACGTGCCATGACGCACAACCTGAAAATGAACATACAGCGACGTACAACGTGCACGTTACATTTTGAAATAATAAATAGCTTTTTAAAAGAAAACATTAACATTTTAGATTTTGTAAAGTACTTTTATTTCACAATAAACTGTTCAACACCATCTGACTATTCCCATTTTCAATCAATTAAGTTTGTTTCTTGGGTCGTCTTCGAAAATGTTCATCGTGATGCACACGTTGTTCTTTGCGCATATGCAAAGTTTTTGCTTTCCATAAAGCAACCCCTTTGGTCGCACAGTGATTACCAAGATGTCGGCATGCACTTCAGCCTACAGCACCATAAAACATGTTATGTTACTCCTAATGGCCACTCCAGCGTACGGACAAATGGGTCCGTGCCTGTTGTCCCACAAAACCGTAACGGTTAGGCAGCCTGTCACGAGTACGTGCATCTGGCGTGGAAAGAAACCATCACTTGGCATTTGGAATCCATGGCAATCACAGTACGGCAGAATGTAGCTGGTCGGAAAACGTAACAGAAAATGCGTATCAATACCCAACCTTCATCATACAATTGCAAAAAAGACAAAAATAACGTGGAAACTGCTACACAAATTGATGTGGTCATACATGACATTTTAAAGACATAATAGCCGTGAACATGGGTTAACCTAGCAAGAATCTGCACTCTCCATAATTGACAAAAAAATGCCAACTACACAGAAAGATAGTACCTCTGTTACAATGCCAAATTATTGTTGTGGTAATAAAAAATTTAAACTCGATCTGGTGTAGAGTCGTCAAAAATAAACGTACACGATATTCACCATCTCCATTGTCTTTGTTAAACCCAGAAAGTAATGTACAAATGTACATGCACCAAAGAATCTTTTTAGAACTGATATTACATGAGTCTTACTAACGTTTTCAATATGTAACCTTATTAAATGGTATTTTTTCCAAACTTTCACTCCTTGCATTCTTACTGAATTTTCCCTCTGGCTGAAGGTCAGAAAACAATTGACCCTTATGGGTTCAGTCGAATACATGGGCCTACTGAGCTTGCAACCAAAAAAGCAAACCAAGTGACCTTCACTCAGAATGAAAATACATTCTGCTTTATCAACAACATATCAGAATGCATGCATGAGAACTGGTACTCCCACACACTTGCAGACCCGCTGTTTCCATCAAACAGTGCAGGTGGCTGCCTCAGATTTCAAACTCTAGGACACCAGTCTGTCTGCAATATTATTTTAAATACATTGTAACACAGACGCAGTAATCCTTCGCCTGTAGTTAGTGGACACTATATGGAGCAGCAACTTCCAATTTACAGTATGACTTTGGTGACAATAAACCCCACTTTTTTCTGACTTCCTGCTGCCACACCCCATCCCAGCCTCATTAATCCTCACCTTCTGAAACAGTATTTCCTAAGGTTAACAAGTGGAATGGTGTGTTGTTTTATATGTGTTAGCGGCGATGTCCGTGTACACCAAGACACGAATGAAAGATGGCGGGCGTAGCAAAAGAATCTGATGCACTTCATGCCATTCAACATCCAATCAGTGAAGGCGCCATATGTCCGCAGACATGACGCTACGGATTAGCCAATCGATATCTTGTCCGTGGAGCGAACAGGGAAGTGTGTCTGCGGAGCAGACATAGATATCACAAATTTTTTGAGACACACTTTCTGGTTGTTTTAAAGAAAACTACTGGACGGATTGGCACCAAATTTACAAAAGCACGCTTTCAGGACCAAGCCGCTGCTCCTGTCGCAAATGTGGTGAAAATCCATCCATCGGTTTGGGCTGAAGGCGTGCGCAAAGTTTTTCCCCCATTCAGTCTATGGGAAAAAAATATGTTTTGGGAACCCCCCTATAACTTTTCCCCCCTGAACCAAACATCACCAAACTTTGCAAAAAAATTCACAGTGAGCCATATACGCAATGTTTCGTGTGGATTCGTCCAGGGGGAGCAGAGTTATAAGCCGCCCAAAAAGTGCTCTTCCTATGGAAACAGCAACTTAACCATAACTACACAGCCACTACCGTGGCTGTGTAATACATATATATTACATGGCCATGGTAGTGGCCATGTAGTTATGGTTAAGTTGCTGTTCCTGGACGAATCCTCACCAAATTTTGTAAAAAAAGTATATGGCCCACTCTGATTTTTTTTGCAAAGTTTGGTGAGGTTTGGTCCAGGTGGGGGCTTTACAACAAATGTGCGGCAGGAGCGGCGGCTTGGTCCCGAAAGCGTGCTTTTGCAAATTTGGTGAAAATCCGTCCAGTATTCTTTTTTAAAATGACCAAAAAGTAGGTCACAAAAAATTAGTGATATCTATGTTGGGTCCGTGGACTCACTTCCCTGTTCAGTCCATGGATTGGCCTCTGATTGGCTGTGCTGACCGCGAACTGACCTCTGATTGGCCGCAAAATTCACAGACGTGTCCGCTGATTGGATGGTGAGAAAACGTGAAATGCGTCTGTTTTCTTGAAATGCCCGCCATCTTGGATTCACAGACTTTTTTCGGGTCCGCGAACAGCGCAGTGAATTATTAAAAAAAATAAAACAGCATTTCACTTTTCAAACTCAACAAACAATCTCTGGGGAGGTGGGGGGGATGAGGATGGGATGGGATATGGCCATAAGAAGCCAAAAAACGGGTTGTTTCATCCCTGAAAGTCTGCGAACACTCCAGATGTCCTGGGACAGTCTTGTGGTGTTCGCAAACACTCCAGATGCACTGGGACAGTCCTGTGGTGTTCGCGAACACCCCAGAGGTCCTGGGGCAGTCCTGTGGTGTTCGTGGACACCTCAGATGTCCTAGGACATCTGTACCTATTTCTGCATTACAGGGTTGGGGAAAAGCAGTTTTTGGATGGCTTATAACTTTTGCGCCACTCAGTGAAACTGCATGTAATTTTGTAATTTGATTCTAGGACTACTCCTGAATGGTTTTGCAAAGTTTTGTGGGATTCTGTCAAGAGGGGGCAAAATTAGAGGGGGGGTCCCAAAATATTGTAAAGGCATATAAATGAGGTGTGATTTGACGAATCTGCACAACATTTGGCAAAACGATTTTGGATCTAGATATAAATGGTTTTCCAAAGTTTGGTGGGATTTTCTCAAGAGGGGGGTCTCAATATTTTTAGATGGCTTATAACTTTGTTGTTATTTGACGAATGCGGACAAAAGTTTTGAAAAAGATTATAGACCCAACCTTCAATGTTTGTGTAAAGACTGAATGGATTTTGTCAAGTGGGAACTAAGTTATATGACTATTGTATGTACATATATTTTGACACCTTTAAAAAAATAAAACATGGGCGGGTTTCGAGCAAACTCGTGAGGAGCATTGGCAAGGACATTAAAGTATGGTTTTGCAAATGTGTGTTTTATTTTTTGACAAGTGTAATAATGTAGGCACAAAAAATAGTCATATACTTTTGGTGACTGAGGTTGTGGCTGTGGGCAGTTGCCAGATTGTCTGGGTCATGGCATAATGTCATGACGTGGATATCTGGCTACTGGCAATGCCCGCTAGGCTGTGATGGTGGTGCGCGAGTTATGGTTGCTTAGCTTACCATAACTGGGTTTTTTCAGGGTTTTTTCGGTTTTACTTGGAACCATAACGTCCCTTTAACAAAGTTTTTTCAGTGAATTTCATTGTTTTTTATTAGTGCAACTTAACCATAATGTCCCTTTAACAAAGTTTTTTCAGTGAATTTCATTGGTTTTTATTAGTGCAACTTAACCATAACGTCCCTCTAACAAAGTTTTTTCAGTGAATATATATATATACATATTATAGGGTTCCCACCCTCTAGTTAAGGTAAGTCTTAGACACATAGGAACCCCTCAACATTCTATCATTATTAACTTTTGATTGCAATAACGGTATTGGCCGAAATTCCAGAAGTGATTAAAGACCTGCACCCCCCTCTGCACTACAGTTTCGTAAAGATTTGTTAAAAAATAAAAAAGTGTGGCCTACTTCCCATTCATTTTCCCATAGACGAACAAGGTCAATGTTTGCCACAGCACACAGCCCATACCACTGGACAAATTTGGACCAGGTCCAAAACAAATTGGGCACGAAGCATTGACTTGCGATCCAATGCATGGTTTGGGGTTATTCTGTGCAGTCATTTTTTAAATATTTGACAGGGAAGGGGTTGCCCCTTCCCGAAAATAGTGATATTTCTGGGATTGACCCAAAACTGGGTGTTTGTAGAAATTAAATGACAACCATCTTATTTTTCTCTCAATGTGAATGATATTCGCAGATACAGATGAGGATATGGGAACATGAAATGCAGGAAAAAAAGCTATTTGCAGCTCAATAAACATGGACATGCCTTCAGGTTAGAGGAGGGGGGGCTAGCGGGGAAACACAGTGATATTTTGGAGTTGGAGGGGTCTAGGGACTGAGTTTGCAGCACAAAGCTTACCGTAGCCTCGGCCATAGCAGCGAATAGTCGACATCTGAAAGCAAACTGCCTCACAGAAACACTGTGTGTTATAGGGTAAAAGGGAGAGGGCAGGGGAGGTGAGGAGGCCCTCTGGGATGTGGGGTAGCTGACACAGATGAGGGGGGGTATGTGGTGAGGTGCTGGGGGGTGGAAAGCATTTATTTTCAAGCCATATTGCCAATATTTGTGGCTATATCCGAGGCTACAAAGGACTACAGATAACCGTGGGTCCGAGTAGTTATTTTCCTGTGGCAATATATTTTGTGGTGTCAGTGTTTCATTTCTTTTTTAAAGTAATTTCTATAGGTATAGTGATGTTGGGGGTGAAAAATAACAGGCCATGGCAAAGGCCATGGTCAGTGACCTGCTAGGTATTTGGGACTCTTTTTTATTTTGGCTGTGTGTTTTCAGGTTTTTGTATATGTGAGTTTTTGGAAAAAAAGAGAAAACATTAGTTCACCAAAATGAATATAAAAAGCATTAATTGTATTCTATATTTAGATGCCCTGTATAATGTATTTTATGCTGTGTGTTCTTACTTATGGTATTAGGTTGTGTGGCTGTGGAATGTTTGTTTACCCAGTTTACTGTTATGCGTTATTCTCTGCTTGCTGTATTTTCAGCTACTTTATATAAGTACATCCGTTCTGGTTGTAGTGTATTTATATATTAAGTTGTATTGTAGTATAAAACCTGAAGTAGGGCTCCAATTTTATCCAATTTTTATAACTGCGGTTATGATAAAAGTCCATGAAATGTATTTGTGTATTTGTGTATTTGTATATTTGTATGTCAAAAGTAAACCTCAAAAGGACTGTTTTGCGGTACATGAAGTGTAGCATTTTAGCACATCTGAACTGCTGTTTTGATGTTTTGAAGGAAAACTGCATTTCCTTCATAGGTTAGCTGTACTCCATGAGGCCTATAGAAATTGGCCATGTAGCACTTTATGCTGTTGTTCCAAATCCATAATTGGTTGTGATCTCTCATGAATGCTGAAACTGCCATATTAACATTTCTCCAGGATTTCTCAATTTTACCATTAAATCTGGTGGTACATCTCCATGTTTGTCTCTGATTCGGATGAGAAAATATGAAACTAGTGTGAGGAAATAGTTCAATTAGTTTTGCCATGTCTTGTTTGATCATTAAAGTAAGGGACACACCTCATACATTCCCCCAAATCATTGTCTCCACAATGAATTAGTATGCTGCCTGGGTGTCCTGTACTTTTCAGATGGAACAACCAAAACAGCCAACTGTCTCCGATCAGCCACACAGTTTTCAAACCAGCTCTGCAGTCTTTCTTTGTTTCCAGGAAAATGATTCCTAGTTTGAATTTTTAATAGTTTGCATGAGCAGGGTTTGTATGCCGTGTGTGTTTTGTAGTTTCTAATTGGTTGATTATGCTGTTGTAATTATTTGCGGCTAACTAGGAGCCACTCAGCGCACTGCATTGCTATTCATGGGTAGATAGTACCCCCCATGCAGACGGGGCTATAAGAGGAGAAATGGCATGATGTGTGTTTGTGGACATGTGGTAGTGGTTGGGGTAGCATCTTAGATGCACTGAGTGTTTTGGGGGATTGTAAGAGAATAGGGGAGTGAGGAGGACAATGGGAAGTGGAGGTGGGGAGCTGGTAGGCATGTTCGGGACACTTGTTTGGAGTTTGGTGCAGTGCAAATACAATTTTAAATGCGTTATTTTTGCAAAAACACCACGGCTATAAAAAAAAGGCCATTCAACGTCAATAAATAGCACGTGCATAGGCATGTGCATAGTACACATGCGTCAACACCTTTCGCCATGTAATTGGTTTTATCCGTAGCCACGCTGAGATTTATACCAGTGTCTATAAACATACATTTTCTGTGCAATAATCATATTGTTTTGTGGATGATACAGTACAACATTTTATTTGTGTTTGTTATTTGATCTGGTTAGGTGTTCTCTTATTTTATTTGGAGTTTTGAAGGTTGGCTTAGTTTGATTTTGGGTTTGCAATTAACGCGGCTATGAAAGATGCTGGGTTTGGGGAAAATAGATTTATGTGAGTTTCATTCTTTGTTATTGATTGTTGGTACTTTTCTATTTGTGTAGCTGTCTGTGATAGGTTGTGGGGAAAATGTGTCATCCATTTTTGTAGTTGCATTAGTATATAGTCCACTTTTTTTGGTATTCATTTTGGAAAGTAAAAAAGCCACTATTGTCTGCAGTTTTATCTTTTTGATTCCAGCATTCTCACTATGGAGGTGGCAGGACAGTGACTGGTGTGGAAGTAAGTGTTAATAAATGTTTTTATTTTCAATGGTTTATTCAATGGTTTATTTGCAGTCTTGTGTGTGTTAGTTGTATCTACCGCTGCTATCAGTTGGTCATTATGATTTTTTTCATCTGCTGTGCAATGTATTGTATTTTTCAAGTTTTAGAAATAGGTATCTATAAAATTTAATTTGTCAATTAATGACATTTATATGCAGGCATCTAGTTTTTGTATTTATGTTAGTGAGGTTGACAGGTTTATTTGATTGTATTTTTTGTAATGTTAATGCACATTCAGGTATGCAGTACTCTTAGGTCTTTAGAGTGTTTTGTGAGGTAGTTGAATTGATGGTGATTTGAAAGTTTATTTTCGTAATTTTGTGTGTGTATTTTATTGTAGCTGGATCAATCTCATCATCCGAGTGGACTTTCAGTAAATGTTGTACAGTTAACTCCTGTGAAAGGTCAACCTATATTCAGAACATAGTGGTACTGTTGGAGATGCATCAGCTGGTAAAATGGAAATGTGCAGTTGACACTGCTGCAGAAGTTGAGGGTTCTTTCAGTGTTGGTGATGTTGTTCCAGTGGATGCAGGTGCTGGAGGTGGTGCTGATTTTTGTAATCATAATGCATGAGCCTCATGCATTTTTATTTTGTGGTGCTCGTGTGATTTCCGATAGGCTTCATCTCCATATTTTAGCCGTGGATTCGCACTAGATGGTTTCTCATTATTGATGTTCATAGTCTTTGAGATAGGACATTGGAAGTGGGAAAAAAAATTCCACTTAAAAAAAATAAATACGAATGACAGGTAATTTGATGTTCGGCGATTAACCTCTCCCATTCGTTAAATGTGGCACCTCCCTTGGCTACCCTTTCGAGGCATTGCCTACACATGACTTGCATCATGGAAATATCGGGACTGGGTAAAATAGGAGGCTGTGCAGTTGGCACTGCTGATGAAGTTGAGGCACATGGTGATGTTGTTGCACTGGTGGATGGAGGTGCTGCAGGTGGTGCTGATCACCGTCCATGCAAGGAATGGGACCCATGGATTTGTCTTTTGTGATGTTCGTACGGTTTTTGATAGTCATCATTGACGTCATCCCAGTGGATTAACACTAGATGATTCATCATAATAGATGTTACCAGGCTTTGAGACAGTACAGTGGAAGGCCTACCGCATATAGTTTGGTTGAAGATTGTGCAAAGAACCTCCTCTGCCTCAGTGTTCTTTTAGTTTAAAAAAGCGGCAACTGTCAGCAGTGTTTTTCAGCCCAGTTGCTTTCTTTCAGGCAGGGTACGTGGATTTCAGGGGTGCGCGGGAAGTTCCACACGCGATTAGTCAGGGTACGTGGATTACAGGGGTGCGCGGGAAGTTCCACACGTGATTTGGCCGGGTACGTGGATTTCAGGGGTGCGCGGGAAGTTCCACACGCGATTAGGCAGGGTACGTGGATTGCAGGGGTGCGCAGGAAGTTCCACACGCGATTTGGCCGTGTACGTGGATTTCAGGGGTGCGCGGGAAGTACCACACGCGATTTCTCAGGGTACGTGGATTTCAGGGGTGCGCGGGAAGTTACACACGCGATTTGGCAGGGTACGTGGATTGCAGGGGTGCGCGGGAAGTTCCACACGCGATTTGGCTGTGTGCTCCCAGGTATTACCTGTACACCCTCCACGGCCCCTGCAGGCAGCACACACCACAGGGGACTACACTGCACACCTGCTCATGTCACCCACCACCCCCACCCCCCAGCCACCAGGGGCACCCTCCACCAGGCCCCCACCCATGTCACCCACCACCCCCACCCCCCAGCCACCAGGGGCACCCTCCACCAGGCCCCCACCCATGTCACCCACCACCCCCACCCCCAGCCACCAGGGGCACCCTCCACCAGGCCCCCACCCATGTCACCCACCACCCCCACACCCCAGCAGTGCAGGGGCATCCTCCACCAGGCCCCCACCCATGTCTCCCACCACCCCCACCCCCCAGCACTGTGGGGCACCTGCCAGCAGGCCCCCGCCCATGTCCAACCCATGTCTCCCACCACCCCCACCCCCCAGCCACCAGGGGCACCCTCCACCAGGCCCCCACCCATGTCACCCACCACCCCCACCCCCCCAGCCACCAGGGGCACCCTCCACCAGGCCCCCACTCATGCCCAACTCATGTCACCCACCACCCCCACCCCCCAGCCACCAGGGGCATCCTCCACCAGGCCCCCACCCATGTCTCCCACCACCCCCACCCCCAAGCCACCAGGGGCAGCCTCCACCAGGCCCCCACCCATGTCACCCACCACCCCGACCCCCCAGCAGTGCAGGGGCATCCTCCACCAGGCCCCCACCCATGTCACCCACCACCCCCACCCCCCAGCAGTGCAGGGGCATCCTCCACCAGGTCCCCACCCATGTCACCCACCACCCCCACCCCCCAGCAGTGCAGGGGCATCCTCCACCAGGCCCCCACCCATGTCTCCCACCACCCCCACCCCCCAGCAGTGCAGGGGCATCCTCCACCAGGCCCCCACCCATGTCTCCCACCACCCCCACCCCCCAGCCACCAGGGGCACCCTCCACCAGGCCCCCACTCATGCCCAACTCATGTCACCCACCACCCCCACCCCCCAGCCACCAGGGGCATCCTCCACCAGGCCCCACCCATGTCTCATACCACCCCCACCCCCCAGCCACCAGGGGCAGCCTCCACCAGGCCCCCACCCATGTCACCCACCACCCCCACCCCCCAGCAGTGCAGGGGCATCCTCCACCAGGCCCCCACCCATGTCTCCCACCACCCCCACCCCCCAGCAGTGCAGGGGCATCCTCCACCAGGCCCCCACCCATGTCTCCCACCACCCCCACCCCCCAGCCACCAGGGGCACCCTCCACCAGGCCCCCACTCATGCCCAACTCATGTCACCCACCACCCCCACCCCCCAGCCACCAGGGGCATCCTCCACCAGGCCCCCACCCATGTCTCCCACCACCCCCACCCCCCAGCCACCAGGGGCAGCCTCCACCAGGCCCCCACCCATGTCACCCACCACCCCCACCCACCAGCAGTGCAGGGGCATCCTCCACCAGGCCCCCACCCATGTCTCCCACCACCCCCACCCCCCAGCACTGTGGGGCACCTGCCAGCAGGCCCCCACCCATGTCCAACCCATGTCTCCCACCACCCCCACCCCCAGCCACCAGGGGCACCCTCCACCAGGCCCCCACCCATGTCACCCACCACCCCCACCCCCCAGCAGTGCAGGGGCATCCTCCACCAGGCCCCCACCCATGTCACCCACCACCCCCACCCCCCAGCCACCAGGGGCACCCTCCACCAGGCCCCCACCCATGTCACCCACCACCCCCACCCCCCAGCAGTGCAGGGGCATCCTCCACCAGGCCCCCACCCATGTCTCCCACCACCCCCACCCCCCAGCAGTGCAGGGGCATCCTCCACCAGGCCCCCACCCATGTCTCCCACCACCCCCACCCCCCAGCCACCAGGGGCACCCTCCACCAGGCCCCCACTCATGCCCAACTCATGTCACCCACCACCCCCACCCCCCAGCCACCAGGGGCAGCCTCCACCAGGCCCCCACCCATGTCTCCCACCACCCCCACCCCCCAGCCACCAGGGGCACCCTCCACCAGGCCCCCACTCATGCCCAACTCATGTCACCCACCACCCCCACCCCCCAGCCACCAGGGGCACCCTCCACCAGGCCCCCACTCATGCCCAACTCATGTCTCCCACCACCCCCACCCCCCAGCAGTGCAGGGGCAGCCTCCACCAGGCACCCACACATGTCCCCCTGCCCCCAGGTCCAAGGTCAATCATGGCAGTAATGGGCAGCATACCCAGCACAAACACCCAGGCAAGGATTGCATCCACCCACATAGTGAATGCAATTACATGATACAACCCCAATGGCAAGTCTGTAAATGAACACATGTCCGTCACACACACATACACAATGGGTGCAAGTGAATGTCAAAACCCATATCATGACATGTATGAAACCAATGAGAAAATACCACAAGTGAAAGTTAAAAAAACATGTATTAAAGATGAAAAATAAGTAAACAAATCAAACATACAACAATGGGGATAACAAAATAAATGGTCCATGTCCGAGAACAAATGTAAAAATAAAAAAAACAAAGTAATCCAAAAACAAATGTTGTCCAAAGCAATATCATGTGGAAGGAAAATAATGAAAAACCATTTCCTCATGGTGAACACAATAATTAATAAAAAAAATGTTTCTTCAAAAAGCAAACTATATACACGAATATTCCAGGGTCCATGAGCCCAACACCATAAATGAAACCTACTACTACCTAATGAAAATAATATATACAAAAAAGTGGCCATTGTCCGAGCGGTCCAAAAAAATAAAAATTAATAAAGGAAACCTAACACTAACTAACTAAATAACTATATACAAAGGCAGCAGGCAAGTCCTGCGGCTCACTCGGTGATGTTGCTGGCCAGGGCATCATCGAACTCCATGTCGATGTCCTGGAGGCGGGACTCTGTCCTGGCCCCGAGGTCTCGCAGGGATAACCCCATGTCCAGCTCAAACTCCCTGCGAGCTTCCTCGAGGCACTCAGCCCGCCTCAACGCCCGAAGCATGGAGAACTCCGCCCTGACCATGGTGAGCCGCTCCTCTTCCGCCCGCTGCCGCTCCGCACCTATCCGCTGGACCAACTGCTCCCACACGGAAGACACCACCATCCCAGGGTTGCCCTGCCCTCCGGCCGATGCCTGCCCCTCTGATCTTGATGGCCCCGAGCCATGATGCCTCCCACGTCGAGCCTGCTGCTGCCTCCGACGCCACTGCCTCTGCTAGCACGACGGCATCCAGGCTGATGGAAACCACCGACGCCGTCGTGCACGTGCCCTGCCCGATGATGCTGTCACATCTTCCATCTGCTGGGGTCCAGTTGCTGTGTTGTCCACCCCTGCTGGACCTCCGACTCCCAACTGTGGCAGGGATGGGATCCCCACCGAGCTGGCTGCATTGGTCGGGGCAGGTCCACAGGGGGCCCTGGTGGCATCTGGGCCGGAAGACGGCAAGGAGAACGACTGGTGTATAGCCTGCACAGAGGAGGAGAGGGCCGCCAGATTGGCCAACACATGCAGGAAACCCCCGAACATGGCCGATCCCAATTGGGCCACGTCGGCACGGTGCACTTCGTGATGATGTGCGTGCTCCTCCCGGGAAGCACGCACGGCATCACGAATCACAGCCGTGCGCATCGCGACCCCAATCAGGACCTTCTCCACACGGCCAGGGGTTCCCACGTCCGCAGGTGGAGGGGAGTCAGGTGACATGGACATCCCCTCTACCTGTGGACGGGCCTGGGACGGGGCATCCCTGCTGGTGCATGGTGGTGCACTCACAGGGTCAGGGACAGCGACATGCACAGGCCCCTCCACGGTGACCTGTGCTGCCTCCTGCCCCTGGCCCTCGACGGCACCACTTGCACCAGCAGTGATGCCCCCACCAGGCCCCATGTGTGCCCCAGTGGCGGCCTCCTCCTCCTCTGTGCAAACCACCAACCTGGATGTCTCCTCACCGTCTCCCACCGTAGCAGGCCCCTGTGGGGGCTCACCCACCCCTTCCGCTGCTGCTGTGGGGGCATCCCCGCCGCCTTGCTCCACAGCGCCGTCTCCGCCCTCTTCTTCACTAGCCGCTGCGTAGAGGGAGACAAAGAACACAAGCATCAGGGCACTGTACAATGGTCCCCTAGACAGGAAGCAATAGCAGATGAGCACCACTGTCAAAGTACACTTCCATCATGTCCCTCCACAACACATGGGTCAGTCCAGGCAAAACACACACAGTAACAGGCATGGTGCATGCCATGGATATTTCCATGCATGTCCAATGGACTCTTGAAACATTCAATGATATGTAACTCACATGCATCATGGCTCATGCCTATCACATGCACACACTTCACCTCAGTCACATCCATCTGGCCCCAAACACACCAAACACAGCGGATACAAGGGTAATTTGGCTGCTTCACTGAATCTGTGCATTGTCACACACATGTGTCATGCATCCATGGCATGCACAAGTCACAGACACGCAGGTCAGGCACACAGACATGGCTACCATATATGTACCTGGCATCAGCACCCATCCCTCACCCCCACCCATGTCCAGGTACAGAGACTGGCATGCTCTCATGTTCAAAATCTGCATAGGGCTCCCCATGCGGCATTTGAACACATGCAACAACCATGTGGGTCACACATCACTGGTCGCACATGCATTACCATGATGTCCCTGCACACATAGATGCATACATGGCCTATGGCACACATACAGGCAAGTATCATAGAACCAGCACACCGCAACATGCCCTGTCTCACACAGTAATGCTTGGACACTTACCACTCAACTCCAGACGGGCCTCCCTCTCAAGGATCTGGGCGTGGAGCGCTGGGCGTACGCGTTCCAGGACCCTCATCTGGATGGAACTCATGCGGCCCCGGCCCCCCTCCACGAGGCGCCGGGCCTTCACAAGGGTCCTGGACCTCAAGTCCTCCCAGCGCTTCTTGATCTTCAGGACGTTGCGGGTTGCCACCCCCTCCGCGTTGATGGCAACCACACAGTCGGCCCAGATCCTCTCCCGTCCTTCCTTGCTGGCGCGGGATGATCCAAAGAGGGCATCATACTGCCCCAGGACATGCTCCACCAGGACACCAACTTCGGTGGCAGTGAAGCTGGTGCCCCTCTGCCCCTCTGGCCAGGGGTTGCCACTGGTGCCAGATGTGGAAGTGCCCGACATGGCAACCCCAGAGGCAGGTGTGGGTGGGCAACTGGGTCCTGGGGCTGGGCTGTGGAGCGATGTAATTCCAGTCGGGAGTCTTCAGTTCCAGCAGGGGTGGACACAGCAACTGGACCCCTGCAGATGGCTGATGTGCAGGCACCAAATGGCAGGGCACGGTGGCAGCAGGCAGGCAGGCAGGCAGGCAGCAGCAGATGGCACGTGGGAGGCTGCTCGGGGCACTGGGGGGCAGTAACTCGGCCTTCTGGGCAGGAGCGTGGTCTTCCGTGTGTTTTCGCGTGGCCAGCTTGATACGGAGTGATTTGGCACAGTCTGCGCACTACCAGCTACCTGAGGAGAGGGCAGGAGCCCCTCCTCCTCCTCGCATCAGAAGTCGGAGCGGGGATCGAGGCACGCGGACGCACGGCCTCCAGTCCATCTCATCCCTTCACACGATTCCTTCGCCCTGGTAAGGCCCTTGCCCTTATCCACCTTGGCCTACGCAAAGCACCTTTGCTGCACTCTCCACAGAGCGGGGGAGCGCATAAATTGCCCGCCTGACCATCTTTGCCTGACCCTGCGATGCCGGGCGCGACGCGGCACCATAACGAGGCTGGCGCCTCGTTGCTAAGCTACTGCTGTATTTAGCAGTGGCCATATCCGCCGGCAGGCGGAAACGCCGGCGGCCGCCTACGAAGGCCCGTACTAAGGCCCCTGTTTGCCCCCTGTTCGCACAATGGAGCATCAAGGAGCAGAAGAAGCCCCCTGCGCCTACTATTGCCACCTCTACCCTCCTACCCATGAGCTCGGCAATGCAACATATCCCTAGTAAGACTTTGCATAAGGTTTTGCATAAGGTTGTGCCTTATGGTCGCCTACAGACCACATTGATTAGTGTGTTGTGCCTTATGGTCGCCTACAGACCACATTGATTAGTGTGTTGTGCCTCTGGTCACTAACTAACCACACCTGCTACCCTGTGTACTAGCAACACCCACATCATGTATTGGTGCTTATCAACCCTCCTCCACTTACTGTATACATACAGCAGATATTGGACTAGCCAACCCAACCCTCATCCAAACCAAGACTCCTACACTAGCTCATTTATGGGAACTACCACCCCTTCCTTGTGGCTCAGCACCATGACACCTGCGAATCCGTACCTGGATGATCCAGCACTTTGGATACGCCACTTCACTACTAGACCAACACCTAACCAACCTTGTACAACTGCTATGAGAAACACCAGATTGAACTCAAGAACCAGCCCACCCTCCTCTCCTGTCTCTCGCCAGCCCTTCAGGCATACCTGCCATGATATCATCAACACCTACCCCTGCACAATTCTCAGTAGAAACTTGAGGCTTGGTTCTCGCTTGCGCCTCGTATCACAGTACCCACTCGCTGCAACAATTAATACAGCCACTGGCACTAGCTACCACGATTCGCGCCCCACCACACCTCTAGCCTACAATCCCTCTAACGACAGCATACAGGCTCACCACGCTACCTCAGTTGCTACTACCCAACCTAGCCTACCTTGTGCCTTATCAATCAGGAACCACAAATTAGCATCTAGATGCACACATTGGTCTTACCACACTACCAGCCCTGCATCAGGCAACACTTGCAGTTCCAGCCCTCACAAACCACAACACCTTTTTACTCCTACCTCGAATACTCAACAAGACAACGTTACCACGGTCCCTAAGCACAAAGGTGCTCTTATAAACGTACGTTCTATCCAAGCTCACGCCCTTGATATTGCTGATCTCATTGTCTCAGACAACCTGGACCTACTTGCAGTCACGGAAACTTGGCTGCACGCAGCCTCTGGACCCTCTCTGACACTCGCTATCCCTGACAACTACACCATAATCAGGTGCGACAGAGATACCAACCAAACTAAGGGCGGCGGCTTAGCCGTCATATTCAAGAATACGCTTAACATCAGAATTGCGGACAGCCTTCAGTTACACTCAGCTGAATCGCTTTCTCTCAAACTATCTATCTCGCCCAATCACACAGCCACTGTTCACCTAATTTACAGGCCTCCTGGACCCACATCTACCTTCGTTGAAGATATCTCCTCTATTCTAGCATCCAGTGCGAAGCCTAGTTCCCAAATCATCATCTTGGGTGACTTCAACCTGGGTTACTTGGACAAGAATGACACCAAAGCCTCAGATCTTGCAAATGTCCTGACTGATTTCGGCTTCACACAACATGTCACAGAGCCCACCCACATCAAAGGTCGTACTCTTGACTGGATTGCCGACATGAACTGTGCCCTTAATGATATTACTGTTTCCCCCTGCGCTTGGTCTGACCACCATCTTATTTCGTTCTCTATTAACACTAGCCCTCCCGAGGACACACAAAACCTCGCACCGCCCACGCGCACACGGAATAAAAAAGACATCACTGTTGAGAAACTCTTACCACTCATCCTCCCATTATTGCACGCAGCTTCAGAGTCCTGCACTGACCCCACAGCATTAGTAGACACTTATAATCGTGTTATGCTAAAAGCCCTTAATACTATCGCCCCTATCAAACTGCGTAAACAAAAACCACGGACCCACTTGAACTCTTGGTTCACTCCGCAACTACGTGACCTACGCAAAGAAAAAAGAAAAGCAGAGGCCTCATGGAAAAGTATCCCTTCCCTGGCCAACAAAAATAATCTTACGCTAGCCACCCTGGCCTATAAAGAAGCCATCCTTGCTGCCAAAAAGGAAGCTTATAATAAAAGAATCACCCAAGCCCGCTCTAACACTAAGGAACTGTTTAAGATACTTAAGGAACTGGAGTCCCCTATCGCTCCTCTCAATAAGTGTACCCCTGACACTGATTGGTGTACAAACATCCAAAATGCTTTACTAGACAAAATCACCACTCTCCAAACTAAAATCAAAGCAAAAAAAAACTACCTCTCAAGTTTAACGAGCACCACCCTGAATTATAAAATACAAGCACTCAATCACAACTTCAAACCATTCAGCTTCTCTCCCCTCTCCATCAAGGAAGTTGAAATCATTATATCTAAACTAAAACCTTCCAATTGCCAAGGTGATGCATGCCCCGCTGTCATCATTAAGGAAGCCGCACCCAAGCTCGCCCCATTTATTACCTCCTTCATAAATGCCTCCTTTGAATCAAGCACCGTACCTGACAACCTTAAGGATGCCTGGGTCATACCATTAATTAAAAAAGCCAATCTTGACCCCAGCAACCCTTCAAACTACAGGCCCATCACCACTGTGCCTTTCCTGCTTAAAATCCTTGACCGCGCAGCCTATCTCCAAATCCAGGAGTATCTCGAACGCAACAATCTACTTGGGCTGAGACAATCTGGTTTCCGTCCCAGGCATGGCACTGAGACAGCTTTACTGGACCTGAAAACCCAAATCGAGGACCTGAAAGACAAGGGCAAATTGGCACTCCTGCTCCTCCTTGATCTCTCAGCTGCCTTCGACCTGGTTGACCACCAAATTCTCTGTCATCATCTCAAAATCGCCGCCCACTTCTCGGAAGCAGCCACTTCTTGGATCAGTTCATTCCTTGCCAACAGAACCATGAGGGTCTTCTCTCCACTAGCAGCGGCTGACCCCTCCCACGTCCCCTGTGGAGTCCCACAAGGATCCTGTGTATCTCCCACCCTTTAAAATGTGTTTACTAAACCACTCTTTGATATCCTTGATTATCAGGGTGTCTCCTACACTAATTATGCGGATGACACCCAGATACTCATCCCTATCACTGGTGATTTTGTAACCGATTCAAAATCTCTTAATACGGTCTACTCCGTCATCCAGGCCTGGATGGCCAATCATGGGCTCTGCCTTAACGACGAAAAAACAGAGTTAATCATCCTGGGCTCCCAAACTAAACTCGCGAAACTTGACGCCAACTACAATTCCTTCACTATTGACGGGATTGACATCAAAGTGGCCAATGTCACCAAAACTCTAGGAATCTACCTTGATTCTACCCTGTCCCTCACACGACAAACCAATGCAGTTGTCTCTGCATCGTCCTACACCTGCAAATTGATTACAGCCTGCAGGCCATTCCTGACTCCAGACAATTGTCTGACCCTCGCGAGAACCCTCATCTTATCCAAAATAGACTATTGCAATGCCCTATACCTTGGGACGAGCCAAAGAAATCTGGACAAACTACAGGTCACACAAAACAACGCCATTAGGGCAGCATTCAACATACCTAGACGGAATCATATATCCACTATCAGACGCAACATCCAGTGGTCACCTATCTTGCACCGTATATCACTCAAATCACTTGTGCTCACACACAAGGCACAGAACAATGCAGCTCCAGCCTACTTAATATCACGTTTCTCGCATCACACAGCCACCAGACCCTTGAGAGCTGCCCAGGCGCACACTTTGGACATCCCCAGCTTCAAATTACGCTCGGCAGGAGGGTCAAGTTTTCCGGTCCTTGCTGCCAAGCTCTGTAACTCACTCCCCAATGCACTAAGGAACATTCCGCTTTGCCACGTATTCAAAACCAAAGCTAAACTTTGGTTACGGGAACAAGACATCCTGTAAATTTGTAACTGCTCACAGCGCGTACCCTTCGACTGTAACCTTGGGTACTGCTACTTTGTTGTTATTATCTATGTCATTTTCACCCGTTATGTTATACTGTATCATTGTCATTTTCACCGTTCATGTTATACTGTATCACTACCTATGTAACTGTTAACCTCTTCTCCTGGAACCTGGAACTTCTCCTCTGCAACTTGTAACTGCCTACTAAACATGCGCCCGCAAGCCTCCGGGCAAGGTGCGCAATACAAATAAATAAATACAAATAAATACAAATACAAAATCCTGCACGTCAGCGTGAAATCCGAGGAAAGGCCCTTAGCGCGTAAGCGCGTCAGCACGCATACGCGATTCTATTGGACCAGAGTCCCTCAGCGCGTAAGCGCGTCTGTGACGTGACCCGCACGGGTGTTCCCCACTCAGCACCGTGATGACGGAGCACACGTGGAAATACTGCACGTCAGAGTGTCATCGCGTGTAATTGGACAAAAGTGCGCGTACACGCGATTGGCCTATGTACGTGTATTTCATGGGTGCGCGGGCACTTACACACGCAAGTACGTCAGCGCACCTGTATCCCGTGGTGCGTGGGAATTTCCACACGCTATTGGACTGGGAACTGGATTCCAGGGGTGCGCGGGTCTCACGCTCGCCTAGAACACGCGCAAAGCATAAATTTGCGCACTTTAACAATAACAAGCTCAGACGCCAGGATGAACATACCGTTCCTAGCAGCAGTGGCAGTGGGCTACCAAAGGAGGAGGAAGAGGATAGTCAGGGCCAGAATATTCACACCCAGAACCAGCCTTTTCGGGATGCCTGATGACCAGGTGTATGGGAGGTACAGGTTTCCACCACACATAATACTGGACCTGGTGAGTGAGTGGGAGGATGACCTCACATCACCCACCCTGTGCTCCCAAGCACTCAGCCCCCTGGAGAAGGTCCTCAATGTACTGCACTTCTTAGCCACTGGATCATTTCAGCGGACAAGTGCCATAGTGGGTGGGGTGTCACAGGCCACCCAGTCACGCTGCCTACACCAGGTCTTGAACATCATCACTGCACGCCCATCAGTCCGCAGGCACATATACCTGCCCAGAACACCTGCAGAAAGGCATGCTGCCGCCCTGGATTTTTACGGTGTGGCACGATTCCCCAAAGTGCTAGGTGCCATCGACTGCACCCATGTGGCTCTACGTCCCCCCAGGGCATCTGAGCATATCTATAGGAACCGCAAGCACTGGCATTCCATCAACGTGCAGGTAGCATGTAATGCCAAGGGAATCATCACCTCAGTATATGCCAACTATCCCGGGTCCACCCACGACAGCTTCATTTACCGAATGTCCACCCTAAGCCGGGACCTAGAAGCTGGGCGGCATGTCGATACATGGCTGCTTGGTGAGTATGTATGCCACTGCACATGCATGCATGTTGGATACTGAGCAAGGTCACAACCCCACCAATGATACCAATCACCACCTCCACAGGGGACAGTGCCTACCCTCTCAGCCCCCACATGATGACGCCAATTCGGAACCCCACCACGCCACCCGAGGTAAGATATAACACAGCCCACATTACGACCCGGGGCATAGTGGAGCGCACATTCGGAGTGCTAAAGTCACGCTTTCGCTCCCTTGACCGTTCTGGCGGGCAGCTGTTATACGCTCCCCCAGTAGTGTGCAGGATCATAGTGGCAGCATGTGTCCTGCACAACGTTGCAACACGCCGGGGCCTGGCCGTGGACATGGTGGTGGCCCCACATCCCCAACCACATGCACAGCCGCTGCGCATGGGAGGGGAAAGGGCACGGGGGGAGGCAGCCCGTACACAGCTAGTGGCTAATTACTTCAGATAGTGATCACACCCCTGTGGAGTGCACACTGGCCTGGCACATTCCATCTGACAATCAATGATGACTCAACCTGACACTGATCCTGAATGTCTGGAGATTCAACCGTGAAAAGCATATCAGCCTGAGATTGTTCACCTGGAAGTGTTACAATGTGTGCATCCCTACCCACACACACCACCAATGCAGTTTTGTGAAGAAACACATTCAAGCAGCTAAAATGAATACCCACTTGCTAAATGCAACAAGAGGACAGTGCCATGTCACCCAACCCATCCCCAGCACCGCCACACAACACACCGTGCCATGTCATGCTATGTGCAGGTAAACAAAGTCATGCCCACAACATGACAAGTGTCACGATGTACAGTATCCCCAATTGAAACTTGCTACACCTGAAATGCTCACTGTAATGCAGGACCAACAACAAACTTGAGCAGGTACTACCATTAACATGACTTCACTAATGTAATAAATCAGTAGTCTCACCACCTGGAAATACCTGCACTCCCACCACTTCCAACTGTACAGTGTTGGCGCCATGTAGAGTTGTAGGTGCACTGCTGCCAACAAGGACCCCATCTCCAGACTAGAGGGCCTTGTGTAGACATGAGGAAGGGACCTGCAAATTGGGAGGCAGACACAGATGATGAGTTACACATCAATGCAACATGCAGTGTACAACAATATGCACTAGGAATGTATACACAGTATTGACTAGACTTCCCACACATGTAGTGGGAGTCAAATGTCACCATGTACTTCAATGTCACTTGGGCACACCCTTTGCAAGCCCATGGAAACGGGAAGCAGGAGGGGTGTGTGTGACTCAAACCCAGGCATCTGAACCAAATACATGACAAGCCTGCATGTGCCCAGCCACAATGCAGCGTATGCCCACAGGAACCACGGAAGCCAACAAATTGTGCCAAAAAAATTGGGAAAAATATAAGAATAAAAATAAAAATAAAAATAAAATTAAAAAAAAATAAAAAATGGCCATTAATGGGCCCGGGGGGGTTGGGGAGGCCACCCAGGAGGTCCGAGGACAGGGTGCACACCAAAACCCACCTGTGTGGATCCTGGGAAAAAAAAACACCTCCATGGGCTCATGGCCCACACGGCTTCCCTATTGTGGGAGTATCACTGCTGTCGCTATTATCACCCTGTGCAGCTGCATCCGGAGGTGGTTGCACTATGGGAGGCAGCCCACGCAAGGCCCTACTCTGTTCCTCCATGGCTGCAAGCATGCGGGTGTGGTAGGTCTCGTTCTGGAGGATGAGGGTGCGGAGGTCCCCATGCAACAACTCACGGGATGCCCGGACCTCCGCCCTCGTTGCTTGCATCTCAGCTGAGAGCGTAAGGGTGAGACGCTCCAGCTGCTGTTCTGTCCTTTGGTGTGTTGAAGCCTCAAGCTCAACAAGAGTCGTCCTGAGTTGATGGAGCTCCTGCCTCAGGGCTTCCCTGTGGCCCTGGGACTCTATGGAGATGGCCTCCTGCAGAGTCGCCAGTGCCGCCCGCATGTCCCTGTTGGACGCCAACATGTCCTCCCTGTGTGACTGGCAGATGGAGTCGGTTGCCTGCTCTAGTCGCTCCATCAGCCTTTCAGGGGGGACAATGGAAGTGGCCACCCTATCCATGGCCTGAGCCATCATCTCGGATGATGCTGCCTGTTGGGTAGCCATACCGTAAATGGATTGCTCCCATGCGGTATTGCCAGGTGGCGTACGGCCACCACGTCGGCGGGCAACACACCTGTCTGGGGCAAGGCGGACTGCGCCTTGTTGTGCCGGCACTGCCTGAGGCTGCAGGACTGCATTCCCCCTCTGATCTGCTGGCCCAGGAACAGGATCAGATGTCGCGGAGTGTGACCCTGCATCCGTAACCACCAAAGGCCTAGCTGCCAACACTGACATCCCCATTGAGGGTTCTGACCCTGGTGCAGGTGGGTGGGACAGAACAGAATCCCTCCCTGGAACACTCACCTGCGACGGCACGTAGGTCTCATCATCCGAATCAACAGCTGAGTACAGCTCGGGGGAGGTGCAGCCAGAGACACCCCTTGAGAGCACGACCTGCAGCACTTGTGGGTTCTCACCCACCAGCACACCACGTCCCTCACTGGTGGTTGGTCGGCCCTCGGACCCCTCCTGGCTCTGCACCATCTCCACAACCCCAGCAGTATCAGGTGCGTCTTCCCCTGCAAAGACATAATAACAAAGAAATGGAAACAGGCATTAGCACCATGGCACACAATGAGGGCTGAGAAGCAAGTGAACCAGTACTTGATTGACACATGTACCACATGACTAAGACCCTCCCATGCATGCACCCTCACTGCGTATGAAGGGCAGGCAAATGGCACACACTGATGACACAAAGATGGAAGATGAACACATTTCCTGCATGCTGCCTGGCAGTGGCATCACACATTGGCCTGTGATTGCCAGGTGACACACACATGCCATCACACAGATGGCATGTCCCATTGCTATTGAGGCAAGATGGAGAGGAGGGCAGCACTTATTCATTTAGTCCAGTTCCCGCATGTAATAGCTTTTCTAAATCAAACAGGTCTGATTTTCACCTGGAGCTGGCAGTCCTAAATGGTCCAATTGCACAGGGACATGTGTGAACATATGATATCCAGGTAACAAAGTCACTCCACTTTACCATAGCCATGCCAGACATGTGACTAGAGGACTGAGAAATGCCTAGTATAAGTGGTGGAATGCAAACAATCTGTCTGAATGAACAGAGAAAAATAAGCAACAATGTTGTGGCAAGGTGACACTTCAAGGGCAACTGGCGTGCTGTTGGGCTAGATGTCTACTGTTGGCAGAAGGGATACTGCAATGGCCAAATGCAGCTGCGCAGGATGTATTGCATGAAGCACATGGCTGACCCATACGACTCAGGCGCACACACTCTCACCTGGCACACAAACAGAAGCCCTCACACACACACCATGCACATGGATGACACACACATGCATGTGCACTCACCGGACAATGCCTCGTAATCAGGCAGATCTCCAACACCTTGGATCTGTTCCTCCGTGACGTAGGTCCCAGCGACTGACTCATGTGGAGTGAGTTCCATGTCTACTACTGGAGACCCACCTCCAGTCACTAGAGTTGCGGCATGACTTGAGGCCAGCTTCTTCTTTGCCCTGCGCTTTAGGTCATTCCAGCGCTTATAGCAATCATTGGCTGTGCGCCTCACGATTCCAAGGGCACTTACGATGTCCGCAACGGTCTGCCAGTGTGCCTGGCGTTGTGCAGGTGTGGTCTTGGATCCTGCAACAATGACCATCTCGTTATCATGTCCGGACACATACTCGACAAGTGCATTCAGTTCGTCATCCGTGAAGCTGGGCTTCCTCGACGGGCCGGACTGTGTAGCCGTGTCTGGGGCATCAGCCTGTGCCGGACGAGCACTCTTCCTCTTCCGCTTGGAAGGTGGTGGTGATCCTGAGTGTCCTGCGTCGCTCTGGACACTGGGGGCAGGAGCCCTGGTAGGCTCTGTATCAGGTGTGTGGGATTGCACACTCAGCATGGGACTTGGTGCAGGCATTGGCTCAAGTGTAATGGTGTCAGGGGGAATGTCAGCAGGATGGACTAGGACCGACACTGTCCTGTCTGGGTGTGTGAGAGCTGGGGTGGATGGAGCCACAGCTGCCCCTGCAGCCTCTCCGCCCTGCCTACTTGGGGCAGCAGATGACCTTGCTGCCCCAGATCCACGTGGCATGATGGCATCAACGTGCACCAGCGCACGTGTCGTAGCCCTGCTGACCTGGAAGTCAGCCATGGAGTCAGCCAGGTCTGGTGCCACAATGGGCTGGTCCAACAAGGGCTGAGCATGGATGGTGTCAGCCACATCAGCCTCAACGGGAGGGGGGGGGATTATGGGTGCCCTTGACTGGTCCTCCACACATGGGGGGACAGGCTCACCCTGCAAGTTATGACCACGTCCCCTACCGGATCCACCACGGCCACCACTTGTGGCTCTTCCACCTTTGCCACCCTTACGGAATCCTCACCTCCCAGCCATGGCACTGATATTAATGTGCGTATGGGAGTAGCTGTAGACTATTGTCCTGGGCAATTGGGGGTCAAAGGGGTTGGGTACCAGATGGTACTTGTACCCTAGTGCTCTAGCAAGGCTGAATGTAACCCCTGGGGAAAGATGACGGGTCACGCAATGCACAGGAGGCCCAAAAAAGGGAGATGACGTGCACGCAACCCCTCCTAGACCACGTGTGCAGAAAGAAAAACCTGCACTACGCTGTGGCACCCAGTAACACAAGAATGAACGTATGCGTGTCACACGCAGCCTAGAATGACCTCTGAAGGGGTAGGCTACACACGGGGAAAGCACAGATGTTAGATACGTGCGTGACTCACCGCCTGCCAGGTAAAAGAGTGTGAAAAATGAGCACGTTTGGTTGGCAACACCCCCGCCAAAAGAAGATATGTACGCTGTCTGAGGAGACAGGGCAACAGTAGAAGGGAACACTGTTTGAGGGAACAGGCCCAGGTAAACCAGTACAAGAGAAAAAATAGAAAAAGCTGTCAGAGGCAACAGGGAGTACAAACTTGAAACGCCGTGAAGTAAATCGCGTGTGAAACGACAAGAAGTACAGAATTCACCCACTCGCTCTCCACGAAAAGCACGTACAAGGAATTGGTGTTCTACACGTACCTTATATGCAGGCCCACACGTACAGCGTCACTTACGCGGCGTACGTGCTAGACCCATTCCCACCAATTACACGCTTTGACACTTCTGCGTGTAGGTCCATTTTCACCAATTACACGCTTTGTAACTTCTGCGTGTAGGGCTATTTCCACCAATAACACGCTTTGACACTCGGACGTGTGACGCAACTTTTTCCTACGCGTGCACGTGACTTCATAGACGCGCATACGCTAGTGACGCGTTTACGCGCTAAGGGCCTTTCATCGACACGAAAGACCACGCTCCTGCCCAGGAGGCCAAATTACTGCCCCCCAGAGCCCTGAGCACGCTCTCACCTGCCATCTGCTGCTGCCTGACTGCCTGCTGCCCACGTGCCCTGCCATTTGCTGCCTGCACATCAGCCAGGGGTGCTGTTGCTGTGACCACCCCTGCTGGAACCAAAGGCTCCCGACTGCTTTTCCGTCGCCCCACAGCCCAGCCCCAGGACCCAGTTGCCCACCCACTCCTGCCTCTGGGGTTGCCATGTCGGGCACTACAACATCTGGCACCAGTGGCAACCCCCGGCCAAGGAGGCAGAGGGGCACCAGCTTCAGTGCCAGGGAAGTTGGTGTCCTGGTGGAGCATGTCCTGGGGCAGTATGATGCCCTCTTCGGAAGGTTGCGCGCCGACAAGGAAGGACGGACTCGGATCTGGATGGACATCGTGACTGCCATCAACGCGGAGGAGGTGGCAGTCCGCGACTACGAACGTGTCAGGAAGCGCTGGGAGGACTTCAGGTCCAGGACCCTCAACAAGGGCCGGCGCCTCATGATGGCAGCAGATGCTAAGGGGCGGGCGGGGCCACTTGTCGGAAGATCAGATGAGTGTCCTGGAACGCATATCCCCAGCGCTCCACATCCAGGTCCTTGAGAAGCAGACTCGTCTGGAGTCGAGCGGTAAGTGTACATGCATACTGATTGTAAGCTGTGCGTGTGGTGGTGTGCCAGGAGTGTGCAGGTTGAACATGTATTTTTATGTGGCCAAGTAGGGGGGTTGTACAGGGCTGTGAGGGTGACACATGCGAGGGGTCTCATGTGTGACACATGGATGGTGCTTGTGTGTGTGGGCTTGCATGGCACAGGATGTGGAGGAATGATTGTCAGGTGTGACATGGATGTCGATCAAAACACTGCGACAGTTGGCGGAGGTGTACACATGCATGCAGGTTTGGTGTTGTGTGTGCATGTGTAGTGTACTCCCTATGTTGCATGTGATGTGTGGATGACCTTTGGCTGCCCATGCTGTTGTATGTGAATGGATGGTGCTGGCTGTTGCATTATGGCTGTGGTATGGCTCATGTGTGCAAGTTGAAATGACATGTGTGTTGGGGATTGTGATGCCATGTGTGAGGTTTACCAATGCCACTCATGTATAACTGTCATGTGTGTATGAGTCCATTTTACAGTGCCCTGATGCCTGTGTTTTCTTTCTCCCTGTCTGCAGCGTCAACTGATGAAGAGGGCGGAGAAGGTGCTGTGGAGCACAGCGGCAGGGGTCGCACCACCAGCCGAAGACGCAAGGCCCGGATCCCCTCCCAAGTTGTGATCTCGTCGGGGAGTGAGGAGTCTGGTGCGGCGTCCCAGGCCGCAGCTGGCGAGGGGAGGTCCACGAGGTGGAGGTCGGAGTTGGACTCCTCGGCAGCAGAAGGGGCAGCTGGGACCCCACAGGGCCCAACGGGGGAAGATGGCACGGAGTCATCCAGGTTGGTGGGGTGTTTGGTGGAGGGTGCCCCTGCACTGCTGGGGGGTGGTGGGAGACATGGGTTGGACATGGGTGGGGGCCTGCTGGCAGGTGCCCCACAGCGCTGGGGGGTGGGGGTGGTAGGAGACATGGGTGGCGGCCTGGTGGAGGCTGCCCCTGCACTGCTGGTGGGTGAGGGTGGTGGGAGACATGGGTTGGACATGGGTGGTGGCCTGCTGGCAGGTGCCCCACAGTGCTGGGGGGTGGGGGTGGTGGGTGACATGGGTGGGGGCCTGGTGGAGGGTGCCCCTGCACTGCTGGTGGGTGGGGGGGTGGTGGAAAACATGGGTGGGGGCCTGGTGGAGGCTGCCGCTGGTGGCTGGGGGGTGGGGGTGGTGGGAGACATGGGTGGGGGCCTGGTGGAGGCTGCCCCTGGTGGCTGGGGGGTGGGGGTGGTGGGAGACATGAGTGGGGGCCTGGTGGAGGCTGCCCCTGCACTGCTGGTGGGTGGGGGTGGTGGGAGACATGGGTGGGGGCCTGGTGGTGGGTGCCCCTGGTGGCTGGGGGTTGGGGGGTGGTGGGAGACATGGGTGGGGGCCTGGTGGAGGCTGCCGCTGGTGGCTGGGGGGTGGGGGTGGTGGGAGACATGGGTGGGGGCCTGGTGGAGGCTGCCCCTGCACTGCTGGTGGGTGGGGGTGGTGGGAGACATGGGTGGGGGCCTGGTGGAGGATGCCCCTGGTGGCTGGGGGTGGGGGTGGTGGGAGACATGAGTCGGGCATGAGTGGGGGCCTGGTGGTGGGTGCCCCTGGTGGCTGGGGGGTGGGGGGTGGTGGGAGACATGGGTGGGGGCCTGGTGGAGGCTGCCGCTGGTGGCTGGGGGGTGGGGGTGGTGGGAGACATGGGTGGGGGCCTGGTGGAGGCTGCCCCTGCACTGCTGGTGGGTGGGGGTGGTGGGAGACATGGGTGGGGGCCTGGTGGAGGATGCCCCTGGTGGCTGGGGGGTGGGGGTGGTGGGAGACATGAGTCGGGCATGAGTGGGGGCCTGGTGGAGGGTGCCCCTGGTGGCTGGGGGGTGGGGGTGGTGGGAGACATGGGTGGGGGCCTGGTGGAGGCTGCCCCTGCACTGCTGGTGGGTGGGGGTGGTGGGAGACATGGGTGGGGGCCTGGTGGAGGCTGCCCCTGGTGGCTGGGGGGTGGGGGTGGTGGGAGACATGAGTGGGGGCCTGGTGGAGGCTGCCCCTGCACTGCTGGGGGGTGGGGGTGGTGGGAGACATGGGTGGGGGCCTGGTGGAGGCTGCCCCTGCACTGCTGGGGGGTGGGGGTGGTGGGAGACATGGGTTGGACATGGGTGGGGGCCTGCTGGCAGGTGCCCCACAGCGCTGGGGGGTGGGGGTGGTAGGAGACATGGGTGGGGGCCTGGTGGAGGATGCCCCTGGTGGCTGGGGGGTGGGGGTGGTGGGAGACATGAGTGGGGGCCTGGTGGAGGCTGCCCCTGCACTGCTGGTGGGTGGGGGTGGTGGGAGACATGGGTGGGGGCCTGGTGGAGGCTGCCCCTGCACTGCTGGGGGGTGGGGGTGGTGGGAGACATGGGTTGGACATGGGTGGGGGCCTGCTGGCAGGTGCCCCACAGTGCTGGGGGGTGGGGGTGGTAGGAGACATGGGTGGGGGCCTGGTGGAGGATGCCCCTGGTGGCTGGGGGGTGGGGGTGGTGGGAGACATGAGTCGGGCATGAGTGGGGGCCTGGTGGAGGGTGCCCCTGGTGGCTGGGGGTGGGGGTGGTAGGAGACATGGGTGGGGGCCTGGTGGAGGCTGCCCCTGCACTGCTGGTGGGTGGGGGTGGTGGGAGACATGGGTGGGGGCCTGGTGGAGGCTGCCCCTGGTGGCTGGGGGGTGGGGGTGGTGGGAGACATGAGTGGGGGCCTGGTGGAGGCTGCCCCTGCACTGCTGGGGGGTGGGGGTGGTGGGAGACATGGGTGGGGGCCTGGTGGAGGCTGCCCCTGCACTGCTGGGGGGTGGGGGTGGTGGGAGACATGGGTTGGACATGGGTGGGGGCCTGCTGGCAGGTGCCCCACAGCGCTGGGGGGTGGGGGTGGTAGGAGACATGGGTGGGGGCCTGGTGGAGGATGCCCCTGGTGGCTGGGGGGTGGGGGTGGTGGGAGACATGAGTGGGGGCCTGTTGGAGGCTGCCCCTGCACTGCTGGTGGGTGGGGGTGGTGGGAGACATGGGTGGGGGCCTGGTGGAGGCTGCCCCTGCACTGCTGGGGGGTGGGGGTGGTGGGAGACATGGGTTGGACATGGGTGGGGGCCTGCTGGCAGGTGCCCCACAGTGCTGGGGGGTGGGGGTGGTAGGAGACATGGGTGGGGGCCTGGTGGAGGCTGCCCCTGCACTGCTGGTGGGTGGGGGGTGGTGGGAGACATGGGTGGGGGCCTGGTGGAGGCTGCCGCTGGTGGCTGGGGGGTGGGGGTGGTGGGAGACATGGGTGGGGGGCTGGTGGAGGCTGCCCCTGCACTGCTGGTGGGTGGGGGTGGTGGGAGACATGGGTGGGGGCCTGGTGGTGGGTGCCCCTGGTGGCTGGGGGGTGGGGGTGGTGGGAGACATGGGTGGGGGCCTGGTGGAGGATGCCCCTGGTGGCTGGGGGGTGGGGGTGGTGGGAGACATGAGTTGGGCATGAGTGGGGGCCTGGTGGAGGCTGCCCCTGGTGGCTGGGGGGTGGGGGTGGTGGGAGACATGAGTGGGGGCCTGTCGGAGGCTGCCCCTGCACTGCTGGGGGGTGGGGGTGGTGGGAGACATGGGTTGGACATGGGTGGGGGCCTGCTGGCAGGTGCCCCACAGCACTGGGGGGTGGGGGTGGTAGGAGACATGGGTGGGGGCCTGGTGGTGGGTGCCCCTGGTGGCTGGGGGGTGGGGGTGGTGGGAGACATGGGTGGGGGCCTGGTGGAGGATGCCCCTGGTGGCTGGGGGGTGGGGGTGGTGGGAGACATGAGTCGGGCATGAGTGGGGGCCTGGTGGAGGGTGCCCCTGGTGGCTGGGGGGTGGGGGTGGTAGGAGACATGGGTGGGGGCCTGGTGGAGGCTGCCCCTGCACTGCTGGTGGGTGGGGGTGGTGGGAGACATGGGTGGGGGCCTGGTGGAGGCTGCCCCTGGTGGCTGGGGGGTGGGGGTGGTGGGAGACATGAGTGGGGGCCTGGTGGAGGCTGCCCCTGCACTGCTGGGGGGTGGGGGTGGTGGGAGACATGGGTGGGGGCCTGGTGGAGGCTGCCCCTGCACTGCTGGGGGGTGGGGGTGGTGGGAGACATGGGTTGGACATGGGTGGGGGCCTGCTGGCAGGTGCCCCACAGCGCTGGGGGGTGGGGGTGGTAGGAGACATGGGTGGGGGCCTGGTGGAGGATGCCCCTGGTGGCTGGGGGGTGGGGGTGGTGGGAGACATGAGTGGGGGCCTGGTGGAGGCTGCCCCTGCACTGCTGGTGGGTGGGGGTGGTGGGAGACATGGGTGGGGGCCTGGTGGAGGCTGCCCCTGCACTGCTGGGGGGTGGGGGTGGTGGGAGACATGGGTTGGACATGGGTGGGGGCCTGCTGGCAGGTGCCCCACAGTGCTGGGGGGTGGGGGTGGTAGGAGACATGGGTGGGGGCCTGGTGGAGGCTGCCCCTGCACTGCTGGTGGGTGGGGGGTGGTGGGAGACATGGGTGGGGGCCTGGTGGAGGCTGCCGCTGGTGGCTGGGGGGTGGGGGTGGTGGGAGACATGGGTGGGGGGCTGGTGGAGGCTGCCCCTGCACTGCTGGTGGGTGGGGGTGGTGGGAGACATGGGTGGGGGCCTGGTGGTGGGTGCCCCTGGTGGCTGGGGGGTGGGGGTGGTGGGAGACATGGGTGGGGGCCTGGTGGAGGATGCCCCTGGTGGCTGGGGGGTGGGGGTGGTGGGAGACATGAGTTGGGCATGAGTGGGGGCCTGGTGGAGGCTGCCCCTGGTGGCTGGGGGGTGGGGGTGGTGGGAGACATGAGTGGGGGCCTGTCGGAGGCTGCCCCTGCACTGCTGGGGGGTGGGGGTGGTGGGAGACATGGGTTGGACATGGGTGGGGGCCTGCTGGCAGGTGCCCCACAGCACTGGGGGGTAGGGGTGGTAGGAGACATGGGTGGGGGCCTGGTGGTGGGTGCCCCTGGTGGCTGGGGGGTGGGGGTGGTGGGAGACATGGGTGGGGGCCTGGTGGAGGATGCCCCTGGTGGCTGGGGGGTGGGGGTGGTGGGAGACATGAGTCGGGCATGAGTGGGGGCCTGGTGGAGGGTGCCCCTGGTGGCTGGGGGGTGGGGGTGGTGGGAGACATGGGTGGGGGCCTGGTGGAGGCTGCCCCTGCACTGCTGGGGGGTGGGGGTGGTGGGAGACATGGGTTGGACATGGGTGGGGGCCTGCTGGCAGGTGCCCCACAGTGCTGGGGGGTGGGGGTGGAAGGAGACATGGGTGGGGGCCTGGTGGAGGCTGCCCCTGCACTGCTGGGGGGTGGGGGTGGTGGGAGACATGGGTTGGACATGGGTGGGGGCCTGCTGGCAGGTGCCCCACAGCGCTGGGGGGTGGGGGTGGTAGGAGACATGGGTGGGGGCCTGGTGGTGGGTGCCCCTGGTGGCTGGGGGGTGGGGGTGGTGGGAGACATGGGTGGGGGCCTGGTGGAGGATGCCCCTGGTGGCTGGGGGGTGGGGGTGGTGGGAGACATGAGTCGGGCATGAGTGGGGGCCTGGTGGAGGGTGCCCCTGGTGGCTGGGGGGTGGGGGTGGTGGGAGACATGGGTGGGGGCCTGGTGGAGGCTGCCCCCGCACTGCTGGGGGGTGGGGGTGGTGGGAGACATGGGTTGGACATGGGTGGGGGCCTGCTGGCAGGTGCCCCACAGTGCTGGGGGGTGGGGGTGGTAGGAGACATGGGTGGGGGCCTGGTGGAGGCTGCCCCTGCACTGCTGGTGGGTGGGGGGTGGTGGGAGACATGGGTGGGGGCCTGGTGGAGGCTGCCGCTGGTGGCTGGGGGGTGGGGGTAGTGGGAGACATGGGTGGGGGCCTGGTGGAGGCTGCCCCTGCACTGCTGGTGGGTGGGGGTGGTGGGAGACATGGGTGGGGGCCTGGTGGTGGGTGCCCCTGGTGGCTGGTGGGTGGGGGTGGTGGGAGACATGGGTGGGTGCCTGGTGGAGTATGCCCCTGGCGGCTGGGGGGTGGGGGTGGTGGGAGACATGAGTTGGGCATGAGTGGGGGCCTGGTGGAGGCTGCCCCTGGTGGCTGGGGGGTGGGGGTGGTGGGAGACATGAGTGGGGGCCTGGTGGAGGCTGCCCCTGCACTGCTGGGGGGTGGGGGTGGTGGGAGACATGGGTTGGACATGGGTGGGGGCCTGCTGGCAGGTGCCCCACAGCGCTGGGGGGTGGGGGTGGTAGGAGACATGGGTGGGGGCCTGGTGGTGGGTGCCCCTGGTGGCTGGGGGATGGGGGTGGTGGGAGACATGGGTGGGGGCCTGGTGGAGGATGCCCCTGGTCGCTGGGGGGTGGGGGTGGTTCGAGACATGAGTCGGGCATGAGTGGGGGCCTGGTGGAGGGGGCCCCTGGTGGCTGGGGGGTGGGGGTGGTGGGAGCCATGGGTGGGGGCCTGGTGGAGGCTGCCCCTGCACTGCTGGTGGGTGGGGGTGGTGGGAGACATGGGTGGGGGCCTGGTGGAGGCTGCCCCTGGTGGCTGGGGGGTGGGGGTGGTGGGAGACATGAGTTGGGCATGAGTGGGGGCCTGGTGGAGGCTGCCCCTGGTGGCTGGGGTGTGGGGGTGGTGGGAGACATGAGTGGGGGCCTGGTGGAGGCTGCCCCTGCACTGCTGGGGGGTGGGGGTGGTAGGAGACATGGGTGGGGGCCTGGTGGTGGGTGCCCCTGGTGGCTGGGGGGTGGGGGTGCAGGGGGACATGAGCAGGTGTGCAGGGTAGTCCCCTGTTTTGTGGGCTGCCTGCAGGGGCTGTGGAGGGTGTACAGGGAACACCTGTGAGGACCCACCCAGCCTAATCGCGTGTGATAATTCCCACGCACCCCTGTATTACACGTGCCCTGGCTAATCGCATGTAAGACTTCACGCGTACCCCTGTAATACACGTTCCCTGGCTAATCGCATGTAAGACTTCACGCGTACCCCTGTAATACACGTTCCCTGGCTAATCGCATGTAAGACTTCACGCGTACCCCTGTAATACACGTGCCCTGGCTAATCGCATGTAAGACTTCACGCGTACCCCTGTAATACACGTTCCCTGGACAATCGCGTGTTGAACTTCCCGCGTACCCCTGTAATACACGTACCCTGGACAATCGCGTGTTGAACTTCCCGCGTACCCCTGTAATACACGTACCCTGGCTAATTGCGTGTGAAACTTCCCGCGTACTCCTGATATGAAGGTTGCCCGCTTTGCGTTTTCTTGTTTGGCAGCCCTGTAAACTGGTCCAGGGTTAGCGCAGCCCTTTGTGATGATTTAGCGATGTTGATGGCTTTTCCTTGCGCGAGGGCGTTCTTGGGGGCGTTACTGGCGCTGCTGCAGGCTCGCTGCGATACTCTGCGCCACGGCTGGTTTGGGAGCATGAAATCCATGAATACGCTGTGCGCGGAAATCGGTTTTAGCGCACGTGCCTGGCGCACACAATTGCACGCGGACACTCTGCGCCAGCCGCTTGCGACACTTTTCTGCGAAATTCTATGAATTACCCTGTCAATGTGCAAGGTCCCAACTTTTGGAATTTGCTGTCTCTCAACCTTCAAGCTGCTGAGACACCATCTAAGTTTAAGAAAGTGCTTAAAACGCTGATCTTTAACCTGCCGCCTGATTAGGTTTGCTCCATATTATGAGTTCTCCCTACTTCAATCCTGAGTTCCGCCCCTGGTTCCTCTTTTCCCATCGTTGTTAACACTTCTTGTTCTTCTTGTCTCTCTTGTTGATTATGTGTGTACGCCCTGAGGCCTATGGGCATGTGACGCAATGGTAGAAGAATTTGTAATAAATCAATTAAAATCACAACACTAAAAATACAATGGGCTTCATTACAAGTTTGCCGGTCCGGTAACAACAGTGCCGGTAAGCCTACCGGCACTGTTGTTATCGGGCCGGCATACTCCAAGTCTGCGGGCGGCTGCCGTCCTGCCTGCCAGTCCTGACCTGATGGGCAGGACGGCAGCCACCCGCAGAGTTACCGGGAAGCACCAGCACCGTTATCAACAGTGCCAGATGCTTCCATCATCCCCATTCCCACTGAGTCCTAAGGGACTCAAATGGGAATGGGGATTTACATTTTTCCAGCGCCTGAATTCCAGGAACACTGGGGTCGTAATACCCCGGAGTTTCCATGGAGCCAGGTGCCAGAAAAACGCACAAGTCCGGCAGCAGCCTGCCGGTTTTACCTGCACGGCTACCGCCTGACTTGTAATGAGGCCCAATGCCTCTATTTTGTCACCTATCTGTAGTGGTGTACATTCTTTGAAAAAATTACAGTACTAGTGTTTTATACCTGTGTGACTGTTTTCTATCCCATGTTCTCCAAATTGTATTACCCCACCCGCTTCTCTCATGTTGTCCAAGTTTACTTAACCTTCCTATCATCTGTCCTGCAACCACCTAGTATAATGTCCTTTGTTTATTCTCACCCAGTTTATATATCCCTGTTTGTTTCTTGTAGTGGTATTTTCTTATACTTTTTATATTGTTGTATGGGTATTTTGAATCCAAGTTGGAATTGTTTTTCCAATGACCCAATGCTTAGTATGTGCAAGTGGTGTATGCAAACATGTTGTATCTCATATAGTGCATGTGATGCACTGTACACAAAATATTAGGGTAAAAAACATGTATTAAATTGTGTTTATTAAAGTTTGTGTGTTCTTGAACTGATTATGTTTTCTTTTTTTCAGACAGAAGGATATTTATTTTTTAAAACATAGATCAATAACCATGGCTAGGGTCTTGTCCAATGGGCTGTTGGATTTTAGAGGCGCGGTTAACTGCAGCAATGACTGGGGGCAATCCTAGCCATGGATTAAAAATTATGCCTGCAGCCATAGCTGTTATGCACATAAAAGTACCTGCTTTTATGTAGCCTTTTTACTGTCCGTTTTATTAATAATATTTTATACTCGGTTTATGAAAAGAAACAAACACAATCCTATAGCCGAGGTTACAAAATATGGGGCATCATTGAATTTTTTTAAAGCCGCGGCTATACAACATTTTTGAAAGAAAATTAAACGTGGAAACAATATTTAAGAACTATTGAGTTTAGTGTTTGTAAACAGTTATTGCAACATTTTAAATACTTTTTATACATCGATAAAACATAGTGTAAATATTTGAAAAAGGTCAATAAATATGCAAAAAAGGTTTGCTGAAAACAGATGGAGGGATGTGGTTTTGGGTTTTCTTTTTCTTTTTGTTGGAACACATGATATATCTTGTTCTTTAGCCAAATAATCTGGATTATCTGGATTTTTACTGTCCATGATTTGCTGTACTTTTTCAATGTCCTTTTTCATTGATAATACTGCTTTTTCAATATTAATTAATAGTTGTTTAATTCTGTTAGTGAATCCATGGTTAGTTTTGTAGGTATTGTTTGTGGTGCTTTTTGCTTGATTCTTTTTGATACTTGAATGACTTCTTCATCTGTTGAAAATCTTTGAAATATTTGTAAACATTTGAAGATATAATACACTTTAAAAAATATTTGTGTTGGTTGTATTCACATTTGATATTAGGTAGATCAAGTATATCTGTTTGGAATGCTATTTCTAGTCTCATTTTAAATAAGAATAAAGACTTATAAAATCCTGAATGTGGTATATGTTCTGGTTCATTTTATTCAGTATCCTCTTTCATTGCTTCCTCTGTAGGAAAATTGTCCTCCAGCCATGGCATGTAGTTTTCCCTTTTAGTGTGGTAGAAAGAAATTCTGCTTGTCACTTCAGATATTAGAATTAGCAATGTAGGAAGAGTACATGAGGAGAGAAGGTGGAATGTCTGTATGTACTTTATGATTGGTTGTTCATTGTCTGTGTGGTGGGTGGCTGCCAATAGAATGTCAAGTACCTCAGATGCTTTTGAATAGAGAATGTATTTTTTTGAGTGATGTTTATATATGCCAATACAACAGTAGATTATAATGTATTATTATATTAAGAGTGTTTCTACATAGTACATTTTTATTGCTTGGAAGTGAGGGAAGTGAGGTGTAGTTGTAGGAAATTGTGGTATTGTTGGATTATATTTATTGTTTGATTGGATATTTGAAACATGCAGTACATTTTAGAAGGAGAGGATTTTCATTGTTCAGAAGACTGTGGAGATTTGGGGAATTTTGAGAATGGGTTCATAGTGATGTTGAGGGCATAGCTGATGTCTTCTCAAATAATTGGCTTATAACGTTGTTTTGGTTCTATGATATTATTTTAGATTTTAGTGTTTGAAATTAGAGGTTTATGCTGCAATTGTGGAGAAATATTTTTGACATAGAGTACATAAAAATGTTTCATGATTTGTTTTGTAATAGAGGTGAAGAGTATTTCTTTGATTGAAAATATACAGTGTGGTTATATATTGGTAAAAGACCACAAAGGCTTCTTTAAGAGCCACCCATAGAAACTTTTAAGTATATTGGAAAAGGAAAATACCTTTTGATGCCTTTTTTCTTTTTTTTAAATAGCCGTGGTTACTATAGCAGCAAATAAAACATCATGCCTGGATTGTAGCCGCTGGTGCAGTAAGCCAATGAGACGCTGTGTATTTTTGGTGGGTGTAGTCATGTCTATGGCTATCACCTGAGCAGCTGGTATGGCGATTCTAATTTCTGTGCATTGGTCATGTTGTCGCATTGATTTTACACTATACGATTTTGCATATGTGGTTTCAATTGATATACCTTTTCAATATGTATTTTTAAATCTGTAGAGATTTTATGTGTAGCCACGACTACTGCTGGTTGACTGGTGGAACACTCCAATCCTACATCGTACTTTGCGGCAGGCTTTAGTAGCCGCGGGTATGAACCTGTTGGTTGTACCCGTGGTTATACCTATCTGTATTTTGGTGCAGTGACCATATTATATTATGAAGGCTTCAGCACAGATTTGTACATGTATTTCTGTTTGGATGTTCTTACCTGAAGGCAAGTGTGATTTGATTTTGAAAACTTTTTAATTTGTGTTTTTTAGCACATTTGAAAAATGTACGTGCAACTGCGTCTATACGTGGGTTTTCCTCATGTAACCGGGTTTATAGCAGCAGTTATGTAATTTGGCAAAATAGGTGGGAACATTTATTTTCCTTTATATAGTATGTAAATGTTATATATAGTATACTTTGAAAGGATTGTGCTGTGGTTTATTGATTGATATGAGTTGTTACAAAAATGCGTTGGCCATTTTAATTATTTGCTTACTACAGTCCTCTTTTTGTGCTGTTGATATATGAAAGCTATGAAAGTGACCTTTTGGTAAACTTTTCACATTCTGGTTCCAGAATTCAGAGTGCACACATGTTCTGTGTTTGGAAACTGTGAAGATCTATTCATTAATCGGAGCAGCTGAAGGTGAGTGATAATGTGTTTTTATATATGTTATGTACATTTTGAATTGTATTTCTGAGATAAATGAAATATGGTTAGGTGTCTGATTTAGTCAAGTGTATAAGTATTGTTTGGCAAGTAGGGTTTTCCATATTTTACTTCAGTGTTTTTAGGAGAGTGATGAAGCCATATGACAAGTTATATTTCATAATAAAGGGTGTTTGTCATTGACATTGGAAGATGTGATATGAATGTGGGTGCATAAGAAACGCTAGTGTGAACCAAGGAGTATAACTCTACCATTGACCAATAAAGTGGCTGTGTGCGTGCTTTGTAGTTGGATATTAAGCTGGTTTTCTGTCTTTGAATTGTGGAAGTGTTTGAATGTGGTATTAAATTTGAGAGGTTTTATGAGGTGGTGCACCTGGTGAATGCAAACTTGTTAGTCTTTTAAAAATAATAATCAACAACTACATTTGGCAGCTTCACAATTTGCTGGGAAATGGTGTGCTTTGGAAGGGCAGGATTCTATTTGGGTTTAATGCTATGTAATGTAATATGTTGTTACACAATGCACTGACATATGTATTTATTTATATAGCGCCCAAAACCCCGAGGAAACTAGGTGTGTATGCTTAAGAGATTGGTTACTGTGCTTCTGGTTACTGAAAGGAAGCTCAGGAGGTGATTACATCAAAGAGAAACGAAAAAATACTGAAGCGAGATAACTGACTACCCCACTCTCAATACAGCTAGGGCAGGCATGGAGATCTACAGAGTTATTGTGTGATCAGTTACACCTTTAAACTAAGTAAGCCAGATTCATGTGAGCAGTATCATACTTTGTGGAAGGGAATGGAACCATCACACTTATGCAACAAACACTAACAACATTACTATTCTTCAATAAGTCCACGTCAATTTATTAAGTGTTAAGACCAATTTAGAAAAATTAAAAAAGGGGAGAGAACAACAGCATATATATTAATCACAATACATCACAATATACATTATCTTCTCCCTCAATTCTTAAAAACAGTATCATCTGTATGGGGTTCATTGCATTAATGGAAACTACTATATTCACTTCGGCAGTTTACAGATACAAGACTATGTTATTTTACAAGTCTATTGTCAAGTGTCGACATGTTTGGGCCTTTTATGGAGATGAAACACTATCCCTAGTGTCTCTACAACCAATACTGTTTGACGGCCTTCTTCAGGACAGACAATTTCTTTCCAGATGATGGGCACCTCTTTCAAATCCCCCGTAACAGGTTAGCGTAATCTAAAAACAAACATATACAACTTTACACATTATTCATAAAAAAGACAATGGCTCCGTTCCAACACAGCATATTTTCTCTTTATCTTGATACTTTTTCTTGTTTACTAGATGCATCACTTTCTTGATCATGTATCAAATAGTTTTGCAAAAAAAATATATTTGATTTTATTCACAACTCTTTTACACAATAATCTGTTTCTATCAATAAATCACCATGCCTTTACTTACATCCTGTCTGGACCTGAGTTTCAAGCTAGCTCAATCATAGCCGTCGCAGGACTTGGTTCCTACCCCGAGTATTCACGGATCAACTCTGGTTCATTGGGAAGTTCCAGATTGTATTAGGAACCTGTTTTGACAATGAAAATTCTCATTTAATTCATTTTAATGCACATCAGAAAAAAACACAGACTTTATTCATGGTTTTCTGTTTCTAACTCTATTTTAATGTCCCATCGGACCATCTGTGTACACGCCATTTTTTCTGTGTGCACTTACCATAGATCAATACATCTCCCAAAATGGGTAATTTTATCACGTTCTTGGCCACATATAACATGCATTTCAGCCCACTAGACCTGTGCTAGGCACGTAGCTACTACTGCTAAAGAGAAGACTTACTTAATTCCTCCTAGTTGTAAGCCTTCACACCAAATATTGAATCATGCTTTTATGCGTAGAGAAACTGCACAGCAAAGGATCCACACCACCGGCAAATGGCGTATACCAGTGCGTCTCGCTCAATTTGCTACAACCACAAAAAGACCAAAAAACAAAGTTATAAGCTGTTTATCAATCCCTATCTCTAAAGGCCTCTGCATAGTCCAAACAAATGCGGATCTCCAAAGGCTGCCGTCTTAGTTCTTTGACTCTACCAAGTTCGTTAGTTATGGCTTATGGCCATCTCTATGTTGATATCACGATTTACAAAAACCGCCATTCTGATTGGAGGCACGTGCTTTAACACATGAAACTGCGAGACAGCAGCTTTCACTCATTCCTTAAGAGGAACGCTCTGCCTATCAGGCTTACCTTAATCCTTTTCAGGAACTCCAGCCTCACGAAACCAACGCTTGCAGACGATCATGTTCGGGTGGCACTTGTGTTTCCTTTGATCACTTATAGCTGATCTCGGCGCCCACGTGACATGTTACGTATGCGTGGCCCTTCAGGTCAGTTAAAGTAACAACACCTGGAGAACTTGGCTACCCGGCACGGCAGATATGTCTTTTAAATTACTGTTGCCACTGGACACAATGTCATCTGCTAACACGCAGATACAAAACACAACAGACGCGGTTCTATGGGACATCATGTTAAATGTGGGGGGCTCCACGCATTGTCACGTGTGCATAGCACATCAAGATTATTTCAAGACATTTTTTGGAACAAACAGAATTTGTTCAGAAACGGCAGGCACAGTGTAGATACGCACTCTATTTTTCCCAAAAAACTTTTCAAAAACCTGACATACACAGTGTTGATGGGTCAAAACGTATCATCATAGATACTATTGGCCATGCTATTTTTACAAGAGATTTTTTGTGTTCCAACACACTACGGGACACATCCAAATCCGCAAGCCAACACACACCATCGGCCCAACTTCATGTATCAGGGCATCACATTGTTATTAGAGCTCTCAATCGTATAGGACATTCCTCCATAGGATACTTTCTCACCTGGTTGAATGATCCATCTTGCTTACCTTAATGCAACCAAAGAGTTCCACTCTACTGCTGTGTTTAAACCTGTATTAGTCATATTTAGAGAACATATCCACCTTTGTTCACTAAGGCTGAGTAACATTTCTCTGTTACCTCCTCTTTCAGTGGCCGGAATTGTTTGTAACACAAACCATAAGATATCGGTATGTTTGTGTTTTTTTTTATTTCATAATGTGCAACTAAAGGTTTATTGGGCACTTTGTTCTTCAGACAAGATTTGTGTTCACAAATACGTTGCCTAATGCATCTTTTAGTTTTTCCTATGTAGATTAAATTACACGGGTTTTTAATTCCATAAATAACCCAAAATGATCCACAGTTGGTAAAGGTGCGGAACACCCAGTTCTTTCCATTCAGGTCAATTTCCTTGAGGTTGCTTGTAAGGGAACAAACCACACATTTACCACATTTAAAATGTCCAATAACTGGCGGCAACTGCCACAGAGTAGTCTACTTAGGTTTCTTCTCTTTTTTGGGATACGAGTGAACTACCATGTCTCTAACATTCTTTTGTCACTTGAAAGCGAAGCGTGGTGTGACTGGTTCGAAATTGGAAGTTTTGAGAATATGCCAGTTCTTTTTTATGGTCCATCTTAGCTGGTTACTAATTGGAATGGAAGTGGTCACACATGTCATTTTTTCTTGTTGTATTTTTGGTTCCGGATGTAGACACCTGTCTCTGTTCGAATGTTTCGCTCGCTTGAAAGCAGCATGTGCTATTTCTTTAGGACACCATCTACTCTTAAGTCTTGCTTTCAAGTCCTTTCCTTCTTTCACATAATCCGCAATATTTGAACAATTTCTCCTAATTCGCAGAAATTGCCCAATAGGGAGATTTTCGCATAACGCCAGTGGATGAAAGCTGTTCAATTGGAGAATGGAGGTCTTATCTGTGGGTTTTCGAAACAAAGAAGTCGACAGGTGTCCGCTATCAGATTTGAAAATCAGTAAATCAAGGAACGCAATGGACGTGGGATTCCACTTCATAGTGAATTTAATGTACATGCTCTGGTTGTTGAACCACACTTAAAAATCTTGCAACATCATTACATCAGCCTTCCAAATCATAAACACATCATCTATATAACGATACCATTGTCCTATCTGTTCTTTAAATTCTGTAGATCTCCATGCCTGCCCTGGCTGTATTGAGAGTGGGGTAGTCAGTTATCTCGCTTTTGTATTTTTTCTTAGAGTGCGTCTCCTGTTTTGAGACACTGACCCCCCGAAAACAAAAAAGTGAGGGAGATTACCTTTGTAGAGGTAAGAGGAATCACAGAGAAACGTACAGAAGTAATAACATCAAAAGCAAATGCAAGAGAGTTCAAGGTGAGCATATTCATGGAGCCTATCCATATGTTGCAGGGAAGCTGTGACACAGGGATGCAAAAGTCAGTCAGAGGGCCACATTCATGGAGTCTAGCCCTGTGTTGCAGGCTAGCTGAAACACAGAGATACAAAGACAATCAGATGGGTGCATGCATGGAGCCTAACCCCATGTTGTAGGGTGGCTGCGACGCAGAGATGCAAAAGTCAATCAGAAGGGCTCATTCATGGAGCCTAACCCCATGTTGCAGGGTGGCTGCGACACAGACATGCAAAAGTCAATCAGAAGGGCTCATTGATGGAGCCTAACCCCATGTTGAAGGGCGGCTATGACACAGAGATGCAAACATCAATCAGATGGGCACATTCATGCAGCCTAACCCCATGGTGCAGGGCAGCTGTGACACAGAGATGCAAAAGACAATCAGATGGGCACATTAATGGAGCTTAACGCCATGTTGCAGGGTGACTGCTAAGCAGAGATGCAAACGACAAACAGATGGGCACATTCATGCAGCCTAAGCCCATGTTGCAGGGCAGCAGCGACACAGAGATGCAAAAGACAATCAGATGGGCACATTCATGGAGCCTAAACCCATGTTGCAGGGCGGCTGTGACACAGAGATGCTAAAGTCAATCAGAAGGGCTCATTCATGGAGCCTAACCCCATGTTGCAGTGTGGCTATGACACAGAGATGCAAAAGACAATCAGATAGGCACATTCCTTGAGCCTAACCCCATGCTGCAGGGAATGCTGTGACACTGAGATGCATAGGGTCGAGTAAAAGGCACATTCAGGCATACAGCAAGGGGGACAGCATCTCACCTTGGAGCGCCCTGGTAGCAGACAGGGAGCAGACAGGGGCCTTTGTTGTGGACCTTGGGTGAAGGTCCCAGCTCCCACCTCCCAGTTGCTCTGATTGGCTTAACAAGACATTTGCAACCAATGGGATGGGGAGCAGGCCAGGCCATGCAAAAACAGGTACTGTGGCAATGGAAGCGGCCATGTTGGAGGCAAACACAAAGAGGTAAAGGCTGCAGGGTGCCAAGGATGTTAGCAAAGGACTGTGCAAAACAAAGACAAGGACAAGCACTGTCCAACAGGGGGGATCCTCAACATGCATTTTTAAAAGCAGTTTCATTTTTTTCAGAAATTATTGCTGCAGCGTTGTATACTCAAATAATTATTTGCAAGTGTACCCAGTTGCGAGAATAGGCTGCAGGGAGATGTCAAATGAATGGGGGTGCATAGTGGGATGAGGGAAACCGTATTATTGATGAGGTTTGTTAAGACAGCTTTCTGGTGTTGGTCAGGGCACTTGGATATTCAAACCCCAGTGGAGTGGGGATGGGCATTGAAGGGAGGACATACTGCTGATATGTTTTGTTGAATGGCAGTAGTAGTAATTCGTTTGTAGGAAAAAGGCAGATAGTAGGTTTATGATGCTTAAATAGGTGGAAACAGGCAAGGTGGTTCATTTGGCATGTTTTGGGATGAGGGTGGCTAAGGAGGACTAATAATGTGGGTGTTGAGAGATGCATGGGTGTGGCAAGGCACAGTTGGGTGACCAGCAGTATACTTAATGATGTGTGCTTGGAGTTGAGCTACAGTTGTTAAGTAGAGGCTTTTAAGGTACGAAGATGAGCTAGGTGGAGGACCTAAGTGGCAGTGTGTTATGTTGGAGCTATGTTGTCTTATCATGTTACTTATGAATTAAGGACACACCAGACATGAATGAATAGTTGGTTGGTATATGAATGCAAAGATCTGTTGCATATTATTTTGCAACACCTTTATGAATGTGAATGAAGAAGTTATGGTAAGTGTTGTCATGTTATTCACAGTGAAAAGTTATTCTATTTAGAAGTTGTTTGGCAATTGTACTCTGAAGTTATGTGTAGGGTATGTGAGGTAGTATTTAAGAAATGTATAGTGGTATGGCGGTAACAGTATTATTGATTAGGTTTAATACAGCAGCTTTCTGTTGCTACCTAGAGGACTTGGCCATTCAAACTCTAGTGAAAGTGGGGATTTGTAGTGGAGGGTGTATATATATGGTGATATGCTTTTTTGAGTAGCAGTAGTAGTGATTAGATTGTCGGTGAAAAGCAGGGGGTCTGTGCATTTGCTTATTATTTTGAAATAATTGCAAACAGGTGAGGCGGTCCATCCTGCATGTGTTTTGATGATGGCTAAGGAGGACTGATTAAATGGGTGGTGGGAGAAGCAAGGGTGTGGTAGGGCTCAGTTATGTGACCAGCAGTATACTGAATGGTGTGTGCCAGGAGTTGGCATACAGTTGTTAAGTAGATGCTTCTATTGTGTGAAAACTGGAGCTGGGTGGAGAAACTAGGTGGCAGTGCATTATCTTGGCGCTATGTTGTCTTAGCATGTTACTTATGCATTGAGGACACAACAGAGATTAATTAATAGTTGGTTGGTATACGAAAGGAAAGAAGAGTTGCACATTATTTTGGAACACCTTTATGAATATGAATGAAGAAATGACAGCAATTTTTGTCATGTTGTTTCCAGTGAACATTTATTTTATTTAGAATTGGTTTGGGAATTGTACTCTGAAGTTATGTATAGCATATGTAAGGTATTAATTAAGAAATGTATAGTGATATGGGATTACTGTATTATTGATTAGGTTTGGTAGGTAGCTTTATGGGGCTGTCCAGGGCACTTGGCCATTCAAACTAATGATAGTGAGGATGGGTAGTGGAGGGAGGATATACATGCTGATATGTTTTGTTTAGTCACAGTAGTAATGATTTGTTTGATTGTCCCTTTTCAAATCACAGTAGCCAATTTGGAACAGGTTTTTCATGGTTGCTGTCATATGGAAAGTGACCTTGTCTCTTTTTGATTTAAATGGCGGTGGGACATATTTTTTTTCCTGGGAGAGATGTGCTCCACTTCAGCACATCTCCTGTCAGGAATAAAAAGAAATACAATTATTCACATCTCAGACTCTGAGTTGCGAATGACTATTACTTCTGGGCAGACGGGTGGCTACAGAGCTTTACGTCCCGCAGCCTTGACTGAGGCACTTGTGTTGCTTGGACCTACAAAGCCCAGGCGGGCGGTCCGTTAAACTTGCCTGTTAGCCTGGGCTTGGAAGTTATATTATATATTGAAAATATAAAGAAACACAATTTAATTTAATTTAAATTTAATGTGATATTGTATGAAAGAAAATTCAAACTTTCCACATAATAACTATTTGTTCGTTAACAACAATAACAATAGCATTAAGAACAATAAACACATAATCAACAGCTGATATAAAAAAATTTGATACACAGATAATAATAAATCAAATTTTCAGAATAAAGTATAAAATCAGAAATAAACAGTATTATCATTTTTTTTCCTCAAGTGCCAAGCAAACTTAAACCTATTGAGGAATGCTATACATATTTGCAGGTATAATCGCATCCAGATCGTGAGATAGGCAGATGTTTATCATATGCCAGTAACTGATCCCACGGTGGCATGTCTTACTTAGCCTTACAGTGCATACATTATTCAAATCAAAGGGCCCAGCTTTAGTTCAATTTTTAGCCATATGCTGTTTAGGGCTATGAACAAGTGCATGTTGCAGATGTTAGTACAATACAGCCAGAATGACATTTCACTAATGGTTTGAATATTGTGAACAAACTCAGCAAGATGTGATGTTATTGTACTGGTTAATGTCAAGCATTCCGTAAGGCGATGTTTCACTGTCTCCAGGCATTCAGGTGTTTTGCAGAGGCGACAAATTCGTTCATGGACAGGGATGTTTTCTCGTGGTCCCAGGTTACATAAAGTGGGTAGTTGTTGTAGTCTGAACAGGATGATAAAACGTCTGAGCCTTTTCGTCGGACAAAGGTTCAAATATGCTTGAGGTTTCATAAAAGTGTACAATCTATACTTAATGAATTGGTAGCTCTTCAGAGTGCTCAAATGTGCAAAATTCTCATGCCAGTCCCAAAGGTCCACCCTTTTGCTGAGTGCCTTTTGGGCTTCCTTAGTATATACTACCCCTCTATGTACCCAACCTATGTCCGCAAAGAATTCTGACATCAATTTGAATAGGGGTGAGGTGGTATATTTTTTGGTCACTTCCTGGTGGTGGATTAGCGCAACCATTAGTCATCTTTAGGTAGAGACCGGCTCTCTTTTTGAGGACAATAGCTTTCAGTGATGGGAGGCCTATTTCAAGTCTGATTCAGGCCATGGGCAAGACTGGAGACAATCCTAATATCCTACACCAAAATTTGCCTTCCATCACTTGAAGCCAGGCTAAATCAAATGAGAGAAGAGCATCAAAACCATAAGTGATCATGGGGACAAACACTTGGATATAGAGGTGACGCGTCCCCCAGAGCGTATAGCGGCCCTGCTTATTGGAGAAAGCAGCAATCAGTGCAGTGGCTTGCGCTGCCCTGGTTTTGCGTCCTTGTCTACAGTGCCGGTAGTCGCCCTTTGGCTCTATTTCAATTCCGAGGTAGCGATAGGAGAGTGCATAAGGTATAATGATTTCACCCACCATCAAGTTGACTCAGGAAGCCCTTTTACCAGTGAATCTGAGTACTTTCTAGGGATGGAATCAAAGGGAGCCTTAAAATCGATGTATAGAGCATACAGAGGAGGCTGCCCCTTACAGAGTGCCCGAGTGCGGAAAATATCCATCACCATAAGGTTATGTGATGTGGAGAAGTCCCTCCAAAATCCACACTGGAATTTACTAACAGGCCGATTCATGGAATTAATGTGTGCAGAAAATTCCGGCGCAGAGGTGCCAAAACGTGCGAATCGCAGTGCAAGTGCGAAAATCGCAGGGAAACCAGTGCACATCGATTCATGGAAGACCGTGCGTGAGAAAAATTTTGGATGTGCGCGGCCACAGCAAAATCGCACATAGCGCGGCAAACATAACAAAAGTAGGCGGAACACGGGGCGTAACACTTGGAATGGGGAACAACGCGTGAAAATATGGGCGTCACGGGGGAAGTACAGGAGGCAAATGCACGGAACGCCCACACACTCGCCTACAACTCGTATTCATGGAATCGAATAGGGCAAACCAGCACACGGGCAAAGACGCGCACAGGGAAAAACAAGTCCGCCACAAGAAAGCAGGCGGTAGCGTCCCTGTGCCTGAAATAAATGTGCGCCAAAATGTGCGCTAACAAGAAGCACCTATATACAGCTATGATGAATGATCCATATTGTGGCCCTCTAGAACAAATGAGGTGCAAAGGGGTACGCGACAAACACAGACACCCGCTGTGTGAAAAATAGCGTGTGCGTGTATTTCAGGGTGAGCGGGAAGTTCCACACACGATTGGCCTGGGTACATATATTTCGGGGTGCGTGGGAAGTTCCACACGCGATTGTCCTTGGTACGTGTATTTCGGGGTGCGCGTGAAGTTTCACACGCGATTTCAGCAGGGTACGTGTATTCGAAGGTGCGCGGGAAGTTTCACATGCAAATTTGCAGGGTACGTGTATTTCGGGGTGCGCGTGAAATTCCACACGCGATTTCAGCAGGGTATGTGTAGTTCGGGTGCGCGTGAAGTTCCACACGCGATTTCAGCAGGGTACGTGTACTTCGGGTGCGCGTGAATTTCCACACGCAATTTCAGCAGGTGGTGCCGGGGAGTTCTACACGTGAATTGGCTGTGTGGGTCCTCCCAGATGTTACCTCTACATCCTCCACAGCCCCTGCAGGCAGCCCACACCACAGGGGACTACCCTGCACCCCTGCACATGTCCCGCAGGCAGCCCATCCACCATGGCCATGCCCCCCAGCCAACCCACAAGTCACCTTGAACTACTGCCCACCAACGCATGTCTCCCAGCACCCCCACCCCCGAGCATCCAGGGGCACCCTCCACCAGGCCCCCACTCATGTCCAACTCATGTCTCCCTGCACCCCCACCCCTCAGCAGTCAGGGGCACCCTCCACCAGGCCCCCACTCATGTTTCCCTGCACCCCCACCCCCCAGCATCCAGGGGCACCCTCCACCAGGCCCCCACTCATGTCCCCCTGCACCTCCACCCCCCAGCATCCAGGGGCACCTGCCAGCAGGCCCCCACTCATGTCCAACTCATGTCCCCCTGCACGCCCACCCCTCAGCACTGTGGGGCACCTGCCAGCAGGCCCCCACTCATGTCCAACTCATGTCTCCCAGCACCCCCACCCCCCAGCATCCAGGGGCACCCTCCACCAGGCCCCCACTCATGTCCCCCTGTTAGGCGGAAACCTGTGCAGTTCCCTCTGGGACCACTGCAAAAGATGTAGGACTACAGGTGTTTGGCAGTAAACCCACTTGGTAGCAGTCTGTACCACACAGATTCACTTGGTAGCTGTGGCTGAGCAGTCAGACTTCCCTCAAGAAGAGTTAGGCAGTATGTGGAGTATACAAAATAGGGCAATTTACACAGTAGAACAAGCAAACACGGAACAAGGCTTCGGTTTAAAGATATATAGGTATTTATTTATAACAACACATCTATGGAAAACACTCTGGCACTAATACGGCAAACAACTTCAATCATAATTACTATAAGTAGATCAATCCCCCTAACAATAGTTCGACAAGTCTAGGTTCAACGGCATCACTTATTTGCAGACAGAGGTGAATGCTTTAACCTAGATGGCACTCTAGTATTTAGTTAGGACGGGAGAGAAAATAAGGCAGGTTATGAAATCAACTCGATACCAACACTTTTACAAACAAATGCAAGGCAAGTAAGGCATGGTCTACTGTGGATCGCAAAGTTCAGAGGCCAGGCCCACTCGGAGAGAGGCAAGGCGATATGTCCCAAAAAGTATCACAGTGGAAATGCACTTCGAGTCTTTGTTTCAAATTGTTATAGAAAGATTGGACCAGTTCAGAACAGAAAGTTAAGAAAGCATAGAGGCGACCCAATGGAGAGGCGAGGATTAAGAAACCTCACGCTAACCGGCAAAAAGGGAAGCCAGGCGGACACGGTACCTTGTTTGTGGAGAGACAGCTCCGGCGGGGGCAGTTGTTCCTGGTGGTGGATGCAGGTCGGGGCTTTGCCAAGAGAAGAGATGATCTCGCCGTCCAAAGAAAGTTGAAGATCGTTGCACAACCAGGGAAGAGACCAGCCGCGGAGTGCTCCTTCACAAGGCACCACGTTTTGGTCGCGGTACAGGGGTAGTGGCTATCCGGTTGCAGGGGTGCTCTGCACGGGCAATTCGACCACTATGTCTTGGAACGAAGAAAAAGCAAAGGGGACTGGTTGTTCCCACCAGTCAGGGGAAGAAGACTCTCCGGCCGGGAGATCTCCTCTGTCGTCGGGAAGTGGTGAGTCGGTTCAGCAGGGCTCCACCAGAGGTGTCGTCGTTGCAGGTTGGCTCAGCATTACCCTCGTCGGATTCTTAGGTCCTGTGGCGACTTCTGAAGATCCAGTCAGAAAAGCCCTGCTTAAATGCAGAAAACCCCCATTCATTCAGCCTAGCTGTCAGTCAAAACACGCTAAGTGGTGAGCGAGGTGGCTCACCACTTGGGCCAATCACACCAGAGTGCGACTTGAGTTGGCAAGGCAATCCCCTCCCACATCCCCTGTTTTACCCAGACAGAATGGCACCACTTTGGAGGGCCTCTGTTCAGAAGCCCGCCAAAAGTGGAACAAAGGGCTCAACCTTTGGTTTAGGAGTCACAGAGACGAACACAGACGCCATTTTAAAAACCGAGTTCTGGCAGAATATACCAACCGATAGATTTATTTAAGATAAATAAACCGGTGGTATGTTAGAGATTAACGAGAAAAACTATTAACCTCCAACAATGGGAAGAATCCCATAGGGTTATATTCGGGGTCGAATATAACAAGTAGTTTCCACTGCCACCAACCAAAACTCAACGAGGGGGGACGGGACAGTGCCCCCTCGAATAACAGACCTAGGAGTAATCGAATTACCCCTACTAGTACGTCCACAATAGGATGGTTTGTACTAGTTCTGTTAGTAAATTTAGGTCTAGTAAAGCCAATGGTGACTTTACATGCCCGGGGAGACAGTAGTCAGTCCCCGGGTATGGAGTCTATGGTGGGGATCCTCTAGGATGCCCCAGTGTTACGGCACGGAGGGTGCGGTGTAACACACATAGCAAAACATATGAGACCCTATGGAGTAAAAGACCCCATAGCCCATAGAACACATTGACATTCAAAGGAATTACACACATTCACCTCCAAGAGTGGGAGAAAAAGAGTCTCACTGTTGGCAGGATGGAAAAAAACAAACTCCAGAAATCCAGCAAAGCTGCTGGGGGACTCACTTGGTTAGGAAATTCAGCCTAAATAGAGAATTCTCCCTAACACCCCCTGCACCACCACCCCCCAGCAGTCAGGGGCACCCTCCACCAGGCCCCCACTCATGTCTCCCAGCACCCCCACCCCTCAGCAGTGCAGGGCACCTGCCAGCAGGCCCCCACTCATGTTCAACTCATGTCTCCCAGCACCCCCACCCCCCAGCATCCAGGGGCACTCTCCACCAGGCCCCCACTCATGTCCCCCTGCACCCCCACCCCCCAGCAGTGCAGGGCACCTGCCAGCAGGCCCCCACTCATGTCTCCCAGCACCCCCACCCCCAGCAGTGCAGGGCACCTGCTAGCAGGCCCCCACTCATGTCCAACTCATGTCTCCCAGCACCCCCACCCCCCAGCATCCAGGGGCACCCTCCACCAGGCCCCCACTCATGTCTCCCAGCACTCCCACCCCCCAGGAGTGCAGGGCACCTGCCAGCAGGGCCCCACTCATGTCTCCCAGCACCACCACCCCCAGCAGTGCAGGGCACCTGCCAACAGGCCCCCACTCATGTCCAACTCATGTCTCCCAGCATACCCACCCCCCAGCATCCAGGGGCACCCTCCACCAGGCCCCCACTCATGTCTCCCAGCACCCCCACCCCCCAGCAGTTCAGGGCACCTGCCAGCAGGCCCCCACTCATGTCCAACTCATGTCTCCCAGCATACCCACCCCCCAGCATCCAGGGGCACCCTCCACCAAGTCCCCACTCATGTCCCCCTGCACCCCCACCCCCCAGCATCCAGGGGCACCTGCCAGCAGGCCCCCACTCATGTCCAACTCATGTCCCCTTGCACCCCCACCCCCCAGCACTGTGGGGCACCTGCCAGCAGGCCCCAACTCATGTCCAACTCATGTCTCCCAGCACCCCCACCCCACAGCATCCAGGGGCACCCACCACCAGGCCCCCACTGTCCCCCTGCACCATCAACTCCCAGCATCCAGGGGCACCCTCCACCAGGCCCCCACTCATGTCTCCCAGCACCCCCACCCCCCAGCAGTGCGATTGGCCTGGGTACGTGTATTTTAGGAGTGCGCGAGTAGTTTTACACATGATTTCAGCAAGGTACGTGTATTACGGGTTCGCGTGAACTTCCACATGCGATATCAGCAGGGTACGTGTATTGCAGGGTTCGCGTGAACTTCCACACGCGACTGGGCCTGGGAGAGTGGTGTACGTGTATTCCTGGGGTGGGCGGGAAGATTTACACGCGACTGGGCCTGGGAGAGCGTGTTACATGTATTCCTGGGGTGGGCGGGAAGATTTACACGGTCGCCTACAACGCACCAAAAAAGACGGTCCAATCCGGAAACACGTACGCCAGCATGAAGCAGGCGCACGTCGACTCGCAGGAATCAGGCGTACGTCGACCCGCGCAGCATAAAAGTGTGCGCAAACAACAAACAAGCTCAGACGCCTGGATGAATATACCGTTCCTAGCAGCAGTGGCCGTGGTATACCCCAGGAGGAGGAGGAGGATAGTCAGGGCCAGAATCTTTACACCCAGAACCAGCCTTTTTGGTATGCCTGATGACCAGGTGTATGGGAGGTACAGGTTTCCAACTAACATAATACTCGACCTGGTAAGTGAGTGGGAGGATGACCTCACATCACCCACCCTGTGCTCCCAAGCACTCAGCCCCCTGGAGAAGGTCCTCAATGTACTGCACTTCTTGGCTACCGTATCATTTCTGCGGACAAGTGCCATAGTGGGGGGGTGTCACAGGCCACGGTGCCTACACCAGGTGTTGACCATCATCACTGCACGCCCATCAGTCCGCAGGCACATATACCTGCCCAGAACACCTGCAGAAAGGCAGGCTGTCATCCAGGATTTATACAGGGTGGCACAATTCCCCAAAGTGCTAGGTGCCATTGTTTGCACCCATGAGGCTCTACGTCCCCCCAGGGCATCTGAGCACATCTATAGAAACCGCAAGCACTGGCATTCCATCAACGTCCAGGTAGTATGTGATACCAAGGGAATCATCACCTCAGTATATGCCAACTATCCAGGGTCCTCCCACGACAGCTTCATTTACAGGATGTCAACCTTAAACCCGGGACATGGAAGCTGGGCGGCATGGCGATGCATGGCTGCTTGGTGAGTATAAATGCCACTGCACATGCATGCATGTAAGATACAGAGTAATGTCACTACCCCACTAATGATACCCATCACCACCTCCCCAGGGGACAGTGCCTACCCTCTGAGCACCCACATGATGACGCCAATTCGGAACCCCATCACGCCTCCCGAGGAAAGATACAACACAGCCCATATTTCAACCCGGGGCATAGTGGAGCGCACAGTCGGAGTGCTCAAGTCACGCTTTTGCTCCCTTGACCATTCTGGCAGGCAGCTGTTATACGCTCCCCCAGTAGTGTGCAGGATCATAGTGGCAGCATGTGTCCTGCACAATGTTGCAACACGCCAGGGCCTGGCTGTGGACATGGTGGTGCCCCCACATCCCCAAACACATGCACGCCCGCTGCGCAATGGAGGGGAAAGGGCACGGGGTGAGGCAGCCCGTACGCAGCTGGTGGCTAATTACGTCACATAGAAATCACACCCCTGTGGAGTGCACACAGCCCTGGCACATACCATCTGACAATCAATGATGACTCAATCTGACAATGATGATGAATGAAGGGACAGTCAACTGTCAGAATCATAGCAGCCTGAGATTGTTCACCTGAAAGTGTCACAATGTGTGCATCCCTACCTACACAAACACCACCAATGCAGTGTCATCAAAAGACACACTTCTATGCAGCAAAAATGAATACCCACTTGCAAAATACAACATGAGAACAGTGCCATGTCATCCAACCCCTCCCCGGCACCGCCACACAATACACCATGGCATGTCATGCTATGTGAGAGCAAACTAAGTAATCCCCACAACATGACACAAGTGTCACAAAGTACAGTGTCCCTAATGGAAACTGGCCACACATGAAATGCTCACGGTAATGCAGGACCAACAACACACATTACCAAATATTTAGCAATAATACAAATCACCTACACAACCTCAAACCTACTATAAACATGACAGTATGGATTTAAAAAAAATGGTAGTCTCACTACCTGATAATGCCAGCACTTCGACCACTTCCAACTGTACAGTGTTAGTGCCACGCAAAAGTGTAGTTGCACTGCTTACAACTTGGACTCGATTTCCAAAGTAGACTGCCTTGTGAAGACATGAGTAATGGAACTGCAGATTAGGAGGATGAGATGGATGCAGAGGCACATATCAATACACCATGCAGTATACAATACAACAACAATATGCACTAGGAATGTATACACAGTATTGACTACAGACTGCCCACACAGCAAATGGGAGTCCAACGTCACTGTGTAAGTCAATGTCACTTGGGCACACCCTTTGCAAGCCCATGGAAATGGGAAGCAGGAGGGGTGTGTTTCACACAAACCCAAGCATCTAACCCAAATTCAGGACAAGCCTGCATGTGCCCAGCCACAATACAGTGTATGCCCACGGGAGCCACACAATGCAACACACTGTAAAAAAAATCAAAAATCAAAAATCAAAAATCAAAAATCAAAAATCAAAAATCAAAAATCAAAAATGGCCATGTATGGGCCAGGAGGGTGGGGGAGGCCACCAAGGAGGTCCGGGGACGGGGTGCACACCAAAACCCAACTGTGTGGATTTTGGGAAAAAAAAAACACCTCCATGGGCTCATGGCCTGCACTGCTACTCTATTGTGAGAGAATCGCTGCTGTCGCTCTCCTCACCCTCTGCAGCTGCATCAGGAGGTGGTCGTACTGTGGGAGGCAGCCCACGCAAAGCTCTAGTCTGGTCCTCCATGGCATCAAGCATGCGGGTGTGGAAGGTCTGGTTCTGGAGGATAATCGTGCGGAGGTCCTCATGCAACAACTCACGGGATGCCCGGACCTCCTCCCGAGTTCCCTGCATCTCAGCTGAGAGCGTACGTGTGAGCCGCTCCAGCTGCTGTTCTGTCCTCGTGACAGTTGAAGCCTCAAGCTCAACAAGAGTCACCCTGAGCTGACGGAGTTACACCCTCAGGGCTTCCCTGTGGCCCTGGGTCTCAATAGAAATGGCTTCCCGCAGAGTCTCCAGTGCCGCCCGTCTGTCCCTGTTGGATGCCAACATGTCCTCCCTGTGTGACTGGCAAATGGAGTCTGTTGCCTGCTGTCGTTGTTCCATCAGCCTTTCTTGGGGGACAATGGAAGTGGCCACCCTATCCATGGCCTGAGCCATCATCTCAGATGATGCTGCCTGTTGGTTTGCCATACCGTATATGGATTGCTCCCATGCGGCATTGCCAGGTGGCGTACGGCCACCGCATCGGCGGGCACCACACCTGTCTGGGGCAAGGTGAAATGCGCCTTGCTGTGCCGGCACTGCCTGAGGCTGCAGGACTGCATTCCCCCTCTGATCTGCTGGCCCAGGAACAGGATCAGATGTTGCGGAGTGTGACCCTGCATCCGTAACCACCAAAGGCGGACCTACCAACACTGACATCCCCATTGAGGGTTCTACCCCTGGTGCAGGTGGGTTGGACAGTACAGAATCCCTCCCAGAAACACTTACCTGCGACGGCACATAGGTCTCATCATCCAAATCAATGAATAGAGCTCGGGGGAGGTGCACCCAGAGACACCCCTTGAGAGAACGGTCTGCAGTGCCGCCAGTCTGTCCCTGTTGGACGCCAACATGTCCTCCCTGTGTGACTGGCAAATTGAGTCTGTTGCCTGCTTTAGTTGTTCCATCAGCCTTTCTTGGGGGACAATGGAAGTGGCCACCCTATCCATGGCCTGAGCCATCATCTCAGATGATGCTGCCTGTTGGTTTGCCATACCGTATATGGATTGCTCCCATGTGGTATTACCAGGTGGCGTACGGCCACCGCGTCGGCGGGCACCACACCTGTCTGGGGCAAGGCGAACTGCGCCTTGCTGTGCCGGCACTGCCTGAGGCTGCAGGACTGCATTCCCCCTCTGATCTGCTGGCCCAGGAACAGGATCAGATGTTGCGGAGTGTGACCCTGCATCCGTAACACCAAAGGCGGACCTACCAACACTGACATCCCCATTGAGGGTTCTACCCCTGGTGCAGGTGGGTTGGACAGTACAGAATCCCTCCCAGAAACACTTACCTGTGACGGCACATAGGTCTCATCATCCGAATCGACACCTGAATAGAGCTCTGGGGAGGTGCACCCAGAGACACCCCTTGAGAGAATGGTCTGCAGCAAGTGTGGGTTCTCACCCACCACCACACCACGTCCCTCACTGGTGCCCGGTCGGGCCTGAGACCCCTCCTGTGTCTGCACCATCTCCACAACCCCGGCAATATCAAGTGCGTCATCCCCTACAAAGACATGAAAGAAAAGAAATGGGAACAGGCATTAGCACCATGGCCCACAATTAGGGCTGAGAAGCAACAGAACCAGTACTTCATTGACACATGTCCCACATGACTATAACCCTCCCATGCATGCACCGTCACTGCGTATGAAGGGGAGGCAAATGGCACACCAAGATGGAAGACCAACACATTTGCTGCATGCTGGCTAGCAGTGCCATCACACATTGGCCTGTGATTGGCATGTCCAATACACATACATGACACATGCCATCACACAGATGGCATGTACCCTAGCCATGTCACACATGTGACAATAGGACTGAGAAATGCCTAGTGAAAGTGGTGGAATGCAAACAATCAGCCTGAATGAACACAGAATAATACGCAACAATGTTGTGGCAAGATGACACTTCAAGGTCAACTGGCGTGATGTTGGGCTAAATGTCTACTGTTGCCAGAAGGGATACTGCAATACCCAAATCCTGGTGCGCAGAATGTATTGGATGAAGCACATGGGTGACCCAAACCACTCAGGCACACACACCCTCACCTGGCGCTCAATCAGAAGCCCTCACACACACACCATGCACATGGATGACACACACATGCATGTGCACTCACCGGACAATGCCTCGTAATCTGGCAGGTCTCCCACGCCTTGGATCTGTCCCTCTGTGACGTAGGTCCCAGCAACATACTCATGTGGAGTGAGTTCAATGTCCTCTGCTGGAGACCCACCTCCAGTCACTAGAGTAGCGGCATGACTTGAGGCCAGCTTTTTATTTGCCCTGCGCTTCAGGTCATTCCAGCGCTTGTAGCAATCATTAGCTGTGCGCCTCACGAATCCAAGGGCACTTATGATGTCCGCGATGGTCTGCCAGTGTGCCCGACGTTGTGCAGGTGTGGTCTTGCATCCTGCAGTAATCACCATTTCGTGGTCATGTGCGGACACATACTCCACAAGTGCATCAAGTTCGGCCTGATTGAAGCTGGGCTTCCTTGGCGGGCCGGACTGTGTAGCCGTGTCTGGGGCATCAGCCTGTACTGGACGAGCACTCTTCCTCTTCCGCTTGGAAGGTGGTGGGGATCCTGAGTGTCCTACGCTGCTCTGGATACCAGGGGCAGGAGCCCCGGTGGACTGTTGACTAGGGGTGTGGGAATGAACACTCACCATGGGACTTGGTGCAGGCATTAGTGTTAGGCGGAAACCTGTGCAGTTCCCTCTGGGACCACTGCAAAAGATTTAGGACTGCAGGTGTTTGGCGGTGAACCCACTTGGTAGCAGTCTGTACCACACAGATTCACTTGGTAGCTGTGGCTGAGCAGTCAGACTTCCCTCAAGAAGAGTTGAGCAGTAGGAGGAGTATACAAAATAGGGCAATTCTTCCCAGCAAGACAAGCAAACACGCAACGAGGCTTAGTGTAAAGATATTAAGGTATTTATTTATAACGAAACATCTATTAAAAACACTATGGCACTTTCACGGCAAACAAATCAAACACAATTACTCTACGGAGAAGAAACGATCAATCCCCCTAGCAATATTTCGACAAGTCTAGGTTCTACCGGCACCACTTATTTACAGACAGAGGTGTATACCTCAACCTAGATGGCACTCCAATATTAGTTAGGACGGGAGAGAAAAAGATAGGCAGGTTACGAAATCAACACAGTTCAATACTTCACGACTAAAACGCACGGCAAGAAGGCAAGAACCACAATAGATCATAAAGTTCAGAGGCCAGGCCCACTCGGAGAGAGGCAAGGCGATATGTCCCAAAAAGTCTCTAGTGGAGATGCATTCAAGTCTTTGTAGCAAATTGTTATCGGCAGATTGAACCAGTTCAGAACAATAAATGAGAAAAGCTTGGAGGCAACCCAACGGAAAGGAGAGGATTAAGACACCTCACTAGAACCGATCGAAAGGAAAGCCAGGCGGACACGGTACCTTGTTGTGGAGGGCAGCTCCGGCGGGGGCAGTTGTTCCTGGTGGTGGATGCACGTCGGGTCTTTGCCAAGAGTAGAGATGTTCTCGTCGTCGAAGAAAAGTGAAGCCCGGTGCACCACCAGGGAGAGACCAGCCTCAGAGTGCTCCGTCACAAGGCACCACCTTTTGGTCGCAGTACAGGGGTAGGGGCTATCCGGTTGCCGAGGTGCGCTGCACGGGCAATTCGACCACTGCGTCCTGAGGCGAATAAAAAGCAAAGGGGACTGGTTGTTCCCACCAGTCAGGGGAAGAGACTCTCCGGCAGGGAGATCTCCTCTGTCGTCGGGAAGTGGTGAGTCGGCTCAGCAGGGTTCCACCGGAGGTGTCGTCGTTGCAGGTCAGCTCAGCGTTACCCTCGTCGGATTTTTTGGTCCTGTGGCGACTTCTGAAGATCCAGTCCCAAAAGCCCTGCTTTTATGCAGAAAACCCCCATTCATTCAGCCTAGCTGTCAATCAAGACATGCTAAGTGGTGAGCGGGGAGGCTCACCACTTGGGCCAATCACTCCAGAGTGCGACCGGAGTTGGCAAGGCAACTTGGTCCAGGGTGCCTAAACCCCCTCCACACCCCTGTGGTAACCCAGACAGAATGGCACCACTTTGGAGGGTCTCTGTACAGAGCCCGCCAAAAGTGGAACAAAGGGCTCGACCTTTGGTTTAGGAGTCACAGAGACGAACACAGACGCCATTTTACAAACCGAGTTCTGGCAGAAAATACCATCCGATAACTTATTTAAGATAAGTATACCGGTGGTACGTTAGAGATTAACGAGAAAAAGTATCAATCTCCAACAATGGGACGAATCCCATAGGGTTAGGTTCGGGGTCGAACATAACAAGTAGTTTCCACTGCCACCAGCCAAAACTCGGCGAGGGGGGACGGGACAGTGCCCCCTCGAGTAACAGATCCAGGAGTAATCGAATTACCCCTACTAGTACGCCCACAATAAGATGGTTTGTACTAGTTCTGTTAGTAAATTTAGGTCTAGTAAAGCCAATGGTGACTTTACATGCCCGGGGAGACAGTAGTCAGTCCCTGGGTATGGAGTCTATGGTGGGGGTCCGCTAGGACGCCCCAGTGTTACGGCACATAGGGTGCGGTGTAACACACATAGAAAAATATATGAGACCCTATGGAGTTAAAGACCCCATAGCCCATAGAACACATTGGCATTCAAAGGAATTACACACATACATGTCCAAGAGTGGGAGAAAAAGAGTCTCACTCTTGGCAGGAGGGAAAAAGACAAACTACCGAAATCCAGCAAAGCTGCTGGGGGACTCACTAGGTTAGGAAATTCAGCCTAAACAGAGAATTCTCCCTAAAAATTATCTGAAGTGTGATGTAGCCAGGGGGAACATCAGCAGGATGGACTGGGACCGACACTGTCCTGGCTGGGAGACTCAGAGCTGGGGTGGATGGAGCCGCAGCTGCCCCTGCAGCCTCCCCACCCTGCCTACTCGGGGCAGCAGATGACATAGCTGCCCCTGATCCATGTGGCCTGGTGACACCAACGTGCACCGCCACACGTGGCCTAGACCTGCTGACCTGGAAGTCAGCCATGGAGTCACCCTGTGCCAGGTCTGGTGCCACAATGGGCTGGTCCAACAAGGGCTGAGCAGGGATGGGTTCAGCCACGTTACTCTCAACCAGGGGGGGGGTGGGTGTCCCTGACTGGTTATCCACACATGGGGGGATAGGGGCACTCTGCAAGTCCCGGCCACGTCCCCTACCATATCCACCACGCTCACCTCTTGAGGCTCGGCCACCTTTGCCACCCTTACCACGTGCTCGCCTCCCATTGATGTTGTTGTGCGTATGGGAGTTGCAGTAAACTATTGTCCTGGGCAATTGGGGCTCAAAGGGGTAGGGTACTAGATGGAATTCGTACCCTAGTGCTCTAGCAAGGCTGTATGTGAACCCTGGGGGAAGATGACGGGTCACGCAATGCACAGGCACCCCAAAAAAGGGAGATAATGTGCACGCAACCCCTCCTAGACCACGTACGTGGAAAAATAAACCTGCACTACGCTGTGGCACCCAGAAACACAAAAATGAACGTATGCGTATCACACGCAGCCTAGAATGACCTCTGAAGGGGTACGCGACACATGGGGCAAGCACAGATGTTAAATACGTGCGCGACTCACCATCTGCCTGGAAAAATAGCGTGAAAAAGACGCGCGTGTGCGCGTTGGCAACACCCCCGCCAAAAGAAGAATTGTACGGTGTTGAGGAGACAGGACAACAGAAGAAGTGAATGCTGTTTGAGGAAACAGGCCCAGGAAAAAGACAAAAAGAGAAAAAGCTGTCAGAGGTAACAGGGAGTACGAACTTGGAACGCTGTGTAGTAAATCGCGTGTGAACCGACAAGAAGTACAGATTTCACCCACTCGCTCTCCACGAAAAGCACGTACAAGGAAATGGCGTTCTACACGTACCTTTTAAACATGCCCACACGTCCAGCGTCACTTTCGTGTGTACGTGCTCAGGCCCTATCCTCCAATTACACGAGCTGACACTCTGATGTGCAGTCATTGGACGTGTAACATGCACCCGTGTACAGGGAAACGCCCGCGCACGCACGTTACAGACGCGCATACGCGGTGAGGCTCTTTCCACCAATTACACGCTTGTCTGACGTGCTTATTTTTCTACGCGCCATGGAAAATACACGTGCGTGTAACGTCATAGACGCGCCTACACACTGGGGGCGTTTGGGTCAATGAATTTGCGTACGTGTGCTGACGCACTTACGAGCTAAGGACCTTTCCTCGAATTACACGCAGACGTGCTGGATTATCACGTGCAAAATCGCTCCGTATCAAGCTGGCCACCCGTAAGCACACGGAAGACCACGCTCCTGCCCAGAAGGCCGAATTACTGCCCCCCAGAGCCCCGAGCATGCTCCCACCTGCCATCTGCTGCTGCCTGACTGCCTGCTGCCCACGTGACCTGCCATTTGCTGCCTGCACATCAGCCAGGGGTGCTGTTGCTGTGACCAACCCTGCTGCAACCGAAGACTCCCGACTGGGATTCCATCGCTCCACAGACCAGCCCCAGGACCCAGTTGCCCACCCACTCCTGCCTCTGCGGTTGTCATGTCGGGCACTGCAACATCTGGCACCACTGGCAACCCCCGGCCAGAGAGGCAGAGGGGCACCAGCTTCAGTGCCACCGAAGTTGGTGTCCTGGTGGAGCAAGTCCTGGGGCAGTATGATGCCCTCTTCGGAAGTTTGCGCGCCGACAAGGAAGGACGGACTCGGATCTGGACGGACATCGTGAGTGCCATCAGCGCGGAGGGGGTGGCAGTTCGACTATTCCATCATGTCAAGACGCACTGGGAGGACTTCAGGTCCAGGGCCCTGAACAAGGCCCGGCGCCTCTTGAAGGCAGTGGATGCTAAGGGGCGCCGGGACCACTTGTCGGAAGATCAGATGAGGGTCCTAGAACGCATATCTCCACGTCCAGGTCCTTGAGACCCAGACCCGTCTGGAGTTGAGCGGTAAGTGTACATGCATCCTGATTGTAAGCTGTGCGTGTGGTGGTGTGCCAGTAGTGTGCAGGTTGAACATTTGTTTTTATGGGGCCAAGTATGGGGGGGTGTACAGGGCTGTGAGGCTAACACATGCGAGGGCTCTCATGGGTGAGACATGGATGGTGCTTGTGTGTGTAGGCTTGCATGCCAAATGCAGATGTGTGGGCACACATGTTTGAATGAATGTGTATGTAAGTAGGCATGTTCATGATGTCACACATGGATGTTGGTTTCAGATGCATGTATCTGTACTGTGTACATGTGCATGTGTGTGTATTTGACAAGGGTGCAACAGTGATGCAACATGGATGCATGTGACACCGGGATGTGGAAGACTGATCTGCAGATGTGACATGGATGCCGATCTCAACACTGCGACAGTTGGCAGAGGTGTACACATGCATGCAAGTATGGTGGTGTGTCCGCATGTGTAGTGCACTCCCTGTGTTGCATGTGATGTCTGGCTCACCTTTGCCTGCTCATGCTGTTGTATGTGTATGGATGGTGCTGGCTGTTGCGATATGGCTGTGGTATGGCTCATGTGTGCGAGTTGAAATGATATGTGTGTTGGCGATTGTGATGCCATGTCTGAGGTTTGCCAATGCCACTCATGTACAACTGTCATGTGTGTATGTGTCCATTGTACAGTGCCCTGATGCCTGTGTTTTATTTCTCCCTGTCTGCAGTGTCAACTGATGAAGAGGGCAGAGAAGGTGCTGTGGAGCACAGCGGCAGGGATTGCACCGCCAGCCGGAGACGCAAGGCCCGGCTCCCCTCCCAGGTTGTCATCTGGTCAGGGAGTGAGGAGTCCGGTGCCGTGTCCCAGGCCGCAGCTGCCGGGGGGAGGTCCAAGAGGCGGAGGTCGGAGTTGGACTCCTCAGAAGCAGAAGGGGCAGCTGGGACCCCACAGGGCCCAACGGGGGAAGATGGCGCGAAGTCATCCAGGTTGGTGGGGGGTTTGGTGGAGGAGGAGGCTGTGCAAGCGACAGAGACGGGGTCTGGAGGTGGGGATTCCACTGGTGCTAGCGGTGCAGTGCAGGACCAGGGACAGGAGGCAGCACAGGCCGCCACGGAGGTACCTGTGTGCAATCCTGTTCCTGATCCTGTCACTGCATCATCTTGCACCAGCAGGGATGCCTACGTCCAGACCCGTTTTCAGGCAGGGGATGAGCTTACAACAACTGGCCTTCCTCTGCCTGCGGACGTGGCTATCCAGGTATGGGTTGAGCCTGTCCTGACTGGTGTGGCGTTGCGTCAACGGGCCATGCAAGGTGACCTGCAGTCTTTTCATGAGGAGACTGCATGTCATCTCGAATGGCTCGTTGACTGCGTCCGCCTACTGGGACAGGTACCCCCAGGCTGGATTCCTCCGTTTGCTGGAACTTGTTCCGACCCCCTCCTTAACTGAACACCCTATGCGCCAGTCGTCCTACGTGCCATCTTTCCACCCATTTGTCACCTGGGTGCCCTGTGGAGCTGCCTCTGACGGTGCGGCCAGGCTGGTGGAGGACATATCCCTGCCACAGTCGGGAGTCGGATGTCCAGCAGGGGTGGCCACATCAACGACTGCACCCCGGCCGGTGGAGGATGTGCAGGCAGCAGGAGCCAGGGCACGGGCACAGGCACAGCAGCAGCAGCAACGAGGTGGGAGCCATGATGGCTCGGGGCCTTCGACATCGGAGGGGCAGGCATCGGCCGGAGGGCAGGAGGACCCAGGACGGGAACTGTCTTCCATGTGGCAGCGGTTGGGCCACGCCATAGATGCGAAGCGGCAGCGGGTGGAAGAGGCACGGCCCACGATGGTCAGGGCGGAGAACTCCATGCGGAGGGCCCTGAGGCGGGCTGAGTGCCTCGAGGCAATCTGCAGGGAGTTGGAGGAGAACATGTCGTCATCCCTGCAGACCCTCAGAGCCATGGAAGAGGACCGACACCGGGACATTGAGAAGGAGTTCGATGATGCCCTGGCCCGGAACATCCAGAAGTGAGCCGTCAGACTAGCCCGCTGCCCTTGTAAATAGTTCTTTAGTGTTAAGTTTCCTTTCGGTTTTGTTTTGTTTTGGGGCGCTTGGACACTGCCCCAACTTCTTGTATATAGTTCTTCATTAGGTAGGATTTTATTTTATAGGTTTCATTTAAAGGATTGGGCACATGGACCCTGGATGTTCACTTTGTACATAGTTTGACAATGGATTTGGATTGTTGATTTTTTTTTTCCCATGGATCAATGTTTTTTTATTATTTTTGCACCTTGGATTTATTTTCTCAGACTGACACTTTGGAGACTTGCTTTTGGATTGCTTTTCATTTGGATTGCATACATCTTTTTCATTTATTGGACATGCTGGATTTCATTTATTATTTCCATTTTCATCTGTTCCATTTCATTGCCTTGCTTTTCTGTTTAATACATTATCATTTGGTACTTCAATGTGTGGTATTCTCTCTTTGGTTTCATGCATGTCACAATGTGTGTTTTATCATTCACATGCTGTCATTGTGTGGGTTTGACGGATATATGTTGATGTGCAGACTAGCCATTTGGGATGCATCATGTGCTGGTGATTTCTTTGTGGGGTGGATGTCATACCTGGTGGTGTGTTCCGGCTGGGGTGGCGTAGGCAGTGTATTGAGGGGGTATGGGGGCCATGATTATGGATCGTCATGAGGTGTTGGGGGACATGTATGGGGGCCTGCTGGCAGGTGCCCCACAGTGCTGGGGGGTGGAGGTGCAGGGGGACATGAGTTGGACATGAGTGGGGGCCTGCTGGCAGGTGCCCTGCACTGCTGTGGGGTGGGGGTGCTTGGAGACATGAATGGGGGCCTGGTGGAGGGTGCCCCTGAATGCTGGGGGGTGGGGGTGCTGGGAGACATGAGTTGGACATGAGTGGGGGCCTGGTGGAGGGTGCCCCTGGATGCTGGGGGGTGGTGGTGCAGGGGGACATGAGTGGGGGCCTGCTGGCAGGTGCCCTGCACTACTGGGGGGTGAGGGTGCTGGGAGACATGAGTGGGGGCCTGGTGGAGGGTGCCCCTGACTGCTGGGGGGTGGGGGTGCTGGGAGACATGAGTTGGACATGAGTGGGGGCCTGGTGGAGGGTGCCCCTGGATGCTGGGGGTGGTGGTGAAGGGGGACACAAGTGGGGGCCTGCTGGCAGGTGCCCTGCACTGCTGGGGGGTGGGGGTGCAGGGGGACATGAGTGGGGGCCTGGTGGAGGATGCCCCTGGATGCCGGGGGGTGTGGGTGCAGGGGGACATGAGTTGGACATGAGTGGGGGCATGGTGGAGGGTACCCCTGGATGCTGGGGATTGGGGGTGCAGGGGGACATGAGTTGGACATGAGTGGGGGCCTGGTGGAGGGTGCCCCTGGATACTGGGAGGGGTAGGGGTGCAGGGGGACATGAGTGGGGGCCTGCTGGCAAGTGCCCTGCACTGCTGGGGGGTGGGGGTGCTGGGGGACATGAGTGGGGGCCTGGTGGAGGGTGCCCCTGGATGCTGGGGGGTGGGGGTGCAGGGGGACATGAGTTGGACATGAGTGGGGGCATGGTGGAGGGTGCCCCAGGATGCTGGTGGTGGGGGTACAGGGGGACATGAGTTGGACATGAGTGGGGGCCTGCTGGAGGGTGCCCCTGGATGCTGGGGGGTGGGTGTGCAGGGGGACATGATTTGGACATGAGTGGGGGCCTGCTGGCAGGTGCCCTGCACTGCTGGGGGGTGGGGGTGCTGGGAGACATGAGTGGGGGCCTGGTGGAGGGTGCCCCTGGATGCTGGGGGGTGGTGGTGCAGGGGGACATGAGTGGGGGCCTGCTGGCAGGTGCCCTGCACTGCTGGGGGGTGGGGGTGCAGGGAGACATGAGTGGGGCCCTGGTGGAGGGTGCCCCTGGATGCTGGGGGTGGTGGTGCAGGGGGACATCAGGGGGGGCCTGCTGGCAGGTGCCCTGCACTGCTGGGGGGTGGGGGTGCTAGGAGGCATGAGTGGGGGCCTGGTGGAGGGTGCCCCTGGATGCTGGGGGGTGGTGGTGCAGGGTGACATGAGTGGGGGCCTGCTGGCAGGTGCCCTACACTGCTGGGGGGTGGGGGTGCAGGGGGCCATGAGTGGGGGCCTGGTGGAGGGTGCCCCTGGATGCTGGGGGGTGGAGGTGCAGGGGGACATGAGTTGGACATGAGTGGGGCATGGTGGAGGGTGCCCCTGGATGCTGGGGGGTGGGGGTGCAGGGGGACATGAGGTGGACATGAGTGGGGGCCTGGTGGCAGGTGCCCTGCACTGCTGGGGGTGGGGGTGCTGGGAGACATGAGTGGGGGGCTGCTGGCAGGTGCCCTGCACTGCTGGGGGGTGGGGGTGCAGGGGGACATGATTGGGGGCCTGGTGGAGGGTGCCCCTGGATGCTGGGGGGTGGGGGTGCAGGGGGACACGAGTTGGACATGAGTGGGGGCATGGTGGAGGGTGCCCCTGGATAAAGGGGGTGGGGGTGCAGGGGGACATGAGTTGGACATGAGTGGGGGCCTGGTGGAGGGTGCCCCTGGATGCTGGGGGGTGGGGGTGCAGGGGGACATGAGTTGGACATGAGTGGGGGCCTGCTGGCAGGTGCCCTGCACTGCTGGGGGTGGGGGTGCTGGGAGACATGAGTGGGGGCCTGCTGGCAGGTGCCCTGCACTGCTGGGGGGTGGGGGTGCTGGGAGAAATGAGTGGGGGCCTGGTGGAGGGTGCCCCTGGATGCTGGGGGGTGGGGTGCAGGGGGACACGAGTTGGACATGAGTGGGGGCATGGTGGAGGGTGCCCCTGGATGCTGGGAGGTGGAGGTGCAGGGGGACATGAGTTGGACATGAGTGGGGCATGGTGGTGGGTGCCCCTGGATGCTGGGGGGTGGGGGTGCAGGGGGACATGAGGTGGACATGAGTGGGGGCCTGGTGGCAGGTGCCCTGCACTGCTGGGGGTGGGGGTGCTGGGAGACATGAGTGGGGGCCTGCTGGCAGGTGCCCTGCACTGCTGGGGGGTGGGGGTGCAGGGGGACATGATTGGGGGCCTGGTGGAGGGTGCCCCTGGATGCTGGGGGGTGGGGGTGCAGGGGGACACGAGTTGGACATGAGTGGGGGCATGGTGGAGGGTGCCCCTGGATAAAGGGGGTGGGGGTGCAGGGGGACATGAGTTGGACATGAGTGGGGGCCTGGTGGAGGGTGCCCCTGGATGCTGGGGGGTGGGGGTGCAGGGGGACATGAGTTGGACATGAGTGGGGGCCTGCTGGCAGGTGCCCTGCACTGCTGGGGGTGGGGGTGCTGGGAGACATGAGTGGGGGCCTGCTGGCAGGTGCCCTGCACTGCTGGGGGGTGGGGGTGCTGGGAGAAATGAGTGGGGGCCTGGTGGAGGGTGCCCCTGGATGCTGGGGGGTGGTGGTGCAGGGGGACATGAGTGGGGGCCTGCTGGCAAGTGCCCTGCACTGCTGGGGGGTGGGGGTGCAGGGGGACATGAGTAGGGGCCTGGTGGAGGGTGCCCCTGGATGCTGGGGGGTTGGGGTGCAGGGGGACGAGTTGGACATGAGTGGGGGCATGGTGGAAGGTGCCCCTGGATTCTGGGGGGTGGGGTGCAGGGGGACATGAGTTGGACATGAGTGGGGGCCTGGTGGAGGGTGCCCCAGGATGCTGGGGGGTGGAGGTGCAGGGGGACATGAGTTGGACATGAGTGGGGCATGGTGGAGGGTGCCCCTGGATGCTGGGGGGTGGGGGTGCAGGGGGACATGAGGTGGACATGAGTGGGGGCCTGGTGGCAGGTGCCCTGCACTGCTGGGGGTGGGGGTGCTGGGAGACATGAGTGGGGGCCTGGTGGAGGGTGCCCCTGGATGCTGGGGGGTGGAGGTGCAGGGGGACATGAGTTGGACATGAGTGGGGCATGGTGGAGGGTGCCCCTGGATGCTGGGGGGTGGGGGTGCAGGGGGACATGAGGTGGACATGAGTGGGGGCCTGGTGGCAGGTGCCCTGCACTGCTGGGGGTGGGGGTGCTGGGAGACATGAGTGGGGGCCTGCTGGCAGGTGCCCTGCACTGCTGGGGGGTGGGGGTGCAGGGGGACATGATTGGGGGCCTGGTGGAGGGTGCCCCTGGATGCTGGGGGGTGGGGGTGCAGGGGGACACGAGTTGGACATGAGTGGGGGCATGGTGGAGGGTGCCCCTGGATAAAGGGGGTGGGGGTGCAGGGGGACATGCGTTGGACATGAGTGGGGGCCTGGTGGAGGGTGCCCCTGGATGCTGGGGGGTGGGGGTGCAGGGGGACATGAGTTGGACATGAGTGGGGGCCTGCTGGCAGGTGCCCTGCACTGCTGGGGGTGGGGGTGCTGGGAGACATGAGTGAGGGCCTGCTGGCAGGTGCCCTGCACTGCTGGGGGGTGGGGGTGCTGGGAGAAATGAGTGGGGGCCTGGTGGAGGGTGCCCCTGGATGCTGGGGGGTGGTGGTGCAGGGGGACATGAGTGGGGGCCTGCTGGCAAGTGCCCTGCACTGCTGGGGGGTGGGGGTGCATGGGGACATGAGTAGGGGCCTGGTGGAGGGTGCCCCTGGATGCTGGGGGGTTGGGGTGCAGGGGGACGAGTTGGACATGAGTGGGGGCATGGTGGAAGGTGCCCCTGGATTCTGGGGGGTGGGGTGCAGGGGGACATGAGTTGGACATGAGTGGGGGCCTGGTGGAGGGTGCCCCGGGATGCTGGGGGGTGGTGGTGCAGGTGGACATGAGTGGGGGCCTGCTGGCAGGTGCCCTGCACTGCTAGGGGGTGGGGGTGCAGGGGGACATGAGTGGGGGCTTGGTGGAGGGTGCCCTTGGATGCTGGGGGGTGGGGGTGCAGGGGGACATGAGTTGGACATGATTGGGGGCATGGTGGAGGGTGCCCCTGGATGCTGGGGTGTGAGGGTGCAGGGGGACATGAGTTGGACATGAGTGGGGGCCTGGTGGAGGGTGCCCCTGGATGCTGGGGGGTGGGGGTGCAGGGGGACATGAGTTGGACATGAGTGGGGGCCTGCTGGCAGGTGCCCTGCACTGCTGGGGGTGGGGGTGCTGGGAGACATGAGTGGGGGCCTGCTGGCAGGTGCCCTGCACTGCTGGGGGGTGGGGGTGCTGGGAGAAATGAGTGGGGGCCTGGTGGAGGGTGCCCCTGGATGCTGGGGGGTGGTGGTGCAGGGGGACATGAGTGGGGGCCTGCTGGCAAGTGCCCTGCACTGCTGGGGGGTGGGGGTGCAGGGGGACATGAGTAGGGGCCTGGTGGAGGGTGCCCCTGGATGCTGGGGGGTTGGGGTGCAGGGGGACGAGTTGGACATGAGTGGGGGCATGGTGGAAGGTGCCCCTGGATTCTGGGGGGTGGGGTGCAGGGGGACATGAGTTGGACATGAGTGGGGGCCTGGTGGAGGGTGCCCCGGGATGCTGGGGGGTGGTGGTGCAGGTGGACATGAGTGGGGGCCTGCTGGCAGGTGCCCTGCACTGCTAGGGGGTGGGGGTGCAGGGGGACATGAGTGGGGGCTTGGTGGAGGGTGCCCTTGGATGCTGGGGGGTGGGGGTGCAGGGGGACATGAGTTGGACATGATTGGGGGCATGGTGGAGGGTGCCCCTGGATGCTGGGGTGTGAGGGTGCAGGGGGACATGAGTTGGACATGGGTGGGGGCCTGGTGGAGGGTGCCCCTGGATGCTGGGGGGTGGGGGTGCTGGGAGACATGCGTTGTTGATCAGTAGTGCAAGGTGACATGTGGCTTGGCTGGGGGGCATGTCCATGGTCGATGGGCTGCCTGCTGGACATGAGCAGGGGTGCAGGGTAGTCCCCTGTGGTGTGGGCTGCCTGCAGGGGCCGTGGAGGGTGTAGAGGGAACACCTGGGAGGACCCACACGGCCAATTCACATGTAGTACTCCCCGGAACCCCTGAAATACACGTACCCTGCTGAATTCGCATGTGAAACTTCCCGCGCACCCCGAAATACACGTACCTTGCAGGATTCGCGTGTGAAACTTCACGTGCACCCCGAAATACACGTACCCAGGGCAATCGCGTGTGGAACTTCCCGCGCACCCGTGAAATACACGTACCCTGCTGAATTCGCGTGTGAAACTTCACGTGCACCCCGAAATACACGTACCCAGGCCAATCGCGTGTATATCTTCCCGCGCAACCCGAAATACACGTGCCCTGATGGAATCGCGTGTGACACTTCACGCGCACCCCTGAAATACACGTACCCTGTTGGGATTGCGTGTGAAACTTCCCGCGAACCCCTGAAATACACGTTCCCCGCTTGGCGTTTGCTGTTTGGCAGCCCTGTAAACTGGTCCAGGGTTAGCACAGACATTTGCAATGAATTGGGGATTTTGATAGATTTTCCTTGCGCGAGGGCGTAACTGGCGCTGCTGCAGGGTCGCTGCGCCACTCTGCGCCACGGCTGGTTTTGGAGGCTAATATCCATGAATACGCTGTGCGATGAAATGGATTTTATCGCACGCGGCTGGTGCAGTGTATTGCACGGGGACACTGTGCGCCAGACGCATGCGCCACTTTTGTGAGAAATTCTATGAATTACCCTGTAAGTATGTTGTTCTCATCAACCCATTTCTGTACTTCGCTTAACAATAATGAAGCAAAAAGTTTACCTGTGATATCTAGCATAGAGAGGAGCCTATAGTTGTTGGGATCGGCAGGGTTACCCTTTTTGAAGATGGGGATAAGAATGGCAGATTGCCAAATAGAGGGATTCTCCCCTGCACTAGGATCTTTTTAAACAGTACGGTGAGTAGCTCCGCCCAAAATTCCGGGTAATTCATGATAACCACATTAGCTAACCCATTAGGTCCAGGTGCTCTTGAGGACTTAAGAGCTATTATTTTATTCAGAATGATCCCAGGGGATACTTCAAATGGCGGGGAAATAGGGGCCTTATTTGAGGATGAGATATACTGATCGGTCACCCCTAAATGACATCCTTCCAAGTATTTGATCCAAGTCTCCTCACTAATGGGATTGGTAAATTGGACTTTACCATTCTTCCCAGTCTTGTTCAATAGAGACCAGATGCTCCGGGAGTCCCTAGAGCAGATAGTCTGCACTAGCCTTTGATAGGCACAATTTCTCTCAGCATTCTTTATATGCTTAATGCTAGGTCTGAAGCAGTTTTTGGCTTTTCTGATTCTTGTGCAGTACAGATCAGGTGGTAGGTTCAAGCTCTTTATGCTACGCATTTCAGCTCTGAGCCCTCTCTTGGCATTTATGATTTCTTTGTTGTAAGGGCGGCTAACACCCTCAGTTCTTATCATGTGACCCATTTTAACCACAGCATGCTTTCCCGAGAAAGCCTGAATCCAGTCTTCAATGGCATTGATGGACATGGTGTTAAAATCCAAAGAGCCTACGAAGAGGCGCCTTTGAGCGCTTCCGTAGCTGACCGAATATTTTATTCCGACGATATAATTCTAGTCCCTGTGCTATTAATGCTAATAGTACCAATATTCAATAAAGGAATAGGGTGGCTATGTAAGTGGAGGAAACATTGGAGCATCGAGTGGTCACTCCAGTTATTACTAGTCACTTTCATGTCAGTAACTTTCGTTAGCATCTCGGGGCACATGAGTATGTAATCCAGAGAGCTGGAAGCTGAGCCATTAGTCCAGGTATATTTCCCTGGTCTGTCCCCGGGCGTGCGGCCATTTATCATCTCAAGATCCCAGTGAGTGAACAATTTCAGCCAACCCAGCCCCTCTGCCTCTCTTTTCTCGTGGGTCATGAGGCATGTTGTACTAAGCTTCACATTAGATGATGTGTAGCCCTCACCTGTCATGTGGCAGTTGAAGTCACCCATGACCACCACTGCCGCATTACCAGGTTTCAAGGTCCAAGCTGCCAATAGGTCCTGCAGTGCTTCTTGTAAAGGTTCTACTATACTTGTTCCAGGTGGATTATAAAGGTTAACAAGGAGAAGCAGGTTTTCTCTTCATGTTCAATCTCTACTGCCATAAGGTAACCTTCAACATCACAATGCACCCTGCGAGAGACTACAGTATTTGCTACCCCAATGTGTAGGCCACCAAAAGGGCGTCCCCTTATACCCCGTTTAGCAAATGATTGATGCACCACAAAACCATCCCACAGCAGAGGATCCATTGCCGAGGTCTCTTGGAGACAAATACAGCTATGTTTAGACAGAATATCAACAGAGCCCTCCATTCTCAATAGGTGGGCAAAGCCTCTGCAGTTCCATGTGAGAAGGGAAAAGGCTCATTGATTCTGTAAGGCCCCCGGGAGAGATTCCAGCAGCCATTTTACGACTTGTTGTACTTCGGCAAGTTCAAGGTTTTTCGCTTCCAGGCTTGGGGCAAATAGACACAGGGTCAGGAACAGCTAAGTCAACAGGCGAAGTATTAGGATCAATTTCGTTCGGGTCCACATCGATGGCGACATCGACCGTCATGAGTTCCTCTTTATATTTCCTGATCAGTCGCGCTGTAGATAGAAAAGTGCAATGTAGAGCAGAGACATTGGAGTTGGGTCCACTCAAAGGCTCAATGAACAGGAAATCGTCTGATTTCAACACTCGGAGTTGAGGAATGGAGTAAAGTCTAACCAGTAGCTCCGATCGTGCAAGCCAAGTGTTTTTACCGCTCTGGTATAGGTTCTTAATAAAGCAGATGCGATTTTCATTAGTGTCTTTAGAGCCACACCTCGATTCAAAAGGTACAGGCGAGCTTTCCTAATGTGCAGGCGCTGTAGGTTGCTCAGTGCCTTCAAGTAAGCTAAGATCAGAATCCGGCACCAAGTCTATCACAGGGTCCTCATCGGGGGCAGGGCAAATAGTAATTTCTTCTGGGACGAGCCAGCCAGAGAGGGAGCCTTTATTCATAGGCACCCATGCGACTGATCTAGCAAGTCTCTTTTTGGCCTTTTTTGAGCGCCTGTCAGCCCTGTTGGTGGCACGATAGTAGGCGGTAAGGCACTTGTTTTGACTTTGTTGTTTTTGAGTGCTTTCCTCGTCAGTCTGCGTTGCTTCCGTGAATAGAAGACAAAAGGGCTTTGTACCGACTCCAGGTCACAAACATTATCCAGGTTTCCTCCAGGGTTTTCAGTACTGATGGCGGGTTCTGGTACTGCAACTACCACTTCTTCAATATTGTCCTGATCATTGTCTTGTTCCGCAATGTGCAAGGCGTCAGATAGATTAGCTTCAGCCTCTTCGCAGAGCTGGTCCTTCTGTCCAAGTGACATGGTTAAAATGTTAGTATTAGTCAAAATGCGGCCTGACATTTGCAATAAGATCTTAAGCCCAAATTGAAGAGCAGCAACTGATGATTGATGCTCAGCAACCTCGGTTAGTCCGAGGGGTTGGCATTCTAAGTCATCGTCCTGTTTATCAGGTGCATCCTCCATTGATGCCATTGCTACGTTAGGTGATGCAGACAAGTGTCCGCTACTTCTACCAGAGTTATGAAGACCTGGCGGAGTGCTCGTGTAGCTAACGCTATGGGATAGAGAGCCACTAGCAATCGTCAGTGGCCGTTGTGATGACATCCCTCTCTGAATGTTTAAACACAAATCCAAGAGAGAATTGTTGTCAATATCATCAAAGTTGGTGGTATTCAATGAGATACTGCCACTGGAACCAGGGGCAACGGTTTCCTCAATGGTGGTTGAATTTATGTCCGGAGGAGGATTTACTGGAAAAAATTCAGTGATAGCACCGTGGTCAACTGGCTTGGCATATTTCGCATTCTTCTTGGGTTTAGCAATCTTCATAGCAGGCTCCATATTCTCCTTAGAGGATAAAGCCTTTGTTTTCCGCAGGTTATATTCGAGCGGGGGGGCCTTTTCCCCTGTTGCATGTCAGCAAAAAGGTAGACGGTAGGGTCCACCAGAATTGTCTACTCAATGGTCAGAGAGGCGCTCTCCAAAGCTGTACTAAGGCAGATACGTAGGTATCAGGTTATCAGGTTATCAGGAACAGTAGTTATTCACTGCAACAACTAGGGAGAAGGAGGGGGATAAGACACTGTCTGCAGGAGTCAATCCGATAGTTCCTCTCACCAGGGAGCCAAAGGGTCAAATAGGGGAATGAAATGCTAAACTGCCCAGGATCAAAGGCCTAGTCCCACAGTCTCCTGGGCATTCAGTCTAAGGACCCAATTGGCGATAGCAAGCGACCCGGTCCGCCCTTCTCTAGCCCGCAGTCAGGAATCGTGATACTAGAACAGGGACCCACACTCTTCCCAGACGGCCAACACTGTAGCCAATTGTACTAGACGGTGTGGGGACACTATGTGTCAAGCCGCACCTCAATGTCACGCAATGCGTTAAAGGAGGCCGCCTCCGACACAAGCTCACTATAGTCACGAGCTCACTATAGTCCCCTGCACCAGTAGCCATACCTCAGTGCCATTGTATCGAAAGTAACTAGGTAGTGTTGAAAAATTGTACTGAATGCTCCAATACTATACAAGTATCACCCTGAAATGTAACAAAAAAGTTACCAGGTATTACAGGCTCTCTGATGAGAGCTTTACCGTGTCACAGTGTCAAGATGTCCGCAAGATGCACAGGCAACACGGAGGTGGCAGCGGCAGCTTCAGGAAGCGAGTGGTGCCCTCGACGATCCGCAGGAGGGTCAGCGGATTTAAAACAGCCACTCAGCTACTCAGCCACTCGTAGTCGCACACATCCGAGCTGCCGTACCGCAGCCGCAGCTGCAACGCTACTAGCTCTCACGGCAGATTTCCAGATTTCCAGATTAGAGAAAGGGACCTAGCGAATTGCCGAGAGCCGTCAAGCCGCACCTCAGAGAGCCGTTACAGACACAGGCTCAGTCAGGCCACTTCCGACAGCACACCGTAAAGATTCTCTGCGCATCAATTGGTACTCTTCTCTGGCATCCAATAATGGAGGGAAACACAATGCTTGACCGTCACTATCCCAATTTTTTTATTCTACTTTTTTTTTTTCAAGATGCCATCAAGAAAGCAACAACAAAGAGCCATAAGAAAGGATCGTCTGCAGGGAAGTACATTTCTACAGTGTAAGATTTCAGTAGTGTTGTTAAATCTCTAGACACGTTTGGAAATGTGAAATTTTAAATAGAAGATGTGCCAAAAGAATACAATCCTGGAACCAAAAAATGTTTTATTGAGAGAAAAAAAAGAGAAAAAAAGAAAAAAGTATCAAATGTGTTACTAGCTGGTAAAAAATATAAAGATTTCAAGAAGAAAAGGTAGCGAATGTGCTATCAATTTGAAACAGAGGAATAAAGATATATATATGAAAATCTATCACTCTCAAGTTTTTACAAATCTTTGGAGGAGTGTAAAACCAAAATCTAGATATGTGGTAAACCATGTTTTGCAAAATAAAAAAAGTAAAAGTAATAATTAAGAAAGATTTTGATATGAAAAGAACTTTTTTCATTTTCGTATTGAATAAACTTAAGAAATTACTTAAGTAGTGACTACACTATTCTAAAGAAATATAACAACAGTTGACAACCTTTGTGATGTGTTTGGTGCAGTGTTGAAACACACTTCTCATACGGAAAGATTTTTTAATGAGGAGAGTTACATTCAATGAAAGAATGTTTCGCTAGCTACTGATGAGAGTGGATGTTGCTAGGAAGTCCGAAATAGTGCGATTTCTAAACAAGAATAAATCATACGGTGTGATAATACAGAAATGGAAAGTGTAAGTCAGTCAAAAATAAAATCAAAGAACGATTGTGAGGTATGGATGTGCAATGTGTTGTGCAATATCAATATGTTTTCTTGTAAAGTGTTAAAGAGATTGTTGCAAGTTTTGCACAAAAATGATATTGTTCAAAGACATATCAAGATGCTACAAAGAATAGATGACTGTGACATTTGTGAAAAAACAGGACTTTTAGGTCATTCTCTAGCTTGTCTTGATAAAAGTACTTGTAAGAGTCAGTTTCATCATATAAAGAAGCTGGCTGCACATCGTACTAAAATGAGATACCTTGTAGTTAAACTGTATGAGTGCAAAACACCAAGTATGTCTCTTGCAGTTTTAAATCAAATGCGTTTGACTGGAACAGTATAAAGTTTAGTTTCTACAATGCAAATGATAAATATGATCCATTTAAAAGAGTATGTGTATGTGGATGAAACACTTACACGAAGTGGAAATGATGATCCAATGATTTCAAAGGATCAGATTTGTCAACAGAATACAAGAAGTATTGCAATGTTTAAGTTCTCTTCTGCTGAAATACTTGACATTGTTTGCATATCTTGTCGGCACACTTTTTATAAGTTTCAAGTGCAACTAGTGTACATTGAGGAGAACATTAAACACACTGTAGAAGATGTCTGGAAATAACCTTATCAGTATTTGTTTGTAGAAGAACAATTTGACACAAGAGAGGCACTTTATGTTTGAATACACTGTGTTGGGTTTTATAATGAAAGAAGTAATCCTCCAAGAAGTGTTTGGAATAACATGGTAGTGCCTGATATCCCTTGTTTGCTTCAAAAATGGAACATGTTTGAAGTCATTGCATTGCAAACTGTTTATCCTTTACTAGTTATTGCTAGATTGCAAACACATATGACCAATCTGCCTAAGACATCATTAGTGCAAGGTGTGAGAGGAAAAGTTGTGTATTTACCTCTCAATTTGTATGAAAATGTAAACACTCTAGGAGTGAAGCATGACATTGCAGATTCTTTGTTTGTTTTAGTAAATGGTATTGCCACCAAGGATGCGAGCATTTGGCAACAGCTTATAGATATTGGAAAAGTGAAAAAAGCATTGTTGTTTCTATTGGAGCACAATGATTCATACAAAGGCAGTCTGACTGCACCAGAATTGTCTATGCTTGAGGTTGAGTCAACAAATAAAAGCAGTGAAGGTCGGTTTCAGCATCTATCTGTTGCAGAAGGGAATAGTTTGTATGATCATTACACTATTCATCCTCTATGCTCATGTGAAGTAATGGGCGACAGTTTAGAATTGTATCAAATGAAAGCAATGAAAGGTACACCAATCAGTATCTGGGAAAAGACATTAGAAGTCTGTTGGTATCCAATGCTTTTTCCAACTGGTACAGGAGGGATATTGGATGATCGGAAGGTGCCAATCTTTGCTTCAGAATATCGTTGTACAAGAATGTATTCTGAAGATTCATGATTCCGCACCAATGTTGAATATATTTTGTACTTATTTTATGAAAGTGAATTATCAACATTATGTTATGCTGTTGTGATACACTTCAGACTGGAACCATTTTTCAAAATCTTTTCCATTTGAGAAGCTCCAACATGTGAATGGAAAAAAAAAGAGGTTTTAGAGGGTAAACTTACGGATATTGTTGCTACAATGAGGGGAACTAAATAATATTGGTATAGAAGACATTCTGAGGTTAGATGCATGATCAGAAACCTGGGTTCTCCAACTTGGTATGTGACTTTGAGTTGCGCTGAGTATGGTTGGCATGATCTTGCAGAGTGGATTTGTGAAACTAATCAACAGAACGGAAATATAGTACACATGACACCAGGAGAATTGTGTTCTATGGATCCTGTAAGTGTATCACATTTTTTTCATCACACATGTTTAGCCATCTTACAGTTTATATGTAATACAGAAAATGGTCCATTAGATACTGTGGAACATTTCTTTTGGAGTAAAGAGTACCAGGCAGGTGGATTAAAGACGCTCCTGAGTTTGGTAAGGAAAGTGATGGCTGGGGGATGGAGTTCATTCAAAAATATGTTACTTGTTCCATTCCAGCTGAACGTGAATGCTGATCAATGGAACAAAGTAGAAATATTTCAAAAGCACTCATGTGGAAAATACTGTTAGGGAAAATACAAAAGTAAAGACAAGTACTACTCTCAGAGTAGATTTGGATTTCCAATGCCTGTGACACCAGTTGGTCGAGTGGATAGTTTAATGTCATCTGTTCAAAACCATGTTACGGGTAAGTCACCAAGAAATACATATCATTTAAAAAGAAATAAGGAATGTCAATTCATTAATGATTACAATCCTGCCATTGCTCAGTTATGGGATGCAAATACTGATGTAGAGTTTATTGCTGATGATTCAACAGCTGTTGCTCGTTATGTTACAGCATACATGACAAAAGCTGAAAATAAGAATGCAGCTGAAGTATGGGCAGATATATCAGCAGATAACAGTCTTAGAAAATTCGAAGCTTTGGTTTGAAGATGCTTTTAAATAGAGAGTGTGGTAGCTATGAAGATGCACATCGGCTAACAAGTTTTTCTCAGTATGGACATAGCATTAATGTAGTGTGGTAAAGTCTTGGACAAGCTAGTACTAGAAATCGGGTATTGAAGCCTTTGAGTGAAATTGAGGAGTTAGCTGAAGCAGTACCTCACAGTACAGAGATTTTGAAAAACAACTTGATTGATACATATTATCCAAATCAATCTGAAATGTTGGAGGATCTTTGTTTTTATCAAGTACTACAACAATACTCATTTCGAAACGTTGAAGCAGTGACAGAGGACGGTTTGAAGTATATGGATGTAGTGGTTCTCTAGTGAAACATGAGAAGGCAAGTCTCATTAACCACATGAAACTGTCTTGCCAAAGTGCAGAGAAAAAGGAATTCATAATTTTTTGTCTTCTGCAGTTGTTCTTCACAAGGGCGTGCAGAAAAAATAATTTTTTTGCTAAAAAAAGGTTAATTAAAAATCCAAAATCTGAGCAGTACTTGGAGTTGCTGGAGAAAGAACTACATCAAGAAAAACGTTTGGCAGCTTAATTGGCAAAAGAGACTCCTGAGGGAAGTCAACATTCTGCAGTAGGAAGTCAAAATGTGCTTGGTGAGCCAACTATTCAAACTAATGTTGAGCTTGCCATGGACGAAGTAGAAAGTGCAATGCAGCAAACTAAACTTGCAGATGTGAATTGTGATGAAATTGTTAGTAAACTTAATGTAGAGCAAAAGGATGATTATTATAAACATTTAAGAAAGGTTCTTAGTTGGATTAGAGCTTGACAAGCATGGACATTCTTTTGTGCTATGCAAACCTTTATTTTTGTATGTTATTGGGCAAGCAGGAACAGGTAAATAGATACATTCTTTTTTTAATTCATGCAATAAGAGCTATGATCCAAAATGAAAAGGATTCTGCATTGTCATGCATTGTAACTGCTCCAACAGGTTTAGCAGCATTTAATGTAGGAGGTGTTACTTTACATCGCCTGTTGATGCTACCAGTTCTACAAACACAGGTGGGGGCGTCCTGCCCTACATTTTCATTGTTTGTGTTTCAATTAAACAAACCAAATCCAAACAAAGTGATATATTGTAAACCTTAGCATCTGCCTGGTTGCATCATTCATAACATTTTCAAGGTTTAAACACAAAAACACAGTAACAACATTTAAGATCATACAGCATTTATTAATTTGTTGTTAATATTTGCTTTTTTTCAGGTATTTTTTCGTTATCTAGTTATTTTTCAAAAGGATTTCTGTATTTCATGATGTTTCTTATTTCAACAAAATATATGAAATGAACTCGTTAATGAGTAGTGATGTTTGTGTTACACCTTCACCTCCAGTGACTTGTGAGTATAAACAGTTAAACACAATTTGATAAGAATCATGATTGGGCAAACTATACAGCTGTAGAGTGCCGGGCACAGAATAAAGGGTTGCCTAATGCTAGGTCTATGTCTGGAATTTAATCAACAATTCTCGTATGAGGGACAGTCTATGTTCAGTCAGTGGAAGGTCCCTTGACTTTTCGGCATTTGCATTGGTGTGCCTTCTTCTGTGGACATGAATAGGACTCCCTAAAGAAGGAACACAAACATATTAAAGACTAACATTAGTGGTGTTGTATGTGTATTTTCATAAAATCGTTCTATATACATGACCAGTGTAACAAAGAAAGATTAAATCTAATGGCACCTAGGAGTGTTTAAGTTCAATGTACAGGGTTATAAGGCACTAACCTTAGATGTATTTCACTAGACCCGCTCTCTGTATTGGTCTAATGGTTCCTGGACTTGGCCCTCTAGATGAAATTCCCCTCTGCTTGTGTACTGTGGGGAAGTAAGAGGAGGAGTAACTTAGCATTGTTTAGTTTAAAACTCAATCAGTAGCAGAATGCTGAAAGGCAAGCAGAAAGTTACCTTATTATGTAGTTATATCAGCATGAGGTGTGCCATCAGGTATAGTAGTGTTTGAAAGTGCCAGGTAGGCTCTATTGGCACTGAAGACGTGGCACCTTTGGGTAAATCACTGTAGCTCTGCAGTTAGTTAGCACTTGCGTAGTAAGCACACAGAGATCCGTATGCTAAAGGTCATTAAAAGTCATTAGCTGAAATCTAGTTACAGGTTTGCTGTCCCGGACTTCTGCAAGGGTGTGGGCTTATCTCTCTGAGTGGTGTGATGTGTCTGAATCTGTACGATCTGCACTTCACTTCTCGATGTGGGACGCAGCTAACATTGAAGGAGCTGTGTCATTATGTTTAAAGTGCGCATGCATCGAGGTAGGTAGTGTTCTTGGACCGTGCATGCACATAGTTGCTGCTATACATTGACATGGCAACCCCAATACATAGATAGCCGTTAACTATGCTCTGTCTTCATGAAAGGACTGTATTGATTGTGGTCAAGCATGACAACAAACTAGAGTATCCAAAACTTGTAAAAAGTGCAGCACAAGAAGTAGGAAGTGTTCTTAGAAAATTGAATACCTTGATTGTAGAAACAACAAATACCCTCAGCTATCCGTAGTCCTATATAACTGCAGTTATCAGGAAAAATGATTGTGCAAAACAATCCCTCCTGCACTTCCCAGGCCCACACCCCATGTCCCCCACTCACTGCCAACTCCCTACACAGCATTTATGGTCTCCGCACCTCACCTACCCTCTCCCATTCCCCCTTAACACAATCTGTTTCATGACGCAGTTTCATTTCAAATGTCGGCTATTTGTGGCTCCAACTGAGGCTGTGTTAGTCTTAGCAGTGCACGGTGGTGGTGCAAGATATGGTTGCTTAGCTGACCATAACAGGTGAATTTCTGAGATTTTTCGGTTTTACTTCTAACCATAACGTCCCTTTAACAAAGTTTTTTCATTGAATTTTGTAGGTTTTCATTAGTGCAACTTAACAATAACGTCCCTTTAACAATGTTGTTTCAGTGAATATTACACGCCCCGTGGTTAAGTTGCTCATCTCATAGGAAGACCACTTTTTGGGTGGCTTATATCTTTGCTCCCCCTGGATGAATCCTCACCAACCTTTGCAATACAAGTATATGCCCCCGCCTTGATTTTCCAAAGCTTGGTGAGGTTTACTGAATCTAGAAAAACTTTGTGCATGCATAGAGCCCAAACTGATGGATGGATTTTCACGAAATTTGTGGCAGGAGCGGCGACTTGGTCCCAAAAGCGTGCGTTTGTAAATTTGGACAGAATTAGTCCATTTGTTTTTTTAAAAACAGATAAAATGTAGGTCCCAAAAAATGTGTGATATCTGGCTCCACTCTGTGGTCCTATTTCCCTGTTCACTCCGCGGTCATAATTCTAATTGGCCAGGAGGATGGCGTGATGTCCGCGGACACACAACGCACCCACTGATTGGCTGGAAGGGAGCGTGATGTGCGTCATAATTTTCAGAAATGCCCGCCATGTTGTTTCTGAGGACAGTGCAGCAGCGAAAGGGGCTCGAAAACATGCTTTGAGGCATCTGGTGGTGGGAAGAGGGGCTGGAAAGTGTGGGGGAGTGAAAAATTGGTTCATATGATGTATTTGTTTAGATGGAAGAAGGCGGTGGTGTGTGTGCGGTGTCTGTGAATACTATGGTAGTTTGCGGTAGCTCCTCAGGCTAGTAGCTCATGTGGTGACTGTAGGCAACCTTCATTAGGGTAGGATAGGTCCTGAGGCAAGCAGTTTCTGTGGTGACTGTAGACAGGCTTAATTAGGGAAGGGGAGTGGATTTCAGATGGTATGAGGATGTTTGTATAGAGTGTATTATGCTGTGGTGTGTGTGGTAAGCCCCCATGCACCCAAGAGTGTGCCCACCGTTTGCAATTAGGTTTCAGGTTGTTGGCTTATTGTGTGGTTTGTGACCAGTGAACAGATTGTCGGGTGCATGGGTGTGTTATGTTGTGGTGATTGGTGACACGTACTACAGTGTTGGGTGTATGGCTGGAGGTGATGAAGTCAACAGTCCAGGAGTATGTCCACTGAGTGAAGTGTTAGAATACTATGTGTATAGAAGTGGGCAGGTTTTTAGGTGGATGGTTTATGTGTTTAGGTTTTGCACAATGGCCAAATTCCTAGCTAGTGTACTGTATTATGATGTATTGGTAGCGGCCAGTTAAAAGAGTCTTGGGTGCAGAGGCCATTTATTGAAGAGTGTGTGCTTTGGTTGGAATAACTACACTAGTATGTGAACTGAAGTGGGTAGGGCTGCAGGTGGTGTATTATGTGTGTGGGCTGTGACAACTGGGCAGATGTTTGCATGCATGGCTGTATTATTATGTGGTGGTTGTGGGCAGGGCCCACAGTCTAGGGTGCATGGCCAGAGGCATGGCCGGAGTCTTGGTCCTGGCCACAACCACGCAACATAATACAGCCATGCATGCAAACATTGTGATGCTGGTATATGGATTCGACAAATATGTGTACAGAGTGCAATTTTATTGTACCAATCATTTGGGTAAGTAGTTATAACCATACGTTGATCGATTGTAAACATTTTTCCTATACATTTTACCTAGAGTGGGCAACTTTACAGAATGATTCTGCAGGACACTTTAGATATGGTAGTGTATTAGAAGCAGCATGCAGTGCGCGCAGTTCCATATGGTGTAATTTGTGCCCATTGTTCCCATTAGGGAGTGAAATAAGACAATTTTGAGATAAAATGTTTTGCCCCTGATCGCACACTTTGGTTAGGGAGTGAAATGAGACACTGCGATTAAGTGATTTGCTCAGGATCACACACTTTGGTTGGGGCGTGAAAATCGGATACGGCCAATGTCAGCAGTTGACCACACATATTTCAAGGTTTATTTGATATATATATTTATTAAGGCTTTGTTTATAGAAACTCCTTGGAAAAAACACATACAACATAAAACAACGAGCATCTCACAATAAACTAACTTTACACTACATAACTTGTCATAGAAATATGTTGCCAAAATGAGTATGACTGTAGCTTCATTTTCTCCCATCCTGCATGAAAGCCACAGCAGCACCAGGCACACTAGTGTGAGACAAAACATTCTCTCTTGACTTTCAAAATTATAGTCTTATTTCAAACAGAGCATGCTGCAGTGCCACTTCTAATCACCCCAAATTCACATTTCTTAAGCGACACGCTATTATGCTATTATCCACCCCTGGCCCCTATTGATGTTTAATTGCTGCCATTGTAATTCTCTGTTCACACAGAGTAACATGTTATAATGTTGTACCCCCTGGGAGAGCTGCAGTTCTGCCCTTCTGCCCTGCACTTCAACTATCACACAGAAGTGTGAGCTCAGGGCAGTAAAGGCTGTAATCAGGCATGGGGGGAAGGCAAAGTCGGGACTTTTCTCGTCACGAAGAGGGTGCCTTCAAATCGCGGGACAAAACTAATCAATGCGAGTAAGTCCCGCAAAATACAGGACGGTTGGCCATCCTAATCTTACATATGTGCACTCACTTGTACCGATGCAAAACGAACGTGTTAGGCGCAGCCATCTTGTGTTATTTTTTTATGCATGGATCGATCGCCCTAAGTTTAAGTGAGGGCGCAGCAATAAATCAAAACACCTGCCCCGAAGCTGACATTAGTTGTCCCAACAATTTGCTTCAACTACTTTGATTACGTTCTTGGCCAGCGTAGCCCAACGTGTCATGTCACCACCCACATCCACGGAAACACACGCAAATACATGCACACACCTACCTTACCTTCTCGGTCTTGCCATGAATAGCATTTGGTTAGTGATTATTTCAATAATGAATCAACAATAGAGCAATGTTGCAAGTGCTTTTCATTTTCAAAGAATGTGCACAATCAATTATATGCTTCATGATACAAAAGGTTTCTTAATTTTGCGGGTAACTTGGACCTCAGAATGTTTTTTGTCCTTTTGTGTCCTTGTTTTGCCATATGGCAAATTAGCAAAACAATTCAATGATAGTCCTTCGTGGTTCGTGTGGGAGCACACAAGTGTTTTTTGCATGTGGAAAGGTGAAAGTTCTTGTTTCTGTGGCTTCTTACATCATGAATGCCGAGATGTTGCTTCTTATTGCCAGAAATGCAAATGGGCATATAGGGCCATATCGATCGTCCCAGATAACGGTGAGCAAAAAAATACCCTTTATAGTAATCCTCCAATGTTGGTTCCAGATTCTGTATTTTGGCACTTGGAAGCTATGACACGGGCATTAAGGTAGAACATATCTGCAAACGAAGAAGAATAAGAATACATTGCAGTAGCTGTTCTTTATTTAAATGTAATAAGTTAGCATATAACTCATTAGTGTTCGACACAGTTATAAGCACAACACGGCAAATCTTAAACACACAAATGATAACAAGGTGTACTGTTTGAGAGCACGAGTTGCGTACAATTTTAGCTCTGTGAATTATGTATATGTCCGATTGGGCTGGAGAACGATATGAAGAAAACAAAGAAAAATCATAGCAATTATTAAGCTTGAACCCTGGAGAGATGTCATTTTAACGAAGCGTGCAAGATTACTGTTAGAAAACTGAGCACAGAGCAAATGGACAATGCTTACGCCACCGTCCATTAATAATCATGCAAACAGCACTCTATCCTATTCATTTTTAATCCCAATCAAAATGTTATGTAAAGTTCAATTGACATAATTCCTGCAAATTCCATGGTTAGATTATTTGTACGGGAAATCGCTCTGTACGTTGTATTACACAGTTTCAGACTACCGTTCCGTAAAATGTCCACTCTGAATATACTTAAAGTAATCTTTTTTTTTTTTTTTTTGCACAATGCCTGTCCTTGGAGCAAATCATGCATAGCGGTCAAGGCTACATTACAATAAGCATTTGTCCTGTTGAAAGCCAGAGACGTTAGGTTTCAATTTCCGGAAATTATGCAGGGAAAAAAACATTGAGGTGGGACACTGTTAAGATTTTTTGGTGCATTTCGTAATGTAAGTACTGTAGTTATATAGATGATAATATTAGGTACATGGAGAGAGGATCGTACCTTACACACAGTGAAATCAATAGACGGTTGATAACAAAAACAATTGGAGAATGAAGGCACCTATGTAATACTGTTATGTACAGTGTTTTACGAATCAATGGCGCATGTTCGGATATTGTGTGTGCCAAACTGTGTGCGTCAGACGGCTGAGCATATGAGGGTGGCAGGGTCATGTAAAGCAGTTTTGGGTCCCAGGGCACGGACATATTTGGGGCCCCCCACCACCAAACCAAAGGAATTACTTTAAAAAGATTATAAGTAGGGCATGGCTTTCAAATACTGTTTCCATTAGATACTAAACGAGTAAAGCAGAAGTTTAAAACTAGAAATAGTAGAGCAGACTTCGAAATATGCTTGCACAAGTCCTGCACCATACTCTATTGTGTCTTCTACCCGTTCTAGTCAAATGGCCTACATAAGAAGAAAGATCAAATAATGGGCTAAAGGTGCTAGTGGCATGTGAGGAGGCAAATCTTACAGTACTCAGTACAGTTATGTACGAGATATGGATGCATTCTGTGTTTGGGTTTTGCTCACTGTGTACATTATGCAGTAAGTTTCTGTATTATGATGTATTGGTATGTGGGCAGTTATTAGAGCCTTGGGTGCAGAGGCCATTCATCAAAGAGTTTGTCCATTGTGTGGAAGTACTGCAATACTGTGTGAACTGAAGTGGATAGGGGTTAGGTGGCTGTGTTATGTTTCTGGTTTGTGGTAATTGGGTAGATATTTGCATGCATGGCTGTATTATGCTGTGGTGGTTGTGACCAGGGTCTAGAGTATTGAGTGCATGGCTGGAGGCCATAGACTGTAGGGTAGGCATGCAAAAGTGTAGGCCGTGGGTACAAGCACGACAGTATAATATACCTATGCATTCAACATTGTGATACTGGGTGGATTGCAGAAATATGTGACACATTGCAATTTGAAGATTATAAAGAAGTAGGACACCAATAATTGTATACTTACTGCTTGCATTGTTGAGGGTCTATGCAGTTTCTGTGCATGGTATGCGGACATGTAGGAGTAATCGTTGTTTCATTCTCTGTGGTAAAAGAAAACATAACATGTTAGGGTAGATACTTTGTCCTTTTGTCGTTCATTGCATTGCAGACATTTCTATGCTTTGTGTACCCTCATAATTAGTATTTCAGAAGTACCATGCTTTAAACAAGTGTACTGTGAAATGTGCACAGTTCCTGTGTTTCTTAACATAATCATTGGGTCTGTGGGGAAAAAAAATTCCAGGCAGGATTAAAAAAAAAACTTCTACATTCATTTGTTTTATGTTCCACATTCCATTTCAGTAACGTGTGCACTTGTTACAGGAATGTTTAAGGTGCACTGTTGCAGTAGGAGGAATTGAAGTGGTGTATGATTTGTCTTTTGGAAATGGTGGTAGTATGGTTGCAGTTAGATACCAGTTGGTGCATTCTAACTTTTTATCTGTCTCCTCTTTTTAGCATTATTTCTTTATGTGTTTGGTTGTATTGTGGTATTGAACTGTGATATTGTCATGATGCCTACCCCCGGAGCACCAGGCCAGGCCCAGCACCCCCGGGAGCAGGCATCACGCCCCCCGGTAAAAGCCCAGCAGCCCTTCATAGGGGCTCCTTGGACTCTGTCCTGGCGCCGTTGGCGCCAGGCTCATGTTGGGCATCAGTCCTGGCGCCATAGGTGCCAGGCTCATAAGGGGAAGTGTTTGGTGCATTTACCTGAAGCAGACCATGCTTCACACTCACCTGATGCAGACCATGCTGCATGAAGAACCAAGCCAAATGAGGCTTAGGAGGGACTATTTTTCTGAAGGAACTATTTTGTTATTTGGGTGGGGCTGTGGAAGAATACTCATCTGGAACTTCTTCCAAAGCTATTTAAGCCACGCCCGGACAGCCACACGTGCTTCGCGTTGTTCTGCATCCCAGCAGCTGAACGCTCACCGTGTCTGCTCCTGCACCTGGACTCCAGCCACGCCCGCCTCGAACCTGGAACACCTGTAAGGGAATAAGAGAAGAGAAAGGTGAAAACCAAGAACTTATTCAACCTTCTTACCTGCATCCGGAATCTTCATGCCAGCATTCCTGAAGGAAGACTTCCATTTAAAAGCACTGCATTGCTCGCTGCAGCGCCGTGCTTCACTCACCTGTTCCCGAGACGCCACCCCGCTCCATCGCGGCTCTCAGCACTGGTCGCCACATCTCTGCACCTAGGGGAGAGAAGAAGAGACAAAAGGTGAGCAAGGGAACACAAGAGGAAAGCCGAATTTTCAGCCATATTTCTTACCGGCTTTTCTTGGTGAACCATTCCACATCTCGAGTCGGCGCCGCATCTTTGGCAGGTACCGCACCCCAGCCCCTATGGGGAAAGGACAAAAGACATTACTGGGGAATTATAAAGACATTTAGAGGGGTCGCCCTCATCACTAACTCACCTGATTTTACCACCGGCAATTTAACCCCTCAACGCATCGCCTTTGTTCTGCACCTGAAATAAAGGACAGAAAAGACAACATAAAAGGAGGCTCACACTTGAACTTTTGCATCTTCATACTTACGGCGTATCGCTCAGAAAAGTCAAGTGGATGTGCCAGCGCCATTCTGAAAACCAGTGAAGTAACTGGATGAACGCGCGCCCCTGCACCAGAAGCAGGATGGAGAGTTCATCCTTCCAAAACATAAGGTGAGCTTAACCGGGGGTTTTGGAGGAATCAGAGAAGAACGAAGGGGGAAAGGGGGGAGCAAGCACAGTATTCAGCAGACAGTTAATCCCCTTTCTCATCTGCAGAAGGGCCAGACAAGCAAGATTTGGGGGTCCTGTTCAATCGGTGGTCTGAATTCTGCGCATCACGCTACCCAGACCAGACCAGCGCCTCCGTGGGAGCCAGGTGAGCATTACAGAATGCAAAGCCTTCCTACAAATTCCCACCCAGGCGCTATGGAAACTTCCGAGACTGACCAGTTGGCCCAACTACTGGGGGAATTACGGGCCGAAGTACACGCCGCTCGTCAAGAGACTAATGCTCTCAGGAGGGAAGTGATTGTAACAAAGGAAAGAGCTGATGACCTGGCTAGACAGCTTTTGCAAGGTCAAGCTGGACAAACTCCTTTACCCGGTTCCGGAGGGAACCCCGCTCCTGTGCTTTCCAGTAACCGGGTGCAGATTACCTGGAAACATGCCGCTGGCCCCACCCGAACGCTTTGCTGGGGACCCCAAACGATTCGCCGTATTCATGAATCAGTGTCGTTTGCATTTCCTGTGCAGACCTGGGGCCTTCCCTAATGACCAGACCAAGGTAGCCTTTGTATTGTCATATCTCAGCGGCAGTGCTGCCGATTGGTCAGTTCCACTGGTAACTCAAGATGACCCGATTCTTCGTGATTTTCAAGGATTTCAAGCAAGCATGGAAAGGTTATTTGCTCGTCACTCCCAGGGGCAGGCTCTAGATGACGAACTTCTATCTCTGCGACAGGGCAATCAAGACCTCCTTTCCTACATTGCAACCTTTAATAGACTAATTGTGGAAACTGGGTGGCCAGAGGAGAAAAGAATCACGTTATTTTATCGAGGTCTACGCTGAGAACTTAAAGATGTCCTGGCCCAAGTTGTAAATCCACCCCAAGAATGCTCAGAATATATAGACTTAGTGGTCCAATTGGATCACAGACTGCAAAACAGAAAAGCAGATCGGTCCAAGTTTGAGACCCGGGTGTTAGTCAAGACCCACGCTAACCTCAAGGGGGCTGAAGCCTCTGAGCCAATGCAAATCGGAGGAGTTAAAGGACCTTTAACGCAAAAGGAACGTGAAAGAAGACGGAAGATGCACTTATGTCTTTATTGTGGATCCTCTGGACACTTTCTACGAGATTGCCCGACAAGGCCGCCCAGGAAGATGGTAGGAGCCGCTGATAAAATCCATGAAACCTCTGTATCGGGAAACGACCCCGCCCGACAAGCGTAGGGGTCCGCTTGCCGAGCTTGAAAACAAACTCTCAGACCTCGCATTTCAATGTGCCAATGGTCCTCGTAGATCCGGAACAGCCTAAGCGGTTGCATGCAATAAAGGCATACATCGATAGTGGGGCTATAGGAAACTACGTGGATCGTGAATTGGTCTCCAGGATTAACCTTCCCCTGCGTCCTAATACCAGCAAAGATGTCATCACCACAGCTGATGGAACCGAAATTGCCTCGGGACCGGTAACACATTCCACAGCTGAGGTGACACTAGTAGGTCCGGACGGCCATCGGGAGGCAGTTGTGTTTGATGTAATCAAGGCTCCACAGTTTCAGGTTATTCTCGGAATCCCTTGGTTAGAGACACACAATCCTCGAATTGATTGGCGAGCGAAGAGAATAACCTTTCCGGAGTGTGCACAAACCTGCTACCCAGAAAATCTGAAGATCAGTCTAGCATCAGTAACCTCTGTCTCCATGCAACTACCTCCGGAATACCAAGACTTTCAGGACGTCTTCCAAAAGGAACAGACAAACACGTTACCTCCTCACAGATCGTACGATTGCCAAATCGATCTGGTGCCCAGTGCACAACCCCCTTGTAGCAGGATTTATGCCCTTACTGAACCGGAGAATCTGCATTTGAGACAATATTTAGATCAATACCTAGCCAATGCTTTCATTCGCCCGTCAAAGTCTCCGGCATCCTCCGCTTTGTTCTTCGTGCCAAAAAAAAAAGGCGACCTTAGAACTTGTATCGATTACCGCGCATTGAACCAGATAACTGTTAAAAATCGTTACCCTCTGCCTTTGATCCCTGAACTCCTTGACCAGGTGAAGGACGCTTTCATATACACCAAGTTAGATCTCCGGGGGGGCTTACCATCTGGTACGAGTAAAAGAAGGCGACGAATGGAAAACGGCCTTCCGTACAAAATATGGACTATTCGAATACCAGGTGATGCCTTTCGGGTTGTGCAACGCGCCTGCTGCCTTCCAATTCTTCATGAACGATGTCCTTCGGGAACTCATCGATGTCTGTGTTGTCGTGTATATCGATGACATTCTGGTGTACTCCTCTTCGGAATCTGATCACAGAAAACATGTCAGGGCCGTCCTTGAGAAATTGTGCCAGCACAAACTGTTTGCAAAGCTGGAAAAATGCATTTTCTATACCACCGAGGTTGAGATTCTTGGATTCATCCTGACACCTAAAGGGGTCCGAATGGACTCACGGAAAGTGTATGCCATCCTCAAATGGCCATCACCTAGTTCGGTGAAAGGTGTCCAAAGCATGCTTGGTTTTGCCAATTTTTATCGCAGTTTTATCCCGGAATTTTCACGGGTGGTGCAACCCATCACTGCACTCTTGCGGAAGAATAAACGTTTTAATTGGACCAAGGAAGCTGAACAGTCCTTTCAGGAATTAAAAGCTAAATTTACGTCCGCAACTATTTTGAAACACCCGCGTCCTGATCTCCCATATATAGTCAAAACCAATGCATCCAGCTTAGCCATGGGAGCTGTCCTGTCTCAGAGAGACCCCGAAACCAACCAAATGCACCCCGTAGCATTTTGGCCCCGAAAGTTCTCGCCGCTGGAGATAAATTATGCAATCACCGATAAGGAATTATTAGCCAGTAAGTCCACCTTCAAGGCTGGCGGCATTATCTTTGTGGTGCCAGGCATACCATCACCGTGATCACTGATCACCGAAATGTACAATATTTAAAAACTGCCAAGGTTCAGTCTCCACGACAGCTCCGATGGGATTTATTCTTTGCTGAGTTCCATTTTGTAATCACCTAACGTCCCGGCTGTAAGAATGGCAAAGCGGACGCACTATCTCGAATTGGAATGGGAGAAAGGGACACAAACTCAGAACCTGTGCTGATAATTCCCCAACAAAGAATCTTGGGGATAACCACTTTACAAACCCTTGAAGACATTCAAGCACGGGTAAAACTATTCCTGGACTCTTCAGCCTTGCAGGATTGGATCAAAAGGGTCTGCCTTTTCAATCAACGATGGCTTACCTTACCTCCAAGGACGTTTATTTTTGACAGAAAAGGAATTGCAAGAACTGGTTATTTCCCGTCATCACGATACTCTGATGGAAGGACATCCTGGCATTGCCAAAACAGAGGAAAAAATTAAACGACAATTCTGGTGGCCGTCCTGGCGAAAGGATATTAAATCTTTCGTGATGTCCTGTGGAGGTTGCGCCCAAAACAAAGGTAAAAAAATAAAACCCGCCGGTCTTCTTCAACCCTTAGACATTCCACCAGCACCTTGGCACACCTTGTCACTAGATTTTATCATGGACCTGCCCTCTTGTAATGGATACAATACTATTCTGGTTGTGGTGGATTTATTTTCCAAGATGGCCCATTTTATTCCGTTGAAAGGATTACCTTCAGCTTTTGTTCTTGCCAAGGAATTCCTCGAAAATATCATCCGCCAGTTTATTTCTAATTTTTGGAAAAAGTGTTGTCAACTGGCACAAATCGACGTAAGACTCTCAACCAGCCACCACCCACACACCGATGGTCAGACGGAGAGAACAAACCAGACCCTTGAACAATATCTACGATGTATGTTGCACCAATCGGAGGGTAATTGGAAGGATATGCTATGGGTGGCTGAATATGCATACAATAACTCGATACACTCTGGTACTGGTCAGAGCCCCTTATATACCCTATGTGGACATCACCCTCGTACTTCAGACTTGGACTCACCTTTGAGCCTCGAAATGCCCGCAGTGGACCATTTGCATTCTACGATTACTCAAGCCTTCAAGGATGCTACTGCACACTTACAACATGCGAAAGGGAAATACAAAAAGAATGTGGATCTGCATCGAAAGGAGGCGCCCCCCTACCAAATAGGGGATCAAGTATGGTTGGCTACCAAACACTTATCGCTCAAGGGACCTCAGGCTTTTAATCCAAGGTATTTAGGCCCTTACTCGATCAAAGCTATAATTAACCCAGTGGCAGTCAAGCTAGATCTACCAGCTAACATGCGGATTCACCCCGTATTTCATGTGTCGCTTTTGAAACCAGTGCAACCAGGAACCATATTAATAAAGCCACCAGAACCAATTCAGATAGATGGGGAGCCTGAATTCGAGGTGAAGAACATTTTGGACTCTAAAATCTCAAAATCAAAACTTTTCTATCTAATTGATTGGAAGGGGTACGGGCCTCAGGAAAGATCTTGGGAACCCAGCGACCACGTACATGCACCTCGGCTAGTAAAAAGGTTCCATCGGAATTTCCCGAACAAACCGAAACCTCCTGGGAAAACAACCTTTTGAGGGGCCTTGGGGAGGAGTGCTGTCATGATGCCTACCCCCGGAGCACCAGGCCAGGCCCAGCACCCCCGGGAGCAGGCATCACGCCCCCGGGTAAAAGCCCAGCGGCCCTTTATAGGGGCTCTTTGGACTCTGTCCTGGCGCCGTTGGCGCCAGGCTCATGTTGGGCATCAGTCCTGGCGCCATAGGCGCCAGGCTCATAAGGGGAAGTGTTTGGTGCACTTACCTGAAGCAGACCATGCTGCACACTCACCTGATGCAGACCATGCTGCATGAAGAACCAAGCCAAATGAGGCTTAGGCGGGACTATTTTTCTGAAGGAACTATTTTGTTACTTGGGAGGGGCTGTGGAAGAATACTCACCTGGAACTTCTTCCAAAGCTATTTAAGCCACGCCCGGACAGCCACACGTGCTTCGCGTTGTTCTGCATCCCAGCAGCTGAACGCTCACTGTGTCTGCTCCTGCACCTGGACTCCAGCCACGCCCGCCTCGAACCAGGAACACCTGTAAGGGAATAAGAGAAGAGAAAGGTGAAAACCAAGAACTTATTCAACCTTCTTACCTGCATCCGGAATCTTCACGCCAGCATTCCTGAAGGAAGACCTCCATTTAAAAGCACTGCGTTGCTCGCTGCAGCGCCACGCTTCACTCACCTGTTCCCGAGACGCCGCCCGGCTCCATCGCGGCTCTCAGCACCGGTCGCCACATCTCTGCACCTAGGGGAGAGAAGAAGAGACAAAAGGTGAGCAAGGGAACACAAGAGGAAAGCCGAATTTTCAGCCATATTTCTTACTGGCTTTTCTTGGTGAACCATTCCACATCTCGGGTCGGCGCCGCATCTTTGCAGGTACCGCACCCCGGCCCCTATGGGGAAAGGACAAAAGACATTACTGGGGAATTATAAAGACATTTAGAGGGGTCGCCCTCATCACTAACTCACCTGATTTTACCACCGGCAATTTAACCCCTCAACGCATCGCCTTTGTTCTGCACCTGAAATAAAGGACAGAAAAGACAACATAAAAGGAGGCTCACACTTGAACTTTTGCATCTTCATACTTACGGCGTATCGCTCAGAAAAGTCAAGTGGATATGTCAGCGCCATTCTGAAAACCAGTGAAGTAACTGGACGAACGCGCGCCCCTGCACCAGAAGCAGGATGGAGAGTTCATCCTTCCAAACCATAAGGTGAGCTTAACCGGGGGTTTTGGAGGAATGAGAGAAGAACGAAGGGGGAAAGGGGGGAGCAAGCGCACTATTCAGCAGACAGTTAATCCCCTTTCTCATCTGCAGAAGGATATTCCTACGGGCCAGACAAGCAAGATTTGGGGGTCCTGTTCAATCGGTGGCCCGAATTCTGCGCATCACGCTTGAAGAGGCCACAGCAACCCAGACCAGACCAGCGCCTCCGTGGGAGCCAGGTGAGCGTTACAGATATGCAGAATTTTGGGGGGAGTTAGATACCTGTTGGCGTATTCTAACTGTTGATAATTTGGAAGTTGTTGAGGGTATGTTTGTAGCACTGTGGTTGTGAAGGTTGAGTTTGACAGTTTGAATGCTGCAAGTAATATTGAAGTATTATGGTAGCAATTAGATACCAGTTGACGTATTGTAACTGTTACAGTTTCTAATTTTTGCAGGGTATGTTAAGAATCTTGTGCATTCTTGTTAGTATATTTGCATTTTTCCATATTCTGAAGTGTTGTAGCCGCGCTATGGGTGTATTTAATAATATTTGCATATTTCTTGCATTGGTATGGGCATTGGTAGACCGTTGTCTTATTCTAGTAGTTGGTGGTTTCAGAGGTTACTGAGGACAGTTTTAAACTTTTGTACTCAGTACATGTTTTAAGTACTATGTAGGAAACAATATTAGTGTGAGTTTTCTATATTTATTGTTTTTGTCACTGTAATCATTGGGTCATTGGGGGCAAAATTGTTTAACAGGTAAAGTGATGTATTTGTTGGATAGTTGCTATATGCTAAGTTGTTCCAGTTCCACAGAGTAGAATGTCATTTTTATTGTTGCAATTATATATGTACTGGTGGATGTTGGGGAGTAGGTTACTATAATTGTGTTTAACTGTGAGTACATTATGGTTTCAAGAATATTAAGTAGGCATTTGCCAGATTTGCTGGTAATCCCTGCTTTAGAGTAATGGAAGTATCATTGTATTCAAACCATGCACATTGCTTTTTAATGTATGTAGTATAGTGGCCTGCATTGGCTGTGGAGCCTGTGTGGTAGATTATGAATACTGTTGTGAAGGTTTTCTTGCCAAGTGATACTTGTCCATGTGTGAAGCTAGTAAGCTTGCAGTTGTTTTTGGTTCCATCTGCATTGTATCTTAAAAGCATTCATATTATGTATTGGCTATGTGATTGTATATGTAAAGTGGAACTATTATTGGAATTGCAAATAGTGCATAATATGCTATGGTTTGCATTTTGGATGACTTGCTGATATGGAATGGATTCACAGTTAGGTATAGATGCATAGACAAAGCTCTCATTAGGGACTTGTGCCTGCATTACATGGTTGCAGAGAGTGCATGTATGTTTCCACATGTATTAAATCTTCCAGATTTCAGTTAGAGGTATGTTTTTGCTTTACAGTACTTGTAGTAAGTGCAATAGAAATTCCTGTGGTTCTTCTTGTTTGCTTAAAGTGAATCTCACCATTCCAGCACAGTAGTCCAATTCCTGCCTTATTTCCGAGACACTGTAAGTGTTTTCAGGATTGTTTGTTGCATTTCTGTGAAGGAGTAGCATTTGTAAACACAACTGGTCCGAGCCATTTAAGTAAATGATTTCAACAATTGGTGGCATTTGCAATAGAACATTGATTGCTAAATTTGCATAGCAATTTACACCAGTTGTATTCGAGAATTTGAATGGACCAGATAGTTTTGTGTCTGAGTCATTTGATGGAAGTCCACTTGGTTTGTTTGAAGAGGTAGTTCTCTTTCTTTGTGCAATTGGGGATGTATTTTATTTTTCAGTAAATTTTTCTTTGGTTTTGGTAGTTGAGTATGAGCACATTTCAATTTCTTTGATGGTTCTGTTGGGACATCATAGATAAGTTCTGATTGCATGTGTTTTCTTTTACAAGGTACATTTTGAGATGGGGTGTGTAAAGTGCACATAGTCTATTGTACTCTACGATGCAAGGAATGTCAGCGTTGACTTTACTTACATCAAAATTGACTAGAAATAGTCCTTCAAGTGTACATAGGTGTGACAATGCTACATAACTCATGCCTTCTTTAAAGACTGTGCTGGTAATATCAATCAATGCCTGATCTAAGTTAGACCTTGCGATTTATGAATAGTGACTGCATATGCTAGTGACAGAGAAAACTATTCTCTGCGAACATACTTGTCTTTGAAAAGAAGGAATCGGACTGTTGAGCGTCCTATCCTTTTAACGTGTGAAAGTTTGTAAAAGTGGATGTTGACAAACTGAATGCTGTTGTCACGTGGGTATGTCTGGAAGCCAGCAACTGTACCAAGTGCTCTATCAACTAAACCTTGCTCCACGTCAAGGTTACACATTAGCATTATGCTACAGTTCACAAACAATGTTAAAATTAGCTCCAAACCAGCTGTGTTAGAGATAGAGTTTTCTAAGGTATTTAGTTGTGCTATAGCTTGTTGACACACAGATATTGTCATACCGTGTACATCCAGTTTGTCTGTGGAGTAAATTTGCACTAGTGTTTGCATTTCTTTTTTCAGCATAGTTTCATTGAATTGTGCACTGCTTGCTAGAGTTGGCATTAAGGTCATACAGATGACATGTTTGTGTGCTAATTGTTCCATGACATCAGTTGTACATGTGTTATGGCCGTATAGCTCATGGATGTGTCTGGTATTGTGGATAGACTGAGCTTCCTTAGATAGTACACCAATCCAAATGCTTTTTCAAATATTGGCGTAGGTGAGATCTGCAGACTAATTCATGTTTTCTGTTAGTTCTCTGTATTGGAAATGGTGCCAGAGATTTACATTCCCTATGCTTCCAAGAGTTTTACGGCACAGTTTGTGTCCTAAGGTTTTAAAAATAGGTTCACCTTTCACTGGTATTAATTAAAGGATATCTCTGAAAACAATAACATGTTTTCCTCCAAAGAGTTCTTCATAGTCTGTTTTGAGGGCCTTTTGCAAACTGGGGTGAATCAAAGCCAACATTAGGTTGGAGACCATGCTCACCTCATCTATTAGGAACAATTTCAGCGTTTCAAAACTCAGTCTAGCTCCATAACAGTTTCTGTTGAAAGTTTGTAGCAGTCTAATTTGTTTTGGTGTTCCGCTAAAGGAGTAGCAATAAGTGTAAAGTGACACCACCTATGTTGTAGGCAACTAAACCTGTGGGGGCGGTTACAACAGGTGATACAACAGGTGAAAGCTTGTAGTTTGTGATTTGTTGGAGGAATTTACTGATGATTTCGAATAAGTTGTTTTCAAAATGTCCTGGCTGTTTTGATCGTTTTTGGCTATTGTTTCTATGTCTTAGTACAATTTCCGAAATCATTTTCTGGATGCAGCAGGACCAAGGCTTAGCCAGACTATGTTTTCAGATTTCCCATATAAGGTGGTGCCGGTTCAGCGGTGTCCGGCTTTGTAGCAGCCACATTCTCTACGGGGGAGCATTTTTATGCCAAAGCTGTACAATTTCTGTGACAGTGTTTTGTCTGATGATATATCATCCTAGAGGTATTTCAGCTCTGTTTTTTCTGCTTTGGTTAAGTAGGCTGTGTCATATCGTGCAACGGCAGTGAAATTGTCTGCAATGTACTGCACATCTATAGTTGCATTCAATAGGAGGGCAATGATTGCATTGTAATCCTTGATGTACTTCGATGCTTCAGTTCTTTTTATGCAGTATGAGTTCTTAGGAGATTTGCCTTTTTCACTGTGTCTAACTGAAGACATGAAGCTGTTCACTTGTCCTGTTGCTGAAACTGGTCTAGGGAAACCAAAGTGGCATTTGGTGTAGTTTTTTCCTTTGTTTTTGTATTTGCGCCGACAATACTTGACACACTTGTGTCTTTGAAACTGCAAAATGTGTGCACGTAGGTCGCAAGTGACATATTCATGAATGAACTGCAAAACAGTTGCATCAGTGTCCTGACCAAATTTAGGAGCATATGTAATCCACAGAAGCATGTGGATGTGTGGTGCTCCTCTGGCTTGATATTCTTTTCTCCAAAAGAAGTGTTCCACTTCTCCGAGGGGAGGAAGTGTTTTATTACAAATGAAGTGCAGCATGGCAACAAAGCGATGATGGAAGATCCTTCATACATTTAGAGGATCAAGAGAGCAGAGTTCTCCTGGTGTTTTCATGTCTATACCTGTTTTGTTTTTGTTTTCTATGCATAGGAAAGTGTGCAAGTCTTCCCATGCATACTCTGCACAACTTAATGAGGTAAACCATGTGGGCGGGCCAAGGTTGCGTAGCATACAACGTACGTCTGTGTCCCATCAGAAACAGTATTCTTTCGTACCACGCATGCTTTCCAAGAGATTTGTAATACTTGACGGTAAAACTTTGTCTTTCTCTTGCACCTTTTGAAGTAGCTGTGTAGCAGAAATGTTTTAAAAATTGGAACCTGTTTTCAATGTGGGTGCAACGCCATAACATAGAGTTGCTAGTTCACTTTCAAAGAAGAGGTGGAATATGCATTCCACGTTTTGTCTCAATCTAAGATCTTCAGAATACATTCGTAAAGAGCGGTAAACTGATGCTGTTATTGTGTGCCTCTTTCATCGTATCTTCCAACTTTTCCAGTAGGAAAGAGTAGAGGAAAAACTTGTGCTTCTACAGTGTTTTCCCATACACTGATTGGCACTACTTTGGCTTGCCGTATTTGATATGTTTCCAGTGCATCATCTATGGTGTCTTGTGCAGTGGGTGAATTGTATAGTGGTCTAAAATATTGGGGGCTACAGTAGGATCTAGAAGTTCAAATTGGCCAGTTGTTGAGGAGTCCTGGATTATTTCAGTCATTTCTCTCAGGTTTTCTTCAATGTTTATTTCTTTGTATTATTCATTGTTGTCTTTAAGATATTGCAGGGCTTTTCTAACTATGTTCATGTCCACTAGTTGCTGCCAAATGTTTATGTCTTTTGTAGGTACACCATTCACCGGGATAATCAAAGAATGTTCTATTGGCCATTGCACTCCTAGAGTGTCTACATTTTCTTTGATTTCTAATGGCAAATAAACTACTTTGCAAAAACAAAGAGGTGATGGCTGGAAGGTTTAGAATTAATCTTAACCACAGGCAATGCTCTGGGCAACCCTCCAGACCACCGTTCTTCGCCTGCCAAGCCATTACAGAAGGGAAATACCATATGCAAATCAGGCTTGGCCCCACCCCAAAAGGGGGAGTCCAGCCCGAACTGCTAGGCCACATCCCTTCTGCACGAGACCACAAGCATCCCCAAACATGTTTCGCCCTTGTTGGGGCTCATCAGTGAGGAGTAGCTTGGGTCTCTAGGCCCAGCAGGCACGGGACCCACGTCTGGACATACCCGTCCCACTCGGGGTGACATAGCAAAAACAAAGAGGTGATGGCTGGAAGGTTTAGAATGAATCTTAACCACTGGCAATGCTCTGGGCAACCCTCCAGACCACCGTTCTTCACCTGCCAAGCCATTATAGAAGGGGAAAGACCATATGCAAATCAGGCTTGGCCCCACCCCAAAAGGGGCAGTCCAGCCAGAACTGCTAGGCCACATCCCTTCTGCACGAGACCACAAGCATCCCCAAACATGCTTCGCCCTTGTTGGGGCTCATCAGTGAGGAGTAGCTCGGGTCTCTAGGCCCAGCAGGCACGGGACCCACGTCTGGGCATACCCGTCCCACTCGGGGTGACAAAGCAAAAACAAAGAGGTGATGGCTGGAAGGTTTAGAATGAATCTTAACCACTGGCAATGCTCTGGGCAACCCTCCAGACCACCGTTCTTCACCTGCCAAGCCATTACAGAAGGGGAAAGACCATATGCAAATCAGGCTTGGCCCCACCCCAAAAGGGGCAGTCCAGCCGGAACTGCTAGGCCACATCCCTTCTGCACGAGACCACAAGCATCTTGGCAGGCGAAGAACAGTGGTCTGGAGGGTTGCCCAGAGCATTGCCTGTGGTTAAGATTAATTCTAAACCTTCCAGCCATCACCTCTTTGTTTTTGCTATGTCACCCCGAGTGGGACGGGTATGCCCAGACGTGGGTCCCGTGCCTGCTGGGCCTAGAGACCCAAGCTACTCCTCACTGATGAGCCCCAACAAGGGCGAAACATGTTTGGGGATGCTTGTGGTCTCATGCAGAAGGGATGTGGCCTAGCAGTTCGGGCTGGACTGCCCCTTTTGGGGTGGGGCCAAGCCTGATTTGCATATGGTATTTCCCTTCTGTAATGGCTTGGCAGGCGAAGAACGGTGGTCTGGAGGGTTGCCCAGAGCATTGCCAGTGGTTAAGATTCATTCTAAACCTTCCAGCCATCACCTCTTTGTTTTTGCTTTGTCACCCCGAGTGGGACGGGTATGCCCAGACGTGGGTCCCGTGCCTGCTGGGCCTAGAAACCCAAGCTACTCCTCACTGATGAGCCCCAACAAGGGCGAAACATGTTTGGGGATGCTTGTGGTCTCGTGCAGAAGGGATGTGGCCTAGCAGTTCCGGCTGGACTGCCCCTTTTGGGGTGGGGCCAAGCCTGATTTGCATATGGTCTTTCCCCTTCTGTAATGGCTTGGCAGGTGAAGAACGGAGGTCTGGAGGGTTGCCCAGAGCATTGCCAGTGGTTAAGATTCATTCTAAACCTTCCAGCCATCACCTCTTTGTTTTTTCAAATAAACTACTTTGCCATGAATTCCTCTCAGTAATTCAGTTGGAGGCAATTTTGCAGTTTTTGGCTGTAGTCGTATTATTGCTTGAAGTGGGGGTACTGTTTGGATTATAATAGTCTTGTACAAATTAAGCTGTTGGAGTGCGTTTGGCAGTAGGAATATTTTGAAATTATTACTGATAGCCCGTGAAGGCATTTGGTTATTGTCAAGTTTTACAGTGCAGCATGTGCACAGTATTGAGGGGTTAGTAATGTTGTTTTTGTTTTCTGCTATAAAGTAGAGAGCTAATTGGAACCATTGGGATTCCTCATTCTCTTCTATTTTGTACATTATATCTATAGTTTTTATGCTCTTGGTATAAAAAGTTCTGCAACAACACACACATACTTGGTTTGGTACTTCAGCAGATGTGCTTTTGAACTTGGCTATTGCTTTTTTGTATGTGTGTAATAGAAAGTTGACATCTGCAAGTTTATTGCTACTGTTTTCTGAAGGTAGTGCAGTTTGTAAGCACTCTTCAGTTCCAAGAAATGTGCTTTGGATGTGGTCTATTTTTTCGAGCAGTTGTTTGGCTGAACAGTATAGGAGAATGTCATTTAGATGCTCCAGTGCTAAAGCAGGACATTTTGCATACTACAGTTTATGAACGAGATTTCTTTCAGTAGAATGGTGTATTGCTAAAATTTTGATATGATGAAAGGTACTTTTGCAAGCAGGTCCAGAAATGCAGGCTCATGAATGTACCCGTAGTCCTGTGTATTTGCGCACTGGACAGGAGTCCATACTTTGTAGTATTTTCATTTTTCCTTTGTCGTTGGCTTTCACATAGTGATTGAGGAACTGCTGCAAAGATTTGATAGAGTTTTGGCATATGCTACACATTGAAGTGCATGGCCATTTGTAGATAGGGTGTATTGGCTCGGTGGAATGGTGAGTTGAATCTACGTTTGATGGGGATATTTGTGAAAGCAGTATTTCTTCTTCCATCATGGTATTGTCCACCTTCTCATACCCTCGCCCACTGCTATGAATGGCAATTTGGTTTATTTGCTCTTGTTTGTATGATTCTTCATTGAAATATGGCTCTGTGCTGGTGGTGTGACTTCACTCACCTGTACAGATGTTGCCAAAGGTATACATGCTGATATTCCGTTTGGTGCGATGTACTGGTTGCAGTTTACTATTAATTTTGTTAGTGGTTTCATTTTGTTTAAAATTGATATACATAATGTCCTTTTGAGGAGCATTGCACTGTCTACAAGAGCTTCCAGGATCACTTTTCTGCTGTAAGTTTTAAGGGTTGAGTGTTATTTTTCCCCTGTATTTATAAGGTTCTGAAGGACTCTGTGATGGAACATTTTTTGTACAATTAATTTTTTGTAATGCTTACTTGTGGCTACATTACCATTTGTACGTGCTCTTTTAGCAGTAGTGGTAGTTGCAATCTTATTAGTGCATTTCTTTTTATTTTTTCATTTTGAAAGAGTTAAAGTTTATTTCCTGTTAGGTGCTTTCGTTTTCGTTAGTGACTGTATTAGCTTTTGTGTTTGAATTTTCTGTATAAATTCTGGTAGAGGCGGATGGCTATTTTGTATGTGTTTATGTTGAACTTCTCTATTTCTACGTTGTTTTCTATGGAGTTGCATTTTGGTAGGCATTCTGTAGTATCCGTTGGAGAAAAAAGGAAAGTGGGGGTGTGCAGGTTTTGCAATGTATATGTGTGCCCTTTGCATGAGTAGTTGACTATGAGGGTAGGCATATAGATAGAGGTGTGTGATTGTTTAATGGACTGTTATTTTAGGTTGGGAAGGCTCTATTAGTATCTAGGTGTTACTATAATGGCAGTGAGATGACAATAGAAAGTGGGCACCTGTTGAGGTGCTACGAGTAAGAATGAAGCACATACTGTTGGGTTGATGGAATTGTATATCCTACAATACAAGAACACTGCACTGTCTGAGTAAGAGGCAGAATACTATGATAATATTGCACTTACTTTGTTGGATGTTGAGAGTACGTTTCTACCAGGTTGTATTTTCAACTTAACATGCCACTGGTTTTCAGGAGAGAGGTGTTCACTGCAACAGCGAAAGAAGGAAGTAAGAACATATGTTTGTAAATGGTATAGTGATTACATTTGGAGAATACATTATTTAAAATTGTATGAGGATGTCTTGGCAGGAAGAGTTAGTGTGTGTGTGAAATTGGATAGCTTTGTATATGAATGGGGACTCGGGAGCATCAGCATTTTTTGTAAGGGGGTAAGTGGTTCATTTATAAGTCTGCCGTATGAGGTGCACTTTAGCAAGTGTGTGTGTTGTTGTAGGACTATTTAGTTTGGAAATGGATTAGTGCTAGTTGTAGTAGGGTGAGAAAAAGGTTCCAAAAGATGTACATATTGGAAAGGAGAATGTTTTCGTGTGTGCAATTCCATTAACTTTTCTCCAAATATATGTTAAATGTTAAATGTTAAAGGTATTTATATAGCGCACTGTCACCAGTGGAGATGGTCTCCAGGTGCTCAGGCGGATCTGTAAACAAAGAGGTGGGGAGGTTAGTGGGTGAAGAGGGCGTAGGAAAGTAAGAAGGTGGTGTACTATTGGCAGCTTCAGATTGGTTATCACTGTGCTCTTAGCTTGAGTGTGAGTATAGGATCGAAGCAAGTCCTTGTGTGCTGTTGTTGCGATCTATGTGTTCATTGTTTGTTCTTGCGGTGTGGTGAAGTGTGTGCGGTTTGCTGGGAGAGAGGTGGTTGTGTGGGTTTTTGTGTGACTTAAGTATGCAGAAATGTGAGGTTTTGGTTAGTGGGTTATATTTCACTTAATCTGTGTGGTGTTGTTTTATGTATCCGGTTGCTAATGATTACAGTCCTTCCTGGATGTGACGCAGACCAATGTCCACAATCACAAGTGTGGCACATGCTAGTATTGTTAATGTTAGTGTTAATGTTAATTTCAAAGGACATCCACCCTACACTCCCACCACCGGTGTGGTCCCCTGGTGTTCTGTTCACAATTCCATCTAAGTGTCATAAGTGCTACCATTCACAACTCCATCCAAGTACTGCACATGCTATCATCCACAATTCCATGCAAGTATGCACACGCCACCACCCACAACTCCATCCAAGTGTGGCACATGCCATCACCCACAGATCCATCCAGATGCCACGTAGGCCAATGTTCACAACTCCATCCAAGTGTGACACAGGCCACCATTCACAACTCCATCCAAATGCGACTAAGGCCAGTGCCCACAACTCCATCCAAGTGCGGCACATGCCAATGTTCATAAATCCACTAAACACAGCTAGATTTGAGACGTAGTTGAACAATTTGACAGCAATGTTAAACACACCTACTAAACACAGCTAGTAGTAGTACTAAAGAGAATTTGACTGTAAAAATAAACACATCTAGTTTTGAGAGTGCTGTACAGTGGGAGAGAGGCCTATGCCTAACAGAACAGTTGAGAGCGGTACTAAACACATCTAGGATTTAGACACAGTTGGACGATTGACACGTCTAGATTTGAGAGTCCTGTATAGTGGGAGAGGGGCCTACGTCTAAGAGAGCAATAGAGTGCAGTACTAAACACAGCTAGATTCAAGAGTCCTGTATAGTGGGAGAGAGGCCTACGCCTGACAGAACAGTTGAGTGCAGTACTAAACACAGCTATTTTAGCAAATTGTCTGCTGGAACCATGGGTGTGGTACAGGGCTGGGATGCTGTGGATGAGTCGTCTAAGTGCCTCCGTCTTGGTCTGTCTAATTGCGAAGTCTTAAGTGTCCTCCTCTTGTGGCTATCTCTCATTATGCCATATGGTATGTTGTGGATGTTAGGGAGAATTCTCCAGAATGGCTAATCTCCCTTACCTACTGAGTCCCTCAGCAGCTTTGCTGGATTTCTAGGATACATTTTTTCACCTGGTAAGAGTGTGAGCCTTTTTTCCCACTCTTACATGTGTTTTGCTGTGTGTGTTTAACATTTTCTTGTGTTCATAGACTGTGGAGCCTCACCTCCTCCATAGGCATCATCTTTTTACTGTGTGTTACACAGCACCTTCAGTGCAGTGACACAGGGTTGTCTTTTAGACTTCCCAACTCAGACTCCATTTTCTGGGACTGACTACTGTCTCCCAGAACATGTAAAGTTGCCATTGACTTTATTAGTCTCTTTTAAAAACCACAGACCCAGTACAAACTATCTTACATAGAGTTCTGGAAAGGGTTAATACTTATCCCTTTTTGTCTGTTTCTCTTGGAACATTGATCGTTTTCATACGGTTCCGGCTGGATTTATTCGCCATTTCTTTTCGTAAAAGTCTTTCTCGTGTTTTACTCCACGTGCCAAACCAGGTTTGGTTCCTTTGTTTACCTTCTTTTCATGGGCTTCTACACAGAAGCCCTCCTTAGGTGCCTGTATGTCTGAGGGGGACAGGTTGTGAGGGAGGGGTTTAGGACTCCCTGTACAGGGTCTCCTTGGAGACCCATGTCACACTATGAAATGATTGGCTGTGGTGACTGTCCCGGCGGGACAGCCACTCTGCTGTGTGATTGACAGCCAGGCTGTGTGAATGGGGGAAAACTGCATAACAAGCAGGTGTATGGGGCTGGAAAGGCAGAGTCATCATTGGAACGCGAGAATCGAAGGGGAGCTGATGGAAGAGGACACCTACATCGACTGAACCGCCCGGTGAAGCCCTGCTGCAGGTCCAAATCTTCAGACTACAATGACAGCGGCGATCTGCAAGGAATCACCTTCCCCTGAACCTGTGGGACCAACCAGTTCACCCAAACTCCAAGCAAGGCCTCCCTCTCCTGGACGAATTTGCTTTACAGCGCTACAGTGAACCGGATAGCCCGAAGATCTGGCCCCAGCTTGCGTTTTAAGGAGCGCACTTTTTATTCATCGATTTGCTCTGCTGCTGGTGTCTTCCCTGGGCAGTTCAGGACTCTCCAGTCTTCCTCCTTCTTGTCAGTCCGACAGTCGCTTCAGGAACCGTGAGCCTGCAGGATCTGCCAGGAACATCTGCCTCAGCTACAGCGTTCTTCTTCTTTAAAGGTACTGTGCTAACTAGGTTGTTTGTTTCGTCCAGCCGTGGTGAAAGTGTGAGAAATCTTTCACCTATCCACTGGCTTGTCCTTCTCCATTCTTCAAACCTTCTTTTTGTCTGACCAACTACGTTCTGAACTCTTGGCAAAGACTTAACCGCAAACTATCCTGAACTGTGTGATCTTGAGCAAAACACTTTGACCCATTGACTTTGAGCCAGGCCCCTTTTTAATTTGATTTCCTCACTGTAGTTCTTTTAGCTATATTGCCCTGCTTGCTTACTTGTTGGTGCCATTCAATTTCTGCCTAACTTTGTCTTTCCCTCCCTTTTGAATTACGGCAGTGCCATTTGGCTCACACTTCATTTTGAGCCTAATTTGCCCAGAATCTATTGGGTGTGGTGTAGTGTATTAGTAACGTGAATTTCTGCTGCTTAATAATAGTGAAATGTTGTACAACTGATGTGTAAATAAATGTAGATTATTTTAATCAGAAACCTTGAGTCAGTGCTGTTTGAATCACAGTAATTGCTGTCCTTTGTGTAACTATTGATACCGCTCACTTACTCTTGAGATGAGTCTGGCTGCTCAACCATCGCTACCAATTTACTGTGCAGTATAGGCTTGTACCAAAGGTGAATTTGTACTGTCACTTGTAGTCTTAATTGTGTGTGGTGTTCCCAAAGGGTATTGCATATAATTCTGCCTAACAGTGGAGTGCGTTCCTTGGATTCTATACGTATTCGGTTGCTTGGTAGGAACCCGGATCGGTATATATGCTTGTTACATGAGTGGAGCAATCATTTCAGCTGTTTGATGTATTTATCCACATTTATAAATGGCACTGTTCTCAATACACACATATATGTTTTTGGTTTTGAAGTAATGGTACATTCTGTGAACTGTGCAAGAAAAGTGGCAGCCAATGTGTGTACTTGATTTGCTTTGGTAAGATACATTCAGTTTTCGTTTTATGTTTGCATTTTATGAATTTTATAGGAGATGTGTTAGTGGGGGAAGAGGTTGTACAAATGACAGAAGGAACGAAGAGAGTAACAGTTTGAACATTGCAATGGGTGATATGGGTAAATGAAAATTTTGAAAGCACACAGCATTGTAAGTGGCACTTGATTATAGGTGATGGGACAAATTACAGTATGCGTTTGAGTCGGTTATGGAGGGTAAGTGGCAGGTACCCTGCTCAAAAGCACTTATAACAGAGTTGCAAATGTATTGTACAAGAAATATTCATACCAGCAGTTTATGTTGATGGATGGAGGTGTGCATAAATCTGGAAGCAGAAATCTTGGATAGTGTTACAGTACTTTTTGCTGGAGGTGCTTTTCAATCACAGGAGACCTATACTTTGAGTGTGTAACGGTAAATCTGGAGTGTTGAACAGAGATGATAGAGTTAGATATAGAGGTCTTGGATGTGATTGGTAGATGTGTGTGTGACTGCTTAACAGTACCCAATGAGGGAGTTCTGAAAAGAGTGAAGTGGAAAGGGAAGAAGGACTGTCACTGCCTTTCTGGGTCCGCAGACACAGCAGTAGTTTGAGGATTGCACATGCCACATTCTGCCCTTCTCAGCATGCCTGGCATGGAAATGGGACTGTGGGGATTATCCAATCAGGTGTTCAAGGTGTGCTTAACAGGAAGTGGCGGTAAAACTTTTTTTCAGTGCTGTGTATAGTGAAGATGGCAGAGATGCAGAGAGTCAGAGTGTTGATCGTGGGTTATTCCTTTGTGGGTGATCTGCAGAGCTATGCCCAGTTAAGAGGCATTGCTGTCAATTTTGATTTCGAAGGAGTGTAGGCTTTGTGGCTCAATGTGCCTGTGCACAGTTTGCAAGCTGTGCTTGCAGTTTGCAGAGATGTGGCCACTTTCAGTACTGCTAATGTTGTAGTGGTGCATTATGGAGAACTGCATTTGGGTCATTATTTATTTATTTATGTATTTATTTATTTACTTATTTATTCATTAGTATGTATAGAGCGCACAACAGCCCAGAGGCATTGTGGCACTGCTACATTGAGACTTGCTGGTTACAAAGGGATGCAAACTTGGTTAAAGGTAGTTACAGAGGTATACATACTTGGTTACAGGAGGTTACAGGGCATACATAATAGGTTACCTGAGAGACAACAGTGTAGAGGACATTAAGAGATAGTGGTTTGCAGGATACGGCAGAGAGAAGGATACATAGCAAACAAAGGGTTATTTGAAGAGTGTGGTTTTCAAGGTTTTGCGGACGGCTGAGAGAGACGTTTCAGCTCTTAGAGTGTATGGTAATGTGTTCTAGACTCTAGGAGCTATGTAGAATAATCCAATGCCTCCGGCGTTGGACCTTTTGATGGTAGGAATGCAGAGTTGGTTTGCGTGATGGGTTCTTCTTGGGCGTGTGGAGGTGACTCTGGTGATGGTTTCTGATAGGCAGGGTGGAGCGGAGAGACTGAGGCACTCGTGTGTGAGGGTAAGGTTTTTGAAGTCAACACTTGCTCTGATGGGGAGCTGGTAGGCAGCTTGTCTTGTCTGTGTGACATGATCTCTTTTAGTGATGCTAAGGGCTGCTCGAAGTGCATTGTTTTATACTATTTGCAGTCTGTTGATGTTTTTTGCTGATGTGCCTGCAAGGAGATTGTTACAGTAATCCAGCTTTGCTCCAATCGTGGCTTGTGCAATGGAAAGGCAGTTCTGGCTGGTTAGAAAGCGTGTTATGGCATTAATGAGTTTGGTTGTGTGGGTAGCAGCAGAGGAGATGGCGCTGACCTGGCGAGTCATTGAGAGAGTGGAGTCTCTGTATACTCCTAGGGATTTTACAGAGGAGGAGACGGGTATGATGGTGTTGTCGATGTTAAAGTTTTTGTATTTTATTTTGAGTTTGGGTGAATTTCCTTGGGGCCTATGCGGATTAACTCAGTTTTGTCCCCATTAAGGCATAGACCATTAGTTGCCATCCATGTTTGGATGGTAGTGTAGATTTGAAGGAGGGCTGCCTAATCTTTGTCGTAATCATCCGTGAGAGGGAGGAGTACCTGAGTATCATCGGCATAGTTCGTGTAAGATATGCTGAGCGAGTCCAGGTTGTTGAAGAGGGGCTTTCTGAATAGGTTATATAGGGTAGGGGCAGTGCAAGATCCTTGGGGAACTCCACAGTGGATAGTGGTGGGCTCTGCATTGGGTTACATAAGTGCTGGAAGTTTGCTCCATGGACTGAATGACTTGGTGAAAGCGCTGATAGTTAGGGAGAATTCTCCAGAATGGCTAATTTACCTAACCTATTGAGTCCCTCAGCAGCATTGCTGGAGTTCTAGGATTTATTTTTTTCACCTGGTAAGAGTGTGAGCCTTTTTTCCCACTCTTACATGTGTTTTGCTGTGTGTTGTAAATGTTTTGCTCATGGACTATGGAGTCTCACCTACTCCATAGGCATCCTCTTTTTACTGTGTGTCACACAGCACCTTCAGTGCAGTGACACAGGGTTGTATTTTTATACTTTCAATTTTAAACCCCATTTTCTGGGACTGAATACTGTCTCCCAGAACAGGTAAAGTTGCCATTGACTTTACTAGTCTTTTTAAATTTACAGACCCAGTACAAACTATCTTCTCATAGAGTACTGGAAGGGTTAATAGTTATCCCTTTTTGTCTGATTTTCATGGAATATTATTTTGTTCCCCTTTCCCTAAGATTTGGCTGATGGCAGTGGTATCTACCATTTTTATTTTACAGCAAGCTCTGAAAATAGCCTCGGTACTGTTAGAGGCTATGGTGGTAGCCTCAAACTGTATCCCGCTGGACCCTGTTTCTTTTTATTGGATTCCGGTTGGGTTTATTCGCCATTTCTTTTCTTTCTCGTGTTTTACTCTGCGTGCCAAGCCAGGTTTGATAGCTTTGTTCGCCATCTTTTGGCGGGCTTCTGTATAGAAGCCCTCCTTAGGCGCCTGAGTGCCTGGGTGGACACAATATGAGGGAGGGGTTTGAGTCCCCTGCACAGGGTTTCCTTGGTGACCCAAGTCATACTCTAGTTTGATTGGCTAGGTGACTGTCCTGCCAGGACAGCCACCCTGCTGTGTGATTGACAGCATAGCTGTGTGAATGGGGGAAAACTGCTTAAAAGCAGGTCTCTGGGACTTGGAAGGCAGAGTCGCCACTGGACCGAGAGAACCCGAAGAGAAGCTGAGTGAAGACAACTGCTGCAACTACTGGAAATCTCGGTGAAGCCCTAATGCAAGCCCGAATCGCCTGAAACTTTGACGACAGAGGAGACCTGAAAGGAATCTTCTTCTCTTGAACCTGGTGGGACCAACCAGCTCGCAAAATGCCAAACAACGGTCCTCTTCTTGGTCAAATTCACTGTGCCTCGCTGCAGTGAACCAGATAGCGAGGTGGAGAGGAACCTGTTTGGTTTTTAAGGAGCGCACCTTTTATTTGACGTTTTGCTCCATTGCTGGCTTCTTCCTTGGGCAGTGCAGGACCATCCACCCTTCCTCCTTCTTGTCACTACGACAGTCGCATCAGGAACTGTGAGCCTGCAGGAACTGCCAGGAACTTCTGCCTCAGCTACAGCATTCTTCTACTTTTAAGGTACTGTGCAAATTCAGTTGTTCGTTCCGTCCGACCGCAGTAAAAGTGTTTTAAAACTTTCGCCTCTCCGAAGGCTTGTCCTTCTCTTCTCCTTTGAATAACTTTTCTCCCGACCAACTCCGTTTTTATCTCTTGGCAAATACTCTGAACTGTGTGATCCTCTGCAAAGACCCTGAACCATTAACACTGGCCCAGGCCTATTGACTTGAATCCTAGTTGTAGTAAGCCTTTGGTATATTGCCTGCCTAAGAACTTGTTGGTGCTGATTGATTTTGAATAACCTTGTCCTTTTCTCCCTTTTTTAAATTACTGGAGTGCCATTTTGCTCACACTTCATTTTGATCTTAAATTGTCCAGAATTGATTTGGGGTTATTGTAGTGTATTAAGATTGTGATTTTCTGCTGATTTATATTAGTGAACTGTTTCATAACTGATGGTGTAAATAATTATATATTCTTAAACTCAGAAACCTTTAATCAGTGTTTGTTTGAATCACAGTAATTGCTGTCCTTTGTGTAACTTCTGATACTGCTCACTTTACTCTTGAGATAAGTCTGGCTGCTCAGCCACCGCTACCGAATTCTGTGTAGTACAGGCTTGTACCAAAGGTGAATTTGTACTTGCACTTATAGGGCCTCATTACATGGTAGGCGGTAGGGGATTACCGGCACCGGTAAGGGCACCGGTGGTGGTAATCCCCTTCCGCCCTACTACGAGGTCCCTCAATGGGTCCCGTCCTTAACGTGTGGTCTGCCCAGGCATTATGGACGGTGCCCGCTGAGGGACCTCAGAGCTAATAACGATACCGCAAATTGCGGTACCGTTATTAGCTCCTTCCCCATTCCCATTGAGCTCTATGGGGGCTCAAATGGGAATGGGGAATGGTTCCCGGAATGGGGATTTACCGGTCCCGCAAAGGTCGGAATAGACCGGTAAGTCCCTATTCCTGGAACCCGGACGCCAACGGCAGTAGGGGGTAGCCATGGCGCTAATAGCACCATGGCTACCTCCTACCGTGTAATGAGGCTCATAGTCTTCATTGTGTGTGGTGTTCCCAAAGGATACTGCATATGATTCTGCCTAACATTGGTGTACAGTGGTAAGGATAAAGTATAGTGATTACACTTAGAGTGCTGCTATTACCTTGGATCAACTAACCACCAGGCTAAACACCACTAAAAGCAATTTTAATCATGTCTGATATTGAAAGCTACAGTCATGAGACCCTCCTTAGTTACACTGTGGATTATATGAAAAATCTGTGTTGAGAAAGGAATCTCTCTGTTAAAGCCAAAAAGTCAGAATTAATTGAAAATTTGTTGGAAAACCAAAGTCTGGGGAGTGGGTCTGAAATGCCTGCCACTCCAGCAAATGTGGAAAGTGTTGTGGAGGATGATCATGTTTCAGAATCAAACTGTAATGTTATTGATGAGTTTGATGAGGCAAAATAGTCTCAAAATATAGGCTCTACAGCTCCTCTACCTGCTCAGAAAAATCAGCCTTTGTCCACTGGGACCCCTACAGGTCCTACACCCAGTCCTGAATTCATTGCTCTAGAAAAGATGAGGCTTGAATTGGAATTCAAACGTATTAATGCTCAAACTGAACAAAAGCATCAAGAACTTAAGCTCAGAGAAATGGAGTTGAACCATGCAATAGAAATGAAAAAGTTGTCTATTGAAAATGCCTCTCTCCCAGAGTCCTCTAGGTCTTTCAGTCCTAAGAGACCCCATATGCCTAAAGAAATTGTTGGTATGTATGAGGTTAAACTTGATATTTTTGATTGGTTGGCAATGTTTGAGTATAACCATGGGATTCAAGACATTACAGGGAATCGGTTGCTTCCTTGACCCTTCTCTAGACTACCTACTGTTGCATCTTATGTTATGATGAGTTGGGGGAGGTGGATAGGATGGATTATGAGTGTGTGAAGCTAGCTTTATTTGCTAGATTTGGGATGACCCCTTCCCAGTACCTTGAGAGGTTTAACACCCTCTAAAATCATGATGGTACCCCTTGGGCTACTTAGGTATGTGAATGTTTGAAAAACCTAGATGGTTGGGTTAAGGGTTACAGAGTTAACACTGATGAAGGTATTAGAAATCTTGTTATTTTGGAGTCAATATATGATGCCTGCTCTCCTGAGCTCAGACAGCACTTGGCTGATTCTAAGGAGATAGATCCAAATAAGTTAGCTAGTGCTGCTGACTTGTGGGTTGCCAACAGGGCTTCTCACAAGGATTCTGGGGCAACTCAGAAGAAGGATGAGGGAAAGCAGCCAAGCAAAGATAACAAGGAGAATTCTAAAACCTCCAATCAAAAATAGGGCACCAAACCACAACATAAGGGTAAGCCACAAGGGAAACCAAATCAGGCTAGTGTACCTTCTGGACCCAAACCAGAAGGAGGTCAGAACAAGCACCCATTCATTAAAACCTTTGGGAAATGTTATGTTTGTGGGTGAACTGACCATGTGAACGGCGATCCCAGATGTAAGGGTAAACCTTCAGGGGTCCACACTGTCTCCTTAGCCTTCTCCCCAGAGCAATAAGTACCTATGGCAAGTGGAATCTTTCACCTACTGGCTGATAAACCAATGAGAGTCTCAGCTAGTGTTTCTTTAGTGTCCCTGGGTTTGTGGGAACAACAGAATTTAGATGTCTATAATTCCATCCCAGATAATACTAAAGGGTATTATAAATATAGTGTTCTTGTGAATGGCCAGGAGACTCCTGCCATCCGAGACACTGGAGCCAGCATAACTATGGTTGATGAATAATTTTTCAAGGTAGAGGATGTTGCTAAGGCACCCAAACGCCTAACCAAGTTAGCTCTGGCGGCCCTGTGCGAATGCTTCCCCAGTTACCAGCTCTCATCCAGTGCAATAACATGACTGTCAAGATACTGTCATGGCCACTAGACAAGGGGCCTGTCCTTCCTCATCCCCAGGGTCCCATTGGACCCCATCCTGGTGCCTCTGGTGCCAGGCTCATGTAAAAGTGTGCTTTGCATACTCTATGCCAAGGGCTTGTGCAGCTGGGCCAGGCCTAGCCATAGAACAGAACTGGAAGGCACGTGCCACAGTCCCAAAGAAGGGCAAGGTGGAGTCAGTAGGCAGGGCTAAAGGGAGGGGCCTGAGCCAGCCAATATAAGGCCAGCCCATCCACGTGCCTTCGCTTCACGTTATTCTGCTTTCAGTAGCGTAACGCTCTACGCTGTGCTAGCCTGCGCATCACTGGATTCCTGCAGCACCATCCTGAAGACATCCCAGGGAGCGCTCCTTATCTGCAGCCTAATGCTGCATCACATCCCTGAGAGCGCTCCTTACCGGCAGACTACCGCTACATCGCCATGCATGCCATTCACCTGAACCCAACTACTACATCGCTGAGCACGCTCCTTACCTGCTGCCAGCCGCTACATCTATGAGCGTGCATTTTACCTGCTGCCAGCTGCTACATCATTGAGAGCACTTCTTATCTAAATTCCATCGCGGCCAGAGTCAGAGTCTTCCTCTTACCTGCATCCCATCACGGTCTGAGTCAAAGTCTTCCTTCTCCCCGGCATTCAATCACGCCCAGAGTCGGAGTCTTCACCCTGCACCCGCAAATCTTCATCGAGATTCCAGGCGCCATTCTTCATCGTTGGCCTGCACCTACGAGGAAATAAGAACACAACAGGTTAGAACTCATGTGCATATTGAACGCACGGCCGCGCTATACAAGAGACTAGAGTTTCCTTATAAAGACCAACTTACCTGTCACTGTTGAAACTCCATCAGCCTCTAGAGATTTCCGGACTCTCTTCGGTCCCAATTTACTTCTCCGTACCTATGGAAATGAAATGAGACATTGCAAGAATTATTATTAGACGAAATACAGACAGTCTAATTGAACACTAGTCATAACAAAAGACTTACCTTCTAAGTGGATTGGTCGCAGCTGGTCTGGATCAACATTCTCACGGACCAGTGAAGCAACTCGGTCCGTTCTACGTGCCCCTGCTAGGGTAAGCAGGACGGATAGCTCAACATTACAAAACTACAGGTGAGCTTAGATGGGAAAGCGCATGCACATAGTGTTTTGGCACGAAAGGGTTGGGGGAAGTCACGATATCCCCACTCAGGGGCAACACCCATCTTCCGAGCAGCAGGCCCAACCACTATCTGGAGGGGAAGGCGATTCTGTGGAGTCAAGTCAAGGGAGGGCTCCAACTGTGCCCCAACACCCCTGCGGAGACCAGGTAAGCATAACAGAACGCAAAGCCTCTCAAAATTTCCACCTGGGTGTTATGGAAACTTCTGAAACCGACCAGTTAGCCTAACTATTAGGAGAGCTACAGGCCGAGGTGCATGCCTCAAGACAAGAGACTAACTCCCTGAGGAGAGACCTTATTATAGCCTGAGAACGAACAGATGACCTGGCAAGACAAATGCTTCAGTCACACGCAGGACAAGTCCTGTTACCCGGAATTACACCAACTCAGTTGCCGCAACCCTCACCACCAGTGCAGGTGGTATTCCCAGGGGTTGTTCCACTTGCTCCACCCGAACGCTTCTTTGGCGACCCAAACAAATATGCGGTGTTCATGAATCAGTGCCGCCTCCACTTCTTGTGCCGACCAGGAACCTTCCCTAATGACAGTGCTAGGGTGGCCTTTGTGCTTTCTTATTTGGGAGGCTGTGCCGCTGATTGGTCCACACCATTAGTGGCTCAGGATGATCCAATACTTCGGAACTTTGCAGAATTCCAGCGGGAATCAGAAAAACTGTTCGCCAGACACACTCAAGGACAAGCATTAGACAACAAACTACTGTCTCTGAGGCAAGGAAACCATGAATTATTGACTTATATTGCCACCTTCAACTATCTCGTAGGAGAAAAGGAACGCACTGTTTTACTGGGGGCTTCGTGGGGGCTTCGTGGTGAGTTAAAGGACATACTAGCTCAAGTTGTTAATCCACCCGAATGCTGTGCAGACTATATCAACCTAACTGTGCAGTTAGATCACCGGTTACAAGACCGAAAAATGGACCGTACAAGGGCTGAAGGGCGATCAGTCTACATAAAGCCTCGGGACACTCAGGCCAGAGGTCATGAAACCCCTGAACCTATGCAATTAGGAGGATTACGAGCTCCCATTTCTTAGGCTGAAAGAGAAAAAAGAAGAGAATAGCAGCTTTGTTTATATTGAGGAAAAGCTGGACTTTTCTTACGGGATGGTCCTACAAAACCCACCAAGAAGGTGGTAGGTGCCACAAACAACGACAACAAAGACAAGAGACAGAAGCCGGATGTTAGGCAGAAACCTGTGCAGTTCCCTTGGGGAACACTGCAAAAGATTTAAGACTACAGGTAGAGCAGTAAACCCCTTTGGTAGCAGTCTGTACCACCCAGATTTACCTGGTAGCTGTGGCTGAGCAGTCAGACTTCTCTCAAGAAGAGTTAGGCAGTATGTAAAGTATACACAATATGTACCAAAACACAATAGCACAAGCAAACACTGACCAGAGCTTGGTTTCAAAAGTATATAGTTATTTATTTAAAATACACATAAGTTAAAAACACTCTAGCAAAAATATAGTAAAAGCACTTCAACACAGTTATACTGAAAGTAAATTCAATCCTTTCTCCTATCTAGACAACTCTAGGTTAACACCACTTAATTAAAACAGAGGTGAGTGCTTAACGTTAGATGACACTCTAGTAGTTTCCAAGAAAGGGAGAGAAAAAGCAGAAATAGGTTAGACACACCACTCTAAGGTCCAGAACACTTGCAATAGGCTTAAAGAAGAATAAAGTCACAGGTGAGCAAAAGTCACTAGGCAGGGCCCACTCTTAGAGTAGCCGGAGCGAAAATGTGCCCAAGATCACACTGTTAGTTAGAGATTCAAAGTCTTGCAAAGAGTCAAAAAGAGTTTAGAGTGGCTCAGAAAGTTTAGCCAAAGTGTCCCAGGCACTCCCAGGTTCGAAAGCCGGGGACTAAATCTACCCCGTACAGTCGGTAGCAAGGGAAGCCAGGCGGAACACAGTACCTTAAGCGGAAAGGATCCTCCAGCGGGGGCAGTTGTTCCAGGCAGCGACAGCAAGGCTCGACGTCGGTCAGGGGAGAAGAATATCTCGCTGAAGAGCAGAAGAGAAAGGTCGTAGCACTGCCCGGGAAGAAACCAGCCGCGGAGTCCTCCGGTTAAAGGGTTGGTACCGACTTTCGCGGTATGGGGGTAAAGTGTGGTATTCCGGATGCCGGGGTGCTTGGCACAGGCAAGGCGGCCACGAGATACCTCAAAAGGACGGAAAGAAGGCGAAAACTGGTTGTCCCCACCAGTCAAGGGAAGGAGCCACTCCGTTAAGAGTTCTCCTCGGTCGTCGGGAAAAAGTGGTGAGACGGTTCAGCAGGGCTCCACCGGGTGGTGTCGTCGAAGCAGGTCGGCTCAGCTCTTCCCTCGTCGGATTCTTGGTCCTGTGGCGACTTCTGAAGTCCCAGTCCCCAAAGCCCTGCTTTTATGCAGCAAACCCCCATTCACCCAGCCTAGCTGTCACTCAAACATGCTAAGTGGTGAGCCGGGCGGCTCACCACTTGGGCCAATCAGGACGGAGTGCGACTTGAGTTACCAAGGTAACTCAGTCCAGGGTGCCTAAATCCCCCTCCACCCCTCCTAAGTACCCCAGACAGAGTGGCACCACTTTGGAGGGCTTCTGTGGAGAAGCCCGCCAAAAGTGGAACAAAGGGCTCCACTTTGGGTCAGAGTTACAGAGGCGAACACCAACGCCATTTTAGAATCAAGTTTTGGCAAAAAGTCCCAACCGGAGTTATAAAAATAAATATATAAACCGGCGGTATGTTTAAGGCTACCGTAAATAAATAATTAAATGTGTTAGCCTAAAACAATGGGAAATCCCATAGGGAAATATTCGCGGTCGAATATAAAAAGTAGTTTCCACTGCCACCAGCCAAAACTCGATCAGGGGGGACGGAGACGTGCCCCCTCGACTAACAGACCCTGGGGCAATCGAATTGCCCCAGCCAGTACGTCCACAATATGATGGTTTGTACTGGTTCTGTTCAGGATTCAAGACTAGCAAAGTCTTTGGTGACTTTACATGCCCTGGGAGACAGTAGTCAGTCCCAGGGTATGGAGTCTATGTTGGGGAGTCCCTAGGACACCCCTGGGTCACGGCACAGAGGGTGCTGTGTGACCCACATCACAAAAATACATGAGGCCCTATGGAGTAAAAGACCCCATAGCCCATTCAACACAAGGTTTAACCAAGAAAACACACTTCAACATGTCCAAGAGTGAGGGTAAAAGAGTCTCACTCTTGGCAGGAGAAAAAAATTAAACCCCAGAAATCCAGCAAAGCTGCTGGGGGACTCACTAGGTAGGGAAATTCAGCCTAAACAGAGAATTCTCCCTAACACTCGCCCCCCCCAGACTAAGGGACAGGAGGATTTAATCCACTCCTGGATGAACCTCATACCTCTAGTCGATGATATACATCCTAGAGAGTCCATCAGCATTTTGATGGTGACACCTTGACCTATGTTCAATGGAGAACTCAAAGGTTTTCTTTTGCAAGCTAACGGACCTACAGACCCTTTGAGGAACATCAGTCTTTTTGTTATAGGGGATCTGGTTGACCAGTCCCTCAGAAGTTGGTACAACTTCTGAACCTATGTTAGGCTTTTTCAAGGGGTCCTTATAAAGGATTCCCTTAGATCTAGAGGGGCCTCCAAGGTTCCTCACCACCTCTCTTGTGGGAGCAGGTTGGGTCTTAGGCCTCTTGGTTGGAGGGGTTGGGGTTAGGCAATGTACCTGCTTCCCCTTCCTCTTAGATCTACCCTTACCTATTTTAGGAGTTTCCCCCCTAATATTAGGATTTGAGTTGGGGTCTTCAGTAGAAGGTCCAACAGTCTGAAGGTTTTTGGCCTTAGACTTTTCTTTTCTGGTTTTCCACCAGCACTGAGAATTACCAGTTCTCTCAGGTCCAGATAGGGGCCTAGTTGGTCTATCCACCTCTTCCTCAGAAGCAGGGGGAGTCAGAGACTCTGAGACTAGGGGAACAATGATGGAGCTTGGTTGGGGCGCCCATGTTCCTAGCATACTATCCTGAAATGTGCCTGGGTTAGAGGTCAACTTACTAACACCAGGGCTTGTAGTGGGGTTCTCAGTAGAGGGTCCCACAGGCTTAGAAGGGTCCTTCAAGGTAGCCTGTCTAGCCAATTTGGTTAAGTTCTGCTTCTCCATACTGGGAGGCCTGGGGGTATGTGACACTACTCCTAGAGTTCTTAGGTCATTCCCTAACAGGACCTTCCCAGGTACCTCAGTCTGAACACTGACAGGGATCCTCACTGTCATGTTGTTACACTGAATGAGGGCTGGTAGGATAGGAACCATTTGGACAGGGCCTCCAGACATCTTAGTGGGACCTTTGGGTGCTTTGGCCACATCCTCAGGTTGAAAGAAGCTTTCATCCACTACTGTTCTGCTGGCCCCAGTGTCTCTCCTGGCAGGAGTATCCTGGCCATTGACAAGAACACTGTCCACATAATACACCTTAGAGTTAACAGGTAGGGAGTTATACACAACCCTATTCTGGGGACTAACCAGACCCATAGGCTCTAAGTTTACAGTTGCTTGAAGACCCAAGGGTTCTTCAGCAAAGAGTTCAAAGTGGGCACTAGCCATCTGTACTTCATCCTCAGGAGTGAAGGCTAAGGAGACTGTGCTGATCCCTGCAGGTTTACCCTTGCACTTGGGATCTCCTTTGATATGGTCAGTACCCTGACAGACATAGCATTGTCCAAATGCTCTCTGGAAGGGTGGCTTGTTCTGACCCCCTTCTGGCTTGTGGCCAGAAGGTACAGTAGCCTGACTAGGTTTCCCATGTGGCTTACCCTGGTTATTTTGTGTTTTGGGGCCCTCTTTGGGATAGGAATTATTAGAATTCTCTTTGGAGTCCTTCTTAGACTGTTTTTCCCCATCCTTCTTCTGAGTTACCCCAGAATCCTTGTGAGTGGCCCTGTTGGCAACCCACAAGTCAGCAGCCTTAGCTAGCTTCCGGGAATCTAATTCCCTGGAATCAGCCAAGTGTTGTCTGAGCTCAGGAGAGCAGGCATCATAAATAGTCTCCAACATAAACAAATTCTTCATACCTTCATAAGTGTTCACCTTGTAACCCTTAATCCATCCCTCTAAGTTTTTCAAACATTCATTCACCCAGGTAGCCCAAGGGGTACCATCATGCTTTTTGAGGCTCCTAAACCTCTTAAGATACTGGGAAGGGGTCTTCCCAAACCTAGCTATCAAAGCTAGTTTCACACATTCATAGTCCTTCCTATCCTCCTCCCCCATCTCCATTACCACATCAGTTGCAACAGGGGGAAGCCTAGAGAACAACCAGGTGAGTAAGTCATTTCCTGTGATGTTCTGGAGCCCATGATTATATTCAAACAGAGACAACCAATCCAACACATCCAACTTAGGCTCATACATACCAACCAATTCTTTAGGCATCCGGGGTCTTTTAGGACTGGAACTTCTAGAGGAGCCAGAGAGAGAAACATTCTCAACAGATAATTTCTTCATTTCTAAGTCATACTTGAGCTCCATTTCCCTTAGCCTTAGTTCTTTGTCAGTTTGAGCATTAAGTTTCTTATACTCCAATTCTAGCTTCATTTTCTCCAGTTCAAAGTACTGAGGACTAAATGTGGGACCTGGTAAAGGTCCAGTAGGTACAGCAGGTAGAGCAGGCAGAGGCCTAGGGGGGACAGTTACAACAGCCTCACCCTCCTCTTCTGACTCTTCCTCAGAAACATCAACATTTTGCTCCATGTTAACTTCAATACTGTCATCTACAGTTGCTGGAGTGGTAGGCTCCTCTGAACCATCACCCAGACTTTGGTTAGCTAACAATCTTTCAATCAGCTCCATTTTCTTGCCCTTAGTCAGGAGATCCTTATGTTTACAGAGCACTCTTAAACAATCAGCAGTTTTGGCTGCAAGGGACTCTTGACTATAGCTTTCTATAACTGACATGTTAGAGGTTTTACTTTTTCAGTGCTAAGCTTTGTGGTTAGTTGCACTAAGGTATCTAAAGCACAATAAAATGTATACTCAATACAAATCCCACCGCTGTACACCAGTGTTAGGCAGAAACCTGTGCAGTTCCCTTGGGGAACACTGCAAAAGATTTAAGACTACAGGTAGAGCAGTAAACCCCTTTGGTAGCAGTCTGTACCACCCAGATTTACCTGGTAGCTGTGGCTGAGCAGTCAGACTTCTCTCAAGAAGAGTTAGGCAGTATGTAAAGTATACACAATATGTACCAAAACACAATAGCACAAGCAAACACTGACCAGAGCTTGGTTTCAAAAGTATATAGTTATTTATTTAAAATACACATAAGTTAAAAACACTCTAGCAAAAATATAGTAAAAGCACTTCAACACAGTTATACTGAAAGTAAATTCAATCCTTTCTCCTATCTAGACAACTCTAGGTTAACACCACTTAATTAAAACAGAGGTGAGTGCTTAACGTTAGATGACACTCTAGTAGTTTCCAAGAAAGGGAGAGAAAAAGCAGAAATAGGTTAGACACACCACTCTAAGGTCCAGAACACTTGCAATAGGCTTAAAGAAGAATAAAGTCACAGGTGAGCAAAAGTCACTAGGCAGGGCCCACTCTTAGAGTAGCCGGAGCGAAAATGTGCCCAAGATCACACTGTTAGTTAGAGATTCAAAGTCTTGCAAAGAGTCAAAAAGAGTTTAGAGTGGCTCAGAAAGTTTAGCCAAAGTGTCCCAGGCACTCCCAGGTTCGAAAGCCGGGGACTAAATCTACCCCGTACAGTCGGTAGCAAGGGAAGCCAGGCGGAACACAGTACCTTAAGCGGAAAGGATCCTCCAGCGGGGGCAGTTGTTCCAGGCAGCGACAGCAAGGCTCGACGTCGGTCAGGGGAGAAGAATATCTCGCTGAAGAGCAGAAGAGAAAGGTCGTAGCACTGCCCGGGAAGAAACCAGCCGCGGAGTCCTCCGGTTAAAGGGTTGGTACCGACTTTCGCGGTATGGGGGTAAAGTGTGGTATTCCGGATGCCGGGGTGCTTGGCACAGGCAAGGCGGCCACGAGATACCTCAAAAGGACGGAAAGAAGGCGAAAACTGGTTGTCCCCACCAGTCAAGGGAAGGAGCCACTCCGTTAAGAGTTCTCCTCGGTCGTCGGGAAAAAGTGGTGAGACGGTTCAGCAGGGCTCCACCGGGTGGTGTCGTCGAAGCAGGTCGGCTCAGCTCTTCCCTCGTCGGATTCTTGGTCCTGTGGCGACTTCTGAAGTCCCAGTCCCCAAAGCCCTGCTTTTATGCAGCAAACCCCCATTCACCCAGCCTAGCTGTCACTCAAACATGCTAAGTGGTGAGCCGGGCGGCTCACCACTTGGGCCAATCAGGACGGAGTGCGACTTGAGTTACCAAGGTAACTCAGTCCAGGGTGCCTAAATCCCCCTCCACCCCTCCTAAGTACCCCAGACAGAGTGGCACCACTTTGGAGGGCTTCTGTGGAGAAGCCCGCCAAAAGTGGAACAAAGGGCTCCACTTTGGGTCAGAGTTACAGAGGCGAACACCAACGCCATTTTAGAATCAAGTTTTGGCAAAAAGTCCCAACCGGAGTTATAAAAATAAATATATAAACCGGCGGTATGTTTAAGGCTACCGTAAATAAATAATTAAATGTGTTAGCCTAAAACAATGGGAAATCCCATAGGGAAATATTCGCGGTCGAATATAAAAAGTAGTTTCCACTGCCACCAGCCAAAACTCGATCAGGGGGGACGGAGACGTGCCCCCTCGACTAACAGACCCTGGGGCAATCGAATTGCCCCAGCCAGTACGTCCACAATATGATGGTTTGTACTGGTTCTGTTCAGGATTCAAGACTAGCAAAGTCTTTGGTGACTTTACATGCCCTGGGAGACAGTAGTCAGTCCCAGGGTATGGAGTCTATGTTGGGGAGTCCCTAGGACACCCCTGGGTCACGGCACAGAGGGTGCTGTGTGACCCACATCACAAAAATACATGAGGCCCTATGGAGTAAAAGACCCCATAGCCCATTCAACACAAGGTTTAACCAAGAAAACACACTTCAACATGTCCAAGAGTGAGGGTAAAAGAGTCTCACTCTTGGCAGGAGAAAAAAATTAAACCCCAGAAATCCAGCAAAGCTGCTGGGGGACTCACTAGGTAGGGAAATTCAGCCTAAACAGAGAATTCTCCCTAACACCGGAAACCTCAGACACCGGCAAGTGTATTGGTCCACTTGGTCCACTTGTCGAGCGGAATCAAGAAAGTTGTAACAACCTCACACCTGGTCATTCAAGTATTAATAGCCCACCACCCACAACCATTGAGAGTACATGCTCTAGAAGCCTACATCGATAGTAGCCTGGTGGGAAATTACATCGATCAGGGGTTGGCTGCATGGATAGGCCTTCTGCTTCAGCACGAACCACACTCTGAAAATGTCACTGCCGTGGATGGCTCTCAGTTGTCTTCTGGCCAGTAACTCAACAAACCGACGAGGTAATGCTGACATGTCAGGATGGTCACCAGGAAAGCATTTTGTTTGATCTCATAGGGGACCCCCAGTTCCAAATGATTCTAGGAATGCCATGGCTGGAAACCCATAACCCAAGGATCGACTGGCGCACCAGAAAGCTGACCTTTCCCTGAGAATGCACCAAGAGCTGCTACCTTAAGGATGTCAGGAAATTACAACAGAAGGAGAAGCCCATCCTGGGAATGTCGGGCTCATTGTCTTCCGAATATCAAGACTTTGCAGATGTGTTCCAAAAGGAACAAGCTAACACCCTACCACCACACAGAACTTACGATTGCCAAATCAATCTGGTCCCTGGGGCACAAGTTCCCTGCAGCAGAATCTATGCTCTGACTGAGCAGGAAAATCAGCAACTACAAACATATCTTGATCAGTTTCTAGCTAATGGGTTCATCCACCCATCCAAGTCTCCAGCCTCCTCAGCTCTCTTCTTCGCACCAAAGAAGGAAGGGGACCTCAGGACCTGCATAGATTATAGGGCGTTAAAACAGATTACCATAAAAAATAGGTATCCTCTGCCACTCATTCTTGAACTACTCCACCAGGTAAAGAATGCTCAAATCTATACAAAGTTAGATCTACGAGGAGCTTACCACCTGGTCAGAGTGAAAAACGGCGACAAATGGAAGACAGCATTCCGAACCAAATATGGGCTTTTCGAGTACCAGGTTATGCCCTTTGGTAGATGTCTGTGTCCTTGTTTGTATCGACGATATCCTCATTTATTCGGCATCCAAGGAGGAGTATGTAGGCCATGTAAGAGCCGTTTTGGAAAAGCTCTGTAAGAACCAATTATTCAACAAACTAGAAAAATGTTTTTTCCACATTACAGAAGTCAAGTTTTTGGGCTTTATGCTTACCCCACAAGGGGTACACATGGATACTCGTAAAGTGGATGCAATTCTTCAATGGCCATCTCCGACATCAATCAAAGGAGTGCAGTGCGTGCTCGGTGTTGCCAATTTCTATCGGCAATTCATTCCGGGATTTTCGCATTTCGTGCAACCTATCACCTCTTTGCTAAGAAAGAATAAAACGTTTTCTTGGACCTCCGATGCTGAAAAGGCATTCCAGGAATTGAAATCGGCTTTCACTTCAGCCCCTGTTCTCCGGCATCCTCGACCCGATTTACCTTATGTGGTTGAGACCGACGCCTCCAATGTGGCCATGGGGGCGGTGTTATCACAGAGAGACCGAGATACCGGACAGTTACATCCTATAGCATTTTGGTCCCGCAAGTTTACAGCACCTGAAAAGGACTATGCTATAATCAACAAAGAACTGTTGGCAATCAAAGGAGTCCTTAAAAACTGGAGACATTACCTCCTGGGGGCTAGGCATACTGTCACCATTATCACAGACATCGCAACTTGCAGTATTTAAAGACAGCCAATGCTCAATCATCCCGTCAGCTTCGCTGGGCTCTCTTCTTCACGGAGTATGATTTCATAATCATGTACCGACCTGGAGTGCAGAACGGAAAAGCTGACACTCTGTCATGAATGGGTGATAACCAGGGTGCATTTATACCATCAGAACCAGTACCCATTATTCTGGAGGAATGAATTCAGAACCAGTTTGCAGTAACCGCCTGTTGGGAAGAATTAAAGACTGACCTCCAATCGCAAATGGATCAAACCGCCCAACAAGAATGGTTGAAAAGGGAGAAGAGTACTCCATCACTGACAACTTACCCTATTTTCAGGGGAGACTATACATTAAGGATAAAGAAACCCAAAACAAGATAATCGTCAACTACAACGACTCACTAGTGGGGGGACACCCTGGGATTACTAAGACGTGGGCCAAGATCAGGAAAAATTATTGGTGGCCAACTTGGAGAAAGGTTGTGGCCCAATTCATTGCAACCTGCAGAGTCTGCGCACAGCAAAAATCTCCAAAAAACAGCCCTGCAGGATTGTTACGTCCCCTCAGCATACCACTGGTTCCTTGGCATACTTTGTCCATGGACTTCATTACAGACTTACCTCCTTGTGACGGCTTCAACACCATTTTAGTAGTGGTGGAATTATTCTCTAAAATGGCACACTTTATTCCACTAAAAGGATTTCCTACTGCTGGAATCCTGGCCACTGTGTACCTGGAACAAGTAGTCAAATTACATGGCTTCACCTCAGTACTGATCTCTGATCGGTGGACACAATTTGTCTGAACCTTCTGGAGGTGTTGCTGCAAGATAGCACAAATTGATCTCTGCCATTCTACCAGTCACCACCCCCAGACCGATGGTCAAACTGAAAGGACTAACCAGACACTGGAGCAGTACCTGAGCGGCATACTGCAACAGACCAAAGGATCCTGGAAGGATGTTCTTTGGTTTACGGAATTTGCTTACAATAACTCTATCCACACTAGCACGGGACAAACCCTATTCTATATCATGAATGGTCGGAACCCCCGGACATCTTCCTTTAACCCACTTGATGAGCTAGAAATGCCAGCAATTACCTCCCTACATAAGACTATTACTCAAACCCTCAAGGAAGCAACCAAGAGCTTAACTAAAGCCAAAGAACAACAAAAGAAGTTTGCTAACGGCATAGAAGGGAAGCACCACACTGCCAAATCGGAGATAAAGTATGGTTGGCAGCCAGAAATCTACCACTTAAAGGGGCTTGGGTCTTCCAACCCAGGTATCTTGGGCCCTATTCCATCAAAGCCATCATCAACCCAGCCGCGGTAAAGCTAGAGCTACCTGACAATATTCGAATCCTTCCTGTATTGCACGTTTCCCTCTTAAAGCCTGTGAAGACTGAGATGAGAATTAAACAACCACCGGAACCTGAAATTATCAAAAGAGAACCTGAGTATGAGGTTAAGGACATCTTGGACTCTCAAATGGTACGGTCAAAACTGTACTACTTAATTGACTGGGAGAGTTATGGACCTCAAGATTGCACTTGCGCCTCGACTAATCAGGCAGTTTCATCACAATAATCCCACCAAGCCTGTACCAGGTAGAAGATCGTCCGTGAGAGGGGCCTTGCGGGGGAGTGCTGTCATGGCCACTAGACAAGGGGCCAGTGCTTCCTCATCCCCAGGGTCCCATTGGACCCAGACCTGTCGCCTCTGGCGCCAGGCTCATGTAAAAGTGTGCTTTGCACACTCTATGCCAAGGGTGTGTGCAGCTGGGCCGGCGTGGCCATAGAACAGAACTGGAAGGCACGTGCCACAGTCCCAAAGAAGGGCAAGGTGGAGTCAGTAGGCGGGGCTAAAGGGAGGGGCCTGAGCCAGCCTATATAAGGTCAGCCCATCCACGTGCCTCCGCTTCACGTTATTCTGCTTTCAGCAGTGTAACGCTCTCCGCTGTGCTTGCCTGCGCATCACTGGATTCCTGCAGCCACATCCTGAAGACATCCCAGGGAGCACTCCTTATCTGCAGCCTACCTCTACATCACATCCCTGAGAGCGCTCCTTACCTGCTGCCAGCCGCTACATCGCTGAGCACCCATCTTACCTGCTGACAGCTGCTACATCGCTGAGAGCGCTTCTTACCTGCATTCCATCTCGGCCGGAGTCAGAGTCTTCCTTTTACCTGCATCCCATCAGTTTCGGAGTCAAAGTCTTCCTTTTCACCAGCATACCATCACGGCCAAAGTCGGAGTCTTCCTCTTACCTGCATCCTATTGTCGGGGGGAAATTCTGCCGGGGTTGGCCGGGCCGTCCGCAGACCTCCAGGCAGGGAGGCCCTAACTCCTCCCGTAGATCCCAGATGAGATAGAGTATGAGACACACGCAAGAAGCAAGGTGACTCTGCTGTTTATTAAACAAAAACGGCAGGGATGGGTCAAGGAGCGTACGCGTCCGTCCTGACACACACACAATCGTGGGGCTCGCAGGCCCTTTTTACTGTATTATGACGCGTTACTTGCGTCACTCTAGAAAGTTAACAAAAAACCTATCGCCACTCTTAATTGGTTGCTCGAGTGGTAGGGTTAGTATAGCACACATATAGAGAACAATGTTAGTGGTCAAGAGCCAGTCAGGTGATATATCTGGGTTGTCCCTACAATTAGATACATGAGAATTGTTACATGAAGACTCCTCAGGATTGGTTAATATTACTGGCGTCAGTGATAAGAGCCCCATGTTCTGATTGGTGCGCCCGTGAGCTTCCCAGCCTGGGACCACCGCTGTTCCCAGCTCTCAGTGCACCTGCAAGTTGCAACAATGTTTCACTATGGGTACGTGCAGACAATGTGAGGATTTATTCATAGCTGGAGGCTGACCGCTCCCACTGTCGTAAATGTCCATTGTGTCTTTCAAGTGTATCTGCTTGTGTCCCGTCGCGAGGGATCCAGATGCCTCTTTTCTCCTGGGCTTGGCATCTCGTCAGGTTCGGCTTGATCACGTGAGGTGGGACCGTGTTTGAGGCCGAATTCTGCACAATTAATATTGTGTTTCCACTGTGTGTCTGGTTTAATTTGCAGGTGTGACTTTAACGTTGGTGCGCGGAGTGCGAGGTTGCAACATCGTGCCCTTGATGATTTGTTCTTGGAATGTGGGTTTGCAACATTGCGACCTTGGCTGGTTGCTTCGCCGGGCTCATTCTGCAGGATCAGCAACCTGACTCTTGTTTGGTTAATGTCCACGGGAGCTCTTGCTTGAGGCCTACTTAGGCCTTGTGTATAAGTGGGTCCGTCTGGTGCACAGGTGCTTTAGGTTACAGTACCATATAGAAGCGTGAGCATGCTTTGTAGATAAGTTCATGACACGTCTTGCGTTTCTGCGTTTCTGCATTCTGAAAACCTATGTAAAAAATAATAAAGATGCACGTCCGTGAGTATACCTGTCGCCTACGTCATAGCACTGAGTATATTCTTCGTGTAGATTGGTGCGGGAATGTCCGGTGTGTATATTTGCACAGGTGTGCTTACCGTTGTCTAGGTCGTCGTGGCATCTCTAACGACATGTAGATTTTAGTCTAGTTGGTCCGTGGCGCAGGTGTCGGCATGGCCAGTGCGGGCTGCTGGGCATGCAGATGGACACATCCGTATGTTCCTGTACCAGGGTATCTGGTCGTCTGGTAATTGGACAAACTCTTCTCGTGGCGGGTGTCTGGGTCGTGACCCTTTAGGCCAAGCACGAGAGGTGAAGGACGGGAGCCTGGTCTTCCATTCTCCCACTTCACTATCACGGTCAGAGTCGAAGTCTTCCTTCTCCCTGGCATTCCATCACGGCCAGAGTCGGAGTCTTCATCTTGCAACTGCGAATCTTCATCGAGAATCCAGACGCCATTCTTCATCGTCGGCCTGCACCTACGAGTAAATAAGAACACAACAGGTCAGAATTCATGTGCATATCGAACGCACGGACGCGCTATACAAGAGACTAGAGCTTCCTTGTAAAGGCCAACTTACCTGTCACTGTTGAAACTCCATCAGCCTCTATAGATTTCTGGACTCTCTTCGGTCCTGATTTACTTCTCTGTACCTATGGAAATGGAATGAGACATTGCAAAAATTATTATTAGACGAAATTCAGACAGTCTAATCGAACAATAGTCATAACATAAGACTTACCTTCTAAGTGGATTGGTCACAGTTGGTCTGGATCAACACTCCCACGGACCAGTGAAGCAACTCGGTCTGTTCTACGTGCCCCTGCTAGGATAAGCAGGATGGATAGCTTAACATTACAAAATTACATGTGAGCTTAGATGGGAAAGCGCTTGCACACAGTATTTTGGCACGAAAGGGTTGGGGCAAGTCACAATATCCCCACTCCATTTTCAACGCCTCTCCTCTTTACTCAGGGGCAACACCCATCTTCCGAGCAGCAGGCCCAACCACTATCTGGAGGGGAAGGTGATTCTAAGCAGTCAAGTCAAGGGAGGGCTCCAACCATGCCTGAACACTCCCGCGGAGACCAGTTACCCGTAACAGATACCTGTTAGTGTACAGAGTGAAGTGCCTGGGGGAGTCATGTTGGGTAATGACCTGAAAACTCTTGGAGTTGTGTTTAGTACCCCAAAGCCTCCCAGTAAAAGAGACAGGATCTCACTAGGCCTGCAAGGGAGAGGGCTGTGAGAGGCTCTCCAGGGGACTTGATAGAGGAAACTATCACCCCCAGTCCACAGGACTTACTAACTGCTATTTCAAAAACGAAAGAGGCAAAGGGGAAGCCTAAGACTTCACAGAAGAAAGCAGATAGCACCCCTGTGCTACCAATAAGGACATCCCCAAGATTGTCCAAAGTCACACCTCTGACTCCTCCACCAGCTGAGGATGAGTGTGAGATCCAACCCTACGTGGTTCATCCAGTCTCTGAAGAATCAGATCTGGAATAGGACCTTACTCTAGTTGGGGATCTGGATCCTGTTTACCATCCTGAGCTGCAGCCTTTACTGACAGAAGGTGGATCCAAGAGGACAGACTTCAGCTGAGGACAAAGAGAGTGTCCTACTCTTGAAGGTCTTCGACAACAGGCAGCTTCTCAGCTTGATGGGCAAGAGCCCGGGAAGCATCAGTTGCACTGGGAAGATGGCCTCTTCTACAGTGAACCAACTGAGTCTATCCCTGGGGACTGCAAAAGACTTGTAGTGCCCCTAGAAAACAGACCCAGGTTCCTACAGTTGGCCCTTGAGATACCTTTGGCTGGTCATTTGAGTTTCAAAAAGACCAAGGAAAGGCTCTCTTTATCTTGTATTGGCCTAAAATGGGTGCAGAAGTTGACAAAGTCCGTAGGAGCTGGCACACTTGTTAAACTTCTGGCAAGAGTGGAGCCAAGAATGTGGCACCATTGGTGCCTCTCCCAATGGTGGGAGTTCCTTTTGAGAGGGTGAGCATCAACATTGTTGGTCCCCTTGAGCCTCCCACATATTCAGGAAACAGATTTATCCTAGTTGTAGTAGACCATGCTACTAGATATCCTGAGGTGATACCTATGAGAATTTTTATGGCTCAGGCTGTGGCTAAGGCTCTACTTGGTATTTTTTACCAGAGTAGGGTTTCCTAAGGAAGTGATATCCAACAGGGGATCCAATGTTATGACCCACTACATGCGAGCCATGTGGAAAAACTGTGGTGTCACTTACAAATTATCTACAGCCTGCCATCCACAAACCAATGGACTGGTAGAGATGTTTAATCAAAGTATGAAGAGCATGACAGGTGCTTTAGAAGAACCCCTTAAAAGAGAGTAGGACCTTCTACTGCCATGCCTTCTCTTTGCTTATCGAGAAGTCCCTCAGGAGGGAGTTGAATATAGTCCCTTTGATCTTCTTTATGGCCATCCAGTCAGAGGTCATTTGGCCCTGATTAAGGAGGGCTTGGAGAGTGCTCCTTCCCCTAAGCCAGTCAGAGTGACTGACTATGTGATAGGTCTCCAGAGAAGAATGTCAAACATGATGGCAGAAGCTACTGATAACTTGAAAGCAGGTCAGGCTCTGGTCAAACATTGGCATGACCAGGATGCCAACATGGTTGAGTTTGCTTAAGACCAGCTTGTACTAGTTGTGGTGCCAACAAGGCAGAGGGCCTTGCAGGACCAATGGATAGGACCCTCCAATGTTGTGAGAAAACTTGAAGAGGTGAACTATCTGGTGGATTTAGGCAGACCTAAGGAGGCTCCCAGAGTCTTTCACACCAACCGTTTAAAGGCATATGTCTCGAGAGCAGAAGTGGAAGTCAGCTGAAGAGGAGGAGGAGTGTGAACCTCTACCTGACCTCCTCAGGGGACTACCTTTGGATGAGGAAGTCGAAGGAGTTAATCTCTCTTCTAACCTGACATGTGAACAACAGGAGTGCAATTTTCTGTTAAATCAGTTTGCCTACCTGTTTTCACGTTCACCAGGCTTGACCCCTTGGGGCCAGCATGAAATCCTAACTGGTGACTGTTTACCTGTGAAAAGCAGAGGTTACAGAATGTCAGACAATGTAAGAACCCCCATAAAGGAGGAGGTCAACAAGATGCTTGATCTCAGTGTCATAGAGCCATATACAAGTCCAAGGTCTAGTCCAGTTGTTCTAGTGCCAAAGGCAGGATCCAAGAAGTTGAGATTATGTGTGGACTATATAGCCCTAAATGCAGTCACAAAGACTGAAGCCCATCCTTTACCAAGGACAGATGAGCTGGTGGATAAACTTGGTGCAGCCAAGTACCTCAGTACATTTGATCTTACGTTAGGCTATTGGCAAATAGCCCAGACAGACCATGCCAAGGAAAAAACTTTGCATTTTCAACCCCAGCAGGCCTCTACCAGTTTAAGGTTATGCCTTTTGGATTAACAAATTCACCTGCTACATTCCAAAGGATGGTCAACAAGTTCTGAATGGGATGGAGGACTTCTGCATGGCATACTTGGATGACATTGCAGTGTTCAGCCCTAGTTGGAAAAAACATGTTGTCCACATGTTGGATATGTATTGCAGGCTCTTGAGCAGGCCCATATGATAATAAAGGCAATCAAATGTCAAATTGGTCAGAGCAAAGTGGTCTACCTTGGTCATGATGTAGGAGGAGGTGAAATAAGACCATTTCGTAGCAAAGTACAAGCTGTACAAAACTGGGCCACCCCTACTACTCAAACCCAGGTTAGAGCCTTCCTAGGTCTCACTGGGTACTACAGGAATTTCATTGAGAACTATGGGACCATAGCTTCTCCATTGAATGTAGTCTCCTCTCCATAATTCCCTAAAAAGGTCAGATGGAATGACGAGTGCACTCAAGCCTTTGAAGACCTGAAGAAAGCCCTTTGTCAAGCTCCAGTCCTAAGAGCTCCTGATTATCACCAACCCTTCATTGTGCAGACAGATGCCACCAATACAGGTATAAGTGCAGTCCTTAGTCAGCTGGATGAGAAAGATAGTCAGCACCCCATTTGCTTCATCAACAGGAACCTGAAGGAACCAGAAACAAGGTGGGCAACCATTGAGCGTGAATGCTTTGCTATTGTGTGGTCTCTGAAGAAGTTTAGGCCATACTTGTATGGATCTACTTTTGTGATTCAGACAGATCACTAACCCTTGAGATGGTTAATGCAAATGAAAGGGGAAAACCCAAAACTACTACAAAGATTGTCAATATGCCTGCAAGGGTTTGATTTCACCACTGAGCACAGGTCAGGATGTCACCACCAAAATGCTGATGGTCTCTCTAGGATGTTTATAACTGACTAGAGTGAAGAGATTCATCCATGAGTGGTTTAAATCCTCCTGTCCCTTAGTCTGGCAGGGGGGGGGCGAGTGTTGGGGAGAATTCTCCAGAATTTCTAATTTCCCTTAGCTATTGAGTCCCTCAGCAGCTTTTCTGGATTTCTAGGATTTATTTTTTTTACCTGGTAAGATTCGGAGCCTTTCTTCCCACTCTTACATGTGTATTGCTGTGTGTTGTACATTTTTTGCTCATGGACTATGGAGTCTCACCTACTCCATAGGCATCATCTTTTTACTGTGTGTCACACAGCACCTTTAGTGCTGTGACGCAGGGTTGTCTTTTTAGACTTCCCACTTTAAACTCCATTTTTGGGACTCACTACTGTCTCCCAGAACATGTAAAGTTGCCATTGACTTTACTAGTCTTTTTAAATTTACAAACCTAGTACAAACTATCTTCCCTTAGAGTACTGGAAGGGTTAATAGTTGTCCCTTTTTGTCTGATTCTCATGGAACATTATTTTGTTCCCCTTTCTCTAAGATTTGGCTGGTAGCAGTGGTATCTACCATTTTTATTTTACTGCATGCTATGAAAATAGCCCCGGTACCGTTAGAGGCTATGGTGGTAGCATCAAACTGTAACCAGCTGGACCCATTTTATTTTTATTTGGTTCCGGTTGGGTTTATTCGCCATTTCTTTTTGTAAATGTCTTTCTCGTGTTTTACCCTGCACTCCAAACAAGGTTTGGTTCCTTTGTTCGCTGTCCTTTGGTGGGCTTCTGCAAAGAAGCCCTCCTTAGGCGCCTGAGTGTCTGGGTGGACAGGATGTGAGGGAGGGGTTTGAGGCCCCCTGCACAGGGTCTCCTTGGAGACCCAAGTTACACTCTAGTCTGATTGGCTAGGTGACTGTCCTGCCAGGGCAGCCACACTGCTGCGTGATGGACAGCTAGGCTGTGGGAATGGGGGAAAACTGCTTAAAAGCAGGTCTCTGGGAGTTGGAAGGCAGAGTCGCCACAGGATCGAAAGAAACGAAGAGAAGCTAAAGGAAGACGACTGCTGCAACTACTGGACATCCCGGTGAAGGCCTGCTGCAAGTCCGAATCGCCTGAAACTTCGACGACAGAGGAGATCGGAAAGGAATCTTCTTCCCTTGAGCCTGGTGGGACCAACCAGCTTGCCAAATGCCAGACACCTGTCCTCTTCTTTATCGAATTCGTTCTGCCTCGCTGCAGTGAACCGGATAGCCAGGTGGAGAGGAACCTGTTTGGGTTTTGAGGAGCATACCTTTTATCCAACGTTTTGCTCCACTGCTGGCTTCTTCCCTGGGCAGTGCAGGACCCTCCACCCTTCCTCCTTCTTGTCAGTACGACAGTCACTTCAGGAACAGTGAGCCTGCAGGAACTGCGAGGAACTTCTGCCTCACCTAAAGCATTCTTCTTCTTTTAAGGTACTCTGCAAATCCAGTCGTTCGTTCCGTCTGACCGCGGTGAAAGAGTTTTAAATCTTTTGCCTCTCCGAAGGCTTGTCCTTCTCCTCCTTTGAATAACTTTTCTCCTGACCAACTTCATTTTTAACCCTTGCCAAAGACTTAACCGCAAAATACACTGAACTGTGTGATCCTATGCAAAGACATTGAACCATTAACATTGGCCCAGACCTATTGACTTGAATCCTAGTTGTAGTAAGCCTTTTGTAGATTTCCTGTCTAAGAACCTGTTGGTGCTGATTGATTTTGAATAACCTTGTCCTTTTCTCCCTTTTTTAAATTACTGGAGTGCCATTTTGCTCACACTTCATTTTGAGCTTACCTTGTCCAGAATTGATTGGGGGTTATTGTAGTGCATTAAGATTGTGATTTTCTGCTGCTTTATATTAGTGAACTGTTTTATAACTGATGGTGGAAATAAATGCACATTCTTTTGCTCAGAAACCTCGAATCAGTGTTTGTTTGACCATAGTAATTGCTGTCCTTTGTGTAACTTCTGATACTGCTCACTTTACTCTTGGGATAAGTCTGGCTGCTCAGCCATCGCTACTAAATTCCGTGTAGTACAGGCTTGTACCAAAAGTGAATTTGTACTTGCACTTGTAGTCTTAATTGTGTGTGGTGTTCCCAAAGGGTACTGCATATGATTCTACCTAAAACTGATGCAGATTTTTCCCAATGCAAAGGTGGTTTTCTCATGCATACATACCTAGAAGAGTATGGAACAATCCCAACGTACTTAGTCCCCAGCAAGATGTTGGAAGTTATCTTGTAAACAGAGGCATGTCTGAATTTTTGTGCACTGCTGGGATGTTCTCCTGTAACAACGAGAACATTCATTCTAGTAATGTGACCTTTTTCACTGCAGATTGCATTTCTTTGTTCACCATTGTAAATGTTATTTTGTTTTACAATCTAAGGGATGCTTTGAAGAGGCTCATGTAAGAATGTAAGGAGAAGAAGAGAACCCCCCCAAAAAACAAAATAACAGGTTTTTGTTTACAAGCATCTTTAAAAAGAAAAAAAGGCTCTTTTCAGAGCCACCACTAAAGGGGAAATCCCCTACCCTGGTTGAAATGTGTTCTCTTGCCCCGTACAAAGACCGGTGTGTGCATGGACACCACAGCCATTTGAGGATCCCACGTGCCACATCTGGGGCTTTTGAGGATGGCAGGCATGGAAATGGGACTGTGAGGCTAGGGGATTGGTCAAGAAGGTTTCTGGGTGTGATGTGTAAGGAGCGACTGTGGCAGAAGTTCTGTTTGCAGAGAGGAGTGTAAATGCCTATGGTTATAGCTATGACGTTCAGGAGGCAGAGTGTATGGATTTTGGGGGACTCCTGCATACATTGGCAGGAAGTACATGCAGAACACTGTGGAGTGGCTGCACATTTGGATTCCATCATGTCGATGTCCATTGGTATGGAGTAAGTGGAATGAAGTGGCTGAATGGGTTCCTCTTTGTGCCACTTTCGTGACGCTTGATCAACCAGATATTATTATTATTATTATTAATTGTGGACGGAAGAGTTTAAAACAAGTTACCAGAATTTCTCTGCAGTGTGCGATGAAGGAGGCCCTTAGAAAAGTCATGCACATGTGTCCAAACTCCCAAATAATTTTGTCTCGCATTGCGCAGAGACAGATGTGGCTGCATTCTTGTTCATTTGGTCTGCAAATGCAGAAAGCGAGGCGCAATGTCAACAAGGCTGTTTGCACCTTTTTGAGAGATGTTGGCATGTCCTTATTCTACAATGAAAATATTATGTTTCGTGGTACGTGCTGGCAATCAGCTTTTTCTGCAAAATATCCAAAATGCATTGCAGCCTTTTTTGCAAGCATAGCAAGCATTTTTCTGGTAGGTTTTGGCCATTTCAACCCTTCCAATACCAAACAAACACCACAAAAAGGCTCTTTTCAGAGCCACCACTTTCTCCCGGAAAGAAGTGCAATGTGTTAAATGGAGCCAGCCCTTGCATTATTTTAGATGTCCACGGACTACCGTGCTGTCCGCAGACCTTATAGGCTGCACGGCGGCCTGCATCATTTCATTGGCAATTCTATTTTTCAACTGTGAATGGTGGCTCTGAAAAGAGCCTTTTTTATTTTTATTTTTATTTTTGTTGTTTTGTATTTCTTTTGTTTTTTTTACACACGACACACAAGGAAAGAAAGTGTAGAGAGGGTAGGAAAGGGACACCAACCACAGGGATAATATAGGGCAAGTGAAGAGAGGAAGATGTTGGGTGGGCCTCACTTAGGTAGTGGACACTCCTTCTCCTGCTCCCGTACCGAAGCCTTGAAAGCACTTTGAAGTTGCTCCTCCCTGCAGAGTAGCGTGTTTGTTGGTTTGTTTGTTTATTTATTTGGTAATGCGCGCCAAACCCTTGGGTAGCCGGGCGCAACAGTGTACAAGAGATTGTAAGCTTATTACAGTATTTTGCATAAGTATATAAAACACATAGGCAAAAATATATACAAGAATATATACAAACATATGTACAAGTACAGAGCATATCTTGGGATGTCCAGGGCACTCTAGCAAGTTTATCTAAACAGACAGATGTATAATCAAGTTTATAAGTCAAACTCATAAATCTAAGTATCATATATGGGCTAGGTATGTAGGTAATGATGCATGCTCAGTTACCTCAAGTATGGAGTAGTTCATGGAAGCAGAGGGTTCGGTATGGGCCAAGGTGTAGTAGGCTAGGTGTCAGTCAGGTTATGTGTCATTGGCGCGCAGCCATTTAAGTATCTTGTGTCTGAATTTAGGGTATGGTTGTTCAGTTCTGAGGTTGAGTGGTAACTTGTTCCAGCATTGAGCAGCTTTGACAGTAAAACTAGTTCCTCCCGCAGTCGAGCAATTGAACCTAGGAGTCTCTAATTTAAAGGTGTTAGCAGATCTCGTGGGGTGCGTGGATGTTTTCCTTGTGATTCTTTCCACTAAATACGGGGGAGCTAGGTTGTTCAGACATTTAGAGGTGAGGGAAGCTGTTTTGAGTATGATTCTGTCTGTTATTTTAGCTAGTTAACCTCTTTCCTGAATTTGGTGATGTGCTCTCTGTGAGGGATGTTTAATGCTGCTCTTAAGGCATTATTCTGCAGTCTTTGAATTTTGTCTGTGATGCATTTATTGGCTCCTGAATACAGGGCATTGCAATAGTCTAACTTAGACATAATAAGAGCATTGGCTAGGGTGATACAACTAGCACTGGAGAGGTACGGTCTGGATGCGCGGATGAGTTTGCAGGTGTAAGTGGTAGAAGAGGCAAGGGAGTTGACTTGCTTCTTGAGAGTAAGGGAGGAGTCCAGATAGAATCCAAGGGCTTTAACCACAGACATCACCTTGATAGGTTTGTTATTAAAGCTGAAGGATGTGTAGTTTGGGCTTAATTTTTGGATGTTAGCTTCAGAGCCTAAGATTAGTATCTAAGTTTTATCGTCATTCAGGCAGAGGCCATGGGAGGCGATCCATGCCTGAATGAGGGTGTATATCTTGTTCAGCAAGGCTGAGTCTGCCTCGAAGTCACCCGAAAGGGGTATGAGGATCTGGGTGTCGCCTGCATAGTTTGTGTAGGTGACACCCAGTCTGTCCAACTTGTCAAACAAAGGCTTGGTGAAGATGTTATACATGGTGGGGGAGACACAAGATCCCTGTGGGACACCACAGATTATTTTGATAGGGTCAGCAGAGACGGAGGTGCAGAAGACTCGCATAGTGCGATTCGCTAAGAAGGATTTGACCCAGGCTATAGCATCTCCGGTGAGGTTGGCGGCAGATCTGAGGTGGTTACATAAGACTGCATGGCCCACCAAGTCGAAGGCTGCCAACAAATCCAGTAGGAGGAGCAAGGCTGTTTTTCCATTATCCTTTAGTTCCTCAATTCGTGTCTTGAGGTCTAGCAGAGCTGTTTCCGTGCCATGGAGTGGGCGGAAGCCAGATTGCTGTGAGCCAAGCAGATGGTTAGCTTCCAGGTAGTCCTGGATTTGTATGTAGGCAGCTCTGTCTAGGATTTTAAGTAAAAATGGCACGGTGGTGATTGGTCTGTAGTTGGTAGGGATAGTGGGGTCCAAGGTTTGTTTTTTAAATAATGGGAGGACCCAGGATTCTTTAAGGTTGTGGGTACCGTGTTGGATTTAAAGGAGGAGTTTATAAGCTTGGAGATAAATGGAGCTAGGTCCCTAGCTGCGTCCTTTATCATTTGTGCTGGGCAGGAGTCGTCCTTGCAGTTTGAGGGTTTGAGGGAGAGTATTATTTTTTCTGTGTCGATTATGGAGATGGTCTTGAATATGAAGGGTGTGGTTGTCTTATTCTCCTGAGGTTGAGGTGTTTGTTGGTCCAAGGGTGACAGTGTGGCCTTTTTTTTGCAATTTTGCATTGAAGAGAGGAGATTTTGTTGGAAAGGGCGTTTTGTATGTTGGTGCACCATACTTTGTTTTTAGGAGCATTGTCTATTGGTTGAATTGGAGATTGCAGTTCATGGAGGATGGCGAAAAGCTCTTTAGTATTAGAGTTAGCTTTCACAATCCTGTCATTGAAGGTATTCTTCTTGGTTTTTTTTTTTTAAATTTTTTGTAGAATTTGGCAAATTCAGTTTGGTTGTTTTTGTTGTTTTCAGAAGTTGAGTGGCGCCAGGTGGATTGGAGCTTTCTTTTTTGTAATCTTAGAGATTTGAGGTGGGACGTAAACCAGGCATTTAAATGGGCTTCCTATTTAGCTTTGCACAGTTTGATTGGGGCAATTGCGTCTAGTGCTTTAATCATAGCATCATTTAAAGTATTTACTAGGGAGACGGGGTTGTTACTTTCCAGTCCAGATATAGCTGGAAGGAGGAGAGGGATAATATTTTCAGCAAAATTACAGCCTTCTTACTTCTGGTCGGGAGAGGGGGTACCATGTTGTTAGTTTTAGGGCTAAGGAGATCTATTGTGGTGGAGAAGGTTATTAAATAATGATCAGTCCATGTTTGTGGAGCAATATTGGTAATGCTGATGTTACAGTTCAATTCGGATACCCAGTCAAGGGTCCTTCCTTTGAAGTGGGTAGGGGAGAGGACTTTTGATCAAGACCGTGGTCCTTTAGCAAGGCTGCAACTGACTCTGCATGTTTATTGTCAGTCTCATTGAAGCCGAGATTAAAGTCTCCCATCAGTAGAGTTTGGGAGTGGTCTTTGGTGTTGTTGACTATGAGGCTAGTTAGATCATCTTCAAAGGTGCCTAATGGCCAAGGGGGTCTATATATCAAGTGGATTGAAGGCGTGCGATTATAGGAGAGGGACATTTTAGCTGTAAGTATTTCACAGGATGAGTAGGAAGCTGACGTGGCAAGTCTAATGGGATGGGTAGATTTGAAGACGATGGCTAGTCCATCGCCTCTGGCATTTGGCCTGTAAGCTCTGAGGATTTGGTAGCTATTGGGCACTGCTAGCATTAGAGTTGTTGCAGTACATGCACAATAAAGTGACCTTCGAAAAGGTAAGGGTCTGCTGTGGTGCATATGGCCTGCAAGGCTGGTTAATAATAAAAATTATAATTTGGCATTTATATAGCGCCACAAACCCTCAGGTATCTGAGCGCTGCTTATCATTACCCACGGTGTGTGATGCTCATTTATCGACCTCGGAAAGATGAACAGCTGAGTTTGGTCCCGCCGGGATTCACACCTGCGTTAGCAGGCTCTGCACGGATGTCAAAGCGAGCGCTCTACTCGCTGTGCCACTTGACCGGCTTCAGGCTTCAGGGATCCGCTGCCCACAGGAGTCTCCCTTTTGGTGGCAGGGGCAGATGCATAGGAGGCTGCAGAGGAACTCAACCTACTGCCTTGTTCAAAGGGGACGACCCTCCGAACTGCTGTCTTGTGGTTCGATTTCAGGTGTCGCCGCATGGAGGTGGTGCCGTAGCTGTACAAGCCTGGTTTGCCATGACTGAGTGCACTCAGTACATTTTACCTGGCTAGCAAGAGCTTTGGGGATGTATCCTACAGTGGTAAATAGCCCCCGCACCCAAGACTCACGCTGGCTACAGACAATGGGGATTTCCTCTACCTCCTCCTCGCTCTCTTCTTGATCCCTATCTACATCACCATGCCTGTTACCCTCTTCAGGCCCTTAGGAAGGTGGTGGCGGTGGTGAGGGTGCGGGTGCTGCTGAGGCAGAGGCAGTATCAGCAGCCATGGTTGCCATTAGCTCCAAAGGTAGTACCGCACAGCAGAATTGAGCGGAAAGCAATTCTAGCATGGAGCAATCTGGAATACTGTTCTGGCACAGCAAAAAAAGTAGCAGAGCAGCGCAGATTTCGGCAGAAAGCAATTGCAGCAGGAAGAGGCAATCTGGACCACTGCTGTGTTCTGGACAGCCAAAAACAGAATGAGCAGTAGCTCTGGGGTGTGCCCTTTTATAGGGGTGCTGGGGAGTGCTTTGAACCTGAAAGCAGCCTAATTAGTTCCAGAAAGTGGTCAGACTGTCAGGGGTACAGTGTGGGACATCTCTAAGGGTGTAGTGTCATAGTAAAACACCTTGGATTGGGCAAAATAGCACTTTTTCGATGTTCGGGGGAATGGATTGTGTCCGCAAATAAGGGCCGACGCTCAGTGTGGATGCGGTCACATGGTGACATTGCAAATGTTGTCGAATGGGACGGCTGTCTGCAGGATGCCTATTGCATGGGATATGTTGTACGCATGTGCATAGGTGTCCTACGAACAGAGTTGGGTTCCTGGAACTAATTAAAAGTCTGACACAAATGCGGCAGACATTTTCGAAAAGACACGGTGTTCGTAGGACCCAAGAGGTGGGATGCGCATGTGCGCAGTTGTCCGTCGGACATGGGTGGGCGCCGCAATCTAATCAAAGTACATCACAACGGTTTTTTGACATGCTGGACAGGGGCAGTGTTACCAGGACACAGAGAATGAGATACGCGTGCACGTAGAAGTGCGCCGGACAGGCGTGTGCTCCCACAACTAAAAGAGCATCACAAGATGCGGACATGCGGACCGGCGTGGCATCCTACAGACACCTCCATTTTGATTGCAGACAGGCCGGACAGGTGCAGCGTCTGTAGGACACCTCCATTTTGCTTAATTATGGCCATCCGGACAGTACCGCACTCATAACTTGGTTTAAAAAAAAGAAAAAACACACACACAGCAACAGTATACATATAAACCTATATTTATACACATACATAGACAAAATTAGGAAAGGGAAGGAGTAGCAGAAATTGAGACATATACAGCGGAATTCGGGTTTTCTACAGGTTGGGCGTGAGGTGTGGAAGGTATTGAGGTCTCATTGTAACTTCTCTCTTTACAGGGAATTTGTGGGGATGGTTGGCTGGGAAAGGGGGAAGGAATACAGGTGCAAGTGGGACAGTGGTATTTTATGTTTTCCATAATATGTCCTTGTACAAAATCTTTCAAGCTTGCAAAATTGTTTAACAATTCCTCCATTTTTGCATCCAGGCTGTCTAGTTTTTTATTCAAGAGTCTTTGCGTGTATGTCGTTGTGGAAGAGGTGCTTCTTCTGGTGCATTTTCTTTGTTTCCAGTATGTACTGTTAAAGAAATAAATATCTGTCACGCATATGTGAAGCAATGTGTATTAATTGTATTACTTTTCAGACTGTGTTGTGTACCGACGAGGTTACTATATTCATTCATTTCGTCATGAGGCAAATTCTCTTCCAGCCATTCTAGGGTGCTTGCCATTTCTGAGTAAAGAAAGAAAAATTATTTTTTCTACTATTGTGTACTAAATAAACTGTGCACTTATAGGAAAGAATTTAGTGTACTTACCACATAGTTGTGCAGTTCTGCTCTCAGTACTTTGCAGTTCTTCCGCTAACAGTTCCTTCTTAATTTCTATGTAAAGCAGCACTGAGATAATATTGTTGAAAGCATATGTTATTTTTCTTGTTGGTGCATTCCATTATGGTGCATACCCTATGCATTTGTTCTGTTCATTTCATAAGCACAGAGTTTGTCGACCTACTGTATTTTTAATTGTTAATCACGCATGTGGTGCTGTTTGTATATGTTCAGTGTCTTTGCTGGATGGTTTGACAATGTAAGAGATCCCCTGACCTTTTGAGCAGTTTGGGTGCTACCCGATGTCCGCGAACAGACGCTTAGTCCAGGGACTCAAGGGCTATCAGCATGCGGACAAGGGGTTCCATATGTTATATGGTACATCTTTACAAATTAAGGGTATCTTGGGAGCGCATTTATAAGCCACCGAAAAACTTATCTTCCTATGAGTTTAGCAGCTTAACCCTAACTATACGCCCGCTATCTCGGGCCATGTAATATATATTGAGTGAAAGGGGCATTATGGTTAAGTTGGGGTAGTAAAAACCTGACAAATTCAGTGAAAAAACATTGTTAAAGGGATGTTATGGTTCAGTTGCCCTAAGAAAAACCTATCAAATTCAGTGTAAAAACATTTTTAAAGGTACATTACAGTAACTGCACTAATAACAACCTATCCATATTATGGTTACAAGTAAAACCAAAAAAGAAAACAGAAATTCGCCAGTTATGGTAGGCTAAGGAACCATAACTCGCACCACCACTGTGCACTGCGAGGACTAACACCCATGACATCAAAATTGACATTACAAAAGTCATTGATGACATCACTGATGACATCACACATCTGCCTCCTTTCTTTTTTTAACAACCTTTTTTCACTGAATTCGATAGGTGTTTAGTAACGCAACTTAACCATAACGTCCCTTTAACAATATTTTCACTGAATATATATTACACGGCCCACCGTAGCAGCTGTGTAGTTATGGTTAAGTTGCTAAACTCATAGGAAGAGCACTTTTTCCTGTGGCTTATAACTGCGCTCCTGGACGAATCCTCACCGAACTTTGCAAAAAAAGTATATGGGCCGCTCAGAATGTTTTCACCAACGTTGGTGAGGTTTTGTACAGGGGCGGAAAACTTATAGGGGGGGGTCCCACACTTTTGTTTCCATAGCCCAAACAGCTGGACAGATTTGCACCACATTTGCAGCAGGGGCTTGCATCAGAAAGCGTGCTTTTGTGTGTTTGGTGGGAATCCGATCAGTACTTTTGTTGCAAACAACTGAAATGTAAGTCTCTAAAAATGTGTGATATCTGGGACCCATTTCCCTGTTCACTCCATGGACAGAAGTGCTGTCAGAGAACTTTGGAAACGGCCGGTAGTTGGCTGGAGGAAAGCATGCTCTGCGTCAAAATTACGGAAGGGTCTGCAAAATATACCATATGCCATGTGTTGACGCGAAGAAAGGAGGGAAATGGAGGGGGAGTGAGAAGTGGTTCATGTGTCATATGTAAATAGGTGGAAGAAGACAGAGGAGTGGCTGAAGTATGCGTATGTATTGCGCCAATTAACGGGTACCTAGACATGCGACTACTTTGTGTGGTGATTGGAGGCAGCTTTCATAACGGCCCGATAGCTTCTGCTGTAACCTGTTTGCGGCAACCTCTTTGCGTGGTGAGTGCTGGCAGGTGAATTTCAAAAGGGGAGTGAATTGCACATGACATAGGTTGGGTGGGAGCGTGGGTGCCTGTGCTATGTGGATGGATAGCAGTAGTTGGGCACATGGTGGCATGTATGGGTGCATGTAGTTGCGGTGGGTCTGTTGAAGGATTAGACTATTGGGTGCATGGCCAAAAGCTGCACTCAAGAGCCTAGGGCTTCAGCTCACTTACCGCAGCAATGCATGTCTGACTCTGCATCCGGAAGAGGCGGGTGCTTGCAGATTGGTTGGAGTAGGGCCAATGTTGCGAACAGTATCTGGGTAGGTTGGCAGTGACACAATACTTTGTGAATGTAAGTGGGTACGGCTGTAGTATGTGAATGAAAGTGCAACGGGGTGCAGGAGAAAGTGTTTTATTTGTACATTATGGTAACTTGCAATTTTTTCCTACATAACTCCATGGCAGTGCGCAGGTTGGGTAGGAGTGCTGGTGACAGTGCTGTGTAGGTGGATTGTCGTAGTTGATTACATGGTGACATTCAAGGTGGCATTACATTGCAGTGGGTGTGCGCAAGGGGTAGACTATTGGGTGCATGGCCGAAGGCCGTAGGCCATAGGTCATGCACTCAAAAACCTAGGGCTTGAGCAAACCCACGGCAGTAATGCATTTTTGACTCTGCATCAGTTAGAGAGTGGTGACTTGTATAGAATAGTGTGGGGCACATTTCAGACGCAATAGAGCAGCAGAAGTGAGCTGCCATGCGTGTATGTTTGGGTTCGCAGGTCAGGTGACTGTTAGAACATGGTAACGTTTTTCATGTTTTCTTGCAGATGGTGCAGTGAAAAGTCACGCAGTGTGGGCACTGGGTGCAGTGTTTGCACACTGTCAGTATGGTAGAGGGTATGGTTGAAGGGCAGCTTATATGTGTCTGGATAGTGTGCTGTGTGCAGATTGCTTGGAGTATGGGCAATGTTGTGACAGTGTAATGTTTGTACATTATGGTAACTGTTGCATTTAATGCTGTGCATATCCATTGCGGTGTGGAGGTTGGGTAGGGAGCCTAGGGCTTCAGCTCACCCACCTCAGCAATGCATGTCTGACTCTGCATCCGATAGAGGGGGGGTGCTTGTATAGTGTGGTGTGTGCAGATTGGTTGGAGTATGGGCAATGTTTTGACAGTGTAATGTTTGTACATTATGGTAACTGTTGCATTTAACGCTGTGCATAACCATTGCGGTTTGGAGGTTGGGTAGGGAGCCTAGGGCTTCAGCTCACCCACCTCAGCAATGCATGTCTGACTCTGCATCCGATAGAGGGGGGTGCTTGTATAGTGTGGTGTGTGCAAATTGGTTGGAGTATGGGCAATGTTGTGACAGTGTAATGTTTGTACATTATGGTAACTGTTGCATTTAACGCTGTGCATATCCATTGCGGTTTGGAGGTTGGGTAGGGAGCCTAGGGTTTCAGATCACCCACTGCAGCAATGCATGTCTGACTCTGCTTCCGGTACATGGGGGTGCTTGTATAGTGTGGGGTGTGCAGATTGGTTGGAGTAGGGCCATTGTTGCAAACAGTATGTGGGTAGGTTGGCAGTGACACAATACTTAGTGAATGGAAGTGGATATGGCCGTAGTATTTGAATGAAAGTACACGGGGGTGCAGGAGACAGTGCTTTATTTGTACTATGGTAACTGTTGCAATTGTTTCCTGCATAGCTCCATGGCGGTGCACAGGTTGGCTAGGAGTGCTGGTGGCAATGCTGTGTATGTGGATTGTCGTAGTTAGTGGCATGGTGTCATTACGTTGCAGTGAGTGTGTGCAAGGCCTAGATTATTGGGTGCATGGCCAAAGGCCATAGCCATAGGCCATGCACTCAAGAGCCTATGGCTTGAGCACACCCACAGCAGTAATGAATTTGTGACTCTGCATCAATTAGAGCATGGTGACTTGTACAGAATGGGTGTGGAGCATATTTCAGACAGAATAGAGCAGCAGAAGTGAGCTGCCATGTGGGTATGTTTGGTTTTGCAGGCCAGGTGACTCTTAGAACATGGTCATGTTTTTCATGAGTGGTTGAAGATGGTGCAGTGAAAAGTCACGCAGTGTGGGCACTCGGTGCAGTGTTTGCATACTGTAAGTATGGTAGAGCGTATGGTTGTAGGGCAGCTTATACGTCCTTGGATAGTGTGCTGTGTGCAGATTGCTTGGAGTATGGGCAATGTAGTGAACATTTTGTGGTTAGGTTGGCAGTGTCACAATACTTTCTGAGCGGAAGTGGGTAACACCATAATATGTGAAGGAAAGGGCATAGGGGTGCCGGAGACAGTGTAATGTGTGTACATTATGGTAACTGTTGCATTTAACGCTGTGCATATCCATTGCGGTGTGGAGGTTGGGTAGGAGTGCTGGTGCCAATGGTGCAAATGTGCATAGTGGTTTGTTTGTTTGTTTGTTTTATTATTTATAATGCGCAAGCGTACCCAAAGTTATCAGGGTGCAGCATTTACAAGAATTTTCTAAGCTTAGTTGCAGTCATCATAGAATATACATAAGGACAATGAAGTAAACCAATGTTGTATGCAAAGAAGGTTACAGTGTGTGCAGGTAGCGTGGCATTTAGTTGTCCTAGTGGGCCTCCATTTGCAGCCATGAAACTACCTTAGAACGGAAGTTCTGGTAGGGCAGGTCCATTCTGAGATTTGGAGGTGGGGAGTTCCACAGTTTGGCTGCTTTCACCGGGAAGCTGTTTCCCCCTATGGTGGCACGTTTGTATTTGGGAACGGATAGGCAATCTTTATATGCAGTTCTAACGGGTTTTAACAAGGACAGTCTGTGGAATCTATTGATCAGGTATGTTAGGGCAGCATTGTTAAGAGATTTGTGGGTGAGTGATGCTGTTTTTAAAATAATTTTATCTTTAGTGGAAAGCCTGTTGTTCTGTTGGCTGATTCCTGTAATATGTTCTCTTCCAGAGATGCCCAGAGCTGCTCTGAGAGCGTTATTCTGGAGAGTTTGTATCTTGCTGGTGGTGGCCTTGGACGATCCCAGGTAGAGGGCGTTACAGTAGTCGAGGTGGGACAATATGAGGGCTCTAGCGAGTGTAAGGCAGCTAGTGTCCGACAGAAATGGTTTGGCTGCGCTGATTAATTTGCATGTGTATGCCGTGGAGGATGCTAGGAAGCTCACTTGTCTTTTGAAGGAAAAATTGGAGTCCAAGTAGAATCCCAATGTTTTGACCTCCTGTCCGACTGTGATGTTGTTCCCGTCAATCATAAAGGAATTGTAGGCCGGGCAGAGTTTCCTTAGGCTGGATGTGGTACCTAGGATGATAAGCTCTGTTTTATCATCATTCAGGCATAGTCCATGAGTGGCCACCATGTCTGGATGATGATGTATACCCTATTTAGCAAGGCCAAATCCTTTCCATAATCTCCAGAAAGCGGAAGGAGGATCTGGGTATTATCTGCATAGTTAGTGTAGGTGATACCGAGATGATCCAAATCATTGAAAAGGGGCTTGGTAAATATGTTATACAATCTGGGGAAGACCCAGGAGCCCTGTGGTACACCACATGTGATCCAGGTGATGACCTCAGTAGAGAAGTGCGCTGAAGAGTGGAGGTGTGAGCATAGGACAGAATGATCGACCAAATCGAAAGCTGCAGATAAGTCGAGAAGGAGGAGTAGGGCAGCTTGTCCATTGTCTCTGAGCATGTCGATCTGAGCTTTTAAATCAATGAGTGTGGTTTCAGTCCTGTGTTGAGGACGGAACCCTGATTGTCTGGATCCTAAGAGGTGGTGATCTTCCAAGTGCTTCTGTATTTGTACATAGGCGACCTTGTCCAGGATTTTTAGTAGGAAGGGAACAGTCGTTATGGGTCGATAATTTGTGGGTGTGGCTGGGTCAAGTGTAGGTTTTTCAGTGGCGGACGTACCCAAGATTGTTTTAAGTTGGTGGGGATGGAGCCAGTGGCAAAGGAGGCGTTGATCAGTTTCGTAATGAAAGGGGAGAGGTCACGGGCAGCGTCTTTGATAAGCTGTGCTGTGCACAGATCTCCCTGGCAATTGGATGGTTTCAAGGACAGGATGATTTTTTCAACTTCAAGTGTATTGACTTTGGAAAACTTGAAGCGGGTGGTATCTGTGGGCATGAGCTTGTCCTGGATTTTTGGAGGGAGAGTGACATTAAGGGAAGCTTTTTTGCTGGAGATTTTACTTTGGAGGGTCGCAATTTTATTTGCTAAGGCACTTTGAATTTCTGAGCACAAGTTTATATCTTTGGTACAGGTGTCAGGGGGTACTATGGGGATTTCTACTTCTTTGAGGATAGAGAAGAGTTCTTTCATGTTGGATTTTGCTTGGGATATGCGAGAGTCAAAGGAGGTTTGTTTAGCCATATATATTTCTTTTTTGTAGAGTGCCGCTAGTTTGGAAAGTTTGAGTTTGTTCGTGACTGAAGGGGATTTTTTCCAAGTGACTTCACAATTTCTTTTCTGCTGCCTAAGGTTTTTGAGGAATGGTGTGTACCATTTGTTGAGGTGTCTATTTGGTTTGCTTGGTCTGAGTTTGAGGGGAGGCGATAAGGTCCAGCGAGGTGGCCATAATCTTGTTGTATTCTTCGACCATGGTCTCAGGGTCAAGGTTGTCAGGGAGTATGTTGAGTGTGGGGAGTAGGTTCGGGATGAGTCTTTCTACTGTCATATTCTTCTTGTTTCTAGTGAGAGTAGGTGGGCCCCTAATGGTAGGCGAGGGTGGAGGTCTGTCAGTAGACAGCATGAACGATACAAGATGATGGTCAGTCCAGGCTAAGGGTGAGATATTTGTGATATTCGCTTGGCAGTTGTAATCGGCTTCCCAGTCAAGTATTCTACCTTTTGAATAAGTGGGTGTCGCATCTTTGCGCGAAGCCTTGTTCAGTGAGAGTGTTGACTATAGTATTGGCGATATGCTCTTCCGGGTCATTATAGCCCAGATTCAAGTCTCCCAGGGCGAGAACTTGAGTAGAGCTTTTAAGATTGCTGGATAGAATGGAGTTGAGGTCTTCATCAAAGGTGCCAATGTGGCCTGGCAGGCGGTAGTTGGTGACATGCTGACATGCATGGTTGCAGTACGGTGCGGGGAATGTGTTGAAGGAACACACCCACTGCAGCAATGCAGGTTTGACAGTGTATCAGGCACAGGGTGGTGATCTTTGGAGAATGGGTGTGGAGCACATTGTATACGTGCTACAGCAGCACAAGTGAGTTGCAAAGCGTGTATTGTGCGTTCCATGGTTGTGATGATAGTTACAACATGCTACAGTATTTGGTGTACGGCAGGAGATGGTACAGTGAGAAGTTGTGTAGTGTGGCCACAGGGTGCAGGGTTAATGTAAATGTGACAGCACCCAATGGGGGAGTGCTGCAAAAATGCCTATGCAAAGGGAAGAAGTATTGTATGTGCTTTACAGGCCCATGGCTCTCACTGTAGATTGGAAAGCGCACGTGCCACATTCTGCCATTATGAGAATGGTGGACATGGAAATGGAATTGTGGGAAATAGGCAATTAGGTATTTAGTGTGTGTTTGACAGGACGGGCAGTACCATTTCGTCCCAATACTGTGTCGTTAGTTTGGTCGAGATAGAGAGACGCACAGTGCTTATCGTCAGTGATACTTTTGTGCACCATCTGCACAGGTGTTGTGTGCAAAGAGGTGTAATTTTGGGTTTGAAGGAGTGGACACTTTCTGGGGCTGTCAGGGGGACTGCAGTTTCAGCGGGATGGTTCGCCTTTGCAGATATGTGGTGTCCATCAAGACCATTGACATTGTTGTGGTGCACTATGGAAGTCTAAATTTGGGTTACATGTCATGTGGACGTTTAATCCGTCACCTGAAGAGGTTGCTGAACGCAGCAATGCAGATTTTTCCTACTGCCTAGGTCGTTTTTTCAAGCATAACACCAAGATGAGTATGGGACCATGATGATGTAATTTGTCCCCAGCCAGAGGTCAGAAGGTGTGTTGTAAACAGAATTATGCATGAATTTATACAGACTGCCGGCATCTTCTTCACCCACCATGAGATCATGAGGTCACAAAATATGCAGTGGTTCTGTAGAAATGGCATTTATTTGAGCGCCATTGGCAATGCCGCTTTCTTTTACTCTGTCCAAGAAGCATTGACCAGAATGTGGTAAAAATGTGAGGAGACGCAAACAGAAACGCATATAAAGAGAAAAAACAAAAGAAGTTGCTCGCACGCACGTAAAAAAAAAGCCTTTATACATCTACAATGGAAGACCCAATACCTTACCCAGCTTGATATTGCTTACCCTGAACCACCGCCCCTCCACCCCTCCTAACTTTCACGGTAGCGGATTCCGCGATACGTTGAGGATTACACGTGCAACATCCTGGGTGGCCATGTGGATGTATGCGGATGGACAAATCGTGCATACTTTTACTGAACTTTGTAGTGGATGTGCTTTGGAATAGCACGACACTTGTACTGTAAATGTGTAACAGTACATTAGAAGTGTTGTACAGGAGTGACAGTGTTGGATGATAGCGGCTTTGATGCGATTGGTGGATGCGTGTGTGCCTATTTATGCGTTACCCAATGAGGTAGTGCTGCATAGAAGATATTGCAAAGGGAAGAAGGACTGCTCCAGCTTAACAGGGGTGCGGCCCTTGCAGTACTTTAGGATAAGCACGTGCCACAATCTGCCCTTCACACCATGTTGCCCAATTGACATGACACTGTGGGGATTAGCCAATCAGGTACTGAGGGTGTGGTTAACAGGAAGGGGCGGTGAAACTGCTGTACATTATACTCTTCGTACTGATGGTTGCTGACATGGCGAAACACATTGTGTTGACTGTAGCTGATCCCTTTGTCATAGATCTGCAGAACTGTGCCCTGGAAAGACACTTTGATGGTAATTTTGGTTTGGAAGGAATGGACGCATTGTGGAACGCTGGGTATGAGTGCAATTTTGCTGATATGCATGCACTTTATGAAGACCTGGCCACTTTTGCAGTACTAGATATTATCGTCATCCACTACGGCAGCATGCATATGGGTTACCTGGCTTGCTTAGATTTGTTCTGTAGACTGAGGAGATTGCTGGATGTCGTGAAGACGCTTTTTCCCACCACCAAGGAGCTTTTCTCATTCATAATACCACAAACAGTATGGGTCACTGCTCATGGATGTTGTTCTGAGCCAGAAGCAGGTAGTTGTCTCATCAAGAGAAGCATGTATACTTGTATGTCTGCTCGTGAAATGTTGTTCTGCAACAATCACCTCATTAGTTGTGGAAATGCCGAGTTTTTCGAAGAAAATGGCATTTTGTTGTCACCCATTGGCAATGCAGTTTTGTTTGCCCATCTACATGATGCAGTGAAGAGTTTACTGTACTAATGTGAGCACAAGAAAACTCAAAAGCAAATAAAAACTGAAAAAAGGTATTTCTCTAGAAGCATCTAAAAAAAGGGTCTTTTAAGAGCCGCCCCTTACCACAAACTCCCCCTACCCTGGTTGCAAGTTATTCCCCCACACACGCACGCAGCACGAAAGCCCATCCGGGGATTTAGCAGGTGGTGGCCATAGAAATGGGACTGTGGGGATTGTCCAATCAGGTGCTTAGGGTGTGCGGCAAGAGGAAGAAGGACTCCAGCTTCACTCGGGCCCAGCCCTTGCCGTACTTGGGGAACCGCACGTGCCACATTCAGCGCTTCTCACCATTCTGGCCTATGGAAATGGGACTGTAGGGATTGTCCTCTGAGGTACTCAGGGTGTGCGTCACAGGAAAGTGCGCCAATAGGAAGAAGGACTCCTGCTTCACTGGGGCATGGCCCTCGCGGTATTTGGGGAAAGGCGCTTGCCACATTCTGCACTTCTCACCATGGTGGCCAATGGAAATGGGACTGTGGGGAATGTCCAATCAGGTGCTCAGGGTGTGCGTCACAGGAAAGGATGGCAATCATTTTTTTCCATTACTTTGTATAGTGCAGCTTGCAAACATGGCAAGACGCAGAGTTTTCATCGTGAGTGATGCCTTTGTGGAAGATCTGTTCATGTATGCCCTCCAAGAAGGCTTTTGTGTCAATTTTGGTTTGGAGGGAGTGGACGCTTTGTGGTGGTGTCGAAGCGTGTTGTTTTGGCGGAGTGCTTGTAGAAGGTTGACGCATGGCCTCTTTCGGCAACTGTACATGTTGTGGTTGTGCAGTTTGGAGCCTTTTTTTTGGGTCACATGTCTTGTTCCAATGTGTACGGTCAATTGAAGAAGATGATGAAAGCAGTGCAGCACATTTTTCCCACTGCCAAGGTGCTTTTCTCATGTATACCCCCAATGAGATTTGTGATGGCATATTTGATGTCATGGGTGTTAGTCCTTGCAGTGCACACTGGTGGCGCGAGTTATGGTTGCTTAGCTTACCATAACTGGCGAATTGTGGTTTTTTTTCTTGGTTTTATAGGTTTTTGCTAGTGCAACTTAACCATAACGTCCCTTTAACAATGCATTTGTTAGTGTATACATATAAAAAAAAAAAAAAAATATATATATATATATATATATATATATCTTTTTTTTTGCACTGATTTAATCAGGCAGGATGAGTAGCACTCTTCACTTCTTCTTCTTTTTTTAAAGTGAAATACTTTAAAAAGATAACTGGACAATATAAGCTTATTTGATGCCAGTTACTACCCAATTACATATTTTTGCCATGGTCAAATGTTTACGTAGCCCGGCCTCCTGCTCCTGGTTCGGGAGTATCAGGGTGACCTCCTTTCTTCCCATAGGAACCTTTGTAAATAGGTGGTGCCGCATTTATTTAATGGCAGGAAACGTGTTGCCTAGCGTCAGTGTTCCAACAATCCACATTGCTAAATACATTTCACAGGCGGAGGGATGACTAAAACTGAGGCCTCAGGAGAAAATCGGTCCTCCAAGTAAGACACATTATGAACATGGACCGGGGGCTCTGAAACACGCAGTAGCAGCGTTTCAAAGTGGTGAGTTTGACTGTAGAAATTGCTGAGCTGGGTAATACGGTTAGAAGCAAGACACCTGCCTCATATTCCATTATTTATTTACAGAAATTGCTTCTCTGCGAATTTCTGCTAGAATTACCGTAAAGGAAGACGGTGCACGACTGTGTAGGGCGGCTGTAAATAACCGCACCAGTCAATTTAAGGACGTGCTGCTGAACGGAGCAGATTCCGCGCGAGACGTCAGCAGTAGCACTGTTATCTCGTGCACTGCCTGACATATGGCTTACTGATTTTCTGTCTGCTTCTTGGTGTTCTCGTTTAAGGCTTGCGTGCTGTTTATAAAACTAAAAGTATTTATTAATGTCATCAAAAAAGGTTCGTTTACCAGCGTGGCCTTGGAAATAGACTACTTAGCACAGCATTGTGTAATTCCTCTAGTTCAGTGGTGCTCTCTTTTATCTCTGCTTGTGTTTCACATGGAGATGTGGTTCTTTTCTCTGAAAACATGAAGTACTATTGGCTATTGTCTATTTGTTTATAATTTTCTGAAATAGGATTCCGGATTTCAGTTAAATGATATGTTTGAAGAGTGCAGGTAGGATACTGAGAATGTCAAATGCATGAGACTTCGAAATCAAATGTAGTTATGTTATGTAATGTCATGTTACACACCGCTGCCATTTGCATGGGCTTGAGGGAAGTGGGTGGGCTAGGTTAGTGGGGAGCGAGTTCAAATGCATGAAAGATTTGCTTTGGTATTGATTCGTGCAAACGGTATGTACCCTGTGCTCCGCATCTCGATCTGTCTCTAGGTGTCCTGTTTTGTGAGCATAGATGCATAGAGGCATTTGTATCCAGAGGGTATACTGGCATGCCCATGTTGCGAGCATGCATTTGCTGGGGCTTGTATATGTGAGTTGATTGTGATGGTGTAGTGGTCGGTTGTTTGACGTCTGTTGGAAGGGTTATTCACTTCCTGCCTACTAGTTGCTTAGTTGGTTTGCATGTAGTGTGTTGGGGTTGAACCCAAAGGTTGAAAATGTTAGTGGATGGGAATGAGTAGTGGGCCTGGAGGGGGAACATGGAGCATCCATCTATGGTGGTCATGGCATTGTCTTAGTAGTGTTGTGAGAAGATGTCCTGAGGTACCCTGGTGTGGGATGGTATCTCTGGCGGTGTACAGTGTGCATGAACTGGTTCTGTGTGACAGTGGGGAACATGGGCAGGAGTTCAGGACATTGGGAGAAAGCAGGAGTGGGTCTCAAGTAGGCTATCACTGAGCATAGTTCCACAGGAACGTTCAAGGCAGGGATTCCATGGGGAGAGTCCTGGTGGGGCACCAATGATTGATTGAGCATGTTACAAGCTCAAGGTGCAATACCTAGGAGCCAGTCAAATGAAATGGCATTGGTCAACAACATGGCACTGCCCTAATTGCATTGGGGACAAGGGAGCAAAATTCCAATGAGACAACATGGAGCAAACCTTCAGAGGGGCAAACCTACAGTGGGACACACAGGAGCAGAACTACAGTGGGACACATGGGAGAAAACCCTAATAGTCCCGATTCACAGGTCACCAGGATAGGATATCCTGGGGTGCAAAGAACAAAGCCACCTATATTACAGCATAACATATAGCAAGGCTTGATAAGGGCATGATAAGGCATAGCAAACCATTAAATGTCACAGCAAAACAGAAAAGGTGTAAGAAATTAAAACAGCCTTTTCCCCCTCACATTCAAATTGTTCACTTTGCCAATGACAAGCCTCCTCACTCCCTGCCTCTGTCTCTCTCTCTATCATACCCCTCTCACTTTCCCTCACCTTAACTCTCTCTGCCCCCTCTCAAAGTCTCAAACAAATACCTGGTCTGCAACAAGATTCTGGGAAATGCGCGATGAGGAGGATGAGGGGAGTGTTGGTGATTGGCTGACCGAAACGTTTGCAGAGGTATTTAGACTCATATGTACATAAGAGTTACTGACCTCTATGATTCTGAAGGGTAAATGCTAAAAACATGTAAAACACGTTAGCTGTGGACAATTACATCACCAACAGCATTGATAATAAAGAGTATTATGCTGCTTTAGTTACCGCTTCAGCGTTCAAAATCAAGCATATTCCTCCACACAGGTGAAGACAGCATTTACCTGCAGATCCAAATTCATTATTAATCAGCAGCAGAGGAGAAGGTGGATTTGGAGCAACAAGAGAGGGGCATGGTGGTTTGGTACAGCAGGCATTGCTGGTGGAACAATATTTAGAATGCAATTGTTGACCATTTAGACACCTCACTAAATTCGGCTTGACTAGGTCTGTGTTACTCAGCAGCAAGCATAGTGGATGATAGAATCAATCCCTTATCCTAATGGGTTAGGGTAGATGTCATCCAAACATAGTTGGTGGCATTCAATCTGAATGCATATAATAAGGAGCATTTTTGTTAACATATAAGACGTTTAAATGATATTAAGAAGGGAAGTTAATTAGTTAATCCACTATTATAGCCCTCTATAACTGCAAATAAACATATGCTGGAGAGGAAGTCAAAGAAAGTATTTGTAGGGCAGAGCCAGATTTCCAGTAGAAAGACGGGCTTCTTTCTGCCTTGGCTCTTACCAGAGTCAAAGATATGTTGGCAAAAGACTCATAGTTGGCATCCTGCCTCAACACCCACAATGCACGTCTGATGCATTATATACTGCCACCAGACCACCCACACTCGAAAACCCAAACCTGGCATCCTGCCTCCCCACTCCAAAAACACAAAACTCATATCTGGCATCACGCTGCTAACTAACACTTTGCAACACAGGACATATACCTGGTGTCCAGCCCTCCCTATCCCTACAAAACTAGACATACACATAGGCAAGGCAAGACCAATACCTATCATCCTACCTCCCAGCCCACAACACAATACTCATAGCTGAAATCCTTCATACCTGCAACACAAGACCAATACATAGTGTCCTCCCTCACGCAATGCAAGGCCCATAGCTGTCATCCTGCCTCTCTGCCTGTTCAACACAAGACCTATTCATTATATCCTAATGTCCCACCCTCTTCAACATAAAATACCATACCTGACATCCAGTCTGCCAACAACCCAAAAAATGAAACCTATGTCTGGCCTCCTTTCTGCTCATCACCCATAACACAAGACTGTTGCGTGGGTCCTGCCACCCCACAACACAAGGTCCATGCCTGGCATCCTTCCTCCCAGCCTTTAAAAAACAAGACCCATACATGGCATCCTTCCTCTCCATCTCCTATAACACAAAACCCAACCCTGTTATCTTTCCTTCCACCCCGCAACACAAAACGCACACCTTAGATCCTGCCTCCCCACAAAAGATGATACAAAAGATGATACATACCTAGCATCCTGCCTCTCATGACACAAGATCCACACTGTGAATTCTATCTCCTACCCCTATAACTTAAAACCCATACCTGGCTTATTGACTCATGATGCCACAACACAAAACCAATACCTGATATGAACCCCACCCGCACTACCCACAACACCAGACCATAACTAGCATTCTTCCTCCCCACCACATAAGATACATCCCTGGTTTCCGGCCTCCCTAGCCCCCACAACACAACACAACACCCATATCTGGCATCCTACCTGTCTCCCACACAACACAAGACCCATACGTGGCATCATGCCTCCCCACTGTGCTATCAAGCATACATGGTATCCTGTCTCCCCCACCACCCACAACAAAAAACCCACGACTGGTGTCCTGCCTTCCCACCCCCACAACACAAATCAAAATACCTAGGATTCTGCCGCGGGACATTCCATGGCAACAAACCCATAAATGATATCCTGTCTACCCACCATCCCCAAAACAATATAGGACCTCTTTTTCCGTTTTAAAATAATTCGAATAGAGGAAAGATAAGTATTCTTCTCGTTTGGGCCTCAACTTCCCATGTCAGAGAAAGAGCCATGGTGAGAAGGAAGGGGAAGATATAAGACATACGAAACTCATTAATGTGAAGGGATGCGAAGAAAACAGCATACGTGGAGGAGGCAGGGAATGCCGATATGATTTTTGAAATATAAGACTATTAAAAAAAGTGCAGGAAAAAAATTACCATGTTTGAATGTGGTTGATGGCCTAGCCTATCCGAAATGTGAAATTCTTTGCACAAATATCTAATGGCGCATGGAATTTCACCCTTGCTTCAACTGGCAATGTACTCACTGCAATATTTCCCCCTAGTCTACCTACCCTTTGGGCTACAGGGGCCCCCCTCTGGCCCGCTTCCTGTTGCACCGGTTCTCTTGCTCCTTCTTCATTCTGCATGATGAACCGGCTTTCATAGTGCAGTTTTCAGCTTTTGTGTGTGTGTTGTGGGGGCCAAATCACCTTGGCAATGCAACATGAAAACATAATTCTTTGATCCCAGCTACATTTTCTTTTTTGTTACCACCTATTCTGCGTCTCCTGCCCTGTGGCTTTCCGCAACCCTTACTTGGCTCGGACCATTAGGTGAGGCTCAGTGCTCTATATTACCCACCTCCGGATGAAAGAATGCTTAAACACATTATTATTGACAAATGATAAGGATTGGAAGGCGTTTCTGGTCTGCCTGATTGCCTGAACATTGTAACACATTAGACCGACCTGCACCCCCAACACTGCTCTTGCATTTTACTCGAATCATATAATACATTTTGACAGCTGAATAATTTCAGAAACCTGCAAGGCATGTTTTACTGAAGCAATATGCAATTTGTGTTTCGAAAATAATTCCAAAGCTTTGAGCAAATGAGACAACAGAAGTCAAGAGAAGCAACACTGTGTCATCAAATGTACTGCCCTGTAAGTGTTGGTCGTGTTGTTCGTGTCCTTGCCAAACCGAAAATTGCACCAGTGGGCTAAGGTTCGCTCTGGTCAATGTATTATACCACCAAATTGGTGCAAACCTTTCAAAATGTGGAATAAAAACTCATGTTCATGGGATAAGAGATAAAGATCAAACATCCGCCTCAACCAGCACAGACTTTACAATGGTAATTCCACACATGCGCAGAGAGCTGCAGTGGATGGGACGTGATGTGCCACTGTGAGTGCAGCACTGGATGGTGTAACAATTGACGTATTAGCTCGATGAAACAGGGCATGGCCCATGGTTTTGCTGTGCAGTGGCTCAAAACTAAAGTTGGGCATGAGCAAGCACCTAGGCCCGTGCCGGCCCAAGCACAGGTTTGCCCTCCTCCAGAACCGTAACTGTGGGCCCAATGTAGATTCCTAGAAGAACAGCTGGAACACGTTCCCGTGTAAAATTGTACCTGACACAAGCATTCTTCAACCACGCATGTAAACTCTATCTGTGACAGGAGAAAAACTTTTGGAAAGCAATAGGACATTTTATGTATCTAGTGAAATAAAGACCCATATGTATTCTGTATTATGGATTACCACCCCTAAAAACATTGTGTCAATTAACAATACTAGGCAGAATACTGAGACAAAGCATGTCCTCAGAATATTGTGCCAAACAATGAAGTAATCATTGTCTAAAGCAGCCATATTACAATGTTAATTAAATAGAATTGTTCTTATAAGAAAACAAGTAAACAATGAGTGAACATGGACATACTTTGTGTTATACTAAAGGAAGTGTAATTTCAAATTATTTATGTAGGGTCCGTTAACTTCATCTGCCTTTTTAAGGGTCTGCGTCATAATAGTCGCCGATTAAAATTCCTGCCGCGGGTCCGTGGCAGATGGCTGCTTTGTGAAATGACTGTTCTGTACGTACCACTGCAGAAATGGTCTTAACTTAAACAAATGTCTGCTCATGCAACTGCCAAGTTTTAAAGGTTTGGGTTGATTGCAATTCTCCGAGTTTTAACACTATAGACTTGAAGGAAGTATGTAGTGTTAATTATTACGGACTTAGGAATTTTCACTGGTACAATTTGCCTGACTGGAAGTAGCTCTCTCTAGTATTAGGCTCTTTCTTGATGTAAACTTCACTAATATGCGTAAGCCTCACAGAGGTTAGGCTCCACGTCCTACAGCCACTTGTCTGCTGGCATAACATGCCAGAATAGAAGTCAGTGGGGTCATTAAAGATTTCCGGGTATCCCACCGGTAATTCCGGTGGGATACCGGGAAAACCTGTGTTACCGGGATATTACTAGCAGCGGAGAGCCGCTAAGTCCGCATTGCCATGGAGTCCCATAACACTCCATGGGATGGCATTGCTGGAATTACCGGCACTGGTACTACCGGTGCCATTGATTCGAGCATTTTTCTGTCAGTAGGGGCCTGAGCTACTGGTAGGTCAGGTGCTTTGCCGGTTTGGAAAAATAGCTGGTGCCGGAACTACCAGCAATTCTGGCAGCATTTTTTCCAGCCCAGCAAAGTTGTAATGACTCCCATTATCTCTGATGTAAGGTTCCTCATCTCAGTGGTGTAGAGGACTGCAATTAATAGTGTTATTTTCACTATAAGCCTCTGAGTCTGAACTGAAGATCCAGCAGATTTTCTCAAAAATGGCTGTCTGCGTCAATCAAGTTTCTGTCATTGATGACACAAAGCTGTGTGATACAGGCTGCTACAATAGATTATGCCTAAAATGTATTTCTGTGGTGTAATGTGGGTCGAGGGAAGGGTATACTCTCAAGAGGGCTGTGAATTTGATCCAATAGCAACCCAAACAGCAAAGTCCATCAGGAAAAATTAAAGGGGATGTCCTATCAAAGTTCACATGTATTTTAAAGAAACACACCATCTGCAAAAAACACTGTACAAAACCTACTGTTGTGGAAAGAACAGAGAATATACAGAGATAGAAGATGCAGCACTCTGAGTAATGAAGCGGGTTGAGAAAAGGCAATATTTATCCACAATGATTGTCAAAATGATATGTGCTTGAGTGAAAGGGATGAATGGTGACCTAGCCAGTCTTGATGGGCCAAAAATAAATCAGTGGGGCAATTACCAGTCAATAGTACCTTTTGCTGGTCTTAGAGGTTTGACAATAGGGAACCAGCCTTCTAGGTACTGATTTAGTGGTTAAAAGGTGCTCAAGTGTGACAGTTGCATTGTTCTAGATAGAGAGTGAGTTATTCTGGGGTCAAACTCAAGTTTGTTGCAGTTCGAAGCAATGCAGAAGGGTGGATCGCGAGGGCCACCAGGGTCAGTTTGATGGCTAGTTCAATGGCAAAGATACTGATGAATAGATCACAGTTCAAGTAAGGCTGTTCGATCAGGCATCCGATGGTCAAGTTTTGATGTATCCACCAGGATCAATTTGACTGGTGATGAAGATCACCATCGAAGATGATGGTAGGTTGAATTGTGGTAAAAAGGCAGCAGATGCAAAGAGGAGCTTTACGTTCGAGCTGAGGCAATAACACACTCAGCTAGCATGGTCTGGTAGTGAACTGGCTTGAAAGTGCAGTTCAGTGGTTCGAAGATTGGGTGAGTGCCAAAGCAAGCTCTCAGAAGGACCTGATGGTTTCATGCAGTCGGGCATACTTGCATCGTTTTGATGGTAGAAAATGCAGGAATCTGGACGGTTCTGGCTCAGGTGCTATGAGTCCCACTATGGGGTCTCATGGTGAACTGTAGTCTTTGTTCTCTGGCCCCCAAAGCAATGGGGGCTGGTGCACACTTTCAGGGGTCCTTCACCACAATGAGGTCCTGGGCAGCAGTATGACTGTCAGAGAAGCAGTTCTTGTTCCAGCAGCAGGACTTCCACAATGTGCCCTGGGGATGGATAAGGAAGAAGATCTTGCTCTTCTGGGACCCGCAGTTTTCACCTCACTGGTGGCGGACTTTTGAAAGGCAACACTCCCAAACGAGGTCCAACACATTCTTGCATAGGTGCTTTAATAGTCCAATGCCTGTCCGTGCAACAAGTGGACTTTGTCTTCTGAGTAGTCGTTTTGGGATGGGTGTGCCCTTTGAACACTGCTTCCCAGTCTAGCTCCTGCTGGGAGGCTTGCTCACTGGGGAGAGGGGTTATCCGAACTCACAAATGTTTAAAAGGAGAGGCATAGCCTACCAGTCTCCAGCCCTGTCATTTGACTCTGGGAGACATCAGGAGTTGGGCGGAATGGTAAAAATGCAGTACTAATGCTATTATCACTGCATTACCGCTCCGGCCAATCCCGAGTTTGGGCTGAAAGTGGGAGTTTTACGTCCAGCTTTTTCCTGGAGGTAAAAATCTCGACTATCTGCCCGTTTGTGGTGCTATTACCACAGCATATAATTGCGATGCGGAAATAGTGCCCAGTTTGCCCCATAGAGTCCTATGGACACTTAAACAAATGGGGATTTACAGCCTTACTGACACTCGGGATCCCGCGCTAATAGCGCTGGACCGAGTTGCAGCAAAGCTATTTGCGTTGGTGGTATGCCAGCGGATTTATCGCCAGGAAACCACCAAGGTCATGATAGAATCTGTTTTATCTTTCACTTTTAGATTTTCGGATTGATTCAAGTAACACAGCACATTTTGAGTGCTGGGCAATTTCATTTTATTATCCCAGGTGCTTTAATGGATTCCAGTTGAATTATATATAGCCTGTTTGGGTAGATGATGGAATATTTATATACACCACATAGAAATCTTTAATTAAATGATAATTTGGGATTTTGTGCATATATATTATGCATTGTACTATTAATAATATTCCCTTGTGGGATTTAGAATTGTTTTGTAGATTAAGACATTAATGGTCTTATGAATTGGTGTGTCCCTCCTCAAAACAGTTTTTGGCAAAGTTGTTCCATTGTTTGACAGATGTTGGGTTACTACTCCTGATGATTGGAATGTATTACCCGAAATGCGTGGAGCATCTCATCGAGAAAATAAATAATGAAATACTATGGTCAAATGACACAGGGCCATGCAGATGTTGTAATTACTGAAAGGGCAGAGGAGCTGGATCAGCAAATAACTGGTCAGCTGAGTAACTGGATTTCAAAGAACATTTGCCATGACGCCAGCATTCACATTAGTTATACATTCTCCAACTCTGAGCTGGAAGGAAATCACACCAGATGTTCTGTATCTGGGAGGAGGCCTTGAGTTGCCTTGTAATTTTTTAAATTAAAGCTTTCAGCGTAAGTTAATACAAGCTTTTGTTTTTTTTTTTTTAAAATTCATGAAATCCCCACAAAGCCAAACCCGATTAATTGGACCTTTTAGTCCTTTTGTCAATTTTGTCCGTCAATCTCTGGTCTGGCATTGTTTTTTCCTTTTCCTCCATTTTTGTCTTAACTTAGGTTCTAGATCAGCGTCCACATTCACAATACTTTATTCTGTGGTTATGCCAATCTCTTTAGCATGGTTTCTAGAAAAACTCCTAGCCCTCTTACTGTTCTTTGGTTTGGTTCGTCATATAAGGCTGCCCACCATTTATCAGGGTCTAAGTCACACATTGGCGTTAGTGTCGGCCGTAGTATTGCTCTTCTTTCTATTTCCAGTTTAGGACAGAAAAGTAGTAGATGTCGTAGGGATTCGTCGTACTGATTGCATAGCCGACATATGCTTTCGTTTTCTAGACCATACTTTTGAAAAATTGTTTTTGTTCTCACAATATTGAGTCTAAAGCGAAGAATTAGATCTCTATGTTTTTGATTTGCACTCTTTTTTAGATATCCTGACAGACTTTTTGGAAATCTGGTGTTCATTATTGACAAGGTGTGATGTGTAGACATTGTTCGTGCACTTTCTGTTTGTGCCCTGTCGATTGACAACAGCAGTATTTTAGTCTGCTTTGGATGTTTACACAAGGCCTCTAGTGATATGTTCAGATTTTGCAAAATGTCATTGCATTTTTTTCCCCACTCAATTAGTGGCCAGAAAGGTGGACTTTCATTCTCCGTGTTTAAGATTGCATATTGGCGTGGGCAATTTGGAGAGATTATCTTTCTGAAGGTAGCTAGGGCCTTCCATACAACTTGAACTTGCATTGAGTGTAATCCAAATTAGTGTCTTATTATGTTCATTGGTACGCAAGTCGGGATTCTTAGCACTTTTCTCCAGAATCTGGCCTCAAGCCTATCCCATGCTTCCCATGGCATTCTTAGGGCTGTATCACCAGCAAATGTAATAGTTGGCACAACCTTTAGGTTGTAGAAGTCTATCAATGTTTGAATTGAAAACTTACACAATTTTCTTTTCAGTATCAGTGCTTGGGCTGTTAGTCGATCTATCTTGTGGGTTAGATGGTCAATCCATGGCTTCTCATTCCAGTCAGCACTCATAATCATCCCCAGATATTTTGCACTCTTCACTACTGGAATGCTTTATCCTCTATATACCATGTAGGCAGTTTGTACATTGCTGCTCTTGCTTTTTTTATTATAATTATCAGCCATTCTTATTCCAGTCTTTAAAAAGGGCAGTCGTACTGATCCTAACAACTACAGGCTTCTTTCCATGCTTGATATTACAGGCAAACTTTTTGCATCATTACTGCTTAGTGAGATGCAGAAATGGGTAGAAAATAATAAAATACTTAGCAGATTTCAATGTGGCTTCAGGCGGGATTTTTCCACATCACATAACCTACTGGTTATGGATATACTGCGTACACGGGCGCTTAGTAAGGGGCATCCCCCGCTCTATGCCCTATACATTGACTTTAAAGCTGCCTTTGATTCCATCCCCCGAGCTAGACTATGGACTAAGCTTCATTGACTTTAAGGCTGCCTTTGATTCCATCCCCGGAGCTAGACTATGGACTAAGCTTGAAACAATTGGATGTCTGTCAGGTCTTTTATACTGCCTGAGACTTCTACACCAAAACACCTCTGCTTGCCTCAGATTAAATCATGAAGGCAACATGACTAGAAAGGTGATTCAGAATAGGGGGGTAAAGCAGGGCTGTGTTACAGCACCCCTTATTTATTTTTATTTTTTTTTTTTTTTTTTTTTTTTATTTGTATTTAATCAAAAGATTTTTACAAAGTTTGGGGTTTCTGTCTTTGTCTGTGAGCGTAGCGAAAATAAGAAAAGAACGGAAATGAGAAAATGAGAAAATGAGAACAGCTCTCTAAAAATGTGCCTTTGTCGGCCAGTTTATGGCTTCCAAGATTGTGTAGGATGCTATTTGCCATGATGTTTTGTCGCCTCCAATCAAACGAGACCAACATATTTCTTCGTCCTCTATGATGAAATCTGAGAAGGTTGCTTTTAAGTATCTTCTTCTTATATGTTGGTTTGAGGCACATTTTAGGAGCAAGTGGCGGATTGTTTCCTTTTCTTGTATCTCACAAAATCGACAACTGTTGTTCTCCGACTGGCCTCTAATTGACAAGATCTCATTTGTCTGCAAGACGTTTAAACGGGCTCTCATCAGCATGTCTCTCCCTTTCCTGGATGGAAACTTCTTTATGTATTCCTGGAGTTCATTGAGTTTTTTCGTGATTGGCGGCAGGTGTAAAGTTAGTTTATTTTTTCCTGCTGTCTCCAGGGTGCTTATCCAGTCGAGTTCTTTGATTTTGGTAAAGGTTCTTTTTGGGTACTTTATTAGTTGTTCTTCGTCTGCGTTGACCTGTTCTAGCAAGCTGAAGTTTTCTTCTTTCCATTTTTTGAGGGTTTTACTTGTATTCCTTTCTATTTCGAGATTGATGAGAAAGTATATTGATGGTGGTTCAGCCATCCGGCATTTCCTGAACAGTCTTAGAGACGATTGTGAGACTGAACTTCTGAGAGAGGGTAAACTAAGCTCTCGTCGGATTGAGGCTATTGGGGTCGAGTTTGGGAGTCTGAGGACTTTTCGCCAAAACTTTGCCTCAATTTTTGTCCAAATGGATCGTGGTAAGTTCATCATAGCATCTCCCCCATATGTTAGTGTCGGCATCACCTTTTTCTTGTAGTGTTCTAGCACAGGGATAAGTGAGAATCTTCCAAACTTTTTATCTATGGCGCTGGCTTGGGCTGCCAATTTGTTGGCTTTGGACATCAGGACCGATTGCATGGCTTTGTCTTGCGAAGAGGAGTCTAGGGTTACTCCTAGGTATTTGAAGTTAAACACTCGCTCGATCAGTGATCCTTCCAAAGTTAGTTTCAGTTTTTCTGTTTTCCTGGTCGCTTTTTCCAGTACTAAGAATTTTGTTTTCTTTGCGTTTATTTCCAGTTTGTTTTCTTGCATATACCCTTGAAGCTTTGTCAGTTGACGCTGCAAACCAATCGGTGTGTGATCCATTAGGACCAAGTCGTCTGCATAAAGCAAACGTGTTATCAGGGTTTTGCATATTTTTGGGGGAAATGCTCTAATTTTTGGGTCCTCGTTTTGGATGTCTCCAATGAATGCCAGAAACAGGGCCGGGGCCAGCGGGCACCCCTGCTTCACTCCTCTCGCTGTTGGGATGGGTGCTGATAACAGGCCGTTTTGATCAAGTCGGATGCGTATTGAGGTGTCGGTGTATAGTGCCTTGATCGGGTTTAATATAGACGGTGGACATTCCCAGGTCTCAAGTTTGGACCATAGGCGGGCCCTGTCTATCCGGTGGAATGCTTGTGTCAGATCGATGAACGCCACAAAGATTCTCGATCCTCCTTCCAGTACTCTGTTTTTCAGCACGTTTAGCATTAGAATGTTAGCTGTCGTGCCCAGATTTCTTTTGAATCCTGTTTGGAGTGGGTCGTTACAGGGTGATTCCTCCATCCAGTTCTTGAAGCGATCGAGAAGCATTGAGCCAAACACTTTGCCTATGACATCCAGGAGCGCAATCGGTCTGTAATTTATCGGGTCCTTTTTGTCTCCTTTCTTGAATATTGGAACGATTGTTGCTTGTTTCCATGAAGGTGGTATCGTTTTTAAGTTGCAACATCTGCCAAAGATTTTACTTAGCAGGCTTGGCCACTCATTTTCAAGTGTTTTTAGATCGGAGTTCGTGATCCCGTCGGGTCCTGGGGCGTGGGAGTTTTTTAAGCCTCTGATTTTCATTTGGATTTCCTGTGGATCGTCTATGATTATCCATGGCTCCAGAGACATTCCGGCCTGTAGTTTTAAGTTGGTACTTGGTGCCTGGTACATAGTAGTGTAATGTTTTGTCCAAGTAGTTTCCCCGATCTCGTTTATGATTGTATTTTCTTGGGTTTCGTTAACCGCTCTCAAGATTTTCCAAAATTCTTTTATGTTTTTGCCACTTATCGCTTTTAGAATGTTTTCAGCATCTTGTTGATAGAGAGACAGTCTGTGGCCTTTTACCCATGCTTTGTATAGTTTGGTTTCCGCTTCTGCCGCTCTCACGGCCCCTGGAGATCCTGAAGATTTTGCTTTGCGTTGTATTTTCCGCAGTGCCCGACGTTTCTCCACCAGTGTTAGGTCGTACACGTGTCTTGGGGGATTTCCACTGTTTGTTTTTGTTTTACGAATCTTCTTAAACTTCGTCAGGAATGGCGTATAGTCTGTAGTGTTTTTGCCCAAATGATTTGACATTGCGCTGAATCCTTTTTCTATTTCCTTGATGGCCTCAGTTGTAAGGTATAGACGGTTTCCCTTCGTGTTGGCTATGACTTGGTGCTCAGCGTACTCGTTCTGGGGCCTTATTGACATCCAGGTTGTTGACAGGGGGTTGTGGTCACTGGCTGTAACTCTTGTAATTTCAAAATCTTTCGTTATTACCAGTAATGGTTCAGTGACGTAGATGTAGTCTATTGTACCTGCCAATTCCTTCCTTTCCCATGATGGCGGGCGATTTGGGTCTGGGAATGCTTCGTGCAAATTGTGAAGATTTCTTGAATTCATCAATTTGACCCATAGGTTGCCGCGTTGTTTGCCTGTTAAGTTGTTGCCTAGGTCCGCCACTCTTTCTTCCGAGCTCGTACACGTAGCGTTCAGGTCTCCGCAAATGAGGAAGTATTTTACCAGGTGTTCCGATAGTGCCTCATCTATCGCGTCCTCCATTTTTTCTATGTAGGCGGTAGGCTCTATGCTTGCGGGGTTCCAGTAGGTGTTTGCTACGATTAAGGTGACTTTCTCGTAGGCGTTTTTAACGGTGCTCCACCGGATCCATGCCGCCTTAACCATCAGGATCATTTGGTTGCTGATCAATGTTTCTTCTAGTTTGATCCCTGAGTCTTTTTTGGATGCGATCAGTAAACCCGACGAAGGTCTTCCTCGACATCCTTGTTTAGCTGGTGCGAGGATGACTTCGAACCCCCCTATTGCAGGGGGTTCAGTCAGCCAGGTTTCTTGGAGGCATAGAAGGTCGTATGATCCCAGGTCCATGTCTTTTGGAGACAGTAGATGGATGTGTCCTCTCGTGTTCCACGAGCACATTTTTAGTTCGGACTTTAAGGGGGTCGCGCGACGTCTGTCATGTAGACTGTGCTCGTCTCTCGCTGGTTGCTATGTTTGCTTTTTTTCCCTCAGAATTTTGGGCAACCAGGACCATATGTCTTTTGTGGGTTCACATCTTTTTTGGGGAGGTTTTTCTGTTGGGAGTTTGGCTGTTATTTCTGGAATTTCCTTGGCCTTATTAAGTTTTTTTGTATCTTTGGTTTTTGTAAAACTTTCGTAATTTTTGTTTTCTTTCGAGGCTTGTCGCTTTTCCCTCAGTTTCTCTTCAACTCCCCGGACTCTTGCTCTGTCCTTGTTTTTTTCAGGCGACTTGTTGCGATCAGTTCTTCCTAAGGCACTTGTTGGGTGTCTATCTGCTTCCTTTTTACTGGGCTTAGTACGCCTTATGTTTTCAGCCTCCCTTTTATTGTCTTCTTCGCTTTTGTTTGATTGCACTTTGACTTCGTAGCCCATTTCGTCCAGCTCTTCACTACAGTCGAGGATCAGATTTTTCAACGTTGTTGATGTTACGTAGAGTACCGTTTTTGCTTTTGTATTTACGTGGCTTGGCTCTACTACAAGCAGATCTTCTGATTTTATTTCATTCAGCTTTCGAATGTATTGAAACAGTGTTAACACTGAGTTTCGGTTCGTCTCTGTTTTCTTTCACTTGTGTGATCTTTATACGCCATTTCGCTTTGTCCACTTTTTTCGGTTTTAGGTTGTATTTCTGTGTTCTGGATCTGTACCGAAAGATCGTTTCTCCTTTGTCTCGTGGCGGGTTGAGTCGTTTTTCAATATTGGGTTTGTTATAGGTATTCGTGGATTGGGAACGCGGTCTGTCGGGTGTTATGTTTCTAGACGGCTTTCTTTTGTGTTTTTGGTCGTTCCGTCTACCTGCCGATCTCCTTCTTGATTTACCACGTTCACCCCCTTTCTGTCTTGAGGAGTTGTATCTTTGTTCTTTTTTCCAGTTTCCTGAGGTCAGATTGTCTCTGGGTCTCGATTTCGACCTTTCGTTCTCTTTTTTTGTTTCTTTCTGCATCCTTTTTGGCGTTGTCTGTCTTTCTGCGTCAATCGGGCTGGCGCCCTTGTTCTTTGCATTCTTCACGTTTTCCCTATAATTTTTTGCTGCTTTTTCTCTAGTCACTTCTTCGTTTCTTCTTGTGAAATCTGTATTTTCCTTTCCTTTGTGTGATTGTGAAGTTGGTGCTTCACTGGAGCAATGTGCAACTGGACTCGTAGGCGAATTCTCTGCCAGATGTTGGCTCAGGTTCATCAATTCTTCATCTTCGTTGCGTTCAATTGTTGTTGGGGATAGGGTAGAGGTTCATTTTTTTGGCATTTCAGTTGTTGGCGGTGATGAGCTGGTAGTTCTTTTTTCTGAAATTTCAGGATTTTTTATTTGCCTCAGCTCTATTTCTTTGTCTTTCATTTGTGGTTTTTCCTTGTGTTTTACTGGTCGTGTGAAAAATTGAAAAATACCTTCTGCAGTTTGGTTTCCAGTTGGGGGTTGTCTAGGTGGTGGTCTCTTTGATGGTTGGATCTCGGTTTGTTTTAAGTTCACCTCTTTATTTACTCCATCTGTTGGTGGATTATTTGTTGTATGGCCTGTAATAGCTATGGCTTGAGTCCCCCTAGTTTTATTCACCGGTCTTTGTTCTTTGTCTTCGTACTGCTCTTTTTGTCGTGAAGACGAACCCTCGTCATTTATTATGGCTGTGCTTGATTTTCTGGCTTCCAAAGCCATGACGTAAGCTTCTTAGAAGATAACTTTGCTATGGATCATCGCTTGGATGCTTGTGTGATCTTTCAAGGAGTCAGCGATAGTTTCGTAAAGTTTCATGAATGGTGCCAGTGCAATGTTCACTGATGACATAATTGACAGTAGGTCCATTTTTTTTTTGTTTGAGGAATCCGTCGGACTGGTCGAGTGATGTGGCGAAGTTCTTCTTAAGGGGGATTCAGTTAACGTTGTTGTCTGATTTGTCCAGCTGCCTCGAGTTGGCCTTGTTGTTTCTAGTGAGGCTCTTCCTTTTCGATTTTTGTCGGTGTGGAGACTTCGATTGTCATTTCCCCCCATGTTCAAGTTTTGGTTGATTTGGGGTCTCGTAAGATTTTCCTGGTTAAGTTCGTCTGAGTCTGCTATGGATTGCCTTCCTATTGTCGTGTTTTTGTTTTGGGCTTTGGAGAGCCCCGCTTGGTTGAGATTTTCTGGCCCCAGCATTTTATTTGGTGTCTTATTTGTTTTATCTCTGTCTGTTCCTGTGAAGTTGTCAACATTCAAGGCTGTACCCTCAGGGAGTGAGGGTGTTGCCTGATTGAGCTTGCAAGAGCCTTCGTTTATTTCTGTTGTTAAATCCATTGGGCCTTTCGGGTCAACTGTAATGAGGCTCTCCTCTTGAATGGTGTGGGGGTTTTCTATGTGCTCGGGCATGACGGTCCCCATTTCTGGGTCTTTGCCCGAATTTCTCTTCAATTCCCCCTTCTCTGTGACTTTTGTCAGTTTCAGATTTTGCTGGCCTCTTGGTGAGTTCGTGGAAGTCTTTTGAGGTAGTGTCTGGCACGGTGGTTCCCCCTCAGGCCCCACTTTGTCAGTCAACTGCCCTTGTGGCTTGTTACTTTCTCCTGAGGGCCGTCTTTTACTATGCGGCCGATTATCACTGACATAGTGCTCAACTCTGCGTAGTTTTGCTACCGGCAGGCAGTCGTTTAAAGCTTCTAGTATTTTGAGATCTGTAAGTTCCCTCTGCGGGTACTCTTTTGTTGCTTTTTGTCTGATGTTTGCGTAAAAGTACTCCTTTATTGAGTTTTTAAGTACCCCTCCTCCACGCTGTGGGTCGTTTTCGTTTGTTTTGATCAACAATTGGTCAGGTGTTTTTTGTTGCTGTTCGGGCTTCTGGGGCTCTTTTTTCGTTCTGCTGTAATCTGTACGTGTACGATATCCCTTAAGTGTTGGCAGAGGTTGATAACTGCCATCACAAAATTGGTGAAGCTTTGTGTGCAGTACTCGCATATGCGGACAATCTGGTCATTTTTGACAATAACATAGGTGGACTTAGGCGTTCTGCATCCATTCTATGGGACTACGCCAGGGTGAATGGCTTGACAATTAACCTAGAGAAGACACAGGTGCTTATATTTACTAGAAAAAGAGCATCTCGAGTGAAACTGATGGTACACAAAAATCATATACTCTATGCCCCCTCATATCGCTATTTAGGAGTGGAAATAGAGCCCCGTGGCGATTATCCACTGTGTAGACAGGGACGCATTATTAGGGCAATGCAAGTCACCGCATTAATCTCTTCTTTCACTAATAAGCAGGGTGGCTTCTCCCTCTGGGCGACACGCCACTTATATATTCAAGTGCTTGCCCCCATGATCATCTATGGCCTTGAGTCGTTGCTTTCATTTGATTTGGCATGGCTACAAGTGATGGAGGGCAAGTTCTGGTGACGAATACTGGGGTTATCCCCGGGTGTCCCGATGGCCCTGATCAGACTTGAATTGGGCCTTCCATCATTGAAAGCTATGGTACTGAAAAGGAGAGCAGGGTTCTATTTTAAGATGATTGGTGGCTCTCCCAATCCCCTATTGACTGTGATCCATCAGGAGGTGACCAAAAAACACACCACCTCACCTATACAGAAAGCCATGACTCAATTTCTTATAGACATTGGCTGGGCACATAGAGGGGTAACTGTTACCAAGGATGTACTAAATGCACTCGGAAAAAAAGTGGACCTTTGGGACTGGCTTGAACATTTTTCTCATCTGAGCAGTCTTAAGAGCTACCATTTTGTGAAATACAGATTGTATAATTTCATGAAACCTCAAACCTATCTGTACCTCTGTCCTACTAGAAGGCTCAGGCGCTTTATTATTCTGTTTCAACTGGAACAATTGCCTACCCTGTATAATGTGGGTGCCAGGGATAATATCCCGGTTAAAGAACGAGTATGCCGTCTATGTAAATCCCCAGAATGTCTAGAGACAGCCAGACATCTTCTAACGGAATGTCAGACATTAAAAGATACAATCCTGTACCACCTGGGTGAATTTGTGCATGATCCTTTAAGTATATGTGAAACCTCTTTTTGGCTTTACTGCACTAACACCTGCAACATGCACTTATTCATTGCATTGTATAATGACTGGTAGTAGATTGAATTAGGTCTGGCACTCTGACCTGAATTATCTTAGTATTGGGGATGTTAAGAACTGTCTAGTCATTTTTGTCTAGAAAGAGGTCCTTAACTACTTACATTTACATTAGACTAAGACATAAGCTGTCTTGTGCAAAAACGATTATGTAATATTTTGTGTTGTTAAATTGCCAAGAATCATTTGAAAAGATAATAACTCACATATATTCCATCAGGATTTTTCTGACATTCGGCTCAGTATCAGTGTGTAAATATTTTAAGAAAAGTTGTTCAATTTATTTTTATTGCTGTTTTTATATTTGTTGATGACTTGTTTTTTATTCATGATTTGATATTTGTGTATGTAATTTGTAATATGTGTAAAGTTTGAATTTATTTTCAACCTATATCACATTAAAGAATTATTATTATTATCATTATCTCAGATTTTTCTGGATTGATTTTCTGTTTGTTCATTTCTACGTATGTCTTTAAGGCCTCCAACTTTCTTTGTAGGCCAATAGCCGTTTTGTCCAGAATGTTTAAATCGCCTGCATATAATAGGGGGCCTATTTTGTTTTCGCCAATTCTCAGCGACCAGGCTCTTGGAGGTTCTAGGCTATTTTGTATGTCTAAGATGTAAAAGTCATATACGACTGCCGCAAGGGGCAGCCTTGTTTTAGCCCTCTTTTAGTCAGGATTGAATGGGGGAGATTTCCTTTTTGGTTCAGTCTCACTTGAATCAGCGTATTTGTTTGGAGTGATTTAATTGCTGCCACTAAATCTGTCGGGCATCCTTTCTGTTTTAGCTTAGCCCACAGTATTTGACAGTCCACTCTATCGAAGGGTGTTGCCATATCTATGAATGCAAGGAACAACTTCTGGTTTTCTTGAATGGCTTTTGCCTTCAATAGATTCAGGATCAACAGATTTAAGCCACAGTCCACATTTTCAACAAAACCAGCTTGCTGATGTTAGAAATTCCCTGATAAAGTTATACATTCTTTAAGCCTTTTCAATAGTATTCCAGCAAAGATTTTACTGATCACGTCTAACAAAGATATTGGTCGGTAGTTCACCGGACGCCCCCCTATCTATTTTATGTATGGGAATAGTTATCGCTGTGACTCATGATTTTGGGATTTGTCTAGTTTTTATGATTTTTGTGAATAACACCTGGCACATATCCGCCCATACTTCCGGTGTCTGTTTTAGAATTTCATTTGTGAGACCATCCGGTCCTGGGGTGCGTGAATTGCTTGCCTTGGTAATTAGTGCTAGGATTTTGTTCTTATTGAATTGTATTTTCCATCCCTTCTTTGTAGATTCTTCTTGTGGATCATTGCATTTAGTAGATTCATTATTGTAGATTTCCTGAAAATGCTGTATCCATTTTGATTCATGGATAGGATTAATTAATGATACATCTTGCATGACGTTTGTGGATTTTAATATAAAACACAGGAATTTTGCGTTTTTATTGCGTATAGCCATCATCATTAGTTCAGAGTCTTTTTGAAATAAGAGCGCTCTATGCGACTTTGCCCATTTCCGATCGCCTCTTTTTAGAGCTTTGCTTTTGATTTTTCCTTCTTCAGTTTATTGTTTGTTTAAAGCTCTCAAATCTTTGGCCAATTGTGTTTTTTTTTTCAACTATTTCAGGATTGTAATTGTGCAAACAGATCTTTTTGTCTTTTCTGTTAATATACTTTCTTTCTCTGAAGATTGTGAGACACGTCTCATATTCTACACCAATGATTGTTGGTGCTTCCCATTTGCCTATTGATTTTATTAACTCAGGCGTCTCTTTTGTTGATAATCTTAGTCTATTTAAGCCATTATTTACATTTACGGCATTGGGCCAGACTTTTTTTTATAGCACATCACGCCATTTTCCTTTGTTTCTGTTCCCATACATGAAACAATTAGGATTTTGTGGTCGCTTTTGGCCGTTGTTATGATATTCAAGGCTATAATCCTGTTGAAGATTTCTCGATCAACAAAGAAATAATCTAATGTGGTGCTTGAATTATATTTTGACCATGTAGGCTTACATTCTAGATCTCCACTCACATTTCTATTTACTTGCATTATGTCTCGGATTTTCATCTCTATTAGCCATTGTCGCATTCTCGTTTGTTTTTGTCTTTTTTTGGCTTGTGAGATGCTCTTGTGGTTTTTTGTTAGTAGTGCAATCTATATTTAGGTCTCCACATATGAATATTGAAGTAAACTGATATTCCGCTCTCAACAGGTCTATGTGGTTTATTACCATTTGTAGTAGTTTTTCACCGTCCTTGGCTTTTGCATTCCAGTATAGGTTGAAGATTATTTTAATTTTTTGTTCCTTTATTTTCACATCTTTTGACTCTCCTCTTGAATGATGGAAATTTGTATAAGGGGAGACGGTTGTATGGTACGTATTATTTCTCCCCCATAGGTACTTTTTACTATTGTTACAAGGCCTGCCGATGGTCTTCCCCTTTGTCCTTATACGCTTTATTCAGTAGACTTGTTGCTCCCTGGATAATTGGGTTCCTGGATACATATAATGTCAGCTTCTAGAAGTTCATTGTTCATTTTTTCAAGCAGATGGCTCTATCCCTGTGTATTCCATGAGGCAATTCTTAAGATCTTCTGGGCTTCTTGATTTTCAGTCTAGCATTTTCTTTCTATAGATAAAGTTTCTGCTAGCCAGTCCCATGGTTTTTCGGCATCAATTTTGGTCTCTAGAGGTGCTTCAGTGGTCTTTTGCATATTCAATGTTGTTTTCCCCCAACCTTTTATTCTCATACGTAAGGCCGTTGGACCACGTAATACTGTTGGTGAAAATCTTATTGGCTTAGATGTAAGATCTTCTATGTTTAGCTCCTCTCTTGAATTTCTGTCTTCTTCCTGCCTTTTATTTGTTTGTTGTTTTTGTTCTTTGTCATGACTTTGTCTTTCAACCATTTTGATGTCAAAGCCAAGGACTCTAAAGTCGTCCATGGCTGACCATATAAGGTTCATGACAGATTTCGAGTTAAGGTGGATACAAATTCGGTCAGTTTCTTCTTCCTTAAGAAATGCTACCATTTTGATATCTTTAGGCTCTACTACTCGTAATTGTGGTATGCTGTACAACAGTTTCATGAGGTTTGATCTATTTAGGATTAAACCATCCTTAGATCGTATTACTCTTTCTATTTGCAGTTTATAGACATTGCTCTCAGTTTCAGTCGGTACTCAGCACTCTTTTCCATTCGTTTTCTCCTTACTTTCTTTTTGCTTTTGTGAGTTTTGCCTGGAGGTATGAGCAGTTGAATGGATTGTCTTTCTATCACGCTCTTGATTTGATTGCTTAATAATTTCTTTTAACAGTTTTTGTTTTTTGTTTTCTATTTCCCTTTTTGCCTCTAACTGATCTCTCCTTTCTTGTAGAGTAAGATAAGTCGGAGCTTATCTCTCTTTGCTCGGGCACCTCCCTTTTTCATCCTCATGGCATGTTTTGTCCTTAACTTTCTCCTCTTCCTCATCTTGAGAGATTTCGTCCTCATAGACTGATAGAAGCAATAGGGTCTCATGATCTTCCTTGTCAGACAATATAGAGTCCTCAGAGGATCCTGTGACCAATTCTATGATATATTCATTTCATCCACCCTGACTTTTCGCTCCACTGGGGTAGTCATGTTTTCAAAAGGTTTTAAATTGCGAATGAAGTTGCGGGTCCCTTCCTTTAGGGTACTTATTTGATTTGGCAAGTTTTTTGTCTTTGTATGTAGCTTCTCAATTGTCATTTTATGTTTCTTATTTTGCTTCTCTGCAGGCTGTTTGTCCTCTGCTCCCGATTCTGTCTCTTTTACTTCTCTTGTGCCCTCCATGTTAAAGAGGGGAAATATATCTTTATTTTGATTTTGCGGATGGACACTTGATTTTTGCGCGATCTTTATTGTGTTTTTTTTTCCTTCCACTCTATTTGTGTGGTTTTTTTCTTGCCCAATAGGAGGCCCTTGCTTTTCTAGTCTGTCAACATTGGATGTTTTTTTTTCGAGTCGAGCATCTATCTTTTTTGTTTCTTCCCTATTCACCGCCTTTTGTATTTCTAGCTCTGCCGGATCAATCTGTCCGATATCCTTCTTTTCCATTGATGTGCTCTGATTTCATGTTTGCACCTTTTGGTTTTCGTGTTCAGGTTTTAAAAGAGTAATAGTGCCACTGAAGCAATGCAAAAAAGCTCTTTTGTCTTCACAAGCTTCTTCAATGAGGTCTATAAGCGTCTTACACATTGCGTTTTCTGATTCTCTTTCTCTGGTTCTTCTTTCTTTAGTCGTGTCAATGTAGTTTTTCACGTATATTAATTTTGACTGCATTAGGGCTAACAGCGTAGACTGATCTCTGTAATTCTCATGTAGTACCTCATATAACTTTAGGAAGGGGGCCAATGTTATTGTCATCATGGAGCCGACTGGCACTTGCATATTGGCACATATCTTTGTAGTTGTCCAGGAATACACTGGCCCACTCTCTCTTTGCCCATTCTCTCTCGCTTTTTGTCTCAGTAAAGTCTTTTCTTGAGAGCCTATTGTTTCTTCTTCAGTGATTTGTGTCTTTAATACAGTGGCACTTGACACTTTATTTGAAGGTTTTCCAATACTTTTTGCAGAGTGCTTTAAGAAGGTTGGAGGCTGATTGCTTAGCAACTTTGTCATATTTCTTGGACTTTCTGGACAGTGTATAGCATTTTTATCTGGTTTTACTTTTTTTCCTGTGACCATCTCTAGAGTGGATTTGTTTACTTATACTTCTCCAATAGTTCTTTTTGCACTCAATGCGTGGGGTGTCCATGTTTTTGATGCATATTTGAAATCCATCAGGCCGTCATCGTCCGATGTTAATTCGCCTGGGCCATGGATTTGGCTCTCATTTTGTTCTCTAGTACTTTCTATGGTACAACTTTTATTTGACGTGCTTCTTGTGTTTACCTTTTCACTGTCACTAATTAGAGTTCCATGTTTTCTTTTCTTTGAATTCTCACTTTTTCTCATTCTCAGGCTGGTATGCTGGCAAGTTGTTGAATCACAGCACCCTGAGACTAATAATATTTCGTGGTCAGATACTTCATAATCTGTCCGCTGTTTTAAGGGGGCTGCTTTGTTTGCTTCTTGGGCCAAGTCTGGCATGTTTGTTGCGGCAAGTGACTCTTTTTGTTTAAAGTGCCATCTTATGGATTTCCCTTCCATTAGTAGATTCACTCTCTGACTGTATTTTTGTTTAGGTGCTGTTTTGTAGGCTACATTTGCATCTTTGTTCCTGTTCTTTAATGGTGAAGGCTTGGCTTGTCCCATAAATTGTATGTATTTAGATGAATAGGGTAGGTTGATCCCAATTTCTGCAAGTTTCTTTGATGCTTTCTTTAATTTATCTTGGTTGTTTTTATTTGCAATATCTAATGTATTTTGTACCTTTGCAATTCGAGCATTTCCTGTTTTCATGCTCGTGCCGGTATCTCCATTTAGTGATTGGTGCCCATTTGGGGGTTGCAAGCGCTCTACAGCATCCTCGTACAGAGGCGAGTCAAGGCTGTCCCGTAGGGGGCTCGTTCTAAGCACTTTGCTTTAAGCATTTTTCCTCCTTGTTTGAAGTTAAAAAAGGCCTCCTCTGTAGGCACACAGAAGGCCTCTTCATCTAATATCGGGGCCGCAATCTTGCTATCCTGTGGGTGCAGACATGGCCTGTCCTTTCCTTTGCCTGACTCTCCCCTGCAGCCTTTGGGGGACTCCGGCAGCGACGCCTCCCGTGACTCCCGCGCATGCGCGTCTCTCCCGCCACCCGCGGCAGCCAGGGCTCTCTACAGGCAGCTCACACCCAACTCAGCCGGGTCTCCCACGGCAAAAAGCCCAATCGGGTCAGGTAAGCCGGCGAATCTGTGGGGGGGGTTTGTCACGAAGTGAAGCGCTGGCCACCGGCTGAATGACGGGAGCGAAATTGCACGTACCTTGTTCTGTGTCTTTAGCTTTCAAAGAAAGCGCTGATCAGTCATGTTGATTTCGCTTTTCTGTTGGGCTGACTCGATGCATTCCGCTTTCACGTATTTCGCATTCTGGCTCCTGAAGGGCTAGCTTTGGTGCAGGCTCTTTCCTAGGGGTTTTCTTCTCTTCTTCATGCACACAAGTTTGATCACCAGTAGCAGGTAGTTTTGTTCGACTATGAGTTCGAGTGGCAGGTGGATTTTTCGTGTTTGAGGTGTCTTGCGTTGTCGTTAAGTCCATGGCGCCCTCTCTACGCCCTCTCATGGAACACTCGTCCAACACTCCGCGAAACGCTCCACATTTGAAGTGAAGCTTTTGTAGTGGGTTAGGGTGGCCTCCAACAGCAGCAGTCACAATGGAAGAGGTACTCAGGGTCCTGAGAGTAGCTCACCAGTCCCAGGTCACCAACACTCATCCAACACTCCGCAAAACACTCCGCGTTCGGATTGAAGCTTTTGAAGTGGGTTAGGACAGCCTCCAACAGCAGCAGTCACAATGGAAGAGGTACCCAGGGTCCTGAGAGTAGCTCACCAGTCCCAGGTCACCAACACTCGTCCAACACTCCGCAAAACGCTCTGTGTTTGGAGTGAAGCTTTTGTAGTGGGTTAGGACGGCCTCCAACAGCAGCAGTCACAATGGAAGAAGTATGCAGGGTCCTGAGAGTAGCTCACCAGTCCCAGGTCACCAACACTCGTCCAACACTCCGTGAGTAATATTGTGTCCATTGAAAATGAATGCATCATAGAAGTTACATTGGGATTCCCTTTCTCACTTGTAAATTCTGAACAGAAGGGCGCTGACACGTATTGTTTTTTATAATGTTAAGTTTGAAAGGCTCTATTAGATGTATCCAAACCATTTCTTTCCTTCAAATTATGCTAATTATTTAAATTAGGCAAATGACGATAGTCTCACGCACGCAGAAACAGTGCATGTTAGTGAGTCATATAACCCCGTGTCTGTACCAGCGAGTCTCTGAAGTTGAGATGGAAACATTATTTTTGTCCAAAATTATTAGTGAGTAGTCTTTTGGGAGTCAAAAGAGCACCTTGCAGTGTGCTAGAAATTTATTTTAATTGAAGTCCTTCTTTGGGTGCACCTCCAAGCAGAATCCTGTTATTAGTGCTGAATTGCTCAAGATAAAAGGGAAAGGGTGATGATTCACTACCCATTTTCCCACGTTTAAGTTGCCCATTGAAAATGAACAATTTATACTTTTACGCATTGATTATAATAGAAACACCACTCAAGGGAGTTTAAGAAACATACACTTTCATTTTGTAAGTGATTCACATGCCAACTTTTTAAGTAGTCTGTTTTTAAATTGAGTTTTCTAAAACAGTATTTGAAAGTGTGAAAGTGACATGTCTATTGAATAAGTGGGGAGGTATTTATTTTCAATAACGGGGAAGTAGAGAGATTTAGATAAGCAGGGATGTTCTGATTTAATTTGTGTTTTAGCAAGTGAAAGCTTTATCCTGGACTCTCTTGCCTTTTTCAATCTATGATGCAAGTGCCTTCAGGGTATATAAATGTGAAATGTACATGTGTTACAAAAGTCACCCTTCATGTAAATGTAGAATAGCAAACTGAGGTGACTAGTGTATTGATCATTCTTCACCATTGGCATTGGACATTCATAGATGTATAATGTGTTTACATTTAAATTGATTCAATTATTTTATTTGATGTAGGGAATCAATATTGTTACGTTGGGGGTACCAGATTCATAAAAATTAGTTTATCAAATAAAGGAAAAATGTGTGTGCCTGGTTTGTGGTGGGTGGAAAATTCCCCTGAACTAGATGTCACCCTATTAAAATATCCAAAGTGACACAGGTATGATATCAAATGTTTGTGGCTGTAATAAGTATGAGAGTCTAGCCACCCTCCCCTGACTCAGGAATGGCTTATATTTAAAGTTTACAGCTGCCACCAGGATGGCAACTCTCATAGTTATGTGGTTTTTGGAACAGGGGTCTTAAATGCAATCTTTGTGCTGTGGTAGCTTGGCTGTCAGTGCAGCTGGTATAGAGAACATCAGCTCACTAAACCAGCTCTCTGTCACAATGGAGCATGTGCTGCAGATTACAAGACTGATTCAGCAGAGCAACAGTGTATACTATGCTTTTGCATAGGGTTTGTGGAGAGGAGGGTCTGAAGAACAGAACATCCTCTTTGCGAGAGAATTACCTACATCATGTCATATCTAATACACATCAAAAAAGCCAGGGCTTCAACCCTCTTGCTAGAGGGCAATCCTACACACACCTTCCAGCCACAAAGGTTTGGACTCACCCTTTTAATTGCCTGGCTCATCCTACTGGTAAAAACACCTACTGAGGCCATCTGAATTGGTCTGCTGTGACCCAGGTGTGTGTTGAATGGCCATATCCAACCCCTGTAGGGCTATAGCCCCATGCAATAATTTAGTATTCTTCCCCTGCATGGTCATAAACCAGGAGTGTGCCTTGAGACCCAAAAATGTAGGGTTTCAGAATGTGTACCACCCATACCACTGTAAAAGCCTCCTTCTCGTGCATGTCCCATTTGCACTCTCGTATGGTCAAGTGCCTAATCAGCTATGCAAAAGGTTGTTCTATGCCTTCAAAGTTCATTTGGTCTAACACGGCCCCGATTCCGAATTTACATACATTTGTCTGAATTATAAATTATTATCCAAATTCTGGGATCTTTAGAACTGAGGCCTTGCACAGGCCATCCGTCAAGCTCTGGAAGGATGTCTGACAGGTAAGGGTCCAGGTGACCTTCTTTGACAACCTTTTGACATGACATCATTCAGGTGTGTCCCATGTAAGTGATTTCAATCCGGTACACACCCAAGTCAATGCCTAGCGTGTAATGCACAACTGAAATCCTTATTTATTTTAGTCTAAAAGTTCTTTTATTCTGAACAATGTACCACTCATATCATGCCCCTCTCCTGGACCCCCCCCCCCAGTTACACTGAAGCAGGAATCAGGCTGGTTTGCAAAGTTAAAATATTTATGTATTTACAATTTAATCACACTATGTTTTTATGGGTACACAGTAATCGCCAATGGGGTGATATAACACAGAATAATCTCTTTAATGCACAAGGAGTAATAATGAGCAAAATAATTCAGCCCAGAAATAATACTTTGGTGTCTGTGCTCGAATCAGATTGCACTGTGGTTAAAGGTTCCCCCTGCACACCCCTCAACCCCCCAATTGGAACTGTAAAGAGATAGGAAGAGAGAGCAGGTATTCAGGAATGGCAGAATTCAAACAACATAACAATCCCACTTTCCCCTAGCAAACACAAGAGAAAACAGAATTGACTGTCAAGCTGTCTGAATGGCTTTGAAAGTTCTCTTGAAAATGGATCGGGCAAAAACACTAAGGGGGTAATTCATAGAATTCGGCACACAGTGTGTGCGTGCGGCAGTCTGCGCCAGCCGCATGCGCCAAAAATCATTTCAACGCACAGCATATACATGGATTTTAAAATCCAAAACCAGCTGTGGCGCAGAGTTGCACAGCGACCCTGCAGCAGCGCCAGTTACGCCCCCAACCCCGCCCCGTGGCCATGAACAGTGCACAAATTCAGTACATGGCGGGCGCAAAGGCCAGTGGACCAGCATAAGCCCCCCAACCATGAAAACGCGTGGCAAACTCCCCGCGCACCCCTCAGAATACACGTACCCCACTTGCGCTAGCGAAATTGCGTGTAAAACTCCCTGCGCACTCCTCAGAATACACATACTCGTGTGTAAAACTCCACCCTGTGGTGTGGGCAGCCAGTGAGGCATGCACTGGGGTGATGGGCTGCCTGTGGGGAATGTTGAGAATGGATGGGCTGCATTCGTGTATTTCTGGGGGTGCGCGGGGAGATTCATACACGATTTCGCTGGTCGAGTGGGGTATGTGTATTCCGTGGGGTGTGCGGGGAGTTTTACACGCGATTTCACTGGTTGAGCGGGGTACGTGTATTCCTAGGGGTGCGCGGGGGGTTTTCATGCGATTTCGCTGGTCGAGCGGGGTCGTGCATTCCGAGGGTTGCACGGGGAGTTTCACATGCGATTTCACTGGTCGAGCGGGATACGTGTATTCTGAGGGGTGCACGGGGAGTTTCACACACGATTTCGCTGGTCGAGCGGGGTACATGTATTCCGAGGGGTGTGCGGGGAATTTCACACGCACGTGCCCTCTCCCCCATAGCCAGGCCCTGCAGCAGCCCATCCACCATGGCCATGCCCCGCAGGTAACCCATCCACCCTGGGCATGCCCCCCAGCCTGCCCACATGTCACCATGCACTAGTGAGCACTGACTCACGTCCTCCTGCATCCCCACCCACCCAGCAGTGACGGGCACCTGCCAGCAGGCCCCGACTCATGTCCCCTTGCACCCCCACCCAGCAGTGATGGGCACCTGCCAGCAGGCCCCGACTCATGTCCCCCTGCACCCCCACCCACCCAGCAGTGACGGGCATCTGCCAGCAGGCCCCGACTCATGTCCCCCCAACACGTCATCATGATCCACAATCATGGGTCTTATGGCCACCCAAATCCCACCGCACGCCACTCCTTTCCAAAGACCAAACCAAGTATTCCATCCACCCCATATTGAAATGCCCATTACATGACACAACCCAAATGGCAAGTATGTACATCAACACATGTCCATCACACACACAATGGGTGCCAGTGAATGTGAAAACCCACATCGTGACATGCATGAAACCAATGAGAGAATACCACACATTGAAGTATGAAACAAAAATGTATTGAACACAAAATGAAGGGAATTAAATGAAAACACACAATAATGGAAATAAGAAATAAAAAGCAGCATGTCCCAAAATGAATAAAATATATGAAATCAGAATCCAAATAAATCCAAATGAAAATGTGTCCAAAGTATCCGTCCAACAAACCAAATCCAAAGGGAAAGACATAAGTAAAATCCATTGCTCCATGGTGAAATAAAAAATAATGATGATAAATCCACTGTTCAACTATATACAAATAACAAATCCAGGGTCCATGAGCCCAACGCTTGAAATGAAACCTACAAAAGAGACTACCTGATAAAGAACCATCTACAAAAAGGTGGGGCATAGTCCAAGCGCCCCAAATGAAAGAAAAATATAAATGAAACCTAACACTACCTAACTATACACAATGGCGGCGGGCAAGTCCTACGGCTCACGTGTCGATTTCCCGGGCCAGGGCATCATCCAACTCCTGTTCTATGTCCTGCAGGCGGGCCTGTTCCATGGTCCCGAGGTTTTGCAAGGATAACGCCATGTCCACCTCCAACTCCCTGCGAATTGCCTCGAGGCACTTGGCCCACCTGAGCACCCTGCGCATGGAGTTCTCCGCCCTGACCATAGTGAGCCGTGCCTCTTCTGCCTGCTGCCGCTCCGCATCTATGTGCTCGCCCAACCGCTGCCACACGGAAGACACTCCCAATCAAGGGTCCTCCTGCCCTCTGGCCGATGCCTGCCCGTCAGATGTTGATGGCCCGAGCCATTATCGCTCCCACCTTGAGCCTGCTGCTGCTGTGCCTGTGCCCTGCCTCTTGATGCCTGCACGTCCTCCTATTGCTGGGGTGCAGTTGTTGTGGTGGTCACCCCTGCTGGACCTCCGACTCCCGACTTTGGCAGAGATGTGTCCTCCACCAGCCTGGCCGCTGGGTCAGAGGCACCTCCACAGGGTACCCAGGTGACACATGGGCCGGAAGATGGCACGGAGGACGACTGGTACATAGGGGTTCAGGTGAGGAGGGGGTCGGAAGAAGGTCCAGCAGACGGAGGAATCCAGCACTGGTGACACGTCCTAGTAGGTCAACGCGGTCAAAGAGGCATCCGAGATGACGTGCAGTGTCTTCACGAAAACACTGCAGGTCATCTCGCATGCCCCGTTGATGCAACGCCATCCCAGCCAGGACAGGCTCAACCAGGTCCCGGATTGCCACGTCCGCAGGGAGAGGAAGGCCAGTTGTTGTGCGCTCATCCCCTCCCTGAGAACGGGTATGGACGTAGGGACCCCTGCTGGTGCGGGATGATGCAGTCACAGGATCGGGGACAGGATTACACACAGGCACCTCCGCGGCGGCCTGTGCTTCCGCCTGTCCCTGCCCCTGGACTGCACCACCAGCACCAGTTGAATCCCCCCTCCAGACCTCGTGTGTGTCCCTTCCACGGCCTCCTCCTCAACTAAACCCCCCACCTACCTGGATGACTCCGTGCCATCTTCCTCCATCAGACCCTACGGGGTCTCAGCTGCCCCTGTGCTGCTGGGGAGTCCACCTCCGACCTCCGCCTCTTGGACCTACCACGGACTGGGCACCAGACTCCTCACTCCCTGATGAGATGACAACATGGGAGGAGGGCCGGGCCTTGCGTCTCCAGCTGGCAGTGTGATCCCTGTTGATTTGCTCCACAGCACCGTCTCCGCCCTCTTCATCAGTGGACGCTGCAGACAGGGAGAGATAGAACACAGGCATCAGGGCATTGTACAATGGTCTGATACACACATGATATGATATGATATGATATGATATGGCATTTGTAACGCGCCTATACACACGTGTTTCAGGGCGCGACGAGGCGGGGGGAACAAGTGGAGACAGACAACGATCCTACTAGGCCAGGTGTCATTCAGATCGCGCAAGTGCAAGGGTAGAGGGGAAAGGGAGAAGTGCAAGGGGGAAAGGGACCGGGGAAAATGCAGTACAGGGTTAATAGCATACAGGAAAAATAACAATAGCCAGCTAGTGGCAAGTGCGAGTAAGTGCAGACAAGTGCTGGGAAGGGGGGCTGTAGGGATACAGACACAGTCCCGTAGTGCAGGGGGTGCCAGGGAGGCAGTGCAGGGGAGAGTGGCTGGGCCAAGGACCGAGAACAGTGAATGGCCCAGTTGCAGATTCAGTGCAGTTTCAGTAACTTTAGCAGGGGAGAGGGGGAGAGATAGCGGAGGCGAAGAGGAAGGTTTTGAGGTGCTTCCGGAACCGGAGATGGTTCTCCTCAAGTTTCAGGGAGGCAGGAAGGCTGTTCCAGAGGGAGGCCCCTGCAGAGGAGAGAGATCTGCCACCAACTTGTTGTTTGGAGAAGCGACTGACCCTGAGGGAGTTGGAGGCGGATGAGCGAAGCGCTCGAGAAGGAAGATATTTAGGAAGAGAGAGTTGAAGTGAGTGGCAGTGTCAAACTTTACACATATTCCTCAACACACATGACATTTCAACTCACACACATTGCAAATAAACAGGAATGTTGCACCAGGCTGCACCATCCATACACAGACAACAGCATGAGCAGCCGAAGGTGAGCCTGACGTCACATGCAACACGGGGAGTGCAGAGCACATGCAGACACGCCACCAGACAGACATGCATCTGTACATCTCCACCACCTGTTGCACTGATGACATCGCCATCCATGTCACATCTGGTAATCAGCCTCCTACATGTCAGTGTCACATGCTTCCATGGTGTATCACAGTTGCACACCTGTCAAATACACACATGCAAATGTACATAGTGCAGATGCATGCAGGTGGAAGCAGCATCCACGTGTGACACCACAGCCATGCCACAGTACATACACAGAAATTTAAAAATGTGTGCACCCACGCCTGCATTTGGCCAGCATGCTTACCAACACATACACCATAGATGTGTCTCACACATGAGAGGACTCACATGCGGCAGGCTCATGTCCCTGTACATACACATCCATACATGGCCCTACAAAGACATATGTGTAACCTGCACACTCCTGCCACACCTCAACATGCACTCCGTCCAATCAGTACGCATGTACACTTACTGCTCGAATCCAGATGGGTCTGCCTCTCAAGGACCTGGAGGTGGAGCGCTGGGCAAATACCTTCCAGGACCCTCATCTGGTTGTTGGTTAGGCGGACCTGCCACCCCTCAGCATCCGCTGCCTTCAAAAGGCGTAGGGGCTTGTTGAGGGTCCTGGACCTGAAGTCCTCCAGCGCTTCCGGACGTGTTGAATGTCGCGGACTGCCACTCCCTCCACATTGATGGCAGTCACGATGTCCATCCAGATCCTCTTCTGTCATTCATTGTCGGAGTGCAAACTTCCAAAGAGGGCATCATACTGGCCCAGGAGTTGCTCCACTAGGATACCAACTTCAATTGGCACTGAAGCTGGTAGCCCTCTGCCTCTCTGCTGGGGGGTTGCCACTGGTGCCAGATTGTGTTGTGTCCGACATGGCAACCCCCGAGGCAGGTGTGGGTGGGCAACTGGGTCCTGGTGCTGGGCTGTGGAGCGATGGTATCCCAGTCGGGAGTCTTCTGTTCCAGCAGGGGTAGTCACAGCAACTGCACCCCTGCAGATGGCTGACGTGCAGGCACAAAACAGCAGGGCACATGGGCAGCAGGCAGACAGGCAGCAGCAGATGGCAGGTGGGAGACTGCTCTGGGCTCTGGGGGGCAGGAAAATGGCCTTCTGGGCAGGAGCGTGGTCTTCCGTGTGTTGTTGCATGGCCAGCTTGATACAGAGTGATTTGGCACGTGAAATAACTGCACGTCAGTGTCTAATTCAAGGAAAGGCCCTTAGCGTGTAGGCGCGTCTGTGACGTTACACGCACGGGCATTTCCCTGTGACGGGTGCATAGTGATTCAGCACGTGAAAAAACAGCACGTCCGTGTGTTAATGCGTGTAATTCGAGGAAAGGCCCTTGGCGCATAAGTGCGTCTGTGACGTTACTCGCGCAGGTGCTGCTCTATGCACGGGTTAAAGGTGAGCATGGGCCAGCAAAACACTGTACGTGCTGTCCGTGGAGAGCAACGTGTGTGTTTACTCTGCTGGAATCACACGTGATTACTTCACAGCGTCTGAAGCCCGTACCTCTCCTTTTGGCGGGGTGTTGCCTAAGCGCACAAGCGCGTGTGTTTTTTTTTTCACGCAAGGCAGACGGTGAGTCGCATACGCTTTTTTCCCACTGTGGTACCCCCTGTGCATGCATACCGTTTAGAGGTCATTGTAGCCCGCGTGTTCCACGCATACTTTTTTTTGTGCTCCTGGGTGCCACAACGTACTGCTGGATGTGATATTCACGCATGTGGGATACCGGGGTCACGTGCACAATTTTTTCTTTTTTTTTTCTAATTTGGTGAGCATAATCTCATTTTAACTTTTGATTTTTTGTTTTCTTTTTTTTTTCAGGGGGTGCCTAAGCGTTGCATGACCTGTCATTTCTTCCCAGGGATCACAGACAGCCTTGCAGGGGCACTTGGGTACCCATAACATCAAGTACCCTACCCCCTTGTAGCCAATTGCCCAAGACAATTGTTGAGTGAACCTCCCATAGCCCATTTTCCATCGGTGCAATGGTTGGGAGGCCACCAAAGGCTAAGGGTGGCAAAGTTGGCTGTCCTCCAAGGGCTGGAGGTGGTCGGGCACGTGGGTGCAGAGACCAGGGGGGACAGGGAGTCAAGGGTGGCCAGTTTGGCTACAGGGCTGGAAGAGGCAGGGGTGCCCCTCTGGGACAGGATGCACAGCCATGTGCTGGTACAGACATGCCACCACCCCCTGTGTTTCCTGGTGATGCAGCTGTTGCATTTCAACCTGGCGCCCATATCACCCAACAACAGTCTACTTCTGATGTCACAGACCTACCGGTGGTGGTAACTGCAGGTGCAGCTGTGGACACCTCCACCCAGGCTCTGGGTCAGGCAGCGAATGTTTCGTTGTGTGAGGAGAACTCCCAGGACGATTTTCAATCTTGTCCGGAAGGTGGGCTTATGTGCGTCCACTGTGGCTGTGAATGTGGCACACTTATCTGGGGCAGTACTGACATCTGCTGCCCCAAGCAGCCGGGTGGTGGTAACTGCATGTGCAAATGCAGCCAACACTACCCCGGCAGTGACTCAGACCCGAGCAAGACCTTCTGTCCTCATACCAACACCCACTGCATTGGTCCAGTCCACCAGCGCTACTGCCCCCACTGAACAGGGCCACATTGCCCCCTCATGGTCAGTACCATCATCCAAAAGGAGGAAGCATGCTCCTGCACAAGAGGCTGGGACCCCAGACATGGCCCCGGCCTCCGGCACATCAAGGAAGAAGCCTTTCTGCAATCAGGAACTGGACTTCCTTGTGGGCTATGTGTCGGAACAGGAACAACAACGCAATATGCTTGTGGGCCAACAGTGCAATACAACACATCACCAGCAATGGGTCCACTGGCAGCGTGTTGCTGATGGTGTGACATCCATGGGATTCCAGGTGCACACAGCTCAGGACTGCTACAAGTGCTGGAATGACCTCAAACACAGTGCTAAGCAAAAGTGTGCCTCCAATTACTCCATGCCTCTGGTGACTGGTGGTGGGCCACCATCAGAGGAGGATGAACTCACTCAGCATGAGGAGATCGCTTCATAGTTCATCCTGGAGGAACAAATCTGTGGATTGGGAGAGAGGATGGACTACAATGCATCATCTGGTGAGTATTGATGCGTGCAACTCAATGACAAGTGTGTTTGACATGTGTGATCCGAACAGCTACAAGTTGCCTCTTACCTATCCTCAACCTCCCTCTCTACCTGCGTTGTTCACCAGGGGTCTGAACCTTCGGCCTCAAATCACAAAGAGAATCTGGCAGCTCTTGACTACTGCATTATCATTTCTTTTTATACCAGTTCTGGTGCTATGCTGATGACAACCAACTCATTTCCTGGCTGTCCTTGGTCACCTCTTGTCCCTCCCTTATTTCAGATAGCCTCATTGCCATTTGCATTTGGTGTACTACCAACAGTTTCTGTCTGATTGCCAGCAAGACTGACATCCTCCTCACTGATGCACCGTTTCCATCCTTTGCAATCAATCTCTGGCCAGCCCCACTTGACCCCGCTACTGCCTCCACCTGCAAGGCCATGAACCTCTGGGTCACCTTTGACTCAACACATCCCTTTTACACACACATTTGTGATGTATCTTGGAATTGATTAACTCATTGCTCCATCACCTCAACGGTACTGTGCCCTCCCTAACATTCCCCTACATGCTCACAGTCTGTCAAGCTCTGGTTCATTTAAGGTTGGGGTACTGTGACAGTCTCATTCAATAATCGACCGGCCTCCACCCTCCACCCTCCACCACTAATCCAGTACAGGACTGCAAGACTCTGTCACAAGCCACAAGCCCTGGGATCCCATCATTGCAGCTATGTGACCCCTTTACTGGCTACTAGTGTATGCAAGGATGTTATTTCAGGCCCTCTGCATTGCGCACAAGGTTTCTTTGGGTCAGGGTAGGAGATACCTTACACAATCCATTTACCAATTCATCCCCCCTTGAGTCCTTTCATCCTCTACCTTACACTCCCTCAAGCTCAGTCGTGAAATATAATGAATGAGGTAGGAGCAGATCTGTGTGTACAGCTGGGAGCTCACTTTTGAAGTGAAACTGGCCTCGTTGAAACTTGAGGGGAGATATATCTGCCTCTGGTAGCACCTGAACACCTTCCGTCTTGCTCCTGCATTAGCCCCTCTTCTACCCAGCTGAACAGTTTCCTCTGTTGGCATTGTGCCCCTGCACACCCTCTGTCCATCGGATCAGGTACCTGCTCACCCTGCCTCCCTGTTGCACTGCCTACAGGCCTCCCATATCAGTGGGTCCAGTGCTTGTTCCCATGCAGTCCAGCACTGTTTGTCTGCACTCATCAGATTTGTCCTGTCCAAATCATCTTGCACTTGCTACTTTCTGGCTGCATTACCACTATTTGAATGGACATTCTATCATTGTACTTCATTTGCCTTCTTTGGTCTGTTCTGTTTGGCACGTTCCCCTTCTCCACCTTCCTGGGTCTTCAACCCTTTATCCCTTCTCCATGCACTAGTATGTTCTGTATGTCACTGTGCCCAGTTTGATAGTTGTTTTGATTTCGTTTTCTCCCTTGTTTCCCACCCTTTGCTTGTTTGCGCTCTGATCCACTTGTGTGACATGTATATCACCATGTCCCTCCCATCACAGTTTTGAAATGCACTAGCGTAGATGCCTCATATGACAAATGTACTGTGCATAGTTGATTGTAGTAGAGTGCTACACATGAACATGCATGTTACATGTATCATGGTGTGTTCAGTTGCATTTCTAGCTCTGTCTCTCTGTGTGGTAACACATGCTTATGCTGGGGGCTGAATCTTTGTTACCATCTCTCATATTTGGATTGCATGTATGCCCTCTAGAAGTTGTGTGTGATGCTGGTGATGTGCAACATGCAATACATGTGTTGCATTCACATTTTGCACACATCCTTTACTGTTTTCGGAATGGCCCTAATTTGCAATGCTAATGAATGCATGTTGTGGTTTGTTTTTACTGTGACATGGCTGTTTCATTATTTGTCTGTCAATGTTGTGAACTTTATGTGTGTGGTATGTGGTACAGACGTGCATATTCTTGATTTTCTATTTATGTTGCAGGTGATGACGCACTGGTGGCGGAGGATGAAGATGTCATACCAGACACGGTGGTCAGTTTACATGACCAACCATGCACCAGTGGTGGTCGTGGGGTGGCAGCCCACGAGAACCCACAGGTGCTCCGGCCATCGTGTCCAGAGATGACTCTGAGTCAGGCTCTGATGTATCCTCTGACCACTATGTTGAGCCGGATCTGCATCATGACGTGTCATTGCCGGTAGGTGATCCTGTGTTGGATGGTCTTCTGTCTGCGACACCTGCAGTTGGGGGCCAAGAAGGGTTGGAATGTCCACCTGTGGTGGTTACGGGTGCACGGTCACACTCGACACCAGATGGCCATGTTCCTGGGGCGTCAGGTTGACAGAAGGATGCAGTCCTGCAGCCGCAGGCGGCTCCAACCTGTCAAGGACCACGTCTCCTTGGGCCCATCAGGTGTGGTGTCTGGTAACGCGGTGGCCGTGTGGCACCGGAGTCAACTGAGTGGGAGCGTTCCATGATTGCCATAGCACAGCAACAGGGGGGAGCAGTTGAGATGATTGCTCAAGGTATGGAAAGTGTGGCCCATTCCATCCTCCCTTCTGTTAGGCAAATGGTGCTCCATCAGCGGGCTACGCAGTCCATGTGCCACTCACTCAGGCTGGGCATGACGCGTATGTCAGGGCACGCTGGGCTAAAATGGCAGCGCTGCTTGAAGCACTTGATGCTCAAGCAGAGGCACACCGTGAGGCCCTGAGGGTGGAACAACAAGCCCTCCGATCTACTCTAGCTGACCTCATGATGGATCAGAGTAGGCGGACAGAAGACAGGTTTGAACAGCTTGAAAGAACCATCTCAACTGAACTCTGTGCAAGCCGGGAGACACTCCGTTTGTCATGTGTGGCCATGCAAGCTGAACTCCGTCTGACACATCAGTCCCTGCAGGAGGAAGCACGTGTGACATGTGAGATGATGCAAGCTGGCCTCAGTCTCGCCAGGACCTCGCTTACCAGACCTACATACTTGATGCCGTTGAGGGGCAAGGTGTGGGTAGGCGTGGTGAATCAACTGCACCACCTCCACCTTCTGAATCAGATCCAGAGGGTGATGATGACAACCTATCTCCCACAAAGGTCGGGCCGTGCAGGCACTGAGCCCAGTGAGTTATTTTTTTTACCTCAACATCTACGCATGTGGGTGTAGAGGTGCACCCTGTAGCTTCCCTCTCCTGGGTGTCCCCGCACTCCCCGGGTCATATATGGTATATGGGCATTTTTGATTTTTTGTTTTTTTTTCTGCAATTTTTGATTTTTTTCCCAGCATTTTTTAATCTGAATATATTTTTGATTTTTTTATCAAAATTGTATGGTTTCCGGTAAGTATGTTATCTTATCATTTTGATTATTCATTTGAATTACTATTTTGGTTATTTTTTTATTATTTTTTAATTATTTGACTTACTTTAATTTATGTTGTTTTTTTCAGTTTTTCTTCTTTTTTGTTCATTTTGCTTTTCTTTAATTCGTTACTCTTTTCATTTTATTTCATTCAATACATTATTTGAATTTATTTGTGTTTACTTTCAAAATCTATTTTTTTCTTTTTTATTTTGTCTATTGTGCGTACATGTGACAGTGTGGTGCTTTGTGGCATCGGAAGGCATCCACTGTATGTTCCTGCTGGGCCCATTTAGGCTTGTCTTGTGTATGTGTTTTGCTTGGAGTCCTGACTCATATGCTACTCCTGCTTCCCTTTTCCATGGGCTCGCAAGGATGGCTCGGTGTAAGAGTATATCACACATGGCCAAACGGCTATGTTGGACAAGCTTAACATGCTCCAGAACAAAATCCTAGCCCATCAACAAGCCCTGAGTCTCCGGATATCTCAATCTCAGACCTGTGCTAGCGTTGTCTCCCCCTCATTTGAGTTCAAGGACATGAGCGAACAAGAGGTTATCACTCTCCTCAACTCAATTAAACATCATCCTGCAAGGGGGATGCTTGCCCAGCTCAACTTATCAAAGAATGCGCCCTTCTCCTTGCCCCCTTCATCACAGCGTTCATTAACGCTTCCTTCCACTCTGGCCATGTCCCCACTAGTCTCAAGGAAGCATGGGTTCGCCCTCTCCTTAAAAAGCAGACCCTTGACCCTACTATCCCAGGAAACTATAGACCCATCACAACAGTCCCCTTACTTCTAAGAATTCTGGACAAAGCAGCCTATCTGCAAATCCAAAGGTTCTTGGAGGAAAATAATGTGCTTGGCCTTAGGCAGTCGGGATTCCATCCAGGACACAGCACCAACACTGCCCTCCTAGACCTAAAGAATCAAATGGATGACCTGAGAGACGCCGGCAAACCCGCTCTTCTCCTGCTCCTTGATTTATCAGCAGCATTTGACCTAGTGGATCATAATACCCTCTGTCACCACTTGTCCACTAGTGCCAACTTCTCCACTACAGCTATTGCTTGGATCACCTCGTTCCTTCAGGAAAGGGTTATGAAAGTCTTCTCGGACTCAGCCTGTGCCCTCCCAAGCCTCATCAAATGTGGAGTCCCACAGGGATCCTGCATTTCTCCCACCCTCTACAACCTGTTTACAAGGCCTCTGTTCCAAATCTTGGACGCTTTGGGCATCACATATACTAACTATGCTGATGACACACAGGTCCTCATCCCACTCACAGGTGACTATGGAGCCGATTCGGCCACCCTCTAGTCCATCTATTCCACTATCCAAACCTGCATGGCTGAGAATTGGTTATGCCTCAATGGGGAGAAAACCAAGCTCCTGATAATAGGATCATCGGCCACACTCAAGAAAATGGACAAACAATACAGTTCCTTTACAATTGACCACTCGTCAATCCCAGTATCACAAGCTGTAAAGACACTGGGTGTCTACCTGGACTCGGACCTCTCGATGAATAGGCAGGTCAATGCCATTGCCTTGACCTCCGCCTATCACTCCAAACTAATTAACGCTGCCAGACCTTACCTCTCAAAGACCAACTGCCTCACCATTGCAAGAGCTATAATCGGATCCAGATTAGACTACTGTAATGCCCTCTTCCTAGGGACCTCCAACAAAAACCTCTCCAAACTGCAGATAGTCCAGAATAACACCCTTAATGCAGCTACTGGCATCTCTAAAAAGGAACACATTTCTGAGACCAGAAAGCAAGCTCACTGGCTAATCATTAAAGAGATGATAGCCTTTAAAGCCCTTGCTCTAACACACAAGTGCATCAACAACCGTGCACCCCTATACCCATACAAAGAGTTGTTAAGCAGGTACCCACCAGACCTACCAGAATAGCCTACGCAAACATGATCTCTGTGCCTAAATCTAAGAGAATGCGGGCAGGAGGCTCCAGCTTTCCAGTACTGGCAGCTACACACTGGAATGCCCTCCCTCCCCTAGCCAGAAAACTTGAATCATACCTTGCTTTCAGGAAAGCTATCAGAACAATGATGTTCACCTAAGGGCCTTGCCCCTTCAATGTGGCTGATTTGTCATACCAGAGCTAAATCATGTCTATTGTATGATGATCTCCATTTGCAATAACGCTTTCGCATGTTTCCTGCTCACTGTAACCATTAGCCAAGCATACTCACGTAACTAAGACAAATATGTGCAAATAAGACAACTGCTGCAACAGCGCCTCGATGCCTGTGGGCTGTATGTGCGCTTTACAAATACAAATAAATAAAAAATAAAATAAAATATCTGTGTCCAGCCTGCAGTTCTACTTGTGTGTACACCGCTAGTGAGTATTCCAGATGGGTTCTCCTATGCATGTCTGCAGTTCACTTTGGTGAGTATTAAGCTGTTTCTTGAGATGTTTGTTATGTATTGAATGTGAATGTTGATGCACTTCCTGCTGTAGCTGGTACCATGCACCCTTTGTCTGCATACTACACACTGATGGTGGGAGGGGTCCATGTGCTGAGAATGTTGAAATGGGACAGTATTCCCACAATGATTTTGATATGCCACTTGAAGGCTGCATGCTGAGTTACCCCCGTCACCATGCATTTCCACAACCGCCCATTCCTTGCTACCACCACTTTGGTCATTTCCCAGCCCTGGCTGGTGTTTGGATGTGACATCTGAGTTATGATTACGTTGTTTGTCATTTTAATTATCAGTTTGTGTCCTGGACATGACCCCCCCCCACTGTTTGCACTTGGCCCTTGTGACAATCCGGCCAATCAGGATGGTTGAGCTTGCCACCACTATCAAAAGGCCACTAAGGTGCCCCTGTGTAGACCTGTCCACATGCCTTCTCAGTCACTTGAAGACTGCCCTGTCTCCCCCGCCCCTGCCAGTGTCCCTCTGCCTTCCCCCTTCATCATCACATCCCCTACTCTCCTTACCGACAGGTTGCTCTCTGCCCCCTATGAGTGCTTTCTTTCACCATCTCCCCCATTAGCCATTTTGATCTTGGCCCCCTCCTCCCTTCTCTCCTCCCCTCCCTCTCCACCCCCCTTTGGCCTCCTCCTTGTACTCTGGCTGTCATTTGCAACCACTAGTCCAATTGCCATTGACCATAGTGATACATAGGCGCTTGTTCTTTGCAGACATTTGCCCCTCTGCCTCTGTCCTTCCACGCCCCACCTTCACCATTTTCAGTATTATTTTGACAGTTTATTTGATCATTAGTCCCTCCACCACTGATTACAGGTCATCTCTTCCCCCTTTCCCTTCTTTCTTTCTTCTCCGCCTCGCCAGCACTATGTTGAATCTTTGTAGACCTACCATAGTTTGTCACTTGTTTTATTACTCTCCTCACCTCTTCCATCCTCTTCCATCACTCCCCTCCTCATGTGACTCTTGCACTGCAACTATTCCCATCAGGCATGGGAATGTTGATGCTAGTTATGTCATCCTACAATCCGTCCCTAGTCTCTCCCTTATTGGTCCTGGCATTTATTATATGTACTTTGCTTTTCAAGTTCATTCTCACACTGTGGAGTGTTTGAAGGACATGTAGGAATGTACTGTTCTTCTCCCTTATTCACACCCTCGTTGATGCAATTTGATGAAGTTTGTGTGTTGTTCATTTCATCGATTTTAATGATTCAGTGATGGGTCACTGTCTGCCATTGCCGATGTGTTGTACTCTGTACATGATATGTTCTGCTGGTCGATGACTGATGCAATGTGTTGATTTGTTTTGACGTGTTAGGGGATTGGTGAGGTTTGAGACACAGGGAGGCCCTTGGTGCTATGTTCATATGTGCTGTCTTCGGGACAATGGAATTCACTTCATTTCACAATCATGTATTCTAGACATGTCCATATGGACAAATACACTTAGGCAACACTGCACCCAGAGACATTGCACCCAGATTGCCTTCTCATGCATGCTGTGTCACGACAATCCATGTTCACTTCCAAGTCATTATTGGTGGACATGCATGGAAGGGTGATATTTGTTTGTATGCCTATTTTGAACTGACGCAGAGTTGTTTTCACAAATGCAATGCACACTCACTGTGCTGTGCAGTGTGCAGTGTTTGATATGGACATTTGCTATTGTCCAGTGTGCATTGCAAAAGGCATTCTGACTTTTGTTGCTCAAACGACTGGTGGCATGCATTTGTGGCACCATTTTCTGGGTGTGAGATTTTGGTAACTCCTTTGTTCCGATTCCAGGTGAGGTATCATTGTCTGGTGACTACTTACATTTCTCACTTGGCACTTCATGTCTATTGTGTCATGTGTGGTGCATATGGTTGGATGTTTTCACATTTGCATGCCAGGGTATGGTGTGGCAGTCAGGGTCGAGGAGTGTTGGGAGGGTTTGGGTGGCATGCCAGTCTTTCATTCTGTGTTTAGCAAGGGGGTGGAGGGTACTGCCTTGAATGTGTTCCCTTTGGTCACATGGGATTGGTTGTGTTTAAGTATCTAGGGATGCACACAATGTGGCACTTCCGTGGACACATTCTCAGGGTGGTAAGTTAGTACAGTTAACTGTCCCTTTCTCATCATCGATTGTGACCTGGTATGTGCCAGGCCTGTGTGCACTCCGCAGGGGTTGGAGTTTAGGTGAAAAATGTGACCACAAGCTGGGTACGGGCTGCCTCACCACATGCCCTTTCCCCTCCCATGCGCAGCAGCTGTGCGTGTGGTTGGGGATGTGGGGGCACCACCACCAAAGAACAGTGGTTAATCTTCTTAACGGGATCAATAGTCAAAGGACTTAATGAAGAAGGTAATTGGAGGCATTGATTATCTTGTCCATGAGACTCTCATGCGCAGGTGTTCTCATTTAGAATTGGCTAGGAGTGTCATCTGGTGTTATTAAGATATGTAATTTTTACGTAATGTAAATTCGTATGTAACACTAGCTGTACTCACGGTGGCGGGCCGCATATAGATGAATGAGGATGGCATTATAACTGTGAGTGACACCATTATGTTGGAGTTGTGCTGACTGAAAAGGAGCGTGGTCACGCTGTGTTATTGCTCAGACAGCTGAAAGAGTTGCGAGTTCGGAGAACGTTTCACGTGCAAACATTCCTTTGTCTTCACGTTGAACATGTGATACGAAGAACGGATGAAGTCACGTGATGCGCCCACGTGACAGTAGACGGTTTCACGTGACGTAGACTTACGGTGAAATAGGACGCTTCGTTTGTAATTAGGCATCGAGCGGCTTCGTGGAGAGTGAGTGAGGAAAGACGGAGAGATACCGTACTGGCCACTAAAGGGGTAAGTCCATCGTTTTGTCTGACTATGATTAGTTTGATCACTGTGTGACGGTTTGGAAACTGTTGACACGGATATATTTGTAACCGCAAGCGTGACGGTTGTTTTCATGTGTATAGGTTCCCGTGGTGCAAATAAGTCGTAGCGGCTGACTTCACAACACCACTACACATACAGAGAACTCCAGACGTAGACAGCGGCATAAAATCGGGTCTGTGGTCGCTTTATTTTGACTCTAAGAAGACTGGGACGCCCTAAGAACAGGTAATGATTACACCTGTGAGTTGAGACTTGAGAATGACTGGACAAGAGTAAAAGGCTCCTTATCTGGAATTGTTAATATAATATAGTGGCAGAGTCATTATACATTTGAGTGGAACAGAACCACGGATATATATATATAAAAAAACCTAATGAGATGCTATTTCCTTATGGTGACTCATATGAAAGGAGATAGAGGTAGAGATGAAGTTGAACTAATCTAATTAGATCGTTACATTTGGAGTATATGGTATATTGTCTAATTGTGAACGTTGGGCACATTGTCCTGTGTGGATGTAGTACACTGGTTTTAGTCGTTTGGCATGTCTTGTGTTTTTCAGGAATTGAGCGGTTCGACATATATGTTCTGATACTCCCCTACAGAAACCGCTGTTGAAATAATTATTGTAAAGAATGACACGGTAAGCCTTGGTGCAGCAAACTTAAGCGCTGGCTAAGTAGAATGACAGTGTAATTGAAGATATTGACTGTTGTTTCTTGTTATTTTCCCTCTTTTTGTTTTCTCAGGTCATGAATTGTGTGACACAGAGTTAGTCGTGCACAGTAAAGAGTGGGATTTAAAAGATTGGATCTACCACAGGCGGAGAGATATTGTTTAAGGGTACAAATGGTCCCCCTGATGAAGTTCTTTAGCACTTGGTTGAATAAAATGGTGTTGAACGAAAATGTTGGGCAATGAAGGGTATTGTGATTGAGTGACAATATTTAAATTATTCCGATATTCCGGATTTGAATCCAACCCAAGGTAGCACAGAAGGGGTTAGGAATATACTGAATAGATAGATTACGTGTTTAGTGGTATCCTTTAGAGATAGGGAAAAAATTAGCTACCGACCATTTGGTCTCTTTAGATAAGGTGGTCACCCTAACGCTTTACATTATTGAGTTTTGTATAGGCAGGTGATACAAGGGTGAGCACGACACAGGTGTTTTATAAATGGGAATTGTTTTATTGGAAATTTTGTAAAAGGTTTTTAGGAATTTCTGAAAATTTTAAAATGATGTTTTACAGAATTGAGCTAAGTTTTGTGATGTATATGAAATAAAAAATGTGATGTATAAACTGTGATTTCGACTGAGTACCTATTTGTTAAAAGTACTTAGTTGTTTGTTGACGTGGCATACACAAGAGGGAGTGACAGGGTGATGTGGTGTAACCTTTGGTGTTAGGATTGTCCAGAATTTGTGCTTAGGAGCCTGGTCATCACGTCATAAAAATGGTTCCATGTCTCTAGATGGTGGTTGTATTGACTACTTACATTTCTCACATGGCACTTCATGACTATTGTGTCATGTGTGGTGCATATGGTTGGATGTTTTCACGTTGCATGCCAGGGTATGGTGTGGCAGTCAGGGTCGAGGAGTGTTGGGAGGGTTTGGGTGGCATGCCAGTCTTTTCATGCTGTGTTTAGCAAGGGGGTGGGGGGTACTGCCTTGAATGTGTTCCCTTTGGTCACATGGGATTGGTTGTGTTTAAGTATTTAGGGATGCACACAATGTGGCACTTCCGTGGACACATTCTCAGGGTGGTAAGGTAGTACAGTTAACTGTCCCTTTCTCATCATTGATTGTGACCTGGTATGTGCCAGGCCTGTGTGCACTCCGCAGGAGTTGGAGTTTAGGTGAAAAATGTGGCCACAAGCTGGGTACGGGCTGCCTCACCACATGCCCTTTCCCCTCCCATGCGCAGCGGCTGTGCGTGTGGTTGGGGATGTGGGGGCACCACCATGCCCACCGGTATGCCATGCCGTGTTGCAACAATGTGCAAGACATATGCTGCCACAATGATCCTGCACACTACTGGGGGTGCATATAGTAGCTGGCCACCAGAGCGGTAAAGGGAGCGAAAGCGTGACTTGAGCACTCCAAATGTGTGCTCCACTATGGCCCTAGTTGCAATATGGGCTGCGTTGTATCTTACTTGGGGTGGTGTGGTGGGGTTCCGTATTGGCGTCATCATGTAGTTGCTCAGAGGGTAGGCACTGTCCCCTGGTAAGGTGATAATAGTTGTCATTAGTGGGGCTTTTGTATTTGTGTTTGACAAGTATGCATGTGGACAGGCATTTGTACTCACCTAGGAGCCAAGTGTCGCCATGCTTCCCAGCTTCCAGGGCCCGGCTCAGGGCAGACATTCTGAATATGAAACTGTCATGGGTGGACCCAGGGAAGTTTGCATATACAGAGGTGATGATCCCCTTGGCATCGCATACCACCTGCACATTGATGGAATGCCAGTGCTTGCGGTTTCTATAGATGTGCTCAGTGGTCCTAGGTGGACGTAGGGCCACATGGGTGCAATCTATGGCACCGAGCACTTTGGGAAAGTGTGCCACCCTGTAAAAGTCCAGGACCACGGCCTGCCTTTCTGCAGGTGTTCTGGGCATGTATATGTGCCTGCGGACAGAGGGGCGCGCAGTCATGATTGCCAACACCTGGTCTAAGCAACGTGACTGCGTGGTCTGTGAGACCCCCCACTTTGGCAGTTGTCCGCTGAAATGACCCAGTGGCCAAAAAATGCAGTACATTGTGAACCTTCTCCAAGGGGCTCAATGCTGGGGAGCACAGGGTGGGTGATGTGAGTTCATCCTCCCACTCCCTGACCAGCTCTAGGATGATATGAGGTGGAAACCTATACCTACTATAGACCTGGTCGTCTGGCATCCCAAAAAGGCTGGTCCTGGGCAAAAAAATGCAGGGCCTGGCTATTCTCCCCCTCCTGCGGTGTCCCACGATCACTGCTGCGAGGAACGGGACATTCATCGTAGCTGTATATGCTTGTTTGTTGTTTGCGCGCACTTTTATACTGCGCGAGGGTGCTTCCGCCTGCTTTCGTGTGGCGGATGTAATTGTGCGTGTGTTTTGACGTACGCAGGTTTCCCCAATTTGATTCCATGAATACGTGTAGGTCGCGTGCGTGTGTTCCGTGTAGTTCCCAGCAGTACTTCCCCTGTTACGCCATTATTTTCACATGTTGTTCCCCATTCCGCGTGTTCCGCCCCTTGCTCCACCCCCTTTTTGATGTGTGCGCTGACGTTGTGCGCTTTCGCTGTGCGTGTCACGTACGTCGTTCGGGATGTGGAAATGACACGTGCGCGGGTGTGCGCCACGCGCGGTTTTGGCGCACATCCCGGAATTTATACGCGCAGGTCCTTCCATGAATCGCACGTGTGCGATTCGCCTGCATGCGCTGGCTTTTTCACGCTTGCCCCTGCTTGCGCCACTGATTACGGCGCACATTTATTCCATGAATTACCCCCCTAATATGGTTTAATTTGCTGAAATTGTTATAATTCTTATGGCAGCCGCTTTGGATGATAACACACAAACACTAGTAATGATTTAATACCAAAAAACAATTTGAAATCTTAAAATTAAGGTTGGGAGCAATCAAAAGCTGTTTTACATGTGTAAGAATTTCGCAAAAACTGAATTTGGGGCAGACTTTTCACTGCGTGATAATCGCAATAACGGGAAAACTGTAAGGATTTGGAATGTTTTAGATGTGATTTAAACCTGTGGATGTTAGCTACAAGCAGAAGTTGAAATTGTGTTTCTAGCACAAAAACTGAGGAAGGTGGACATTTTTGTGGAGGTCGTTTTTTTCGAGATAGGTGCAAGAATGGGAAAATGGGAATGGGTTTTTAAAATGACAAAAAGGATTTCTCACACTAGAGGATAACTATGAAGACGACTAATACCACACAGGAACACAGCCACTTGATCAGGGCGACTGCCCGCAGTGGTCCTGCCTTCTTCAGATGAGATAAGATCAGCGCAGGGATAGTTTTAACAAAAGTAGCACAGGAGGAAGATAGGAGGGATTGGATAGAGAGTTCAGGCAATTCAAAAGTACTCCTAACAATGCAGGTTCTGAAGACAAGATAGGATGGGTTTAAGATTGTTGGGTATTTTGTGTAGATTTGGGACCTCGCGGTATTTTCTTACCGCCAAAAACAAAATAATTTAGTAATAACCACTCCTTGTATTTAGATTGGGTTTGGTATTATAGTGGTATAGTGGCTATGCATTATTTCAGTACACAGATACATTTGGTTGGTATACATTTTGTTGTGATATAGTGGTGAGCATCATTTCTTTGTTTTATTTGTGGCCCCAACGTACAAAACACCTTTCTTTTGTTTAGACTGTTCTTGTGATCTCTAGAGGCCTCAGGCTTCTACATTATTCAATAACAACACATTTTCATATGGCGTGCCACTTATGGCTGTTATCAATGATTTATCTACACCAGTGAGCTATGCTTCCATAAAGTATTCACAATAACATGTGGTGTTATCACTAATTTATTTACATTAGTGAGACTATGTTTCCAGAGGCCTCTCTCTGCTGATTTATATACGGCCAGCAGACTATTGTATTATATTCCACTCAGAAGACGCACACATAGATATACACTGAGTGGAACCATGCACACAGCTATTTATAATTGCTCAGAACATTACTTTATCTACATACGAAGTTTGGCACAAATATTACCTAATAACCTCCCCTTTTATTATGTGATATGGGCTAAATGCACCAGAGAAAGACAGAAGCAAAAAAAACCTTTACACAGGTTGTGATTTATACCAGTTTCATTTCAAAATCATACATTACCAGCTTTGCGAGGCAGACTTTTCTAGAATAAACAGAAGAAAAACAATTGCAAAAATACAAGGCATTTCATTAAATTCTTTGCAACAATAAAAATAACAGTACATCAATTGACTTGCATTTAGATGGCAACATCTTAAAGGCGTAGAAACAACTGAATTATTTCTGAAATCAAGATCAATCTCATTTTTTCAACAAAACAAAATGATTTTAGAAATGTTGCATTTTGCTTTAACCAACAACATTTTTATGTTTAATAAAATAATCTATAGACAAGAACAGGGTACAGCGATGGGGGCTAAGTTTGCACCCCATATGCAAACCTGTTCATGGGTCACTTTGAGATAAATCATGCATGGCAACACCCAGTATTTATAGAAGGACGTATCGTATACTGGGGAAGGTATATCGATGATATTCTAATGATATGGAATGGAGATACGAGGCAACTACATGAATACATTGGTTATTTAAACACAAATTATTATAATATCAAATTCACAGACAAAACAAGCCCAGAAAGTATAGAATTCTTGGAGCTGCAAATTATACGGATGGAGAGAAAATCCTGACTGATCTATACATAAAACCAACATCAGTAAACAAAAGTGTTACGTGCAGAAAGTAACCATGTGAAGCATATAATCAAAAATATACCGTTTGGTGAAATCCTAAGAACAAAACCGAATTGTAGCTCACAAGAAAAATATGAAAATCATGTCCTACTTCTCAAAGAAAAATGTATACAGAGAGGCTATAAACCTCAAGAAGTAGAACAAGCTATAAGAAGAGCTGAAAAAATACCCAGAACTGAACTACTGAAAGATAAACCAAAGTTGAAGAATAAAGAAACAAAGGTAGATTTTACACCACTTACAACAGCGAAACATATATTCTAAAGAAATGTTTGACTAAACATTGGAATATTCTTCAAAGTGATGATACGATCAAACAGAATATAGAAGTCAAACCAAGGATAATCTACCGAAGAGCTCCAACATTAAAGCAAAAAATTAGTCCAAGTCATCTCAAAGAAGATAAACCTGAGGTTCTCAGTCAATTCCTAAAAGTGCCGGCACCAATAGGAACCCACAGCTGTGGGAATTGTGGCATTTGCGATCAAATGGAGAATGGAATCAAAGAAATAAGACTACCAAATGGAAGATGCCAAAGATAAAACAATATATTAATTGCAATACAAAATATGTGATTTACGTAATAACATGTATATGCAAAAAAAGAAATGTGGGAAGCACAATCAGAACACTAAAGGTTAGATTACAAGAACATATAAGAGCAATCAAAAATAAGGACATGAGATACCCAATGGCAGTACACTTCAATCAAGAACATAAAATAACTGACATCAAAGAAATTAAGTTTCTCGGTATTGAAAGAGTTTAAACATTGGAAAGAGGAGGTAATAGAGAGCTACAATTAAGGAAAATACAAGCTAAATGGAAATGCACTTTGGACACCTGCTATTCTGGTTTGAACTCAGATAGTGAGATGGCTTATTGGCTATAACGCACTATTACACTCAAATTCTGGAAAGAAAAGTATAAGACTTTGAAAAAGCACCAAGTTTTAAGCATATTCACTAAATTTTTGTTTTTTTCTTTTTTCGTTAGGTCTAGACATGTATTGTTTTATGGTTAAATTATGGAATGTATGAAGAAGCAGCATAGACTGTAAAAGTTGTATGCTAAAGTTTATTGTTTCATGGTAAAAATATGGAATGTACCAAGGAGTAGCAAAGAAAAGTCAAGCTGTTTGTTAAGAGGTGATTCTCTATCCTTTAGGATTTTGTTAGTTTTCTGTAGTCTTTCGTTTATTCTTACTCTTTATATATCCTTTTAGGCTGGGTATCATTAAAATACAGGTTTCATAAGTAAGATGAATTAAAACTAGGAAAGCGTAAAAATGATCAAGGTCTCACGGTCAAATTATGAAATTAAAATGGCCGCCAGATGTCTCTGTGTAGCGTGTGATGTCATGGCGCAGCGTCACATGTGACGTCATCGCGCAGCGTGACGCGATGACGTCATACATCGCGAGATCGCGGTTTGTATAAAAGAAAGAGAAAATCGTGTAGTTAAGCAGTGCGGATCGAGGCAGACCGGAGGCAATCGTACCAAGGGCAACAAAAGGTAACTTTCTTATGAGAGGAATATAATCTGGGCTTTAATGGAACATCTTAGGGACTATACAGCTTTAGGCCATGGAGGAACAGGAAAGCTTGGGTTTAACTCATGATATCCTTTCTTACTATTTTACAGAAACCTGCCTATATCTTACTTTAATAAATAAAGATTTTCATAAATGAGAGAGATAATTAATTAGGAATAATATATCAGAAATAATATCACAAAACACAGAATTTTGGTGAGTATAACGGAAAGGCAATACTATTACAGTTGCTTATAACATTTACCACCATTATAGTTTGTTTTTAAAAAAAAGAGTTAATCTTGTATTACTTTTTGTATAATTTTCTTCTCTTAATTAGAATCTCTCCTGATGAACCATGTGTATTTCACATGGGGATACACGTGTTGAGAGGAAAGAATTATAAGGATGTGTACTGAGAGGAAATGAGAGGGAAGAATTATAAGGATATGTACTGAGAGGAAATAATTATAAGGATGTGTTTCAATGCATAAAGAAGGAAACCACATGATCTCAATGCAAAAAAATAAATACTACTGAAAAAGTTATTTTGTAGGTGGGATAATACGTGCCAGAAGCGCACTCCATATAAGTGTTTTCAAAAAGAATTATTAACATTAGAATGTGGCATTTAAACACGGTGATTCCCCAATAGTGACTATCGCTACACTGCCTGCCTAATAATAAATTATTTGTCCGTCACAGCAAACTCACTCCATTCGTATATTTACCAGCTATTTCTAGCTCTCCCACACACAATCTATCTCCTGGCTTGTCGCCTCCGAGAAGTGGCCCTGGGTTTTCTTTTTAAAGCACCCAGAGAGAACATGCAGTTCAATCTGCAATCTTCGGTTCTCAAGCCGGTGCCAAGTAACTGGGGACCCTGCTCTGAAGGTCAGCAGCCCAGCCAGGCGACCTCAGCAGCTTCAGCCAAGTCCTCACTGCAGCACCGCCAAATGTCTAATAAATCTCCCTCTCTCTGAGCTGCTTCAGGAAACCTCTGTTTCAGCCCCTAAGGTGACGTGTCACTAATCAAAATACACAATAATCTATCCTCCTTCTTCAACTATGGCTTGGCTTATACAGTTTAGAAACTGTATCTACTCATTTTCTGGCATGCATATTTTGCATCCAGCTAATACAGTGAACAGAGAAAAAAAATGAATCCAAGTGCACGTTTAAAATGACTTTCAGGGCCTGTCTTTTCTACCTCATTTTCACATGGAGATCACATTATGATGTTATTTGATTAGTATTAGTGATTAGTATTTGTTAGTTAAGTTAATTAATCAAGTATCTAATGTGTCTCCTGTAATTGAGGCATTTTCAATTGAGAAAAAAATGGTGTTTTTTTTAAACTAAGTATTGAAAAATGGAAAAACAATGTTCATAGATATCCTGTCTTCCTATATCTGTCCATATGTTACCCTGGCAACACATGACTTGCTGTACCACCTTACAGCTATAATGTGATCCCATGCAGTGGCGCTGCTCTCCAAAACACGCTAAATTATACTACATATCCCCTCCTTTTTCTGAAAATTTGGACATGGTCCAAGCCACAATTGGAAGAAACCCAACTTGCTCTCTTTCTTCTTTTAAAATGTATGCATATTGGGATATCTTTCTCTCCCCGTTGTATCTACTAACATGAGCAACATCTTCATCTTCATTGACAAAACAATCAACCATCCTCCCATCATTAGCACTCGGACAGCTAAACCCACTATAGAGCATTCCCCCCAGGTTCCCCAATTAAGGGGGTAATTCATAGAAATCAGCGCACAAGTGGCGCAAGCGGCTGGCGCACAGTGTGCGCGTGCGAATCCCTGGGCCAGCCGCGTGCACCAAAACCCATTTCCGCGCACAGCGTATTCATGGATACCAGCTACCAAAACCAGCCGTGGCGCACAGTGGCGCAGCGACCCTGCAGCAGTGCCAGTTACGCCCCCAAGAACGCCTCTCGCGAAAGGAAAAGCCATCAAAATCCCCAATCCAGCGCAAAGGGCTGCACTAACCCTGGACCAGCACGGCAAGCGGGCTAGGTGTATCACTGGGGTGCGCGGGAAGTACCTCTCGTCATGCCAGATGGGTACGTGCATTTCAGGGGTGCGCGGGAAGTTCCACACGCGAATGTCCTGGCTACGTGTATTTCGGGGTGTGCAGGAAGTTTCGCACGCAATATCAGCAGGGTACGTGTATTCCAGGGGTGCGCGGGAAGTTCCACCCGCGAATGTCCTGGCTACGTGTATCTCGGGGTGCGCGGGAAGTTTCATACTCGATATCAGCAGGGTATGTGTATTCCAGGGGTGCACGGGCAGTTCCACACGCGAATGTCCAGGCCACGTGTATTTCGCGGTGCGCGGGAAGTTTCACACGCGATTTCAGCAGGGTACGTGTATTACAGGGGTGCGCTTGAAGTTCCACACGCGATTCCATCAGGGTACGTGTACATCAGGGGTGCGCGGGAATTTTCACACGTGAATTCAGCAGGGTACGTGTATATCAGGGGTGCGCGGGAAGTTCCACATGTGAATGTCCTGGCTACGTGTATTTCGGGGTGCGCGGGAAGTTTCACACGCGATATCAGCAGGGTACGTGCATATCAGGGGTTGCGCGGGAAGTTCCACACGCAAATGTCCTGGCTACATGTATTTCGGAGTGCGCGGGAAGTTTCCCACGCGATATCAGCAGGGTACGTGTATTCCAGGGGTGCGCGGGAAGTTCCACATGCGAATATCCTGGCTACGTGTATTTCGGGGTGCGTGGGAAGTTTCACACGCGATATCAGCAGGGTACTTGTATTCCAGGGGTGCGCGGGAAGTTCCACACACGAATGTCCAGGCCACGTGTATTTCGGGGTGCGCGGGAAGTTTCACATGCGATTTCAGCAGGGTACGTGTATTCCAGGGGTGCGCGGGAAGTTCCACATGCGATTTCAGCCGGGTACGTGTATCACAGGGGTGCGCTTGAAGTTCCACACGCGATTCCATCAGGGTACGTGTATTACAGGGGTGCGCGGGGAGCACCACACGTGAATTGCACGTGTGGGTCCTCCCAGGTGTTCCCTCTACACCCTCCACGGCCCCTGCTGGTGGCTCACACCACAGGGGCCTACCCTGCACATGTCCTGCAGGCACCCCATCCACCATGGCCATGCACCCCAGCCAACCCACATGTCAACTTGCGCTACTGCCCACCAACGCATGTCCCCCTGCACCCCCAGCCACCAGGGGCACCCTCCACCAGGCCCCCACCCATGTCTCCCACCACCCTCACCCCCCAGCACTGTGGGGCACCCTCCACCAGGCCGCCACCAATGTCTCCAACCACCCCCACCCCCCAGCAGTGCAGGGGCACCCTCCACCAGGCCCCAACCCATGTCCAACTCATGTCCCCACCACCCACACCCCCCAGCACTGTGGGGCACCTGCCAGCAGGCCCACACCCATGTCCAACTCATGTCTCCCACCACCCCCAACCCAGCAGTGCAGGGGCCCCCTCCACCAGGCCCCCACCCATGTCTCCCACCACCCCCACCCCCCAGCAGTGCAGGGGCACCCTCCACCAGGCCCCCACCCATGTCTCCCACCACCTCCACCCGCCAGCAGTGCAGGGGCACCCTCCACCAGGCCCCCACCCATGTCCAACTCATGTTCCCCACCAACTCCCAGCACTGTGGGGCACCTGCCAGCAGGCCCCCACCCATGTCCAACTTATGTTCCCCACCACCCCCACCCCCCAGCACTGTGGGACACCTGCCAGCAGGTCCCCACCCATGTCCAACTCATGTTCCCCACCCCCCCACCCCCAGCACTGTGGGGCACCTGCCAGCAGGCCCCACCCATGTCCAACTCATGTCTCCCACCACCCCCACCCCACAGCAGTGCAGGGGCACCCTCCACCAGGCCCCCACCCATGTCTCCCACCACCCCCACCCCTCAGCACTGTGGGGCACCTGCCAGCAGGCCCCCACCCATGTCCAACTCATGTTCCCCACCACCCCCACCCCCCAGCACTGTGGGGCACCTGCCAGCAGGCCCCCACCCATGTCCAACTCATGTCTCCCACCACCCCCACCCCCCAGCACTGTGGGGCACCTGCCAGCAGGCCCCCACCCATGTCCAACTCATGTCTCCCACCACCCCCAACCCCCGGCAGTGCAGGGGCACCCTCCACCAGGCCCCCACCCATGTCTCCCACCACCCCCACCCCCCAGCAGTGCAGGGGCACCCTCCACCAGGCCCCCACCCATGTCTCCCACCACCCCCACCCCCAGCAGTGTAGGGGCACCCTCCACCAGGCCCCCACTCATGTCTCCCACCACCCCCACCCGCCAGCAGTGCAGGGGCACCCTCACCAGGCCCCCACCCATGTCCAACTCATGTTCCCCACCACCCCCCAGCACTGTGGGGCACCTGCCAGCAGGCCCCCACCCATGTCCAACTCATGTTCCCCACCACCCCCACCCCCCAGCACTGTGGGGCACCTGCCAGCAGGCCCCCACCCATGTCCAACTCATGTTCCCCACCACCCCCGCCCCCAGCACTGTGGGGCACCTGCCAGCAGGCCCCCACCCATGTCCAACTCATGTCTCCCACCACCCCCACCCCACAGCAGTGCAGGGGCACTCTCCACCAGGCCCCCACCCATGTCTCCCACCACCCCCACCCCCCAGCACTGTGGGGCACTTGCCAGCAGGCCCACACCCATGTCCAACTCATGTTCGCCACCACCCCCACCCCCCAGCACTGTGGCGCACCTGCCAGCAGGCCCCCACCCATGTCCAACTCATGTCTCCCACCACCCCCACCCCCCAGCATTGTGGGGCACCTGCCAGCAGGCCCCCACCCATGCCCAACTCATGTCTCCCACCACCCCCACCCCCCAGCAGTGCAGGGGCACCCTCCACCAGGCCCCCACCCATGTCTCCCACCACCCCCACCCCCCAGCAGTGCAGGGTCACCCTCCACCAGGCCCCCACCCATGTCTCCCACCACCCCCACCCCCCAGCAGTGCAGGGGCACCCTCCACCAGGCCCCCACCCATGCCTCCCACCACCCCCACCCGCCAGAAGTGCAGGGGCAACCTCCACCAGGCCCCCACCCATGTCCAACTCATGTTCCCCACCACCCCCCAGCACTGTGGGGCACCTGCCAGCAGGCCCCCACCCATGCCCAACTCATGTTCCCCACCACCCCCACCCCCCAGCACTGTGGGGCACCTGCCAGCAGGCCCCAACTCATGTTCCCCAGCCAACATGTCATCACAATCTAGATCCCTGGTCCCTATGGTCAGCCTCCAAATGCAAAACACCCACCTGAGTATTGCATCCACCCACTCATAATTGGCAATTACATGACAGAACACCAATTGCAAATTTCAAAACAAACACATGTCCCTCACATACACCCAATGGGTGTCAGTGAATGTCAAAACCCATATCATGATATGCATGAAACCAATGAGATGATACTACACATTGAAGTTTGATTAAAAAATATGTATTAAAGGAAACATAAATAGAATCAAAAATAAAGAAACAGAAATGGGAATGTACAAAAATGAAAAGCATGTCCGTGAAAAAAAGCAAAACCAAAAATCATAATCCAAAGTAATGGTGTCCAAAGTCACTGTCCACAAAAGAAAATCCAATGGGAAATAATAATTGAAAGCCATTGCTCCATGGGTAAATTGTGAAAGAAAAATAAAATCCAACAGTGAACTATGTACAGACCAACAAGCCAGGGTCCAGGGTCCATTATCCCAACAAAATAAATGAAACCTATCTAACTACACTAACTAATAAAATAAACTATATACAAAAATGTGGCCAATGTCCAAAAGGTCCAAAACAAATCAAAAAACAAAGGAAACCTAACACTACCTACATAACTATGTACAAGGGCAGCGGGCTAGTCTGACGTCCCGGGCCAGGGCATCATCGAACTCCTGCTCAATGTCCCGGAGGCGGTCCTCCTCCATGGCCCGAGGGACCGTAGGGCCGTCGACGTGTCCACCTCCAACCCCCTGCGGATTGCCTTGAGGCACTCGGCCCGCCTCAGGGCCCTCCCCATGGAGTTCTCCGCCCTGACCATTGTGAGCCGTGCCTCTTCCGCCCGCTGCTGCTCTGCATCTATGGTGTGGCCCAACCGCTGCCACACGGAAGACACTCTCTGTCCTGGGTCCTCCTGCCCTCCGGCCGATGCCTGCCCCTCCGATGTTGAAGGCCCCAAGCCTTCATGGCTCCCACCACGTTGCTGCTGCTGCTGTGCCTCTGCCTGTGCACTGCCTCCTGCTGCCTGCACATCCTCCGCCGGCTGGAGTGCAGTCGTTGATGTGGCCACCCCTGCTGGACGTCCGACTCCCGACTGTGGCAGGGATGCCTCCTCCACCAGCCTGGCCGCACCATCAGAGGCAGCTCCACAGGGCATCCAGGTGACTGATGGGTGGGAAGATGGCACGGAGGATGACTGGCACGTAGGGGGTTCAGTTGAGGAGGGGGTCGTAGCAAGCCCCAGCAAACGGAGGAAACCGGACTGGGTGACCTGTCCCAGCAGGCTGACGTGGTCAACGAGCCATTCGAGATGACGTGCAGTCTCCTCATGAGAAGACTGCAGGTCACCTCGCATGGCCCGTTGACGCAACGGCACACCAGTCAGGACAGGCTCAACCCGGACCCGGATAGCCACGTCCGCAGGCAGAGGAAGGCCAGTTGTCGTTTGCTCATCCCCTGCCTGAAAACGGGTCTGGACGTAGGCATCCCTGCTGGTGCAAGATGATGCAGGGACAGGATCAGGGACAGGATTGCACACAGGCACCTCCGCGGCGGCCTGTGCTGCCTCCTGTCCCTGGTCCTGCACTGCACCACTAGCACCAGTGGGATCCCCACCTTCAGACCCCGTCTCTGTTGCTTGAAATGAAACACAGGCATCAGGGCACTGTAGAATGGACACATATACACATGACAGTTGTACATGAGTGGCATTGGCAAACCTCAGACATGCCATCACAATCCCCAACACACATGTCATTTCAACTCGCACACATGAGCCATACCACAGCCATATCCCAACTGCCAGCACCATCCATACCCATACAACAGCATGAGCAGGCAAAGCTGAGCCAGACATCACATGCAACACAGGAAGTGCACCACACATGTACACACAACACCACACTTGCATGCATATGTACACCTCTGCCAAGTGTCGCAGTGTTCGGATGGGCATCCATGTCACAACTGCCAATCAGGCTTCCACATCCGGCTGTCACATGCATCCATGTTGCATCACTGTTGCACCCTTGTCAAATACACACAAATGCACATGTACACAGTGCTGATACATGCAGATGAAAATAACATACATGCGTGACATCACAGACATGTCTACTTACATACACATTCATCCAAACATGTGTGCCCACACAACTGCATTTGGCATGCAAGCCTACACACACAAGCACCATCCATGCCTCACACATTACAGCCCTCGCATGTGTTAGCCCCACAGCCCTGTACACCCCCACCCATACTCGACCCCATACAAACAGATGTGCAACCTGCACACTACTGAAACATCACCACACGCACAGCTCACAATCAGGATGCATGTACACTTACCGCTCGACTCCAGGCGGGTCTGCCTCTCAAGGACCTGGACGTGGAGCGCTGGGGATATGCGTTCCAGGACCCTCATCTGATCTTCTGACAAGTGGCCCCGGCGCCCCTTGGCATCCGCTGCCTTCAAGAGGAGCCTGGCCTTGTTCAGGGTCCTGGACCTGAAATCCTCCCAGCGCTTCTTGACATGTTGATGGCAGTCACAATGTCAGTCCAGATCCGAGTCCGTCCTTCCTTTTCGGCGCGGGAACTTCCGAAGAGGGCATCATACTGCCCCAGGACTTGCTCCACCAGGACACAAACTTCGGTGGCACTGAAGCTGGTGCCCCTCTGCCTCTCTGGCCGGGGGTTGTCAGTGGTGCCAGATGTTGCAGTGCCCGACATGACAACCCCAGAGGCAGGAGTGGGTGGGCAACTGGGTCCTGGGGCTGGGCTGTGGAGTGATGGAATCCCAGTCGGGAGTCTTCGGTTCCAGCAGGGGTGGTCACAGCAACAGCAAACCTGGCTGATGTGCAGGCAGCAAATGGCAGGGCACGTGGGCAGCAGGCAGTCAGGCAGCAGCAGATGGTGGTAAAACTGCATGTCCGAGTGTCATCGCGTGTGATCGGAGGGAAGTGAGCGTACAGACGATTGGCCTGGGTACGTGTGTTTCAGGGTGCGCGGGAAGTTCCACACGCGATTAGCCTGGGTACGTGTGTTCGGGGTGCATGGGAACTTTCACATGCGATTGGTGGAAATCCATGTGTGTTCTGTCATCACGTGCAATGAGGGAAACACCCGCGCGCGTCACGTCACAGACGCGCTCACGCGCTAAGGGCCTTTGGTCCAATGAAATCGCATATGCGTGCTGACGTGCATACACGCTAAGGGCCTTTCCTCAAATTACACGCAGATGTGCAGGATTTTCACGTGCCAATTCACTCCGTATCAAGCTGGCCACGCTTAAGCACATGGAAGACCATGCTCCTGCCCAAAAGGCCGAATTACTGCCCCCCAGAGCCCCGAGCAGCCTCCCACGAGCCATCTGCTGCTGCCTGCCTGCCTGCCTGCTGCCAGCGTGCCCTGCCATTTGGTGCCTGCACATCAGCCATCTGCAGGGGTCCATTTGCTGTGTCCACCCCTTCTGGAACAGAAGACTCCCGACTGGGATACCATCGCTCCACAGCCCAGCCCCAGGACCCAGTTGCCCACCCACTCCTGCCTCTGGGGTTGCCATGTCAGGCACTGAAACATCTGGCACCACTGGCAACCCCCGGCCAGAGAGGCAGAGGGGCACCAGCTTCACTGCCACCGAAGTTGGTGTCCTGGTGGAGCAAGTCCTGGGGCAGTATGATGCCCTCTTCGGAAGTAAGCGCGCCAACAAGGAAGGACGGACTCGGATCTGGACGGACATCGTGACTGCCATCAACGCGGAGGGGGTGGCAGTCCACGACTACCAACATGTCAAGAAGCGCTGGGACGACTGCAGATCCAGGACCCTCTTGAAGGCCCGGCGCCTCGTGGAGGGGGGCCGGGGCCGCATGAGTCCCATCCAGATGAGGGTCCTGGAATGCGTAGGCCCAGCGCTCCACGCCCAGATCCTTGAGAGGCAGACCCGTCTGGAGTTGAGCGGTAAGTGGCCAAGCATTGCTGTGTGAGACAGGGCATGTCGCAGTGTGCTGGTTGTCTGATACTTGCCTGTATGTGTGACATAGGCCATGTATGCATGTGTGTGTGCAGGGACGTCATGCATGTGAGACCAGTAATGTGTGAACCACACGGTTGGTGCATGTGTTCAAATGCAACATGGGTTGCCCTATGCGGAATGGCCACATGAAAGCATGCCAGTCTCTGTTCCTGGACATGGGTGGGGGTGAGGGATGGGTGCTGATGCCATGTACACGTATGCTGTCCATGTCTGTGTGTCTGACCTGTGTATCTGTGACTTGTGAATGCCAGGGATGCATGACACATGTATGTCGCAATGTTCAGGTTCACTGATGCAGCCTAGTCATCCTTGTATCCACTGTGTCTGTGGTGTACGAGGCCAGATGGATGAAACTAGGGTGAAGTGTGTGCATGTGATAGGCATGGCCCATGATGCATGTGAAATCCAAAACAACATTGGCCCTCATTACGACCCTTGCGGAAATTGACTGACCGGACCGCAACAGCGTAAATAGCGTTTCCGCCATTGCACGAAGGAGCAAAGTGCGGCTAATTACGACCCATCGGGCACGAGCATTACGCCATGGCGGAATCCGAAAGGCTGCGATGGCGGAAATGACCCCAAAACGGCCCTTACCGCCGCCGTACGCTGCACCAGGTGCAATACCGCCACCCATCTTAGCGGTCACCGTAATGAGCGGGCACCGTAATGAGCGGCCACCGCAAATTACGGGCACCGTAAATATACGGAAACGGAAGTAAAAGCATGTGGCCGGAACGGGAAACAGCACGCCGCACAACTATAAAATCCGAATCCCAACACAACCATAAAAAATCCGACCCTGACACACATCCCAACCCGTTCGCAACCCCAGTTAAAAAAATAAATATGGGAAAGGTAGCCAAGAAAGCGTGTGATCGCAAGCGGCAGGTCCACTTCTCCCGAGAGGAACTGACCGTGCTGACCGAGACCCTGCAGGAAAATGCCGCCGTCGTCTTCTCCAGTCAAATGACCAGGACGGCCCTTGCCAACAAGAAGGCCATATGGGCCCTTGTGGCACAGCGCGTAAGTGCGGTGGGGACAACACCCCGCACGCCACAGCAATGTCGCAAGCGGTGGGACGACCTGCGGATCCGCGTACGCAGCATACTTTCTGCGAACAGGAACATCGCCACAGCTACCGGGGGGGGATCAGAGTCGCCCATCAAGTTGACCCCCTGGGAGGAGATCTGCGCCTCCACCATTGGAATGGAGAGCATAGAGGGAGTCGGAGGGATGGAGAAAGGAGTGCCGACATCCGGAGAATCAGGTAGGTTGGCCAAGAGAAACAATGCGAAATCCACAAACCACGAACATGTGCAGTACCATGTGACCCCATAGTGCAATACATACTTTGCCCTGACAGCGCCCTCTAAAAGTCAGAATGAATAAACAAATTTATCAAGATGCCATAAACAACCCCTACATGTGCAGCATGCACCCCCTAACTGCAGGCAGCCAAATGAATGCATCCTCAACCCACACGAAAATGAGACCACCTCCAAGGCCCAGTCCCAAATCACCCTCATGTACCACCCCAATGCATTTGATACGTTGCCATTCCAAATCCCACAGACCCATAACTAACGCTCGCCCCTCTTTACTCCACCACAGGGTCCGATACCAACGACGAGCTGCAGGACACCCCTACCAGCACGCCTGCAAAGAGGGCCAGGACCAACGTCCCAAGAGCCTCCACCTCAGGTGCAAGGATCAAGACACGGCAGCAGCAGGAATCAAGTGCCAGCACACTGGAGGGGACTGCAACAGGCACCCCAGCAGCCAGCAAGTCCACAACCCCAGCACCACAGGTCCCCCCAAAGAACGTATCTGATGGCACTGCCTCTGGTGGTAGCAGCACCATAGGTGACACAGCTGTCATGCCAGCATGCTCCGACACGGAAAACAGTGCTGGCGACGTAGGTACCATCCATGACCTTTCCCAATCCCCCTGCATGTCCCATCCCCTACACCATGACGAAACCACGCAGGGGCACCCAGAAGACGACGACTGGCCAACCCCCACAAGTCCTGTGCCAAGGCAACATGTGTTGAGCAGCCCCCCTGTCACACCACCGCAAATGTCCATGGCCCAGCAGAGGCAACAGTCCCTCGACCTGCTGATCGAGCAACAGCAGGAAGTGTCCACGCTACTCAAGGACCATGCGAATGAATGCGGGGGTTCCAGGGCAGCCATGGAAACATCCACCGAGACACTCAGGGCACAAATAGAGAAAAGTAGTGAGAGCCTCAGGGGAGAAATGGAGAGAAGCACCGAGAGCCTGAGAGCACAAATGGAGAGAAGCACCGAGAGCCTGAGAGCACAAATGGAGAAAAGCACCGAGAGCCTGAGGGGGGAACTAAATGCGACGTCCAAAGACGTTTGTGCTGAACTTGCTGCTGTGCGCCGTGTGCTCTCGGAGCTCTCACAAACCCTCAGAGACATGCATGGACGCGAGCAGGCAGAGACGTCATCCGTGGCAAGTTCCGTCCAGGGCAGCCCCCAACGCAGATCTGGCAGAAACCTGCGCTCCACGGGCAGGGGTGCCCCTGATACCCGTAGAGGGGGCTTGCAATAGCGTCTACCCACGGGCAGCATGCATATTTGGACACTGGTGTTGGGGGGGGAGGAAGTAGGGTGGAGGGGGTGTGTTGGGCTTCACTGGGTGGCGGGTCCATAGGGTGTATGAATCAAATCACATTAACAATACAGCACTTCATTATCATCCAATGACATGTGTGGACATTGATATTTGCGTACGAGGCCTTCATAGGCGTACAGTCCACTATGTGCCTGTACTACACACACACAGTGCCACAGGTCCCCTTTCCGTGTAATAGGCACCATGCGTGGTTGCTAGAAGCATGCATCTATGATGCTCTGTCGGATTGCACGTGCATCCTGTGCCTCATGGACTCCTTGGGGTGCCTCCACATCCCCACCCTCATCATCATCATCTTCAGGTGCATGCAGTACAGCGTCAGGGGGCATGGGCACATTCCTACGTATGCACATGTTGTGCAGCATGACACATGCCATGACCATCTTAGAAACCCTCTCATGGCTGTACATGAGTGCCCCGCCAGACCTGCTGAGGCTGCGGAAACGAGCCTTCAGTAGGCCGAATGCCTGTTCAATGACCACACGGCTACGTGAGTGGGCATGGTTGTAGTCCTCCTCATGCTGGTTCTGTGGGTTCCGGATTGGTGTAAGGAGCCATCTCTTCAGTGGATACCCGGCATCACCTGTATGGGACGAATAAAGGGTGTCAGTGGAATGATAGTGCTAAGTAGCCCCCCCCCCCTCCTGCAAGGTCATTGACGCATCAAATGGGCCACGATGTCATGCATGGAATGAGACTCACCGAGTAGCCAGGATCTGTGCCCTGCGTGTCGCTCCATGTAGCGTGGTATTCTTGAGTTCCTCAGGACCATAGAATCATGGGTAGATCCTGGAAATCTGGCACAACAATGCGTAAAGATCTTGTTGGAGTCACACACCATTTGCACATTGATTGAATGAAATTGTTTCCGGTTGCGGTACTGGACCTCCATGGCATGTGGGACAACCAATTCAACATGGGTGCAGTCGATGGCACCAATGCAACCCGGGATGCCGCCAAGTGCATGGAATCCCACCTTTGCGTTGGTAATTTCCTGGTACGTGCGTGGTAGTGTGATGTGGTCGTCGGCGTGCTTCAGGAGGGCATCGTGCACTTGGGAGAGTGTCCGTGAGAACAGTGGCTGTGAAATGCCATGCAACTGTCCCACTGTGTGCTGGTAGGTGCCTGTGGCCAGGAAGTGGAGTACAGACACCACCTTCAGTAGGGGTGGGATGGCGGTTGGGCTATCTATCATGCTCACGAGGTCAGCATGTGTCATGTCCACAATGGCGATTATGGTGTCCCGGTCCAAACGGTAGAGGGTGTGGATCTGCTCAGCAGTGAGGTTGAACGGATCAGCTCGGAGGCGTGGGATTGCGGGCCGCCTGCGTGTTGGTAGTGGCAGTGCTTGTGGGCCTTGCTGACCCTGCCTTGCCCTCCTCCTCCTCCTTCTCCTCCGTCTCCCCTGTGCGCCCGGTTGTTGTACCTGTTGTTGTTCGTCGTCTTCTTGTAGTTGTAGCACTTGCAGTGCTATCTGGTGCCCCAGGCCCAACATCGCTAGTCCTGCCGGTAGCATTTTGGAGTGGGAGTGGTTGTGGGCGGGGTTTGGGTCTGCTATATATGTGCTGTCGGCCTGTATGGCCTCCACCTGTGCTGATTGAATGAATCTGTGGCAGATGCAATCCCTTCTGGCCGAGCACGTCCCGCACGTAAGGCTGCATTTGGCCGCATGGCATCTTGGGATTGGAATCATGTATCGAATCCCGATGGCAGTGTGATGTACTTTGACTGATTTTCATGCTATGCTCCCATTGTTACACATGCTATGATTGCAGCCGCTTACATACCTGTGAAGAGTCAGTGGTATGTAGGGCTCGATCGATGGCCGACCCTCATGCAGCACAGTATCGTACTTCACCGACGGGCGTGGCGTCCCATTTGTGATTGCAGCCAGTTAGCATTATGACACACAGCCGCACTACATTGATGTAATTGTGAATGCAAGCGTTCACAGAAGCCTTTTCGACGTAATGTTGCAAGTGAGGAATTCGAAGGCCAGCATTTTTGGTTGCGAAGTAGCGGTGAGGAGACGCCCACAGGTCTGGCTGGAAATGTAACGTTCTATTGTTGAATGTCCTTGGGACAGGGCCCATAACGAGCAAGCAATGAATGACATGAATTGAATGGGATGCGCAATAGCGTAGTGGACGATAAGGCAGGACGTTCCCAAGTCCATCTAGCTTCACGACACTACAGATCCGGCCAGGAGCACAGTGGTTTTTGCAGACTGCATTACGCACAGACGCGATGGAAGTTTCACATATTATGTGAGTGAATGTTCATGCGTTTTCATTGCGGGATGAGGGAATGATGAATGGATGCATGGACAGATGATTCCATTTAGGGTCTGCCATGTACATGTGTTTTTTGAATCAATCCCCTTCCCCTGCGCTATGTGATGCAAGGCTGCCATAGTGGGACTTACGTCTATCTGCCCTTGTCGGATCCTCCCTGTCTCGACGCGCCTTCATACACTTGTGTCTAGGCACGTTACTAATCCCATGTCATGGGTTCTATCTTGACGGACGCATGCACAGTAACCGACGTTGCCAATGGTGTATTAACCTCGATTGGTTTCGTTATGTATCGATACTGATTTAGGGGTGTGTATATTCCTTTGGAGTGGGCTAGCATGCATATGGGTGTGGATTTGGTGTGTTGAATGAAGATAGTGATGCATCATGTGTCCTGTAGTGCAATCGGTTAATTTGTGTTTCATTTTGGTGACAGGTATCTCCTGCCCTATTGCAGATGCCATCTGTACGCCACTCCTCCAGATGGATTCTACTCTCGACACCTCCAGCTTCGGGTGAATCAGTGGAGCACCATTACGATCTTATGGGACGATCGCCAATGGGCCACATGCCCTTACGCTGTTCTGGTGGCTAGGTGCAACATTTCGGCCTTTCAGCTGGACTAGTGCCTGCCTCATGGGACGGACCTGCGGTTCTTGCCGCTTCCATGTTGCCTTTTGGAACGTTGATGTTGGCCCTGTGTGCCATGATGGTACAGGGCGTCACACAAGTGGAAGCTGGTCAATTATTGCAGATGCAGCCCTCGGTGATGATGGATGTTTTGGTGTTATTTTACAAATTGCTGTGAGGCCTTTGTCATTTGGATGTGCATTTAAATTGTATTCCGATATTTGGCGTGTTGCGTTATTCTTTGCAGGTGATGTGGCGATTTTCGATTTTTGGCGGTATGTATTGCGAGATGATCTGCATTGTGTTCCGCCTTCTGAGTTGAGTTGTGTGGTACAGTACTGGCCGCTTTTGCCTACGTAGCACAGTGTGGTCACGGATAGGGGCTGCCATTGTGACTGTTTACATGATGTGCTGTTCAGGGGCGGGGGATTGGCTTTTGGCCGACTGGTGCCTGTCAGCCAGGTCGATTGATGGTATGATGGGATGTTCAGAATGTGGCTGGTCACAGGTGCCTGTGTTTGCGTGCGTTTGTTGGAGGGGGACTGGGGTCATGTCCATTGGAATAGCTTCTGTATTCATGCCATCTGTGCCCTGCAGCTCCCATCGGCCCCTCTTGGGATGTGCCTGGCTGCTCAGTCACCCTGCCAACTTGTGTGGTACATGCTTCTGCTGATGGTTGGTTTGTTTACTGGCAAGAGTACAGGGCTGGTGCAATCCCCCTCAGGATGCTGTTTTGGATGTTGCCTTGCGCTGGTGGCAAGCGATGGGGGACTACTGTTGTTTTGTGTCATGTGTTCTTGATTTCCATTTTGATGTCTTGTACCTTCACATGCCTGTGCTGCATCAGTACGGCTATGGTGACATGCCGTACATGGATGCCCACTCACGGGGCGCTTTGAACACCTGCATGCATTTCTACGTTGGCATGCATGGGTGAATTGTAGATTTCACTGGTTGCATGGTGTGAGTACATTGCGCCTGCCAGGAGTTGTGCAATGTGGCCAGGGAGTGGAGTACAGGCACTCAGTGGGCCATTTACGGTTGGTTCACGATGCCGTATTTCTCGCCATGGCGGAATGGTCCATTCCGCCATGCCTGATGGCGTTAGGTACATGTCCGCTAGGGTCGGAATTGGCGTACCGTTGCACCATGGTGGTGTTTGCGGTTTGGCATGGTGCGCGCGCGCGTGCTTAGTGCAGTTAGCGTTGGCGTTCACTACGGTGTCGCTAATGGCTTCGTACTTTGCGGTGACGGGTCATAGTCGCACCGAGCGCTTTTCGATGGCGGTATTGCATTTCCGCCATCGTTTTCCCCTTTCCGCAAGGGTCGTAATGAGGGCCATTGTATGTTCCAAGAATCCCTTGGACATGTATGCTAATGTCCATAGCATGCGCCATGCCTGTTACCGCATGTGTTTTACCTTCACTGAGCCATGTGTTGTGGAGGGACATGATGGAAGTGATCTTTGACAGTGCTACTCATCTGCTATTGCTTCCTGTCTAGGGGACCATTGTACAGTACCCTGATGCTTGTGTTGTATGTCTACCTCTATACAGCGCCACGTGAAGAAGAGGACGGAGACGGCTCTGTGGAGCAAAGCGGCGGGGATGCCCCCACAGCTGCAGCGGAAGGGGTGGGTGAGCCCCCACAGGGGCTTGCAACGGCGGAAGACGGGGTGGAGCCATCCAGGTTGGTGGTTTCCACAGAGGAGGAGGAGGCCGCTACTGAGGCGCACATGGGGCCTGGTGGGGGCATCCCTGCTGGTGCAAGTGTTGCAGTCCAGGGGCAGGGGCAGGAGGCAGCACAGGTTGCCGTGGAGGGGCCTGTGCATGTCACTGTCCCTGACACTGTGACTGCACCACCATGCACCAGCAGAAATTCCCCATCCCAGGCCCGTCCGCAGGTAGGGGGGATGTCCATGTCATCTGACTCCCCTCCACCTGCGGACGAGGGGACCCCTGGCCATATGGAGAAGGTCCTGATTGGTGTCACGTTGCGCACAGGTGCAATTTGTGATGAGGTGCGTGCTTCCCGGGAGGAGCATGCACGTCGTCACGGAGAGCACTGTGCCGACGTGGCCCATTTGGGATCGGCCATGGTCGGGGGTTTCCTACATGTGTCGGCCAATCTGGCGACCCTCTCCTCCTCTGTGGAGACTATGCACCAGTCGTTCTCCATGCCGTCTTCCGGCCCAGATGCCACCAAGGCCCCCTGTGGACCTGCCCCGACCAATGCAGCCGGCTTGGTGGGGATCCCATCCCTGCCACAGTCGGGAGTCGGAGGTCCAGCAGGGGTGGACACACCAGCAACTGGACCCCAGCAGATGGAGGATGTGACGGCATCATCAGGCAGGGCACGTGCACAACGGCGTCGGTGGATTCCATCAGCATGGATGCCGTCGTGCTGACACAGGGGTGCAGGCATCGGCCGGAGGGCAGGATAACCCTGGAATGGGAGTGGCTTCCGTGTGGGAGCGGTTGGGCCAGCAGATAGGTGCGGAGCGGCAGCGGGCAGAGGAGGAACGGCTCACAATGGTCAGGGCGCAGAACTCCATGCGGAGGGCGCTGAGGCGGGCTGAGTGCCTCGAGGGTCTTCGCAGGGAGTTGGAGCTGGACACTGCTTTATCCCTGCGAGACCTCGGGCCAGGGAACATGCCCGCCTCCAAGCCATTGAACAAGAGTTCGATGATGCCCTGGCCCATGACAACATCCAGTGAGCCGTTGGACTAGCCCGCTGCCCATGTAAATAGTTATGTAGTTAGTGTTAGGTTTGCTTTGTTTTTTTATTTTTTTTGGACCTTTTGGACATTGGCCACATTTTTGTATATAGTTTATTTTATTAGTTAGTGTTGTTAGATAGGTTTCATTTCTTTGGTTGGGACAATGGACCCTGGCTTGTTCGTCTGTACATAGTTCACTGTTGTATTTTATTTCACTTTCACAATTTACCCATGGAGCAATGGCTTTCAATTATTATTTCCCATTGGATTTTTTTTTGTGGACAGTAACTTTGGACACCATTACTTTGGATTATGATTTTTGCTTTTGCTTTTTTTCACGGACATGCTTCTTTTCATTTCTGTACATCCCATTTCTGTTTCTTTATTTTTGAATCTATTTATGTTTCCTTTAATACATATTTTTTTATCGAACTTCAATGTGTAGTATCATCTCATTGGTTTCATGCATATCATGATATGGGTTTTGAGATTCACTGACACCCATTGGGTGTATGTGAGGACATGTGTTTGTTTCGAAACTTGCAATTGGTGTTCTGTCATGTAATTGCGATTTCAGAGTGGGTGGATGCAATTCTCGGGTGGCTGTTTTGCATTTGGAGGCTGACCAGGGATCTAGATTGTGATGACATGTTGGCTGGGGAACATGAGTTGGGGCCTGCTGGCAGGTGCCCCACAGTGCTGGGGGTTGGGGTGGTGGGAGACATGAGTTGGACATGGGTGGGGGCCTGCTGGCAGGTGCCCCACAGTGCTGGGGGATGGGGGTGGTGGGGAACATGAGTTGGACATGGGTGGGGGCCTGCTGGCAGGTGCCCCACAGTGCTGGGGGGTGGGGGTGGTGGGAGACATGAGTTGGACATGGGTGGGGGCCTGGTGCAGGGTGCCCCTGCACTGCTGGAGGGTGGGGGTGGTGGGAGACATGGGTGGGGGCCTGCTGGCAGGTGCTCCACAGTGCTGGGGGGTGGGGGTGGTGGGGACATGAGTTGGACATGGGTGGGGGCCTGGTGGAGGATGCCCCTGCACTGCTGGGGGGTGGGGGTGGTGGGAGACATGGGTGGGGGCCTGGTGGAGGGTGCCCCACAGTGCTGGGGGGTCGGGGGGCTGGGAGACATGGCTGGGGGCCTTCTGGCAGGTGCCCCACAGTGCTGGGGGGTGGGGGTGGTGGGGACATGAGTTGGACATGGGTGGGGGCCTGGTGGAGGGTGCCCCTGCACTGCTGGGGGGTGGGGGTGGTGGGAGACATGGGTGGGGGCCTGGTGGGGGTGCCCCACAGTGCTGGGGGGGTGGGGGTGGTGGGAGACATGGGTGGGGGCCTGGTGGAGGGTGCCCCTGGTGGCTGGGGGTGCAGGGGGACATGCGTTGGTGGGCAGTAGTGCAAGTTGACATGTGGGTTGGCTGGGGGGCATGGCCATGGTGGATGGGGTGCCTGCAGGACATGTGCAGGGTAGGCCCCTGTGGTGTGAGCCACCTGCAGGGGCTGTGGAGGGTGTAGAGGGAACACCTGGGAGGACCCACACGTGCAATTCACGTGTGGTGCTGCCCGCGCACCCCTGTAATACACGTACCCTGATGGAATTGCGTGTGAAACTTCCCGCGCACCCCAAAATACACGTAGCCTGGACATTCGCGTGTGGAACTTCCCGCGCACCCCTGTAATACATGTACCCTGATGGAATCGCGTGTGATACTTTTCGCGCACCCCTGATATGCACGTACCCCGCTCAATCGCGTGTGTAACTTCCCGCGCAACCCCGAAATACACGTACCCCGCTCAATCGCGTGTGTGACTTCCCGCGCAACCCTGAAATACACGTACCCCGCTCAATCGCGTGTGTAACTTACCGCGCACCCCCAAAATACACGTACCCCGCTCAATCGCGTGTGTGACTTCCCGCGCACCCGCAAAATACACGTACCCCGCTAAATAGCGTGTGTAACTTCCCGCGCAACCCCGAAATACACGTACCCCACTCAATCGCGTGTGTAACTTCCCGCGCACCCCGAAATACACATAGCCTGGACATTCGCATGTGGAACTTCCTGTGCACCCCTGTAATACACGTACCCTGATGGAATCGCGTGTGATACTTTCCGCGCACCCCTGATATGCACATACCCCGCTCAATCGCGTGTGTAACTTCCCGCGCATCCCCGAAATACACGTACCACGCTCAATCGCGTGTGTAACTTCCCGCGCACCCCTGTAATACACGTACCCTGATGGAATTGCGTGTGAAACTTCCCGCGCACCCCAAAATACACGTAGCCTGGACATTCGCGTGTGGAACTTCCCGCGCACCTCTGTAATACATGTACCCTGATGGAATCGCGTGTGATACTTTTCGCGCACCCCTGATATGCACGTACCCCGCTCAATTGCGTGTGTAACTTCCCGCGCAACCCCGAAATACACGTACCCCGCTCAATCGCGTGTGTGACTTCCCGCGCAACCCTGAAATACACGTACCCCGCTCAATCGCGTGTGTAACTTACCGCGCACCCCCAAAATACATGTACCCCGCTCAATCGCGTGTGTGACTTTCCGCGCACCCGCAAAATACACGTACCCCGCTAAATAGCGTGTGTAACTTCCCGCGCAACCCCGAAATACACGTACCCCACTCAATCGCGTGTGTAACTTCCCGCGCACCCCGAAATACACATAGCCTGGACATTCGCATGTGGAACTTCCTGTGCACCCCTGTAATACACGTACCCTGATGGAATCGCGTGTGATACTTTCCGCGCACCCCTGATATGCACATACCCCGCTCAATCGCGTGTGTAACTTCCCGCGCATCCCCGAAATACACGTACCACGCTCAATCGCGTGTGTAACTTCCCGCGCACCCCCGAAATACATGTACCCCACTCAATCGCCTGTGTAACTTCCCGCGCACCCCTGAAATACACGTACCCCGCTCAATCGCGTGTGTAACTTCCCGCGCACCCCCGAAATACACGTACCCCGCTCAATCGCGTGTGTAACTTCCCGCGCACCCCCGAAATACATGTACCCCGCTCAATCGCGTGTGTAACTTCCCGTGCACCCCCGAAATTCACGTGCCCCGCTCGCACAGGCCCAATTGCTGTATGTTGCCACTTTTGTAATGCGCAGGGACGCTACCGCCTGCCTTCGTGTGGCGGATGTGTTTCGGCTTGTGCGTGTCTTTGGCTGTGCGTGGCTTTGCCCTATTCGATTCCATGAATATGTGTGGTTTGAGTGCATGTGGGCGTTCCGTCTGCTTCCCTGCAGTACATCCCCAGTTACGCCCTTATTTTCGCGCATTGTTCCCCATTCCGCGCGTTACGCCCCGTGTTCCGCCCACTTTCTGGTGTATGCACCGAGGTTGTGCGCTTTCGCTGTGCGCGTCGCGCACGCCTTTCGGGATGTTGCAGTGACGTGTGCACCATGCACAGGTTTGGCGCACATCCCGAGGAAAACACGCGCAGGGACTTCCATGAATCGCACGCGTGCGCGTGCACCTGTTTTTTTCGCTTCCGCTTGCTTGTGCCTGCTTGCGCAAAGATTTTCGGCGCACGCTTGTTCCATGAATCGGACCCTTAATCTTTCCGCGTCTATTATACCCATGTTACTAACTGTAATATTGTTCCTTCTTAGATTCATCTTCACTACATGCTTCTCCTTATGATTCAATAAGAACTCCACATCCGGGTCTATTGGAAATGCATCCCTTTGAAAAAATTCAATATTTTCTACTTGGCTTTCCCAAATATCATTAGTAATGTGGAACAATGTCAAACCCCCAATTGAAACAATTGCATACTTTGCCTTTGGAACCTGTAAATAAAACGCATTATACTTCAACTGTTTAACAACAAATGTTCCATGATTTAAATGTATGATTGTCAAATTCTTCACACCTGTACTGACCAACCATTTATCATTAACCATTTTAGCTTGTGCCAATTCCTCACCCCCCATTTTGCTGATAACCACTTCACATCCTCCTGATGTACCTGGATCAGTTTTGAAACTACATATAGCATCTGTAGCATCAGGAATAAATGGTTTACCTGGACACAGGTACTTCTGTTCTTTAAATTTTATACAAGTTTCCAAATTTGGGATTAAGTAAACCTCAGGCTCCCATGACTGAAATGCCACCACATCTGGAGTCTTAAATTTGATGAATTTATCCTCTTGCCAAAATCCCACATTATGTACCCACTTAGTTTGATATATGAGTTCAGGGGCAACATATGGGATACATAGTAAAAACCCTATTTCCAACCTTTCCAAGTCCACCTATAAGGGCATTGCATTACCCATTTCAAATGCAATTTTTACCTGTACCACATCAATCTCCCTCCTGGTCAACCTTTCTATCATTTGATGAATAATATCCTGTGAAACGCCGTACAATGGTATATGTCCTTGAATCAATTGTAAAAATGCAGTTTGAACTTCTCTCATGTAATTCGTTAACAATCTATCAACAGGACTCATTATATTCAAGATTTCACTAAGTATGCTTAATAATCAATTTAGTCACCCGTTGCATCACATCCGCTTGTTCATTCAATATGATCGCAGTTTCATTTATGAACCTTACTTGTTCATCTAATCCCCCTCTAATTCCATCTAATGTTTTTTGTATTATTTCTAGGTCAACACTCAATTGTTGTGCTTTAGTACTCAGCCTCCCTACTGAAATGGCATTGGCTGTGGACATTGTGGTACCTATTGTGGCTCCAATTATAGACATTATCAATGAGACCACAAGCATCACTGCTCCTCTCTTTCCTCTCCTTTTCTTACTGTCTGCTAAATTCACAAATGTTTTCTCCAATTGCATTAACATGTCTCTTATTGACTGCTTAGCGTCCTCTTTTCTTAGTTCCAGCCACTCTTTAGTCTGCTCAGCTTTAATTCCAGTATTGTTAAAATGTTTTTCTATCAGAGTATCAGGATTCAATGGTATGTAAATGTTCTGGAAAATCTTCCTTCTATCACTCATGAGAGATAGCTAAGTAGCCACGCTAGCGCTGGTACTTATTTGGGAAATTTCGAAACAGTTTAATAATTGTTTTAGTGTGTTTTAAAACTGCAACATCTAGATTTGACTTTTAGCCTGTGCACCGAATTACGTGTTTTTGGGGAAATTATATTTTTAAAACTTACCTGACTTACTTCCATTGCTTTGCCATTGCTCTGCCTTTGCTAGTGAAACGAAGTGGGCTAGATTTGAAACACCTGAAGACTCAGTACTTGGTACACACGAGGCAGGAGCGAACTACAGCCCCCAGAAGGCTTGTAGTCCTCCTGCAGTACTTGTTTCGTCCACAGGCGCGAACGCGCCGGCGCGAACAAGACCAGCAAGTCTGTGCGGGTATATCTGCCAGACAGAGCTGACTTCATTCAGAGATATCTAAGTAGCCACGCTAGTGCTGGTACTTATTTGGGAAATTTGGAATCCGTTTAATAATTGTTTTAGTGTGTTTTAAAACTGCAACATCTAGATTTCACTTTTAGCCTGTGCACCGAATTACGTGTTTTTGGGGAAATTATATTTTTAAAACTTACCTGACTTACTTCCATTGCTTTGCCATTGCTCTGCCTTTGCTAGTGAAACGAAGTGGGCTAGATTTGAAACACCTGAAAACTCAGTACTTGGTACACACGAGGCAGGAGTGAACTACAGCCCCCAGAAGGCTTGTAGTCCTCCTGCAGTACTTGTTTCGTCCACAGGCGCGAACGCGTCGGTGCGAACAAGACCAGCGAGTCTGTGCGGGTCCGTGCGCGTTCGTGCAGCTCTGCAGCTTACTCTTCTTCAAACGGTTGTTGGAGCAGGTATAGCTTCTCCCTTTTAGTATTCTATTCTATACGGGGGATACTATGGCTCAGACCAAGGGGACTCTCAATATAGTGGAAAGTGTCCATCCTATCCGTAATGATATTCCAAATAAACACAACCAAAAAAATATTGTTAATACTATGAGAAATGCTAATGTACACACCGATTTAACTATTACCTTGCTTAATACTCGCTCAGTGCCTAAACACTGTATAGAACTGCATGACTATATTCTAGAGCATAAGCCAGATATCATGTGCCTTACGGAGACATGGCTTACAGAAGCCCATGGACCAACCATAGAGCAGGTAACCCCCCCCCGGTTACATATTCCTAGGGAAGCATAGAGAGAATAATATCGGGGGTGGAGTGGCCATAATTTGCAAAAAACTGTTGGGGCTTTACAAGGTTAATATAGAGTGCACTGGATGTGATATCATCCATGTGAAACTGACCTCAAACCCTAACTATAGTTTGAATTTGGTTTTACTTTACCGCCCGCCAGGAGAAGTATGTGATTTCAATGATGACTTAGTCAGGCTGATTGCACCGATGTTGACTACGATTTCAGTGCTGGTCATATTGGGTGACTTCAACTTATGGAAAAATGACAAAGCAGACAAGAAAGCACTGCTTCTGGAAAAAATGATGAGTACTCATCATATTACCTATCATAATACTGAACCAAGGCATAATAAAGGACACATTCTTGATTGGGTCGGAGGGGGAAACGTCCAGTTTGGGCCTATCTTTACTTCTCCATGTATCTGGTCAGATCATTGTTTCCTGACATGTAGCCTTGGATTACCAGTTAAATCCGTAAGAGTGCACGCCAAAGCACACACGGTTAAATCACAGAATTTTAAGAATATCACGTCTGATATTTTAACAACTAGCATGGAATTACTCTTAAGTACAACGGACGATTTAGACGATCCTGAGAGGCTCATAAAAGTTTATAATGAGGTCATGTTAGAAATGCTAGATAAACATGCACCCATGAAGGATAAAAGTGTTAAAGATCTGCCCAATCGTCATAAGTGGTTTTCGCCCGCACTAGCTGAACTTAAAATCGCTAAAAGGCAAGCTGACCACTCTTGGCATGAAAACAAAATGAATGATAATTGGCTGGCTTGGAAACACATTGAAAAACGTTATAGAGTGATGACTACAGAAGCCAAGAAATCCTTCTATGACGCTCAAATAAACCAAGCTGGAGATAAAACAAAAGAACTCTTCCGCCTTTTCAGGTTATGGGAAAAACCTACTGTTTGTAATCCCTCGATTAAACCCACTGTAGATGACTGTAGCAGAGTCCAGAGGGCTTTTGCAGACAAACTGCTGAAGGCACAAAAGAAAATAGAGCAGGAAATACTAATTTCCCCTCTGCCAAATCCCCCGTTTACACTTAAAATACCTAAAACAGGTAACATTATTAGTATCCCAGGTAATTTTAATTTTGCAGAACCAAACTTAGCTGAAACACTGTTGCTATTGAAAGATATGTATCCCGCAAATTGTCCTGGGGAAATTTTCCCCTCAAAATATATACTGGAGCATCAAGAACTGTTTGCCCCATTTCTATGCCGGTTCTTAAAGTCCTCTTTTCGTACAGGTTCTATTCCCCACTCTATTAAAAATGTGGCTGTTACCCCCCTGATAAAAAAAAAAAAACAGGTCTGGATCCATCAGATGCAACTAATTTAAGACCAATCACAAATACGTTATTTTTCCTTAAACTTATAGATAAGGCAGCGACCACACAGCTACAAGCCTATATATTAAACTCCGGCATATTACATGTGAAGCAATCGGGTTTTCGAAGTTTCCATGGAACGGAGACAGCTTTATTGGATCTTCAGACATACATGTTGGGTAAATTGGAACATAGCAAGTCGGGGTTGCTGATGTTATTAGATCTATCGGCAGCCTTCGACTTGCTGAACCACAAGATCTTGCTCAACAGAATGGCGTCGGTAGGTGGACTTTCCAAAAATGCCATTTCTTGGCTCAGATCTTTTTTGGAGGGTCGCCAGTCTCGTGTCCACTGGGGTGACTGTGCTTCTGAGCCACAGACTATCACATGTGGAGTCCCCCAGGGAGCATGTCTCTCTCCCCTGCTGTTCAATATTTACATTCTTCCCTTATGTATCAAGTTAGAATTGTTGGGGATCTTTTTCTGTAACTATGCAGATGATTTCCAACTTGCCTTGAACATAACTGGGAACTATGAGGCTGACCAACAAACAGTAGCCGAAGCATATGAAGTCATAAAACAATGGATGTCAACTAATTGGCTCTGTTTGAATTCTGCGAAAACGGAGCTGATGCTCTTCGGCTCCCAGCATGCCTAACTCAAACTAAGCCCAGACTATAATTGTTTTATGATAGAAGGTGCTAAAATCAAAACCGTAAAGAAAGTTAAGACTTTGGGTACCTATATGGAGGAAAGTTTGGATGGTGAGGCACATGTTACTGCCATCACTACCAACACAAACTACCACCTAAAGGTTTTGAAACAAGTAGCCCTGTTGATTTTGGTAGGAACTCGCATAAAACATGTGAGAGCAGTAATACTACCCCGCATAGACTATTGAAATGCACTGTTGGGGGGAGCAAATAAAGCTGACATCCAACAGTTGCAGAAGATACAAAATGCTGCTGTTAGAATCGTTTTCCAGATGAAAAGCTTGGAAAACCCCAGTACGGCCAGAAGAAAACTTCACTGGCTTCCAGTGGCAGCTCGTATCCAATTTAAAATACTTACCACATGTAATAAGTGTATTTTTGGAAACGCTGCGGCCTATTTGAAGGAAAAGATAAATGTCTATCAACCAACAAGAAGCTTACGTTCCTCGGTTGGGTCTCTGTTAGCTTTGCCCCGGATAAAAAGGTCTAGTGGTTAAGGTAGGGCCTTTTGTGTACGAGGCACGCAAGCCTGGAATTCTCTTCCGACAGAGATGCGCCTGACAGAAAACCACCTTATTTTTCGTAAACAGTTGAATACTATATTGTTTGAATAGAATAACTCCAGCTCTGTCTGCAACTACTTCTGTCTTTCAGCGCCTGGATGCCTGCGGGCTTTGGCGCCTTATAAGTGTAATTAACATAACATAACATCCTGGTGCTTCTTCTACCGCAATACCAGATGCTGGTCCAGGCTCAATGACAACCTGTGCTTCCAAAGTTTTGAAGTTCCCTCCGAATGTCATCATAATTATCCATATTGTTGGCATCATCATCAATGCTGATTGCTTTGTGACCTTGGTCTTCGCCCCCTTCCGGGGCTTCTCCGGAATCCGTCCGCATGGGCTCCAGGACTCCATCGCCTCCCGTGTCCTCCGGTCCCGTAACCTCCAAGCCAAAATGTGTTAATATTCTAAATCAAATAGAAAAGAAACAAATTAAGTACTTAGCACTATACTAACTTCACCCTTTTTCCAAAAATAAAATTATATATATAACCATGCACTTCATAAATCATTTTGTCCTCTTCCTCTCACTGTCTGAAATTAAGCACATGTTAAAGAGAAAACAAACATTCATAAAATAGCATTCAACATTTAATACATTTTCATTTTGCAAACCAACTCCATTAATTTCAGCTTCCATTTTTTTATTTTTATTTATATATGTCACAGTGTTTGTGTTCCATTACAATAATCAATCACCCCTATTTTATTTCTCTGCTACTGCCTGTCCAATAGACTCATTTATTTTCTTTCATGTATTCAAGTGACTTTATCTGTTTCTACATGCTCAAGCCTTTTAACCTCATGTCTGGGGTGCCATGGTTTAATTTGATTTACATGAACAAACTGTTCTGTTGCTGTTTCACCTTCAGTTTTCAAAATGTTGTGCATTACGAGAGATATCTTATCTATAATTCGAAATGGCCCCTGCCAGGCTGCCAAAAATTTGGAATTCTTCTGTTTACTTTTTCCAAAATTAAATTTGTACACCTGATCCCCCACACAATACTCTTTCACTGATGTCTTTTATCATAATATGACTTTACACTGTCAGCAGCGCTTTCTAGATTTCGCTGTACAAAAGCAAATGCATGTTGTAAATGCTTCCTCAGTTCATCAATGTATTCATGAACTGTAGATGCGCTTACAAGTGTCTGCTCATGTGTTCTGTATAGTTGGTGTTGTGGTAATACCATTTTCCTACCTGTCAAAACCTCATGTGGACTAACACCTGTTGCTTTGGCAGAAGTTGACCTGATTGCCATCAAAACCAAAGGTAAACGTAAATCCCAGCTGGAACCTGCTTCTGCCACAAATTTCTTTAATATGTCCACAACAGACCTATTACAGCGTTCAACTCCCCCAGAAGAAGCGGCTCGACATGCGATGTGTAATTTTCTTTTCACTCCCAGTATTTGCCATACCTTGCTCATTAGAGCACTTGTGAAATGACTTCCTATGTCTGATTCTATTCTTTGTGGCAGCCCAAACCTTGAAAACACATGATTCACCAGTAATGTAGCTGCTGTTTGCGCACTACAATCTGGTGCAGGAATACACTCAATCCATTTTGACATCAAACACACCACACTCAAAATATAACGGTTCCCCCTGCTCGACCTTTTTACAGGCCCTACATAGTCTATTTGCAAATCTGACCATGGAAGAGTTAAGCCTCTTTTCATTAATAGAGCTCTATGCATTGGTGAAGCAGGTTTAAATTGGGCACATACTAGACATCCTCTAGTATATAATTCCACATCTTGGGACATATGTGGCCAGTAAGCATAATCTTTTAGTTTTCCAATGTTTTTTGTGAACCTCTGTGGCCTACAGTTATTGCATCATGTGCATGGTGTAGCATTAACCCTCTAAATGAACGGGGTACCACCCACTGTATCTGTGCTGTTATGGACTCTCTGATCATGAGTCCATCCTGTAGTCTAATTCATTGTTTATTCTTTAATAGCACCCTCAACTCTTCTTTTCCCATACAATCATTTTCTGTTAAAGGGTTTTGTTCTGGACCTATCAAATGATTATACTATATTCCCAAAATTAGATCATCCTTTTGTGCCTCAATCAGATCTTGCTACTGGTTGATCTACCTCCTTTGGTGCTTTAGAAAGTGTTACTGAATCAATTTGTATTTCACCAAGTAAATGTTCAATAGGTAGCAATCCTCCCATCACAGCCCCAATTTTAGCCAGGTGATCTGCCTTATCATTCCCCTCCTTATCCTGCCCTGGAGTTTTTAAATGCCCACAAATTTTCCTCCAGTATATGTCTAATGTGTCTATGGCTTGTATCATTTTCCATGTTTAAGTGGCTTTTTGTTGTATGTAATCATGCCTCTCGCTTTCCAGCCAGTTAAATATTCCACAAAGCTGTTTTGTGCATAGTCAGAATCAGTCACCAGGACAATTTCACTGAATTTATTATCAACTGCAGTAGTAATTGCTTTATAAATGGCTGCCAATTCTGCTACTTGACTGATCCTAGCTCCAATCCTCATCCCTATACTGGAGATGCCTTCACATTTCAACCAGACATTTCCTATCCCTAACACTAATTGTTTATTACTGTAATTTTCAATGTGAAAAGCACAACCATCAACATATACAGTTGGCAAATCCTTGCATGTCTTTTGATCAAAAGCTTTGTGTGGTGATTGTTCAAATTCCTGTAAATTAGGTTCCACTTCCATTTCGTTTGGTACCTGTTCAGCTGCACTGTCATGTAGATCTGCTAAACCTTGAGCAACTGGGCTTTTTTTATTTTGGCCATATCTCACTTCTACAGGAAAACCCTGCAATGCCACGGTCCATGAAGTGATTCTGGACTGTGCTAGATTACCCAACCTAATTCTTTTACTCTCTAAAAACTGCAATGGTTGATGATTTGTTTCAATAATGACCTTTTCTCCCTGAACAATGGCACGGAAATGTTGTAGCGCCCACACAGTGGTCAAAAGGGCCTTTTCACATTCATTGCATTTAATTTCAACTTGGGAAAACGCCTTACTTGCATAGGCAATGGTTTTGTGATTCAAATCATGTTTTTGTGATAGCACTGCTGACATACACTGTTCAGAGAAACCTATTTCTATAAATAAATCCCTATCCTTTATGGGGTATGCTAAACATGGTGCTTTTACAAGACATTCTTTTAATATAGCCACTGCCTCCGACTGCTCTTTTTCCCATTTCCAGGGTGTATTCAGCTTTAACAGCTTAGTTAATGGTTGAGTAATTTCAGCATAATGTTCAATGAACTTCCTGTTATAGCCTGTCATTCCTAATAAACTTTTTATCTCTTTCACATTTTTAGGGTCTTTTAGTTTTTATATAGCCTCCACCTTCCTCCTTTGTGGGTTTAATCCATGTTCAGTCACTTCATGGCCTAGAAAATTCACTTGCACCATTGTGCTTTCTGTAAAGATACTTTGGCGCCTGCTTTCTGCAATTGGCCAAGAGCATGTCTTATTTCATCAACATGGTTTTTCAAGCTCTCATTCTTTATCAGGACATCATCCACATAAACTATGGTACCTCTTTCCGCTGCATCAGGCATGGACTTTCTCAAAAAATATTCCAAATTCACTCCCACTATTGACGTACCCGAATGGAGTTCTAACCGATGCGTATTGAGTCTTATCAAATGAAAATTCTGTATCTCCTCTGCCAATGGCACGCACCAATATCCAGATGTGAGATCCAATGTGGTAAACACTTTTGAACCATGTACCTGAGCTAGGCCCTGATCAATGAATGGCAGTGGCCATCTGGATACTGGCACTCTTTTATTTAACTCCCTCAAATCTGCACATAGTCGCCATTGACCATTTGGCTTTAACACACCTAAAATAGGTGTATTGGATGTGCTATGGATAGGCCTGATGATTCCTCGAGACTCCAATTTTTTTATAATCTCTGCCAATGACTCTATACACGCCAATGATAATCTATACTGGCGTACAAATACTGGACTTCTACTACACCCTTCCGGTAGCGTGGCCACATGTAAATCAGTTAAACCACAATCATAAGCATCTTTTGCAAATACATCTTTAAACTCCATATATGTCTTCCTCAGTTCATTTCTATCCTCTTCGCTGTCACATGCATCCGCTGATAAAATCTGCTCCTCTACCATTTTGGAGAATTCTGGAAAATCTTCCATTAGAGGCATCTCTGTGCTTTCCTCTAACTGTGTGGCTGTGTCTCTCTGTAAAGCTGCCACTTTTAAATATTTTGGCATATCAGCTTCCACTTCAATGGGCTGATTTTCTGTTTCATTTTCATTTAAATTAAATGTTATGCAGTCCTCCTGATGACAGCACACTGTCTCATTTGAATCATAAGGGTACACAGAATGAATTTTAAATATTCTTTTGGGCTGAAAATTCAGGTATTCTGGCAACTCAGCCTTGGCATCTACATACTTATCAGGTATATTTCCAATCACCATGTTATTTAGATCTGCAGCATAATGTGATTTTTGTATAGCCATTCCTAATGAGGAGTTTTCTTCTAAATTAATATCTTGCCAACCTTTATTATTCACCATAATTTTTGCAAACTCTTCACCAATATCTATCAATGGAATGCATTCATAATCCAGGCCTTGCTGTTTTATGGATTCATTCAAGAACACAAATGCATCAGAGTCTTCCATCTGTTGTCCATTTTTGCATTTCAGTGTTATTGTAACCTGTTTGGTAAATGCAGGGATAACAGTATCCTTCCTCATTTGTAATTCAATTGCTTATGGGACCAGTTGTGCGCAATGAAAAGCCCTTCTTTTGTCTTCAAATTCAGGTGCAGGCCCACCCAGGCGTGACCATATTTTTTGATTAAGGAAATCTAACACCATACACATTCTGTGCATGATATCATTGCCCATGTAAAAGTCATTTTGTGTTCCACTCACTATCCATACACTATGGTAAATTGTTTTCTGCCCAATACTGATTTTCAGCATGCATCTGCCTGCAATTCGGTTTTCAAAGTCTGGACTGTCCAAACCAGAGACATATTGGTTCTTAATTCTAAATTTCGGGATCTCCTCCCGCTCCATTATTTTTTGCAATAATTTCTCATTAATTAAACTCCTTTCCTGTTCAAGCGGTAAAGTGGCTTTTATTGTTTTAGAATAGTTGTTTATACCAACGTGAACCCATGGTTGCTCATCTTCCATGTGTATTTCAGCAAGAGTGGTAATGTGTTTTTCTGAATCTGTTTTAGGAGACATATTCTGTTTGCATGTTTTCTCTTTTAAATAAAAACATAATGTGTGCTCACATTTATGGCAGTTTGCCATTTTTTCCTTGGGTCCAAATATATTTGTACAGATTGTTTCTCATCTTCACTCTGCATTTTATCATGGCACATCAAAATGACAGTGACACTAGGTATACAGCTATACTGGAGATATACCTCTACTGCATCATTTGTTTTGGCAACGTTGTGACATTCATTTATATGGCTGTTTTGTGATTTTAGTTTTTTAGGTCTCAATGGTTTTTTGGTTAAGGACCACAGTACTCCATTCACCCCATCTATGAGAGGAGACAATCTTTTCAGGCAATCTGTTCCCATCAGAAATGGAATTTCACAAATAGATGTGATCAATACCTCTTGTTTCATTCTGTGCTTTCCTATCTTTATGTCAACCTCGGTGACACCTATAATAGGCACCTCCTCCCCGTTAAAATGATGCACTGGACCTTGATTTTCCTTCACTGTGATCTGATTCTGTGGGGATCTCCCTTCATTGATACTCTTTACCAATTCTTTAGACATAATTGTGGCCTGTGCGCCAGTGTCAATTATTGCAAATGTATTGCATTTTTCTTCTATAGTGATGGGAGCATAATACCTGTCTTCAACTTCCTCTAACACACATAAGAAATGCGAATTCTTACTGATTTCAGGGCTCACCTTTCTCAGGCCTTTTTCACTTTTGGCTAAGCACATTGGTAAATGGAAAGACATTTTTCCCTCCTTTTTGCCCATTTCTGCGCGAGAGACTTTATTCATTTCTCCATGTTCAGAGGTTTTTTGGAGTGTGGCCACTGTTCGCCCATCCATCCAGGTATCATCAGAGGTCACACTACAATCCTCCAACTGAACACGTGTAACAACATCATTTAATAATTTGTCATTGTCTAATTCTGTGCATTTGTGATCATTTAGTGTGGAACCAGCCCTTTCAAATTCTTCAAAAATATGTGGTTCAAAGAATTCTTCAGGTGATTGACCTGTACCCTCCTTTTGAGTATTCCTTTTTTCTGCCTGAGTTTGGTCATTGTTTTGATTGCCCAGGGAAGGAGCTATAGTATCTCCACTTACTCCCTGTTCACTGGTATTCCCCATGCATGAATCATTTTTCTTAAATCTGTCTCTTTGTTCTTTTGGAATTTCAGGTGTTTTTTTTTCATTTGTACAAATCTCCAATGTTTGATTTAGCTCCAGGTTAAACCGTACCTCACTTTTAGAAATATTTGTGCTTTCTGTTACATGTTCATTTACTGGTACTTTCACTTATAAATCATTAGGCATCTCAGAGTCATTATGCAAAATTACATCAGAGCAATCTGTCTTTTTGGCACTGCAGGTATCATAAGTACTTAGTCACTTTTAAGAAGCCCCCCGGTCATTGCTATGGCCTTCTGCCCCCTCCTTGGATGGCTGTTTTTGCACTGTACAGAGCTTTCCTATTTGCTCAGCTAACATTTTCACTTGGGCCTCGAGGCACTGGAACCTTTCCATCTCTCTAGAATCCTCTCTATGTGGCCTAGATCGATATTGGTTGTTTTCCCCCTGATTGGATCTATTCTGATACCTCTAATGTGAGTAATTTCTATTAGGCTGGTTCATGAAATCTTGATTCATTTGTGTAGGGGAGCGGGGTGCGCCCATCCTTTGGTTGTAGTCCCCTGGTGGGGAATCATTGTACTGACGTGGAGTGTAGTTCATGTTCTGCCTCATGTCCTGTCTCTCAGGTTGTGGGTACTGGCCCCTATGTTGATTCCCATTATCAGCAAATCGATCCACATATCGGGGTCTATCCTGATTACCATATATCATGGTATTGGGGTCAAATCTGCTCTGTGTCCCCAATGTCTGATAGGGACCATCATTTCTTTGTTCCTGATTTTGTCTCTGATTATTGTTCATACCTGACATATCAGGCCGATAACCTGCCGGGGCCTATCCCCATAGTACCTGGGGCTGATGTAGCTCTCCATATTACTAGGATCACGTGATTGAAACATTGGTACAGGGTGTGATGACCTTTGTTGATTACCCCTTTGTTCAGGTGCCAAATTATTTTTACTTGGACTTTGAGCAGACTCAAGGGACATTTTGGCTGACCTGATTTCCATCACTGTTGCTGGGGTTCTTTATATTTAGGTCTAGTATCTTTCATTTTATCACTTTCTCTACCCTGACAATAGAGTACCGCATATAGTTTTGTGCTTTGGTGTACAATCCATTCCAGGGACTTGTCACAGTCAAATTCACGACCAATTGGGATATGATGTCCTTCTGTAGCCCATAGAAGTAGGCAGTTTTAAACTCACCGGAATTGGGGTCAAAAGATACATCAAAGCGAGAAAATGCTCTTTTTAAGTCATGTAAAAACTGGTGAGGGGATGCATTAGGCCCAGCAGTGATGGTGTAAGCAACTTTCTTTGCCTCCTGCAATGACTGGAAAGGAAAAAAAATGATGCCTAATCTCTTTTTCAAACTCTGCCCATGTCATATTCTGCTGCTCATTCAATCCTCTTATGATACTGGCCATCGGAGCATCTAAGGTTAAAGGAAAATACTGCCTGTACTGTTCCTTAGCATTCCCCTCCTTTTTTAAATGGTTTGATCAGGGCTTTGATGGATTTCATTATCTTTATGGGGCTACTCACTGTTATGCATGGACTTGCACTACTTTGTGATTCAATCCTGGTTTCAGGTGTATGGGATTAGTGGCGGCCCCCACTGGGTGTGTCAAATCCCCCAAGGACGCTGCAACCAAGTTCAGTCACCGGCCCAGTCACTGGGGCACGAGCTCTTTGGGTAGAAGTAGAATTCACCTCAACCCAATTGAATGTGGTGCCTTGCCGTCTATCTTGGGACATGGGAATGCACATTTGCTGTTCCAAATTCTTACACTTTTTAAGGAGCCTGTCTGCTTCGTTTTGCAAATAGTTATTTTCATCACTCATTTTATTAATTACCTCCTGCATATCACACATTTGCATCTGGCATTCATTGAATTCTTTGTTTATCTTGTCTCTTTCTTGAAACATTTTAACCATTTCTTGTTCAGCATTTTGGAGATCACTTTCTTTTTCACAATGTTCTTTTTGTAGAATCTGCATTTCTGAAACAATCTCATCTTTATCCTGTGTAATGTGGTCCACCAATGCTTTTAAGTGTACCAATTCCTGCTCACTGTCTTCAAACTGTTTCTTGCTTTTGGACAATTGAATATCAAAATCTCTGCATTTTAATTGCATGTCTTTCTGACATCCTTCTAATTCTGTTCTTAACTTCACCTCTTTCTTACTTGCCCCATCTATGTCAGCTTTTAACCTGTTAATCAGCTTGGTATCATTTTCTTGCATTCGCAGGGACCTATTAAAAATAAACCAGATCTTGGCGCATAGCCTTATCAGACAATCTTTCTCTGCATGTTTATCATCTGCATTTAATAACCTTAGAAGGCAGGCCTGAACTATGCTTCCTTCAGCAAAAATATTGTCTAGTTTGTCTTCCTGCATCTCACCATGAATGCGGTCGTGCCATTCTGTGGCATTGTTTGATGACCACGTCCCATGTGCATATAATTTTGCCTCTAAATATTGCACTAGCTCTGGGAATGTGGCTTCCGTTTGAGACATTCTGAAATTCATTTTTAGCGACACACTGCTATTATGAAATGGGTTCCCTTTAATGTACAGATGGAAGTGTGAGACACACTTGCCACACCCAGTAGGTACTCTATGATCACTTTCCCGGCCTGCAACGCACCATAAATATGTTGGGTATTTTGTGTAGATTTGGGACCTAGCGGTATTTACTTACCGCAAAAAACAAAATAATTTAGTAATAACCACTCCTTGTATTTAGATTGGGTTTGGTATTATAGTGGTATAGTGGCTATGGATTATTTCAGTACACAGATACATTTGGTTGGTATACATTTCGTTGTGGTATAGTGGTGAGCATAATTTCTTTGTTTTATTTGTGGCCCCAAAGTACAAAACCCTTTTCTTTTGTTTAGACTGTTCTTGTGATCTCTAGAGGCCTCAGGCATCTACATTATTCAATAACACCACATTTTCATATGGAGTGCCACTTATGGCTGTTATCACTGATTTATCTACACCGGGTGAGCTATGCTTCCATAAAGTATTCACAATAAAATTTGGTGTTATCATTAATTTATTTACATTAGTGAGACTATGTTTCCAGAGGCCTCTCTCTGCTGATTCATATACGCCCAGCAGACTATTGTATTATATTCCACTCAGAAGACACACACATACATATACACTGAGTGGAACCACGCACACAGCTATTTATAATTGCTCATAACATTACTTTATCTACATAGGCAGTTTGGCACATATATTACCTAATAACCTCCCCTTTTATTATGTGATATGGGCTAAATGCACCAGAGAAAGACAGAAGCAAAAAAACCTCTACACAGGTTGTGATTTATACCAGTTTCATTTAAAAATCATACATTACCAGCTTTGAGAGGCAGTCTTTTCTAGAATAAACAGAAGAGAAACAATTGCAAAAATACAAGGCATTTCATTAAATTCTTTGCAACAATAAAAAGAACAGTATGGCAACATTAGAATGTGGCATTTAAACACTATGATTCCCCAATAGTGACTATCGCTACACTGCCTGCCTAATAATAAATCATTTGTCCGTCACAGCAAACTCACTCCATTCGTATATTTACCAGCTATTTGTAGCTCTCCCACACGCGATCTCCTGGCTTGTCGCCTCCGAGAAGTGGCCCAGGGTTTTCTTTTTAAAGCACCCAGCGAGACCATGCAGTTCAATCTGCAATCTTCGGTTCTCAAGCTGTTGCCAAGTAACTGGGGAACCCCAGTCTCTAAAGGTCAGCAGCCCAGCCAGGCAACCTCAGCAGCTTCCGCCAAGTCCTCACTGCAGCACTACCAAATGTCTAATAAATCTCCCTCTCCCTGAGCTGCTTCAGGAAACCTCTGTTCCAGCCCCTAGGGTGACGTGTCACCCATCAAAATACACAATAATCTATCCTCCTTCTTCAACTATGGCTTGGTTTATACAGTTTAGAAACTGTATCTACTCATTTCCTGGCATGCAGATTTTGCATCCAGCTAACACAGTGGACAGAGAAATAAAATGAATCCCAGTGCACGTTTAAAATGACTTTCAGAGCCTGTCTTTTCTACCTCATTTTCACATGGAGATCACATTATGATGTTATTTGATTAGTATTAGTGATTAGTATTTGTTAGTTAAGTTAATTAATCAAGTATCTAATGAGTCTCCTGTAATTGAGGCATTTTCAATTGAGAAAAAAATGGTGTTTTTTTAAACTAAGCATTGAAAAATGGAAAAACAATGTTCATAGATAGCCTGTCTTCATATACCTGTCCATATGTTACCCTGGCAACACATGACTTGCTGTACCACCTTACCGCTATAATGTGATCCCATGCAGTGGCGCTGCTCTCCAAAACTCTCTAAATTATACTACAGGTAGGGATTAACTAAGCAAGGTACATAGGCTAGTGACACAGTTCTATCTATAGATACTCACTAGATATGTTTCAAACGGAACCGTCAGGATTCTGGTCAGGGACTCTGGTCAAGGATTCTGGTCAAGGATTCTGGTCAGGACAGACTTCTGGGCACATCGGATTTGAGCAGCATCAAGGCGCTCTGGACACCACACGGCACAGGACTGGATCTGATCTGCAATGCACTCTGGACACAGCACGGCACAGGACTGGATTGGATCTGCCCTTTTTGGTTCTGATGATAATTATTTCAGCAGGCAAGCAGTACAGCACAGCCTGGCTGTATTTTAGTCCCCCTTAGGTTTTTGGGGTTGGTTCTGGTTCTGGAAATTGAGGCCTAGCTGAAAGTGGTTCAGCTATGCAATGGGTTCTGCTTTGCCAAGTTTCTGGAGTCTGAAGTAAGGAAGATGGAATGTTCTGCAGTAGGGTGCTCCGCCAGCATTCGGATAGTGGGCGAATCTGTCTGTGTTTTTCTGCAGTCTGTTGTCTCTATTTATGCTATGATACAGGGGGTGTGTATGCTGGTTTATCCTAAGCTCGCCCCTTTGACAAGGATTGGTCAGACTCCCCTCTCTACCTTGATAGGAGGAGAAAAACAGTGTGTCATCTTTATGATGTGGGTTTATGAGGCTTGGAATCCACCCCTAGCCTCTTGAACACAAAATCTACTTTTGACAAAATACATATTTACACATATGCAACCTCTATAACAACCACATATATAGATTTCATATTTTGTACAGCAGATACTCCTCCAAACCCCATAGCTGTGGAATCTTGTGTCTGCTTTTCCCAGAATTCTGCCCTTTTCATCAGGAACACAATGTCCCATTTATCAGCAAATTTCTACAAGTGTGCACGTATAACGTACGCATACATGTATACAGTTTCATACTTCTAGCAGAAATACATTTGGTGTAAAATCACATTTTCTGCCATTTCCCTCCAAATTATGTCATACGATTTTGCTGCCTCTTGAAATGTGCAGCCAAAAATTAGATTCACAATTCTGTTATTTTTGTGTTTTTGACAATTTTAACTGGCAAGTTATATGTATTTAAACAAAATCTTCTTTGTGAATGTTTAGCCACAGATGGCTGTTTTCTCCACCTCTTTTTGTCTCCCTTCAGTTCAGGAGAAGTCTCCTTCCTCTTGTTCTCTTAGCAGAGGCCATTTTAAAACAGTCTTCACACCTAGCCTTTCCTGCTTTGCAGCTGTTCATTGTTTCCATCCCCACTGCAGACCAGGTTCATCCCCCACCCTATAATTATCATTTAGGTGTGATTTCCTGGTGGAGGGAGCTGGAGGGGGAGGCCTTGCCTGTGTGTGGAAAGTTGTTATTCCAGTTTGGTTGCTTTAGCCAGGCTTAAATTTAAATGTTAATTCTATTGAATTTTCCCTTAGCATACAACAAACCTGTGGGATCAAATCACAGCTAAATACTTCTTCAAGATTTTAAACCATGGAATCAAAACCATTACAGGATTGGTTACTCTCAATAACAGGCCTCTGCACCATGCACCAAATGTAGAGGACTCCTAACAGAAATAGAAAAACACAGTACAAAACTGACCACTGTGGAAATAACAGCAAAGACACAGAGATATAAGATGCAATACTCTGTGTAATAAAGCTGGGTGAGAAAAGGCAATAATGAATCATAATGACTGCAAAAAGGATATGGACTTGATTGAAAAGGGATACATGGTGACATAGCTAGTCTCTAGGGCCCAAAGAAAGACCAGGGACTGTTACCAGTGAATAGAAACTTTTGCTGCCTTGACAGTTCAACCACAGCGAATCAGGCTTTTAGGTCCTGATCGTATGGTCCCAAAGTGGCTCAACTGCAGTGATAAAGCTGCTTTAGACAGGGAGTGATTTTGAACAGGGGTCAAACTGAAGTTTGTTGTGTTTCAAAGCGATGCTTGAAGACGGGCATATTGTAAGGGCCACTAGGGTCCGTTCAATATTATTTATTTATTTAGCATTTTTAAAGCGCTCACACAGCCCTCGGGTATCGAGGCGCTGTTACAGGAATTGTTTGGTTTTTAGTTGCGTAATTGTTTTTATTTGTCTTAGTTTCATATTTATAAAGCGCTTAAACACCCAGAGGTTTCTAAGCGCAGACCCGGGGATCGAACCTATGTTGCTTCATGTCGTCTTGCTTCCAAGGCGGGCACGTTGCCGCTGAGCTATCCTTCCAAGACTAATGGTTGGTTCTACGCTGAAGTTGCTGGTGACTAGATGCACTGTTCTATGCGGTCAGTTTGATTAGGTCCTTGAGGAAGAGCAGATAGTGAGGGACACCTGGGTCAGTTCGACGGTTGGTTCAATATGCTGGTGACTGGATTGAAATTCGAGTGAGGCGGTCCAATGTCACGTTTGATGCTTGCGGTTCAATGGATCGGATCCACCAAGTTTGGATCAATTGGCGATGAAGATCAGCAGCAAAGATGATGGTGTGTGAAATGGCAGTTCAATGGCTGCTGATGCAACAAGAAGCTTTGATACAGCGACAAAGCAATGACACTCAGCTAGCACTCTCAGCGGTGGACTGGTTTTAACGTGTATCTCAATGGTTCAAAGGTCGAGTGTACTCCTTGTTCTCAGGCTCCCAATTAGAGGGAGGCTGGTGCACACTTTCAGCTGTCCTTCACCATGATGAGGGGTTCTTCACCCACAATGTTCCCATGGGATGGCAAAATCCAACAGGGGATTGGACTAAAGCAAACCTGCTGTAGGGGTCCAATCCCTGTATTTGGAACAAGTGGACTTTGCCTTTAGACATCATGACCAAAGTGTTTTGTATTAAAGAAAGTGGAAGGGACAGGAAGGCAGAGAGAGAAAAGCTACAACACAAGAAGGTGGAATCTCCCCTGTCTAGACTAACTCTGCCTCTTCCCTTGTCAATAGCATGAATGGCCCTATGGGTATGCAGCACCCTGGTTTTAGGCTAGTCAAATTGGGATGTGTGCCCCCTTTGATGTCTGCTTCCCAGGCCTGCTCTGGTTGGGAGACTGGCTCACTGGGGCATGGTGTTACCTGACCTCACAAAGGATCCAAAGGTGAGGCATTGCCATCCAGTCTCCTGCCCTATAACCTGACAGGGCCAGACTGTCTGACCAGAATATACATAATGCTTCTGCAACTGAGCTGCATTCACATTGCTGAGAAATGTATGATATCAAATTGATGTGGCTGCAATAGGTATGAGAAGTATGAGAGGCGCTAGCCACCAGGTTACAACTATCATCATGATAGCAACTCTCATGTTATGCAGTATTGGGAGCAGGGTTTCTACAATGGTTTGGTTGCCAGTGTAGCTTTTCAGAGGGCACTTGTGCTCATTAACCTGCTCTGTGTCAAGGGGAGAAGGCACTGCAGATCAGGATACTGATTTAGCAGAGCACAGGTGCACGCTATGCTTTTGGCATGGAGTTTGTAGATAGGGGGACTGAACAGCAGACCACCCTCTGTGAGAGAGAATTGGCCACTTCATTGTTAACAAATATAAAAAAAATGTAGGGCTTTTATACTCTTTCCATATGGCAATCATTCACAGAAACTGTGCCTGTCGGTATATAACACACTGTTTGGGGCTGGGGTACTGCAATGAATATCTAAACACACATTTAGACCGGACAAAAGCAAACAATCCATCCTATTCTCGCTTCTATATCACAAAGGGGCTAGGAACCAACATGTTAATGGTTTCTTAGTTAGCCTTTCTCTGAGGGAGATCGAGGGCCTCATTACGAGCCTGGCGCTAATGGGTCAACGGCGCCGTAAAAGGCTGCAGCGCCGTTAACCCATTAGCGCCTGATTACGAGGTCCCTTTGCGGGACCCGACCTTAACGGCTGGTCTACACCAGCCGTTAAAGTAGGGACCCGCAAAGGGACCTTGGTGCTAAGTATGTTACCGCAATTTGCGGTGCCGTACTTAGCGCCTTCCCCATTCCCATTGAGGGCAAAAATGGGAATGGGGAAGGGCCATGGAGGAAGGGGGAATTACAGCCCCACCAACCTTGTAATGGGGTGGTAATTCCCCCTTTCTCCATGGCAAAGTCGGTAAGTTACCGCCTGGGTCGTAATAACCCGGGCTTGAATCATCCATATGGAATTCCTCAATGAACAAGGACATTTAGTGAACCAAATATTCTTCATTAGTCATTCTGAGGTTTTCTCTTTGGCAGCACATGCAGACATGTAGACATAACTACGCTCAGGGGAACACAGCACTGCTGTCCACGGCTTGTGCATTCATGACATTTCCAGTTCTGAAAACCTTTCAGAGATCTTCTGCCAATTCAGCTCTGTTAATTTTTTCAGGTATTGCTTTAACACACAACAAAGAAGAGACTGGTACCATTGTGCCCAATGTAAGAACAGGAAGGCAGATCTGGAAGAAGGGTTGAAATAACCCGAGAAGTGTAGAAAAGAAACATAGTAGCAATGGAAGCAGATTATTATATTTTTTCAATATTTATCCAATCAATTGAATTTTCATTTACTTGGAATAATAATTGGAAGAATACAAAAAAGTGGAAAATGTTAAGAGTTTGGATGGATATTTAACTTAACTAGATACTATGAATTGTAAATGAATAATGAAAACAACTTGGTATTAAGTAAATCATTCGAATATGTTTGTGTAAATCACAAGCATGGATGACTAATAGAAGGGTTAATTTCTATTGGAGTGCACTTGGGATCCCCTATAGATTGTATGGGGAAGTTTGGTAAATTATTTATTTTGTGGCCAACAGATAATTTCCAGACTCAGCTGAAGCATTCAGAAGGTATTTCCTAATGTTAGTAATTGAATTAAATAGTTATGGGGTACAGTGAGCGTATCCTTTCCCCTATTAGCCCCAATGTAAGACAGCCATGGGCATCTCATGAACCAGCCAAGTTTGCATTATCAGTGAATATGTTTTCCTCCAAAGCCCTTGTTGGAAATAGCATTTTTGGCTGAAATGGCTGATGTGGTGACGCTTGTCCATTCATAATCATTGGATCAGATGGCTGAGACAGTTTGCCAGCATAAGGATCATCCAAGGAAGTAGTCACAGTGAGGATACTTATTTATGGAATGCTCTCTTGAGCTATCTAACTAGCAGCATGAATCTGGTAATTGACATAGCAAGGGGATTAATGACTGGTTTGTTATTGCCACAAAAGCTATCTCCAATTACTAATACATTTGAAGAGGAACAGCAGTGTTTAGCTGATAGAGGCGTTGAATGTGTTGACATTAAAACATTAAAAAAAAAGTTATTGGGCCTCATTCCGAGTACGGCGCTAACCAATGGCGCTATTAACGCCTTGGTTGACGCCGTACCCGGACCGGCAGCGCCTTGGTGGATGGCGGAATTACCGCCCCATTCCAAGGTTGGCGGGGCGGTAATTCCCCATTCACCAAGGCTCTTCCCCATTCCCAAATGAGCCCCCATAGGGCTCAATGGGAATGGGGAAGATGCAAATAACGGTGACTGTTCATTATGGTCACCGTTATTGGCTTGGAGGCCCCTTTGCGCCCTCGACTTTAACACCTGCTCAAAGCAGGCGTTAAGGGCGAGGGCGCAAAGGGAACTCGGAGTATGGCGGTAAGGGATCACCGCCACCGTTCTCGTTACCGGGGGCCGCTATCCCTTACCGCCATACTCGGAATGAGGCCCATTATCTATTTCTCATACCATATTCTAGTGGTACATATGCAGTCAGTGGTAAGATCACCATCATAAAAATAATTTTCCATTAGAGATTGTCAACTTCCTTGACCCTTGTACACAGTAAACACGATGTGCTGAATGTGTACTGAACCTTATAAATGAGTGGTAGACCCCATGGAAACCTTATTTAACATTAAGCTACTGCCTCATAAGAGTCCATCTTCTGAACTTGGTCACTGGTTATCTAGGTCTGTCCGGGAAAAATCATGTTGCCACTGGTGTGTGTAGTCAAGCCTTAGTCAAGCAGGTATTCAGTCACATTGTGCCATTGACTCTCTTTTGTTATTGATGATCATGATGACTGAATGGATAGGCCAAAAATAGGTACAGCGACCATCAAGGGATAAAGGCTCCCATAACAGGTGGGCATACATGTGAAATCTAATCTGAATCCAGAAATATTGCAAGCCACAAAGACTTGCAACTAGTGAGTACTAGGAGCGCTATGGAGAGTTATCTTGGCTAATATTTGTTGGTAACTTAAGAAGGCTATCAGCTTTCTGTAGTAGCTCAGTACACATAGGCCTCTGTTGTAAGGATCCTATGGGTTCTGGAAAACATAAAACAAAACTACTGAATAGATTCCCTTTTATTTTTCAGTGCAGAATGTTAGATCAGGGAGTACTTGTTTGAGAGAAAGGTGAACCCTTACAATCCACCAGTCAGAGTTGTGGATGTGGGGCGTTCTTATCAACTCAGATGTATGCATTTATCTGTATTGTAGCACAATTTAAGCTGAATTATATTTGAGATTTAAAATGGCCAGACATTCCCAGATACATATAGCCAAGCAGCTATTCTATATAATTTGAGAGCTAGGCTAGAAGAGGGATCCCAACACATCTTGGGGGGAAGACAATGTGTATTCACATGTGTGTATTTATCTTCAATGAGCAGTTTCATGGATGGAAGACATTAACTAAATCTACAAACTAACATAAAGAAGTCATTTCAGCAACCCAGGAGAAGTGCCACTAAAAGGTCTTGTTTTCACGCATATACTTAAAATATCTCATCTCCTTGTCTATATTGTGAAGGTTAATGTTTGCCAGCAGGTCCAACCACATTGCATATGTGAATTTAAAAAATTGCACTTTTTGGAATTGCATTCCAACTACATCTTCACTTTCTATGAGAATATGCATTTCTAGTTGGAGCATTCAGTGATCTAGGTGTTTGCTGCTGTGATGTGGGTTCAAACTTAACTTTGGAATACACAACTTCTAACTGTATGCAGTGGGTACCATTAGATTGGGTAATACTAACACCTGGACTATATAATTTGACAAGTCTGCACCTGTCACCCCTCCAACCTCTGATTTCACTAATCTATTTCTCATCATAGACATCATACCTGCCTATCACAAAACACCCGTTTTCATCACCATAATTAAGAAATGTACTGCTACCCCTAACAATCTCTCTTTCTCCCTCTCTCCTACCACTTCAAAGTGCTTGAACAAGCTGCCTTTAGCTGCATTGTTAATTGCTTCGTGCGTTACTCACTCTGTGATCCCTTCCAATCATGATTCCAGAGCAAACACTCGACCAAACATCTTTCATCCATGTCTCCAACTTTCGAACCACAGCACACTCTTCTCCCCTCTCCTCCCTTCTATTCCTACTTCATCTTCCCAAATGTTCTGACAGTGGGGTGCATCAATTCCTCCTAAAATACCCCTGCTCTCTTGACTTCAAAGTCTCAGCACTCGGCTGTGGTGCCTCACATCTCTCTGACAATTTTTTCTCAAATTCATTGAATTCTAACACATCCACCCCTGAATTCCCCCCCCTCAAAGCCCCCCACCCTATGTGGGAGTCCCCAAGAGTCTGTTCCCAGCCCACTCCTCAGGCTGTACACCTCCTCAACAGGCAAACTAATCTATCTTTTGATTTTCACCTCCACTTATTTGTCAATTACACCTACATATTTTTCTCCTTGCCCTCCTTCGTCTCTGAAATCTCTGAATGAATCTCCAACTGGCTCATAGCCAAATGTGTTACTGGATGGATTTATGCTGCCTGATGCTAAACTCAAAAGATGTCTGTATCCCTGCCTCAAAATCTGACCCCACTGTCTCATGTCCTTCCCTGCTGACACCCCTACGAACTTGGCGTCCTCTTTGAGAGCAACATTATAATGTAGCAGACTATTATGACATGACAACAGTCACAGCTGCTAGGCTAAACCTTCTCAACATACAGAAAATCTGCACTGACCTTACCCACTACTCAACTAAAACTCTTATCACTACCCTTTTGCCCGGTATCTGGATAATTGTGCATGCCTACCTCTTGATCTTCTGCTGTACACTTTTCTCTTACGTTAGATTAAGCACAAGGCCAAGTATTCAAGTGAATGACATGATGCGGCCGTTTATTATATGGAACAAAATACCTCCTACTGTAGGTAAAAAGGATATTGCAAGTCATCTCAGACCTCCCTGATCTTATAAAGGAACTGAGCGTTGTCCTTGTTCCTCTATTTTGTCACAGAATTCCTTGGTAACATACAGTAAGGGGTACTTAACCCCACATATTACTACCATCAGGAATATCAATGAAATTGACAAAAGCCCACAGTAACAACAGTTCAACACAGTTTCCATATTCACATGGAGCAAAGTGAAGTAGAAGCAAAAATAAAGTTGTGCATATACAGTGTTATTAACGCTTTATCAAACTTAGGTTTCCTTTACGAATGAAGGGATTTTTATTAAATAACTGCAAATTATATTCATGAAATTAAACGTTCTTCGTTAGTTGGTGTTGTTTTTTCTAGAAGAACATTTCTGACTAAACTGCCTCTGTTTGCTATACCGGATCATTATAAATACAAACGCAAGAATTATAACATATATCTCCACATTTACAGCCCCCTCCGTATGAAAACGTAGAGAACTAATTTCCAAACGCAGAATCATGAAACCTGACTTCTCCGCCTCAGCTTGTTCCATGAGGCTGCATAAAATAAGTGTTTGCCTCCAATGAATCTATTTAACTTTCCAAACTTCAGTCACAGAGAATTTGTGCGATAAAATTCCCGAAAGAGAGGAATTTAGTGCTGCAGTGAGTATGTTAAAAAAGTCAGATCTACTTTCTCTCCACGTGCTCACAAGCTCTACTGTTTGCTCATCTCTTCCAAATGAAAATTGTTTATTGTTCTCACATGCTGCAGTCGATTGGAATGACATCCCATCTGCAAGGAGTATCTCCATCAACAAGTACTGTATTTTGATTATCCTGTCAGTCAGAATTGTTCTATTAACAGTTCATCAGCTACTATTGCTTCATTCACTGTTGTAAATGAATTGCATCAATTGTACTGTGGATTAATTGCCCAGATGCTCAGTACTCTGCAGTAATGGCCTCTACTCACTCCTGATAATACAGTGCTGCCCCTGTGAGCTGCCCTCCTCTCTTAGTTAAGGGACTCCAACCATGCAGATAGTTACCCGGCAGAGTCTGATGTACACTGGATGCTGTGAGGAATTCGACCATCCACACAGTGGGAGTGCACTCACCTGGACTTTTTAGAAATGTTCAAATGAAATGAAATGAGAGTAGATCAACCTCCCATAAATGTGTGGGGCTGTTCCGCACACATTTTCCTATGTTCGCCGTACAACATGCGCATAGACCTCTGTACTATGTGTGGACACAGCCTACAGGCGCGGTGCCTCTTATCATATTTAGTTGGGATATGATAGGATTACACAATTCATCTGCAGAAGGTGGAGGACCAAACCTTTCCCCTGCCATGGCCGGTCTGATTAACTAACAAAGGCTCCATGGTAATGCCATTTTTTTGGGCCATTCATCTGGTTGCAGCAATTTGCATACCATTTAGAGGGTAATTCAAAGAGGCCCTCATGGGGCCTGGCTGCAGAAGCTAAAAAGGGAGACAGGAAACCACTACAACCTTTCATATGCAGCTATTTCAACCTGAAGGCCGTTCCCGTCCGCAGTATTGATTGACAGTGAACTGTCATGTCTTGGACAGCATGTTTACAGTAGTCCTATTGCCAGGGGGACCCCATTCATATAGTATAAGAATGTGGTTTGCAGGAGCCAGAGAGTCTGGTCTCACCACAGCTTCAAGGGATACCTCACACTTTAATCAGGAACCACAGAGAGCTCCATTAACCAGATAGACTATTTGATCCACAACAGAAAGGAAGATGGGTGGGATTTAGTATAACATGTTTTGACCCCTTTTATTTTTCTGTTGCTTTTCTCCTCGAATAGCAGGTGTATCAATCATCCTCCTGCTATATGCAGATGATGTAATATCATTAGATCAGACCAAAATAGGCCTCCAAAGACAATTGAATCCCCTGGAACAATACCTGGAGGAAAACGGTCTAAAGATCAACGTCGCCAAATCAAGTATATTGACCCTTGGAGGAAAAATTGGTTATGGGAAATTTTCACGTAGGGCCGCTTGTTTCTTGAAAGGGGAAAAACAAAGAAAAGTTTCATCTCTCGTTTATCTGGGAATGATGATTAAGAACAGTATATGTGACGCAAAAAGGGAGGTCACCCTTAGAGGTAAGACCCACAATTTAGCTTTGCAGGCTTGTCTCTTAGTAGTTAAGTGCTGCAGGTTTCCCTGAAGCCAATCGGTGGATTTTATCATCTCGAAGTCGCTCCCATTGTAACATATGGAGAGGAGTCTTCATTCTCGCTATCTGCCTCAGTTTGGCCTACATTGGAAGGCATTTTTGGAGCATGGTTCTTCAGCTTCCACAGAGTTTGCCCATCGAGGTCTTACATCTCTATACGCTATCACCGCCTGGAAGACCCTTGCCTTTTATAGGAAATGCCTGCTGGGTGAATTGGAAGGAGGATTCAAAGTTTTAAAGAGTGCACTTCAGTCATCCACAGAAACTACTTGAAAAATCACCCAGGAAAAGTGAAGTCCAAATTATTTGACCAAGATTGGATAGATAAATAACTAGGTTTCCTAACCAGTTACTTAGACATCAGTTCATGAGATTTCGCATGAACCTCTTTCCAACTAGAGAAATTCCTCTTGAGAATTTAAAGAACTTGTATGGTCATCCTTCCTTGGAGAGTAGAGCAAGAGGAACTTTACCGAACTAGAGAAATAACTGAAGTGGGGACGAAAAATAAATTACTGAGACATAATGTCTGCAGACTATATAATGCTCCAAGGGAAACTTTTTTAATTTGACATTACTATGTCTGACCTTACGTGATCAAAGAACATAATGTTTAGGAACATTTCTGAAACATTCTACAACGCTGTCTACTGAGGACTTGTGGGTGATTTTGCTCACAGGACAAAGCGTTTCCATTACTCTTGCTTTGCTTGCATAATTGAAGGGACTATTTTGCATATTGGAAAAGAAGGACCAAGCTTTGAGGGAAAAATTGACCTATCTTAACAGTTGCTATTGATTTTTCCTTTTTTTCTTTCCTTTTCTTTTGTTTGATTAAGGGGGGGTAGTCCCCTGGTAAGAAATGTGAAAAAATAAAATAAAAAGCACTGTGCTCTGACCTCGCGCATACAGGAGATTGTTGGTGGGGAACCAGTATTGGTTCATTAAGGTAGGCTTAGCCTACACCAATATCTGTGCTCCATTTGGCTTTAAAAGATGGCCATGCCCCTCTTTTCGCAGATCAAAATAAGACTTTGCAAGCAGTAGCAAGAAGACATCATCATTGGACCCTGGCTGAATGTACAATCTTCCTTACATCTTCCTCCAATGAAGGAAAGCCAGGACCTCTAAGAGGTAAGCAAGATCCATCCCCTAAACATCTCCCAAGGAACAGGGGGAGATACCAAATCCAGAGGACCCTCCAGCAGCTCTAGAACCGCTTTGGGCTGTACACCTTAAAGGACGACACAAGTCCAGGGAAGCTTGGAGAAGTTCATTGATGATCATCTACTGGCATCTGACTTAAAGGTAATTTTTGAGCCAGTCAAGTCCCTCGAGCTGCAATTGACTGCAACTCTGACTGTTGTTACGCCACAGTCACTTAAAGACATCATGCCTCTACCAGTGCTTCAGAACCACCAACCAGCACTGAGATAATGAATCCTGACCCTAAGCTGCCATGTAGGCCAGTCTGCAGCCGTCTGTACAGCTTTGCTTGCCGAACTGTTTGGCACCTGATACCCACAGCTGTCTCCCATCTTAAACACTGTCACAGAAGCTGCAAATGCTCGAAACTGACTCAACTATGTTGAGCACCAAGAACAGCTACAAATACAAAGTACATTGTGGTTCTGTCCTTTTGGTTTGTTTGTTTGTTTGTTTGTGTTATTCATTTATAATGCGCTCCAAACCCGAGGGTAACAGGGCGCAGCAGTACAGAATATGCAATGCTTCGGGTTACATGGCTACAGATAATAATATACAGGCAATAGCAGTTACGCAGGTAATACGGAGGACAAAAAACAGAACTATTGTCCCATATTCGCCTAGGTATCAAACCAGAAAAAATAATCTTGGCATTTGGAAGTAGTTTCATTACTGCCTGAACCAAGTTTTGCAGATCTTGCAACAAAGTAGGGCCACTAACATAGCCCAAATGCAAAGCACCCCAGTGCAGATCAACCACACATGGACTATTATACCTAGACATATCCTGACAAATGTCTAGGATTGCCTGCAAATTAAAACCAGGCACAGTGGACCACACCACCTCCACTCCTTTTCTGTTAAAATGGTTAGCCACATTCCTAGATTTAGCATACTGCTCCAAACCATTCACAAACATATTTCCAAGGACCACCACCCTGACTTTCTCCACCTCCGCCATCTTCACTACAAACAGCTTCTCCCAATACGAAGCAGAACCTAAACACCTGACTGGCTAAGCCTCAAAATACACTCACATTTCATGCTCAGAAGCCCCGGATGTGGCATGTCCTGTCTGTGAACAGCCATGCTTTCCGCGGAGCGCGTAAGTAACACTGGGGCAGCCCTTCTACCCTTTCCACTTCACTCTCTGCACCATTCCCTCATTGGCTACTGTTAAGCAGTCACACAACCATCTACCAATCACATGCAAGATGGCTACATCTAACTCCATCATCACAATTCAGCACTTTATATATACTGTTGATCACTCTGAGTACAATTGTGCTGTGACTGCAAAGCAACAACTACTAAACTCTCCAACATCCACGAACATAAAGTACAGGTATGAATATTTTTTGCACAGTACATTATACATGCCAACATTCCCACCCACCTGGGAGGGACATTTCCTCTGAAATATCGGGAGACAACATTTGTGTCATAAGAATGCATTGGGCAAAGTTGTATTTTCGCGGGAGAACGTGAAAAATAACAATATTTTTCATGGCGAAATTGGGAGTCTCCCGCTGAAATCGGTAGGATTGGCATGTATGGTACATGTACATCTCTTGTATAAATGCATATAAATAACTGTGTAACCTGTAAAACAAGCTTACTGTCATTTCTCCCATCTGCTATGATCAGGTGACACTTACAAAGTTGTCTGCTCTCCAAATTTCTATTTAACCATATTATTAACTGCAATGTGCAAACTGTTATTTTCTTCATTCATTCTATCATTTCTATCACCGCTTCACGTATGTAACCACCTTTCAACCATGATAGCATTTAATGCATTATAGTGCATAAGATGTACATACAATTTCCTTTCTATACATTCTGCATATTTCACATACATTCTATCATTTCAACTTCCTTTACAAATTACTATATTAGTAATCAGACACAACACATATAGCTATCTAACAAAGTGTCATTTCATGTTAAAAGATGGCAGCCAGGATGAGTACATGCATCTTTATTTATGCACACAGATAGCCAATATCATTTGAAAGGCTCCCAGCTGAAACAACACCACTGCCTCTACAATCTACACAGCTCTCTCATTCCAGCTTGTTGCCCATTCCGTTCTAGATTTCACAACAGCAATCAACTATGGTGCAGTCATATCTATCACATCATCAACAACTATGTACAGTGTTGTAAAGAAACACATACAACAACCCCACCCCCTTCCCTTCAGTCTGCAACACAAGCACCAGGTCCTTCCTTGCATCCTTACTTTATTTCAGACTCTCCCATCTCCAAGCACCACAGAATCACCCAGTACTTAGTAACCACCTTCTGATTTATTTCCCACACCTTCCCAAATACATACATCGCATACTTTTCCATACAGTTCCTGACATTTACCCTGTAAAAATAGCAAACCAAGCATATGATTATTTCCTAACATCCAATAACACCGCCTTACAAAGCCAAGTGTGCTCTATGCACTAACTATTGTACTCATTTCTAAAGCACATTCAACTAAGAGATTCTAAATGAAATATACAGAATGCACATAGGCAAAGAAAAGTGCATGTACATGCTATGGACAGTTATCAGAAAGCACTACTACTGCAAAAACAAAGAAACTATATCTACATTACCAACATTGCTATTAACACACATATTTACTAACTTTGTTCATTCATAAGTGCAGTGAAGACCAATCTCCTGAAAAGCAGCAGCGTCTGAAGTACGAACGAGAACTCACAAGAAACCTACCCTTTCCATCAAAAAAGTAAGTGCAATACTGCCATAATGTTCTAACTGTCACTCAAACACTGTAGAATTTTAGTAATCTAGAACAAACAATTGTATTAACCCTGCAACATTAGATTCAGTATTAGTGCTTACCCTTACAAACTCCATACTTTCTATTGCAATCTGAACACCAGTATAGTAACACAAAAATACAATAATAGCCTTCCCAACCTGATGTAAGAGCCCATTGCACAATCACATACCTCTACATACATCCTTACCATCATACTCGGACACTCATGCACAAAGTACACATACCCTGCACAAGATCCCAACCACACTTTCGATATTTCTCCACTAGACCCCAAAGAATGCCTACCAAAAAGTAACTCAGTAGAAAGCAACGCAAAAGTAAACAAAATCAAACTAAAACTCTCCAAAATAAGCATCCACCTCTAGCAGAATTTGTACAAAAAGTTCAAACAAAACAGATAATACAGTCATTAAGCGAAACAAAACAAGCTTCCAGTTTAGAAACTTTGCCTCCTCTTTCAAAATGTAAAAAGAAACAGAAAGTGATTAACTTTCTAACACTGCATCTATAAATCTTGATGTTGCGGCAAGTAAGCATACCAAAATAATTATTTTGCAAAAATTGTTCTGCCACAGAGTCCTTCAGAACCTTATAAAAACAGGAGAGAAATCACGCACAACCCTTAAAACCTACCGTAGAAAATTAATCCTAGAAGCTCTCATAGACAGTGCAATCCTTCTCAAAATGAAATTATTTATTTTAGTTTTAAACAGAATGAAACCACTAACAAAACTAAGTACTAAACTACAAAAAATACTTCTCATTAAACGGAATATCAACAAAGATAACTTCACAAACATCTGTGGAGGTGAATGGAGTCACACCACGAGCACAGAACCATATTTCAATGAAGAAGCATACAAACAAAAGCAAATAAACCCAATTGCCATACATAGCAGTGAACAAGGGTACGAAAAACGTAATAATACCATTATGGAACAAGAAACGCTGCTCACACAACATTCCACTCAACCAATACATCCATTGCCAAAAATCTTTCAAATCTTTACGACAGTTCCTCAATCAGTATGTGAAAGGCAAATTCAAAATTAAACTACTATAAAATATGGACCCCTCACCATTAGCAAATACACAGAACTACAAGAACATTAATGAGCCTGCATTTCTGGACCTATTTGCAAAAGCACCTTCCACCATATCAAAATAATATCAACACACCATGCAACTGTAAGAAATCTGGTCCATAAACTGTACTATGCCAAAAGTCCTGCTGTAGCACTAGCCAACTTAAATAACAATATTCTACACGGTACAGCCAAAAAACTACTCGAAGAAATAGAGCATATCCAGAGGAAATATTTTGGAATTTAAAGCCACTTACAAAATGCAATAAATTTACAACAGACTAGCAACAAATGTACAGATGGCAACCTTCTATTACACACATACAAAAAAGAAATACTAAAGTTTAAAAGTACATCTGCTGAAGTACCCAACCATTTGTGTGTATGTTGCAGCAGGACCTTTTATAAAAATAGCACAAAAACTGTCGACATCACGTACAAAATAGAACACAATGAAGATTCCAAATGGCTCAAATTTTCTCTTTATTTTATAGCAGAAAACAAATACGAAATTACTGACCTCGTGATACTTTGCAGTTACTGCACTGCAAAACTTGACAACAACCAAACAACTTCAGGTGCTATCACAAATAACTTGGAATTATTCCCATTACCAAAACCCCTGCAACAACTCAATTTATATGAGAGCACCATAATTCAAACAGTGCACCCATTTCAAGCAATAATAAACATTCAAACAAAAACAGCAAAACTACCTCCCTTTGAATTAGTGAAAGACATTTGTGGCAAAGTAGTTTATTTGCAATTAGATCTCAAAGACAATGTACACACTCTGGGAGTGCAACCTCCAGTAGATCAATCTTTAATTATCTTAGTAAATGGCGTACCTACAAAAGACAAAAAATGTTGGCAACAACTTGTTGACATACATAACGGTAGACAAGCCCTGCAATATATAAAAGACAACAATGAATACTACGGACAAATTAATATTGAGGAAAACCTGAGGGAAACCACTGAAATAATTCAAGAGTCATCAGAAATTGGTCAATTTCAACTTCTAGATCCTGCTACAGAATCCAATATTTTAGACCATTATACAATTCACCTATTACACTCTAAAGACACCATAGATGATGCACTGGAAATGTACCAAATGGGACAAGCCAAAGGATCTCCAATCAGCATATGGGAAAAATATTTAGAAACTCTCTTTCCTACTGGCAAAGGAGGAAGGTACGATGATAGACCCACACAAATAACAGCATCAGAATACCACTCTTTACGAATATATTCTGAAGACCCCAGATTCTGACAAAACGTGGAATACATATTCCACCTTCTCGTGAACTAGCAACTCTATGCTACAGAGTTGCACACACATTGAAATCAGGTACACATTTTCAAAATATGTCAGCTACAGAGTTACTACATAAAATGCAAGACAAAGATCAGATTTTACAGTCAAGCATTACAAATCTTTTAGGAAACATACGTAATACAAAAGAATACGGGTTCCAACGTCACAGAGATGTACGCTGCATGATAAGAAACCTTGGCCCACCCACTTGGTTTGTGACATTAAGTTGTGCAGAATAGGCATGGGAAACAAAAACAAAACAAACATAGATATAAAAACACCAGGAGAACTCTGCTCTCTAGATCCTGTGAATGTATCAAGATATTACCATCATCGCTTCATTGCTATGCTACACTTCATTTGTAATAAAACCCTGTTCCTCCCCTCGGAGAAGTGTAACACCTCTTTGGAGAAAAGAATACCAAGCCAGAGGAGCACCAAACATCCACATGCTTTTGTGGATTAAAGATGCTCCTAAATTTGGTCAGGACAGTGATGCCACTGTTTTGCAGTTTATCCCAAAAAATTTCACTTATGAAATCCCTTCACAAACAACACATTGGGCCTCATTACGAGTTAGGTACAAAGGGATATCGGGCACCGGTAAGGAACCAGTGCCGGTAATCACTTTGCACCCTATTCTGAGGTCCGTTTGCGGGTCCCACTAACGTCATCTGGTTTTACCAGGTAGCCGTAGCGGGAGCCGCAAAGGGTCCAGGGAGCAAATAACGGTATGCAAATTGCGGTGCCGTTATTTACACCTTCACCATTCCTATTGAGGCCTATGGGGGCTCAAATGGGAATGGGGAATGGTATTTTCAATGGGGATTTACCGTTCCCGCAAAACTCCGACTAGACCGGTAAGTCCCCATTGAATGAGGGCGGACTTGGTACCATTATTGGAGACAGCCATGGCGCTAGTAGCGCCATGGCTACCTCCAATCTCGGAATGAGGCCCATAGTGACCTTCATTCACAAATTTTACAATTTCATAGAAACAAATGTGGGACATATTGTCGTTGCAAATATAAAAACAAAGCGAAATACTACACCAAATGCTGCTTTGGTTTCCCTAGACCGGTTTCAACAGGTCAAGTAAACAACTTCATGTCTTCAGTTAGACATAGGGCCTCATTACACGGATGGCGGAGAGCCATGGCGCTATTAGCGCCTTGGTTTATGCCGGTAAAATACCAGCACCGCCTTGGCGGAAAGGGGAATTACCGCCCTATTCCAAGGTTGGTGGGGCGGTAATTCCCCCTTCCACCATTGCCCTTCCCCATTCCCATTTTTGCCCCATAGGGCATAATGGGAATGGGGAAGGCGCTAATAACCGTGATTAGCACCCTGGTCCCTTTGCGGGTTGGTTTTTAACGCCTGCAAAAAGCAGGCGTTAAATCCCCCAACCCGCAAAGGGACCTCGTAGTAAGGCGGTAAGGATTTACCGGTACCGGTATTTTACCGGTACCGGTAAATCCTTACCGCCATCCGTGTAATGAGGCCCATAGTGTCAAAGGTAAATCACCTAAAAACACATATTACATAAAAAGAACAGAAGAATCAAAATACATCAATGATTATAACGCAATCATTTCCCTCCTATGTAATGCAAACATAGATGTGCAGTACATTGCAGACAATTCCACTGCAGTTGCATGATATGTCACAGCCTACTTAACCAAATTAGAGAAAACAAAGCTTCAGGACCTCTGGGATGACATATCATCTGGCAAAACACTGTCACAGACATTGTACATCTTAGGAATAAAAATGCCCTCTCATAGAGAATGTGGCTGCTATGAAGCTGCACAACATTTAACCGGTACTGCCTTGTATGGAAAATCTGACAATATAGTATGGCTAAGTCTTGGTCCTGCTAAATCTAGAAAAAGAGATCTCAAATCATATGAGGACATAGAAACAATAGCCAAAAATGATCCCAATAGCCAAGACATTTTAAAAAACAGACACGTACTACCCAAACAGGAGTACCACTTTGGAAACCATGTGTCTCTACCACTAGCCCAAAACTTCACATACAAAAATAATATTAAACCATATGAAATGAAAGGTAGACATAGAGTAGCAAATTGTGAAGGCAGCTTAGTGAAACTTACCAAACAAAGCTTAATTAATCATATCAAATTGTCATTAACAACTCCTCAACATAAAGAACTGCATTACATGTCCCTGCTACAACTTTTTAAACCATGGAGAAAAGAAGAAGAGTTACTGGATATGTATGACTCCTAGGAAGATGCTTTCAAAGCAAATGAAAGCACTATAACAGAAGTAAACTTTACACAGTACCAAACAATGTTGCACAATGAACAGCAACACGAAGAAGAAGTCCAGGCTCAACTAGATGTGGACACTCCTGACAGTAGTCAACCTTCTGTAACAGGAAGCCAAGAACCACTTGGACAGCCACTAATAGCAAATGAGGGAGAATTAGCCATGACAGAAGCAGAAAACACCATGTGTCAGTATGAGCAATCTACGGACCACTTTGCTGTACTGAAATCACAACTAAACACTGAGTAGCATTGCATTTTCCAAGAAGTACCAAACAAATTGAACATGGTGTGCAACATCAAAATAAAAACGGTACCTGCCAAGATTACAAACTTATACTGCTATACGTGAGTGGTCAAGCTGGTTCAGGCAACACATTCTTAATCAAAATCATCAGCAAGTTCCTCCAACAATTGGCAAACAACAAACGGTCAGCTGTTGTAACTGCCCCCACAGGTTCAGCTGCACACAACATAGGCGGTTTCACTTTACACCGATTACTACTCCTCCCAGTAGAGCACCAAACAAATTAGACTATTACAAACTTTCTACAGAAGCTGTAATGGAACTACACAGAGTTTTCAAACAACTGAAAATGCTGCTAATAGATGATCTGAGCATGGTATCCAACCTAATGTTGGCTTTGATTCACCACAGACTACAATAGTTCCTCAAAACAGACTATGAAGAGCTCTTTGGAGGAAAACACATTATTGTTTTTGGAAATCTTCTTCAATTAACACCAGTGAAATCTGAACCTATTTTTAAAACCTTAGGGCACAAACTAGGAAATATTAACCTTTGGCAACGTTTCCAATACAGAGAATTAACTGAAAATATGCGGCAGCTGCAGACCTGACATACGCCAACATTTGAAAAAGTGTTAGAGTTGGAATACTATCTCAAGAAGCACAATCTGTATTAAAAACTAGGCACATCCATGCACTCTATGGCCATAACTCATGTGCTACTGATGTCATGGAACAATTAGCACACAAAAATGTCAATTGTATGTCCTTGATGCCAACTCTTGCAAGCTGTTCAAAATTTAATGAAACCATGTCAAAAAAAGAAATGCCAACAATAGTTCGAATTGCCTCCACAGACAAACTGGACGCACATGGTAGGATACTACCCATGTGTCAAAAAGCCACAACAAGGCTAAACACCTTGGAAAACTCAATCTCTAACACAGCTGATTTGAAGAAAATATTAAAATTATCTTTAAACTGTAGAGTAATGCTCAAACGTAACCTTGACATGGAGCAAAGACTAGTTAATGGAGCACTGGGTACAGTTGTTGGCTTTCAAACATACCCATGTGACAATAGCATTCAGTTTGTCAATATTCTCTTTGACAAACTATCTGAAGTTAAAAGGATAGGATGCTCAACAGCCCGCTTCATTCTTTTCAAAGACATGTATCTAGGCAGAGAACAATTTTCTCTAACTCTAGTATACGCAGTCACCATTCACAAATCACAAGGTCTTCCCTTAAATAAAGCATTGATAGATATTGGTAGCACATTCTTTAAAGAAGGCATGAGCTATGTAGCATTATCATGCTTACGTACACTTGACAGACTATTTCTAATCAACTTTGATGCAAGTAAAGTAATTTCTGATATTTCTTGCATTCTAGAATACAATAGACTGCATTCACTCTACACGCCTCATCTAAAAACCTATCCTGTTCCGCAAAAAGCAAAATGTTGTAAAAGAAAACTACTTCAGACTCAATCTATGCAGCATCTCACAGCAATTCCTCCAAGGAAAGTAAAAGAAGATAATGCTTCATCAAGGACCACAACCAAAGAAGAATCTACTGCTCAAAGTAACTCAATTACCTCTTCAAAGAAGCAATGCACACTCCCAACAAAAGATTTGGACACAGAACTCGAAGGTCCATTCAAATTTTCAAATATAACTGGTGTAAATTGCTATGCAAATGTAGCAATAAATATTTTATTCCAATTGCCACCAATTATTAACAACATTTACTTACACGGTACAGACCAATTGTGTTTGCAAATGTTAGTGCTTCATAGAAATGCAACCAACAATCCTGACAACAGTTACAATGTTTCTGGAATAAGGCAGAAATTGGACTACTGTGCTGGAATGGTCAAATTCACTATAAACTCACAAAAAGATCCGCAAGAATTTCTGATGTACTTGCTACAAGTACTAGCAAACAAAAACATACCTATAAATTAATACATACATGTGGAAACATACATGCACTCTTTTCCGGCATGTAGTACAAGAAGAAGTTCCTAGTGAAAGCTTTGTGTATGTATCCATACCTAACTGTGAATCCATTCCATTCCAGCAACTTGTACAAAATGCAAACAATGGCAGATTATGCACTAATCGTTCCACCTTACAAATACAAACACATAGTAAATACATTATAGTAATGCTTTTACATTATAATGCAGATGGTGTCAAAAACAACTGCAAGCTGACTGGATTCACACATGGCCAAGTATCACTTGCTAAGAAATCCTTCACAACAATAGGTACAATCTACCACGCAGGAGCTACAACCAATGCAGGTCACTAGACTGCACATATAAAAAAGAATTGTGGATGGTTCGAATGTAATGATACTACCATTTCTCTAAAACAGAGATGACCAGAAAATCTTGTAAAAGCTTACTTAATATTCTTAAAACCAAAATGTAATAACTAATCTGTGTATGAACATAAACAAAACTTGAACTTCAAAAACTATAACCAGTTAAAACATGCCAACAGGTATCTAACTGCCCAACAATTCTGCAACAAACAGATAAATGAATACCACTAAAATGAAACAAGAATTAAACAGTTAGAATACGCCAACAGGTATCTAAATTCCTAATAAAACTGCAACAAGCCAACAGATTGAAGACTACCACTAAAATGCAAAAAGAAATAAAGAAATAGAATACACCAACTGTTATCTAATTGCAACAGTACTACCACCACTTCCAAATCAAAAACCATACACATACATCAATGAAAGAAATATATTTTACCACAACGTAGAAAGTTTTTTCCCACAGACCCAATAATTTAATGAACAAACACAGGAACGGAACAAATTGCACAGTACACTGGTTTGAACTATAGTACTTCTAAAGTACTAACTATGAGGGTCGACAAAATATAGAAATGTCTACTATGCAATGCAATACTCATTATAAACTACCTGCACTAACGTGATTTTTTCTTTTATCACAGTGATTGATAAAGAATGTCTGCTCCGACTACCCATGTCATGAAAAAACTACATACAACCACAAAAAGTCAAACAGTAATAACGATTGGACTCACACACACTACAGCATAACACACCCATTCAAGCAAACACCTGACCATTAACCACAATCCAAAATGTTTGCTTCCATGGGTATCTTATGCTGCAGTGCTTGTTGCCAAACACTACAATCTTGACTGAATGGCCTGGCCAAAACTCTTCATACAGCCTCAACAAAGGAAACAGTAAGTATATAATAATTAAACTCACAAACACCGCAACATAACACACCCATGCAAACAAACACCTCACCAATAAATACATCCCAAAATGCCTAGAGTCTTCAATACCAACAATCTGAACACAATCCAACAAACAAACAAACACACATCATCTCACTATCCTATAAACACTATTACAATACTACCAATCAGTACTCACATTTTTGAAAACATATCCCCTAAGCAGCCCACATTCCACAATCAGTGGTTGACCTTCGGCCATGCGCCCAAGACTCTAGGCCCTGATCACAACCACCGCAGCATAACACACCCATAAAAACAAACACCTACCAAATGCCACAACCCAAAAACATAATACATCCACCGCAAAACTATGCAATTCAATTAACATTCTAAAAAATAATTACAAACTCTTCAATATATACCCTCTTCACCCAATGCTCTTCTAACGACCCAAAACCAACATCATACTAAACTAAAATAACCTTTAGTGCGCCCAGTGCTTAATATGTTTGCAGACAACTGTGTTGACCGCGGCCATCGCAAACACATCACGGCCTTCACCCACCTAAATAAATACAGCATTTGACCCATCTCTTACTCCCCCACCCTCTCCAAGCACTCATACACACCAACACACTCCCCAAAATTGGATTTATGCTCACTTCCAGCACATGTCCGTGCGTCCAATATGGCGGCCGCATCGAAACAATTTGACACACCTCACGCCTCATCCCAGCCAATCAGAGAACACGTCACATGCCTGCGGACATGACGAAAGCCTATTATCCAATCAGTGACCTGCCCGCGGAGTGAACAGGGAAGTGTGTCCGCGGGGCGGACATAGATATCACTAATTGTTTTTCCTTATATTTTGGTCGTTTAAAAAAAACTACTGGATGGATTTACACCAAATTAACAAAAAAATGCTTTGCTGCAAATTTGGTGAAAATCCATCCAGCAGTTTGGGCTGTAGGCACGACAGAAATGTTATCCCATTATGTCTATAACTTTGCCCCCCTCGGACCAAACCTCACCAAAATTTGCAAAAAAATCAGAGTTGGCCATATACTTTTTTGAAGAGTTTGGTGAGGATTCGTCCAGGGGGAGCAAATTTATAGCTGCCCAAAAAGTGCCCTTCCTATGGGTTTAGCAACTTAACCATAACTACATGGCTGCTACTGCAGGCCATGCAATATTCACCTTAGTTGTAGCACTCACTGCTGTGTAGGTTACAAGTACAGTGCAATGCCTGGGTTCTCCCAAATATTTTTGAAAAAGTGCAACTATGAATTCACTGTTTCTGAGGCTGAGGGCAAGATGTTTCCTGCTTTTGTCCAATATCACTCCAGGAGGCTGACTGCCAAAGCCTCTCCAGAACTACTTGAAGAGAGAGGATATTATTTCCTGAAATCAGACAGGCTACGTGCATATATTGGGACTATTGTACAATGGTTACTTGGAAATTTGATTACTGACATATATTTGGGCTGTAAAGGGGTTTGCCTTTATGTTTCCTGCATTGATCTGATGCATGCCTTTAACTTGGTGAGTTAAGATACCTGCAGAGTTAACCTTTGGACTTGGGTTTTATACAGTATTAACACCCAGGGTGGGAGAAGCAAACAATCAAGTTATTCGAATCGCTGGCTAAATCCTGCGATCTCAGCCTGCTTTCCGAGCAGCCAGATGACTTCTTCCTCCACATCATCATCCTCTCTCCACTCCACCCTTCGGTCACAGTTTCCTCCCCTCCCCTCCTCACTAACCTACCCCACTCACCTTATTCTTTCAGTGGTGGCCGCACAAGCCTCAATCATGGCCCTCCGTGGAAATGGAAGAAGTGTTCGGCATGGAGCTCCACCTTCCATCACCAAGGTGGCCATCTTAAGTCACTATTTTCTTTTGAATTAACGTGAAACTGCAAGGCGTCCCGTTCATTCAAAGAAAATAAATTGCTCTCTGCACCCAGGGTTCCCGATTTGCAAACCTGGGGTGCTAATGGCAAAAACACTAGATCTGGCGTGCCGGATGGTAACAGCACTGGGGCCCATTGTTAAGACCCTTGCTCTGCTGAGGCCTATAACTTGGGCCCCCGGTCATTACAACCAGATCCGGTGAGCTGGATCGGGTGTTAATGCCATATTATTGACTCAGACTGTAGATTTAAAAAATACAGTTTGTTATGATATGTTGGTCTGTCCGATTGGCCAATTTCCAGTCTGAAGGTTAGTACCGAAGCACTGTTTTCCTGCCTTGCTTCTTTGTATTAATTGGTTTGTAGGTGAACAATGCCCCAGAACCAAAAAATCTGGTAAAATATTGTGAGGTTTATGTCCGTGGCTTAATTGATCATTAAAATGTGCAAAAGCAGCAAAGCAAGAACTGAAACAGAAATGGTGTCATATATACAACTTTCAGACAACGAAGTAGATAAGGCATGTTGCAAGAAAAACAAAACACTAGCATGTACTCAGAACAACTGTTATTATTCTGACATAATTGATCAGGCCTCTGTGTCACAAAATGGTGGCAGTACCTGACTGATTTGCATATGGTTGGACTCCTTTTGCAATGGCGCAGACAGGCTAAAACACCGTGGTGTGGAAGGTTGCCTGGAGCAGCGTCAGTGGTTCATATTTATTCAAAACCTTCCACCCATCATTTTTTTGGTTTATAGTTTATCTCCCTATGTGATAGAGGGTATGCTTAGACTTGGATCCCTTGCTCACTGCACCATAGGGAACCAAGCTGCACCTCATTGATGAGACCGTTCAAGGCCGGAACATGTCTAGGGTTGCTTGTGTTTCCACAAGGGGATCTGGTTTAGCAGTTCAGGCTGGGCTGCTCCCATTGGTGGCAGTGCCTGACTATTTGCATATGGCTGGACCCCTTTTGCAATGGCACAGATGGGCTATAAAACAGTGGTGTGGAAAGTTGCCCAGAGCAGTGCCAGAAGTTCAGATTTATTCAAAACCTTCCACCCATCACGTTGTTGGTTATAGTTTGTCTCTCTATGTGAGAGAGGGTATGCCCTGATGTGAGTCCCTTGCTCGCTGCACCATAGGGAACCAAGTGGCACCTCACTGTTGAGGCCCAACAAGGCTGACACATGTCTGGGATTGCTTGTGTTTCTGTGCAGAGGGGATCTGGCCCATCAGTTTGGGCTGGACTGCTGCCATTGGTGGCAGTACCTGACTGATATGCATATGTCGGAAACCCTTTTGCAATGGCACAGACGGGATAAAAAATAGTGGTGTGTAAAGTTGCCCATAGCAGTATCAGTGGTTTAGATGTTTTCAAAACCTTCCACTCATCACTTTTCTGGTTATAGTTTGTCTCACAAAATGAGCCATTCTGCATACCGGATGAGTACTACTTCCTAGCATCTATAAGAAATTACCCTTTCCAATGCCACCAAATATGTGACCAGATTACTATGACATTCTTCTTTATTCTGAAGTAAGTAATTTTATTTGTTCCATATATTTCATTAAAAAAAAAATACAACATTGACCACCATCTACATGATAAGCATACAACAAAAGTACATTCTGCGTGCAACAGTTGCATAGACAATGGGCCTCATTACACGGTATGCGGTAACCATGGCACTATTAGCGCTATGGTTGCCGCAGTATTTTACCGTGTCCGCCTTGGTGGATGGCAGAATTACCGCCCTACTCCAAGGTGAGCGGGGGTGGTAATTCCCCATTCACCAAGGCACTTCCCCATTCCTATTTTTGCCCTCATAGGGTTCAATGGGAATGGGGAAGGAGCTAATTACGGTACCGCAAATTGCAGTACCGTAATTAGGCCCAAGGTCCCTTTGCGGGCCCGTTCCTTAACGCTGCTAAAACCAGCCGTTGAGGTCGGGTCTGGCAAAGGGACCTCGTAGTAAGGCGGTAAGGGTTTACCGGTACCGGTGCCCTTACCGGTACCGGTAAACCCTTACCGCATTCCGTGTAATGAAGCCCAACGCATAGCATTGCATAGCATTCTTATCCACAATAGAGAAGATTGATGAAGAAATCACTTCTGATCTCCCAAGATCTGGACTTGTATCCTTTTCCTGACAAGTTCCACTTATGCAGGAACTAGCCCACCTGAAGCCACTGTTTTCTCACTTTTACATTTTCCAGAGCTGATACACCTGATGTCTACCTGTAAGATGTAATGGGCCCAACTAGAGACGTGCACCCAAAAAGGTTATTTAAGAACTTTGCTGTGGGAAAAAGTGGTGGTAACGGAATTACAGGCTCTTTCCCATTCTGCCATACTACCCGTTTGGCACTGGAGTGGGGGATTTACCTCCAGTATCGTGCTGGAGGCAAATCCTTTCACTTTCCGCCCAAAAATTGGTAAAATTGGTGGAATTACCATGGTACTAATTCTGCTGGTGGTAATTCCACCAAAATACCCAATGGATACACTGCCACCACCACTTGTAATCCGGCGGTAAATCCAGCTGACCAAGTTTCAGTAAAAATAATTCCATTGGGCAGTATTCTGGCAGATTTACCACTTGAATACTGCCCAAATCGTAATGAGGCAAAACACAGACCTTGCAGTAGCTATAAATATCATCATTAATAGCTCCCTTGAGCCAGATTCAGTTCCTTATCAGCTGACCCTTCGTTTGAAGAACCACACCTTTGACCCAACGAACATGCCAAATTACCATTTTGTTTCTGACTTACCCTCCTCAGCTAGGCTTCTTAAGAAGGCAGTAGTACAACACAATTCATTATATGGTGAGGTAAACGCTCTCTGAGACAGATTTGAAGTTGGTTTCAGATCGTTAGGGACACTAAGTGAATCTTACTAGGCAGCCTCTGAATTCTCGTGTTTATGGATGGTGTAGCAGCCCTGAAACTATTAGATCGTGCAACTTTACTCAGCACTGTCAACTGCAACATGCTTTTTGACAAAGTACGGGTCATAGATATCAATAGTCAAGATTTAAGGTAGCTCAACTCTTTTATTTCAAATAGGAAACACTTTGGCCTATTTGCACCCTTTGCCTATGATTTACAAACTTAACCTGCCATTCTACACTGACGTCTACACTATCCCCTTCTTGTTAAACATACACCTTCACCAACTGATGCATCTGGTTTGCACTTATGGTTCCTCTTTTCATAATTATGAACATGATAGCTGGTTATTGCATTGAGATGTTTATTCTCCCAATCCTAGAAGAACTTTATTTCAGAATGTCTTCCTGCTATAAACACTGGCTGATTAAAACCTTATAAAGCTTTACCCCCTGAAAAAGCTATCGGTACTTGTCAATTCTTCCACCACATGTATCTTAGGCCCTCTTAGGTCCTTGCCTTGCTTCATCTCTTTTGGTAAAGAAAAATGACTGTGTCCTGTAGATTGAAATGTCCATTAAACCAGTTATCACTCATGTCACAAAAAAGGGGCGTTCCATCTTAGATCTTCAAAGCACATATTTATTTAGCTTGATGTGTATCATCAATCACAGGCTGCCATAACCTTGTGACATGCATTTTGAATTATGTTAATAGCACTTACTTGGGCCTCCCAGCTAAACTTTTAAAGAGACTGCAAAATGTGGGCACTAGGACTTTGACTTGAACATCTTTACAGAAACACATAATACCAATAGTACAGAAACTGAGTTGGCTTCCAGTGAAGGAAGGTGAAATGCTAAAATCCCTTTGTATAGTCCATGGATAACTTCTTGGCTCTGGACCTACCTACCCAATCAGCAAGTTCTACTATGTATGGGTGGTTGTCTTTTCTCTGTCGAGAAAGTTACTCTCTTGGACTCCCTTCCAGATGACTTGTGACTCAGAGTCATTTTGAATTTTGCCACATTTAGATGAAACTGAAAAACTGCAATTTTATACAGTAATTAGCTTGCATATATTTACTATCTGATGCCTGGCTCCACCTTGGCACTGATAATCTCTCAAACCTGAAATAACCTGACAAGTGCAAGAGTCATTGGCCCTCATTACAAGTTTGGCAGTATTTTGATGGTAAATCTACCGAAACACCACCCAATTGAGTTACTGTTACCACAGATTTGTCCGTGGTAAATCCATATGTTTTGAGTCCTTAAGAGTTCATGGGGATTTCTGGGGGATTTACTGCTGGTAGAATTACCACATGGTAAATCCACTGATTTCTGGAGGTAAAGTCATAGATTTACCTACAGCAAAATTCGGCAGATTGACCGTGCAGTAATTCTGCCAGCTGTAATTCTGCTAAAAATTATAATTTGGCAGCTTGGGTAAAGTGGCGTTAACGGAATTACTGCCACTTTTTTCCTAGACTGTCAAACTTGTAGTGAGGCCCATTGTACCAATAGTAAGTTAAGCCTGTATTTATAGTGCAATTCCAATCTTGCTATCTTCTATGCATGAGTACTTATTTAGTGATTTAGTGATCTGCTAGACGCCAGATTGACCGGTGATTTAATTGATGTAATTTTTTTCCCAGCCTTAAGGATTACATATTCTTAATTTTTTCTGGATTTGAGCATGTGTTCATGTTGCGATTGCACCCAACCTTGTTGCTTTATTGTTCCCATTGTAAAGACTTACCTCACTCTCCTCGTACGAGCCTGTGGCTCATTGAACTTGTATTTCTTTGTGTCCACAGTTCCCTGCTTCACCAGCTCTCTTCACCACGTCGGCGTTGCGTTCGCTCTGGCTTGCTTGAAGAGGCAGGTTGTCGCTGGTTTGCACCCGGGTTGAATTGCAGGTCGCAAGACATCTTTATTCAACGGTTCTATTCAGGTATTTCCTCCTCGTTTCTGTGATTCGCTCTATTATGTGTTCAATACCTCATATTATTGATGATTCTCCGGGGGCTGCTACGCCACATCATTCTACATGACTCAACATCCTACAAACAGAAGCAGGCTGATATAAATCCCCTCGTCCTTTAGGGAGTCGTGAAATATTACCAGTACCATTATGCCAACTGGAGTATGGGTTATTATTTCACTCCCATGAAAAATTAGTGCTTAAGGGAGCCCCCTCTTGAGCTCTTGGTGGTGGTGCAGATGAATTTAACCCCTTCTGATTTACCTGGAGACACACCTAATAGGGTTTCACCTGGCTCCCTGCAAATAATTGCTGATAATGAAGAAATAAATGAACCTTGTCTTCATGCCTTGGTAGACCAACAAGCCTCCAATTTGTCCACACCACCTTGGCTTCCAATGCTTTATCACCACATATCTTCTCAGGATTCTGCCTTGAGCTTTTCCCATATCAATACGTGCACCCGCATGCGACATGGCGTCAACATCCATTATTTGATCACTGAGACTAATCCTGATGTCCTGGCTATTACTGAGTCCTGGTTGAGTGATGCTACTCCCCCCTCTGCCATTCTCGCCATTCCACCCAACTTTTCTATTCTTAATGCTGATCGTTCAGATTGCATAGGTGGAGGGGTGGCAATAATATTTAACACATGTCTAGATATTCATGCCAGTGTCCAAAAATCCCAGTGATTGTCTTAGGAGATCTCAATGTGTGGGCCTACGACCCTCTAGATAACCAAGCAGCGTTCCTTCTTTTTTGCAGTTAATGCTATTGTTTTCTCACAAGGGGCTATTAGCCCCACTCACAAAGAGGGGCATATACTTGACTGGGTGTTACATAAAATGTCAATTAAAAACATTTTGGTAAACCCATCTCCTTGGTCCAATCACTCATTAGTGAAAATCTCCCTTCTTCATCCTGTCTCTCCTTTAACATGGCCCCTCGAACCTAAACAATTTTAAATAACCAGAAATGACAAAAATCTCACACCCCAAAAGTTACCAGCCAAACTCTTACTTAGGCTACCTGATGTTGAATCTTTACATAGCTCTGACAGTCTTGCATGCCATCTTATCCCATCCATTAATGATGCAATTGAGGCCATTGGACCAAGAAAACGGTGACTAGTAAAACGTGATTCGACTAAGAACTCCTGGTTCAATAAAACGATTTTGGCGCTTCTGTGCCTGAAAAGAAACACAGAAAGCGACTGGCGGGAATATTCTCCCCCCTCCTCCCTCTCTTTCAATAAACAAGTAGTATAAAACCTCAAGGTAGCCATTATTGATGCTAAATCCTCTAGCTTTAATAACAGGATTGTATCAGCCAAATCTAACACCCGGGAGAACTAAAAATACTCTAAGAGTTTGAGGCAAATAAACCCATACTTAATAAAGACTCAGCTTGGTGCCAAACAATTCATGATAAGTTTAGCCTCAAAATTGCTGGCCATTGTTGAAGATTTTGGATCATGCTGCTTATATCCAGCTTCAGGAGTTAATCGTAGACAACAATACCCTTAATCCACACCATTCAGGCTTCAGAGCCAAGCATGGTAATGAGACTGCCATGCTGGATCTGAAGTCCAACCTCAGCAACATTGTGGGCGGAGGCCATCCAGCCCTTCTTATGCTCTTACACCTCTCTGCGGCCTTTGACCTGGTCGATTATTCACTGCTTGGGGCAAGATTAGCAGAACATGCACATTGCTCCAGTTCCGCAACACTCTGGATATCATCTTTCCTTGGTCACAGGAATGCCAGGGTAGCAAATGGCAATTCCAGTTCCACCTCGGCAAGAGTTAATTGTGGAGTCTGCCAGGGATCTTATGTTTCCCTTACATTATTCAACATTCACATCATGCCCTTCCTTGCTCCCCTTGATGGCCTGAGTGTCCAGAACACTTACTATGCAGATGACACCCAGGTCATACTTTAATTGTTTAGTTGTTATAATCAGGACTCTTATTCCATCAACCAAATCTATGAGTCCATTAAAGAATGAATGACAATACATTCCCTGGCTCTAAACACTGAAGAAAACAAGCTTTTGATTCTTGCTTCCAGACAAAGGCTTAAAAAACTTGGCCCAGAATATGAAAGCTTCTTGGTTGCTGGCAGTAACATCAGAGTAGCTAAGAGTGTTAAAACCCTGGCCGTCATTCTGGATGCAGAGCTTAGCATGTCACCTCAGGTTGCTCAAATTCGAGCATCAGGTGGTTACATCCTTTACCTTCTCAATTACATCCACCCTTTTCTCTAAGTGAGCAATATATCACTGCTGGCTACCACATTAGTCAACTCATGTCTCGACTATTGCAATAGTCTACTGCTCGGTACCTCTGGAAAAAATATTCAGGTGCTTCAAGTCACTCAAAATGGAATCGTTCAGGCAGTGCATGGCTTGTCCAAGAGAGACCATGTTACTGAGGCTAGGAGGGAATTGCACTGGCTACCCATTAAACATCGGGTCACCTATAAACTATTATCCCTCACTTTCAAGTGCCAAAATCAAGAGGCTCCCCAATATTTACCAAATTGCCTCACCTCTCCCTCCTTGAGACGCAACCTATGATCCTATGATCCACATAAATTGCTGCAACCGAGGTTCAAGCTGACGAGCTTTAGCAGAACTAGTTTTGATGTCCAATTCCCCTTAGCTTGGAATACGCTCCCTCTGCACTTAAGAGTAGCCATTTCCCTCAAGGACTTCAAGAAACGGATTATGCCCCCCTTGTTTAACCAGAACCCTCACTAAATTTAAATATCCCACTGCTCACTTCCTTTGACTGCTATCTCTTTGTGTCGTTCAATCCTGTCTTGCATTTTTTTGTGCGTCTTGAGGTCCATGGGCGAGTGGGGGGTGTGTTACAAAAATGTAAATAAATAAATAAGAAAGAATTACAGCACTGTTGCTTTCAGAATCATGGTTCTGTTGGCAAGAACAAAAGGGGAGATTGAGGTTTTACTGCTTAGTCTGGAACAATTCTGAATATAGCTTGACTTCCAGATTGATGTTGCAAAGTCTACGGTTATGGTCTTGGGCAAGTGTCCAAAACTTGGCATAAGGTTCCAGATTTAAGATGCATGACACGGATGGAAGAAAGAAAGGAAGAAAGCAAGAAGTGGAAGCAGCTGGTTGAGCGCATTCAGTCAAAGCATTCCATGCACATGCTCAAGTACAGGTGCACACCTGGAACAGTGCAGCTTTCTCTTGAACGGTGCTGAGATTTCGCTCCCCACTCCATCCATAGCAAATTTTTACCCTACCCCAGCTCACAAGATCCTGACTCTCCATTCTGATTGCCATCGGGGCACTTTTAGTACTTGGAGCCTGAATTGGGCTCTGCTTATATGCTCTACTGGAGGCTCTTAAAGAAGCTGGAAGACTCCTCGTAAATAATAGCTTCCCTACCCACCCCAAAGAATCTTGTAGTGAGTGCAAAATAGCAACAATATACCAATGCACTAAAGCAGCTCCAGGCCCCCCTGCTTCAGAAGATGACTGTGTTGATTGCATGCTAACAATATACAAGGCCATACACGTCCTGTGTTGTTGAATGGGCAAGTGAGTTATCGGAGCACTTGCACAATATAATTCCACCCCTTCCTGCCGACCTACTTTGATCCTACCTGTGTCTTTTTTGTTCCACAGTCTTTGTCTGCTGGCTTGCCTACTTTTTGGGTCTTTGTGTTGTGACATACCCCATTATCATTGGTGTTTTAGTTGGGATGTGACTGGAGCAGAACTGATTTAGCACCCTAGCTGGCACTGTGCACCTCTCACTCCATATACATACATTGTCATGTATGTAGTGAGGATGTTCTGTGCTGCAATCAATTGCTTTCTTAAATCCTGCTTTTTGGAATCCCTATGAGCCGTCTCCTTAAGGAAATTGCCTGTTTTTGGTTGGAGGACATGATCTTGTTATGTTTGTAGGTGTGGTCTAACAGTAGCAGGGATTCTGCGGTTGTGGCCCTCAGATTAATCTCATTGTTTGCCCGATCTGCCAGTGTTTTGCCTGCCTGCATGTCACATCCGGTCTCTCTCTCTCTTTCCCTCTCCCTCTTTATCTCTCTTTAAGTTAGAGTTATTGTCCTCAGTGCGTAATAAGGATCTGAACAATGGCCAATGAGTGGAGGGGACAGTCTTGCTACGTTCCTATAGCTAAGGTTTATCAAGGCATAAATGTTTGGGACAGATAATGCACAGCCTCTGATATGAAGACAGCAGGTTCTCATTTCACCTTTGTTAGTATACGGCTGGCAGGCTCAGAGCCATATAATAATATAGTAATACCTTTGTTGTGACTAGGTTTAATGAACTGCATATTCTTTTCTAAGAACTGCTTTTGTGTTTTTGGTGTGCAGAGTATTTTATCGATAATCCTTGTATTTGCAGCTTGCATAACAGTGGAAGGGGTGGGACTGTTGGTGATGATACGGTATGACTTGCCTGTAACTGCAGTATTTTCATTTTGCGTTGAACTATGACCTTAAGAACAAACTCCACGCTAGACCGAAAATGCCTCTCAGGGAACTAAGACTCTGAAACTCGAAAATGGATACACTCACCTTGGCAGGCACTGGAAGGTAATCACTAAGAGGGGTCCGACTCCATTCTGCACAGACACTCACACATACTACTAGGCCCAATCTCTCCTCTACACGAACAAACAATAGAATGCAGCTTTGAGCGCCCTGAGACCTTTGGGCGAGTGGCGCGATTTGAAAGATACATAGATGGATAGCGTTACCCCTCAATCAATTTGGCTTAGCTGCACACATACCTGTACACCTCCATGAGCACCTCAACAGTCTTTGGAACGCAGCTTTAATGCATGAAAAAATCAGCCTACCTGCACTCATAATCTCATACATAAGCTCCACCACCGCCAAAATGCAGATACCAAAGTAATTCGCCTTTGCTGAGCACATTCTGCTGATCTCACATAACCACTGCACCATGCCTAGCATTAAAATGCAGCTACACTCCACCTAAACCACACTGGCTGCACACATACTGAGTGCACCCAGACACAATTTACTACCCCACTCTCTCCACTCTCTCCACTGACTTGGACTATGGTCCCTGAGGGCGTTCAAGCCACATCGCTTTGAGATCATGCCAATGGTACAAAGGCACTATACAAATGCCCAATAACATAACATAACATAACATAACATAACATAACATAACATAACATAACATAACATGATGTTGGGACCATTAAACATATTTGATTTGTTTCTACTTTCTTAATGTTGCTTTGTGATTGGACGTATGGGTGGACTGTTCTGGGAGATTAAAATAGTAGAGGCACTGTTGGATAAAAAGAACAAAATCATAAGAAACATGGTAAGAGGACAGGGCATCAAAATCAAATTAAGAACAATATTTTTCCCAGCACCGTTCAGGTTTACATAGATGTCTGTGGATGGTTTGTAGAAAAGGGCTAAGCCTGGGTTGAGGGGCTTTACAAAAAGGAAGAACAGGAACAGAATGATGAAGGTAATCCAATGAGAAAGGTAATGTGGAAGAAAGAATAATAGAATAATTGTCAAGATGGAGAAAAAAGCATCAAGAGGAGAGAGAGAAGAATGAACATGAGAAGAAAAAGAAACAAAAGAAATGAAAGAGTTTATTGAGGGAGAGAGATAAATGTCATCAGAAAGGAGGAAGAAAATGCTGAGACAGAAAAATCAGCAAATTGAGTGGTATGCAGTGATACAATCACAGCAAAAATGTCGCCTGTACAAAAATATTGCAGCAAAAATGTGGTTTGACCTGTTAAAGGTGTACCCCATTACACCATTTAAGGGGAGCGGAGGTTGGGGGGGTGTCCCTTGCTCCCCTTAAATGGTATAATGGGTCCAGGGTTGCAGGGGTGTCCCCCGCATCCTTTACATGGATTGCGGCGGCAAAACCACAGCCTTTTTGCCACGATATTTTGTGTCTACAGCCATTTGTGCCACGATTTTAACACATCGAACCAAGAGTGGTGATGTTCAGATCAAGAGATGAGCCCGAGGAATGTGAAGATGGATTAGATAATTGAGACAAATGAAAATGGTCAAGAATGGAAAGTAAAGTGCATGTGGAGGATGATAGATGGAAAATGAAATCACCATGAAAAAAAGAAGATTGAGAAGATAGAAGAAAAGACAACATAGAATCAATGTCATCACAGAAGGATGACAGTGATTTAGGATGGAATAGATGATTAAGAAAGGGAGACATTTGAGTTTAGGAAAGAATGTATTGTGGCATTCAAAAGAGGTAAATATAAGAAGTGAAGTAGGAGAATATTGAAGAGTCCTTAATGATTGTATGAAAAATAAATGTTCACCCACCGGTACCTGAGAGAAGGATAATGTGAGAAATAAGTTGAGGGGAAGTCAAAGCTGCAGGAGTAGCCAGATTTAAGAGCACAATCCAGATTTCAGTAAAACAAAAAATTGTTTATTGAAGTGAATAAAGACATTGAGAAGTATGTAGAAGTGAATCTTAAAGTAGTGCAATTTGACTTCCCAGGGTTTGTTTTAATAATGTGTTATCAACAAGTGTGTTTATCATTGGTAGTTTATTACTTTTAGTATGTTTACAAAGGCACGCATGGTCAATCTTTGTGTCCACTTCAGAGGTTGATGTGTTTCTTTGGTTTGTTTGGTCTGCTAAATTCAGAAAGTTAAAGAATTTACAATATTCTTTCATTTTTTTACATTTGAAAGGCTATGGGTGCAGTGTTATGTGACGTAGGACTGCAGGAGATGCCGGCAGTTTGAGATGAAGCATGTTGCACTACTTTCCATGCATCGGATCCTTTAAGAACAGCGGATCAGACACTCTGAGGCAAAGCCCACGCAGGCTAAGGGTACAGTGTTGTGTGACCCAGGAAGGCAGAAGATGCTAGCCATTTGATACATAGCATGTTGCGCTAAGTTCCACGCATCGGATCCTTTAAGAACCGAGGATGGGACACTCTGTGGCAAAGCCTGCGCGGGCTAATGGCACAGTGTTGTGCAAAGCAGGACAACAGGACATGCTGACCATTTGATATGTAGCACATTGCTCTACGTTCCACGCATCGGATCATTTAAGAACCGAGGATCGGACCCTCTGCGGCAAAGCCTGTGCAGCATAAAGGCAGAGTGTTGTGAGATGCAGGACTGCAGGAGACGCTGGCTGTTTGATATGTCGCATGTTGCACTACTTTAATGCATCAGTTCCTTTAAGAACCGAGGATCGGACCCGCTGTGGCAAAGCTGCGCAGGCTAAGGGGAGGTGTTGTGCGCCGCAGGTGCTTCGCGACAAAGGGGTTGCAGCCCAGACTGCCAGTACACTACGCAGCTGTCAACCATCAGTGACCCTATGGTAGGAGAGGTGGAGGCAGGGGGAGAAGCCATTACTGCTCTCTACTAAAATGCTCTGCCCTCACATGTACTTCCACTTAAATGCCTGTCTAAATAATCACTGTCTCTGTGCACCCAATATTATTCCTCTCTCATGGTTGCCTCACTCTGGGTTCTCTGCTGTTCCTTTTGCATTTTTCCCCCTCTAGGTTGTACTTCCTGTGCTGTTACGTCCACTCTGCTTCTGTTGTGCCCTCTAGGCCTTTTTCCCTCTCTAGGTTCCTGCCCTGCCTGTTACTGCTGATTTATTGTTGGTTGTACGTTCATTCTACTTCCATTGTGCCCCCTACCCCCATCCTCCCGCCAGGGTCCACCTATGTGTTTACTGTTGGTTATTGCTGGGACCCACTAGGCCTTTACCCCCGTTGTAGGTGCTTGCTCTTCTGTGCGTCCACTTGGGCTACTGTTGGTTGTTGTTCACTTGGCCCCCCCTCTCTAGTCCAACAGCTCTAGTTGTGTGTCTCCTCTGCCCTTTCCCCTGCATGTGCGTTCCCACTGTTGAGTCGACATGCGTGTGCTTTTCTGTTGCATTCCTTACTGTCCCTCTCTCTGTCTTCCCCCCGCACTGTGTCCCCACCCGGTGTATCCTGGGTGGCGTATTTGTGTGTTGTGCCTCCTGACACCCACGTCTGTGCCTCCTCCTGACAGACTCTCACCGGCATCCTATTTGTCACTCCCTCTCCCGACCTATGAATCCCAAATCTCTCCTTTCTCTTCATCTCCCATTAATGGTGGCACAAGATGGGAGGCCCTCTTGGACTCCTTCCTGCCCTCCAAAACCATCATAAGTGTATATCTAAATGGGACAATCCTGGACCAGGGCACTTAGCCCAATCTCCTCCTCCTGGAAAGGTGTCTCCCTTGTCTTATCAACATTCTCCCTTCTCCTGCTACTCTATCTACCACCTCTCTAGACCCTCAGCCACCTTCCCCCTCTACCTCGCTGGTTCCCCTGCCACTTCCTTCCACCTTTGCTGCCTCCTCTGTGTCTCTCCCCTCTGCCTCCTCTCTGGGCCCTTTTCCACCTAGCGCTACCTCTACCACCTCTCTGGCTTGTCAGTCACCTTCCTCTTCTCCCGCTCTGGCTCCTCTGCCACTCACCTCCGCCTCTGCTTCCTCCTCTCTGGCACCCACCTCTTCCTCCTCTCTGGGCCATCTGCTCCCTCCTTCTACCTCTGCCCTCTCTTGGGCCCCTCTGCCTCTTCAACTGGATGTACTTCTCTCCTGTTCCCCACTCCGGTTGTCTTTCAGAAGTGGCAACCTGGTCCATACAATTACTCTCAATGCTCGTTCTGCTCTCAAACACTCCTCTGACATCTTCCACCTCCTCGAAGACCTTGATTTGGATGTTCTTGCTCTCACTGAGACTTGGTTCACGGCTAGCCCTGCCTCTATCATTCCCATCCAGGCTTACTCCTCCTTTGAATGCCTAGTCTGCAGGCTCTCTATCTCTCCTAGCCTCTCCCTGACTCTGGCCACCATCTACAGGTAACATGGCCAGGTCTTTCTTCCTCTCTGAATGGTTTAACATCTCCTCCTCTCTTTGTGTGTATCTCCAACCTTCTCTTTCTCTGGGATTTCAACATCCACTTGGACTCCTCTGAGCACTCTGGGCTTTTCCACAACATTTGCTACTCTCTCTCCCTCTCTATTCTTCCCTCTGATCTGACACACCCCGCGTACACACCTTGGATGTTCTCATCTCCACAGAAATCCCTCTCTCTAACTCTCTCACTACTTCACTGTCCTGGACTGGCCACTTTCTGATTTCCTCTCACCTAAAACTGTCTGTCCCTGGCAAAACCTACCCCAGGACTGGCACCTTCCTTCGCAGTCATTCAACCTATGAAGTGGGTGTCAGTTGCTGCTTTTGCCTCTGCTTTCTCTTCTCCTCCTACCCCTGTGGCTGACTCCCACTGTGACACATCCCTCTCCAACCTTCCTCTATCTATCTTCAACTCTCTCGATATCCTTGTCCCTGTCATGAGGATCCATCTGAAGCCTGCTCCAAATGCAATTCTTGGTATGACTTGACCTGGCCACTCTGAAATACAAGTGCAGAGTGGTCGAGCAGAAGTGGAGGGCTTCAGGCTCATCCTCTGACAAACTTGCCTGCCGCCTGCTCCAAAGGCAATAGAGACTCTCTGTCTTCTCCAGGAAGAGAGTCCACATTCAAGCCTGCGTCTCTGCAGCCTCTAGCAATATGGCTGAACGTTTTAAAATCTGCAAGGACCTAGCCAATCCAACTGCAGTCTCTACCTCTCCTGTTTCTTCCCAGGTGCTCTGTATGGTCCTGGCCTCACATTTCACTACTAAAACTCAGCACATCCTGTCCCTGCTTTCCCCCTTTCCTCATCTCTCTCCCTCTACCTCTCCCTCAAACCACCCTTCCCTCTCCTCTCCTTCTCTCCCCTCTCTCTCCTATAACTCATGATCATGTTTCTAGACAAGTACAGTCTATGAAAGTTTCATCCAAACAAGTGCTCCCCTGCTCCCCCATAACCATTTAGGACAACACTGATTCCCTTGCTGAAGACTTGGCATATTTCTGCAATCATTCCTGCACCACTGGATCTTTCCCTTCTCTTCTCAAGCAGTCCACTTTGCATGCACTCATTAAAAAGCCTTCTGCTGATGCTTTCTGCCCAGCCGTCTATCGCCAGATTTCTATCACTCCTTTCCTGGGCAAACTCCTTGAGAACCTGGCCATCTGTCAGCTAAACCTCTGCACTGAATTTGCTGGTTATCTCCATGATCATCAGTCTGGCTTCAGATCGTCCAGAGGGACGGAAAATGCTCTCCTGAACTCCCTTGAAGATTTGCTCTCCAACCTTGACTCCAGCTCTCACTCTGTCCTCATCCTCCTTGACCTCTCCTCTGCCTTTGACATAGCCATTCACGCTACCCTGATCAACCGTCTCAGTGTGAACCTTGGCATCACTGGACAGGCTCTGGTGTGGTTGACCTCCTTCCTTTTGGACCGACCCTCCCCGGTCCAACTTGGGGCCTTTCTCTCCACCACCTCTCTTTCCACGTGTTCCCCAGGGCTCTATCCTCTCACCGTGGCTCTTCAATGTTTATCTGGCCCCCTCGCCCTCCTGATCTCTACTTTCTCCTCTAACTTTCGGTGTTATGCAGATGACACTCAGCTCTCTTTCAGGCTACCCTCAGCCTCCTCTCCCTCTTCACACATTCCTGACCATCTATCTGCTATTCAGGGATGGTGCGCTTCTAACGACCTCTGCCTTAATGCCATTTTGACAGATATTCTCTTCTTTGAGAAATCTGCTCCCACTTTTCCCCTCTCCCGCTGGATGCAAAAAACCTTGTCATCATCTTCAACTCCACTCTCTCTTTCTCTCCACACAGCACAGACCTTGCCAAGAAGGCCCATTTCCAGGTGCACCTCCTCAGAGTTATTCTACCTTTTCTCATCTCCCCCCAGAAGCTCACTGTCTCCAGAGCTCTGGTTCTCTCCATGCTGGACTTCTGTAACAGCCTCTTTCTCAATCTTCCTAACTTTACTCTTCGCCCTCTTCAACTAATCCAGAACAGGACTGCAAGACTTATCCTTGGCCTCAAGCCCAGGGATTGCAACTCTCCTGCTATTAAATCTCTACACTGGCTCCCTCTGGCCGTTTGGATCAAGTTCAAGACCCTCTGCATGATCCACAAAGTTTTCTGGGGCCTTTTCCTCTCTAAATCCAACACTCTCATCCTAAATATCCTCCTTCTAGAGCCCTCCGCTCAGATACCTCAAACTCTCTGTGGGTCAGACGCTTCTTCAAACAGATTGTGATAGGTAGATCTCTCTCTCCTGCAGGGGCCTCCCTTTGGAATGGCCTCCCTGCCCCTCTCAGACTTGAGCCAGATCACTGGAAGTTCTGGTAGCTGCTCAAGACCTTCCTCTTCTCTTCTTCCTGCTCTCTCCCTCTCCCTCTCCCCTTCTAATATGCCTATCTGCTCAACCTGACTAGTGATGTGGTTGCCCTCAGAGTAAAACAGGGTACCACCGCTGAACCCCTTGACCAGTCACCCGTCACTGCCTTCTGGCCTATCCAGCACTTCCAGTCTGGGACTGCACCTGTGAAGTCCTCTGTCGTCCTCACACTTACTCAGAGCGCTTCTGCCCTGACTGCACTTTACCTTGTGCCCCTTCCCCACACTTCTCCCCTCAACCTCTCCCCTGTCCTTCTCGTTGCACTTGCTCCATCTGAATGTCACAAGGCCTAGTAAGATTGTTTGTCTTGTCATCCCTCTGTCTCCCCTCCTTTCTCTTGTGGTGCCTAGAAACACTTGTGTAAAAGTCCGTTATGAATACTAAATCATATAATATCATATCATTTTTGAAATTGACTAATGAAGTTTATGAGAACAAGAAAGGAAAATAAACATTTATTTTGTGCAGGTGAGTTGTATTGTATGGGCATAATGGCATTTTCAAAGATAAGAGTAGTAACATTTATGTATATTAATTACTCTAGATTACCTGAAAAATGCTTACAACTATTTTGTAACAGTAATATAATGGTACGATGTAGTCCACAAATGTATTTCCTTGTAGAAGAATTGGGTAGATGTTTGATTTGGGGTCCTTATATTCATGTGTTTACTGTTGTATTATTTTATTTTAAAGTGCTAATACCAACCCAATATCCAGAAGCTAAAAAAGCAGATTAAAAATAAAGAAGAGCATAATTTTCTTTTTTTCTTTTTTTTATATATAGTTTATTACAAACTTAAAAGAAAATACATTTTATATAGTTCGACAAGGGCGGAAATATTATACACATTTAGTAATACAAAACATACATTGAGCAAAATTGGCAAGCTCAGCTGTTCAATAAAACTCATCCCATCCTCAGAATTCTTAGGCAAGATCTCCAGTAAAACTTTTTCTCATCAAAGTAAGTTAATTATTACTTTGAACAGAGCACTGCTGTTACACTGACAATGTGTCATTCTTGTTCCCTAATCTTTCTTGTAAACTGTCCAAAAAGAATGAAATTGCAAATATCAGTTTATTGTTTTTGCCCTCATGCATTTTTAATCACAGTTCTTCTAATGATTGTGTTGAGTGTTTAGCAATCTCTTGTCCCAAACAATGTGTTCTTTCATCTCTCATCATGGGGCACGTCAACACCAGGTGTTTCAAGGATTCTTTGGGAGCTTTGCATAATCTACATGGCCGATAGTGCTCTTCTGTATCTTTTATGTTGTAACTGTTTTCTTTTGTTTCCCAAACATGTAATCTAAATTTCACAAAAGTTGTTCTTCTTTTGTTACAAGGGAATTTCAACATATATTTATGTAGTTCATTAAGTTTTTATTTCAACATATATTTAGGTAGTTCATTAAGTTTTTTTAGCTTCAACTGGCGTGTTCTTCATTCTTTTGTGTTGCATTCTTTTATCATAGGTTTCGATCCAGTATTGCTTGAATAACTTTTTTTTACTGCATGCAGATTATTTCTCAAAGTTATCTCGTCTGTGTTCAATTGATTTAAGACAGCTTTGCAGTAGGATCTCCACTTGCCTAGCAAGTCGGCTGTATCTTGTACTTCGGGCTTGTTAAGGATCCTAAATTGTGGTATTTTATCTGCTCCAACCACCTTCCTATAAAGGGTTAGTGTTTTTCATAGCACAATTGTATTAATGGAGGTCAAGCTCATCACATACCTCATACAAGCTGTGGGATATCCTTTGGGGAGTTGGAGAATCCTCTTCCATATTGCTTGTTCACAGCGAGTACATATTTCATGCTCACAGCCAAATAAAGTCTCTGCACCGTACGTAAGAGCAGGGATAATTTTGTTCCCATAGAAGCGTACCACTGCCACTAGGGAATATTTCACAAATTTTCTATACACCCTGTCCGCTTGGACAACAAGTTGTTTGTATTTGGCCATAATCTTTCTAACCATGAGCTGGTCATTGATACTTGAGTTCATGGTAATTCCTAAGTATTTCACTTCAGTGACGCCTTTCAAGTCTTTTCTGCCAAGCCTCCATAGGAAGTTTTGGCCTCTTTTTTTCCTGTTACAGCCTTTTATATACTTAAGTGTTAGAATCTCTGTTTTCTCAACATTAATCTCAAGGCCGTTTTCTTCTATATACTTTTTCAGCACTCTGATCTTCGTCTGCAGACCTATAGGCATCATGTCTAAGATTGCAATGTCGTCGGCATACAGGATCATATTAATATGGTTTTGGTTAACCTTAGGGGGGGATGACTTGACTTCTTCTAGGGCTTCACAGACAACAGAAATAAAGAAATTGAACAATGCTGCACCCAGGGGACAGCCCTGCTTCACTCGGGGAGTTCTTTTGATGGACGATGTTATGTGACCAGTCTTGTCCAAACGAATTTGTATTGATGTTTCTCAATACAGTTCTTTTATTGCTGTAATAATACTTCTTGGAAAACCTTTATAGCCATTTTTGTCCATAGCAACTCGCGATCGACCCTGTCGAAAGCGTGTGCCAAATTGATGAATGCTATGTAAATAGGAGTCTTTTTCTTAATTGCTTCCATTTTCAGAATGTTTAAAATAAGCAGATTTAAACTACAGCCAACCCCCTTAATGAATCCTGTTTGTCTAAGGTCGGAGACTCCAGCTTCTTTTATTCAGGTTGTTAATTGGGCTAAAAGCTGTGTGGTGAAGATTTTCCCCACTACGTCAAGTAGTGCTATGCGTCTGTAGTTCATCGGATCCATTCTAGATCCTTTCTTGAAAATGGGTACAATCACTGCTTGTTTCAACATACTCGGTATTCTCCCTTGAGTTACGATCATCTTCAAGGGTTTGTAACAGAAGTCTGCCCATTCATCGGGGTTCATTTTTAGCATAACATTAGTCAGACCATGGTGCTAGTGATGAAGCCAATTTCTTGAAGACCATAATATAATCATCATGAAGCCACAACCTTATAAATTTAAAGAACAAGGTAGATCGATTTTAAGAGAAGAACGAAACATGGGCAGAGTAGGTACAGTTCAATAAGACAAGGGAGGAAGTTTGGGGGCAAGAAGAGTGAATAAATTGAAAGGAGAATGGGCAGAGTTAGGATGAGGAACAATAGAATAGCAACACAGAAACTGAAAATGATAATAAACAGAAACAAAAGCAAAAATTGTAAGCAGGAGTCAAATCATTCATGCATTTAAATACAACACAGTGAAAATTAAACTGAAGAAAAACAGCAAAGGAATGCCAACCAAGAGTGGCTACAGAAGTAGAGATAAAAGAGTGAGGGGGAATCTGGACAAAAAGATAAGTAGAGGAATTATAAACCAAGTACAGAGAGGAAAGAACGTAATCCTAGAGACCAATGAAAATAAAGAACACAAATCCAACAGAGAAAAGATAAGAGTAAGAATAAGAATCGTAGTGCTGAGCGGGAGAGAAAAACATAACTTGAGACTTATATTAGCAGAAAAAAGCAATAGAATAATTATGGAGAGAAAAGGAAATTGATATATCAACATAACACACAGGTTACAAACAGAAGAAGAGAAGGAAAGCTCAGTCAGGTGCAAACGTAATACATGGAGGAGCAATGCAACTCTGAGGAGAATTACTGGAAATGGATATAAGCTTAGACTTGGATGAGGTATGCTGGAGGAAATGAGCATGCATCAACGACTTAATGGTAGGCAAAGGGTCAGATAAAGAGGAGTGAGTTGGTCAATAAAATAGCAAAAGAAAACAAAGATCCAAGACTTACCATCATATTTTGACAGTTCAGACCAAAACAATGAATAATAGAGAGAAAAGGAATAGGGAAGGTGGAGAAGAACAGAGTTTTAATCAAAACAGCAACCAAGTTAAGAATGGATAATCTATTCATGGAGTTTAAAAGGAAAGAAAGAAGATAAATAGGATGCTAGAGAAGACGAAGGGAACTACAGAAGGATTTTTAAGAATAGGGAAGATTGACATTTGCCTAAAAGAAAGAGTCTAGACACCAGAGCAGAGTAACGAGGTATATGCCACCATCAGGGAGAAAAGAAAATTAGGATACACTGATAAACTGAAAGAATATGAATAGAAGGGAAAGGGTTTAGAGGATCATAAGAAGGATTAGCACTCTGAAACAAAATGCAAAGAAGAAGAAGAAGAAGAAGAAGAAGAAGAAGAAGAAGAAGAAGAAGAAGAAGAAGAAGAAGAAGAACGAGAACGAGAACAACAAGAACAAGAAGATGTTGATCTTTGCATAATCACATTGCAAACTCAACTTTATTCTGTGATTTTGTATGAGGAAATTGTAGTATATTTTCAGATGTGTGATTGTATATGCTGTCATGTGCCTTGTTATGTATGGCTTTTTTCTGTTTAATGGAAATTCAATATTGGTAGGTAATTTTGGGAGTCGGAATGGTTTAAAATGTCTAAGCTACTTTATTTCTTATAGCTATATGATAAATCATGTATTTTCAAACATGTATACTTTTTTTGCACATGTATTGCTGTTTATATCAAACTAGTGTTAATGATAAATCGACATCAAGGAGATTGGATACTCTCTGTCGTGGAAATTAGCTCCAGTGTCTGAAAAAAGCGGGAAAAACAATAGGTTCGATATTACATATGGAAGTAGACACAATTATGAATTTTCTAGGCATTTATCATTATTTTGCATAACGTATAGTGAAAGGTTGGTCTATTCATACTCCACTTTGATATCTCATACATGGATCGATAGGTACATGACCATTTAAATAAGGCAGACAACACTATAAAAAGTAAGGGTGAATGTTATTCAAGATAAGGCAAAAGCCCTCTTGAAATAGCATGCAGTTTGGGAGATACACAGTATTAATATATGTAAGTGGTATATGCCTTATGCCAGTATAAGATGCAGAACATATTCACCAAACATGAAGAGAAAATTTCATCTAGGGTACATAAATAATTGAAGGGTAGTATACCAAAACAAATGTAAAAATATTAACACAGTTAATTTAATTTAAGTAATGCACCTTGTGGACTGTATATAACAAAGTGGCAATTGCAGTGCATATTGAGCGAGAGTTACAGAGCCATCACAAGATGGCGGGTCTAATCCTAAAATGAGCTATTTTCATCTCAGGTGCAATTAAACAAGGCAGTGAGCATGTCTAATACGGCACATAATTTGGGAAGTAACTCCGAAAGAAAGGCGAGCATAATACAACAGAGGTACTTGGTCCAAGCAAACTTAATTTAGTAAAAATATGTTTCTTATTTGCACTGTTTACACAAAACACCAGTAATACTCTGTATGTATAATCTTTGTGTCAATTTTGCTATGGTTTGATAATAAGTCGACTGGCCATTCTAAAATGGCGAATAGAGTCTTGAGGTTAAGTCCCTTCTCTAGTCACGAGGAGCATAAAAGGCTCTCAAAAAATGTTGTGCTTGCCATGGAAAATGCCAAAAGGCAACATATTCTTTGGAAATACTGAGGAAGCAGACAGGTATGTTTGTATGTGGCACAACGGAATAAGAGGAGGGTATGGGTCATGGGTCATGCTTATGGGTGATGACGTGTGGCAACAAATAGAAACATTGGTAACCAGGGAACCTAGGGCCGTTACAATGCAGTTTAATTCCTACATTTGTCAAACAGACCAATGTAGTAAAAGTATGTTCCAAAGTATGTTCCAAGTCACTTTGGAGATGTTTGTGAATTGGTGAACAGGAAAGTGATAGGAAATGGCTTTTATTATAGAATAGCACATCAGAATAAGCAATTAATGAAGGTAGTGCATACTTGGAAAACTGGGCAAACAGCATGATGAAACCACTGGTGAGTGTTCTAGATGACCCTTTAATTTTGGGAATGATGCTGTTGAGTGTTATATTTTGATTTATGATATGACTAAGGTAGACTCAAGGTGTAATGCACACTCTGCATGTACTTTGGACCCTGTATATTTTGCAACTAGCTTAAGAATTAACAAATTAATGAATGAGTGCTCACCCAATTGACATATATTGCAATATGTTCGTCAAGTTTGGGTGATTAATGTGATTCTTTATAATATTTCTGATACAGATAAATCAAGATAAGAATGTGTGAATATAGCCATGAAGAAGCTCACTAGTCTCCAAAAGATTATGAAAATAGATGCTAAGTGAAACAAGTGACAGCTTACCAGAGAGAACATTTGTTAGTGCAGACACTAACCTAGTGATTGTTCCTTGTGTGTTGAGTAATAGATGTTGACTATTTCAGAGAAATTGTTTTTCTAATTGTTATTTATGAAGTTTTCTGTAGCTTGCCACTTTGAGATGTAAAAGCGTAACTCTTCGATTCTTTTTTCAATTGTAAATGCATTGATACATTTATCTTGATAATACTCTATTTCATGTGTGTGTTTATGTTAGCAAGGCACACTAAGGTTTGGGTTTAGTGTACTTAGTAGAGTCAGTCTGGACAGGTGAGGACTTGCCCAAACCAGCACAGCCTGTACAGATTGCTATTGAAATACAAGGTGTAATATACAAGCTTGAATTAAAACACCACGAGGAGGAGCAGCCTTAAGGAACCTGTGTGTATTTAAGTATGTATCATTTTTGCTTAATGTTTAATCTTTATGCCAATGAGTTTAGTGTTTATTGCATCATCTTGAGTCAGTCTCGGGGATATTCTTTTTACCTGTGGACCTTGAATTTAAGTAAGGTGAGTGATGTTTTTTAGTTTGTTGCATACATATATAGTTTAATATTATTGATTTTTCTCGAATTAGAAAGGGCATATTATACCTTGCTGGGTAGCAGAATTGTTATGTTCCCTGGGGCCCTTCCTTCAGTGATAATTGCATCCTTTTTTAAAAAAAATATTCCTTTTTATGTGAAGGTCTGTTTTAAGGTTACATACCAGAATGATGTATGAATCTTTTTGGAATAATATGAAGAAGTTAAGTACATACATGTGTGGTGTGTGTGACTTGGAAGTTTTCACTTTGTTTTCTGTTGAAAGTTGGATTGATTTCTTAGGACACTTCGTTGGAATTGTTGTTGTGATTGTTGCTGATAGGTTACAATGTGTTTGATGGTTTAGTCATGGAGTCAGTGCTTGTCGTGGATGTGGGCGAGTTGGGAGTTTAGTTAGTGCATTGAAATAAATAGAATGTAATGTTCTTGTGCTTTTGCAATTCTTGGAAAAGGCAGGGTTGCTAAAGTAGTCAAATGGTTCACTTACTCTTGTGGTGGTAGTGGGGGCTATTCAGATTACAGCTGCGGAGTTGCTTGTGGTTCTTACTCCCAAAGCTGGTACTTTTTGCCGTGGATATGCTTCAGCATCTGATATTTTAGTTGATAGCATATTAGCCATCTGTTTTTTGTCCCCTTGTAAATTGGTTGACTTACGACAAATTACAACCTTTATGCCTGTGAACGTTTCCATAAAGGTATTGGTTGATTTTGTTTCTTCCTTTTCCTTTGCTGAAGTTCCTTGCTTCTTATGCAGTTTTGCAGAATATCCTTGCCTTTCTTTCTGATGATCCGTTGGCTGACCGGTTTCGATGGTATTCAAGATTCAACCATCTTCTTCAGGACCGTTGTTTTAAAGTGTTGCGATTCACATTCCAACCAGTCAATGTATTGTACAGTGTAGACAAGCGCCTGCGTCTCCTGTAGGGAGTTAGAAATCACAGAAACAGGGTGTAAATACCCTAATGGCTACAATGGGTCTTCATTAAGGCAGAATCACAGCTGCTTTGTATTAATCATAGGTATATAGGATTTAAGGGCTAATCATGCTGGTACATGTATCATGTGGTCTGAGAAGAATATAGCTAAAGTGGTAACCTCTGTGTCAGCAGACTGTTATGGGGATACCAACTTATTCCAATGTATGTCGATAGAGGGGATCAAACATTGGATATCTACTTTTGTGACATTGCATGCTTCTCTTGAAACTGGAGGAGCAGTAATTGATCCCTCTAAAAGAAAGCCCTATGAGCATGAAGTGAGAGATGCTAAAAGGTGTCCAATAGCGGACATAAGGAGGGCAAAGAAAACCTCTTTGTCGACTAAAGGTTTTGTTTCTGTATGTAAAATACTTAAGGGAAAGTACCGGTCTTGGATACGACAAAACAAATATTAAAAGAAACTAAACCAATGGCAAGAGACATTAAAGCTACTGTGCACTAAGAACACACGCAATATCTGGGCTTTATTAGACGAAGTGAGAGGAAATAAGACCAACTCTATTCTGAACCCTATTGGGGCCTATAGATGGGTACATTTTCTGAGGGAGCGTAATATGTTGAACAATGGAAAGGATAAGGAGGTTGTCACAATTTTTCACGCTGGACCTCCATTTAGAGCAACGGTCATTTCACTCATAGAGAAGATAAATAAGCTGAAATCATCCAGGGACCCCGGCCCTAATGGGCTGGCCAACATCACGCTGAAATGCAATCCTAGGTTCTGGGCTGAAGTATTGAAGATACTCTTCAACAAAGTTATGTCTGAAGGAAGAACACCCCCTCCTGGCAAACTGCCACTCTTATCCCAGTACATAGGAAGGCTATAAGAGCAATCCAAGCCACTGTAGCTAAGCTCTTTGCAGGTTTTATCCTAGATAAATTACAAGAATGGGCAGATAAGGAACAGATATTCATCTGTTTCCAAAGTGGCTTTCGAAGGGGCTATTCAACAGTACATAATCTGATTAGTCTTGACACCTTGCGTGCAGCAGCTAGGAAAAAGGGGAACCCACCTTTGTATGCGCTATACGTAGACTTTACAGCGGCCTTCGATTTGGTTCATAGAGAGATTCTGTGGACTAAATTAGAAGCACTTGGTTGCCCTGAAAGCCTCCTATGCTACCTAAGGCTCCTCCATCAGAACAACACAGTGGGCCTCATTACGACCGTGGCGGCCGCGGTATGAACGGTGGCGCCACATTACGAGATTGCTCATGGGTGGCGGTATGCACGTCTGGTCTGGCCAGATGTGCATACCAGCACCTGTGAGCAGACCAGGATGCTAACAACGGACCCGTCATTAACAGGTCCGTTGTTAGCATCCTCCCCATTCCCATTAAGCTCCACAGGAGCTCAATGGGAATGGGGACGTACCGAATCCAGGTCCTGAAAATGGGAATTACCGGGCCTGCAAAAGTTGTAATGGCCCGGTAATTCTCTTTTTTCAGGACCCGGACATAAGTTTGGATGTAGCCATGCCGGTAATAACGGCATGGCTACCTCAAAACTGGTAATGAGGCCCAGTGTCCCTTAAGTTGGATGGCCAAGGCAATATGACTGCCAAAATTGCACAAAACAGAGGAGTCAAGCAGGGTTGCGTGACGGACCTGACTCTCTATTATCTGTTTACTTATGATCTACCTGGGGCTATTGGTAAGGTAGATAACTGTCCCCCGAAAATCGGTGATGAATACTGTTCTGTCCTGGCATACGTGGACGGCTTAGCGATATTAGATCATACACTTAGTGGCCTGCAGAGATCTGCAGAGATCTGCAGAAGCCCTATAGCGGTACGCAGGTAGCAATGGTTTGACAAATCTACAGAAAACCAAATATATGTTATTTACTAACAAAAAGGTTGCACATACCAGCTTAAACGTATAGAATGTGGAGATTTTATATAGCCCTAATTATTGATATCTGGGAATTGATATTGAAACAAAGGGGACTATCTCCAGAGTAAACAGAATAGAAAGATTAGGGCCACCCACATTACTTCTTTAGTATACCACTTTGCTATGGCACACGGCGGCTTTACCATATGGGCTGCATGCCTGCTATATCAACAGGTTTTAGTACCAATGATGATCTATGGTCTTGAAGCCCTTCAAAATATGGACCTGAAGTGGTTGAAGGTTGTGGAAGGTAAATATTGGAGGAAGATCCTTGGCCTCCCAACCTGCATACCGATGTCCATCATTAGGCTAGAACTAGTATTGACCTCATTAAAATCTCTGGTTCTAAAGAAAGGGCTGAATTACATGTGTTGATATTAAGTAAATCAGGCAACCCTTTAGTTCAAACCTTGAGGATTGAATCTGCTCTTAAAAATCAAGGTTGATTCATACCTAAAAGAAATTGGCTGGAACACTAGAGCTGAGGGGTTTACCCAAAGAGCTAGTAGTGCTCTTTCTAAAAAAGCAAACCTTTGGGAGTGGATTGTAAATAGTGCACACTTAGAAAGCCTCAAGAATTATCACTTTGTTAAGTATACTCTATATACTTATAAAAACAGTTTTACCTTAATCTGTGCCCTGCAGTAAGAGTAAGGTGTTTTATCTTGTTACTTAGGGTGAACCATTTGCCAGTGTTGGCTTGCACAGGAGTAATAAATCAGATACCAGATGCAGAACGTTACTGCCGACTTTGTAATAACAAGTCAATTGCAGAAACAGGGAAAATTGCCCTAAATTAGCCATGATTTACCAGACCCAATATGGTAGATACATCCACCAATTTGACTGTATAGCAGAATCTCTCTTTTGGTGACGTAGCATAAACACATTGAATATCAGGCTCTTGGTCACTATGTACAATGTTTGGCTAGTGATAGAGAGCCGATTGGGAATTTCCAAAGTGAACCAATGCTGTAACTTATTGAGATGTTAATTATCCTTGTTTTCTTATGTATTTCTTTTCCTTATTGAAACCCCTGGTTTATTGATTGGTAGAAGGACTAAACAATTGATGCAATTACAATTGATGCAATTTGTTATACATTCCTCCTGAATCATGGACATTTGTTAGGCAATAATGGTATTGGTTGGATGTAAATGTATCCTGTTAGGATTGCTGATGTTATATATGCTCATAGTTGTCCAATCTCAACCTGCATAAAGTTATGTTGCTCGAGAGAAATCGATTAATTACAAGACCATAGAGTTTGTTTATGCACCTGATGGTATTGGATGGTCAATGTGGAGAGGAGAGCAGCGTGGTTTCGGGGCACGTCTCCTGTGATTTTTTATCTCTGTGGGCATCCCGTGTCACTGGGGGAGACAGAGGAAAGAGCTGGCTTTAATTCCTACAGAAAACTGGGTGTAAAGGAGCCCCCATAGGGCTCAATGGGAATGGGGAGGGTGCTACTAACAGTACCGTAAAGTACGGTACCGTTATTAGCTCTGAATTCCCTTTGCGGGTCCCGTCCTTAATGCCTGCTAAAACCAGGCGTTAAGGAAGGACCCACAAATGGACCCCGGAATAGGGCGCAAAGGGATTAGCGGCCCCAGTGTCATTACTGGTGCCTGGTATCCCTTTGCGCCCGGGTCGTAATGACCCCCATTATGTTTTAACTAGTACTCACAATAGGGACTCAATGAAAATAAAGGAAAATAAATGAAATAAATGAAATAAATTGCCTCATACTCAGAGGCAACATATGTACTAGCTCCACGATAGTGTCAGCTTGAGAACTGGCTGACTCACATGATAGGATGGAAAAATCAATGAAAATCAGTACTTCTATCGGCAACATGCTATTGCACTGATGGAATGTACGTGCTCACATGGTGTTGCTGGGTTAATCATCTAGCTCTCCAACAGGGATGTCTGTAGGAGAGCATAATATTCAAAAGAAACTGGCGGCAGATGGTGACTATGCCTGGCAATATCCTCTAAGTGTGGATATTGCATGTACACACATCAGTGATGGAATGTAATTATAACCCTAGACTGACACTGGTTAGCGGGTCATCACAGCTAGTTCTTGCCATTGAATGGCTTCATTCAGGCCAAACTTACAGGTGTTGAACCGGAAAATCCACATCTGTTCTCTCCTTAGCAGGTTGTTGTGATTGTTTCTACCTCTCTTAGGGGGTTTTATTCTTTTAATGATGGTCCATTTGAAATCATCAGCCGAATGACCTTCTGCTAGAAAGGGGAAACAATGGGCGGCTGTCAATGTACCTGTCCTGATACAGTACATATGTTCAATCATGCGTTTGTTCACTTTCCGTGTGGTCATGCCTATGTATCTTTGCTGGCAGGGACAAGTGATCATGTACACTACACCCTTTGTGTTGCAGTTGGTAAAGGTCCTTTGTGACCTTGGAGTGTTCTAGCCTATATCTATTTGTGTGCTTCTGGTGGTTTGGGCACATATCGTGCATTGGCCAAATGGTGAGTGTCCCGTTGGGGGATCCCTGTTCCATAGTGTTGGCTGGGTTGGATCAGTAGATTGAACCGTTTGAGGCAGAGACTTCACCGGTTTTTCCCTGATATTTTGTCTCCTTTTAAGGGCAAAACGTGGTGTCAGTAGAGAACATTTTCCAGTGTTCAGAATAGGCCAAAGGTTCTGGATATTTTTTTTTATCTTATTGAGCAAAGGGGAAAAGCTAAATACTGTAGTTATCACATTGCTTTCTTGGGGTTGCTTGTTTTTTTGTTCAAGGGTCACAGCTCACAGAATATTCTTAGCTCTCTTATATGTATTATTGATAATCCTCACAGGGTGCCCTTGTTCTCCCAACTGTTTTTTAAGTGTTTTAGCTTTGACGGTGTAGTCAACAGTTTCAGTGCACAGCCTCCGGTATCGTAAAAATTGCCCAAAGGGCAGATTGTCTTTGAGGGCCTGCGGGTGGTAGCTGGAATAACATTAGAGTGAATTCCGATCAGTGGTCTTTTTGTATACTCTGGAGGTCAACCCTCCGTTTTCCACTGTGATTGCAAGATCAAGAAAATGTGTTTCTTTTCTGTCCATTTCCAGTATGAAATTCAAATGGGGTTTGAGGCTGTTAAACCACTGATGGAAAGTAAGTAGTTCATCCTTGGAGCCCCTAAAGATCATGAAAATATCATCGATATATCACCGCCAAACACTTATTTTGTCTAAGTGTGGATTAGTTGGTGGATAGATAAGACTGCGTTCGAAGTGGTCTATGAACAGGTTGGCGAGGCTAGGAGCAAATGTGCCTCCCAAGGCCATACCTGAGATCTGTTGATAATAGGTTTTATTAAACAAGAAAAAGTTTCTGATAATGGCAATCTTGGCTAGTTCACTGAAGAATGAGGATGGTACTCCATGGAGGTCAATCCTAGACTCGAGGAGCCTTCGTACCAATGAGAGTGTTTCAAGCTGCAAAATGTTAGTATTTATAGTGATTCTATGTCAATGGTTACCATCCAGTCATCTGCTGGATTGAACTCCAGGGAGTCTAAAAGAACCAGCATTGAGGTGGATTCCTTCATGAAGGACTGCATTTTGGGGATTTCATCCTTAATGAATAAATCAACATATTGAGACAATGTTTCTAAAACCGAATTGATGCCCGAAACTATTGGCTGACCCGGTGGTGGGGAAACTCCTTTATGTATTTTTGGGAGGACATATAGTACTGGCACCCGAGGGTATGCTAGTGTGAGAAAAGCTGCCTCTCTAGGTCGAAACTCTCTGCTGCTGCTTCTTCTATTAATGGAGAAATAAGTGCTTTGGTACTGGTGGTGGGATCAGTAGGAAAGCTCCCATAGCTAGTTGGATCTGGGAGGAGGGTTCCTACCATGCTGTTATAATGTATCTTGTCCAGAATGACTGTGGCACCCCCATTGTCTGCTGGTTTAATGGTTGTGGCCAAGTTGTTAGCAAAATCGGTCAGGGCTGTCAATTGCAGCTTGGGTCAATTATTGTGAATAAATGGAATATCTTGTTCCAATCTCTCAATCTTTTTCCACAGAGCTTGCTCGAATGTGGTGGACTTGGCAGTGTTCATACATTGTGGTAGGAAAAACTGCGAAGACAGGTGTAGACATGTGACATCCTGTCGTTCACATGTTTTTTCAGAAAAGTATTGGTTCAGTCTGATTTTCCTCATGAGTTGAGTGCATTCTACTCGAGTCTGGAAAGGGTTATAGTGGGCTGTTGGAATAAATAACAGACATTCTTGTAAGATTTCTCGCTCTGCTTGGCTCAATGCATGTTTTGATAAGTTCACGATCAAGGAAGCGGGAGAGATAGTATTGTCCCCAAGCCTTGGCTGTGAGTCACGACCGATAATTGTTGTTGATTTTGCCAACTGGGTTTTCTTTGTCTTTTGCAGCGCTGTCCTAAAAAAGGGACCGCAGATGTGTTGCCTTGATTGAGTCTGTTAAACTGCACCCATTTCTGTGCTCGTAAGTCATCACCTGAACTATTACTGGAATTTTTTGTAGAACCTGATCTGGATCTATTTAGGCCTCTTTGTGCATTTTGGAAGTGAAGTTGGGCAGCATCGCGTCTGGCTTGCCTGACTTTGTCAGTGAAATATTCTTCGGCAACATAGGGGTACATTTTCACATGTATGAATGCTAGCAAATCCTTTTTCAATTTAGCAATCTTCCTATTAAGATTGATCTCTTAATGTGTGATTAGTTTGGCGGTATATATCTCAAGAGATATCTTGGTTTTTAGGGCCTCACTTTTATCATTAAGTTCTCAGAGTAGATGGTCGGTGACTGGATTAGCCGTGTTTATAATTAGTACCAGCCAGTCCATGGTGCACTTGTTCCCAATAAAAGACCAATCCTTCCTGAACTTAAAATTGGTTAAAAATATTCTAGGTTAGATATGGATTATTAGACTGTTGGGTGCTGCATGCCCCCTGAGGTACTCAATCATGAGAGCCCCATGGAGTTCAGATCTAATGATTTTTTTCTTCAGGATCTTAATATTGTTCCACTCATCAGAGTTGGTAGTCACACTGTTATTGAGGTCTAGGCCTAGCATAGATGGATTAGCCAAGATGAGTCAACCAAATCTTCAGTGAAGGCAAGGTAGTTTTGTTCTGCCATTGATTTTCTTGATTAATTGTTGTTTAATGACTAAAAAGGGGTGAATATGTACAAACCAACAATGATAGGTGAAACAAGGGGGAAGGAGGCCACAATAAAGTGATGCACTAGGTTAAATTGGCTAGTTATCGAAAATAAGGAAGGTCCTTCCTATCTTCACTTGGATTAGTCAGAACCCAGCAACTCAACCTAGTTGCATGAAGGAAAGTATACAACAACAGGGTGCAATTGAACAACAGGCAAATGCCATCCCTAACCATTAAATAACAGTCTTATTGCACATACAAATGGTTCTTTGGGAGAAGAAATGAAGAATGACAAAAAATGTCACAGTATTGTAAACAATGCCCTATCTGTCCCTGAAGGAAGAACACCCTGTCCCTGACAGGAGTGCCTGACCCTAGATGGTGTGTGGTGCACCGCCTATCTAACAGGGATAGTGGGAGAGAAAACTGTCCCTAATCTCTACCAATGGAAAATTCCAAATACTGTTAGAATTCAAAAACTCGAGATACAACCAATTGGCTATTATGCCTCAAACAGGACTGAATATTAGATCCTGTCAGTAATAGCTGACTGACTCAAGGAGAACAGTGTATATTTGTGACCCTGGGACTATTTTAATTGATTTACTTACCCAAGAGTATCAAATATGCCAAAACACAATTGGTTGTGCTCGAAAATATCTTAAATCCAAATGCCCATGAAAATGGACCACTAAAAAGTGCTCACAAGCCGTGAGTACTGTTATAATTCGAATATGTTGTATCCCTTTTACTTATATGGGATATCAAAGTGATCATGAGACTCCTCATGATCCATTGGTCGACCGGATTTGATGGTATTCAAGATTCAACCATCTCCTTCAGGACCGTCGTTTTACAGTGTCGTGATTCACATTCCAACAAGACGAGCGCCTCCATCTCCTGTAGGGAGATAGAAATCACAGAAACATGGTATAAATACTCTAATCACTACAAAGGGTCTGCATTAAGACATAATCACAGCTGCATTGTATTAATCATGGGTATAAGAATCAAAATCTCAAAAAGAAGGAGCTTGCCACATCATTGAATGGCTGTGCAAGATCTCTATCGTGGACTGGTGAGGGAAAAGGGAAGGCAGTGAGGGTTGTGTGGTTGAAGAAAACATAAATACATATATATATATATATATATATATATATATATATATATATATATATATATATATATATATGTATATATATATATATATGTATATATATATATATATATATATATATATATATATATATATGTATATATATATATATATATATATATATATATATATATATATATATATATATATATATATATATATAGTCTAATCTCGACCTGGATAAAGGTATATTGCTCTAGAGAAATTGAGTGATTACAAGACCATAGAGAGCGTGTATTCACCTGATGGTATTGGATGGTCAATGTGGATGGGAGAGCAGTGTGGTTTCGGGGCAAGCCTCCTGTGATTCTTTTCTCTGCAGGTGTCCTGTGTCACTGAGGGAGACAGGGGAACGAGCAGCTTTTAATTCATACAGAAAAATGGGTGTGGTCGGAGTAAAGACAACAAAAGGGGGAACGCGCAACATCGGGGGTGCTTACATTTTTGTGTTGCATCTGTTGCTTGTCATTAAACGCTGCTCACTCAGTGGTGGTGTACTTCATGTGTTTGCGGGTTCCCTTGCTTTTTTTTCTTTTGGATACACATCTCTCTTTGTAAATTGGGAAGTGCAATGATTTTAAGCAGCAAATACATGTATGTGATGTTATAGTTGTAAATACTGCATTTCTTGTTAGAGGTACTAATCATGGTATACGGTTGTTAGAGTAGGACATTTAGGTTTTTGATTTGCAAATTCGGCTTCTTATGAGATCACTTAAACTATTTCCTAGTATTGTAGGTATTGCACATTATAGGATTTATTTTAATTAATTGTTGTCTGGATCACTCGCTCATGTGTCAGAATCCGTCTTGATATTTTTTCCCTTGTAGAGTACACAACAAATTCTGCCTAACAATATACCCCTGTGTATTGATATAAACCAAATACAAAGGAGTTTATTCTTTGGGAGAATGGACCCGGACTGGACTGCAGGAAGAATTGAACCGGACTGCACTGCAGGACCCAATAGAGACTGGACTGGAATATGACCTTTCTACAACCTAAGAAAGGAAAAGCCAAGATTAAGGGGCAATAACATGGGTAAGACTGGAATACAAACAGGAAATATCCTTAACACTAACCTGATGTGTTTTAGAATGAATCATGGAACATATGAGGTTAAGAATATTGGCCCCTTTTCCAGAACGTGAGAGATGAATCTGAAGAGTAGTGCAATAGAATCCGTTCATTCTAGGAAGCAGAACACATATACTGATAAAGACAGAAATGTAGGATAGAGAGGATCTTACCATGAAAACAGTTCAGCCATTTTCTCAGTGATGAGTGGATCAAATTCAATTACACAATCAGCCAAAAGGTTTTTTATGGAAAAGGACTATTCCCGACGAAACGCGAACATCTATGGCCAGGAAGTCCAAACTTGTCCAAACCTGATAAAATGAGGGAGCTCCTCACTCCTCAGCCGAGTACTAAGGCAATCTCTAGTCCGTACCGGTATTGGAGGTAGAGGAGTACCTTGAGGCTAATTGTGTGGATCACAACAGTTGAATCAATAAGATTGTGCAGTCCGTCAAAGTTCCGGGTTTTGTTTCCAGTTTGGGTAGTTATGTAATCCAGAAGAAGTAGACGAAGGCAAGTATTGCAGGAGTCTGAGTCGGCAACAGTTCAGGCACAGGAGAATTCAAGGAGGCGGCGTGAGGAATACGTAAAGGAATCCGAGGTCGAAAACAGTTCGGGCACAAGAGTATCCAGGGAGGTGGCGTGAGGAATACGTGAAGCAATCTGAGGTCGAAAACAGTTCAGGTAAACCAAGGGATCGTGGGTAACACAGCAGATAAGGACACAACAAATGAGCAATCCAGGAAACGTAGCAAGAGTATTCAAAACAACAGAAATCAGGAAACAACAAAGGTAGCGTTCACTTCTCAAATCAAAAGCACCGAAATGCAGTGCATGTCTATATAACTACGTTAATGAGAGCGTCCTAGTCTCCAAGGCAACTAACAACGTTTCTTTAAAGTAAATGCAATATTTACTTACAGCTGTCTTTGGGAAGCATGTAACATGATAATGAAAACGTGATGTGATGCATCTGGGTTTATCAGGAATGGAGAAACATTTTGTCTGCAAGCTAGTATTCTGGGAATGAGAGACCTTATTTCCTAATGATGTGCCAACAGAATCGGAAACGTGCACTGTATTCCTGACAGTACCCTTCCTCAAAGAATGCCTTCCCCACCGGGAGGCCCAGAAATCAGGTACAAGATCCGGAGCATGTACCTTGGCCATAGGCTCCGAGGTCTGGTCTTCCGGACCATACCCCTTCCAGTCGATGAGAAAAAAGCAAACCCCCCTAGAAACCTTAGTATCCAAGATCCGATGTACTTTATACTCATCAGAAGCCAGCTCCGGCAGGGGCTGGTCCCGAACAAGAAGTCTAGTAGCCTCTCGGGTGCGTTTGAGAAGGGAAACCTGGAACACAGAATGTATTTTCCAAGAATCCAGAAGTGACAATCTCACAGCCACTGGGTTAATGACCTCTGACACCAAAAAAGGACCTGCAAAACGCAGCAACAAAGACTTACATCCAGGTAGGCGTAGATTTTTTGTGGAAAGCCAAACCTTCATATCCGTCTTGTAAATCGGAGAGGGCAGCCGGAGAGCGCCTGCAACAACCTTAGTGTGACGCTGGGCATCCAACAGGTGTCTTCCAACCTGTGCCTGTAATGCAAGCAGATTGGCAACACACAAGCGGGCAGCAGGGTTGCCATCTGCCGATGTAGGGGACAGAGGTAGTGTACGAGGATGATGACAAAAAAGAGCCAAAAACTGAGTGACATTTGTTGCAGAATGCACCGAAGTAGTATATGCAAACTCTGCCATAGACAAAACAGAAATCCAAGAGTCCTGGTCTTGGATCAGTAAACACCTCAAATACTGCTAAAGGGTCGCATTGAGCCGCTCCGTTTGCCCATCAGTCTGAGGATGATATGCACTTGAGTATCTGTTTTCAATGCCTAGAGATCGGGTCATAGCTCTCCAAAAACGGGAAGTGAATTGAGGACCACTGTCCAAGATTATGATACTTGGCAACCCAAAATACCTGAATACCTCCTTAACAAAAAGAGCTGCCAAAACAGGAGCTGTAGGCAACCCCTGACAGGGAATGAACAGTGCGTATTTGGTGAGAAAATCCACAACAACCCACATCATGGTCCAGGGAATTCTCGGAACAGGCAAGGGATGTAACAGCCCCATGGGTTTTGTGTGAGCAGTCTTGCCCTGAGCACACACTGCACAAGTGGAAATGTAAAGCGTAACCGAGGATAGCATGTCCTTCCACCAATAACACCTACGCAATAGTTCTAAGGCTTTCCTTGTGCTAGGATGTGCAGTGAATCTGCAGTCATGACACCAATGAAGGGCCAAGGTGCTGGTATTATCATCGGGTAGATAAATCCTGTCATGGATATACAGTAAAGAATGTACTACCTCAATACCCATGTCAGAGATAGTTTGTTCATTAGTCATGACCCATGCCTTTATGCCTTGAACATTGTCTTCATGGATGATTGCACAGTACAACCACACACCACCTGTGCAATAATAGAGTTCCTTGAGTGGCCCTTGGGAACGAGAAACCTAGAATATGTGATAAAGCACCCGCCTTTGCATGACAGGAACCTGGTCTATACATGATCGTAAAATTGAACAAAGAAAAATACTCATGCCATCTTGCGTGTCTGCCTGTTGTGCATTTTACTGATTGCAGGGCAACTAGATTACAGTGATCTGTATAAACCTGAACAGGAACAGGAGCACCCAGTAAATGGTGTCTCCATACGACAAAAGCGTCTCTGACTGCCAGTAATTCCTTTTCGGTAATGGTGTAATTCCGTTCATGGGAATTGAGTTTCTGAGAAGTGTAAGCCACTGGGTGAAGAATCTTTCATTCAGGACAATGTTGAGATAAAAATAGCCCCCAGCGCTATCTACGAGGCTTCGGCTTGTACTACAAAAGGAAGCATTGTATTGGGATGTTGCAACGCTTTTGCTGAGGTAAAAGCCTCCTTGAGTGCCTCAAAAGCTCTAGTAGCTGCAGAATTCCACTCAAATGTTCTCTTGCTACTTGTAAGCGCGGTAAAGGGAGCTACTATCTCTGAAAAAGACTTTACAAAGCAATGATAAAAGTTTGAGAAACCTAAGAAGGACTGTAGTTCTTTCAAAGACTTTGGTATTGGCCAGTCAAGAACTGCACTGACTTTAGATGTACTCATACGTATGCCACGGTCTGTGATTTCATAACCCAAAAATTCCACCTCCTGAACATGAAAAATACATTTCTCTAACTTTGCATATAATGAGTGTTCTCTAAAACGCTGCAAGACCTGAGTAACTTGTTGTACGTGAAGTTCCTAAGACCTAGAATACACAAGGATATCGTCGAGATAGACAATGACAAACTGATCCATAATGTCTCTAAATATGTCATTAATGAAATGTTGGAATGTTGCTGGTGCATTGCACAGACCAAAAGACATCACACAATACTTGAAAAACGCTATCTTGTTTTGAAGGCAATTTTCCATTCTTCACCCTGTCTTATTCTGACCAGATTATACACCGCACGAAGATCCAGCTTTGTTAAAATCTTTGAGGACCCTAATTGGTCTAGAAGGACCGAAATCAAAGGGATGGGATATTGATTTCTAATAGTAATAGCATTTAAGGCCCTATAATCGATGCATGGCCGAAGATCTACGTCTTTCTTTGGTACAGAAATAGTGATGAGGCAGCTGGGGAACGTGAATGACAGATGAAACCGGACTGTAATGATTTGTCAATGTACTTTCTAAGGATCTTATCTTCCTTTTGAGACAAAGAATATATACGTCCGGAAGGAACCTTAGCTCCAGGTATTAAGTCGATGGGACAATCGTAGGGTCTGTCAGGCAGAAGTACGTCAGCCCCTTTGGCATCAAAAACATCCATATATTCTCTGTATTCCTTAGGCATAGGAGTGGCAAGAACCGCCCGACTGCAGCTGAAGCATTACCCAAAGGACGACAAGGAGTTAAAGGTTCTGATTCAGCAGAATAACATAGCTTCTCACAATAACTGGAGACGAACTCCACCTCACCAGATTGCGAATCTACCACATGGTTGTGACGTCTTAGCCACGGCAGGCCTAGGATCAATTGATATTGAGGAGCAGCACTTACATCAAAACTAATACTAAACTCTTGATGTCCGTTTCACGTGATCATGGTTACTTCCATCGTCTGTTCAGTAACAAGAACTGAAAGCAGAGTATACCCGTCTACAGCATTGTCCGGTTTGGGATGCGGTTTGGATATAACTGGAATACCTAACTTTCTGACAAAGGTATTATCAATGTAGTTGCCAATAGCTCCAGAATCCAAAACGGCATCTATAAATCATTTCTGCTCAACCGAGGAAGAGCATCTTATCGGAATGGTGAAAGGTCTGGTGATCATGGAGTCAAAAACAGCAGAGCTCCGCAGGTCGACTCCTTCTACCGCAGAGCTCTGGCGTTTCCCTGTCGCTTGGGTTTCTTGGTACAATCTTTTAACAGATGTTCTGATGACCCACAATAGAAGCATAAATTGTTCTTTTTATGTGACTCTCTCTCCAGTGGAGAAAGAGGACCTCTAATAGCACCAATCTGCATAGGTTCTGTACCCCCTGCAACTGGAGCGGGTGAGGTCATTGCTAAAGGAACCAAAGCCCTTTTTTCCCCCTTCCTTTCGGCTTTGCGGGCATCTATTTGAAGAACCATATCAAGGAGTTCAGGGAATGTGGTAGGTACAATTGGTACCGTTGCTAAGATATCTTTGAGATAATCAGAAAGACCCTTATAGAACAATGAGGCCTTTTTATACTCAAGCCACCCTATCTCAGCCACAAGCTGGTTAAACTTAGCCATGTAAGTCAATAAGGATGAGTCACCCTGTTGCAACCCCAAAAGTTCCAGATCAGTAGCCTGGGTTTTATACCTGATATCAAAGACTTTTCACATAGCTTCTATTAGAGCATTGCAGTCAAACAGCAATGGACTGCCCTGTTCCAACAAATGATTAGCCCAGGATGCAACTGTGCTGCCTAAATGTGACAATAATAATGCAACCTTTGTGGTACAGTCGGGAAAGGAAACAGGTCTACAAAGAAAATGTAGACAACAATGATTAAGAAAAGGTCTTTGGGTCACCATTAAACCTTTCCGGAGGAGCAAGCGGAAACTGGGCGGTCATATACACTGGACCAGATTCCTGTCTAACTTGGCCTGAATCAGAACCGGATGGCTGAGCAAGATCCGGTTCTAGTACTGCAGGAGGTTGCATTCCGACCTGTAAAGCATTGATGCGCTGTTGAGCAGCGACATGAACTGCAGTCATATCAGCACGCAAGTCACACAATCTGAGTAAGGGTCTTGTTCGGTTCCATGACAGCGGCTTCTGATTACGTCAGAATCCGTCTTGATAATTTTGCCCTCGTAGTGTAGGCGACAAATTCTGCCTAACAATATACCCCTGTGTGTTGATATAAACCAAATACAAAGGAGTTTATTCTCTGGGAGAATGGACCCGGACTGGACTGCATGAAGAATGGAACCGGATTGGACTGCAGGACCCAATAGAGACTGGACTGGAATATGACCTTTCTACAACCTAAGAAAGGAAAAGCCAAGATAAGGGACAATAACAAGGGTAAGATTGGAATACAAACAGGAAATCACTAACCTGATGTGTTTTAGAATGAATCACGGAATATATGAGGTTAGGAATATTGGCCCCTTTTCCAGAATGTGAGAGATGAACCTAAAGAGTAGTGGAATAGAATCTGTTTAGTCTAGGAAGCAGAACACATATACTGATAAAGACAGAAATGTAGGATATAGAGGATCTTACCATGGAAACAGTTCAGCCCTTTTCTCAGTGATGAATGGATCAAATTCAATTACACAAATAGCCAAAAGGTTTTTTTTATGGAAAATGACTATTCTTGATGAAACGCGAACGTCTGTGGCCAGGAAGTCCAAAGCTGTCCAAACCCGACGAAATGAGGACACTCCTCACTCCCCAGCCAAGTAGTAAGGCAGTCTCTAGTCCGTACCAGTATTGGAGGTAGAGGAGTACCTTGAGGCTAATTGTGTGGATCACAACAGTTGAATCAATATGGTTGTGCAAATCATCAAAGTTCTGGATTTTGTTCCCAACGTGGGTAGTTACATACCCAGAAGGAGTAGGCGAGGGCAAGTACTGCGGGAGTCAGCAACAGTTTGGGCACACGAGGATTCAAGGAGGCGACGTGAGGAATCCGTGAAGCAATATGAGGTCGAAAACAGTTTGGGCACAAGAGTATCCAGGGCAGCTTGAGGGATCCGTGAAGCAATCCGAGGTCGAAAACAATTCAGGTAAGCCAAGGGATCGTGGGTAACAGAGCAGATAAGGACACAAGAAATGAGCAAACCAGGAAACGTAGCAAGAGTATTCAGAAAAACAGAAATCAGGAAACAACAAAGGTATCATACACTTCTCAAATCAGAAGGACAGAAATCTGTAGGGAGGGGCTTAAGAAGCTATTCAAAAAATGGCATTGCGTGTCTATGTAACTACGATAACGGGAGCGTCCTAGGCTCTAAAGCAACTGCCAACGTTTCTTAAAGGAAATGCAATATTTACTTGCAGCTGTTTTTGGGAAGCGTGTAACGTGATAATGAAAACATGATGTGATGCGTCTGGGTTTAGCAGGTATGGAGAAACATTTTGTCTGCAAGCTAGTCTTCATGGAATGGGAGACCTTATTTCCTGATGATGTGCCAACAGAACCGGAAACGTGCACTGTATTCCTGACATCATGCTTGGTATGAAGATTGCCATTGCTAATAGCGCAGGGTAGTCTTGATTCTTTTAAAGACACAGAGGTGAGCACTATGCTTGTCTTTCTCTATTACTGGTACTCACAGTGTAATGGAGGTCCCAACCTACATATATATGTTGAATCAACAGCTGAATGAAGTGGACACCACCCACCCACTTAAACCTAACCAGAGAAATTCAAAGGGACTTATCTGGTGTTGAATTATGCGAAAATGGGTTTATAATGTTACAACATACTGGTATTCAAAGGCATTGTGTTTATAAAGTCGAAAATGGCATTACCATGTTGTAGTGTGGTGGCAAAGCATGGAATGGACAATGAGATATTCTATATGCAGACAGAAAATCGCCTAGGCAAAATGCCTTTAACAAAAATGCATGTACTTAAATTGTAACTAAAAGATGAAGAACTGAGTAGTGCTCAAGGTCTGTAATAATGAGCTCATTTTTAAAAGTTGAGACGTTCAGGGACACAAGCCTTCAGAAACTTGATTAAGGAGCAGAAACCAGACAGGCCTGGTCAAAACTCTTATCTGAAAAGTCCAGCTGCACAATTATAAGTTGAACCGAGCACCGAGACAGAGTGAGGAATGCATGTTAGAACGTGTTTTTTGGAAGAGTGGAGTTTGTTGCGGGACTCCCTCTCTCCTGCGCACCCTTTATTCGGTTGTTATTTGAATTAGACCTGCAGCCAGAGTCATAGTTTGTCAAGGAACCAACTCTGAGGTTCCTACTGTCTAGAAGAATTGTGGGGAGTGACAAACTTTTGGACTCGAAAGGCGCTGGTTGGATTTGATAGTCCAGTGTTTGTTCGTAGGCAGTTTGCACAAAAATAAATAAATGGTCCAGGTTGTTGGTGTGTCAAACACGAGATTTTTAGGTTTATTCCTTGTTGTAATCAGCACCAATGAAAGACATCATTGGATGTAAATGTAATATTCATAGCATGATGATATGTTACACAGCCGACGCGCGTTTCAACCTAAGTCTTTTTCAAGGCTGTGTTTTTGGTGAGGTGGTGATACGGTATACCCAGTGTAGTGACATTCCAAGCCAATTAGTATTAAGGATATTTCATTCACATCCATTATGCATACATAATTTAGGCAGTATTACGAAACATAGACAAGCCAATTGTGATTAGGGCAAAACATTATAGTGTGACACCCAGGAGAGGTGATTTACCATGTTGAGTGATTGCAGGTGATAGTGACAGTAAAATATAGTTAGTTGGACAGGACAAATTCACAGTTTAAGAAAATCAGGTGCCAATTCACAGTTTTGGTTTAGCAGAACGAAGAGAAAACAGTGTACCAAGGGAGAAAAGAACACAACAGAGGATAATAGGTTAGGTTTGGGTAAGTAAGGAGCTGGGTAGAATTCCCAAATAGCTTGACAGAGATGGAAGAGTTAGAATCTTACCCAATTGGGTTTGATGGTTGGGTTTCCAGATGGAATGGACTGGTCCTCCCGAGTGTGGGTGCCAGAGGGCTGATTAGCTGTACTGAAAGGGAAAGTAGTTGGAGTTAGTGATAGTAACCTGGAGTCTTAGAAAATGGGCATTGTTGTAGTAGTGGCGTGTTGTCCGAGCATGGTGGTATTGGGATGATAAGGCCTGTTGTGTGTTGGAGGGTTGCCAGGTCTGATAGTGTGACTAGAATTGTAACTGTTTGCGAGTGCGCGGTTAATAAGGAAGGAGCTTAAGTTACAGAGATATTTGTCGTATTACGTGCATAGTGTGTTGGTAATACGTGCTTATTATAAGGTGCATTAAGTAAAGGGGCTAAGTGATTCTAGGACTGTGAGCGACTCCTCAATGTTGGTGTCAGCCAACATAATTTAAGTACTTGGATTAACGTTGCAGCCAAGCAGCAATTAGTGAGCAGTACTGAATGTACAGTGAGGGCTAATGTTTGGACAATAGGCAAAATTAAGGGAAAAATGGCCCCGGAGGCGTCCATAGTGGCGCGGTGATTGTCCCGTGTTGGCGCTTACCTTTGCCGGGTTCAGCAATGCTGGTGTGTGGAGTCGTGGGTCAGCCAACATTGGAGTTGCACTCCTTCCTGAAGTTATGGAAGCAGCGCTGTGGTTGGTGCCATTAACAAGCGATCTGATTCGCTTGTTGCAAGGCGCCCACGGATTGGCTGCAGGGTTCATGTATGTCATGGGGCTTAAAATAGCTTATTCAATAGAGTTGTAATAAGTTATAGAGGGTTCTAAGTCTGATAGTATGACTAGGATTCCCACTGTTAGCGAGTGCCCGGTTAGTGTGGAGGGAGCTTTTAGTTAATAAGGGGGGATAGAAAGACGATGTGCTCGATCGGGGTGTTTATCGTATTGTCTGCACGTTGTGTTGGTAATACATGTTGTTGTTTGGCGCATTAGGTTTGGGGGCTAGGTGATTCTGGGGCTGTTAGCGACTCCTGAATGTTAGAGTCACCAACCTAATTAATATAGTTGGCTTAACGTTGCAGCCAGGCAGCAACCTGTGAGCAAGGATGCATTTGCAATGGGGGCTATCGGTTTAAACAAAATGGTGAAAATAAGGTGAAACGGTCCCGGAGGCGTCCATAGTGGCGCGGCGATTGTCCCGTGTTGGCGCTTACCTTGGCCGGGTTCGGCAATGCTGGTGTGTGGAGTCGTGGATCGGCTATCATGGTGTAGCACTTCTTCCTGAAGTTTATGGGAACAGCGCTGTGGTTGGTGCCATCAACAAGCGATCTGATTCGCTTGTTGCAAGGCGCCCACGGATTGGCTCTTGGGCTTGTGGACGTCATGAGGCTTAGAATAGCCTGTTCTGTAGAGTTATTATGGGCGATGTTGAGTCTATAATTCTGTTCAGGTTGCGTCGTAATGGGGATTAGTCCAGTTGAGAAGGGACTGGAAAGTTAAGGGGACTGTGTCAGCCCATGAGGGGCGATGGGTGGGAGTGAATGTGGGTGTATTTGGGCAAGTGTGTTAGACTGTAATTGGCATAGGGCCCACTGGCGTGCAGTTGGTTGGTAAGACGGCTATAGTAAATGAGTGAAGGTCTGGTGGGGGGCAAGTAATGTAGGAGGGGCACGAGAGTTTACTATTGTGTCCGAGAGTACAAACATAGGGTGAAAAGGGAATTCAAAAATATTCATCGGGGTTGGTGCCCTCATGATGACGTAGGGGTACTGAATGTGGTAGTATGGGTTCCAGAAGTGCCAAGGAGGTCACTAAGCAAATTAATCAAAAATGTTTTGACATGTACAGCATGCAGACTGTCTATATGAGTATATAGACACTGTTATAAAAACACATGGAAATCATGGTCACTGTTCAGTCCAGAGGTAACTGCTCGATATTTGCATATCAGCTTTGATTCTCTCTGCCGTAGTCGGAGTTCCCTGTCTCCACCTCTTACGTTCATTGGTATCTTTTCCAGGCCCACGAAGGTGATGTCATCCTTGTTGTCCCACTGGTGTTTTTCCTGCCAGTGTAGCGCCAGTGGATATCTGGTGTCCTGAGCGTGAAGGGAATTCAAATGTTCCCTGATCCTTGTTCTGAGCTCTCTTATCGTGCTTCCAATGTATTTCCGGTTACAGACACAGTTGATAGCATACACCACAAATTTAGATTTACAGTTTATATATTGCCCAATGGTATGTGTGTCAGTGGTGCTGAAGGTTACAGTTTTAGTTGTAGTGGCGAATTTACACATAGAACAGGATCCACATTTGTAGAATCCTACTGGTTTATTGCTGGTGAGCCAGTTGGTGTCAGTTTTGGCAATGGGTGACATAAATGACGGACTGAGAATGTTTTTTAATGTTCTGGCTTTAGTATAGGTTAAAGTCGGTTTGTCTGGGATCCATGCCCTAATGTCTTCATCAATTGTTAGGATATGCCAATGCTTCTTAAGGATTCTCTGTACTAGATGGCTGTCACTGCAGAATTGCGTGATGTACCGTATTTGGCTGTCTTTGGTTTGTTCTTTGTTGGTGTGTCCTCTGGGGGTCAGGAGTGTGCTGCGTTCCCTATTGTTGGCCATAGTTATAGCTGATTGGATTGATTGCTCGGAATAGCCTCTCTCGAGGAAGCGTTTGCTGAGTGTCGAGCATTCATTCCCAAATGCTGGTAGGCCACTACAGTTTCTTTTGGCTCGAAGGAATTCCCCCTTGGGGATATTGTTGATTACAGATTTCCTGTGGCAGCTTGAGGCATGTAGAACAGAGTTGACCTCCGTGGGTTTCCTGTAGGTTGTGGTTGTGAGACTTGTACCTGATGGTGTGATGGTGATGTCCAAAAAGTCAATGTTTTCCTTGCTTGAGGAGCCTGTTAGTTGAATGCCAAAGTTGTTTTGATTCAAATATAGTTCAAATGAGACGAGTTCTTCTTTTGTTCCACACCAAATCATCAGGATGTCGTCAATAAATCGTATCCAAGTGTGGATCAGTTTGTTAAAGTCTGGGTTGGTGAAGGCATGTGTTTGCTCATAGTGGTGCATAAAGAGGTTAGCCATGGAGGGTGCATACGTGGCCCCCATGGCTATGCCTTTCGTTTGTTTATAGTACTGTTGGTTAAAGAGGAAAATAGTATTTGTTAGTGAAAATTCCAGGAGCTCTTTTGTGAGTTCCAGGTGTGACCAGAACGAAGCTGATGCTTTTGTGAAGGCATAATCGATGGCCTTGAGAGCTAGTCCATGGTCAATGGATGTGTACAGGGCTTTCACGTCCAGAGTGACGAGAGTGTAATCATTGCTCCATACAATTTCTTTTAGGATCAACAAGGTATGCATTGTGTCCCTTAGGAAGGTCGGTATCTTGGGTACTTCAGGTGCCAGGACATTGTTGATATATTTGTTTAGAGGTTCAGTGATCCAACCAATCCCGCTTAGAATGGGTCGTCCTTCCGGTATGGGGTCAAATTTCTTGTGTATCTTGGGCAAGAAGTATATTGTTGGCATCCTGGGATGTGAGGGTTGTAGGTACTTCAATTCATCGTCTGACAGAAGTCCACGTCTATGCCATTTGGCCAACATCCTGTTTGCTTCCGTTGTGATTTCCTTTGTCGGGTTCATGTTCAGGGTGTCATAGCAGCCGGGGGTGGTGAGGTGAGTGGTGGCCATTCTGATGTAGTCAGCTCTATCCATTATGACTACGTTGCCGCCCTTATCTGCTTCCTTAATTACAATTTGATGGTTATCCTGTAATTTTTTGAGTGCGAGTCGTTCATTGTTGGTAATGTTGTCCACTTTTCTCGAGGGATTTGATTTTAGACGATCCTCTATTGCTTGGAGGTCTCTTGTAACTGCCTGGTTAAAGATGTCAATTGCATTGTCCCCTTGCAAATTTGGGGTGAATTTGGATTTCTGCTTCATTTCCGGTATTTTAAGGTTGCTTTCCTCAATGTTCAAATCCTGTATAGTCTGTGACATGGACTGTCTTTCATTGTTTGGTGATTGGTCAAGGTTCGTCAAGAGGTGGGTGCATTCTAGGTGTTCCATGTCTAAAGTGCTCAGAGGCACTGTTATAGTTCTAGGTTGTTTCCATTTGATTTGTTTGGCAAAAAATTTCTTGAGCTTTAATTTCCTGACGTATTTGAATAGATCAATTTGAGCATTCACAAAGTTGGTGTCTTTGGCTGGTGCAAATGAAAGTCCTTTGTTTAGAATTTCTGTATCATGTTCAGAGAGGATATACTTGGAGAGGTTCGTCACTAGATGTGTTACCTGGGTGCTTGTTGCTGTAGCTGTGTTTTGGATCTTGTTAGCCTGATAGCGCTTTCTTGTTCTTCTTGCGCGTTTCTTGGTCCCCGCTCTCTTGCCTCTCTTGGTTCTAATCTTGGTGGTATGTTGTCCCGGGTAGGGCCTAAAAAACGAACTTGTTTGTTGTTTTTTTGTTGTTGTAGCTGATTTTGCTGTGGTTGCTTGATTCCAGATAGTCGGCCATGTTGGCTCGGGTGCTGCGGGGGATCAGGTCCCTGATTTGTGTTTTTTGGAAGAGTGGAGTTTGTTGCGGGACTCCCTCTCTCCTGCGCACCCTTTATTCGGTTAAATAGCTAGAACTATAACAGTGCCTCTGAGCACTTTAGACATGGAACACCTAGAATGCACACACCTCTTGACGAACCTTGACCAATCACCAAACAATGAAAGACAGTCCATGTCACAGACTATACAGGATTTGAACATTGAGGAAAGCAACCTTAAAATACCGGAAATGAAGCAGAAATCCAAATTCACCCCAAATTTGCAAGGGGACAATGCAATTGACATCTTTAACCAGGCAGTTACAAGAGACCTCCAAGCAATAGAGGATCGTCTAAAATCAAATCCCTCGAGAAAAGTGGACAACATTACCAACAATGAACGACTCGCACTCAAAAAATTACAGGATAACCATCAAATTGTAATTAAGGAAGCAGATAAGGGCGGCAACGTAGTCATAATGGATAGAGCTGACTACATCAGAATGGCCACCACTCACCTCACCACCCCCGGCTGCTATGACACCCTGAACATGAACCCGACAAAGGAAATCACAACGGAAGCAAACAGGATGTTGGCCAAATGGCATAGACGTGGACTTCTGTCAGACGATGAATTGAAGTACCTACAACCCTCACATCCCAGGATGCCAACAATATACTTCTTGCCCAAGATACACAAGAAATTTGACCCCATACCGGAAGGACGACCCATTCTAAGCGGGATTGGTTGGATCACTGAACCTCTAAACAAATATATCAACAATGTCCTGGCACCTGAAGTACCCAAGATACCGACCTTCCTAAGGGACACAATGCATACCTTGTTGATCCTAAAAGAAATTGTATGGAGCAATGATTACACTCTCGTCACTCTGGACGTGAAAGCCCTGTACACATCCATTGACCATGGACTAGCTCTCAAGGCCATCGATTATGCCTTCACAAAAGCATCAGCTTCGTTCTGGTCACACCTGGAACTCACAAAAGAGCTCCTGGAATTTTCACTAACAAATACTATTTTCCTCTTTAACCAACAGTACTATAAACAAACGAAAGGCATAGCCATGGGGGCCACGTATGCACCCTCCATGGCTAACCTCTTTATGCACCACTATGAGCAAACACATGCCTTCACCAACCCAGACTTTAACAAACTGATCCACACTTGGATACGATTTATTGACGACATCCTGATGATTTGGTGTGGAACAAAAGAAGAACTTGTCTCATTTGAACTATATTTGAATCAAAACAACTTTGGCATTCAACTAACAGGCTCCTCAAGCAAGGAAAACATTGACTTTTTGGACATCACCATCACACCATCAGGTACAAGTCTCACAACCACAACCTACAGGAAACCCACGGAGGTCAACTCTGTTCTACATGCCTCAAGCTGCCACAGGAAATCTGTAATCAACAATATCCCCAAGGGGGAATTCCTTCGAGCCAAAAGAAACTGTAGTGGCCTACCAGCATTTGGGAATGAATGCTCGACACTCAGCAAACGCTTCCTCGAGAGAGGCTATTCCGAGCAATCAATCCAATCAGCTATAACTATGGCCAACAATAGGGAACGCAGCACACTCCTGACCCCCAGAGGACACACCAACAAAGAACAAACCAAAGACAGCCAAATACGGTACATCACGCAATTCTGCAGTGACAGCCATCTAGTACAGAGAATCCTTAAGAAGCATTGGCATATCCTAACAATTGATGAAGACATTAGGGCATGGATCCCAGACAAACCGACTTTAACCTATACTAAAGCCAGAACATTAAAAAACATTCTCAGTCCGTCATTTATGTCACCCATTGCCAAAACTGACACCAACTGGCTCACCAGCAATAAACCAGTAGGATTCTACAAATGTGGATCCTGTTCTATGTGTAAATTCGCCACTACAACTAAAACTGTAACCTTCAGCACCACTGACACACATACCATTGGGCAATATATAAACTGTAAATCTAAATTTGTGGTGTATGCTATCAACTGTGTCTGTAACCGGAAATACATTGGAAGCACGATAAGAGAGCTCAGAACAAGGATCAGGGAACATTTGAATTCCCTTCACGCTCAGGACACCAGATATCCACTGGCGCTACACTGGCAGGAAAAACACCAGTGGGACAACAAGGATGACATCACCTTCGTGGGCCTGGAAAAGATACCAATGAACGTAAGAGGTGGAGACAGGGAACTCCGACTACGGCAGAGAGAATCAAAGCTGATATGCAAATATCGAGCAGTTACCTCTGGACTGAACAGTGACCATGATTTCCATGTGTTTTTATAACAGTGTCTATATACTCATATAGACAGTCTGCATGCTGTACATGTCAAAACATTTTTGATTAATTTGCTTAGTGACCTCCTTGGCACTTCTGGAACCCATACTACCACATTCGGTACCCCTACGTCATCATGAGGGCACCAACCCCGATGAATATTTTTGAATTCCCTTTTCACCCTATGTTTGTACTCTCGGACACAATAGTAAACTCTCGTGCCCCTCCTACATTACTTGCCCCCCACCAGACCTTCACTCATTTACTATAGCCGTCTTACCAACCAACTGCACGCCAGTGGGCCCTATGCCAATTACAGTCTAACACACTTGCCCAAATACACCCACATTCACTCCCACCCATCGCCCCTCATGGGCTGACACAGTCCCCTTAACTTTCCAGTCCCTTCTCAACTGGACTAATCCCCATTACGACGCAACCTGAACAGAATTATAGACTCAACATCGCCCATAATAACTCTACAGAACAGGCTATTCTAAGCCTCATGACGTCCACAAGCCCAAGAGCCAATCCGTGGGCGCCTTGCAACAAGCGAATCAGATCGCTTGTTGATGGCACCAACCACAGCGCTGTTCCCATAAACTTCAGGAAGAAGTGCTACACCATGATAGCCGATCCACGACTCCACACACCAGCATTGCCGAACCCGGCCAAGGTAAGCGCCAACACGGGACAATCGCCGCGCCACTATGGACGCCTCCGGGACCGTTTCACCTTATTTTCACCATTTTGTTTAAACCGATAGCCCCCATTGCAAATGCATCCTTGCTCACAGGTTGCTGCCTGGCTGCAACGTTAAGCCAACTATATTAATTAGGTTGGTGACTCTAACATTGAGGAGTCGCTAACAGCCCCAGAATCACCTAGCCCCCCAAACCTAATGTGCCAAACAACAACATGTATTACCAACACAACGTGCAGACAATACGATAAACACCCCGATCGAGCACATCGTCTTTCTATCCCCCCTTATTAACTAAAAGCTCCCTCCACACTAACCGGGCACTCGCTAACAGTGGGAATCCTAGTCATACTATCAGACTTAGAACCCTCTATAACTTATTACAACTCTATTGAATAAGCTATTTTAAGCCCCATGACATACATGAACCCTGCAGCCAATCCGTGGGCGCCTTGCAACAAGCGAATCAGATCGCTTGTTAATGGCACCAACCACAGCGCTGCTTCCATAACTTCAGGAAGGAGTGCAACTCCAATGTTGGCTGACCCACGACTCCACACACCAGCATTGCTGAACCCGGCAAAGGTAAGCGCCAACACGGGACAATCACCGCGCCACTATGGACGCCTCTGGGGCCATTTTTCCCTTAATTTTGCCTACTGTCCAAACATTAGCCCTCACTGTACATTCAGTACTGCTCACTAATTGCTGCTTGGCTGCAACGTTAATCCAAGTACTTAAATTATGTTGGCTGACACCAACATTGAGGAGTCGCTCACAGTCCTAGAATCACTTAGCCCCTTTACTTAATGCGCCTTATAATAAGCACGTATTACCAACACACTATGCACGTAATACGACAAATATCTCTGTAACTTAAGCTCCTTCCTTATTAACCGCGCACTCGCAAACAGTTACAATTCTAGTCACACTATCAGACCTGGCAACCCTCCAACACACAACAGGCCTTATCATCCCAATACCACCATGCTCGGACAACACGCCACTACTACAACAATGCCCATTTTCTAAGACTCCAGGTTACTATCACTAACTCCAACTACTTTCCCTTTCAGTACGGCTAATCAGCCCTCTGGCACCCACACTTGGGAGGACCAGTCCATTCCATCTGGAAACCCAACCATCAAACCCAATTGGGTAAGATTCTAACTCTTCCATCTCTGTCAAGCTATTTGGGAATTCTACCCAGCTCCTTACTTACCCAAACCTAACCTATTATCCTCTGTTGTGTTCTTTTCTCCCTTGGTACACTGTTTTCTCTTCGTTCTGCTAAACCAAAACTGTGAATTGGCACCTGATTTTCTTAAACTGTGAATTTGTCCTGTCCAACTAACTATATTTTACTGTCACTATCACCTGCAATCACTCAACATGGTAAATCACCTCTCCTGGGTGTCACACTATAATGTTTTGCCCTAATCACAATTGGCTTGTCTATGTTTCGTAATACTGCCTAAATTATGTATGCATAATGGATGTGAATGAAATATCCTTAATACTAATTGGCTTGGAATGTCACTACACTGGGTATACCGTATCACCACCTCACCAAAAACACAGCCTTGAAAAAGACTTAGGTTGAAACGCGCGTCGGCTGTGTAACATATCATCATGCTATGAATATTACATTTACATCCAATGATGTCTTTCATTGGTGCTGATTACAACAAGGAATAAACCTAAAAATCTCGTGTTTGACACACCAACAACCTGGACCATTTATTTATTTTTGTGCAAACTGCCTACGAACAAACACTGGACTATCAAATCCAACCAGCGCCTTTCGAGTCCAAAAGTTTGTCACTCCCCACAATGCATGTTAGAACGTATCTCATTTTTGAAGGGTTTAGTCCAATTAAATTTAATTGGATAATGAGCTAATGTAACAATGTAAGTGCTTAAGACTGTGCAGGGAGAGGTGGGGGCATATTTACTCTCTCCCATTTTGCTATAAATATGTCTGTGTCATGCTGGAAGGAGAGTTCTCTTGGAGGCAGGGAACTTGGCCACTGCTGTTAGGGCTGCGCTGTCTCAGCTATGAGGTAATAAACCCTTATGAACTTAACAGTCTCTGTGCTGATTTTGAGTGGTCCTTATTGAATTGTGATGGAGTATTTTAATCCTGCACCCCAACCTCCTCGAGGTGCAGCCACTTTGTCTTAAGGTATTCTAGGGCCAGCTCTGATCCAATGGGGCCGTCAGAGGTCACTGGGCCCTCGTTTACATTTGGTAGCAGAGGACGGTTGCTGACCATCAATTATTGATTAAAAAACATCACCTAATGGCCGTTGACAAAGTAACTTTAGGTCTTCAGCAATATCACGAGACCTTCGCCATTTCGGGCTGAGTGGACTGTAAAGCTCCACATAGACAATGACTGCAGGTGGGGCCTGAAGGGACCGGACACATCCCGGTGGACCAGCGGACCAGACGGTAACCTGAAGAAGGCGGTGATCGAGAAGGGGGAGAACAGAAGGTGAGTGAAAAACTGCCATAGCCAAAAGAGACAGGAACATGGGGAAAAAAGAATAATGGCAGCCAAGATATGGGAACAAAACCAATACGTTAACTGCATTTAAAAATTAATAATAAGAGTAAAAATGCTAATGACGAACCCAAGTGTTCAGGGTTTGTGTACATGTCACGCTATGTATGTGTCTAAAATTGTATGTTGCGGCATGTGGCTCGCTTCATGGCATAACTATTTGCGTGCGCAGTTAAAACAGTGGGGCTAGTATAAAAATTATATTTTAAGCTGAATAAAAAATTGGCGTCAAGAAAAGGTTATGAAAATTGCAAAAATTGCATCAAAAGTACTGGTCAAGATATTTTATTTTAAAAGCGCACAAACTAGTGGTGATTGCAGCCCAAAAAGAGTTAAAACAACCTGTCAAAAGTGAAAAATGCTGGTACACTTTTAGTGAACACATTGTGTTTCAAACCAGCAGCTATGGAGTTAAAGTTGTATTTACTTGTAGCAGGTAAGATAATTTATAGATCGTGCTAAGAACCATACATTTTCACATTGAAATAGCTGAGGTATGGTGATTTATGGAAGTACTGTTCTTTGTGCATTAAGCGCATTGCGCGGAAAAGGAATGCAACATGTGGCAATGTTTTAACTGTAAGGTGTAGGGAAGGTACGGCTAAGAACCAGGATCTGCCAGCCAGAAATGATTGAAAAATGCTTAAAGCAAAAACATAGCTCTGGTTTTGTTAGAATGTCTGTATGAAGTTGCAAGTGGAGATTTAACATAGTGGGGTTGTTTTCTTGGTGTTTTTACATCAGAGCAGCAGTTTGAAAAAACACAGTTGAGAACGAGAGCGAACGCAGTGATCAAGCCAGAAAGGAATGTGCAAATTAGCAGCCCTTACAGATAAGCACGGAGAACGCTCTAAATCACACAGAATCTTATAAAAGACAGGCAGCCAAATATTTCCGTGGAATGGCTGGTAAACGCAGGGCTCAGATCTGGCTGGGTCATCACATGTTTTCATTTTTGACTCGTGGTGGGCATGCTAGCAGCCGATGTAATTGTGAGGTTATTTCAGTGATCTATAAAATGTTTGAGTGCATGTGTGTTAGAGATTGCACTTAATTTCAAAAGACAGAGTGCATTGCATGTAGAATGAATGTGTCTTATGATAGAGCAGCCCAGCAATTGTAGAAAAAGGGCTTGATTACATATTAATGCATCCGGCCTGTTGTGGAAAACATTGCAAGATTCTTTCATTTTAGTATTGGTAAGCGGACATCCCAGCTCTTAAAAGCCAGATGATTAAAGCTAGCATTCCGATAAGGATGAATGAGCGTGGTCGAAAAGCCATCTGTTGCGTGCTGCCAATGAGGTTAACAAGAAATGCATTCTTACTAATAACCTGAGCGCTTCTCTCATGAGAGGCATCTATATGGGAATATTCAGTATTACCTAGAGACCGTACTCTCTATGAGACATACTATGCTGCTGTTCAGCATTCAAGTTGAGCATGTTTTCACCCTTTTGAGGCCCCTACTCTCTCCATTCTTGCGCTATTCAGAATGAGAAACAAGAAACATTTGAAGGCCAACATTAGTAAATCTGCAAAGAGGTTACTTCTAGTATAGAACCAAGATACTGTTAGCATCCGCAAAAGTATGCAACCCACATTTTCAAACCTGACAACTTATAAAATCCACAATATCACAGAAGGGGGTTACACAAGGTGGGAATGAGGTTAGCATGAGTTCTCCATTATTAAAGGGATTTCCCGCATGCAAGTAGGTAAAACCTTGCAGAAAACAGCACAGTAATGCAAGGGATCCTATATGTTTTGACCAGGATCACTGTACCGTCTGCTGGCATAACAAGAATACAAGCATGAACACATTTGCTGCACAGTCTCGAGTTTGCACACTGGGTTGCGCTGGGACGGATATACTATGCCCATCTTTTTAGGGAGTGCTCAGGTTTTAAGAATGCCCAGCTGAGCAAGCTAATTTTAACCCCTATATGGTGCAGGAACAGTGCTGCAAACCCAAGTAATTGTGCAGGTATATTTGTGAACTTCAGATTTAAAACCAGTTCAGTCAGCCTCACTGGGATGTGCCCTGCTGATCCTTCACATGAACACATATCCCTACAATAAGTGCTTAACACACTGAGCCAACTTCTGAACCCCCGCGGATGAATATGGATTTTAACTTTGGCAATTGTGCACGATCAGCAACGTTCCCACAAGGGAAAGTAACGCTACAAAAATTGTGTTACCCAAACTATGTATTCCACAATGGAAACGAAAGGCAGTGCACGTTTTAATTGATCAAGGCAGAATGTACTTGTCAAAACCGACAGGCAATGGGTTTGAAGCCTCAGTAGCATGCAATCAAATTTTCCTGGCATGAGCTATTCAAGCCAAATGTAAACTGGAATCTTGCTTTAGATCAAGTAGCATTGTCGGGGCCCTGGGCAGCCACCCCAATGAGCCCTCCAATAAAAATGTCTCTAGGGTCTACTGTCGTGTGGCAAAGAATGAACAAATCCTAGTAGCATGGAGCAGCCCATAGGCATTGTGGTGCTATTGAAAAAAGGGGCTTGCAGATTACAGTAAAGGGCATACACTAGGGGCTGCGTGATGAAGCATCACCTGTGGTTATGGGACTGATAGACATATGTTGTAGTTACTACGAATGGGCTGCATGTTGGGCTCACACTGGGTGGAGTATGTTGCGTAGGGCACAGCATAGTGGTTAATTTAGCAAAAGGGGAATGAGTGCGGACGCTGCTTAACGGGGGGCTGATCGAGTTAGGTAACCAAAGCGGGGTTGACAATTTTGGGAGAAATAAGAAGGGATGGTTCTGCGCAAAATCCACTAGAAAAGCATTCCATGATTTAGAGACAAGACGGGCGAGTTTAGCCCTGTGGCATTAGCCCTTTTGGCAAATGAGGACTGCAATGGGAAACAAGGAGTCCATGAGCAAGAGCACTGGGGGGCAGCACAGGATTTAAGAAATGCTTGCTTCTCGCATTGCATGTTGAAGAAGCTTCTCACCTAGGTAGGCCCTGCAGTGACGCATGTGTATGTGTTTATGTATTGTTAAGTGCTGTATGGAAATAGAATGCTAGCAGTAGTGGTGATTTGTAACAATAATGTTGCCGAGTGAGCACGCATAAATGAATTGTTAAATGAGAATTTTTATCCTCGCATAGGAAGGGGGAATTCAAAGCTGCATGACCATCCTGCACACCTAATGGGGAAACCAATGATGACAATGAAACAGGTCTTAGCCCCATTTCTATTCCTTTACATTGTAGGGTGGCAAGCAGCCTCGTGCAGGTAGCCAATCTGGCCTTGGCCGAGCATCACAAAAAATATTGTCTTGGTCATTGCGCCAGCAGTCACAGTGGCACATACATGCAGGACTGCCAGCAACTTAGGCAAATGGAATATGGCAGTCAGTGTATGAATGTCGCTTTCTATAGCATGCGTGGCTCTGAAGGAGCCAGATAATGGAGGTCATAGCCTAATTTAGCTGTCTCCTCACTCTCAAACCCCTTTTTGGGCTAGCAGAGATCCTGTAAAGGGCAGAATCTGTGTCTGTGCATATCTGTGAATGCCACCAGCCTCAGACATGTCACTCAATGGGGTGCTGTTGTAAAAACAAGGAAAAGATATCGAGGCTGAATACCCCAAAGGGAAATACACCAAACGCCGGTTACAAAGGAACGTACAAAGATCTTTATTTTATACTGAACAGTCTCAAAGGACAATGTAACCAATAAGCTATTAGGCCCTCAGTACAACACAGCGAAATCCAGCGTGGTTCGGTGTGTTCAGTGAGTGGGACTGTACATTAAAATAGTCTCACTTTATATACCTTTGAAAACAGGATGTTTAACCCTACTGCAAGTTATTATTGGTAAATGTACTACAGATCTAGGGGTCGCGCCGAGTACACGCGTCTGTACATTTAGAGTTTGCCTTTAATACATTCGCCAACAAGCCTCAATGGCAACAGTGTATTTTCTCGCAGAGCCTTCTCAAACAGTTTTTATACAATGTAGTCAAACAAGGGTCCACAGTTCAGTATTTGTATACATTGTATTCGACATATGCTCGCGGATTAGCTTCACTGGCACAGGTAATCCTCTACACGCAGGTCAGCGAAGGACAAGGTCTCAGCCCATGACCCTAACATGTGTCCTGCAGGCAAATTACACATAAGTTTGTAAAAAGGGGTCAAGACGGCCATGTTACATTCGGAATGATACTATCCACCATTTTAGACACAGGGTAACTTTACAGAGAGAACCTAAAATGGCGGATAGACCTAAAATGGCAGTTTTCATTAACTCTGAGGTCAAGACCTTGCGACGTGGATTTCCTTGCAAATGGCTTATAAGCAGCTTGGCGTAGGCCATTACACGTATATTCATCAAATAGGAGGCACGATATAATTTCCCGTTCAACACTGTTTGGACACGTGGGTTTCATACCCTTTGGCTGCACAAACCTTGGCTCAGATATTGCTGTATTTCTGATATGTGGACCTTTAGTTAAGGTTAGTGTGTGTGTGCGTTGTATGGCAGAGGCACAGTGTTCCCAGTTTTTGTGAACTGCCTTTGTGGTCGTTGATAGGTTCTCTATTTTAGAAAATCATATTTGTGTGCATTATTTGTTAATGCCCTCACATTAGCCCAGACCAGGTGTCCGTGAGCTGGGAAAAAACATTGCAGACATTTCAGTGGGTTCCAGGCTGTTTAGACTCATGATTAGGCCAGGATCTGTTATGTCATATGTCTGTGGGCTTGAACAGTAAATTGCACATCTCGGAAGCCATTTTTTTCCAAAATGCCTTGCAGAGGGAGAAGCCACCGGCACACTGAGTGAGGTGAGGTGGTCTAGCACACTCCCAAATTCCCACCAGAATATGTACACCCCACCAACTTCCAAATCACCAGCCGCCACTGGGCTGAACTGACCCTGGCAGCAGCACCAGTTCAATGTACCAGCGCTGTGTAAGACTTACATTTGTGACTTTAAAAGAGTAGCCTTCCTCTATGGATGGCCAGTGAGCAGCTCATCTGGCACAAAGTCATGTGAATTCTTTTAAAGAATACTGAGAGTTGCATACTGCGGCACTCTGCACTTTTAGAGCCTGTGAGGATTGTTGTGAGATGCCAGCAAGGATGGCAGTGTAATAATACAATTTAACACTGTTAATAACGAAAAATGAATGAGTATGTGGTGTAAGCATGGAGGGGAAAGGAAAGGGCCGAAGGCATTAGCAAATGAGATAGTGAAGGGACGTCACTCCACCAGAATGATGAAGGTAGCGGAAGTGACATTTCAATGACACTTGACCCCTGATGATACCACAATAGAAAGGTTTTAAACATTTTTTAATTATTAAAGGTAGCAAAGGGGACCGCAGGGAAACAAGGGACACCCCCAGGGGGGTGCAGCCACGACCCCTGGTGACCCCCAAATGACGTCCCTGCATTGCCACTCTAACGATAAAATGCAACAAAGAGAGTGTAGCATGTAACCTGGTATAGCATGAGTAAGCGTTATTTTACAGCTACAAAAGTAGTGTTAGAATTAAAAGAGGTAGTGATAAACTTCATGAAATGAGGAGCGAGTGATTTTACCTGGGGTGTTTAAATCAACGTGCATGCAGGAGCAGGCACTGCCCTGTAGCTGAATGGTCCATTGCCATTCATGTATTCTATCATTTAAAAAAAAAAGAAATGCCCCTGAAATTAAAGGAGGTTACTGGATCATCTGCGACCTGCTTTTGGGAAATTTGGGGATAACACACGTGTAGTGTAGGGGGTTTTTGGGGTGCTCCTAAAGGTTGTGTCTAGGAGCTCCACCGTGACTGGTAGGACAGTCTGCATGGAGTCATACCAGGGGTGATGGGTTACAATTTTGAGACCTTGTCAGCCGGAGCTGAGAACATTTTTAGTAAATGGGGAAAAAACTTTCGGTTCGAGACGGGCGGTTGAGATTCTGAAACCATGGGAATTAGATGAATGAAGAAAGACTTGAATGACAAAGCATGAAAGCCTGATGACAGTGTTGTGGTTACCAAGGAAAGCATGATTATTTGGGGCCTGCCTTAGTTAAACACAAGCAATTGTGAAGGCATGAACGCGGCAGAAGGCCAATGAGATTGGGTGAGTGAGAAGTAAAAGAATTCTAGTATTTTTGCAAATGAACATAGCCAGCGGTATGACCTGGCAAAGAAATAATGACATATTTTGGAAATTCAGGCGCAGGCTGCGAGTTATGAAAATTCACAAACATGAGGTAGAAACAGTCGGCCTCCAGGAAAATTAAGGCAGCCATAAAATAGGGGATTATGGCAAATAAATAAAAGAGCGAGCAGGATGAGATAAGAATCACGAAGGACAGTAGTGGTTAACGGTAACACACCGGGAGGGCACCCGAGAGAAAAATGGTAAGATACTGGCAGGGCACCCGAGAGAAAAACAGTAAGATACCGGGAGGGCACCCGAGAGAAAAACGGTAACATACAGGGAGGATACCCGAGAGAAAAACGGTAAGATACCGGGAGGGCACCCGAAAGAAAAACGGTAACATACCGTGAAGGCACCCGAGAGAAAAACTGTAGGATATCGGGAGGACACCCGAGAGAAAAAGTAAGGATACCGGGAGGACACCCGAGATAAAAAGTAGGGATTACCAGGGGGGCACCTGAGACAAAAATGTAAGGAATACCGGGGGGGCACCCAAGGGAAAACAGTAAGGATTCGCCTTGTTCCTGCGCTTTAAAGAGCGGTCAGAAGAAACGTGAACACAGAGCCCACATAATTGGGGATGATAGGCTATGGTGACGATTAAAGACTGCACAAATGGGGTTTGTTTAAACCCCATGTCTGGGTATTCATTAGAAGGCAGGTATATGTGTGTCCAGCTGGTGTTTGTTTAGTCTGTCAAGTGTCTGTTATACATGTCCTGTTGTATGTCACTTGTAAGGAATTTTGTCTTCTTGTTGGTTGAAATCAAGCAAAACGTTAAAGCGATTCTACAGTTGAGAAGGAATCGCACATAGATTGATGATCTCAAGTAAATTGGCGAAGAAAAAAAAAAGAAATAATAATAATAATTTGCGGGAAGGGGCTGGATTGGAGCTCGCTGTATTTGATGCTCGCCCATAGTAAGGGAGGTTTGGACTCACATAAGGATATCAATAAAAACAGAGATAAGCCCGGGAAACATACTCCAATTGGAGGAGTGGTTTAAAGACACCGCACCCACTCCTCCAATTGGAGTATGTTTCCCGGGCTTATCTCTGTTTTTATTGATATCCTTATGTGAGTCCAAACCTCCCATTACTATGGGCGAGCATCAAATACAGCGAGCTCCAATCCAGCCCCTTCCCACAAATTATTACTATTATTTCTTTTTTTTTTTCTTCGCCAATTTACTTGAGATCATCAATCTAAAGGTACCGCCCACAAGATGTTATCCCGTGGCCACAAATTGAGCCTTAATCTAAAGCCATTTTACCACACATAGCAACTTATTTGCATGCCACATATACAAACAAACATTTCGAAAACTGCTATGCTACTTTCGAATTGTAAAAATATAAGAGCAAGGAAAGGAGGTAGAGCCTCCAGCAGCTTGGTCGAAATATGCACCGAAGGGGGGTTTAAGACACCTGCAGCAACGCCTGCCCCACCTGAAACAGGCGCCGAGGGAAGTAAGCCCATTAAAGAGAGCTAAAACCAACCACAGGTTATAGTAACTCGGCTTATGAGTCACCTTCATACAGTAGTAGAAAAAAGAAAGAGAAGGTTAAGGAGAAGGAAGAATCGCACATCCCTAGCCAATAGACAAGGGGAGACACAATGATGCGTTAATGAAGGAGGGGATCAAGCACTGACAAGGGCATCTCTCAACAAGGGAGAGAGGGGAGGATGAGGAAAGAAAGTGAAGACAGAACTGATGAGATAGCATTTACAAAGGACGAATGAATGGGAGGACAAATCTCATTGAAACTCGATGGGAAAGGAAGTGATTGCAAAGAAGCAAGGAAAGCAGCTCAATCGCAAACCAAAGAGCAGCCTATGAATGTGACAGACAGAAACAGCAAAGGTTAGAAGAAAAGCAAAGGTACGTTAAAGAAGGGATGAGGAAAGTCAAAGGAAAATGGAATATGGAGATAAGAAGAAAGGGAGAAGATAGGGTCCTAGATGAGGCGAGGAAGCGCAAAAGGAGTTGTCACAGAAATAAATAAATAAATAAATAAATCAGGAAACACTGAAAATGAGTGGTTATCTTGAGTAAAAAATGAATAAAAGGATAAGGGATACACTCAAAAGCATGTCGAAAACAAATATCATTTATGAGGGTTCCTGGCTAACAGACAAAAGGAGCATTGGGCAATAAAAAACATCAGGAGACCATGAAGACCAAGAAAAGGAGTATGGCCGATAAAATTGGGTCAATTAAACGAAGGAAAACTCGCACAAACCATTTTAAAGTAAATATGGTGAAGTAAGCAAAACAACTTGTGAATGCCAGTAACAATGTTGATTTATTTTACAGACAAGCTATGGACCTCTTGCGTGGAAGCACAAGAAATCATCTGCATGGCCTTAAATTAGGGAGGAAAAGGTAAGTACTAGTTCACGCCAAAAGGGTGTGAACACGCAATTGACCAACACTAAAGGTAAGAGGATCCAGGTGAGTAACAGGAAAAGGTAACAAGAGACACAAGGTCTTCACAAGTTAGCCGTTTTCCCAATATAGGTATTATCAGGTGCGGAAAGAGTAGAGCAATAGATAAACAGCATAACCATACCAGACAACCACAGAAAACAGAAGTAAAAGTGAAGGTGAGTAAGTATTTTTATGTTCATAATGTCAAATGGAGTATGATAATAGAGGTATGCAAGCATTAGAATAGGCAAAAAATGAATGGGAACAATAAAGGTGGAGGCACGTAGTTAGAATTGGTGCCATAGTTTTAGAAGTCAGGGGTAGGCTAGATCAAGTTAGACAGGGACGGTGTGCAGCGAAATGCCTCTGTTTTATCTCCCTAAGATGAACACAAAGCACAAGCATAGACCATGGTCCAACTAACGGAAATAAAGAATAGGAAGAATGGCTGCTGAGCGGAGGAAGAATTTACTGCTAACCAGGAAGAATTTACTGCTAACCTGGAAGAATACAGCTAAGCTGAGCAAAGAACCCAGCCAAACTAAGTATCCCCGCGGGGTGGTTTGGGAATGAATTGTTATGTGCACAAACGAATAGGGGAGAATGACCCAGAGAGTATTTTTGATAACAGAAAGGGAGAAAGGGGGCTTAAAGTCCAGAAGAAAACCTGACCCCTTGCAAATGCCCAAATTACTTTTTCCTTATTTCTTGACTTTCTACAGACAACGCGGATCCCCAAGGACGTTTCTTTCATCTACTGCAGACGTGCCTAGAAAACCAGGAAAAGAGAATACGTCCTTTTTTAATTGTTTTGTCTCCTTAGGGTTGCATATGGCAGAGAATGTGTCCCATGATGGACATAATGTGGTATTGTAAACAAAAATCATTGTCTAAACCAGCTGACACAGTGCTAGGACTGGGGTGTATTTTAGTTGTGGTGTAAAAATGACCCACAAAAGGGAAATGTTTAAGAGGAAATGTTGTGTAGCTTGTCTAGGAGGCAGGGGTGTCAAATAAGAGGGAATGTCTCGATTTCTAGAGAACAGGGTAGAAGAACAAATGCGAAAGGAGGGGTTAAGGAAAAGGATTGGAAGGAAATGTGTTGGATAAGTAGAGACCCATTTACTTTACAAAAGAAACTCATTCCGTTTTATATTACAGGTATACATCAAGGGACCTGCATGCCTTGGGATATTGACATTGAACTGCGCGAGGAGAGAGGAATGTCGTAGAGGAACCCAGTGAAAGCCTGACGCTGAATTATGTATGCAAAGAGAATCCCCCAACCCTGCATCCCCATGCTGAACTGTCCCCTCTTATGGACCTAATGAATAATGAACTCTTTTGAAAGAGAGACACTCTGAGAAAAAAGGTGAACTTCATGTGGAAAAGAAAAAACAATGGACTTCTGGTCTAAGCATCAAAGAACCTAAGCATCAAAGAACAAACAATCACTAGACCCAGCCATACCAACAAATTATAGACCCATCACCACTGTCCCTTTCCTGTTAAAAATCCTGGACAGAGTCGCCTACATCCATATTCAGGAGTACCTAGAATCTAACCAACTGCTAGGTATAAGTCAATCTGGCTTCAGACCTCAACATGGAACAGCAAATGCTCTGGTTGACCTCAAAACCAGATTGATGAAATCAAAGACAAAGGTAATGCCGCAATCCTACTTCTCTTAGAACTCTCAGCGGCTTTCGATTTAGTCGACCACAAAATCCTCTGCAGCCACCTATCTATCGCAGCCCACTTCTCCTCCTCTGCCTCCACATGGATACAATCCTTCCTGGCGAATAGAACCATGCGAGTTTTCTCCACAACAGCAGCATCGGACCCTATCCCTATCACATGCGGAGTCCCACAAGGCTCCTGTGTCTCCCCCACTTTGTATAATATATTTACAACGCCGCTATTCGACAAACTCAACCGTCTGGGTGTCACCTACACTAACTATGCAGATGACACCCAGATCCTCCTCACCATCTCAGGCAACTACAATGCGGACGTCACCCGGATTAACAAAATCTTCTCCATCATTCAGGCATGGATGGCCACCCACAGCCTATGGGCCTCATTACGACCCTGGCGGATGGACCATGGTGCTAAGAGCACCATGGTCCATGCCGGTAACTCTCCGACTCCGCCATGGCGGAATGGGGAATTACCACCCCATTCCGAGGTTGGCGGAGTGGTAATTCCCCGTTCCGCCATGGCCCTTCCCCATTCCCATTTTTGCCCCATAGGGCATAATGGGAATGGGGAAGGCGCTAAGTACAGTGCGGCACCGTACTTAGCACCAAGGTCCCTTTGCGGCATGGTTTTTAACGCCTGCAAAAAGCAGGCGTTAAAATCACCTTCCCGCAAAGGGACCTTGTAATCAGGCGTTAAGGGTCGGCGCCATTTACGGCGCCGTAAAACCCTTAACGCCTGGCTCGTAATGAGGCCCTATGCCTGAATGATGAGAAGATGGAGCTCCTTCTGGTCGGCTCTCCCAATAACCTGTCAAACCTTAGTCCTTGCTACAATAACATTATCATAGATGGTAATACCATCCCCATAGTTAAGAGTGTGAAAACCCTAGGCTTCCACCTTGATGCCAACACCAACCTCTCCAAACAAATCAACGCGACCGCCTCAGCCACTGCCTATATGGGTAAGCTAATTAGGGCTAGCAGACCCTTCCTATCCTCCAACAGCTGCCTCACTCTTGCCAGAGCCCTCATTCAGTCCAAACTGGACTGCTGCAATAGCCTGTACCTAGGAGCCAACCAATCCATAATCAACAAACTCCAGGTTCTCCAAAATAATGCGCTACGTGCAGCACTCAACATCCCAAGGCGAGAGCACATTTCCACAACCAGGAAAGCGTGTAAATGGCTGTCCATACAGCAAAAAATTGACCTCAAAACCATTTGCCTCACTTACAAGTCCTTAAACCACCTAGCCCACCGTACCTCACCAATAAATTTACTTTAAACACCACCACCAGAACCACCAGATCATCCAACTCCCTATGCCTGTCAGTGCCTAGATTTGCCCTAAAAAGAGCAGGAGGCGCTAGTTTCACAGTGCTTGCGTCCCAACTTTGGAACACCCTACCACTCAACATTAAAACTATGGAGTCCTTTCCAATCTTTAGGAAACATGTTATTGGCTGGTTACTGAACAATGAATAGCATTTACCTTCACCTTCTAAGATCTTCAACTCCCTAAGGCCGCAACCATGCCTATATTATATGTAAACTGTTGCACCATGTAATTTATGTAAATTGCTGTACTATGTAAATGTATATATCATGCCTGTAACCACTTCCTTAAGCGTCCTTCTACCTATGGGTCCGGAGCGCTATACAAATGAATAAAACAAACAAACAAACAAACCTGGGAGACCGACTGTGAAAACAGCACAATGGAGAGGAAAAGGCAACAGGACAGACTGTCCACTAATGCCAAACTCATAACAACTACAACGGAAGATACAGAAAAGGAAAGAGTGTGGACAATAGGAAGGAACTAATTGAAATGACGTTCATGGGCAGGAGAAGATGCTTAAGGAGAGATTGTACTTTGTTGGGGTGGGAGTTGCAGACAAGGTGTGATATACAGAGACACAATGGGCTAATGGGTTACCTCAAAGCTTGACCAAACCTCTTGAGTCTCACAATGGCTGTGAATAGTCCAAGGCATACAGTTAGAGTAAAGGCACACAATTACAGGAAATAGGCAGTACATGGAAGGGGATGGCACACATGTTTGTTTTTAGTTTGACAATACATTAGTATGTGCCAAATTATAAGATCGTGTTAAGAAATGTTTAGATGATGGAAACGTGAATGGAAAAAGAATATGGTTTAAAGTTGTTGGTTTACAAACAACTGAACTTTAAATTCGGGGGAGTGTAATGGAGGTCCCAACCTATATATATATATGTTGAATCAACAGCTGAATGAAGTGGACACCCCTCCACCCACTTAAACCTAACCAGAGAAATTCAAAGGGATTTATGTGGTGTTGAATTATGCGAAAATGGGTTTATAATGTTACAACACACTGGTATTCAAAGGCATTATGTTTATAAAGTCGAAATGGCATTACCATGTTGTAGTGTGGTGGCAAAGCACAGAATGGACAATGAGATATTCTATATGCAGACAGAAAATCGCCTGGCCAAAATTTCTTTAACAAAAATGCATGTACTTAAATTGTAACTAAAGATGAAGAACTGAGTAGTGCTCAAAATCTGTAATAATGAGCTCATTTTAAAAGTTGAGACGTTCAGGGACATAAGCCTTCAGAAACTTGATTAAGGAGCAGAAACCAGACAGGCCTGGTCGAAACTCTTATCTGAAAAGTCCAGCTGCACAATTATAATTTGAACCGAGACAGAGTGAGTAATGCATGTTAGAACGTATCTCATTTTTGAAGGGTTTAGTCCAATTAAATTTAATTGGACAATGAGCTAATGTAACGATGTAAGTGCTTAAAATGGTGCAGAGAGAGGTGTGGGCATGTTTGCTCTCTCCCATTTTTCTATAAATATGTCTGTTTCATTCTGGGAGGAGAGTTCTCTTGGAGGCAGGGAACTTGGGCACTGCTGCAAGGGCTACGCTGTGTCAGCTATGAGGTAATAAACCCTTATGAACTTAACAGTCTCTGTGCTGATTTTGAGTGCTCCTTATTGAATTGTGATGGAGTATTTGCATCCTGCACCCCAACCTCCTCGAGGTGCAGCCACTGTGTCTTAAGGTATTCGAGGGCCAGCTCTGGTCCCATGGGCCCATCAGAGGTCACTGGGTCCTTGTTTACAACAGCACTTCAAATTCTGTAACATTTTAAACTAATTTTTGTTAACTCAGAATCTCTTCCAGGGCTTAGGAAACCAAAAAGGTCTCAGAGTTTCAAAAGGTTCCATAAAAAAACTATGAATCCCCATGATCCTCTTACATCTGCTAGTCCTGAGGCTGCTCACATGAGCCTATCAGAGCATGTCCCTGTGTATAATTAGAACTCTCTACCAGGTCCTTTTCTCTTTCTTTGACAGAGAACTCTGCCCGAAATCCGAATATCAACTTTTGTTAGGCAGAATCATATGCAGTACCCTTTGGGAACACCACACACATTTAAGACTACAAGTCTAAGTACAAATTCACCTTTGGTTCAAGCCCATACTACACAGTAAAGTGGTAGTGATGGCTGAGTACCCAGACTTATCTCAAGAGTAAAGTGAGCAGTATCAGAAGTTACACAAAGGACAGTAATTACTATGGTTCAAACAAACACTGACTCAAGGTTTCTGAGTAAAAGAATATACATTTATTTACACATTCATTTGTAAAACAGTTCACTAAATAAAGCAGCAGAAAAATCACACTCTTAAGATACTACACACCACCCAATCAATTCTGGACAAGTTAAGCTCAAAATAAAGTGTGAGCAAAATAGCACTCCAGAAATTTAAAAGCGAGGGGAAGACAAGGTTATGCTAAATTAAGCAGCACCTCAAGTAAGTGGGCAGGGAAATCTAGAAAAGTCTTGCTACAATGAGTATTCAAATCAATAGGCCTGGGCCAATGTTAATGGTTCAGAGTATTTGCAGAGGATCATACAGTTCAGAGTAGTTCGCGGTTAAGCGTTTGCCAAGAGTTCGAAATGAAGTTTTTCAGAAGAAAAGTTACTTAAAAGACTAGAGAAGGAAAAGCCCTCGGATTGGCAAAAGATTTAAAACACTTTCACTGCGGTCAGACGGAACGAACAACCAGGTTTGAACAGTACTTTTAGAAGAAGAAGGATGCTATAGCTGAGGCAGAAGTTCCTGGCAGATCCTGCAGTCTCACGGTTCCTCAAGCATCTGTCGGACTGACATGAAGAAGGAAGACTGGAAGGTCCTGCACCGCCCAAGGAAGAAACCAGCAGCAGAGCAAAGCAACAAATAAAAGGTGCGCTCCTTAAAATCCAAACAGGGTCTGGTCCTCCTGGCTATCCGGTTCACTGCAGCTGTGCACAGTAAATTCAACCAGGGGAGGGAGGTCTTGCTTGGTGTTTGGCGAACTGGTTGGTCCCACCAGCTCAAGGGAAGAAGATTCCTTGCAGATCTTCTCTGTTGTCGAAGTTTGGAGATTCGGACCCGCAGCAGAATTCACCGGGAGGTTCAGTCATGGTAGTGGTCTTCTTCCTTCAGCTTCTCTTCAATTCTCCCGATCCAGTGGTGACTCTGCCTTCCAAGTCCCAGAGACCTGCTTTTTATGCAGTTTTCCCCCATTCACACAGCCTGGCTGTCAAACACACAGCAGAATGGCTGTCCTGGCAGGACAGTCACCTAGCCAATCAAACAAGAGTGTTTCCAAGCGAACCCTGTGCAGGAGTCCTAAAACCCCTCCCTCACATCTTGTCTACCCTGACTCTCAGGTGCCTAAGGAGGGCTTCTGTGCAGAAGCCCGCCAAAGGATGGCGAACAAAGGAAGCAAACCAGTTTGGCGTGCAGAGTAAAACACGAGAAAGGCCTTTACAAAAAGAAATGGCGAATAAACCCAGCCAGAAAAAAACAAAAGTAAATGGAGTCCAGCGGATTAAAGTTCGAGGCTACTAATAGCCTAAAACAGTAGCAAGGCTATTTTGATAGACCTCGGTAGGAAAAATATGGTAGATACCATTGCCATCAGCCAAATCTTAAAGAAAGGGGAATAAAATAATGTCCCATGAGAGACAGACAAAAAGGGATAACTATTAACCCTTTCCAGTACTCTATGTAAGATAGGTTGTACTGGGTCTGTGAATTTAAAAAGACTAATAAAGTCAATGCCAACTATACATGTTCTGGGAGACAGTAGTCAGTCCCAGAAAATGGAGTTTAAAGTGGGAAGTCTGAAAAAGACAACCCTGTGTCACAGCACTAAAGGTGCTGCGTGACACACAGTAAAAAGATGATGCCTATGGAGTAGGTGAAGCTCCACAGTCTATGAACACAAAAATGTTCAACACACACCAAAACACATGTAAGAGTGGGAAAAAATGGCTCACACTCTTACCAGGTGAAAAAAATAAATCCTAGAAATCCAGCAAAGCTGCTGAGGGACTCAGTAGGAAAGGGAAATTAGCCATTCTGGAGAATTCTCCCTAACAACTTTCAACTGTGAACTGCAACTGTTTGAATCCAACTGCCCTCCACGAGTGAACCACAGCTCTGTGATTGCTGATAACGAAGGAGGTTATTTTAGAACTTTAAACTGATGTACTCCACCCTTTTCCCTTCTCAGGTTGTCTTCTGCTCTTCTCCTGGAAAGAATGGCGATACCATCATGAGGGTGGGAATATGCTTGCACAGTTATAACTCATAACATTTAATCCAACAGTAATCATGTGCGGATTGTAGGTGGGATAAAATGCTTGCCTCACTTCGGCTGTGGCAAATGCGTAATCCTTTATACACTGAGCTATGCATAATTTGACATTGTCTGTGAAGTATGGAAAATAAATGATTGTGGTTTCAGTCTTTGTCCGCTTCGCCACGTTGAAAGCCACTCCTTCCGGGTAGAATATCGTCTTGTCTATTTCTAGTGCTTTGATATCAGAAACTCTCCGACACGCAACCAAACAGAGAAGTATTGGCTGCTTACTCAACAGTTGAGACTGTGACAGTCTCATGTTGTCCGGCCATCTGAGAAAAAACTGAAATACTTCTTTCACGTCTCAAAGGACAGAATATTTAGACTCCAGTGGCTCCCCTGGTAAGTACTCTGCAGATATCATTATGTGCTGTTACGGGCAGTGATGGCAAAAGTCTTTTGCCAATTCTGCAAGCATCTTGGAAGAGGTCCATCCCAACTTGTTTATGTAACGTATGGCAGATATATATTGTCCATCTTGAGTAAGACGCAACAATTGGCCCTACCTTTCGTGAAGGCTCGCACGACAAATGACCCAGCCTGGATCTGAAACAGTTTATATGTAAGCAAATTTCCCTCCTGTTTCTAAGCTCCCGCATTGAGGGCCCCAACAGGCTCTGTTCGCTTCTTGACTGTATAAACAGATCTGGAGTATCTCTGAAAATTGTCGGCCGTTCTGGGCTTTCATATTCTACAGTCATCAATGAAGCTCCGTAAGAGCATGACACACTGATGATAGCCTGAGCCTCCTCAGAGGTGTCTGATTTTGAGTCTCTGAAGGGCCCTGTAATTAAGAGGTTAAGGGAAAATTGCTTAATTGAAGCTGCTAGGAGACCCACTATCCTGGCTAGATTGCGAAGCGAGATTACTTTCTTCTTAATGACTGCTCTGAGTTCTTTTTTGATGGCTTTTCCCCTGTGAGTCGGTAGCTCGAGTGACACTTTCCTGGTGTCTATTCTGGTGTCACGGTATGGATTTATGGACAGTATGATAACCTTTTTGTCAAGTAACGGCATACCACAGTTATCGCGGTGTAGCACACATATTAAAGTAACCCTAAATAATACTTTGACACAATGTTTTAGTTTTCTAAACAGACTTACACCACAAACAAGAAGTTGTCTTTGTATATAAATGTGTTTTAGTAGCAGTGACAAAAGTGGGCACTTTGGTGTTCCCAATTAACAGTCCTAAAAGACAAACTCGCTTCTTCATGTACTGCAAACACTTTGGCCACACTGAGTGCATAGTGAACATTGACTATATATCACCAGGGAAAAGAAGCCCTGTGCCCATGCTGGACAAATGTCTGGGCGAGGGTATAGGTAGGGCGGAACTTCATCCCTTTGTATTGAAGTAGATCCCCCCAACCAAGTGTTTGGGGGCCCCATTAACCTATAAAAGAAAGCTTATACCATTGTTTAAGTGGTCATTTAGGGTTTCAGCTCCACAACTAGGCTGCATTTCTTTGTTCGGTAATGCAGAGGACAGGTAACTTCCCTTGATAATCTACACACCACAAAATAAGGCACAGGTTGAGGCTGTGTCACTTCAAATGTATATTTGGTGGGCAAACATAAATCGCTCAATAATCACAGACCAATTTTACCATGCTTTCAGCTAGTGGGTGTGGTGGAGCAGTGATACGTTTTGGGATTATTATTCAAATTCATTGATAAAACTAGGGACTTCACCCATTGTAGTATGCATTAGAAAACACATTCTCCATTATAATCTGTTACAATCTAAAATGTAATTTATGTAATCAATAATAATTTACATACCACACATACCTCATGAACTAGTTCCTTCTCATTCCTTACAATTTATTGATTTTGTGGGTCAGGTATGTGCTTCAAAGGTACAAACGGCACCACATGAAACTGTGTGTACCCAAAAAACATATTCTTAACATATGCAGGCTGCTTTTTGCAGATGTAGGAATGGGGCTCCCCAAATAACATTTTGAAATGGGCAATCATGCATCTTCAACCAGGTCTGCAGGTACCAAAAGCAAAACGTCTGGTAAATGGCTGCCTACAGCCTACTTTTGTGGCATGCAGACCATTGCAAAAGAGAAGTATGCGATTGCACGAGATCCCTCGAGAACCAGTTTAGTAAATAGAGTATGTCCTAGTTTTCACAGGGCTGAGGGGCTGACCGAGCATGCACCAAAGATTTTAAATGTTTGTACGCATTCACACTTTCTCTGGCCCCACTTTTGAGATGGCCGAGTAACTACCAGGAAATATCCATAATCAATTTCACATCCTTACTGTTCATGGCCTGAAAGAATGTCCTTGTATTTTCCCTTGTTCCCTCCCTTGCCTTGAAGCGCTTTGAAACACATTGTGTATAGGCGCTATATAAATATTATATAAACTATCATATCATATCATTTATGCAATGGCAGCATATGTTTTTCAAAAGCATTTCAAGAACTAAGAAGACCTGTGTTGGGAAAAATGTTTGAATGAGGGACTAAAAGCTGAGTAAGAGCATGTATTTGTTTTGCATTGGCAAATATATGCCAAAAAGCTCCATGTTAATTTGAGAGCTAATTTGAGAACTACTTATCGATCACTGTTTTTTCTTTGCATTATGGAGCTTGTCGCCCAGTATTTATATTGGAAAAAGCAATTTCCAAGAATATAAAAAAAGGACTTAATGAGCATCTCCCAAATTACATGGGCTTGTCAGGTTGCATTCTGATGCTGTCTGCTAATGACAAGCATTGACAAAGCCAACACTTTTGGCTTTTGTGTAGACATGATCTCTGTATTTTTCAGGCATTGCCATAATATTACTACCTGGCCATAAAAAGGCAACAGCTGAAAATGATGCTAGTACCTGGGCATATATAACGGAAGTGCCTTACAAGTGCTTATTTAATACCTATACAACCTTTGGGTTTTTGAATGTTTGTTGGAACAGGAATTAAATGCAAGGGACAGCTGCAAGGACACACATACTGCTTACACATCAAGCGGCTGATGGTACACTTGGTTAAGACTGTTTTATTACATGAAGGGCTGGTTTATAGCTGTAAGTATGCCATTGCTTTTCAGAATGATGATCAGAAAGCACATAACTAGACTTTGTGATTCCAGGTGCATGAGCTTTGGGAAAGGAGGGGAAAATAGTCAGTGGGAATGGTTTTCTTAATATTCAAGCAATACCCACAGAACATGTGTTCCTCCTTGCATCCCATCTCTCTCCTGTCTGCGCTTACTGTGACAATAGTTTTGGCTTATAGCCAGCACTTTTAGTGCTACCTAATAGCCAAAACTAAAAATGACCCATTTATTTAGCAGGTCCATAATCCATCATGTCAGCTCTACAGTGCTTTGCCACACTACCTTTTAAAGCACTGCAAAAGGATTGCAGAACAAAATATATGTATGTAACATTCAACTTCTCAAGTACCTACTATATCCTTATAATGTGCAGAGGTATTTGTAAGATTGCAGTTTATGTAGTTTGAAATTAATTGCAGTGTTGAAATGCCACAGTGAATGCATGCATTTTTATTCCGGAGTAAAAAAAGTTCCAATAAAGCCAATCTTGGTACAAATCCCCATGCTCATCACTGCTCCAGTAGCTCTCACACATTGGGCCTCATTACGAGGTTGCCATTAGCGCCATGACTACCTCCAATAACGGTACTGTGTCTGGTCCCGTTCAATGGGGACTTACCAGTCTATTCCGACCTTTGCGGGACCGGTAAGTCCCCATTGAAAAAGCCATTCCCCATTCCCATTTCAGCGCCCATAGGGCTCAATGGAAAGGTGCTAATAACGGTACCACAAATTGCGGTACCGTTATTAGCTCTGAAGTCCCTTAACGGGTCCCTTCCATAACGCCTAGTAAAACCAGGCGTTAAGGAAGGGACCCGCTAAGGGACCTCGTAGTAGGGCGGTCGGAGATTACCGGCACCGGTGCCCTTACCAGTGCCGGTAATCCCTTACTGCCCATCTCGTAATGAGGCCCCTTGTCTCTGAACTAAAAGTAGCCCCTGTTCTAACCTATATGCAGCACTTTACTCTGCAATGTTCACGTTCCAAACCTTGGCAACAGTGGCGAGACTGACTGTACAGCATTTACTCATACAAAGCAGCCTGCCACTAGACCACCACTCGTGAGCTTTTGCACTGAAGTGCTTTTGCAAAGTTTGCTGCAGGACAGGAGCTAATGTGATATTTTATGGCGTGTTCAAAGGGCATGGATCAAATTGAAAACGTTATGATCCTGCTTGCAGGGTGGTTGCTGTGCAATGGGCCTGGCTCATCTGGGGAAAAAAATAAAGCTTTCTTGATACGTACTGGCTCTGAACATGACAATTTGGGATCCCCTGAGCCCCACTCCTGGGACAAAAACCCTTTCCGCATTGCACATGGGAGGCTTTTTATTCACACAGAATGTGTTTATTTTTGTATCGAAGATAACGGCACATTACTAGAGGGCCCAAGCAATGCAGCTTTCACTGGAGCTTTCAATGCATTTTTCACTGGAGCCTCGTGATTGCAGCTTCGCGACTTTGACACCAGCTTATCTGCCTTGTTCAGTGAGGGTGCTAGCTTACTGGAAGGTGTCAGGCAGCTGTAGGCAATGTAAACAAAATAATAAAGTGGTCAGAACTTCCACTGTCTGCGTGTACAGATCTGCTTTGCCACCTTGCCTCTGTCTCCCACGTGTTAAATTGAGTGAACTGAAACCACTTTAAACAAACAAAAATATGCTTTGATGCTGAAAACAGGGTAAACCGGTATGGAAAAAGTCAAGGTTTTTGTGATTAAATCAGGAGATTAATGGTAATTATACAGGTATACCGGTGTACCATTACACCCCTAGTGTCTATAACGAACCCCAAGAACTCTATCCTCTGAGCGGGATGTAGATCTGACTTGTCTACATTTATGATGAAACCGAGGGAGGAGACTAGGTTGCAAACCCAAATGGCCTGGTTCTGCAGAACTACTGTGCTCTGGGCTAGAATTAGGATGTCATCTAGGTAGACGATAATCCTGATCCCTCTCCCCCATATGGCTGCTGCTACTGGCCTCATAATCTTGCTGAAGGCCCAGGGAGCTGATGCCATCCCGAAGGGTAGACACGTGAACCGCCAGATTTCCATGTTCCATTGAAAACTAAGGAATCGCTGATGACCTACTGCTATCGGAATGGTAAAATACGTGTCTTTGAGGTCTAGACGGAGGAGCCAATCGCCTGTCCTGAGAAGATCTCGTAGAAGATGTATCCCTTCCATCTTGAAGTGTCTGTACCAGATTGACTTGTTTAGACTCTTCAAATGTATCCCTAGCCTCACCTTTTCTCCTCCGTGTACTAAGAACATATTGCTGAGAAAACCTGGGCCCCCCTGAACCTCTTGCTCTATGGCGACTTTGCTGGCTAGACTGCACAATTCGCTATGAAGTAGGTCTTGCTCCTCTAGGGCCATATACATTGCTGGGGGATCCTGTGCCTGCGTGGGAATGCCTATAAATTCTAGGTGCATGCCAGATACTGCCTGAAGCAAGAATAAGAGCGTCCCCCCTCCCACTCTCTGTGTACTCACCACCTGATGGGCTCTGATTTCTGTACGCTCACCTTCCCCTACGACTTTTTGGAAAACGAGCTCTGGCCGAGAAGAATGTATCCTGTTGTCTATTTTCCCACTACTGGGCCTGGGGCCCTTGGGGTCTATGCTGCATCCCAATGCGAGCAGGCGATTGACCTCGATGTCGTCCAATCCCTGCGAAAACACGTCCTGGCAAAATCTTGCAGATGGAGCTTTGAACTTTCCATAAGGCTGAGTATGTTCCCACAAACTGAGCCATCTCCTTGGCGAAAGCTTCTCCTAAGAGCAAGACCTTTGCTCTTTCCCCTGCTTCAGGTGAAGCCAAATCACTGAGTTTGCTATCTATTTTCAGCAGCATTCCTCTCCTCCTTTCTGATGAGAGAGCGCAGTTAGAGTTGCCTAAAAGGCATACTGCCCCTTGTGCCCAACTCCCTAAGGCCTGTATGCCTACTAACATTCCTGTATCTTTGCCCATTTTGGCTAGATCCATGATCTTCGTGAAAGGACCTGCCAGATCCAACACCTTGTCCTTGCAGCCTCTCCAAGCTTGTTCTATGCCTTTCCTAAAGTCTTTACCTGTCTTGGTGGCGAAGGTTACCATTTTCGGGTCCAGATCCGGGGTGTCCGTCACTTCGCCTGGGAGATCAGGAGTAGGACATTCTGCTTTCATTCTGGATCGGGCCTCCCTGTCCAATGGTGTCCTTATATGTTGGGACATATACCTTGCTACTCTGGGTGACGGCACCCATACCGTGGACTTAGGGTGTTGAATTGCTTCTGGGTCGAACATGTCACCCAAACTCTCTTCCTCCTCTGGAGGAGGGTCGTCGATGTTAGGTTCAAGAAGGATGTTCTTCTTCACCTCCTTCGTCAGGCGAATAACCGCCATCATCTTGGTCCCCTTCATTGTTCACCCCTGGTGCAGAGGGTCGAGCGTGCAGCACTGTCGACTTCAGCAGAAAGGCTTTATTTAGCCTACTGACAGGATCGACTACCACTTGGGGTCTAATGACTACCCCTTCTTTCTGACTCGTGGGAGAGGGGGTCAAAGAGGATGTCCTCTTGCGAGCCCTTTTACACCCCTCTTGATCAACCCCGAGCAGGGAGTGTCTGGCTGCAGTTCCATCTCTAGGGTTATATGCCCTCCTCTTCCTGGAGCTGTCGAGGTCTGCCTTCTGTTTACCTAGCAAATCCTCCAACAGATCCAATCTCTGCGTGAGGGGTTGCACACCCTGCGAAACTGGTTGTGAAAATGAGTGTCCCAGGACTCTTTTAAAGCTAAGGGACAGGTCCTTGTCCCTCTCTGTGGGCTCCTCTACCCACTCGTCAGAACTCATTCTGGGGAGGTGCTATGTGTCACTTTAGGGCCTTCGTAGTATGTCATTCTGTGTGCTCGAACTAGCGAGCTGCTAGGGAACTCAGCTTGTGCAGCGGCCTCTAAAGTATCTCAATACTCTTTTTTTTTAATGCTTCAAACTGTGCTTTCAAGATGCATGTGCTCCGGAAACATAATCGTGAGGAATGAGGGCTGGAGGCTGTTGGGAGTGACGCAGCGTGTTATTCGCCCACAGGGTACTAGTGCCGTGCTGTACTTGCAGCCTCGTTGTGGCCATAGAAATGAATAATCTCTATGCTACAGAGAGAGAGAGAAGCCGGGTCTGTTGCCTACTGCGAGTGTGCTCACTCGCGACTCCAGCAACTGCCTCCTTGAAAAATTCATACCCTGGCTACGTGCATGCTCGCTGACCTAAAAACTGAAAAGGTATAATTATCTGCGTCAAACTCTACTGCTGTACATCGTACTAATACCTGACCGTACTTTTTGAGGAAAGCGCTCTATAAACTATATCACAGTATATCAGGACTGGAATTATAAAGACAAAGATTCACTTATCTGAGTGCAGCAACAAAGAAAGAGAAAAGGACCCGGGAGAGAGGTCTACTTATACACAGGGACATGCTCTCAGGCTCATGAGAGCAGCCTCGGGACTATACGAGGCAAGAGGATAATGGGGATTTGTAGTTTTTATGGAACCTTTTGAAACTCTGGGAACTTTTTGGCTTCCTAAGCACCGCAGAGTATCTCAGTCAACATAAATGTGCTTATAATTTTATAAAATTCGAAGTGCTGTGAGTAGCAGTAATAAATAAAGAGGAGCTTAATGCTTGCCTCCTGTCTTGACATATAATGTTGTTTCTTATGAGCCTCCTAAGTCTTCTTGTGGTGTGTCTCGCAGGTCTCCTCCTCTGTTGTCACTCTAATGAAATAGAGATTATATTAATTCACAGTTGAATTTAGTGTTGATTATTTTGACACAATATTGTGGTAAGAATGAGAATACCAGTGATGATTAGGGTGTTCTCTGTGGTCTGTGCTGGAGGTCTTGCATGAGTTCATATTACTGTGTGGAATTCCACATCCCACAGTGTATCAGGGCAGTGCCCCAAAGGCCAGTCCTGCAAGCGCATGCTGGGGGGAGCTGAAATCTTACCCATAACTCCCACCGTCTCCTTTGGGTGTGGTGTGTATGGCCAGTAGACTCTGGTTGCTTGTCATTGCCTGCAGTTCCACTTAATGTTTATGTTTATGCTTAATCATTTATATTGTGCGCCAAGGTACCCGAAGGCTTAAGGGCGCAGACTGAACAAAGACCAAAAAATACAGACAAGTCTTACGTAAAATAGGGAACAAGCAGGGTATATAAGACATCAATATACAAATACACACAACTGCATAAAAGAACAGAGAAAACTAGTTTAGTGGAAAACTAAAGAATCAGTTGGACATAAGGACCAGAAAGAAGACATCTCCCTAAACAGTGGAGGAGATCAAATAATCAGATTACAACTGTAGGATTCCCTAGGAAGGTATCTACACAATTTTAGGAATGCAGGTAAGGTACTAGTCCCACAGCCCACTAGGACGCAACCATTTTGGCATAATGACACAGCCAAGTGGGATCTTCCCCCTCTCCTGCAGGGCTTCCACAAAAAAGGAAAGTTAATTGTGCTGGAGAGAAGGCAGGATCCCATCGGGACCATTACTGTAATCACCCACTGCAGGGCTTTCTGGTTGCTTTTGTCTTTGGAAGTCGAACTGAATCGAGTATCACCTTTCTCATTTTAACTTCCGTATGTATACAATGTGAAAGAAGCATTCTGAAAATATCAACACAATAGGTATGGCAATTCCACAACTATACACTTCTCACTGTCCCACAATGCTGCATTGCTACTCTTACACGCCAGTGCTATAATACCTTATGAGTACCATGCTCTCTATCTACTGTGTACAGTGCATATTTACAGACAATAAGCAGATATCTAATCTCTTGTTGTTTACCCATTTCTGTGATCAAACTGCAAGGGAATCGGCCAGTAATCCTGACGATATGTGTGTATTTGTCCTGCATCCAAGAGTGAGTAATGCTTTTTTCCATCCTGTACACGTATTCGAATGTGGAAACACAATTAGAGAAGCCCCTACGGTGCTGCAATTGTTTTCAGAGATTGCTGTGCATTTCGTTTGCATGGGATAATTACACCTGTCCCATTTTCATTTATTTCAGCAGGTCCTACGGAAGACCTATTATAAGTAAAGGTCACCGGCAAGTGACTCATCCTGCCTGCCAAGCAGCTCTCCACACACTGACCTGCCGTCACAGGAATGCAGGTAGTCTGCCATGATGTGCACCATGTTTCACATTACGCTTTGCTTAATTTGGACAGTTGCATTCAGCTCATTTGCAAGCACAGTCGAGTCCTCCAGCTAACACATTACCCTATTTTATTCATCACCCATCGTTTCTGCCCTACTTTGCATTCGGTTCATGAGATTCAAGAAATTCACAAGCGCCATTTCGCTCCTGAATTCAGCAGCGACTACGCAGTGCTCACCCTGGTGCTGTGTTTCCCAAATGGGCATTACGAAGGCCAATGTGTTTTTTGTTAGTACCAGACCGCCCTTTTGGGAGCATCTCATGAATTCAGTAAAGGTTTTCTTCCGAAGGGAGCGAGTTTTCAAGTAGACGAGGTATATTATTGTGTTTGTATTTAAGAAACGAGTGCACTTCATTTGTTCCAATTGCCGTACAAGCTCCTTTTCGTGTACAGCAAATAGCACGGTCGTTTAAGGCTCAAATTAAATGCATACTATTTATAAGATGCACTCCTGTTTCAGATGCGTCATACTGACTCATGCTCGAACGTTATGATGGGATGCATTTTCACATACTATATGCAATTTTCAATCGATTCATCTGTTGAGTGAATAGGGGTTTAGTGAAGGTCACCAGTGAATTAGAGAATCTTTGATAATCAACTAACTGCCATCTGAAAGATGTCAAATAGTACTTGTCAATGAAATTTGAAATAACAGGTGACACACTTGCATCTCAGCAAGCCACACGTAAGCATTTAAATCTGTTTTCATTATTGTAGAAATAAACAGTAAACCATGATGGGTGAGTGCTTTAGTAAATGCCGGGCCAGTTAGAAGCCTGAGCGAAGCCCCGGTAAAGCCCCCACTTGGAGGGGTTTATTGCTATTATCATTCCGGCATGCTTACAGGGATGCTTATAATTGGGATTTTTTTGTTGAGAAAGGGCACAGTTCCTGCATCTCAATTAAAAACAAAACAACTACAAATGTAATTAATCGGTGCCATAGTGTTTAGCCTGGCTAAATTTGCACCCCCTAAATATGTAAAAAGTATCAAACACTAAGCATGATTTACTTCTGTAATTTTGTAGAAATCTGTCGAGAGCAGCTCTTTTATTGCAGGTAACATGCTTTCAGAAAACATGGTGTTACAACAGGAGTCTCTCTCTCTCCTAGTGGCACTTCTGTGAAATAATCTTCTAACAACAATGATAACCAAGAAGGGTTTCCTTCCTTCGGAAAGTCCATGAAAACCCATATTTCCCATATGTGTGTTAACAAATGATCTGGATTATGTTTCTTATTCACGTATGTTATCAGTGCGTAAAAGCCAAGAAGCAGTTGTTGTACAAGCCTCATGGAAGCATGTCGTTATCAAGACTCTCATTGGTGCCTCTATGCAGGCTTACATAATGTCAGGACAGGTACCAAATAATTAAGCAAGACGCCCTGAGCTGGAGGGGCATTACTGCGTTAAGTAATGCCCCAGGGCATTACCTGATGCGGTAATGCCCCCTCGGTGAGGAGCTTATTGCAATTAGTACCCTGGCATGTTAGACAGGGTGTCAATAGTTACTTTTTTAAAGTTGTGTGATGCCTTTGGAGTTGCGCAACTGAAAACAAAATGGCCACCACATAATGATGAGAACAGACTGTACGTAGTCCCTTCTCCCTTTCCGTGGTGGCCAGAACACAGCTGTGACAGTCCCAACAAAGGCAGTGTCTGGCTGGTAACGACCCGGTCAGGGCAATGAGCTTGCTTGTTACAAGCTCATTGACCCGTGCTGGGTACTAATGTAATTTAAACATGGGCTAGGCTAATGGATATAAGTATGAGGTCATAATAAAACATGCATATTTTGTAAAAGCCCATGAGCAAGCCCCTAAAATGTTCTGCCACAACTAGGGATAACAAGGCAATGGGTACAATGTAAAACAATGTGGAGAATATGAGAGACTCGTAAAAGTACTAACTAGATTGAATGATAATGATGTGTTATTTATATAGTGCCTTTATCCAAAGCACTTTACAGAGCACATATTTACATACAATATCACCCATCCAAAATTGGTACTCATTTATCGACCTCAGAAAGATGAAAGGCGGAGTTGGCCTTGGCGGGATTCAAACCTGCGACCTGCAGATTATGCTCAGATGGCAGCAGTGAGCGCTCAACGCGCTGAGCTACCTTACAGGCTAGTCCATTCTGAGAAACAGTACCCTGTTCATAAACTTGAGATTTTAGCACAGAAGTGGGTGATCACTGAGAAGTGTCATGACTAACTTTGGTGCCCAGTTTACTGTGAGAACTGAAAATAATCCTTTGACCTTTATTCATAGATCTGACAAACCTGACGCTACATAACATTGATGGTCAGCTGCATTGTCAACCTAAGATTTTCAGTTGCAGGTATAACCAGGAGGAACACACGGGGATGCTGATTTCCTGTCCTGAAGACAATACAACAGAGATGTTACAGATGTTGCTGACTGGATGTCAGTGCCTTTGTCAGAGGTGAAGGCAATCTGCTAATCCAGAAATAACACTGTGTGACCCACTACAAGGACGTCAGTTCAAGATGTGGAGTATTTGTGAGTATCTACAGAAGTATTTCTGACTTGCTACTGTGCTATTACAGGCTTGGAAATGTCAGAAATGCGGATGCTGCCAGGAGAAGACATTCGACAGGCCCAGCTTGAAGATCTCAGTATTGCTGATGTGATCACAGCAAAAGCTGTTAGCGACAAGGTTAACATGACTGGGTTGTTCACTGGCTAAACTTGAAGTCATGCTTTACTTCATTATATATATATATATATATATATATATATATATATATATATATATATATATATATATATATATATATATATTTTGGTTCAGTGAATTAGCAATTAATATGGGTTTTATTATGAACACATTCTGGTCTAGAATCGGGGGAAACCTGATAGATGTTCATGATCTCGATAACTAATTTCCATCTGCTCAATTGCTAACTAATGCTGCTAAATAGAGAGGTTATCATTCCTGAAAATGTATGATAATATACAAAGACATACACATTAGAAAAAGATACACCTTTTTTAATGAAGAAGCTTTTATTTATTTAAATAATCTCTTCAGCAGTAAGGAGATTCTCTTCACCTAACTCCTCCACTCGATTTCAAGCATGACCCCATGTGAATGATAGTTGACGCTAATGATCTCTATCGGTCCCAATGGTGGCTGTTAACTTAATACTGTATAATGAACTTAAATAAACCCTATTATTGGCTCAATACCTTAAGAGTGTTATAACAATATCAGACCTATGACTCTCTATACACAACAATGGAAGAATTTCATGGTATACTTCTCATGTCATTATTGAGGATTTTATCCATGATACTCTAGACAACAACATAGTATTTGAGATCAACAGTAAATACATCCAGATAGATACAGTATATAGGGATAATTTCACCCAACCTAAAGATACTTCCAAACATTGAAATTGACTTTTCCAAAATATTGCCAGGTTTCTGTTAGATAGTGAAATGACTGATCCTTCTGGCTGTTGCATGTGAGACAAATGAATACAGTGAACACTTCAGACAAATGTTTCTTGATTTCCAGACCATGTTTGCTTGTTGATCCACATGTCTGTTGACACACATCTCTTAATTATGCAAAAATGCTGAGAGACCCTGATGTGGCCCCTGTATGTAAGACAGTACAGATAGGTTCTTGCCCTCAGGGAGAATTGTTCACAGATTATAAAACCTTTGAATTACATGTGATCATTTGTCCAATCCATAGAAGTGTTAAAAACACAGTACGAATAAAACAAAACCATAAAAGATATTTTAGACTTCGACCACTCTAGGAATAGGTGGGCTATATTAAAGCAACATGTTTCTCTAATGTCAATGGCTTCAGAGAAAACTCAGTAAATTGTTTTCCTTCACCTTTTTCAGGGGCAGTGGGTTTCAGTAGGACATAATTTTCTGTAGTGAAGATTGAGGATTTAGAAGGGAAGTTAACTCAAACAATAAATATTGGTTTGTTTGTCTACATTGTGCATTGTTTCGGCCTACTGTCTGAATTAGTCATGCATACTTCTATGATTTGTCTGGGTATTTGTGAACATGTGAATGAAAATATTAGTGAGATAACAGCAGGCTGGATATGGTTTCCTTTCTGCAAACAAGCTGCCAATGTTTATTTGGCGTATTGTGGGTGGCTTCTCCAGCATTGTAAGTTAGAGGATCACCTTTAATTATTGGATTTTATTTTAAATTTTAAAAAAAATCAGGGTAAAAAGGGCCTCCTTCTTTCCCTCAAATTTCAGGTAGGATTGCTGCAGTAGGGATAGTAAATTAGCAATATTTCTGGTACTGAGTTAATCACTGTTAGGGAGAATTCTCTCTTTAGGCTGAATTTCCTAACCTAGTGAGTCCCCCAGCAGCTTTGCTGGATTTCTGGAGTTTGTTTTTTTCTCCTGCCAAGAGTGAGACTCTTTTTCTCCCACTCTTGGACATGATTTATGGTGTTCCTTTGACTGTTTATGTCTTTTATGGGCTATGGGGTCCTTTACCCCATAGGGTCTCATGTGTTTTTACTATGTGTGTTACACAGCACCCTCCGTGCAGTGACACAGGGGTGTCATAGTGACACCCCACCATAGACTCCATACCCTGGGGCGGACTACTGTCTCCCAGGGCATGTAAAGTCACCATTGGCTTTACTAGTCCCAAATTATTAACAGAAACCAGTACAAACCATCAAATTGTGGACGTACTGGTCGGGGCAATTCGATTGCCTGGGGTGTTTTTAGTCGAGGGGGCACGTCTCCGTCCCCCCTGATCGAGTTTTGGCTGGTGGCAGTGGATACTACTTTTTATATTTGACAGTGAAGTGAATCTGTGTGGTACAGACTGCTACCAAGTGGGCTTACTGCCAAACACCTGCAGTCTTAAATCTTTTGCAGTGGTCCCAGAGGGAACTGTACAGGTTTTTGCCTAACAATCACTAGAAAAGACAATACATTCCATAGAGAGGTATTTACATATGTTTAGCCATATTTATTTTACGCCCTGAAGACGGCCCAGTTTAGGGTTGAAACATGTGTTGGCGTTTTTGTGCTCAGGCGTTTTTGTACTCACGCTGGGCGTTTTTGTGCTCACGCTAGGCGTTTACTGTGTTTCTTTGTTTATACAACATTAAAAGCCCTCTTATCCTAAGGAGCTACATGTCATTTTGGTTTATTCTGGAAACTTATTATTGACATACCTACCTGTGAATTTTAAAACTACTCTTAGTCAGACTCAAGTTGGTAGCGCAGACAAGTGAGGTGATGCTCGTTTTCTTGTTTCCAAACCAGCATGACACCATCCCACAGTTTCAAAAACATCCCAATGGACATGCTGTTAGGGAGAATTCTCCAGAGTGGCTAATTCCCCTTAACTACTGAGCCCCTCAGCAGCTTTGCTGGATTTCTAGGATTTATTTGTTTCACCTGGTAAGAATGTGAGCCTTTTTTCCCACTCTTACATGTGTTTTGCTGTGTGTGTTTAACATTTTCTTGTGTTCATAGACTGTGGAGCCTCACCTACTCCATATGCATCATATTTTTACTGTGTGTTACAGAGCACTTTCAGTGCAGTGACACAGGGTTGTCTTTTAGACTTCTCAACTCACACTCCATTTTCTGGGACTGACTACTGTCTCCCAGAAACATGTAAAGTTGCCATTGCCTTTATTAGTCTCTTTTTTTACTTACAGACCCAGTACAACCTATCTTAAATCGAGTCCTGGAAAGGGTTAATATTTATCCCTTTTTGTCTGTTTCTCTTGGAGCATTGTTTTGCTCCTTTTTCATTAAGACTGGTGGCAGTGGTAACTACCCTATTTTTCCTACTGCGGTTATCTTAAATAACCCTGGTATTGTTTTAGGCTATCTTGGCAGCCTCGAACTTAAACCTGCTAGACCATATATGTTTTTATATGGTTTCCGGCTGGGTTTATTCACCATTTCTTTTTGTAAAAGTCTTTCTTGTGTTTTACTCTGCACGCCAAACCAGGTTTGGTTCCTTTGTTCGGCGTCCTTTCGCGGGTTTCTGCACAGAAGCCCTACTTAAGTGCCTGAATGTCTGGGGGAGACAGGATGTGAGGGCGGGGTTTAGGACTCCCTGCACAGGGTCTCCATGAAAACCCATGTCGCACTCTCATCTGATTGGCTGTGGTGACTGTCCCAGCGGGATAGCCACCCTGCTGTGTGATTGACAGCCAGGCTGTGTGAATGGGAAAACTGCATAAAAAGCAGGTCTCTGGGGCTGGAAAGGCAAAGTCACCACTGGAACGAGAGAACCGAAGATGAGCTAACAGAAGAGGACCCCTACAATGACTGAACCGCCCGGTGAAGCCCTGCTGCAGGTCCGAATATTCATACTCCAACGACAGGGAAGATATGCAAGGAATCTTCTCCCCTTGTGCTGGTGGGAACAACCAGTTCACCAAACTGCTCGCCAGGCCTCCCTTCTCTGTTTGAATTTGCTGTACAGAGCTACAGTGAACCAGATAGCCAGCAGGAAAGGACCCTGCTTGGCTTTTAAGGAGCACACCTTTTATTTGTTGCTTTGCTCTGGTGTTGGTTTCTTCCCTGAGCAGTGCAGGACCCTCCAGTCTTCCTACTTAATGTCAGTTCGACAGTCGCGTCAGGAACCGTGAGCCTGCAGGACCTGCCAGGAACGTTCGCCTCAGCTACAGCCTTCTTCTCATCACACCTCATCACACGACTAGGAAAAATCAACAAAAGAATCCCTATATGCAAGGAGCTGCACTGGTCACCTCTTAAAGCGCACATCATGTTCAAGGCAGCTTGCATCATCTAAAGAGCAGTCACAACCAAAATATCACCATAGCTGGCCAGGAAACACACCATCACCAGAATCTGGTGTACCACCAGAGGCCACAACATGACCAGACTGTAAACAAATAACTGAATGAGCGAAAACACACGATGCAGCTCCTGCCATGCACCATGTCTCTGGAACAGGTTATCAATGCACATAAGACTGTCCATCTCCATCTTTCAGTCCACAAAGGACCTAAGATCCTACTCTTCCAAGAACATCTCGCTGATCACTAATCACACGCTATGGCAGGAAAATGTCTGGTTTCTCGTTTATTTAGTTGCCTCCACCATGGCCAAATTAAATGTATTGTTACTCTAAACCATTCAATGTGGAGATTATGTCTACAATTCTCATACTTTGTATAATTTCCATATGCTGAAAGCACCCATGGAAATAGGGACCCGTGTCAAGTGTGTTGTCATTTAGGTGGCCTCGGTTTAGATTATCATCATTTTGGGGACCTCTGTATTCGCAGTACGTTCTGTCAACTTTGGCCGATGTCTTGGTATCTTCTGTTAACAATGGTCCTGTATCCAAATATGAGTGGTCTGGTTTCATAATTCATTGCCCTACTGAGGGTACTTTGTTAGTCTGTTTGTACAACTGTTTGTATATTTGATGTTGTATGTTGTCTGAATTTTAGTTATTTTTGATGGAGAGCAGGTTTATTATTGAAGAGTGTTTTACTAAAAACGAAATACCCGTTGCTGATATTTACTAGTCTACACATTCAACAATCATTAAAAAAACGATTTTACTGTGAGTGCAATGTGCATAATCAATTAGTGTTTAAATACATATTATTACAATCTGATGTAGAATGCCCTGAACTGCAAAACTGCAAATGCTAAAATGAGGAGTCCAATTCCATGTTTACATTTATGTAGCATGAGTCATTTTTTGAGTTATGTGTTAATATTAAATAATGTGCATGATTTTGTACATGTGGTTTGTACTATAAGGGCTTTTATACTGGCCAGAGCTGCGGGCCTACTTATAAAAATGCAATGCAATGTATGTGTTTGCAGTTTTACGTATTGCCTTTTGCTGACTTGTCACTTGGCAAAATTCTGCATCGAGCAATCAACGAATGTCTACTTTTCAATGTTCTCAAACACTGTTTGCACCAGTGAACAGAAACCCATTCTCACAAAACTAATCTATCTATTCTTCGTGAATATCCATAGCATTAATTAATTCAAATTAGGGCATAACAGGATCTGTGTTTTATTACTCAGATCTGAATGTTTCAAATTGACCTCACTTGTTAATTTAATGACTTTCTGCATTTTACTCCAAATGAAAGCGCCACGTCTGGTACAGTTAACCTCTTAATGCGTCGTTCAGTTCTAAAAGGACCATGGCCCTCATTACAGTCTAAAGGTAACCCACCGGTGCTACCGGTGGGTTACTTGCAGACTCGCCTTACTGTTACCAGAACCCGATTTCCCGGTGTTGCTGGGATATTGCGGGTGCCGTCAACAGCGGTAAGTTCCCTCTCCATGGAGTCCGATAGGTGATAGGGGCATTTCTGTGCCGGCAGGGGCCTGAACTCGCGGCAGGAGTCGGTGCCCCTACCGGCAAACCCAGAGAATACCGATCCGGGAAAAATGTTGGATCTGGTATTACCAGCCATTTTACCAACATTTTTCCCGGACCGGATTTCTCGTAATGACCCCTCATATATTAAATGCACCCTTCTTCCATAAATGATTAAAAGTTGAAAAAACAGTAAAAATATGTTACAGCAAATTCATGCACTATATGCAAACAGGAGGCAGTTTTCAGTGTCCCTACGTATTCAAGTGCTAGGGTAGTATTACAAAAAAACTCCCTGGGCCTGATCCACCAAAAAAAGCACTAAGGGCACGCCAAAGTGTTAGCACGTATGCTAAGATTGTGCAGCGCAAATGCATCGCGCGGCAACGAGATTTACAGAAATAAATGCATGCAGGAACCTGCAGTGGAAAGAAAATTGTTTTGCATCTGACACACCCACAACATGCCCCCAGTGCAAACCAAGGTCCGGCTGTAGAAGACTTTTTTTCACGCAATGTGAATGGTTGTTAGGGAAAATTCTCAGAAATCTGCTAATTCCCTTCTACCTTAGAGACACCAAGCACTTTTTGCTGGACTTTAGCACTTTTAATTTCTATCCTGGCGAGAGTGAGACCTTTTTCCCACTCTCTCATGTATTTTTCTTTAATCTGAACACTGTGTTTCTTTTGGTTTTGGTGTCTTACAAACTCCATAGGCATCATCTTTTTACATTGTGTCACACAGTACCATCAGTGCAGTGGCACAAGGAAGTCTCTCAGATTTCCCCAAGTTTAAATACCTTTTCTTGGATTAACAACTTTTTCCAAGAACAGTGAAGTGAAATTGACTTTACTTACATTGTAACTTTCAAGACCCAGCAGACACTATCTTACAAGGTGCTGGAGGGGTTATTTAGTATCCCCTTTGTCTTGTTGCTCATGTAACATGTTTATGTTATCCTTTCTACAATTATTGGCTGGTGGCAGTGGATTATTTTTTCCTACCATTGTGTGTTTCTAAGGCGGGCTGCAATTGCAGCTGCAGTAAAGCACCCATGGTTGCCCATTTTGTCAAAATGGCCTGGTCTTCTTTTTTGCCATTTCTTGTTGGAAAGGTCCTTCTTGAAATTTACTCTGCGCGCCAAACCAGGTTTGGTCCCTTTGTTCATTTTGTCTTTGGTGGGATTCACTGCTGAAGCCTGCCTCTGGCTCCAGCAGCTCTGGCAGGGCAGGAAGTGAGAGAGGTGCCCGAAACTCCCTCTGCTTAATCCCCTTGGTTACAAGAAGGCACCCAAAGGTGATTGGCTGGATGTCCTTGGAGGACAGCCACCCTGCTGTGTGAGTGACAGCTAGGCTGCAAATGAGTGGGAAAAACCTGCATAAAGGGCAAGGCTTTTTGCTTGGAAGGAAGAGTGGACCACTGGTCGAAGGAATCCAAAGAAGAAGTCGGAAGAGATGCTTACAGCAACTCCTGGACCGTTGGTTTGCCCGATGTAGCCCTGCTGCATTGCTGAAGCTCTGAATTCGCCTCGACTACAGAAGCCCTGCAAAGCACAACTTCTTCCCTTGGGATGGTGGGACCAATCAACCCCAAAGCAAACTCCTCTAGACATCCTCTTGGAGTTGGCTGTACTTCCTTTGCTGCTGCAGGAACCGATTGCCAGGCAGAGGAACACCAGATCGAGTGCATCGTTTTAAAGTCAGACCCAAGCTCCAGGAAGATCCTCCAGACTCCCATGAAGCAGGACTGATCAAGCCCGAGCCACCTCAAAAGAGTGCTAGACCACAGATGTGAGGAAAGTCCATAAAGGTATTCGAAAAGTGCAGTGGTGCTATTTGCGAGAGCCGCAAAAAACTGAAACCGCGAAGTGCTGCTGATCTGAAGTTTGCCCATTGCCGCTGCTGACCTTCAATTCATAGCACAGGAGTCCCCAGACGTCCTCCCTCTTGTCCCCATGACTGAGGCTCAGGAACACCGAACCTGCAGACCTACAACTGGAACAGAAGAGAGCTGGAACCAATTTCTTCAAACCAAAGGTACTATGAAACTAAGGGGTTGCTTACCTCTTGTTGTGTAGCCTTGCTAGCTCTCAGTTGAGACTTGCCTTGGTTGCCTTTGCAGAGTTGCATGCAGGTTTGCCCCTCACAAGGCTCTCAGCTTGTGGCCCTACAGTGATTTCATTTTCTGCAAAGATATATAAAACATTGTTCACAACTTTTTTACCTACCTACAAGAAGTGCTTGAGCTCACCTAGACTTTTGCTCAATTGACACTGGCTGTCCTGGCTCCCAGAAAGACTCTTCGTAACTCTGACTTTGTGCTTTAACTATCCCTCAACCAAAGTCTCACATTGGATAACTTGTGTAGCTGGGAAACATTGGAGGGTTCAAAAAGTACTTACCTGCTGAAGAATATGTGTTAACCATTGTTTTATTCCCTCATCTTTTCCTTTTGACACAAATATCAGTATTGCTCTTAATGGGCCAGTGATAAATCAATGTCCACAGTGTCCTAGTTATTTAAGTCAACTCAGGGTGAAGGAAGTGTCTGTGTGCAATCCAAAATGGGTATCTGCTGATTTATGGAAACTGAGAGGGTGTAGTGTTTGAAGTATTTTATTGTGTTACATATTTTTGCTCCTTTCTAAAGAAGGCTTATTCATCTGACTGTTAAATTAATAAATAATAGTTTAATCAAGAATCCTTGAGCGTACATGTTTATTTGGATACTTGTTAATGTGAATCTCTGTGTAATAAGCCTACAGCTCACATTGACCCCTCTTGAGATAAGCCTGGCTTCTCTGTCATTCTAGCAACTCATGTACTACATGCTTATACCAAAGGTTGGGTTAACTATTGCCAAGAAGACAAGGCTGGTGCAGTCTCCCACAGGGTACTGCATACAATCTTGCCTAACAATGGTGGCAATAGATACAGCGAAAATGATAAGTGCACAATGATTATTCATGAGTGATCAACATTATTTCCACTTACATCAACCATTCCTTGTACTACAAATCAGCACACCACAAATGCAAAGAGCATCTACATCCACTATCCCTACTCCCTGTACACCTCCCCACAAGGTGCACAGCTGATTCTCAGGACTCCGCACCCACTTTTCCCAATCAAAGTACTTACACCCACAAGGTGCACCCCTATTCCTTAGGACTATGCACCAATTCTTCCCCCTCAAAGTACTTACACCCACAAGGTGCACCCTTAATCCTCAGGACTCTGTGCACCCATTCTTCCCCCTCAAAATACTTGCACCCAGAAGGTGAACCCCTAATCCTCAGGACTCCACACCTACTATCCCCCCTCAAAGTACTTTCGTCAAGAAGGTACACCCCTAATACTCAAGACTCTGTACCCACTTTTCCCCATCAAAGTACTTGCAGCCACAAAGTGCGCTTCTACTCATTAGTACTTTGCACCCACTCTCCCCCCTCAAAGAACTTCACCCCTAATCCTCAGGACTTTGCACTCACTCTTCCCCCTCAAAGTACTTGCACACGCAAGGTGCACACCTAATCCTCAGTTCTCGACACCCACTCTTCCCCCTCAAAATACTTGCACCAACAAGATGCACCCCTAATCCTCAGGCCTCTGCACCCACTCTTCCCCCTCAAATTATAAAATAGGACATTACTCCAGTCACTGCCCTTGCACTAAGCTTAACTCAGAGGCACATCAGTAGGTCTGATACACTCCCAGAGCATTATACAAGACAACAATCATGCAAACTGTTGAATGCATGTGTCCTCCATTTCCTTGCAGACATGATCATGACCATTGCCCTGCAACAACTAACACTACTTGTATGCTGTACACAGATAAGTCACAGCTGACATCAAGACTGCCCATGACAGAAGAAAGTTTGGTACCCCAACCACTCCCAAGGAACATTGGGAGTGGCCAGTGCTGTGGACCATGACCAACCAATATGCAACAGAACTTCAGTACCACAAGAGCACACAATGAAGTGGAGAAGTCTGTTCCTGAGTGAGTCCATAGGAAAAGGGAGACTTTCTTCCCGCTCCCCCAGTCAACAATTATGACATATTGAGTGTCACCTTAAATGAGAAACAATCATTAGCTGCATGAGAATGACCACATCTGTACCCCTTTCTCTATAAACTCTATTTGGTACACTTGTATAGCCTAACGGTTTGATCTCATGTTTCCCCTTTTTCCATGGGGATGGAGGTGCTTTCCAAATCTGGATCTGCACATTTGATACAGAGCTATGCGTGAGTATGAATAACCAGGTCCTGAAGAATATGACAACAGTAATCTCAGTCATTGAAACTGATCGACCCATTGCTACTCTGATGATATCCTTGACGTTTTGGTAGGATACATGTTTTACAACTAGCTTACACCTGTGCATGATGACAGGTCCTCAGTGAGAACATTTCTATTGTATCCCCAATGTGGGACCTTGCTTTTAGGATCCAGTAGTGACCAACATATGTTCTTAGAGCATCCTGCCCAGTTGGTTAATACATTTATGTGAAAGTATACATCTTGTGAACACACACTAGACAGGGTAAATTATAGATACCTGTCTTATGGCATTCCTTTTGGATTTCTAACTTGTGAGCCCAACCATTGCGCCATATTGGTTAGTATGAACAGCTTTCTCCCTCTTTCCCTTTTAGATAGACGGCACACCACTGCTAACCTAGGGACAGCACCTCCTGACAGGATCAGGGTGTGCTTCTTGTTGAGGGTCAGTGGTTTTGGTCTACATGTATTAATTGCTTGATACCAAAACATATGCATGAGAGAATGCTCCTTTGTCTGTTTTGATGTGTGATGAAGTTATGGGATATAACGGAGGAATGCAAGTATTTTCCGACTCAGATTCTTAAATCTCCTACCCTGTTTGTTGTGGTTATTTACCAGTATGTCACTGTCCAGGACACAAGCAACTGCACAACGGCGAACACAAGGCATATTGCAGGAGGAACACTCACTGACTCAAACCGTAGGTCACCAGTATAGCTCTGCACAGCTGCCTGAGAACTGCAACCTCATTGCTTGCACCTCGATGCACCCTTTAGCACCACTACGTGACAGCTTGCATTGGCAAATGCCCGACTTGGCAAGGCCTAGATTGAAGCGCACTTGGGACCACCATGATCGCATAACCTGAGCTGGTGAACATCTACTGCACATAGCACCCACATTTGCCCCTGCCCAACACCCGCTTGCTGCCAGTGCCTCCATGAACGTTGGTGCATGACTGAGCCTGATCTGTTACCATCAACTTTGTAACCTGGCTCAGATGTGTCAGTACACCAAAAACCAAATGCAGGTACTGTGACACAAAGCACTGCCCCCACGGGCCTTACCTTAGCTACTCCAGTCTTTTGCAACTTCTCTCTCCTGTTCTTTGTTGTGGGATTGTCTAGTAATCACTTTTCATAAAAATAGTACATCGTTTTTTTGTTTAAATAAAGTGGTCATATTCTTAAATAAAACCTAATTTGGCATTCCCTTCAGTTTGGGCTGTGATCCTGTAAGGTTTGGGTCACTACAGGTTCACATTCAAAGCTCTCCAGAATAGCCTTCCCTGGACCACGTTACCAGAAAAGGTGAAGGAGATTGATTGTCCCTGTTCAGCTTCATGATTGTGTGGTCTATACATTTGTAGACGTGTGAGGGCAGACTTGCCCGTTTTGCCACTGCTCACCCTTGTACACTAGTGGGTTCAATACTATTCTACACATCCATGTCTCCCATGATGTTCACTATGTACACATCACTGACTCACTTCATCCAAAGGCACGTGTGCTGATGTCTCCACGCAATAACCTGTTGCACATGTTGAGCTCGGCACACCCTTAGGCACAAACGCATCTGTCCAACAAATGTTGGAGGGGTTTGTAGGGTGTTACACATGAATTGTTTTCCACTCTGGTCGAATACACATCATGGAGGGAGGAGGGCAGCACATTGAATCTGAACACATCCACAGGGTATGTGACCGCTCATATTTCCTAAAACTACATGTCTTGTGGGATGGCAATGTCATACACATGTACATGCAAGTTGAGAAGGCACAACAAATCTGACATGGTAGCACACAGTCATCACAACATACTACTCTCCAGGTAAGTCAAAGCAGCCAGATAAAGCTACTGTCTTACGAATTCTCCCATATCTCTGCCACATACAACATATTATAAAGCACCTGCACAAGTGTGTACCTGTCCCCATCTGCCTATGGTCAAAGGGTGCCTTCTGTAAATACATGAGACTTACAATGTCATTAAGTAGCAACCTATTATGCAACCTATTATGCAACAAGGACTCAGCACTGTAAGCTTGCTCATTGAGAGAGTGTGTTCAATGAACCATCATACCACTTCCATGCCATCATAGCCAAGGAAAAAGAAATGTGGAAGAGCGATCTGTTGGTGACTATCAGATACCTTTTTACTGCATTTTGTGGATAATCCAGGAGCATGGTCGTAGTTAGGAATGCACACATGCATAACCTGCCTGTCACTGTGCATAGATGATCAGTGCATAGATTTACCTTTTCTCACTTTCCCACAGAAGCTTGCTGTCTTCATAGGCCTGGTTTTTTCTAGGATGGACTACTGCAACTGCCTCTTTCTAGATCTGCCTGCCTCTACTCTTCACCCTTTGCAACCAATCCAGAACAGGACTGTGAGACTTGTCCTTGGCCTCAAGCCCATGGATCGTATCTCTCCGTTAGGGAGAATTCTCTGTTTAGGCTGAATTTCCTAACCTAGTGAGTCCCCCAGCAGCTTTGCTGGATTTCTGGAGTTTGTTTTTTTCCATCCTGCCAAGAGTGAGACTCTTTTTCTCCCACTCTTGGACATGAATGTGTGTAATTCCTTTGAATGTCAATGTGTTCTATGGGCTATGGGGTCTTTTACTCCATAGGGTCTCATATGTTTTTCTGTGTGTTACACCGCACCCTCCGTGACTACTGTCTCCCAGGGCATGTAAAGTCACCATTGGCTTTACTAGACCTAAATTTACTAACAGAACTAGTACAAACCATCCTATTGTGGACGTACTCGTAGGGGTAATTCGATTACCCCTGGGTCTGTTATTCGAGGGGGCACTGTCCCGTCCCCCCTCTTCGAGTTTTGGCTGGTGGCAGTGGAAACTACTTGTTATATTTGACCTCGAATATAACCCTATGGGATTCTTCCCATTGTTGGAGGTTAATACTTTTTCTTGTTAGTCTCTAACATACCACCGGTTTATTTATCTTAAATAAATCTATCGGTTGGTATTTTCTGCCAGAACTCGGTTTTTTAAATGGCGTCTGTGTTCGTCTCTGTGACTCCTAAACCAAAGGTTGAGCCCTTTGTTCCACTTTTGGCGGGCTTCTGCACAGAGGCCCTCCAAAGTGGTGCCATTCTGTCTGGCTACCACAGGGGGTGTGGGAGGGGGTTTAGGCACCCTGGACTGAGTTGCCTTGCCAACTCAAGTCGCACTCTGGTGTGATTCGCCCAAGTGGTGAGCCACCCCGCTCACCACTTAGCGTGTTTTGATTGACAGCTAGGCTGAATGAATGGGGGTTTTCTGCATAAAAGCAGGGCTTTTGGGACTGGATCTTTAGAAGTCGCCACAGGACCCAAGAATCTGATGAGGGTAAAGCTGAGCCGACCTGCAACGACGACACCTCCGGTGGAGCCCTGCTGAACCGACTCACCACTTCCCGACGACAGAGGAGATCTCCCCGCCGGAGAGTCTGTTCCCCTGACTAGTGGGAACAACCAGTCCCCTTTGGTTTTTCTTCGTTCCAGGACGTAGTGGTCGAATTGCCCATGCTGAGCACCCTGGCAACCGGATAGCCACTAACCCCTGTACCGCGACCAAAAGGTGGTGCCTTTTGACGGAGCACTCCGCAGCTGGTCTCTTCCCTGGTGGTGCAACGATCTTCAACTTTCCTTCGACGACAAGATCATCTCTTCTCTTGGCAAAGCCCCGACTTGCATCCACCACCAGGAACAACTGCCCCCGCCGGAGCTGTCTCTCCACATATAAGGTACCGTGTCGGCCTGGCTTCCCTCTTGACGGTTAGCGTGAGGTGTCTTAATCCTTGCCTCTCCATTGGGTCGCCTCCAAGCCTTCTTAACTTTCTGTTCTGAATTCTTTCTGTGACAATTTGCGCCAAAGACTCGAAGTGCATTTCCACTGTGATACTTTTTGGGACATATTGCCTTGCCTCTCTCCGAGTGGGCCTGGCCTCTGAACTTTGCGATCTACAGTAGACCCTGCCTTACTTGCCTTGCATTTGTTCTTAAAGTGTTGGTACCGAGTTGATTTCATACCCTGCCTTTTCTCTCCCGTCCTAACGAATACTAGAGTGACATCTAGGTTAAAGCATTCACCTCTGTCTGCAAATAAGTGGTGCCGTTGAACCTAGACTTGTCGAACTATTGTTAGGGGGATTGATTTACTTATAGTAATTGTGATTGAAGTTGTTTACCGTATTAGTGCCAGTGTGTTTTCCATAGATGTGTTTTTATAAATAAATAACTATATATCTTTACACTCAAGCTCTGTTCCGTGTTTGCTTGTTCTACTGTGTAAATTGCCCTATTTTGTATACTCCACATACTGCCTTACTCTTCTTGAGGGAAGTCTGACTGCTCAGCCACAGCTACCAAGTGAATCTGTGTGGTACAGACTGCTACCAAGTGGGTTTACTACACCTGTAGTCCTAAACCTTTTGCAGTGGTCCCAGAGGGAACTGCACAGGTTTCCGCCTAACACTCTCCAGCCCTGAAATCTCTCCACTGGCTCCTGGTGGCTGCAAGGATCAAGTCATAGGCTCTCCACATTTTCCACAAGGCTTTCTGGGGCCAGGGACCTCACTACATCCAACTCTTTCTTCCTAAGCCTTTTCCTTCTCGAGCCCTCTGCTCATCCACCTCCAACTCTCTGAGGGTCAGCTTTGTCCTCGGATGGGGCCTACCTCTGGAACAGCCTCCCTGCCTCTCTCAAACTTGAACTGGACCATCTAAGGTTCCGGAAGCAACTCAAGACCTTCCTTTTCGCTTCTGCTTTCTCTCTCTCCCTTGCTGATGTTCCTGTCTGCTGCGCTAACTGGTTACCTGGCCACCATTTCAACCTTAACAGGCATCAGGCTCCTTTCACGACCATTAGCCCTTGCACTGCCTCCAGGCCTCCCATGCACTTACGGACTATATCTGCAACTCTACAGTCCCCTGCCTTCTTGCACTTACTTGAGCCGGTCACCCCAGCAGCACTTACTGAGCTTGCCTATTGCACTCTCCCGGCACCTGGCACTTCTCCCCCTTCCTCACTTGCACTTGCATGATGTGAATGACACAAGACCTAGTAAGATAGTTTGTTTTGTCCTCCCTTTGTCTCCCCTTCCTCGTCTTGTCACACCTAGAAACACTTGTGTACAGGCGTGTTATAAATGGCTTATATCCTAGCATATCATATCACGTGGGCACTTGATGTAACCTGTCAATGTACCCCACAATAGCCACTGCATCTGTAGGGATGACAGAGCCTACCTATACTCTGTCTAACACTGTTTCAGTGTATAATGTACACACTCCATGCAGTCAGTCATGAAGAAAAACGCACATTGGTTTGAATGTCACACAGTGAAAACGCCCTAGGCAGAACACCTTCCATTTGACAGCACCTCAATGTCTGTGCCTGATGCCAACCAGAGATACCCACGTATCAGATCATCAACTCAGGCTTAGCCTACACATCTCAGGGGGACACATTATTTATATGATACAGTGTAAGGGCAACTCTACAGGGTGTGTATACACGCCCGAGCATAAAGGATCAGATTTCCTAAACAGAGTGGAACAACTAAAAGGAATGTACCTTGGCATATTTGCATGGCCATGAGTGTAAATCAATTAGAGGACAAAGCATCCCATGAAGAATACCACACCCCACCCTCAAAAGTCACTTATTCATGTAAACTTAACTACTCCACACATCTACGGAAGTGAATAATGTGCATGGTGGAAGATATATTTAGGGAAGAACGGACATACACCAACACAATCTAACAACTATCACATGTGACAGACTGGTGTGCATGTGAATACTGCAACGGCACTTGTCACAGTATGTGCAATGCACTCAACTTTGCACAAAAGGCACAATCAGCCAGCACAAACATTCACATAACACATGCTGAGCAAAACATTGGGCCTCATTACGACCCAGGCGGTAAGTTACCGCCTGGGCCGTGACTTTACCACCATGGCGTAAACTATGTTTACGCCAAGGTGGTTGGCGGACTTACCGCCCCATTCCGACCTTGGCGGGGCGGTAAGTCCCCAATCCCCATTTACCCTTCCCCATTCCCATTTTTGCCCCATAGGGCATAATGGGAGTGGGGAAGGCGTTAATTACGCCACCGTAAATTACGGTGGCGTAATTAATTCCATGGTCCCTTAGCGCCATGGATTTTAACACCTGCTAAAAGCAGGTGTTAAATCCGCCATGGCGCTAAGGGACCTCGTACTCAGGCGGTAAGGGTCGGCGCTGTTTACAACGCCGTAAACCCCTTACCGCCTGAGTTGTAATGAGGGCCATTGTCGATCACAGTGAATTGTGAGAACATCACAGAGGCACCAACACCCACAATGGCAAAAACACAATACCTAGTACCACTGTAAGTCACACCAGACACTCATAATGCCTTTACATATAAGAGTGTCATGCATAAATGCACACCTACATCCAACACACAACGAGAAGACTGCATGAGTAAGGGGGTCATTCACAACAGCCACGCTGCAGATCACATGCGTTTTCAGTGCAACATTAATGGTTATTTAAGATGCATCCTATGTTTTCTTATTAGTAATTATAATAGTTCTGTTGACGGAGATGTGTTGACATAAATTAGGCAATCTTCATCTCTATATTACGTTTACCAGCAATGTTCTTTTGTTTTATTTCTTTGCACTGGCAAGTTCATGAGTAAAACAGGACTCTTCAAACCTATTCTTTGTTATGATTTTATACTCAGTTTGTGAGAGCAAGGTATTGAGTGCAGCCTTGGAATAAGACACTAGATTTGCCAATATATCTAGGCATTTGCCTAATGTGGCCTTGCTGATGGCATCAATCGCCCAGGTAAGGAAGGTTATTAGGTCCCGAGGGTCAAAAAGTAAAACAAAGCTACCTTTGTATTCCAAGTAATTCCAAAAAATACATAGTACATAGTCAAATACATAGTCAAGTATCTATACATCAAACAGTATTTACTAGTTAGTCCACATTAAATAATTCAATTGAATGTACTTGCATGCTCGTTTTTAATTAGCTGACACTGTGTACGCTATTTTATTTGACTGCAAAGCACTATCAGTCTGAAAGGCCTAAATGGGGGTCATCATTGCTTGGGATAATGTATGTGCCAACTTCATCGCCCTCTGCCTGTTATTGGTCAATGATTGAAGGATAAGAATTATCCTATGATAATTATTATGAGGATTGAATAACAGAGATTCACAAGTAAATGTAAAGGTCATGAAGCTCTAAGTAAATTATTGATCAGCAGAGGAATAATTTCCCAGTGAAATATAATAAAATCTCCAGACAAATACATTCATATTCCAAAGATGTGTTCTCGGGGATGCATGCAGCAGGCCCTTTGTCTGTTTCCCCTGCACTTGGTGTCCCATGTCACAGGGCAGGCTGCATTTCACAATCTTTGATGGAATCCCTCATGCAAAGCAGGAGCAGTTCCATAATTCTTTTAAATATTCTTTACTCAAACCATCAACCGATTCTTTTTTCAAGTAGGCCCCATTTTGTGCTTTATCAACTCTAAGAAAAAATATCTATGGTCATATTAATTAACACATTTTCCTGGAAACGCTGTTGGTAGTGGAAAGGACAAGAGAAATACCCTTGGAATCATGGACTTTACACCTTCATGATGCTATGGCTATTCATATGTCATGTCTTCTCCTTAGAAGATAGAAGGAAACTTTGTCAAATCACCTTGAGGAATAAATCAGAGTTATTCTTTTGGGGACCTTGCACCAAAATGTGGGCCAAAGGACTATTATTCTCGTCCTAATATTTAATTCATGCCTTTCTCGTGGTGTGTTATTAACTTGTGTATTTCTTATCATTAAAGGTGGCTTATTCTGAATCTTCAGTCCAGTTCTTATCAATATAGAAGACAAATATGCATAGAGGTAAGCCAACAGCAGTATAACTTTACTTATTTTGTATGTTTTAAAAACGGAAACACGTTGCATCGGGGACCTATATTTGGTATATGTGTTTGATACTTCTTGAAAAACACAGCAAGAAGCATATTAAATGTACCTGTCAACATTTTGCAGGCTGCTATCCTTAATTGCAGAACTAACTAATACCTGAGTGAACAAACATTTCTTTCCTGATAGGATGTTAGTAATATCATTAGATTTTCTTTTTTTTTTATGTAACCACCCACAATGGTACTGTCAATACATGGATGCATTCATCGATGGAAAGTAGTGTCTTATATGTAGGTAACCTGTATTTACTAACCTGATAATGATTTCCTCCCATAATTTTTATATTAGCACATGGAGATTGTTATTTACCTCCTCTCAATCAATTAAAATGATTAGAGTGCAGTCAGTAACTACTCGTACTGGAATAGTTCTAATGTGTTATCTTTGTATTATGCTTTGCATTTCTTTAGTACCTCATTTTTTAGGTGCCTATATGGATTTAAAATTGTTTAAAATGGGAAATGGTTTCTCTGGTGAATGTATTGAGTTTAATGATTAGCTCTACTGCTGTTTGTTATTTAGGGCGCTTGGCGAAATACAAATATGTGATTGACTGTGATTGACTGTATCGTTTTCATTACATCAGAATATGGATGAGGTCAGGTCCTTCTGAAAGGCTCTATAATTGAAGAAAGAAGATAGAAACTTGATGGCACAGCAGTTCAATATGTTAATTGTACAGCAGCAGCTTTTAAACCCATTGCTAACAAATTGAACTGTGAGATAATTATGACAGATAACTTTGTAGCTCTGACATTTTTTATGTTTGATGTTGACAAGACATTCATATTCTGGTATTGCTTAATATTTGTGGGGTCTACAGACGTTAAATATAAAAGTCAATACAATGATATTTACATCTATTTTGACTCTATAGAAAAATACAAACAGAAATTGCAATGTCAATACCTTTCAGTTGCACCGACGTAATGGAAATATAGTGTGTGCCATTAATGGAAATTAAAAGCCTCTTGATAATTTGATGCAATTATGAAAGAAGAAATTTGAAATTGAACTGAAAAGTAGAACATGTATTATAGAAAACAGCATATCTGTTGTTAGACCCACATTGCCAAATTACTATTATTAGTAAAAAAGTTTTTAATTGCAAATGTTCTGTCTAATGGACGGAGTAAACCTATGATGCTGCATTGCTATTCTGTGAAATCTAACCCACCTGAAACCATGTGTTCCTGGAGAACTACCATTAGTTAAGCGCCTTACAAACCAAGAATCTCTTGATCACATTAACATACCACTTACATCAATGCAGCTATGTAAACAGAACACATGGGGTTATCAAGATAATAGGTCCTGTTTCTAAAATGTCAAAAATGACATTAAAAGTATGATTTATACTAGATATTCTATCACCACTCTGACATTGATCGAAGGGCGCCTAGTTGACCATAAAGGGCATTCTCAGAAAAAGGTGCTGAGAAGAGGTTAATGAATCCATGGCCATGGAATATATTAAGGCTAGGCTCAAAGGAAATAGCCTATTAAAGTGGATCTTTGTTAAAAAAAAATGTCTCTCGCAAAACAACAAAGTTCTCATCGATAGTAAAGAGCCACATATAAGAAATTCACATAAATGTGTTCTGATATATACCAAAAGCCTATTTAGAATGTACACAGCACAGATGGCCATTTGATCTAGGTTTTTGACTGCAGGTGTTTTCCATTTTTCTGAATAGAAAACAGAATACAGCTCTGAATGTAGCTTAAAGAGACCAACACAATGCATACCAATACGACATTTTGCATTTTATATTTTGGGTAAAATATGCATATTTTAAAAAACACCATCATGCATGAAGTGGCAGAAACATACATGATATCTCAGGACTCTGAATATTTGTATGAATCTGAATATGTCATTTTTGCCAATATCACATGTCCATGTAGATAATTATTTCAAACATGAATACATAATTTCATTATCAGTTTTCATTACTATAGGGGGTTAGCTTGTAGCTGACAGATCCCCTTATGACACATCAAAATTCAATGGACCAATAGGAGCAAGGAGGAAGCCCATGGTGGGTGTAAGAAATCAAAGGGAACCTATCACACAGTCTGTCCAATCCAAAATGCTGTGTCAAATGATGCTGATGCTGTGTGAGTGGAGTTTTCGGGGTTTGTAAGCTTGAATACATAGGAAGAAGGAAACCTTTTTTGGGAAAACAGAGACATAAGAGAGCCTGTCCAACATGAGAGAAGCAGATTTAGATTCCATTTCGATGTAGCTGATGGGGACATCTCTTTAAAAAAAGACCTTTCCACACTGAACTGAATGCATAGGTCTTTCACAAAAACAGGACCAGATTACTAGAGAGGGATTTCAGGAACAGGTTAACAGACTAGAAGGAAAGCTTTCCCGACAGAGCTGCCTGAGGACAGTGTTCCTTCCTGTCATTGGCCTTTCAAAGACAAACAGAAAGGGAGTAACTATGACGACAGATTATTTTGACATTTTTCACAAGAACTAAATGAATACCACATATTATTTAAAAGTATTTTGGGAGTCCAGTATTGTTTAAAAGTTATATCACTGAAAAAGGGTATATAACGTGAGGTGTATGTGCTTTCTGACTTCTAATTCAAATTGAAATCCTAAGTAGCTGCAATGCAATAGGGCTTTTCTCTTGCAATTTGGGATTTCTAGAAGCTTTAGACAGCTCAAATTTAAATGTGTATTAACACATGTCCTTTGACTGGTGCCTTGCATAATCAATAAAGTAATTGGTAAAGTGTTGTGAGGATGAATCCCATTCCTTGAAAATAGTTAGAAATTTAGCTTCCCCTGCACAGCATTCCAAAAGCAACCAACAAACACAAGCTTTTCTAATTATTTGTAACACGCCCTTCATCATAAAAGAATACATTGAGTACTGCCTATGCCCAAGCTAACCAATATTTTGTCATGTACAGTGTCCAATATTTTAGAGTTGGAGAATCATATGTTAAAAAATTATTCTCTGATAACAAAAATATGTGGTAATGGTTCCAAAGAAGATTAAGTTAACAATTGTGTTTGCATTCTATTCTGCCAAATAATTCCCCTTTTGATTTCAGTGGGAGGTGGGTTTAAGGTAGACATAATTCTGCACTGTAAATTGTTTGATTTAATTTTTGTGAAACCATACATGTAAATGTGTGTGTCGACCAATAGTAAAGTATTGGGTAGAATTGCTGTTCATGTATGTTTTTCTACTAATGCTGTTTGTGTAAGATGTAAAGTAGACTGGTATGTCTTAATAAATACAAATGTTAGGTTGACAAATGCAGGCAGGCCACCGTGTATTCATTTTCATTGTAGTCAAATGTTATTTGTAGTGTTTTAAAGGTGACTGCCCCCTCATTGCAAGATAGGGGACAACCTGCATTTCCGTGATTTACATTTTAAATAAAATATATACAATATTATGATTAAATCAGCAGGTTTCTTGTCGCTGATCGTGGGGCGGGTTTGTTGCGGTAGGTAGTATTAGATCTGTAATATTTCTCTGTAATCAAAAAAATGATTTAAGTAAATGCACAAGGTATATTTCATTACATATTTTTTTCAGATTAAATAACCATTATTTCGGGTAATGCATAAAGAGCAAATGGGCAGCAGCTGTACAGAAATTAGGCCTCCACACCAACTGATTACTCTATATAAACATGCAATTTTATTTGTAAAGGGTGCAACCTTTCCCCAGATACCACTTTTTGCTAAAATAATGCACATGATTATGACATGATTGAAAAGTGACCCAGAAAGAGTCATGAACAAATACAATGAAAAATAAGTCTATAGGAACAATTAGAGACTAAAATAACATGAACTTCATAAGAACGTAAGGGACAACTGAATAATAGCTTTTCGCATAACCAAGTATTTTCTTTGGTGCCTACATCTAGGCATTGGGAAGAAGTAAAGTGATAGAAATAGGCCCAGTATTGAGTCCTAATTATTCAAGCATCACCATCCTCACACCATCTGCTAAGAATCATGTCTCTACTTCCCTCCTTTGTACAGTTAAGAAGAATGCTTGGCAATGTTGGGATGCAAGTACAGCATCCCAGCCAGGCCGAAAGGTTTAAGCTTAGGAAAAACTATTAGCACGTACCATCATGTGAGCAGAGTGAGTTTGGCACAGAAGAAGGCACATGCATTGTTCTAGTTAGGTTTGACACATATTAGATACCCACATATTGCAACACAGATGGAGCAACACATGTATTAATATTGTGGCTGTAGAGGTTACAGATAGGACAATATAGTTCTGGCCCTTTGCTAGAAGTAATACATGAAGTTGTGTTTTCAGTTATACGTTAGACGGGAGCCTTAATAGGTGGAAGATGAAGTCAGAAAGGTATTGTTGTAGAAGAGAGGTCAGAGTGTCACATGGCAAAAGTGTTGCCATAATGGAAGTTAAGGCCTAAGAGACAATAAACAAGGATAGAATTTAGGCATTGATGTGGAGCTGCGGCTCTGTTTAGCACAGGCCCAAAACAAATCCCCTTTCTCTTCCCCAGGAGAGAAGCCGAGGTCAGAGTCAGCCCTGATATGCAGATAAGCCCTAATTATATTCAGCTGCAGGGTCTGAATGTGCTGGAAATTGAATGTTAGTTTAAGGAAGAGCAAGAAGGGATGTGCCATTTGAAGAACAAATTCATGAGTATACGGCATAAAGTATTGTGATGCCAAGAGACCAGAGAAGAGTTAGAGCACCACTGTCCCCACCTAAGAGAGGTAATCCCATTTCAGTTACAATCACATGTATAGCCAAACACCAATACATTCTTGAAATTCAGACTCAAGATCGGCGTCCTGGTCATGTCATTACTGGGCACGAGTGGTTTGATAGGAGAGGTAGAGGTGATGCCAAAAAATTGTGTACAAGATCAGGGGTGAAACTTGTGTGCATCGTAGTATCTGTTATAATGAGAAGGCCTATTGTCTTATCAAAGCAGAGTTGGCTTTGCCATTGTACTTTGGACCAATCTGGAATGGGGGTGTGCACAGCATGTGATGGTCTTGATTTATTAGTGTGTCAATAAGGGTAAATTGCCAATCACGTACCTGGATTTTCTGGTGATGCTGTAGTCGGCCACATGTTTAGGGGAATGGGTTTACACAATGTGTGGGCAATCAGTCCAGGGACTAAAGCGGGTATTGTCATGTTCGATAGGTGGTAGTCAATGAGTGTGGTGGGACAACATTGTAACCTATGTATTTATATTTTCCAGTTTTCCTCTGTATAACCTATAACTTCTTGAGATGTGACGAATTCCATGTCAGATCGGTTCTAAGGGACCATAGGAGACCTTGTTGCATGTAATAAACCTTTTTTCCCTTGCAAATAGGTGCAGTGATTATTTGACTTTTGGATTAGTATTACTGTCCAGTGCTTGAGTTGCTGTTTCTCTTTACAAATTGGTGGCCCAATGTGATCCCAGACTCCCCATGAAGTTGGGAGTGTCCCAGGTGCACATCCTGGAGTGCGGTGCCCATCTGCAGTGACTAGTCCCGCATGCAAATGCTGAAGAGATTTGCAGATGCCGTGATTCCAGAAGGCCTCCCTTCTCCTTCGGCTGCTCCAGGCCATTGATGGGACCATGTATCAAAGGTACTTGGAAGAACATATATATGTAAGTACCCTTTGCAGGAGAGAATAACAAAAGGAGAGTGTGTGGGAAGTGAGTCGATTGTGAGTGTGTGTATTGTGAAGACCACATGGCAATATATAGTGGATTGTTATATATGCAGAGGTGGCAAGAGGGATCTCCTCCTTTGAGAGGAAAGGTGATGTCATGAGATTATTGCATGAGAAAAAGAGAAGAGAGAGGAAATGGATCTGCTCCATTGCTGAGGAAAGGCAGCACTGCAACTAAAATAGAGGTGAGGTCCATTATATGGAGTACCTGGGATTGCTACATTCGGCAGAAGGGAATGTGATGAGGTAAATTCCCTATTCCCAAGGCAAGAGGATAGAGCACGATTCTAAACCATTGTGTAAATAGATGTGAATTTTGGTGTGTAGGCCCAGTATATGACAGGCCTGGGATCCCTTCGCCCGGCAAAAGGGGCATAAGGAGGTAAATTCCCTTTCCTTGTAGAGGAGACTGAGGAATGATCTAAACCATTGTGTATTTGGAATTGGTGTAGTGTGGAGTGGGGGGTGTTGATTTGTGTGAAAGGTGGTGTGGTGTACTAAGTGTGTTGTGAGTGGGGCAAAAAGAATGAGGAGTGGGAATGGGGGTGTGGGCAGTTGTGGGAGGATGGGGCACATCAACGCCATGGATCAATGTGCAGGAAACAGAAGAATTATTCAGATTTTAGGATTATACGTAACTATGAGCAAAGTATGTGCACTTCCACATATGAAAAGAAACACTTTGATGAAGGCACTGCCATCGCTCGCAGCAGGAACAGGAAGTGGATGTATCCACTTGAGAAACAGACAGCAGGCATTACACTAGCAGTAGGAAACATGAAAAGCTTATTCAATGCATTATTAGGTGACCAGGCAGATGATATTTGGAAAAAGCAGGTTACCCAGGGGTACAGATGTGCAATGACAATCATGAAGGGACACACTTTAATGATTGTTGGGCTAGAGTGAGGGCTACCTTGAGAGCAGCATATCCTGACAAACTGGACATACATCAATGATGGCGCGCACAATGAAAGAAGATGGAGACCCAGCACAGTACATATTACAAATTCAGGAGTGAGACAGGGGAAGAATGGGATAAGAATATAGCAATATTCTACCATATGTTAAAGAAGGGACCTGCTAAAGATGTGCAGAACGATTTGCACAAGGTAGTAGGGATTGAGCCTAAAGGATATGATATGATATGCATTTGTAACACACTTGTACACAAATGTTTCTAGGCATGACAAGAGAAGGAGGGGGAAACTGAGGGAGGGCAAAACAAGGATCTTACTAGGACTTGTGTCATTCAGATTGCGCAAGTACAGGGAGGAGGCAGGGGAGAAGTGTCAAGGGGGGGTGGAGAAGTGCAGGTAATCAAAAGTGCAGCCAGCGGGTGGCTCAGTGCAGGTAATCAAAAGTGCAGCCAATGGGTGGCTCATAGGTGCAGAGAGAAGGGACTGTCGGGTTACAGATACAAAGCACAAGTGCTAGTGGAGCCAACATGTAGTGGAAGGTGCACCTGGACAGGTAGGGGCCTGGGCCCAAGTTCAGAGGGTGGCCAGTTGACCAGTGCATGGATCAGATGGGTCATCAGCAGGAGAGAGGAAGAGAGAAAGCAGAAGCGAAGAGAACGGTCTTGAGTTGCTTCTGGAACCGGAGGTTGTTCTGCTCAAGTTTGAGAGAGGCAGAGAGGTTGTTCCAGAGAGAGGCCCAAGCCGAAGAAAGAGATCTGCCCCCAACAATCTGCTTGGAAAAGCGAGTGACCCTCAGATAGTTGGAGGTGGATGAACGGAGATCTCGAGAAGGGAGATGTTTAGGAAGACAGAGGTAGAGGTAAAGCATTCTCAGGCCCCAGAAACCCTTGTGAACAATACAGAGCCAATAAAGAGATTTCACAGCTGGAGAGATACGATCCCTTGGCTTGAGGCCAAGGACAAGTCTTGCAGCCCTGTTCTGGATAATTTGTAGAGGACGGAGAGTAGAGGCATGAAGATTTAGAAAGAGGCAGTTGCAGTAGTCCAGCCTAGAGAGGACTAGATCTGTGGAGACAGTGAGCTCCTAGGGGAAAGTCAGGAAGGGATGAATATCTCTGAGGAGGTGCAGCTGATAGTTGGACTTTTTAGAGACATCGGAGATGTGACGAGAGACAGAGAGGGTGGAGTCAAAGATGACCCCAAGGTTCTTAGACTCACACATAGGAGCAGGAAGAGGGCCCAGAGTGGGTGGCCAGAGAGAGAGGAAAGGAAGGAGCTGGTGTTCCGATGAGAAGGATCTCCATTTTACTGGCATTAAGGCATAGATCATTGGTGGCACACCACTCCTGAATTGTGGAATGAGAGAAGGAGTAGAGGTGGCCAAGGGGAGCCTGAAAGAGAGCTGGGTGTCATCTGCATTACAGTGAAAGTTGGAGCAGAGAGCAGCAATGCGGTGGGCAAGAGGTGCCAGGTATTGGTTGAACAGCCAGGGAGAGAGGTTAGACCCCTGGGGAATACCACAGGTAGAGAGAGCGATAGAATAGAGGAAGGACCCCAGTTGGACCTGAGAGCATTAATCATTGAGAAAGGAGTTCAGCCAGGCCAGGGCCTGATCAGTGATACCCAAGTTATGGGTGGGATGGGCAGACACTTAGGAAATTATAGTACTTAATTGAAGATGGTGTCAGGAGAAGTAAAAGGAAGTTATGGATAAGGCACAGAAGGCTGAAGCAAAGTTAGTGCAGAAGCAATTGGCGAAGGGAGCAGTGATTCAGGCCCACCTGTATAGCAGTTGGAACAGAGAATGGCTCTTTTAGAAATGAGAGCGGCAGCGAAGTGGACACAAGTGTACCAAGGTTATCCAGACAACCAAGGTTCCACAGGAGGTTAACAGGGAGGTTATCCATGTGGGAGGGGGATTCCAAGGAGGGCAAGGAGATAGTGAATGAGGATTTGGAGGAATGGGGCTGAGGTTTCGTAGTCCAGGACCATGTTGGTCATGTGGGAAACTGGGCCATTTTGCATGAGAGTGTAGGGGCAGGCAAGTGTATGCATATGATCCCTGCGATTATCCCAGCAGATCGGCAGCCCAAGTTACATATCAGCAGCAGTACGGCATGATGCCTCCAGGAGCCCCACATAGCGCGGTGTCCGCACAGGTGCCCCATCAGGAACAACAGCCCCAGTATCAATATCAAGTGCCAATACCACAACAAATGTATCCCTGAGTGCCCAATAGCATAGCAGTGTATGCACATCAGCAGACACAACAATCAGCCCCACAAGTTTGGGACAAAAAAGTTTTGCCACATGGCAGAGTGACACCGTACCTAGGGGTGAGTTTGGTGGGTGGTAACCCCTTTGTATTCCCCGTGTTGAATACATATCCAGATCGCAACATCCCACAGATGTCCCTTAACATACCCAGTACTGTCAGTCACAGCCGACCCGGAAGAGGAACCCTTGGTAGGTGAGGAGATAGGTAACAAATCATTTGCCTTTATGGTTGACACAGTACAAAAAATTCATGCACAAAGGAAGGGTGATTCCCCTTATCAGGCAAGGTTTTGGACAGGCAGGGGTTCTCTGGGGCAATACATTTGGTTCCATTACAGAAGATATACCCATCAGGGCTACTGAAACACTGGTGAACTTGTTAGGCAGGGATATGTTAAGCAAGTTAAATATTTCAATTTTGTTTATGGAAGAAGGGGTTGTGTGCTTCACACTAGGAATGTGTTATGTGAGGGTCCTGGTGATAACACAATCATTGTACAGGGATAGCACAATAGTGGAATACGTTTACACCCAGATTTGTTTATGTGTGGGGCAACAGTGTTCTTGAGCTAGGTGCCTGGCATCAGAAATAATCGATGGAGAGTACCGTCAGAATTATTGCTTAGGCCAGCAGTTCCCCAAGACCATGCTCTGGGTACCATAATTATACTAAATTTGTAGGGGTTACTGATTGATGATTACACGATAGTGCTTATAGGGAATGATTAAGAGGGAGATGAGTGGCATCCGGTTTTGTGTATTGGCCCAGCTCAATCATTAAGTGGGGTCTCAGATGGGTAGCAGTTTGAGGATGCATATAATTATGGTGAGATGATCCTGGAGGTTTGTATCCCATGTTAAATAATAATTCAGTATATGAATTTACCTTGTCTTATACTCATTGACAAGTCCATGCCTGTGTATTTATAAGATTTGTTAAAGGTCCCCACGACCTCATGGACAGACAAGCCCCATGGTATAGGGCTCTTGAAGAGCGTAGCAGTAGTACGCATCAAATTGAAGCAGGGAGCAGTATTAACCAGAGTGCAACAGTATCCATTGGAGAGAGAGCAGATGAGGGAATATATGAGACAACTGTTGCGTTATGTTAGCAGGGCATCATAGTGCCCTCAGAATGCTGTGTAATGCAGTAATATACCCTGTCAAATAAGCAAAAGGGTCAAGTTGGAGGGTGATACGGGGCTTAGACTCATTGAATAACATTGTTGAAGCAGAGTTCCCAGTTGTACCAATCCCCATCATGATGCTTTGTAATGTACCACATTTGAATGTCATTGTTTTGAAAAATGCATTATTTTCCCTTCCATTGCACCCCGATTCTCAATATGTTGCCACGTTTACCTATAACGGATAAAGGTTCCAAAACGTCAGACTTCCCTAGGTGTACTGTGAGTCCCCCGGTATTGCATCTTGATTTGGGCAACATACAAGTACAGAGTACAATCATTTTAGTATGTAGAAAACCTTCTAGTGTGCAGCACAACAGAAGGATCATGTAGAGCAGATGCAATCAGATTGCTATCACTGCCTGCAGACAAAGGATACAAAGAAGATAGAGACAAAATGCATTATTGTTAAGAAGATGTAGTGCATTTAAGACAGATAATATCATCTGCACGGAAGAGATTAACCCCAGAAAGAGCATCAGTAGTACAGAACACACCATAGCCAACCACGGTTAAAGCAATGCAACCATTTTTGTGTTTGTCTAAATATTGTACAGCATGGATTTATGACTATTCTAGCCACACAAAACCTCTAACGTAGGGTCTAAAAGAGGCACATAAAACACTCACATGGACAGTAGAAATGATAACATGTTTCCACATGTGGGTAAGGGGGCAGCCCCGCCCCCCAGGCGCTTTAAAGTACGGTGAGATGCATTTGAGGCACTGTGATGAGCCAGGGGGAGGGGGAACAGTGAGAGGGACGCCTTCCCGTCCAGCAGGACCCCATGTTAATATAACCAATTACCTTATATATCCAATTACAGTTTAACTACATGGTGTGGTTTAAGGTGTGCGTGGCATTGCTATTTTGCATAGAAACTGATAATCCTAGGTAGAAGAGAAGGTTTGAAATCATAGTTCAGAATGAGGATGGAGACCTTGGAGCAGGATGGCACAGCGGGAGTGAGTGAACTGTGTGTGTGAATGAGTGCCCCAGAACCTCCTTTTTGTCCTCCTTGAGGCCCGCCAAGTGCACAGTATGAGCGATAAAACAAGATATATAATATGAGTATAATTCATTTTTTCTGACCTTCAAAGTGAGAAATTGAGCCCTGTAGTATCCATGTGATGGGTGACAGACGGACTGGACTGGGACCAATAAACTGTCATTCCTTATGGATAAAGGTGGCACCTGTATAGGGTCCATCCAATCGGCTGCACAGGTTTTTACTGTATGTAATGCATCATTTATGATGATGTTTTGCTTTGTAAGATTCTGCTTTTACTAATTTTTTGCAGAACGTTCTTAACAGTTGTTTACTATTGATCTTAAACTGAGAGATTGTGAGATTAAACTTGTTATCCTTACAAGATCAACTTGGGCCTTTCTTCCCTAGTGAGTTGTATTCTCTCTGGTGTGAGCGTTCAGGGGCGTGCCTTCAATTGGTGACCCCGATGTGACCCCAGCGCCTCCCCATAACAGCCCCGAAAAAACACGTTTCCAGTTATTTAGCAGGAGCCAAGACAAGTCTGCTCTGCTCTTTGAAGTGGGGCGCGGTTCTGAGGAGAGTGCAGGCCGGTGTTGGAACCCAGTGATGGAGGAGTTTGGGTGAGCACGCACATGTGAGTAGACTGACAGATTAATGGGGAAGTGTCAAAGGGGTGAGTACATGGAGAGTGAGGTCATTTACGTGACATGGATAAGGTCAGGGTTATTTGTTGTTAAGATTTGTATTGTGAATGGAGTGTTTTGGTAAAGTATTATAAGTTAGGGCATTATAAGGTAAGGCAAAGCTAAGACAGGTAGCCCCTCCTCAGAAGGGGAGGGAAGGTGGTACCACATGATATTATTTTATTTACAGGAGAAATATAAATATAAAAGTAGTGGTCTCATATATGTAGTAGGCCTGTAACAAGCAGTGGGTGCTAGTTTAGCGTATTTTTAAAATGTATTGTGTTCATATATTTTTGGGGGTACGGAACGGGCCCTAGAAGGGGTGGTAATTGTGTGTGTCATGATATGGTGTGGTGTTGGATGATCTTGTTGAGTTGTGTGTGCGTGCAGCGAAGGATGAAAGGGAAGGGTGGCGTTTGATTTTCTTGTTTTTGTGGTTACAAGCAAGTGGCAGCATGCGCGCCACGTTAGAGGGGCTTTGCAGGGTCACTAAGATTAACTAGCTGTAACTAGCATGGGGGGAGGAACACCAATAGAGCACATGTACAAGGCCCTGCCACTGTATTGTGACTGGGTGGAGATACATCATAAGCAATGGGTCACAGAGACAGGAGGAGGGGGGATGCCCTGCCCATGGCCAGGGCAGGGCGCACACAACAAGAGCATTTTGCAACAAATGTCCACATTTTTTTTAGTAACAAAATATAAGGGGAAGCAGCTACTGAAGAGAAAAGAGTTTCCTGATCTTTGGCGTATGTTTGAAGACACAGAAAATCAAGGGAATGGAGGGAGGTGAAGAGACAGAAAGATGGGAAGTGGAGAAAGGGAGAAAGGGAGAAGGACAAGGCGGTGCTCAAGGGGAGGGTAGGGGATTATATCCCTTTACAACATATCCTGCAGAAGGATACACTAATCCAAGCTATGTACCCGCTGTGATAGGGATCCCTTCTGCTGCGGTAGGGTCTCCCTCAGCGTCAGTAACACCACGGGTTACTGCAGCCCCATCTTTGTATACCCATCCACCCGACGTACTGGCATCGGCGGGTTGCAGGTCTAGGGAGTTTGGGGATAGGTTGAAAGTTTTACTAATGGAATTGAAAAGGATACAGACATCCCCAGGAACATTGAGGGATATAAGTGCATTTAGAGAAGCGTCGGGAGAATGGAAGTCAGGGGAAGTGCTGCTTAAGATGGATAATGAAGGTATAAGACCAGCATGTATTGCGAAAGAAATTAGCCTTGGGGATGGATTATATACCGGGATAGGAGAATACAGTGTTGGGAGAGAATGTGGAGTAAGGAGATACTGATACATTTACTGAGGATCAGAATGAAGGAGAAGGGGTGGGTTAAGAGGCAGCTAAAAATACCTCCCAAGTAGAAGGTCAGGGGTCAGGTTGAGGAACAGGGCTGGCTGGATGGCATTAGTAAAGAGAAGAGGAGTTGTAAAGGTGTAGGGTAGAGCAAGTTGATATATGAGTTTGAAAAACAAATGGCAGGTGTGCCTCTGGCAATAGGGGATCTTAATAGCCTGTTGGTTGCTGTAATTGGGGATCAGGCTGGGAATGTGGGGGTCAAGGCCGGATACCCAGGATGGTGCACATGATGGGGCATCATTTAATGAATGGAGTTAGAGCATTGGTATGGGACATACTATGAAGGGCCTTCCTGGATATCCCTGATTTACAATCTCTGATGAAGTATACCATGGGTGATCATGAGGCCCCAGGTAGATTTACTCTTAAAATGCAGGAGAAGTGGATAGCTGAGACGGGATGGCCGTTGGATCAATCAAAACCATTCTTCTATATTATTGTAAAGGCGCTGGATAAGATTGTGGGAATTGAGGTGAAGAGATAACTGGAAAAAACAGGGTATAATAGTGCATCATTGTAAAACGATTAAGGAGCGTGAGAGGGAAACAACGCAAAGGCATCAGGGGGACAAAGCCAAATTGCTGAAAAAAATTTGCAGATGTAGCAGTTCAGGTGTACACAGCAAGTTGTGAGTGCCACTATTGAGTTGCTCTGCCCTGAAGAAGGACAAGGACAGTGGGCCGGGCTAACAGTACCCCGGCCCACAGATGCAGCAAGGGGGACTGCAGATAGGAAGAGAGGGATTTCGAGGAGCAAGAGGAGGAGGGTTTGGACCCAGTTGAGTTGAGTTAAGACAGTGTCAATGTTGGAATTGTTTAAGGCGGGGGCATTTTGCAAGGGAATGCAGGAGCAGGTCTGCATTAGGGTATATTTATGGGCCACTGCAGCAGGGCCAAGCACCCAAAGGGCACCAAGGACCCCAAGGACTATAGTACCAGCAACAGAGTCAAGGGGACCAGAAACAGGAGTATCCACAGGTGCAATACCAAACATATAATCAGCAGCACCATGCACCGGACACACACGCATGGGACCTGCCGCAACAATCGCAGGGCGGTGGTGCCCCGGTAAATAGGGTGCCAGGTGGGGCTGCCACTCCCTTTAGTGGGGCAGCAGTGGTAGGAGGTAGCCAGTTTTAATTCCCTGGAACAAACACATATCCTGATTAGGACAGCCCACAGAGAGCAGTCGCCTTTCCAGTCTTGTCGATGACTATCCACCCTGAAGAGGAACCGTGAGGGTGGAGATAGGAAATAAGCAATTTATAGTCATGGTGGACTCTGAAACTTTCCACTATCAGGAAAATATCTTGACGTGCAGGGATTCTTTGGAGAGTTTTCCGAGGTTCCATCTATTGAGGAGCTGAATATAAAGGTGGGAGGGAAGGAAGTATGGCTGCCCTTACTATATTCCAAGTGTTTCCCAGTGCAATTAGTGGGTAGGGACCTGCTTAGTAAGTTAAACATGACTATATCCTTTACAGTTCATGGAGTAGAATGTGCCATGCCTGGGATGTTGTCATGATCTCTGCTTCCAAAAGGTCAGGGTTTTCCCAACTCCCTTGGAAGCAGATTCATAACCCATGTTCCGAGTGCCAACCAGTCCCAATTGGGACCTTTTGGACCCAGTCCTGGCGCCAGTGGCACCAGGCTCATAAATATGCCCAGTCCCAGCGCTGGAAGCGCCGGGCTCATAATGCTTGGGTGGACTTACCTGCAGCAGACCATGCTGCTTACTTGCCTGCCAGTTGAGCCTCTGATCCTCTTATGTTTGGAACTACTTTTCCTGTTGGGTGGGGCAGGAGCCACTCCCTAGGTTCAGAACACTGGAACTCTTCTGGAAAGCAGGAACTCTTTTCTTACCTAGGCGTGGCTGTGGAAGGAGACACCTAAGCACTACGGGAGGCTATTTAAACCACACCCGATGGATGAATCTTGCTTTGCGTTATTCTGCATCCTCTGCAGCAGAACGCTCATCGTGTCTTCTGCATCTGATCCTAGGCCTAAGGAAAAAGGCTTACCATCCTGAATCCAGTCTTCAGCAACACCTATAAAGACAAGAAAGAACAGGTTAGCATTACGGTCTTCAGTGACAGCTCTTCACTTACCTGGGCCATCGGCTGTCACCAACGCCTCGCGCTGCATTCTGAAAGACAAAGGCTTACCTACTCTTCGTGCGCTCCGGAGGTCTTCACACTGCATTCCGGCATCTGAAAGACAAAAGCTTACCAACTCTTTGCATGCTCCGAAGGCCTTAGGCGCTGCATCCCGCATCTGAAAGACAAAACAAGGTGCGTTTAAAGACATTGGGGAACTTTAATACTCACGTGCCATTACTCCTTTCCGCATCTAACCCAGTGGGTATTCCGGCACCCTGCAACCGCTCCGAACTTGTACCTGCAAAATAAAAAGACAGTTAGAGCGCATCGTGAAGCAGGCAACAAGCGCTTACTTACGTGCTTCCAGGCGCTTCTATTCATCACACGGGCTCCATCTTCAACTCACTTCAGCCCGTCATCCACCATCGCCGGAACCCTGCAAAACAAGAGACATCATTACTAAAGACTTTAAAGACATTAGAATTACTCGAAACTTACCGTTCGTGCAGTAAACGACGGACAGCAGTCCTCTGAAGTCAAGAGGCCTGCTCCCCTTATCCAGTGAAGAAACTGGTTACAGCACCCTGCCCCGAGGCAGATGGAGAGCACGGCGTTCACTTACCTAAGGTGAGAGCGTTAACCTTTGGGGTTCTACAGGAGAAGAGAAAGGGAAGAAGAGAGAGACATTCAATAACCCAGTTCATTAATCCCATATTTTCTATCTGCAGACATCTTACCCTTCGAGTCAAACATACAGTGCACAGAGGTCCAGCCCAAAGAGCCAGCCGTGTGTTACACATCACCTTTGAAGATACGGTATACGCCCAGTCAAGACCGGCGCCTCTACGGGAATCAGGTGAGCGTTACAGAACGCAAAGCCAACCACAACACTCCCGTCCAGGCGCTATGGAAACCTCGGATACCGACCAACTAGCCCAGTTACTTGGGGAACTAAGGGCAGAAGTGCATGCAGCCCATCAGGAAACGAACGCTCTAAGAAGGGAACTGATTATTTCCAAGGAGCGAACAGATGATCTCGCTAGACAATTGCTACAGTCACAAGCCGGACAGACCCCGTTACCCGCATCTGGGGGAAATCTTCCTTCTACATCCTCTATGAATCCAGTGCAGATCAACCTACCTGGGAATGGACCTCTGGCTCCGCCCGAACGATTTTCTGGTGACCCAAAGAGGTTTGCAGTATTTATCCATCAGTGCCGGTTGCATTTCTTATGCCTGCCAGCAGCCTTTCCAACTGATCAAGCTAAAGTAGCTTTTGTGCTTTCGTACCTTAGTGGCAATGCGGCAGACTGGTCGATCCCTCTAGTAAATCAAGATGATCCGGTCCTCCATGATTTTCAAGCTTTTCAGCTCAGTATGGAAAAACTGTTCGCAAGACATTCACAGGGGCAGGCCTTGGACAATGAGCTTCTTTCGTTGCGACAAGGTAATCAAGACCTTTTGGCTTATATTGCGTCTTTCAACAGACTTATAGTGGAAACTCAATGGCCTGAGGACAAAAGGATTACGCTGTTTTATAGACATCTACGTGGAGAGCTCAAAGATGTGTTAGCCCAAGTAGTGAATCCCCCACAAGATTGTTCGGACTATATAGACTTAGTCGTTCAAATAGATCACAGACTGCAGAATAGGAAGGCCGATCGTTCCAAGTTTGATGCTCGAGTATTTTCCAAACCGCCAACTCCTTCCAAAGGAGTAGACTCCGGGGAACCCATGCAAATAGGGGGTCTGAAAGGTCCTCTAACACAAAAGGAGCGGGAAAGGAGAAAACAGTTGCAATTATGCCTCTATTGCGGAAACTCAGGGCACTTTCTTCGAGACTGTCCGGTGAAACCTGCTAAGAAGGCAGTAGGAGCTGCAGTTACCAAAGTTACAAACTCTGAGCAGGGAAACGACCTCGCCCGACAAGAATAGAGGTCCTCTTGCCGAGCGTGAAAACCAGTTCCGTGACCTCGCATTTCGTGATACCTATGGTCCTCATTAGCCCTGATAATCTGGATCGATTACATGCAATTGAAGCTTACGTCGACAGCGGTGCCATCGGCAATTATGTGGATCATGAAATGGTTTTGAGGATGAATCTAACTCTTTGTCCCAAGGCTGTAAAGGACATCATTACTACGGTGGATGGTACGGAGATAGCCTCCGGGCCAGTAACGCATACCACTCAAGAAGTGACGGTAATAAGTCAAGATGGACACCATGAGAAGATCGTGTTCGATGTGATCAAGGCCCCTCAGTTTCAGATTATTCTAGGAATACCTTGGTTAGAGAAACACAATCCTCTGATCGATTGGCGAGCAAGAACGGTCCAGTTTCCAGAATGTGTCTCTACTTGTCACCCTCCACCTGTTGTTGCACTGGCAGCAATTTCTTCAGAGACTCCCCAGTTACCTCCCGAATACCTAGAATACCAAGATGTTTTCCGGAAGGATCAGGCTAACTCTCTACCTCCTCATAGGTCTTATGACTGCCAGATAGACCTGATACCTGGATCTACTCCTCCTTGTAGTAGAATTTATGCCCTCACCGAGCCTGAGAACCTTCACCTTCGACAATACCTGGATCAATACCTGGCAAATGGGTTTATTCGTCCTTCCAAGTCCCCTGCTTCTTCAGCTTTGTTCTTCGTTCCAAAAAAGGAAGGAGACCTTAGAACTTGTATAGATTATCGCTCCCTGAACCAGATCACCGTTAAGAATAGATATCCGTTACCTTTGATCCCTGAACTCCTGGACCAAGTCAGAAAAGCATGCATATATACAAAGCTGGATCTTAGAGGAGCTTACCACTTGGTACGAGTAAAAGAGGGCGATGAATGGAAGACGGCCTTCCGCACCAAGTATGGGCTATTTGAATATCAGGTCATGCCCTTCGGACTTTGCAATGCCCCGGCCGCCTTTCAATATTTTATGAACGATGTCCTCAGAGAGCTCATAGATGTGTGTGTTGTTGTTTACATTGACAACATCCTCGTTTATTCTTCATCGGAATCTGAACATCAGAAACACGTGAAAATGGTCCTCGAAAGATTGCGTCAACACAAACTTTTCGCTAAGTTGGAAAAATGTGTTTTCAACGTGACTGAAGTTGAATTCTTGGGATTCATATTATCACCTGGCCGAGTGCGTATGGATTCAAAGAAGGTCGATGCAGTTCTCAAATGGCCATCACCATCCTCCGTAAAAGGTGTGCAAAGCATGTTAGGCTTCGCTAACTTTTACCGCAGGTTTATCCCCAATTCTCTCGAATAGTCCAGCCCATCACTGCCTTGTTAAAGAAAAAGAAACGTTTTGAATGGTCTACCGAGGCGGAACAAGCTTTCCAGGATTTGAAGACTAAATTTATCTCTGCACCAATCTTAAAACACCCTCGCCCCAAACTCCCCTACATCGTGGAAACTGATGCTTCAAGCCTTGCCATGGGGGCAGTTCTATCACAAAAGGACCCAGTAACCAATCAGTTGCATCCCGTGGCATTTTGGTCCCGCAAATTCTCGCCTCCTGAAATCAATTACACGATTACTGACAAGGAACTTCTAGCTATCAAGTCTGCCTTTAAGGCTTGGCGGCATTATCTGCTGGGGGCCCGACACACCGTTACTGTGATTACGGATCACCGAAACCTGCAATATTTGAAAACCGCAAAAGCCCAATCCTCTAGACAACTCCGTTGGGCATTATTCTTTGCTGAGTTTGACTTCATAATTACCTATCGACCTGGTACAAAAAACGGTAAAGCTGATGCCCTTTCTGGGATGGGAGTGGAAGAACACTTGATCAACCCTAAACCTGTACCAATCATTCCCGAACAAAGAATTCTGGGTGTAATCGCCACACAATCCATAGAGGAAGTTAAGGATAAAGCCAGGCAACGTGTAACTCCAGCAGACATACGGAATTGGCATCTGCAAGGAAAGGACTTTGCAGTAAAGGACAACTTATTGTATTTCCAAGAACGATTAAACCTACCCAGCACAGATTTACAGAAAGAAGTAATCTCTTGTTATCACGATTCTTTAATGGAAGGACATCCCGGTATAGCCAAGACCTCAGAAAAGATCAAGCGCTACTTCTGGTGGCCGTCTTGGAAAAAAGATATCAGAGACTTTATAATGTCCTGTCGAGTATGCGCCCAAAACAAGAGTCAAAAGGAAAGACCAGCAGGCCTCTTACGCCCTATTGACATCCCACCTCGCCCTTGGCATACGCTTTCTATGGACTTCATCACCGATCTACCTCCATGCTCCGGATACAATATGATTCTAGTAATCGTGGGCTTATTCTCCAAGATGGCGCATTTCATTCCGCTCAAAAGCTTGCCAACAGCAGCAACTCTGGCCCGAGAATTTCTCGAAAACATCGTCCGACTGCACGGTTTTCCTTCGGTTCTAATTTCGGATCAAGGTAGTCAATTTATTTCTCATTTTTGGCGAAGTTGCTGTCGGTCGGCTCAAATTGATGTGAGACTATCGACCAGTCACCACCCTCAGACCGACGGACAAACCGAGAGGACCAATCAAACTCTGGAACAGTATTTACGCTGCATGCTGCAACAAACTGAAAAAACTTGGAAAGACATCCTTTGGATAGCCGAATATGCCTACAATAACTCTGTCCATTCGGGAACTGGGAAAACCCCGTTTTTTCTTTTGTACGGCAGTCACCCTCGAACCTCGGAGTTGGATCCCCTCCAAGATCTTGAAACACCAGCAGTAGACTACCTGCATTCTACAATCACCCAAGCCTTTAAGGAAGCTGTTTCTCACCTTCAAAGGGCTAAAGAACAATACAAGAAAGGAGCAGATCAACATCGGAAGGAAGCCCCTCAATATCGAGTAGGGGATCAAGTCTGGTTATCCACCAAATATCTACCTCTAAAAGGGCCACGCACATTCAACCCAAGATACCTTGGACCCTATTCCATCACTACCATAGTAAACCCAGTAGCGGTCAAGTTGGACTTGCCCCCGCACATGAAGATACATCCGGTCTTCCACGTCTCTCTATTAAAACCCGTGCAACCTCAAACCCGACTAACTAAATCTCCAAAACCTATCCTAGTTGATGGGAAACTCGAGTTTGAAGTCAAAAGCATTCTGGACTCCAAGATCTCCAAATCTAAACTATTTTACCTAATTGACTGGAAAGGCTACGGCCCCCAAGAGAGATCCTGGGAACCTGCTGAATATGTCCACGCTCCTCGCCTAATCAAAAGATTTCACCGAACATTTCCTGACAAGCCAAAACCCCCGGAGAAGCCCGGTTTGGGAGGGGCCTTGAGGGGGGGTACTGTCACGATCTCTGCTTCCAAAAGGTCAGGGTTTTCCCAACTCCCTTGGAAGCAGATCCATAACCCAGGTTCCGAGTGCCAACCAGTCCCAATTGGGACCTTTTGGACCCAGTCCTGGCGCCAGTGGCACCAGGCTCATAAATATGCCCAGTCCCAGCGCTGGAAGCGCCGGGCTCATAATGCTTGGGTGGACTTACCTGCAGCAGACCATGCTGCTTACTTGCCTGCCAGTTGAGCCTCTGATCCTCTTCTGTTTGGAACTACTTTTCCTGTTGGGTGGGGCAGGAGCCACTCCCTAGGTTCAGAACACTGGAACTCTTCTGGAAAGCAGGAACTCTTTTCTTACCTAGGCGTGGCTGTGGAAGAAGACACCTAAGCACTACAGGAGGCTATTTAAACCACACCCGATGGATGAATCTTGCTTTGCGTTATTCTGCATCCTCTGCAGCAGAACGCTCATCGTGTCTTCTGCATCTGATCCTGGGCCTAAGGAAAAAGGCTTACCATCCTGAATCCAGTCTTCAGCAACACCTATAAAGACAAGAAAGAACAGGTTAGCATTACGGTCTTCAGTGACAGCTCTTCACTTACCTGGGCCATCGGCTGTCACCAACGCCTCGCGCTGCATTCTGAAAGACAAAGGCTTACCTACTCTTCGTGCGCTCCGGAGGTCTTCACACTGCATTCCGGCATCTGAAAGACAAAAGCTTACCAACTATTCGCATGCTCAGGAGGCCTTCGGCGCTGCATCCCACATCTGAAAGACAAAACAAGGTGCGTTTAAAGACATTGGGGAACTTTAATACTCACGTGCCATTACTCCTTTCCACATCCAACCCAGTGGGTATTCCGGCACCCTGCAGCTGCTCCGAACTTGTACCTGCAAACTAAAAAGACAGTTAGAGCGCATCATGAAGCAGGCAACAAGCGCTTACTTACGTGCTTCCAGACGCTTCTATTCATCACACGGGCTCCATCTTCAACTCACTTCAGCCCGTCATCCACCATCGCCGGAACCCTGAAAAACAAGAGACATCATTACTAAAGACTTTAAAGACATTAGAATTACTCGAAACTTACCGTTCGTGCAGTAAACGACGGACAGCAGTCCTCTGAAGTCAAGAGGCCTGCTCCCCTTATCCAGTGAAGTGAAACAAATGGTTACAGCACCCTGCCCCGAGGCAGATGGAGAGCACGGCGTTCACTTACCTAAGGTGAGAGCGTTTACCTTCGGGGTTCTACAGGAGAAGAGAAAGGGAAGAAGAGAGAGACATTCAATAACCCAGTTCATTAATCCCATATTTTCTATCTGCAGACATCTTACCCTTCGAGTCAAACATACAGTGCACAGAGGTCCAGCCCAAAGAGCCAGCCGTGTGTTACACATCACCTTTGAAGATACGGTATACGCCCAGTCAAGACCGGCGCCTCTGCGGGAATCAGGTGAGCGTTACAGATGTGTGCTGTAAGGTGGATGGTAATAATACACACCATGACAAGATGACAAGGGAGGTGGTAGTATGCTTAATTTCCATAGACCCGGACATGTTTCTCTATGGTGTTACAGTGCTCATGATGGTTGTGCCCCAGATTGCCAAGCAATGCTAGCAGGTACCCACTGATTTTATTTATCGCCCAGCAGTGTCGCACAATGTGGTGGTAGGAACAATATTATCACTGGACCTCCAGGGGTTGTTGGTTTTGGCCAAAAGGGGTTGTCTTATTGGGAATGGAGAGAGACTGTGTGAGCGGTGCACAGTGCTCTGTGTAAATCCAATAGTGCAGCTAAAATAGATGACAGATGATGAATTGTTTAAAAATAATGATAGAGAGGGGGAAATAATCCTAGAGATTGGCATCCCATGTGACATAATGATACAGTACTGAAGATTGCAGTGTCCCTTAATGGCAGCATTAATTCTGTCTGCATTTTTGATGAAGATTTACAGCACGTGCCTTCACAGTTGTGCACTACAACTCCACGTAATTTGGTATTATTGAAAGATGTAACCCTCAAGCAAAGTGTGGTGCTGCCCAGGGTGAAACAATATCCACTATCAAGAGAGGCCTTAGAAAAACAATACAACCCCTACTGGACCAGGGGATTATTGTGCCGTCTACATCCCTGTACAACACAGCAATCTATCCTGTACAAAATAAATAGCGGGCAATTGGAGAATGATCAAGGACTTGCACCCCCTAAATGATGTGGTGCAGAATTTCCAGTAGTCCCAAATCCTGCGACAATTTTATGGAGCATCCCTAAAGAACCCACATATTTTACTGTAGTGCATTTCAAAAATGCATTTTTCTCGATTCCACTCCATCAAGAGTCAAGGTACCTCACGGCATTTATGCAGGGCCAGATGCGGTTCGAACACACTAGATTACGCCAGAGCCTGAGCATGTTTAACATAATAATGCATGCCGATTTTGGGAATATTGAGGTGCCTAGCAAGATTATCCAGTATGTGGCAATATGCTAGTGTGTAGTGAAAGTGAAAAGCACTGCTGAAGAAACTCCAGTGCACTCCCACAATTGCTGTCATATAAAGGGTACAAGGTCGATAAGGCCAAATTACAATATTGCCAGTAGGAAGTGATCTATTTGGGACAGCTCATATTGGGAAATGGGAAAAGAATACTACCCGAAAGGGAGCGTCAGTAGACACCACCTCAGTTAAGGAGATGCAGATGTTTCTGGGCCTATGTAATTACTGTAGGGCCTGGATTCTAGACTATACGGTATACACGAGATCACTTCTATGGGCCCTTAGGGAAGCACAGAAGACAAAGGAACACGAGTTACAGTGGACGGCTGAAATTATCAGACAATTTAACGACTTAAAAGAAGTGATTCGTTTGGCACCAGTACTGACCACCTGGGATTATACATAGGAATTGTATTTGTTTTCACATTCTGATAATCAACTTATTAGAGCAGTGTTGATGCAAAAAAACACTATGGGCCATAAGCCACTGGCCTAACATATATGCTAATATATTTTTCGGCAGCTCAATGGAAGATAGTCGCTAATGAGAGGGTATTAAGAATTAAAGCAGCTAAGAATTACATGGTTCAACAAAACCGGAAAAAAATGATAATTATAAGATCAACTTGCAAGTAATCTCTTATTTGAAAGGTGCTTGACCCACTTTAATTGAATATTTGAAAATTGGTGGTGATCCAATACAGCGCTACTGTGGAATACTCACTGACTCAAGTTAAGAACCATGTGCAGTAATCCCGAGAGTTTTTATTTTGCAAAGCTATCCCATCTTTTAGAAGATCATACCCCTGAGGAAATTCTGCTAATTGTGTGATTACACGAGGAAGAACAAAACATGTTGTGTTAATACTAACTGCATTCATAAGCACTTCACATTCAGCTATATATCAATTGTCTCTTTCAGCTATGTTTTAGTAGCATGGACACTTAAAGATTATAACTAGGATTGTTTGGCACATATCTATCATGTGTCACAAACTTAACATTGAACTTTGGGTAGCGACAAGCGTTGGGTAAAGCTTGTTAAATAAAATATTGAGATATTGCACAAGTCATTTTCAAGGGTTGCACTAGTCACTTTGCGTCAAGCTGTTTTGTATATTGAAAAGATATTGGGCCTCATTACGAGGTAGGTGGTAAGGGATTACCGGCACCGGTAAGGACACCGGTGCCGGTAATACCTTACCACCCTATTCCGCGGTCCCTTAGCGGGTCACTTCCTTAATGCCTGGTTTGCGGTACCGTTATTAGCTCCATCCCCATTCCCATTGAGCCCTATGGCGGCTCGAATGGGAATGGGGAATGGTTCCTGGATTGGGGATTTACTGGCTCCTCCAAGGTTGGAATGACCCGGTAAGTCCCTATTTCGGGAACCCGGACCCGGAATGCGGTAAGGGGGTAGCCCTGGTGCTAATAGCACCATGGCTACCTCCTACCTAGTAATGAGGCCCATTGTTTAATATGTTTCTGTACATTTGTTTAAGGAAATTAGATGATAAGAAAATATTATTTAAAAAAAATAGTTTTTCATTCTGGAGCTTGGGGATTCTATGATGATGAGATTCATATTTAGTAACAATAAGCAAGCTACACCTAGATGACTTAACACAGTTTTGAGTCAGCTTGTGTTTGCTAACTTGATAGGGTCTATTTTGTTGTGTCTAGTAGAATATACAACAAGGCCACAGACAGATAAAAATACCTTGATGTATAACTTGCCATCACTCACAGCAGGGGCAGGAAGTGGATATATGAGTTGGAAAGAATGACAGTTGGGACAACCCTAGCAGTGGCCAACATAAAATGTCTGTTCGCTGCTGTACTGGGTGAACAATCAAAAGACATTTGGAAGTGGGCAGGATTTCCCAGAGTGACAACCCAAAACACAAGAAAGGACAGGGCACATTTTAATAATTGCAGAGCATAAGTTTGGAGGGCACTCAGAAAATAATACCCATACACATCAGATATAGGTGCAATCATGACATGGAAAATGGGCCTAGATGAAGACCCCACTGCTTAAATACACAATAGTCAAGTGACATTGAGACTAGTGACTAGGCAACCATGGGACAAAAATATAGCCATTTGGTATCACATTTTGAACCAGAGACTCCTCGAAGAGGTGCAGAGGCAATTTAAGTAGATTGTAGGAAGAGGAAAGACCCTGGTCCAAAATACAATTGACTATTGTTCACCAGTATTGACTAAAGCAAGATAAGGACAGGGAGAACGTTGAGGAAAGAAAGATAGACGAAGCAAAGTTAGTGCAAAAGAAACTATAAACACTAATGCTGGAAGGGGGTATGTTAAGAAACACGGGAGAAAACAATGCTGTACAAGAGGCACAGCAAGTGCAACCAGGGCCAAATGGAACATTTGCAGGAAGAGGGGACCCTAACTATTACCCCTGGGGACAAGGGTTTGCATGCAGTGGCATGAAGTTTGGATCCCAAGCGCAGCAAGGAGGAGGGTTTAATCGAGGGCCACCACTATTTATAGGGCTCCCACAACAGTGTTCGAAATGTGGGAAAATGCATCATATCTCACATGTATGCAGAATTAGGAGAGGAATACAACAGAATTGGCAACCAGTAGATACTAGAGGGGGGCCAGCATACCCCCACCATATATTGCAGAACCGCCAACATATCATGCCCAAGATCACATGCAGTATAAGACACAAGCGCCACAAATACAGCAGACACAACAGGGATGCCACCTGAAACATAGCAAGCACCAATGCAAACACATCAAATATCAATGCAAACACAGCAAGTACCAATGTGGGCACAGGCAATAACATAACAGAATGCAGTGACACCATGGAACGCAAACATATTGCTGGAAGCACCTACACCTACAGTAGTGGGAGGGAATCATTTTACTGGTACATGACTGAATATGTACCCACAATAGGACAGACCACAGAAAGACTTGATGCATCCCATCCTATTGATTATACCAGACCCACAAGAGGAACCAAGGGTTGGAGGGACTATAGGCAACAAAACATTTTCTTTTTCGTGGATACAGTAGATACCCAATGCTGTGTTAGAGACGGAAAATTCCCAATGTCAGGTATATCCATGAATACACAAGGGTTTTCTGGAGAGACAACAAAGTTTCCTTTTACAGACTACTTACACATAACCATAGAAGAACATGACATGTCTATGCTGTTGTTATATTCCCATAAGACACCAGTCAACATTTTGGGGAGATATATGATGAGTAAACTAAACAAGACAATGTCATTTACTTATGAGCGGATAATAGGTTCTACCCCAGGGATCCACTATGTGAATGCACAAGAATTCATAACAGCATTATATAGGCAGAAAGTACCAAGAGGAGTGCCATTAAACCCAGAAGTATTCCTTTATGGGAAACACATATTGGTAGCATGGCTTCCAATAATACAGGATACATTATTGAGGTTACCCAAAGAATATTTTTTTGACCAGAATTACCCACACACCTGGAAAAAGGGCAGATAATCACAATTGAGCTAGAAGCAGAATAGTTCAGGAAGACAGACTAATTATGTATGGAATAGACAATGAAGGCGTACATTGGTGCACAGTGATAGTGCTTGACAAGGCACAGAGACTGACTGACTTGACAGATGAAACATTATTTACAGACAAAGGGCCTCATTACGACCCAGGCGGTAAGTTACCGCCTGGGTCGTACCTTTACCACCATGGCGTAAACTATGTTTACGCCATGGTGGTTGGTGGACTTACCGCCCCATTCCGAGGTTGGCGGGGCGGTAAGTCCCCAATCCCCATTTACCCTTCCCCATTCCCATTTTTGCCCCATAGGGCATAATGGGAGTGGGGAAGGCGTTAATTACGCCACCGTAAATTACGGTGGCGTAATTAACATCAAGGTCCCTTAGCGCCATGGATTTTAACACCTGCTAAAAGCAGGTGTTAAAACCTCCATGGCGCTAAGGGACCTCGGAATCAGGCGGTAAGGGTCGGCGCTGTTTACGCCGCCGTAAAACCCTTACCGCCTGAGTCGTAATGAGGCCCAAAGACTCAGATGACAAAGTAATGTTTAGCATCAGTTTCACATATCAATAACAATGCAAAAACAGGGAAATCCTCCAGAGAATGTCATTAGTGAGGAAAGTACCATCCTTTGTTCAAGAGGATTTGGTACGCATGCCGAGCACACTGTGGACCAGCAGTCCATGTGATATTGTTCTATTAAAAGGAGAAGGGGTCGATACAATTAAACTGTATGAATGAGCCATTTTACCATGAGTAAAACAGTACCCCATGTCAAAGGAAACTGATGAGAGTATCTATGACAACATCGCCAACTTGGTGCGACAGCAGATGTTAGTGCCTTTGGAATCACCGTGCAACACAATTATGTACCTGATCAAAAAGATGATTGGGGTCATGGAGATTTATACAGGATTTACACCCTTTGAGTAATACTGTTAAGGCAGAATTTCCATTAGTGCCACATCCGGCCACAATAGTATGCAACATCCCATCTAAAGCTAAATATTTTACAGTTATTGATTTAAAGAACACCTTCTTTTCAATTCCCTTGCATCCTGATTCTCAGTATCTGATCATGTTCACTTATCGTGGGATTGGATTGCAACATTCCCACTACCCCAAGGGTACTGTGAATCATCCTGGGTCTTCAACAGGGTGCTTCAGATGGACTTAGGGAATGTACAACTTGTCAGTGCGGTCATCCAATATGTGGACGACATATTGGTGTGTAGCACCCCAGAGGAAGAGACTCAGTGAAACTGATGATACTACTGGCACAAAAAAGGTATGAAGTGAGCAAAGACAAACTACTCTATTGTCAGGCAGAGGTCATATAAATAGCCCAATTGATGGCAAAAGAATGGTGGAAAGTGACATCCTAAAGAGCAGATGCACTCATGAAAACATGCAGGCCAGAGACAGTCAAAGAATTCCAGCAATTCCCAGGACTTTTTAATTACTGCAGGACATGGGTCTTTGACTACAGCACATATGCCAGGCAATTTTTAAAATGATTAAAATAAGCACAGAAGGACAAAGGTGACATAGCCCGGACAGGTGAAATGATAGAATCCTTTGATGAATTGAAGCTTGCAATAAGTACGGTTCCAGCATTAGGGATCCCTGATTACAATAAATACTTCTTTCTGTTTTCCCATTGAAATGGAGTAGTGATGATGGCTGTCATTGGACAGGAAATTACCATGGGACACAAACCAGTAGAAATGTACAGTGGCATCTTAGATACAGTAATGAGAGGCCATTACTCATGTGAGAAAGCATTAGCTGCAGTAGCATTTGCAATTGAGAAATATGACAGTATAATTATCGGTTCTGCAGTTGTGTTTATGTTGAGCATGCTCTTTTTGCCATCCTTGAAAGCCCAAAAGTATATTGACTACACAGAGAGTCTCAGGTTACAAAGTAATCTAATAGAATCCATTGATCAAAATTGTCAGGTTCGAGCGCTAATATATTATTGTACTCCCGTTTTTGTATCTATGAGAGGACCTTCATCTAGCTCCTAATATATGTTATTAGATACTAAACTGAAGGGTACAATTTTGATCATACCAACCAGTTAATTATATGTTTAGACATCAAATCCATATATACCTAAATCCCCCAACAGGCTATGTTTAAGTAATTGAAGAAGTGTCGTAACTGGTAAAGTCAGGTGTACTTTCCCATGTCCCCTCCTCACCTGTGTCTTCTAGTACACTGTCTCGTGTCTCAGAATTCCTTTTCCTCCGAGTCTTCTTTTCCTTGGAGTTCTTCTTTATCTTGACTCTTTTATCATGCAGGTAAGGAAGGTCTCCACTTGCGGCCACCTTGGCAGGATATGATTTCCTGGCCAAAGGGAACCCCAGAAAGCCCACCTCGTATACAGGGAAAAAGCTTCTTAGCACCAAAAAACACTGTTGTGGCTAGATGATCAGTGGTTCCAATGAGGCAACTGCACCTCAACTGTGAGGATGGCTGGAGGCTGGGTAAGTAGATATGCGGCCCCGTAAGATCAGCAGGACGGTGCAAGAGGCTGAAGGCAAGTATTGCAGTAAGAATAGAAGGGAAAAAAGGTAGTCAAGTACAGGTAAGGGGAGATTGCGAATAGTCAGATCGGCTGCAGTGTGTGCAGAAGCACAGAAAAGGGGGAAAGACTTGGGAACCCTGGAGTCCCCTGAGCAAAAAGCTGCCGTAGGAAAATAAGGTAAACTCTGCAGCAAGAGGCAGGAAGAGAGAGAGAACGAGCATGGACGGGTGACCGACTCAGAAGCAAGAGCGGAGGGACTGAGACAGAATAAGAGCAGCCGGTAAGTCACAGCCTTCCGCGAACAGGGGGCTGACCAGAGCACCAGTACAAGGCTGAAAAACGTAAGTAGGCAAAACACACAAGAGAGGGACAGAACGCCAAGTGGGAACCAGGAAGAGAGATACAACGCATCAAGTGGAAGGTTGGGAACGTTGTTATAGCAACTCCGTCACAGACAGCCTTCTTGGTAGAGGTCTAAACTGCATCTAGTGCTTCTACGTATATGCAGCAACCTAGTTACCTATGATGTGCTGAGGTCCACCAATGCCATACTTTCCAAGCCTGCGGCATGACTGTATGCCTCCTTTTCATTGGGGCGCCCCCGGCTTAATAGGGTGTTTGCTATGGAATTGTTGCAGGAGTCTGGAAGCTTGAAGATGATGTCTGGTTTCCCAAGTACGCTCTGATACTGTAACGCTCACCTGGTATCCACGGGGACGTCACTCAGCCTGTTCTGACCTCTTACTTAGTACTCAATATCGCATTTTTTGTATGGATCCAATCGAAACCCAGCACACTTTCTTTCACACTACCCGGGTTGTTCCAGAGAGAGATAACTGAGATACCCATTAGCATCAAACTTTTTGTAATTTCTTCATTTAATTCCACTATGAATGGATTACATGTATCCCGACCTGCATAAAAGTACAAGGTGTTGGTCTCTAAAGAATTGCATTTCCTCCATAGCATCATTCTTTTCCATGTCACCAACGCCTGCAGCGAGTTTAGACCCATTTCATACTTAATTAGATGATACGGAATACATTTCGGTAAATAGTACATTACAGATTTCCAAATGTAGCTTTCTATCGAGGACCACACTCCTTCACAGGTTAAGGGTTGAAATTCATCCCCATATATTAAACGGGGGATTACTTTTTTCGTGTAAAATTCTCTAACAGGGATCATTGAGAATTTCCCAAATTTTGCATCTAAGGCCTGCATTTGAGAAATAGCAATATCGGCCTTAAGTTTCAATTGTGTCCTGAGTAGAGGTCTGGATTGTGCACCTGCTATTGAAAAACCCAGGTATCTGAACTGCTATTTTGCTTTGAGTCTGATGTTCCCGGATACCCATGATAACATATTTGATTTCTTGTTCTTCCTCCCTAGGCGCACAATCACTGTTTTGTCCGGATTAACCTTTAGTGCTATTGAGGTAATAAATCCCTCAAAGGCTCTAAGCATACGTTGAAGTCCCACCTTAGTGGTGTCAATAAGGAGAAAATCATCCGCATATGCCAACCAGGACATACGTGTATTCGAGAGTCTAGGTGGTACTAGTCCCCTATTTAATAGAGCCTGGTTTGCACCACTAACATATAGGTTGAAGATTGTGGGAGCCAATCTACAACCTTGCCGCAATCCATTGTGAATGGTGAATTGATCTGAAAGGGTGCCTGCCGAATCCAGTCTAACTTTCACATCCGTCTGAGAGTAGATTGCCCTTACTATGTCTAACAAGATTGCCGGCATATTTAATGTTCTTAATCTTGTCCACAGTATGTTCCTATCCACCAAATCGAATGCGGAACTCAGGTCCATAGACGCAATAAAGACCGAGGTATCTGCCTTTTTCATTGCTTCTACTCTCAAACAGTACAGGATCAGCCCCCCACATTCCATCCCCATATTTCTCCTAAAGCCGAAATGTCTCATATCCAAAATCTGTTTATCATCAATCCATTTCTGGATGTCTCTTAGAACAAGTGAGGAAAACAGTTTGGATTCCGGGTAGGGCAATGGCAATTGGCCTGTAGCTCTTGGGGCATAGTCGAGAACCCTTTTTGAATATAGGTTTAATGCTAGATACCCTCCTAGACAGTAGGAAGGACTTAGTCGATAACATGTTGGAAAACTAAGTGGACAGTATTTTTGCCCATAATTCAGGATTGGACTTAAGGATTTTATTGGACATATTATTAGGTCCCGGCGCCCCAGAATTTTTAGATGTTACAATTAAGTTTTTTATGTCCCATGTGGTAAAGTTCAAGAGCCAATTTGTTTCATGTTTCCATGGAACCCCGGCCCCATCCTCATTAGGAGAGTACATTTTGGAAAAGTGACCCTGCCACATTGCTTCATTAATGGGATTCTCAAGTAGCTCTTTCTGGGGTTTGTCCCAATTATTAATTAAATGCCAGAAGTTTCTTGAATTAGGGCCTCTTAATGAAGTCAACATTTTTTCCCCATCTCTCTGAGCTTTATTTATTCTATGTTGTATGGACCAATTTTTATAACTTTGTTTGACTTTTTTAATCCTATTCACCATATTGTAACGCTCACCTGATTCCCGTAGAGGCGCCGGTCTTGACTGGGCGTATACCGTATCTTCAGAGGTGATGTGTAACACACGGCTGGCTCTTTGGGCTGGACCTCTGTGCACTGTATGTCTGACTCGAAGGGTAAGATGTCTGCAGATAGAAAATATGGGATTAAGGAACTGGGTTATTGAATGTCTCTCTCTTCTTCCCTTTCTCTTCTCCTGTAGAACCCCAAAGGTTAACGCTCTCACCTTAGGTAAGTGAACGCCGTGCTCTCCATCTGCCCTGTCCTGTGGAGTATGCGCCCAAAACAAGAGTCAAAAGGAAAGACCAGCAGGCCTCTTACGCCCTATTGACATCCCACCTCGCCCTTGGCATACGCTTTCTATGGACTTCATCACCGATCTACCTCCATGCTCCGGATACAATACGATTCTAGTAATCGTGGACTTATTCTCCAAGATGGCGCATTTCATTCCGCTCAAAGGCTTGCCAACAGCAGCAACTCTGGCCCGAGAATTTCTCGAAAACATCGTCCGACTGCACGGTTTTCCTTCGGTTCTAATTTCGGATCGAGGTAGTCAATTTATTTCTCATTTTTGGCGAAGTTGCTGTCGGTCGGCTCAAATTGATGTGAGACTATCGACCAGTCACCACCCTCAGACCGACGGACAAACTGAGAGGACCAATCAAACTCTGGAACAGTATTTACGCTGCATGCTGCAACAAACTGAAAAAACTTGGAAAGACATCCTTTGGATAGCCGAATATGCCTACAATAACTCTGTCCATTCGGGAACTGGGAAAACCCCGTTTTTTCTTTTGTACGGCAGTCACCCTCGAACCTCGGAGTTGGATCCCCTCCAAGATATTGAAACACCAGCAGTAGACTACCTGCATTCTACAATCACCCAAGCCTTTAAGGAAGCTGTTTCTCACCTTCAAAGGGCTAAAGAACAATACAAGAAAGGAGCAGATCAACATCGGAAGGAAGCCCCTCAATATCAAGTAGGGGATCAAGTCTGGTTATCCACCAAATATCTACCTCTAAAAGGGCCACGCACATTCAACCCAAGATACCTTGGCCCCTATTCCATCACTACTATAGTAAACCCAGTAGCGGTCAAGTTGGACTTGCCCCCGCACATGAAGATACATCCGGTCTTCCACGTCTCTCTATTAAAACCTGTGCAACCTCAAACCCGACTAACTAAATCTCCAAAACCTATCCTAGTTGATGGAGAACTCGAGTTTGAAGTCAAAAGCATTCTGGACTCCAAGATCTCCAAATCTAAACTATTTTACCTAATTGACTGGAAAGGCTACGGCCCCCAAGAGAGATCCTCGGAACCTGCTGAATATGTCCACGCTCCTCGTCTAATCAAAAGATTTCACCGAACATTTCCTGACAAGCCAAAACCCCCGGAGAAGCCCGGTTTGGGAGGGGCCTTGAGGGGGGGTACTGTCATGATCTCTGCTTCCAAAAGGTCAGGGTTTTCCCAACTCCCTTGGAAGCAGATCCATAACCCAGGTTCCGAGTGCCAACCAGTCCCAATTGGGACCTTTTGGACCCAGTCCTGGCGCCAGTGGCGCCAGGCTCATAAATATGCCCAGTCCCAGCGCTGGAAGCGCCGGGCTCATAATGCTTGGGTGGACTTACCTGCAGCAGACCATGCTGCTTACTTGCCTGCCAGTTGAGCCTCTGATCCTCTTCTGTTTGGAACTACTTTTCCTGTTGGGTGGGGCAGGAGCCACTCCCTAGATTCAGAACACTGGAACTCTTCTGGAAAGCAGGAACTCTTTTCTTACCTAGGCGTGGCTGTGGAAAGAGACACCTCAGCACTACAGGAGGCTATTTAAACCACATCCGATGGATGAATCTTGCTTTGCGTTATTCTGCATCCTCTGCAGCAGAACGCTCATCGTGTCTTCTGCATCTGATCCTGGGCCTAAGGAAAAAGGCTTACCATCCTGAATCCAGTCTTCAGCAACACCTATAAAGACAAGAAAGAACAGGTTAGCATTACGGTCTTCAGTGACAGCTCTTCACTTACCTGGTCCATCGGCTGTCACCAACGCCTCGCGCTGCATTCTGGCATCTGAAAGACAAAGGCTTACCTACTCTTCGTGCGCTCCGGAGGTCTTCACACTGCATTCCGGCATCTGAAAGACAAAAGCTTACCAACTCTTCGCATGCTCCGGAGGCCTATACAAGTTCTAAGGTCTCCTTCCTTTTTTGGAACGAAGAACAAAGCTGAAGCAGCAGGGGACTTGGAAGGATGAATAAACCCATTTGCCAGGTATTGATCCAGGTATTGTCGAAGGTGAAGGTTCTCAGGCTCGGTGAGGGCATAAATTCTACTACAAGGAGGAGTAGATCCAGGTTTCAGGTCTATCTGGCAGTCATAAGACCTATGAGGAGGTAGAGAGTTAGCCTGATCCTTCCGGAAAATATCTTGGTATTCTAGGTATTCGGGAGGTAACTGGGGAGTCTCTGAAGAAATTGCTGCCAGTGCAACACCAGGTGGAGGGTGACAAGTAGAGACACATTCTGGAAACTGGACCGTTCTTGCTCGCCAATCGATCAGAGGATTGTGTTTCTCTAACCAAGGTATTCCTAGAATAATCTGAAACTGAGGGGCCTTGATCACATCGAACACGATCTTCTCATGGTGTCCATCTTGACTTACTAGCGTCACCTCTTGAGTGGTATGCGTTACTGGCCCGGAGGCTATCTCCGTACCATCCACCGTAGTAATGACGTCCTTTACAGCCTTGGGACAAAGAGTTAGATTCATCCTCAAAACCATTTCATGATCCAGGTAATTGCCGATGGCACCGCTGTCGACGTAAGCTTCAATTGCATGTAATCGATCCGGATTATCAGGGCTAATGAGGACCATAGGTATCACGAAATGCGAGGTCACGGAACTGGTTTTCATGCTCGGCAAGAGGACCTCTATTCTTGTAGGGCGAGGTCGTTTCCCTGCTCAGAGTTTGTAACTTTGGTAACTGCAGCTCCTATTGCCTTCTTGGCAGGTTTCACCGGACAGTCTCGAAGAAAGTGCCCTGAGTTTCCGCAATAGAGGCATAATTGCAACTGTTTTCTCCTTTCCCGCTCCTTTTTTGTTAGAGGACCTTTCAGACCCCCTATTTGCATGGGTTCCCCGGAGTCTACTCCTTTGGAAGGAGTTGGCGGTTTGGAAAATACTCGAGCATCAAACTTGGAACGATCGGCCTTCCTGTTCTGCAGTCTGTGATCTATTTGAACGACTAAGTCTATATAGTCCGAACAATCTTGTGGGGGATTCACTACTTGGGCTAACACATCTTTGAGCTCTCCACGTAGACCTCTATAAAACAGCGTAATCCTTTTGTCCTCAGGCCATTGAGTTTCCACTATCAGTCTGTTGAAAGACGCAATATAAGCCAAAAGGTCTTGATTACCTTGTCGCAACGAAAGAAGCTCATTGTCCAAGGCCTGCCCCTGTGAATGTCTTGCGAACAGTTTTTCCATACTGAGCTGAAAAGCTTGAAAATCATGGAGGACCGGATCATCTTGATTTACTAGAGGGATCGACCAGTCTGCCGCATTGCCACTAACGTACGAAAGCACGAAAGCTACTTTAGCTTGATCAGTTGGAAAGGCTGCTGGCCGGCATAAGAAATGCAACCGGCACTGATTGATAAATACTGCAAACCTCTTTGGGTCACCAGAAAATCGTTCGGGCGGAGCCAGAGGTACATTCCCAGGTAGGTTGATCTGCACTGGATTCATAGAGGATGTAGAAGGAAGATTTCCCCCAGATGCGGGTAACAGGGTCTGTCCGGCTTGTGACTGTAGCAATTGTCTAGCGAGATCATCTGTTCGCTCCTTGGAAATAATCAGTTCCCTTCTTAGAGCGTTCGTTTCCTGACGGGCTGCATGCACTTCTGCCCTTAGTTCCCCAAGTAACTGGGCTAGCTTGTCGGTATCCGAGGTTTCCATAGCGCCTGGACGGGAGTTTTGTGGTAGGCTTTGCGTTCTGTAACGCTCACCTGATTCCCGTAGAGGCGCCGGTCTTGACTGGGCGTATACCGTATCTTCAAAGGTGATGTGTAACACACGGCTGGCTCTTTGTCTGGACCTCTGTGCACTGTATGTCTGACTCGAAGGGTAAGATGTCTGCAGATAGAAAATATGGGATTAAGGAACTGGGTTATTGAATGTCTTTCTCTTCTTCCCTTTCTCTTCTCCTGTAGAACCCCAAAGATTAACGCTCTCACCTTAGGTAAGTGAATGCCGTGCTCTCCATCTGCCTCGGGGCAGGGTGCTGTAACCAGTTTCTTCACTGGATAAGGGGAGCAGGCCTCTTGACTTCAGAGGACTGCTGTCCGTCGTTTACTGCACGAACGGTAAGTTTCGAGTAATTCTAATGTATTTAAAGTCTTTAGTAATGATGTTTCTTGTTTTGCAGGGTTCCGGCGATGGCGGATGACGGGCTGAAGTGAGTTGAAGATGGAGCCCGTGTGATGAATAGAAGCGCCTGGAAGCACGTAAGTAAGCGCTTGTTGCCTGCTTCACGATGCGCTCTAACTGTCTTTTTATTTTGCAGGTACAAGTTCGGAGCGGCTGTAGGGTGCCGGAATACCCACTGGGTTAGATGTGGAAAGGAGTAATGGCACGTGAGTATTAAAGTTCCCCAATGTCTTTAAACGCACCTTGTTTTGTCTTTCAGATGCGGGATGCAGCGCCGAAGGCCTCCGGAGCATGCGAAGAGTTGGTAAGCTTTTGTCTTTCAGATGCCGGAATGCAGTGTGAAGACCTCCGGAGCGCACGAAGAGTAGGTAAGCCTTTGTCTTTCAGATGCCGGAATGCAGCGCGAGGCGTTGGTGACAGCCGATGGACCAGGTAAGTGAAGAGCTGTCACTGAAGACCGTAATGCTAACCTGTTCTTTCTTGTCTTTGTAGGTGTTGCTGAAGACTGGATTCAGGATGGTAAGCCTTTTTCCTTAGGCCCAGTATCAGATGCAGAAGACACGATGAGCGTTCTGCTGCAGAGGATGCAGAATAACGCAAAGCAAGATTCATCCATCGGGTGTGGTTTAAATAGCCTCCTGTAGTGCTTAGGTGTCTCCTTCCACAGCCACGCCTAGGTAAGAAAAGAGTTCCTGCTTTCCAGAAGAGTTCCAGTGTTCTGAATCTAGGGAGTGGCTCCTGCCCCACCCAACAGGAAAAGTAGTTCCAAACAGAAGAGGATCAGAGGCTCAACTGGCAGGCAAGTAAGCAGCATGGTCTGCTGCAGGTAGGTCCACCCAAGCATTATGAGCCCGGCGCTTCCAGCGCTGGGACTGGGCATATTTATGAGCCTGGTGCCACTGGCGCCAGGACTGGGTCCAAAAGGTCCCAATTAGGACTGGTTGGCACTCGGAACCTGGGTTATGGATCTGCTTCCAAGGGAGTTGGGAAAACCCTGACCTTTTGGAAGCAGAGATCATGACACATATTTGATAAAGTAAGTCCTGATTTCTTGATTAGTCTGATCTCTTTCCTCATATACCCTGCTTTTTTTCTCTGATTTCCAAATCAAAGTTATGGGATTTGTCTGTCCTCGCTAGGTTATCCCTAATATTAGTATTGCCCAGTTTTGCCACAGAGCTACCGATGTATTCTGTAAAATTACTCACCATATAGGTCTTTCTCCTCTGTAGTTCTGAAAAATTCTCAAAATCTGCTACATGGAAGCTGTGAATTGTCTACTTTTTTTTGCCGTCCATGAAATTTGGTTCCCTGTGTGATTGACATTTAGATTATAATTAAACACAGTTTTAGGCTCAATAAGTACCGTAATACATATTTCAAAAGACAAGATACAATGATCGCTAAAGGTGGTCTTAATGCTCTCGAATTTCACTGAACAATTGAACAAGTCCCCTGAGCAAATGATGTAATCGATTATTGAATGACAGCCTCTAGCTTTTCAGGTTGGAAGCAGATTTACCAAAATGTCCAAGCCCCACGTCTCTGCGAAATGGGACCACATCCTCCCCCTGCACATTGAGTTATCAACAATTTGGGATTTTTCCCCCAACTTACTAATCAAAACATCCCCGTTGAAAGAATCTGCATGGATGACTGCATTGAGATCACCTGCGATCACTATCTGGCCCCCTATGTTAGTTAATAACCAGTTCTGCAGTAAGGACCCTAAATTGCATAATTCCAACCATAATTGCCTGTCAGAGAGTTCAGCCAGATTCCAATATATATTGACTAACAGAAAAGGTGAGTTCCTATTATTGTGCAACAGTGAGAAGCCCACAGCCAAAAAATTATGAGCAAATGCCCATTCTTCCATAATTTTGGGATTCAAGTGTTTTTTTGCTGCAATTAGGAGGCCTCCTTTGGGACGACCTCTACCTCCCCCCTGTGCACATAGAGAACATACCGTAAAACCCTCCCAACATAATGGGACCTTTGACCAAGTTTCTTGGATAAAGAGAAGATCATATTGTGCCAGGTCCCTCATTAAATTCACATTATGTAGGAGATTAACAGAACTTCTTGAGTTCCAGGTTAACAATTTCAATATACCATTTACCTTGACTAAAGTGGCTTCCCTAGTTTTTTAAGGCTGTCAATAGACTCTCTCAAAGTCATAGCGAGCCATCTCAAGTCCTGTTTATCCTCCTTTACCCTCTCCTCACCCCTATCTCCTTCCTCCTTGTTTGAAGGATTTTCCTTCTGTAATCTACCAGTGTTTCATGCTGTCACTGTTGGATGGGAGTAAGTCGCAACATATTCAAAGATATCGAAGCCCCACGACATAGTTCTTCTGCTTCTTTCATCATAAGGTTTATGACCAGAGGGCATGGTATCACTAAATGGACATAATCCAGCCTCTGCCTGTGTATATAATCCACCAGATATATGTCTGTTGATTCAATCAGGCTTAAATTTGGAATCTGACCCAATAGAGACAAAATGTAGGGTCGATTGAGGGAAGTATTACTCTGATCTAAAAATAGGGTAGTCAGAACTAGGCCTGGTAGGTCCGGTCTCACCGGGTCCTTCAGGTCTAGTATCTGATATGAGTGAAGCTGATCCTTCTCCTTCATCTCATTTTCCCTTCCATAATCCTCTCCCCTCATTCCCGAACAGTATTCTTCATATGTATCCTCCCTCGTGTTATTCTGTCCCTGTTCAATCCCACTTTTGGGCACATCCTGCTGCTGTTTATCCCTTAACACTCTGAGGATGTTTTGATAAAGGGCCTCATCATTAACATTCTCATATGTTTTCCCTTCCGGTTTCTGGTTATCCTGCTGGAACGGGTTACCGCTTAGAACCCCATCATTATCCTCGGAGTTCAGTTGACACAGGTTATTTGCCCCCCCATCCGGTCCCTGATCTTGGGTACAAGGATTTATATTGCCCCTGGTCAAATTCGGGTTGGTTTTAAGTTAATTTCCCTGAGGGATTTTCCAGTCCCTACTACCCAAGCCCTTATTATCTGCAATGGGGATCAAATTCCTTACCGGGCCCTTATCAATAAGTATTTCATTCATCCCCTTCGGATTACTTTTAGTCTTCGGCCCGTCCCTTTGTGTTGAAAGGTTTATCTCTTTAGCATTTACAGACCGCCCTATGCTAGACATAATTTCCTGCTGGGGTGCTGCATTGAAAATTTCATATACCTGATCCCTATGGTTTTTATTTTTCATTGCTTCACATAGTTGTTGATCTCCTTGTACATATACACTTTGAGTTGCTTGGTCCTTCCCCTTGTTGGCGGTCCAACAGTTCTCCTTTAAAATTATTTTATTCTGCAGTTGTGTGTTTACTCTAGGTGGAGATTCCTCAATGTCAGCCCCCTGAAAAACATTTCTCAAAAAATGTCTAGATGCTTTGCCCATTCCACCATTTTTGTTAATATTTTTCTTTTTTTATTTTGCCATTTTTTTTACCTGTCTTTTAGACAGTTTAAATTCTGTCATCGGATCCTCAGACCCGTTTGTCCCAGTTCTTGCATCTAGACAACTTAGGTCAGTGACCTCCAACAAGGTATTTCCCCCCACTCCAATCGAGTCTAGTGCGTGTTCTTGTGAGGCATCTACCAGAATGACCTCTTCAGTGAGGGGAGCCTTGGTAAGATCCACCGACCTGACCTCCCCTTCCCGCTCCTTTATTTTCTTCAGAGACTTTAGCAATGCATCTGATAATGTATCTGGTAACGCTCTAAAATCAGAGGTCAAATTGGTCAAAAGCTCAGTTTGCTTACGCAATTCAGACGAGATAAGGTGATTGAAAATTGTCATCATTACTGTAAATTCAGAGGGAGAAGAATCAGAACTGATTTTAGTGGAGTTCTCCTTTCCGAATGTAGTGCCATTAGAAAAATCTAGCAGTTTATCATAATTCAGGTTATCATGCACATCATTGTCATCCAGTTTCTGGATATTCTCATACTCTTTATTTGTATTAATTCCCATCCCATTAGGCTGAACACTATTCACTGTATTGTCATCTCCGAACAGCGGTTGGGAGTGATCAATAATGTCCTCACTCTGTTTCTCGAGAAGAGAACGTTCTTGAGCAATATTTAGGAATTTGGCCTCTTGCGAGGGGTCAATGTTGTCCTCAGGCTGTTTTTCCAACTGAGAACATTGTTGAGCACATTGAAGTAATTCTACCTCCTCCTCGTTGGCCTCCGGCAGCAGTAAAGCTGCTGTGCGAGCCAAGCTTGCCCTTCTGGTGCTTACCGCAATAAAGAAGTCTGCCCTCGCATCTTTGCGGAGCGGAAGTTTGACTTTCCCCATTTCTCACTTACTACAAGTTATACCCACCAGAAGTACACCATATACAAGTAAGTATGCCCAGTCAGACCCCGGGCAGCAACACACACCGGCCTTGTGTCCAGAATCCCCTAGCCAAAGTAAACTCTTCCCCCCTCCACCCTCTGCCAGCCGAACAGCCCAACAGCCGCACTTCCGAGCACTTCCGGATGCGCGCGCGAGATGCGCGTGCACCAGTGCTTTTAAGGAAGTGGAAGAGGCTGTGGGCAGGTGGGCCAGCAATGGGCTGGTCCGGAGGCGTGGCTAGAAGGAAGAAGAAACCGGAATGAGTACTCTCCCCTGTATACGAGACCCGCGGTATACCCGCGGTCGAGTTAAGTCAGAGAGGGAATTAAGAGCATAAATACCCTCAAGTTCACAGAAAGTGTCCCCAATGTTGCGCGTTTCGCGATGAGAAGAAAAGGCTGAGCTTCAGCTTGCCGACGACCCCAGCTTCCAAATCCAAGCAACAGCGAGCACGGCTCAACAGCTGCACTTCCGAGCACTTCCGGAAGCACGCGCGAGATGCATGTGCACCAGTGCTTTTAAGGAAGTGGAAGAGGCTGTGGTCAGGTGGGCCGGCAATGGGCTGGTCTGGAGGCCTGGCCTCAAGTTCACAGAAAGTGTCCACAATGTTGCGTGTTTCGTGCTGAGAAGAAAAGGCTGAGCTTCAGCTTGCCGACGACCCCAGCTTCCAAATCCAAGCAACAGCGAGCACAGCCCAACAGGCGCACTTCCGAGCACTTCTGGAGGTGTGAAATACCGGGTGTACTCTCTTCATCTTCAGTGGAACCTTGAGCTTGTAAGCGATCGGGTTGATCTGTTCTAGCATAGGATAGGGACCAATGTATCTGGGAGCAAACTTGCCCAGGTGTAACCATCGGGGCAAAAACTTGGTTGAGAGCCATTCTAAAGTTCCAGGTGACCAATTAGGGTTAGCTCTTCTACTGCGTTCAGCTCCTTCCTTGTTTCTCCTTCTGCTCTCTTCCAGAGCCCTAACAGCTTCTTTCTGAGTATCTTGTATGGACTCCAAAAGGCTGTCCACGTCAGAGAGTTGAATGTGCCTAGTTCATCCAAGGCATGTGTGAAGGGTGGTACCCGTAAGTACAAAGGAATGGACACATCTTAATGGCAGTGTGGTAAGTATTATTATAGGAGAATTCCACCAATGGTAAAAAAGAAGACCAATCATCCTGTTGACTATTGCAAAAGCATTGTAAATACTGCTCAAGAGTGGCATTTAGTCTCTCTGTCTGTCCATTGCTTCGGGGATGGAATCCAGAAGAAAGACCTCTCGTAATGCCTAACTGCACAATGTGGATCAAAATTAGGTAAACTGAGACCCTCCATCCGAGAGTATGGTCCTGGGTAATCCGTGAAGCCAGACAATGTCCTTGAGAAAGATGGTAGCCATTTGAGGAGCAGTAGGAAGACCAGGAAGTGCCATAAAATGGGCCAGTTTACTAAAGGTATTGTCACGCTCACCTGATTCCCACGTAGGCGCAGGTCTGGCTTCGAGTGCTGATGCTTCTTCAATGGTGAAGCGCAGGACTCTGATGATGGACAGGAAGGGCCCCTCTACTCTGGCTTTTCTGGCTCGCAGGAATATTCCCCTGTGCGTGAAAAGGGAGTATTACCTACTGACGGAATATTGCTCAAGCCTCCCACTCCCTTCCAACCCTCCTCGATACCCTTCCACGATTCCCCGTGAAGTCTCACATTAGGGTCTGGAAGGATGAGTTCTCCATCCTGCTTCTGATGCAGGGGCGCGTTGAAACCCAGTTACTTCACTGGATTGAGGTTTGATGGGAGTTCAAAATAAGCTTGACTATTCAGGTGAGGCGCTGTAAGAGTTCTGTTGCAAGTTCAAAAGTTCAAGCTTAATAATAATGTTCATTGTCTTATTGCAGCAAGCGCTAATGCTTATGTATTTTTCCCCTTAGGGGCCGGGGTTCGGAATGCCGGAGATATGGCGCCGACCCGAAGTGTAAGTTCTGGATGAGCGTTCAGGTAATGTCTTTGCATTCGCTCATTCAATGTCTTTGTCTTTTTTCCCCATTGGGGCTGGGGTCCAGAATGCCAGGAAGCGGCAGGACCCGAAATGAAATGGGAATGACCCAACAGGTAAGTCTTAGAAGGAAACTGAGCTTTTCCTATTTCCCTTCCTTCTCTCACCTTGTTTTCTTGTCTTTTCTCTCTAGGCTCTGGGAAGTGGGGGCGGATCCGGATGATCGCTGCTGAAGATGGAGGCGCCCAGGAAAGGTGAGTGAAATGCAGCGCTGCAGCGATCGAAGCGAAATGCTTTTAAAATGATGTATTCCCTTTCAGGATCATCGGTGTGATGTCCCCGTGATGCAGCTTTAGCAGGTAAGGTCTTCTTTCTCTCCAATTCTCTCTTATCTCCCTTTGCAGGCAACCCAGGATGCTGACAGGCATGGCTGAAGTCCAGATGCAGGAGCTGACACGGTGAGCGTCCAGCTGCGAGGAGCAGAACAACGCGAAGCGTGAGTTGCTGATCGGGCGTGGTTTAAATAGCTTTGGAAGAAGTTCCAGGCATGTATCCTTCCACCGATCAGGTATGTATCCTTCCCCGACCACACCCAGGTGGAAAGTAGTCCCACAGGTAAAGTAGTTCCATTCAGGCCTCAAGAGGGCCTGGATTTAGCCGCATGGTCTGCATCAGGTAAGTGCACATTAAAACACTTGAATACATGTCTAGCTTTATGAGCCTGGCGCCTAAGGCGCCAGGACTGTGTCCAGAGGGCCCCAGCTTGGGCCCGCTGGCACTTCCCTGGAGGTAATGACTGCCTCTGGTGTTGCTGGGTCGGACCTGGCTCCTTGGAGGTAGGCATCATGACAGGTATCAACTGTTACTATAATGGCTCGATGTCCTTCAGATGCAGGAAGGTCCACAATAAAACCCGTGGATATATGCTCCCAGGGTTGAGAGGGTAACAGTGGTTTCTGTAACAGACCCAAAGGTCTGCCTGACATTGGCTTCCCTGTAGCACATATGGGACAGGTGGATACATATCGTTGCACATCTTGAGACAGGGTAGGCCACCAGAAATGTCCCTTGACCAATTTCAAGGTGTTCTTTAAGCCCTTGTGACCTGCCAAAGGAGCGTCATGACACCAGGTCAATACCTGTGTTTGAAGATCCGTGGTGGGGATGAACAAGGCTGTCTTGTGGTACAACAACCCATCCTTGAGTACTAGGTCGGGATTTAGCTGGTCTTCCATCTGAATACTCTCTTGGATGGCCTGTACAAATTCAGAAATAACAGATATGAACCTCTTGTTAGACAAGAGCAGTTCCTTTCCCTTTTGAGTGTCGTCCTCCACTTCCCAGCTCCTAGAAAGAGCGTCCACTACAGTATTCAGTGAGCCTGGGATGTAAGTGATCTGGAAGCCAAATTGAGAGAAATAATATGCCCATCGAGCATGACGGGAATTAGAATAATGCATCTTTCTGAAAACCCGAAGATTGCGATGATCAGTCCTTACAATGAATGGCTCGATGGACCCTTGTAATAAATGTCTCCATTCCTCACAGGATTTCTTAATGGCCAGTAGTTCCTTCTCTAGAATGGAGTAGTTCCTTTCACTGGGAGTGAGTGATCTAGAGTAGTAAGCAATTAGATGTTCCATATCATGCTCCTTCTTCTGAAGGAGGGTAGCTCCTATTGCCCCATCTGAAGCGTCAGTCTCCAGAATAAAGGTCTTGTCTGATCCGGTTGGACCAGAATAGGGGCCGAGGTGAATAGTTCCTTTAACTTCTGAAAGGCTTGGGTGGCAGCAGAATCCATGTGAAATTTTACTCCCTTCTTCAATAAGGCCATGATAGGTGGGACTATACTTGAAAATTGGGGAGTAAAACGGCGATAAAAGTTAGCCGCCCCCAAAAATCGTTGGACTTCCTTCACACTCTTTGGTTCAGGCCATCATAATATAGCCTCAACATTGCTGGGGGCCATCCGTATGCCTTCCTTAGAAATTATAAACCCAAGTATGAAACCGACTCTGCATAAAATTGGCACTTCTCGGGTTTCAAAAACAGTTGGTTCACCTGAAGACGTCTGAGTAATTCTTTCACCTGGTGAGTATGTGCCTTGAGATCTGGAGAGAAAATCAGGATGTCATCCAGATAAACCACCACAGACAAATATAGCAGGTCTTAAAATATCTTGTATCTCTGGAAAATTGTGGTTGGGTTCACTAAGCCAAACGGCATCACCCTATATTCGAAGAGATGCAAAGGAGTATGGAAAGCAGTCTTCCACTCATCCCCCTCCTTAATCCTAAGGAGGTGATAGGCCCCCCAAAGGTCTAACTTAGTAAACATTGTCGAACCTTGTACTGCCTACAAAATGTCCCTGATCAAAGGCATGGGATACCTATCCCGAAGGGTGATACTATTGAGACCTTGATAGTCTATACAAGGACGTAATTCGGAGGTGCCTTTCTTGGGTATGAAGAATAAGGAAACACCTCCTGGAGATCGAGATTCCTGTATGAGGCCATTTTGCAGATTTTCTTCTAAGTATTGTTTGAGAGCCTTCTTATCTGGCAGGGAGAGCAGAACCATTCTTCCAAAGGTACAACAGCTCCTTCTTGGAGTTCAATGGAACAATCAGGTCTATGAGGAGGCAGCAGTCGTGGCACCTGGTCCTCAAATTCTCCAGCGAAGGTTTGGTAATCTACTGGTATGCTAGACACAACTGTTGAAGAGAGCTTAATGTTCGACCCAACTGCTCTTCCTGCGAGAGTGGTTGAAGACAATTCTCTTGACAATAGACAGAATCAAAACTCAGGGTATTAAGCATCCAGTCTATCCGAGGATTGTGTCTCCTTAGCCAGGGTATACTGAGGATTACAGGGAAATGCACTGCTCAGATGACATCAAATATGACTGTTTCCTGATGTCTTCCCATTTGGATTGTTAAGGGTTCTGTCTCCAACACTATAGGACAGGAGCAGAGCAGAGATCCGTCCACTCCCTCTACAGGCATGGCTCTATGTTTGTTCAGAACAGGTATTCCCTGTTCCTTTACCGAGGCAATATCTACAAAGTTACCTGCAGCTCTGCTATCCAACATTGCCAGAACTTCCACCATTCTCTTGGGAGCATGGGAGTGGCTCAGGCCAATGCATTTCCGACCATATTAGAAATAAGGAATCCCACCCTAGCCTTGTCAGTCTCGAATGCCTTTGCTCTAAAGGTGAAATAAACTTGACAGGCGTCCATAAATTCCTTCCAGGTCTTAGGATTGCCCTCATATTTTCCAAAAGATAGTGGCATGGGCGGCAGATACCCTCTTTCTTCGCTCCAAGTGGCCACTTGCTGCTTTGAAGCTGCATTTTCAGCCTGCATGTTCTGCATTTTAGCAGTCAATCCCTGAATTGCAGCCACGAGTTCCTGATATTGCTCTAATGAGGCCATTGTGGGTTGTGGGTGTTGTATACTGTCGTAACTGGTAAAAAAGGTGTACTTTCCTGTGACCCCTCCTCACCTGTGTCTTCTGGTGCACTGTCTCTTTTCTCAGAATTCCCTTTCCTCCGAGTCTTCTTTTCCTGGGAGTTCTTCTCTATCTTGACTCTTTTATCGTGCAGGTAAAGACAGGCTCCACTGGAGGCCACCTTGTCAGGATATGATTTCCTGACCAAAGGGAACCCCAGAAAGCCTGTCTCGGATACAGGGAAAAAGCTTCTAGCACCAACAAACCCTATTGTGGCCAGATGATCTACTGCTGTAATCAGTGGTTCCAATGAGGCAACTGCACGTTAAGTGTGAGGATGGCTGTAGGCTGGATAAGTAGATATGCGGCCCTGTAAGATCAGCAGGATGGTCCAAGAGGCTGAAGGCAAGTATTGCAGTAAGAATAGAAGGGAAAAAGGTAGCCAAGTACAGGAAAGGGAAGATTTCGAAAAGCCAGATCGGCTGCATTGTGTGCAGAAGCACAGAAAGGGGGAAAGACTCAGGAACCCTGGAGTCCCCTGAGCGAAAAGCTGCCATAGGAAAATAAAGTAATCTCTGCAGCAAGAGGCAGGAAGAGAGAGAGAACGAGCACGGTCGGGTGACCAACTCCGAAGCAAGAGCGGAGGGACCGAGACAGAATAAGAGCAGCCGGTAAGTCACAGCCTCCCGCGAACAGGTGGCTGACCAGAGCACCGGTACAAGGCTGAAAAACGTAAGTAGGCAAAACACACAAGAGAGGGACAGAACGCCAAGCGGGTACCAGGAAGAGAGATACAGCGTTCCAAATGGAGGGTTGGGAACGTTGTTATAGTAACGCAATCACAGACGGCCATCTTGGTGGAAGACTAGACTGCATCTAGTGCTTCTACGCATATGCAGCAACCTAGTTACCTATGATGCGCTGAGGTCCACCGATGCCATACTTTCCAAGCCTGTGACATGACAAGAAGTGCTTCTTGGTAGAACTGATGACGGTTCCTAAGCGTTTCATTATGTGATGTGTCATGATCACCTTGACCAGAAACTTTTTCAAATTTCAAGATCAATTCTTTCAGCAGATCAAAGGTACTGCAATGGGAGTGGCCATGGGCCTCAATCCTGTAAACCAATACATAAACATGTTTGAAAGTACCACCATTTTTACTGACATCAATACTTATAAGAACAACATCGATACGTGGCTACATTATATTTATGACAATTTGATTATATGCTCAGCTTCATCTGTTATGGCTCATGAATTTGCGATATGGCTCAGCAGCCAGAATAGATACCTTAAATTCAGTTCTTCTAGGAGTTCTGTAGAAGTAAACTTTCATCTATCAGTCTAGGGCCTCGTTATTGATTCGCCCCTACTATAAGCCTAACAACAAAAAAGCCTCACTCAGGTATCAGAATCGCCATGCTACGCATGTCAAAAACAACCTCCCTTTTGGACAATGTCTTCGCTTAAGAAAGAACAGTAGTACTCAACAAGCTTTTAAAAGTGAAGCTTAATACCTAAGTGACAAACTGCAGAACAGAGGGTACCTGAGCAGATTGGTGAAATGATCCATGAAACAAGCCTGCAATAATAATTGTGAAAGCTCTAATGGATGAACACATTACATCCTCTAGATTAGTATTTGTGAACACCTTCATACATTTGTCTTTAATGAATCAAGGCTTTAATGAATAGGAATTGGAAAAGATGTTTTAACAAAAATTAATCTTTACCACTTATTGCATACAAAAAAGCACCAACATTAGAAATGTGGTTATTCACAATGACATACAGTTAATTCTTGAGAAAACACATACTGTCATTGAGATGTGGGGTTTGGATCCCATTATTGGTCACCATCGGTGCAGTTCAAGCTCAGTGAATGATTTAGCCATGAATACAAATTCTGTTGATTTGGGGCTGATGAATATGTGGCAACTGAAAGATTTCACTAATTGTAACACAGCTAATGTTGTGTACTTGATTAATTATCCATGCAATTTGTCATACATAGGCAAACCAAACCGCAAATGTAAGACAGCAATTATTGAACATAAACGTTGTCTTAGAAACCGCATTGAAACTGCACCTATGGTAAAACATTTAATCACCATGGGGCATTCCTGTACTGATTTGAGATGAGTCATATTAATGATGATTTCAAACCCCCAATTAGGAAACTATTAATCATAAATTATTGCATTATGAACAGAAATGTATTTTCCTTACCAAAAGCCATCAGGTTGGGCTTAATGAAAATGTTGAGTGGCATCATGCCTAGAGTAGAGGTATGCATGTATGGTCTGTGTTCTTGCTCAGAATGAAAGTGCTACACCAGGCATTGCTCTTTTTAGAGGCAGATTTTCTGTTTTAGGCAGAATGTCTGCGATCAGTACAAAGTGTTTTGTGGTCTTTCCTATGCTGAATGGCTTTAGTAGTTTATGTGGTTGTCCCCTTGGAAGCATGTGTGGACTGGCATTCTTGATGAATATTTGTTTTGTGAATCCATGGTCTAGTTTGATCATGGGATCTTGAGATTGCACTTTCTGTACTGGGTTTCATCTACTTAGTGCATGTGGTATTTTCCACCCTTTCTGAGAAACTCTAGTCATGAATCAGCAAGTGTTTATCACTTTTTCATTGTTGTTTTGGCTCACCCTTGGGGGACCGTCACATTTTTTATTGTGTTCTGCTGGGATGAATTATGATTGTAAATACATCGGCAGGTAGCCAATTTATGACCCAGGTTTTGTGTATGCTTAGTGTATGTCATGGCCATACACCTCATTATGTTTTCCTATGCATCATGTTACATATTCAGAGACATGATCCATCCTTGTGGCAATGCGACTGCTGCATGTGATATTCAGAGACATTTTAAAGTAACTCTAAACAAAGCACACATGCAGGTTTCTCGTTCCCTCTGTTTCTGATGGCGTCTGGGAAATGGGATTTATATGATACTGTGGATTTTTTTCAATCGGGTTCCGTGATGGCAGCTCCACTGCAACTTCAGTGTTTTTAGGAATACAGCTGATTCATTTTCCATTGGACGTGATTTTGTCTCTCCATAGCCTACCTGTGTAACATGATGGAATTATTGCTATGCCTACAGGTAGACGTTTAGTGAAGTATGCTCTGACACAGTAGTTGAGCAGTAAAAGGTTTATTTAAACCTTTGAATGAAACTCGACGTCCCCCGCACTGCGACTGTCTCCGTACACTTCTAACTCACTCTCTAACCGTCCCTAGATTCTCTGTCTACTTAAACCTAAACATTCCAAGGCAGACGCAGGCGGGGTCCCAAAGAACAAAACAATGACATGAAAGATACTACATCACCCCCCCCCTTTTCAATATTGAACATCAACACAAAGAATATAACAATATAGAAATAATGCATATAGGTAAAAACCCTTACAATAGTAATAATCTGAATTACATGTTGAATTTCAAAATTCTTGCATTAATTTAACTTTGCATAACATAATCTCTGGATTAAAATGGTAATCTCCTTTCTCTTGAACTACACACAAAGCTACTTTCAGAAACATCATTACCTTGTCGCAAGTTTTCTTCCCCATTCCATTCTTCATTCCATATTGAATATGCTCGTCTCCGAATAAATCAGTCCCTCTTCTCTCATTTCCAAATCGCCTACCTCTTTCATGCTCACCTCCCCACATCCATTTACTGACCCTATCTAAATACCACACCGATCCACCAGTAACTCTAACTGCTCTCCTGAACACTTGTATCACCTTGACTGGACTGCTGTATTTAGAGTCACCCTTCCTCACATTTCGTCAAATCTCCAAAATCTCCTGGTAAAATTCTCAACTTAGACTTTTCTGGCAACATACTACACATATCTTGATGTTTGTCAACACCTTGTTTTCCACCATGTACACTTCTCCTGTGATTAACCCATTGTGGATTAAGTAAAGTATTAGGAACTCTTCCCCTCATTAATTCGAAAGGAGAGACACCCATTCCTCTTTTAACAGACATCCTAGTGCTCCATATCCTCTCCTTAAGTACTTCATCTACTGGCATATTATTTCTCAAAGCCAGCTCCACCGCCTCTACAATCACTCGGTTATACCTCTCCACTAACCCATAGGTTTGTGGATGATATAATGACAAAAATCTCCACTCAATTCCCGATCTCTTAGCAAATTCTCTCATTTCTCTATTTTTTAATTGAACTCCATTGTCACTAATAACTATTTTAGGAAATCCTTCCCTTCTGCAAACCTGCATAATGAATTTTATAACCTCGACAGTATCAATTTTTCTCACTGCTTTCACTTCCAGCCACCCTGAGTAGTAATCAACTAAAACAATTAGGAATTTCATCTCCCCAAACAACCTCACGTATGGTCCAACAATATCAATCCCCACCATCTACAATGATGTTTCACCTTTACAAATATTGATTGGTTCTGACTTAACAATTCTGCAACTCTTCTCACTGTTCTGGCATGGCCAGTAATTCCTAATGAATCTCTCGATCATAAGATCCATACCAGGCCACCAGTATTTTGACCGCACATTGTTCTTTGTGCCAGTGATGCCAGGATGGCCCTGGTGTGCCTTTTCAATGAGCTCACCACACAAACTCCGAGGAGGAATCAATTTATCACCCCTCACTAAAAATCCATCTTCCATAGATAACTCATCCTTTACTTCCCAAAATCTCAGACAACCTTTGCTAATTATACTCTTCTCAGGCCACCCTGATTCAGTGTATTTCTATATTTCTTGTATCTCAATATCCTTTCTCAACTCTTCAATCCAAACATCTTTGGATGTAACCTCAAAAACAACAGCCACCATTTCCTCATCAACATCTACAACTGTCTCACTACTCTTCAACAGTAGTCTAGACATAAAATCAGCAATAACATTCCTTTTTCCCGGTACATATTTCACTGAAAAATTATAATCCTGCAATTGAAGACTAAGTCTTGCTAATCTTGGTGAAGCTTTGCACATTCCTTTCACCATAAGTAATTCACTGCCCATGAACAGGCCAACAACTCTTTTTTAATGACTGAATATCTGCTCTCTGTTTCTGTAATAGCTCTTGAAGCATGACTGATATTTTTTTCATTTACATCTTCATCTATCTGTGATAGAACCGCCCCTAAACCACTTCCACTGGCATCCACCGTGATCTTAGTCAATCTCCCAAACTCAAATCCTCCCAATTCCAAAGAGTTACAAATTTCTCCCTTTATGCATTCAACTGACTCCTTGCATTCATCACTCCATACATATACATAACCCCAAAAACGATCTTAATTCATCTTTGTTATTTGGATTAGGGGACTTCTTAATTGCTTTCATGGCATCTCCTTTAGGCTTGTACCCCTTGCCATTATCTGTATGCCCTAGATATTCCACCTCTTCTACACCAAACGTACACTTGCTTTCTCAATTTTCAACCCAACTTCTTCCAATCTCTCCAACACTTTTTTCAATCTCCCATCATGTTCTTCAGATTCCTTACCAAATACAATAATATCATCCTGATAAACAAATGTTCCACTACATCCCTTAAGAACATGCATCATAACTCTTTGAAATACTGCTGCCGCAGACGCCAAGCCAAACGGCATTCGTTTGTATCTATACAGCCCATGTGGTGTAACAAATGCTGTAATGTCTCTACAATCCTCTGTTAGCAAAATCTGATGATAAGCGCTTGAACGATCCAAAGTGGAAAACAAATCAGCATTTCCAATACGATTTAACATTTCAGATATAATAGGAAGAGGGAAAATATCAGTTATGATGTTCTTATTTACGTCTCTTAGGTCTACACAAATTCTAAGTTTGCCATTTTTTTTCAATGCAACGACAATGGGGATGACCCACTCAGATGATTCAATCTTTTCTATAACTCCTTTAGCTTCCAATAATGTTAGTTCTTGTTCAACCTTGTCGGCTATAGCAAATGGTACTGGTCTGGACTTCGTGTGTTTAACAGGCACCGCTACCTTCTTAAGACGAATCCTGTGTGCAAAGTTTTTTAGCAAACCCATTTTTGATTTATCTTCATTTTTCATCTTTGTAGCCTTATTTCCATCCACTTGACTACTGTTAACAACCAAAATCTGCTCTTCCTCACATGGATCCAATCTGATTCTCAAACCAGCCTGATCTCTCCACCCTACTACATTCACGCCTGTTTCTGCAACGTAAACCTTCACCTGTGCACGTCTATCCTTAAATTGAATAATGCAAGAAAACCATCCAATCATCTTGATTCTAGATCCTTCAAACCCACCAGGATTTCGTATGTCAGACGCATTCATCTTGCTCTTGAGACCACGTGCAACTAAATCCTTCCATGTTCTTTTATTAATTATTGTCCATGGCGAACATCTATCCACCTTAACTTTAAGTTTCCAATTATCAATAATCACTTCACAGCTTGGGCATCAAATTCTCCATCTGGTGGCTCATGTATCAAGAACACCCTATCTTCTTCCGATTCTTCTTCTTCTTCTAAAATGGCAGAGACTTTCTTCCTCCTTCTACACGTGCCTGCAAAATGACCTCTAATGCCACAATTTCCACATTTCTGTCCAAGTGCAGGACATTGTTTAGCATAAGCATAATGACCAACTCTGCCACAATTATAACATCTGTCTCCTTCTCTTGGTTGAACGTTCTGAAATCTCTGAAATCTCTGATCATTTTGAGCTCTGAGTTCATTCCTCACCCAATTCCTTCCTCTATACGAACTTCCTTTTTGTTCAAAACTCTTTGCCCTATTGCTTTTTCCTGCATTGACTTCAGCTTTAGCTTTGTTCCTAACAGTGGCTTCACCTCTGTCTCTAGGCCGCAGTGCGTTAACCTGACCTTGTTCTTCTGTTTCTTTTTCCTGTACCGCTTTGGTATTTTGTTTCTGCATACTTTGTACAGCCTCTTCTTTCTTGCTCTTCATCTCTTCGGAGCACAACTGACTGTGTTCTACATGTTTTACAATGGCTATAGTCTCTGGTAGGGATGGATTTCCAACCATCCATAGTCTGTCTTGTACCAAATTGTCCTTTGAGTGAATAATGATCTGATCTCTGATTAACTCATCAAGGGTGATACTGTTTCCAAATTGACAAGTTCGTGACAAGACTCTCAATGCTGAAACATATTCTTCAATGGTTTCATGTTCCTTTTGCACTCAGGTATAGAATTTGTATCTATTTATGGCGCATAATACTTGTCCAATTGTCTTATAGCCTTATCATGCTCATCAGCATCACCAGCTTCATCTACAGTCAATTCTGGTAATTCTCTGAACTTTCTTTGTCCTTCCAACCCAAGTGCATGTATCAAAAGTAACTTCTTCTTCAGAGATGTGAGTTCTTCTTGTTCCACAGCTTAAATGTAATTCAACCAGAATTCCTTCCATTCTGACCATACAACCAAAGGTTGTCCCGGAGTCGGTAAAAAAACTTGTTGGTGGTTGTATACTGATGCCCTGCATCTTAAAGCAACAATGACCAGCTGAGGCCCTCTAAACAGTCACAATTTTTTAAGAGCAAATCTCCTACTGCCACAATGTATTGTCAATTATAGCACCAATTGCCAGAATGAATTGGGCCTTGAACTGGACTTGATATAAACTCTGGATGCCAAAACAACTGCAAGTCTCTCCTGCTTAGTGAATAGATTATGTTTCTCCCAAAGCTACTTCAAGCAAAATATTTACTTTTCAGAAAACGGCATCTGGCTTCTTTATTTAACACTTGTATACTCCAATGTAAGCAATTGTAAAAAAAAATAAAAAAATTCAACAATGGGACGAGGATGAAGATAATCTTCCTTCACCCTCCCCAGACTTCCTGGTCTTGATACTGTATACGGTCACGTGAGCGCAAGCTGCTTAGAGGTCCTTTTCTTCAATAACACTGCAGTACTACGCGCGTATTACTGCGAGTGGCTGCAACGTTTAAGGTAACACGATAACTGCGTTCTGCAATATAATTGTCCAAAACATGAAACACTTGCCCCGGACAAGTGTAGCTTAGCTTTTTTTTGCTTCATACACGGCACAAATAAACGTAATATAACGTTTGTTCGGAGCTCCAGCTCTCTTTCTCCAATGTGAGCTCGCTGGACGCCGTCCCGTCCTCGTCGCCACATTGAAGTATGCTCTTACACAGTAGTTGAGCAGTGAAAGGTTTATTTAAACCTTTGAATGAAACCCGGCGTCCCCCGCACTGCAACTGCCTCCATACACTTCTAACTCACTCTCTAACCGTCCCTAGAATCTCTGTCTACTTAAACCTAAACATTCCAAGGCAGACGCAGGCGGGGTCCCAAAGAACAAAACAATGACATGAAAGATACTACATTTAGCTGCACAGCTTAGCTCACTTTGTTATATATTGGAATGTCTTCAATGAAGGTTGAAGTTTTAATTTACACTAACACCTAACTACCAGGTGCATTGTATTGTTTCTTTCTGGTGATGGCACTACGGGTCTGTGATCATGTTGAATCATATTATGGAGAGCCCTTTGGGTTCTGGGGACACCAGATGCTTATTGTTTTTCCCCCCATGGTGTGAAGTTTCTTTCAGTGGGTACTGGTGTTTCCCTCCTCCCTGTCATGTATACCTGAATATTCTATCATATTGGCGATCCTTTAAATTCACCCTGCTCCCTCTCATGTAGATTGAATCTGTGTGAGATTATATTGGATCCAGTTAACTTGACATCTTTGGTGTGTTGCCACATTTTACGCATTACCAGCCTCAACTACCATTTGATGACAGGTATGGTTTAGATTTGACGGTGTTACTGTTGCACTTGGCCACATTGTTGTGACTCAATATGACATCATTTTGGGTTTTGAAATTGAGTACCCTCTAGTAATTATGTTTTCATTTGGTTTTGATTTTCAGTTTTGTGAAAATCCATAGCACTCATCTAATTCATATCAGCACATTTGCTGTTGCCTTAGGATCAAGAGGACTGTAACTATTGGTGTATACCCCTGATAAATGTCTGCTATATAGTTCAGTTGGACTGAAACATGTTGGGTTCATGCCCCAATGGGTTTGAGGTATTTAATTTTGCTCATTAATCAGTGTAGTGAGTACAACTAATAACATATACTAGGTTCTAGATGCAGGTACTCTCATAGATACATACATTAATTTGTGCAAAACTACTGTTTTCCTCTAGGAAAGTTTGGACACTAACTCACTAACTATTGTCAGTTGCTCAATGTTTTACAATTTGTGCATAGGGTACTCGCTTTTGGCAATTTGCCTTTTTCTCATGTTATCTATGTATTTGTCACGATTGTGCCGCTGGCGCAGCAATTGGCACCCATCGTGGACTATTTGGGATTCATTTGTTTCCCTAATACTCCCTGGACAACACATATTTCTATTATTGTCTTTACTTTCCGTTTGCAAGGCTTTGGAACTTTCTTATTTACTTTGACAAACTACATGTCCCATAATGCACCTTGTGGCAGTTCCCATTTCCTGGATATTCCTATGCAGCAGTTCTAGCACTACAATCCCCAGAAGCCTTAGAGAACAGTGCAGCTTTCGCTTTCCCAGGATTAGAGAGGGCAAAGGCCAATTACATTCAGGTGTCCTGCTCCAGGTGCTGCTAATTAGCCTACTTCAGCACAGGGCCACTCAGTATTTAGGCAGCTGCCTGCAGGAGCACAGATCTCTTGTATTGAGCCTTCTACCAGCCCTTTGTTGCCTTATTCCTTGGGAAGTTGCTGTGTCCTGTGGTTTCCAGTTCCTACTCTTGTTCCTGAGCCCTGTGCTTCCTTCCTTACAGCTGGCTTCTCAGCCTTCTCTCCCCTGGCTTTTGCCTGCACCTCTGTGCTTCCCATTCTGCAGCCCTGCTTCCTTGTTTGCAGCCCTCTGTTCCCTGGCTACTGCTCCTTTGCTCTCTTCCTTGCCTGCAGCCCTCTGTTCATAATTCCTGTCCTTGACTTCCTTGAGTCTTCAGGCCTCCCCTTTGGTTATCCACTTCAGTTGTACTGTTTCCTTAATTTCCCTCTGTTAGCTTTCTCTTGTCTTTCCAGCCCTGAGTTACCGTTTTTGATTCCTGTGATTCCACTAGTTTCTGCCCTTCCTTTTTTCAGGTTCTCTGTCCTGAACCTTACTCTCTTTACCTTCCATTTCCCTGTATATGTCTGTTCTTTTCTTCACTTGTGTTTTATGTAATTCTTATATACAGAGTTTGACTGCTGGATTTCCAGCAGGCAATCTCTGCCCCTTCCCTTGTCGCGTTTAAGTGTTGTACTTTGTGTCATTGTTTACAGTGTACTGGATCCTGTTTCAGGAAGCAGTCATTGTTCGGTTCCTTCTGGACCTGTACAGGCTTCAGTCTTGTGAGTACTGTTAACTTGTTCGTGCCTTGGTTCAGATACAGACACCCACTGCTGTTGCTCCTAGCCATGAGCATTCCGAGTGGGCCCCTGTAATAGCAATCAGTTCAGAAGGCTGGAGTTTCCCAAGTTCCGTGGAACACTCTTTCCCCATTCTGCATACACCCCATGAGGGAACCCAACTTGTTTGTTATCTTTGTATTCCCTGCTCCTTTATGTTCACAGTCCCTGCTGCTTATCCCTTCTTGTCTGCAGGGTTCCTTGTAATCCAGCTTCTTGTGTGCCTTTGTCCCTTTGGCTTAGTGGGCACGCCTCTACCCTCAGGCCCCTCCTGACAGTATCCCTGTTGGAAGGCATTGTCTGAAAATCTTCTTTACAGGGATGTTCCCTATTTCATTTAGATTTCTGAGTGGTAAAACCAGCCAGATTAATAGTAGAACCAGTGAAAGAGGGAGATTATGTGCATGATTGCACCAAATACCCTAGGTATCATGATTAGGGACCCCATGTCAAAGAAAAGACCAGAGTTATGGAGATAATTCTCTTCATTGTTGGGTCATCGTCAATAGATCAGAGCATGGGGAGAGACATAGAGGAACATCAGTGATGAAGGCAAGAGAGATAGAGTGCTTTGAAATAGTGACGAGCACTAGATTTCGAGCGTATTTTTCAGCACAAGCGGCAGAGTTGGTAGCATTGATGTTAGCACTCGAAGCACATGGAGATGAGGCGGTAACAGTTTATTTCAACACTGCCTTTGTGACGTCAACAGTACATGCAGGACTGTCACATTTGAAAAGGAAGGGCTTCCTGCGTGCAAATGGCACACCTGTGCAGCGTGGCCATTATTAGACATGCTCATAGACGCACTTCAACTCTCATTAGCTATCGCTGTGATAAAGTGTGCAGTACACACCAGAGGTGCAGACTTGATTTCTTGCAGCAACAAGGCCACTGACCTAGAAGCAGAAATATATGACATTGCGACTACACTAAACAAACATATATGTGCATGAAACATGGTGATGAAGGAGGGATTTAATACGCTATCAATAACACAAATTAGCGAGTTACAAGGAAGGGCACCATAAAACGAATAGGAATTGTGGAAAAGAAGGGGGTGCCGACAGATGCAATGTGGCAGCAGGACAACACTGGAAAAACAGTTATGTCCCTGCCGCGGCTTACAGTAGCGCTAGAGCAGTTGCAATACCCAGCACACATAACAACACTGATGTTTGAGGAATGGTCTGTCCCTAACTTGAGGGAGTACTTCATACATTTTGTTATTAATTTTATGATCAGTTCGAAATTCACTGCTGGCCACACCCTGAAAATGGTGAGAGGAGCAATTTCCCGTCCTACCTGACCATTTCAACATTTGCATATCAACTATGTGGATGTGCTCAAAATGTGTAATGGCTACAGGTATATGCTAGTAGTCATATGTCCCTTTTCCTGATGAATCTAAGCTGGTCCATGCACACATCCAGATGCCACATGTGAAGTGAAGTTCATTGTATGCTAGGTATTTCATTGTGGAAAGTGTACTATGTGTTACATTCTGATAATGGACTGCATTTTGTAAATTTTATATTTAAGCACATCACTATCCTCTTGGGGATAAGGCACACATTCGCATCCTCCTATCACCCACAAGCAAACAACATTTGTCAGCTCCTCAACTGCCTCTTAAAAGAGCAAATTGCCAAACTAAAAGATCCTTTGAAAAATAATTGGTTGCATCACTTTCCTCCAACCCTATTTGCCTCACGTAATCAAAGAGACTCTGACCATCAACTGACTACACATGAGCTGGTTATGGGATGCTGAAGGCATACTTCTATTGCTCCACTCATATGTGCTCACACTCACACTGAAAGTGCTGCTCTTGTGTTAGGGAAGGAAATGCATGATTATTTGACAGTTATGATGGAGTCTCTTAAATGAATATCTCAACAGGTGCAGACATGGTCGAGGGTTCGGAAAACACTGAGGAAAACCATGGAGAAACACACCCAGACAAGTTGTTAAAGCCTCTTTTGGTGTATCCTGGCGACAAAGGGCCTCATTACGACTTTGGAGGCAGCCATGACCTAAATAAGGGCATGGCTGCCTCCAAAATTGTCTCTGGGTTCGGGTTCCCTGAATGGGCGAATACCGAGCCATTCCGACTTTGGAGGGCCCGGTATTTCCTCCTTCAGGGAACCCGGTCCTTCCCCATTCCCATCGAGCTCCCATAGGGCTCGATGGGAATTGGGATGGAGCCAACAACGTTCTCGTTAATAATGGACCCGTTGTTAGCTCCCTGGTCCCCTCGCGGTACCCGCTCTGGATGTCTGGTAAAACCAGACTTCCAGAGTGGGTCACGCGAGGGAACCTCGTAATAGGGCGAAATGGGATTAACGGCGGCACCGACACCATTACCGGCACTGTTAATCCCATTCCGCCCACCTCGTAATGAGGCCCAAAGTGTTATGCCAAAGTCGTATTAGGAAGTGGCACAAGCCAAAATTCAAGGACCTTGCATTGTGGAAACTGTTGATCCACCAGCAATCAAGGTTGATGGATGGGGTGCGTGGATCCACCTCAGTGACGTCAAGCTACATCTTGGAGAGATCTCCTTGTCTATAAATATTGAGCCTGGAGGTAAAGAAGATGTTTGGCAACCCCAAACAAGATCAATGACAAGAGCCAATCAGCAAGAAGAAGAATAAAAAAAACGCCTCAAGCTTTTTACATACAAAACAGTTGCTCCAACATCCTTTAATGACACTCATCTAAAAATAAAGTGTGGCCCGTTTGAAGTGAAAAAGAAACAAACAAATGTGCCCTATAGTGATCCTGTTCTTCCTGGTCTTATTGGTGTTCATAACAATGTATCCTTTTCTAGGAGTTTGGAAAATTTGACTCACCGTATTGTTATTTAATCTGAAAACAAACATTATTCTAGAAAGACATTTAGTTCACTAGTTATCTGCAAAAGTTACACATGCTAGCTATTATGATCATAGCAACATGTTTTACATTTTGCTGAACTGGTCACTTATAAAGTATCTAGACCAGTAAACATGAGCATAACTACTGTGACAATGACAAATGAAATGAAACCAGAACAAATCCCTGTGGTGAGCAGACCGATTAAATGATTTAAAAGAAATTTGCTAGATGATTAAAGGCACTTCAGCAAATATATGTGCCCGCTTCTAAGGCTTCAGAAGTCTGTCTGGGCCTGGGCTTGCAACCATCAGCAGAACACTGCTCTTACCATCAGTGATCCACTGAATCCCCTTCCAGCAGGAGCTCTGACCCTGCTGGGTCGCAGTGCAGGGATGGATATTACCAAACAGGCACCTCAGTACCACTCCAAAATGGCCACCAGGACCCTCACTGAAGCCATACTGCCCTTCTGAAGCTGCAGTGTAGCTGTTTCAAATGTTGTCACCGCTGAGTCTCCCTGATGGTCAGTGGGTGCTGGAAAGGACTCTGACCCTATCTGCCAGCTGGCAGAGTGGGACCCACTAAGGCTTCAGAAGCGTGTCTGGGCCTGGAAGGCTGTCTGCACGACCATTGACTATGGTGTGTGCCTAAAACTACCTTCTCCTAGACAGCATCCCATGTTGTGCACAAACTGTTACCTTCTTACTGCACAATGCAAACAACATAATTTTCTCACTCCATGGATACCACCACACATCTCTAACTTTGCCCCATCATGCTGCCCTTGTTCCCATTGCCCTCCCAACCTGAAACCAGGGCCACCCACATCAGAGATCACCCAATTATTAGTTCAGCTCACAACGTGAACCACACAACCTTGTACACCCACCTCCCTCCTCACAATACTGTTAGTTAGTTAATCTCATCTATGCACAAACCCCACCCACCAGTCATCCCCAGCTGCAATGATACCTGCTAAGCACCACCCCTGCTCCACTCCACTCAGACTCTAACCAAACCTTAACCAGCACTGTTCACATCTGCTCACCAAATGTACCAGCTCCAATACTGAACTGTGCCCTAGTCAATGCCAGGTCTGTCCCGGCACACTCCATAGAAATCCTGGACCTCATCACGACCGACAATTTGGACCTCCTGGTTATTTCTGAAACCAGGCTATATACCGCCTCTGATCCAGTACTGTCCATCGCTATCCCACCGGGATATACCATCTTCTGCAGAGACAGACCAGGTATCAGAGGCTGGGTGGGTAGCACTGATCATTAGGGAGACCCTTTCCATCACAGAAATCAGCACATTCCTATACCTAAGTGTGACATACTATCCACCAAATGATCACTCTCTTACACTTCCATCATCACATAGCACCTCATCAATTGTCCTCCTGGCCTACCACTATCATTCAAAGAGGAAATCCTGAATATTCTCATCGCTAACATGAAGTCCACCTCAAAACACATACTCCTTGGTGACCTAAACCTAGGATTCAAATACGAGGAACACACAAATCCTGCGTCCTTGGCCAACTACCTTGATGCCTTAGGGCTCACACAATGTATATTGACACCTACACACACCAAAGGCCGTACCTTGGACTGGCTACTAGACCTCTATTGCCATGCCTCTGTTCTCTCTAACCTTCCCTGTCCCTGGACAGACCACTATGTTATCGCCTTCTTCATTCCCATCCTCAAACCATCCACACCACTGCCTCATCCCTGCTTCCAGCCTTAGCCTGCAGCTAAAGTAACCTAACCAAAGACCACGATCTACCACTGCTTGGCTATCTCCAACCAGCACCACTCCCACACATAAATCCGGCCATCCTAGTTGACCAATTTAATAAACCCATCACACATGCACTTGGCACTATCGCCCCCCTTGTCCCGCGCAATACCAAATCTTCCATGCACCACAACTCTTGGTTGACCCCGACTTTCAAGCCCTCCATTACACAGAAACATGAGGCCCAAACAAAATGGAGGAAAAACCCTTCTGAAACCAACAAATCTCCATTCTCCACCATAGCAAAAGAGTACAAACAGGCTATACTATAGGCTAAAGGTAGCACATACAGCACTAGAATCTCCAACACCAATTCCAATAAACCTGGGCTCTTCACCATCTTGCAAGAGCTGAAATCCCTCACCTCTCTCCCAACCAACCTTACCAAAGTTGATGCCTAGTGTACTAACATCCACAACACTTTCCTGGACAAAATCGCCACACTTCAGAAGGAAATCCAACTAAAACAGATAGTATCAGCTTTGACCCACAACAAACCCTCATCATCTCTCATTCAGTCACACCTCGTGACCCGATGCCCTTTAGCGTTCACTCTGTATTCAAAGTAGACCTAGCCCTCATCTTGAAAGGCCTCAAACCATCTCGCTGAACAGGAGATGTATGCCATGCCTCAGACATCAAGGACTGCACTGATGCTCTCACAACCTTTATCACAGCTAATATTAATGCCTCATTTACCAGTTGCTATGTTCCCACTTGTCTAAAGGAAGCCTGGGTCATACCTCTTCACATAAAACCCACTTTGGACCCCTCCATTCCCACCAACTACTGTCCCATCACTACTGTCCTATTCCGCTTAAAGATCCTGTACCGTACAGCCTAACTCCAGATCTAACAATACCTCGATTTCAACCACATCCTTGGCAGTCATAAATCGGGCTTCCGCACTGGCCATGTCATGGAATCGGTACTGCTCAATCTAAAAAAACAGCTTGGCAAGATCAAGGATGCAGGCAAACCAGCCCTCTTACTACTCTGGCCACAGCATTCAACCTGGTAGGCCACAAAATTGTCGACCAGCTCCTCACCTCTGCAGTCAACTTCCTGCCCAAAGCAACTAACTGGATCACATCTTTCCTGACTGACAGAACCATGAGAGTCTTTGTGGAAAATGCATCAGCCCACCTGTCGCCTGTAATTTCACATCTACGAAGCATCAATGACGATAAAATGAAAATTCTTCTCAATGGCTCACAAGCTCTGCTCAACATACCCATTATACCGCTCCTTCACCATTTTTTTTTTTATTATACTTGTTTAAATTGAAAATTCTATTTTTACAAGAATCATTCGCTGCATTAGGTAAGTTTCACAGTTAAAAGAAAGTCACAATCTTAGGCATTCTTTTACGTTCTATGACGTTCGTTGTCAGGGAGAGAGTAATCTGTCCATATGTCAGTTTTCATTCTGCATTCGAAAGCCTCACTGCCTTGGTGTACCGTTTTTAAGATCCTTGCGTCTCCTCGATATCCTCATCGTATCTAGAAAGTCCAATTCGATGCTTTCAAAAAATGTATTCACAGAATCACCCATGAAGTCCTTTCACCACTCAACAGGCGGTGCCATCATTCCTCTTCATCGTAAAAATGGTCCTGCGCCCTTCCAATAGATCTTGACAATTCAAAAATAAATGTCTTAGGGTTTCTGTAGTCTCCTCGACTTTGCAAAAGCGACATTGATTGTTAGTTGATTTTTTCCTTATTGCGAGGACCTTGTTAGTTTTTAGCAAATTTAGACTGATCCCCAAGAAGTTTTCTCTCAGGCTTTTATTCGGAAATGTTTGAAGATATTTTGCCTGCTGGTTCAGTCTTAATGTCAACACAGGAAGGTTTTTTTGTCAGCTTGTTTTTATTAGCCATTTCCTGCGTGAGAATCCAATCGTGCTCACGAAGTTTTCTTTTGATTTTATTGGGGTTAGTCAACAGGTCTTCCTTTGAGCATCCTAATGAGGTATTGATGCACGAAACCCATCTTTGCATGCCTTAAGAGGTAGTGTCTTTGATCTCTTTTCTCATTAGTTCGAAGATCATTGAACTGTTCTGATCAATAATTTACTTGTTTTACTCATTACCACCGATGCCAGTGACTGGAGACATAGTTTCTCTTCGAATAGAAGATATCGGAGTGGATTGTGGGAGAGATAAAACTTGACGCCAGAACATACCCTCCAGTTTTGGCCAAAGGGACACTGGTAAATTTGGCATTGCGTCCACCCTATAAGTGATACTGGGTATAGCTTTGGCCTTACAGAAGTTCAAAACTGGTGTGAATGAGAAGCGGCCATATTTTTTGTTTACAGCTTTGACTTGGGAGATCATGATTCTCGTCTTGGTGTAGAGAGCTTCTTGCATCGGGAGTTCCTTAGCGCTAGAGCTTAGAACTACTCCCAAATATTTGAAGCTCTTAACACGTTCCAGAGCAACGCCCTCTGCAAACCATTTCAAATGTTCATTCCTTTGTTGTTTCACCTGAAAAGACATAACCTTTGTTTTTGCTTTGTTGATCTCCTGGTCTGTTTCTTTGATAAAGCGGATCAAGTTGTTTAACTTCCTCTGGAGGCCAACCAGTGTCTGATCCACAACGATGATGTTGTCTGCATATTTTAGTATCTCGACAGAGGGATGCTACCAAAAGTCGGAGGGAATGCTTTTGTATTTTGGTCGCTGACTTTGTAGTCTGCCGTATAGGCGTTGTATAGTGCCGGGGCTAACGGACATCTCTGTTTTACCGCATGTGCTGTGATGACTGAATCTGACAAGTGGTCAGCATTCGACAAACAAACTTTTATTAAAGTCTCGGTGTACAGGTCCCTGATTGGTCCCAAGATAGAAGATGGGCAATCCCACATAATCAGTTTACGCCATAGTTTTCCCTGTTGACCTGGTCAAAGGCTTGGACCAGGTCAACAAAGGCTAAAAACACTCTCGGTTTGCCCTCTAGTATTTTGATTTTCAATATGCTCATTAGGAGAATATTTGCTGTTGTTCCCATAGATTTGATGAATCCTATCTGAAACGGGTCATTCATTTTTGTGGTAAGCGTCCAGTTTTGAAATCTTTCCAGGGCAAACGAGGCAAAAATCTTTCCTATAGTGTCCAGTAAAGCGATTGGATGATAGTGCCTCAGATTGTCCCTGGCCCCATCTTAAAAATCAGGATGATATTGGCACATTTCCACGAGGGGGGGGGGAGACTGAGGATGTTCTCTCACAGTTCTCAAAATCTTTACTTATGAATAAGGACCAGGCCTCTGGCTGTTTTTTCAAGTCAAGATTTGTGACGCCGTTTGGTCCAGGTGCCCTCGAGACGGTCAAGTTCTTCATTTTTGACAAGATTTGTTCTGGGTTATGTGGGATGACCCATGCTTCGTTGTTTGACCTTAAAGCCGAGTTTGTGTCATATTTTGGTTTCTTGTACAGCGCTTCAAGATGATTGATCCATTTAAATTTGCCCACACAATTCTGAAGAATTTCATTTGTGGTTTTCGCTGTCGAGACCAAGTACTTGTCTGTCTTCCACAGATTTATTGCAACATTTCTTGTGAATCTGTTTGAAGCATATTAAATCAGTGGTTTTATATTCATGCTCAGCTTCATGGAGTTCCTTTTTTTTCGCGGCTGACGAGGTCTTTGTTACGAGTCTTTTCAGTTTTCGTACATACCTCCTTTTAGACATCATCTGGTGATCATATTCGTGAATATTTGATTTGCCCGACCTTTGAATACGTGCATTAGGCTTTTGGTATGCTGGAAAGTAGTGGACGATAATCGATATTGTAGGTGCCATCTTTCTTTAATCCTTGACTTATATCCAAATACTTCTTAGTGAGGTGTGTTATTGCTGCTTCTGACAGTTTCAAGCGGGTTAAACCGTTTGCCACGTTCACGTCATAATGCATTTGTTGTTTCCTTGATTTCGGCAAGAACCATTTGCTTTCCAACAAATTGTGGTCGATGTAGATTTTTCAGATTATTTGGAACATTTTAATTTCAGCGAGATGGTTCCTTGAGACATAAACGTGGTCAATCGTACCAGCCTGGTCCTCTCATTCCCTGTTGGTACATAAATATTCGTGTTGTAAAGTATTCGGTGAAAGTTATGTAGGTCCTTTCTTTTCATGAGTGCATCCCATAGCTGTCCTCGTTTTGAGGGACCTGTGTTTTTTTGGTATTTGATAATTGGGTCACCAGCACCCTTGCAGGTGAGATTTAAATCACCGCTTATGAAGATATAGTCCACCTGATGGCGCGCATTTGCTTCATCAATCAATTTGTCCACTTGATTTAGGAAAAGGTTATCTGAAATGGGGTTAGGATTCCAGTATGTATTTACAAACAGCATATTCCTACCAGCAACCTGATTGCGCGTTCTTCTGTTTTGCAGCCATAGGGCTAATTAAGCTTGTATACATTTTGTCGAGAGTAGTGGAGTAAGTTCACTGAAGCCGGTGCTTGAACGAAAGGCAGTGAAGAGGCCTGATATTGGCTGACCTTTAGAGCCTTTTACTGGCAGGCGTGAAGTGGATATTGAATCCGTCTAAAAATGGTTTGTTTAACAACCAAGTTTCCTGAAGCATGAGGATGTTGTGTTCACCCAAATTGACTTTGCTACCCTTCGGCAAGTGGATGACGCCTCTGGTGTTCCATGAGGCAACTGATGTTCCTGCAGTTGGACACCAATTGACTCCGTCTGGTCGATGGTTGAGATTTACTCCTTTGGTGGCTAAACTGCCTTGTGATTCTTCAAGGCCGCCGGAATCCAAGACCATTTCTCGACATCCACAGTTCTATTTAGTGATATTTCACTTGTGATTTTAGCCACTTTTATAGGCTTGACGATGTTTTGATCAAATGTTACTTTCATAGTCGCCGTAGGACCTTTTGGAAACCGATTCTTGCCTCTTTCTTAGGTTTCAGTTTCAGACTCCCAAATGCATCTGCCGTGGCCCGCTGTCGAACTCCCTTTAAACTGGGGATCTTCCGAGTCCACCTTTCTCCTGTCGTTTTGGGATTTTGAGGAGAAACCATTCGAGCTGTTTGCGCTTTGTGATTCGGTGTTGCCATGTCGATGGAATTTCGGAGGGGAACTATACAGCCTTCGGGACGATCAAAACCTGTCCCTCTCTATCGATTGTGGACGGGGTCTGATGGATCCTGAGACCACTCTCCGTTCCTCCTTATGTCAGGAATTCCAAAGATCGTTTAAGTCGGATACCCTCTGAAGCAGTAGTCGAAGTGTACGAAAAGAAGTAGTGGAACTATGTTCCCTACTGGCCTGTCCTGCTCCCCACAAACACTATCATCACGCTCCCTCCCATGTACAATACAAACCCCAAAACACATGTGCCTGTTGTTTAAGGGAACGTCCAGTGCATTGCACTGAAAGTGCATGCTTCAACTTATTCCTACAATTTATTTTAAAATGAAACCATTCAGGAACGGTTTCTTTTTAAAATAGAACTATAGGAACGGTAAAACGTAATTAAAAGGAGTAGAGGAGCACCGCTCCCAACCGCTCCCGACCACTTCGACCACTGCTCTGAAGATTTTATCCCAGAGATGGAAGATTCTTTGCTGCCGAGCTAAGCCATTCCTTTACTGCTGACGATTCGAAGTAAAGAAAAGCTATATCGTTCCGGCCTTCAGACCCTGGCTCGACTATTTTTATATCTTCCGATTGTAAATGCTTCAAAGATGAAATTTTGGCAAAGAGTTTCATAACTGATCTTCGATTTAGGATCAAGCTATCGTGTGTGTTCACCACGCGTTCCAGCTTAAAAACTCTCACTGCATTGCTTGTCTTTGGTTTCGAAGGGGATGAATGTTTGTTTAAATTTCGTCCTTGTTCATTTGTGCTCTTAAGGGGCACTTCCTTTCTTGAGATTGCTGTCTCGTTCTTGTTTCTTTATATGAAGTTTGGCTTTGATGACTTTTTTTTGTTGTAGATCTAAATCATCAATTTTGTCGTTTGAGTTTTTAGGTAGTTTTGAATGGCGCCAATTTGATTTTTTCCCTGGAGGTGCTTCCCGTTGGTGTGTCACCATCATGGCCCATAAATTTCAATCTCGATCGATTGATTACAATTTTTTTCCTTTTTTCCTCCATCGTCAGGAAAGGAGGGGACAAGGATTTTGTTGTGGCTTTCTTTCTTGTTTGTCGCATGAACGATAGGTCCTCCTCCTCGGGATCAGCTTTTCTCTTCTGGCTAACCGCCAGAATATTTTCAGATTGTGAGTCTTCAGCTTCGTGGAGGGTCAAGTTCATCAGATCGATTGAGCTATCAAGGTCATCAATATCCTGAATTGGATTGGACCTTTTGTCGTTTATCTTTTGGTTTGTAATTGTTTCTTGGGGTTGCCTCTTGTTTAATGAATCAAGCAGTTTGTTTTGAGTTTTTAACAAAATTACTCTTCTGCCCGTAGCGTTCGAACACCCTCGTTGGCTTGATGGAGTATACCAAACTCCGGACCCGAAAGTTTGTTCTAACCCGATCCATGATCGTAAAAGCCTTCTTCGAAAAAATTCAAAAAGAAGCCACTTTATTAGCGGGCCCTTTAGGAAGCAGGAAGTCTTGATGTTTATTCCTCTCCTGATGATCAGGTCTTATGTTTGAACTTGCCGCTTGAACCACACATCCATTTCTATTCTGTCTCCTCTGAGCGATTTTGGGTGGTGATTTATCCGACTTGTTGTCTTCCCGAGATACAGTTGGCAATTCAGAAGAGTTTTTGTCTGTGTTAACAGTAGATTTCCAGAGCCGTTTGTGGTCAAAACAGATTTTGAATTATTTAAGGACACTGTCACGCTATGAACTCTTTTATCTCTTTCATCAGTCCGTGTTCCCATCGAGGCTGACATTTTAATGCTCAAGATGTTATTTGAATCTGTAAGCCCTTTCCTAAGATCATAATGTGTAATTTCAGGGATTGTTTCTGTAAATTGGTCCTTCACTGTCTTGGTTTCTTTGTTTTTAGCCGTTATGAAGCCCTCTATGAATGTAAGTTTGGAGTTCATTGCCGCTGTCCTATTTGTTTGATCTTTCAATTTGTCTGCAATTGCTTCGTAGAGTTTGCAGAACGGTGCCAGTGCAATTGTGATTGAGGACATAATTGTAAAAAGATCTGTTTTTTTCCCTAGTGAATCTTTAGGCTTTTGATGTTTAAGTTCCGACAATCGTCTACTTTGCGGAGGGCTACCGAAAGGAAGTCCTCTTATGGGAATCGACTCAAATGAGTTAGTAATTCGAACAGCCCTAAGATTGTTAATTTGGGCTCCTTTTTTCTGGTATAATTTGTGATTATTCTTCTTGGCTTTTCCCGTGCTAGCCCCCATACGTCCTGATGATGTGTAATCCATATTGTCAGTTTCCAAGGTCTTTCTAGGACTATGATGGTAGGGGGTCTTTTAAGCTACAGTTCCCAGCATTCGTTGCAGGTTCACGACTCACAATACTGGCGGAAGGCGGAATCATTGTCTTGTTTATAGAGTTTAAAGAGTAGGCGGAGGCGATGTTTGAGTAGACGCCGCGACTGGAGATGAGTCTTCTAGAGTACGGGCGCCGGGTGTCTAAAGTGCCATTTTAGCTGTTGAGTACTGGTCACCAGAGGTTCTTCGTTTGGAGGATCAGATTGATTGTTAATCAAAGAGCCTTTCGATCCAGCAACCTGGTCCGTGCGTTCAGGAGTTCCTTCCAGGATTTCTGCGTCAGTGATTTCTCCCCATAATTTATTTAAAATGTGGTCTTTTTTTCTTAAAGTAGTTTAGGACTGTTTTAACCAGCAGCAATTTCTCCATTTGTGGTAGGCAAATGTTTTCCTTATTGTGCTTGCTCTTACTTTTTATTGTTTTGCCCGTATTCCTTGTATAGGTTTTGATGCTTGACAAAACTTTCTTATGACGTGGTTTAGTCTTCACGTTTAAACACGCATCAACGCTCCTCTTGTTGGTCGTTTCCTTATCTAAGGGACCAGAGTCGCTGAGAAAGTTCTTTGATTTCAAGTCAATCGGGATTTGAAAGATTAACTCATCTAAGATTGACCATGCAATATTTGCCGCTTCTGGTACATGGGTGGAGAACAAGGGTTCTTCTTCCAATAACTCTGTAACTGAGTCTGATGCCCGAGAGGGCGTGGATGAATCAGCTTTGTTTAGTCTCGGACTAATCAAATCTTCTGTCACGCTTGGGTGAATCTCGATTTGTGTCGTCTTACGAAGGTTTGCTGCGGTATGTCCAAATTCCCGAGACCGGCACAGGTTTTCACTCCGGAACGCAGGTGGAGTAAAGAGTTGGTTTGAAAACTCAGTAACGGCAATGTCGGCATTAAAGTTGAATTTTGTAGGTTCACCTGTAGGTGCCTCACTAATGTCCATTTGGGAAGAAGAGTTGTTTTCCCGTGGGGGGACGTTAACAACCTTTTTTCCAAGGTATCCTCACACAGCGTTTCTTCTGTTGGATGGGGTGGTGGAAGCACGATCAGGCAGGCAGGCATAAAGACCAGGTCACATATAAGAGAAGTCGAAGAAGTCACTGCCGATTTACGAGGTACCAGTCTAGTAGGGGCCTTGGTTGTTTCGGGTGGGTCAGAAGAGGCATTGTGTGTGTTGCGCACTCGCGTCGAGCAGCAGATGTGTCCCCTGATCTTACTGGGCGATCCAGCTGTGAGTGCGCCAAGTTCGATGAGGAGGAGAGTGCTGGATGTGAATTTACACAAGGTCTCCGACCTTCATTATGGGACAGCTTGAGTCTCCTTTCCACTGATCCCCCCACTCCGGCAGCTGTGGTGGATGGTTCCGTCAAACCAGGGCACCGCATTTTTGCACTCCTCAGGTAGGGACCAGTGCCTGCTTCAACATGCTGTTTTCTCACTACCCCTGCCTCCACTGCCATAGACTGCTTCAGACTGCTGTCAGCTCCGTGTCCACTCCGCGGAGCTAGGCGGCTTATGTACAGACCACCCAGTCAGGAGAAGAAAAAAAACACTATAGAAAGACTCTCCAGCAAGGCTCGCCAGGAACGAAAAAGAGCAGGACTGCTTCAGACTGCAGTCGTATACGCAGTCAGCTCTGCACCCGCTCCACAGAGCTAGGCAGGTTATGTAAGGACCGCCCAGTCAGAAGAAGAAAAAACACTGTAGAAAGACTCTCCAGTAAGGCTCGACAGGAACGAAAAAGAGTTGGACTGCTTCAGACTGCAGTCGTATCCGCAGTCAGGTCCTTCACAATTTACGGCATCACAATCCCTGTCCCCCCAAAAGTGTTGACTGTTGGTGCACACTTAGATGCCACCACTGCCTTAACACATCAGTACAGTGCTATTGCACCCTCATCTACCCACATAATAAACCCATCAATGCATGCAGACCATTCCTATCCACCAACAGCTGCCTCACCATTCACCAAGCTGTAATAGGCTCCAGACTTGACTATTGCAATGTGCTACTTGCAGGCACCTCCACACGAAATATCAACAAACTACAAGTCATCCAGAATAACGCACTTCAGGCCACATTAAACCTGCCCAGACGAGAGCACATCTCAGCTGCCAGAAGGAATGTTCACTGACTCCCTATCTGTGAACGCATCACCTTCAAAACTCTATCTGTCACCCACAGATTCCTCACCAACTCTGCCCCTCTATACATCTCACAACAATTTGAAAAAGCTCAGTAATCAAGACCGGCACGCTCCAATTATGCTCATTGTCTCACTAGCTGGTAGAGCCAACTTCCTGGTTATCGCAGTTAAGTTCTGGAACTCCTTACCACTTGCCTTGTTATCTGAATAGTCACACTGTACCTTCCGAATGCACATCGAAACATGGCTATTTACTTAGGGGCTCATGCCCCTCGAATCAACACCACCCACTACTGTTTCAACTGACCAATTATTTTCCTCACTGTCTAACACATTTAGCACTCTGCACTACAAGAAATCAGTTTCAGGGGAGGTGGGCAGCCTTGCAATGGATGACAAAAAGAAAATGTTCTTATGAGGATAGATACATAAAAAAAAGTGATGGATGACACTAGAACAAACAATAAGGTAATGCAATATACACTGGAAGGCCTGAATAGATGAGAGGTTAAAATAACAGACCATAAATTGTCACAATGCATTAATGCAGCAGGGAAGAAATCCCTGGTTGATGTGAAAGACCCCAGCTGCTCATATATGGAGAGGTATTTGCCTCAGAAGGATCGGTCGGAGGGATGATGGGTTGTAGGGCACAAGCACATCTATCAGTGCCAGTAGAGGTTGTGCAGAATGCAAACGATATATGCCTCAAGGAATGGACTGAATATTCCAAATTGCTTACGTGGGTAGAGGATGAAGCAGGTCCCCTACCCATGAAGAATGCCACCTTATGTTTCAGAAATATGGACACAGTAAAACTAGGGGAAAATAGAGGGTGCAACACATTTTTTATGTGCCTGGAATGAAAATAGGCACAACTGTTTTAATGGACCACTATTGGGCCTATGGTTCAAATGCCTACATGCAGCTCCCTCTAAATTGGGAATGTCTGTGCTCCCTGGTAGTGATAAGTGCACCAGTTTTAGTAGTACCCCAAAGTGAGATGCAGAATGGAGATTTCCCAAGGATGAACACACGTAAGGCATAATAGGTCACTCACCCCTGAACACATGTAAAGGGATAACTATAACTCTGCAAAGATTGCAAAAGCATATGACGACATACCAGATTAGCATACATTGATCAGTAGGATAGAGATGTTCTTTACATCCCTCTTTACCCCCGGATTGCAAGCAAAAATGAATGTCAAATGGTTGCAAATAACCCAGTGGGATATGTTGCAGAACATAAATATGACTGTAAAAGGCTTTAACACCATAAGGGAAGAGCTGGGAGCAATAAGGCTTATGACTCCTCCAGAAAAGATGCGCCCTTGATCTGTTAACAGATGTGCAGGGGGAAGGGTGCACCAAAATTGTGCTTTCTTGCTGCATATATATATACCCGCCCACAATAAGGAAATGGGGCCCTCACAGAGGCAATAGACAACTTGAGAGACCTGCAGATAAAAATGGTGGAACAGGTGGAAGACATTGCAGATGATAGCTGGTTAAACTACTTGCTCTCATGGATACCCGCCTGGTTAGCTAACACTTTCAAAATACTAGCGGCCATACCGGTACTAGTACTATTAGTTTTCTGTGTTCTAAGAATAGCAATAAGCCAATGCCAAAAGACTGCTCAACAAGGCAGTAAGAATGAACATAGTAATACACTTGGATACTCACGTGACTGAGCATACAAAAACAGATGGCCCGTTCCCAGACAATGGCGAGCCCTATTGCAACTCTCGGGTCAAAATGTATATATACTTAGGACCTTCACAATTACACTAGCACTGGGTATATTGTGATTCCAATGGGAAGTGCTGCAACATGACATGGAGTCCAGATGAGCATGTGATGCGTGGAGGTAGCTTGAGGTGGTGACTAAGATCTGGATACCTAAGAATCTGTGTATAGAGGATAGCAGTATGAAGAGTGAGGTGAGGACTTAACCAGGGAGGGGAATGTTGGGAGGCAGATGAATACATAATCTGTGGTATCTGCCCCTCCCCGGCCAAATACCACACAGGTGAGAAACGTTACTCACTGAGGCAACCGTACCGCCCTTATCCCAGGCAGGTGCAACAGGACATAGATGCAATTTAAGCTGAAGATAGCAAAAGCAGTCAAACTAACACTGTTGCAGTAACAAGCACATGCATTAGACACAAAGTACATATGCACTCCACATGAAGAATACATGCAATAGGTAATATGCGCATTTATACATGAAGAATATTAACATAGCATCCACAGACATGAAGACGTCTAACATAACCAATGCATCAGGTGAATACACCATGAACGATAAGCGGATATAGGTCACAAACATAGAGACAAAGTGTAGTTAGGCAGCCATCTTCTTAAATATGGAAACCACAAGGTGCTTGTAAATAAACAAAGGAATTAAGACTTCGAGAGAACACACAATGCTTAATCCACAGAAATACAAATCCATTCAGAGCTCAGGCGACAGCTGGCAATTAGTGCCAAGGTAAGAATGCAATAGGGAGGTTAGGCATGGCGGTACAAAGGCACAAGATAGCAGATCCCAAGACGCAAGCAGGATACACCCAGATTAATTAAAATTTGATAAGATACAACCATTCTTTGGTAGCCAGACGCAGTAACACAGTAAGCCAAAAGGCTCCATGAAGGATAGATCAAGGGTGTCTCTGGAGGCAACAAAACACACAACACATATGTTAATAAGAGCTAAAATCTCAATAAATAGGAGGTAATTCCATTTCATACACGGTCTCGTAGCATGTGACCCAAAATTGGAGAAAACTGACAATTGCTTAGAGGCCAACATAGAAAATACACCTGCAGTACTCCTTACACACACACACACCTTGAGTCAAGGTGCCGCACAAGGTCAAATAAAAAGAGATTGTCTGGTTTCATGGCCAGAGAATGAGGCCATGGGCCTCTATCCCCCTACTACCTGTCTATCCCATATCTTGATGAGCTAGCAAGGGTCCAATGTTGATTAACAGAAAGCCAACCTATCAGAATCCATGGCTATGCCGCCCATTAAGTAATATGCCAACCAATCCCTTGTTGGTGAGATGATGTTTTTTTATAGGTGGTTCTAGGTAAAGCCAACAGATAGTTGTAACCCAATTAAATGTTTAGCCCATAAAGCGTCCATATGTAACCAAAACACAATTACCTATCCCAACTCCCCATAAGTTTTGTAAGATGATATTATGTTATTACATCACTGATGACAAGTGTGTAGTATTTTACTAATTGTTTCTAATCTGTATGATTTGAGACACAAAACTTGAATTCTTGTATGCTGTACCTGCTTTATTCAGATACAATTAAAGCTGGGTTTTGCACTTGCCTAGTTTGCCTTCTTATTCATTTGAGTCTGGTTTAGATACACTCCACTTCCTCTGGGTCTGTTTGGGACTTTTTGGGCCATCTTAACACCATGTTCACTGCACCCGGAACAAATGCGAAGAAGCTGGCGCTGGATTTTGTGTCCCTCCACAAATATGCCCTTCACACCAGCTCCATGCTGCATCATGTCCTAACTAAGACTGCCACTGGCCAGGCCCGAATCAACTGCTCGATGCCAGGACCCGGTCCGAACCACTGGTGAGTCACACACCTACTCGGAACAGGGGAAACAACCATGGCTCGACCCAGCTAGCCCTTCAACAGCCGCCTTATCGACCTGCACCTTGATGCAACAAAGATCACTGCTTTTCCGACCATCGCCTGCCAACTCAAACTGCCGGAGCGTCACTCATCAACCACTCCCAGTGGCTAAAACCACTGTGAAGCGATCCTGGGACCGGCCCAACCTGCCTCTTCGAAAAAAAGTCCCACTTCAACTACACAGAGCGACCGCATTTGCCCCTATTTGATGTCCGCTTGCTGCTTGGACCTAAATGATTAAATTTGCCAGAACTGAAACGATTTCGCTCACATCATCTTTCAACACTGGGTCTTATTTCATCAACCAACCAATAACTGAATCCAGGTATTGTAGACCCTGAACACCCCCCCTTGGTCCACTCGGGCCTAGAGACTGTTTAAGCCACGATTGCACTTGTTTTCAACAATGACATGGTTTTTTTGTGGCTATTAACTTCTGACCATCCCTGGAACTATGCAGAGAGTGCTACTTTCCTCAGTCTGTCGCATCGTCACTGTTTTTCTTTTGGGGCGGGTTTTTGCACAGTATTTTCTATTTGTTCTATTGCAGCTGGTGTATTTAATTCCCAGTGGTGGCACAGTTTAAATTTGTACCCATGCTCGTCTCCATTTTTTGAAACACCCCCTTTCCCTTTTTTCAACATTAATTTAAATTATGTGATTTTACCGAATTAAATAAAATAGAGTGAAATAACAACAAAACTTTTGCAATGAAAACATATCAAATGTTTTAATTCCCCTCAAGCCCCCCATTTCCTTATGCTTTTAAACCCACCCCAACCTCTTCCTTACCCACCCATTTGAACACCTCACCCCACCCCCATATATATTTAATAAAATGTGTTATTAAATACATTCTCTGTTTTCTATTCGTTAAAATCATTGGATACCATTTTAATCGCCACTTATTATCATAATCAAGGAGTCTGCAAACATTTACAACCCCCTGACCTGCACAAGAAAACCAGACATTTCTGTGCATTGCCATACTTGTCTTCACATCACAGAATTGTTTTACACAAGTACCTTCTGTATAAAAAGTGCAAGTGTGCATTAGCGGTGTGCAGTATAAGTCAACATAAAATAACATAACATACATAACATACATTACATTGTTTCAGGCTGATGTGGTGCAGCCATTTACTATGGACAATAGGCAGAATGAGTGACTTTGGGATGCATATGTCCCCCTCCAGTGAGCTGTGATTTGTCAGGGAAAGGGGCATTTAGCACTCTCCAATTCAAACGTGTCTGCCCCAGCCCATTATTAAAAGATAAGACATCAAAGAAACATATTTAGGAAATGACCTGTCGGCCTGTGAAGCCCAGTTCTGGCTTTTACAATAGAATGGCTTTGTTACTACATATCCCTTGTTAGTGCCAGCCTGCATTATGCAACAAAAAACCAAAGCCTTTGGTTAGTATTTCAAGGAGGCAGACCTCTGGGATTTACACATCAAAAAGCACCCCTTTCTTTGTTTTTGGGGACGAGAATGCGTACAACATAGCAGTTTAGGTTCACCGCCGGAGTTTAATTAATGTGCATATATTTTTATAGAACCTTGATTGTTCATTCCATTTATTTTTTACTATGTTACTGTGTAGTTTTGGTTGCTACAGGTTCATCTACACACCTCTCTAAAGAGCATAGCCTTCCTTCGGCCCACCTTACCACAAAAGGTGAAGGAGGTATATCTCTTAACTGTGCCTGTTTTACCTTTTATGATTGTGATGGGTTTTGGTTTGTGGACGTGTGAGGGCTGAATGGGCTTTTTTACCCCAACGTATCCTTGTACTCCTGTGAGGTAGGATCCACTTCATCACAACTACTGTATATGTTTATGAGCCACCATTTGGAGAGAATACAAACACAAAATAGTACTTTTCCACATCAACAACAATCGCCTCAGTAAGTATGACTTTCCACGACCATGGCTAACTTCCCAAACAGATCTGCAAACAATCATTTTTATTTGCATAAAAGGTTCTTATATTATAAATAATATATGCACAACCATAGCTAATGGTATGTAAAAGTACCATACCAGTTCAATTCAAGGAATGCACAAAGTTTCTTATGCACATAGTACATAAAGGACATTGGAGGATGTGATAGGTAAATATGACTCAATGGAACAAAACACAGGCAAAAATTCAATATACATCACATCACATGCTTATTTAAATTGGCTACCTAGTTGGAGAACAATGGTAGACTTCTTATGGGATGTTCTGCTGGTGCAATGTGTGGGCATTGTTTCTACACTTGGCCTAAATCACTCATGAACCCCTGCCATTGAAACTTTAAAATGTACTTTATGGATTTAAGATGTTCAGGGAAAGATGACCCACAGAAGAGACCTGATGAAAAAATTACAGATAAAACAAGGATTAGCATAAATTATATTCAAAACATATACGTGCAAACATAGTCACTGATGAAATAACAATGGTAAAGAAATGGTTTGTTGAACCATCAATCTGAGAGCAACATGAGGAAATAAAAGAACACAAAAACATTTCACAATAGTAAACCTCCGTGGATCACCAAAGTAAAATAAAAAATAGATTAGCAAAGAGGTATTAGAATAAATGCGGACGTAACAGGGGAAAATCCCTTTACTGTTGAAAATGAAGTCAGTGGAAACATAATTGCAGACCTCCTTAAAAAAAATGTTGATCTATAAGACAATGTAAAATAGTTTCTTTGAATGAAGTAGTGGAGGTTCGAGTAAGGTACCGTTTTAAAAAAAGTGGAAAATGAAATGACAAAGCGAAACATGTTTACAACAATGTACTAACAACGAGACACACACGTGAATAGTAAAGCAAAAATGTTGTGTTGATATGCATTGCAGGCAAAAGCGTCTTCTACATTTACATGGCAACACGTTATTGCGTAATTGTGCTGAGAGTATGTGTTGCATAGGCAGCAGCATACTTCACAATCAGGGGTGTTTACTTCAGTTTACTGAATTTAGGAAGTTCAAACATAACGCCATCACATAAGCCTTGATTTTGCTCTTGCTGTTCTCAATTTTCAGTATGAAAGATTTTCTGAAATGAAAAGCCTCAGCTAAATCAATGCATTATGTGAGATGCATATAACGTTTTAGGTGCCTGGGGTACACTGCTTGCTGCCATAAATTTCCAAAAACTAATAAAGCGGTTTACATCAAAAGGAAAAATGAATTTCTTTGTGTGCTTTGTTCCTCTCTTCAAGCTAGTTTGTCCAGTGGTTCCAGACTTGCGCACGAACAGAAATTGCACAGTTTGCCATGTGAAAAGCAAGGCAAGTAATACAAAAGGAACCTATTTTGACTCTTAATATGTTTTTGAACAATACATGTATTTACATTTCTAGTTCTGCAGGGCCCAGGCTGACCGATATCTGTTATTGGTCAAACGTTATTAGAAATATGATTTTCCCTTCTCCAATGTCCAATTGATGATAGATTTCAGCTTAACAATAGGGTGACTAGTGGTGTTGCCCTTTCATACAATATAAATCAATATCTATTTTCACTGAAAAATCTTTAGTTGAAGTGCAGTTAAATTGACCAGATTTAACGCAATAAATCCCTTGAAATTCAGCGGATGTGGGAAGTTATGGCCAGCTTAACTCTGCACTTTCCCGTTGCTGACCCCCCTAATCCTATGTCCCCTATAATACCATTTTGTATGTCATTATGAATCCCTTCTCTTATAATATGTATATGCTCATGGACTTTACAACGGGAATGCACCGATTTAAGCTGGTCATGACTTCCCAAATCTGCAGAATTTTGTTGTGTTAAGTCTTGTTTACTAAACAGCACTTTAACTAATGTTTTTTCAGTGAATTTCAAGGATTACGTTATACAATCGTTTTTCACAGGCCAATGGCCACAGCCTTGTTCACTATATATGTTGCCCCAACATGTTTATTTTACACCCAATAGGTAGACACGCCCTTTGGGCCTGGCCACTTTACATCTCTTTTGGCCCCATTAATCAGGGCCTTTGGCCCTGGCTATTGAACACAGCATAGCGTTTGGCTGTGCCCACTGTATATTTTAAAACACTACCGGGTCACTGGCCATGGCCTTTGGCCATGTCCACTGTACATGTTCCACCAATATGTTTCTTTTGGATCCACTAGGTGGACTCGGCAAACAGATATGACCACTATTCATATCTTTTATACATGTCTTTCGGACCCACTAGCCAGGACCTTTGGCCCTGGCGAGGGAGCATTGCCTTCATGCTTATTGGCCAGGGCCATATTGCGCCTCTTGACATGTTGCCCTAACAGGTTATGCCACAGTTCATTGTCGCTGTAAAATGTCACCTTAATCACGTTTTTTTAACTCTCTTAAAAAAAATGTGTTTTTACCACAACCACAGTTATTTAACTAAAGGATACAAATAACCCTCAATATTTCGAAAATATAAAAGAACCCCTTGTATGGTATTTGCATAATGATTGTTACAGAGTAGTAATGTCATATGTGATGCCATCAGTCATTTGTTCTTTGATGTCCTGGCTGTTAGTGTGAGCAGCATGGCGGTGGCACTAGTGGTTGGAAAGCCTACCAGAGCTTGTGAGTTTCTTTGGTTTTTCGATTTTACCTGGTAACAATATCGTCCCTTTAACAAAGCTTTTTCACTGAATTTCATAGGTTTTCATTAGTGCAACTTAACCATAGCGACACTCTAACAAAGATTTTTAACTGAATGTCATAGGTTTTTACCAGAGCAAACTAATTTCCCAGAAATTTCATAGTTTCTTGTGCACTTAAAAATCATTCTCGCCTGCCACATAATAGCTATTATGTCTGTCGACAGTATTGCTAGTCCGCGGACGAACATGATGGCGGGTGGCATCAATAATACCCAAAATCACAGTGGGACACAATATTATTTTTTTGTTTTAGAAGAAAAAGTATATGTCAAGCAGCAATGCACACAATGGATACACACACATTTTACACCCCTTATAACTTTAGAAATGTAGATACTGTTTTTATAATGCTAGAACAATATAATGGATTGTACCATATATTAAAGTAAACTGTACACCCTGTAGAAACAATTCAACACCTGACAGGCACTGAAGCACAACATTTGTTGCAATGAGAAAAATAATTTCAAAGGTTTAGTCAGTAAAACATACCTTTTCGTTTCATTTTTGAACATGTAGCATGTAATTCTAATAAGTATGTGAAAATGTTACATAACTAAACATAAACATCATATAATGTAATAGAAATGGCAAGCATTCTGGAATGGCTAGAGTTATACTTCCCAAAAGAAGATATAACTGAAGAGGAACCTACTAATGGTAAATAGTTTGATATGTTTTACAAAATAATACAATACTGTTACATATATAAACTATTAAACTCAATGTTTAACATATATCTCATACTTCACAATCTAGAACAACAAAAAGAAGAAAGCAATCATGAAGAACAAAGGAAAATAACTTTGTAAATAGATGCACAAATTATGTGTTGATTTTAATAAAATTACAAATCAAATTGCATAACTATGTCCATATGTCAAAAATAATGTGATTAAAAATATTGACTGTTATTGCCCTGCCTGTACATGTGACACTTTGCCCCATAAATCACCCCAAGCTCTTCCATGATCAGTCCATCCTGCACTGCCTCTGGGCATACCGTGTGCTTAGGGACTGTAACTGTAACAGTCCCCTGCCTACTTGCACTTACCCAGAGCCGCGCTGCCCTGGCTGCACTTACTCAGCTCAATGCTGCCATGATTGCACTTCCCATCTTCCCTCTCCCTGGCACTTCCCCCTTCTCCCGCTCCCCATGCACTTTGAGTCATCGTATAATCTGAATGACACAAAACCCAGTAAGATCATTTGTTTTGTCCTTCCTCTGTCTTCCCTCCCTCGTCTTGCCGCACCAATGAACAAACTGTTGGCAGCATTGGAAATGTCAACCTTTGGCAACATTTCCAATACAGAGAATTAACAGAAAACATGCACCAATCTGCAGATCTCACTTATGGCAACATCTTAAAAAGTATCAGAGTTGGTATACTTTCTAGAGAAGCAGAAGCAATATTGAAAACCCGGCACATTCATGCACTTTATGGTGATAATGCATGTGCTACAGATGTTATGGAACAATTAGCCCACAAAAATGTCAATTGTATGGCTTAATGCCAACTCTTGCAAGCTGTTTCAAATTCAATGAAATAATGTTAAGCAAAGAAATGCAACCAATTATGGAAATTAGCGCCACAGACAAACTAGATGTACATGGAATGACACTACCCATGTGTGACCAAGCCACAACAAGACTAAATAGTTTAGAAAAATCAATCTCAAACACAGCAGGCTTGGAAAAGATATTAAAATGATCCTTAAATTGCAGAGTAATGCTTAAACTTAACCTTGACGTGGACCAAGGACTAGTTAATGGAGCACTGGGTACAGTTGTTGGCTTTATAAACATACCCACGTGACAACAAAATTCAGTTTGTCAATATTCTCTTTGACAAACTTTCAGAAGTAAAAAGAATAGGACGCTCAACTCTTGCATACGCAGTCACCATTCATAAATCACAAGGGCCCTCATTACAAGTCAGGCGGTGCACCATGGTGCTATTAGCACCATGGTCCATGCCGGATTCCGCCATGGTGGATGGCGGAGTTACCGCCCCATTCCAAGGTGAGTGGGGCGGTAATTCCCCATTGACCATTTGCCCTTCCCCATTCCCATTTTTGCCCCATAGGGCATAATGGGGATGGGGAAGGCGCTAATTACGGCACCGTAAATTATGGTGCCGTAATTAGCACCAAGGTCTCTTAGCGCCTTGGACTTTAACGCCTGCAAAAAGCAGGCATTAAAGTGTGAATCAGGCGTTAAGGGTTAACGGCGCCGCCGGCGCCGTTAACCCTTAACGCATGACTTGTAATGAGGGCCAAGGTCTTACTCTAGACAAAGCAATGATAGACATTGGTAACACAATCTTTAAAGAAGGCATGAGCTACGTAGCACTGTCACGCCTACGTACAATTGACGGTCTATTTCTAATAAACTTTGATGCAAGTAAAGTAAACGCTGATATTCCTTGCATTTTAGAATACAATATACTTCGTTCACTATACACCCCCAATCTACAAACATATCCTGTTCCACAAAAAGGAAAATGTTCGAAAAGAAAACTAAATCAAACAGAAATGCAACAGGATGTCACTGTAAATCCTCCAAAGAGACTAAAAGAAACTAAAACTTCATCAAGTACCACAAGCAAAAAAGAATCAATTAGGGAAAGTAAACCAGGTACTTCTTTAAAGAAGGAAGACAAACTCCAAAAAAAGCAGTTAGATACAGAACTACCTGGACCATTTAAATTCTCAAATATAGTTGGTGTAAGTTGCTACGCAAATGTAGCAATGAATTTTCTATTTCATTACCACCAATTGTTGACAACATTTACTTACACAGTACAGACCCATTGTGTTTGCAAATGTTAGTACTTCACAGAAATGCAGCAAACAATCCTGACAACACGTATAGTGTTTATGGAATAAGATAACATTTGGACTACTGTGGTGGAATGGTGAAATTCACTATAAACTCACAGGAAGATCCACAAGAATTTCTAATGTACTTACTATTAGTACTGGAAAACAAAAACATACCTATAAATGAAATCTTCCAGATTTCATACATGTGGAAACATACATGCACTCCCTGCAACAATGTGACACAAGAACAAATCACCAATGAGCGCTTTGTCTATATATGAATACCTAATTGTGAATCTGTTCCATTTCAGCAACTTGTACAAAATGCAAACCACGGTAGATTATGTTCTACCTGCAATTCGGATAATCGCTCCACATTACTAATACAAACACATAGTAAATACGTAATACTAATGCTTCTACGTTACAATGCAGATGGTACGAAAAACAACTGCAAGCTGACTAGATTCACACATGGTCAAATATCACTTGGTAGGAAAACCTTCACAACAATAGGTATAATCTACCGTGCAGCAGCCACAACCAACTCAGGGCACTACACTGCATATATAAAAAAAAATGTGGATGGTTTGAATGTTATGATAGTACCGTTACTCTAAAGCAGAGATTACCAGTTAATCTTACAAACGCGTATTTAATGTTCTTAAAACCAAAATTTGGCAACTGAACTGTACTTAAACCTTAAGTACACTTGGAGTAAAAAAATATAATCTGTCACAATATTTCAAAACCTATCTAACTGCCCAAAGATTCTACAACAACTAATCAGATAAATTAATACCACTCAAATAGAGCAATAAATAGACAGTTAGAATACGCCTAACTGTCCCAAAATTTACAAATATGCAAACAGATAAATCAATACCACAAAATGATATCAAAACATAAACAGTTAGAATACGCCTACTGGTATCTGACTGGGCCAAAATTTTACAATATCCAAACAAATACCTAATATCTTACTGCTCACAAAAACTGGAACAATCCAATGCATAAAGCATTAGGCAGAAAGAACAAGTAAACGCGGAAAACAAACAAATAAATAAACTGTAGCATAAAAGAAAAAGGTTTTTTTTTTTAATCCAACAGACCCAATGATTTTAGCAACAAACACAGAAACTTTGCAAATTGCACAGTGCTATGGTTTGTAATCTACTAAATATGAGGGTCAATAAAAAGAAGAAAATGTTGATTGTACAATGTAATAAGTCATTATAAAATACTAATACTAACATGCTATTTTCGTTTTATTACAGAAATGAACAAGAAAAACATGGACTCCCGTTACTAAACCAAATAGTATGAATAACAAGATAAATACAACCATCGCAGCATATCACACCCATACAAGCTTATAACATTGTTCCTTATAAATTAGCTTTTGACCCAAAGTTAAAAGCCACTATGGGTGTGATAGGCTGCGGTGGTTGTGGCCAGGGCATACACTCTTGGGTGCATGGCCAAATGGACCACCGCAGCATATCACACCCATAGATGCAAGCATTGCAACCATTTTTATGTCCGCAGACAGAGGGAAGGTCCTAGGACACATTCAACTTGCCAGAGGACAATACAAACAGCGTCCTCAGGACACCCCCATTTTCTTTATGTAGCAACATTTCAGGACACCGCGATTGTTCTTAAAACATTTTCACCTTGCCAACGAACAATACAGACAAAGTCTCCAGAATACCCCCTGCAAACATTACAAGACCCTATGAGTGTTCTTAGAACACTATCAAGTTGACACCAAATCCATTCTGTTTATTTACGAACATTCCAGAACAGCCGTGTTGTCCGCAGACAAATCAAACACAACAAAAGCGTCTAGCACATAAATAAAATACAACTTTGAACCTATCTCATACTCCCCCATCCTCCCCAAAGACTTCTACATACCAACACACCCTACTAAATACACATTTTGAACAAACTTTCACCGCGCTGTCTGCGGACGTCCGCAAATGCAAGATGGCGGGCGCGACAGAAAATCTGACGCGCATCACGCACCATGCCGCCCAATCAGCGAACACGTCGCATGTCCGCGGACATGACGCAAGCTGCTGGCCCAATCGAGGCGCTGTCCGCGGAGCAAACAGGGAAGTCCGTCCGCGAAGCGAACACAGATATCACTAATTTTTTTGCCTTACATTTTGGTCATTTTTTTAAAAACTACTGGACGTATTTACACCAAATTTACGAAAGCACACTTTCGGGATCAGGCCGCCACTCCTGCCGCAAATTTGGTGTAAATCCGTCCAGCGGTTGGGGCTGTAGCCGTGCGCAAAGTTTTTTCCCATTCAGTCTATGGGAAAAAACAAAAGTTTTGGAACCCCCCCTATAACTTTCCCTTCCTCTGGACGAATCCTCACCAAACTTTGGAAAACAATTCAGAGTGGGCCACATACTTTTTTTTTGCAAAGTTTGGTGAGGATTCGTCCAGAGGGAGCGAAGTTATAAGCCACCCAAAAAGTGCTCTTCCTATGTAAACACCAACTTAACCATAACTACATGGACGCTACCGCGTCCATGTAATATATTCAGTGAAAAAAAACTTTGCTAAAGGGACGTTATGGTTCCAAGTAAAACCGAAAACTCTTGAAATTCGCCAGTTATGGTAAGCTAGGCAACCATAACTCGTGCCACCACGGTGTACTACTAAGACTAACACCCAGGACATCAAAGATCACATCACAAATGTCATTGATGACATCACTGATGACAAAGTTTTCTCACTGAATATAGATATAGATATACATTTGCTAAATGTTTACTAGGATTCCCTTAGTTTAAATACATATAACATAGAAAATACTGATCCCCCTGCTTCCGCTAGTGATTTTGATGTCCGCAGACCGTGCACATGTCCGCAGCCGGATGCGGTCACCATCAACACTATCCAAAAACTCAGGGGGGAATCTTACATTATTGTATCATACAATAAAAACACCAAACATGTTCAAAAAGCAGCACATAAATACATTATATTTAATAATAAATAAGAAGTGGAAACTATATATGTAAGACACCAACCATCCACTGAAATAGTGTTTGCAATATAATGTAATATGCCAAAACCTCACAGAAACTGCACAGCAAAAGCAAGAGCACACCTACACAGCAGTAAAACCAAATGTTTGTAAGAAACTAGTAAGTACACTACATTTATTTCATATATTTATAAACTTTCCATATTAGGTACACTAAAACCAATATTTTTTATTTTTTTACACAGAAATGTCCAGTGCTTTGGAATGGCTGGAAGAAAATTTCACACGGGATGACATTAGTGAATATAGTGATACTAATGATAGACACAACATTTCTCTATATAAGCCAACTAATAACCATTACTTTATGTGTACTTAACACATTTTTATTTTTTTAACAAGCCATACAGAAACTAAAAATAATATACCAAGAAAGGCATTAAAAAATACTCAGCAGCGAATGGAACTAAAAATGGATATGTTAATGAAAAATGTCATTCTTATAAAACACTTTGTGGAGGACCACATAAAAGAAAACATTAATCACTGTCCCACATGTACCTGTTCCCCCTCTCCATGTCCCAGCCAACTATCCCTAAAACCTCCCCAGCAAGAAAAACGTTACGATGAGAATTCATTCCCTTCCTCTCCTCCCATACATCATGTTCAAACTCCTAATTCCCCTGTATTTGTTTCAGTTTCTGATTCCCCTCTTTTGTAATTTTTATACTGTTATACAATAATACAATTTTAAGTGTGTTCTTAGTATATGAATGTGTCTTATTTTTTTTTAAAAGGCAGTTAGGGTGTCTGTGAACAGCGCGGGTGTCCGAGGTGTCCTCAACTACCCAAATTGGGAGTATCCTAAGGACACTATAACTATTCGTACTGTTCATAATTAAAATGACGGTGTCCTTAGGACACACACAATGTCCGCCTGTCCGTAATTAACCAAAATGTGGGTGTCCTAAGAACACTATACCTGCTCGCAATGTATGAAGTTAAAATGAAGGTGTCCACAGGACACTAAATCCGTCTTCATGTCGTTAAATATTCAAATTAAGGTTTCCTAAGAACACCCCCCCTGTTCACAATGTCCGCAACCAGAATGAATATGTCTGTAGAACACTTATCCTGTCCACAGTTTTGACGCATGTTTATTTTATTGAGGGGACTTCAACACTGTTCGTAGAACACCCGTGCACATTCGCACCACATCGTTGGGTCCTACGAAAATCGCGCCTGTCCGTAACTGTCCGCCGCACGTCTGTCGCACTTTTAATTAGTTTGGCGACCCAAACACTGCCCGTAGAACACCCGCACGTATGCACACAACTGACCCTGCCCATTTGGTGTCCTATGGACAGCTGTCCTTTTCGCAAATGTGTCTGCAACGTCATCATGTGACCAAACCCACGCTGAGCTTTATGTCTTCCTACTACTTTCTACTACTGCAGATTGACCTGTTTTTCCTGCTTTTACTGCTCTTGCTGCTTTTGCTTCAGCTAACCTGCTGGTATCCATGGCTGCTGCTGGTGCTACTGCTGTCTCAGCATCACCCCCACCACCACCTCCCCAAGGAACATCAGAGGGGAACAGGCATGAGGATGCAGAGGAGAGAGATGAAGAGGGTGAAGAGGATGAGGTAGTGGAAGTCGCTACTACTAGCACTCATTGTGAGTCTTGGGTGTGGTGGTTATTTACCACTGTTGATGGACTGCCAAAAGCTTGTGCGAATAAGGTGATCTGCACTCAGTGCAACAATGGAGCAGATTCATGGCAAGCCTGGTTCGTATAGCTATGGTACGACATCAATGAAGCGACACCTAAGGTCGTTCCACGGTGGGGCTATTCGTAAGGTTGTACCTTGCGATAAATGTAGTAGGTTGAGCTCCCCATGCAGCATCCTCCATTTCTGCTTCTGCCACCACAAGAGACACTCCTGAGGGACAGCGCATCCCTCCAGCTGTCTCGCAGGCCATTCATGATGCTGTTGACCCTTACCTTTCGAGGGTCACAATATTGTGCATGTACTGCGACGCAGTACTCTGCAGGGGGGAGAACCTTCGGAGTGTTTTTGAGACTGCGGTCAAGGAGCATGAGAAGGACGGCTCCCTACCTCAATATCCTCCTCTCTCCACCTGCAGTTTCTTATTCCCGTGGTTAGTGTCCCTTGCACACCCTCCTTTCCCCTCTTTTCCTTGTGTGTTGTGTTTAAAAACCCCAAAAAATATAAAACAATAAAAACCAATAAAAAGGCTCTTTTCAGAGCAGCCTTTCACAGTTCAACAATAGAAGTGACAAATAAATAGTGCAGGGCCCTGTGCATTATTTTAGAAGTCTGTAAACAGTCCGCAGACATTTAATGTTTTTGGGGTGCTGCCCTATCAGAACCATTGCACTTTTCTCTGGGAGGAAGTGGTGGCTCTGAAAAGAGCTTTTTTGTGGTGTTTCTTTGTGTTTCAAAAACTTCAAATGGTTAACACCTACTGCAAAATGGATTGCTGTAATTCTAATAAAGGTTGCAATGTATTTGTATATTTCGCAGAAAAATCTGATTGCCGGCATAAGTAAGATGTACTCCATCTCTGCATAAAATGTGTGTACTACGAAACATAATGTTTTCATTCTGAAAAGAGGACATACCAAGGTCTCTCAAAAAGGCACAGACAGCCTTGTTAACATTGTGGCTCTGAAAAGAACTTTTTTGTGGTGTTTCTTTGTGTTTCAAAAACTTCAAATGGTTAACACCTATTGCAAAATGGATTGCTGTAATTCTAATAAAGGTTGCAATGTATTTTGTATATTTCGCAGAAAAATCTGATTGCCGGCATAAGTAAGATGTACTCCATCTCTGCATAAAATGTGTGTACTACGAAACATAATGTTTTCATTCTGAAAAGAGGACATACCAACATCTCTCAAAAAGGCACAGACAGCCTTGTTAACATTGTGGCTCTGAAAATAACTTTTTTGTGGTGTTTCTTTGTGTTTCAAAAACTTCAAATGGTTAACACCTACTGCAAAATGGATTGCTGTAATTCTAATAAAGGTTGCAATGTATTTTGTATATTTCGCAGAAAAATCTGATTGCCGGCATAAGTAAGATGTACTCCATCTCTGCATAAAATGTGTGTACTACGAAACATAATGTTTTCATTCCGAAAAGAGGACATACCAACATCTCTCAAAAAGGCACAGACAGCCTTGTTAACATTGTGCCCTGCTTTCTCCATTTGTGGACCAAATAAAAAAGAACGCAGCCACATTTGTCTCTGCGCAATACGGGAAAAAATTACTATGGAGTTTGGATACATGTCCATGACTTTCCCAAGTCCTTCTTTCATTGCAAATTGCAAAGAGATTCCAGACACATCTCCTAAACTGTTCCCTCCACAATGAATAATAATAATGTCTGGATGACGCTGTGTCACCAAAGTAGCACAGAGAGGTACCAAATCCAGCCAGTTAATTCCATGCACTCCATGCCAGTTCACTTGCACATGAGGGAATCCAAGATGTGCAGCCGCGCCACAGCGATCTGCATGCACCTTTCACCAATGTATCCACGAATCTCCCAAAATCCAAACAATCTGCTTTCTGAAACACACAGCCATAGCTATCTGCTCCCCTCTCAGGAAAACGACTTTCTGTCAAACTCTCTCCTTACACAACACATCCAGTAAAACTTATTGATGAATCCCTTGCTCTGCTCAGTCTCATCTGCATGCCTCTCAACCCCAAATTGCTTTATGTAATACGCAATGTCCGCTGACAACCACGATCTATGCAGACAAATCGAAAAATATGAAAGTGGGGAATGAACATTTTTAAATAGTGTGCCCCACTTCCCCTTTGAGGTTGGCTCTCAAAAGAACCTTTTTCAGTGTTTTTAAAGATGCTTCAGAAACACCTTTTATTTTGTACTTTTTCTCATTATTTTCCTCCAAAAATCTTCACATTAGCTTCTCCAAAGCAATCCTTATGTTCCATAAGAGCATGGCATTTCCCATAAAATATAAAGACATGCCATCTTCTTTAAAATAAACAACATTACCAGAATCAATGTTCTCATTATTACAAAAGAACATACCAGCTCTAAGCATGAAAGCAAACATGCCTCGGTTGATTGCACACCTAGCAATATTTTGCTGAGGACAAAAAACAGAACTATTGTCCCTTATTGCCCTAGGTACTAAACCATAAAAAATAACCTTGGCATTTGGAAGTACTTTCATTACTGCCTGCCTGAACCAAGTGTTCCAGATCTTCCAACAAAGTAGGTGCACTGACATAGCCCAAATGCAAAGCACCACAGTGCAAAACATCTACACGTGGACTTTTCACCCTGCCCATAACTCCACAAACTTGTACAATTCCCTGCATATTGCAACCAGGCACAGTGCTCCACACCACCTCCACTCCTTTAACATCAAAATTGTTTGCCACATTCTTGCATTTAGCATTCTGCTCCAGACCATGCACAAACATATTTCCAACCACCAACACCCTGACTTTCTCCACCTCTGCCATCTATCTTCCATACACACAGCCTCTTTCAACACAAACCACAACCTCAGCACCTGATTGGCTGATCTGTACAGTCCTATTTCCATGCCAGACATATTGAGAAGTCCCGTATTTGGCAAGCCCTGTCCGCGGACAGCTGTGGTGTCCAAGAAGCGCTTAAGACTGGGGAAGCCCTTCTACCCTTTCCACTCCACTCTCTGCACCATTCCCACATTGGCTACTGTTAAGCAGTCACACAAACATCCACCAATCACATCCATGAACTCGACATCTAACTACATCCTGACAGATCAGCACTTTAGATATACTATTGATCACTCCCAGTACAATTGGGCTGTGACTTCAAAGGACCTACAGCAACAACTACTATAAAACCCGCCAAGATTTCTACTTGCAGATTCATGCACATCCAACTGCATGAACACAGACTACAGGTATGAATGTTTTCTACACAGTACATGTACAGCTCTTCTATGAATGCCTATAAACAGAGTAACTGCCACTTACCCTGTATTAACTATAAAATGAATTTACTGTAATTTCTCCCATCTACTATGATCAAGTGTCACTTGCAAACCAGTTTGTTCTGCAGATTTTTGTTCACACACACAGATATCTAAAAAGTGTCATTTCATATTAAAAGATGGGAGAAATAACAGTATAAATATGGAAAAAGACTTTCTAGTGAGTTATAAAATTACACAAAGCCAGTATGAGTACATGCATCCTCATTCATGCACACAGACAGACAATATCATTAGAAAGGCTCCCAGCTGAAAAAACACCACTGCCTATACATCAATTCCTTCTGCTTTATTTCCCACACCTTCACAGATGCATACATTGCATGCTTTTCTGTCCAATTTCTGCCATAAAAAATATAAAAATAGCAAAACATGTATATGATGATTTCTTCTATCTCCTAACATTCAATAACATATACTTAAACAGCCAAGTGAGCTCTATACGTTTACTATTATGATCATTTGTAAGACATGTTCAACTAACAGATCTAAGTAAAATATACAGGATGCACATAGGCAAAGGAAAGTGCTAGTGCATACTATGCTAAGTTATCAGAAAACACTACTACTACAAAAACAAAAAATCACTGTCTACGTTAACAAAAGTGCTATAAACACACATATTCACTAAGTTCTTTTTTTTACAATTGCAGTGAAGACCACTCCCCTGAAAAGCAGCAGCATCTGTAGTACGATCAAGAACTTAGAAGAAACCTCCTCTTTCCATACAAAAAAGTAAGTACAATACTAAGATAATGTTCTAACTGTTACTCAAACACACTAGCATTTTAGTATTGTACAACAAACATGTGTATCAATCCTCTACCGTTAGATTTAGTATTAGTGCTTCTGCTCACCAGCTGCATACTTTATATTGTCATCTGTAGCCCAGTATAGTAACACACAAATACAAGAATAGCTTTCCCAACTTGATGGAGCTGCCCATTGCACAATCACAAACATCCACAAACATCCTTACCATCATACTCAAACACTCATGCACAAAGCACGCATACACTGCACAACAGCCCAACCCACACTTTCTTTTTCTCCAACAGACCCCAAAGAATGCCTACCAAAAAGCAACTCTGTAGAAAGCAACACAAAAGTAGAGCAAATCAAAATAAAAGTGTCCAAAATAAGCATCCATCTCTATCAGATTTTGTACAAAATGTGCAAACAAAACAGTTAATACAGTCATTAAGCGAAACAAAACAGGCTACCAGTACAGCCTCCTCTATCAAAATGTAAAATGAAACAGAAAGTGATTAACAAGACTTCAGCTACCACTACTGCCAACGGTGCACCTATAAATCTTGATGTATTGGCAAGTAACCACACCAAAAAAATTATTTTACAAAAAATGTTCAGCCACAGAGTTCTTCAGAACCTTATAAAAAACAGGAGAGAAATCATGCACAACCCTTAAAACTTACCATAGGAAATGTATCCTAGAAGCTTTCATAGACAATGCAATCCTTCTCCAAAGGAAGTTATTTATTTTAGTTTTAATCAGAATGAAACCACTAACAAAACTAACTACTAAACTACAAAAAAGACTTCTTAGTAAACGGAATATCAACAAAAATAGCTTCTTAAACATCTGGGGAGGTGAATGGAGGCACACCACGAGCACAGAACCATATTTTAATGAAGACGCATATAACCAAAAGCAAACAAACCCAATTGCCATACATAGCAGTAGACAATGGTATGAAAAACTTAATAACACAATTATGGAACAAGAAACTCTGCTCACAAAAATATCCCAAGAAAACTCAGTATCACCTCTCCATTCCACTCAACCAAAACATCCAATCTCCAAATGGCGGTGTACATCAATGTGTAAAATTGCCAAAAACTCTTTCAAATCTTTCCGCCAGTTCCTCAATCAGTATGTGAAAAGCAAAGACAAATTCAAAATAAAACTACTACAAAATATGGGTGCCTGTCCAGTGCGCAAATACACAGGACTACAAGGACATTAATTAGCCTGCATTTTAGGACCTATTTGCAAAAGCACCTTCCATCATATCAAAATGATATCAACACATCATTCAACTATGACAAATCTGCTCCATAAACTCTGCTATGCTAAATGTCCTGCTTTAGCACTAGCCAATTTAAATAACAATCTTCTACATGGTAGAGCCAAACAACTACTCAAAGAAGGAGAGCATATCCAGAGAAAACATTTTGGAAGTGAAAGCCACTTACAAAATGCAATAGCTTTAAAACAAACTAGCAACTGCTGTACAAATAGCAACCTTCTATTACACACGTACAAAAAAGAAATACTAAAGCTTAAAACTACTTTCGCTGAAGTACCAAACCGTGTGCGTGTGTTGCTGCAGAACTTTCTATAAAAGTAGCACAAAAAGTGTAGACATAACATACAAAATAGAAGACAATGAAGATTCCAAATGGTTCCAGTTAGCTCTTTACCTTATAGCAGAAAAGAAATACAAAATGACTGATCCCTTAATACTTTGCAGTTACTGCACTGCAAAACTTGACAACAACCAAACTCCTTCACGTGCTATCAAAAATAACTGGCATTATTCCCACTACCAATCCCCCTGCAACAACTCAATTTATATGAGAGCATCATAATTCAAACAGCGCACCCATTTCAAGCAATAATACACCAACTAAAAACAGCAAAATTACCTCCCTCTGAATTAGTGAAAGGCATTTGTGGCAAAGTAGTTTATTTACCATTAGATCTTAAAGAAAATGTATACACTCTGGGAGTGCAACGTCCAATACATCAATCTTTAATTGTCTTAGCAAATGGCGTAACTACAAAAGACAAAAAAATTGGCAACAACTCGTGGATTTACATAAAGTTAGACAAGCCCTGCAATATCTAAATGACAACAATGAACACTACTAAGAAATTAGTATTGAAGAAAACCTGAGAGAAACAATTGCAATAATTCAAGAGTCACCAGAAACTGGTCAATTTCAACTTCTAAATCCTGCTACAGAATCCAATATTTTAGACCATTATACAATTCATCCTTTACACACTAAAGACACTATAGATGAAGCACTGGAAACATACCAAATGCGACAAGCGAAAGGATCTCCAATCAGCATATGGGAAAAAAGTAAAGAAGCACAGGCCTTTCCTCTACTCTTTCCTACTGGAAAAGGAGGAAGGTACGATGATAGACCCACACAGATAACAGAATCAGAATGTCGCTCTTTATGAATGTATTCTGACGACCCCAGATTAAGACAAAACGTGGATTCCACATACTCTTTGAAAGTGAACAAGCAACTCTGTGCACACACATTGAAATCAGGTACCCATTTTCAAAATATGTCAGCTACGCAATAACTACAAAAAGTGCAAGAAAAAGATGAGGTTTTACAGTCAAGTATTACAAATCATTTAGCAAACATGTGTGGTACAAAAGAATTCTTGTTCCGACGTCATGGAGATGTACACTGTATGATAAGAAACCTTGGTCCACCCACTTGGTTTGTTACATTAAGTTGTGCAGAATATGCATGGGAAGATTTACACAATTTCCTACCCATAGCAAACAAAAACAAAACAAACAAATATAAAAACACCAGGAGAACTCTGCTCTCTAGATCCGGTAAATGTATCAAGATATTTCCATCAACGCTTCATTGCTGTGCTACACTTTATTTGTAATAAGACTGTTCCTCCCCTCGGAGAGGTTTAACACTTCTTTTGGAGAAAAGAATGCCAAGCCAGAGGAGCACCACACATCCACATGCTATTATGGATTAAAGAATCTCCTAAATTTGGTCAGGGCGTTGATGCCACTGTTTTGCTGTTGAAATCCCATCACAAACAACACATAGTGATCTTCATGGACAAATTTAAAAATTACAAAGACACAAATGTGGGAAATATTGTCATTGCAAATATAAAAAGAATGGGAAAAACCACACCAAATGCCGATTTGGTTTCCCTAGACCAGTGTCAACAACAGGTCAAGAAAACAACGTCATGTCTTCAGTTAGACATAGTGTCAAAGGAAAATCTCCTAAGAACACATATTACATAAAAAGAACAGAAGGATCAAAATACATCAATGATTAAAATGCAATCATTGCCCTCCTATGGAATGCAAACATATATGTGCAGTACATTGCAGACAATTCCACTCCAGTTGTAAGATATATCACAGCCTACTAAACCAAAGCAGAGAAAACAGAGCTTCAGGAACTCTGGGATAATATATAATCTGACAAAACACTATCACAGAAATTGTACAGCTTATGCATACAAATTCTCTCTCATAGAGAATGTGGCTGCTATGAAGCTGCAGACCTCTTAACCGGTACTGCCTTGTATGGTAAATCTGACAATATAGTATGGCTAATTCTTGGTTCAGCTAAATCTAGAAAAAGAGTTCTCAAATCACATGAGGACATAGAAACAATAGCCAAAAATGATCCCAACAGCCAACGCATTTTGAAAAACAATTTAGTAGACACATACTACCCAAACAGGAGTACCACTTTGGAAACCATGTGTCTCTACCACATAGCCCAAAACTTCACATACAAAAATAATATTAAACCAGATGAAAAGAAAGGTAGATACAGAGTAGCAAATTGTGAAGGCAGCTTAGTGAAATTTAACAAATGCAGCTTAATTAATCATATCAAATTGTCAATAAAAACTCCTCAACATAAAGAACGGTATTACATGTCCCTGCTACAACTTTTTAAACCATGGAGAAAAGAAGAAGAGGTACTGGATATGTATGACTTCTATGAAGATGCTTTCAAAGCAAATGAAAGAACTATAACAGATGCAAACTTTACACAGTACCAAACAATGTTGCAGCAACACGAAGAAGAACTCCAGGCCCAACTAGAAGTGGACACTCGCGACAGTAGTCAACCTTCTGTAACAGGAAGCCAAGAACCACTTGAACAGCCACTAATAGCAAATGAGGCAGAATTAGCCATGACAGAAGTAGAAAACACCATGGGACTCATTACAATTCACCCGGTATGGAAACAATGGTGGCGGTAAACCGGCTGATCACGACTCCTGCAGGTGGAGGCGTCAATCCGGCCAGGTCTGACCTGGCAGGTTTAACACTGCCCGCCTGCAGGCGGACGAGGAAACACCGGCACCTTCACGAGATGGTGCCGGTGTTTCCATGATCCCCATTCCCATTGAGTCCTGTTGGACTCAATGGGAATGGGATTTACACCATTCCGCCTCCGGAATCCCTGGGTCACCGGGGTTGTAATGCCCCGGTAATTCTGGGAATCGCAGAGGCGGAATAGTAATACGATTCCGGCGGTACCCAGACGGTTTTACCGCCTCGGTTACCGCTGGACTCGTAATGAGGCCCCATGTGTCAGTATGAACAAGCTACAGAAGACTTCACTGTACTGAAATACCAACTGAACAATGAGCAGCGTAGCATTTTCCAAGAAGTAACAAAACAAATTAAACATGGTGTGCAACATGAAACTAAAAAATGTACTTGCCAAAACTACCTACCTATACTGCTATACATCAGTGGTCAAGCTGGTGCAGGCAAAACATTCTTAATCAAAATTATCAGAAAGTTCCTCCAACAATTTACAAACAACAAACTGTCAGCTGTTGCAACTGCCCCCACAGGTTTATCTGCCTACAACATAGGCGGTGTCACTTTACACTGATTACGTCTCCTTCCAGTAGAACACCAAAACACATGAGACTATTACAAATTTTCTACAGAAGCTGCAATGGAACGGTGCAGACTTTTGAAACAAATGAAAATGCTACTAATAGATGAGGTGAGCATCGTCTCCAACCTAATGTTGGCTTTGATTCACCCAGATTACAAGAGGTACTCAACACAGACTACGAATAGCTCTTTGGAGGAAAACACATTATTGTTCTCGAGATCTTCAATTGACACCAGTGAAAGGTGAACCTATTTTTAAAACCTTAGGACACAAACTGTGCCGTAAAGCTCTTGGCAGCATAGGTAATGTCAACCTTTGGCAACATTTCCAATACAGAGAATTTACTGAAAACATGCGCCACTCTGCAGACCTCACATAAGCCTACATTTTAAAAAGTATTAGAGTTGGTGTACAGAAGCACAATCGATATTAAACACCAGGCACATCCATGCACTCTATGGCCATAACCCATGTTCTACTGATGTCATGGAACAATTAGCACACAAAAATGTCAATTGTATGTCCTTGATGCCAACTCTTGCAAGCTGTTCAAAATTCAATGAAACAATGTTAAAAAAAGAAATGCAACCAATAATTGAAATTTGCTCCACAGATAAACTGGACGTACATTGTATGACACTTCCCATGTGTCAACAAGACTAAATACCTTAGAAAATGCTATCTTCAACACAGCTGGTTTGGAGAAAATATTAATAGTATCTTTAAACTGTAGAGTAATGCTTAAACGTAACCTTGACGGGGAGCAAGGACTAGTTAATGGAGCACTTGGAACAGTTGTTGGCTTTCAAACATACCCACGTGACAACAACATTCAGCTTGTCAATATTCTCTTTGACAAACTATCAGAAGTTAAAACGATAGGACGCTCAACAGCCCGCTTCCTTCTTTTCAAAGACATGTGTGTACGCAGAGAACAATTTTCAATAACTCTAGCATACACAGTTACCATTCACAAATCACAAGGTCTTACCCTAGATAAAGCATTGATAGATATTGGGAACACAGTCTTAAAAGAAGGCATCAGCTATGTAGCACTATCATGCTTACGTACACTTGACAGACTATTTCTAACCAACTTTAATGCAAGTAAAGTAAATGCTGATATTCCTTGCATTCTAGAATACAATAGACTGCATTCACTCTACACCCCTATCTAAAAACCTATCCTATTCCACAAAAAGCAAAACGTTATAAAAGAAAACTACTTCAGACTGAAACGATACAGGGTCTCACTGCAATTCCTCCAAAGAAAGTAAAAGAAGCTAATACTTCATCAAGTACCACAACCAAAGAAGAATCTACTGCTCAAAATAACTTAACTACTTCTTCAAAGAAGCAACACACACTCCAAACAAATGAATTTGACACAAAACGGTCAGGTCCATTCATATATTTTCAAATACAACTGGAATAAATTGCTATGCAAATGTAGCAATAAATATTCTATTCCAATTGCCACCAATTATTCACAACATTTACTTACACAGTACAGACCAATTGTGTTTGCAAATGTTAGTCCTTCATAGATATGCAAACAACAATCCTGACAACACTTACAGTATTTCTGGAATAAGGCAAGAGTTAGAGTACTGTGCTGGAATGGTGAAATTCACTATAAACTCACAAGAAGATCAACAAGAAATTATAATGTACTAACTACAAGTACTGGAAAACAAAAACATACCTATAAATGAAATCTTGCAGATTGCATACCTATGAAAACATACATGCACTCTCTGCAGCCTTATGGCACAGGAACAAGTCCCTAATGAACGCTTCATGTATGTATCCATACCTAACTGTGAATCCATTCCATTTCAGCAACTTGTACGCAATTCAAACCATTGCAGATTATGTACTACCTGCAATTCAGATAATCGCTCCAAATTACAATTACAGACACATAGTAAATACATAATACTAATGCTTTTATGTTACAATCCAGATGGTACTAAAAACAACTGCAAGCTGACTGGATTCACAAACGGTCAAGTATCACTTGGTAAGAAAACCTTCATAACAACTTGTATAATCTACCACACAGGAGACACAACCAATGCAGGTCACTACACTGCATACATAAAAAAGAAATGTGGATGGTTTGAATGTAATGACACTACCATTACTCTAAAAGAGAGATTACCAGCAAATCTTGTAAACGCTTATTTCATATTCTTAAAACCAAAATGTAATAGCTAATCTCTGCATTACCATTGACAAATTTCAAAACTATAAGCAGTTAGAATACGCCAACAGGTATCTAACAGCCCCAAGATTCTGCAACAAACAAACAGATAATACCACTAAAATGTAACAAGAAATAAACAGTTAGAATACACAACAGGTATCTAACTTCCCCAAGATTCTGCAACAAGCAAACAGATCCTGCCTCCCTGAAACTTGAGGAGAACCACCTCCGGTTCCGGAAGCACCTCAAAACCTTCCTCTTTGCTTCTGCTTTCTCGCTCCCTCTCCCCTGCTGAACATCTAATTAATTCTTCAGGAAACTGCACTGATCCTGCAACTGGACCACTCTAAACTGCCTTCGGTCCTGGTCCCAGTCACTGATCCCCTGGAACCCCTCTGCACTACGGGACTGTCTCTGTATCCCTACAGCCCCCCCCTTCCCCAGCACTTGTTCTGCACTTACCTTGCACTTGCCACTAGCTGGCCCTTTTTTATTTATTACTTACGCCACTTACCTTTACTGCACTTCCCCCCCTCCCCTTCCCCTTGCACTTTTCCCCCCTCCCCCACCCCTGCACTTGCGCGATCTGAATGACACCTGGCCTAGTAGGATCGTTTGTTTTTTCTCCCCTTGTTCCTCCCCTCCCTGCCTCGTCGCGCCTTGAAACACCTGTGTATAGGCGCGTTACAAATACCATATCATATCATATCATAAATAAATACCACTAAAATGAAACAATAAATATACAGTTAGACTAGGCCAACAGGTATCTAACTGCCCCAAAAGTCTGCAACAAAGCCAACAGATAGATCAACAGAATGAAAGTAGAAATAAACAATTATAATACACCAACAGGTATCTAACTGCCCCAAAAATCTGCAACAAGCCAACAGATAGAAGATTAGCAAGAAACAAGAAATAAACATGAAAACAATGAAAGAAATATATTGTACCACAACATAGAAGGTTTTTTTTTTTAAATCCAGCATGGATTTTTCCCCCACAGACCCAATGATTTAAAAAACAAACACAGAAACTGAGCAAATTGTGCAGTACACTGGTTTGAACTATAGTACTTCTAAAGTACTAAATATGAGGGTTGCGAAAATACAGAGTTATGCAATGCAATAACTCATTATGAACTACCTACACTAACATGTGATCTTCTCTTTTATCACAGAGATAAAAAAGAATGTCTGCTCCAATTACCCATGTCATGAAAAAAACTGCATACAACCACAAAAAAGTCAAGCAGTACGTATATAATAAATGGACTAACAATCACCACTACATAACACACCCATTCAAGCAAACATCTAACCATACACCACAATCCAAAATGTTTACTTCCATGGATATCTTATGCCGCAGTGCTTGTTACAAACTCTACAATCTTAACTCCATAGACTAGCCAAAACTTCACATACAGACTCTACAAATGAAACAGTACACAACGTTTTGAAAACATATATCCCCTATAAGCAGCCCACATACCACAGTCAAAATGTTTGGTAGCATGGGTGTGTTATGCTGCAGTGATTCTGGCCACGGCCTAGAGTCTTGGGTGCATGGCACATGCACAGCCATGCACCCAAGACTCTAGGCCCTGACAAACATTTTGACTAGGGGATATTCATTACAATCAATGCTCTACTAACAACCCAAAACCAACATCATACGAAAGTAAAATAGCTAGTAGTGCGCCCAGCATTTAGTATGTCCACGGACAGCCGCGGTGACCGCAGACTTCGCAAACTCATCTGGAGCACCTGCCACCTAAACAAATACAGCATTTGATCCATCTCTTACTCCCCACCCTCTCCAAGGACTCCTACACACCAACACACTCCCTGAAATTGTATTTTTCCTCTGTTCAACGCCGCGCTGTCTGCGGATGTCCGCAGATCCAAGAGAGCGGGCACGTCGAAACAAGGTGATGCACCTCACACCTCACCCCAGCCAATCAGCGAACACGTTCCTTGTCCGTGGACATGACGCAAGCCAATTAACCAATCAGTGTCCTGTCCGCGGAGCGAACAGGGAAGGGTGTCCGCAGAGCAGACATAGATGTCACTAATTCTTTTAGGCCTACTTTTTGGTTGTTTTAAAAGAAACTACTGGACGGATTTCCACCAAATTTTCAAAAGCACGCTTTCAAGACCACACCGCTGCTCCTGCCACAAATTTGGTGAAAATCCGTCCAGCGGTTTGAGCTGTAGGCGTGAGTAAAGTTTTTTCCCCATTCACTCTGTTGGGAAAAAAAGAAATTTTGGGCCCACCCTATATCTTCCCCCCCCTGGACCAAACCTCACCAAACTTAGCAAAAAAATTCTGAGTGGGCCATATACTTTTCAAAGTTTGCTGAGGATTCATCCAGGGGGAGCAAAGTTATAAGCCGCCCAAAAAGTGTTCTTCATCAATGACATTGGTGATGTCATCTTTGATGTCCTGTGTGTTAGTCTTAGCAGTGCACAGTGGTGGCGTGAGCTGCGGTTGCTTAGCTTACCATAACTGCCAAATTGCTGTTTTTTTTCGGTTTTACTTGTAACCATAACGTTCCTTTAACAAAGGTTTTTCATTGAATTTCATAGGTTTTTATTAGTGCAACTTAAACATAAGGTCCAATTAACAAAGTTTTTTCAGTGAATTTCAAAGGTTTTTATTAGTGCAACTTAACCATAACGTCCCCTTAACAAAGTTTTTTTATTGAATTTTGAAGTTTTTAATAGTGCAACTTAACCATATTGTCCCTTTAACAAAGATTTTTTTATTGAAGTTCATAGGATTTTATTAGTGCAACTTAACATAATGTCCCTTTAACAAAGTTTTTTCAGTGAATTTCATGGGTTTTAACAGTGCATGCTATTTTCCTACAACTTACTATTATCATACTTACCCAATATAGCAATATTTGTGTTCAATTTACAAAGTGTCACCTTAAAACAATTTCCCACAGCCCAGAATAATTTTTAACACTTCTATACACTTTTTGCAAATATTTCAACTAGTTTTGCATCCGTAGATGTCTACAAACATCTGCCTTCATTGAGGACCTTCCGGACAGTACCACACGACCATACACTGGTGCGCTGCATGTTGTCGTGTCAGAGAACCCGTCCACACTTCACAACAAGATCTGTGCTTTGCGGACAGTTCGGAACTGCATTTTCTACTGGTCTAGGAACTTTCAACTTCAAAATTTCCATTGCACAGCTCCAACACCTATTCCTACTCATTATCCCTTAACAATCTAGTACACAGTACATACTTTTAGCAAAACTGCAATTTATTTTAAAATGGTATCAGCTAATGCTATCCCTCTTCCCCACGAGCCATCACCACTGCTGTAATCATGGAGCATGAAAACACTGCCCCCTACCATAGAAATAACACTTGCGCAAAATTTTCCCCTGTCCACCTACCCCTACATATTAGTGTTTGGTGCCTCTTCCCTCATTTCGCTCCCCACCTTTCGTTCTTAGAAAGAAACCACCTTTCACAGTTAAAAAACAGAACTAAAAAAAAACGTTTAGACTCCATCTACTTTATATTTCTCAGTAAAGTACATAGACTCTATACGATTTTCCAACATTTCCATTTGAATTTTGAGTTTTGCTAATGGGAATATTGTGGCGTTCATCTCCATTCCAGGGACTGGAACTGTGGATACCAGCCCGGCAGCCTAAGTTATCAGCCCAAGCGAAGCAAGGGTGGATAACGAGGTCTCTGGACCATTATCCCCCCCATTTCAGCCCCTGTAATGGGGGATGAAGCCATTAGCACCCAGAGCGTGAACCCAGGGTGCTAAAAAAAGGATTTTTCTTTCTACACCGGAACGCCCCCGTTGTCACGGTGTAGGAAGGAAAATCTTTGTCCAAAATGGCAACCAGGGAAACGGAAGGCGGCGTTCCATACAGGGCTGCTCTTCACTTTCCATGGCAGCCTGCAGAAGGCAAAAAGCCTGTGATGTCATCTTTGATGTCCTGGGTGTTAGTCTTAACAGTGCACAGTGGTGGCGCGAGTTAAGGTAGCTTAGTTTACCATAACTGGCAAATTTCAGGGGGTTTTCGGTTTTACTTGGAACCATAACGTCCCTGTAACAACATTTTTTTCACTGAATTTCATAGTTTTGTAGTAGTGCAACGTAACCATAACGTCCCTTTAACAACATTTTTTAACTGAATTTCATAGGTTTTTAATAGCGCAACTCAGCCATAACCTCCCTTTACCAAAGTGTTTTTTACTGAATATAGATATACATAGTGTGAATTTGATAGGTGTTTACTAGGATTCCCTTACTTTATATACATGTAACATGGAATATACTGAACCCCCAGCCAGTGATTTTGATGTCTGCGGTCTGTGCGTATGTCCGCGGTCAGACGCGGAATACAGTAACACTACCCAAAAACTCAGGGGGTATTTTAGACTGTTGTCATGCCATATAAACACTGAACACATTCAAAAAGCAGCACATGAACACATTATATGTAATAATAAATAAGAAGTGGAACCTATATATGTAAGACATCAACCCTCCATTTAAATAGCATATGTGCTATACTGGAATATACCAAAACAAAAAAGATATGGCTCCAACATAAATACCACACAGAAACTGAACAGCAAAAAGCAACAGCAGACCTACACAACAGTAACAACAAAACTTACCAGAAACTAGTAAGTAAACTTCATTTTTCTTATATATGTCTAATCATTCTGTATTAGGTACTACACAGAAATGTCCAGTACTTTGGAATGGCTTGAAGAAAATTTCCCACGTGATGAAATGAGTGAAGACAGTGATACTAATGGTAGACCCTTCTCTATATAAGCCAATTAATAACCATTACTTTGTGTACTTAACACATTTTTTTTAACAGACCTTACAAACAGTGAAAATAATATAGCCAAGGAGACATTAGAAAATGCTCTGCAGTGAATTATACAAAAAATGGATGTGCTAATGACAAATGTCAATCTTTTAAAACATTTTGTGTAGGACCACATAAAAGAAAACATTACATATCATTGTCCCACTTGTACCTGTTCCCCCTCTCCATGTCCCAGTCAACTATCCCCAAACCCTCACCACCAAGAAAAATGTTATGATGAGACTTCCATCCCTTCATCCCCTCCCATCCATCCTCTCCAAACTTCTAATTCCCCTGTATTTGTGTCAGTTTCTGCTTCCCCTTCTCTTTCATGAATTTTATATGTGTATATAATAATAAAATATTATGTGTGTTTTTACTTTATTCCTCTGTGTCTTATTTTTTTTAAAAAGGAAGTTAAGGTGTCGGCGGACAGCGTGGGTGTCCGGAATGTCCATAATCGACCAAAATGGAGGTGTCCTAAGAACACTAAGCTTGTCCGTACTGTCTGCAATCAAATTGGAACTGTTCTTAGAACACACTTGATTGCCGGGATGTCCGCAAATAACCAAAATGGAGGTGTCCTAAGAACACTATGCCTGTCCATACTGTCCGCAATCAAAATGGAACTGTTCTTAGAACACATTCAATTTCCGGCATGCCCGCAATTAACCAAAATGGAGGTGTCCTAAGAACACTATGCCTGCCCGTACTGTCCGCAATCAAAATGGAACTGTTCTTAGAACACACTCGATGTCCGGGATGTCCGTAATTAACCAAAATGGAGGTGCCCTAAGGACACAATACCTGTTCGTACTGTTCATAATTAAAATGGGAGTGTCCACACTGTCCGTAGAACATCTACGCACATGCGCACCACACCCAAAGGTTCTACGAACATTGCGCCTGTCGTAACTGTCCGTCGCACCTGTGTCGCACTTTTAATTAGTTTGAGGACCCGAACACTGTCCGTAGAACACCCACGCGCATGCGCACAACCATCCCTGCACATTTGGTTTCCTGCGGACAGCCGTCCTATTCACAAACGTGTCTGCGACGTCATCATGTGACCGTACCCACGCTGAGCTGTGTCTTTATTTGCGGACACTGCCGGATCCCCGAACATTTTAAAAGTACTTTTAAGGACAATCCAAAGTATTTTACTGTAAAATTTCACCATTGCACATGTCCCAGACAATGTCCCTGGCAATCTACATACTTTTAGTTACTGTCTGCGAAGCGTGCACAAGCACCCCTCTAAAAGGCCACACCCTAGAATTGCTCCTCATTGTGCTTCTAGCTACCTTATAGAGCATTGCATCTACTTGCATTCACTGCATTTCTGCTGACTTTTGCCTGTTGTCCTCCAGATGGCGACCATGGCTGCTTCAGCTTCATCACCACCCCCACCCTCTCCACCACCACCACCTCCCCAAGGGCCTGCAGAGGGGAACAGGCATGAGGATGCAGAGGAGACGGATGAAGAGGATGAGGTAGTGGAAATCCCTTCTACCAGCACTCGCCATGAGTCTTGGGTGTGGCGGTTATTAACCACTCTTGATTGAGTGCCAAAAGCGTGTGCGAATAAGGTCACCTGCAATCAGTGCCACATGCTGCTGAGTCGTGGAAGGCCTGGTTCGTATAGCTTTGGTATGACATCAATGAAGCAACACCTAAGGTCGTTCCATGGTGGGACTATTTGCAAGGTTATACCTTGCGATAAACGTAGTTGTTGAGTTGTTTATCCCCGTGGTTGGTGTCCCTTCCTTACCCTCCTTTCCCCTCCTTTCATTGTGTGTCGTGTTTAAAAAAAAACAAAAAATATAAAACAACAAAAACAAAACAAAAGAAAGGCTCTTTTCAGAGCTGCCTTTCACAGTTTAAAAATAGAAGTGACAAATAAATAGTGCAGGGCCCTGTGCATTTTTTTAGAAGTCTGTGGACATTAACTTTTTGGGGGTGCTGCCCTATCGGAACCATTGCACTTTTCTATGGGAAGAAGTGGTGGCTCTTTAATGAGCCTTTTGGTGGTGTGTTTTTGTGTTTCAAACACTTCATATGATTAACACCTACTGCAAAATGTATTAATGTAATTACAAAAAACGTTGCAATGCATTTTGTATATTTCGCAGAAAAATCTGATTGCCAGCATAAGTAAGATGTACTCCATCTCTGCGAAAAATGTATGTGCTATGAAACATAATATTTTCATTGTGAAAAGAGGACATGCCAACATCTCTTAAAAGGGCACAAACAGCCTTATTCACATTGAGCCTCTCTTTCTTCATTTGTGGATCAAATGAAGAAGAACGCAGCCACATTTGTCTCTGCGCAGTACAAGAAAAAATTACTTGGGGAATTGGAAACATGTCCATGACCTTCCCAAGTCCTTCTTTCATTGCAAATTGCAAAGAAATTCCAGACACATGTCCTAAACGGTTCCATCTACAATGAATAATAATTATGTCTGGATGACGCTGTGTCACGAAAGTAGCACAGAGAGGTAACAAATTCCACCACTTCATTCCACGCACTCCATGCCAGTGCACGTCCACATGAGGGAATCCCAGATGTGCAGCAACTCCACAGCGTTCTGCATGCACCTCCAACCAATTTATCCATGAGTCTCCCGAAATCCAGATGATCTGTTTTCTGAAACACACAGCCATAGCTATCTGTTCTTCTCAGGAAAAAGACTTTCTGACAAACTCTCTCCTTACACATCACAACCAGTAAACCTTATTGACCAATCCCTTGCTCTATTCATTCTCATTTGCATGCCTTTCAACCTCAAAATCTCTGTATGTAATACGCACTGTCCGTGGACAATAACGTTGTCCGTGGACAAATCGAAAAATCTGAGCGTGATGAATGTCAATTTAAATAGTGTGCCCATTTCCCCTTTGAGGTTGGCTCTGAAAAGAGATTTTTTTTGCTTTTTTTGCAGATGCTTCAGAGACACCTTTTATTTTGTATTTTTATTGTTTTTTTCTTCTTATTTTACCCCTAAAATCTTTACATAAGCTTCTCCAAAGCAACCCTTATGTTCCAAAACAGCATGGCATTTCCCATGAAAGATAAAGCAATGCCATCTTCTTTAAAATAAACAGCATTACCAGAATCAATGTTCTCATTATTACAAAAGAACATACCAGCTCTAAGCATGGAAGCAAACATGCCTCGGATGATTGCACACCTAGCAATGTTTTGCTGAGGACAAAAAACAGAACTATTGTCCCATATTGCCCTAGGTACTAAACCAGAAAAAATAACTTTGGCATTTGGAAGGACTTTCATTACTGCTTGAACCAAGTGTTCCAAATCTGCCAACAAAGTAGGGGCACTGACATAGCCCAAATGCAAAGCACCACAGTGCAAAACTACCACATGGGGACTGTTCATCCTGCCCATATCTTCACAAACTTGTACAATTCCCTGCACATTGAAATCAGGCACAGTGCTCCACACCACCTCCACTCCTTTAACATCAAAATTGTTTGCCACATTCCTGCATTTAGCATACTGCTCCAAACCATGCACAAATATATCTCCAACCACCAACACCCTGACTTTCTCCACCTCTGCCATCTTCACTAAACACAGCCTCTTTCAACACAAATCTACAACCTCAATGCCTGATTGGCTAATCCCTGCAGTCCCCTTTCCATGCTTGATTTGCTGAAAAACCCAGGATGTGGCACGCCCTGTCCACGGACAGCTGTGGTGTCCGTGGAGTGTGTAACGCTTAGACAGCCATTCTACCCTTTCCACTTCACTCTCTGTGCCATTCCCTCATTGGATATAGCTAAGCAGTCACACAACTATCCACCAATCACATCCAAGAACTCTACATATAACTCCATCATCTTAGTTCAGCACTTCAAATGTACTGTTGATCACTCTGAGTACAAGTCTCATGTCATTGGAAAGCAGCTACTACAAAAACTACTGTACAAGTCTCCAAGATTTCTACTTGCAGCTTCATGCATATCCACATGCATGAATAAAAATTACAGGTATGCATATTCTCTGCACAGTACATGTACAGCTCTTGTATAAATGCATTTAAACAGGGTAACTGCCACTTAACCTGTATAACCTACAAAATTAACTTACTGTCATTTTTCCCATCTGCTATAATCAACTGTCACTTGCAAACCTGTCTGATATCTAAATTCTTTTTTTACACACACAGCTATCTAAAAAAGTGTGATTTCATATTAAAAGATGGGAAAAATAACAGTATAATCGTAGAAAAACACTTTGAAGTGTATTATAAAATTACACACAGCCAGGATGAGTCCATGCATCTTTATACACTTACACAGATAGACACTATCATTAGAAAAGCTCCCAGCTGAAATAACACCACTGCCTCTACATCACATCCTTCTGCTTTATTACCCACACCTTCACAAATTCACACATTCCATGCTTTTCTATACAGTTTCTGCCATTTACCCTATAAAAATAGCAAAATAAGTATATGATTATTTCTTCTATCTCCTAACATCCAATAACACAGCCTTAAGAAATCAAGTGAGTTTCATACGCTTAGTATTATACTCATTTGCAAATCAGGTTCATCTAACAGATTCCAAGTAAAATATACAGGCTGCACATAGGCAAAGGAAACTGCATGCACACACTATGTACAGTTATCAAAAAACACTACTACTACAAAAACATAAAAATCAATGTCTAAATTAACAACAGTGCTATAGACACACAAAATTACTAACTTCTTTCTTTTACAATTGTAGTGAAGACCACTCTCCTGAAAAGCAGCAGCATCTGAAGTACAAACAACAACTCAGAAGAAACCCACTCTTTCCATACAAAAACGTAAGTACAATACTACCATAATGTTCTAACTGTTACTCAAACACACTGTGGGGGTGATTCGTGGAATTTGTGCACCGAAAAATGGGGATTTGTGCACTATTCTGTCCACAACTGCCCAATTGTTAAACAGGATTTTCAGGCAAAATGGCACACAAATCCCCGTTATTCAGCGCACACATTCCATGAATCAGTCCCTAGAATGTTAGTATTGCAGAAGAAAGAACTGTTTTAATTCTATACCATTAGATTTAGTATTAGTGCTTCTCCTCACCCCTGGCTTTCTTTATATTGTCATTTGAACCCCAGTATAGTAACACACAAATACAAGAATAGCCTTCCCAACTTGTTGTAGCTGGCCATTGCACAATCACACACCTCCACATACATCCTTACCATCATACTCAGACACTCATGCACACAGCACACATACATTGCACAACAGCCCAACTCATACCTTCTTTTTTTTCCAACAGGCCCCAAAGAATGCCTACCAAACAGCAACTCCATAGAAAGCAATGCAGAAGTAGAGCAAATCAAAATAAAAGTATCTAAAATAAGCATCCATCTCTAACAGAATTTGTACAAAAAGTTCAAACAAAACAGCTAATAGTCATTAAGTGAAACAAAACAAGCTTCCTGTACAGACACTTTGCCTCCTCTTTCAAAATGTATAACGAAACAGAAAGGGATTAACAATAATTCAGCTAGCACTAGTGCTAACACTGCTCCTATAAATCTTGATTTAGTAGAAAGTAACCATACCAAAAAAAGTATTTTACAAAAAATGTTCCGCCACAGAGTGCTTCAGAATCTTATAAAAACAGGAGCAAAATCATGCATAACTCTTAAAACCTACTGTAGAAAATGTATTTTAGAAGTGCAATCTTATCATAGACAGTGCAATCCTTCTCAAAAGGAAATTCTTTATTTTAGTTCTAAACAGAATGAAACCACTAACAAAACTAACTACTAAACTACAAAAAAGACTTCTCAATAAACGGAATGTCAACAAAAATAAATTCTTAAATATCTGTGGAGGTGAATGGAGTCACACCACGAGCACAGAACCATATTTTAATGAAGAAGCATACAAACAAAAGCAAACAAACACAATTGCCATATATAGCAGTGGACGACGGTATGACAAATGTAATAATACCATAATGGAACCAAAAATGCTGCTTACGAAAATATCCCCAGAAAACTCAGTATCACCTCTCCATTCGACTGAACCAAAACGTCCAGTGTACAAATGGCTGTGAACGTCAATGTGTAACATTGCCAAAAAATCTTTCAAATCTTTAAGCCAGTTCCTCAATCAGTATGTGAAAGGCAAAGACAAATTAAAAATGAAACTACAACAAAATATGGATGCGCAAATACATAGGACTATAAGGACATTCATTAGCCTGCATTTCAGGACCTATTTGCAAAAGCACCTTCCATCATATCAAAATGATATCAACACATCATTCAACTATAAGAAATCTAGTCCATAAACTGTACTATGCTAAAAGTCTTGCTTTAGCACTAGCCAGTTTAAATAACAATCTTCTGCATGGTACAGCCAAAGACCTACTCAAAGAAATAGAGCATATACAGAGAAAATATTTTGGAAGTGAAAGCCACTTACAAAATGCAATAGCTTTACAACAGACTAGCAACAAATGTACAGATGGCAACCTTCTACTACATGCATACAAAAAAGAAATACTAAAATTTAAAAGTACATCTGCTGAAGTACCCAACCATGTGTGTGCATGTTGCAGCAGGATTTTTTATAAAAATAGCACAAAAACTGTAGACGTAACGTACAAAATAGAAGACAATGAAGATTCCCAATGGCTCCAATTAGCTCCCTATTTTATAGCAGAAAACAAATACAAAATAACTGACCCCTTAATACTTTGCAGTTACTGCACTGCAAAACTTGACTACAACCAAACTCCTTCACGTGCTATTACAAATAACTTGGAATTATTCCCACTACCAAAACCCCTGCAACAACTCAATTTATATGAGAGCATTATAATTCAAACAGTGCACCCATTTCAAGAAATAATACACCTTCAACCAAAAACATCAAAGTTACCTCCCTCTGAATTAGTGAAAGGCATCCGTGGCAAAGTAGTTTTTTTACCATTATATCTGAAAGAAAATGTACACATTCTGGGAGTGCAACGTCCAATAGGTCAATCTTTAATTGTCTTAGTAAATGGTGTACCTACAAAAACAAAAAACTTTGGAAACAGCTTGTGGAGTTACATAAAGTTAGACAAGCCTTGCAATATCTAAAAACCAATAATGAATACTACAAAGAAAATAATATTGAAGAAAACCTGAGGGAAACCACTGAAATAATTCAAGAGTCACCAGAAACTGGTAAATTTCAACTTCTAGATCCTACTACAGTATGCAATATTTTAGACCATTATACAATTCATCCATTACACTCTAAAGACACCACAGATGATGCACTGGAAACATACCAAATGCGACAAACCAAAGGATCACCAATCAGCATATGGGAAAAAAGTATAGAAGCACATGCCTTTCCTCTACTCTTTCCTACTGGGAAAGGAGGAAGGTACGATGATAGACCCACTCAGATAAAGCATCAGAATACCGCTCTTTACAAATGTATTCTGAAGATCCCAGATTTAGACAAAATTGTGGAATACATATTCCACATACTCTTTGAAAGTGAATAAGCAACTCTGTTCCACAGAGTTGCACACACATTGAAATCAGGTACCCATTTTCAAAATATATCAGCTACACAATTACTACAAAAAGTGCAAGAAAAAGATGAGGTTCTACAATCAAGCATTACAATTTTGTTAGCAAAAATGCGTGGTACAAAAGAATACTGGTTCCGATGTCAGAGAGATGTGCATTGTATGATAAGAAACCTTGGCCCACCCACTTGGTTTGTTACATTAAGTTGTGCAGAATATGCATGGGAAGATTTACATGATTTCCAACGCATAGCAAACAAAAACAAAACAAACATAGATATACTAACACCTGGAGAACTCTGCTCTCTAGGTCCTGTTAATGTTTCAAGATAGTTCCATCATCACTTCATTTCTATGCTACACTTTATTTGTAATAAAACTGTTCCTCCCCTTGGAGAAAAGAATACCAAGCCAGAGGAGCACCACATATCCACATGCTTTTATGGATTAAAGATGTTCCTAAATTTGGTCAAGACAGTGAAGCCACTATTTTACAGTTTATCAAAAAATATGTCACTTGTGAAATTCCTTCACAAACAACAAATAGTGACCTTCATGCACAAATTTTACAATTTCAAAAACTCAAATGTGGGAAATATTGTCGTTACAAATATAAAAACAAAGGGAAATACTACACCAAATGCCGCTTTGGTTTCCCTAGACCAGTTACAACAACAGGTCAAGTAAACAACTTCATGTCTTCAGTTAGACATAGTGTCAAAGGTAGATCACAGAAGAACACATATTACATAAAAAGATCAGAAGAAGTAAAATATATCAATGATTAAAATGCAATAATTGCCCTCCAATAGAATGCAAACATAGATGTGGTGCACATTGCAGACAATTCCACTGCAGTTGCACGATATGTTACAGCCTACTTAACCAAAGCAGAAAAAACAGAGATTCAAGACCTCGCGGATGACCTATCATCTGACAAAACACTGTCACAGAAATTGTACAGCTTAGGCATGCACATGCTCTATCACAGAGAACGTGGTATGGAAAATATTAAAATATAGTATGGCTAAGTCTTGGTCCTGCTAAATCTAGAAAAAGAGTTCTCAAATCATAAGAGGACATAGAAACAATAGCCAAAAATGATCCCAACAGCCAAGACATTTTGAAAAACAATTTTCCTAGACACATACCACCCAAACAGGAGTACCACAGGAGTACCACTTTGGAATCCATGTGTCTATACCACATAGCCCAAAACTTCACATACAAAAATAATATAAAACCAGATGAAAAGAAAGGTAGATACAGAGTGACAAATTGTGAAGGCAGCTTAGTGAAACTTACCAAAACAAAGCTTAATTAATCATATCAAATTGTCATGAACAACTCCTCAACATAAAGAACTATATTGCATGTCCCTGCTACAACTTTTCAAACCATGGAGAAAAGAAGAAGCGTTACTAGATATCTATGACTCCTATGAAGATGTGTTCAAAGCAAATGAAAGCACTATAACAGATGCAAACTTTACACATTACAAAACAATGTTGCACAATGAACAGCAACACGAAGAAGAACTCCAGGCCCAACTAGATGAGGACACTCCCTACTGTAGTCAACCTTCTGTAACAGGAAGCCAAGAACCAGTGGGATAGCCAATAATATCAAATGAGGCAGAATTCGCTATGACAGAAGTAGAAAACATCCTGTGTTAATATGACGAAGATACAGAAGACTTCACTGTACTGAAATCAAAACTGAACAATGAGCAGCGTAGCATTTTCCAAGAAGTAACAAAACAAATTGAACATGGTGTACAACATGAAAATAAAAACTGTACCTGCCAAAACTACAAACCTATACTGCTATACGTCAATGGCCAAGCTGGTTCAGGAAAAACATTCTTAATCAAAATCATCAGCAAGTTCCTTCAACAATTGACAAACAACAAACTGTCATCTGTTGTAACTGCCCTGAACAGGTTTAGCTGCCTACATCACTTTGCACCGACTACTACTCCTTCCAGTAGAACACCAATACAAATTAGATTATTACAAACTTTCTACAGAAGCTGCAGTGGAACTAGGCAGACTTTTGAAACAAATGAAAATGCTACTAATAGATGAAGTGAGCATGGGCTCCAACCTAATGTTGGCTTTGATTCACCTCAGAATACAAGAGGTACTCAAGACAGACTATGAAGAGCTCTTTAGAGGACAACACATTATTGTTTTCGGAGATCTTCTTCAATTGTCATCTGTAAAAGGTGAACCTAATTTTAAAACCTTAGGGCACAAACTCTGCTGTAAAACTGTTGGCAGCATAGGAAATGTCAACCTTTGGCAACATTTCCAATACAGAGAATTGACAGAAAACATGCGCCAGTCTGCAGACGTCACATACACCAACATTTTAAAACGTATTAGAGTTGGTGTACTATCTCAAGAAGCAAAATCAATATTAAAAACCCGGCACATCCATGCACTCTATGGCCATAACTCATGTGCTACTGATGTCATGGAAATATTAGCACACGGAAATGTCAATTGTACGTCCATGATGCCAACTCTTGCAAGCTGTTCAAAATTCCTGAAACAATGTTGAAAAAAGAAATGCAACCAATAATTGAAATTTACTCCACAGGCAAACTGGACGTACATGGTATGACACTACCCATGTGTCAACAAGCCACAACAAGACTAATTACCTTGGAAAACTCTATCTCCAACACAGCTGGTTTGTAAAAAATATTTAAATTATCTTTAAACTGTAGAGTAAGGCTTAAACGTAACCTTTACGTGGAGCAAGGATTAGTTAATGGAGCACTTGGTCCATTTGTTGGCTTTCAAACATGCCCATGTGAAAACAACATTCAGTTTGTCAATATTCTCTTTGACAAACTATCAGAAGTTAAAAGGATAGGATGATCAACAGCCCGATTCCTTCTTTTCAAAGACATATATATGTATGCAGAGAAAATGTTTTCTCTAACTCTAGCATACACAGTCACCATTCACAAATCACAAGGTCATACCCTAGATAAAGTATTGCTACATACTGGGAACACAGTCTTCAAAGAAGGCATGAGCTATGTAGCACTATCACGCTTACGCACATTTGACAGACTATTTCTAATCAACTTTGATGCAAGTAAGGTAAATGCTGATATTCCTTGCATTCTAGAATACAATTGACTATGTTCACTGTATACCCTATCTAAAAAACTAACCTGTTCCAGAAAAAGCAAAACATTGTAAAAGAAAATTACTTCAAACAGAAACGAAACAGGATCTCACTGCAAATCCTCCAAAGAGAGTAAAAGAAGCTAATACTTCATCAATTACTACAACCAAAGAAGAATCTACTGCTCAAGGTAACTCAAGTACTTCTTCAAAGAAGCAACACACACTCTGAAAAAATGACTTGGACACAGAACTATCAGGTCCATTCAAATGTTCAAATATAACTGGTGTAAATTGCTATGCAAATGTAGCAATGAATATTCTATTCCAATTGCCACCAATTATTGAAAACATTTACTTACACAATGCAGACCAATTGTGTTTGCAAATGTTAGTCCTTCATAGAAATGCAACCAACAATCCTGACAACACCTATAGTGTTCATGGAATAAGACAAAAATTGGACTACTGTGCTGCAATGGTCAAATTCACTTTAAACTCACAAGAAGATCCACAAGAATTTATCATGTACTTACTACAAGTACTGGAAAACAAAAACATACCTAAAAATCAAACCTTTCAGATTTCATACATGTGGAAACATACATGCACTCTCTGCAACCATGTGGCTCAGGAACAAATCCCTAATGAACGCTTCGTGTATGTATGCACTCCTAACTGTGAATCCATTCCATTTCAGCAACTTGTACAAAATACAAATCATGGCAGATTATGTACTACCTGCAATTCATATAATCGCTCCACCTTACAAATACAGACACATAGTAAATACGTAATGCTAATGCTTTTACGTTACAATGCAGATGGTACCAAAAACAACTGCAAGCTGATTGGATTCACACATGGTGAAGTATCTATCACTTGGTAAGAAAACCTTCACAACAATAGGTATAATCTACCACACAGGAGCCACAACCAATGTAGGTCATTACACTGCATAGATAAAAAAGAATTGTGGATGATTCGAATGTAATGATAGTACCATTAGATTAAAGCACAGATTACCAGCAAATCTTGTAAACGCTTATTTAATATTCTTAAAACCAAAATGTAATAACTAATCCGTACATAAACATTAAAAAAACTTCAATTAGAAAACTATAAACAGAATATGCCAACAGGTATCTAACTGCCCCAAACATCTGCAACAACCCAACAGATAGATGAATAACTTGAAAGTATAAATAAAAAACTATAACCAGTTAGAATACACCAACAAGTATCAAACTGCCACACAAATCTGCAACTAACCAACCGATATAATATTAGCCAGAAACAACAAAGCATGGAAAACAAAGAAAGAAATATATTGTACCATAAAAAAAAAGTTTTTTTTTTTTTTTAATCCAGCATGGATTTTTTTTTCCCACAGACCCAATGATTTAATAAACGAACACAGAAACTGAGCAAATTGCACAGTACACTGGTTTGAAATATAGTACTTCTAAAGTACTAAATATGAGGGTCGAAATAATGCAGAAAGTCTATTGTGCAATGCAATAACTCATTATGAACTACCTACACTAACATGTGATCTTTTCTTTTATCACATAAATTAAAAAAGAATATCTGCTCCAGTTACCCACCCTCCTCAGCCCTCTTACACACCAACACACTCCCTGAAATTGTATTTTCCCCCGTTCAACGCTGTGCTGTCCGCGGATGTCCACGGATCCAAGATGGCAGGAGCATCAAATCAATGTGACGCACCTCACACTTTACCCCAGCCAATCAGTGAACACGTCACATGTCCGTGGACATGACGCAAGCCGATTAGCCAATTGGTGTCCTGTCCGCTGAGCGAACAGGGAAATGGGTCTGCGGAGCGGACATAGATATCACACATTTTTTGAGACCTACTTTTTGGTTGTTTAAAAAAAACTACTGGACGGATTTCCACCAAATTTACAAAAGCACGCTTTCGGGACCAAGCCGCTGCTCCTGCCGTAAATTTGGTGCAAATCCGTCCAGCGGTTTGAGCTGTAGGCGTAGCAAATTCTTTTCCCCATTCACTCTATGGGAAAAAATTCATTTTGGGAACCCCCTTATAACTTTACCCCCCCTGCACCAAACCTCACTAGACTTTGCAAAAAAAATCACACTGGGCCATATACTTATTTTTGCACAGTTTGGTAAGAATTCATCCAGGCAGAGCGAAGTTATAAACCACCCAAAAAGTGCTCTTCCTATGGGATTTGCAACTTAACCATAACTACATAGCCGCTACCGCAGGCCATGAAATATATCTACACTGACATTCTTTTTATTTAAGAGAGAGTTAATTTGATCAGATTTAATGCAACAAAACCCTTGAAAGGATTATCTTATCTCAGCACCCCCATGTTGATGACCCCAAGGATCTAATGATGTGTCATTTATATATAGCTTACACCTAAGTGATTTAGATCAAACACAGCTACATATATCACCCAACCAGAATTGGTACTCATTTTTTGACCTCAGAAAGCTGAAAGGCTGAGTTCGCATTCCTGGGATTCGAACCTGCAACCTGCAGATCACACACAGATTGCAGCAGCGAGTGCTCAACCTACTTAGCTATCTTTCCAGCCTCTAATTTTGTTTGTCATTGTGAATCCCATCTGTTATGTATGTGATCATGGGCTTTGCAAAGGAGGGGCACCGATTTAAGATGATCATCACTTGCCACGTCCGCTCAATTCCAAGGTTATTCTTGTGTTAAATCTGATCACCTTAGCTATACCTTAATGAAAGTATTTTCAGTGCATTTCAAGGTTTTTGTTATGCCAGAGTTTACTGAAGCTGAGCTAGCCATGGCCTTTGGCCCTGGCCACTGTACATATTGCACCAATAGGGTTCTTGGGGACCTACTGGCCATGGCCAGGGTCCACAGCCTTCAGCTGCGGCTACTGCACATGTTCCACATATAGGTTGCCTTAGGGCCCACTAGACATGGCCTTTGGCTCTGGCCAGTGAGCACATCATTTGTCTGTGCCCACTGTGCATTTTAAAACACTATGTTTCTTTCAAAGCCTCTAGTCTTGGCCTTTGGCCATGTCCAGGGGCCACGGCATTTGGCCATGTTCACTGTACATATTGCACCAATAGGTTTCTTTGGGGGGCACTAGCCATAGCCTTTGGCCGTGGCTACTGTACATTTTGCACCAATATGTTTCTTTGGGGCCCACTAGCCATGGCCTTTGTCCCTGGCCACTATGCATGTTGCACCAACAGGTTCCTTTGGGCCCACAAGGTATAACATTTCTTTTTTTCCCCCTCTCTTCCAATTCCCACAGGATTCACTCAACATTCCCGATTGTGGCAATGATCTACAGATACATTGGCAATGAACTACTCATGTGCGCAGTATTCCCCCTGTATTCCTGTGATAATTCGTAAATGCTTGAAAAATCTTCTGTGCCCTCACAGGCACTCACCAAGTGTTACGCTTCTCTTTGCATGGTCCCCCCCAATTCCACTCAGCTGCTTTTTCCCTCCCTGGTCCTCTCTCACTACCTCTTTCACTCTTTGCTTCATGTGACACATTTTCTTTTAAGAGTGCATCTTGCATTGTTATAGCGGGAATCTCACAAAATGCTCCCGAAAATCCGAACATTTTCAAAGTCTGTCTGGTTCCCCATACCCCACCAAATCTCCAATTTCACATGTTATCTCTTTCCACCTCAATATCTCTAGCCTGATGTAATGTAATGCCCTTTCCTCCTCCAAATAGTGTTTTGAACACTTTTTTTTGGTTTCCCCTGGTATTACCGCAGTAATCGCTTGCATCAAAGAAAATGGTGGCTTTTGATTTCTGAAAAGCGTCTCTGCTGCAAAGCACCATGGGAGATATGGCAATATTTATGGGAGAAGGGGACACCCCCTTCCCACGCAAATATTTTAAAACCTAGTGGATGCAATAGCCCCAAACTTGTGCCAGAATTTAAGTCAACACTTCATGCCCACGTGGTTTCTTATTTAGTCCAATTCTCTCACCAGGTTTTGCGCTTCGGCTTGATAAAATATGGAGTTTTTGTCTAGTTGAAAATGAATGGGAGGAAGCCCTGAACAGTATTTTCCCCATAATGTCCAGTCTGGAGGGGCCAGTGACAAACCTTGTTTGGAAAATGTCCTCCAAATCCATCCACCAGGTCAAAAGTTATTAGCAGTACAATTTTCAGATTTATTCTGGCTCGTGGCACTCACAATAACTATAGGGCAGCCCTATAGTAAAGGTGAGTCACACTCACATAGGAACCCTGAAAAAAATGAATTGCTAATAACCTTTGTCTTGTTCGACAGATTTGGTCAAAATTTTGAAGTCCATTAGGGACTCATGCCGCCCTCACACACCCCTCTTGCCCCGACTGCAAAGTTTGGTAAGGATTTGTTTCAAAATAAAAAGATATTAAGAAAACAAAAAAACTAAACACAAGTTGCCGTCTACTTCCCATTAATTTTCCCATGTACAAAAAAGGTCAATTATTACCGGACTTCTCATCCAAACCGCTGGATAGGATTGGACCAGGACCAAAACAACTGGGGCGCAAAGGTCTTTTTGTGGTTTGAGTTTATTCTGTTCAGTAGTTCTTTTAATATTTGATGGAGAATAGATAGCTATAACTTGGTTAAATTGCAGAGAAACCAGGTGTTTATAAATGAATTTACCATCTTTTTTTTTTGCGCGATGCGAGAGATAGCCACGGTTATAGCCATTTGCAGGTCAGAAAACATGCAGATGCCATCAGGCTGGAGGTGTGGGTGTAAGAGGACACCCAGTGAAATGTATGAGTTGGAGGGGATGTAGGTATTGAATTTTCAACAAACAGCTTTTCTGTCGCATTGGCTATGATATGATATGATACGTCATTTATAATGTGCGACAAGGGTACGGAGGGAGGAGAGGAGAAATTATCTTACTAGGCCTTGTGTCTTTCAGATTGTGCATTGAAATAACTCAAAGTGCAGGGGAAGGGAACAGGGAAAGTGCAAGGGGGAAGGAAGGAGAATGTGCAATCAGGGCAGCATTGCTCTGAGTAAATGCAGCTACGTCATCGCAGCTCTGGGTAAGTGCAAGTAAGCAGGTACTGTAGAGGTTACATACCCTAGTGCTTGACATGCCCAGAGGCAGTGCAGGGAAGACTGGTCAAAAAGGATCCTGGTACCCAGTGAGATTCTGAGGGTAACCAAGCAACTAGTCAGTGTAGCAGACTGGTAGCCTAGCAGGGGAGGGAAGGAGAGAAAGCAGAGGAGAAAAGGAAGGTCCTGAGCGGCTTCCATAACTTCAGGTGGTCCGGCTCAAGTTTGAGAGGGGCAGGGAGGCCATTCCAGAGGGAGGCACCAGCAGAGGAAAGTAATCTACCCCCTACTCTCTGCCTGGAGAAGCGTCAGACCCTCAGAGTGTTGGAGGCAGTGGAGCCATGGCTTGAGAAAGAAGGTATTTAGGGAGTGAGTGTTGGATGTATTGTGGGTCCCTGCCCCAGACAACATTGTGGACGATACAGAGGATCTTGAACTTGATCCTTGCATCCGCCAGGAACCAGTGGAGAGATTTCATGGCTGGAGAGATACAGTCCCTGGCCTTGAGGCCAAGGATAGGTGTCATGCGCCGCCTCCCGTGGACGTTATGGTCCAGGTTGCGGCTTGTGGGCCGCCATTGCGGCATCCCACCACGTTTTTGGATGTCGCTGTAGCGGTCTAGCGTTTCCTTCACTGTGAGCCGGGAAGCTTATTAGCCACGCCCCCTCTGCTCACGGTGCGTTGCAACCCGCTTGGTCAGCTCCCTGACTGTTTTCTTCCGGTTGCTGTTACGCTAGTTTCTTTCCTTATTCCTCTCTCTCCTCTGCCGCCCCTTGGGCCGCTTCTAGTCTCCCCGTTCCTGGTCCTTGTGTTTTCTTATCCCTCTTCCTCCTGCTCCCTTGGTGCTCTCCGCTGTTGTTTCCCTATCTCCGGCTCCCTTTCTGTTTTTCTCTGTGCTGTTGTTTTCCGCTGGCCGTCATTATCGGCTACCTTGCGGTTCCTTCGGAGATCACATTCCACCCGGAATCCTTATGACGGACTTCTGCTGCTGCTGTTCTGCCTCTGGGGTTTTTTGTGCCGACAGGCTTTTTCCCCAGATTGTCCCTCTCGGAAGAGGGGCCGCAGGTAGTGCTATTCACAGCAGTACACTGTGGCTTCCTTTCATGAGAAAGACACTTTCCCAGAAAAAAAAAGAAAGGAGAAAAAAGGAGAAGGATTATTGTGCTAGAAGACCACAGATATCATCCATTCAAGACCAATCTTCAGGTGAGGAGGAGGAAAGGGGAGAAAGGTTAAAGGTGGAGGTTGAACAGTCTCAGAAGGCTGACAATAGGTCTTTCAGTTCTGTTCTGAATTAGTTGCACAGGGAGGAGAGTAGTGGAAGGCAGATTGAGAAAGAGGCTGTTACAAAAGTCCAACCTAGAGAGAACCATGGTTCTGGAGACAATAATATGATATGATATGATGTGGCATTTATTACATGCCTATATACAAGTGTTTCAAGGTGTTAGCTTCTGGGGGAAAGTGGGAAAAGTAAGAGTACCTCTGAGGAGGTGCAGCTGGTAATGGGCCTTCTTGGAGAGGTAATTGATGTGAAGAGAGAAGGGGAGAGTGGAGTCAAAGATGATACCAAGGTGTTTTGCCTCATAGGAAGTCGAAGGAAGAGGGCCCATTGAGGGTGGCCAGAGTGAGAGAGGGAAAGCGGGAGCAGGGGTCCCAATGAGAAGGATTGCACTCTTACTATGGACAGAATAACTGTGAATAGCCAACAGTTCAAAGAAAACTGCATCACGCAAACAGCATGTGTTGTGGGGGGAATGGGAGAGGGCAGGGGAGAGGAGGAGGCTATTAGTCATCTGGGGGGTCTGGTTTTGCTATTGGGGGCACTTGCTGAGGACTTGGAAGATCAGGAATGCATTTTATGTTGCAGTTTTGTCCAGTTAGCCGCGTCTGTGAAGTGACCACAGATAGCTGAGATAGCTGAGAAAAATCAGTGGCCTTGGCCAGAGGTCAGGGCCAATAACTTGATAGGCACTTGGGACTTCCATCCATGCCGTAATCGGGACTGACCTGCTTTGCATTAAAGCGAGGAACGGCTGGTCCCCTCAGGCCATGTTGTCTAATAAATGAGAAGTTACAAGACCACTTAGAGCAACATGGCCATAGGAGTCGACCCCTTCTGTGTGTTCAGAGTGCTGTCTGATAGCTTTGAGAGAATATTTTATTGCCTTTTGCTGAATTGCATTATGGTATTTGTAATCTCGTAGTGAAGATGGGGGAATAATTGCACAATTGTACACTTTTTTAGTTCAATAAGGATTTATATATTTGAGTGACACTCTGGTATCTGCACTTACAAGTTATCTTTATAAAGCAGAGTATTGAGGAAAGCCAGACATGTGGGTGAGGAGGGGAAATGATGAGAGAGGAAGTAAGCCATGCATATTTGGTGTAGTTATTTTCCCTGATTGTGGCTGCTTTTAGGGGCACAAGTAAAGGACACATATGGGTGGACGGTGTAACTTTTTTTAGGAGGTGTTGGACACAGCCACATGTTTTTTTTTTAGGTTGGCAAGCTTGCTCAAGTATCTGGCTACCAAGGCTTTAATCAGATTGTTATGCTCCCAGTGCACATGCTTGCCAACAAGACCACAAGTCTCATATTGGGATTTTATTCTCTAACTAATTATACTTATTTTTTTGTTTTTGAGACTGAAAAGTGCTTATTAGGACATAACCACTGTGCACATATTGCTGTTACCATGGCTAGTGTCTCTACCTCTGCACACCTACTATATCCCACCTTCTCAATATCCACACAACCTCCCCCACCCTCTTTGCCCCAACGATCCACCATACTCCCTATCTCTTTATTCTCTCCCATTTTACCTAATCTTAACTACCACACTTACCCACCCTAATTGCATATTTTGTACCACCATTGTATCCCCACCATGTCTTTACCCATCCATTCACTCTACCCACACCCTCCCTACCCTTACCGAGCCTCCCCCACCCTCTTGACCCTTACCAATCCACTCTACAACTACAGGATCTATTCATGCTTCAGCACCATTCTACCATAATATCTTATACTGAATGTATCTCAAAATACAACTTACAAGGACTACTGAATACACACATATATTGACATATGTAAATACATTTTTTAAAGAAAAGATATTTGATAACCTTGGCTACAGAACAAGCAATGTGATTGGACGAACCTCATGTGCAGATAATTGCAGCAATGACTGGAGGGCTTACCCGCGGCTACAGCAGCGCAAATCACTGCACTGCATATGCAGTTGTGGCTATCCAGAGGGGCATGTGTAATCGCAGCTATGCATTGGCCAATGATACGCCATGGATTTTGGCAGATTGTATAACCATGGCTGACCGACATTTTGATCAAAAGTACCTCACAGGACAACACATGTTATTGGGGGAATGGGAGAGGGCAGGGGAGGTGAGAAGTCCATCAGAGGAGTGGGGGAGCTGGCAGAAATGTTGGGGCACTTGGTGAGGGCTTGGAAGTGCAGGGAAGCATTTTTTTCAGCTGTTTTCAAGATAGTTGTGGCTACTAAACAAATAACCTCATGGAGTGTTGCTTTACCCATGGATATACATCATGCAGCTAGGCACACTTACGTGCGTTAATGTATCTCATTAGTTGATTGGCTGCTGCTACAGATGCAGCTATATGAATAGTTGTGGGTATTTCGCCAACAATGTCTGTGAAATAATAATATTGTTCTGTGGATGTGAAACCACACAATTTTGCTTGTGTTTCTGATATCATGGTCTCACCTCTATCCTTGTCTCATTTAAACTTTTAAAGTTTGGCAAAGACTGCTTTTAAGAAGACTGCTTTTAAGTTCTTAAAAAATGTATGTGTATGATATAAAAGGATGCTTGAAAAAAAGGTTTTCTTTGTGTTTCAGTGTTTGCATTTGGTTGTTGTTACTGTTGTAATTGTGTACTGTGATAGGTTGCAGTAAAAATGTGTTGCCGTGTTTGTCCTTTGCTTATAACAATTGTGTTTTGTGCTGTTGATTTTGGAGAATATAAAAGCCATCGGTTTTTACACTTTTCGCATTCTGATTTCAGAATTCACACTGTGCACATACTGAGTGCGTGGCTTATGTGAAAGTAAATGTATGTAACTGTTTACATATTTGAAGGTTTATTTGCAGTGTTGTGTGCATCAGCTATGATAACCACTGCTATCAGATGGTATATAGTGCCACTATTTTCCACCGGCTTACATTTAGTGGCAGTTAATGATACTATACACTTGTTTAGAATGTGCATTCTTATTAACTTTAGTTAAAATGTTAGTGCTGTTCTTACACCATACCTAATGTAATGTGTAAGCCAGAAACAACAGTATTCTATATATAATGTTCATATTCATTATATAATTACTGTGGTCATGGCTAGTGTTTCTACTTCTACCGACCTACTGTATCCCACCTTCTCAGCATTCTCTCAACCTACACTCACCCTCTTGATGGCGACCCGCCACCACCACCATACCACTACTGAATCTATCCATGCTCCTGCAACCTACTCCCATCATCTCTTGCACTCTATAAATAAATTCATAACCCGTAGCTTCCATAGCATCGAATGAGATGGTGAGCCCTGAATCATGGTTAATCTCAGCAATGACTGGAGGTCGTATCCGCAACTACGAGATTGTCACCTAAGACGTTGTGATCTTTTAGTGAGGTCCATTATGGGGAGAGTGAAGGAGGAGGACGAACTGGGAAGGGAAGACATTTAGGATTCACACATCTAATAGAATTTCTTTTTTGGGGATTTTTTTGTATTTGAGTTGTTTTTGTTTTACTAAAAGGGGGAACATTGTGTGAATATAGTCTTAGTGCCAGTGGGCCTGGTGTTCTGAAATGCCCCAGGTACACGCCATCTAGGGTAGCATCTCCCACTGTGACCCAATTATGGCATTGTCTGCAAAAAACCTAGCAGTCATTCAGGTCCGGTGTGGGCAGAAGAGGTGAAGGTTGGGACCTGGTGGAGGTTGTGGAAGGTACAGTGGTGGAGGTGGATGGTGAGCAGTTTGTCATGGTGGTTGCTGCAGTACAAGGTGATGGCTTTGCAGCTGTTCGCTAACGCACAGAGTTTGACCCATGTGCTAAGTGTTGGATGAGGACGGATGTCCCCAAGCTCTGTGATAGTATGTTAGATGTTTCACTGCATAGCTTTTTCTTGCAGATTCTTTTTTTCTGTCTCTTTTAGGCAGGTGTGCTGTTATACCATAAATGTATCTCCAGATGTCTGCAGTTTTTTTCATCCCGCATAATTGTTTGTGGGGATGGTATGTTTTCGGCATCTACATGGCTTCATTCCAGCTGCTGCTGTGGTCAGACATATTGTGCAATGTCTGACCTGGGTGAAAAACATGAAAAAAGACTATGCCGCTAAAAATATAAAAATAAATAATAAGAGAAAAAGAGAAAAATAAAAAAAATGAATTAACAAAATGAACGAATGACAGGACAAAGAAAATAAGTAAATGGACAAAGGAGGGCAAATAAGGATGGCAAAAAATGTGAAGTTTGATGAAAACCTTATTGTTCACAGACAAGCTGTTCAGTAGTCAGAAGAAAAAGCAATAAGGAAAAGTAAAGGAATTGGGGGTGGTGAATAATAGCGGCTATGGCCAGCAAATAATTAGGCAGACCGGTTTGTATGTGCGGTTATGAGTCATGTGTCACCGCATTACCACAGCGCACATTCTGATTGCTCAATTCCACACGTGTGGGTTATCCGCACCCGTGCAACTCAAAACATAATTGGTTGTGGCTTTTGGCGTGGCTATGAGTCATGGGTAGGCGCGTAAGCAGTGGTCGAAGTGTATGAAAAGAAGTAGTGGAACTATGTTCCCTACTGGCCTACACCGCTCCCCACAAACCCCACTGATGCACCCCCTCCCATGCAAAATACAAACCCCAAAACACATGTGTCTGATGTTTAAGGGAACATCCAGTGCAGTGCACTGAAAGTGCAAGTTTCAATGTGTTCCTACATCTTTATTTTAAAACAAAACCGTTCCGGAACGGTTTCTTTTTAAAATAAAAGTATAGGAACGGTAAAACCCATTTAAAAGAAGTATAGGAGCACCGCTCCCTACCGCTCCCGCCCACTTCGACCACTGCGCGTAAGCGGAACGCAAAATCTGATTGGTGGATGGTTTAGGTTCCAATGCTCCCAGCCATGAAAAAGAACTGCACCACTTGATTGGCCCCTCTCATTGACGCAGCTATGGGCCATGTGTAAGCATGTAAGTAGAGCATGAAATCTATTAGTCTATGGCCTAGGCACGAATGTGTCTAGCCACATTAACAAACTTTTCTTATTTTTTTTATTTTGAGATAGCTGAATAAATCAACTTTTCAAATTTGTAAGACAACTATTACACTTATTACGCGTTTCAATTATACTCAAGGTTACATAGTGAAGAAGTAAAATCAGGTAGGGAAACTGAGATTTGGACAACAAACCAAAATGCATAAACACCTATGAACTATTTCCAGGCAAAAATCATGGTTATTTTACAGAATTATTTCAGGTGGCTGATGGCTTCAAGAAAATGCACTAAAGCTTTTATCACTGAGAATTTAGTGCTGGAAAATAAAACACTCCATATTTGATTTTCATGCATTTTTTCTTGCAAATTTAACAAGTTGGTGAACAATTTGGCTCGTTGTTCACTCAAATTGACACAAGTTACAATCAAATGCTGTAAGGTTTCCCTTGCAAAAGGGGATTCACAAAAACGACAAAAAAATCATGTTGTTTGGAATACAGTTATGCCTAACTAGAACTTCCCTGGTAAGCCATAAATTTAGTCTAAGACGGAGAAATTTATTGCGTATGCTTCCAGACGGACATTTCAGCAGGTTTCCTGCCGCCTGTCCCAGCCTCTTATTGCCAAAGTTGTGGCTGTTAAAATCTTAATATTTTAAACAGGCTTCACGATTTTGTATCCATTGCCAACAATGATTACAGTTTAGCCACATTATCGAACTACGCTACCTGATTGGGCCCTGTTTTTTCTGTAATTTGTTGACATCGAAGGCGTGAATGTGCCTAGCCGCATTAATGAACTGCACTGCCTGATTGGGCTCTCTTGTTGATGCGGCTATTCTATGCGTGCAATCCAATTGGTTGGTGCGGAAGGCCTTAATACATATAACCGTGTTAACGAACTGCGCCGCTTGATTGCTCATTCTCATTGACACAGCTACGAGTATGCATAGGTGTGTAAGCAGGGAACAGATTCTGATTGGTTGATGGTTTAGTTGCGATTACGTCATTGCACCTAGGCATAGTCACGCTCTGATTCGTGTTTTTTTTAGCCGTGGCTATTTATCACACCCAATGACACCTCTCTTTTTTGTTATTGCTTTTTTTCTCTTGGTGGGTGAACTTATTTATGAGCCTCCAGGAATTTTAAAGAGCATAATCCACATTCTTCAATTCCCTTTTTTACAACTCTTCCTCCTATACCTTTCTCCTTTGTCTAGTAATTTGTAATTTGTGATTTTTGCTTGTTAGATTTTTTTGTAACTTTTTCAATTTTAAGTTGTAGAGTCCTTTTTGTGTTGTTTTTTTATTACTGTTTTGTTTTTTCCTCCCCGGTCCCACATTTGAGTATGTCTGGGACCAGTGTGATGAAGAGGTGTGGGTGTCTACTGGCTCCCCTCCATGGAATAAGCAGTGTGAGCAGAAAACTGTTGCTGATAGCGGGCAGTATTTTCGTGTAAAGGAGCATCGTAGTAAGAAGGAGGTTGAGGAAGTTCAGTGTATTTTCTGTGGCACAGTGTTGTGGAGAGAACCTTCCAATAAACAATCACAAAGCTTAGGCACCTCCACTTTGATTTAGCAGCTCGTCAGTGTCCTTTGGGACAATGTGGAGAAACCTTACAGGAAGACTCATTTTCATCATGAGGTTCCAGCCATGGTTCACAATCTGTGCACCAGTATGTGCAGGCCAAAAGCACCTCTGCGCCACTGCAATCCGCTTCTGTTCCATCCACCACCAAGCAAAATCATTCCATCTGCCTACACGCGATCTAAAGGAGAGCAAATTAATGTGCTGCAAATTCCACAACTGGATTGTGGTGAGAGATGCCACCCTAGATGGTTGGGCATGGGCCATTTCAGAACACCAGGCCAACTGCCACCAGTAGGAGTATATATATATATATTTTTAAGTGGTGATTTTTTACCACCTTTTTAAACAAATAAATGTTACCTTTTTTGATTCGTTGTTACATGTGTGAACCCAAATGTTCTTGCATTCCCAGTTCCACCCCCCTTTTTCCCTCTTCCCCAAAATGGCCCTTTTGAGGGCTAACTTTTCAGTTATAAAAATGGACAATAAAGATCATTGACTGTATAAATGGATCAATAACCCTTATTGGATCAATTGTATGCAGTATTTGTCAAAAAAGCCTTTTTAAAATGTTTTCTTTCATAGCAACAATTATGATGGCACCCTGCTGTGTCGCCGTGCCTATTATGCTTTCTCCATAAACATTCAATATATTCTTTATACCATCCTCTAGCACCCTGCACCCCAAAAACAGCTGATCCCCTCCCCATGAAGTTCACTACCTTTCCTGCTCTAGCGCAATCTGTTTTTCTATGATGCAGTTTCAATGTGCCTATTCCCTGTGCTTGCAGTCGCAGGTATATTTCTTTGCAGTATCCGAGGCTATACATATGCTGGCCTAATTCTCACAGCTAATCGAATGGGATGTTGTGTATTTTGGTGGGATGGTCTAGCTGTGGCTATAACTGTCATGGAAGCCATGGGCACAGAATAACCACAGCAATACAGGTAAGTTATAAGCATCCAATTGTTCTCCAATCACAAAAATAGTTTGAACAGATTATTTCATTGGTTGTTTCAAGCTCAAGCTACACGTTGAGAGGTGTTATGGTATTGCATGGTGGTTATAGTACATTCTACTGGGAAAGATCTGTGCCATTAGCAGTTGTAGGGGATGAAGAGTTCTTACAGACTGTTATTGAAGGACATTTGAGGTGTATATTAATTTTTGAGAAAGGTGAAGAAATTCAGCGAAGTTGTGAGCAAGTATCTGACAATTAATTTACTGATTTGTCGGGGGATGAATCTCCTTCTTCAGATAATTCTGAGGAAATCATGTGTCGTGAAACTGCGAAAAAAAGGGATGTTGAGAAAATAGGGAAAGTATGGGAGAAGCATTGACTATGTACCTGTTTCTGGTATTGGCGCAGCACTGTGGAAAGAGTTCTTGAATGAGTAGCTAGCTAGATGTAAGAGATGTGGACACATATTTTTGGTTGGGAGTTCAGGTTATTTTGTGATTGGTAAAAGAAATTTAATAAAACAACTGAATGAATATATCAGAGATACATTGGAAATGTATTTGGATAATTCTAAAGGAGTTTGTGTGGGGATTACTGAGGTAGACAGATTGTCAGAGTAAAAAAACATTTTTTTAACACAATTTTGAGTTATGTTCCATCCGTAATGTTCTTTCCTTCCCAGTTCCTCCCGCCTCTCTCCATACCCTAAAACAACCCTTTTAAGGGTCACCCTCGAAGTTTAAAAAATAGACAATAAAAAACACAGAATGTATAAATGGATCAATAATCATTAATTGGTCCTTTTAATACAGTGTGTGTTAAAAAACAAACCCATTTTTGATGTTTGTATTATAGCCGCGGGTAACCATCATGTTCGTTGAGGGTACAATGACAGTAATGACAGTTGCCGTGGCTACAATGAATGTCTATGGTTCCTGAGAGCCTTTTCCATAGCGTCCCTCATAGTAGCAGTTATGAAAAAAAAATGTGTTTAAAAATGTGTTTACATTTGTCTATATGTGTGTTATAGGTGTTTGTGGTTGAAAGACTGCGTTAAAAATGTTCTAGGGAGAAAAGACAGAAGGTAATTTTTTTGAAATAACATTCAGTCTTTTCTCCCCTAAACATTTCTGACTTGGCCAAACCACTGCCCCAACCCCCACCCACACTCCCAACACACCCTCACCACCAACCTCCTACTAACCTTGCCTCCGACTTGCTGGTCCCTGCAATGCCTGTTCCTTTTCACTTCCGTGATCAGGAACCGGCGCTGCAGGGTCATTTCTTTTGGGACTGCGGGACAGCTGCGGGGGACACCCCTGTAGCCCTTTTTTGGGGGGTGGATGCAGGGGAAACCCCTGTAACCACTGCTCACAGTCTACTGAGCAGGAGTTGCGGGGGACATCCCTGCAGCCCTTTTACTTTTAGAAGGTAGAACATTTGGTAGAACATTATTTAGGACTTTTGGTTGGGTAAGTCATTTTTTTCTGTTTTTTTGGATGAAACCATTATAGTTAGTCCTGGAAATTTCTATTTTGAGATATATTTAGTGTATTATTTATGCAAAGTTATGGTAACACTTTAATGACGCTCATCAACAACATATATAACAGTAAACCATTTTTAAAAGTAAAATATGTATTCAAAGTTTTTTGTAAAATTATATATTTGGGGGAAGTAGTTCTAGGATTTTTTTTTTTCTTTTAGTGTTTACACAATAGCTTTTCTTCATCAGCCAAATTGTCTGGATGTTTACTATCTACTTTTCATTTCCAGTTTTTTATGTCCTTTTTCAGTGATTGCATATCATTTTAAAGATTAATTAAAATGTCTTTCATTTCTTTTATTATATCCATATTTGTAGGGAATTCCTCAGGTGGCTGGTGCCTTATGCTTCTAGATACCGGAATCACTTCTTCATCTGTTTGAAAATATTTTAAATATTTTTAAACAATTGAACACATAATTGACTTGAACGTGCTTTTGCTGGTAGCCCAGACATTTAAAAACTGGAAGTGTATACAGTGTTTTCATTGATATCATTTTGGTGACTTTTTTCTTATTTTCCATGGAACACATATTAACACATACATGGGCATTTAACTTCAGCTACATAAAAGTATGTAGTAACAAATCATTATCATTATCATTGATTACTTCTAATAACTTCAGTGACATATTTAACTTTAATTTCTGTTAATTTTAAAACAGATTGGCATAGCAAAAATCACAATGATCATCATTATTCACTTTTCATAATTATTTCATAGAAAATCTGACATTAGCTTATTGATTCCAATGGGAAACATGCGTTTAAATTACCTCATGGGATTATCTTTTCTGCCTTCCTATACTTACTACTGTTATTGTAGTAAGTATAGGAAGTATATGCTACTGGTATGCTTCTAAGTGCCAATGGCACTATTATTAAGAGTTATGTACAGTTTAAAAATAAGCTACAGTGCAAAACAATGTGTCACCTTACTAGCTCAGTAATATGTTTGACTTTGAATAGTGTTTTGTTTATAATGCTAAGGTATACCTATATACTGAAAGATATGTGTTACTTACAAATATTACTGTTCCTCACGTTTTACATAAACAAACAGAATAAACTCACAAAATTCTGAATATCCTGCACTTTTCTGTGGCTGCTTCTTTTCAGCATCTTCCTTCAGTATATCCTCCTCTCTGGAATAATTTTGTTTTAGCAACTCCTTGTAGCTGTCCATTATAGGGTTAGAGTAAAAAGCAGTGTCTGTCAACTTGCTTGTTAGATTGAACAATGGTAAAAGATTACTTGATGAAAGAAGGTGGGATTCTCGACATTTACTTTCTGATTTGGTCTTTTTCATTTCTATTGTATGAAGTTGCCAATATGATTTCAATTACCTCAGCTGCTGTTCAGCTATTCTACCTAAAAGAAATGTTTTGAGTGATGTTTATATGAACCGACTAAAGTGGATGCTCTATAGCCTCATAATCTTAAATGTTTTTTTTATATAGTAAGGTAGTATTGTCTCAGAGAGAAGTGCATTTTTGGAAGATCGTAGATTTAAAGAGGATATAGATATTATTTGTGCTGGACATTTCAGAAATGGAGGTAATTTCAGTAGGAGTTGTGTAAATTCATTATGTGGATTGTCGGGTGATGAATCTCATTGCCCATAATATTGTGGAGGAATAGAGCATTTTAGACTTTATATGGAGTATTGGAAATGAGAGTTGCATGCTCAAATAGAGGAGAAATATTTTATACTGGGAGTACAGGATTTATTCTCTTTGGGAAAAGAACATTAATTAGTCATCAAATGGAAGTATATCAATATTTTTGAATTGTTAAATAGGGGAGGAGGACTTGTTGAATGAAATTATATTTTGGGGTTGTATATTGCCAAAAATCACAAAGGTTATTTTAAGAGCCACCCATAGAGGTTATGCAATATCATTGAAAATGAAAATGTTCTCTGTTGCCTATTTTTTATATCCGGGGGTACTGTGAAATTTTAACCAAATTAACTTATTTGTTTTTGAATGTTGGAAATCAGAATGTATCATATCATCATTTTTCTGGCTTCTCACATCTTCTGTAGACATGTTATTTGAAGTTTGAAGCCTCTGCACATATGTGTGTTCTGATATTTTAAAATGTCCATATACCTACAGCTACAGAGTGGTTTCTTTATGCTCACAGCTCAGTAAAGCCAAGGACATGTTGTGCCCTCTCAAAGGCTGCTATATTAGGGAACAAAAGTCAATAAAGACATTATTTCTTGGATCTTGCACCACACAATTGTTTATTTCTTCCAGACTCCTTGGCCATACCTCTACCCTTGTGTCATTTTCATTTTCAAACATTGGCAATAGATGTGTTTGAGTATGTAAACAAAGTATGTTTACCCACGGCTATAAGAGGGTGTTCTTAGCCACAGGCAGAATAGCCAAAGCTATAAAAAAAGGTGTTGTGTATGTTATTATATGTCTGCATATGTATGTAATATGTATGTAATAGGTAGTCCTTGAAAGGACTGTTTTGGGGTAAACTGAGTGTAGTATTTCACCACATTTGGAGTACTGCATTGATGGTATCAAGGAACACAGCATTTCCTTCAGCTTCATCACTATGTGTACTCAATCATGTCTACATAGGTTAAACATGTAGAACTGGATGTTGTTGTTAGATATCTATAATTGTGTTTGCTCTCTGATGAAAGCTGAAACTATCTTAACACTTTCCATGATTTTTCAATTTTGTAATTAAACCCAGTGGTCCACTTCCCTTTTTGATTCTGAGTTAGTTTGAAAAGATAAATGTGGTGTGAGGAAAAAGTTTGATTCATTTTTCCAAGTCCTGTTTCATCATTAAAGCAAGAGACATTGCCCAAAACATTGCCTCCACAATGAATCAGCATGATGTCTGGCTGCCCTTTGCTTGTCAGATAGAACAATTTAGGAAGAACCTGTGACCACTGCATTCCTTGCAATCCATACCATTTTATTCCAAACCCCAGTCCATGTTAATAGTTAGTTTCTCACAAGAAATCAGTAACCAAAGTAGCCAACGGTCTCCAATAAACCATACAGTTTTAAACCCAGCCATGATATGTGCACCCCTTCTTTGTATAAAGGATATTAAGTCCTTTTTTGAATTTCTACTAATAGTCGAAGTGGGGCATGCATGATATCTTTGTTTTGAAGTTTGTAATTGTTTTTTGGTATTGTTGTAATTGTGTACTTGCCTGTGATAGGCTACAGTGAAAATGTCTCATCCATGTTGGTACTTTGTTTACTACAGTCCTGTTGTTGTGCCATTGATTTTTTAAATATATCATAGGATCCATTTTCAATAGGTTTGCCATTGTGATTGCAGAAAGTACACTGTGCAGATGTTCAGTCTTTTGTTGATGTGAAGATCTGTGTTGAAGGTAAGTAATATTAAATACTCACATATTTGATGCAGTGTGGTGTGTATAAGGTATATTAAGGAAGCCCATCTTTTGAGTTAGTAAAAATTATGTTTGATTTTAATGGAAGGTTTTTTGGTCAACTTGTGTGTTTTAAGGAGAGTAATTCAGTGGCAGTCCATGTTATGCTATGGTTATCTGTGACAGAAAATTGATAACATTTATAACTTGTTTCTCCTTTTGTGCCAAACCTTTAATTGATAATATGCAGTGAATGGGGTTGGCAAGTTCTTTTTTCTACCTTACTGACATTCTCAAAAATATACTGGTACTTTTCATATCTAGCGATGTGGTACCATTGGCCACAGGAGTTGAAAACAGTTGCTACTAGTTTTTGATTAGGAAAAACAGATTTTAGTTTGGAGAAGCAGGATGCACATTGAGGTTTATGCTGTAGAAACACTTTGTGTACTAGGTGCAGTCGACATGTATAAATGCCCACAGAGCAGTAGAAATTTGATTTTTCTGAGAAGGGTTTTATGCCCACTTTTTGTGTTTTAAAGAGCGTGTTTTTGAGTGGCACTGAGAACATGTGTGTGATTTAAATAGAGGCGCTATGCTGCACTCTATGTTACAGTATAGTTATCTATAACACTTAATAGGATGCATTTATGTTTTCTTTGTTGCTGTTTTGCTGAAACATTTAATTGTTAATATGTTGTCAATGTGGCTTTGGCAAGTTCTTTTTTCTCCCTTACTTTAATTTCTTAAAATATAGCAGTACTTCTGCATACTAGAAATTGTGTTGCACCATTTGCCAGAGGAGTTGAAAATACTTGCTAGTAGTTTTGGATCAGGAAAACAACAGAATTTAGTTTGGAGATTCAGGATGTTCGTTTAGGTGTATGCTGTAGAAACATTCAGGGTATTAGGTGCAGTCAAAATCTATAAATGCTCACGGAGCAGTACAAATGTGATTTATCTGATGTGTTTATGCTCACTTTTGGTGTTTTAAATAGACTGTTCAAGTGGCACTCAGAACATGCATGTGTTTTAAAGAGAATAGTTTTTTTTATTTACAGTCAAAAGAATGACAATTGCTAAATATAGAAAAAATGGAATGCTTTATTGGGCAAGATTTACTGTAAATTTGTAAATGTACATGTGGCAGTGAATTTTCCATTTTTAGGGCTCTAATGGTAACTTATATGTGTTAATGATGTTTCTTTCTTTACAGCATTGGTGAAGAATGCCATCTAAGAAACAACAGGAGTGTGCCAAGAGGAAGGATCATCTGCAGGGAAGTGAAGTATGTAAATATAGAAATGATGATACTGATGTTTCATGTTTTGAACAAACGTGTTCTGATTGCAATATACAAATGCCTGATAGTGATAACGTTTTTGAAAATGTCCAAATTCACCTAGAAGATATGTCAAGCAATGATGCAAATTGAACCAAGCACATTTCAAGGCACACTGATGATTTGAAAAATGTGTCAATAACTTCAGTATGTAGTAAAAAACAGCTTTTTAGGAAAAGAGAAACTAGACAGAAGAAAATAAATATTCATTAAAAAATGTTCCACTCTCGAGAGTTTACAAATCTTATGAGAAGTGTGAAAAAAAAATCTAGGCATGTGGTGAAGCATTTTCTGCAAAAGAAAAAAAAATAGAAGGTATAATCAGAAAAGCTTTCATTAAGAAAAGAAACTTGCTTATTTTCATGTTAAAGAAACCTAAGATGTTGCTTAAGGTCACGCCGTTCTACACAAAGGTACACACAGTTTATGTACTTACACGACACAAGGTTTTGAAGTCTTTGGTGGATAATGGAAATACACGTCTCATACTGAAAAATCTTTTAATGAAGAGAGTTACATTTAACAATGTGATATAACCCTTGCTAGTGACAAGAGTGGACATAGCTACGAAGAACGCAATGGTGTGATTTCTGGAAAGGAGAACCAAAAGACAGTCACCCGTGAAGTAGAACATTTAGGACAATGTGCGGTAAAAGCAACAAAAGAAGCTTGGGTATGGACCTGTAATTCTTCGTGCAGTATTGACAAGTTGTCTTGTAGTCTCAAAGAGATTTCTGCAAGTGTTGCACAAAAATGATAATTTTCAAAGACATATCAAGATGTTACAGATAGATGTTACAAGATGACTGAGGTTTGTGAGAAAACAGAACCTCTGGGTCACGCTCTAGCGTGTCTTGATAATACATGTAAGAGTCAGTTTCATCATATACGGATGCTGGCTGCACATCAGAGCAAAATTTGATATCTTCTTGTTAAATTGTATCAGTGCAAAACACCATTTATATCCCTTGCACTTTTGAATAAAACACTAACAAATGGAATTGTAGAAAGTATTCTTTCTACACTTCAGATGATACACTTGCCTCATTTAAAATATTATGCATTGCAGATGAAACACTTACAAGAATTGGAAATACTATCAAATTATCTAATGTTTCAAGAGTACAAACAAGGTATTGCAATGTTTGAGTTGTCGTCAAGCGAAAGACCTGACAGTATGTGTCTTGTTGACACATTTTCTATAAACCACAAGTGCAACTAGTGTACATTGAGGAAAAAGTTACAGACACTGACCCTCAGTATAAGGTTGCTGGTGGGCCACCTTGTGCTATCAGCAGCCTACCAGCAACCTTGGTTTACCATTTCCGCCGCCCGATGTCCCGGTAATACTGGGATATTACGGGTGGTGGAGGAACAGTAAGTTCTCATTAATCCATGGGAATCGGAACACTGAAGTACCAGCACCATTAGTAATCGATTAACTTCATTACAATTCTCTTTCACCCATGAAACGATATCAACCCAGTGGTGGTGTATCATTTCTTGAATGCTTCTCTCTTTCATATCCAAAATGTAGTCATAAACACCCCTTTACGAGAACGTACAATGCGAATTGACCTATTATTTGGGAAGGTACTCACTCGAAAGTCCACAGCCGCACTTTAGGTCACTTTTCCTTTCACAGAGAAGAAATATCTATTTGCATATCATTCTTTCTCTTGCTCATATGGGCGGTTCAGCACCGAAATGCTGTGGTAATTCACTTCTGAACAAGAGTGCCAACAGCACCCCACACACGTGTTTCAGCCTTGTTGGGCCTCATCAGTGAAGTGGAGCTGTGCCTCTCTGAGAACAGTAAGCAATGGGTCTATGTCTGGGTGACCCTAGGGAATTAAGGTGACTAACCCTAAGTTTCTTAGAGTCTTTGTCTCCCCACATGGACAGTCCAGCACCAAAATGATATGGCAAATTTCTTCTGAACAAGATTACCAACAGCAAACCCAGACACGTGTTTCAGATTTGTTGGGACTCCTCGGTGAGGTGGAGCTGTGCCTCTCTGAGCAAAGTGAGCAAGGGGTCCATGCTTGGATGACTGTTGGAAACTTAGGGTGACTAACCCTAAGACACTTAAACAATCAGAGATTAGTCATAGGCTCACCTCTATGAGAGCAAACCAGGGCAATTGACCTGTTCTTTGGGAAGGTACTTCCGCGGGTGTCCACAGCCACAGTTTACCTCACTGTACTTTTCACAGAAGAGAAATAAACATTTGCATATCAGTCTTTGTCCCACCCACATGGCCAGTCCAGCACCGAAATGCTATGGCAATTCACTCCTGAACAAGAGTACCAACAGCAATCCCAGACACATGTTTCAGCCTTGCTAGGCATCATCAGTGAGGTGGAGCTGTGACTCTCTGAGCACAGTGAGCAAGGGGTCTACGTTTGGATGACTGTAGGAAACCTAGGGTGACTAACCCTAAGACACTTAAACAATTAGAAATTAGTCATAGGCTCCCCTCTATGAGAGCGAACAAGGCCAATTGACCTGTTCTTTGGGAAGGTACTCCCTCGAGAGTCCACAGCCACAGTTTATCTCACTGTACATTTCACAGAAGACAAATATCCATTTGCATATTAGTCTTTGTCCCACCCACATGGGCAGTCCAGCACCAAAATTCCATGGCAATTCTCTCCTGAACAAGAGCACCAACAGCAATCCCAGACACATGTTTCAGCCTTGTTGGGCCTCATCAGTGAGGTGGAGGTGTGACTCTCTGAGCACAGTGAGCAAGGGGTCCACACTTGGATGACTGTAGGAAACTTAGGGTGACTAACCCTAAGACACTTAATCAGAAATTAGTCATAGGCTCACCTCTATGAGAGCAAACCAGGGCAATTGACCTGATCTTTGGGAAGGTACTTCCTCGGGTGTCCGCAGCCACAGTTGAGCTCACTGTACATTTCACAGAAGAGAAATAAACATTTGCATATCAGTCTTTGTCCCACCCACATGGGCAGTCCAGCACCGAAATGCTATGGCAAATCTCTCCTGAACAAGAGTACCAACAGCAATCCCAGACACATGTTTCAGTCTTGTTAGGCATCATCAGTGAGGTAGAGCTGTGACTCTCTGAGCACAGTGAGCAAGGGGTCCACGTTTGGATGACTGTAGGAAACTTAGGGTGACTAACCCTAAGACACTTAAACAATCAGAAATTAGTCATAGGCTCACCTCTATGAAAGCAAACCAGGGCAATTGACCTGTCCTTTGGGAAGGTACTTCCTCGGGTGTCCGCAGACACAGTTTAGCTCACTGTACATTTCACAGAAGAGAAATAAACATTTGCATATCAGTCTTTGTCCCACCCACATGGGCAGTCCAGCACCGAAATGCGATGGCAATTCTCTCCTGAACAAGAGAACCAACAGCAATCCCAGACACATGTTTCAGCCTTGTTAGGCCTCATCAGTGAGGTGGAGGTGTGACTCTCTGAGCACAGTGAGCTAGGGGTCCACGTTTAGATGATTGTAGGAAACTTAGGGTGACTAATCCTAAGACACTTATACAATCAAAAATGTGTCAGTGGCGCCCCTCTATGAGCACAAACAAGGACAATCGATCTGTTCTTTGGGAAGGTACCCACTCGAGAGTCCTCAACCACACTTTAGATCACTGTACCTATCACAGAAGAGAAATAGTCATTTGCATATCAGTCTTTGTCCCGCTCACATGGGTAGTCCAGCACTGACATGCTATGGCATTTGTCTTCTGAACAAGAGTATCAACAGCAACCCCAGACACGTGTTTCAGATTTGTTGGCCTCATCAGGGAGGTGGAGCTGTGCACAGTGAGCAAGGTGTCCAAGTCTAGATGACTGTAGGAAAGTTAGGGTGAGTACCCCTAACTACCTTAAACAATAAAAAAGGTACCATAGGCGCCCCTTATGAGAACGAACAACGGCAATTGACCTGTTCTTAGGGAAGGTACCCACTTGACAGTCCGCAGCCACACTTAAGATCATTGTACCAGAAGATAAGTAACCATTTGCATATCAGTCTCTATCCCACCCACATGGGCAGTCCAGCACCGAAATGCTATGGCAATAGGGGGTGTGGGTGCTGGTGTCAACTGAGCAGAGGCCTGGTACCAGTGCAATTCATGATGGTTCAGGCTGCTAGTCTCAGCGCAGTGGGGTGGTTAGCATGGAAGGGAAAGGGGGAAAGAGGTTAAGAAAAGCAGAGTTTTAGATGTTTCCAGAACTAACTGAGAGGGACAGGGAGGCTGTTCCAGAGAGAGGCACCACCTGCAGAGAGAGACCTTTCACCCCACTCTCTGCTTAGACGAACGTTTGACAAGCAGAGAGCTGGAGTTAGAGGAGCATAGGGCTCTAGCAGGGAAGTATTTAGTGAGAGAAAGTAGGAGATAGCGTGGTCCCAGGTCCCACTAACCCTGAGATGTCCCGATGTCCTCTGCATATTCCCCACCAACAACTCCCTTCTAAATGTTTCAATCCATCCCCTTGGCCAGCCGCATCAACCTTGTTTTCGGTCTTCTACTTCTCTGCGCTCCACCTCTTGCCCATCCTAGAAAAGGATGACAGGCTCAACTGCAATCAGCATGCTTCCTATTGGTGGAAAGAAAAATACTTGCTGCTAGTAACTCAGGGCTCAGTCCAAGGGTGCTAATTGGAATGACACCAATGCAGTGGGCGGTAACAGCCCCATTATTAAGAACCTTGCTTCGCTCCGGCTTATCATTTCGGCCTTGGACATCACTGGATGATCCAGCTGGCTGCTACGGGTGTTATTATTTAAGTAGTACAGTTCAATAATTGTACCACTTAATTACAGATCTGAAAAAGGTTTTACCATCCCTTTGTGTAAAATAACCTTCTATGACATTTAGCAGTGGGTCATTGATAAGTTACGTTGTATTGTGGCATGATTATTTTCTATGTGATTTGTTTAACGTCTTGTTTATTTTTTACAGAAAGCAGATTCAGCAACTAATCTCTGGTTATAACAAAGATGTTCTGCTTTTTGCTGGATCAGTCGTTTGGCCGTGTTGGGGACACTGTTAAAAAGTGTGAGTTTCAAAGTGGCGTCAAAAAATGTTTATGTCCATACATAATGTAATTTACATTGCATTTAATTTCTATTGATTTCTGGGCTAATTGCTGCAGTTAATTTTCTATTATTCAGTGACTTATTTATTAGTGTGTGGATTCCACTGTGTTTTGTTTTCTTTTTGTTCTAAATTTTCAAGTACAGGATACATATATGAGACATAATAAAGGTATTTTTTTCATTTCTAAGTGGCAAGACTACTTTGCAGCATGCTAAAATACATAATTATTTACCATTTGCAATTTGTACTTTATATGCCATATTTATTTCCAGAAAGTAGTTTTTTTTTAAATGAAATACATTAGATATATTTTAACATAATCCGCGTGTTTTTGTTTGATGTGATTCCATGTGTGTGATCAAGGGCTGAGCAAAAGGAGGCCTCCAAGTTAAGATTACTGTTCACAAAAATCGTAGTAACATGGTTTTAAATAATAGACTGTCATATGATCATTTTGCGAAACAGGTTGAGAGAAATCCTGAATAAATGTGCGTATATTTGGAGATTTCTATATTCATTGTCAATCTATCATTAATGGTTCTATTTTGCACGATTTAGCACTATTTTTTGCACTTTTTCGGATGCACATACGATGAATATAAATGGCGTATGCATATTGTTGTCCTTGTCCTGTTTAATTAATGTCTGTGTGCCACAAACAATGTCCATTTAGAGGACCGAGTACACAATAAACTCTTATGTGTGGCATAAGAGCTGCTACAATTTGGGGTTGCACACGACACAGTGTTAAGACTCCTGCCGAATGTTTACACTTTGTTTTCGAAATTCTGACTTGATTCAGGCAGAAGTTGCAGGTGGGGTGCACAACAGCAGTGCATCCCTTCATTTCTAAGGCAGCCAACAGACCGGAAATGCAGGGACGAGGTTTCTTGGGAACAAATTCATGAAATGGCGCATTTTAAAGCATAGTAGTCTGTTAAAACTGCTCAACCCTACATGCTGGACAATGCAATGTAATTTAAATAGCCCACATCATTCCAAGAAAGTGGCCCATGATGGCATGTCAGGCCAGGGCTTTGGCAACTGCCCTGTTGCCCAATGTGCTAGTCCGATAATAGTTGGCATCTAAAGATGCACCGTCACGGCTGCATTTTTGAAATGGCACACCGTTTAAATTGTGCTTCTTCTTCAAATTATAATTAGCCAAAATATCTTGTTTGTAATTATCCTCCTAGTTTACATTAATAAATTATGAACACCATCACAAGCCATATCTGTAAAAGGCGCACGTTTAAAAATATTGGAAGTGCCGCTGGTGTACCGAGAATTTAACTTGCAAAAGAAATTGTGGCCAGCAGTCGAGATTTGTTCCTGCTGCAAATCTTTGTTGAGATTAAGTAACTGACTGAGCATTCACAATTGGCAATCATAAAAAACAGAGTGGCATGCCTAGCTTGAACAGCCAACAAAGAAATGAGAGCCATAAAATTAACAAGGCATCAGTTTAGTGTTTTAGGGTCAATTTCTTATTGCAAGTGCTCGGTTTTCTTTCGGATGAGATCATAAAGATTTGCAGCAAAAAAATAATAAGAGAGGAATTTTTGTTTATGATATTCAACTTCCAAGTGAAACTCATATTTCAGGTACAAAAGAATATCCCCACACAAGCAGTGAGATAAAAAAAAAAAGAAAAAATCACTTCTGTGCTCAGTGGGGTGTAGAATAACTAGGACATATATTATGTACCAGGAAATAGAGAGGGGACGAGCCTGCAGCATGAGCTGTTACTCAAGGTGGGAGAAATACCTTGTCAATTCCCAGCAGTGGGGAAGATGTGAGAGCATGATTAACAACAGCATTGAAGGAGCAAACAAAACAGTGAAATCAAACAGCTCGCCCTGCCAGCCAGGGATAAGCAAGCAAAGCATATCGTTCATGTCTGCATGTAGATTTGAAAGTGCCAGCGTGGTTTACAAAAGTAAACGCCGGGCTATATATTCACATGGCAGCTAGAAATGGCAGATCCTTTTCTTTATGTCAGGGGAGGTGATGTCTCTAGCCATGCGCAGTACTGGAAATTGAACTATTATCTCTCGCATGTAATGATGTTTCCTATTAAATAAGAAGCTTAGTAGATAAATGGACTTTTAAGGGTTGAGTTCATTTTCTTCATGACCAAAATAACTCTAGAGACAAGGACAAACAAAGGTTAGCTGTGAGTTCCTGAATTTCATTGTGAGATGCATAGTCCCGAGACCCATTACTAACAAGTATTGACAAAACCCACAGTTGTGACTTTTGTATAAACACTATTGACCAGGGATTGCTATCCAATGTGCACTTACCCACAGTACCTGCCAGCCACACTATAACCGTTATGCTTCTAGATGCTTAAATCACCTGTCAAGTATTTCCATGCACCTTAGTAATGACATTACACTTTATTTCTGGCATTGCTACAATGTGGCACGCATTGCCTTCAATTGTCCAGGTGCATACATTGTGTTATGGCTTCAAACCACCAGGTACAAGTGTTGCCATGAAATTCCCAGATATTAACATCATTGCCACGTGCTACACACTAACATCATAAGGGGGGTACTTACTCACATCATAGTTCATATTCTTTCCCCATATCCCTAGTTAAAAGGAATGTCCTTTTAGAATGTCACCGCCAGTATGCTCAACTGGCACACCACGATCAAAACCCATTATGTTCAGTTAGAACAACAGACTCAATTATATTGAGCCCTATAAACAAATCAAGTCTCAATACCCTAATGCACAGGAAACAGAGTAAGGCAGTAAGGCATTGCAACAAACACTCAGTAGCGTCATTCCATTATGCCCAGTCAGCACTGCAAGAACTCATGCCAGTCTGCCAAATAGCACAGAATCGCCCAAATGCAATATACTGTGTCAACACAACAGAGAGACACAATGTTATGTCTAGTCATGAAATTATGGCTAATGCCCATTTGGTATGTCATCAACAGATTTTATTATGCTAAATTAGCACAGCATGGCCAGATTATGTTAAGGCCTAACTCCATTAAATCCAGTTTACAGAGCATGGTTAATACACAATACACCCAGTAAATTTACCATTATGTCCAGCTAATCCATAAGTACTAGTTATGACACAGAAGCCTGGATCCACTGGGTCCGAGAAGCACAGCAATTCCAGATTACATCAGTCCCAGTTAGTACTGAGAGTCAGTGGATACTCCAAAGGTGTAGTGCTCACCTTCAACATGAGGCAATCCAGTATCGCTCAAGTTTGAATCCCAGCTGGTCCAACTGAACCCCAATCCTTTCAAACGGAGTATATTAAACGGAGTATCATTAACCGAAATTGAATGATTGTGACAGTTAGGAAGCATTCTCATAAATGTGCTAATTCCTCTTTACCTTAGAGACCCCCAGCTCTATGCTGACCTTTGGAACTTTGTACTTTTAATTCTGTTTTGTTTTCTGTGTTTATTTATTTGATTATGGAGTTTTAGGCAACACCATAGGCATCATCTTTTCATGTGTGTCACACAGCACCCTCAGTGCAGTGGCACAGGGAAGCCTTTCAGGCTGTCCCAAGGTTAAAATACCATCTCTGGGATAAACTACTGTTTCCCAGAGAAAGTAAAGTTAAATTGACTATACTAGTCTTTTTAAATTCCTAGACCCAGCACACCCTATCTTACAATAGAGTGCTGGAGGGGTTACATAGTATGCCCTATGTCTAGAAACTTATGGAACAGTCAAATGCTACCCTTTCCTCTCGAAATGGCTGGTGGTAGTGGTTTTACAACAAACGTCCATGATTTTTCCCAACCGCAAACACTGTTACCGTTAAATCGCGGGAGCCATGTTTTTCAAGATGGCGTCTGAGCTTCCTTTGTTTAAACAGGTCCCGGTCTCCTTTTTTGCCATTTTATTTTGGAAAGGTCCTTCTAGAGTTTGTCTCTGCGTGCCAAACTAGGTTTGGTCCCTTTGTTCCTACGCCTTTGGCGAGCTTCAGGACTGAAGACCGCCTCTGGAACCCGAGTGTCTGGGTTGGCAGGAAGTGAGGGAGGTGCCCAAAACCTCCTGTGCTTAGTCTCCTAGGAAACCAAAATGCACTCTGGTGTGATTGGCTGGCTGACTGTCCGGCAAGGACAGCTACCCTGCTGGGTGAGTGTCAGCTAGGCTGGAATGAATGGGGGAAAACTGTTTAAAAGGCAAGTCTCTTGGCTTGGAAGGCAGAGTCGACCACTGGAACGAAAGAACCCAAGATGAGCTGGAAGAGGACAGCTGCTGCAACTCCTGGACCATTGGTTTGCCCAGTGAAGCCCTGCTGCAGGTCCAAATCGCCAAGTTCATCTCAACAGAGAAGCCCTTGAAGGACGACTTCTTCCTTTGAGTTGGTGGGACCAATCAACTGGTAAGCCGCCTGATACCATTCTTGGAGCTGGTTGTATTTTCCTCAGAGTACTGCAGGAAACCGAATAGCCAGGGAGAAGGACACCAGTTTGTGTGCTTGATGACAGCTACAGGAATTAAGATTTGCCAGTTTGCCAGCTTTTGTGACCAGCCCCCGTGCAGTGCAGGAGTCCCCCGACGTCCTCCCTCTTGTCCCCACAACTGAGGCTCAGGAACAGCGAGATCTGCAGGAACTGCCAGGAACAGAAGTCCTCAGCTGCATCTTTTTCTTCAACTTAAGGTACTGTGAAAACCTGAATGAGTGAACTTACGTCTCACTGTGAAAGTGCGTGAAACTTTTGCAACTTGCATGCCTAGTCAGCTTGCGATCCGACATATAAAGCTTTCTTCTATTATCTACTTCTGAGAACTGTGGCAAAGACTTTTCCGTTTAACTTCCAGAACCATTTTTACTTATACAAGACTCTAGCCCATTGACTTTGGCCAACATATTGCATTGAATCAACTCCTCTGGTGAACTCGAACTATTTGCACTGTTTAAGAATACTTCTGATATTTGTTTTATTAACTTTTGCCTTTTTGCTCCTACTTCAAATGCTGTGAATGCCATTTTGTTCCTCCTTCAAAGTAGTTTAAATGCCTCAGAACCGGATAGTGTGAAGTACTGTAGAATACTTTTGAGTGATATTGATTGGCTCCTTTTATTGAATGTTGTGTAACTGACTTTGTAATACATTAATAAGTGTTTTACAAAGAAACCTTGAGTGGAAGAGTTTATTTGAATACTTGTAGTTATAGACCTCTGTATAACATCCTTACAGCTCACATTCCCTCTTGAGATAAGCCTGGCTGCTCAGCTCGCCACCAAAAACTGTGTGGCACAGACTTATACCAAAGGTTGGTTTTGCTTACACCTGCAGTTATAGTTGTGTGTAGTGGTCCTAGAGGGTGCTGCATACAAACGTTGCCTAACAGTGACATTAAGAACTAGATACACACATCAAATTATTAAGGCTTTACTTTTGTTATACCCATTGGCACTGCAAAGCCTGACTTCATTATGCCTAGAAAGTACTGCAAGGCCATTACGTTCAATTTCCAATCCATAGTCAGTAAACTCTGCAAGGACTAATTAGCAGTACAATATCAGATCCAGATATGTCCTTTTACACTCTCAATTATGACCATTCACCGGTGATACCTTATTACATTTTGCCAAGTTACCACTGTAACATCTGATTCCATAACACAGCAAGACATAATCCCATTATGCTGTGTCAGAATTGAAATGTTTGAGCCTTTATGGCCGTTCACCTCTACAATCATAATTAAATGATACCCAGTAAGTAATTAATGGCCTTCTCAGTGTGTTAAACTTCGATAAGCCCAGTTAACATAACAGAATTCCTGTTCAATAAGTTCGGTGAGCACACCATGGAGTGTTTACATGATTACCAGCCAGCAAAGAATGGGAATACTATATCCTTTCCAGTTAGCAACAGGCAACCATATTTTATTTTATCAAGCAGCCCTGCATGATCAGATTCCATAATGGCCAGTTGGCACAGTCGACTATGATTATACTATTCCCAGTTATCCCACCAAATTAGGTTATGCACAGGAAGCATGGAATGGACACTTAAACTCCCTCCATACAGGCCAACTTAGCCTAGCTGGAAGCAACCCAACACATCAAAGCCCTTAGACATAATAAAGTTGACCACATCAAAACGTAGCCAAAGAACTACACTGCCCCAAGCCCATATTACCTTCCAAACAGTTTAAATCGCTTAGAAGGTTATGACCACCAACAGCTATACTATGCAGCAGACAAACTTACTATACCAGGAAAACAATACTGCAAATAAAAAAATAAAAATAAAAACAATCACATAAGAAGACACTAGTTATGTTTCTGTTATGCCCCAGGACTATGGAACTTCGTACCCATGAACAGAAGGTGCACTCCCTCCCTAATGCATTTCAGAAAAAGATAACAGCCCTGCTCTTTAAACAACATATCACCTTTACACAACCTTGTGTGAGCCTGCTTCCTTTACCTCCACTTAACTACTCCTCTATTTATAAAGGCTACATTGGACTCCTCCCTCCCTTTTTATAGTTAATGTTTGCTTCTGAGATGGGCTTGTGCTATGTAAATCACAAACAAAACACAACATGACATTATGTAATCCTCAGATAGCACTGCAACAATAACGTCTATTTGACCAGTTAACGCTAAAAGGCCCGATTCCCTTTTACAGTTATTGCACTTGAGAGTGACATTTATAGATGTCTCCCTTTTTCTCTTCCTTTTTCCTCACATGGAACAGCTGCAATATTGATACAGAGCACAACTATTTTCTCTCCAGAATCTACTGACGAAAAGACAATTACAGCCATATGAGATGCTGTTTATAGTTTGGCCACTAGATGTTTCCTCATTCTGCGGAGATCACCATGTCTGCATATGTGTCCACATCCCACATGGGTGCACTGTTCTCAGGCACAGAAATGCTAATGTACACAGCATAGAAAGAACATTGGTGGACTAGAAGCTATAACTCTAGCCTGGGGGCCAGAGAGCTGCCAATGCCCACGTCGAAACTCATCACTTAGGCTCTATTCTGCTCTTTTGTTTAGTTTTCAGGTCCTCCGCACTCTCAGCATTATCAGTGGGGTCTGATGGTTTTGAGAACAACTGATTTATGTCCTTAATTAGGGCTTGCCTTTCTTCATCAATTGCATTCTGTGATTTGCAGTCAGGGATTTACTTCAATCAATTATCATATACTGATCAGGGGCTTTTCATTGGGGTCTTCAGCTACGCTATAAAAGTTGTTTTCAGTAACTTCATCCTTGCTTGACTTTTGTTCTGAATAACATATTTGATGGACAGTCAGTATTTGAAATCTATGGGGTAGATTTGCTATGGCTTGGACAGGCAATGGGAAATGTAGTTCAGTCTCGCTTACATAATTTATGATATCTGTATTTGATTTTGTGGAAAATCAGATTTCAGCCAATAGGAAGCATTTCTCAAGTTCTTAGTCATTGATTTTTTTAAATACCATTGCCCCTTTCCCAAATAGTATTTTACTATTGTAGCCAGCAGTGTTCACCACAGTAGGTAATTAATATTCTGTGGTCCTATTTTGCCACACCTTTGGAGCTGCTGAAGGTGATTGCAGGTTATTGGAAAGTAGTGCTTCCATCTTTTGTCTAATCCTCCTTATCTTTTATTTTTTCAGAACTCTACTAAACCTTTAAAAACACATGACTGCCTATCCCACCCAATGAGGATAATTTAGCCTTTGTTTTTGAAAGGGCCACTCAACTATTGCAAAATATGATTTTTTCGCATTCTTCTGGGGCTGACAGATAATGTTACTCAACCAAAAAATAAGTAGTTTTGAAATGTTCTTTTTCAAAATAAAATGTATCATGTCATTTGTTAATGGTGCTGCATCTGTTCAACAGTGTGTTCCCATTACAGTACAATCATTTGGCTAGTTACTTCCCTGTGGATGTTAAATTTTGCCTGAGTCATGGAATTATATGTGTGTTAAACAGGGGTTTGCGTGCCTTTCTGCGGGTAAATCCCCATTCGTCAACCAGGGATTTGCAGGCAGAATGGCCCGCAAATCCTCGTTTTACACACAAATAATTCCATGAATCAGGATAAAAGACAATGCTCTTGTATAATCACAGTCACTTTGTGGGGCTCTCTGCATTTGCTTGTGTAATTTCAACCAGGATGGTAATATCGCATCTTTGAACTGCACATCTGTCTATATATATAAAACAAAGTTGTGTTTGTTTGAGGGTTTGTATGTGGCATTGATCTTGGGGACATAACTTGTCATGAACAGTGAGGTCTGGTGTCATGAATTTTGCATGCAATATTCTTTATTTCATTGCTGAATCAATGCAACTATTTCTAGCTCGATAGATCATCCCCTTCCTGAGATAAGTAACTTTTTGGGGGGTTCCGGTATTACGTTTTGTGGTGTCCGCATGCCATCTACAGGTAATTTGTAGAACGTGCTCATCATTGTGCTTTCTGTGCTGAACTGTTCTTGCATTTATTTTTGTTTTCAATTTTCTTAGAAGAGAGTTAGTATGTCTTTCTTTTCATTGATTTCTTTTGCAATAAACTCAATCCATGTTAATTTCACTAATTTAATGAACACCACATGTTTATTTACATCCAAATTAAATTCTCACATCAATATCATATTTGTATGCTTACTTTGATTATTTGCAGTGTGTGTTTAGCAGGGACAATGGCCACCACTGCTAACAACACTGCACATAATCAGAGTAAACATACAAATATTCATGTGAGAATTTAAATCGGAAATAAATGCAAATTTGGTGTTCATTTAATTAGTGAAATTGACATGTATCACGTTTTACCTTTGTGGCAAACAGAAATATCTGTTAACCTTTTTCAGTGGAATGTGAAAAGAAATCTGAGAATGGCCATCCCGGGCGAAGCCGGATACTTTAGCCAGTATATACATATATTATAGGGCAGCCTTCACTACCCTATGGTTAAGGTGAAACCGAGGAACCATTGAAGTTTGTGAATATTCTATGACTAAAAACTTTAGAATTATTGAATGCATCTATCTGGATTGTTCCTGAAAAAATATCAGGCATTAGCCTCCCAAAATGGGAAAATGTACAGCATGTGATATATTAATTCATGTGACATTTATGCTGACATACATATTGTAGATTCCTATATAATCCATTGTAAATGCTGCCTACCATGCATACATGCCATCCAGCATTTACTCAGTTTACACTGTGAAACACAAATGAATGGATACAAGTGGTTTTACCTGTCTTTTAGCCCTTTGTTTTGTACTTCGTAGTAGAAAATATGAACATTCATGGAGGAGACCTGTTTTAATCTGAGTGCAACACATTTGATATTCAGTGAAAAAGTTAGTTTAAGTGGTGTTACTGTGGTAGTTTAATGCTAGACAACCCTGGAAATGCACCACCTATTGAAAGGAACCCCACCATAATTCTGAGCCGCTCCACCCATTGCTCAGCCCATCAGCACACTGAGAACATAACATATTACATCACAGATAGCATCATAGATAATACTATTTTTGACATTACTTATTACATCAATCATGCCATCACTGGAAACCCAATGACATCATGAATGACATCCACCCTGCATCATTGAACTCTACCGAGAGTTAAAAATGTTCTTGGTCTAGTTCAAGACATATGATAAACATGTGACATATGCATAGTGCATGCAAACAGATATGCAATATACCTGTGGGTCCTGTAATGGGAGTCATATGGTCGCTGGGCCTAACTGTCAGCCCCAGGAAGTTTGTCAATTTTCACAGCCTATGGCCTATGGTCCATGTACCCTATATGGTGATAAAGTGACCACTGGACTTCTTTGAATAGCTTGGTGGCTCAGCATGCTCTGGGCAACATGGCCAGTATGACCATGGCTATACACCATATCCAGTGGCCCATGGGGCCACTAGGAGGGTTTATTGGTCACCTGTGACCAAAGCAGGGTATGGGGCATGGGCAAAGACCATAACCCAGGTAATGTAACAACGTGTCTTGGCTGTCATCAGTGTGCTCTTTCCACTTCATCAGAGATATTTGGTACATCATTTATTTCCTCAAATTCTTTAAAAGAAATTCACCAAGTGGGCTAATTCTTCCATCTTATACTCCAAATGAGGATAATTTCCAGTTATCACAACAATGCATTTTGATCCAATTCATCAGATATATTTTTTTATGAACTCTAATCTTAGATCAAATGGCCAACTCCTAATGGGAGATGGCCATTGCTTACCTGGCGGCTACGGGCCCACACAAAGGCAGAAAGCATGGAAGAGAGAAAGAGGCCAGGCGGTCAGGCTAAGGGACATTCAAGGGCGATGCCATGTGAGGTGTACAGGAGTCATCACTACAACAGGCCCCTGGGGTGGGGGGAATGTGCTGATTTGACCTTTGGGTCCTGGGTGACCAATCACCTTTAAAGGGGGTTTAAAAAAGGTGGGATCCATGATGATAGTGAAGAGTTTCTCTCTTTACCTTGCAGACTGCTCGAAATGAAGAAGCTGATATAGTGGAATATATGTGGGCCTCCTAGTTTTACTGGGTCTTACCGCTAGATACACTAAAGACAACCTATGAAAAAACCAAAGAAGCATGAACACAGAGAGGTGAAACACAATCTGTGAATGTGATGTTACCACCTTAATCAAAGAACACCATCAAACAAGTCTGACTTACTCACCCACAATCACAGTTAGTGGCAGCATTGGGTTATCAGGAATGCCATTGAATTCCTATTAAAGGCAGTGACTGAAGTCCAGCAACAATTGAGATAAGTCCTCGAGCTGCAGTTGCAACAGGTGAAAGCTGAATGACAAGCTTTCCATCAAGTGCTACAGCTCCAGCAAGCCACCACCCAAGGGAAATACCAAGAACTCTAGACCCAGCACACCAAAGCCACGACAACAGTGCAAGGCCACCCGCTTCCAACCACAAGTGTTCTCCAGGAATACAGCCCAGGGGAAGAAACCTCACACTTCTTGTCAACTTTGAATGTTTAGCAAGTAACAACTAGTGGCCACTGAAAAGATAGGACCGGTTTATAGCTTCTCTGCTGGCTGGCAATATGCAGAACACATGCCAGGTTGCCAAACAGGCTGGATGTACCCTTTATGGGGACATCAACACATCCATCTTGTAAATATGTATTCTGATGAAGAAACCTATAGACAAAAGGTCAAGGAAACGTAACTGAACAACAGAGAAACCCTCTGCCAACCACTCTATTGGATCAAAGACCTTGGCAGTAAGTGTCTCAGCCAGCTACTTATTTTTTATGTAGGTTGTTTTGGTAAATATAACATTTATCCAAGAAGAAAAAAACAAGCATAACATAAAAATAATAGGAAAGAAAGAAATATTTTGCATGACATACGTCATATTGTAATTCATTACATTAAAAAAGATAAAATACAATCAAAGATGTGTTTTTAGAATCAAGACTGAAATGCAGCATATATAGTTTGCTGCATAGTTTAGCTTTGTAGTGCTTCCAGAGAAGACATGGGCCCAGAATTGATCTGTATATCCACTTGTTATTTTCATGACAACGTTTCTATAGCCTTTAGAATATAGTTGCCATAAGGCCGGTCATGCTGTCTGCAAATGACGCACAGATTCAATGTGTTCCTTGCAAATACGACACAGTTTACTGTGAAAGGGAATGCCCATCCAGCCCCCTCGCCTTTCCATGGTAGGCAACTGGTCGAACCGGTTCCTCATAATAAATCGTTGGAGTTTCATTTTTAGAATCTTAGAAACATAATTAAAAGGATTACCCTTCGGAAAACTTTGAGCAGTATACATTTGGTACATAGACTTGGTGGATGAATGGTCAACATTGTTAATCCTGCCCCATTCTTTGGGCCTTCTTCTTTAACTCTTTTATATCAAGGCCGATATTAAAAGGGGACTCAGATAAATATCTTACAGCCACATTGAACTTTTTATGTCGCCAAGACATTTTGCCATAATCCCAAATGGGCTGTCTAGATCTAACATATTTTAGAATAAGCTATAGATGTTTCCCTTCTTCTCACTTTGCTCATGTATTTGAAGATGGAAAATACTCTGACGAATCTTACAACGCGTAAGCATAGTTTTAAGGCTCAAATCATTATAGAGGGTCTCAAGCGGGGTACTTGGTAAGACCCTGTACACCCTACATCAGATTTTGCCTTTGAGCACCTTTAACCTTTAAAGTTCTGAAGACACCTACAGACAAAGGTTCAGGGAAATATAACTGAACCACAGGAAACTCTCTGCCAGCCATTCTATTGGATCAAAGACCTTGGCAATAAGTATCTCAGCCAGTTACTATGAGATGGCTGACTGAATCTGGCTGACCGAGATGGGTGACCGAGATGTCTGACTGAATCATCTTGGAACAATTTATTGAGATGGCTGACTGAATCATCTTGGAACAATTTATTCAAGCATTAATAGGCCCTATACAGAGGTGGGAGTGCAAATACCATGGTCTCAGTATGGCTGGAGCCATAAATGTGGCATTGGCATACCAGAAGGTAGATTCTGGAATTACCATGATAATGTAGATGGGGCTACAGTACGGGAAGCCAAACCCAGGAGTACCACCAGGATCATGACCTCTGAAAGCAATATCAAAAGAAGAAGAAGGTTAAATGTGGAGAGGCATACAAAAAGAAGTAAACATGACCTTCCCTCAACCACTTAGCCCTACGCCAAGAAAACCGCTAAGTTATGACTGCAAAGAGTTGGGCCACATTTGATGAGGGTTTCTTTGGAAACAAAAGTAAGAATCCATGAACATCGGTACCATTGAATCAGTCTCAGAGGGAGTCATTGGGGAGATGGGGGGTGTTTCAGCATTACTTTCACCTTTTTCCTAACATCTCATTTTCTGCTCTTTATTCAAATGTTTAATACATTTTATGATCGCATTTGCTCTTTTCATACAATCGAGCAAGCTATGTTAGTATGAAGTAATTTTGGTTCATGGGATCAGCATATCTTGCTTTGTATTATGAACAGTAATTCAACATTATCAACATTACCATCCTTTGTTTTCATTGATTCACTGGACTCCATGAGTCAAAGGCATAACACATGACTTGTTGTGCCACATCCCCATCAGCCTTCTAGAGACACAAGTCTATGTGTTGTGTTATGTTATGTTATGTTATGTTATGTAGTATTTGTATAGTTCCTACTGCCATATGGCCTCAAACTGCTATGTGGATGAACGCCCTTTGGAAGACTGTAGTCTTTGTTGAAAAGTAAAGAAAGGAGTTTTATGATACATTTGTGATTTACTTTGCCAAATATAAGTTACATAGACAATGGCTAGGTCTCTAACAGCAACCCATATTGCAAAGGCGTGAGGACGGATGGTGTGCCAATGTGTCAAAGTGTCAAGCTATGCGAACAGCTGGACCAAATCTTGCATGACACTAAGCTGTATTATATGGGTAGTGGCGCTCGAGGGTTGGGGGTGATATATGTTTTGGGGAAGTTATTGGTCGAATAGCATATATCTCAAAGATGTGCGGCTATGTGAACAGCTGGACTGAATCCCTCGTGGGACTCTGCCGTACTCTGTGTGATGCAGTGCACAAGGGTTTGGTGAAGAAGGACTGAAGCGTATTCATTTTAGTCATGCAGTGCATATTGTTGAGGGGTGGGCAGGAGTGCAATGTTCCACCTAACTGACTCCACTTGTGTGCCCGATTTCCCACAAGGGAGGGTGGGCAGGGGTTAGCGTTCGAGATAGATGTGAGATCTTGCCTAAGTGTGCAAGGGCGCTGAGGGAAAGAGCCATGTTCTGAGTGCCTTCCTGAAGGCGAGGAGTTCCAGAATGTGGATGCTTGGACTGAGAAGGACCAACCCCCCATACAAGTTGATTTTGTCACTGGAATGATGAGTAGAACTGTAGAGCATTATCTGAGGTTTATGTTAGGCCTCTGCATGTACATTTATGCTGAAGGGTATTCTCATCATTTGTTGTAAAAGGCTTGATGGGTGATGCACATCGCTTGAAGGAGGATTGCTGCTTGATCGCAAGCCAGTGAAGAACACAGAGGGCAGGGGAGATGTGTTTCCTGGGGCCTACGACTAGAAGGAGCCTTATAGCAGCATTTTGTAGTCAGAGTTTTCTTAGCTGTGATGCAGTGTCCCCTAGGTGTAAGGTATTAGCGTAGTCTAGACTTGAAAGGCTGATAGCAACAATCATTAAGTCTCTGTGTGGGAAGGACAGGTAGGGAAAAAGGCAGTTGATGATGCATATGTGTAGGTAACAACATTTTGCGATGGAGTTGATGTGATGTGACAGGGTCAAGTCTGAATCCTAATATACACAAGGTTTTTTTATGTGTAAGAGATGGGCCTAGGAAGAGTGGCCGGGGGGTGGGTTGTGGGAAGAGGGTGGTTTTCCCACATAGTATGATTTCAGCTTTGCCTGGGTTGAGTAGGAGGTGGTTGGCTGTCATTCACTGTTTGAGCTCTGAGAGACAGATTGTGAGATCAGTGGAGGTAGACATGGGGCTATTTGGGATTTAGGTGGTGTAGGTGTAATTGTAGCACAATAAAATGTGGGATTGAATGAGTGTAGGCAGCGGCCACAGGTAGATGTTAAATAGGAGTGGGGAGAGAGAGGGACCCTGCGGGACTCCTTCATGACTGGGAAGGGAGACAAGGTGAATGGAGGCATGTGTGCTATTTGCCATCTGTTGGAGAGGAAGTAGGATATCCATTATAGAGCTGAATCCCTGATGCCAAGGGAATGTAGTCTCTTGTTGAGGATGGAGCGGACTATGGTGTCAAAAATGAGGTTGAGTAGGATTAGGGCGGCACAACCTTCTGAGTCTGAGTGTCTTTTAAGATCGTCCCAGATAAAGACAATGCAAAATTCATTTCCTTGTAAAGATCTGAAGCCAGATTGGGCAGAGACAAGGATCTTTTTTGATTCTGAGAAGAGGCATATATGTGAGTATTTCTCTCGGACAGCTAATTTAGTTATATAACAGTTGATTGCAATGGGTATGTAGTTGGTCAGACAAGAGGGTTGAGGGAGATCTTTTCGAGGAGGGGCTTGATGTAGGCGGTGTGATGAATTACTAGGTGGCATTTCTTTTCCCCAGGGAGGAGGTGAGGTTGCTACCCCATATTCCCACTTGGGGCGGTTTTATGCAGGAGGACCTCCTTTGGATAAGGATGCACACCTGGGTAGAATCAAATACAACACCCCATCCCCGGCCCCCCAAACCTTTTGCCACCATTCCATCACCCCTCCTTCCTAGTACTACTATTTTCTATGGTCACAGTTCTCCCGTTGTTTGGACTGAGACTAAAATCAACCGCAGCATGAAGATTACCAAACCTGACAATCAACAGAATGAGGTGGGACATAGGAACAATTAGGCCAATACCAAGAAGGAACCACAGCGGTATAGACTTCCACAGAGGCGTGGTTCCCCCTACATCATAAAAACAAAAGAAGAACTGCCTTTCAAACAGACACAGCCAACCAGGTTGAGTGACAGTGAAGCCCGAGAAGCAAGAAGAAGAGGTGGAGAAGGCCAACATGGAGCTGAGAGCAGCCTGCTCCCGGAGTCAAGAGGACAATGGGGCTCCTTTGCCCAATGGCGTCTAGATGGGAATGGGAGGCTGGCAGACAGTGATGTAAACGTAAGAGGCACTGTCCATTCCGTCTGTCCCAGGGCTGGCCAGGAGATCCACGAGGTGAAGAGACTGAGACATGGAGATGTACGCACAGCACACAAGTAAGACAAGGACCCCAGGAAGAACCAGCCATGCATCCCGGAAAAAGGCAAGGTAATGGGAGAGGCGCAAGGGCCAATAAGTGATGTATGTTACAGGAGGCAAAAATCCTGTACAGATATAATGAGCAGGACTATTGCCTTGTGTCAGTACTTTGCACGCAATGCAGCCAAGGTGACATAAAGAGAAAGAAGGAGAAACAAAGGTATGGGACAAGAACCACATTTGTGAAAGGCAAGATACGAGTCCTTTTCCTTGTGGCAGTACTTGGCAGGGAAGTGAACCAAGTGGAACATTTCAAAGAAGAGAAACCAGGGTCTGTGACCCAAACCAAGAGAGTGACATGAGTCATTTTCCTTGTTGCAGTACTTGGCAGGGAAGCAAACCAAGTGGGCCTGTTCAAAGAAGAGAAATGAGGGTGTGTTACCCAAACCAAGAGAGTGATATGAGTCATTTTCCTCATGGAAGTACTCGGCAGGGAAGTGAACCAAGTGGGTCAGGTCAAAAAAGAAGAGAAATCGTGGTCTGGGACTGAAACCAAGAGAGTGATACAAGTCATCTTCCATGTGGCAGTACCTGGCAGGGAAGTTTACTAAATGGGCCAAATCAACAAAGAAGAGAAGCAGGGGTTGCAAACCCTTCTAACAATCAGAGTTCGGTGTTGTAGGTGTGAAGCCTAATGAAGAGAAGACATGGGAAAGGGAGTCATTCCCCTTGGTTGTAAGAGACTGTGCTAAGTATCTGAGGAGAAGGGAGTCATTCACCTGGTAACCCAGACCATGAGTAAGGTCCAACAATGTCTGGGAAGGGAGCCATTCAATCGGACTATCTGAGTCTGAGACTAAACACCAGGAGAAGGGACACATTCTCCTGGCCCACAAAGAAAGTATTGTTTGCTACTCTGTGGTCTGGGGAAGGAAGTAATTTCCAAAGGCTATCTGAGATAAAACGCCAGGAGAAGGGAGGCATTCTCCTGACCAACCAATAAAGTATTGTTCAGAGCTGTGCAGCCTGATGAAGGAAGTAATTCCCCCAGGATATCTGATACTGATTGCTGGGAGAAGGGAGGCATTCTCCTAACCCACAAAGAAAGTATTGTTTGGAAATGTGTGGCCTGGGAAAGGGAGTCATTCCCCTGGGCTAAATTATGATGGATGCCTGGAGAAGGGAGGCATTCTCCCCGCCCACCAAGAAAATATTGTCTAGAATGTTGTGGCCTGGGAAATGGAGTAAATCCCCTGGCTATCTCAGACTGATTGGCAGGAGAAAGGAGGTGTTCTCCTGAAGCACCAAGAAAGTCCTGTTTGAACTTTGTGGCCTGGGGAAGCAAGTCTTCCTCCTGGGCTAAATGAGACTGGATGCCAGGAGAAGGGAGGCATTTTCCTGACCCACCAAGTAAAGGTTGTTTGGAACTTTGTGGCCTGAGGAAGAGAGTCATTCCCCCAGGATCTCTGAGATTGGACAGCAGGAGGAGGGAGGCACTCTCCTGGCCCACACAAGTAGTTTTGTGTGGAACTTTAACCATAATCCAGAAGAAGGGAGTCATTCTCCTGGGACTAGAAAAGTACTACCATATTCTTTAGTTTCTAGTGTAAAGGACATAAGAAAGGTTTTCTTTGCACAGGATAATGGATACTTTTACGTTATCAGACACCCTGACAGTCACCTTAGATCTTTATTTGATTAATTGGTAGTACCATTTTGACATACAACGCTGTACTTGGGCCTCACCTGACAAAGAAGCTGATATACTGCAGCCTGAGTCTTTAACCACTGGGACACGGCAAAGGAAAGGGCCCAAGTGAAGAAGGCCAAAAAGCTAGTGTCCAGAAAGATGTATCCGAAGGGAGACTGATCACCAAAACCTCAGTCTTGTCCCCATTCAACTTCAGCCAATTGCCGCTCATCCAGTTTCCCACAGACTCCAAGCACAGCCTTAACCTAGAGACAGTGTCAGTTTGAGAAAGATCCAAACACTCTACAATCTGCGTGTCATCAGCATATGAATAACACAGGAAGCTGTGGGAGTGAATGAGCTTAAACTGTCTATAAACATTAAACAGAATAGGGGAGAGGGCTGATCCCTGCAGAACCCCGTAAGTCAGGGGAGCCAGAGTAGATCTGATAGGGAGAAAGAGAGACTGACTGAACCCGGTCCACCAAAAAAGATCTAAACCAGGACAGCACAAATCCCAAAATACCTGCCACAGCCAAATGATTAAGTATAATAAAATCATCAATTGTGTCGAAAGCAGCTGACAGAACAAGTAAAATCAGCAGCCCGACATCACCCTGATCATAAAGCCGCGCATGGTCATTGACTACTGAAAAGTAGTACTGTTTCTGTGCTGCGACCCGGATGGAAACCAGACTGAAAGGAATCAAAGAAGGAAGATTCCTCTAGGAAAGCACTGAGCAAAGCAGTAGCCAGTGATTCCAAGAGTTTCACTAAAAAAGGTTGAAGTGAGATAGGGAGAAAGAAGAAATGTAAAACATAATCTCTTCCAAAATGATAAGCCTAATGGAATCGAGTGGAGAAGCTGATTTCATTTCTTTAGTAGCAGCTACAATATCAGACGAAACAAAAGAAGGAAAGCTAGATCAGAACTCTACTTGATTCCTGGCTAAAGGCGAAGCCTCAAGGCTACCAGTCCTGACGCTGGAAGATAGAATTTATTCACCAATAGTGGCCATTTTTTTTACAAAATAAGTTGAAAGTGAATCACAAAGAGCCTGTGTGGGAGAAACCAACCCTGAAGAAACCGGGGCAGAGGAAACTGATTCCACCAGACTCAATAGCTCCTTAGATTGATTTATAACAGCTTTTGACACGAGTGGTATAGTAGGAGCACTTGGCCTCAAAGTTCTCTTTATGATACACAAACATAGCCTGTCGACTCAGAGACCTCGTGGCTGGGCAATAAACCAGGCATCATTCGCGTTCAACTTGTCTATGGCAAAGCCACAACTCGGCAAGATGAAAAGTGAACCAAGGATCAGAGGGATGGGAGTGAGGAATCGGTTTAAATAAAGTCAAAATGTCAGCTGTAGCTGTAAACGCTTGTGAAAGAGCCACCAATTCTAAAACCTGAGAGGTGGCACAACAGTCAATAACTTGAGCCATGATATCAGTAGCATCAATCGAACGCCATCTTCTCTGGGGAGGGCATAAGTAGAAGGAACATTGAAAGGAGAAATGGCCCTAATCAGGAACGGAATGATAAAATGATCCGTCCAAAGGACACACAGAGCAGAAAAAGTGGTTACTAATGCAGCAGAAGAGAAAACCAAGTTCAGCATATTACCTAGACGATCGGTCAGTCCAGTAACCAACTGCTGGAAACCTAAATCACCCATAGCTGAGATAAAATGGGCAGCTTCGTGATCATAAGGATCATTAGGCCTAAAATGTTAATCTCCAACTATAATCAATTTAGGAAAGCGAACCTGCAAATTCACAACAATTTCCAGGAAAGCACCATCAACTTCAGAATCATTAGTGGGAGGATGATAAACAATAAAAAATATACAGAGTACTGCATGCCGAAACAAAAACACAAACCAGAAAGGCTTCCATTTGAATGTTATGAGCAAGCGCTACAGTTGTGCAAAATATATATGAACTGTAAATAAGATCAAGGTCCCCACTAGGATGGGCAGAGCTTCCATCAAGGCAAAGAATTATACAGTTCACTGGTGGAGATAGATGAATCACATAGCCTTGTCTCAGTAACACATACCAGATCTGGTGAATGCTCCATCAGTAAATCATAGCACGAAGCAGCATGTGCCATATGTTAATGTTAAAGGATATTTGTACCGTGCACTATCACCACCGCAGTGGTCCCCTGGCGCTCTGGCGGCTCTGAAGAAGGAGGGGGGGGCGAGTTAGTGGGAGTAATCTGGAAAAGTGCAAGATAGCAGTGATGTGCTGTTGGCAGCCTCAGCCCGGTGGGTCCATTGGCGGGCGTGGGGTTGTTTTATGGTTGGTAGTCGTCGTGTGCTGTTCTGCAAGTCTATGTGCGGTTTGATTTGTTGTTGCAGTGTAGTGAAGTTTGTGCGGATTGCTGCGTTTTAGGCTTGTGGTTGTGTTTGGTTAGAGTTTGAGAGGTGTATGCAGAGGGATGAAATTGTTAGTGGATTGGTTAGTTGGCATTGCTGTCCTTGCAATTATGTCTAGGTGTGATGCTTGCTATCATTCACTATACCATCGGAGTGTGGCACTTGCTCATTCCAATATTCTGTCTAGATGTGAAGCAGGTTAGTGATTGCGATTCCATTGCATTGTTGCACTTGTCATTATTCACAGTTTCATCTAAGTGTCGTACATGCTAAGATTCAAAATATCTGTCTAGATGCGACGCAAGCTAAGGTTAAGAATTCCATCTAAGTGTGGTACATGCTAACAATCACATTTCTCTCTAGGTGCGATGCAAGCTAAGGTTAAGAATTCCATCTAAGTGTCATACATGCTAACAATCACATTTCTGTCTAGGTGCCACGCAAGCTAAGGTTAAGAATTCCATATAAGTGAGGTACATTCTAAGATTCAAAATATCTGTCTAGATGTGACGCAAGCTAAGGTTAAGAATTCCATCTAAGTGTGGTACATGCTAACATTGGCTAGTGTGTTAGTGCGTCATTCAATGCAACATTTACATTCCAGTCTGGATTGACTTTAGGCTGATGATCAAAAATCTCTCCAGGTATGCATGTTGTAATTCTATTGCAATCAAGTTATGGAGAGGTAAGGTAGAGTGGCAAGGGGTTTATGGAGTGGAGTAATTGCTCTATAGCCCACCCATACCACACTTACAGTTTTGCTGGTGTCTGTTGGCTTCCTTTGCTTCCCCTGCTGACACCTGCAGACACATCTTGGAGCCGCCTCTGTTGGAGCCGCCCTTTGCCTTGGGGCCCTTAGCCGAAGGGGCTGCCGGGCAGGGGGCTGCCCTGGGAAGGTGGATTAAGAGCACTGTAAGAGCCAATCCCGTTGAGGGGGTGGGCAGGGAGGTGGGCAGAGGGATGGAATGGGAGCAGGTGGCTGCACTTGGGTCACTAGATCATGGCAACTAAGGACTTTTGGGCACTTGGAGGCCGTGGGCGGGATGGGAGGTGGGAGGGAGAGGGCGACAAGGTTGGGAATAATGGGGAACGGGGAGGGGGGAGGAAGGCGCACAGGCCTACAAAACACTTTTTTTTCAAAAGAAAGAAAATAAAATGCAAGCTCCAAATGGAGCAGCAACGAGGCCAGTGTTCACCTTCTTACCGGATGGAATGGGGGTTAAACAAAACACATTTTTAAAAACTTGAGGGAGAGACGTCAGCGCCAGGACTCAAATATCGTATCAGCTAGAGTGAGCTGCACTAATAAACTACATGGCAAAGGTGTCAGCGAATAGCTGAGAGGTGCTAACATGATCATGCCACTAAGGTAGCAGGCACTTGAACTAATAACGTAAACACGTCAATGCACCCACCGGATGCCATTGAGTGTCACCCTCATGGGAGTGAAAGACTATCCACTGCCATTGACCTTTAACCGTATTGTGTACCACAGTCATCCTCTCCCCAGGCCCTGCTGCTCTATAGTGAACAATCAGTGAAGCACCATGGGGCTGAGGCAGGAGGGACAACATAACGACCTGGGAATGACCCAATGAGCAGCTTCATATAAAGTGAGAAACTAAGTACTGTGCTGCAAGACTAAGGAGATGTGGCCAATTATCTAGGAATACTTTGAAGTTGCCTCAGTGTATGTTGGTGTCAACGCATGGGTGTCCTGAGCAATATCTGTCACTGAAATGTATTCTGATTACATTCCAATAACTGTATGTAAAAAGATGAACAATTGACTGTTAGAGCAACCTAATTTTGAGGAACTATCAAGTACTTGGCAACACACTTTTACTCTCTGTGAGAATGGATGTCTAAACTGTGGCCTGGTGGATAGAGGTTTAGGAGGCCAGCCTTGTTGGAGAACAGGGATTAACTTCTGGGAGCTTAAACCACACCAATCAAGACACAGTGGAGAGTGGTCAATGCTTAGTCTCAGGAGAGGTGAGTGTGGTCAGGGGTCCATAATGAGTCCACACAGTGAAACACCAAGGATTACACTTGGTGAGTTAGTTATAAAAAATATGATATTTATTATAGGCCCAAGACAACACATGAAAAATGAATATTTTATTTTTTATTTTTATTTTTTATTTATTTTGCTTCTATCAATTCAATGATTTTGCAAAAACAGGACGAACAAGTCAGTCAAAATTTCTTTTCTGTTCTTTCTTCGCAAGCTTAATTTGACTTGAAGTTAGAGTTTGGGCTTTGCAGTTACCCTTTTGAACTTAAAGGTCTGATTGAATTTCACGCTCAACTTGTACCTTTCGGTAGACTGGAATTTGCTCCTTCTGGCCCCTCTGATTTGCATAGACAAGACTCTAAAGCATTCTTTAATATTTTGGAAGTTGCCAAAGGCCAAGGTGTCCCTGATCCACTCATCAGTCGATTCCACCAGGTTTTTTCTTCATACAAGGAGTCACTGTCTATTAGAGGTCTCAAGTAAGCTCTTCTCCACTTTATTGTTTCGGGGCAATGCAGAAGAAGATGCTTTACGGTTTCTGGCTCACGTGTCGTTCCACACAATCGACAGTGGTTTGTTTGAGATTGGCCTCTAATAGCCCTTATTTCATTGTCGGCAGTAAATTAAGGCGAGAACGCAAGAAGATGGATCTTAACGACATCAGGAAATCTCTTCAGAACTTTGTTCGGTCTATGTAATTTTTTTGGTTCAAAGTTCACGTGACAGAGGAGTTTGTTTTTTCCAGCCAGTGTCAAGGTCTCTATCCAATCAAGTTGGTCCATCTTGCCTTTTATTCTCGTAGGATTTTGAATTAGATCTTCTTCGCTGCAACCATTATTGGCCAGAGATACTCGCTGTTTTGCTGCCCAGCAGGAAATGGCCTTGCTTCGTCCTTCAGTAATTTCAGAGTTTATTATTTTGTATAGCGGCAGAGATTCTAGCATTATTATTTTTCTAAAAAGCACCATTTCTCCCGCTTCGATTGTTGCTTTTAAGGAGAGAGTTCCCAATTCTCTTCTGATGATCGAGATTCCTGTGGAATTCGGGAGTTGAAGGACTTTGCGCCAAAAATATGCTTCCAGTTTAGGCCAAATTGTCAGAGGAATCGCTAGCATTGCTTCGCAACCGTACGTCAAACTTGGTATTACTTTACCCTTGTAGAATTTAATAACAGGGAGAAGTGAAAACCGCCCGTTTTTCCGATCGATTATTCTGGCCTGTGTAGTTATTTTTCGGGCCTTGTCCCATAGGTGTTGTTGCATTGAGGCTTCTGTTTTCTAGTTGTCCAGCCACACCCCCAAGTATTTAAAGAGTTTTACCTCTTCAACAGGCAAATTTTCGATGTACCATTTAAACGATTTTGTATTCTTCTTTGATGGTTGGCCTAAAATCAGAATTTTTGTTTTTTCCTTGTTAATTTCTAAGTTGTTGTTCGATATGTAGCTGCCCAAGTTGTCAAGTTGCCTTTGAAGCCCAATTTCGGTTTGATCTAAAAGGATGATGTCGTTGGCATATAATAGGCGAGTCACAGGTGTAGTTCCAATTTTCGGAGGAAAAGATCTTATCGCATCCGAATTGTCTTTAAGGTCACCCAAAAAGGAAATGAATAGAGCCGGGGCCAGTGGCCAGTCCTGTTTCACGCCTCTAAGGGTCGAGATTTCATCAGAAAGCCTTCCTGCTTGATCCAGCTTGACCCTGATCGATGTCTTATCGTGGAAAGCCTTTATTGGGTCAAAGATGTTAAGTGGACACTTCCATTTGCCTAATTTTGACCAAAGCAGATTTCTGTCAATTTGATCAAACGCTTGGGTTAGATCAATAAAGGCAACATATACCTTTCCAAATCTTTGTGTAGATCTTGCTTTTATAATGCTCAGGGCCATGATGTTCGCTGTGGTCCCTGAATTTTTCAAGAACCCTGTTTGAAATGGGTCTCTACACGGTGCTGTTTTTGCCCATGATTGGAAGCTCCTTAGAAGAAATGACCCATAAAGTTTCCCGATTATGTCCAGAAGTGCTATTGGACGATAATTTCTCGGGTCGGCTCTGTCTCCTTTTTTGTAGATTGGTGCACTCACTGCAGTGCGCCAAGAGTTAGGAATCGATCTTGTAGCACTGCAGTTTTTGAATACCTGCTCTATAAAGTTTGCCCATTTCTCTGGATTTTCTTAGGTCGATATTGGTTATTCCGTCTGGCCCTGGAGCTCTGGACGCTTAATGGCCAGTATGATATCTTGTTTATCCGAAAAATCTTCCCATGCGGTTTGGTCTGCCTCCGTCATCGGATCTTCTGTGACTTGACTAGGAATTTGGAAAATTTTGGCGAAATGTGCTTTCCATTGTTCTTCTGCGACATTATTTAAACCTTTTGCGATTTCTCCTTCATTAAAGTTTCTTATTAATTGCCAGTTTTCTAAGCATTTCTTCAGAGTCCTGTTGGTATAGGAAAATTCTGCGGAAGCGTAACCAAGATTTGTACTTTTTTTGTTCCTTCAAATAGAGGTTTCTAGGATCTTCTGAGATTGATTGTGCTGCCAGTTTCTTTAGCTTTCTCAGGGTAGAACGTTTTGATGCTAATTCCTTGTCATAGGTGTGAATAGGATTCTGAATAAGCTTTCGGGTTTGCCTTCTGGGAATCACGAAGGGAATCAATAAGGGCTGGTAGTCAGTAGGTTTTAATGACTCGTTATTACCCCGTAGACAATGGCTTTTGTAGCTTCTGGACAGTTCCTCTATTCGGTTGGCAGTGAGTCTTAGGCGATTTCCTTGAATATTTGATTCATGTGTTCTGGCATTATCGTTTTGTCTTCTCCTCCCGTAGGCCATACGATTTACAAAATGTTGTGATCACTCGCCTCAGCCCTTAAAACCTCAAAAGATGAGATTCGGCGGAGCATCTTCTCTGAGACATATATATAGTCAATTGTCCCATTCAGGTTGGAATGTGGACCGTCTGCGGAAGTGAGTGGTCAATATTGCGAAGATTTCTTGAAGCCATAAGTGATTCCCATTTCTTTCCACAAGATTCCACCTGGCTTTTCAGACGTAGTGATGTGGTTCTTGAAGGATCAGTCGGACATTTGGCACTTAAATCTCCACTTACAATTATTAGTGGACTATTTTGGGTTGTTATTATGTTGTCTATTTCTCCCTCAATGGATTCAATGAAGAGCCTGTCCGAAATGGCTTGTGGGTTCCAGTAGACCGTAATGACAGTTATCACAAGTGAGGTTAAGGTTTGGCTCTTCCTATCTAGTTGATCCCACTTTATTGAGACTGCAAGGTAGGATTGGGTTGCTGCCAGCTTCTTCTGTATTGAAAGGCCTGAGCCCGATTTGACTGCCACAAGTAGCCCAAATGATGGACGGCCCAAACAACCTTTCTTGGCCGGGGAGATTGCAACTGCAAAGCCGTCAATAGTCGGGGGGGTGGTAAGCCAAGTCTCTTGAAGAGTGATAATATCGAATGCTCAGAGGTTTATTGCTCCAGGTTCAGTGAGATGGTTAAAACCCCTAGTATTCCAAGACATCATTTTGAGTGAACGTGACTGGAGATCATTTGGCAGACTTTTTATTTTTGGACTCGCATCTACTTTGTTGAAATCCGCCTTGATGCTAGACGGCTTTTGTTGCTATTCCTTTGTTTGCCCAGAGGATGATTTCAGGAACCATGGTAGTAGTTGTTTAATCGGGGCAAAAGTTGGTAGATTAATTTTACGTGCTGATTAATTCGTAACTCTGTCAGATATTTTTGTTCCGACCTTTTTCTCAAGGGCGACAAGGTTCTTTTCTTGGTTTGCACTCTTTCTTCTAGTCTTTCATTGGCTCTGTATGAGTCTATATCTGCTAATTTGCTAATAGTTGAGACTCGATTTTTCGGCTTTTCTCTATTAGCTGATCGATGAGGTGAATCTCTATTTTGGGTCGATGACCAATTCCGGTCATTAAATTCAGTTTTGGACCTGTAATGGATTTTTTCGGGGGGGTTTTGGACTCCGAATTCGGTCCAGGTTGCCCTCTTTTTATCTCAGAAATCAAGTACCCCTTTCTCAGGAGATCTTCCTTACCTTCTTTAGTCAGTCTGCCTTTGGCTTCTGCACTTGCGTGTAAAAACGCCTTTGCTTTTTTGTCCTTATGATAGGGCTCTACCAGTAGCAGATCATTTGTTTTTAGGTCTTCGAAGTTTTTGACATGTTTCAGAATTTTCAGAACAGTGCCCCTATTTAGGCTAATCTTTTCGAAGTTGTCCGGGATCTGTTCCAGTTTAAAGACTGACGCAAGAGCCAGTCTTTGTTGCTTTGCCATTTTTTGGTTTCGGATGCTGGATTTAAGGTGGAAGTCTTCTTTCGGCTCTGTGGGGAAGGTAGGTTTGTTTTGCAGAAGCTGACCTTCTTTTTCAACTGTTTTCCTTGTCTTTTGGTGATTTTAGGTCTACATAGTTTCGTTTGATTGCCACCGATTTTTTCCATGTGGCGTCTGGACCTCTAGGGTGTCTTTGATTTGGACTCGACCGCTCTTTTATTTGCTCGCTGAACGTCCTCCGTTTTTTAGGCGTTGGAGGAGTTGCGTTTTCGTGGTTTTTAGGCAAACTCGCCTCATTTTGCTTTTCAGTGTGAGGTGAAGTTTCACTTGCAGGAGACGAATAAGTGGAAATGTTCATCATCGTTTCGTCTTGTAGGAAATCGACAACTGTGACAGGAGAGTGAGACTGTTAATCTTCTGATGGGCTCCTGACAAAATGACATATCTGGATTGGAGATTTAATGGGACTTGTGTCCATGTTTGATTTTGAGACCGTCTCGCTACATTCCCCTTGAGGGGGATGGATGGGCTCGCGTGTCAGGCAAGCTGAGGATCGAGACGAAGAACCTGCTGTCATAGATTTTGTGCTTGTTGTTTTGCTTACTTTCTTTAGGTTAACAGGATCAGAATAACTGATTTTTTTCGATGGTTTCAATGGGCAGTTTAGAACTTGCAATTGAGGAGGCTTTGAAGCCGGTTCCTTCAGGCAAGGTTTGAGTGTTTTCTTTGTCATGCCTTCGAATAGAAAATGCTTCGGTGGATCCGTTTTTTCTTTTGATTTTTGGTTATTTGAAAGCTTTCTCACAAAATTGAAGCAGAATTTGTTTTCAAGTTGGTTGACGACTGACTGTGTCTGTGTGCTCATTTCTGTTACTTTTCCAACAATTTGATCAGTTTGTGTTGCACTTTCTCTTGAGTCTTTTATTACAATGGGATGTGATGAGAAAGTTGAGATTTTTGACTTCGGACACTTAAGGTCGCTTATGATTTTGTCATAAATTGCACTGTCGACTTTTTCTTTTGCGGTAATGTAGCCTTCAAAAAAGGTCATTTTGGTGTGAGTCATGGCGATCAGTGTAGTCTGATCCTTTAATGTGTCATGTATTGCTTCATATAACTTTCCAAATGGGGCGAGCGTAATAGTCAATGCTGACATTAATGTTGTCAGGTCTCGCTTCCTTGGAGGGGTCTCATTTGATCCCTCTTCTGTTTGACCAGGTCCCATGCTTTCCCTTCGAGGTGGAGTATGGGCAGGACCCTGTGGGGTAGAAGATGCTGTTTTAGATAAGGGTTCCGGAGACTTTAATTCAAGTGAGACAGTAGAAAAAGGCTGCTGGACTTTTGCTTTCATCGGAGACTGAGGATGATGTGATGGTTGCTTCTCGATGAGCGGCCTATTCCTTTCACCCTTTGTAACATTATCTGTTGGCTGCATTTCTTTAGGTTGAAGAAAAAGTGGAGGGTGCTGAGACTCATTTGTACTGGTTGTCGTTGAAATTTCTCGGGCAGGCAAAAGCATCTTCTCTGGAGGTCGATTTGCTGAAACAGGAGTTCGATTTTCCACTGGTACTGTTTGCGCTCCGTTGGCACTGCCCAACGGTGTACAAACTACCTGGTTTCTTTCATTGCCGACAGAATCTGTCATCCTTTCTTTTGGTGTACAAAGAAACTTTGGTGCCTTTGGGCCATCAGTCTCGTCAAGTGCTGCATCCAGCATTTCTGCATCTGTCAGCTCGAGCAAAACGTTGTATTTTCGTTTGCCTTGACTGGCAAAGTATGCTTTTAGCGAGTTGGTTATTGCAGTGTTTCCCAGCATCCTTTCTGATGAATTTTTTTTGTTATTTTTGTTTTTTTGATGCAGGGTTTTACCCGATGGTTTTTTCCTTTTGTTTGATTTTTTTGTTTGTGCTTTACCGAGTGAGTGGGTTTTACTATTTTTTTTGAAAAATTAAATGATGCCTGTTGGTCTGTGGGAGACATTTCATTTAAATCTTGTAAACAAGGGTTCCATACGTCCTTGTTTATCTCTCTATTTTTACCCTCCTTTGGTGCTTGTTTGTCCTTGGCTCCACCCCCTTGAGGAAGTGGAGCCTCGCTTTCGCTCGTGTCGACCATCCCACGGGCCTCCTTTTGCACTGATGACGCCTCCGTCATCCGCTTCGCTTCAGGCTCACTCGCCCTCACTTCAACCGCGCCCGGCGTCCTCCCCGACGTCAGGTCCGCGTCCCGACTGCGGCTGGGGCGGCTCCCACCGGTGCACGGCGAACCACCCAACCCCAGCCCGTCACCGGGGAACCCGGCCACGAGGTAAGATCGGGGTTTGTGGGAGAGGCAGTTTGGTGCAAGCCCTCCTGGGCTATGTCGGGCTGACAAAGTTGGGAAGCCGCAAGAAGTTCCCTCGCAGCCCACCCTTTGGTCGGCTGCACTGGGGACTTTTGGACGTGCGAAATTCCCTGCTCCGTTGTTGGTTTTCTCGGTTCAGCCGCCGTAGAGTCCAACTGACATGCGTCTTCCCCGCGGGTGCCTTCTTGAGGTGGGGCGTGTAGACTTTGCCCCTGGATTGTTATGGATGGCACAAGTGATCTTTGTAGAGCCTCCTTGCCAGGCACAGAATTCAGATGTTTTGAAGGTGTAGCGAGATCAAGGGGTTTTGAAGAGGTGTCACTTAAAACCCTCGATTTTTGTAGATTCTTTGGTCTCGGTAGAGGGCGCACAGCTGGTGGATGTGAAAGGTCTAAGCGAAGGGGAGCTGGCCTTAGGTTCTGGCTCAAACTTCTCATCCAAATGGCCTCCTCATTGTCACCTCCTGGTGGTGGCGAGGTTGGATTGTCGAAATGCCTAACTTCCATGATGGTTTAAGTGGCTCCTGCCCCCTCCTGCACACGGACTGCCACAGACTGCAACTCAGCAGCCAACTCTGCGGCCGCTCCGCGGTGTAGAGGGGTTTTTATGTCCAACCCTCAAAAGCAGCTGCAACTGTAGAAAGACTGTAGAGTAGACTACAGGCTACAGGCAACTCCACTTTGAATATTTGTCAGGTAAAGAATCTAGAGTATCACACAAGACTACTATAGAACATATATGCAGTCACATTAGTCAGTGCACATAAATACTTCACAAGTACCTGAAAAGGAAGAAGGTAATTAATGTAGTTAGCACCAACACTGTTCAGAAATTACAATCAGCACCTCAGATGTCCAGTCCTAATATGAATGAGGCTTTGTGCCCAATGTTCACTTTGTGTGAAAAAGTGCACAGCAATATGTAAAGTTTAAAAAGTTCTGATACTTTTCAGAGACTAGAAAAAGTTGGAGAAGTGTTCTGAAGATGCGAGGAAGGATTCAAAAGTCAGGTAAGTATCTGTTATTGATAGCTTCTCAGCTTTCGGATAGCTTTAGACAGTAAGCACTACCAAAGCCAATTAATGACACAACTTAGCACAAAGTTAGAAAACTCTTTGGATGAAATACGGCCACTGATAAGTATCCTCAATACTCACCGCCCTTACTTTGGTTTTGGTCCAGGCATGGCAGGTCCAGAGGTGGTCACCAGAAGTAAGGTTTCCTGCCCTTCTTTTGGATTGCAGAGCCTTCGATGCTTTGGGTGCAGAGACAGCTCTGGCTGGTCCTAGGAGCTGCAGCACTTGGTTCCATAGGAAGAATATGGAACACACCACTGCAGCACATCTCAGGACACGGGAAATGGCATGGAAAACTAGTCTTTGGTGACCGTCACTGTTGCAAAAAGATGCAAAGGGATTCTGCTATTACGGTCTGACACAGCCTTCTATCTCACGACCCAAAGGTGCTTGGAAGACAACATTTGGCAGAAAGGAGTATTGTTCTATAGGTTGGTGATCCCCAAAGCCCTGGGTCAAATCACGGGAAGATGGGTCTCCTATCATGGCAGCTCTAATTCAAGCTAGACAGCACACTGAATGGCCACGGGACCCTTCTGAACAGGCTCTCTTGCAGGGCAACCAGGAGACTTCAGGAATGGTTAGTCCCACCACTCCAAAGGGTTAAAGCACCAATGAAGGCCTTTGGAGATCAGTTGCCAAGCAGGACTTCTCTTGGACAGCAGTGGAATTTAGTGGTCAGCCCTTGTCCAGGGTCGGATTGGCCCTTCGGCCTTTCGGCCCGTGGCTGGGCCGAAATCGTCCCTGGGGAGTGGGGGCCAGTTCCTGGCCATGCCTTGGCCATTTTGGAAGAAGAAAAAATATTCAAAAATATATATATTTTTTCAAATATTTTTTTTCTTCAAAAAAGCCTTTCATCCTTCTTAGGTTGATGAATGAGTATCAACACAGGTTGAGTGATATTGTATGCATATTTGTTGTATAAAAAAGAGCTTAAGCGTAAGTGCTATACAATAACATATTATCATTTGGCCTTACACATCTGCTTAGATTCAAAGTAATTTAGTGTACTTAGGAACAATCCTATTTGATGTCACTTCCTGTTTTGTGATGGGGTGAAAGGTTGTGTTTCATCGCTTCCCGGGATGTCACTTTGGGGTGCGGTCAAATGACATCACTTCCTGTGATGTCATCACAGGTTAAGGGTCGTGAGGCCACTTTTTTCACGTGAGGGGTGTGCCACTTTTTTTGTGGTGACCGGGCCTATTTTTACTCCCAGTCCGACCCAGTCTCAGTCTTGTCAAGTGTGTCTCAGGATCATTTTTCATCTGCTCGGTATCTCAGGATACTCTTCTTCAGTGCTGCTGGAATGGCTGCAGGGCTCCTCTTCCTAAAGTCAGTTGAGTTATCAGACTCAGCCCTCCAATGGAAAGATCTTCCCCTCACATGCACACCAGCAGTGGTCCAATCAGGCACCACGTTGGGTCACATGCACATATGCACATCAGACATTCTGGAGCCAGGTTGTGGATTAGTTACCAACTCACTTATTATCGCCTTCCACGCATGCTCTACACTAGCCCACAGAACCTTTGTGTTTCCCAGGCAAGGTGCATGTCCATACAAGGAGTTTCCTGACCTGACAAAGCAGGAAGAAGGCAAAAACATAAGATGGCCACGGTACAAATGAAACTCAACCTCCTGGCACGCCCATTTTAGTCCTCTAGCCACAGTTGGTAGCCAAACATGGTAAACATGCTGAGGCTAACCAAAAATATAGTAATACATACCAAAAAGTGACTGCTGCCACCAGTTTGTCCTGTAGCACATCTTAGGTAGCCAACCAAAATCCCTTGTGGAGTTTAGTGTCTCACAAAAAGAAACTGCATTGGAAGATGCACTGTGCAAGGATACAAAGTTACCCAACAGGCAACAAAGTAAAAGACTAAACGAAACATAGGGGCTGATTCACTGAGCATTTTCCAATCAGTTTACAACATTATAAAACGCTTCTGTGAATCAGGCTTATAGTTTCCCAGTACTGACAGCCTGAATGACTAGTCAGTTTCTCCATAACATGTGAGCAAGAGGCCAGTGGAGGGAAACTGAAGGGTTCACTGCACTATAGAAAGCCAGGACAGTGTGTAAAACAAAGGCAAAACGTTTAGGGACACATAGATTATGGTGGAAAAAGCTGCTTCTAGTGAATACCTTTGTACCAATAACCTGGTTTGAAATGCACCTCATAAGGATCGTTATGCAGTATGCATTATGGGGGCCCACAGCTGTGATCACATGTGGGAGGGTTATCTGAATGTTATCCAGTTCCGCCTACCTTACAGGGCTCCAATGGTCACACATAAGGGAGACCCCATGATAAAAAAGAGAATGCTTTGATTTAGACTTGAAACAATTACAAATTAACCCATTTTGCCAGGGTCAAATTGAAGAATTCAAAATGTGCTGTAGTAGGGTTGAATACAGTTTAAACTCCTATACAGATTTTTACAGGGACTTACTGAATGTGCACTATTAATATACTGTGGCTGTGGTTGATATTTGCAGCACATAACTAATAAAGTGAATAACATGAGATTAAGCTTCAAAGAGCAGTACAATAATTTCCGAGCATGCCAACATATTGTGATTATGAAGCACACTTTCCTTTCTGTAAATACACTCGCTTATGTTGGGTGATGAAGGTGAAATTGTGAGTAGTGGTGTTGAGTGTTCTATATGTGTCAATGGTAGTATGAAATTGTCTAAAATGCACAGGTTGTCCAGTCCTTTAGCACATGGGGTTATCACATTAAGTGTAATTTAATAGGCACTAATACACTACTGGGCACAAGCAGATGATGCATTTTATCTGGGTGCCATGGGCACACCAAGTTCTAAAAGCGCAAAGGTGCAATTGCTCCTGGTGCCACATGCACAGTGAGAATTAAAGGCCCAAAGGTGCATTCTCCCTGGGTGGCACTGGTACACCGAGTATTGTAGGCATGAAGGCACACACCCACCTGGTGCCAACAGCAAACCGTGCTCAGATGCACATCGGCACACTCCTGACATGTGTCACGAGCATAATCCGGCAATGGGGTGATACTAAATCTATGCAAAGGCTCATATTCCAGTTGTCAAAGCACATTGAGAAAAATGGGTCTTGACAATAACGTTACCAAAACCAAAATTGTGCTATGCCACCCTGTTTATTCATTTCATGGTGAATTTAACATCAAGCCACAGGTAACTGCCATTGAAAGGATCGATTTGTATGAGTATCTTGGTGACTTTATATGCTCAAAAGCCTCCTGGAGTTCCAGAATATAAAACGTGTCCTAATATTATCGGGAGGTCGGGAGAGGGGGCTGCATTGGAAAACATCTCCAAAGGGGACGGTGGTAAGGGCCATTACACTTACCTTGGAGGTCTGTCAGGTCCAGGCAGTTACCTCAACTGTGCATGAAGCCGAGCTGTGGGAAGATGACAAAATAAAAGCTGTTGTTAAAGCAGATAATTCTTTTTTGAAAAATTCTTATTTTGTCTCCCCACCAGCAACCCAAACTACCCTCTGCAACTTTAATTGAGTCTACGATGTATCTTGTGTGACATTAGACTCAAACCGCTACTTTACTGGCTGTGATTGTGGACCAGCCCAGTGCTTCAATCTTATCACAGTGGGATTTGGGATGTCGTATCTGTATTAAGAGCCAGATGCTTGCCATGGTTTAATTAAATTCACCTTTTGCTAAAACCTTGAAACTTCAGGACCTGTGGTCCACCAGGCGTTTACCATCCCTGCCCCACTGGGATACTCTTATTATCAGCTTTAATGAATGGGCCAGCTCTGATCTATTGTCTAACTCCACTCCAAGTAACCTGTTATCACAGTATTTAGAAAGGAAATCTATCATTGGCTGTGAACCAAATCTTAACACCATGATCGACTTCCACATAAAAGTTTGTTTATGAAATTTCTGCTGTTTCTGTCAAATGGACCAGTCAAGGGACTATCTTTTGCTGGCACTGCAAGGCTCAAGTGGAACAAGTTAAATACATTATTTTGTTTTATCCTGAGTGTAATAATTTACAGAAAACATGGTTATCCCTTTTATTTAGAGGATGTAAAATATATTCCACATGTGATGCACTGCAATAGGTGTGATGATTCCACAGTTTTTGCAAAAGGATTTCAACTACAGTACCATTCTTACTCAAGATTTTAGACAAAGTAGCATATCTTCAGATACAGGAGTATTTAGAGACGAATAATCTCCTGGGAGTCCGCCAATCTGCCTTTAGGCCACAACACGGTACCGAAACAGCTCTGATTGATCTTAAAACCCAGATTGATTAACTTAAAGACAAGGGGAAAACAGCCTTGCTACTTCTCCTTGATCAATCGTCCGCCTTCGATCTGGTGGACCACAAAGTGCTATGTAAACACCTTGACTCAGCCGCCCACTTTTCCCAGAATGCTATAGCATGGATCCAATCCTTTCTGAATAACAGGACCATGAGAGTCTTCTCACCCTCAGCGGCTGCAGACCTGATTCCAATTACATGTGGCATGCGGCAGGGCTCATGCGTCTCACCAACAATGTGAACATATTTACGAAACCACTGTTCGATGACCTGGACCATCTGGGTGTCACCTACACTAATTATGCAGATGACACCCAGATCCTCATCCCGCTTACCCGAGACTATGACAAGGACACGGCTCTAGTAAATAAAATGTACTTAATCATCCAAGCATGGATGGCTGCCCACGGCCTCTGCTTGAATGACGATAAAACTGAGCATCAAGACGTATAGCTATCAGGTGAAGCAAAAGTGATTTATTACAAAACAATTGGATGACGAGGATGACTGGAGTGCAGCAGCCCCAGCCTGCCATCTGAGGAGCAGCAAACCGTAGCGCAAGTGTTGTTGAAACCAGCCAGGCTCTACGCGAGGTGCAACAGATTCCTGACCGCAAGAGCGCAAGAGTTGCCAAAACCAGCGTGGCTCCAGGAACGATGGTCCGATCATGAGTGCAGAGGCCCCTGGCATCTGAGTGAGCTCAGCCGAACAGCTGGGAAGACGAGTGGTGGCCATTTCGTGTGGTGAAGGACAGAGCTGACAGAAGGTACTGGGAGGTGACATGGTGCACTGTTGGGGCTCCTAACAATATAACTCCCCAGAGTTATGGGGCACAAGGTGACATGCGGGCATGGCCGCAGCCATCACAGGAACAGGCAATACCTCAGGGACAGCGTTGCTAGGCAACGACAAGCAAAGCGGCAGCCAATTTAAAGTCAGGCACATGTTAGACATTGTAGGTAGACAGAGCAGAGCGGACATTGCAAGGTCAGGCGCAATACAGTTGCATAGTAAAACGCCAGCAAAATGAAACTCCCAGGCCCGTGTTGCTTGTGCCCCATCCAGGGGAACCAAGTATGAAATGGGATTACTGTAAAGAAGGGTTCATAAGGTACATCTACGGTTTGTAGGGCAGCAAGTATGCCAGTGACAGGAAAGACTCTTGGTTGTATCATTGCTTAGGCCAGGAAGGCTAAGCAATTTTTCAAATAACTGCCAGAATGACCAACTAATGAATCCGTGGGTCTGTCGAGTTTTGAGCAAAGTTTTGCTGCACTGGATGAACACTTTATAGTGAAGAAAAACATCAAGATACCACTTCACTATGAGAGAACAAAAGGGTGATGAGTCCCTTGAAGAGTTTGTGACAGTGCTCTGTGGGTTTGCAATTAAATGTCATTAAGATCACTGCAGAGATTAACATATCCGAGGAGATCAGCTAATGATAAAGCACATTGATCAACATTATAGAGAAGCTTTGTGGCGGGAAGGAGGATGTGCCACATATGTATCTCTAGAATGAGCAATCGAGGTAGCGAAAGTGGTGGAACACATGGAAAGGTCCATTAGGGCGTTGGACGCAGAATAAGGAAATGCTGTGACTCCATCTGTCAATGTAGTGGAGCAGATTCCCCCAAGAAAGCAGCAAGTGAATAAGCAGGAGGGGAAAGTAGTACCAAGGAAGAAGTTGGAAGCAAAGCAAACGTACAATGGAAAGCCTTTCAACAAAAGGTGCTACACGTGCCGCAATCTAGACCATATAGCAAATGACAAGCAATGCTTTGTCCACCACATAGTGTGCAGAGAATGCAGCAGAAAAGGCCATGTTGCTCGATGTTGCAGGCATTGGAATAAGCCAGGGACCATCAAGGCAGTAGAGGATAGTGCAAGCTACTGGCAGCATGGTGGTACCACCGAGGAAGGCAAAACTTGTGTGGTGGATGCCATTGATGAGAGGGCAAGAAGCATAAAACATCCTTGCCAAGATTAGTGTGAAAAATGTTCCTGTTGACAGCAGAACTCGAAATTTCATTTATTGGCAATACATTCAGCAAGTAATGATAGAACTATCGGTCCCTGGCACCACCACCAGTCCTCTTTCGCACTTTCCTCAGGGCCCTACACCCCACCCACATTCAATGCACTTGAGAAATGAACCCAAGAGAGTGGCTTTCTCTGCACTTACCAAAGTCTCCACTGACCAGGTGCATTTGATCTTCCCCTTCCATGTGACCCTCTGTGCACTTGTTGATCCGTACACACCTCGCCGAAGATCGTCTGTCTGTTCTCCCTTTTATTCGCCCCTTAATTGCACTGTTAAAAACTGCAGAATCGCTGTCAGGCCTATTTGCTGTATCCCATATGGTTAAATGTATTTAGTAGGCACTTACTCTGCCTGTGCAGACTATTATCGTCTCAGAATTTCAAGGGCTCTGAGCGACTGTTGTTTTTTCCCCATGTTCCCACCCTCCTTGAGTGCTTTGAAACACTTGCCTGTGTAAAGGTATTATACAAATAAACAATACCATACCAGACTGGCACAGTAATCCGATCAAGAAAGGACTAGGGAGGAGATTATCTGTTTAGCAGTATTGAAAGGAAGAAGATGACCGATTTTTCGGATATTGGGGAGGTTGAGTCTGGCTGCAGTGGCAGATTTGGAGATGAAGAGCGAGCCATTTTGTGATGGTGGAAGATGACACCAAGGTTACAAGCAGAAGCAGAGTAAGGAAGGTAGTGAGCAGAGAAGCCTGTTTGGCTAGGGGGTAGAGAACTTCAGTCTCAGTGGAATTGAGCATGAGTGACTGAGACACCATCCAATATTTGATGGCGGAGCGACAGTTTGACATTTTTGACAAAAGCTCATCAGATAAAGAGTGAAAGGAGAAGAATATCTAAGTGTGTGAGTGAATAGTTGATAGGAAAAGCCGTAAGAGATCAGGTCTCCAAGAGTTGAAGTATAGAGAGTGAAGAGAAGTAGACCAAGAAAATACCCTGGGGGAACCCCAACAGTAAAGGGGTGAGTGGGAGGTAAGGCTGTTCCAGGACACCTGAAAGTGTCAGGGGGCAACATATCAAGAAAACCTAGTGATGGCATTATCCCTGATCCCAAGGAGAGATACTGTACAGAGAAGGTCAGAATGATTGGCAGTATAAAAGGCAGCAGAGAGGTTGAGAAACATAAGAATAGATAAAAGGTTATCATGGCGTGCTTAAGAGATGAAGTGCTGACATTGGGGAGAGCTGTCTCAATAGAATGCATAGGTGGGAAGCCAGATTGAAGAGGGTCTCAGGGGTTGCGAGTATCAATGAACTCAGTGAGTTGATTGCATACTACTCACTCTAGAATTTTGGAATAGTGTAGTAGAAGAGAGACAGGGTGAAAGTTGGTAGGACAGCTAGGATTGAGACCAGTTTTGTTAAGGAGAGGAATGACAGTAATTGTCTTATAGAATGATGGAAAAGTGTCATTGTTAAGAAAGGAGCTGAAGAGGGGAGCAAGATATGGTGCAACACTGGGAGCTATGTACTTCACAATGTGCAGGGACAGTGGGTCTCATCAGGGTTGGCAGGGGGCAAAGTAAGATATAGTAGTGAGACAGGAAGGTAGGAGTGGTGGAGGAAAGTGAGCAGGAGGCAGGCATAGGAGGGAAGTGGCAAGGGTGTTGTGAATATTAGACATTTTAGAAGCAAAGTAGGGAGTAAGATCCTTTGCAGAACATGTAGAGGAGATGCAGGTGGGTTTATGAGGTTTATAGAAATGAGTTGAGAGATTTTTGAAGGTGCTTAAATTGGGAGGATTGAGACAAAATGAAAAATGGATAGATATCACGTTTGGCATAGTCAAGAGTAGAGGCATAGTTTTGAAGAGCAGTGAGATAGAATTGTAGATCAGAGGAGTGTCTTGACCATTGCCAAGAGCAAAGCTTTTTCTGCATTCTTATTGTCAGGATGCAGATGAGAGGTGTACTCCAGGAACGTAGAGGGAAGGATTTAGGAGTGAGTGTAGTAAAAGGGTATTGAAAGGAGACGGGAGCATCATGAACAGTGTTTAAATTAGTGATGTCTTCTTCAGTCTATGGAAAGGTGAGATCAGTTTATGAAGAGAGAGAGAGTGGTGTAGGACAGAGAGGTAGTCAGGGAGTTTGGTGGATGGAAATATGCACTTAGTAATAGTGGTAGGAGTTGGAGAGAGCGAGGAAGAAGCAGGAGTGGAGATTGAGGCAAAGACGATACAGTGATTGGAGGGAGAAGGAGCAGCAAAGATATTAGAGCCAGAGAGTTGAGAGGAAATGAGAATAAGGTCAAGGGAGTTTCCATTTGAATGGGTGGGCAGAGACTGGACAGAGGAGAGTGAGTGGTTAAGTTCAAGAGAGTAATAAAACAGTATATAGAGCAGCTGAGAGAGAGAGGGGAGGTTGAAGTCACCAATGACAATAAGGTGGTGATCGGGAGTTACAGAGTCAATTAGTTGAGTGACGTGGTAAAGAAATTAGCGTACCAGACCAGAGGGCTTCTAGAGATTAGATTGTTTTTACACTTTTGACTTATTTGGCCTCATTACGAGTTAGCTGGTCTGGATTTAACGGTACCAGTAAAACCGTACTGGCACTGTTTTCCGGACCGGCTAACTCCGAGTTATGTGGCCGTGTGGTGTTACATCCGCCAGGTCTGACCTGGCAAGCATAACGCCACAGGCTGCACATGGACGTGGAAACACCGGCACCATTACGTCATGGTGCTGGTGTTTCCACTTCCCCATTCCCGTGGAGTCCTATGCCTGCTCTGGAATTACTGGACCACGGCGGCTGTAATGTCCCAGTGATTCCGGCAAGTCCGGAGCCTGTAAATCCCCACGAGTCTGGCAGCAGCATGCTGTTTTTTTTACTGGCACGGCTACCGCCGGACTCGTAATGAGGCCCATTGAGTCGTTCAAGACAGGAAAATGCAAAAAAGGAAAAGCATACTGTGCAAAACAGGTCATACAGAAGAAATATGATAAAAACATCAACATATGGCTGGTAGAGAGAGATAACATGTATGCCATATGGGGACATGATTGTGGATATTGTGTATTCAATGAGGGAGAATTCTTAATAGATAAGGGAGTAGGAAAGATAGGAAATGTGGAGGATGAAAACAGCCATACACCAGCACCCGTACCAGTGAGTGAAGATGTAGGCAGGGTAATGAAGATCAGAAAGGGTTGCTGAGTCAGATGGAGAGATCCAGGTTTCGTTAAGGGTAATGAGGTCAAGGGAAGGAACATGGGAAAGGAAGAACTTGGAGGTAAAGGAGGTTTTATTGCAGACAGACTGTGCATTCCAAAGAGCAATAGAAAGAGAGTGATATGTAGAAGCATAGTAACATTAATAAATAGAGAGGCACTGGGGGTAGATGAGAGAAGAGGATGTATAATGGACGTTAGGATTGGAGTCATTTTTGGGAATAGAGAGAGTAGCGTAGCGAGAAGAGAGGTGGCGTTGAGGAGAAGTGATGATAGGCATGAGAAGAGAATTGAGATGGTTCTAAGTGGAGGAGTCTGAAATAAGCAGAAGAAGGGAAAGGAAGAGATAGCATGAGAAGGGCATGGCCAGCATGAAGCTGAACAGAAGCAATAATGGGTACTTACGGACAAGTAGCAGGACACAGCAAAGCAAAGGGTCCTAGGCTAAGAGGAAAAGATGTTGATCAGTGGCTGTAATTCACCCTTCACTGTACCACTTTAACTGGGATGCTGCTAGGGAGTAGCAAAGGAATGACAGATACTCTCATAACTTGATCGCCTAGTCAAGCAGGTATCTCTGATTTTGTCCCTGGTGTTGCTGGTGTTGCTAGGATGAGGTGACTTGTTATTGTGTCTAGAAATCGTAGATAGACGTGTGATATATTGCATATTATGATACATGTATACATTGTTTATTGCCATGGTTTTGATTTCTTATTTTATGTATTGTATTATTTTAAATATCATGCTTAGTGCTTTGATTTCATACCTCCTCACCAAAACAAAGCTTGTTGACTGACTGACTGACTTAGCAAGATAATGGCACATTCACAAAATGTTTTGGGTTAAACTAATGATCATAGCATGATGTGTTCTATTTGATGTTTGAAATCATGCTCTCTTATAACCAGTGCTCCAGAAAAGATTTTGAGGTGTGGGTATTTTACTCCCTATTGTTAAACTTTGAGAATAAATGTGATTTTAAGAGAATTAAAATTACTTTTCTCCTTTGCAAGAGAATAAAATGTATGTGACATCGAACTGACGTGTGCAAAAACTGTATGGACACCATTACTATGCGGCAGCTTTCTGCATTGTGACAGACTACACCTTTCATTATTTCTCTAAGATCTGGTCATTTGATATCTCCTGTATATATTTATTTGTTGAAAACACAAAACCCCAGCCAATTACATAATAAAGCAAGCATGAATTGTATTGTATATTTTGAGGTTCGATAGCAGAATAGTTTTTTGATGTTTAATGAAAGTCTTCATTTCCTGGAGCTATTACTACCTAATGGTATGCCAATGTTATGATACAACAGTGCAGTTCTCCATGCACAATTCTATAACTAATCTCATGGTTAAATGGTTATTTATATAGCGCTTTTGGCAAAGCGCTGTACATAGAACATATTTATCACAATTATCGCCAAACCGAAGTCGGTATTGCTTTATTGACCTTGAAAGAATGAAGGCTGAGTTGGCCTTGCCAGGATTCAAACCTGCCAGGTAGAGATCATGCACAGATCACAGCAAAGAGTGCTCAACCGGATGAGCTATCTTATTGGCTAACATCCTTCAGAGGTTGGTTAACTGAGTATGCACTGAGGTATAATAATCACAGTGCCTAGATGTTGGACTAACCATGAATGAAGCACTACATAAAGTTAAATACTTATCTGGATTATGACAGGGACCAGTTTTGCTGAGTTTCTATTTCAATTACATATGTAACTTTCATTTGGAACAGCACTTGCACTTCCTGGATAGTCATGTTTTGTATGTTTTAAATGTCTTGAAGATATGAGAAGGTAGATTACCTGTGATTGGTATAATGACAATCACTCACCCTTGAACAAAGATTCTGCTGCCACTCTACATTTATAATAATGTACCAAATGGATTGCAAGGTTGAATGAATGTAAACTAGACTGTGCATAGTCATTTTACGCAGTTTTTATAATTAAAGTGTACATTAAATTATGAGTGTAAAAATGATCTGCCTCTGCATGATTATGCACACAACAGAGGAACTTTGAAAAATACAATTGTGCAATATTGGTTTGCTTTCACTGGAGAGAAAAAAGCATAATTTGTTACAAAATATTCTCAATTAGCTTTCCATCTTATTAATTTTACAATCCTAAAATGCTAGGAAAATTGATATGCACAGTAATTCTGTTTGCTCCATGAGCATCAACAAAGCAGAAGCTGAATGGAAAGAAACCATTCCTTTTATCACAGAGTGCAGTTTCTGTTTTTGAGAGGCTTCCAAGAAATACATTCTATTTCAGAGGCGTTTATCCATGGGTTGCACTTACATCCAGGCAGATGAAAATCAAAAGAAGTGTTCTGGTTTCTGTCAAGTAACCTGACCTTTGCACTGACCACTGCTCTTAACGTGTGTGTAAATGTACATAGGAAAATAATAAATCTGTCGTATTTACAAGATTTTCATGCGTAAATAGGCCTGTAACTCACCTTATCTGGAGGCCTGCTTATATCATTTGTCAGGGAGAAGCAGGGTTACTTTCATGATAATGGAAAGGTGTGGATAGCTGCAGAACTTGCGTTTCCTCATTTCATCAATAACCCTACCGCATTTTCAGTATTTTCTACATGCAACCTTCCAACAGGATATTTCCAGCAAGTATAGTTCACTGGGCCTCCTCTGCCCAACCGACACCAGTGACCACAATCTCCTTGCTTGCACCTAATCTCCTGATGCCAGCATGTTTGTGGTTGTGTAGTGTGAGAGCAGATGATGTGCTGTATTATGCATCTTCCATCTGGCTGACTAAAGCGACACTGCCTATGGAATCCTAGCTCTGTTACGTGTGGCCAGGTTCTATGAGCAGTAGTTAGATGTGACATTCCTGAAGGAGAGATGTAACCAGATGGAGATATCTGCTCTCCACGTAAAACTCTATACTGCTTATGCAGTACCATGAACTGCTTAAATCTGCACAAATAAACAGATCTACATTAAGGTTGTCTGTAGGAGTCATATCTGCATGCTATTTTGATTTATAACAATGTTAGACATCTCTGCCTTGAAGCGCATACAATTTGCAATGATGGTACGTGTGTTGTGGATTGAACCAGGTCACTCAGTGGCATGGATTATGTGTAGAATGTTTGCTAATGGAATGGGAACATTTAGAGGGAGCGTGGGAATAGGAGGACAGTTGGAAAGGGGAGCATTGTAAGATGGATGTACAATAAATTAAGTCCACTTTCCTGGTGTCCATGTGGTAACTCACCTGCAGAAGAGGACAATAACGTGCCTTAATAAATTCATACTTGCACTAAGTTGGGTGTCTATGTGACTGCATGTAAATCAGAGCCCACAAGTATGGTATGGAATCAGTTCTATGTTCTCAGAGGGCTTTGTTCTTTTTGCTGAAAAGTTTCAGCCGAAATAAATCTGCATTTTTAAAAGAAAAACATATTTTGGGGTGTTCCCCCAAAAGCCCCATCCCTATTATCTAGTCCCTATTCTCCATACTCTACCACTTATGTCCCCTACGCACCCCCCCATATTTTTAGATGAGTTTATTTGACCAAAAATGTTACCCTGCCATGTAAGAACCTGCCATGGAATTTTATTAACTGCATACATATGTAATGTGTACATTTTAGAAGCCTGGGATATGATTTTACAAAATTATGCTTCTGGGTTGATCTATTTGTATGCATCAACACATGTTTGGCTGAACACTCGTATTATATCTAGAAATACAGCAATAATTGTTCTGGATAAATACTGTACATACATTTAAAAATACTCATAAAACATGTAACAATCCACTAAAAATATCCATACTGTTTGGGCATCCATAGTTACCAAAAGTGTTCTTGACTTTATGTTTATGTTCATACATTTGTCAATGTCTTATCATTATGCTTGTTATCCTTTTTCAGAGAACACATCCCATATGCCTGTGAATTAGGAAAGAATTGAACAAACAATTGAAAGAATCACTTTCAATAGTATCTCCTTTTCAAAATCTGTCCCTCTCGAAGAACTGAAATTTCCCAATCGGGGAATATAAGTCCATATTGAAATGGTGGTGCACCGCTTATCTAAAAGAGGACAGAAAGAACAACTATCCCTTATCCTTATGCTCCAAGAATATTGTGACCCTTAATTAGTCCCAAACAAACAATGAAAGACTTAAAAAGCCCACTGCATCAGGATAGTAAAAGGATTCAAATGAATTAATCCCTAATTTTCAGCTAATGCCATGAACTAGCAAAAATTGTATTGAATATGCTCTTAATTCCTAGCTATTGAAGTTCTTCAAATATTACCTCTACTAAAATTCGGCCTCTCCAGGTCTCATGAGATGTCAATAACAATATTGACCGGTTTCAGTGATGTACTTTAGAAAAAAATGCCTTCCTCAGGACCAGTGCTTCACTAGTAGGGAATCCCTTAATCCCCTAATCCTGGACATAGCTCAGCTGTGTAAACGTCATGAGATTTGAAAATACACTCATATGTATTTCAACATTAATGTCTAATGAAATTATTTTGTTTCCCTGGACTCTTGTTTTTCAATATTGTTATAATCCCTTACCGCAGTAAATATTAATACTGTCCTCCCTAAATGCTTAATTGTATAAATCAAATTACTGAGAGTTGTTGGCACAGAATTCCCTCAGTAAGACTCCTCTTGTGTGTGTTGAGTCTGAAAATCCAGCCCTGTTCTTTTTTGAATAATAGGGCATTAATGTCACTGCCCTGGGGTTGTGTTGCCAACTTCTCAAGCACTATCCATTTGAAGTTTAACTCACTGTGGCCCTCCTGTAAGAAATGAGAGACCATAGGTGTGCATTTCTTCTTAGTCCATATACATGATTTGTGTTCTATTATATGTTTTCTGGTCAGTATATTTATCATGCCAATGTATTGTAGACCACAAGGGCAACTGATCAAGTGAATCACATTGAGCATATTACAATTTGTAAAATATTTTTGTATCCAGGGTGTATGCCAACCTATATTAATCATGGTGATGTGTGATGTCTATTCGCAGTTAACATGATCCACATAATGTGGTTTGTGTTCCATCAGAGACTTCCTTGCCAAAATATGAATGTACTAGAAGTTCTCTCAAGTTCTTCCATCATTTGATTGCAAGCCTGGGTTCCTCCAGTCTTATTACCCCTGCATTACGAATTGGCCACCATCTTTTGATTGACTTTGGGATGTTCTCTGCTCTCTTATATGCACGCCTAAGTAGTTTCTTGGGGTAGTCACGTTTGTGCAGTCAAATTGCTTGCTTGTTATTGTCTCCATGGCAGTCCCTAAAATCTTTTCATAAAATGTGTCTTCAAAGTGGAACATTTATGAAATAAAGCCAGTTCTGTCAGCTGAAGAATTAAATGAATCGGGATATCTATACGCCGATGTTGTTCTTCAAGTTTTCTCTACATGGCCAATAGTGTCTCACATTGGGGGATCTTAGTGTAAAGTGTCTTTTGTCAAATGTCACTAGTAGTTCATTATCAGGGTCAAAGACCATATTATCAACAAGCTTCAATACTGCAGTTAAATCCTTAACATACGATGTCATCTTGGGTACTTCCTGTTTAAGGAAGAAGTGCACATACTGCGATAGTGGCTCAAGAATTGAACCAATTCCAGATGCACTAGGCTTGCCTGGTGGTGTTATGGGGCCTTTATGTATTTTTGGTAGGGCATAAAAAGAAGGGCTTGTCGGGTGTTGTGGTACCAAGAACTCAGCTTCCTTTCTGCTGATTACTCCATCAATAAATGCCTCATTGTTAGTAGGGTCAATTATGTTTTTCAAAGACAAAGTTGGATCTCCCCCTAATCGTCGACAACTTGAGCTATCATTCAACAGGTTTCACCCTATTTCTACATAGTCGGTTTGGTTCATGATTACCACTGCCCGCCTTTAGCGGCAGGTTTAATGACTATGTCATTGCTATTTTCCAAACTTTTCAGGGTGATCATATCCAGTTTTGTACACTTGTTCTTTGGAGATCTCTATTTGGTCTTCAATCGTTCTAATTGTTGGAACAGTGTCTCCTGAAATCTGTTTGATTCTATTGAGGTATTTGCGGGGGAAATCAGAGCCTTTCTCTTGACATTTGCTCTCTCAACCTGTGGAGTTCCCCAGGGATGTGACCTATCCCCATGGTTCTTCAACGTCTATATGGCTTCCTTGGCATGTGTGATTGCCACTTTCACCTCTAACTTTCAGTGTTATGCGGATGACACAGAACTATCATTCAGGCTACCCTCAGCCGCTGCATATGTGACTGTCTGTACGCTATTCAGTCATGGTGTGCCACTAACAATCTCTGCCTCAACGCCAGTAAGACTGAGATTGTTCGGATTGGGACCCCTGCTCACGCTTTCCCAACTTCACTCTGGCCAGCCTCCCTTGGCCCTGCGCCCGCACCCTCCTGTGAGGATAAAAACCTTGGGGTCATTTTTGACTCCACTCTCTCCTTCTCCTCAACATTTTTGTCATCTCTAAAAATTCTAACTTTCAGCTACACCTCCTCAGAGGTACTCTACCTTTCCGTACTTTCCCCCAGTGTATCACTGTCTCCAGAGCCCTGGTTCCCTCTAGGCTGGACTACTGCAACAGCCTTTTCCTCAACCTCCCTGCCTCTGCTCTGCGCCCTCTGCAACTCCTCCAGGACAGACAGCAAGACTTATCCTTGGCCTCAAGCCCGGGGACCACATCTCTCCGGCACTGACATCCCTTCATTGACTCCCTGTGGCTGCAAGGATCAAGTTCAAGACCCTCTGCATTGTCCACAAGGCCTTCTGGGGCCTGGGACCTACGTACCTGCAATGTTGCCTACCAAAATACTGTCCTTCACAAGCCCCCCACTCATCTACCTCCAACCTTCTGCAAGTGAGCCGGTTCACCAAGCAGAGATTTGGAGGGAGATCCTTATCCTCAGCAGGTGCCTCCCTCTGGAATAGCCTGCCTGCTGCCCTCTGAGCTTGATCTTCTTAAGGTCAGGAAACTCCTCAAGACCTTCCTGTTCTCCTCTTCCTTCTCTCTCCCCCTACCTTGCTAGCCTAGCACTCTGCTCTTTCCCTCTCTCCCTCCTCCTGCTTACAGTTGCTGACTGACGCCTGGAGCACCTCAGAGTCTTACAGGTCCCGAGCACCCCAGTCCTCTTTCGCACTTGCCTCAGGGCCCTACACCCCACCCTCACTGCACTTGAGAAACAACCCATGAGAGTGGCTGTCTCTGCACTTACCCCAGTCTCCACTGACGGGGTGCACTTGGACCCACCACCCCTCCCTGGACTGTCTGTGCACTTGCACGATCCCAAGGCACCAAGCCTGAAGATGGTCTGTCTGTAAATGTATTATATGCACCTACTCTGCCTATGCAGACTATTATCATCTCAGAATTTCAAAGGCTCTGAGCGACTGTTGTTTTACCCCTTGTTTCCCACCCTCCTTGAGCGCATTGAAACACTTGCCAGTGTATAGACGCTATATAAATAAACAACATCAATACCAATACCAAGGTGGATATCATATCATGCCCCATGTTATCATCCATGGCTTTTGCAAAGAATTGTTTAAGTCTGATCTTTCTAATCATCTGGGAGAGCTCAATCCTGCTATTAAATAGATCATACGTAGCTGTTGGTACAAATGAAAGTCCTTTCTCAAGTATCGCTCTTTGATCACTACTTGGGCAATGTCGAGACAAATTGAGCACTAAAGAATGCCAGCACGTGCAATTCCTCAGGTGTCACAACACAAAGCCAAGATATCAAAGGCTCTCAAAAAGCATCACCATTAACTTGTATGTAACATTTACAAAAATCATACATTAAAAGTAAAAAGCTATGTTTTCACATTTGTTTTTTTTTTTAAATTTAATTTCAGTGAAAAAACATAGAGATTATGAAAAGCCTGAAAAGGAAAAGAACAACATGAATAAAAGCACCATCACTATAGCAGCGATACAACAGAAAAATAAAGCATAAAGACCCATTTTCAGTGCAAATGCAAGAGAACAACCACATGGGAAAACATACCAGCAAAAAAGGACATAAAAACAATACCAGATAAACAAGTGTACCTGTTCAACCAATCCTGAAAGCACATGAACGGGTCAACGTGAAGGTGATGCACCATTTGGTATACCCGTCACTTTCAAGTAGCTAACTGTACTAGCTGATTTTCAACCTGAAAATAGCAAAAAATAACTAGGAGACAACAGCTTCAACACTCACTAATAAAACATATTTGGCACCTTCACCACCTTTGGCCCGTCTACATTGACCATTACTTGAAGCACCGGGTTTACAGGCCGATTCATGGAATAATTAGCGCGGCGCAAGTGGGCAAAAACATGCGAATCGCAGTGGAATAGCGAAAATCGCAGTGCAAGTGCGAAAATCGCACGAAAAGCAGCGCACATCGATTCATGGAAGTCCGTGCGCGAGAAAACCAGCGGATGTGCGATAAATAAGAGCGCGGCGCACGTTGGCGCACAGGCCATCTAACAGCGTGCGCCAGGTCACAGCGAAAATCGCACAGGCCAGAGCGAAATTCGCACATAGCGCGGCGCACGCAACAAAAGTAGGCGGAACACGGGCGTAACACTCGGAATGGGGAACAACTTGCCAAAACGTGGGCGTCACGGGGGAAGTACAGGGCACAAGTGCGCGGAACGCCCACACGCTCGCCTACAACACGTATTCATGGAATAGAATAGGGCAAAAAAGCGCACGCTCAAACCAGCGCACAGGTACAAACACGACTGCCACAAGAAAGCAGGCGGTAGCGTCTCTGCGGCTGTAAGAAATGTGCGCCAAAAGGTGCGCCAACAAATAGCACCTATATACTGCCATGATGAATGTCCTATACTGTGGCCCTCCAGGACAAATGACGTGCAAAGGGGTACCCACAAACACGGACACCCGCTGACAAAAAATACGTGTGCGTGTATACCGGGGTGCGCGGGAATTTCCACACGCGATTTCAGCAGGGTACGTGTATTTCAGGGGTGCGCGGGAAGTTCCACACGCGATTTCAGCAGGGTAGGTGTATTTCAGGGGTGCGCGGGAATTTCCACACGCGATTTCAGCAAGGTACGTGTATTTCAGGGGTGCGCAGGAAGTTCCACACGCGATTTCAGCAGGGTACGTGTATTTCAGGGGTGCGAGGGAAGTTCCACACGCGATTGGCCCAGTGCGAGCAGGGTAGGTGTATTTCAGGGGTGCGCGGGAAGTTCCACACGCGATTTCAGCAAGGTATGTGTATTTCAGGGGTGCGCGGGAAGTTCCACACGCGATTGGCCCAGTGCGAGCAGGGTATGTGTATTTCAGGGGTGCGCAGGAATTTCCACACGCGATTTCAGCAGGTTACGTGTATTTCAGGGGTGCGCGGGAACTTCCACACGCGATTTCAGCAGGGTACGTGTATTTCAGGGGTGCGCGGGAAGTTCCACACGCGATTGGCCCAGTGCGAGCAGGGTATGTGTATTTCAGGGGTGCGCAGGAAGTTCCACACGCGATTGGGCCAGTGTGAGCACGGTACGTGTATTTCAGGGGTGTGCGGGAATTTCCACACGCGATTTCAGCAGGTTACGTGTATTTCAGGGGTGCGCAGGAAGTTCCACACGCGATTTCAGCAGGGTATGTGTATTTCAGGGGTGCGCGGGAAGTTCCACACGCGATTGGCCCAGTGCGAGCAGGGTACGTGTATTTCAGGGGTGCGCGGGAAGTTCCACACGCGATTGGCCCAGTGCGAGCAGGGTACGTGTATTTCAGGGGTGCGCGGGAAGTTCCACACGCGATTGGCCCAGTGCAAGCAGGGTACGTGTATTTCAGGGGTGCGCAGGAATTTCCACACGCGATTTCAGCAGGTTATGTGTATTTCAGGGGTGCGCGGGAAGTTCCACACGCGATTTCAGCAGAGTACGTGTATTTCAGGGGTGCGCGGGAAGTTCCACACGCGATTGGCCCAGTGCGAGCAGGGTACGTGTATTTCAGGGGTGCGCGGGAAGTTCCACACGCGATTGGCCCAGTGCGAGCAGGGTACGTGTATTTCAGGGGTGCGCGGGAAGTTCCACACGCGATTGGCCCAGTGCGAGCAGGGTACGTGTATTTCAGGGGTGCGCGGGAATTTCCACACGCGATTTCAGCAAGGTATGTGTATTTCAGGGGTGCGCGGAAAGTTCCACACGCGATTGGCCCAGTGCGAGCAGGGTACGTGTATTTCAGGGGTGCGCGCGAATTTCCACACGCGATTTCAGCAGGTTACGTGTATTTCAGGGGTGCGCGGGAAGTTCCACATGCGATTGGCCCAGTGCGAGCAGGGTACGTGTATTTCAGGGGTGCGCGGGAATTTCCACACGCGATTTCAGCAAGGTATGTGTATTTCAGGGGTGCGCGGGAAGTTCCACACGTGATTGGCCCAGTGTGAGCATGGTACGTGTATTTCAGGGGTGTGCGGGAATTTCCACACGCGATTTCAGCAGGTTACGTGTATTTCAGGGGTGCGCGGGAAGTTCCACATGCGATTTCAGCAGGTTACGTGTATTTCAGGGGTGCGCGGGAAGTTCCACACGCGATTGGCCCAGTGCGAGCAAGGTATGTGTATTTCAGGGGTGCGTGGGAAGTTCCACACGCGATTTCAGCAGGGTACGTGTATTTCAGGGGTTCTGGGGAGTACCACACGTGAATTGGCCGTGTGGGCCCTCCCAGGTGTACGCTCCACAACCTCCACGGACCCTGCAGGCAGCCCACACCACGGGGGACTACCCTGCACCCATGCTCATGTCCCGCAGGCAGCCCATCCACCATGGGCATGCCCCCCAGCCAACCCACATGTCACCTTGCACTACTGATCAACAATGCATGTCTACCACCACCCCCACCCCCCTGCCACCATGGGCATCCTCCACCAGGCCCCCACTCATGTCTCCCACCACCCCCACCCCCCAGCATCCAGGGTCACCCTCCACCAGGCCCCCACTCATGTCTCCCACCACCCCCACCCCCCAGCATCCAGGGTCACCCTCCACCAGGCCCCCACTCATGTCTCCCACCACCCCCACCCCCCAGCATCCAGGGTCACCCTCCACCAGGCCCCCACTCATGTCTCCCACCACCCCCACCCCCCAGCATCCAGGGTCACCCTCCACCAGGCCCCCACTCATGTCTCCCACCACCCCCACCCCCCAGCAGTGCAGGGGCAACCTCCACCAGGCCCCCACTCATGTCTACCACCACCCCCACCCCCCAGCATCCAGGGTCACCCTCCACCAGGCCCCCACTCATGTCTCCCACCCCCCCACCCCCCTGCCACCATGGGGAGCCTCCACCAGGCACCCACTCATGTCTCCCACCACCCCCACCCGCCAGCAGTGCAGGGGCAGCCCCCACCAGGCCCCCACTCATGTCTCCCACCACCCCCACCCCCCAGCAGTGCAGGGGCAGCCTCCACCAGGCCCCCACTCATGTCCCCCTGCACCCCCACCCCCCAGCATCCAGGGTCACCCTCCACCAGGCCCCCACTCATGTCTCCCACCACCCCCACCCCCCAGCATCCAGGGTCACCCTCCACCAGGCCCCCACTCATGTCTCCCACCACCCCCACCCCCCAGCAGTGCAGGGGCAGCCTCCACCAGGCCCCCACTCATGTCTACCACCACCCCCACCCCCCCAGCATCCAGGGTCACCCTCCACCAGGCCCCCACTCATGTCTCCCACCACCCCCACCCCCCTGCCACTATGGGCAGCCTCCACCAGGCACCCACTCATGTCTCCCACCACCCCCACCCCCCAGCAGTGCAGGGGCAGCCCCCACCAGGCCCCCACTCATGTCTCCCACCACCCCCACCCCCCAGCAGTGCAGGGGCAGCCTCCACCAGGCCCCCACTCATGTCTACCACCACCCCCACCCCCCAGCATCCAGGTCCACCCTCCACCAGGCCCCCACTCATGTCTCCCACCACCCCCACCCCCCTGCCACCTTGGGCAGCCTCCACCAGGCACCCACTCATGTCTCCCACCACCCCCACCCCCCAGCAGTGCAGGGGCAGCCCCCACCAGGCCCCCACTCATGTCTCCCACCACCCCCACCCCCCTGCCACCATGGGCAGCCCACACCAGGTCCTCACAATCCCCAATCATGTGCGTAATGGTCAGCCTCCACAGCCAAAAAGCCCTACCAAGTAACCCATTCACCCACATGGAAATGGAAATCACATGTTACACTCCCAATGTTCATTAAGCTAATGAACCCATGTCCGTCACACACAATGGTTGCAATTGAATGGGAAAACACACAACATGACATGCATGAAACCAATGAGATGATACCACATAGTGAAGTATGCTAACAAAATTGTATTGCAAAAAAATAAAGAATGCTAAAGAAAGAAAACAAACTACAATGTGAATGAGAAAAAAAAAGCTGCATGTCCGTATAAAAACACAAAACTGCAAATCAGAATCCAAAAAAATTATGTCCAAAGTCAAATGTAAAAAAATCTCCATGCAAAAAAGAACTATGTACAAAACTAACAAGGGTCCATGAGCCCAACTGAACAAAGGAAACCTACTAAAAAACCTACCTAAAAATCAACTATATACAAAAAGTGGAGCAGTGTCCGTCGACTCCAAATCATAATAAGAAAGAAAGGAAACCTAAAACTAAAGAACTATATACAAAGGCGGCGGGCAAGTCCAGCGGCTCACTCCGTGGTGTCCCGGGCCAGGGCATCATCGAACTCCTGTTCGATGTCCCGGAGGCGGTCCAGTTCCATGGCCCCGAGGGTCCGCAGGGACGACGCTGTGTCCTCCTCCAACCCCCTGCGGATTGCCCCGAGGCACTCGGCCCGCCTCAGGGCCCTCCGCATGGAGTTCTCCGCCCTGACCATTGTGAGCCGCGCCTCTTCCGCCCGCCGCCGCTCCGCACCTATGGCGTGGCCCAACCGCTGCCACACGGAAGACACTCTCTGTCCTGGGTCCCCCTGCCCTCCGGCCGATGCCTGCCCCTCCGATGTCGAAAGCCCCGAGCCTTCATGTCTACCACCATGTTGCTGCTGCTGCGGCTCTGCCTCTGCCCGTGCACTGCCTCCTGCTGCCTGCACATCCTCCGCCGGCTGGGGTGCACTTGTTGATGTGGCCACCCCTGCTGGACCTCCGACTCCCGACGGTGGCAGGGATGCCTCCTCCACCAGCCTGGCCGCACCGTCAGAGGCAGCTCCACAGGGCACCCAGGTGACTGATGGGTGGGAAGATGGCACAGAGAACGACTGGCGCGTAGGGGGTCCAGTTGAGGAGGGGGTCGAAGCAAGCCCCATCAGACAGCGGAATCCGGCCTGTGTGACCTGTCCCAGCAGGCTGACGTGGTCAACGAGCCATTCAAGATGACGTGCAGTCTCTCCATGAAAAGACTGCAGGTCACCTCGCATGGCCCGTTGACGCAACGCCACACCAGCCAGGACAGGCTCAACCCGGACCTGGATGGCCACGTCCACAGGCAGAGGAAGGCCAGTTGAAGTCAGCTCATCCCCTGCCTGAAAACGGGTCTGGACGTAGGCATCCCTGCTGGTGCAAGATGATGCAGGGACAGGATCAGGGACAGGATTGCACACAGGCACCTCCGCGGCCGCCTGTGCTGCCTCCTGTCCCTGGTCCTGCACTGCACCACTAGCACCAGTGGGATCCCCACCTCCAGACCCAGTCTCTGCTGCTTGCACGGCCTCCTCCTCCACCAAACCCCCCACCAACCTGGGTGACTCCGTGCCATCTTCCCCTGTTGGGCCCTGTGGGGTCCCAGCTGCCCCTTCTGCTGCCGAGGAGTCCAACTGCAACCTCCGCCTCTTGGACCTCCCCCCGGCAGCTGCGGCCTGGGACGCGGCACCGGACTCCTCACTCCCCGACGAGATGACAACACGGGAGGGGAGCCGGGCCTTGCGTCTCCAGGTGGCGGTCGGATCCCCGCCGCTGTGCTCCACAGCACCTTCTCCGCCCTCTTCATCAGTTGACGCTGCAGACAGGGAGAAACAAAACACAGGCATCAGGGCACTGTACAATGGACACATACACGCATGACAGTTGCACATGAGTGGCATTGGCAAACCTCAGACATGTCATCACAATCCCCAACACACATGTCATTGCAACTCGCACACATGAGCCATACCACAGCCATATCGCAACTGCCACCACCATCCATACACATACAACAGCATCAGCAGCCAAAGGGGAGCCAGACATCACATGCAACACAGGAAGTGCACCACACATGTACACACACCACCACACTTGCATGCATGTCTACACCTCTGCCAAGTGTCGCACTGTTCAGACGGGCATCCATGTCACATCTGCCAATCAGGCTTCCATATACCGCTGTCACATGCATCCATGTTGCATCACTGTTGCATCCTTGACAAATACACACACATGCACATGTACACAGTGCTCATACATGCAGCCGAAAACAACATACATGCCTGACATCACGGACATGTCTACTTACATACACATTCATCCAAACATGTGTGCACGCACAACTGCATTTGCCACGCAAGCCCACACACACAAGCACCATCCATGTCTCACACATTACAGCCCTCGCATGTGTCAGACCCACGCCCCTGTACACCCCCACCCATACTCGACCCCATACAAACAGATGTGCAACCGGCACAATGCCGAATAATCACCACACGCACTGCTCACAATCAGGATGCATGTACACTCACCGCTCGACTCCAGACGGGTCTGCTTCTCTAGGACCTGGACGTGGAGCGCTGGGGATATGCATTCCAGGACCCCCATCTGTTCTTCCGACAACTGGCCCCGGCGCCCCTTGGCATCCGCTGCCTTCAAGAGGCGCCGGGCCTTGTTCAGGGTCCTGGACCTGAAGTCCTCCAAGCGCTTCCTGACATGCTGTAAATCCCGGACTGCCACCCCCTCCGCGTTGATGGCAGTCACGATGTCAGTCCAGATCCGAGTCCGTCCTTCGTTGTCGGCGCGGGAACTTCCGAAGAGGGCATCATACTGCCCCAGGACTTGCTCCACCAGGACACCAACTTCGGTGGCACTGAAGCTGGTGCCCCTCTGCCTCTCTGGCCGGGGGTTGTCAGTGGTCACAGATGGTGTTTGCCCCGACATGACAACCCCAGAGGCAGGAGTGGGTGGGCAACTGGGTCCTGGGGCTGGGCTGTGGAGCGATGGAATTCCAGTCGGGAGTCTTCGGTTCCAGCAGGGGTGGTCACAGAAACAGCACCCCTGGCTGATGTGCAGGCAGCAAATGGCAGTGCACGTGGGCAGCAGGCAGTCAGGCAGCAGCAGATGGCAGGTGGGAGCGTGCTCGGGGCTCTGGGGGGCAGTGGTTCGGCCTTCTGGGCAGGAGCGTGGTCTTCCGTGTGCTTACGCGTGGCCAGCTTGGTACGGAGTGATTTGGCACGTGAAAATCCTGCACGTCAGCGTGAAAACCGAGGAAAGACCCTTAGCGCGTAAGCGCGTCAGCACGCATACGCGATTCTATTGGACCAAAGGCCCTCAGCGCGTAAGCGCGTCTGTGACGTGACACGCACGGGTGTTTCCCACACAGCACGTGATGACAGAGCACACGTGGGAAGACTGCACGTCAGTGTGTCATCGCGTGTGATTGGTGGAAATGGCCCTACACGCAGAAGTGACAAAGCGTGTAATTGGTGGAAATGGACCTAGCGCGTACACACCGCGTAAGTGACGCTGGACGTGGGGGCCTGTATAAAAGGTACGCGTAGAACACCATTTCCTTGTACGTGCTTTTCGTGGAGAGCGAGTGGGTGAATTCTGTACTTCTTGTCGTTTCACACGCGATTTACTTCACGGCGTTTCAAGTTCGTATTCCCTGTTACCTCTGACAGCTTTTTCTCTTTTTTCTCTTTTACTGGTTTACCTGGGCCTGTTCCCTCAAACAGTGTTCCCTACTACTGTTGTCCTGTCTCCTCAGACAGTGTACAAATCTTCTTTTGGCGGGGGTGTTGCCAACCAAACGCGCTCCTTTTTCACGCTCTTTTACCTGGCAGACGGTGAGTCACGCACGTATCTAACATCTGTGCTTGCCCCGTGTGTAGCCTACCCCTTCAGAGGTCATTCTAGGTTGCGTGTGACACGCATACGTTCATTCTTGTGTTACTGGGTGCCACAGCGTAGTGCAGGTTTTTCTTTCTGCACACGTGGTCTAGGAGGGGTTGCGTGCACGTCATCTCCCTTTTTTGGGGCTCCTGTGCGTAGCGTGACCCGTCATCTTTCCCCAGGGGTTACAATCAGCCTTGCAAGAGCACTAGGGTACAATTACCATCTGGTACCCAACCCCTTTGACCCCCAATTGCCCAGGACAATATTTTACACCCACTCCCATACGCACATTAACATCAGTGCCATGGCTGGGAGGCGAGGATTCCGTAAGGGTGGCAAAGGTGGAAGAGCCACAAGTGGTGGCCGTGGTGGATCCGGTAGGGGACGTGGTCGTTACTTGCAGGGTGAGCCAGTCCCCCCATGTGTGGAGTACCAGTCAAGGGCACCCATAATCCCCCCCCCTCCCGTTGAGGCTGATGTGGCTGACACCATCCATGCTCAGCCCTTGTTGGACCAGCCCATTGTGGCACCAGACCTGGCTGACTCCATGGCTGACTTCCAGGTCAGCAGGCCTATGACACGTGCGCTGGTGCACGTTGATGTCACCATGCCACGTGCATCTGGGGCAGCAAGGTCATCTGCTGCACCAAGTAGGCAGGGCGGAGAGGCTGCAGGGGCAGCTGCGGCTCCATCCACCCCAGCCCTCACACACCCAGCCCGGACAGTGTCGGTCCTAGTCCATGCTGCTGACATTCCCCCTGACACCATCACACTAGAGCCAATGCCTGCACCAACTCCCATGCTGAGTGTGCAATCCCACACTCCTGATACAGAGTCCACCAGGGCTCCTGCCCCTAGTGTCCAGAGCGGCGCAGGACACTCAGGATCACCACCACCTTCCAAGCGGAAGAGGAAGAGTGCTCGTCCGGCACAGGCTGATGCCCCAGACACGGCTACACAGTCCGGCCCATCCAGGAAGCCCAGCTTCACGGATGACGAACTGAATGCACTTGTCGAGTATGTGTCCGCACATGACAACGAGATGGTCATTGTTGCAGGATCCAAGACCACACCTGCACAACGCCAGGCACACTGGCAGACCGTTGCGGACATCGTAAGTGCCCTTGGAATCGTGGGGCGCACAGCCAATGATTGCTATAAGCGCTGGAATGACCTAAAGCGCAGGGCAAAGAGTAAGCTGGCCTCAAGTCATGCCGAAACTCTAGTGACTGGAGGTGGGTCTCCAGTAGTAGACATGGAACTCACTCCACATGAGTCAGTCGCTGGGACCTACGTCACGGAGGAACAGATCCAAGGCGTGGGAGATTTGGCTGATTACGAGGCATTGTCCGGTGAGTGCACATGCATGTGTGTGTCATCCATGTGCATGGTGTGTGTGAGGGCTTCTGTTTGTGTGACAGGTGAGAGTGTGTGCGCCTGAGTCGTATGGGTCAGCCATGTGCTTCATGCAATACGTCCTGCGCAGCTGCATTTGGCCATAGCAGTATCCCTTCTGCCAACAGTAGACATCTAGCCCAACTGCACGCCAGTTGCCCTTGAAGTGTCACCTTGCCACAACATTGTTGCTTGATTTTTCACTGTTCATTTAGTCAGATTGTTTGCATTCCACCACTTTTACTAGGCATGTCGCAGTCCTCTAGTCACATGTCTGACATGGCTATGGTAAAGTGGAGTGACTTTGTTACCTGGATATCATTTGTTCAAACATGTCCCTGTGCAATTGCACCATTTCGGACTGGCAGCTCCAGGTGAAGAATCTGACCTGTTTGAATTAGAAAAGCTATTACATGCGGGAACTGGACTGAATGAATAGGTGCTGCCCTCCTCTCCATCTTCACTCAATAGCAATGGTACATGCCATCTGTGTGATGGCATGTGTGTTTCACCTGCCAATCACAGGCCAATGTGTGATGCCACTGCCAGGCAGCATGCAGAAAATGTGTTCATCTTCCATCTTGGTGTCATCAGTGTGTGCCATTTGCCTGCCCTTCATACGCAGTGAGGGTGCATGCATGGGATGGTTTTAGTCATGTGGGACATGTGTCAAACAAGTACTGGTTCTCTTGCTTCTCAGCCCTCATTGTGTGCCATGGTGCTAATGCCTGTTTCCATTTCTTTGTTTGTATGTCTTTGCAGGGGAAGACGCACCTGATACTGCTGGGGTTGTGGAGATGGTGCAGACCCAGGAGGGGTCCGAGGGCCGACCAACCACCAGTGAGGGACGTGGTGTGGTGGTGGGTGAGAACCCACAAGTGCTGCAGGTCCTGCTCTCAAGGGGTGTCTCTGGCTGCACCTCCCCCGAGCTGTACTCAGGTGTTGATTCAGATGAGACCTACGTGCCGTCGCAGGTGAGTGTTCCAGGGAGGGATTCTGTTCTGTCTCACCCACCTGCACCAGGGTCAGAACCCTCAATGGGGATGTCAGTGTTGGCAGCTACGCCTTTGGTGGTTACGGATGCAGGGTCACACTCCGCGACATCTGATCCTGTTCCTGGTCCAGCAGATCAGAGGGGGAATGCAGTCCTGCAGCCTCAGGCAGTGCCGGCACAGCAAGGCGCAGTTCGCCTTGCCCCAGACAGGTGTGGTGCCCGCCGACGTGGTGGCCGTACGCCACCTGGCAATACCGCATGGGAGCAATCCATTTACGGTATGGCAACCCAACAGGCAGCATCATCCGAGATGATGGCTCAGGCCATGGATAGGGTGGCCACTTCCATTGTCCCCCCTGAAAGGCTGATGGAGCGACTAGAGCAGGCAACCGACTCCATCTGCCAGTCACACAGGGAGGACATGTTGGGGTCCAACAGGGACAGGCGGGCGGCACTGGCGACTCTGCAGGAGGCCATCTCCATTGAATCCCAGGGCCACAGGGAAGCCCTGAGGCAGGAGCTCCTTCACCTCAGGACGACTCTTGTTGAGCTTGAGGCTTCAACACACCAAAGGACAGAACAGCAGCTGGAGCGTCTCACCCGTACGCTCTCAGCTGAGATGCAGGCAACGAGGGCGGAGGTCCGGGCATCCCGTGAGTTGTTGCATGGGGACCTCCGCACACTCATCCTCCAGAACCAGACCTACCACACCCGCATGCTTGCAGCCATGAAGGAGCAGACTAGGGCCTTGCGTGGGCTGCCTCCCATAGTGCAACCACCTCCGGATGCAGCTGCACAGGGTGATAATAGCGACAGCAGTGATACTCCCACAATAGGGTAGCCGTGTGGGCCATGAGCCCATGGAGGTGGTTTTTTTCCCAGGATCCACGCAGGTGGGTTCTGGTGTGCATCCTGTCCTTGGACCTCCTGGGTGGCCTCCCCAACCCCCCCGGGCCCTTCAATGGCCATTTTTTATTTTTTTTTATTTTTATTTTTATTTATTTTATTCCCAATTTTTTTGGGACGATTTGTTGGCTTCCGTGGTTCCTGTGGGCATACGCTGCTTTGTGGCTGGGCACATGCAGGCTTGTAATGTATTTGGTTCAGATGCTTGGGTTTGAGTCACACACACCCCTCCTGCTTCCCGTTTCCATGGGCTTGCAAAGGGTGTGCCCAAGTGACAGTGAATTACACAGTGACGTTGGACTCCCATGAGCTGTGTGGGCAGTCTGTAGTCAATACTGTGTATACATTCCTAGTGCATATTGCTGTTGTGTTGTACACTGCATGTTGCATTGATGTGTAACTCATCTTCTGTGTCTACCTCCCAATTTGCAGGTCCCTTCCTCATGTCTACACAAGGACCTCTAGTCTGGAGATGTGGTCCATGTTGGCAGCAGTGCACCTACAACTCTACATGGCGCCAACACTGCACAGTTGGTATGGTGGGAGTGCAGGCATTTCCAGGTGGTGAGACTACTAATATTTAACATTAGTGATGTCATGTTAATGGTAGTACGTGCTCAAGTTTGTTGTTGGTCCGGCATTACTGTGAGCATTTCAGGTGTTGCAAGTTTCTAATAGGGACACTGTACATTGTGACACTATTGTCATGTTGTGGGGATTACTTTGTTTACCTGCAAATAGCATGACATGGCACGGTGTGTGGTGTGGCGGTGCTGGGGTTGGGTTGGCTGACATGGCACTGTCCTCTTGTTGCATTTTGCAAGTGGGTATTCATTTTAGCTGCTTGAATGTGTAACTTCACAAAACTGCATTGGTGGTGTCTGTGTGGGTAGGGATGCACACATTGTGACACTTCCAGGTGAACAATCTCAGGCTGATATGGTTTTCACGGTTCTTTCTCCAGACATTCAGGATCAGTGTCAGGTTGAGTCATCATTGATTGTCAGATGGAATGTGCCAGGGCAGTGTGCACTCCACAGGGGTGTGATTTCTATGTGAAGTAATTAGCCACTAGCTGTGTACGGGCTGCCTCCCCCCGTGCCCTTTCCCCTCCCATGCGCAGCGGCTGTGCATGTGGTTGGGGATGGGGGGGCACCACCATGTCCACGGCCAGGCCCCGGCGTGTTGCAACGTTGTGCAGGACACATGCTGCCACTATGATCCTGCACACTACTGGGGGAGCGTACAACAGCTGCCCGCCAGAACGGTCAAGGGAGCGAAAGCGTGACTTCAGCACTCCGAATGTGAGCTCCACTATGCCCCGGGTTGTAATGTGGGCTGCGTTATATCTTACCTGGGGTGGCGTGGTGGGGTTCCGAATTGGCGTCATCATGTGGGGGCTGAGAGGGTAGGCACTGTCCCCTGTGGAGGTGGTGATTGGTATCATTGGTGGGGTTGTGACCTTGCTCAGTATCTGACATGCATGCATGTGCAGTGGCATTCATACTCACCAAGCAGCCATGTATCGCCATGCCGCCCAGCTTCTAGGTCCCGGCTTAGGGTGGACATTCGGTAAATGAAGCTGTCGTGGGTTGACCCGGGATAGTTGGCATATACTGAGGTGATGATTCCCTTGGCATTACATACTACCTGCACGTTGATGGAATGCCAGTGCTTGCGGTTCCTATAGATGTGCTCAGATGCCCTGGGGGGACGTAGAGCCACATGGGTGCAGTCGATGGCACCTAGCACTTTGGGGAATCGTGCCACAGCGTAGAAATCCAGGGCGGCAGCATGCCTTTCTGCAGGGGTTCTGGGCAGGTATATGTGCCTGCGGACTGATGGGTGTGCAGTGATGATGTTCAAGACCTGGTGTAGGCAGCGTGACTGGGTGGCCTGTGATACACCACCCACAATGGCACTTGTCCGCTGAAATGATCCAGTGGCTAAGAAGTGCAGTACATTGAGGACCTTCTCCAGGGGGCTGAGTGCTTGGGAGCACAGGGTGGGTGATGTGAGGTCATCCTCCCACTCACTCACCAGGTCCAGTATGATGTGTGGTGGAAACCTGTACCTCCCATGCACCTGGTCATCAGGCATCCCGAAAAGGCTGGTTCTGGGTGTGAATATTCTGGCCCTGACTATCCTCCTCCTCCTCCTTTGGTAGGCCACGCCCACTGCTGCTAGGAACGGTATGTTCATCCTGGGTCTGAGCTTGTTATTTTTTTAGCGCGCAAATTACTGCGTTGCGTGTGTTGTAGGCGAGCGTGTGACCCGCGCACCCCTGAAATCCAGTACCCAGTCCAATAGCGTGTGGAAATTCCCGCACACACCGGGATACAGGTGCGCTGACGTACTTGCGTGTGTAAGTGTCCGCGCACACCTGATATACACGTACATAGGCCAATCGCATGTACGCGCACTTTTGTCGAATTACACGCGATGACACCCTGACGTGCTGTCCAATTACACGCGATGAGACTCTGCCGTGCTGTCCAATTACACGCGATGAGACTCTGACGTGCTGTCCAATTACACGCGATGAGACTCTGACGTGCTGTCCAATTACACGCGATGACACTCTGACGTGCAGTCTTTCCACGTGTGCTCTGTCATCACGTGCTGTGTGGGAAACACCCGTGCGGGTCACGTCACAGACGCGCTTACGCGCTGAGGGCCTTTGGTCCAATAGATTCGCGTATGCGTGCTGACGCGCTTACGCGCTAAGGGCCTTTCCTCGGTTTTCACGCTGACGTGCAGGATTTTCACGTGCCAAATCACTCCGTATCAAGCTGGCCACGCGTAAGCACACGGAAGACCACGCTCCTGCCCAGAAGGCCGAACTACTGCCCCCCAGAGCCCCGAGCACGCTCCCACCTGCCATCTGTTGCTGCCTGACTGCCTGCTGCCCACCTGCACTGCCATTTGCTGCCTGCACATCAGCCAGGGGTGCTATTGCTGTGACCACCCCTGCTGGAACCGAAGGCTCCCGACTGGAATTGCATCGCTCCACAGCCCAGCCCCAGGACCCAGTTGCCCACCCACTCCTGCCTCTGGGGTTGTCATGTCGGGGCAAACACCATCTGTGACCACTGACAACCCCCGGCCAGAGAGGCAGAGGGGCACCAGCTTCAGTGCCACCGAAGTTGGTGTCCTGGTGGAGCAGGTCCTGGGACAGTATGATGCCCTCTTCGGAAGTTCCCGCGCCGACAAGGAAGGACGGACTCGGATCTGGACTGACATCGTGACTGCCATCAACGCGGAGGGGGTGGCGGTCCGGGACTTACAACATGTCAGGAAGCGCTGGGAGGACTTCAGGTCCAGGACCCTGAACAAGGCCCGGCGCCTCTTGAAGGCAGCGGATGCCAAGGGGTGCCGGGGCCACTTGTCGGAAGAACAGATGGGGTTCCTGGAACGCATATCCCCAGCGCTCCACGTCCAGGTCCTAGAGAAGCAGACCCGTCTGGAGTCGAGCGGTGAGTGTACATGCATCCTGATTGTGAGCAGTGCGTGTGGTGATTATTCGGCATTGTGCCGGTTGCACATCTGTTTGTATGGGGTCGAGTATGGGTGGGGGTGTACAGGGCCGTGGGTCTGACACATGCGAGGGCTGTAATGTGTGAGACATGGATGGTGCTTGTGTGTGTGGGCTTGCATGGCAAATGCAGTTGTGCGTGCACACATGTTTGGGTGAATGTGTATGTAAGTAGACATGTCCGTGATGTCAGGCATGTATGTTGTTTTCGGCTGCATGTATGAGCACTGTGTACATGTGCATGTCTGTGTATTTGTCAAGGGTGCAACTGTGATGCAACATGGATGCATGTGACAGCGGTATGTGGAAGCCTGATTGCAGATGTGACATGGATGCCCGTCTGAACAGTGCGACACTTGGCAGAGGTGTAGACATGCATGCAAGTGTGGTGGTGTGTGTACATGTGTGGTGCACTTCCTGTGTTGCATGGGATGTCTGGCTCCCCTTTGGCTGCTGATGCTGTTGTATGTGTATGGATGGTGGTGGCATTTGCGATATGGCTGTGGTATGGCTCATGTGTGCGAGTTGCAATGACATGTGTTGTCATGATCTCTGCTTCCAAAAGGTCAGGGCTTTCCCAACTCCCTTGGAAGCAGATCCATAACCCAGGTTCCGAGTGCCAACCAGTCCCAATTGGGTCCTTTTGGACCCAGGCCTGGCGCCAGTGGCACCAGGCTCATAAATATGCCCAGTCCCAGCGCTGGAAGCGCCGGGCTCATAATGCTTGGGTGGACTTACCTTCAGCAGACCATGCTGCTTACTTGCCTGCCAGTTGAGCCTCTGATCCTCTTCTGTTTGGAACTACTTTTCCTGTTGGGTGGGGTTGGAGCCACTCCCTAGATTCAGAACACTGGAATTCTTCTGGAAGGCAGGAACTCTTTTCTTACCAGGAACTCTTTTCTTACTTAGGCGTGGCTGTGGAAGGAGACACCTAAGCACTACAGGAGGCTATTTAAACCACACCCGGTGGATGAATCTTGCTTTGCGTTATTCTGCAACCTCTGCAGCAGAACGCTCATCGTGTCTTCTGCATCCGGTCCTGGGCCTAAGGAAAAAGGCTTACCATCCTGAATCCAGTCTTCAGCAACACCTCTAAAGACAAGAAAGAACAGGTTAGCATTCCGGCATCTGAAAGGCAAAGGCTTACCATCCTGAATCCAGTCTTCAGCAACACCTATAAAGACAAGAAAGAACAGGTTAGCATTCCGGCATCTGAAAGGCAAAGGCTTACCTACTCTTCGTGCGCTCCGGAGGTCTTCACACTGCATTCCGGCATCTGAAAGACAAAAGTTTACCAACTCTTCGCACGCTCCGGAGGCCTTCGGCGCTGCATCCCGCATCTGAAAGACAAAACAAGGTGCGTTTAAAGACATTGGGGAACTTTAATACTCACGTGCCATTACTCCTTTCCACATCTAATCCAGTGGGTATTCCGGCACCCTGCAGCCGCTCCGAACTCGTACCTGCAAAATAAAAAGACAGTTAGAGCGCATAGTGAAGCAGGCAACAAGCGCTTACTTACGTGCTTCCAGGCGCTTCTATTCATCACACGGGCTCCATCTTCAACTCACTTCAGCCCGTCATCCGCCATCGCCGGAACCCTGCAAAACAAGAGACATCATTACTAAAGACTTTAAAGACATTTGAATGACTCGAAACTTACCGTTCGTGCAGTAAACGACGGACAGCAGTCCTCTGAAGTCAAGAGGCCTGCGCTACCTATCCAGTGAAGAAACTGGTTACAGCACCCTGCCCCGAGGCAGATGGAGAGCTCGGCATTCACTTACCTAAGGTGAGAGTGTTAACCTTTGGGGGTCTACAGGAGAGGAGAAGAGGAACGAGATAGGGACACCCCAATAACCCCAGTTCATTAACCCCACATTTTCTATCTGCAGACATCTTACTCTACACGTCAGGCATACAGTGCACAGAGGTCCAGCCCAAAGAGCCAACCGGTTGCTACACATAACCTTTGAAGATACGGTAGTCGCCCAGTCAAGACAGGCGCCTCTGCGAGAATCAGGTGAGCGTTACAGAACGCAAAGCCTACCTCAAAACTCTCGCCCAGGCGCTATGGAAACCTCGGATACTGACCCCCTAGCCCGGTTACTTGGGGAACTAAGGGCAGAAGTGCATGCAGCTCGTCAGGAAACGAATGCTCTAAGAAGGGAACTAATTATTTCCAAGGAGAGAACAGACAATCTTGCTAGACAAGTGCTACAGTCACAAACCGGACAGACCCCGTTACCCGCATCAGGGGCAAATCTTCCTTCAACATCCTCTATGAATCCAGTGCAGATCAACCTACCTGGGAATGTACCTCTGGCTCCGCCCGAACGATTTTCTGGTGACCCAAAGAGGTTTGCAGTATTTATCAATCAGTGCCGGTTGCACTTCTTATGCCGGCCAGCAGCCTTTCCAACTGATCAAGCAAAAGTAGCTTTTGTACTTTCGTACCTTAGTGGCAATGCGGCAGACTGGTCGATCCCTCTAGTTAATCAAGATGATCCGGTTCTCCATGATTTTCAAGCCTTTCAGCTTAGTATGGAAAAACTGTTCGCAAGACATTCACAGGGGCAGGCCTTGGACAATGAGCTTCTTTCGTTGCGACAGGGTAATCAAGACCTTTTGGCTTATATTGCATCTTTCAGTAGACTAATAGTGGAAACTCAATGGCCTGAGGACAAAAGGATTACGCTGTTTTATAGAGGTCTACGTGGAGAGCTCAAAGACGTTTTAGCCCAAGTAGTGAATCCCCCACAAGACTGTTCCGATTATATAGACTTGGTTGTTCAAATAGATCACAGGCTGCAGAACAGGAAGGCCGATCGTTCCAAGTTTGATGCTCGAGTATTTTCCAAACCGCCAACTCCTTCCAAAGGAGTAGACTCCGGGGAACCCATGCAAATAGGGGGTCTGAAAGGTCCTCTAACACAAAGGGAGCGGGAAAGGAGGAAACAGTTGCAATTATGCCTATATTGCGGAAACTCAGGGCACTTTCTTCGAGACTGTCCGGTGAAACCTGCCAAGAAGGCAGTAGGAGCTGCAGTTACCAAAGTTACAAACTCTGAGCAGGGAAACGACCTCGCCCGACAAGAATAGAGGTCCTCTTGCCGAGCGTGAAAACCAGTTCCGTGACCTCGCATTTCGTGATACCTATGGTCCTCATTAGCCCTGATAATCCGGATCGATTACATGCAATTGAAGCTTACGTCGACAGCGGTGCCATCGGCAATTATGTGGATCATGAAATGGTTTTGAGGATGAATCTAACTCTTTGTCCCAAGGCTGTAAAGGACGTCATTACTACGGTGGATGGTACGGAGATAGCCTCCGGGCCAGTAACGCATACCACTCAAGAGGTGACGCTAGTAAGTCAAGATGGACACCATGAGAAGATCGTGTTCGATGTGATCAAGGCCCCTCAGTTTCAGATTATTCTAGGAATACCTTGGTTAGAGAAACACAATCCTCTGATCGATTGGCGAGCAAGAACGGTCCAGTTTCCAGAATGTGTCTCTACTTGTCACCCTCCACCTGGTGTTGCACTGGCCGCAATTTCTTCAGAGACTCCCCAGTTACCTCCCGAATACCTAGAATACCAAGATGTTTTCCGGAAGGATCAGGCTAACTCTCTACCTCCTCATAGGTCTTATGACTGCCAGATAGACCTGATACCTGGATCTACTCCTCCTTGTAGTAGAATTTATGCCCTCACCGAGCCTGAGAACCTTCACCTTCGACAATACCTGGATCAATACCTGGCAAATGGGTTTATTCGTCCTTCCAAGTCCCCTGCTTCTTCAGCTTTGTTCTTCGTTCCAAAAAAGGAAGGAGACCTTAGAACTTGTATCGATTATCGCTCCCTGAACCAGATCACCGTTAAGAATAGATATCCATTACCTTTGATCCCTGAACTCCTGGACCAAGTCAGAAAAGCATGCATATATACAAAACTGGATCTTAGAGGAGCTTACCACTTGGTACGAGTAAAAGAGGGCGATGAATGGAAGACGGCCTTCCGCACCAAGTATGGGCTATTTGAATATCAGGTCATGCCCTTCGGACTTTGCAATGCCCCGGCCGCCTTTCAATATTTTATGAACGATGTCCTCAGAGAGCTCATAGATGTATGTGTTGTTGTTTACATTGACGACATCCTCGTTTATTCTTCATCGGAATCTGAACATCGGAAACACGTGAAAATGGTCCTCGAAAGATTGCGTCAACACAAACTTTTCGCTAAGTTGGAAAAATGTGTTTTCAACGTGACTGAAGTTGAATTCTTGGGATTCATATTATCACCTGGCGGAGTGCGTATGGATTCAAAGAAGGTCGATGCAGTTCTCAAATGGCCATCACCATCCTCCGTAAAAGGTGTGCAAAGCATGTTAGGCTTCGCTAACTTTTACCGCAGGTTTATCCCCGAATTCTCTCGAATAGTCCAGCCCATCACTGCCTTGTTAAAGAAAAACAAACGTTTTGAATGGTCTACCGAGGCGGAACAAGCTTTCCAGGATTTGAAGACTAAATTTATCTCTGCACCAATCTTAAAACACCCTCGCCCCGAACTCCCCTACATCGTGGAAACTGATGCTTCAAGCCTTGCCATGGGGGCAGTTCTATCACAAAAGGACCCGGTAACCAATCAGTTGCATCCCGTGGCATTTTGGTCCCGCAAATTCTCGCCTCCTGAAATCAATTACACGATTACTGACAAGGAACTTCTGGCTATCAAGTCTGCCTTTAAGGCTTGGCGGCATTATCTGCTGGGGGCCCGACACACCGTTACTGTGATTACGGATCACCGAAACCTGCAATATTTGAAGACCGCAAAAGCCCAATCCTCTAGACAACTCCGTTGGGCATTATTCTTTGCCGAGTTTGACTTCATAATTACCTATCGACCTGGTACAAAGAACGGTAAAGCCGATGCCCTTTCTCGGATGGGAGTGGAAGAACACTTGGTCAACCCTAAACCTGTACCAATCATTCCCGAACAAAGAATTCTGGGTGTAATCGCCACAGAATCCACAGAGGAAGTTAAGGATAAAGCCAGGCGCTTTGTAACTCCAGCAGACATACAGAATTGGCATCTGCAGGGAAAGGACTTTGCAGTAAAGGACAACTTATTGTATTTCCAAGAACGATTATACCTACCCAGCACAGATTTACAGAAAAAAGTAATCTCTTGTTATCACGACTCTTTAATGGAAGGTCATCCCGGTATAGCCAAGACCTCAGAAAAGATCAAGCGCTACTTCTGGTGGCCGTCTTGGAAAAAAGATATCAGAGACTTTATAATGTCCTGTGGAGTATGCGCCCAAAACAAGAGTCAAAAGGAAAGACCTGCAGGCCTCTTACGCCCTATTGACATCCCACCTCGCCCTTGGCATACGCTTTCTATGGACTTCATCACCGATCTACCTCCATGCTCCGGATACAATACGATTCTAGTAATCGTGGACTTATTCTCCAAGATGGCGCATTTCATTCCGCTCAAAGGCTTGCCAACAGCAGCAACTCTGGCCCGAGAATTTCTCGAAAACATCGTCCGACTGCACGGTTTTCCTTCGGTTCTAATTTCGGATCGAGGTAGTCAATTTATTTCTCATTTTTGGCGAAGTTGCTGTCGGTCGGCTCAAATTGATGTGAGACTATCGACCAGTCACCACCCTCAGACCGACGGACAAACCGAGAGGACCAATCAAACTCTGGAACAGTATTTACGCTGCATGCTGCAACAAACTGAAAAAACTTGGAAAGATATCCTTTGGATAGCCGAGTATGCCTACAATAACTCTGTCCATTCGGGAACTGGGAAAACCCCGTTTTTTCTTTTGTACGGCAGTCACCCTCGAACCTCGGAGTTGGATCCCCTCCAAGATCTTGAAACACCAGCAGTAGACTACCTGCATTCTACAATCACCCAAGCCTTTAAGGAAGCTAAAGAACAATACAAGAAAGGAGCAGATCAACATCGGAAGGAAGCCCCTCACTATCAAGTAGGGGATCAAGTCTGGTTATCCACCAAATATCTATCTCTAAAAGGGCCACGCACATTCAACCCAAGATACCTTGGTCCCTATTCCATCACTACCATAGTAAACCCAGTAGCGGTCAAGTTGGACTTGCCCCCGCACATGAAGATACATCCGGTCTTCCACGTCTCTCTATTAAAACCTGTGCAACCTCAAACCCGACTAACCAAATCTCCAAAACCTATCCTAGTGGATGGAGAACTCGAGTTTGAAGTCAAAAGCATTCTGGACTCCAAGATCTCCAAATCTAAACTATTCTACCTAATTGACTGGAAAGGCTACGGCCCCCAAGAGAGATCCTGGGAACCTGCTGAATATGTCCACGCTCCTCGCCTAATCAAAAGATTTCACCGAACATTTCCTGACAAGCCAAAACCCCCGGAGAAGCCCGGTTAGGGAGGGGCCTTGAGGGGGGGTACTGTCATGATCTCTGCTTCCAAAAGGTCAGGGCTTTCCCAACTCCCTTGGAAGCAGATCCATAACCCAGGTTCCGAGTGCCAACCAGTCCCAATTGGGACCTTTTGGACCCAGGCCTGGCGCCAGTGGCACCAGGCTCATAAATATGCCCAGTCCCAGCGCTGGAAGCGCCGGGCTCATAATGCTTGGGTGGACTTACCTTCAGCAGACCATGCTGCTTACTTGCCTGCCAGTTGAGCCTCTGATCCTCTTCTGTTTGGAACTACTTTTCCTGTTGGGTGGGGCTGGAGCCACTCCCTAGATTCAGAACACTGGAACTCTTCTGGAAGGCAGGAACTCTTTTCTTACCAGGAACTCTTTTCTTACTTAGGCGTGGCTGTGGAAGGAGACACCTAAGCACTACAGGAGGCTATTTAAACCACACCCGGTGGATGAATCTTGCTTTGCGTTACTCTGCAACCTCTGCAGCATAACGCTCATCGTGTCTTCTCCATCCGGTCCTGGGCCTAAGGAAAAAGGCTTACCATCCTGAATCCAGTCTTCAGCAACACCTATAAAGACAAGAAAGAACAGGTTAGCATTCCGGCATCTGAAAGGCAAAGGCTTACCATCCTGAATCCAGTCTTCAGCAACACCTATAAAGACAAGAAAGAACAGGTTAGCATTCCGGCATCTGAAAGGCAAAGGCTTACCTACTCTTCGTGCGCTCCGGAGGTCTTCACACTGCATTCCGGCATCTGAAAGACAAAAGTTTACCAACTCTTCGCACGCTCCGGAGGCCTTCGGCGCTGCATCCCGCATCTGAAAGACAAAACAAGGTGCGTTTAAAGACATTGGGGAACTTTAATACTCACGTGCCATTACTCCTTTCCACATCTAATCCAGTGGGTATTCCGGCACCCTGCAGCCGCTCCGAACTCGTACCTGCAAAATAAAAAGACAGTTAGAGCGCATAGTGAAGCAGGCAACAAGCGCTTACTTACGTGCTTCCAGGCGCTTCTATTCATCACACGGGCTCCATCTTCAACTCACTTCAGCCCGTCATCCGCCATCGCCGGAACCCTGCAAAACAAGAGACATCATTACTAAAGACTTTAAAGACATTTGAATGACTCGAAACTTACCGTTCGTGCAGTAAACGACGGACAGCAGTCCTCTGAAGTCAAGAGGCCTGCGCTACCTATCCAGTGAAGAAACTGGTTACAGCACCCTGCCCCGAGGCAGATGGAGAGCTCGGCATTCACTTACCTAAGGTGAGAGTGTTAACCTTTGGGGGTCTACAGGAGAGGAGAAGAGGAACGAGATAGGGACACCCCAATAACCCCAGTTCATTAACCCCACATTTTCTATCTGCAGACATCTTACTCTACACGTCAGGCATACAGTGCACAGAGGTCCAGCCCAAAGAGCCAACCGGGTGCTACACATAACCTTTGAAGATACGGTAGTCGCCCAGTCAAGACCGGCGCCTCTGCGAGAATCAGGTGAGCGTTACATGTGTGTTGGGGATTGTGATGACATGTCTGAGGTTTGCCAATGCCACTCATGTGCAACTGTCATGCGTGTATGTGTCCATTGTACAGTGCCCTGATGCCTGTGTTTTGTTTCTCCCTGTCTGCAGCGTCAACTGATGAAGAGGGCGGAGAATGTGCTGTGGAGCACAGCGGCGGGGATCCGACCGCCAGCCGGAGACGCAAGGCCCGGCTCCCCTCCCGTGTTGTCATCTTGTCGGGGAGTGAGGAGTCCGGTGCCGCGTCCCAGGCCGCAGCTGCCGGGAGGAGGTCCAAGAGGCGGAGGTTGCAGTTGGACTCCTCGGCAGCAGAAGGGGCAGCTGGGACCCCACAGGGCCCAACAGGGGAAGATGGCACGGAGTCATCCAGGTTGGTGGGGGGTTTGGTGGAGGAGGGGGCCGTGCAAGCACCAGAGATGGGGTCTGGAGGTGGGGATCCCACTGGTGCTAGTGGTGCAGTCCAGGGCCATGGACAGGAGGCAGCACAGGCGGCCGCGGAGGTGCCTGTGTGCAATCCTGTCCCCGATCCTGTCCCTGCATCATCTTGCACCAGCAGGGATGCCTACGTCCAGACCCGTTTTCAGGCAGGGGATGGGCTGACGTCAACTGGCCTTCCTCTGCCTGCGGACGTGGCCATCCAGGTCCGGGTTGAGCCTGTCCTGGCTGGTGTGGCGTTGCGTCAACGGGCCATGCGAGGTGACCTGCAGTCTTTTCATGGAGAGACTGCACGTCATCTCGAATGGCTTGTTGACCATGTCAGCCTGCTGGGACAGGTCACCCAGGCTGGATTCCTCCGTCTGATGGGGCTTGCTCCGACCCCCTCCTCAACTGGACCCCCTACGCGCCAGTCGTCCTCTGTGCCATCTTCCCACCCATCAGTCACCTGGGTGCCCTGTGGAGCTGCCTCTGACGGTGCGGCCAGGCTGGTGGAGGAGGCATCCCTGCCACAGTCGGGAGTCGGAGGTCCAGCGGGGGTGGCCACATCAACAAGTGAACCCCAGCCGGCGGAGGATGTGCAGGCAGCAGGAGGCAGTGCACGGGCAGAGGCAGAGCAGCAGCAGCAGCAACATGGTGGGAGACATGAAGGCTCGGGGCTTTCGACATCGGAGGGGCAGGCATCGGCCGGAGGGCAGGGGGACCCAGGACAGAGAGTGTCTTCCGTGTGGCAACGGTTGGGCCACGCCATAGGTGCGGAGCGGCGGCGGGCGGAAGAGGCGCGGCTCACAATGGTCAGGGCGGAGAACTCCATGCGGAGGGCCCTGAGGCGGGCCGAGTGCCTCGAGGCAATCCGCAGGGTGTTGGAGGAGGACACGGCATCGTCCCTGCGGACCCTCGGGGCCATGGAACTGGACCGCCTCCGGGACATCGAACAGGAGTTCGATGATGCCCTGGCCCGGGACACTACGGAGTGAGCCGCTGGACTTGCCCGCCGCCTTTGTATATAGTTCTTTAGTTTTAGGTTTCCTTTCTTTCTTATTATGATTTGGAGTCGACGGACACTGCTCCACTTTTTGTATATAGTTGATTTTTAGGTAGGTTTTTTAGTAGGTTTCCTTTGTTCAGTTGGGCTCATGGACCCTTGTTCGTTTTGTACATAGTTCTTTTTTGCATGGAGATTTTTTTACATTTGACTTTGGACATAATTTTTTTGGATTCTGATTTGCAGTTTTGTGTTTTTATACGGACATGCAGCTTTTTTTTTCTCATTCACATTGTAGTTTGTTTTCTTTCTTTAGCATTCTTTATTTTTTTCAATACAATTTTGTTAGCATACTTCACTGTGTGGTATCATCTCATTGGTTTCATGCATGTCATGTTGTGTGTTTTCCAATTCAATTGCAACCATTGTGTTTGACGGACATGGGTTCATTAGCTTAATGAACATTGGGGGTGTAACATGTGATTTCCATTTCCATGTGGGTGAATGGGTTACTTGGTAGGGCTTTTTGGCTGTGGATGCTGACCATTACGCACATGATTGGGGATTGTGAGGACCTGGTGGGAGCTGCCCCTGGTGGCAGGGGGGTGGGGGTGGTGGGAGACATGAGTGGGGGCCTGGTGGAGGCTGCCCCTGGTGGCTGGGGGGTGGGGGTGGTGGGAGACATGAGTGGGGTCCTGGTGGAGTCTGCCCATGGTGGCAGGGGGGTGGGGGTGGTGGGAGACATGAGTGGGGGCCTTGGGGAGTCTGCCCATGGTGGCAGGGGGGTGGGGGTGGTGGGAGACATGAGTGGGGGCCTGGTGGAGGCTGCCCATGGTGGCAGGGGGTGGGGGTTGTGGGAGACATGAGTGGGGGCCTGGTGGAGGCTGCCCCTGCACTGCTGGGGGGTGGGGTGGTGGGAGACATGGGGGGGGCCTGGTGGGGGCTGCCCCTGGTGGCTGGGGGGTGGGGGTGGTGGGAGACATGAGTGGGGGCCTGGTGGAGGATGCCCATGGTGGCAGGGGGGTGGGGGTGCAGGGGACATGAGTGGGGGCCTGCTGGAGGCTGCCCCTGCACTGCTGGGGTGTGGGGGTGGTGGGAGACATGAGTGGGGGCCTGGTGGAGGCTGCCCCTGGTGGCTGGGGGGTGGGGGTGGTGGGAGACATGAGTGGGTGCCTGGTGGAGGGTGACCCTGGATGCTGGGGGGTGGGGGTGGTGGGAGACATGAGTGGGGGCCTGGTGTAGGCTGCCCCTGGTGGCTGGGGGGTGGGGGTGGTGGGAGACATGGGTGGGGGCCTGGTGGAGGCTGCCCCTGGTGGCTGGGGGGTGGGGGTGGTGGGAGACATGAGTGGGTGCCTGGTGGAGGCTGCCCCTGGATGCTGGGGGGTGGGGGTGGTGGGAGACATGAGTGGGTGCCTGGTGGAGGCTGCCCCTGCACTGCTGGGGGGTGGGGTGGTGGGAGACATGGGTGGGGGCCTGGTGGAGGCTGCCCCTGCACTGCTGGGGGGTGGGGGTGGTGGGAGACATGAGTGGGGGCCTGGTGGAGGATGCCCATGGTGGCAGGGGGGTGGGGGTGCAGGGGGACATGGGTGGGGGCCTGGTGGAGGCTGCCCCTGCACTGCTGGGGGGTGGGGGTGGTGGGAGACATGGGTGGGGGCCTGGTGGGGGCTGCCCCTGGTGGCTGGGGGGTGGGGGTGGTGGGAGACATGAGTAGGGGCCTGGTGGAGGATGCCCATGGTGGCAGGGAGGTGGGGGTGCAGGGGGACATGAGTGGGGGCCTGGTGGAGGATGCCCATGGTGGCAGGGGGGTGGGGGTGCAGGGGGACATGAGTGGGGGCCTGCTGGAGGCTGCCCCTGCACTACTGGGGTGTGGGGGTGGTGGGAGACATGAGTGGGGGCCTGGTGGAGGCTGCCCCTGGTGGCTGGGGGGTGGGGGTGGTGGGAGACATGAGTGGGGGCCTGGTGGAGTCTGCCCATGGTGGCAGGGGGGTGGGGGTGGTGGGAGACATGAGTGGGGGCCTGGTGGAGTCTGCCCATGGTGCCAGGGGGGTGGGGGTGGTGGGAGACATGAGTGGGGGCCTGGTGGAGGCTGCCCCTGGTGGCTGGGTGGTGGGGGTGGTGGGAGACATGAGTGGGGGCCTGGTGGAGGGTGACCCTGGATGCTGGGGGGTGGGGGTGGTGGGAGACATGAGTGGGGGCCTGGTGGAGGCTGCCCCTGGTGGCTGGGGGGTGGGGGTGGTGGGAGACATGGGTGGGGGCCTGGTGGAGGCTGCCCCTGCACTGCTGGGGGGTGGGGGTGGTGGGAGACATGGTGGGGGCCTGGTGGGGGCTGCCCCTGGTGGCTGGGGTGTGGGGGTGGTGGGAGACATGAGTGGGGGCCTGGTGGAGGATGCCCATGGTGGCAGGGGGGTGGGGGTGCAGGGGGACATGAGTGGGGGCCTGATGGAGGATGCCCATGGTGGCAGGGGGGTGGGGGTGCAGGGGGACATGAGTGGGGGCCTGGTGGAGGATGCCCATGGTGGCAGGGGGGTGGGGGTGGTGGGAGACATGAGTGGGGGCCTGGTGGAGGATGCCCATGGAGGCAGGGGGGTGGGGGTGCAGGGGGACATGAGTGGGGGCCTGCTGGAGGCTGCCCCTGCACTGCTGGGGTGTGGGGGTGGTGGGAGACATGAGTGGGGGCCTGGTGGAGTCTGCCCATGGTGGCAGGGGGGTGGGGGTGGTGGGAGACATGAGTGGGGGCCTGGTGGAGGCTGCCCCTGGTGGCTGGGGGGTGGGGGTGGTGGGAGACATGGGTGGGGGCCTGGTGGAGGCTGCCCCTGGTGGCTGGGGGTGGGGGTGGTGGGAGACATGAGCGTGTGCCTGGTGGAGGGTGACCCTGGATGCTGGGGGGTGGGGGTGGTGGGAGACATGAGTGGGGGCCTGGTGGAGGCTGCCCCTGGTGGCTGGGGGGTGGGGGTGGTGGGAGACATGGGCGGGGGCCTGGTGGAGGCTGCCCCTGCACTGCTGGGGGGTGGGGGTGGTGGGAGACATGGGTGGGGGCCTGGTGGGGGCTGCCCCTGGTGGCTGGGGGGTGGGGGTGGTGGGAGACATGAGTGGGGGCCTGGTGGAGGATGCCCATGGTGGCAGGGGGGTGGGGGTGCAGGGGGACATGAGTGGGGGCCTGGTGGAGGATGCCCATGGTGGCTGGGGGCTGGGGGTGCAGGGGGACATGAGTGGGGGCCTGGTGGAGGATGCCCATGGTGGCAGGGGGTGGTGGTAGACATGAGTGGGGGCCTGGTGGAGGATGCCCATGGTGGCAGGGGGGTGGGGGTGGTGGGAGACATGAGTGGGGGCCTGGTGGAGGATGCCCATGGTGGCAGGGGGGTGGGGGTGCAGGGGGACATGAGTGGGGGCCTGCTGGAGGCTGCCCCTGCACTGCTGGGGTGTGGGGGTGGTGGGAGACATGGGTGGGGGCCTGGTGGAGGCTGCCCCTGCACTGCTGGGGGGTGGGGGTGGTGGGAGACATGGGTGGGGGCCTGGTGGGGGCTGCCCCTGGTGGCTGGGGGGTGGGGGTGGTGGGAGACATGAGTGGGGGCCTGGTGGAGGATGCCCATGGTGGCAGGGGGGTGGGGGTGCAGGGGGACATGAGTGGGGGCCTGGTGGAGGATGCCCATGGTGGCAGGGGGGTGGGGGTGCAGGGGGACATGAGTGGGGGCCTGCTGGAGGCTGCCCCTGCACTGCTGGGGTGTGGGGGTGGTGGGAGACATGAGTGGGGGCCTGGTGGAGGCTGCCCCTGGTGGCTGGGGGGTGGGGGTGGTGGGAGACATGAGTGGGGGCCTGGTGGAGTCTGCCCATGGTGGCAGGGGGGTGGGGGTGGTGGGAGACATGAGTGGGGGCCTGGTGGAGTCTGCCCATGGTGGCAGGGGGGTGGGGGTGGTGGGAGACATGAGTGGGGGCCTGGTGGAGGCTGCCCCTGGTGGCTGGGTGGTGGGGGTGGTGGGAGACATGGATGGGGGCCTGGTGGAGGGTGACCCTGGATGCTGGGGGGTGGGGGTGGTGGGAGACATGAGTGGGGGCCTGGTGGAGGCTGCCCCTGGTTGCTGGGGGGTGGGGGTGGTGGGAGACATGGGTGGGGGCCTGGTGGAGGCTGCCCCTGCACTGCTGGGGGGTGGGGGTGGTGGGAGACATGGTGGGGGCCTGGTGGGGGCTGCCCCTGGTGGCTGGGGGGTGGGGGTGGTGGGAGACATGAGTGGGGGCCTGGTGGAGGATGCCCATGGTGGCAGGGGGGTGGGGGTGCAGGGGGACATGAGTGGGGGCCTGATGGAGGATGCCCATGGTGGCAGGGGGGTGGGGGTGCAGGGGGACATGAGTGGGGGCCTGGTGGAGGATGCCCATGGTGGCAGGGGGGTGGGGGTGGTGGGAGACATGAGTGGGGGCCTGGTGGAGGATGCCCATGGTGGCAGGGGGGTGGGGGTGCAGGGGGACATGAGTGGGGTCCTGGTGGAGGATGCCCATGGAGGCAGGGGGGTGGGGGTGCAGGGGGACATGAGTGGGGGCCTGCTGGAGGCTGCCCCTGCACTGCTGGGGTGTGGGGGTGGTGGGAGACATGAGTGGGGGCCTGGTGGAGTCTGCCCATGGTGGCAGGGGGGTGGGGGTGGTGGGAGACATGAGTTGGGGCCTGGTGGAGGCTGCCCCTGGTGGCTGGGGGGTGGGGGTGGTGGGAGACATGGGTGGGGGCCTGGTGGAGGCTGCCCCTGGTGGCTGGGGTGGGGGTGGTGGGAGACATGAGCGTGTGCCTGGTGGAGGGTGACCCTGGATGCTGGGGGGTGGGGGTGGTGGGAGACATGAGTGGGGGCCTGGTGGAGGCTGCCCCTGGTGGCTGGGGGGTGGGGGTGGTGGGAGACATGGGCGGGGGCCTGGTGGAGGCTGCCCCTGCACTGCTGGGGGGTGGGGGTGGTGGGAGACATGGGTGGGGGCCTGGTGGGGGCTGCCCCTGGTGGCTGGGGGGTGGGGGTGGTGGGAGACATGAGTGGGGGCCTGGTGGAGGATGCCCATGGTGGCAGGGGGGTGGGGGTGCAGGGGGACATGAGTGGGGGCCTGGTGGAGGATGCCCATGGTGGCTGGGGGCTGGGGGTGCAGGGGGACATGAGTGGGGGCCTGGTGGAGGATGCCCATGGTGGCAGGGGGTGGTGGTAGACATGAGTGGGGGCCTGGTGGAGGATGCCCATGGTGGCAGGGGGGTGGGGGTGCAGGGGGACATGAGTGGGGGCCTGGTGGAGGATGCCCATGGTGGCAGGGGGGTGGGGGTGCAGGGGGACATGAGTGGGGGCCTGCTGGAGGCTGCCCCTGCACTGCTGGGGTGTGGGGGTGGTGGGAGACATGAGTGGGGGCCTGGTGGAGTCTGCCCATGGTGGCAGGGGGATGGGGGTGGTGGGAGACATGAGTGGGGGCCTGGTGGGGGCTGCCCCTGGTGGCTGGGGGGTGGGGGTGGTGGGAGACATGAGTGGGGGCCTGGTGGAGGCTGCCCCTGCACTGCTGGGGGGTGGGGGTGGTGGGAGACATGGGTGGGGGCCTTGTGGAGGCTGCCCATGGTGGCAGGGGGGTGGGGGTGGTGGGAGACATGAGTGGGGGCCTGGTGGAGGCTGCCCCTGCACTACTGGGGGGTGGGGGTGGTGGGAGACATGGGTGGGGGCCTGGTGGGGGCTGCCCCTGGTGGCTGGGGGGTGGGGGTGGTGGGAGACATGAGTGGGGGCCTGGTGGAGGATGCCCATGGTGGCAGGGGGGTGGGGGTGCAGGGGGACATGAGTGGGGGCCTGCTGGAGGCTGCCCTGCACTGCTGGGGTGTTTGGGTGGTGGGAGATATGAGTGGGGGCCTGGTGGAGTCTGCCCATGGTGGCAGGGGGGTGGGGGTGGTGGGAGACATGAGTGGGGGCCTGGTGGAGGCTGCCTCTGGTGGCTGGGGGGTGGGGCTGGTGGGATACATGAGTGGGTGCCTGGTGGAGGGTGACCCTGGATGCTGGGGGGTGGGGGTGGTGGGAGACATGAGTGGGGGCCTGGTGGAGGCTGCCCCTGGTGGCTGGGGGGTGGGGGTGGTGGGAGACATGAGTGGGTGCCTGGTGGAGGGTGACCCTGGATGCTGGGGGGTGGGGGTGGTGGGAGACATGAGTGGGTGCCTGGTGGAGGCTGCCCCTGGTGGCTGGGGGGTGGGGGTGGTGGGAGACATGAGTGGGTGCCTGGTGGAGGGTGACTCGGGATGCTGGGGGGTGGGGGTGGTGGGAGACATGAGTGGGGGCCTGGTGGAGGCTGCCCCTGCACTGCTGGGGGGTGGGGGTGGTGGGAGACATGGGTGGGGGCCTGGTGGAGGCTGCCCCTGCACTGCTGGGGGGTGGGGGTGGTGGGAGACATGAGTGGGGGCCTGGTGGAGGATGCCCAGGGTGGCAGGGGGGTGGGGCTGCAGGCGGACATGAGTGGGGGCCTGCTGGAGGCTGCCCCTGCACTGCTGGGGTGTGGGGGTGGTGGGAGACATGGGTGGGGGCCTGGTGGAGGCTGCCCCTGCACTGCTGGGGGGTGGGGGTGGTGGGAGACATGGGTCGGGGCCTGGTGGGGGCTGCCCCTGGTGGCTGGGGGGTGGGGGTGGTGGGAGACATGAGTGGGGGCCTGGTGGAGGATGCCCATGGTGGCAGGGGGGTGGGGGTGCAGAGGGACATGAGTGGGGGCCTGGTGGAAGATGCTCATGGTGGCAGGGGGGTGGGGGTGCAGGGGGACATGAGTGGGGGCCTGCTGGAGGCTGCCCCTGCACTGCTGGGGTGTGGGGGTGGTGGGAGACATGAGTGGGGGCCTGGTGGAGGCTGCCCATGGTGGCAGGGGGGTGGGGGTGGTGGGAGACATGAGTGGGGGCCTGGTGGAGGCTGCCCCTTCACTGCTGGGGGGTGGGGGTGGTGGGAGACATGAGTGGGGGCATGGTGGAGGGTGACCCTGGATGCTGGGAGGTGGGGGTGGTGGGAGACATGAGTGGGGGCCTGGTGGAGGCTGCCCCTGCACTGCGTGGGGGTGGGGGTGGTGGGAGACATGAGTGGGGGCCTGGTGGAGGCTGCCCCTGCACTGCTGGGGGGTGGGGGTGGTGGGAGACATGGGTGGGGGCCTGGTGGAGGCTGCCCCTGCACTGCTGGGGGGTGGGGGTGGTGGGAGACATGAGTGGGGGCCTGGTGGAGGATGCCCATGGTGGCAGGGGGTGGGGGTGGTGGGAGACATGAGTGGGGGCCTGGTGGAGGCTGCCCCTGCACTGCTGGGGGGTGGGGGTGGTGGGAGACATGAGTGGGGGCCTGGTGGAGTCTGCCCATGGTGGCAGGGGGGTGGGGGTGGTGGGAGACATGAGTGGGGGCCTGGTGGAGGCTGCCCCTGGTGGCTGGGGGGTGGTGGGAGACATGAGTGGGGGCCTGGTGGAGTCTGCCCATGGTGGCAGGGGGGTGGGGGTGGTGGGAGACATGAGTGGGGGCCTGGTGGAGGGTGACCCTGGATGCTGGGGGGTGTGGGTGGTGGGAGACATGAGTGGGGGCCAAGTGGAGGCTTCCCCTGCACTGCTGGGGGGTGGGGGTGGTGGGAGACATGAGTGGGGGCCTGGTGGAGGCTGCCCCTGCACTGCTGGGGGGTGGGGGTGGTGGGAGACATGGGTGGGGGCCTGGTGGGGGCTGCCCCTGGTGGCTGGGGGGTGGGGGTGGTGGGAGACATGAGTGGGGGCCTGGTGGAGGCTGCCCCTGCACTGCTGGGGGGTGGGGGTGGTGGGAGACATGGTGGGGGCCTGGTGGAGGCTGCCCATGGTGGCAGGGGGGTGGGGGTGGTGGGAGACATGAGTGGGGGCCTGGTGGAGGCTGCCCCTGCACTGCTGGGGGGTGGGGGTGGTGGGAGACATGGGTGGGGGCCTGGTGGGGGCTGCCCCTGGTGGCTGGGGTGTGGGGGTGGTGGGAGACATGAGTGGGGGCCTGGTGGAGGATGCCCATGGTGGCAGGGGGGTGGGGGTGGTGGGAGACATGAGTGGGGGCCTGGTGGAGGCTGCCCCTGCACTGCTGGGGGGTGGGGGTGGTGGGAGACATGGGTGGGGGCCTGTTGGAGGATGCCCATGGTGGCAGGGGGGTGGGGGTGCAGGGGGACATGAGTGGGGGCCTGCTGGAGGATGCCCATGGTGGCTGGGGGGTGGGGGTGCAGGGGGACATGAGTGGGGGCCTGGTGGAGGATGCCCATGGTGGCAGGGGGGTGGGGGTGGTGGGAGACATGAGTGGGGGCCTGGTGGAGGATGCCCATGGTGGCAGGGGGTGGGGGTGCAGGGGGACATGAGTGGGGGCCTGGTGGAGGATGCCCATGGTGGCAGGGGGATGGGGGTGCAGGGGGACATGAGTTGGGGCCTGCTGGAGGCTGCCCCTGCACTGCTCGGGTGTGGGGGTGGTGGGAGACATGAGTGGGGGCCTGGTGGAGTCTGCCCATGGTGGCAGGGGGATGGGGGTGGTGGGAGACATGAGTGGGGGCCTGGTGGGGGCTGCCCCTGGTGGCTGGGGGGTGGGGGTGGTGGGAGACATGTGTGGGGGCCTGGTGGAGGCTGCCCCTGCACTGCTGGGGGGTGGGGGTGGTGGGAGACATGGGTGGGGGCCTGGTGGAGGCTGCCCATGGTGGCAGGGGGGTGGGGGTGGTGGGAGACATGAGTGGGGGCCTGGTGGAGGCTGCCCCTGCACTGCTGGGGGGTGGGGGTGGTGGGAGACATGGGTGGGGGCCTGGTGGGGGCTGCCCCTGGTGGCTGGGGGGTGGGGGTGGTGGGAAACATGAGTGGGGGCCTGGTGGAGGATGCCCATGGTGGCAGGGGGGTGGGGGTGCAGGGGGACATGAGTGGGGGCCTGCTGGAGGCTGCCCCTGCACTGCTGGGGTGTGGGGGTGGTGGGAGACATGAGTGGGGGCCTGGTGGAGTCTGCCCATGGTGGCAGGGGGGTGGGGGTGGTGGGAGACATGAGTGGGGGCCTGGTGGAGGCTGCCCCTGGTGGCTGGGGGGTGGGGGTGGTGGGAGACATGAGTGGGGGCCTGGTGGAGGGTGACTCGGGATGCTGGGGGGTGGGGGTGGTGGGAGACATGAGTGGGGGCCTGGTGGAGGCTGCCCCTGCACTGCTGGGGGGTGGGGGTGGTGGGAGACATGGGTGGGGGCCTGGTGGAGGCTGCCCCTGCACTGCTGGGGGGTGGGGGTGGTGGGAGACATGAGTGGGGGCCTGGTGGAGGATGCCCATGGTGGCAGGGGGGTGGGGCTGCAGGCGGACATGAGTGGGGGCCTGCTGGAGGCTGCCCCTGCACTGCTGGGGTGTGGGGGTGGTGGGAGACATGGGTGGGGGCCTGGTGGAGGCTGCCCCTGCACTGCTGGGGGGTGGGGGTGGTGGGAGACATGGGTCGGGGCCTGGTGGGGGCTGCCCCTGGTGGCTGGGGGGTGGGGGTGGTGGGAGACATGAGTGGGGGCCTGGTGGAGGATGCCCATGGTGGCAGGGGGGTGGGGGTGCAGAGGGACATGAGTGGGGGCCTGGTGGAAGATGCTCATGGTGGCAGGGGGGTGGGGGTGCAGGGGGACATGAGTGGGGGCCTGCTGGAGGCTGCCCCTGCACTGCTGGGGTGTGGGGGTGGTGGGAGACATGAGTGGGGGCCTGGTGGAGGCTGCCCATGGTGGCAGGGGGGTGGGGGTGGTGGGAGACATGAGTGGGGGCCTGGTGGAGGCTGCCCCTTCACTGCTGGGGGGTGGGGGTGGTGGGAGACATGAGTGGGGGCATGGTGGAGGGTGACCCTGGATGCTGGGAGGTGGGGGTGGTGGGAGACATGAGTGGGGGCCTGGTGGAGGCTGCCGCTGCACTGCGTGGGGGTGGGGGTGGTGGGAGACATGAGTGGGGGCCTGGTGGAGGCTGCCCCTGCACTGCTGGGGGGTGGGGGTGGTGGGAGACATGGGTGGGGGCCTGGTGGAGGCTGCCCCTGCACTGCTGGGGGGTGGGGGTGGTGGGAGACATGAGTGGGGGCCTGGTGGAGGATGCCCATGGTGGCAGGGGGTGGGGGTGGTGGGAGACATGAGTGGGGGCCTGGTGGAGGCTGCCCCTGCACTGCTGGGGGGTGGGGGTGGTGGGAGACATGAGTGGGGGCCTGGTGGAGGCTGCCCCTGGTGGCTGGGGGGTGGGGGTGGTGGGAGACATGAGTGGGGGCCTGGTGGAGGATGCCCATGGTGGCAGGGGGTGGGGGTGGTGGGAGACATGAGTGGGGGCCTGGTGGAGGCTGCCCCTGCACTGCTGGGGGGTGGGGGTGGTGGGAGACATGGGTGGGGGCCTGGTGGAGGCTGCCCCTGCACTGCTGGGGGGTGGGGGTGGTGGGAGACATGAGTGGGGGCCTGGTGGAGGATGCCCATGGTGGCAGGGGGTGGGGGTGGTGGGAGACATGAGTGGGGGCCTGGTGGAGGCTGCCCCTGCACTGCTGGGGGGTGGGGGTGGTGGGAGACATGAGTGGGGGCCTGGTGGAGGCTGCCCCTGGTGGCTGGGGGGTGGGGGTGGTGGGAGACATGAGTGGGGGCCTGGTGGAGTCTGCCCATGGTGGCTGGGGGGTGTGGGTGGTGGGAGACATGAGTGGGGGCCAAGTGGAGGCTTCCCCTGCACTGCTGGGGGGTGGGGGTGGTGGGAGACATGAGTGGGGGCCTGGTGGAGGCTGCCCCTGCACTGCTGGGGGGTGGGGGTGGTGGGAGACATGGGTGGGGGCCTGGTGGGGGCTGCCCCTGGTGGCTGGGGGGTGGGGGTGGTGGGAGACATGAGTGGGGGCCTGGTGGAGGCTGCCCCTGCACTGCTGGGGGGTGGGGGTGGTGGGAGACATGGTGGGGGCCTGGTGGAGGCTGCCCATGGTGGCAGGGGGGTGGGGGTGGTGGGAGACATGAGTGGGGGCCTGGTGGAGGCTGCCCCTGCACTGCTGGGGGGTGGGGGTGGTGGGAGACATGGGTGGGGGCCTGGTGGGGGCTGCCCCTGGTGGCTGGGGGGTGGGGGTGGTGGGAGACATGAGTGGGGGCCTGGTGGAGGATGCCCATGGTGGCAGGGGGGTGGGGGTGGTGGGAGACATGAGTGGGGGCCTGGTGGAGGCTGCCCCTGCACTGCTGGGGGGTGGGGGTGGTGGGAGACATGGGTGGGGGCCTGTTGGAGGATGCCCATGGTGGCAGGGGGGTGGGGGTGCAGGGGGACATGAGTGGGGGCCTGCTGGAGGATGCCCATGGTGGCTGGGGGGTGGGGGTGCAGGGGGACATGAGTGGGGGCCTGGTGGAGGATGCCCATGGTGGCAGGGGGGTGGGGGTGGTGGGAGACATGAGTGGGGGCCTGGTGGAGGATGCCCATGGTGGCAGGGGGTGGGGGTGCAGGGGGACATGAGTGGGGGCCTGGTGGAGGATGCCCATGGTGGCAGGGGGATGGGGGTGCAGGGGGACATGAGTTGGGGCCTGCTGGAGGCTGCCCCTGCACTGCTGGGGTGTGGGGGTGGTGGGAGACATGAGTGGGGGCCTGGTGGAGTCTGCCCATGGTGGCAGGGGGATGGGGGTGGTGGGAGACATGAGTGGGGGCCTGGTGGGGGCTGCCCCTGGTGGCTGGGGGGTGGGGGTGGTGGGAGACATGAGTGGGGGCCTGGTGGAGGCTGCCCCTGCACTGCTGGGGGGTGGGGGTGGTGGGAGACATGGGTGGGGGCCTGGTGGAGGCTGCCCATGGTGGCAGGGGGGTGGGGGTGGTGGGAGACATGAGTGGGGGCCTGGTGGAGGCTGCCCCTGCACTGCTGGGGGGTGGGGGTGGTGGGAGACATGGGTGGGGGCCTGGTGGGGGCTGCCCCTGGTGGCTGGGGGGTGGGGGTGGTGGGAAACATGAGTGGGGGCCTGGTGGAGGATGCCCATGGTGGCAGGGGGGTGGGGGTGCAGGGGGACATGAGTGGGGGCCTGCTGGAGGCTGCCCCTGCACTGCTGGGGTGTGGGGGTGGTGGGAGACATGAGTGGGGGCCTGGTGGAGTCTGCCCATGGTGGCAGGGGGGTGGGGGTGGTGGGAGACATGAGTGGGGGCCTGGTGGAGGCTGCCTCTGGTGGCTGGGGGGTGGGGCTGGTGGGAGACATGAGTGGGTGCCTGGTGGAGGGTGACCCTGGATGCTGGGGGGTGGGGGTGGTGGGAGACATGAGTGGGGGCCTGGTGGAGGCTGCCCCTGGTGGCTGGGGGGTGGGGGTGGTGGGAGACATGAGTGGGTGCCTGGTGGAAGGTGACCCTGGATGCTGGGGGGTGGGGGTGGTGGGAGACATGAGTGGGTGCCTGGTGGAGGCTGCCCCTGGTGGCTGGGGGGTGGGGGTGGTGGGAGACATGAGTGGGTGCCTGGTGGAGGGTGACCCTGGATGCTGGGGGGTGGGGGTGGTGGGAGACATGAGTGGGGGCCTGGTGGAGGCTGCCCCTGCACTGCTGGGGGGTGGGGGTGGTGGGAGACATGGGTGGGGGCCTGTTGGAGGATGCCCATGGTGGCAGGGGGGTGGGGGTGCAGGGGGACATGAGTGGGGGCCTGCTGGAGGATGCCCATGGTGGCTGGGGGGTGGGGGTGCAGGGGGACATGAGTGGGGGCCTGGTGGAGGATGCCCATGGTGGCAGGGGGGTGGGGGTGGTGGGAGACATGCGTGGGGGCCTGGTGGAGGATGCCCATGGTGGCAGGGGGTGGGGGTGCAGGGGGACATGAGTGGGGGCCTGGTGGAGGATGCCCATGGTGGCAGGGGGATGGGGGTGCAGGGGGACATGAGTTGGGGCCTGCTGGAGGCTGCCCCTGCACTGCTGGGGTGTGGGGGTGGTGGGAGACATGAGTGGGGGCCTGGTGGAGGATGCCCATGGTGGCAGGGGGGTGGGGGTGCAGGGGGACATGAGTGGGGGCCTGCTGGAGGCTGCCCCTGCACTGCTGGGGTGTGGGGTGGTGGGAGACATGGGTGGGGGCCTGGTGGAGGCTGCCCCTGCACTGCAGGGGGGTGGGGGTGGTGGGAGACATGGGTGGGGGCCTGGTGGGGGCTGCCCCTGGTGGCTGGGGGGTAGGGGTGGTGGGAGACATGAGTGGGGGCCTGGTGGAGGATGCCCATGGTGGCAGGGGGGTGGGGGTGCAGAGGGACATGAGTGGGGGCCTGGTGGAAGATGCTCATGGTGGCAGGGGGGTGGGGGTGCAGGGGGACATGAGTGGGGGCCTGCTGGAGGCTGCCCCTGCACTGCTGGGGGGTGGGGGTGGTGGGAGACATAAGTGGGGGCCTGGTGGAGGCTGCCCATGGTGGCAGGGGGGTGGGGGTGGTGGGAGACATGAGTGGGGGCCTGGTGGAGGCTGCCCCTGCACTGCTGGGGGGTGGGGGTGGTGGGAGACATGAGTGGGGGCATGGTGGAGGGTGACCCTGGATGCTGGGGGGTGGGGGTGTTGGGAGACATGAGTGGGGGCCTGGTGGAGGCTGCCCCTGCTCTGCTGGGGGGTGGGGGTGGTGGGAGACATGAGTGGGGGCCTGGTGGAGGCTGCCCCTGCACTGCTGGGGGGTGGGGGTGGTGGGAGACATGGGTGGGGGCCTGGTGGAGGCTGCCCCTGCACTGCTGGGGGGTGGGGGTGGTGGGAGACATGAGTGGGGGCCTGGTGGAGGCTGCCCCTGCACTGCTGGGGGGTGGGGGTGGTGGGAGACATGAGTGGGGGCCTGGTGGAGTCTGCCCATGGTGGCAGGGGGGTGGGGGTGGTGGGAGACATGAGTGGGGGCCTGGTGGAGGCTGCCCCTGGTGGCTGGGGGGTGGGGGTGGTGGGAGACATGAGTGGGGGCCTGGTGGAGTCTGCCCATGGTGGCAGGGGGGTGGGGGTGGTGGGAGACATGGGTGGGGGCCTGGTGGAGGGTGACCCTGGATGCTGGGGGGTGGGTGTGGTGGGAGACATGAGTGGGGGCCTGGTGGAGGCTGCCCCTGCACTGCTGGGGGGTGGGGGTGGTGGGAGACATGAGTGGGGGCCTGGTGGAGGCTGCCCCTGCACTGCTGGGGGGTGGGGGTGGTGGGAGACATGGGTGGGGGCCTGGTGGGGGCTGCCCCTGGTGGCTGGGGGGTGGGGGTGGTGGGAGACATGAGTGGGGGCCTGGTGGAGGCTGCCCCTGCACTGCTGGGGGATGGGGTGGTGGGAGACATGGGTGGGGGCCTGGTGGAGGCTGCCCATGGTGGAAGGGGGGTGGGGGTGGTGGGAGACATGAGTTTGGGCCTTGTGGAGGCTGCCCCTGCACTGCTGGGGGGTGGGGGGGTGGGAGACATGGGTGGGGGCCTGGTGGGGGCTGCCACTGGTGGCTGGGGGGTGGGGGTGGTGGGAGACATGACTGGGGGCCTGGTGGAGGCTGCCCCTGCACTGCTGGGGGGTGGGGGTGGTGGGAGACATGGGTGGGGGCCTGGTGGAGGATGCCCATGGTGGCAGGGGGGTGGGGGTGCAGGGGGACATGAGTGGGGGCCTGCTGGAGGCTGCCCCTGCACTGCTGGGGTGTGGGGGTGGTGGGAGACATGAGTGGGGGCCTCGTGGAGTCTGCCCATGGTGGCAGGGGGGTGGGGGTGGTGGGAGACATGAGTGGGGGCCTGGTGGAGGCTGCCCCTGGTGGCTGGGGGGTGGGAGACATGGGTTGGGGCCTGGTGGAGGCTGCCCCTGGTGGCTGGGGGGTGGAGGTGGTGGGAGACATGAGTGGGTGCCTGGTGGAGGGTGACCCTGCACTGCTGGGGGGTGGGGGTGGTGGGAGACATGAGTGGGGGCCTGGTGGAGGGTGACCCTGGATGCTGGGGGGTGGGGGTGGTGGGAGACATGAGTGGGGGCCTGGTGGAGGCTGCCCCTGCACTGCTGGGGGGTGGGGGTGGTGGGAGACATGGGTGGGGGCCTGGTGGGGGCTGCCCCTGGGGGGTGGGGGTGGTGGGAGACATGAGTGGGGGCCTGGTGGAGGCTGCCCCTGCACTGCTGGGGGGTGGGGGTGGTGGGAGACATGGGTGGGGGCCTGGTGGAGGCTGCCCATGGTGGCAGGGGGGTGGGGGTGGTGGGAGACATGAGTGGGGGCCTGGTGGGGGCTGCCCCTGCACTGCTGGGGGGTGGGGGTGGTGGGAGACATGGGTGGGGGCCTGGTGGGGGCTGCCCCTGGTGGCTGGGGGGTGGGGTGGTGGGAGACATGAGTGGGGGCCTGGTGGAGGCTGCCCCTGGTGGCTGGGGGGTGGGGGTGGTGGGAGACATGGGTGGGGGCCTGGTGGAGGCTGCCCCTGGTGGCTGGTGGGTGGGGGTGGTGGGAGACATGAGTGGGTGCCTGGTGGAGGGTGACCCTGCACTGCTGGGGGGTGGGGGTGGTGGGAGACATGAGTGGGGGCCTGGTGGAGGGTGACCCTGGATGCTGGGGGGTGGGGGTGGTGGGAGACATGAGTGGGGGCCTGGTGGAGGCTGCCCCTGCACTGCTGGGGGGTGGGGGTGGTGGGAGACATGAGTGGGTGCCTGGTGGAGGGTGACCCTGCACTGCTGGGGGGTGGGGGTGGTGGGAGACATGGGTGGGCGCCTGGTGGGGGCTGCCCCTGGTGGCTGGGGGGTGGGGGTGGTGGGAGACATGAGTGGGGGCCTGGTGGAGGCTGCCCCTGCACTGCTGGGGGGTGGGGGTGGTGGGAGACATGCATTGGTGATCAGTAATGCAAGGTGACATGTGGGTTGGCTGGGGGGCATGCCCATGGTGGATGGGCTGCCTGCGGGACATGAGCAGGGGTGCAGGGTAGTCCCCCGTGGTGTGGGCTGCCTGCAGGGGCCGTGGAGGTTGTGGAGCGTACACCTGGGAGGACCCACACGGCCAATTCACGTGTAGTACTCCCCAGAACCCCTGAAATACACATTCCCTGCTGGTATCGTGTGTGCAACTTCCCGCACACCCCTGAAATACACGTACCCGGCTCGCACTGGGCCAATCGCGTGTGGAACTTCCCGCGCACCCCTGAAATACACGTACCCTGCTCGCACTGGGACTATCACGTGTGGAACTTCCCGCGCACCCCTGAAATACACGTACCCTGCTCGCACTGGGCCAATCACGTGTGGAACTTCCCGCGCACCCCTGAAATACACGTACCCTGCTCGCACTGGGACTATCGCGTGTGGAACTTCCCGCGCAACCCTGAAATACACGTACCCTGCTCGCACTGGGCCAATCGCGTGTGGAACTTCCCGCGCACCCATGAAATACACGCACCCTGATGAAATCGCGTGTGGAACTTCCCGCGCACCCATGGAATACACGTACCCTGCTCGCACTGGCACATTCGCGTGTGGAACTTCCCGCGCACCCCTGAAATGCACGTACCCTGCAGAAATCGCGTGTGGAACTTCCCGCGCACCCCTGAAATTCACGTACCCTGCTTGCACGGGGCCAGTCGCGTGTGGAACTTCCCGCGCACTCCTGCAATACGCGTTCCCCGCTTGGCGTTTGCTGTTTGCCAGCCCGGTGAACTGGTCCAGGGTTAGCGCAGCCCTTTGCGATAATGTAGCGATTTGGATGGCTTTTCCTTGCGCGAGGGCGTTCTTGGGGGCGTTACTGGCGCTGCTGCAGGGTCGCTGCGATTCTCTGCGCCACGGCTGGTTTGGAAGCCTGAAATCCATGAATACGCTGTGCGCGGAAATCAGTTTTAGCGCACGTGCCTGGCGCAGTCAATCTTACGCGGACACTCTGCGCCAGCCGCTTGCGACACTTTTCTGCGAAATTCTATGAATTACCCTGTTAGTGTTTTGTAGAGCACCCTAACTCTTATTCTGTTTTTTCGCAGATGTGGTTCGACCCAATTCAACCCTCTACACCTTGCCAAATAGACATGGCACACAAAAATCAGTCACAGCCTTTGTTATTTTATAAGACACTTTATAGATTTTCTGCAGATCAGAATAAAAGCACACAGTGGGCGATCATTCTAACATTGAATATGAGATGAGAAAACACAAATATATTCCATTTATCTACACTTGCTGGGTTCATAATCTGTCAGTAATTGTACAATACCTTTACACCCATAGCAATATCCAAAGCTTTTCCTTCCTTCTTTCAACCGAAGTGAAATTTTCTTCTCCCCAAGTAGCCAGATAGGCCTTTCATTTTCCAAATTTGGCAGAACACACGCATTTTCTTTTTTATTTATTTACCTTGAAATTTAAATAATTTTCCCAGCTGTAACTCTCTTCCTTTCTACAGGCAGCTAGTTTCACAAAGGAAAGTGAATTTGAACTCCAGTGAGTGAAGAACAAAGTGCAAAATTCTCTTCATTTGTCACTTCAAGTTTTCCATAAATTGTAGAAGCGTTTTGTCCTTGCCGACCAGCAGCAATCCATCTTGGCAGCACACAAGCTCTGTCTCACTCCCTCTCTCCCATCTCCTGGAGAATCACTGCAGCTCTGATTACTCTCCAGCAAGGCACATGGGCAGTTTGGCTCAGAATAGCACCACAAGCAAAAAGCTCTCAGAAAGCCAAGTTTTCTTTTCTCCCTCCTGTTAGTTCTCGCTCTCTTGACAAAAAAGCCCCTGTTTTTTTCTCTGTGCACTTTGTTAAACCCTATCTCTGCCAACTGCTTCAAGCTATATCTTCCTATAGAAGGCATATGATCTCCCAGCCCCTGTTGGTGATGTCATACATCAATCAAACACCTCCTCTGGCAGGACCAAGCCTTCTGGAAACTTCCAGAAGTCCCTATTATTTTTCACCATCACCCTTGACCAGAGTTTGGTTCAATGAGCCCGGAATCGACATGTAACATTTTCATTCTGGTTTCCTGTGCTGACAGCTCAAATAGAATAGACTGTTTAAAACAAAATGATTTTCAAATTTCTCAGCTCACAGCCCCATAGCAAACATAGTTTTAATTCCTGCATTTTATTTCTAACCATTGCAAGTCTGTTCCTGCAGCCCCATTTACCCCCATGTTTGCACCCTTAGTTTTCACCCTTAGTTTGCATTGAACTAAGCTGTCACATTCTAATCACTATTATGTTAGTGGGTTAAAAGATATGTTAGGGATTAGTGGGGTTTAGTGGATTAGTCCCTATACTACAATGCAGTCCTATGGTAAACTATGCTTATGCTGTGCTATGTAATGTTATGTAACCAATTCTGGGGTAATTCATAGAATTTCGCGCACAAGTGGCGCACGCGGCTGGCGCACAGTGCGCGCGTGCAAATGTCTGCGCCAGCCGCGTGCGCTAAAATCGATTTCCGCGCACAGCGTATTCATGGATTGTAGCCTCCAAAACCAGCCGTGGCACAGAGTGGCGCAGCGACCCTGCAGCAGCGCCAGTTACGCCCCCAAGAACGCCCTTGCGCAAGGAAAAGCCATCAAAATCCCCAATCCAGCGCAAAGGGCTGCGCTAACCCTGGACCAGTTTACAGGGCTGCCAAACAGCAAACGCCAAGCAGGGAACATGTATTACTGGGGTTTGTGTGAAGTTTCACACGCGAAAGTGCCTGTGCGAGTGGGGTACGTGTCTAACTGGGGTTCGCGTGAAGTTTCACACGCAATTGGAGCAGGGTACGTGTATTATGGGGTTCGCGGGAAGTTTCACACGCGAAAGGGCCTGTGCGAGAGGGGTACGTGTATAACTGAGGTTTGCGGGAAGTTTCACACGCGATTGCAGCAGGGTACGTGTATTACGGGGTCCGCGGGAAGTCTCACACGCGATTGGAGTAGGGTACGTGTATTACGGGGGTTCGCGGGAAGTCTCACATGCGATTAGATCCGGGTACATGTATTTCGGGGTTGCGGCGGGAAGTTTCACATGCGAAAGGGCCTGTGCGAGTGGGGTATGTGTATAACTGGGGTTCGTGGGAAGTTTCACACGTGATAGGCCCTGTGCGAGCGGGGTACGTGTATTACTGGGGTTCGCGAGAAGTTTCACACGCGATTGGAGCATGGTACGTGTATTACGGGGTTCGCGGGAAGTTTCACACGCGAAAGGGCCTGTGCGAGTGGGGTACGTGTGTAACTGGGGTTCGCGGGAAGTCTCACACGTGATTTCAGCAGGGTATGTGTATTACGGGGTTTTGCAGGAAGTTTCACACGCGAAAGGGCCTGTGCGAGTGGGGTACGTGTATAACTGGGGTTCGCGGGAAGTCTCACATGCGATTTCAGCAGGGTATGTGTATTACGGGGGTTTGCGGGAAGTTTCACACGCGAAAGGGCCTGTGCGATTGGGGTACGTGTATAACTGGAGTTCGCGGGAAGTCTCATATGCGATTTCAGCAGGGTACGTGTATTACGGGGGTGCGCGGGAAGTTTCACACGCGAAAGGGCCTGTGCGAGTGGGGTACGTGTATTCCTGGGGTTCGCGTGAAGTTTTACACGCGAAAGGGCCCTGTGCGAGTGGGGTACGTGTATTCCTGGGATTTGCGTGAAGTTTTACATGCGAAAGGGCCCTGTGCGAGTGGGGTACGTGTATTCCTGGGGTTCGCGTGAAGTTTTACACGCAAAAGGGCAACGCCCGTGCGCGATACATCACAGACACGCTTACGCGCTAAGGGCCTTTGGTCCAATGAAATCGCGTACGTGTGCTGACCCGCTTACGTGCTAAGGGCCTTTCCTCGAATTACACACTGACATGCATTTTTTTCACGTGCCAAATCACTCCATATCAAGCTGGCCACACATACACACACGGAAGACCATGGTCCTGCCCTGAAGGCCATTTTCCTGCCCCCCAGAGCCCCGAGCATGCTCCCACCTGCCATCTGCTGCTGCCTGACTGTCTGCTGCCCACGTGCCCCCCTGCTGGAACAGAAGACTCCCAACTGGGATACCATCGCTCCACAGTCCAGCCCCAGGACCCAGTTGCCCACCCACTCCTGCCTCTGGGGTTGCCATGTCGGCACATCTCCATCTGGCACCACTGGCAACCCCCAGCCAGAGAGGCAGAGGGCCACCAGCTTCACGGCCACCGAAGTTGGTGTCCTGGTGAAGCATGTTCTGGGGCATTATGATGCCCTCTTCGGAACATCACGCGCCAACAAGGAAGGACGGGAGAGGATCTGGGACGACGTAGTGGTTGCCATAAACGCGGAGGGGGTGGCAACCTGCGACATCAAGCACGTCAAGAAGTGCTGGGAGGACGTCAGGTCCAGGACCCTCCACAAGGCCCGGCGCCTCGCGGAGGGGGGACGGGCACGCATGAGTAACATCCAGATGAGGGTCCTGGAACGCGTAGGCCCAGCGCTCCACACCCAGATCCTTCGGAGGCAGACCCGTCTGGAGTTGAGCGGTAAGTGGCCAAGCATTGCTGTGTGAGACAGGGCATGTTGCAGTGTGCTGGTAGTCTGATGCTTGCCTGTATGTGTGACATAGGCCATGTATAGATGTGTGTGTGCAGGGACATCATGGTCATGCATGTGAGACCAGTTATGTGTGAACCACATGGTTGGTGCATGTGCTTTAATGCAACATGGGGAGCTCTATGCAGAATGCACACATGAAAGCATGGCTGTCTCTGTTCCTGGACATGAAGGAGGGGTGAGGAATGGGTGCTGATGTCATGTACGTGCATGGTGCACATGTGTGTGTGCCTGAGAAGTGTGTGTGTGACTTTGAAACGCCATGGATGCATGTGACTTTGAAGGCAACATCTTGGTTTACAGGGGCCCTTCTACATGGATGTTGATGTTGATTGCAGATGGCAGGACTGTTTCTGCATGTGTGTTGTGTGCATTCACCCATGTGTTGTGGAATGACAGGATGAAAGTGACATTTGACAGTGCCACTCATGTGTTATTGCTTCCTGTCTAGGGTATTTTGTACTGTACCCTGATGCTTGTGTTCTATGTCTCCCTCTACGCAGCGTCAAGTGAAGAAGAGGGCAGAGACGGCGCTGTGGAGCCAAGCAGCGGGGATGCCTCCACTGGGCGTCGACGCAAGGCCCAACCACCCTCCCAGGAATTACCATCATCCGGGAGCGAGGGGGCTGGTGCTGCGTCTTCCACAATGGCTGTGGCGGAAGGGCCGGGTGAGCCCCCACAGGGACTTCCAATGCCGGAAGACGGTGTGGAGACATCCAGGTTGGTGGTCTCCACAGAGGAGGAGGAGCCTGCTACTGAGCCGCACATGGGGCCTGATGGGGGTAGTACCACTGGTGCAAGTGGTGCAGTCCAGGGTCAGGAGGCAGCACAGGTCACCGCGGAGGGGCCTGTGCATGTCGCTGTCCCTGACCCTGTGACTGCACCACCATGCACCAGCAAGGAGGCCCCGTCCCAGGACCGTCTGCAGGTTGGGGAGAGTGCCATGTCATCTGCCTCTCTACTACCTGTGGACGAGGGGTCCCACGAACGTATGGGCTCCGTCCTGGTTGGTGGGTTCCTACATGTGTCGCGCACTCTGGCGGACCTCTCCTCTTCTGTGGAGACTATGCGCCAGTCGTTCTCCACACCGTCTTCCGGCCCAGATTCCACCAGGGCCCCCTGTGGACCTGGCCCGACCAACACAGCCAGCTTGGTGGAGCTCACATCCCTGCCACAGTCAGGAGTCGGCGGGCCAGCAGGGGTGGACACCACAACTGGAGACCAGCTGATGGAGGATGTGAAGGCACCATCAGACACAGCACATGGACAGCAGCAGCAGGAGCAGGCTCTAGGTGGGAGCAATGATGGCTCAGGGCCATCAACATCGGAGGGGCAGGCATCGGCCAGAGGGCAGGAGGACCCAGGAATGGGAGTGTCTTCCATGTGGAACCGGTTGGGCCAGCAGATAGGTGCACAGCGGCAGCTGGCGGAAGAGGCGCTGCTCACCATGGTCAGGGCAGAGTTCTCCATGCGTCGGGCTTTGAGGCAGGCAGAGTGCCTCGAGGCAACTCGCAGGGAGTTGGAACAGGCCATGAGTACCTCCCTGCGAGACCTCGGGGCCAGGACAGAGGCCCGCCTCCGGCAAATAGACATGGAGTTCGATGATGCCCTGGCCCGGGACACCACAGAGTGAGCCGCTGGACTTGCCTGCCGCCATTGTATATAGTTAGATAGTGTTAGGTTTCCTTTCATTTTTTCTTTATTTTGGTTGCCCTTGGACAATGCACCACATTTTTGTATATAGTTTTTTATTAGGTAGTTTTTTGATAGGTTTCATTTCATCAGTTGGACCCTGGATTGTTCATCTGTACATAGTTCACCATTGGATTGTTCTCTTTTTTTTATTTTCACCATGGAGCAATGGTTTTCACTTTCTTTTTTCCCTTGGATTTGCTTTGTTGGACTGTGACTTTGGACACCATTTCTTTTGGATTTCTTTGGATTATGATTTCTTGTTTTTTATTCTTTTACGGACATGCAGCTTTTCTTTTATTATTCCCATTGTTGTGTGTTGGATTTAGATTACATTCATGTTATGTTTAATATATTTTTTTCTTCATACTTTGATGTGTGGTATTATCTCATTGGTTTCATGCATGTCATGATATGGGTTTTCACATTCACTTGCACCCATTGTGTGTGTGTGACGGACATGTGTTCATTTAGATACTTGCCATTGGGGTTGGGCCTATGTGGGTGGATGCAATACTTGGTTGGGTCTTTGGGCTGGGGAGGCTGGCCATAAGGGCCACGATTGAGGATTGTCATGACCTGGGGGCAGGGGGACATGAGTGGGACATGAGTGGGGGCCTGCTGGCAGGTGACCTGCACTGTTGGGGGGTGGGGGTGCAAGGGGACATGAGTGGGGGCCTGCTGGCAGGTGCCCTGCACTTCTGGGGGGTAGGGGTGCAAGGGGACATGAGTGGGACATGAGTGGGGGCCTGCTGGCAGGTGCCCTGCACTGCTGGGGTGTGGGGGTGCAAGGGGACATGAGTGGGACATGAGTGGGGGCCTGCTGGCAGGTGCCCTGCACTGCTGGGGGGTGGCGGTGCAAGGGGACATGAGTGGGGGCCTGCTGGCAGGTGCCCTGCACTGCTGGGGGCTGGGGGTGCAAGGGGACATGAATGGGACATGAGTGGTGGCCTGCTGGCAGGTGCCCTGCACTGCTGGGGGGTGGGGTTGCAAGGGGACATGAGTGGGACATGAGTGGGGGCCTGCTGGCAGGTTCCCTGCACTACTGGGGGGTGGGGGTGCAGGGGGACATGAGTGGGGGCCTGCTGGCAGGTGCCCTGTACTGCCTTGGGGGTGGGGGTGCAGGGTGACATGAGTGGGGGCCTGCTGGAGGGTGCCCTGCACTGCCGGGGGGTGGGGGTGATGGGGGACATGAGTGGGGGCCTGCTGGCAGGTGCCCTGTACTGCTGGGTGGTGGGGGTTCAGGGGGTCATGCGTTGGTGATCAGTAGTGCAAGCTGACATGTGGCTTGGCTGGGGGGCATGCCCATGGTGGATGGGCTGCCTGCGGGACATGACCAGGGGTGCAGGGTAGTCCCCTGTGGTGTTGCTGCCTGCAGGGGCCGTGGAGGGTGTAGAGGGAACACCAGGGAGGACCCACACTGCCAATTCACGTGTAGGACTCCCCGGCACCCCCAAAATACATGTACCCTGCTGAAATCGCATATGAGACTTCCCGCAAACCCCAGTAATCCACATACCCCACTCGCACAGGCCCTTTCACGTGTGAAACTTCCTGTGCACCCCCGAAATAAACGTACCCTGCTGGCAGGACACCTGCCAGCAGGCCCCCACTCATGTCCCACTCATGTCCCCTTGCACCGCCACTCCCCAGCAGTGCAGGGCACCTGCCAGCAGGCCCCCACTCATGTCCCACTCATGTCCCCTTGCACCCCCACGCCCCAGCAGTGCAGGGCACCTGCCAGCAGGCCCCCACTCATGTCCCACTCATGTCCCCTTGCACCCCTACCCCCCAGCAGTGCAGTGCACCTGCCAGCAGGCCCCCACTCAAACGCAAACCCCAGTAATACACGTACCCCACTCGCACAGGCCCTTTCGCAACTGGGTCCTGGGGTTCTGGGCTGTGGAGCGATGGAATCCCAGTCGGGAGTCTTCGGTTCCAGCAAGGGTGGTCACAGCAACTACACCCCTGGCTGACGTGCAGGCAGCAAATGGCAGGGCACGTGGGCAGCAGGCAGTCAGGCAGCAGCAGATGGTAGGTGGGAGCGTGCTTGGGGCTCTGGGAGCAGTAATTCGGCCTTCTGGGCAGGAGCGTGATCTTCTGTGTGTTTTCGCGTGGCCAGCTTGATACGGAGTGATTTGGCACGTGAAAAAATTGCACGTCAACGTGTAATTCGAGGAAAGGGCCTTAGTGCGTAAGTGCGTCAGCACACGCACAGGATTTCATTGGACCAAAGGCCCTTAGCGCGTAAGCGCGTAAGTTACATTACGCGCGCAGACGTTTCCCTCATAGCATGTGATGACAGAGCACACGTGAAAAAACTGCACGTCCGAGTGTCATCGCGTGTAATTGGAGGAAAGCGCCCGCGTACACGCGTATCTGATATGTACGTGTGGGCCGGTTTAAAAGCTACGTGTAGGACGCCATTTCCAATGTACCATGGCTATGGTACATGCCATCTGTGTGATGGCATGTGTCATGTATGTGTATTGGACATGCCACTCACAGGCCAATGTGTGATGGCAGTGCTACCCAGCATGCAGCAAATGTGTTGCTCTTCCATCTTGGTGTCATCAGTGTCTGCCTTTTACCTCCCCTTCCAACTCAGTAACAGTGCATGCATGGGAGGGTTATAGTCATGTGGGACATGTGTCATTCATGGACTGGTTCTGTAGCTTGTCAGGCCTATTTGTGTGCTATGGTGCTAATGCCTGTTTCCATTTTTTGTTTTTCATGTTTTTGCAGGGGATGACACACTTGATGCTGTTGAGGTTGAGGAGATGGTGCAGACCCAGGAGGGATCTCAGGCACGACCGGGCACCAGTGGGGGACGTGGTGTGGCGGTGGGTGAGAACCCAATCTTGCTGCAGACCATTCTGTCCAGGGGTGTCTCTGGGTGCACCTCCCCAGACCTCTATTCAGGTGCTGATTCGGATAATGAGACCTATGTGGCGTCGCAGGTAAGTGTTTCTGGCAGGGATTCTGTTCTGTCCAACCCACCTGCACCAGGGGTAGAACCCTCTATGGGGATGTCAGTGTTGGTAAGTCCGCCTTTGGCAGTTATGGATGCAGGGTCACACTCCACAACATCTGATCCTGTTCCTGGGCCAGCAGATCAGAAGGGGAATGCAGTCCTGCAGCCTCAGGCAGTGCCGGCACAGCAAGGCGCAGATCACCTTGCCCCAAACAGGTGTGGTGCCCGCCGACACGGTGGCCGTACGCCACCAAGCAATACTGCATGGGAACAATCCATGTACGGTATGGCAACCCAACAGGCAGCATCAGTTGAGATGATGGCTCAAGCAATGGAGAGGGTGGCCACTTATATTGTCCCCCCTGAAAGGCAGATTGAGCAACTACAGCAGGCAACAGACTCCATTAGCCAATCACACAGGGAGGACATGTTGGCGTCCAACAGGGACAGACGGGCGGCCCTGGAGACTCTACGCCAATCGATATCAATAGAGTCCTAGGGCCACAGGGAAGCCCTGAGGGCAGAACTCCATCACCTCAGGGAGACTTTTGTTGACCTTCAGGCTTCCACTAACTTGAGGACAGAACAGCAGTTGGAGCGGCTCACACGTTCGCTCTCAGCTGAGATGCAGGCAACTCGGGAGGAGATCCAGGCATCATGTCAGGTGGTGCATGGGATCTCCGCACTATAATCCTCCAGAACGAGACCTTCCACACCTGCATGCTTGCTGCCATGGAGGACCATACCAGGGCTTTGCGTGGGCTGCCTCCCATAGCACCACTACCTCCTGTGGCAGCAGCAGAGGGTGCTGAGAGCGACAGCAGCAGTTCTCCCACATTGGCATAGCCATGCAGGCCATGAGCCCATGGAGGTGTTTTTTTTTCCTAACATCCACCCAGGTGGCTGTTGGTGTGCACCCTGTCCTCGGACCTCCAGGGTGGCCTCCCCCCCGACCCCCACATGGCCATTTTTGATTTTTGATTTTTGATATTTGATTTTTGATTTTTCTTTTACAGTGTGTTGCCTTGTGTGGCTCCCGTGGGCATCCACTGTATTCCGACGGCCGGGCACATGCAGGCTTGTCCTGAGTTTGGGTTAGATGCTTGGGTTTGTGAGACACACACCCCTCCTTCTTCCCATTTCCATGGGCTTGCAAAGGGTGTGCCCAAGTGACAGTGACTTACACAGTGACGTTGGACTCCCATGAGCTGTGTGGGTAGTCTGTAGTCAATACTGTGTATACATTCCTAGTGGATATTGTTGTTGTATTGTACACTGCATGGTGTATTGATATGTGCTTGTGCATCCATGTCTTCCTCCTAATTTGCAGGTTCATTCCTCATGTCTTCAGAAGGCCGTCTACTTTGGAGATGGAGTTCATGTTGTAAGCAGTGCACTTACACATTTGCGTGGCAGCAGCACTGTACAGTCGGAAGTGGTCGATGTGCTGGCATAATCAGGTTGTAAGACTACCACTACTTTAACTTAGTACTGTCATGTTTATGCTATGTTTGAGGTTGTGTAGCTGCATTGTATTGTTGGTAAGTATTTGGTCATGTGTGTTGTTACTTCTACATTACTGGGAGCATTTTGTGTGTGGCCAGTTTCCATTAGGGACACTGTACTTTTTGACACTTGTGTCATGTCTTGGGGATTGCTTTGTTTGCTCTCACATAGCATGACATGCCATGGTGTGTTGGGTGGCGGTGCTGGGGAGGGTTTGGGTGACATGGCGCTGTTGTCATGTTGTAGTTTGCAAGGGGGTAATGAATTTAGCAGCATAGAAGTGTGTCTTTTGATGACACAGCATTGGTGGTGTTTGTGTAGGTAGGGATGCACACAATGTAAAACTTCCAGGTGACCAGTCTCAGGCTGGTATGGTTGTGACAGTTGACTGTCCCTTATGTCATCATCATTGATTGTCAGATGGTATGTGCCAGGACTGTGTGCACTCCACAGGGGTGTGTTTTTAGGTGAAGTAATTAGCCACCAGCTGCGTACGCACAATTTTGCAACACGCCGGGGCCTGCCGTGGACATGGTGGTGCCCCCACATCCCCAACCACATGCACGGCCACTGCGCATGGGAGGGGAAAGGGCACGGGGTGAGGCAATGCTTGTCATCTGCATATTGGTGGATGTGGATGTTGTGAGAGGAGTTCCAAGTGGTGCCATCTAAGGATTGAAGATCACAGGGGAGAGGATTCATCTGTGCTCTACTACACAGGGATTGGTAGAGTTGATGATCTGGATGAATCAATTTGTACAAACTAGTGGTGATTTAATAAAGCTGCAAACCAATTATGTCAGTATACTCGCATTCGAAAGAAAAGGTTATAATGTGTGCCCTGACCCTTCAAGGTTTCAGTCCCAAAGAGGCATATGCAGATGACAAGCATTCTAGCTAAAAATAACCTCCATCTAAGATATCCATAGGCTCAGGGCCTTGTTCTTATTTATCCAGTTGTGGATGTCCAGTGCTTGCTTACCTGAAGCTCAACCCCTCCAATACTGAATTCCTACTTCTGACCAAAAACACTAAACACCAGAAAACAACATCAGATTTGCTGTCCAAGCCATGGTCCTCTCCCACCTGGATGGTGGAAATGCCCTTTTGGAAGGCCTTCCAGTGACTACAGTGGCACCACCGAGATGTGTCCTACATGCTTCAGCATGACTCATGAAAGGACTATTCAAATTTGACCACAGAAATCCGTCCCTCATATTTAAATCTTGCAGCATCATCTAAAAAGCTAAAAAAGAAAAGGTCAGCCGCGCACTCTATTTACTAGTCTTTTTAATCCTCAAACTAGTAATAACAGGGTTTGATCCCCGCAATGTTAAAAAATAACAGGGTTAAATGCCAACTGCCACAAAATGTTCAAAAAGAAATATACCAGGGTTAAATCCCAACTGCCAGTTCAAATGCACAATAGTTCTGCTCGTCCAAGTACTTTCGAGTCTCTAGCTCTCTTCAGGGAGGCTGTGTTTATATTCAGCTGTTGCCAATTGCTTGTTTAATTACAGTCTCAAAGAATTCTGGTCTTTGTAGTGATGCCACAATGTTTTGTTCAGGAGACCAGGAACTAATTCCCCTCCAAACACACACATCTTACCCAAAATTGAGGGAGGGGGAAAAACCATGATTGTGGCTCTTCAAAATGAGGGCATGATAACCCCCGGTGCTGCTGCCTCCAGGACCCGGGCTTCCTGCAACATTAAGTAAAAAAGAAAAGGTCAGGCGCGCACTCTAGTTCCCAGTCTTTTTAATCCTCAAACTAGTAATAACAGGGTTTGATCCCCGCAATGTTAAAAAATAACAGTGTTAAATCCCAACTGCCACAAAATGTTCAAAAAGAAATATACCAGGGTTAAATCCCAACTGCCAGTTCAAATGCACAATAGTTCTGCTCCTCCAAGTACTTTCAAGTCTCATCTAAAAAGCTGTGTCCAAGCTACTTCACTGAGAAACGCAGGATCTCTAGAGGCCTAGGATCCACCAGAAGAAGTAAAGACGTGCAGATTAGAAGTGCGACAGAGCAGGAAGGAAAGAACCAGACGACAGGCCTTCTCTATCTATGCCCTAATACTCTGGAACCTCCTTCCCATCAACATTAGACTCATCCCCTTGCTTCTACAGTTCAGGAAGGAGCTCTATACCCTACTCTCCAAAGAATGGCACCTCCTTAACACCAAGGTCCTCAACCCCTCCACTTCCTAGGATACCTGAGACCGGATGGGTGACCTGATCCCCACTGTTTCTTCCCCTGGTTGCTCATAGATCACTTGCTAACAGATTGTGCACCTTGCCCCTGACTCGTTGTTAGATCCCCACTCCCTTGTTTCTCGGATGCACTTTTCAAGTTCTTCCCCACATGAACGTAAAGTGCTCCATTGCTTCTCAAAGCCAGGTCCATGCTCATTATATAACCTAATATTAATACAAATAATGTATTGGCTGATGGCAGCTTTTTCTCAATTTGAGCCTGAATAGCCCCTACCTCAACACCCATTCATAGCCCAATACAGATTCCTGCAACCAGGCATTTTTCACTGTGCTGTGAGTGCAACAGAGGTGTTGTATATATATGTATATTATCAACGTACGGCCACCTGTGAAGTGCCAGGGCTACAGTAACCATTATTTTGTATGTTTTATTTTATTGTTTAAAGAAAGACCTAGCTTGAGAGCAGCAGAGTGATGTACAGAGTGCGGGTAGCGAGCATTTGGGCTGGCAGCTTTTAATAGTAGTGCAGTACTGTGAGGTCTGTGCATCTGAATGTGCGCCCATTGGAATTAGTCCTTGGTCAGGTGTTGTTAAATTAGGCATTCTGAGCTGAGAATGGGATCGAGTTCCAGAGGTTGGGTGCATGACAAGAGAAGGAGTGTGTGTCCTCCCTTTGCAGACTAGTTGTGATTCAAGCCAGTTGGTCAATTTACTGCACGAGCAGCGTGTGCCACCAGACATGTGGAGCTTAGCCGCCATGTTTACCATGGCAAAATAACAGTGAAGTTTGAATAGTTAGTGCATTCATTGAATAATCCACACCTGCAGAGTTTCCCCATCAAGAAATTAGAGAAATTCTAATGTGGTATACCTTACCTGCTTGGTATCCACCAGCATGTTTGTATGACTACATTCACCTCCATAGCTCAAGTGAATTTGCTCGAGTTCTGCAACCTACTGTAACTTCTGTTGTGCCTCTCTGTGACTGAACTCTATACTCTAACTCCTGATACTTGACTCCTGTGGCTTCCACCTGCACCTTCATTTTTATAATAAACTCACATCTGAATCCTGATGCCACATTATCACTTTGATCTGGAAAGTAGACGCCTTACAATCTCTAACCCTGAAGGAGCTGAGTACTTGCGAGCTAATGCCAGAAATAGCCGAAGATCTCTGACCATAAGGAACTATTCACACTGCTGGCTCTCTTTTTGACTGGACTGTGAAAATAATGATGAACTGCAAGTAGATGCGTATGGGATTGAACATCTGGCCCCTTAATTCCAGACTCTTTTGTAGTTCTAGAGTGAGAAAGAATCCAAGAGGGTGGGAGGGTTTTTGGATAGAAGATGGTGTGAGAGATGCTTTCGAATCTGGAGGAATGGGGTGTTACAGAAGACTCCTTTTATACCATGAACTGATAGAGGATATCTAATAACTGAACTATTGAGATCAAGGAGGATAGCAGGCTGGAGGTCTAAGGTAAGTGTCCCTTATTGTATGTCACAGGAACAATCAGGTATGTAGGTACTAGGTGTAACTGCACGTACGGCATCCACACCATGCGGCTGATAGATGACACTCACTAACTGACACTCAAGGAACACGGGGGCAGAGCTGTCAGGGAACATTCCATCTGAGGCCACAAGTTGGCGAAAACATGCAAATGCGGTCATATAACCGCTGCTGATGTCACTTCCTATATTTGGGCACTCCCTGGAATTTCATAAATCGGCTCCTCTGTCTGAGGGCATGTAGTATCCAGGCACCAGGGTTCCATCCACTCACAGAGAAGCAGGCAAGACAGGACACGGCACATATCCCTTCTTTACATTGAGAATAAAGGAAGACGACACGATTTAACACGTGTTCTTTAAATTTGAAGAGAAATGAAGAACCAAAGCAGGAAGCGGAAGGCAGAGCGTAGGGTGAACACATGGGGAGCACATCCACACATGGAATCTGACACAGCAGGATGTGTGGAACTAACACACCCAGATTCTTTAATCAGCAAGGAATTGAGGCCACAAACTGTGAAGTGGAGGAAGAGCCCTGTAAGGGATTTGACTAAACATAAGCCTCTTCCACGTTTGAACGTGGGAAGGGAAAGTACTCCCAGAAGGCATCACAATGAAGGCATTGTGTGAATCAGTTTTAAGAAGCCTGAGAAAACAGGCCAGGACATCATGACATGCTACAACGGAGGAGCACACGAGGCAAGGAACATGAGAAAGGAGGCAGAAGGAAGGTTAAGAAGGACAGGAGACAGGGGGACCAACACCAGGGTCCTTTATTGTATGTGACAGGAACACTCAGGTAAGCAGGCCGCAGAGGTAGTGTAGGTATGTAGCAGACATAGAGCCCGGGCATCCACACCATGGAGAAGATAGCTGACAATGGCCAACTGCCACGCATGGAACACTGGGGGCAGAACATTCAAAGTCACAAACCACACTTGGGCACACTGTTCTCAGAAACAAAGGCATTCATGTTGGGAGCATCCTTTAGCAAACGTATGGCAAGCTCCCATCATTGTGACTTTTCAAAAAATAAAACAATATTTCTACTGTATGACTGACTGAGGGATAGGAAATGCAAGCAACAACAGCAGTGGTTCGAATTACTGATTGTCCTAATTGAACATGAACACATTGAAGTATCAGAAAAAATCGTCCCACCTCCAGCACCTTTTCGACACAGGCACAGTGGACTGACCGCTTTTTGCTTTCGGTGCATTTCCGAAAGTGCCCTGTTTGTGAGTTCGGGGGGCACTTTGAAATACACTTGAATGCACCTCTTTTCCTCCTGTTTTGTACAGGTGCGTACAGGAGTGGAAAAAGGGCAACTGTCAGATGAGCACAGTGGGAGGTTTGCGAATTGCGCAAAACCTTGTTTCATGAAAGAGAAGGTTATGCGCTAAACTATCACATCACTTTCATGAAGAAAAAAAATTGAGAATTGGTCGGATGAGTTTTGACTGATCATATTTTTATAAGTATCAGCCCTTAACGTTGTTTCCTGATTAATACTGTACATACAAATTCCTTATAATTGAATGTGTGCATTGCAGTGATTGAGTGCCACTGCACATGATTTTCTTTTGATGTCATCATATTTTCTATCTTTATTTGGTATTTGCTATTCTCGCTTTTTAGTGCACTCTACCCTGTTCCTCGCATTGCCCTTCCCTCCAGTTACATGCTTTACCATTCCCCTGTTCTTGCCTCCCCTATTTCATTGTCTGCCCAACCCTTGACCACCGGTGCTACCCCCCCACCCCACGCTCTTTATTTGTCCCCACTATTTTGATCCCTTCCCATTGTGCTCCCCCTCTTTATTATTAAGGAGGCATTCACCGAACCCATAGTTACCCTCCTCGGTTTGCCTCTTCCTGTTGCTGGTCCACCATGCATTTTGCTGAGCTGGGTGCTCATTGGATACATTTTGCGACTTGTCAACTTGGCCTAGTACTCTAATGAGCCAGATGTATGCATGTGTGCTTTCTGAAAGCACAGATGAACCCTTGTGTTTCTACCGGATGGCTATGTGTGGGGCTGAGTGTGATTTAAGAGAAGTCAATCCTGTTGGCAGGAGTGCTATGGGTGTAGGTTGAGGTGGCAGTAGTTTCATCATCGTTGGGTTGATTATGTGAGAAACCTGTGCACCCATTTGAATGGCTTATGTTTCTGCATTCAAGGGGATGATACTGTGGAATGCGTACATGTATGTGTGCTGCTGCCTATCAGACGGGTGAGGCTTGAAATTGGGCATACAGGTGCATGTTACTGGATGTGTGACATTAAAACAAGTGAAACTAGAGTGTAGTCACACATTTTTTTTCTATACAAATCCTAGATATTGGGCCTCATTACGACCCGGGCGCAAAGGGATACCGGGCACCGGTAATGACACCGGTGCCGGTAATCCCTTTGCGCCCTATTCCGAGGTCCCTTTGCGGGACCCTTTCTTAACACCTGGTTTAACCAGGCGTTAAGGACGGGACCCTCAAAGGGACTTCAGAGCTAATAATGGTACCATAATTTACGGCACCGTTATTAGCGCCCTCCCCATTCCCATTTGAGCCGTATTGGGGCTCAAATGGGAATGGGGATTGACATTTTCAATGGGGACTTACTGGTCCCGCAAAGGTCGGACTAGACTGGTAAGTCCCCATTGAACCAGGGCGGACACGGTACTGGTAATGGTGCTAGTCATGGCGCTAATAGCACCATGACTGGCACCAACCTCGGAATGAGGCCCATTGTGACTTACACTTTGGCTTTCCGGTGTAATTGTTGTCAATCTCCATTGAAATGGAGAATTTTCCAAATGCATGGGCTGTGACGAAAACGATGCAGAACATGTGAAATATTCGAACAGGCAATTCAGAGAGTCATGGAGCAAAATGCTATATTCCCCCAGGCAGGACATGGAGTAATGCGCACTTGGACAAAGTTGCCACGGTTCAGAGCACGAGCATGGGTGCAAAAGGACCACATTTGGGCATTAGGTTTAATTCACTCACTGGCTTTGCGAATACCATGCAGATGTTTTAGACGTAATATATGAGGGTTGAATGCATTCGTGTTTTTTTTTTTTAATCAGGTGCTAACTGTCCAATAGGAAGATTCCTTCTGAAAGCTGAACACAAATGCTGGGAAGACATCGTCTGAAAATGCTTAAGAAAACCTGCACAGCAATGCACAGAAGACCATCACTCAAGGGTAACTGTCTTGCTAGTAGGGCTCAGAGTTTACCTATGTTTTTAAATATCCTTCCAGAAATTACAACCTGCAGGTTAAACGTGCAAAAGTGATCGCGGTATACAACCATCTGAGAGGGAGGGGCCTTCCTGCCCTTTGGATTACAGGCAAACATTGTCCCCAGATCAATGCCTTTAAAATTGCATACAGATTGAGGGGACATATTTATTGTTATCTTTAATAACTAAATAATACAAACATAATTGCTTTGCTAACCTATTGTCAAAGTTTCGAAAGAAAGTGCCTTGGTCTGGGTTTCCAAGTCATCAATCTTGAAAAGGAAAGTGTTACAGAAAGAAAGAACTTAAATGTGCACTTTCAAATATGTTCCGGTTTCTTTTCCTGCGTTTTTAATTGCTAGTCTTGAATAGTCAGACTTGCAGCCGCTAATTCCATCTGAAAGAAGATCGATATTTACCTGGATGCACTCAATGGCACATCTGAGGAATGTCCTAGGCTGCTCGCAGATCAATGCAGCCTTTCTCAGGGAGGCGGTTCACTGCGAGAAGCCAGGGGTGCTCAACCTGACTTGCTTTTAAACGAGTGTGACACTTTAAAAACATCTCGAATTAAGGCTAATTCTCAACTGCATACAACATTTATGTTTAAATTGTACATTATATAAACAAAATAATATCCCAAAATTCAAGAAGAATTAACAAGAAAGAATGTTGTGACATTAAAATACCCACTAAAACAGTTACCTAAATGGTTAGGAAATTCAAACATCAATCACTCATTTTAAACCTTAAAACAATTGATAAAACCCCCAAAATAACCTACGACCTTCGAGTTAATTAGTCCCACAAGCATTTACCAGAGAAGTTCATTTTCAATAGCACTTGGTAATAAACAAACTGTCCCAAGTGCAACATTCTAAAAAACAGAAGTGCCAGGCAATGCATAAGCAATTTTCCGATTGCCGTAGTGCCTACGTTAAGAAGCGTCTTTTGCTATTATTCCTCTGCTAGCCATAATTTCATGGGTCAACAGAATGTTGAATCTAAAGCGCATCAATATATTCCTGTCATATCTATTCGGGCATTGGAATATGTAGGGGGCTAATGAGCCCAATTTGTTAGGCTCATGATTTAGATGGGATTGAAAGGCATAGTGATGTATCTTCTCAGTAGTGTTAATCTAATCAGCCTGATACACAGAATGCATAACAAAGCCAGGCCGCACATATAGATCCTCCTTTCAGAGCTAGTCTACTCAACCGGATGTTACAATTGTCTCCCAGTTGCCCTTTTTGTCACCGTCTGGCCTTGATCTATCAACACCGCCATATCCCCATAGAGAGACTGAGAAAGTGGTTTAGGAAATGTTGCAAAGAATCAAAAATGTTTCCAGTCCACCCGGTCCTCTAGTGATTTAAGGCCTAACCCAGATCTAATTAGGGCAATGGGAGCACAATTTGGCAATTTCAACGTTCGCCGCCATATAATCCCTCCCAAAATTGGGAGTTTCTCCCAAATCCACAACTGCATTGTTTCAATTGCATACAATGATTTTGGTACACTTATGCTTCATAATACATTACAGCAGGATTTAGGGAAAATCTCCCGAATGTATTATTTACTTTCACCAATTGTGATGTGAGGGACGTCCCCCTACTTTTAAAATAGTTCCACAAGTAATACTCAATGAGTTTACTAAAAACAGGAAGGCACAAGTAGATCGAATCATCAACCTGGGCCAATTTCTCCTTGTTTAAAAACCAGTCCCTTTACTTTCCTAATGCCTAGCTGTGAACTCCAAAATTATAGCTTTAGATCGGTTGATCTGCAGCCATTTTTCTCAGCACAGAATGAAAAGGAATGTATCATTCTTTGAAATCAAAGGCACATTCAATCAAACAATAAATAGTCATCTGCGCATGATATGCAAGAGTAACACTAATTTCCAAGTTTACGAGGAACAAAAGCCACAGGTGTAAGAATTCATCTATATCTGTAATAAACAGATTAAAAAGGTACATTTCTAGCACAAACCCATGCCTTATCCCAAATTTAGTATCAATTTTCAAAATTAGCAAACTCTCCATATTATATTTAACCTGAATATTAGCGGCTTCATGTATTTTCACCAGTATACTACCAATTATAACCTTCCCGGGAGGCCTCATGCCGCCCATAAGTTTCCTCTGTTCACCAGATCAAACTGTGGCTTGAGGTCTATGCATGTCATGTAAATAGATTCATATTTCAATATATATAGGCCAAATCCTGGAGACAAAGGAAAAAGTATCCATTCAATGCCGTACCATGGCCGAGCCTGAAGCCTGTCTGATATTCTCAGCTGAATCACTTGAATCTGATTCCTTTGCGTGTTGTCTTTTTTTTTTTTTTACTTGGCTTTATCCCAGAGTTTATCTTTGAAGAGATAAGGCTGCTCCTGGCCCACCGCCACAATATCCTACTAAAATTGTCCAGGATGGACAGAGCGGCAGATAGGTGGGAATAAGTCCCTGCTTAGAAAGTTAGTCCCTGCTGGTCAGCACAAAAACCCTCTGCTCCTTTATTAGCAGGTGCTGGACGATGTGAATATCCGAACTGTGTATCTTGTTTCGTTGAGCTCAAGCAGACAAGATCAAACAGAATTGGAGTGCTGAGAGTCTCCCAGCAAGAATATGGCAGAGAAATATTGGGCTCAAAGGGAATCTTGTACTCATTAAGTAAAATGGCCAGAGTGGGGTGCAGGAAGCACACAGGCACACTTGGGCAAAGGAGAATAAGGTGCATGAAAACCTTAAAGAAAACAAGGCGCCCAGGAGGAGAGCGAGAGTCTCAGGTGAATTCAAGCAAAGAGTGGCAATGCGCGCAAAGTGCGGATAGCGCAAGTCAAGAGGAGAGTTCAGGAGAGGTACTCAAGAGAAAGTACAGCCGCAAGAGGGGAGCAAAAAGGAAGGGATCCTCAGAAGAAATAGGGTTGCAATGTGGTGCACGTCTGTCTTCCTCAATGTTTCATAGTGGATTACATGTGCAGACAGGTGCCATCTCGAAAAACACTAGAACGTTTCATTAGAAACGTTGGCCGACCTTATAGGCCATCCCGTGTCCATATTTACACTTGTGCCACCGAGCCCATCAGGTTGCTGTGACAGATATTTCAAGATAATGTTCTTATCCAATCTCCAATTTTCAAGATGTGTTAAGACCATGGATGCAAATATCTTACTATACACGTCCACGATCATAATCGACTGATAGTTCTTGCGATCCCTGTGAGGTCCCATTTTGTATATCGGTATAAAAAATGAGATTTGCCACAAAACTGGACATTTTTGTTTGGAGAATCTGTCTAAAGAAATCTCCAAAATGACAGCCCAAGTTTCCGGGGCTGATTTGAGCAGCACATTAGACAGCGTATTTGGACCCATTGCCCAAGAGCAACTAGCCTTTCTGATCTTGCACAATATATCCATATAATCAAACTCTACTCAGGTATGAATATGGCCTTCAATGCCACTTCGTGCTTATGATGGCTTCTGTGTAGACCTGCATGGCTTAATCCAGACCTCCAAGGTGAATCTGTTGATTGTTGAAATCCATATAACTTGCAGTTTATGCAAACATCACAATGTATCCTGTGGTATTTACAAACAAGAGAAATACCAATGCATGAGCATTATTTTCAATTCAAGGCTGGTCATAGCATTTGCCAACACTGGTCTGTGTTGGTGAATATGAGAAACTATAACACATAAACTGTGGTCTGTGCCATGTACCACAATTCAAGAAAGCAAACAAGCATTGTTTCATGAGTATTTGAAAGCATCCTTATTATTGAAGATACCATTTACAATCTGCATTACGATTTTCAAGTAGTCCCATACCACACAGATTAAAAGACTAAATACCAGGAATTTGACCCATTAGGATGCAGATTGTCGATGGATGTAGATAGTTAAGCCTGCCCCTTCCCCTTAACCGCATATTGCATTGCATCTTTGAGAATCATCATCACCACCTTCAAGGTAGTGGGAGATGTTCACAGCTTTAAGGGTAACAATTTCCACTGTCTCCACAGTAGTTTCCTCTTGAATTGCAAATGGATGCCCCAAACAACCATTATTAACATAGCCTTTATGTTGGGTATCTTGTGTAGATTTGGGGCCTGGCGGTATTTTCTTACCGCCGAACCACCCGTCTGCTTTCAGATATTTTTGTGTATTATAAAAGTTGCATTTAAACACGATCTCACTCTTTTACAGAAATAAATGAAATAGCACAGTAACAGCATTATTTGTAATACACTAAGAAGAGAGTGGCAGGGAACAAGAATTCAATTTGCAACATTAAACACGTAGGTAAAGCACAGGAATCTCCTTTCCTACACTGACTGAATATTTTCGCACACACTCAGCCCCCACACTTCAGCGAGATAATTACCAGTCTTATTCAGCATGTAACTTCTTTGGCTGTTCGCCTTCTGGAGGGTTTCACCCAGCAAGGACAAGCATTTGCTGTCACTCAAACTGGGACTTGTTGACTGGGAATCCCAGTCTCTGCAACCAAGTTGAATCTGCTTTAGGAATCAGGCATCCCCAGCTATCAACTCAGTCCTTCTCCGAGCTGTGTCAAGATGTCTCTCCCTAGCTTCTTCCTCGAGATTATACAAGAAAACTCTGGTTACCTCCTACCAAAGGATCGTAACCAATAAAATTCTATCATGCCCTAACCACCCTCTGCACACAATGGCTTGGCTTATACAGTTGCAACTGTAACCAAACTGATTTCCTGCTTATTCAAGGTCTTTGCTTCCTGCAGTTACTGTGGACAGAACAGCAGAGCAAAAAGAAAAAAAAAACTGAATGTGCATTTAAATAATGACTTTCAGAGTCTGTCATTTTCCATTCATGTTGCACTGGAGAACACATTATTATTAGTGGGTTATGATCAGGTTAGTTGTTAATGGGGTTAGTTTATTAATTTTCAAATGTATCTCTTGCAACATAGGCATTTCAGGTGAAAAATAGTGCGCATTTTGAATCTACAAATGTGTGCTTTTAACTGTGAAAAAAATGATTTGCATTTTATATGTAAAAATCGTTTTTGACTGAATAACCTGCCCTCACTTATATGTCCATGTTACACTGGCAACACATAGCTTGAAACAATTGCATCATAGCAATGCACCAAACCCATGCAGTGGTACTGCATAAAAAAAAACATGCTACACATTGATCCTGTGCAGTAGTGCTGCAAAATAAAACATGCTACACATTGATCCTGTGCAGTAGTGCTGTACTCTGTGCTGTACTCTGTGTTGCAACACGCTAAATAACCTTACATACCCTCCTTTCTTTTTAGAACTTGGCTACGATCCGAGACAATTTTTAAAAAAACAAGTTTGCCCCCATCCTTCTTTTAAAATGCATGTGTATTGGGATATCTTTCTCTTCCTGACGTAGCTACCAAAATCAGCAACATTTTCATCTTTACTGATAGTACAATCAACCAACCACCCATGATTAGCACCAGGACAGCCAAACCCACTATTGAGCGTTCCCCTCAGGTTCCCCAATTAAATCTTGCCACTTCTATTATCCCCAGATTACTAACTGTAATATTGTTTTTTCTCAGATTCATTTTTATAATATGTTTTTCTTTGTGATTCAATAAAAACTCCACATCCGGATCTATTGGAAAAGTGTCCCTTTGAAAAAAATCGATATTTTCCACTTGGCTTTCCCAAATATCGTTTGTTACATGAAACAATGTTAACCCTCCAATTGACACAATTGTATCCTTTGGAACCTGTAAATAAAAAACATTATATTTCACCTGTTTAACCACGTATGTTCAATGGTTCAAATGTACTACTGTCATGTTCTTTAAGCAGGTGCTGACCAACCATTTACCTCTGACCATCTTAGCCTGTGCCAGTTCTTCACTCCCCATATTGCTAATAATCACCTCACATCCTTCTGATATACTTGGGTCAGATTTCAAACCACGAATAGCAACTGTGGCATCAGGAACAAACGGTTTACCTGGACACATATCATTTTGTTCTTTAAATTTGACACATGTTTCCAAATTTGGTATTAAATAAACTACAGGCTCCCATGACTGAAATGACACCACTTCTGGAGTCTTAATCTTAATAAATTTGTCCTCTTGCCAAAATCCCACATTGTGTACCCACTTCGTTTGATAAATAAGTTCAGGAGCTACATATGGTATACATAGTAGAAATCCAATTTCCAACCTTTCCAGGTCCACATATAATGGCATCGCATTACCCATTTCAAATGCAATGTTTACCTGTACCACATCAATTTCCCTCCTGGTCAATCTTTCTATCATTTGTTGAACATTATCCTGCGAAACAAAATACAATGGGATATGTCCTTGAATCAATAGTGAAACTGCAGTTTGAACTTCTCTTATATAATTCGTTAATAGTCCATCAACAGGACTCATTATGTTCAATATTTCATTTAAAGTTCTGTCATGCTTAATAATTAGCTTTGTTGCCCGTTGCATCACATCCGCTTGTTCATTTAGAATGATTGCAGTTTCATTTATGAATCTTACTTGTTCATCCAGTCCCCCTCTAATCCCATCTAATGTTTTTTGTATTATTTCTAGGTCAATACTCAGTTGTTGCGCTTTAGTACTCAGTGTTCCTACCGAAATAGCATTGGCTGTTGATATTTTGGTACCTATTATGGCTCCAACTATAGACATTGCCAATGATATCGCGAGCATCACCGCACCTCTCTTTCCTCTCCTCTCCTCTTCTTAATGTCTGCTGAATTCACAAATGTTTTCTCCAATTGCATCAATAAATCTCCTATCGACTGCTTAGCGTCCTCTTTTCTTATTTCCAGCCACTCTTTAGTCTGTTCAATTTTAATGCCGGTATTGTTCAAATGTTTTTCAATCAAAATCTCAGGATTCAATGGTATGTAGATATTTTGGAAAATCATCCTTCTATCACTCATGATGAATCGTGGTGCCTCTTCCACCGCGATACCAGATGCTGGTCCAGGTTCAATGACAACGTGTGCTTCTGAATTCTTGAAGATCCCTCCAAATATCATCATCATTAAACATATTGTTGGTGTCATCTTCAATGCTGATCGCTTTGTAGCCTTGGTCTTCGCCCCCCCTCGGGGCTTTCCTGGAATCCGTCCACGTGGGCTCGAGGACTCCATCGTCTCCCGTGACCTCTGGTATAAATAGTTAATGTTCTAATTCAAAATAGAAAAGAAACAGATTAAGTATATAGCACAATACTAACTTCACCCTTTTGCCAAAAATAAAACATTTATTTATTTATTTTTTCTGAAATTAAACACAGGTTAAAAAGAAAATAAGCATACATGAAACAACATTTTAAATTCAATGCATTTTCATTCTGCATACCAATCCCATAAACTTCCATTATATATTTTTATTTATTTATTTTATTTTATTTATTTATTTTTATTTTATATGTTTACATATATTACAGTGTTTATGTGCCATTATAATAATCAACTTTTTAACTTCTCTGTCACTGCCTCCTGACTGTACCCATGTATTTTATCTTTTTGTGTTCAAGGGACTTTCTGTTGTATTGTGTGCATCAGTGGGCAGTAGCCCCAGGGTTTTCTGTTTCTACATGCTCAAGCTGCCTGATCTCGTGTCTGGGATGGCATGGCTTGATCTGACTTACATGACAAACTGCTCTATCGCTGTTTCACCTTCATTATTCAAAATTTTATAAACTACAGGAGAGATCTTATCTATAATTCGAAATGGCCTCTGCCAGGCTGCTTGAAATTTAGAATTTTTCTGTTTACTTTTTCCAAAATGAAACTTGTACACCTGATCCCCTACACTGTATTCTCTCACTGATGTTCTTTTATCATAGTATGTCTTAGCACTGTCAGCAGCCCTTTCCAGATTTCTCTACACAAAGGCAAATGCATGTTGCAAATGCTTCCTCAGTTCATCAATGTACTCATGAACTGTGGATGCCCTCACAAGTGTCTGCTCATGTGTTCTGTATAACAGGTGTTGTGGTAACACCATTTTCCTACCTGTCAAGACCTCATGGGGGCTAACACCTGTTGCTTTAGCAGGAGTTGATCTGATTGCCATCAAAACCAACGGTAAACGTAAATCCCAGCTGGAACCTGCTTCTGCCACAAATTTCTTTAAAATATCCACAACAGACCTATTGCTCTGTTCAACTCCACCTGAAGAGGCTGCCCGATATGCAATATGTAGTTTCCTTTTCACACCCAGTATTTGCCATACCTTACTCATTAGAGTACTTGTGAAATGACTTCCTCTGTCTGACTCAATTCTTTGTGGCAACCCAAACCTTGAGAACACATGGTTCACCAGCAATATGGCTGCTGTTTGCGCACTGCAATCTGGTGCGGGAATACATTCAATCCACTTCGACATCAAACATATCACACTTAAAATGTAACGGTGTCCTCTGCTCGACCTTTTTAAAGGGCCTACATAGTCTATTTGCAAATCTGACCATGGGAGAGTTAGGCCTCTTTTCATCAATGGGGCTCTATGCATTGGTGAAGCAGGTTTAAATTGGGCGCATACTAGACACCCTCTAGTATATAATTCCACATCTTGGGACATATGTGGTCAGTAAGCATAATCTTTTAGTATTTCCAATGTTTTTTGTGAACCTCTGTGGCCTGCAGTTATTGCATCATGTGCATGTTGTAGCATTAGACCTATGAATGAAAGGGGTACCACCCACTGTATTTGTCCTGTTATGGACTCTCTAATTATGAGTCCATCCTGCAGTCTAACTCATTTTTTATTCTTTAATAGCACCCTCAACTCTTCTTTTCCCATACAATCATTTTCTGTTAAAGGGTTTTGTTCAGGATCTATCAAATGGTTATAATAGATTCCCAAAATTCGATCATTCTTTTGTGCCTCAATCAAATCCTGGTCTGGCATATCATGACCCCACTGTACCACTGGTTGCTCTATCTCCTTTGGTGTTTTAGAACGTGTTACTGCATCAATTTGTATTTCACCCAGTAAATCATCTATAGGTAGCAATTCTCCCATCACAGCCCCAATTTTAGCCAGGTGGCCTACCTTATCATTTCCCTCCTTATCCTCTCCGGGTGTTTTTAAATGCCCACGAATTTTTCTCCAGTATATTGTCAAATCATTTTCTGACACCAATTTGTCTATGGCTTGTATCATTTTTCCATGTTTAAGTGTCTTTTTGTTGTATGTAACCATGCCTCTCGCTTTCCAGCCAGGTAAATACTCCACAAAGCTATTTCGTGCATAGTCAGAATCAGTCACCAGGACAATTTCACTGCATTTATTATCAACTGCAGTAGCAATTGCTTTATAAATGGCCGCCAATTCCGCCACTTGACTGCTTCTAGCTCCAATCCTCATCCCTACACTGGGGACGCCTTCACATTTCAACCAGACATTCCCTATTCCTGACACTACTTGTTTATTACTGTCATTTTCAATTTGAAAAGCACAACCATCCACATATACAGTTGGCAGATCCTTGCATGTTTTTTCATCAAAAGCTTTGTGTGGTGATTGTACAAATTCCTGCAAACTAGGTTCCACTTCCATTTCGTTTGATACTTGTTCAGCTGCACAGTCATGTAAGTCAGCTAACCCTTGAGCAATTGGGCTCTTTTTATTTTGTCCATATCTCACTTCTACAGGAAAACCTTGTAATGCCAGCATCCATGAAGTGATTCTGGACTGCGCTAGATTACCTGACCTAATTCTTTTACTCTCTAAAAACTGCAAAGGTTGGTGATTTGTTTCAATAATCATCTTTTCTCCCTGAACAATAGGGCGGAAATGTTGTAGCGCCCACACAGTGGTTAATAGGGCCTTTTCACATTCATTGAATTTCATTTCAACTTGGGAAAATGCTTTACTTGCATATGCAATAGTTTTGTGATTCACATCATGTTTTTGTGATAACACTGCTGACATACAATGTTCAGAGAACCCTATTTCTACAAAGAAATCCCTACCCTTTATGGGATTTGCTAAACATGGTGCCTCTACAAGACATTCCTTCAATTTAGCTACTGCCTCAGACTGCTCTTTTTCCCATATCCAATGTGTATTCAGTTTAAGCAGTTTAGTCAATGGTTGAGTAATTTCAGTATAATTTTCAATGAACTTTCTGTTATAGCCTGTCATCCCTAATAAACTTTTTACCTCTTTCACATTTTTAGGGTCCTTTAGTTTTTGTATGGCCTCTATTTTTTTCTTTTGTGGATTTAGCCCATGTTCAGTCACTTCATGGCCTAGAAAGTTCACTTTTTTCTTGCACCATTGTGCTTTTTATAAATACACTTTGGCGCCTGCTTTCTGCAATTGGCCAAGCACATGTCTTATTGCATCAAAATAGCTTTTCAGGATTTCATTTTTTATCAGGACATCATCCACATAAACTATGGTTCCTCTTTCCGCTGCATCTGGCATGGCCTTTCTCAAAAATATGCCAAATTCACTCCCACTATTGATGTACCCGAACGGAGCTCTAAGCCAGGCGTATTGAGACCTGTCAAATGTAAAGGAAAATAAATTCTGTATCTCCTCTGCCAATGGCACGCACCAATATCCAGAGGTGAGATCAAGGGGCCAATTCATAGAATTCGGCGCACAAGTGGCGCACGCGGCTGGCGCACAGTGTGCGCGTGCGGTAGGCTGCGCCAGCCGCGTGCGCCGAAACACATTCAGGCGCACAGCGTATTCATGGATTCCAACATCCACAACCAGCCGTGGCGCAGAGTGGCGCAGCGACCCTGCAGCAGCGTCAGTTACGCCCCCAAGAACGCCCCTTGCGCAGGAAAAAGCCATCAAAATCCCCAATCCAGCGCAAAGGGCAGCAGCAAACGCAGTGCGGGGAGCGTGTATTTCAGGGGTGTGCGGGAGTCCCCACACGCGATAGGCCTGGGTACGTGTATTACAGGGGTGCGCGAGAAAATCTACACGCGATTGGCCTGGGTACGTGGATTTCAGGGGTGCGCGAGAAATTCTACACGCGATTAGCCTGGGTACGTGTATTACAGGGGTGCGCGAGAAAATCTATACGCGATTGGCCTGGGTACGTGGATTTCAGGGGTGCGCGAGAAAATCTACACGCGATTGGCCTGGGTACGTGGATTTCAGGGGTGCGCGAGAAATTCTACACGCGATTGGCCTGGGTACGTGGATTTCAGGGGTGCGCGAGAAATTCTACACGCGATTAGCCTGGGTACGTGTATTACAGGGGTGCGCGAGAAAATCTACACGCGATTGGCCTGGGTACGTGGATTTCAGGGGTGCGCTAGAAATTCTACACGCGATTAGCCTGGGTACGTGTATTACAGGGGTGCGCGAGAAAATCTACACGCAATTGGCCTGGGTACGTGGATTTCAGGGGTGCGCGAGAAATTCTACACGCGATTGGCCTGGGTACGTGTATTACAGGGGTGCGCGAGAAATTCTACACGCGATTAGCCTGGGTACGTGTATTACAGGGGTGCGCGAGAAAATCTACACGCGATTGGCCTGGGTACGTGGATTTCAGGGGTGCGCGAGAAAATCTACACGCGATTGGCCTGGGTACGTGGATTTCAGGGGTGCGCGAGAAATTCTACACGCGATTAGCCTGGGTACGTGTATTACAGGGGTGCGCGAGAAAATCTACACGCGATTGGCCTGGGTACGTGGATTTCAGGGGTGCGCGAGAAATTCTACACGCGATTGGCCTGGGTACGTGGATTTCAGGGGTGCGCGAGAAATTCTACACGCGATTGGCCTGGCTACGTGGATTTCAGGGGTGCGCGAGAAATTCTACACGCGATTGGCCTGGGTACGGGGATTTCAGGGGTGCGCGAGAAAATTTACACGCGATTGGCCTGGGTACGTGGATTTCAGGGGTGCGCGAGAAATTCTACACGCGATTGGCCTGGGTACGTGGATTTCAGGGGTGCGCGAGAAATTCTACACGCGATTGGCCTGGGTACGTGGATTTCAGGGGTGCGCGAGAAAATCTACACGCGATTGGCCTGGGTACGTGGATTTCAGGGGTGCGCGAGAAATTCTACACGCGATTAGCCTGGGTACGTGTATTACAGGGGTGCGCGAGAAAATCTACACGCGATTGGCCTGGGTACGTGGATTTCAGGGGTGCGCGAGAAATTCTACACGCGATTGGCCTGGGTACGTGGATTTCAGGGGTGCGCGAGAAATTCTACACGCGATTGGCCTGGCTACGTGGATTTCAGGGGTGCGCGAGAAATTCTACACGCGATTGGCCTGGGTACGTGGATTTCAGGGGTGCGCGAGAAAATCTACACGCGATTGGCCTGGGTACGTGGATTTCAGGGGTGCGCGAGAAATTCTACACGCGATTGGCCTGGGTACGTGGATTTCAGGGGTGCGCGAGAAAATCTACACGCGATTGGCCTGGGTACGTGGATTTCAGGGGTGCGCGAGAAATTCTACACGCGATTAGCCTGGGTACGTGTATTACAGGGGTGCGCGAGAAAATCTACACGCGATTGGCCTGGGTACGTGGATTTCAGGGGTGCGCGAGAAATTCTACACGCGATTGGGCCTGTGCGAGTGGGGCAGTGTATTACGTAGGTGTGCGGGAAGTTGAAGAGGTGAATTGCCAGTGTGGGTCCTCCCAGGTCTCCCCTCTACCCCCTCCACGACCTCTGCAGGCAGCCCACACCACAGGGGACTACCCTGCACCCCTGGTCATGTCCCGCAGGCAGCCCATCCACCATGGGCATGCCCCCCAGCCAAGCCACATGTCCCCTTGCACCCCCACCCCCCAGCAGGCCCCCACTCATGTCCCCCTGCACCCCCACCCCCCAGCAGTGCAGGGGCAGCCTCCACCAGGCCCCCACCCATGTCTCCCACCACCCCCAGTCACCAGCCACCAGGGGCAGCCTCCACCAGGCCCCCACCCATGTCCGACTCATGTCTCCCAGCACCCCCACCCCCCAGCCACCAGGGGCAGCCTCCACCAGGCCCCCACCCATGTCCGACTCATGTCTCCCAGCACCCCCACCCCCCAGCCACCAGGGCCAGCCTCCACCAGGCCCCCACACATCTCACAGCACCACCACCCCCCAGCCACCAGGGGCAGCCTCCACCAGGCCCCCACCCATGTCTGACTCATGTCTCCCACCACCCCCACCCCCCCAGCCACCAGGGGCACCCTCCACCAGGCCCCCACCCATGTCTCCCAGCACACCCACCCCCCAGCCACCAGGGGCAGCCTCCACCAGGCCCCCACCCATGTCCGACTCATGTCTCCCAGCACCCCCACCCCCCCAGCCACCAGGGGCACCCTCCACCTGGCACCCACCCATGTCTCCCAGCACCCCCACCCCCCAGCCACCAGGGGCAGCCTCCACCAGGCCCCCACCCATGTCTCCCAGCACACCCACCCCCCAGCCACCAGGGGCAGCCTCCACCAGGCCCCCACCCATGTCCGACTCATGTCTCCCAGCACCCCCACCCCCCCAGCCACCAGGGGCAGCCTCCACCAGGCCCCCACCCATGTCTCCCAGCACCCCCACCCCCCAGCCACCAGGGGCAGCCTCCACCAGGCCCCCACCCATGTCTCCCAGCACCACCACCCCCCAGCCACCAGGGGCATCCTCCACCAGGCCCCCACCCATGTCTCCCAGCACCCCCACCCCCCAGCCACCAGGGGCAGCCTCCACCAGGCCCCCACCCATGTCTCCCAGCACCACCCCCCCCCAGCCACCAGGGGCATCCTCCACCAGGCCCCCACCCATGTCTCCCAGCACCACCACCCCCCAGCCACCAGGGGCAGCCTCCACCAGGCCCCCACCCATGTCTCCCAGCACCCCCACCCCCCAGCCACCAGGGGCAGCCTCCACCAGGCCCCCACCCATGTCTCCCAGCACCACCACCCCCCAGCCACCAGGGGCATCCTCCACCAGGCCCCCACCCATGTCTCCCAGCACCCCCACCCCCCAGCCACCAGGGGCAGCCTCCACCAGGCCCCCACCCATGTCTCCCAGCACCACCACCCCCCAGCCACCAGGGGCATCCTCCACCAGGCCCCCACCCATGTCTCCCAGCACCACCACCCCCCAGCCACCAGGGGCAGCCTCCACCAGGCCCCCACACATGTCTCCCACCACCCCCACCCCCCAGCCACCAGGGGCAGCCTCCACCAGGCCCCCACACATATGTCCCCCTGCACCCCCACCCCCTAGCATCCAGGGGCACCCTCCACCTGGCACCCACCCATGTCTCCCAGCACCCCCACCCCCCAGCCACCAGGGGCAGCCTCCACCAGGCCCCCACCCATGTCTCCCAGCACCCCCACCCCCCAGCCACCAGGGGCAGCCTCCACCAGGCCCCCACCCATGTCCCCCTGCACCCCCACCCCCTAGCATCCAGGGGCACCCTCCACCAGGCCCCCACCCATGTCTCCCAGCACACCCACCCCCCAGCCACCAGGGGCAGCCTCCACCAGGCCCCCACTGTTAGGGAGAATTCTCTGTTTAGGCTGAATTTCCCTACCTAGTGAGTCCCCCAGCAGCTTTGCTGGATTTCTGGGGTTTAATTTTTTTCTCCTGCCAAGAGTGAGACTCTTTTACCCTCACTCTTGGACATGTTGAAGTGTGTTTTCTTGGTTAAACCTTGTGTTGAATGGGCTATGGGGTCTTTTACTCCATAGGGCCTCATGTATTTTTGTGATGTGGGTCACACAGCACCCTCTGTGCCGTGACCCAGGGGTGTCCTAGGGACTCCCCAACATAGACTCCATACCCTGGGACTGACTACTGTCTCTCAGGGCATGTAAAGTCACCAAAGACTTTGCTAGTCTTGAATCCTGAACAGAACCAGTACAAACCATCATATTGTGGACGTACTGGCTGGGGCAATTCGATTGCCCCAGGGTCTGTTAGTCGAGGGGGCACGTCTCCGTCCCCCCTGATCGAGTTTTGGCTGGTGGCAGTGGAAACTACTTTTTATATTCGACCGCGAATATTTCCCTATGGGATTTCCCATTGTTTTAGGCTAACACATTTAATTATTTATTTACGGTAGCCTTAAACATACCACCGGTTTATATATTTATTTTTATAACTCCGGTTGGGACTTTTTGCCAAAACTTGATTCTAAAATGGCGTTGGTGTTCGCCTCTGTAACTCTGACCCAAAGTGGAGCCCTTTGTTCCACTTTTGGCGGGCTTCTCCACAGAAGCCCTCCAAAGTGGTGCCACTCTGTCTGGGGTACTTAGGAGGGGTGGAGGGGGATTTAGGCACCCTGGACTGAGTTACCTTGGTAACTCAAGTCGCACTCCGTCCTGATTGGCCCAAGTGGTGAGCCGCCCGGCTCACCACTTAGCATGGTTGAGTGACAGCTAGGCTGGGTGAATGGGGGTTTGCTGCATAAAAGCAGGGCTTTGGGGACTGGGACTTCAGAAGTCGCCACAGGACCAAGAATCCGACGAGGGAAGAGCTGAGCCGACCTGCTTCGACGACACCACCCGGTGGAGCCCTGCTGAACCGTCTCACCACTTTTTCCCGACGACCGAGGAGAACTCTTAACGGAGTGGCTCCTTCCCTTGACTGGTGGGGACAACCAGTTTTCGCCTTCTTTCCGTTCTTTGAGGTATCTCGTGGCCGCCTTGCCTGTGCCAAGCACCCCGGCAACCGGAATACCACACTTTACCCCCATACCGCGAAAGTCGGCACCAACCCTTTAACCGGAGGACTCCGCGGCTGGTTTCTTCCCGGGCAGTGCAACGACCCTCTTCTTCTGCTCTTCAGCGAGAACTTCTTCTCCCCTGACCGACGTCGAGCCCTGCTGCCACTGCCTGGAACAACTGCCACCGCTGGAGGATCCTTTCCGCTTAAGGTACTGTGTTCTGCCTGGCTTCCCTTGCTACCGACTGTACGGGGTAGATTTAGTCCCCGGCTTTCGAACCTGGGAGTGCCTGGGACACTTTGGCTAAACTTTCTGAGCCACTCTAACCTCTTTTTTGACTCTTTGCAAGACTTTGAATCTCTAACTAACAGTGTGATCTTGGGCACATTTTCGCTCCGGCTACTCTAAGAGTGGGCCCTGCCTAGTGACTTTTGCTCACCTGTGACTTTATTCTTCTGTAAGCCTATTGCAAGTGCTCTGGACCTTAGAGTGGTGTGTCTAACCCATTTCTGCTTTTTCTCTCCCTTTCTTGGAAACTACTAGAGTGTCATCTAACGTTAAGCACTCACCTCTGTTTTAATTAAGTGGTGTTTTACCTAGAGTTGTCTAGATAGGAGAAAGGATTGAATCTACTTTCATTATAACTGTGTTGAAGTACTTTTACTATATTTTTGCTAGAGTGTTTTTAACTTATGTGTATTTTAAATAAATAACTATATACTTTTGAAACCAAGCTCTGGTCAGTGTTTGCTTGTGCTATTGTGTTTTGGTACATATTGTGTATACTTTACATACTGCCTAACTCTTCTTGAGAGAAGTCTGACTGCTCAGCCACAGCTACCAGGTAAATCTGGGTGGTACAGACTGCTACCAAAGGGGTTTACTGCTCTACCTGTAGTCTTAAATCTTTTGCAGTGTTCCCCAAGGGAACTGCACAGGTTTCTGCCTAACACTGGTGTACAGCGGTGGGATTTGTATTGAGTATACATTTTATTGTGCTTTAGATACCTTAGTGCAACTAACCACAAAGCTTAGCACTGAAAAAGTAAAACCTCTAACATGTCAGTTATAGAAAGCTATAGTCAAGAGTCCCTTGCAGCCAAAACTGCTGATTGTTTAAGAGTGCTCTGTAAACATAAGGATCTCCTGACTAAGGGCAAGAAAATGGAGCTGATTGAAAGATTGTTAGCTAACCAAAGTCTGGGTGATGGTTCAGAGGAACCTACCACTCCAGCGACTGTAGATGACAGTGTTGAAGTTAACATGGAGCAAAATGTTGATGTTTCTGAGGAAGAGTCAGAAGAGGAGGGTGAGGCTGTTGTAACTGTCCCCCCTAGGCCTCTGCCTGCTCTACCTGCTGTACCTACTGGACCTTTACCAGGTCCCACATTTAGTCCTCAGTACTTTGAACTGGAGAAAATGAAGCTAGAATTGGAGTATAAGAAACTTAATGCTCAAACTGACAAAGAACTAAGGCTAAGGGAAATGGAGCTCAAGTATGACTTAGAAATGAAGAAATTATCTGTTGAGAATGTTTCTCTCTCTGGCTCCTCTAGAAGTTCCAGTCCTAAAAGACCCCGGATGCCTAAAGAATTGGTTGGTATGTATGAGCCTAAGTTGGATGTGTTGGATTGGTTGTCTCTGTTTGAATATAATCATGGGCTCCAGAACATCACAGGAAATGACTTACTCACCTGGTTGTTCTCTAGGCTTCCCCCTGTTGCAACTGATGTGGTAATGGAGATGGGGGAGGAGGATAGGAAGGACTATGAATGTGTGAAACTAGCTTTGATAGCTAGGTTTGGGAAGACCCCTTCCCAGTATCTTAAGAGGTTTAGGAGCCTCAAAAAGCATGATGGTACCCCTTGGGCTACCTGGGTGAGTGAATGTTTGAAAAACTTAGAGGGATGGATTAAGGGTTACAAGGTGAACACTTATGAAGGTATGAAGAATTTGTTTATGTTGGAGACTATTTATGATGCCTGCTCTCCTGAGCTCAGACAACACTTGGCTGATTCCAAGGAATTAGATTCCCGGAAGCTAGCTAAGGCTGCTGACTTGTGGGTTGCCAACAGGGCCACTCACAAGGATTCTGGGGTAACTCAGAAGAAGGATGGGGAGAAACAGCCTAAAAAAGACTCCAAAGAGAATTCTAATAATTCCTATCCCAAAGAGGGCCCCAAACCACAAAATAACCAGGGTAAGCCACATGGGAAACCTAGTCAGGCTACTGTACCTTCTGGCCACAAGCCAGAAGGAGGTCAGAACAAGCCACCCTTCCAGAGAGCATTTGGACAATGCTATGTCTGTCAGGGTACTGACCATATCAAAGGAGATCCCAAGTGCAAGGGTAAACCTGCAGGGATCAGCACAGTCTCCTTAGCCTTCACTCCTGAGGATGAAGTACAGATGGCTAGTGCCCACTTTGAACTCTTTGCTGAAGAACCCTTGGGTCTTCAAGCAACTGTAAACTTAGAGCCTATGGGTCTGGTTAGTCCCCAGAATAGGGTTGTGTATAACTCCCTACCTGTTAACTCTAAGGTGTATTATGTGGACAGTGTTCTTGTCAATGGCCAGGATACTCCTGCCAGGAGAGACACTGGGGCCAGCAGAACAGTAGTGGATGAAAGCTTCTTTCAACCTGAGGATGTGGCCAAAGCACCCAAAGGTCCCACTAAGATGTCTGGAGGCCCTGTCCAAATGGTTCCTATTCTACCAGCCCTCATTCAATGTAACAACATGACAGTAAGGATCCCTGTCAGTGTTCAGACTGAGGTACCTGGGAAGGTCCTGTTAGGGAATGACCTAAGAACTCTAGGAGTAGTGTCACATACCCCCAGGCCTCCCAGTATGGAGAAGCAGAACTTAACCAAATTGGCTAGAAAGGCTACCTTGAAGGACCCTTCTAAGCCTGTGGGACCCTCTACTGAGAACCCCACTACAAGCCCTGGGTTTAGTAAGTTGACCTCTGACCCAGGCACCTTTCCGGATAGTATGCTAGGAACATGGGAGCCCCAACCAAGCTCCATCATTGTTCCCCTAGTCTCAGAGTCTCTGACTCCCCCTGCTTCTGAGGAAGAGGTGGATAGACCAACTAGGCCCCTATCTGGACCCGAGAGAACTGGTAATTCTCAGTGCTGGTGGAAAACCAGAAAAGAAAAGTCTAAGGCCAAAAACCTTCAGACTGTTGGACCTTCTACTGAAGACCCCAACTCAAATCCTAATATTAGGGGGGAAACTCCTAAAATAGGTAAGGGTAGATCTAAGAGGAAGGGGAAGCAGGTGCATTGCCTAACCCCAACCCCTCCAACCAAGAGGCCTAAGACCCAACCTGCTCCCACAAGAGAGGTGGTGAGGAACCTTGGAGGCCCCTCTAGATCTAAGGGAATCCTTTATAAGGACCCCTTGAAAAAGCCTAACATAGGTTCAGAAGTTGTACCAACTTCTGAGGGACTGGTCAACCAGATCCCCTATAACAAAAAGACTGATGTTCCTCAAAGGGTCTGTAGGTCCGTTAGCTTACAAAAGAAAACCTTTGAGTTCACCATTGAGCACAGGTCAGGGTGTCACCATCAAAATGCTGATGGACTCTCTAGGATGTATATCATCGACTAGAGGTATGAGGTTCATCCAGGAGTGGATTAAATCCTCCTGTCCCTTAGTCTGGGGGGGGCGAGTGTTAGGGAGAATTCTCTGTTTAGGCTGAATTTCCCTACCTAGTGAGTCCCCCAGCAGCTTTGCTGGATTTCTGGGGTTTAATTTTTTTCTCCTGCCAAGAGTGAGACTCTTTTACCCTCACTCTTGGACATGTTGAAGTGTGTTTTCTTGGTTAAACCTTGTGTTGAATGGGCTATGGGGTCTTTTACTCCATAGGGCCTCATGTATTTTTGTGATGTGGGTCACACAGCACCCTCTGTGCCGTGACCCAGGGGTGTCCTAGGGACTCCCCAACATAGACTCCATACCCTGGGACTGACTACTGTCTCTCAGGGCATGTAAAGTCACCAAAGACTTTGCTAGTCTTGAATCCTGAACAGAACCAGTACAAACCATCATATTGTGGACGTACTGGCTGGGGCAATTCGATTGCCCCAGGGTCTGTTAGTCGAGGGGGCACGTCTCCGTCCCCCCTGATCGAGTTTTGGCTGGTGGCAGTGGAAACTACTTTTTATATTCGACCGCGAATATTTCCCTATGGGATTTCCCATTGTTTTAGGCTAACACATTTAATTATTTATTTACGGTAGCCTTAAACATACCACCGGTTTATATATTTATTTTTATAACTCCGGTTGGGACTTTTTGCCAAAACTTGATTCTAAAATGGCGTTGGTGTTCGCCTCTGTAACTCTGACCCAAAGTGGAGCCCTTTGTTCCACTTTTGGCGGGCTTCTCCACAGAAGCCCTCCAAAGTGGTGCCACTCTGTCTGGGGTACTTAGGAGGGGTGGAGGGGGATTTAGGCACCCTGGACTGAGTTACCTTGGTAACTCAAGTCGCACTCCGTCCTGATTGGCCCAAGTGGTGAGCCGCCCGGCTCACCACTTAGCATGGTTGAGTGACAGCTAGGCTGGGTGAATGGGGGTTTGCTGCATAAAAGCAGGGCTTTGGGGACTGGGACTTCAGAAGTCGCCACAGGACCAAGAATCCGACGAGGGAAGAGCTGAGCCGACCTGCTTCGACGACACCACCCGGTGGAGCCCTGCTGAACCGTCTCACCACTTTTTCCCGACGACCGAGGAGAACTCTTAACGGAGTGGCTCCTTCCCTTGACTGGTGGGGACAACCAGTTTTCGCCTTCTTTCCGTTCTTTGAGGTATCTCGTGGCCGCCTTGCCTGTGCCAAGCACCCCGGCAACCGGAATACCACACTTTACCCCCATACCGCGAAAGTCGGCACCAACCCTTTAACCGGAGGACTCCGCGGCTGGTTTCTTCCCGGGCAGTGCAACGACCCTCTTCTTCTGCTCTTCAGCGAGAACTTCTTCTCCCCTGACCGACGTCGAGCCCTGCTGCCACTGCCTGGAACAACTGCCACCGCTGGAGGATCCTTTCCGCTTAAGGTACTGTGTTCTGCCTGGCTTCCCTTGCTACCGACTGTACGGGGTAGATTTAGTCCCCGGCTTTCGAACCTGGGAGTGCCTGGGACACTTTGGCTAAACTTTCTGAGCCACTCTAACCTCTTTTTTGACTCTTTGCAAGACTTTGAATCTCTAACTAACAGTGTGATCTTGGGCACATTTTCGCTCCGGCTACTCTAAGAGTGGGCCCTGCCTAGTGACTTTTGCTCACCTGTGACTTTATTCTTCTGTAAGCCTATTGCAAGTGCTCTGGACCTTAGAGTGGTGTGTCTAACCCATTTCTGCTTTTTCTCTCCCTTTCTTGGAAACTACTAGAGTGTCATCTAACGTTAAGCACTCACCTCTGTTTTAATTAAGTGGTGTTTTACCTAGAGTTGTCTAGATAGGAGAAAGGATTGAATCTACTTTCATTATAACTGTGTTGAAGTACTTTTACTATATTTTTGCTAGAGTGTTTTTAACTTATGTGTATTTTAAATAAATAACTATATACTTTTGAAACCAAGCTCTGGTCAGTGTTTGCTTGTGCTATTGTGTTTTGGTACATATTGTGTATACTTTACATACTGCCTAACTCTTCTTGAGAGAAGTCTGACTGCTCAGCCACAGCTACCAGGTAAATCTGGGTGGTACAGACTGCTACCAAAGGGGTTTACTGCTCTACCTGTAGTCTTAAATCTTTTGCAGTGTTCCCCAAGGGAACTGCACAGGTTTCTGCCTAACACCCACCCATGTCCGACTCATGTCTCCCACCACCCCCACCCCCCCAGCCACCAGGGGCACCCTCCACCAGGCCCCCACCCATGTCTCCCAGCACACCCACCCCCCAGCCACCAGGGGCAGCCTCCACCAGGCCCCCACCCATGTCCGACTCATGTCTCCCAGCACCCCCACCCCCCAGCCACCAGGGGCAGCCTCCACCAGGCCCCCACCCATGTCTCCCAGCACCACCACCCCCCAGCCACCAGGGGCAGCCTCCACCAGGCCCCCACCCATGTCCGACTCATGTCTCCCAGCACCCCCACCCCCCCAGCCACCAGGGGCACCCTCCACCTGGCACCCACCCATGTCTCCCAGCACCCCCACCCCCCAGCCACCAGGGGCAGCCTCCACCAGGCCCCCACCCATGTCTCCCAGCACACCCACCCCCCAGCCACCAGGGGCAGCCTCCACCAGGCCCCCACCCATGTCCGACTCATGTCTCCCAGCACCCCCACCCCCCCAGCCACCAGGGGCAGCCTCCACCAGGCCCCCACCCATGTCTCCCAGCACCCCCACCCCCCAGCCACCAGGGGCAGCCTCCACCAGGCCCCCACCCATGTCTCCCAGCACCCCCACCCCCCAGCCACCAGGGGCATCCTCCACCAGGCCCCCACCCATGTCTCCCAGCACCCCCACCCCCCAGCCACCAGGGGCACCCTCCACCAGGCCCCCACCCATGTCTCCCAGCACCACCCCCCCCCAGCCACCAGGGGCATCCTCCACCAGGCCCCCACCCATGTCTCCCAGCACCACCACCCCCCAGCCACCAGGGGCAGCCTCCACCAGGCCCCCACCCATGTCCAGGAACAGAGACTTCCATGCTGTCATGTGTGCAATCTGCACAGGGCTCCCCATGTCACATTCAAACACATGCAACAACCATGCGGTTCACACATTACAGGTCGCACATGCATTACCATGATGTCCCTGCACACATACATGCGTACATGGCCTATGTCACACATACAGGCAGGTATCAGACAACCAGCACACTGCAACATGCCCTGTCTCACACAGCAATGCTTGGCCACTTACCGCTCAACTCCAGACGGGTCTCCCTCTCAAGGACCTGGGCGTGGAGCGCTGGGTGTATGCGTTCCAGGACCCTCAACTGGATGGAACTCATGCGGCCCCGGCCCCCCTCCACAAGGCGCCGGGCCTTCATGAGGGTCCTTGACCTCAAGTCCTCCCAGCGCTTCTTGACCTTCTGGATGGTGCGGGTTGCCACCCCCTCCGCGTCCTCTCCCGTCCTTCCCTCTTGGCGCGGGACGATCCGAAGAGGGCATCATACTGCCCCAGGACTTGCTCCACCAGGACACCAACTTCGGTGGCAGTGAAGCTGGTGCCCCTCTGCCCCTCTGCCCCTCTGGCCGGGGGTTGCAACTGGTGTCAGATGTGGTTGTGCTCCACATGGCAACCCCAGGGGCAGGAGTGGGTGACCAACTGGGTCCTGGGGCTGGGCTGTGGAGCGATGTCATTTGAGTCGGGACTCTTCTGTACCAGCAGGGGTGGACACAGCAACTGGACCCCTGCAGATGGCTGATGTGCAGGCACCAAATGGCAGGGCACGGTGGCAGCAGGCAGGCAGGCAGGCAGCAGCAGATGGCATGTGGGAGGCTGCTTGGGGCACTGGGGGCCAGTGAAGTGTCCTTCTGGGCAGGAGCGTGGTCTTCCGTGCGTTTTCGCGTGGCCAGCTTCATACGGAGTGAGTAGGCACGTGAAAAATCTGCACGCTGCGTGTAATGCGCGTAAGCGCGCGTGAAAAACTGCACGTCCGCGTGTAATAGGAGGAAAGGGCCCATGCATAAGCGTGCGCGCGTGAAAAACTGCACGTCCGCGTGTAATGCGCGTAATCAAACGTGAAAAAGTGCACGTCCGCATGTGACTTGACGCGCGCGTGCGTTTTCCCTCAGCACGGGTTAAAGGTGAGCGGGCCCAGCAGTTCGCTGTACGTGCCTATCGTGGAGACCGACGTGTGTTGCTGCTTCCAGTTGTTTCGCGCGCCATCTACTTCACAGCTCTCAAGGACGTATCTCTTCTTTTGGCGGGGGTATTGGCTACGCGTGTTTTTCTGCATCGCGCTAGTCAGACGGTGAGTCGCAAACGCTCCTTTTCCCACTGCGGGTGCCCCTGTGTATCGCACCCATTTTCGATGTCATCGTAGCCTGCGTGTCCCACGCGTACGCGTTATACGTGTTACTGGGTGCCACCGCGTACTGCGGGAGGTTTAATCCACGCACGTAGGCTGCAGGGTTGCGTGCACGGTTTTACTGCAGTTTTGGGGTGCCTGAGCGTTGCGTGACCCGTCAACACATCACCGGGGTCACATACAGCCTTGCAGGTGCAGGGGGGCTGTTAACATCTTGCTTCCCACCCCCTTCACCCCAATTGCCCAGGTCAATTGTGCTGTACACCTCCCATTGGCACCACTCCATCTGTGCCAGCACTATAACATCTGTGCCATGGTAGGGAGGCTACCAAAGGTGAGGGGCGCCTCAGCTGGGCGTCCTCCTCGTGGCGGGCGTGGTCGGGGACGTGGCCGTGGTGACCAGGGAGTAGGGGGACTCCAGGGTGTCCAGGGCAGCCACAGAGGGGGAAGAGGCAGGGGTGCGCCACTTGAGCACAATGTTGTGCCATGTGTCGGTGCAGCCATGCCACCACCCCCTGTGGTTCAGGGGGATGCAGCTCCTGCATCTGGCACTGGCACCCGTATGACCCGGCAGTCCGTTACATCGACTGCCACGGGCCCAAGGGTAGCGGTAGCTGCAGGTGCAGTTGTGGACACCGCCACCCAGGCTCAGGGTCTGCCAGCGCAGGCTGCGTTGGCACTTGAAGAGCCCTTGGTAGATCTCCAACAGGCCAGGGGGGAAACCATTGGGGCAGGCCGGGCTGCTCAGACCAAGACACGTGTCCCTGGGGCAGTCATGTCATCTGCTGCCCCGAACAGCCGGGTGTTGGCAAGTGCAGGGGCAGATGCACCCAACAGCACCCCGGTTGTGAGTCTGCCAACCAGGACCGTTGCGGTCAATGACCCTGCCACAGCTGATGTTGCTGCGCAGGGTCCATTAGTGGGCACCCAGCTGCCACTGACACAAGTCAGGCCTTTGGTCATCCCTCCACCTGCCACTCCCTCGGCTCAATCCACCCAACCCACTGGCCATACTGGTCAGGGCGGCATTAGCCAGCCAGGGTCTGCGCCACAGTCCAAGAGGAGGAAGGTTGCATCTGCAGCACAGGCTGGGACCCCACACACAGCCACGACCTCCTGCACGTCGAGGAAGAAGCCTTTCTGTAAGCAGGAACTGGACTTCCTCGTGGACTACGTGCGGGGACACAGCCGTGACATGCTAGTGGGTGCCAATAGTCAGACTACGGCTGCCCAACGTGACACCCACTGGAAGCATGTGGCGGAACATGTCAGTTCATTCGGCCATGAGGTGCGCACGGCGCAGGAGTGCAAAAAGCGCTGGAATGACATCAAGCGCAGCACTAAGGCCAAGCGTGCCTCAAATTACAACTTGACTCTGGTGACTGGCGGTGGGCCTGCACCAGAGGAGGAAGAACTCACTCCGCATGAGGCTCTCGTTGCGGAGTTCATACCACCAGAATTGGTCGAAGGTGTGGGAGAGATGCTGGACTTTGATGCCCAGTCCAGTGAGTGTTGATGCGTAGTTGTTGAGGACGTGTGTGTTTCACATGTGGGATGTGTTGTGCATGATTGCTGCTACATGTGACCTGTACATGGTTCTGATGTGTAAGTAATGCAATGCCACCGTCATGCATGTCTCCTCTGCCTGCATGCGGGACTCCATGTGGCCATGCCCCCTTGCCCCTCCACCGCCACTCTGCACCCCAGTTCCACCTTTGCACTGGTCTGCTACATTCTTGCCAATGTGTAGTTTCATGTTCATGTGTCCTGTGTAGATGCTAACTTCCAGCTTAGAAACTGCCAGACATATGCCGTGTGGTACAGCCTTAGTACTCGATGCAGGGCATCCCACTTGTACTGTGCATGGCTCAGATGTCCCGCAGGGACATGAGTGCCCATTAATGCTCCATGTGCATTGCACACATGCCCCTATGTGTCCTTGACTGGATGATCACTGTAATATGAGTCCTTGGTTACATACATTGCCTGCCATATTATCGGCCTCCCCATGTCAACTGTGGCTCAGTCCTGCGTTGCACACATGTTTAGGCTCTGACAATCTGTGTGGCTCACAGGCCTCAGCCTGTTCAATGGCCAATGACTCTGTCCAACTCCTGTCGTGTCTTCTACACACGTGGCCGGCCTCCGGATCTTCCATCATGTGTCCTGCCCACTGTCCCAGCATCATTTGCAGTGTTGTAATTGAAATCACATTAAGCTGTTGATGCCAGTCAACACTGCTTGTCAATACACAGGTGTATGCTCAGCCTTTTGATACCATGCTAGGCATCCCTGCTTTGGTACTGGGGTGGAGGGGTGCTTGCCTTCTAGACATGGTACACATTGAATACACAATGCACGTGATGTCTGATTTTGACATTGCACTGCCTTCACATTTCCTGGCACACACCATGGAGTGCTTGTACATGTAGGTAGTGAGTGGCGTACACATTTTCTGCACTGCATAGACCCACTTCCATGCAAACTGCCACCTTTCAACAGGTCTGATCACAGAAGCTATTCTAAGTAGACCCAGCATGCATGCATGGTCATATGTTGTGTGTCACATGTCTGCCAGATGCCTTTGCTGTCGGTGTGTGTGTGTGTGTTGTGTGCTTCTGACATGTGTACTGACCCTTTCCTCTCTATTTTTCAGGTGATGACGCAATGGATGCAGAGGATGGTGTTGTCATGCCAGACACAGGGTTGGTAAGACCACATCAACCCGGCACTAGTGGGGGTCGTGGGGTGGTAGGCCACGAAAACCCCCAAGTGCTGCAGTCCATCCTGTCTCTGGCTGTCTATGAGTCCAGCCTTGATGACGACTCTGACGTCCATGTTGAGTTGGATGACCATCAAGTCCATGTGTCAGGGGTGAGTGATTCTGATGTGGACACTCCTCTGTCTGCGACCCCTGCACTGAGGGATCAGACAGTCTTGGTTCCTCCGCCCGTGGTGGATCGGGACGCAGGGTCACCCTCCACACCAGTCACTGATGTGCCTGGGACATCACGTCGACGGGGGCATGTAGTCGTGCAGCCGCAGGCGGTGCCAACACAGCGAGGACCCCCGGTCCTTGGGTCCCGCAGGGGTCAAGCCCGGCAACGCGGTCGCCGCGCGCAACCGCTGTATACTGAGTGGGAGCAAGACATGACTGCCAATTCAGAACGTCAGGGGGCAGCAATGGAGAACATCGCTGACAGCATGGAGCGTGTGGCCCGATCTGTGCTCCCCCCTGCTCGGCAGGTGCTACTCCAGCAGCAGGCGGCACGGTCCACGGCCCGCTCACTCAGGCTGGGCATGGCGGCCTCAGACAGGGCACGCCAGGCTGAAATGTCGTCTCTGCGTCAAGCAATTGCTGCTCACGCAGAGGCGCACATGGATGCCCTGAGGGAGGAGTATGCCTCCCTCAGATCCACTCTGGGTGTCCTTATGATGTCCCAGAGGCAGCGGGCAGAGGAGAGGTTTGCACAGCTTGAGCGCACCATCTCGGCTGAGCTACAGGCTTGCCGGGAGGTGCAGCGGTTGTCCAGCCAGGCCTTGCAGGAGGAACTCCGTGTTACACGTGCTACCTTGCAAGAGGAAGCACGTGTATCACGTGAGGTCCTGCATGCAGACCTATGTAACATCGCCACACAGAACCAGGCTCACCTGTCCGGCAGACTTGCTGCCGACGAGGGGCAAGCTGCGGCTAGGCGTGGCCAGGCTACTGTGCCATGTCCTCCTTTCCAGGATGAGCCAGACTCGGACGACCATCTATCTCCCACATAGGTCGTGCTGTGAAGGCGTTGAGCCCATGGAGGTATTTTTTTTTGGCTCAGCATCATCGCATGTGGATGTTGAGCAGCACCCTGTACCTCCCCCCTCCTGGGTGCCTCCCCTCCCCCCCGGGTCGTATGTGGCCATTTTTGATTTTTCATTTAGTTTAGTTAGTTAAGTTTCTGTTTGATAGTTAGTTTAAATAGGTAATGTAGGTTTTCCTTAGTTAGTGTAATTAGTTAATAGTTGAGTTAGTTTAAAATTTGTAGTCTATTGTGCTTACATGTGACAGTGCGGTGCCTTGTGGTTTTTGAAGGCATCCACTGTCTGTTCCAGCTGGGCCCTTCATGGTTGTCTTGTGTATGTGTTTGCTGCTTGGGTTCCTTGACTCACATATGCCACTCCTGCCTCCCTTATCCATGGGCTCGCAAGGATGGTTCGGTGTAACAGAATTTTACACAAGGGCTTTGGACTGTCATATCTGTGGCATGTCTGGTGCTTTTTGACTTGTGTTGACACCCCTAGTGGGGATGATTTAGGTGTAATTGTCCACTGTTCAGCTTTTGCTAGATGGGGCGTGTCATGATTAATGTGGACATTGATTGCTATGCATTGTGTATTATGTTTCATATCTTTCCTGTACACGTGCTTGTTGCAAATCATGCTGTAGTTAGTGTTCCACACTTTGGAGGTGAAAGACGGACTGATGGTGTGATTTGTGATGTGACTCTCTGACATGGTCAAGTAATGAGATGCCTGATGAGACACACACAGATCACTTTGATGCATTAATCATGTGTTTCATGCACTTTCTGCAGGGGGATGAGGCATCAGAGCACCTTTGCCAGCAGACATGGCCCATTGGACGACCTAATTCCTGACCCGTTTGTTGGTGCCCACATGCACATGTGTGCACAAGCAGAGCCACAGTGATTGCAGACCCACATCCTAGAACTGCTGACATGTTCCAAGCAACTCCAGGCAAGGTGAGCATCACAGGGGGGCCACGAGACAGCAAAGCTTGCACCAGGCGAGTTGCACGTGCAGGCTTAGTCACAGCACTGAGGGTGAGCTTAGACAAATATTGGTGTTGAAGCACAGAATGCAGCTCAGATGTGTTTGTGGACTGATGGCTGTTGATAGTAGGGTTGTCTGGGACACATGCGGGGGCAGTGGCACATACCCTGCAGTACACCAGGGTTCATTGAGGCACTTGTATCAACCATGTAGCCTTCCAAGACATGGAAAGGGGCAGCTCACAGGGACATACAGCAAGGGACATACTCGGGTGCAGTGCATGTCTATTCCACGTACTTCATGATAAATGCACTGGCAACTTTCTTTTGGTCATGGTGGTACGCAACTTGATCTGTAGTCATGGCTTGCCATATGGGTCTGTCTGCTTACCCAGGGAACATTGCATGTTGTGTGCATTGTGACACATTGGTGTTCCATTTGCCACGCACCCACCAGCGGCTGACTTACTGCATTGACTGTGAATGACCCGTCACAGGGTTGATATTATATATGGGTACGAAGCATGGAGCACAGATTTTCTGTTTGTAGAGGTGTATGTTGTTATGGGGCATGTTTTGTGTTGTGTTTTTGTGCAATTGGCATGTACTGGTTGCTGACTGTGTCTCTCTTTGCAGCATTGCAGTGCTCCTGTAACTGGACCTGAGAGTGCGCAGGCAGGAGGCCAGCACTCAAAACCAGAGCTAAGTGGCTTGTTGTATTTTCTTACAAACTTCCCTGCATAGGCTTGCTGGGGAGTGTACTGATGCATGGATGTATGTGTGGTCCTATTTGGTATGTTTTTTACCCTAATCACCCTTGATCCTATGCAATTTCGAAACCTGTACCCTCTACCCGGTGTTCCTGCTTCCCATGCCTATCCAAGCAATGTTCCCTGACCCTCTTTCCCCACTGGGGTTGCGGATGCCTGTGTAAGCCCCGAACTTGCAGGCGCCAAAACCCTAGAGGGGGTGGTTGGTTCGTACCACTCCTGAGCCTGGACTACAGAAGGCCATGACAATGATGTCCAAGTTTGTTTGTATTGTGCATGTGTTCATGCAGGTTGTACATTTTCGTGCATTCCCTGGTTTCATGTGTCATTCCTGCTCCCCTCACCTGCCACGCATTCCAGTCATCCAGTGTGTCTACACCTGTCCAGACTGCATATCCCTGAACCTCTTTCCCCACCAGGATCTCAGGGGCCTGTGTGAGTTTGACCTTGCAGGCACCCGGGACATGGTGTGGGTGGTTGTTTCATGAGACTCCAGCGCCTGTACAGGGGATCTGTGACAGTACACATCCATTCATGGTGCATCATCCTATGTCATGTACCACACATGTCTCACATCCAGTCGTGACATTGTTTTGCTGTGCTACCTTGGTTGTTGCATCATTGTGGTAGTACTTGGCCTTTGAGACGTACTGCTATGTCAAGTCATCTACTGGAGGGTGTTTGGGTTCCTTTTCATGCCTTGGATTATGTGAATTTGGAAATGAGTGTGGATTCTGAGGGTTCAGGCATCTCTTTACACACAAGGTGGGAGATGGACACGAAGGGTAAAGGTGATCCTGTGGCCAGGTGGGAATGAGGGTAGGAGGCTCCATGACCCAGGTGCAGTTGTTCAGTGGGTCATGGTCATTTGCGAGGGGGGGGGGTTGTTGTTGATAGTTGCGTTGCCCTGCAGTGTGATGGGAACTCTGACATTGTAATGTTGTTGTCCTATGTACATGTTGTGTTCTGCTGATCAATGCCTGTTCATGTGTTGTGTTTTCCTTTCAGGTGCGAGGGGATAGTAGTGGTTTGACATGCTGGGGTGTACACATGGTGGATGTTCACATGTGATGTGTAGGGAACACTGATGGTCACTTGAGTGCACATGCATATGTGGAGTGCATGTCCTTGCAGAACCACACACTTGCACTCGGATGCACTCCATGTACTCCCACCCTTGCATATCCACGTGTACACTGTTTGCCTTCTGGTGGCCACTGTGTCCCGCCAGCACATGTTCTGTGACCGATTATGGTTCGAGTACATGCCTAATTTGATGTTTGATGTAGTCTGTCACTTAGATGTGATGCTCAGGGTGTGCATCACACACAATGGCTGTTCACTGTGCTGTGCGCTGAGCAGTGTGATGCAGGAGTAGGACATTGCACACATGAGCTGCGGTGTTCATTTTGCAATGCATCATGTGCATATAGCCAGGCATTCATTGTGATGTTACGTCTACGACTGTTGTAATGCATTTGGAATCGACTAATTTTTGGTGGGACATTTTGTTGGTCTGTCATTTCATCGGATTCCGGGTCAGGCATCATTGTCCGATGCCACTGTACATTTAGGACATGGAAATGTGTACCTTATCGTTACTGGGTGGGTGTATGGGTATTGCTTGCCATGTCATGTTGATGTTTGGGAGGGTTTGACTGTCATGACAGTGATGGCCATGGCCTGTTTTGCAGGTGTGTGTGATGCACACCTTGCATGTCCAGGTCATCCGCTTCTCAGAGCAACTAGCTGGGGGTAGGATTCTCTCCGCAGCAGGGCCCTCCCCCTCAAACAGACTTCCTGACTTGAACTTGAGGGGAACCATCTCCAGTTCAGGAAGCACCTCAAGACCTTCCTCTTTGCTTCTGCTTACTCTCTGCCTCTCCCTTGCAGAATTATTCACTGGAACTGCACATGAGCTGCAACTGGGCCACTCTCACCAACCTCGGTCCCTGGGCCAGCCACTGTCCACTTGCACTGCCACCCTGGCAACCCCTGCACTGCAGTACTGTCTCTCTATCCCTACAGCCCTCCCTTCCCAGCACTCGTCTGCACTTACCTTAGCAGTTGCCACCAGGCGACCTATGTATAATTGTATGGCCTACTTCCCCTGTACTGGACTCCCCCCCACCCTTGCACTTTTCCCTTCCCCCTACCCCTGCACTTGCACAATCACAATGACACCTGGCCTAGTAGTACCATTCTCTGTGTTCCCTTGTTCCCCCCCCCCCTGCCTCATTGTGCCTTGTAATACTTGTGTATGGCTCATGTCATGTCACATGTCATATGTGTGCATTTTGGTTGCACAGGATAGCTTGTGTTTAAGTAGCTAGGGATGCAGACGATGTGGCACTTCCATGGCAACTATCTCAGGGTGGTAGGGTTGTGACAGTTGACTGTCACTTTGTCATCATCGATTGTCACCTGGTATGTGCCAGGCCTGTGTGCACTCCGCAGGGGTGGGAGTTTAGGTGAAAAATGTGGCCACAAGCTGGGTCCGGGCTACCTCGCCACGTGCCCTGTCCCCTCCCATGGCCAGCGCCTGTGCCTGTGGTTGGGGATGTGGGGGCACCACCATGTCCACCGGGACGCCCTGCCGTGTTGCAACATTGTGCAGGACACATGCTGCCACAATGATCCTGCACACAACTGCTGGTGCATAGAGTAGTTGCCCACCAGAGCGGTCAAGGGAGCGGAAACGTGACTTGAGCACTCCGAATGTGCGCTCCACTATGCCCCTGGTTGCAATATGGGCAGCGTTGTATCTTACCTGGGGTGGTGTGGTGGGGTTCCGGATTGGCGTCATCATGTGGTTGCTCAGAGGGTAGGCACTGTCCCCTGGGGAGGTGATAATTGTTCAGATTATTGGGGTTGGTATATTTGTCTGTGTGTGACTTGCATGCATGTGCAAGGGCATTTGTACTCACCTAGGAGCCATGTGTCGCCATGCTGCCCAGCTTCCAGGGCCCGGCTCAGGGCGGACATTCTGTATATGAAACTGTCATGGGTGGAGCCAGGGTAGTTTGCATACACAGAGGTGATGATTCCCTTTGCATCGCATACCACCTGTACATTGATGGAATGCCAGTGCTTGCGGTTTCGGTATATGTGCTCAGTGGCCCTAGGTGGACGTAGGGCCACATGGGTGCAATCTATGGCACCGAGCACTTTGGGGAAGTGTGCCACCCTGAAAAAATCCAGGACAACGGCCTGCCTTTCTGCGGGTGTTCTGGGCATGTATATGTGCCTGCGGACTGAGGGGCGCGCTGTCATGATTGCCAGTACCTGGTGTAGGCAGCGTGACTGCGTGGCCTGTGAGACCCCCCCCACTATGGCAGTGGTCCACTGAAACGACCCAGTGGCCAAGAAATGCAAGACATTGAGCAGCTTCTCCAAGGGGCTCAATGCTTGGGAGCAAAGGGTGGGGGATGTGAGGTCATCTTCCCACTCCCTGACCAGGTCTAGGATGATATGGGGTGGAAACCTATACCTGCCGTAGACCTGGTCGTCAGGCATCCCAAAAAGGCCTGTCCGTGGTGCAAAAATGCGTGGCCTGGCTATTCTCCTCCTCCTGCGGTGTCCCACAATCACTGCAGCAACAAATGGGGCATTCATCGTCGCTGTATTTACGCGTTTGTTGTTTGCGCGCACTTTTATGCTGTGCGCGGGACGCCTCCGTGTGGGCGGAATCGTTGGTTTCCCGTATTCTGGTGTCATCGCGTGTGATCGGAGGGGAGCGGGCGTACACGCGATTGGCCTGGGTACGTGTGTTTCGGGGTGCGCGGGTAGTTCCACACGCGATTGGCCTAGGTACGTGTGTTTCGGGGTGCGCGGGAAGTTCCACACGCGATTGGCCTAGGTACGTGTGTTTCGGGGTGCGCGGGAAGTTCCACACGCGATTGGCCTGGGTACGTGTGTTTCGGGGTGCGCGGGTATTTCCACACGCGATTGGCCTGGGTACGTGTTTCGGGGTGCGCGGGAAGTTCCACACGCGATTGGCCGGGGTACGTGTTTCGGGGTGCGCGGGAAGTTCCACACGCGATTGGCCGGGGTACGTGTGTTTCGGGGTCCCGTGAACTTTCACACGCGATTGGTTGGGATCCACGTGTGTACTGTCATCACGTGCAATGAGGGATACTCCCTCGCACGTCACGTCACAGACGCGCTCACGCGCTGAGGGCCTTTGGTCCAATGAAAATGCGTATGCGTGCAGACGCGCTTACGCGCTAAGGGCCTTTCCTCGAATTACACGCTGACGTGCAGAATTTTCACGTGCCTAATCACTCCGTATCAAGCTGGCCACGCGTAAGCACACGGAAGACCACGCTCCTGCCCAGAAGGCCGAACTACTGCCCCCCAGAGCCCCGAGCACGCTCCCACCTGCCATCTGCTGCTGCCTGACTGCCTGCTGCCCACGTGCCCTGCCATTTGCTGCCTGCACAACAGCCAGGGGTGCTGTTGGTGTGACCACCCCTGCTGGAACCAAAGACTCCCGACTGGGATTCCATCGCTCCACAGCCCAGCCCCAGGACCCAGTTGCCCACCCACTCCTGCCTCTGGGGTTGTCATGTCGGGGCCAACTCCATCTGTGACCACTGACAACCCCCGGCCAGAGAGGCAGAGGGGCACCAGCTTCAGTGCCACCGAAGTTGGTGTCCTGGTGGAGCAAGTCCTGGGCCAGTATGATGCCCTCTTCGGAAGTTGCCGCGCCGACAAGGAAGGACGGACTCGGATCTGGACTGACATCGTGACTGCCATCAACGCGGAGGGGGTGGCAGTCCGCGACTTCCAACATGTCAAGAAGCGCTGGGAGGACTTCAGGTCCAGGACCCTGACCAAGGCCCGGCGCCTCTTGAAGGCAGCGGATGCCAAGGGGCGCCGGGGCCACTTGTCGGAAGAACAGATGAGGGTCCTGGAACACATATCCCCAGCGCTCCACGTCCAGGTCCTTGAGAGGCAGACCCGTCTGGAGTCGAGCGGTGAGTGTACATGCATCCTGATTGTGAGCAGTGCGTGTGGTGATTGTTCAGTAGTGTGCAGGTTGCACATCTGTTTGTATGGGGTCGAATATGGGTGCGGGTGTACAGGGCCGTGGGGCTGACACATGCGAGGGCTGTAATGTGTGAGACATGGATGGTGCCTGTGTGTGTGGGCTTGCATGCCAAATGCAGTTGTGTGGGCACACAAGTCTGTATGAATGTGTATGTGAGTAGACATGTCCGTGATGTCACGCATGTATGTTGTTTTCAGCTGATTGTATCAGCGCTGTGTACATGTGCATGTGTGTGTATTTGACAAGGGTGCAACAGTGATGCAACATGGATGCATGTGACAGCGGTATGTGGAAGCCTGATTGGCAGATGTGACATGGATGCCCGTCTGAACACTGCGACACTTAGCAGAGGTGTACACATGCATGCAAGTGTGGTGGTGTGTGTACATGTGTGGTGCACTTCCTGTGTTGCATGTGATGTCTGGCTCACCTTTGCCTGCTGATGCTGTTGTATGTGTATGGATGGTGTTGGCAGTTGCAACATGGCTGTGGTATGGCTCGTGTGTGCAAGTTGTAATGACATGTGTGTTGGGGATTGTGATGACATGTCAGAGGTTTGCCAATGCCACTCATGTACAACTGTCATGTGTGTATGTGTACATTGTACAGTGCCCTGATGCCTGTGTTTTGTTTCTCCCTGTCTGCAGCGTCAACTGATGAAGAGGGCGGAGAAGGTGCTGTGGAGCACAGCGGCGGGGATCCGACCGCCAGCCGGAGACGCAAGGCCCGGCTCCCCTCCCAGGTTGTCATCTCGTCGGGGAGTGAGGAGTCCGGTGCCGCGTCCCAGGCCGCAGCTGCCGGGGGGAGGTCCAAGAGGCGGAGGTTGCAGTTGGACTCCTCGGCAGCAGAAGGGGCAGCTGGGACCCCACAGGGCCCAACGGGGGAAGATGGCACAGAGTCATCCAGGTTGGTGGGGGGTTTGGTGGAGGAGGAGGCCGTGCAAGCACCGGAGACGGGGTCTGGGGGTGGGGATCCCACTGGTGCTAGTGGTGCAGTGCAGGACCAGGGACAGGAGGCAGCACAGGCCGCCGCGGAGGTGCCTGTGTGCAATCCTGTCTCTGATCCTGTCCCTGCATCATCTTGCACCAGCAGGGATGCCCATGTCCAGACCAGTTTTCAGGCAGGGGATGAGCTGACGTCAACTGGCCTTCCCCTGCCTGCGGACGTGGCTATCCAGGCCCGGGTTGAGCCTGTCCTGGCTGGAGTGGCGTTGCGTCAACGGGCCATGCGAGGCGACCTGCAGTCTTTTCATGAAGAGACTGCAGGTCATCTCGAATGGCTCGTTGACCACGTCAGCCTGCTGGGACAGGTCACCCAGGCCGGATTCCTCCGTCTGATGGGGCTTGCCACGACCCCCTCCTCAGCTGGACCCCCTACGCGCCAGTCGTCCTCTGTGCCATCTTCCCACCCATCAGTCACCTGGGTGCCCTGTGGAGCTGCCTCTGACGGTGCGGCCAGGCTGGTGGAGGAGGCATCCCTGCCACAGTCGGGAGTCGGACGTCCAGCAGGGGTGGCCACGTCAACGACTGCACCCCAGCCGGCGGAGGATGTGCAGGCAGCAGGAGGCAGTGCAGGGGCAGAGGCACAGCAGCAGCAGCTCCATGGTGGGAGCCATGAAGGCTCGGGGCCTTCGACATCGGAGGGGCAGGCATCGGCCGGAGGGCAGGAGGACCCAGGACAAAAAGTGTCTTCCGTGTGGCAGCGGTTGGGCCACGCCATAGATGCGGAGCGGCAGCGGGCGGAAGAGGCACGGCTCTCAATGGTCAGGGCGGAGAACTCCATGCAGAGGGCCCTGAGGCGGGTCGAGTGCCTCGAGGCAATCCGCAGGGCTTTGGAGGTGGACACGTCGACGGCCCTGCGGACCCTCGGGGCCATGGAGGTGGACCGCCTCCGGGACATAGAGGAGGAGTTCGATGATGCCCTGGCCCGGCACATCCAGAAGTGAGCCGTGGAACTAGCCCGCTGCCCTTGTACATAGTTATGTAGGTAGTGTTAAGTTTCATTTTTGTTTTTATTTCATTTGGACCTTTTGGACATTGGCCACATTTTTGTATATAGTTTTTTTTATTAGTTAGTGTAGTTAGTTAGGTTTCCTTTATTTTGTTGGGATGATGGACCCTGGCTTCTTGCTTTGTACATAGTTGTGGACTTGGACATATTTTTTTTTTTGAATTATCCATGGATCAATGGCTTATGTTTTTTTTTCACATTGGATTTTGTTTGGTGGACATTGACTTTGTAGTACATTACTTTGGATTTCTATATTCTTTGATTTTTTCTTTTTTTTGGACGGACATGCTTCTTTTCATTTTTTTCCATTCACATTTCAGTTTCTTCATTTTTGTTTCTATTCATCTTTCCTTTAATACATTATTTATTTGTTGCACTTCAATGTGTGGTGTCTCATTGTTTTCATGCATTTCATGTTATGTGTTTTGAGATTCACTGACACCCATTGGGTGTATGTGAGGGACATGTGTTTGTTTTGGAACTTGCAATTGGTGTTCTGTGATGTAATTGCAGAATATGAGTGGGTGGATGCAATACTCGGGTGGGTGTTTTGCATTTGGGGGCTGACCATAGAGACCAGGGATCTGGACTGTGATGACATGTTGGGTGGGGAACATGAGTTGGACATGGGTGGGGGCCTGCTGGCAGGTGCCCCACAGTGCTGGGGGGTGGGAGACATGAGTGGGGGCCTGGTGGAGGGTGCCCCTGGATGCTAGGGGGTGGGGGTGCAGGGGGACATGAGTGGGGGCCTGTTTGAGGCTGCCCCTGCACTGCTGGGGGGTGGGGGTGGGGGGAGACATGAGTGGGGGCCTGGTGGAGGGTGCCCCTGGATGCTGGGGGGGTGGGGGTGGTGGGAGACATGAGTGGGGGCCTGGTGGAGGGTGCCCTGCACTGCTGGGGAGTGGGGGTGATGGGAGACATGAGTGGGTGCCAGGTGGAGGGTGCCCCTGGATGCTGGGGGGGTGGGGGTGGTGGGAGACATGGGTGGGGGCCTGCTGGCAGGTGCCCCACAGTGCTGGGGGGTGGGAGACATGAGTGGGGGCCTGGTGGAGGGTGCCCCTGGATGCTAGGGGGTGGGGGTGCAGGGGGACATGAGTGGGGGCCTGTTTGAGGCTGCCCCTGCACTGCTGGGGGGTGGGGGTGGGGGGAGACATGAGTGGGGGCCTGGTGGAGGGTGCCCCTGGTGGCTGGGGGGTGGGGGTGGTGGGAGACATGAGTGGGGGCCTGGTGGAGGGTGCCCCTGCACTGCTGGGGAGTGGGGGTGATGGGAGACATGAGTGGGTGCCAGGTGGAGGGTGCCCCTGGATGCTGGGGGGTGGGGGTGCAGGGGGACATGAGTGGGGGCCTGGTGGTGGGTGCCCCTGGATGCTAGGGGGTGGGGGTGCAGGGGGACATGAGTGGGGGCCTGTTTGAGGCTGCCCCTGCACTGCTGGGGGGTGGGGGTGGGGGGAGACATGAGTGGGGGCCTGGTGGAGGGTGCCCCTGGTGGCTGGGGGGTGGGGGTGGTGGGAGACATGAGTGGGGGCCTGGTGGAGGGTGCCCCTGGATGCTAGGGGGTGGGGGTGCTGGGAGACATGTGTGGGGGCCTGGTGGAGGGTGCCCCTGGATGCTGGGGGGGGTGGGGGTGGTGGGAGACATGAGTGGGGGCCTGGTTGAGGGTGCCCCTGGATGCTGGGGGGGTGGGGGTGGTGGGAGACATGAGTGGGGGCCTGGTGGAGGGTGCCCCTGGATGCTGGGGGGTGGGTGTGCTGGGAGACATGTGTGGGGGCCTGGTGGAGGGTGCCCCTGGATGCTGGGGGGGTGGGTGTGCTGGGAGACATGTGTGGGGGCCTGGTGGAGGGTGCCCCTGGATGCTGGGGGGGTGGGGGTGGTGGGAGACATGAGTGGGGGCCTGGTGGAGGGTGCCCTGCACTGCTGGGGAGTGGGGGTGATGGGAGACATGAGTGGGTGCCAGGTGGAGGGTGCCCCTGGATGCTGGGGGGGTGGGGGTGGTGGGAGACATGGGTGGGGGCCTGCTGGCAGGTGCCCCACAGTGCTGGGGGGTGGGAGACATGAGTGGGGGCCTGGTGGAGGGTGCCCCTGGATGCTAGGGGGTGGGGGTGCAGGGGGACATGAGTGGGGGCCTGTTTGAGGCTGCCCCTGCACTGCTGGGGGGTGGGGGTGGGGGGAGACATGAGTGGGGGCCTGGTGGAGGGTGCCCCTGGTGGCTGGGGGGTGGGGGTGGTGGGAGACATGAGTGGGGGCCTGGTGGAGGGTGCCCCTGGATGCTAGGGGGTGGGGGTGCTGGGAGACATGTGTGGGGGCCTGGTGGAGGGTGCCCCTGGATGCTGGGGGGGTGGGGGTGGTGGGAGACATGAGTGGGGGCCTGGTGGAGGGTGCCCCTGGATGCTGGGGGGGTGGGGGTGGTGGGAGACATGTGTGGGGGCCTGGTGGAGGGTGCCCCTGGATGCTGGGGGGTGGGTGTGCTGGGAGACATGTGTGGGGGCCTGGTGGAGGGTGCCCCTGGATGCTGGGGGGGTGGGTGTGCTGGGAGACATGTGTGGGGGCCTGGTGGAGGGTGCCCCTGGATGCTGGGGGGGTGGGGGTGGTGGGAGACATGAGTGGGGGCCTGTTTGAGGCTGCCCCTGCACTGCTGGGGGGTGGGGGTGGAGGGAGACATGAGTGGGGGCCTGGTGGAGGGTGCCCCTGGATGCTGGGGGGGTGGGGGTGGTGGGAGACATGGGTGGGGGCCTGCTGGCAGGTGCCCCACAGTGCTGGGGGGTGGGAGACATGAGTGGGGGCCTGGTGGAGGGTGCCCCTGGATGCTAGGGGGTGGGGGTGCAGGGGGACATGAGTGGGGGCCTGTTTGAGGCTGCCCCTGCACTGCTGGGGGGTGGGGGGTGGGGGGAGACATGGGTGGGGGCCTGCTGGAGGCTGCCCCTGGTGGCTGGGGGTGCAGGGGGACATGCGTTGGTGGGCAGTAGTGCTAGTTGATATGTGGGTTGGCTGGTGGGCATGGCCATGGTGGATGGGGTGCCTGCAGGACATGTGCTGGGTAGGCCCCTGTGGTGTGAGCCACCTGCAGGGGCCGTGGAGGGTGTAGAGGGTACACTGTAGAGGGTGTGCTGCTCCCCGCGCACCCCCGAAATACACGTACCCCGCTCAATCGCGTGTGGAACTTCCCGCGCACCCCTGATATCCACGTACCCGGCCAAATCGCGTGTGTCACTTCCCGCGCACACCCGAAATACACGTACCCCGCTCAATCGCGTGTGGAACTTCCCGCGCACCCCTGAAATCCACGTACCCGGCCAAATCGCGTGTGGAACTTCCCGCGCACCCCTGAAATCCACGTACCCGGCCAAATCGCGTGTGGAACTTCCCGCGCACCCCTGATATCCACGTACCAGGCCGAATCGCGTGTGGAACTTCCCGCGCACCCCCGAAATACACGTACCCCGCTCAATCGCGTGTGCAACTTCCCGCGCACCCCTGAAATCCACGTACCCGGCCAAATCGCGTGTGTCACTTCCCGCGCACCCCCGAAATACACGTACCCCGCTCAATCGCGTGTGGAACTTCCCGCGCACCACTGAAATCCACGTACCCGGCCAAATCGCGTGTGGAACTTCCCGCGCACCCCCGAAATACACGTACCCCGCTCAATCGCGTGTGGAACTTCCCGCGCACCCCTGAAATCCACGTACCCGGCCAAATCGCGTGTGGAACTTCCCGCGCACCCTGATATCCACGTACCCGGCCAAATCGCGTGTGGAACTTCCCGCGCACCCCCGAAATACACGTACCCCGCTCAATCGCGTGTGGAACTTCCCGCGCACCCCTGATATCCACGTACCCGGCCAAATCGCGTGTGGAACTTCCCGCGCACCCCCGAAATACACGTACCCCGCTCAATCGCGTGTGGAACTTCCCGCGCACCCCTGAAATCCACGTACCCGGCCAAATCGCGTGTGGAACTTCCCGCGCACCCCTGATATCCACGTACCCGGCCAAATCGCGTGTGGAACTTCCCGCGCACCCCTGAAATCCACGTACCCGGCCAAATCGCGTGTGGAACTTCCCGCGCACCCCCGAAATACACGTACCCCGCTCAATCGCGTGTGGAACTTCCTGCGCACCCATGAAATCCACGTACCCGGCCAAATCGCGTGTGGAACTTCCCGCGCACCCCTGATATCCACGTACCCGGCCAAATCGCGTGTGGAACTTCCCGCGCACCCCCGAAATACACGTACCCGGCCAAATCGCGTGTGGAACTTCCCGCGCACCCCCGAAATCCACGTACCCGGCCAAATCGCGTGTGGAACTTCCCGCGCACCCCTGATATCCACGTACCCGGCCAAATCGCGTGTGGAACTTCCCGCACACCCCCGAAATACACGTACCCCGCTCAATCGCGTGTGTCACTTCCCGCGCACCCCCGGAATACACGTAGCCCGCTCATTCGCGTGTGTAACTTCCCGCGCACCCCCGGAATACACGTACCCCGCTCAATCGCGTATTTTACTTCCCGCGGCGCCACTTTTTTGATGCGCTGGGACTCTACCGCCTGCCTTCGTGTGGCGGACGTGTTTCAGCTTGTGCGCGGCTTTGGCTGTGCGTGGGTTTGCCCTATTCCATTCCATGAATACGTGTGGTTCGTGTGCGTGTGGGCGTTACCTCTGCTTCCGTGCAGTGCATCCCCAGTTACGCCCTTATTTTCGCGTGTTGTTCCCCATTCCGCGCGTTACGCCCCATGTCCCGCCCACTTTCTGCTGTGTGCGCTGAGGTTGTGCGCTTTCACTGTGCGCGTCGCGCACCGTCGCGCACGCCTTTCGCGATGTTGCAGTGACTTGTGCGCCATGCACGGGTTTGGCGCACATCGCGCGGTGAACACGCGCAGGGACTTCCATGAATCGCGCGCGTGCGCGTGCGGCTGTTTTTTTCCGCTTGCGCCTGCTTGCGCCTGCTTGCGCCTACTTGCGCGTAGATTTTCGGCGCACGTTTGTTCCATGAATCGGCCCCCTAATGTGGTAAACACTTTTGAACCATGTACCTGAGCTAAGCCCTGATCAATGAATGGTAGTGGCAATCTGGATACTGGCACTCTTTTATTTAACTCCCTCAAGTCTGCACACAGCCGCCATTGACCATTTGGCTTTAACACACCTAAAATAGGTGTATTGGATGTGCTATGAATGGGCCTGATGATTCCCCGAGCTTCGAAATTCTTTATAATCTCTGCTAATGATTCTAAACATGCCAGCGATAGTCTATACTGGCGTACAAATACTGGACTTCTGCTACACCCTTCTGGTAGTGTGGCCACATGTAGATCAGTTAAACCACAATCATAAGCATCTTTTGCAAATACATCCTTAAACTCCATAAATATCTCCCTCAGATTGTTTCTATCCTCATCGTTGTCACACGCATCCGCTAAGGAGATCTGTTCTTCTACCATTTTGGAAAATTCTGGAAAATCTTCTGCTAAGGGAATCTCGGCGCTTTCCTCTAACTGTGTGGCTGTGTCTTTTTGTAACGCTGCCACTTTTAAATATTTTGGCATATCAGCTTCCACTTCAATGGGCTGATTTTCTGTTTCATTTTCATTTAAATTAAATGTTATGCAATCCTCTTGATGGCAGCACACTGTCTCATTTGAATCATAAGGATACACAGAATGAATTTTAAATATTCCTTTGGGCTGAGAGTCCGGGTGTTCTGGCAACTCACCCTTGGCATCTACATACTTTTCAGGGAAATTTCCAATCACCATGTTATTTAAATCTGCCGTATAATGTGATTTTTGTATGGCCATTCCTAATGGGGAGTTTTCCTCTAAATGAATATCCTGACAACCCTTATTATTTACCATAATTTTTACAGATCCTTCACCAATATCTACCAATGGAATGTATTCATAATCCAGGCCTTGCTGTTTTATGGATTCATTCAGGCATACAAATGCATCAGAGTCTTTCATCTGCTGTACATGTTTGCATTTCAGTGTTATTGCAAACTGTTTTGTAAATGCAGGAATAATAGTATCTTTCCTCATTTGTAATTCGATTGCATAAGGAACCAGTTGTGCACAATGATAAGCCCTTCTTTTGTCTTCAAATTCAGGTGCCGGCCCACCTAGGCGTGACCATATTTTTTGATTAAGGAAATCTAACACCATACACATTCTGTGCATGATGTCATTCCCATGTAAAAGTCATTTTGTGCTCCACACACTATCCATACATTATGGTAAATAGTTTTCTGCCCAATGCTAATTTTAAGCATGCATCTGCCTGCAATTCGGTTTTCAAAGTCTGGACTGTCCAACCCAGAAACATATTGGTTTGTAATCCTACATTTCGGGATATCCTCCCTCTCCATAATTTTTTGCAACAATTTCTCATTAATGAAGCTCCTCTCCTGTTCAAGCACTAAAGTGGCTTTTATTGTTTTAAAACAGTCATTTATACCAACATGAACCCATGGTTGCTCATCTTCCATGTGTATTTCAGCAAGAGGGGTAATGTGTTTTTCTGAATCTGTTTTAGGAGCAATATTCTGTTTGATGTTTTCTCTTTTAAATAAACACGTAATGTGTGCTCATCTATGGCAGTCTGCCAATTTTTCCTTGGGTCCAAGTATATTTGTACAGGTAGTCTTTCATTGTCGCTCTGCATTTTGTCTTGACACATTAATATAACAGTGACACTAGGTGTGCAACTATTCTGGAGATATACCTCCACAGCATCATTTGTTTTGGCAACGGTGTGACATTCATTTATGTTGCTGTTTTGTGATTTTAGTTTCTTAGGTCTCAATGGTTTTTTGGTTAAGGACCACAGCACTCCATTCACCCCATCTATGAGAGGAGACAATCTTTTCAGGCAATCTGTCCCCATCAGAAATGGAATTTCACAAATAGATGTGATCAATACCTCTTGTTTCATTCTGTGCTTTCCTATTTTTATGTCAACCTCAGTTACACCTATGATGGGCACCTCCTCCCCATTAAAGTTATGCACTGGACCTTGATTTCCCTTCACTGTTATCTGATTCTGTGGCGGTCTCCCTTCATTGATACTCTTTACCAGCTCCTTGGACATAATTGTGGCCTGTGCGCCAGTGTCAATCATAGCAAATGTTTGGCATTTTTCTTCTACAGTGATGGGTGCATAATATCTGTCCTCAACTTCCTCTAATACACATAAGAAGTGTGAATTCTTACTGATTTCAGGGCTCACCTTTCTCAGGCCTTTTTCACTTTTGGCTAAGCACATTGGTAAATGGAAAGACATTTTTCCCTCCTTTTTACCCATTTCTGCGCGAGAGACTTTATTCATTTCTCCATGATCAGAGGTTTTTTGGAGCGTGGCCACTGTTCGCCCATCCATCTGGGTAACATCAGAGACCACATTACAACCTTCCAACTGAACATGTGTAACAACATCATTCAGCAATTTGTCATTGTTTAATTCTGTGCATTTGTGATCATTTAGTGTGGTATCAGCCCTTTCAGCCTCTTCAAAAATATGTGGCTCAAAGAATTCTTCAGGTGATTGACCTGTACCCTCCTTTTGAGTATTTCCTTTTTCTGCCTGTGTTTGGTCATTGTTTTGCTTGCCCAGGGAAGGAGCTATAGCATCCCCACTTACTCCCTGTTCACTTTTATTCCCCATGCATGAATCATTTTTCTTAAATCTGTCTCTTTGTTCTTTTGGAATTTCAGGTGTTTCTTTTTCATTTGCACAAACCTTCAATGTTTGATTTAGCTCTAGGTTAAACCGTACCTCTTTTTTAGAAGTGTTTGCACTTTCTGTTACATGTTCATTCACTGGCGTTTCCACTTTTAAATCATTAGATATCTCAGAGTCGTTATGCGAAATTAAATCAGGGCAATCTGTCTTTTTGGCACCGCAGGTATCATGAGTACTTAGTCACTTTTCAGACGCCCCCCGGTCATTGCTATCGCCATCAGCCCCCTCCTTGGATGGCTGTTTTTGCGCTGTATAGAGCTTTCCTATTTGCTCAGCTAACATTTTCACTTGGGCCTCATGGAACCGGTACCTTTCCATCTCTCTAGAATCCTCTTTCTGTGGCCTAAGTCGATATTGGTTGTTTTCCCCCTGATTGGATCTATTCTGATACCTCTCCGGTGATTGATGTCTTTTGGGATGGTTTCTGAACTCTTGATTCATTTGTGGAGGGGAGCGGGGTGCACCCATCCTTTGATTATAGTCCCCTGGTGGGGAATCATTGTACTGACGTGAATTGTAGTTCATGTTCTGCCTCATATCCTGTCTCTCAGATTGTGGGCACTGGCCCCTATGTTGATTTCCATTATCAGTAAATCGATCCACATATCGGGGTCTATCCTGATTACCATATATCATGGTGTTGGGATCAAATCTGCTCTGTGTCCCCAATGTCTGGTAGGGACCATCATTTCTTTGATCTTGATTTTGTCTCTGGTTATTGTTCATACCTGACATATCAGGTCGATATCCTGCCTGGGGTCTGTCCCCTAATTACCTAGGGCTGATGTAGCTCTCCCTATTACTAGGATCATGTGATTGGAACATTGGTACAGGAAAGGGCGATCTTTGTTGATTACCCCTTTGTTCAGGTGTCACATTATTTTTACCTGGGCTTTGAGCAGACTCAAGGGACATTTTGACTGACCTGATTACCATTACTGTAGCTGAGGGTTCTTTAGATTTAGGTCTAGTATCTTTTATTTTATCACTTTCTCTACCCTGACAATAGAGTACTTCATATAGTTTTGTGCTTTGATGTACAATCCATTGAAGGGACTTGTCACAGTCAAATTCACGGACCAATTGGGATATGATGTCTTTCTGTAGCCCATAGAAGTATGCAGTTTTAAACTCATTGGAATTTGGTTCAAACGATACATCAAAGCGAGAAAATGCTCTTTTTAAGTCTTGTAAAAATTGGCGAGGGGATGTATTAGGCCCAGCAGTGATTGTGTAAGCGACTTTCTTTGCCTCCTGCAATGACTGAAAAGGAGAAGAACGACGCCTAATTTCTTTTTCAAACTCCACCCATGTCATATTCTGCTGTTCATTTAATCCCCTTATGATGCTGGCCATGGGGGCATCTAAAGTTAAATGAAAATATTGTCTGTACTGTTCCCTAGGTATCTGGAGTGCTTTAAAAATGTCATGAACCGCTTCTAAGTGATCCTCAATGCAGCATTCACCTCCCTTTTTAAATGGTTTGATCAATGCTTTAATGGATTTCATTATTTTTATGGGGCTGCTTGTTGCAATGCATGGAATTGCACTACCTTGTGATTCAATCCTGGTTTCAGGTGTATTGGATTGGTGGCTGCCCCCAATGGGAGTATCAAATCCCCCAAGGGCGCTGCAACCAAGTTCAGTCACCGGCCCAGTCACTGCACTAGCTCTTTGGGCAGAACTAGAATTCACCTCCACTCCATTGAATGTAGTACCCTGCCACCTCTCCTGGGACCTGGGAATGCACATTCGTTGGTCTAAGTCTTTGTACTTTTTAAGGAGCCTGCGTTCTTCATTTTGCAGATAGTTGTTTTCATCACTCATTTTATTTATTACCTCCTGCATGTCGAACATTTGCATTTGGCATTCATTCAATTCTTTGTTTCTCTTGTCTTTTTCTTGAATCATTTTAACCATTTCTTGCTCTGCACCTTGTAGATCACTTTCTTTTTCAAAATGTTCTTTTTGTAAAATCTGCATTTCTGAAACAATCTCAACTTTATCCTGTCTAATGTGGTCCACTAAGGCTTTAAAGTGTACCAATTCGTGCTCACTATCCTCAAATTGTTTCTTGCTTTTGGACAACTGAGCATCAAAATCTCTGCATTTTATTTGCATGTCTTTTTGGCATACATCCAATTCTGCTCTTAACATTTCCTGGTTTTTACTTGCCCCATCTAATTCAGTCTTTAACCTGTTAATTAGCTGGGTATCATTATCCTGCATTCGCAGGGACCTATTCAAAATAAACCATATTTTGGCACATAGCCGTATTAAAAAGTCTTTCTCTGCACTTTTATCGGCTGCATTCAATAATCTTGTAAGGCAGACCTGAATTATGCTGCCTTCTGCAAAAATATTGTCTAGTTTTTCTTTCTGCACCTCACCCTGAATGCGGTCATGCCATTCTAAGGTACTGTTCGACGACCACGCCCCATGTGCAAACAACTTTGCCTCTAAATATTGTACTAGGTCTGAGAATGTGGTTTCCCTTTGTGACATTCTGAAATTCGTTTTTAGTAACACACTTCTACTATGAAATGGGTTCCCTTTAATGTACAGATGGCAGTGTGAGACACACTTGCCATGCCCAGTAGGTGCTCTGTGATCGGTTCCCGGCCTGCAACGCACCATAAATATGTTGGGTATTTTGTGTAGATTTGGGGCCTGGCAGTATTTTCTTACCGCCGAAAAATAATTTAGCAACAATCACTCCTTGTATTCAGATTGGGTTATGTATAATAATAATACAATGGATGTGCATTATTTCAGTACATAGACATGCGTGGTTGGTATGGGTGGTTGGTATGCGTGGTTGGTGGTATTTTTGGTGAGCATAATTCCTTTGTTTTATTTGTGGCCCCAATATCCAGAACCCCTTATTCTTGTTTAGTTTTTTCGTGTAATCACTAGAGAGACCTTAGGCTTGCATTTCAGGAACACCACATTTTCATTTTTAGTGTGCCACCATGGGCAATTTCTCGCTGTCTTATCTACGGCAGCAAGCTATCATGCGGTATTTATCACCAACTTATTTACGTCTGGTGAGCTATGTTCACGGCCTCCCTTTCTGCCGACTCATAGACCTCCGGCAGACTACAACACACACAGTTAGTTATAATTGCTCATACTGAATGACATTGTGCACACAGCTGCAGCCAAATCTTATTTTTAGCTACCTTAAAAATGACAATTGCACTGTCTAAACATCTCCCAACATCATCAGCACTGTATTGGTAAATGCACAAAAGAAAGAGAAAATAAAACACACCACCAGTCTGCTTTCAGATATTTTTGTGTATTATAAAAGTTGCATTTAAACACGATCTCACTCTTTTACAGAAATAAATGAAATAGCACATTAACAGCATTATTTGTGATACACTAAGAAGAGAGTGGTGGGGAACAAGAATTCAATTTGCAACATTAAACACGTGGGTAAAGCACAGGAATCTCCTTTCCTACACTGACTGAATATTTTTGCACACACTCAGCCCCCACACTTCAGCAGGATAATTACCTGGCTTATTCAGCATGTAACCTCTTTGGCTGTTCGCCTTCTGGAGGGGTTCACCCAGCAAGGATAAGCATTTGCTGTCACTCAAACTGGGACTTGTTGACTGGGAATCCCAGTCTCTGCAACCAAGTTGAATCTGCTTTAGGAATCAGGCATCCCCAGCTATCAACTCAGTCCTTCTCCGAGCTGTGTCAAGATGTCTCTCCCTACCTTCTTCCTCGAGATTATACAAGAAAACTCTGGTTACCTCCTACCAAAGGATCCTAACCAATAAAATTCTATCATGCCCTAACCACCCTCTGCACACAATGGCTTGGCTTATACAGCTGCAACTGTAACCAAACTGATTTCCTGCTTATTCAAGGTCTTTGCTTCCTGCAGTTACTGTGGACAGAACAGCAGAGCAAAAAGAAAAAAAAAAACTGAATGTGCATTTAAATAATGACTTTCAGAGCCTGTCATTTTCCATTCATGTTGCAATGGAGAACACATTATTATTAGGGGATTATGATCAGGTTAGTTGTTAATGAGGTTAGTTTATTAATTTTCAAATGTGTCTCTTGCAACATAGGCATTTCAGGTGAAAAATAGTGCGCATTTTGAATGTACAAATGTGTGCTTTTAACTGTGAAAAAAATGATTTGCATTTTATATGTAAAAATCGTTTTGACTGAATAACCTGCCCTCACTTATATGTTCATGTTACACTGGCAACACATAGCTTGAAACAATTGCATCATAGCAATGCACCAAACCCATGCAGTGGTACTGCATAAAAAAAAAACATACTACACATTGATCCTGTGCAGTAGTGCTGCAAATAAAAACATGCTACACATTGATCCTGTGCAGTAGTGCTGTACTCTGTGCTGTAGTCTGTGTTGTAACACGCTAAATAACCTTACACCCTTAACCGAACATTGAATTGCATCTTTGAGAATCATCATCCCCACCTTCAAGGTAGTGGGAGATGTTCACAGCTTTACGGGTAACAATTCCCACTGTCTCCACAGTAGTTTCCTCTTGAATTGCAAATGGATGCCCCAAACAACCATTATTAACGTAGCCTTTCAATAACCTTGATATTGTTATCAGACTATTCGAATGTGGGAACCATTAACAGTAAGCCTGTCATTCACTACTTAGTTTGCTGTTGGTTGGGTAGCTACACACTTGCCATTACAACTGTAGACTCCCCATAGGAAAGCAGAGCAGAGAACGTATAAAGTTGCTGCAACTCTGCTAGACCATAATCTTGATGGCAGGAGTTGACCTCACTTGGCCAACCTATTGTAGGGAAATTACACTTGATGGCCACACTCAGAGCTGGGACTTTACTTTGGAGAAAGGCATAAGACCCGCACCCTTACACACTAATAGAGTTAGAAATCCATGCAGTAAGCATTTACACCATGCTATTAAATGGTCCAACCTTCATTAGAAAGTGAAAGCATTTTAGTTAGAAAAAACATTATTGTTTGCAATGGGAGACTAGACTATTTAAAAAATAATTGATTGAAGAGCTTCCGTTATGAGGTTCAACACCCACATATATAACTTATAGCTTTCCTAACCTTTTGTAAACCAATGTTCAGACAGTGACATATGCCTGTGCTCATAAGTGCCATACACGTTAAGCAACATGTGTTATGTTGATTTTTTCCATATACATCTGTCAATCCATTGGTATTTTTTTTATTGTATTTGTTAAAATTATACACCTTTAAAATTTGAAACAAAGAATACATATTATAAAACAACCACATTCCAAATCATATACTTCATATATCAACAGAATTTCTTTCATATATAGTACAAATAATATGAAAAATAAGACATAATTAATAACAAACAAAATAACAAATTCATAAAAATATCAACAGCTTAAACTTTAATTTCAATTTTTTAAAACCTATAAGCATAAAGAATTAATTTCCTTCAATTTACTATCTATTGCACACAACAGCATAGTCAATTTCATAGTCAACTTAGTGCTATTGCCCAACATGCACCTAGACCATAAAGTCATTCTCGACAGTTGAGAACACGAATTAAGATAATACCCAAAAGTGTAAAGTCTCAAGGACTAATTTCCTTTGAATCAGTGCATATGCCTGACACGGGTTGTATAAGCCAATTCTGTCGGATTGACAGCTCCAATAATAGAGTTGCATTTTCCTTTTACAACTTGGTAGGCCCATGATTAGGTTTTCTTTAGAAAGAAGCATGAGGGCCAAGATGGAATTAATTTTTCCCACAAATGCTAATATAGAGAGGGGGTACTCAAGGGATACCTGTTTATTCAAGTCTTCATAAAGAGAATTAGGAGGTGGTTTTAAGATCTTAACATACATAGTTGGTAAGCATCCGCCAATGCCATTTTACGGACAATGGAAGAAATCCCAGTTTGTGCCGGATGATATCTTTGGGGATTGAGGATGCCAAACCCAACATTTGTTTCCATATACCACCTTGTAGAGAGTCAAGAGCATCTTCCATTTCATAAACATACATGTCGAGAAAATAAAGGATACAAGGTTCAACTTTCAGCAAATAAAATTGTAAAACTGGTAATATGGAAAAACAGCAATGTTTCCTCATAATAATTCTCATCTGTGAGATTAAAGGCTTAGATTTTTCATGCAATTTGTTCTTCCACCAATGCAGGGAGTACATATCAGATAAGATATAGCCAAGATATTTGATAGATTTTACCATCTCAATAGTAACCCCATCCATAGACCAATTAAACCGGCAAGCCTTTTTATTCACATCTGCAAAAACAATTATGTTTGATTTGGACTGATTCACTTTTAAATTATGAACTGTAGCGTATTGTGTGAAGGAATTCAACATGTTCTGAAGACCATCTGGGGTCTTATCAAATAATAATAGATGGTAAACAAATCCCACATAATTATGTTTAAGCTGCCTCAATTTTAACGGGAAAATAATGGCATCAGCCCAGCAAACTTTGATATCACAGATGTATAGATTTAATAATACCGCTGCAAAGTGCAGCCTTGTTTAAGTCCAATAGCAGTTGGTATTCAATCCGTTGTAGCGCCTTCCCTATTTAGTCTTACCCTGTAATAGGTTGATGTATGCAAAATAGCAATAAGCGACACCAGCTAAGCAGGAAAGCCCATGTGCAACATTTTTTTCCACAGTAATTCTCTCACAACTGAGTCAAATGCTGCACTCAAATCAAGAGCAGCCATATATACTGGACCTGTGTGGTTATGTTTGGTGTTCCATTGGATGTGAGATACTATAGTGGCATTGAGGGGACAACCCATAGAGCGATGAAAACCTGTTTGATATTTAGAAAGGGTAGCATTGGCCTGCATATACTCCAGAAGCTCCTCCAAAATAAGATGACAAAAAACTTTTGAGGAAGCATCGGTCAAGGCTATTGGTCTAAAGTTGTTGAGATCATCTATGGGGCCCTTTTTGTAAATTGGTATGATTGTAGCTGTGCAGCACAATCTAGGTATTGCTTGGGTGACAAACACTGTTTCAATTTTATATTTTATGATTTTTGCCCAAAATTGTGCGTCAGATTATAGAAGACAGGCCGGAATTCCATCCGGGCCAACGGCTCTAGATGCATTTAGTTTAATAATTTCCCTAGAAATATCATCAAGGGACCAAGGAGAGCTGGCCAACCATATCGTTTGGAAATCAGGTTGTTTTGTCATGGAAAAATAATTAGGCATTTTATATTTTAATTTAAGATGATTTACCCATTCAAATGCTGCAATTGCATTTTCCTTTAAACCCACATTTTCTCCATTTAGGGACCTTACTATTGCCCAGATGTTACGAGTATCACTTTTCAGCAGGTAATACATCATATTTTGATTATCTTGGACGTGGACCCCTTGCTCACTATTCTTAGAGAGACACAGCTACACCCTACTGATGAAGTTCAACCAGACCGAAACACGTGTCTGGGGTTGCTGTTGGTACTTTTGTTCAGAGGAGAATTTCCTATCATTTCGGTGCTGGACTGCCCCAGGGCAGGACAAAGACTGATATGTTTGGGATATTTCTTCTCTGTGAAAGATAGTGAGCTAAAGACTCTGGGTAAGGCTCTTGTAACCAGGACTCATGTCTGGCACAGAGTCTCCCAGGACCCCCTTTGTTATTTGCATATTTCAAGTAACTTTGGGTCTCACCCTAAGTTACTAGGGGAATCCAGACGTGGACCCCTTGCTCACTATTCTTAGAGAGACACAGCTACACCCTACTGATGAGGTTCACCCAGACCGAAACACGTGTCTGGGGTTGCTGTTGGTACACTTGTTCAGAGGAGAATTGCCTATCATTTTGGTGCTGGACTGCCCCAGGGCAGGACAAAGACTGATATGTTTGGAATATTTCTTCTCTGTGAAAGATAGTGAGCTAAAGACTCTGGGTAAGGCTCTTGTAACCAGGAATCATGTCTGTCAGAGAGTCTCCCAGGACCCCCCTTGTTATAGGAATATCTCATAGCCATAGGGAAGGGATTCAGGCTCACCCTTTAGAACACTGACTGACAAAGCTATGGTGAGGTTATCAAAGTAAGGGCACACATATGTAAAGTGCATCAATCTGGATTTCTCAATCCAGTATCTACTCCATTGGCATCTGTATGTGTGCAAGCAATCCACCCATCTGGTATCAATACATTATATGTAGTTTGTAAACAATTGTCCATTTGTATACTTGACACTTCTGCTTGAATTTTCACTTTTAATATCCGTTAAATAGATCAAGATTTCTCATTTTGGTATGCCCTATTTTCTTGGTAAAACAGGACTGTTGGAGATCCACCCTTGAATAAAAGGGTTGCTAGAGGCTGATTCATTGAAATAAAATATTTATCAACCCATTACTGCCTTTCAAATTACATGTCCCTGAAGAAGGTCCTGCACACAAAGAAAAGAGCATGTCAGGTTTCTCTTTGAAAGACTTCATTTTACTTTTTTGAAATGCCAAAATGATTGGCCAGAATCATTGTTGGAAAAATACAGGATAAGATATCCTTTTTTCCTACATGTTTTAGAAAACACAATGATTTTAGCTAAGGTTTAAACTATGTTCTTTTATGTCTCCACATATTTGTCATCTGATCTGTATAGTTTGCTATGTTTCATTCATGCATTGGTGAATTTGGTCTGTGCCAAGGTGTATGAATTTGGTCTGTGCCAAGGTGTATGATTACCAAGAACTATATATGTTAGGAATTAATCCCACGCTAATCGAAAGAGTGGACATGCTTGGAAGCTGTTCATTTTTAAGACAAATGAGAATAAGAGAATGCCTTATTTTATTTATTTATTATATGTATTTGTATATCGCATGTCACAGGCCCGGAGGCATAATAGCGCTGACAAAGACAAACCAAGAACATTACATAAAACACATAGGGCATAAGATTTCTAAAAAGGCTGGGACAAGTTAGTGTGTTGTGGCCAAATTCCGAGAGATACTTGAAATCTGCACTAGCCCAGAAATCAGCAGAACATCTATGTTTTTAGGTAGTGTTTAATCTTTGAGAATGACTGGCATAAACTCAGGTCAGGGAGGCAGCGCATAGACATACAATCCCTGATTGACACCATCAAGCTCAGACCACAGGGCACTTAAGAGCCCCACATTATTTCACCTCACTGCCCTTCGAACCGCACTAACTGCAATATTTTGAATTACCTGAAGGCACTTGATTGCTCCTTTACCTGCGCCCTGACGCAAACTGGCTCCATAATCCAGTTTGACACCAATAATTACCCTTGCAATTGAGGCATCATTTCCCTGTGTCAAAAAAGCCCTCAGCTGTGTAAGTAGTTTGAGATAGTAGGAGGTGGACGAGACCAGGTAACTAACATGAGACTTCGTGCTGATCTCCTCGTCAATCAACATCCCCAAGATCTTAACCTTCGAGAGGGTGGTAATAACACATCCTGCTATGAGCACTTCTTTATAGTCTAGGGTCAGTTTCCTTAGGCGTGAGGCTGTACCCACAATCATTATTTCAGTTTTTGCATCATTAAGTGCCAGATTGTTCTCCATCATGCAAATTTCAATTAGTGAATAAACCCTGTTGATGGACTTAGTGTCCCTGATATAATCCCGGAAATTGGGATGAGACACTGAGAATCATCAGCATAGTTGGTGTACAACACACCCTTGGCATCCAGAAGTACAAATAGTGGCAGGATAAATAAGTTGAACAAAACAGGGTACAGACATTAACCCTGGGGAACTCCACTGTGCACCAGGGCATCATTGGCCCTGCACTTGTCTGCAAAGGCACTAGCAGTGTGCTCAAACAAAAAGGTGAGAGGCTGGCAGAGTGCATAAGTCTACAGAACAGAGGATGTGGTCCACCACATCAAACACTGCTGAAAGTTCAATCAGCATAAGGGTGGCAGTGCTGCCCTTTTCCACAATGTCCAACATGTTGACCTTAAGGTCAATCAAACCATGTTCTGTACTGTGTGCTTTTTGAAAACCTGACTGCCTCTGACCTAAGAGCTGGAATTTCTCCACACAATCTTGAACCTGTATATATGCTGCTTGATCTAATATCTTTAGCAAGAAAGGCGAGTTTGAAATTGGCCTACAATTTTCTGGAACATCAGGGTCGAGGCAGGGCTTTTTTTTTTTATAAAGGTGATATCCAAGTCTGATTCAGGCAGGGTGGTACAGAGCATTCCTTGAAGGAAGAGTTCACCAATCTTGCAATCATTGGGATCAATGGGATGGAACATAATTTCACTACACTTGATGGGCACACATTTCCCTTACAAAACGTAGGCTTGAGCCGATTCAGCAGAGTGAGTATCTCGTTCTCCGAGACCATGGTGAAATCAAAGGATGGGATGTTTTTATTAACCTCCTGTGGACTTTCTGGATGACATTTTTTTTCCACGAGTGTCCCTTTTGGTGCAGATATCGCCCTGATTATTTTTGATTTTATTATTCAAGGCATCCTGAATTAAAATGCACAAAGTTTTGTCTTTAATAGTCAGTGAAGTGTTGGGCATGGGGCCCCCAGTTCTTTGAGGATCTCAATCAGTTCTTTAGTGTCTGAGTTAGCCTGTTTAATCCGCCGACCATAGGCAGATTTCTTTGCCTTAATGATGGCATCTTTATGCTCTTTAGCTGCCTTTGCGTATTTGGCTTTGTTTATTTCCAAATTAGAGGATTTCCAATGCTCAGAAGCAATACGCTTAATGACTTAAAGTTTCTGAATTTCATTGGAGTGACAGCTTTTTGTATCTCTTTTTGCCATACAGCAAGTCTTTTTAAGCGTTCTATTATTAACTGCCTTTTCCAGTATATTTTGATATGCCTCTGCATTTCTTTTTACACAGTATCGAGTTTCGGCAGCTCTCTGAGAGTGCTTTCGAAAAGGGGTGCCAGCATCATGGGTGAGAGCCGACGCATGTTTCTAAATGCCGACGTCACGTTTATCAATTCCTTCTTCTTAACTTGGGAGCAGGGCTTTAAGTGGGGTAAGAAATCGAGGGGGGCCCTCATTTGGGGGCGTGGCTTGTGGGAGGGGCGTGGCCTAAAAAGTACGCAAATCGTACGGTATGCACACAAATATATATACATGTTATATATTTGTATGCATACCTTACCATGGTTTGTATACTATGCAAGCCTTCTTTTCTAAACATAGAAATATGTAACACATTTCTATATTTAGAAAAGATGGATGCAAAGTACACAATACATAGTAAGGTGTGCACACAGATATATGACATGTATTTATATTTGTGTGCATACCTTACAGTTTGCCTGGTTTTCAGGCCATCTTTTTAAACATTTTGGGTTTATAAAAGATGGCTTTGAAAGTACACAATTCAAGACATCTTTTATAAAACTTTGTCTACGGCCAAAATTGTCCGTCGGCAAAGCTTCATAAAAGATGGCTTGAATTGTGTACTTTTCAAGCCATCTTTTAAAAACCTCGAAAAATTTCGAGGAATCCCCAGGTTCGCCGAGGGTTAAAGACACCTCGGCGACCTGGGGAAACAAAGGGACAGTAACTGTCTCTGGTGACCTCTCGCGCAAGGGGTCACCAGAGGCAGTTACTATGACTGACGGAAGTGGCAGCCAGCCTCAGCGTTGCTGTGGCTGGCTGGCACTTCTGTCAGCTCGCCTGACTTAAAAAAAAGGCGGCTGCGGCTGCGACGGGATAATGCATCCCGCCAATGTTGCGGTGGGACTGGGGGGGCCCCGGCAGGGCCCCGGCTCAGCCTCACTTTTTGGAGACTGCCTGGGTCCGGCCCCGACAGGCCCCAGCCCACTTAAAGCACTGCTTGGGAGACGATTTCGGCCTGAAAGTGTATCAGCATATGGTCCAACCATGTAAATGGTATCACCTCAACTGTGCTGATGATGATATTCAGACTAGCAACCCAATCAAGAATCCTGCCTTTGACATGGGTTGTTGTTAGGTAAGAATTGATGCAGGCACACTGTTTGACATACACAACACTTATCTGCTTGGTATTAGGTAACCCACCTTTTCGTATAGGTCTGTACTAGACAAGTTGGTAGTGTGACTGAGCAGACAGCCCTTTCTCAAGAACAGTAAATGTGAACTGTAGAGCTGTACAAATGAAATCCGTAAATACAAGTAGCCTGGTAACACTTACACTCAAGGTTTCTGTTATAAATGATTATTTATTTAATTACCATTTTGTAAAACAAGTTAGTGGATAATCTTTGGATATGTTTCTTACAAAATTTCTACACCCTGAGGTGACTTCAATCACAAGGACATTGATGGCATTTATATATCACACTAGTTATATTTTGCAGATTCTGAGGTTGCAAAAAGGAAAGGTTAGGGAAGGAAAAAGAATAAACTGTTCCTCAGTATTTGTGAGTACAACTAAATCCTTCAATGAAATCTAGCTAAGCCTTTCCCAGCAGTAACAGTATACAACAAACTACCAGCTATGAGGGACAAACAGTATCAAGTCAATGGAGTAGAAGAGTCTTCAGGGAGCCAGAACAGCCAAAGTCAACTGGAACACAGACTTATGGATCTGTTGCACTGCTTACATCAACAGTCTTGCACAAAGTTAGAGATTTTGTAGAAAATCACGTGTAGGGTCACACGCTGTTAAGCCTGTGAGCAAAAGAGTTGGAATCAACTCTAAAAGGTAAGCTAATGCAATTCCCAACTGAGAAGGGCACAGCTAAAAGATCAAGAGGTAAGTACCCCAAGCCTAAACAGTACCTCTGGTTTGAAGAAGAGTGGTCCAGCTGGATTCTGTCTTACTACAGCGTTGCAGACCCTTGTTCCTGAGCCTCAGTCGTGGGGACAAGAGGGAGGACATCGGAAGGGCTCCTGTGGCCGTACTTGGGAGATCATCAGAAAATACTGGCTCTTTTTGGTTCAGCAGCACTTTGCACTTTGAATGCTTAGCTAAAAATATTGTGGTGGATTTTGGATACCTGTTGGACTCTCTTTGCTCACTCGGTCCTGCACTCTGGGGACTCTGGATCTGGAGATCCTGCTTTGGGATGGTCCTTAGGAGACTCCTGGAGCTTGTAGCCAGATTGGTTTCACGGAAGACGTAGCACTCGACTACAGACACTCGACCCCTGGCATTGGGTTCTTGCAACAACGAAGAAGCACAGCCAGTCGAGGATGGGGGTTCAGTAGAGTTCGTCTGGGGGTTAGTTGGTCCCACTAACCCAAGGAGAGAGGTTGTTCTGGAGGTGCTTCTCTGTCGATGCGAAAAAGGAGTTCAGCACAGCAGGAGGGCTTCACCGGCAATTCAAAGGTCTGGGAGGTTGCAGCAAGTTTTGTTCACGGTTTCTTCATCTGTGTTTCTCCCAGTGGTCGATCACACAGCAGAGTGGCTGAGCCAGCCAGCCAATCAGGACTGGTTGCATTCAGACATTCCTAGAGACAAAAGACATTGGAGTTTCGGGACCCTCCCTCACATCATTTCCTTCCAGGCACCCTGGAGCCTGGAAGGACATGATGTGTCAAAGGGCTCAAACCTATCTCAGCACACAGAGTAAAACCCAAGAAAGATCTCACAAACAGAAAATGGCAAAAAAAGTAAACAGGGGCCATTTTTACAAAATGGTCACCCATGGGTGTGGTACTGCAGCTGAGGATTCGGCCTGTGGAAGGAAAGAACTATGGTAGAAAAACCCACTCTCAACAGCCATTAAAAGTAGTGAGGGTAACATAACAATGGTACATGAGAGTAGGATAACGGCTACAAGGTAACCCCGCAGCAGTCCACATAAAATGGTGTGTGCTGGTCCTACAAAGAGAAACTGTAAGTAAAGTCAATTTCACTTTACTATTATTGGGAACTGTAGTGCACACAAGACAAGGTAGTTAAACCACTGAAGGTGCTGTTTGTCACCATACACAAATAAGATGCCTATGGACTTTGTCAGACTCCGAAAACAGTGAAAACACAAAATTCAAATCATGTAGAAACACATGAGAGGGTGACAAAAAGGTCTCACTCACGTTCTAAGTCCAGCAAAGGAGCTAGGGGTCTCTAAGATTGAAGGGAATTAGCACAAAAATGAGAATTCTTCCTAACAGTTGTAGTCAGTACATTCTGTTGAAAGCCTAAGTTTGTTACGATAGCCTCAGTAGTAGAGGTCAGGGTGTCTGTGTCATCCCGAAGTCCAAGGTTAAAGTCCCCCAGGAGAATAACCTTAGTCGAAGGTTTAAGGTGGGGCAATATTATATCCCCCAGTTGTAGTGGGAACTCTGGCATGGGGATGAGTGGTCAGTAGACCAGGATGAGGTCCATAGTTGTATTTATGAAGAAAAGGTCTAAACATTGTGGTTTTCAGTTATTAAATGAGTTAGGTTTTCCTGGTTTGAGGAATCGGCAAATTAGCAAGAGACTCTTTAGAAGCTGTAAAACTAAGTTAATGGCCTAATAATTGGCCCAGTCTTAGTAGTTAGTTGAGCATGCATGTGCAGGCAGGATGCCACCTATTGAATGACAAACATATATCTAGCTACCCACTATATATTAGCAACGTCTCACAGTGATTTTGGAGATAGAAAAATTCTGTCCTGTGATGATGATGGAGACATTTTGGTAGTGAAATGTGTTTTTGTCCAAATGTCCTTTTCAAGTCCAGTTGAAAGCTGATAGAGCTTGCCAGGCAAGGGAGGATTAGCAACTGGTAGGTAGCTAGATTGGTACTTGTGTTCCAAGATGTTTTTCCTTATTAAGGTGATGAAGATGTCTTCTTTCAAGTGCAGAGAAACCAATTCAATGAGTGGTCACTATACTACGGAGATTGTGAGAGATTGAAAATTGGATGACTGAAAATGTTTGTCTCACAAAGATCAAAGGTGACCCAGAGGACTTGCATTTACAGATTTTAGATTCATATTGGTAGTTGGTGAAGGGAGAGAAGGTGTGGTGAGTACTGCTAGGAAGCAGTTATCAGATGATGCATAGGATTAAAGGGTGTAGGGTCACTTTTATCTGTACATTGTGATGAATCTGATGATATCATCACTGCCTCCCAATGTGGCCACAGGACAGCAGCCACTACCTGATCCTGACCAGGGGGGTGGCTATATGAGGGAGGACCAAATGGGGGGAGGCAAGCCTCAGGGGGATGACACGGCATCATCAGGTGAGAGCATTTACCCCCTTTCCCTTTTAGGGAAGTCCCCTCCATATCTCAAGCCCTTATGGCTTACTGTGATTGTTCTCTTCAACCTCCACCAAATCTACTAATGGCATTTTTCAATACACAATGAGTAAGCTACCAAGAACTGCCTATCCATCCGATATGCACAGATATATTGCAACAAGGAGACTGGATGGAGTAATGAAGATCAATGAGTACGAGAAGCACATCACACACTCTAGTGTTTGCAAACCTGTGATAGGTGCCGGGACATTTAAAAATCACAACCAGCATGGAAAGCAGGGACGCTGCCTGGGAAAGCTTTGTCCTCTCGGTGCGGAACGAGGGACAACTAAGCCACAAAGCTGACCAGCCGGCTCATAGGAACGGTGAAGGGAGGAAGACTGCAGATGCTGGTTTGCCATATCAGAGACGTGTCAGGAAGAAGACAGAAGTCTCCCTGATGGTTGTGGGATTGAAGTAACAGTACTGAAGCTGCCCGAGCACAGAAAAGGTCTCCACAGCAAGGGGGGAGCTATGAGGGATGTGGGAGCAGCTGAGCGAAACCAACAAGCAGTGAAAGGAAAGCGGGCCCTGGAGTGCTACAACCTGTTTACCACGGAAGATCTGGACAATGCCAAGGTAATCCGGTGAGTCCTGAGAAGGGCAACTGGGACCCCGGGGTGCTCCAGAAACATTATAAAAGACAGATGAATTCATGCAAAGTGAATGAAAGGGAATGTGAGACCCAATGTCTTCAAAATAATAACATGTGAATGAGAGAAATATACAACAAGGTGAATGCAAGGCCAAGTCACACAAGTGTGTAAAGTGTATCACATGAGGAAAGCCCTGGCAGGAGAGTTTACCAGGCAAAGTCACGTTTGCAAGTGTGTAAAGAAGCCACATGAGAATGTCCTGGCAAGGGAGCACACCACGCAAAGCCAAGTCTAAGTTCTTTTGTTGACCAGAGAACCACACCTAGTAAGACACATTACCTTAGTAGTTTCTAAGTGTTTTAAAAAGCCCTGGTGAAGGGAGACAGCTGCCCGGGAGTGGATTTCAATGCCAAGAGGAAGGAATTATCCTCTTTGGATATAAGAACTTTGGTTGTGTAATTGATTCATTTTGTTTGTGAAGAGAAACCTGGAGAAGGGTGCCATCTCATGCAGCTGTGAACATTTGTGTTGGAGTTCAATTTTTCATTTGACATTGAACATTTGTGGACTTCCAATCCCAAATAAATTATCCATATCACATTTGAGTTAATTGTCGAGTGTGAGGGCTAGGATAGGATTTCAGATACATGACATTTTGCTTTGAACATCTTGACACAGTTGGGACCCTTCGTTTTTGGTTGAGGTAGGGAAATACCTCTTAGGATATGGACAGCTAGGCATTTTCCTACCCCTTTTATTTTCAATAAATGTTTATAGCCAGAACTATGATCTCTTTATGTCCACGTCTCATTCCTGACTCCTCACAGCATGTATGCATGATATTCATAAAATATAAATGCAGCTATCAAGGAGTGCTTTACAATAGTTTAGTAAACATAGGGATGGTCGGTAGTAATGGTGTTGTGTAGATGTGAGTTGGAATGGTGTTGGATAGTGCTGATGTTTCTTTTTCTTTTTTACTTTTTCTTATTTCCCATCTTGCAATGTTGGGGCTTCAGAAATTGTCTTGGACTGCCAAGCATAATAGTTTTTCAGCTAGATAGAGCAGTAATTTACTTGCCACAGCCTTGTACGTAAAACAGGCAGTTTTTATCAATCATGCAGCCTGGTATTGGTAGCCAGTGAAGTTCCCACGGAGCCAAAGGCATGTTAATATATGTTGTAATGTTAATAATTAGTCTAACTGTTGCAGCATGTTCTGCTTTCAGTGGTGTGAAACTTGAGATTACGAGTCTGCTGGTAGCAGGTTACCGGCAGACTCGCCTTACCATTTTAGCTCCCTGATATCCCGGTAATACCGGGATATTATGGGCGGCAGAAAGCCAGTAAGTTCCCATTCCCATGGAGCGCCATGGGAATGGGAACCCTGAAGCACCGGCACCGCTAGTAACAGTGCCGGTGCTTCAATGAAAAATCTGCTGCTAGGGGCAAGAAAACCCAGCAGGTCAGGCCTACCGGTAGTTCACAGCCCCTACTGGCAGACTTGTAGTCTGCCGGTCTGGAAAGGGTGCCGGTAACCATTACTATCGGCACTTTTTTCTGGACCGGCAAACTAGTAATTGGGGCCAGGGACTCCAGAGAGCAGTGTGTTTCCTCTGTTGACATGTGATTAAGCCATGGCAGACAACACATGCTTGACTTTGCACAATAATTGTAATTGCCACCAGCCCATCTGGACAAATAATAGTGAAACATAGTGATAGTGGTGTGGTGTTTGGGCTTATCTTTGGCATGAAGTCTTCAAGGTCTTTGCCAGTTCACCATTATTGCATGATTGTTTGACTGGCTGGGGTTTTGTGGAGCAGAGTTTTATATATGATAATATCACAGAGGGCTGAATAAGCACCAGGCAGAATTTTAGTTGTGAGATGTATCCCATACAGCTTACATTGAGGAGTATGTGGTGTGCATTTTCATATTTAGGGAAGGAGATTGTTGTGTTATTTGGGAAAGCGCCTAGATGCTTCATGTAGAAACTGGAGCTGGTGATAGGATGGATACTTTTGGGGCAGAGCAGGTGATTGAAAAGTATATTGGGTCTAATTACAAGTACGGCGATGCAAGAAAAAACAGCAATAGTGTTACTACTGCATTACCGCTACATTTCAACACTGTGTTAGGAAATTCATACTTCTTTTACTTCTTGCTCTATTTTTTTTCTTGGCTGTAATATTTGTTTGCCATTTTTTGCAATGAGGTTAAGCATCTTTCCCAATGTTCTATTCTGTCTTCTCCAATAGTAGCTCTGTCTGGTTTCCATTTTATTGTACCTCACCATCAATAAAATTGCTTGTACATTTGCCATATATGTTTTTATATTAAATCTGCCGGAAGCCTTATTATATTGCAGTTTGTCCCATCTTTCCGCCGACACAGTCTTGAGCTTCTAGTGATTTTCAGTTCCGTGAAAATCTGTACAAAAAACAACATTCAGAACATAATGTTATGTTATTGAATTTTTCCATTAATTATTTCAAAGAAATATTTTATGGTTATAAATGATAAGCATATTCTAAAAAAGTGCATGCAATGTTACTGCAAATATCCAACGGTGACTTCTTTATCTTTAAACACAAACATACTAGTATTTGCTTCTTATCAACTGCACATTGTAATATATTAATTGATTATTGCATAGTGCTGATGCAGCCACATACAAATATTCCAAATCGAAAACTATTTTTGGGTCAAAATTGATGAGCTGTGAAAGCGCATCCAATGCATTTTCTCCAAAAAGGTTGCAGATACTTCACAAAGGGGCACAGGGCATCTCCTGGTTTGCTCCAGTGTGGATGAATGTGAACCGAGCACTGTTTGTCACCCTGTTTGCACAGTTGCACAAATTAGGGGCATGTATTTATATTTTAAAGCACAAATTCACAAATGATATGCAGTTTATAAAGCAGGAAAAACATGACCATATCCCTGCACCTGCTCTGAAAGGTGCCCGGGGATATGCAGCGCATGTCAGAGTCTTGTATGAACGTTTCATGGATTGTTGAGAGCTCTCAAATGTTGCTGCCCCCCTTGTACTTCTAAACATCAAAGTGGACTAGCAACACTTTGTTTCTTTTTTAAGTATGTCACAATTACAGCTCCTCTAAGGACCAATCTATGTTTGATATGCACAGTGTGCTCACAGCGCTGCCCAGGTTTCTGTTTTTTTTGTTGGGAATTCTATTTTCTGTGGTGTTTTCAATCAATATTTTCTTGGTCATTTTGTGGCTCTTTGTATCCTTCATTTGAAATGTTTCTGTTACCCCATGCAAGCATGTGGTAAATGAGAGGGTACAAATGACTTTGGATCTTGCATACCCTTCAGTTATTCCCCATTTTGGGGTCATATAGGACTTGTGACGAATTGAGAGCTTCCCCCCCTTCTCCCCAGTGGAAGCAACCCCCTTTGAGGCTGGGGAGGCGAGCTCGCTCCACAAGACCCTCGTAGCGGTGTGGGCAAGTGGAACCTCACTGGGATTGACACACCTCTAGGGGACACAGACTCATTCCCACAAGGAACTCCCTATACCAGCAACCATATCTGCCTGTATGGGATTGACTTTAGTAACAAGTAATGTGCCTTCCTTTTGTTTGGCTTCCTGTAATGCTGCATCAAATATGACCCATGAAGGAAAAGGAATGCCCCTTTCAGTGTGAACTTGTATATAAACAGGACACATCGATCAGAGAGGATAGAGAGCCATACGAAGGGGAAGCCTTCTGACGTAGCTACGCCTTGGAGGTGCGGAGCTGTGTGGAGCCACAGAGCACGATGCAACCAGGGAAGGAGAGAATGCCAAAGAAAGACGCTAGAATACTGGCGCAAAGAACAGCAGGGAAAACGCTGTCAGGAAGTAGTCTTGGAGACTTTCCAACATGGTGGCATGTCCATAGACAAGCCATGGTGGGCCTGGGGTATGATCAATAATGTCAGAAGAGGAAATGGAGCAACAGGATCTTCCATCGGCAGGCCTATGCCCAGCACATCAACACAGCAAGATGCCAAGAGTGAGTCTGCCATGAAGTCACGAAAGAGGAAACCGATCTGTGTGGATCCAATCCCCGAAAAAGCCACCGTTCAAAGAAGGTACCGGGGTAGAACCGAAAAAGAGGGAGGCAACCAGGACCACATTTATTAATTGAGAAGAATCGCAATGTTGACTGTGGATCATTGAGAAAGCACAAATGCACATATTGGGAGATGCCAAGGAATGTTGTTGACAATATTGGTTGTTGGGCATTGAGAAAGCCTGAGTATCTACAAAACCGGAGCGTTGTATGCATTGGAATCAGTGGGGCAAAAGTATATAGAGAACCTAGGTAAAATTGAGGGGAAGTTGTCAAAATCTGTGTTGGGACTACCTAAAGCCACCACAATTGAAGCAATTAGATGTGAATTGGGGCTCACTGCGCTCGAAACTCTGTGGAAAATAAGGTTTTGCAAACTTTATGTGAAGATCATGATGGGGGCAGCATGGAAGAGAGTTTGATGAGTGTAATTGGGAAATGTCTAATTAAGAAAGAAAAATTTAATTTGTAATGCGAAACTTGAAGAATACTGTCCTATTCTTCTTAAAAGAAATCAAATAAATATGAGTCTTCATACGGATGCGGATGAAATTAGGATAATGTATATGCAATTGAAAAAGAAAGCACTAGAATGGGATGTTAGTAATGATCTGTCAAACCTATACAAAAATAAATGGTATGTTATGTACTCGCTATAAGGTTTGAAATCTTCTAACCCGAGGAGTTACTTGCTGAAGGTTAAGAATAGAGAATTTGTGAGATTTATCACCTTGCTCCGATTCAATATCTTGCCTTGAAATGATAGGGGCTTGGATTGGAACACCTAAAGTGGATAGACTGTGCAGGCATGGCCGCAAGGAGGTTGAGACCATTAGACACCTGTAAACTGACTGTCAAAAGTTACAAGAGTGATATTTTAAGGGATATGGGGATCTTGTCAGTGAATTAAAAATGATCACTACCGATCAGTTTTGATTGTCAATCTACCTGGTATACAGAGGAGCAGCATTTTATATCTGGAAGAGAGCTGTGGCTATACCACCCTGAGCAAATGGTGGGGGCAGCTTGTCTGTGGCTATCAGCTAAGTTTATTACTGTGAGGTCCCAAATCCAAGTTATTATTTTATGGATATGATATAATGAAATGTTATTGCATATTGTTTTTAGGAATTATTTTATGTAAATATGTTTATACCATTTTTTTTAAATAATTGTACTATTTGGTTGTGATGTTGACAATGAAATTATATAATATGTATTTTTTGTAGAAAGTGATAGGACATTTTGGAAATTTTGATAGAATATGTTATTGTAAAGTTTTGGTATGTACTATGTAATATATTTGAGTAAAAGTTTCTAAGGTTTTAATGAACCAATTTGCAATATAAATACATTTTTTTTAAATATTGGGAAATACCAAGGATCGTTGTTAGCATGTTGATTGTGAGGCATTAAGAAAACCCAAGAATATCTAATGGAGAAGGGAAAAGAGAGTTATAACCCATATTAATCGGGGGACATTAAGATGGCATGAACCTTTAGGTTAGATGACATCAAAGAGGGACATCTCCAAGTATCATATAAGATATTGGGAAATAATGAATATACCAATTGTGAGAGATCAACGCAAATCACCAAGTATAATTGTTTATAAAAACTGGGATCCATTATTAAGAGACTGTGAAAAGCACTCGGAATTAAGTCCAAGTATCAATCTGAGAAATCTAAAAAAGAGAGAGGGGAACCCAATAGAGAGGCTGCAGGCCTCATTATTAAGGCTATACCAAACCCCAACCAAATGAGAGCTAACTGTAAAGAATCTGAAGGACATCAGTAAGAGGACAAACTGCAAGAGATTAAATTCAGGACAACAGTAAGGAGAATATTGAGGACATTGATAGGCCTCGGACTCCCCCAGGAGTAAAAGAGTGCAAGTGCAGGGTGGCCGAGAGGAAATTGCATGCTTCATGTACATCCTCTGACAAACTGGCCTGCCACCTGCTCCAAAGGCAATACCGGCTCTCTGTTCTCACCAAGAACAGAGCTCATATCCAAGCCTGCGTCTCTGCGGCATCTAACAACTCGGCTGAACTCTTTAAAATCTGCAAGGAACTGGCCAAACCTGCTGCAGTTTCTACCTCTCCTGTCCCTTCCCAGGCCGTCTGGACGACACTGGCTTCTCACTTCATCTCTAAAACTCAGGACATCTGGTCCTCACTCTCCTCCTCTCCCCTCTTTTCCTCTACTCCCTGTCTTCCTCTGGCCCTTCTGCAGCCACCTCACCTCCCTCCTTCTCTGCCTTGCCCCAGTTCTCCGCTGATGAGGTTTCTAGACAAGTCTGATCTATGAAAGTCTCATCAAAACAGATCCACCCCTGTTCCTCCAAAACCATCAAGGACCACATCGACTCGATTGCTCCTACCCTGGATGATTTCTGCAACCACTCCTTCACCACTCACATCTTCCCTTCCCCCCTGAAACACTCCTTTGTGCACCCTCTTCTTAAGAAACCCTATGCTGACCCCTCCCGCCCGGCCAACTATTGCCCAATCTCCATCACTCCCTTCCTGGGCAAACTCCTAGAAAAGCTGACCAACTCCCAGCTTAATCTCCATACTGAAACTGTTGGTTGTTTTCATGACCATCAGTCTAGCTTCAGAGCTGCCAGAAGCATGGACACTGCTCTCCTGAACATCTGTGAAGACCTGATCTCCAACCTTGATTCTAACACCCCCTGTGTCCTCATCTTGCTTGATCTCTCCTCTGCCTTTGACACAGTCAACCACGCCATCCTGCTCAAATGCCTCTGTGATAACTTGGGTATCACTGGTCAGGCCCTGATTTGGCTGACCTCTTTCCTCTCTGTACGACCCTCCAAGGTCCAACTGGGGTCCTTTCTCTCTGCTACCTTTTCTCTACCTGTGGTGTCCCCCAGGGGTCTAACCTCTCTCCCTGGCTCTTCAATCTCTACCTGGCACTTCTTGCTCACCACATTGCAGCTCTCTGCCCCAACTTTCAGTGCTATGCGGATGACATGCAGCTCATTTTCAGACTACTTTCAGCCTCCTCTTTTTCTTCCCTCATCACTGACTGTCCGTCTGCTATCCAGGAGTGGTGTGCTGCCAATGTCCTCTGCCTTAATGCCAGTAAGACTGACATTCTCCTCATCGGCACACCCACTCCCTCCTTTCCTGTCACACTTTGGCCAGCCTCCCTTGGCCCTCCTCCTGCTCCCCCCTGTGAGGATAAAAACCTCGGGGTCATCTTTTACTCCACACTCTCCTTCTCTCCTCACATCTCTGATGTCTCTAAGAAGTCACACTACCAACTCCACCTCCTCAGAGGTATTCTTCATTTCCTCTCGTTCCCCCGGTAGCTCACTGTCTCGCAAGCTCTGGTTCTCTCTTGGCTGGACTACTGCAACAGCCTCTTTCTAAATCTGCCTTCCTCTACTCTCCGCCCTCAGCAACTCATCCAAAACAGGACTGTGAGACTTTTCCTTGGCCTCAAGCCCAGATATCGTATCTCCCCAGGACTGAAATCTCTGCACTGGCTCCCAGTGGCTGTGGGGATTAAGTTCAAACCCCTTTGCATTGTCCACAAGGCCTTCTGGGGCCTGGGGCCTCAATATCTTTAACTCTCTCTTCCTAAATATCTGCCTTCTCAAGCTCTTCGCTCATCCGCCTCCAACTCCCTCAGGGTCAGTTGCTTCTCCAAGCAACGTGTTGGTGGGAGATCTCTTTCTTCGGCTGGGGCCTCCCTCTGGAACAGCCTCCCTGCCTCCCTGAAACTTGAGGAAAACCATCTCTGGTTCCGGAAGCACCTCAAAACCTTTCTCTTTGCTTCGGCTTTTTCTCCTCCTCTCCCCTGCTGACCTCCTGGTTGAAATAGCAACTGCACTGGTTACCTGGCCACCCTCTGATCTCGGGCCCAGGTCCTTCTCATACCAGTCGCACATGCCCGCACTGCCTGCCCGTCAACCCACGTACTCAAGGACTGCTCTGTATCCCTACAGTCCCACTACCAGCACTTGACACCCTGACGTCTGCACTTCCTTGCACTTGCCACCTGCTGGCCATTATTTTTACTTTTGTTATTATTCTATTCCCATGTATTGCACTTTTCCCCTTCCCCATTCGCATGCACTTGCGCAATCTGAATGACACTTGGGCTAGTAGGATCGTTGTCTGTCCTCCCTTTGTTCCCCCTCTCTTGCCTTGTCATGCCTTGATACACTTGTGTATAGGCGCGTTATGAATGCCATATCATGTCATATCAAATCATATCATTCCTGGAGTTACAGAGCTCCTGAAAAAGACACTGTGAATCAATCAGGAAGAATAGTCTTGATTGACCTGTATTCAGTTAAGTGGCATAAACACACCTGTAGCATTTGGACAAACCCTGAAAGAAAGCTCTGAGACATCCGACAAAAGGGAAGGTGTCACAAGACATATACTGGGCAATTCTTTAGTTATTAGTACAAGCAGTAGGGTCACATAGAAGTAGGTTTTTGGACTAAGTATATTTTTGTTTGGAATTATGACGACAGACAAGCCCCTTTAGATAGTTCAGTTAGGCAGGGAACAGCCTTGTAATAATAGGGCGAGTTCAGCATTTTTCTCATTATTTAAATAAAATACTTGAATTGTCCAAAGGTTGTCCGACTCTTTCTTCTGACCCGCCACAGACTCAATGGGGAAATGCAATATTGCTGCATACAGTATTTCTACATGTGGTAAGATCCGGGACGTCATTTAGGGGTCAACAGAGGTCGCAACTTCGACCTCTAAGGTCTCCCGTGCGACCTCTAAAAAAATAAAACACAAAAACCTTTCTTTTTTTTTTGTAATGCAAGCTCTTGGGCTGGGGCCAGCACCATGTGGCTCTTTACTTCGGAGTGGCTGGCTTTCTTGTTCAGGCCCCTTAAAAAAATAAGACAAATAAGAACAGGAGAGCCACAAGTCTAACCACTTTTAACACTGACCCTAAATAAGAAAGAATAGGAATACCAAATAAGGTGTCTTTCTGGAATTCTATACAATAATTGCTAGATTCATTAAAGGCTTATTTCAGGCATATTTCACGGGGTGAGTCACTGATTTAGTCTGTTCTTAAACGCCTCAACTCAGCCTTTCATCCTTCTGAGGTCGATAAATGAGTACCAACACAGGTTTGGTGATATTGGGTGTACATTTTTTTTTATCTAAAGTGCTTAAGTGTAAGTGCTATATAATAAGACATTATTATCATTTTGTCATGGACGTCTGCTTGCATTCACAGTAATTTGGTAATATGAGCCTATACACACTGAACTTAACGACAGATATGGCGATCCATTCTTGTATGAAATGTACATCACATTATAGTGATATCCCAACCATATTTTTCGTAGTGTACAATGCTATGTGATGTCACTTCCTGTTTTGTCAACGGCTGAAAGGTCGTGTTCCATCGGTTCCTGCAATATCACTTTGGGGTGGGGTCAAATGACATCACTTCCTGTGATGTCATCAGGGGTCAAAGGTTGTGTGATGTCACTTCCGCTTCCCCTGGAATTTTGGTGAAATTACGTCCCTGGGTAAGATCCAATGCAGTAATGCTTTGTGTCACAGTGAACACTGCCACACAAATCCAGGCAGAATTTCAGCATTCCAGGAACAATCCTTGTAGTTTGGTGTACTGATAAAACATGCATATTAACGAAAACCCAATTTTTTACTGTTACCACCAAATTTATACTCAGACCCATAATCTCTGTGCCGGCAACAAATGCATATAGGACCTTTTTGTAGGAAGATTTAGAAAGAAAGAGACCCTCCTTTCTCTAACAGATTTTTTTTTTGATGTGGTGATATCTAATTATGTTTTTCTAAAAAGGTGCCCATAGGCTTACCGGCACGGTTGTTACCGGACCGGAACACTCGTAATGAGGCCCTATGACTTGAACTGTGGATCCAGAGGATTGAGTCCAGGGTACATTCAAGATTTTTAAAATATATTTTTAAAATTACATTTTGGTTTTGTTATATATTGTAAAGTGAGTGCTGTATTACAAAAAAGGGGAATGACACTGCCTTAGTCAGATTTGCAAGTTCATTTCGTTGGGTCAGTGATTCGCTCCTCTAGATGTTGGCTGTAACATGCTTGTTCACAAAGTGGGTAGAATGTCTTTCTGACTCAAATTGTAAGGCACAGACAGCTGCTGCACTAATGATCAACCACATATTCTCTCATTTTGGCCTCCCGCAAAGGATTGAGTTGAACCAAGGAAGTTATTTTACCAGTGAGGTGATGGCGAAGATGTGGGAGATTCTAGGGGTAAAAAAAACCTCCAAATTGCCTACCTCCTAGCGTCGAGCGGTTGGGTGGAGAAATAAAAGAAAACAACAGTGTTTATCTTAAAGAGGTTAGTGGAAAACTCTGGGCCCAGTTGGGACATCCGATTATCACGTGTCCTGATGGCCATTAGGTTTACACCATCTTCTGCAACTAAAATGTCTCAATTTGAGGTTATGACCAGATGAAAAATAGGGTTACCTCAGAATTTGGTCTACAGAATTCAGGAGCAGACACTAATCAATGCGTCCACCACTCTTGAGTACATTGAAAATGTAAGGAAGCACCTTCAGCAGGCGTTTGCTTATGCTCAGCGCAAGTTAGAAAAGTCAGCTAAAGTGATGAAGACATATTATGAACTAAAGACCACAAAGAAGGAGTATGAGGTAGGTGACAAAGTTTACCTGTATAATTTTCAAAGGAATCAGATCAAGGATCGGAAATTCCTGCAGTCTTGGCGTGGCACCTTTGACATTGTAGAAAAAATATCACCTGCTACATACAAGATGTGCATCACAAAAGGAGGATAGACAGAGGAGAAATGGGGAAATGCATCAATTATTTGAAAAGCTCTCTTCCCAGAAAAGCTTTACGACTGATTGAAAAGCCCAAGGAAAGTCGAGCGGAGGAACCATCTGAGGAGTGAATGGAAAGGATGAACACCCCGGATTCAGACTTATAACCGCAAGAGTAGTTTATCAAATCTTCCGTGGAAATGTTAAGAAAAATAGTGTGTCATGTTTATGTTCTGAAATGTTATTTCTATTGTTCTATAATGTTTTTTTCTCGAATGCTATATCCTATCTTCCAGGGAAATATGTTGTGTAAAATGTACTGAACCTATCTCCTTCCTATCTCTTGATAACTAACTTCCTTGACCTCCAGCCTGGGGGCAGGTGTGGAGTCGAGGGAGCACCACGGGGACACCAGAAAGGATAAAGGAGGGTTTTCCATCATATACCCGCACAACCAAATACGGAAGTGTAGGCTGGAGCGCCCACTCACTAAGGAAAGCAAATGAGCCATACGGGCTCCAACAAAGGAAATACTTCTGAGGAAAACCCCCACTCTCCCCTACTATTGCCTGTGAATAACCATGGAGAAGAGCTGGAGGGTTTATGTGGTTACATGACAGCCTCAACTGATATAACTGGAAGGCCAGCTTAGGCCTTACTGCAAACTACCTTGATCTAATGTCAAGGCACACAAAAAAATGACAGGCCTAAAACCTTAACACAGTGAACGGGCCTTGTAAATGAAAATATGGGTCTTGCTGAAGATGACACAAGGAACGGGGTATTAAGAGAGTTAAAACATGAATTAGGCTGGCAAGTGAAATCAGATTGCAAATTGAAAAGGCACATCATAGTGTTGGCATAGCGACTAAATCAACATGTTTAATTGAAACTGCCACATATCAAAATGCTGTGTACACAGGAAATTAAGGGAAACTGGACCTCACATGTGAATGTTAAAGCCAAGTAATATTGTTCATTTAAAGGGACTAACATAGAAGCTCACATTGTGGTAAATGGAAATGTACATTTTGAGTGACCAAAATGAACTGCAGCAGCCTTTCACTTAAAGTCTGGAACATTAATAAAAATTGCAGTGTGCAAATTAAGTGAGTGAAACTGAAATGTCCTGAAGTGTGTGTATTTTGCAACTATAAATGAACACGTGGAGAAAAATGTTCAGCTGCCAAAAGTAACATATTATAAGGAGGGCTTCATGCCTAAAGAAAGATATTGTGACAAACAAAGTACAGTATTCTGGTCAGTTTGTCTAATTTCCACATGGAGATTCAAAACAAACTTTACCCCACCCCCAGTTCTGTGAGGCCATGTTGTCTTTGAAAGTTCATTTCTTTCAAGGACAAATGGCCTAGCCACAGCGTCACAGGAATGTATTAAGGGGCTTTATAAACAGAGGCTGCGGTCAAGTGAAGATATTTTGGCCCTCATTACAAGTCTGGCAGTATTTTGCTGGTGATTCCGTGGAGCCAGTGGCACAGTTTGTGGCCACCATAAAAATGGGACCACCAGCAAATCCCAAAATTGCAGGACCGTGCATTCCGGCATGCCTGTAACGGTGCAACCAGTGTGACGGAAACACTGCCATCGCCATGTGAAATCGGTGGCATTGCCAGCAATAATGCCGCAGGCACCGTTTACAGCATTTCACTGCCGGAAACAACCGCAACACAAACACTGGCACAGGAAACTACCTCACCACCATGAACTTGAAGTTCCCCAGTGGCCATTTTGGAAAACACAATCCACTTAAAATCACCCAGTTCCTAGTGCCATCAGGACACACATACACCACCATTGCACTGGCAGGCATGGCATCTCGGATCCCTAAAAGATGCCAGCAGAAGCCATGCTTCAATGAGCAGGAACTAACCATCCTGACAGACTGCATTGTAGGACATGCTGGAGGGCTGTTTTCAATAGACCACTGGCGCAACCCACATCTGAGAGGAGCTGACGCAGAAGGTGTCAGCATTGTGGCCGTACCCTGCACAGAACACGACTGCCATGAGAGGAGCTGGCGCAGAAGGTTTCAGCATTGTGGCCGTACCCCGCACAGAACACGACTGCCACAAGCGGTGGGACAACCTCACCAAATAAACTCATACCAAGGGAGGAGAAATACAGCAGTGTGCTGCACCTTGAAGGGATCGAGGGAGTTCGAGCGGCAGAGGCTGTTGCAGGGACACCTGGAGAGGGCGATGAGTACAACATGCCACACCAAAACATTCATAGCAGGAATGCAAATGGAGTGCACAACATCCAGAGACATTTCCTACTGCATGACACCAGACCATTTCCAACCCATATAGTGGTCAATGAACCATGACCATTGGCCAAGGGTACACAAACATTGCTCCCAAACATCCAAACACACAAATGCCCACATGAGTACTGGTCATGTGCAGACATTGACAACATAAGAACCAACACATACACGAGGCAGACTCCTTCTAAGGTTGCATGCATGCACCACAAGCAATGTGCCCCGGTGACTTACTGACATGCATGTATGCATCCAATCTGTCCTAACGGACCGGGCCCAGGCATGGTTGACCGCCTACCTGTCATACCGACACCCCCAAGTGCAATAATGCCCTTCCGACACATCCACCCCACTCCCCACCTGTGGCGTCCCTCATGGTACCAGTCAATCGCCATGGCTCCCCAACCCCTACTTTGCCCCTCTGGCCCACTCAATCACCATCATTGTACCCCACTCCCAGTTTTATGCTGATGACACACTGCCCACCTTTAAACTCCCATCCTGTACTTCCTCTTCATCCTCTCTCATACTTGTGTGCCTGACTGCTAATTGTGCAACGTGCTATGCGGATGACCCCTGTCGTAATAGTAGAAAGATGGAGAAGCCCCTCATTGTGATGCCTGGGCCCTGTTATCCACCCACTACCTGGCCACCCTCCATGGGCCCCATCTACCTACTTTGCTGACCTTGTGTGATAATAAGCAGAATGACACCATTTGTTTGCATGCATATCCGAATACACTAACCTGGATCGGAGGCAGCAGCATTAAGAAAGGAGAATCCTCCTGGTCACCATATTCTGCCTTATTGGAAAATAGCCAGGAGAGGATAAGGTTTCCAGGCAAACCCTCTGGGGAAGAAAACCCTGTTGATCGTATCATTGAGTGTTCAGAGCCCTTCTATCGGCTGGATTGAGTTGAGAGGGTCTTTACTGTAGTGACAGCGGTCAGTAAGCTGGAATACACAAAAAGGAAAGAGACAACAAAGTTCCTGCACTGAGGAAATGAGTAATGTCACGAGCTAAGGTGGCATGTGTTTACCCTTTGTGTTTCTGCCCAGAAATGAAGGACTGGATTTCCTTAATACGTTTGTGTTCCAGATCGAGAAAGCCAGGCTGCCGGGTAGGTATTTGGCTTGCGGCTCGGAGCGGGCTGAAAACAGGGAGGGCACTGTAAGGAGGTGGGTTAGCCAAGGGCAAGGGATCGGAATGCAAACACAAAACCTACCGGGAGTGTGTTCCTGATTGCGTGGTATGCGCCGCCGGCATGTGTGTGGAAGACATGCAGCTAGCTACTGTGTGCTGCTCCAAGCACGCGGGAAGTGTTCCTGATTGCGCAGTATGTGCCACCGGCATGTGTGGGGAAGACATGCAGCTAGCTACTGTGTGCTGCTCCAAGCACGCGGGAAGTGTTCCTGATTGCGCGGTATGCGCTGCAGGTGTAAGTGTGGAAGACCGGCAGCCAGCTATTGTGTGTGAAAGCTAGAGACGTTAGAGAGTTGAATGAGAGACAGAGATATTGGAATGGAACTCAGAAGAATTTAAGACGATCGTACTGGGAAGGGAGACAACACTGAGATCACTGCACTGATTCTCTGTGACTGCAAGGATCAATACAATGACCTCTTGCCCCATAACCAAGGCTGTCTGGGGCCTAAGCCCCCATGATTCACACTGGTGCCAGTCCATACCCGACCGGTCACGCCCAGCGTCCCTCACCAGCACTTGCCTACCACCAACCTTCCATGGACTAGCCCGAATCTGGACCACCCCATCCTTCACATTGTACTCCCCTCCCCCCTTATACTTGCCGCTGCACTGCACCCCCTCCCATCCTGGTACCCTCACCCCTCCCTCCACTTCATGACATTGCACGGTAAAAATGACACAAGGCCCAGTACATCCATATTTTCTAATCTGTCCACGCATGTCCACTACCATCCTGCTGATGGCACCTGGAAACACTTGCACATATGTGCCACACCATTTTGCAGTGCATGACGTGTAGACACCATGCACAGGCATCATGTCACAAGTTGCCTGAACTGTATGTAGCAAGGCCATAGGATGGCACAGAGGTGAATATTTGCATGCCCATCTCACCCCCACAGGCACATCATCTGACAGTGTTCAAGGTGGACCAAGCACCTCAAGGACAGCCACACGGAGGAGGAGAGCCATGCCTTGCCACACTGCTGCCAGGGCTACACCAGCACCGGCCACACAAAGCACAGGCCCAGTGAGCATGCCGCCTGCACCTACAGCAATTCCTGCTGCCGCAAAAGAGGCACAGCCTGCAGCTCCTGCAGCAACTCCTGATGCCCCAACAGAGGCGCCAACAGGATGGCCAGTCCCCTCCCCCACAACAGCCATCCATGTACATCAGCAGATCTACAGACGATGATGCCAGGCAGGAGGCCAGGGACACAACCAGGGGGACATCTGAACACAGACCCTACCAAAATCCCTCATTCAGCCCCTGTGACATCCACTGCCCACCTCCATCACCAATGCCCAGCATCAGAGACATGGATGCACGCGTATGTGCATGAACAGATGTCGGGACTCGTGCGTTAGCACCTGGTGGCGGCCATGTTGATGCAGGAGGAAACCAGGTTGATCCGGGAGAGCGTGCAGTCCACCGACTGGCGCTGTGCACGTGCCCTGTTTAGATCATCATTTCAGCACTGGCTGAGACCCTCACCCTTTCCCTGCAGGCGGCACTAGAGCACAGGCACATGGCAGGTTCTGACTCACACTCAACCATCACCACGTCTGCCAGCTCATGACAGAGCAGCCCGAGGTGCTAATCCCTGCGCATGTCATGCTCTCCGCAAAAGGGAAGATCAGGTGCTAAAAAGCTGATGATATTAGCCAGTCCCAGGCATCTAGTGATGCAGATGCTAACTAGGGGTGTTTTTGGGATTGTGTGTTTGGTAGGCTTAGCCGGGAGGGGCCATTGGCGGAGATTGTTGGGGGGGATAGTTGGAGGGGATAGTTGGGGAGAGAATTTGGGGATTAGTTGTGGAAGTTTAGTTCTGGGAGATTGTGGGCCACATGTTTCTTGTTGGTGCATATGAATTCACGTCAGGACATTCAAATTGTGCAGTGGGGAGTTTTATTCACATGCAGTGTGTGCCAATGGGTCGTGTGCAGGTGCTGTATGCTCTCAAGTAGTTCTGTATGAGTCCCTGGTGGCCTGCACGCCCAGCCCATTCCGGTCACCCCTGTGATGGCGTAGTCACATGTTTGCATCTCTGCAGCTGTATCCACTTCAATGTCATCATCATCATCATCCGCCGGAGGCATGTCCATGTCCGGGAGCAGGGGAATGTTCTGCGAGATGCACACATTGTGCAACATGGCACAGGCCAGGACTATCTTCCCCACTTTCACTGGCTTGCAGATTAGTGCCCCACAGCAGTGTTGAAGGCAACAACACCGTGCCTTCAATAGTCCAAAGGTCTGCTCAATTGGAACCCTTGTTTTGATGTGAGCACAATTTTACACTGTTTCCTGGTGGCTCTGTGAATGTCTCCAAGAAGTCATCAGCCATGGTAGTAAGTGGTAGCCGGAATCACCTGCATGGAAAGGGACACAGCGAGGGCTATGTCATTGAGGTGATTGGGCAGTGCATGAATGTTGGGATGTGTGGCCCATGCATCTGGTTCTGTGCGCTTTTGGGCCATCAATCACCTTTCTGCACACTGTGACAGGGGATGCTGGTCAAGACATGTGTAGGATCAGACTCTCAAGGATGGGCTGTTGGTGTTAGGTGCGCCATAGTGAGGATATGCTGTGATTTGTGACATAGGAGTGATGCATTCTGATACCTGTGGTGCATTACATGTGCCTGTCCATCCGTGCCCAGATTGTGCTGGCGTGTCCTTCCATATATTCATGTGGAACATGCCAGTCGTGGGCACCCAATCTTGCATGCAAATAGTGTCCCTGCATTTGCATGGTGCCTGTCGGCCATGCACTGTTGACAGTGAACATCCCCTGCCCATGCCCCAGTACACATGCAATGTGTTGTGTGCTTTTATCCTTTGTCTCACCCAATAGCCAGGTTCATTGTCCACCGTAACGCACCATGTACCCAGGCAGCATGCTATTGCTCAGGACCATGGAGTCATGTGTTGATCCCAGTTTGCAATTGTCAAGTCCACATCACAGATTGCCTGAACATTCATAGAGTAGTAAAGTCTTCTGTTCTGATACACCTCCCATGTGGCATGGCCAGCCACTAGCTCAATTTGTGTGCAGTACACTGCTCCCAAAGCATTTGGCCGACCCATAAGGGCATGGCAGAGGATCTTGGTGGTGCTCTCCTGTGCCTGTGTCATTGATTTGATTTTGATATGATTTAGAATTTATAGGGTGCATATCCCAAGGGAACCAAGCAGCAAGCCACATCTAGGTGCAGATTTTACTAATAGGATATGGAGCATAATGGCAGCATACTCAACTTTATTTGTAACAGCGCCTTGATGCCCCTGGGCTGCAAGTGCGCAATACAAATGCAAATACATAAATAAATAAACTGCAATTTACTCAAATAAACATGTTTAAGCTGTTTCCTGAACATAGTCAGGGATTCAATTTTTCATAAATGGGACAGAAAGACGATTCTAGGCCCGAGGGCCAGCCACTGAAATCCTTCTGTCTCCCCATCGAACCAATTTAGAAGAAGGGACTTCCAAGGGATCTTGATACATGGACCAAAATGATCTTATGGGGTTATAGGTCTTCATCTTTGAAATTCAGTATGGTGGTGCTAGGCCACGAATACATCTGGACACATGACACAGCGGCTTAAAACGGATCTGCTGATGAACCGGTAGCCAATGGAGTTTCCTCCGAAACTCTGATACTGGCCTTTTCCATGATAATGAAAAGATCAAACGGACTGCTGAATCTTTGAGCTACTGCCAGGCGCTGCAACTGGTATTAGGGACAGCCTACGAGTAGCCTATTGCAGTAGTCCAACCTTGCATTAACTAGGGTGCCTACCACCACCAATCGATCCCCTTCCACAATGAGAGGGAGAAGGGGTTTCAGCCTTTTCAGTTCGAAGTACACTGATTTAATCGTCTGATTAATGTGCAGTTTGTACCCCAAATTTGATTGCAAAATACAACCTAGATATTTTACAGAGTCCGTATACTTGGAAGCAATTCCAAACAGTGACAGACATGGAACTATGGAAAAAAGTGTTTCCAGTTTATTTTTTTAACTAAAAGCAATGATTTCTGTCTTAGTTGGGTTCAGTTGGAGCTTATTATCAAGCATCCAGATTCGCATTTTCTCTGCACATTTCAGGATACGTTAGGCTGCCTCCACCAATTGCCTCAAGCTAACATATATATTTGTATCATCCGCATACAAATGATACTGAAGACCAAACTGAGCAAACATTTTTAGCAGAGGACAAATATAAAATTAAATAGTACAGGTGACAGGGATGAACACTGTAGCACTCCACAAGAAATTGTCAACATTTCCAACAAAAAGGGACCCAGTATAACTGGTTGCGTTTGATTGGTGAGAAATGAATCAAACCATCTCAAAGGATACCTGTGCCAGGGAGCTTACTCTAGCACTAAGAATGTTAAAATCCACTGTATCAAAAGCTGCCGACAAGTCAAGCATGACAAGCATGCTGATGTCACCATTGTTGGCATTTTCGAGTATATAATCCCAGACTCAAAGCAATGCAGTCTCCGTCCCATGGCCTGGCCTGAAGACAGGCTAATGTACATCTAACATACTATTGCTTTCTAGATGGTCCTGAAGTTTCGTAGTTACAACTTTTTAAAGTATTTTAGTTGGCCATAATAGCCCTGCAATCGGGAGATAATTTGCTAGAACTTTGTGGTCGAGAGTAGGTTTTTTCAACAATGGCATGAGATAGGCCTTCTTTAATTCCTCTGGGACATAGCACTGAAGCATTTACAAAGCTCTGGATAGGTTCACTAAGTGCCTCTGCATGCTGTTTAGCTAGGCATGCCGGGATAGAAGTTTCTCAATAGTTTCTTTCCCCACTGGAGTGAAATTAAACTCTGAGAGAGGGGGCTTTTCCCTGGTCAAATAATCAAACTCAGTTAAAAGAGGGGCTGGGGCTACCTGAGCATCAATATTCACTCTGATCTCATCTATTTTTGTTAAAAAATAATGTAGTGTGATGTGCTTGGACACATGATGCAGGAGGGCACCAAGGACCTGCACAAGCAGTTTTGAAAATGCTCGCTGGGAGATGCCATGCAGCTCCTCGAATGTGAGCTGAAATGTGCCCATGACAAAAAAATGCAGCATAGGCACCACCTTCAACAGGGGGGAATGGCAGTCCGGATGCCAATGACACTCTGGATGTCGTCCTGGATGAGGTCCACTATTGCAAGGATGGTCTCCCTATTCAGGCGGTAAAGTGTGCAGATCTGTGTGTCAGTCAGGGACCAGGGTGTGGCCCTTGTGCAGGGTACAGGTGCACACCTCCGGGGCATGACTTGCTTCCCATTGTTCATCTGCATCCTCCTCCTCCGCCACTGCCTGTCGGACTGTTGCCACTGCTGCACCACCTGCTTATATAGCTGCGTTACTGCATGCAGCACCGCAATGTCTATGACTGCTGCTACTAGTGGCAGCATGGTTGTGTTGGAAGGTGTTTGTGGTGTGGGTGTGGTCCTTTTCAGCAGCCCCTGTGCTAATTATGTGCAGCGGGTAAATTGGGTTCACCAGTGGCCTGTTCCTGCACCCCTGGGTCTGGTTACCGCCTGCTCTGCATTACCAAGGTTTCTGGCATGGTTTTCCCAGTGGCAAAGTGTGCAGATCTGTGTGTCAGTCAGGGACCAGGGTGTGGCCCTTGTGCAGGGTACAGGTGCACACCTCCGGGGCATGACTCTCCTCCCCCCCAGCTACAGAGACACGCAGTCTCGGCAGCACAAAAGCCACGGAAGAGTAAGGTGCGAACAGTCATCGCACCCTTCCTCCAAACATCAAAGTGCCAAGCGCCATAAGGAAAACAACCATCAGGCAGGGCCCAGGTTCAAAGATCTGCCCCCACCAGGGGGTCAGACAGTCGGCTATCCGGCCGGGGGCTGTGACAACAGCAGCCCCCACCACATACACAACAAAGACCCAGGGCCTCCCTGGTTCCTATACATGAGAGCAGCATGCTCAGAGTAAACACAATCTGTTTGTGGACCCTGAACGGGGACCCAAGCAAACAGGAGGTTCACTGTTTACTCAGTGTCTTCCAAATCTTCTTGCTTCTTTACCATAGAACCCGCCCACCCTACAAAAAGGGGAGAAGAACAAAAAGAAGTACAAGGCACTGTACGGTGCCCACAACAAGTCGTGGGACACAAGAAGGCAGCACGGGTACGAGGGGGTAACCTCAGGACCCGGTGCCCAAAAGTATGATACCATCATGATATGTGATATTGTTATTGCCATAACCCATTTCTGTACAATAAAATCCTACAGCCTTTTATTGCCAACACTTGATACAAGTTGTGAGCCTATCATTTTGGGTGTGGCTTTGGGGTTCGGCCATTACTAATGCATGCATATGGGTTCATCAGTTATAGTTTTCACATAAATTAAAATTTGCCTGTGTTTTAACACTAAACTATCAGCAAGAAATGTTGAACATTATGTTTTAGTATTTATGAATCCTCAGTGAGCACGCTGATCAAACAGTAGTCCTCTTTTTTAAAGGGGCTCGTAGGGGGAGGACTAAATATCATGAAAAACAAAGGGTTGTCCCAACGAACTACCTTTTGATTGCCACACTAGAGGTTACAGAGCTAGATCACAACCAACGTCCACTTATACCCCCATCTTTACCAGCATATATAAGAAGATGGAGAGGTTGGATTTACAAAAATATATCCTAATTTAATTCTATAATAGATCATTAAAAAGATTGACCTATTGGTCACATTTGCAAATCAAAACAACATAAAACACAATTATTAAACAATTAACTCAACGATTTATGTCCTTGTATTCTCTCATAGAATATACTGTACTTCAAGTGATGTTAGTAACACATGGGTGACTTTGAAACATCCAATTCATGTCTGCTTTTCCATAAGACCCCATATAAATTGTGTCGACAAGAGTAGATCTGTTTCCAGCCTTACTCGTGAACACACATTTAGACTGTCACTTGTTTGTAAGATGTTTAGTCATTTGTGTAAGGGTTTCCTCAGGACAAATGAACCCCACATCTTAGGGGGAGTGTAATTTCACAAGTACTAATGCAAATTATCTCTGCATGTCTACAATAAACCAGAGACAAACATATACATTTTTCATCAACCAAAAACAGTTTTTTCTCTCACAATTTCATCAGACAATGGGTGAGACAGTGCTGTCAACCTCTCAATCTATCAAAGTGCAATTCATCGAACTTATTTATATGACTGTATCGTCTCGCTCAACAGTAATTACAATTAGTTATTGAAATTGATTCAAATATGTGCTGTATATCTACTCATTCTCTCTTTCTGTCTAACTCCATAAATGGGCGTGATTTCTTTCGTGCATCCAGTGCACATACTAGAGGCACTAGTGCCAGGTACACAAAAGGGAAAGGGGGGGGACACAAGGTGAAAGACAAACGGAAGACCAACACAAAGGAAGAAGGAAGGGAGGAGGAGGGAAAGAACAGAGGGCCACAAGAGCCACTCGCTTTTACTTAATGCACCCTATCTAATATGGACACATAGTTTGGTCGACTGCACATACCTTTATGGCTCTTGTAAGTCCTACAGCAATTATGTGATCATCAAATACCAGGAAGCACCACCTACTTTGCATTATAGTGGTGTAGCTGCAATAAAAAACAGCATGTATTTTTTAATATTATTTTGCCAAGTAGTTTTCAAACAGATAGTGGGTTCTTTCAACAATTACACGGCACAAGTATGGGGGCAACCTTTGCCCCTGACTTGGCCAATCTGTATATGGACCATTTTGAAACCACCAATGTTTACGTACACAGTAACCCGTACCTAGAGAACATCCGAGCCTGGTACCGTTACATTGATGATATTTTCTTGATATGGCGAGGCACTAAAGATGAGTTGAGTTTGTTTAATGTTTGGCTTAATGCAAGAGAAGCTTTTATTAACTTCACGATAATCAAATTGGGACCAGCCTTTATAAAAAGCCCACTCAGAAAAATACTCTACTACAATTTCAAAGTTACCATCCGCAATCAGTAAGAGAAAACTTACCTTTTGGTCAGTTCCTCCGCATTAGGTGGAATTGTACTGATAAAGTAGATTTGAAACAACAGAGTTTGGCATTAAAACAAAATCTTAAGGCAAGAGTGTATCCCTCACATATTGTCAGAGGATCATATAAAAGAGCAGCGAATATCTCAAGGGCTGATTGCCTTGCCAAACAAATAAAAACCATGTTCAACAAAATAACATGTGTCTCTTCCTGCACTCTGATAAGTAACGATCTAAGAAAATCAATACTCAGAAATTGGAAAATGATCAATACTGAGGATTTTAATATTCGCCCGCCACGTTTTCCTTTCAAGCGGTTGACCAACCTGAGAGACAAACTAGTTCATACCTACCCTTTCACAAAAACAAATGATCAGACACAGTCACATTGTGGCATCTACCGCCGGTTGTAGGGCACTTTAGATGTGGCAAATGTACCATGTGCAAGTTTAGACAAAACCTCAAATCCATTGATTTAAAAGGCAGAAACTGGAAGATGAATGCATTTAGCAACTGTGCCACCAAGTGAGTAATTTACTGTATCAGATGCCCCTGCTGGCTCTTATACATTGGTAACACAAAAAGACCGATTTTCACAAGAATTGGCGAACATCACTGCTGCATAAAAAATGGTACTGCAGATAAACCGCTTGTAGAACATTATAAAAAAACTAAGCATTCTCATGATGAGATCTTCTTGTGTGTGTTAGAAAAGATCAACCACCACCCACGTGGTGGTGACAGAGATCTAAAACGCTGCAGACTGGAACAAAAATGGATATATAATCTTGATTCAGTCAAACACTGACTTAATTTGTATATTGAATGGGGTTTATGTATACGGAAATAATTTAGCATGACAGGCGTTGTAATATCTGGTTGAATAGCAATAGTATTTTGCTGCATGCGAGGGAATCATTTTCTGTTAAATAATTCATGTAATATCTACCAATTCAGTTCACAGCACACATTAGTTATGTCAGTTGCATCTCATTCTGAACATGCAATAAGATACAAGTATTCTGCCCACATGAGTTGTTGTCTGCACATAGGTCTATCTGAAAATAGGTCCCTAAAATGGCCGGCTAACCAGCATGGTTGTGGACAACCATTATAACATCGAATGGGCTAGCCTTTTTCAAAGTCACAGTACGTCATCAAGCTATAAGTTACGTAACATTATCACATGACACACGGTAAACAGAAGTCCATGCAAGCTCTTCGGCTCCGCGAACCGTCTCCGTCCCGCTTGGTGAAACTCCATATCGCCTTGTAAAGTAAGTTACTGCCGGAATAGAGACAGCATACAGCTTAGAGATGCGGAACGATATTTAATCTCGTCCGTTTTACCTTGTGTCTTCAGTTAGGTTCACACGATAATTGCCGCTGACCACAACACATGCTGGGTACGCATTACCGTATAAAAATCAGCCCACACCAGACCACTAAGTGTTGCCACAGGTAGGCGTAGTTGCAGAATGGATTTATTCTGCTTGAAAACTACTTGGCGAAATAATATTAACAATACATGCTGTTTTTATTGCAGCTACACCACTATAATGTAAAGTAGGTGGTGCTTCGAAAGTCCTGGTATTTCATGACCACATAATTGCTGTAGGACTTACAAGAGCCATAAAGGTACGCATGGTCGACCAAACTATGTGTCCATATTAGATAGGGTGCACTAAGTAAAAGCTAGTGGCTCTAGTGGCCTTCTGTCCTTTCCCTCTTCATCCCTTTCTGCTTCCTTTGTGTTGGTCTTCCGTTTGTCTTTCACTTCTTGTTCCTTCCCCTCCCCCTTCCCCTTTTGTGTACCTAGCACTAGTGCCTCTTGTATGTGCATGGGATGCACGAAAGAAATCACGGCCATTTATGGAGTTAGACAGAAAGAGAGAATGCGTAGATATACAGCATTTATCTGAATCAATTTCGAATAACTAATTGTAATTACTGTTGAGTGAGACGATACAGTCATATAAATAAGTTCGATGATGTGCACTTTGATAGATTGACAGGTTGACAGCACTGTCTCACCTATTGTCCGATGAAATTGTTAGAGAAAAAACAGTTTTTGGTCGATGAAAAATGTATATGTTTGTCTCTGGTTTATTGTAGATATGCGGAGATAATTTGCAATAGTACTTGTGAAATTGTACACCCCCTAAAACGTGGCGTTCATGTGTCCTGAGGAAAGCCTTACACAAATGACTAAACATTTTACGAACAAGTGACAGTCTAAATGTGTGTTCAAGAATAATGCTGGAAACAGATCTACTCCTGTCGACACAATTTATTTGGGGTCTTGGGTAAAAGCAGACATGAATTGGATGTTTCAAAGTCACCCATGTGTTACTAACATCACCTGAAGTAAAGTATATTCTATGAGAGAATACAAGGACATAAATTGTTGATTTATTGGACTTCATTATAACCCTGGCACTCCCGGATTGAAGGGGGCCGGTACGGGACCGGCCCCCTTCAATCCGTGAGCTCCGATTACGAGCTTTTCATCGCGGGACCTGGTCCGCATGCCTGGTAAAACCAGGTGCGCTTTCCGGGTCCCGCGAGGGGAAGAGGGAGGCAATAACGGGCAAGTTGTACTCTGCCCGTTATTACCGCCCTCCCCATTCCCATTGAGCCCTATGGGGGCTCAAATGGGGATGGGTTCCTGCATGGAGGACTTACCGGGTCCTGCTATCTCTGAGTAACCCGGTAATTCCCCATTGCAGGAACCCGGTTGGAGCCCGGAACAGAGGCAGCCATGGTGCTAATAGCTCCATGGCTACCTCCATTCTCGTAATGACGCCCATCGTCTCTTTAATAATTGTGTTTTATGTTGTTTTGATTTGCAAATGTGACCAGTAGGTCAATCTTTTTAATGATCTATTACAGAATAAAATTAAGATATATTTTTTGTAAATCCGACCTCTCCATCTTCTTATATATGCTGGAAAAGATGGGGGTATAAGTGGACGTTGGTTGTGATCTAGCTCTGTCACCTCTAGTGCGGACATCAAAAAGTAGCTCGTTGGGACAACCCTTTGTTTTTCATGTTCTAGTATTGTGCCATATTATTATTATTGAAATTCAACATACAACGGGTTCATGGCAAAAGAGATTTCATCAGTTTATCCAGCCTGTGTTCCATGTGTGTGAGACAAAAGTAAAATGCAAAAAAAAAATGTATAAAAGTAACATCCAAAAGAAAAGTGTGTTTTGTAATTGAAGCTGTCTTTTCTGCCCCAGAGAAAGTGGTATGTGTAATTTTTATGTGATTTTCAGTAAACTGATCATTTAAATAAATAAATATATATATATATATATATATATATATATACATATATATATATATATATATATATATATATATATATATATATATATATATATATATATATATATATATAAATATATATATATTTGCTGTACACAACCTGCTTCTTGGCTAATTGGTGGCACAGGGATCTAAGTGGCTAGATATATGTCTGAAGTTGGGCTAAAGAAAAGAATCCATTAAATGTTTTGTTGTGAAACACCTTGATTGGGGAAGGAAGGAGCGCCCTGTGTTGAGGGTGGTCTCTCCATATACTGTTACACACCTTTGTGCACTGAGGTCATCCACACATATGTTCCTAAACTGAGGTGATTTGAGGGGCAGTGTCACTGCAGCAGTTCATAGATGTGCTAGATTTCAGTGCAATGTCAAGGTGCAAGGGGGTAAAAAACATCAGTTTGGGAACAAACTCAGCCTAGCACAATAAGGGTCGAGTATAAATTATGCTACAGCCTGGGGGAAAGACAGGAAGTGAGAAAACCAGAGAGAGACAGCTAGGAAGGAATGAGATCTGGCCTGGCAGCCAGCGTGACCAGTGACAGGGACACACACTTTGACAGAGAAGAGCAGCTAAGGAAATGGTAGCCCAGGTGGGTCTGTAATAAGATTTTGCATGCAGACTGCATTATTAAACTGCAACTGCGAACACAAATCACTTGATATGCAAGAGAGGTGCAAAGGTGTCAGTGCAAGGAACACACGCGAAATAGTGAGGGACCAGGAACAACAGGAAACATTAACTTTCCTTACAAAATACAAGAACACAATCATGCCAAGAAGAGAGCTCACCAAGTAATGTTGCTCAGTACCATTTCAGAACAGCGAATCCTTACAAGTGCTTACACTCCATGTGAACATTTGGCAAAGAGGGAGGTCTTCTTTGACTACTAACCCTTAATAATAAATCTAATGGTCACCAATTCCTTCTCCTTCCTCACACTGCCCATTTCTTATTCATTCTCAAGTCCCTCCTAATTCTGTGCTTTTTGTTGCTCATCATGACATCTGGGCCTTTGCAAATAATAGTGTTCAGACTTGAACCTTCAAGATCTCCTCTGGTTGTTATCTCCTTCACTATTTGAAAGGTTCAACCGTAAAGGGAATGCTCGGTTTACATATTCATCGAAAGTAGACAGTAATAGTTTCCCTGCACGTTGTTAATATATTGTATTGTGACTCCCTGACAACCCCATGATGTAGCATGCCACTGCATGAAGTAAAGGCTTTGCATGATACAAAATATGCTGATATGAAAAGGGTCCTTAACACACCCAGAGATCAAAGGTGCCTCATTACATTTGTAGAGGTTCTATCAGGCAAGTTCTGTACCAGTGACCCTAAACCTGAGCAACAAGGGGGGGGGCGGCTTGGACATACCCAAACCCTCGTCAACCTCTAATTTCATCTAAAGTCTCCACACTAATTATCATCCATGGTGAAACTGTGTTCTTTTGAATGTGACAAGACCATGGAGAGTGTGTATGGCCATGCACCTAATTGATAGCAGCATAGCAGGATTAACAAGTTAAGTGCTTTTGCAACCTTTACTATCTTTGTATGCAGACTGTCTGAATCTGCAGGCAATGTGACTTGGCCAGTGTATACCCCTAGAATTATTGACCTAGGTCCAAGTGAAGACAATGTTCCCCTTATGCTCAAAACCAAGCTAGGCTATACCATATTAGATTTCGTTGCACCATGCCATATTCTGATGGTTAAATGTTTCCATATTTTGCAGGTGTTCTACAATGTTTAGTTCTGCTAATCAAGGGGCCGCCTACACAATATGCGATGAATGCCATATTATATCAAGTTATGCAATGTTAGGTAAGCCCATGCCATGTTATCATATTGCAGAATTATGTAGCATAAATATACATGCAAATGCATGCTCTGCAATTTGAAATTAACTGGAAAGTTCACAATTACCATTTTCCCACTGAACATCATATACATGCATACTGTATATGACTAAGATACCACGAACAAACAGCACCAAGTCTAGTCACGATTTTACCACCAGTGTTTTCCTTGTAAGTCCAAAAGGTTCATTCAAGAGGGACACTCTTGCCTGTATATGCATACTCTATCATCAATCTGCTAAGGGATCTTGGTCTAGAAGCAGGTTATTACAGTAAGGCATCATTCTTTTTTTTCTTTTTATAGCAGGGGAGAAGAACTAGAATGATAGATATTATCAGTCGTGGCAACCCCAGGCTATGATGAATACATAATTATTATTATGTTATCCTTGCGGGGGGTAGGGGAGCTGGGTAAGTAAAATAAATAAGATGGGAGGGGCTCTATTGTCCCAGAACCCGTTCCCATATTAACAATGCCTTAATATTGTGAGTCATTATATTAGCTCATGAATGTTTCATTTTTCTTTCAATCCTGGTGGACTATGGTTGTGGTTATTCCCAGACTGATGGCGTTAGCAATGCATGCCCTTGATTGCAACACATGTGTAGTATAAGCTCAAAGCTAAGCACTTTTGGGCCAGCTACAGTCAGTGTGTTAAGGCTATCCATGTATTCTAAGTGATCCGACCACGGCTGATTTTGCTGCGGCTGGAAAGTTTGCATGAGAAAGGTGCTAACTACCAAAAGTTTGCACCTTTCTCATGCGAACACACTTATATACTATGGGGGTTGCAGGGGTTAACCCCACAACCCTCGCAACCCCCACACACGATACTGTAAAGTATAGTGAGCGGGGTGTTGCGGAGACAACCGTGCAGCCCCCGTTTTTTTCTCTTTTTTTCCTTTTTTTCATGGGTGTGCTGCAGGGGTGTCCCCCGCAACACTCCGCTCACTATACCACACACTTACCTGCTTACTGACCTGCAATGCTACCACCAATGGTTCGAACTTTTGATGTTCGAACCTTAGGTGGTAGCATTTTTCGGTCATATTGTACGGTCAGACCTTTTTTTCGGTCAGATCGTACAATACCTATCCATGTGCCATCTTAGCGTAAGGCTGATTATAGCTGGCTACAACAATGGGCCTCTATTCCCAGAAGAACCGACGCCTCTCACCTGAGCAGGACCTGATCAGAAGATCACAATAAGAGCAGGATGAACCGTAAGGATATGGACATGCAATGATCAGCCTACAATGGAAAGTAATGATGTACTAAGTCAAGCTTTGGTAGAAGTTCATTATTCCTTGGGGGTGGGAATAACTGACCAGAAGTTTGGTTATGACAGATTGGGTCGAGTCACTGGGGAGGTATGTGGGGAGGTGAATTGGAGGGTGGTTTGAGTGATGGAGGAATGACATGCTATCAGATTCTTGGAAGATTTGTAAGTGAACGGCCAGTTTTTCTATTCCATGAGACAAACGTGCCATTTATGTTCTGATCATTGACAATATGCAGTTGTTGGATCGATGCTAATCACATAATTCTCAAGTGAATCATAGTTACTGTTAATAATACAGACAACAATGGAGCAATCTAAACACCTGATACACTACTTGACAGGATACAATCAAGAGTGGATTTGAGCATACCCTCGTGCCCCCTTTGTTTCTGGGTCTCTGACCCTGGTTTGGTCTGTCTCCAGTCAGCGTTCTACCCCTTGCTTGAGCTCTCTTTAGCCTCCACTAAAATAGGATGTAGTGTTAGGGGAGAGCAATGGTGTGTCAACTAAAGTATAAACATGGCCACGTCTATTGGATATGTTTCAAAATGGAGCAGAGAGGCTTTATGATGAATGTCTCTACTCTAAATGGCTGTAACAAGAATACATCTTCTATACATACCTAATGAATGTATCTTAGTTCGTGTCCGTCACATCTATAGGATCTGATTTTTTTTTAATTTGGTTACTGTAATACAGTTTTCCCTGTGCTGTTTTGCAACACAATCATCACATGTGTTTAATATTATACCTAGGGACTGTGGGATATTTTGACCCATTACAATGTGCTTCACTACATCACTTTCTGCAATGGTGAAGGAAACAGCCCAAAATGATTGCGCGGACTCCTGTGCGTGATAAAATCTTTAAAACTGCGTTTGTGTCACAACCAGAAAAAGGCTGCACACCCTGCCACACACAGTTCAGGTGGGGTGAAAACAGAGTTTCACTGTAGGAGCATGCCAGTGGGCTCTGCCACAGTCAACATGCAGCAAAGTGAATGAAACAGCAGCAGTGTGCTGAAAACCCGGAAATGCCTTTTAAAATGACATTTTCCTAATCTTAAAAAGTGCTGTTTTGGTGCCAAATACATTCATTTCTACTGAATCATTGAGATTAAAGGGACCTACATTGCCCACGATCATCCAGTATGGCTCAGAAGAACCGGACCTCATTTGAATGATAGCTCCTACAAAGTATCTTTGAAAAAGCAACCCAGGAACCCTTGTTTTCATTTTCAACAGGGAAAAACGCGGCTATTTCTTTGCAACAAATATCAAGAAACATCTGTGCAGAGAGAGATTTTAAAGAAAGATATGATACATGTACCCATGCTGCAAACAACTCCAGCACTCAAGGGAAGAACTAGAGCTGAATAAAATGTGTATTTGCTGCAGATGAAAACCGGATTTAAAGAAATAAGTTAATGTGCTTTTTCATGAATGAAGAACAAAATTGCCTATTTTTGAAAGTATATTCTTGTATTAAGGCTTGATTATTTAAGAATGTCAAAGGATTTGCTAATGTTAAAAATCCACCTATAAAATGTTTTAATTTTATATGTTTAAAGGAAAGATTTTAAAGGTAAAACTTAAAGCTAAACTCAGTCTCAGTTAATCAACCATATAAAAAAATAACTGCTCTGATAGTTCTTAGCCCTGAGAAAGGTTTATACATCCACTGGCGGCACAGGAAAGGCTAATTGCTGCTGGGAGGCCTTGAATACTCAAGACAAAGGGACTTCATTAGACATACGTTTTTGCCCTAGGCAAAACAATAGCAGCTTGGACACTCACCCTTTCAATGGCAGGGGCAGGAAGCTTCACTCTCAGAGGAGAGGCCCCTCATTCAACTTCAAAGGATTTGACATTTGCTTACACTTGGGAAAAAGAAAAAAAAAACTGACCAGTGACATTTGGGTTTAAAATGCTTATTTTGCCAATGAATTTCAAGACATTTAACTTAGTAGCAAGAATGAGAAAAAAATGTGAAAAGAGCATAATTCTAAATCTAATTGTATGTTATTCATTTGAAAACTTGGTAGAGTTTCTTACTGCGTTAGGTACAGAAGTTATAAAGAATGACCAATTGCGCAGAAAGTATTAATGCTGCAAACATAACATTGGGTACACATATTCTAAGGGTAATTGCGCATATATGTACAGAATTGGGAAATGTTAGCCCAAACCTTTCATGGTTAAAATTGCCACAATTCAACAGAAAGACTAAATCAGGTCCCACCGACTTGGGAGTTGGATTGAAAGGTGACCCACAAAATATGTTATATATCTGATTTTCTTAGAGGGCATTACTACATAAATATTTATTTGTGGAAAAATTAGTTTTTTTGGTCCCAATAGCTATGGGAGGTTTCCAGATCATTTCATAAAACATGACATCCCTTTCTGTCATCCAATCAGCGAAAAGCGAGGTGGAGATTATGCTCTTGCCCAGGCATAGCATAATGGGTATGGGTTGTAAGACTGCCCCTGTCATAAACTTTAGAGATTACATTTAGCATGATAAATAAGGGAAACTCACAGCACACAGACACACTGATTCCTGACTTCATCCTAATTTTCTGCATGGCGCCTTGTTCCTGAATTCTCCATCCTTGTTCCTAATTCCAGATTTCTTTGCAAAGCCAAGGCCTCTGCATTGCTGAACTCCTTTTCAGATAGGCCCAAATTCTCAAGCCATCCCAAAAACCTAAGGGAAGCATTTTGATCCAGTCTGGCTTGCTATAACTAAAGGCTTGCCTGCTCCAAACATGCCATCTCACTGATCTCTGGTCTCCAGTAACCAGTGCAGTCCAGTGCAGTTTCCAGTCTGAGGTGCCAGTCCAGGGGATCAGAACTGCCCAGCTGACCTTATTCTGCCAAATGTGCCCTGCTGTCCTTTGGTAGACCCGATCTGTGTGATGACCAGAACCCTTGACAGTCCAAAATCTTAAATTAAAGTGGACTGTAAGTATTAATAGGAATCATAGTAAACCATAGCATATCTTGCCTTATCTTGTCCTATCCCAATCTCTAAACCATCATATCTTTACCTTAAGAACCTGTTATATTGTCAGGACTATTCTTGCAACCCTATCTCTGATTCCTAGCGTTAGCGCCGATTTTCTCTTAATTTTTGTTTGACTAGAACATACGCCATTAGTGGTTTTGATTAAATAAAGTAATTTCCTTAAAGAAAATGAGGTAACCACCACGTGAAGGGTTACATCGGCCATGTAACTGTGGAGATTTACGGGTGGCATTCTCTTTTACTTAGCCATTAAATCTAGTTTAAGTAAAATGAATCTGTCAATTTAAAACCAATTTTCTGTTTTTCTCTGCTCTATTTTTCTAAAAACACCTCTCATTCAACATTGCTTAACTTCCTCAGTTTAATAGCTAGAGACTTTTCAACTCTGGAGTATACTAAGACCTGTACCTACATCAAAAAAAAACAACGCATCCAAAATCGGTGGGCCTCATTATGACCCAGGCGGCCAGTGAATGAACGGTGCCGGCAAGGGTCTGGTAGCGTTCATTCCGGGCCACCCTATCATGAAGTCTGCAGTGGGTCCCCTAAGGAGCTCCTGGTCAGACCAGGGGTCCTTAGCGGGACCTGCTAGCAGACCAGGATGCTAACAACGGGCCCATCATTAAACGGGCGCATTGTTAGCATCCTCTCCATTCCCATTGAGCCCTATTGGGCTCAGATGGGAATGGGGAAGCCAGGGGCTTCTGTTCCCTGGAGCTGAGGCCTGTTTGTTTGCTGGTCGGCCTCGCTGGCCATTTACATCCCGGCAGAGCAGGGTGAGTGCAGCAACATTTCTCTTTCATTCTGAGCTGCCCCTCCCGGGCCTGTTGTTGAACTGGTGATGTGCAAATTTGTGTTTTTACTTTGTGTTTCCCTTCGTGGTCCCGTGTCCCTGCCTCCCTCCTCCCGCTCCTGTTTCCTCCTTCCCGCCCGCCTCCAAACCTGCCCACCCCCTGATTGGCTTCTGGTCCCTAGAGCTGAGACCTGTTTGTTTGCTGGTCGCCCTCACTCACCATTTACATCCCGGCAGAGCAGGGTGAGTGCAGCAACATTTATCTTTCATTCTGAGCTGCCCCTCCTGGGCCTGTTGTTGAACTGGTGATGTGCAAATTTGTGTTTTTACTTTGTGTTTCCCTCTGTGGTCCCATGGCCCTGCCTCCATCCTCCTGCTCCTGTTTCCTCCTTCCCGCCCGCCTCCCAACCCGCCCACGCCCCTGATTGGCTTCTGGTCCCTGGAGCTGAGGTCTGTTTGTTTGCTGCTCACCCTCGCTCGCCATTTGCATCCCAGCAGAGCAGAGTGAGAGCAGCAACATTTATCTTTCATTCTGAGCTGCCCCTCCTGGGCCTGTTGTTGAACTGGTGACGTGCACATTTTTGTTTTTACTTTGTGTTTCCCTCCGTGGTCCCGTGTCCCTGCCTCCCTCCTCCCCCTCCTATTTTCTCCTTCCCACCTGCCTCCCAACCCGCCCACCCCCTGATTGGTTTCTGGTCCCTGGAGCTGAGGCCTGTTTGTTTGCTGGTCGCCCTCGCTGGCCATTTACATCCCGGCAGAGCAGGGTGAGTGCAGCAACATTTATCTTTCATTCTGATCTGCCCCTCCTGGGCCTGTTGATGAACTGGTGACGTGCAAATGTGTGTTTTTACTTTGTGTTTCCCTTTGTGGTCCCGTGCCCCTGCCTCCCTCCTCCCGCTCCTGTTTCCTCCTTCCCGCCTGCCTCCCAACCCGCCCACCGCCCTGATTGGCTTCTGGTCCCTGGAGCTGAGGCCTGTTTGTTTGCTGGTCGCCCTCGCTCGCCATTTACATCCCGGCAGAGCAGGGTGAGTGCAGCAACATTTATCTTTCACTCTGAGCTGCCCCTCCAGGGCCTGTTGTTGAACGGGTGATGTGCAAATGTGTGTTTTTACTTTGTGTGTCCCTCCGTGGTCCCGTGTCCCTGCCTCCCTCCTCCTGCTCCTGTTTCCTCCTTCCCGCCCGCCTCCCAACCCGCCCACCCCCTGATTGGCTTCTGGTCCCCGGAGCTGAGGCCTGTTTGTTTGCTGTTCGCCCTCACTCGCTTTTTGCATCCCGGCAGAGCAGGGTGAGTGCAGCAACATTTATCTTTCATTCTGAGCTGCCCCTCCTGGGCCTGTTGTTGAACTGGTGACGTGCACATTTTTGTTTTTACTTTGTGTTTCCCTCCGTGGTCCCGTGTCCCTGCCTCCCTCCTCCTGCTCCTGTTTCCTCCTTCCTGCCCGCCTCCAAACCCGCCCACCCCCTGATTGGCTTCTGGTCCCTGGAGCTGAGACCTGTTTGTTTGCTGGTCGCCCTCGCTCACCATTGACATCCGTTAGAGCAGGGTGAGTGCAGCAACATTTATCTTTCATTCTGAGCTGCCCCTCCTGGGCCTGTTGTTTGATCTGGTAACGTGCAAATTTGTGTTTTTACTTTGTGTTTCCCTCCGTGGTCCTGTGTCCCTGCTTCCCTCCTTCTGCTCCTGTTTCCTCCTTCTCGCCTGCCTCCCAACCCGCCCACCCCACTGATTGGCTTCTGGTCCCTGGAGCTGAGGCCTGTTTGTTTGCTGGTCGCCCTCGCTCGCCATTTACATCCCGGCAGAGCAGGGTGAGTGCAGCAACATTTATCTTTCACTCTGAGCTGCCCCTCCTGGGCCTGTTGTTGAACTGGTGATGTGCAAATTTGTGTTTTTACTTTGTGTTTCCCTCTGTGGTCCCATGGCCCTGCCTCCATCCTCCTGCTCCTGTTTCCTCCTTCCCGCCCGCCTCCCAACCCGCCCACCCCCCTGATTGGCTTCTGGTCCCTGGAGCTGAGGTCTGTTTGTTTGCTGTTCGCCCTCGCTCGCCATTTGCATCCCATCAGAGCAGAGTGAGAGCAGCAACATTTATCTTTCATTCTGATCTGCCCCTCCTGGGCCTGTTGTTGAACTGGTGACGTGCAAATGTGTGTTTTTACTTTGTGTTTCCCTTTGTGGCCCCGTGCCCCTGCCTCCCTCCTCCCGCTCCTGTTTCCTCCTTCCCGTCTGCCTCCCAACCCGCCCACCGCCCTGATTGGCTTCTGGTCCCTGGAGCTGAGGCCTGTTTGTTTGCTGGTCGCCCTCGCTGGCCATTTACATCCCGGCAGAGCAGGGTGAGTGCAGCAACATTTATCTTTCATTCTGATCTGCCCCTCCTGGGCCTGTTGTTGAACTGGTGACGTGCACATTTTTGTTTTTACTTTGTGTTTCCCTTTGTGGTCCCGTGCCCCTGCCTCCCTCCTCCTGCTCCTGTTTCCTCCTTCCTGCCCGCCTCCAAACCTGCCCACCCCCTGATTGGCTTCTGGTCCCTGGAGCTGAGGCCTGTTTGTTTGCTGTTCGCCCTCGCTCGCCATTTGCATCCCAGCAGAGCAGAGTGAGAGCAGCAACATTTATCTTTCATTCTGAGCTGCGCCTCCTGGGCCTGTTGTTGAACTGGTGACGTGCACATTTTTGTTTTTACTTTGTGTTTCCCTCCGTGGTCCCGTGTCCCTGCCTCCCTCCTCCCCCTCCTATTTTCTCCTTCCCACCTGCCTCCCAACCCGCCCACCCCCTGATTGGTTTCTGGTCCCTGGAGCTGAGGCCTCTTTGTTTGCTGGTCGCCCTCGCTGGCCATTTACATCCCGGCAGAGCAGGGTGAGTGCAGCAACATTTATCTTTCATTCTGATCTGCCCCTCCTGGGCCTGTTGTTGAACTGGTGACGTGCAAATGTGTGTTTTTACTTTGTGTTTCCCTTTGTGGTCCCGTGCCCCTGCCTCCCTCCTCCCGCTCCTGTTTCCTCCTTCCCGCCTGCCTCCCAACCCGCCCACCGCCCTGATTGGCTTCTGGTCCCTGGAGCTGAGGCCTGTTTGTTTGCTGGTCGCCCTCGCTCACAATTTACATCCGGCAGAGCAGGGTGAGTGCAGCAACATTTATCTTTCATTCTGAGCTGCCCCTCCTGGGCCTGTTGTTTGATCTGGTAACGTGCAAATTTGTGTTTTTACTTTGTGTTTCCCTCCGTGGTCCTGTGTCCCTGCTTCCCTCCTTCCGCTCCTGTTTCCTCCTTCTCGCCTGCCTCCCAACCCGCCCACCCCCCTGATTGGCTTCTGGTCCCTGGAGCTGAGGCATGTTTGTTTGCTGGTCGCCCTCGCTCGCCATTTACATCCCGGCAGAGCAGGGTGAGTGCAGCAACATTTATCTTTCACTCTGAGCTGCCCCTCCTGGGCCTGTTGTTGAACTGGTGATGTGCAAATTTGTGTTTTTACTTTGTGTTTCCCTCTGTGGTCCCATGGCCCTGCCTCCATCCTCCTGCTCCTGTTTCCTCCTTCCCGCCCGCCTCCCAACCCGCCCACCCCCCTGATTGGCTTCTGGTCCCTGGAGCTGAGGCCTGTTTGTTTGCTGTTCGCCCTCGCTCGCCATTTGCATCTCATCAGAGCAGAGTGAGAGCAGCAACATTTATCTTTCATTCTGATCTGCCCCTCCTGGGCCTGTTGTTGAACTGGTGACGTGCAAATGTGTGTTTTTACTTTGTGTTTCCCTTTGTGGTCCCGTGCCCCTGCCTCCCTCCTCCCGCTCCTGTTTCCTCCTTCCCGCCTGCCTCCCAACCCGCCCACCGCCCTGATTGGCTTCTGGTCCCTGGAGCTGAGGCCTGTTTGTTTGCTGGTCGCCCTCGCTCGCCATTTACATCCCGGCAGAGCAGGGTGAGTGCAGCAACATTTATCTTTCACTCTGAGCTGCCCCTCCAGGGCCTGTTGTTGAACGGGTGATGTGCAAATGTGTGTTTCTACTTTGTGTGTCCCTCCGTGGTCCCGTGTCCCTGCCTCCCTCCTCCTGCTCCTGTTTCCTCCTTCCCGCCCGCCTCCCAACCCACCCACCCCCTGATTGGCTTCTGGTCCCCGGAGCTGAGGCCTGTTTGTTTGCTGTTCGCCCTCACTCGCTTTTTGCATCCCGGCAGAGCAGGGTGAGAGCAGCAACATTTATCTTTCATTCTGAGCTGCCACTCCTGGGCCTGTTGTTGAACTGGTGACGTGCACATTTTTGTTTTTACTTTGTGTTTCCCTCCGTGGTCCCGTGTCCCTGCCTCCCTCCTCCTGCTCCTGTGGCCTCCTTTGTGCCCGCCTCCAAACCCGCCCACCCCCCTGATTGGCTTCTGGTCCCTGGAGCTGAGACCTGTTTGTTTGCTGGTCGCCCTCGCTCACCATTTACATCCGGCAGAGCAGGGTGAGTGCAGCAACATTTATCTTTCATTCTGAGCTGCCCCTCCTGGGCCTGTTGTTTGATCTGGTAACGTGCAAATTTGTGTTTTTACTTTGTGTTTCCCTCCGTGGTCCTGTGTCCCTGCTTCCCTCCTTCCGCTCCTGTTTCCTCCTTCTCGCCTGCCTCCCAACCCGCCCACCCCCCTGATTGGCTTCTGGTCCCTGGAGCTGAGGCCTGTTTGTTTGCTGGTCGCCCTCGCTCGCCATTTACATCCCGGCAGAGCAGGGTGAGTGCAGCAACATGTATCTTTCACTCTGAGCTGCCCCTCCTGGGCCTGTTGTAGAACTGGTGATGTGCAAATTTGTGTTTTTACTTTGTGTTTCCCTCTGTGGTCCCATGGCCCTGCCTCCATCCTCCTGCTCCTGTTTCCTCCTTCCCGCCCGCCTCCCAACCCGCCCACCCCCCTGATTGGCTTCTGGTCCCTGGAGCTGAGGCCTGTTTGTTTGCTGTTCGCACTCGCTCGCCATTTGCATCCCATCAGAGCAGAGTGAGAGCAGCAACATTTATCTTTCATTCTGATCTGCCCCTCCTGGGCCTGTTGTTGAACTGGTGACGTGCAAATGTGTGTTTTTACTTTGTGTTTCCCTTTGTGGTCCCGTGCCCCTGCTTCCCTCCTCCCGCTTCTGTTTCCTCCTTCCCGCCTGCCTCCCAACCCGCCCACCGCCCTGATTGGCTTCTGGTCCCTGGAGCTGAGGCCTGTTTGTTTGCTGATCGCCCTCGCTCGCCATTTACATCCCGGCAGAGCAGGGTGAGTGCAGCAACATTTATCTTTCACTCTGAGCTGCCCCTCCAGGGCCTGTTGTTGAACGGGTGATGTGCAAATGTGTGTTTCTACTTTGTGTGTCCCTCCGTGGTCCCGTGTCCCTGCCTCCCTCCTCCTGCTCCTGTTTCCTCCTTCCCGCCCGCCTCCCAACCCGCCCACCCCCTGATTGGCTTCTGGTCCCCGGAGCTGAGGCCTGTTTGTTTGCTGTTCGCCCTCACTCGCTTTTTGCATCCCGGCAGAGCAGGGTGAGAGCAGCAACATGTATCTTTCATTCTGAGCTGCCACTCCTGGGCCTGTTGTTGAACTGGTGACGTGCACATTTTTGTTTTTACTTTGTGTTTCCCTCCGTGGTCCCGTGTCCCTGCCTCCTTCCTCCTGCTCCTGTTGCCTCCTTTGTGCCCGCCTCCAAACCCGCCCACCCCCCTGATTGGCTTCTGGTCCCTGGAGCTGAGACCTGTTTGTTTGCTGGTCGCCCTCGCTCACCATTTACATCCGGCAGAGCAGGGTGAGTGCAGCAACATTTATCTTTCATTCTGAGCTGCCCCTCCTGGGCCTGTTGTTTGATCTGGTAACGTGCAAATTTGTGTTTTTACTTTGTGTTTCCCTCCGTGGTCATGTGTCCCTGCTTCCCTCCTTCCGCTCCTGTTTCCTCCTTCTCGCCTGCCTCCCAACCCGCCCACCCCCCTGATTGGCTTCTGGTCCCTGGAGCTGAGGCCTGTTTGTTTGCTGGTCGCCCTCGCTCGCCATTTACATCCCAGCAGAGCAGGGTGAGTGCAGCAACATTTATCTTTCACTCTGAGCTGCCCCTCCTGGGCCTGTTGTTGAACTGGTGATGTGCAAATTTGTGTTTTTACTTTGTGTTTCCCTCTGTGGTCCCATGGCCCTGCCTCCATCCTCCTGCTCCTGTTTCCTCCTTCCCGCCCGCCTCCCAACCCGCCCACCCCCCTGATTGGCTTCTGGTCCCTGGAGCTGAGGCCTGTTTGTTTGCTGTTCGCCCTCGCTCGCCATTTGCATCCCAGCAGAGCAAATTTATCTTTCATTCTGAGCTGCCCCTCCTGGGCCTGTTGTTGAACTGGTGACGTGCACATTTTTGTTTTTACTTTGTGTTTCCCTCCGTAGTCCTGTGTCCCTGCCTCCCTCCTCCCCCTCCTATTTTCTCCTTCCCACCTGCCTCCCAACCCGCCCCCCCTGATTGGCTTCTGGTCCCTGGAGCTGAGGCCTGTTTGTTTGCTGGTCGCCCTCGCTGGCCATTTACATCCCAGCAGAGCAGGGTGAGTGCAGCAACATTTCTCTTTCATTCTGAGCTGCCCCTCCCGGGCCTGTTGTTGAACTGGTGATGTGCAAATTTGTGTTTTTACTTTGTGTTTCCCTCCGTGGTCTCGTGTCCCTGCCTCCCTCCTCCCGCTCCTGTTTCCTCCTTCCCACCCGCCTCCAAACCTGCCCACCTCCTGATTGGCTTCTGGTCCCTAGAGCTGAGACCTGTTTGTTTGCTGGTCGCCCTCACTCACCATTTACATCCCGGCAGAGCAGGGTGAGTGCAGCAACATTTATCTTTCATTCTGAGCTGCCCCTCCTAGGCCTGTTGTTTGATCTGGTGACATGCAAATTTGTGTTTTTACTTTGTGTTTCCCTCTGTTGTCCTGTGTCCCTGCCGCCCTCCTCCCGCTCCTGTTTCCTCCTTCCCGCCCGCCTCACAACCCCCCCCACTGCCCATGTTTGGCCTCCCCTCCCCTTATCACTATCCTTCCCTGGGCAGCCTCTGCCCGGCAGCCCCTCGACTAAGGGCCCCAGACAAAGGGTGGCTCCTACTGGTGGCTCCCCTGTTGGTGTCTGCAGGTGTCCGCATGGGACACCAGCTGCCAGCCACCTCCCTTAATTCCTCCTGCTCACCTACACCACTAAAAGTGCATTGTTTCTAATTTGCTTGCATCTGCACCACTATAATTGCACTGTGAAACCTATGCATTTTCTCCCTCTTTAGGATTCTCATATTTAGGTGGTTTCCCATTGTTTCTAATTTGCCTCTACCTGCACCACTAAAATTGCATTGTTTCTAATTTTCTTGTACCTGCACCACTAAAATTGCATTGTTTCTAATGTGCCTGCATCTGCACCACTATAATTGCACTGTGAAAAGTAGGCCTTTTCTCCCTCTTTAGGATTCTCAAATTTAGGTGGTTTCCCATTGTTTCTAATTTGCCTGTACCTGCACCACTAAAATTGCATTGTTTCTAATTTGCTTGCATCTGCACTACTATAATTGCACTGTGAAACCTAGGCCTTTTCTCCCTCTTTAGTATTAACAAAATGTAGGTTTGTCTTCTCCCCTGTCTTAGAATGTCGTGTGCTTTTCTGTGCCCGCATCCTGAGTGCCGTCGTCTTGTCCCATAGCCCTACTCACTTGCCTCCCGCTCTCTTGTCTCTCTACCCCTGGGACCCCTCCTCTCTCACCTACTATATGGTGCTCTCTGTCTCCCCTATCTTTTCTAACTGCTTCTCTATTGACTATCCTGCTCTCCCAGGCCTCCCTATCGCCGACACCTACACCAGTGCCTCCTCCAAGGAAACTCTCACTGACATTCTCTTTGTCGTTCCTTCACCAGATCTATGGACCCCTCATATTGTCTCTGTGCGCTCTCCTTTCTCCTCTTCTCGCATTAATGGTGGCACCCGTTGGGACGTCCTCCTGGCCTCCTTCCTATCCTCTAAGGTCATCATCAATGTTTACTTTAATGGGGCCATCTTGGTCCAAGGCCCTCAGGCCAACCTCCATCTCTTTGACAGACGCTTTCCGTGCCTCATCATCTTCCTTCCTTCTCCTGCTGTCCCCTCTCCCCTTCCCTTGGCTACCTTGCCTTCCCCCTCCCTCTCTGCCCCCTCTGGGGCTCTCTACACGTCCGCAGGGCGTACCTCTGATCTGTACCCCTCCCAGGAAGTCCTTGAAGGGTGGCAACCTTCTCCACATTGCCACTCTTAACTCCCGCTCTGCTGTCAAACATTCCTCTGATATCTGCCGCCTTCTTGAAGAACTTGACCTTGATGTCCTCGGTTTCACTGAGACATGGCTTATGGCCAGCTCTGTCACCAGCTTTGACACGCTCCTACCAGATGGCTACAAGATCCTCTCTGCAACCAAGCCCAACCGCTCTGGTGGGGTGTAGTCCTTATCTTCCCTGAGTGGATTTCTGCCTCTGTCACTCCTACGCAGGCCTACTCCTCTTTTGAATGCCTCGTCTGCAGGCTCTATCTCTCCCCTAGCCATTCCCCTACTGTGGCAACTATCTATCGGCCACCTGGCCAGATTTCTTCCTTCCTCTCTGAGTGGTCGGACCTCTCCTCCTCACTCCTGGCCTCAACCACTGAACTCCTCCTTCTTGGAGACTTCAACATCCACCTGGATGCCCCCTGTCCCCTGTGGACTCTTCTGTGACCTCTGCGACTCTCTCTCACTCTCCATTCTCCCCTCTGGCCCGACTCATTCTGCAGGGCACACTCTCGATGTTCTGATCGCCTCAGACCTCTACTCTCTGTCCCTCTCTCCACTCCTCTCTCCTGGAGTGAACACTTTCTCCTATCCTCCCACCTCACCCTCCCTACCCCGCAGGCCAAGCCACCTCCGTCATTGCCACTCACCTTCTCGGACATCCGACCCATGAAGTGCATGTCAATTGAGGCTTTCGCCGCCACCTTTTCACACCCTCCTCCCCCTCTGGCTGACTCTCACCCTGACACGGCCCTCTCCACGCTCCACTCTTCTATATCTGATACTCTTAATATCCTTGCTCCTGTCATGAGAATCCGCCTGAAGCCCAAAGCCAAGTGTAACTCCTGGTATGACTCAGACAAACACAAACACAACTGGCCTGCCACCTTCTGCAAAGGCAATACTGGCTCTCAGTCCTCTCCAAGAAGAGAGCTCATATCCAAGCCCGGGTCTCTGCTGCATCTAACAACTCGTCTGAACTCTTTAAAATCTGCAAGGAACTGGCCAATCCTGCTGTAGTCTCCACCTCTCCTGTCCCTTCCCAGGCCCTGTGCACGGCACTGGCTTCTCAATTCATCTCTAAAACTCAGGACATCCTGCCCTCACTGTCCTCACTCTCCTCCTTTCCCCTCCCTCCCGTTTACCCTCCCGTTTACCCTGCTCTTCCTCTGGCCCTTCTGCAGCCACCCCTACTCCCTCCTTCTCTTCCTTTCCACTTTTCTCTGCAGATGAGGTTTCTAGACAAGTCCGATCTATGAAAGTCTCATGGAAACAGGTTCACCCCTGTTCCTCCAAAACTATCAAGGACCACATCGACTCCCTGGCTCCTGCCCTGGCTGATTTCTGCAATCACTCCTTCACCACTGGAGTCTTCCCTTCCCCACTGAAGCACTCCCTTGTGCACTCTCTTCTTAAGAAACCCTCTGCCGACCCCTCCTGCTTGGCTAACTTTCGCCCAATCTCCATCAATCCCTTCATGGGCAAGCTCCTTGAGAAACTGGCCATCTCCCTGCTCAATCTCCACACTAAATCTGTTGTCTTCATGACCATCAGTCTGGCTTCAGAGCTGCCAGAAGCACGGAAACTGCTCCTCTGAACATCTGTGAAGACCTGCTCACCAACCTTGACTCAAACACCCATTGCGTTCTCATCTTGCTTGATCCCTCTTCTGCCTTTGACACTGTCAACCATGCCATCCTGCTCAACCGTCTCTGTGATAACCTGGGTATCACTGGTCAGTCTCTGGCATGGCTGACTTCTTTCCTCTCCAACCGACCCTCCCAGGTACAACTTGGGTCCTTCCTCTCCGACATCTTTTTATCTACCTGTGGTGTCCCCCAGGGATCTAACCTCTCTCCCTGGCTGTTCAACCAATACCTGGCACTCCTTGCCCACCGTATCGCTGCTCTCTGTCCCAACTTTCAGTGCTCATTTTCAGGATACCCTCGGCCTCCTCCTCTCCTTCTCTCATCTCTGACTGTCTGCCATCCAGAAGTGGTGCGCCGCCAACAACCTCGGCCTTAATGCCAGTAAGACTGAGATTCTACTCATTGGCACACCCACTCCCTCCTTCCCTGCAGCTCTCTGGCCGGCCTCTCTTGGCCCTCTTCCTACTCCCACCTGCAAGGCTGAAAACCTCGGGCTCATCTTCGACTCTGCACTCTCCTTCTCCCCTCACATCTCTGACATCTCTAAGAAGTCACACTACCAGCTACACCTCCTCAGAGGAATTCTTCCTTTCCTCTCCTTCCACCATAAACTCACTGTGTCCAGAGCTCTGGTCCTCTCTAAGCTGGACTACTGTAACAGCCTCTATATAAATCTGCCTGCCTCTCTGCCCTCTGCAACTTATCCAGAGCAGGACTGCAAGACTTGTCCTTGGCCTCAAGCCCAGGGACCATATCTCTCCATTACTGAAATCTCTGCACTGGCTCCCAGTGGCTGCGATGATTAAGTTCAAAACCCTCTGCATTGTGCACAAGGCCTTTTGGGGTCTGGGGCCGCAATACCTTCAACTCTCTCTTCCTAAATATCTTCCTTCTCAAGCTCTTCGCTCATCCGTCTCCAACTCCCTCAGGGTCACTCGCTTCTCCAAGCAACAAGTTGGTGGCAGATCACTCTCTTCGGCAGGGGCATCTCTCTGGAACAGCCTTCCTGCCTCCCTGGAACTCGAGGAGAACCATCTCAGGTTCCGGAAACACCTCAAAACCTTCCTCTTTGCTTCTGCTTTCTCTCCCCCTCTCCCCTGCTAAACTCCCTACTGTAACTGCACTGGTTACCTGGCCACCCTTTCTGATCTCTGGCCCAGGCCATGTCAATTGCCTACCTGGACTGCCCCCCTGGCAATCCCTGAACCGGGGGACTCTTTTCTGTACCCCTTCAGACCCCTACCAGCACTTACGCCTGCACTTCCTTGCACTTGGCACTAGCTGGCCGTTATTTATCTTATTTATTCCACTTTCCCATGTACTGTACTTTTCCCTCTCCCTTCCCCCTCACACTTTTCCTTTCCCCCCTTTTGCGTGATCTGAATGACACCTGGCCTAGTAGGATCGTTGTCTGTCCCCCTTTGATCCCCCCTTGCCTCGTCGCGTCTTGAAACACTTGTGTATAGGCGCGTTATAAATGCCATATCATATCATATAATATCATATCATATCATATATCATATCATATAATATTTTTACCAATTACCGGGGCCCCCAAGGTCGGCATGACCCGGTTATTGCCCTTTTCTGGGACCTGGTAAAAAATCATTACCGGCGGTAGCCGTGCCCTTAATAATGGCACGGCTACCGCCAGGGTCGTAATGAGGCCCAGTGTATTTCACGTTTAGTGAACTTTAGGCGCAAATTCACATTTCTGCAAAGTTTTACATGTGTGATTGTTGTTTTAAATAATTTCCAAACTTCCATCCAGATTCAAAGTGTTTACTTTCGCTTAACCTATAGCTCATGTTTGTTGGATCTTTCCCATGTTGCTCCCATGGAAATTTATATTGATTTAAGGATTTTTGCACACTTTTCATTGTTTCACACAGCCAATTTCGAATATCATTTTAAAAGTCTAAGATTTCCAAACCATTTTTCTCTCTTGTTTGGGGAGGGAAGGTTGTACACTGGTCTTTGTTTGTTTGTTTGTTTATTCATTTATATAGCGCTCCTGACCCAGAGGTAAAAAAGCGCTAGGTACACGGTTACATGGTACATTATATACAGTTTGCAATTATACATTTATACATTTATACAGATTGTACATAGTAACATAGTTGCGGTATAGTCAAAAACAACAGGCATAGCAGAGAGAAAATGGTAAATGCTAGATTTTGTTCAGTAACCAGCTAATGGCCTGTTTCCTAAATGACTGAAAGGACTCGATAACTTTGATGTCGACAGGTAGGGTGTTCCAGAGTTGGGAGGCAAGGACCGTGTAACTGGAACCTCCAGCTCTTTTTAAGGTGAATCTGGGTACCATTAGGCATAGTGTGTTGGAAGATCTAGTGATTCTGGCAGCAGATTTCAAGGTAAATTTGTTGGTATGATAAGGTGGGGCTAGATGGTTTAAGGCTTTGTATGTGAGGCAGATGGTTTTTAGGTCAATTTTCTGTTGTATGGAGAGCCATTTACACGATTTTCTGATGGAGGAAATGTGCTCTCGCCTGAGGATGTTTAATGCTGCTCGAAGCATGTTATTTTGGAGTACATGTAGTTTATTCATTATGGATTGGTTTGCGCTTATGTATAGACTGTTACAATGGTCCAGTTTAGACTGTATAAGTGCCCTGGCCAACGTGATGCAGCTATTGGAGGACAGGAATGGTCTGCAGGCCCTGTTCAGCTTACCGGTGTAGGCAGTGGCTGAGGTAGTCATATTGATATGTTTGGAAAGGTTAATGTTGGCATCAAAATAAAAGCCAAGGGTTTTCACACTTTTAACAATGGGAATAGTGTTGCCGTTGATGATGATGCTACTGTAATTAGCGCTGAGTTTCAATAGGTTATTGGGTGAGCCCACCAGGAGAAGTTCAGTTTTCTTATCATTCAGGCAGAGGCCATGGGTGGCAATCCATGCCTGAATGATGGTAAAAATGTTGTTAATCCGGATGACGTCAGTATTGTAGTTGCCTGAGAGGGTCATATCTGGGTGTCATCTGCATAATTGGTGTAGGTGACACCCAGATGGTCCAGTTTGTCAACAAGTGGATTGTAAATATATTGTACAATGTGGGCGAAACACATGAGCCTTGTGGGACACCACATGTAATAGGGATCGGGTCAGCTGCCGCAATAGGAGAGAAGACCCTCATGGTTCTGTTAGCCAGGAAGGATTGAATCCACATGACAGCAGAAGCAGATAAGTGAGCAGCGGAAGATAAATGGTTACAGAGGATATTGTGGTCGACCAAGTCGAAGGCTGCTGACAGGTCTAATAGGAGTAGGATGGCGGTGTTACCTTCATCTTTGATTTCATCAATCTGACTTTTGAGGTCAACAAGGGCAGTTTCTGTTCCATGTTGAGGTCTAAAGCCAGATTGACATATTCCTAACAGCTGGTTTGTCTTTAAGTAGTCCTGAGTATGCAGGTAGGCAACTCTAGCAAGGATTTTTAGCAAGAATGGGGCCGTGGTGATGGGTCTATAATTGGTGGGTATGGCTAGATCTAGTGATTGTTTTTTTTAGAAGTGGGAGAACCCATGATTGTTTCAGGTTGTTAGGGAGTGAGTTATTGGAGAAAGACAGATTTATTAGTTTGGTGATAAAAGGGGATAAGTCTCTGGCTGCGTCTTTTATAAACTGGGCAGGGCAGCTGTCCCCTTTGCAATTGGATGGTTTTAGAGAGGCTATAACTTTTTGTACTTCTGGTATAGTAACCTTTTTGAATGTGAAGCCTAGGTTAGTGTCAGTAGGTGGTGGTGTACTTGAGCTGGTGGATTTGCTACTAGTGAGTTGTTGATGTTTGCACTCTATTTTGATTTGGAGCCCTGTGATTTTGTTGGCGAGGGCGTTCTGGATACTAGTGCCCCAGGGTTTGTCTTCTGTGCAAGTATTTATAGTAGGATTCGGATTTTCTTATTCCTTTAGAATATTGAAAAGTTCTCTGGTGCAGGATCCTGCCTGGTTTATCCAAATGTTGTAAGTTTCTTTCTTAGTGCAAATTATCTCATTTTTATTTAAGGAGGAGATGTTTGTAAGATTGGTTTTGTTTTCAGCAGGGGGTGCCCCTTTCCAACGAGTTTCTAGCTTAGCTTTCTTTTTTCTCAATAGTTTGAGTTTGGGGGTGTACCAGGAGTTCAAATGAGCTCTGGGTTTTCCTTTGCGCTATTTCAGTGGGGCGATGGTGTCAATGGCATTGGCCATGGAATCATTATAGGTGTTGACCAATAGGTTGAGGTCGCCGCGGCCGGGAGTGTGTTGAGAGTGGGAAGGACCAGAGGTATCAGCAGTGATGTTACGCTTATTCCTGGTCGGACAGGCTGGTGCAGTAAGGCATTTTTTTGTAATTGGGTTGTTGATGTTGATATCTAAAGGGATGAGATGGTGGTCAGACAATGCGAGGAGTTGGGGAGCTTTGCAAGTCATATCGCAATTGAGAGCAGCTACCCAGTCAATGATTCTACCCTTCTGATGAGTAGGTTGAGCGCTGAGTTGTGTGAAGCCATGCTCAGCTAGAGCGTTAGCTAGGGAGGAGGCTGGGGAGTCATTAGGATCATTGTACCCGAGGTTAAAATCTCTGAGGATGATAACTTGTGCTGATGGCTTAGAGTTGTCAGCTATGAGAGAGGTGATGTCTTCCTCAAAGACTCCAGGATGACCTTGGGGTCTATATATTAAGTGAATGGAGATAGTGCTGTTGGGCGAAGTTTGCAACTTGATTGTAAGGTGCTCGCAGGATTTTAATGGAGAGGAAGTGACTGCTCTAAAGTCTAAAGAGGATTTAAAGATGATAGCCACACCTCCTCCCCAAGCCTTGGGTCTGTCGGCTCTGAGGATGGAGTCTTTGTCAGGAATAGCTAAGGTTAAGTACGGTCCTGCTGCCTCGTATAGCCAAGTTTCTGTTATGGCGAGGAAGTCAAGATTGTTAGTCAAGATGAGGTCAGCGATTTCTGTCGGAAGGGCAACGAGGGACCTGACATTTAGTAGTGCTCCTTTTAGGGGGAGTGAGTTATACTTGTTAGGGGCTGTATCATTTTTCTTAGTCTTGGTGTGGGGTTTGGCAAGAGGCTTACTAGTCATAAGGGGGAGTCTGGTGCCTAGTCTATTGTTCCGAGCTGTGAGGTTAGGGTTGACTGTGAGTGTGACTCCTGAAAGCTTAGTTAAGAAGGGTTAGTACAAGGTTTGGTGGAGTTGGGCTTAATACTAGGATGGGCGCCCTCCATCAGGCATGGGGTACTTGGTTTAAGGTGACATGGTCTAGTATCAGAGATAGTGTTGGTTAGGGTATTAGGCGGGTGTTCACTATCTTTAGTGGTAAAGTTTTGGTGGTAGTTAGGTGGGAAGGGTGACCTTGAGGGCAGGAAAGGTGTGGGGCAGGGGATGGGGAAGTGTCTCAGGCAACCAAGTTTGGCAAGGCCATTGCTGAACGCTATATAGTTGTTGCCGCTGCAAGGTACACTATCTTGCATGACACAGAAAGGGAACATGATGAGTGTGAGCCAGGTGAGCATGGCCTTGGTTAAAGGTGAGATCTAGGGTTCGGTAGGCCGGATCGATGAAGGCTGAAGATGCCCACCACTGTGCAAGTTCAACTCTTGCTAGGTACACACTAATAGGCAAGTTCAACTTTGGCTAGGTACACACTAATAGGACAATTCAACTTTGCTAGGTACACACTAATAGGCAAGTTCAACTTTGGCTAGGTACACACTAATAGGCAACTTCAACTCTGGCTAGGTACACACTAATAGGCAGGTTCAACTTTGGCTAGGTAAACACTAATAGGCAGGTTCAACTTTGGCTATATACACAATAATAGGCAAGTTCAACTTTGGATAGGTACATACTAATAGGCAAGTTCAGCTATGGCTAGGTACACACTAATAGGCAAGTTCAACTTTGGCTAGGTACACACTAATAGGCCCTAGGCTCGACAACTCCTGACAGGCTCATAACAGGATAAGGTGCCTTGGGAAGTGTGCCTTTGGACGTGGGCCGGCTTGAGCCTGCCGGCTCGCGATTGGATCAAAATGCAGGCGGGCAGCCAATCATAGTTGGATGCAGGTTACTCTGTGGTTCAACACAGGGAAACGGGCGAATACATGGCGGGCGGCCATTTTGAAATGGTTGAAACTTTGTGTCTCCCAATGGTGGCGATTCCACTAGAGGCGAAGTAGTGCGAAGCAGATGAAACAGAGCCCCGTACTGAGATGGGTGAGAATAATGCCAATAATCTCTGGGCTTGATGAAAATAAAACTCGGTCGGTGGAATAATGCTGCGGGCATCAGCGTTGCAGCAGGGTATGGCAGGGGGCCTACCTTGGAGTCGATCAGCATTTATTCCTGAAAGCCTGCTGCTTCCTTACATCTGTTTAGAATTTCTTATTTGTGAGTTGAGGAATTTTGCAGGGGGAAATCCTAACTTAAGTGCTTTCTTCTAAACATGCCAAAACTGTTCTTTTCTCTGATGTTTTATATTCTGTGTTGCTAAAAGTGAATTTAACTGCCTTACATACCTTTTTTTTGTATTGTCACCACATTGGTGATTGCTGCCCCATATACCATCGAAGGTAGTCAAAAATCTGGGAGTCAACACCCTAACCATGGAACCACAAATAAATGCAACAGCGAAGAAATGCTTTTTTCTCCTCCACACGGCAAGAAGAATTCTACCTTTGCTCTCCTTCACACACAAAACAGTCACTATTGTCACCCTAATCATGTCAAAAATTGACTATGCAAACAGCCTCTACCTCGGAATACCAGAATACCTCCTGAAGAAACTGCAACGGATCCGAAATGCAGCAGCAAGACTACTCCTCAAACTATCCAGAAGAGACCACATCACTCCATCCTTAAAAACACTACACTGGCTCCCAGTAAAACAACGCATCACCTTCAAAACAATGTGCATAACGCACAGGGCAATCAGTGGACAAGGAGCAGAATTCCTAGAAAGGAAAATAACAGTCTACAAACCAACAAGACCCCTCCGATCAAGCAAAGAAATCTGCCTGGAACCCAAACCATACCTTAAGAAAAAACTTGGAGGCACCTCCTTCTACCACTTAGCCGCAAAAACCTGGAACAACATCCCAAAAGAAATAAGAAACACTGAAGATCACCTAAAATTCAGGAAATCACTAAAAACCTGGCTCTTCAACACCACAGACTAAATCTGGAAACCAAAACTTGAAAAAGGACAACTAAGCAAAAAAGGACACGGACCATCCACGACCTGAGAGGGTAGCTCCCACGGCACCTGGATGGGTGACACCAGATAGAAGGGAACACAGACGGCACGCACTGAGACTGAGTCAACTATCCCAGACAATCCCACCAACACTTTCGCCTGCCCCCTTAGTTACCACCAGGTACCACAGTAGCGTGGAATTGTCGGATATTGGCTCCCACCACACTACCTGAGAGGCTGACATAGGCAAGTGCACTGGCTACAGGAGTAGGAAGGAGGATAAGGGGAGCTATGAGAGAGCGTGTTAGAGGTGGGGGCCAGAGGAGTAAGGAACCCTGTCTACCAGTAGGACCCAGATCAGGACAGAGCCGCATCAGGGGAGACTACGCAAGCCGAGCGCCTCAATTCAGGATAGAGACGCAAACCAACCAACCCTACTAACAATCTCCCTTTCTGCATACACCTCTCAAACTCCAAACCAAACACAACCAAAACCTACAGCACAACAAACCGCACAAACTTCACTACATTGCAACAACAAAACAAAAACACACATAGTCTTGCACAACAGTACACAATGACTACCGGCCGCCAACACCCCAGGCCCAGCCAACGGACCCAGCGGGCTGAGGCCGCCAACAGCACATCACTGCTCTCTTGCACTTTTCCTGCTTCCTCCCACTAACTCAACCTCCCCTCCTCTTTCAGAGCCGCCAGAGCACCAGAGGACCACTCTGTTGGTGATAGTGCGCGGTACAAATGTCCTTTAACATTAACATATTAAAAACTATGTGTGATTTGAATTTTAAATAAATAAATAAATATTACCTTTACCAACCAGCCTGATTCCTGGTCCATTGTGATCTGGGGGTATTTTGAGGAGGGCTGTGATATGAGTGGTATATCACTCAGAATATTGAACCTATACACATAATAAAATAAGTATTTCATTTTTGCACTGCATACTAGGCTGAGACCAGGGTGTATTGCCTGATTGAAATCCTTAACAGGACCTAGGAGAACCCTGTGTGTTGCATTTGCTGCGGTTAACCACATAGATCAAAGGAAGCGAGGCGCACTACAGTTTGTTACTCCCCTAACCACAAGCTTTATCTACTATAAACGCACCTAACATCTTTAGTGAAATGACTATTTCACTAACCAACAAGAGGTAAGGGTTGTCGTGAATAACAAATGTCCTTCAGATCACTCACTGTCATGGGGTGTTTAAAACACTCAAACATGCTCCCTTCTTGTCTTTGCTACCTGGCTTCGAATCAAAGCTTCATGCCTTGTTTAGCGGACTTCTAGTGAGGTGACCAAGGGGGGCGATATCTCCAAGCTAGTGGGTGATGGGTTGAGGGGAGCTATAGGGAGGATCTCCTAGTCACCCCACTTAGTCCCTGCCAGTGAATACCCAAAATGCTACTGGTACTTTAAGAGATAGATATTTGTTTGTGAAGCATCAGGGATTCTACAATAAATGCAGACACATCTGGTGAAGCACCATTCATAGGCAGAGAAAGACACGTTTCATGACTACTTCAATCCCACAGCCAGTGTTCCACAAACACTCACCAGCTGAGAACAAGGCACACCTCCCACAAAGCAGAACACATGCACCAATGCCAAGGGCTTGGAGCGCATTATCAAATAAACAAACACAGAAACAAACAAACAAACACACTGTCCCATTTCAATATGGCAGATGCAGCTTCTAAAGCCATGGTCCAATTGCTGGTACAAGTACACTCTAACAAACCTGATCGAACAGTCACAATTAAGGGGAGCCAATTGAAATATCTATAAACAGCCAGGCCATAAAACTGGAGACCCTCAAACCATGCCCAACTCAGGGGGGAACATTAGGCTATTTAAATCCTCAGCACAGTGGCATTGGTGTTTGGATGAAGTTATGAGCAGAGTTTGGGGTAAACTGTAATTCGGGAGGGAAGGGGAGAAGGAGGCTGAACGGTGAAATGATATTTCAAGAGAGTCTAGGGACAGGAGGAGGACAAGGAATATTAGAATTTGACAGGAGGAGAGTAACCAAAGAGAACAGGAGGCCAACCTCAGCAAATGGAGTATCAAGAGGTGAGAGGAATGATATGATATGATAGGTTATTTATAATGTGCTTAATACCCAGAGGATTCTAAGCGCGGACCCGCGGATCGAACCTGTGCTGTTCGTTGTCGTCTTGCTTTCAAGGCGAGTACGTTGTCACTGAGCTATCCTCCCGAGACTGGAAGAGAGTATCAGTTGGGGGTAAGAAGTTGAAAATCGAGAGGAGGCTGGAAGTGAATATTAGAAGGTTGAGAGAGCAACGGGTCAGAGGTGACAGATGGCAAACATCAGGCAGTGGCAGAAGGAGAGTATTACAAGGTGGCAAAAGGGCAACATCAGAGGATGTCAGTAGGAAAGTTTCAGGAGGTGGTAGGAGTTGGCAAGAGGAGAGTAATAGGAGGTGTCAGGAAGGGAAAAAGAGGGGGCATGTGTTAAACATCAGGAGATTGCAGGAGGAGGACATCAGAAGTGGTGGAAAAGAAACAGAAGGAAGAGGCTGGGAACCAGGAGGAATGCAGCCCTAGTTTGCAACTAGACTGGGAAAAATGGGAGGAATGAGAGGGAACAAATGCAAAAATGCCTTCCACTCGTGTAGAGTAGTACTTTGCCAGCCCTCCATCATGGCTGTCTTCTTCACAGACATCAGGGTGCCTGTTTCAAAATCTACTTTATTGCTCTGATTGGGCCCAACTACCTTCTTGTAGCACAATCAGGACAAGCCGGCAGGCCGATGGACAGCTCACCTCACAAGGCCTACTAGCTAAGGCCCTGTCTGTGCCCTCACCTGCCTCCTTCTTCACTTCTCCCTCGGCCATGTGACGATCCGAAGAGCAGCCCCAAGAGGCCCTGAGGAGAACCTCATCACCTGGAAAGTGATATCATGTCCGCTGGGCTTCTTTGTTGATTTCTCTACTGTGCACTGCACCATTTATTTTGTAAACAAAATCATCCAAATTCAAAAATCCATCATTCCCTGCATGGAAGATTTCCTGCAGTGTTCCTCTGCTGCTGCTTGTGGGGCACATGGGGTGTTTTAATGCATTCCGCTCGTGTTGAGCAGTACTCGGCCAGCCCTCCATCATGGCTGCCTTATTTGCAGACACCGGTGTGCCTGTGTCAACATCTACTTCACTACTCTGATTTACTTTTGTTTTTCTCCAAGGAGGAGGTCCTTTAAATTTGAGAAGGTAAGAAAGTGGCATATAGTGTCCAGGAGAAGGGCATTACATTGAAGTACAGTCCTAGTTCTGTTACTGTTTGATTGTTCATTCTGATAAGAAATTGACAAAAAATAAGATCGGATGGTTTTAATACTCAACCTAGACTGGTTTAGTCTCTTAATCAATCTCCATACATAACATGATAGCTTTTACAAATTTTCCACTCTCCTCAGATAGGGATATCAATATTCTTTTACTGCACCATGAGTTTGGGCTTTACCCCCCTGACCTGGGGGACATCTGGGTGACATTCTCTTCCTGAAGCTTCCCTCCCGTTACGCTGTGGTTATCTTCAGTGCATGTGGTCATTAATTTCCACTGCCCAACATTGTTGATTTTCAGTTGCTAGTAATTTTAAACCCCCCAGCAAAGAATCATAATGCATTATGTTGGGAAGGGGGCAGCCCGTCCCACCCCCCGAGGTGCATTGGAGTGGGGTGAGATGCATTCAACGCACTGTGATGGGCCAGGGGGGATGGTGAAATCAATATAATCATATATAATCAACCCACATGGTGTAGAGCAGGGTGCAAGCAACAATATTATTTTGCGTAAATATAAGTAATGATAGGTAGAAGGTAAGGCCAGCACGGCGAATGCAGCACTGCATGCATTAGGCCCAAATTGTGGCAAAAATGTGTTTTTACTGAAGAAGAATGTGCCCTACAAGGTTGTGATCACAGACCAGCACCTGGTGTGCATGTTATCTCACAATGACCAAAGCATGACACAACCCCATCTCCAAGCCACCACGAGTTATAGTCCATATAACTGAAGAAACCTTAAGATCCCGAAATTCCATGGTACCTGGTTCCCTTTGACCACCAACCCCAAAGTAACAAGTCTTGAAATGTTCAAAGAGGACGGACAGGGCACATTGTTGAGCGACAATCGTGTGATTTGTATTGCGATTTGCTTGGAGGGATAATGAGGGTGGAGACTTTGGAGCTGGATGGCATGGAAGGGAGTGAGTGAAATGTGTGTGTGAAGGTTCAAGTGTCCCCGAACCTCCTTTGTGCGTGTCTTGAGGCCTGCCAGGTGCACAGTAGAGTGATAAAACTGCATTATGTCAGAAGTGTAGTTAATTTGTTCTTTGACCTTCGACATGAGAAGATGATGACTACCGTAGCACCCACGTGATGGAAGATGGCCGGACTGGGCTGGAACTAATGAACTGGCAGCTCTTATGGAGCAAGCAAATCATGTATAGGCGCCCACCAACTAGCCGCACAGGATTTTACTATACGTATTTCATCATGTATGACAATGGTTTACTTCATAAGATTCTGTTTATAATCCTTTTTGTCAGAACTTTCTTAGGAGCAGAATTCGTTGATGTTGCTGCCATCTGCGTGTGAGATTAAAACTTCTTATACTTACAAGATCGACATTGGCTTTTCTTCCCTAGCGGGTTGTATTCTCTTTGGTGTGAGTATTCAGGGACTTGCCTTCAGTTGGTTGATCCCAGCACCCCCTACATTTGTAGAGGCTGCGCCCGCCAACAGCGACCAGTCCCGAAAAGACACGTGTTCTGAGTGGTTTAGTAGGAACCATTTCAAGAGAAATCCTCTCTGCTCTTTAAAGCGGGCGCGGCTCTGGGGAAAGTGTGGGCCGGTGTTGGAACCCTGTGACGGAGGAGTTCAGGTGAGCATGCACATGTGACTAGACTCTTGTAAGCGATAACAAGTAGTGAACAGATGCATGGGGGTGTGTGATAGGTTTGAGCACGTGGAGACTGAGGTTGTTGGTGTGACGTTGGTGAGGTTTGTGTTATCTTTCATTAGTGTTTGTACTGTGAAGAGATTATTTTAGTAAGACAATATAATGTAAGGCAACAGTAAGGCGGGGAGCCCCTCCTTTGAATGGGAGGGGAAGTGGCACCACAAGACAGTATATTATTTAAAGGAGGAATATAGAAATAAAACTAGTTGTCTCATAATAGCCTGGAATAAGTAGTGGTTGTTATTTTAGTGTGTCATTCTATTATATTGCATTCATGTTTGGTTGGGTAAGGAACAGGCTCTAGAAGGGGAAGTAATTGTGTGTGACACGGTGTGTTGTGGCATTGGATGGTTTTGTGGAGTGGTGTATGTGTGCATGGAAGGGGGACAGAAAAGGATGGGGGTTGATTTTTGTTCTTTTTGGTTACAAGCACGTGGCAGTGTCCGTCGCACTTTACCAGGTCAGTAAGTGATAGAAATGAAAAGCATGAGGGGAGGAACACCTATAGAGCACATGTATAAGGCCCTACAACTGTATCGTGACAGGGTGGAGAAATTCATAAGCAGTGGATTGCAGAGACCAGAGGAGGGGGAATGCTCAGCCCATGGCCAGGGCAGGGCTCACACAATAAGATTGTCTTGGAACATATGTCGACATTTTTAGTAGCTAAATATAAAAGGAAGCAGATACATAAGAGAAACGAAATCTTAGATCTCTGGCACATGTTCGAAGAATCAGAAGACCAAAGGAGCGGAGTAGAGGCACAGAGACAGAAAGATGGAAAGTGCAGGAAAGGAGAAGTAGAGGGTGGTGGGCGAGCGTGGCGCAGAGGATTATATCACTTGACAGCATGTCCCGTAGAAGGGTGTACAAATCCAATATATGTACCCATTGTGATAGGGACCCCTTCTGTTTTGGTAGGGACCCCTTCAGCACCAGTAACACCACAGGCTACGCCCCCCATACACACACCCGCCTGAAGTATCGACATCTGCGTGAGTCAGGTCAATAGAATTTGAGAACAGTTTGTCAAAGTTGTTAACATAATTTAACAGGATAAAAGAATCCTCAAGAGAGTTGAGGGATGTACGGGCACCGGAAGATTGATTAGGAGATTGGAGATCTGGATATGTATTGCTTAGAATGAATCAGGGAGGAATAAGAAATGTATTTGTCAAAAAGGAAGGAGGCCGGGGTAAGTGGACATATTTTGGATTAGATATAGTGGTGGGAGATGTCAAAAGGGAGGACAATAGTGACTAATTCACTGAGGACCAGGGTGAAGAAGAAGAAACGGGTGAAGTGGGGGCAGAGAGTACCCCCCGAGTAGTAGGCACATGGGGGAGGGGTAGGTTGAGGAACAAGACCAGCCGGATGGCAGTAATAAGAAAAAGGGGAAGTGTGAAGAAGGGCATGAGAAGTGGGATGAAGATGCAGATGCCCCTAATACATAAGGGAGCAGTGAGAACACAGTATGTACCTTGGCCCAGATGGATAAGAATAATTTAATTATGGCCCTCGCACAGCTCACAGAAGGGTTGAGCAAGTGGCTATATGAATTTGAAAAGCAAACAGAAGGGGTTCCCCTAGCAATAGGGGATCTTAGGAGCTTCATGGTGTCTATAATTGGGACCAGGCCAGGGATATTTGGGTAAAAGCTGGGTATATAGCAATAACCCTGGTGGACAACACACAAAATGGAGCATCCCTCAACAGAATTAGAGCATCGTGTGGAATGTGCTACGGAGGGCTTTCCCAGACACAACCGATTTATAGTCCCTGATGCAGTGTACAATGCGGGATGATGCGGATCCAGCTAAATTAATTCTTAATTACAAGAGATGTGGAGAGCTGAGATGGGAGGACTGTGGGATCGCTCCATATTGTTCTTCTATTTTATTGTAAAAAGAGGATTACCAAAGGAAGTGCAGAGGGCTTTAGATACAATTGTGGGTATCGAGGTAAATGGGTGGCCAGAAATACAGAGTATAATAGTGTTTCATTGAAAACAGATTAAGGAATGGTAGAGGGAGACAGCTCAAAGGCATCAAGTGGAGGAAGCGGAAGTGGTAGGAAAGAAATTGCAAAGATTGTCGTCCAGGCACCTGTGTCAATGCCTCTACAGGTGGCAGGGATAGAGAGCACTCAGCAGGTCATGAGCACCACTATTTCTGCACTCTGGGCTGAAGGAGGAGAGAAGGATAGCACAGGGTCAACACGCTGGTCTTGGTAGCAAGACCATGCAGAGCAACAAAGGTTCAAACCCAGGACTAATCAAGGAAGACAAGGACAGTGGTGCGGGGACAACAGTATCCCACCCCACAGTGGCAACAAGGAGGACCACATCGAGGAAGAAGGGGATTTTGAGGAGAAAGAGGAGGAGGTTTTGGACCCAGAGGGGTTGGGTTTGGACCATCCCAATGTTGGAATTGTTTAAGGTGGGGCATTTTGAAAGGGAATATATGATCAGGTATTCTGTGGGGTATAATAATGGGTTATAGCAACAAGTCCAATGGCCCCAAGGTCCCGAAGGACTGGTGTATCCGCAACATGGTCAAGGATATCTGAACCAAATGTTCCACAGGGGCAACACCAAATATATAACCAGCAGCCTCAAGCAGCTGACATGCAAGAGCGGCATCTGTCACAGAGACAGCAGAGTTGTGCTGTCCTAGTGAGCAGAGTACCAAGTGGTGCTACTGCTCCCTTTGGAGGAGCAGCAGTGATGGGGGCAACCCCTTCTCGTTCCTTGGAACGAACACCTACCTGATAGGGACAGCCCACAGAGAGCACTCGTGTGTCCGGTCTTGTCAATGACCATCCACCCTGTAGAGGAACCTTTGGTGGGGGTGGAGATAGGAAATAAACTGTTCATATTAATGGTGGACTCAGGTGCAATTAAATTATGTATCATGGAGGGAAGCTTTCCCTTATCAGGCGAATATCTTGACGTACAGGGATTCTCTGGGGCTATTTTCAAGGTTCCATACACTGAGCAGCTGGACGTAAAGGTGGGAGGGAAGGTAGTGCAGGCACCCTTACTATATTCTGAAAGTTCCCCTGTTAATTTACTAGGTAGGGACCTGCTCAGCAAATTAAACATGACAATATAATTTATAGATCGTGGTATAGTTTGTTCCATGCCTGGGATGTGCACTTTAAGGGCGATGTTGATAATACACACAATGACAAGGGAGTTGGTGGTCTGAGGGACTCCCGTGGACCCTGATATGTTTATGTATGGTATTTCTGTGCTTGTGGAGGCAGTGCCCCAGATTGCCAAACAGTGTTGGTGAGTGCCCACAGATTTTAATTTTCATCCAGCAGTGCCACCTGAGGTGGTGGCGGGAACAATATTGTTGCTGGATTTTCAGGCATTGTTGATTTCCGACAAAAGGGTTGTCATGTTAGGAATTGAAAGCGACAGGTGTGAGTGGCACACATTGCTCTGTGTAGATTCAACGGTACAGTTAAAGGACATGGCGCATGATGAGTTGTTTGATAATGGCAGTATTAACCCCACCCCTATTTAAGAATTGGAACACGTGCATTCACAGTTGTAGACTTCAAATCCACATGATGTAGGTTTATTGAAAGACGTGACCCCTGTGCATACACTGAAGCCAGTTGCGGTGCTGCCCAGGGTAAGACAATATCCATTATCAAGGGAGGCAGAGGAGTGTTTTAGCGCTTGTTGACTCGTGGACATCTAGCAGCATCTTGACTTTGTAGGAACCAGCCGTACAGAAAATGTGTATTCACCATCAAGTATATGTTATTTTGCATTTATTTTGTTTGTTGATTATAGTGTGTTTTATTATTCTTAAATAAGCCATGCACAATGTTTCTTTACATTTAACAATTTGTCACAGATACAATAAGTCAATTTGTTATCAACAATTAATGTACATGTGAAATAAACATCACTTTCTGTATAGTTTATACAGTCATTGCTTTTAATTAAAACACACATTGATAGCAATATTTAAAGTTTAAGATATTTGTTTTCCATCTAAAAATATTTCCCCAAACACTTTTCTTGAAAACTTTATTAAATAGTGGACACCTAGATCATCTAAATCATCATAATAAAACATGACATGTTTTAGCGTTTCATCCTGATTTGCTGCTCTACATATTATACACACACAAATATCGTTTTTAAGCTTTATTTGGGAAGTATTTGATATATGTCAGTAAAATACTTTTTGACAATCCCAATGCATTTCATCATATTTTACCTTCAAGTATATCTGCACAGGATAATGGGCCTCATTATAAGTTGGGCGGTTTGGGTAAAATGCAGTGGTAATACTGTATACTACTGTATTACTGCACCACCCAACTATGACTTTGGCGGTAAGTTGTGGTTTCACCTGCAGCTATGACCTGGAGGTAAATTCCCAAACTTTCTGCCAGATTTTGGCAGAATTGCCACTGTGAGAAATCCATCCAAATTTCCCATGAAGTCGTATGCACTCCCATTAAAATGGGGACTAACGCCCCCATTTGTAATCTGGTGGTAATACCACTAGACCAAAGTTTAGTAAACAGTAATTCCATTTGTTGATATCTCAACAGATTTACTGCTGAGACACCACCATACCGATAATGTGGCCCAATGTCTGAATAGGAAAATTTTCTAGGCCAGTTAAAAGCATTGACACACACTTCACTTTGTATGCTTTTACTTTTGGATTTAAGGAAACAACCCTGTATTGCTGATCAAATCTCAATAGTGCAGGCATTCCTTTTTTTGGGATTAATTCCTTTAGTCTCAGTATTCTTCCAGGACATGTGCAGCAGCAGACATAAATAAATACACTCATTACGACCCTGGCGGCCGTGGTATGAATGGTGCCGGTAAGGTACCGGCACCATTCATACCGGCCCGCCACATTACGGGTTTGCTCACAGGTGGCGGTATGTACGTCTGGTCTGGCCAGACTGGCACCCGCGAGCAGAACAGGATGCTAAAAACAGACCCGTAATTAACGGGTCCGTTGTTAGCATTCTCCCCATTTCCATTGAGCCCTAGGGGGTTCAAGAGGGAATGGGGACGTATCGGGTCCGGGTCCCGAAAATGGGATTTACTGGGCCCGCAAATGTCAGAATGGCCCGGTAAATCCCATTTTCGGGACCCGTACCCGAGTTTGGGTGTATTCATGCCACAAAAAATGGCATAGCTACCTCCAAACTCGTAATGAGCCTTTTAGTTATCTACATAACAAGAACATCATGGTTTGTGATGTATTATAATTTAACTCAAGAGTCAAGTTAGTTGAGTACACTTATGTTGCGTTAAGGCTACATTTAAGATCCACAATTGTGACATTCAAAAGCACTAGATCATTCAAATAAGCTAAATAGGCAATATGATTGGAACTCAGTCTTAATAGAAAATGATGAGTCTGGCTATGTTTCTTATTCTGTCTGAAATATATAAATTAAATAATAATAGTTCCAGTTATTACTGCGCAGCCTCTGTTTACGACCTTGGTGGGTTTGTAGTGTGCCCAGCATGACTCTTTTATTATTCATATAGGGCCTCATCATAAGTCTGGCGGTAACCATTAAATGCAGCGGTAGCGCTATTACCGCCGCATTTAAGGGTCTGCCAGATCATGGCCTTGGCGGATTTCCCCCCAGCTCTGAGCTGGGGGGAAATCTGCGACAAATTTGCCAATTTTCGGCGCTATTACCACCGGCAGGAAATCCGCCGGAGGTAATAGCGTGAATTTTCCCCATTGGGCCCAATGGGGAATGAGGAATTCCCGAATGGGCCCAATGGGGAATGGGCACTAACCGTTCCTCCAAACCCGTGATCCGATGCTAATAGCGCCGGCGGTAATAGCGCCGGCATTACTGCCCAAGTTGTGATGAGGCCCATAGACTTTTGCTCTTGTGTCATCATGTAACAGAATAATTATGTTTAGCAACAATGGGCCTCATTACGACCCTGGCGGTAAGTTACCGCCAGGGCCGTGACTTTACCGCCATGGTGCTAACTACGTTAACGCCATGGCGGTAAGGGGATTTACCGCCCCATTCCGACCTTGGCGGGGCGGTAAATCCCCAATCCCCATTTACCCTTCCCCATTCCCATTTTTGCCCCATAGGGCATAATGGGAGTGGGGAAGGCGTTAATTACGCCACCGTAAATTACGGTGGCGTAATTAACACCAAGTTCCCTTACCGCCATGGTTTTTTACACCCGCTAAAAGCAGGTGTAAAAACCGCCATGGCGGAAAGGGAACTCGTAATTGGCGGTAAGGGGTCGGCGCAGCTAACGCTGGCGCTAACCCCTTACCGCCAGGGTCGTAATGAGGCCCAATGGGGTATAGCTAGGGTTGTTGGCTTTAGCCAAAATAGATCCTGTCTACGTTATCGAAGGCTGATTAGTAGTTGAAGAAGGCCACATACAGAGGTAAAAGAATATACATTTAGTTACACATTAGTTAGAAAACATTCCACTAGTAAGAAGCAGCTCAATATCACACTATAATACACTACAGTATACAACCAATATGTTTCTGAACAAGTTAGGCTCCCCTGAAATGGGAGCAAAATGGCACTTCAGTAACTTTCAAAAGGGGTAGACAGACAATGGTTATAAGAATCAAAACACAATTACTTTCAGAGGCAGGGCAAATAGTTTCAGTTCACTACAAGAGGCAATTCAATTCAATATGCCTGGGACAAAGTCAATGGTTCAGTGTCTTGGATAGATTAGCACCGTTCTGATAGTAAATCGTGGCACTAGCTTCTCAGTACTTGCCTCCCAACTCTGGAACACTTTACCACTTAACATAAAAACTATCGAGTCATATCATATTTTTAGGAAACATGTTATTGATTGGCTACTGACCAAAATGTAACACCTATTTCTTATCGCCAATTATCCAAGTATACGACCCACTGCTTAATCATGTTTGTAATTTGCAAAAATTGTTGTATTTGAAAGTGCACATATCCCATTAGGTTGGATTATGGAAATGTATATATGCCACTTTGTAACCGCTTCCTGAAGCGCCCTTCTACCTCAGGTTCTGGAGCGCTATATAAATAAACAAACAAACAAACAAACAAACAAACAAATGGTTAAGTCTTTACCAATGTTCTTAAAAGTAGTTTTCCAGAAAAAGAGTTATATGCAGGGTTAGGAGCAAACAAGAGTCAAAGTTGGGAAAGTTTTACAAACTTTCACCGCGGCAGAAAGGATTTCCACTGTGCGTTTGCACAGTACCTTATTGATGAAGAAAAGCTGTAGCTGAGGCAGTTGTTCCTGGCAGTTCCTGCAGATCTTGCTATTCCTGAACTTCAGTCATGGGGACAAGAAGGAGGATGTCGGGCGGTTCCTGCACTGCCCAGGGAAGAAGCAACAAGCTTGGCTAAACGTCGGTTTTATGGTGTGAGTGCCTTTAAGTCCACAAACTGGTATCCTTCTCACTGGCTATCCGGTATTTAACAGCACTCTGATGAAAATTCGACCAGTATGGAGACGGTGTCCAGGTGGCTTGCGAGTTGGTTGTTCGCACCAGCTCAAGGGAAGAAGTTGTCCTTGAAGGACTTCTCTGTTGAGGGAGTTTCAGGCAATTCTGACCTGCAGCAGTGCTTCACCTGGGCAAACCAACGGTCCAGGAGTTACAGCAGGCGTCTTCCTTCATCTCGTCTTTGATTCTTTCTTTCCAGTGGTCGACTCTGCCTTCCAAGTCCCAGAGTCCTGCTTTTAAACAGTTTTCTCCCATTCATTCCAGCCTAGATGTCACTCACCCAGCAGGGTGGCTGTCCTTGCCGGATAGTCAGCCAGCCAATCACACCAGCTTGCATTCAGGTCTCCAGGGAGACTAAGCACAGGGAGTTTCGGGTAGCTCCCTCACATCCTGTCCACCCCAGACACTCAGGCGCCAGAGGAGGGCTTCAGCACTGAAGCCTGCCAAAGGGCATCAAACAAAGGGACCAAACCTGGTTTGACACGCAGAGTTAAACACAAGAAGGACCTTTCCTAAAAGAAACAGCAAGAAAGGATGACCAGAGTCTGTTTTGAAAAACATGGCTGACCCGAATTTTAGCTACCGGTATTCGCGGTCGGGAAAAATCATGGTAGTTTGTTCTAAAACCACTGCCACCAGCGATTTCAAGAGGAAAGGGTAACGTTTGACTGTTACATGAGTGTTTAGACATAGGGGATGTTAGGCAACCCTTCCAGCACTCTATAGGAATATAGTGTGTGCTGGGTCTCTGAATTTAAAAAGACTAGCAAAGTCAATTTAGCTTTACATGCACTGGGAGATGGTAGTCAGTCCCAGAGAAGGTATTTAAACCTTGGGAAGTCTGAAAGACATCCCTGGACCACTGCACTGAAGGTGTTGTGTGACACACAAGAAAAAGATGATGCATATGGAGTTGTCTAAAAACTCCATATCCAGAGAACACAAAAGTAAAACACACATCAAAACACATGATAGAGTGGGAAGAAAAGGCTCACACTCTTTCCAGTAAAAAAATAAAATCCCAGAAATCCAGCAAAGTTGATGGGGGTCTCAAAAGGTAAGGGAAATTAGCACATTCTTCAGAATTCTCCCTAACAATTGCTAGCTCTGCCTGCAGTGACTTTCTGTCATAGCAGCCGTCAGGAATGCACAGGTTACCTTTGAACCAGCTTTATGCTATGCAGAGCTGGCACCGTAATTGTTAGTAGACTGGTTACAGCAAGTCACCTGTGTACAATCTAATTTATGTATGGAACATTCTCTGGGATCTGATTAGCAGACCTCCCTTTCAGAAACAGAAAACCTTCATCTTTATTTTATTTTTTATTTAATTTTAATTTAATGTTTGTACCGCGCGTCATGCCCGTAGGCCTCAGGGCACACAAAATCAAAAAGCTATGACTTTCGAAACCTTGCAGATGGTGGTCTATCACAACAATACCTAAATAAATTGTCCAGCTTTTAAAAGAAATTGTACAGAAGTGACATTAGGTGTGGGTGCCTAGATCAAGTGACAGGGAAAACACAAAGGGCACTTGCCGGGGTTAAACTTTCATAAGGTATTTCACACCACAGTTCAGGGCTTCCCAAAACATTTCAGCAAAGAATTGATGAAACTAAAAAGGTCATCAGTGCCACATGTCTGTTTAAATGACAGAGGCACAGTCTATAAATCCCTCATTAAATGAAGTATCATCATAGCACGTATGGGCTGATTGGCTGGTCGGACAGGCAGTAGTAAGGAAGCAGATTAATTTAATGAACTACATGGGCCAACAACATCATCCCCTATATTTCCCAGCAACTGTGTTTCACCGAAATTCTATCATGTATATGACAACGTTTCCAAAGGCAACAGATACAACATACTTATGCAGGAATCCTACCAAACCAAATCATTTAAGGGTAGAGCACTCTAAAATATTATTGGCTAAAAAGATGGCCCATAATCAAAAATATATATAAATATATTTTTAAAAAAGTCCCTATGTAAAGTATTGAACATATGAGGCTCAAACTCAAAAATGTCATGCTCCCAGTGAAACACACAAAACCATACACATTTAAATGTAGTTAATCAAGGTTGTTCCCAGAGATGGGGACAGGTCATGTCAGGAGGCCAGTGCAGGATAATGAAAATAATGGACCCAGGATGGATAGTCCACAGGTGCTTATTTGTACAGAATGTAAACAAATGAGGTGCAAGCAACAGAGTCGATATGAAAGAAAAGAGAGGTTGGATTGTCTCTTGGATTAGCTGATGGTACAGTGGTAGCATCAACGTTGGTGTGAGGAGGGTGCATGCATTACCCACTTGTTCCTAGCACCTCGCCTTTTCCCAGGGTAGGGTTAATGTCTTCCTTATGATTCGGAAGCTGCCACTGCCACCCTGCTATTTCTCTGTCCTCCTTGCCTCAGTCTTGTTTCTCCCCTCACCTCACCAGCCACCCATGGGCCAACCTGGCCCTCTCCTGCCTTCCTTTCCTTTCTGGTTATGGGTTTTCCCTTCTCTATATTCTCAGCTTTTGTTACTTCTGCCATCTCCCTCTGCTCTTCCCACTTCCTCATCCATTCTTACCCCCTCTTCTGTTGCTGCCACCTCCCTCTCTATAGTTATTAACTCCTCCTCTGTTATTACCTCTTCTGCCTCTGTCCCTAACATCTCTTCCTTTATTGTTGTCACATCCTACTCTTTCATTACCTCTTCTGTCATTAACACATCCCCCTCTGTTGTTACCACCTACTGCTCTAGCACTCTCTTCTACTATTGTTACCATGTAACACCACAGCGGAGTGCTTGGGAGTGAGTTTGCTGTGTTGGTCCCAGTGTTTACCCCATTATCGGATTGCTGTCAGATCCACATCGGACCTGTGGAGCTGTTTTCCATTTCTAATAACTATATAAAACATCCCTTCCGGATGTGGAACGTCGTGGAGTGCGTGGGAGTGTGTTTGCTGTGTTGGTCCAAGTGTTTGCTGCATTATCGGATTGCTGTCAGATCCACATTGGACCCATGGAGCTGTTTTCCATTTCTATTAACTCTATACAACCTCCCTTCCGGACACGGAGCGTGTGGGAGTGTCTTTTCTGTGTTCGCTGAGTGCGCTGAGAAGGGCTGCCCAGAGACTATCTACAACGACCCTGCTGCGCCCCCCAACACCGCAACAGTGCAAGTCGGATAGCCCTGCACTTTATGTAAATCTGTAAAAAAGAGTCACAAGTAAGTAAGTGAAAGGGCTGGTGGAGGGGGAGGGGTTGTGAAGAAAAATAAACTGTCCCAAAACGTTGACAACCAATTGTGTTGCAGCGAGTGTAGCTCCCTTGAGGACAACTCTACTTTACCAGCTGATCAAAGCCTGGGGAAAAATCAGTACAAACTGGTGACGCTTTATCTTCTGTTCCCGGCAGTTTCCTTGAAACTGCATTGGATTGTTACTTGATTTCTGGCATTTCCTGTAGTTATGAGGTCCATAACAACATGGTGCGCTCACTAGCTTTCCTTGCTCAGTGTGCTCTTGACTATCAAAATAAAGTACATGTGCTAGTGAATGACGAAGGCGCAACTTATGTAAGAGCTGGTCATGAATCTCCGAGAGTTCGGAAAAGCTTACGAACAAATGAACCGATGAATAACGCAGAAGCTGACTTTGTCTCGATGCCCGATGAGGTATTCGAAAAACCGAGACCCGAGATTTTTGAGAAAAGGCTTGATTCTAAAGCACTGATAAATGATCAAAACAATCAAAACATAACATCCGATCTCTTCAAAACAACACCTCCTGCACCTTTGATTAGAAGGAGGGACTCTATTGTAGTAGCTGATAGAGGACCTGAGAACTATTAATCAAGTAATCTCCTCAACTCGGCAAAAAAATAACACGTCCCAGGTGTAACTAATCCACACCTGACATCTCTAACAAACCTCAATGCTGCTGGCATTAAGAAAAACTCTGTGGTACCAGATGACGGCCCGTGCCAAGGAAACCCTTATCAACAGCTCAAACGAATTAGACTAGAGAAGGGCTTTAACGGCGGGATACCCTGCTCTCAAAAACTATGTACTGAGCTTACATCTACACTAAACGAAGAGTCCCTTTATAGATCCAAAATTGCGGCAAATTGCAGAGCTTAGAATAGTTTGGAAACTAGTGCTTCTGAAACAGATTCATCCTGCGATTCCACCGACATACCAAGAAAAAACGTTAAATCACAAAGGAACTACATTAGACTGCCATCTCAACTCAATGACGACAACCATGAAAGCAGACATCAATGCTTCAATTTGGTCAAACAAATTATAAATGAATTGCAACCAAATTTGACTTCGGCCTTGTCAATAACAGTGGCCCCTCTGATCAAGCTATACGAGCAGCTCAACGAAACTGGTCGTGATCAAAATACCTTATTAGCGTTACTCAACACCAAAATGGTAAATTGCGAAGTTGAAATGAAAGGGCTAAAGTCCCAAATGAAAAATGACATCAAGACCCATGAAAACTTTATGGAAATCATAAAAGAGCAACTGAAAACTACAGCTGAGGATAAACGCTTATTGGCAGAGGTTGCGAGAGAAATGGTATAAAAGATGAATAATCATCAAGTGATGGCCGCTAAATACTTGCATAGTGTAGGGGAGCCTGACGTAAATGAGACAAAGAAAAAAACACAAGGGAGCGTAGAAATTGAGATCATAGAAACACATCAATGAGCAAACCTATAGAGTGACCCGATTTATACTGAAAAAGTACAAAAAGACGAAATCACAGCTGAAGTAATAGACGTAGTTTTGTATGGTGATGAACATAAGGCCGAAAAGAGTGTGGGAGGTGGTACTCCCAAAAAAAATGTATCGTCTAATCATAACTCTGAAAGCTTGCCGTCAACTTCTGTACAAGACGATGGATTACCCTTCTTGCCTGAAAATTTGAATGCCCCTTCTGAGGGTAGTACAACAAAACTAATGGAAAAAAACAAAAACAATGTCTCAATTTTTGAGAAAGTTATTCTGGGAGTCAATACTGTGAGTAATTTAGCTGAACAGAAAACCTATGCGAAACAGCAATAAAAATCCAAAAACATCCAGCGACGAAAAAATCTTCAGTCAAGAGGCTCATGCAAATTTTTGCGGAATGTGAACACTCTAAATTCTCTGTTACAGACAAAAATTGATAAAGAACCTGACTGCAATATTAAACTAAAAGCACAGAGTCAGTTGGACACTAAGAACGGAAAAAAAACTCTATCGAATTAAATACTGAGGAATAATCGAAATAGAAGACGAAGAAGCAGCAGACACCGCTATGATCGACCTTCTTGTAAATCTATCTACCCACAATCAAGAACACGATGACGTTGCTCAAGTGAGTAAGCCTTGTGCTAGCGACGTTTTATCTTCCGAAGCCGACGACGTCAACGATAGATCTTTTGGTGAACTAGGTGTTTGGCCAATGTGTGTATGTACAATTGTCAAGCTTCTTCTTCCAGTAAGTGCCATAAGCAAAACCCCATCGATCAAGTGACTGCCGCTCCTGTATACTTGACTCTAAGTGAGTAGTCAGCCCGCACAGAAATGAAAAAAACATTTAGCTTAACCAACTGCAAGTGCTGTTGACATATATATATAAGGAAAGAAGAATTAAATCAACCAATGACAGATCAATGAAACTTGGTGAATCCAAAAGAAATCACGGATACTATAGAAGGTGATTCCTCATGGTTTGATGAAAGAAAAACTGAATCTCAAAATCGTATCCGGATTCAAAAGGTTCATCAAGCTCCTCAAACACAAAAATCCAAATCAAATGACTGTTTAAAGTAATAAAGGGTTTTGAGAGGAAAGGATGAGTTGATTCTACATTGCAGAAATCTATTGCAATTGTGTAAGCATAAACCTCAGTTTGTATTTTTGTATTTTATTGAATTTATATAGCCCTTTACTCCAAAGTGCTTTACATGAGAACAAATAAACATACAGCAAGCATAAGATGACAATTGAACCACAACCTGAAAACAGTATAAAGAACAACTTACACTATTGCAGCAGTGAGGAGGGTGTGGGAGGGGAGAGGTGTGCAAGGGAGTAGTAGGTGTTAGAGGAGGTAAGAACGGGGGAAAGAGAGAATGCAAGAATGTGAGGGAAGAAGAGAGGAAAAGGTCAGACTAGAATCGAACAGGGGGAAGGGAGGAAGGAGGTAGAAGGGATGGAAAGGGTAAGGAAGAGGAGGAGTAAGAGGTGAGGGTAAAGGGGAAGAGAGGAGTGTTAGGGAGGTGAGTGGAAGAGGTAAGATTTTAGAGAAGAGCGCTCTATTGCGATCTGTTGCTTCAGAAGGCATTATTCATGTGGAAAACTGTAAACATATTTCCAATGAAGTGTCCTTGAGAACGTCAGTCCCTGAAGAGATTAAGATTACCAGCGTGGCAGAAGGGAAAAACCTGAATAAAAACTCCAATAATCTGAACGATGTAAATACCAAAGATGACGAAATTTGGTCTTGGCTTTCCAGGAGCTTTAAATGGAAACTCAGAAAGCTAATGTCAGAAGGATCAAACACAAGTGGGTTTAAAAGTTGGCTCATGGAAAACCGTGGGTTTTTACATCTCTACAACACTGCCCCTATCGAACGTGACAACTTGATATAGTTTGTCTTCAAGAAACCTGGGTGTCTACAAGACCGGTTGCATCTAACCACCCCGCAATAAAGCAAAATAAAGGAAGACCAAAAGCTGTGTTTTTAATGCTAGTAAAAACCGGAACGAACATGCACTTGTTCTCCTCTGAAAATCCCTCTCCATATATACAGGTATCGCTAATCGAAATCAGGAAAGACGAGTCTCATCAGCGAAAGAAGATCTTTATTTTAAACATATACTGGCAACATAGTGCGTCAGATGAATCTAATTTCCTAGACCAGATATGCAACCTAATTGAATCTATAGAAATGAAGAAAAAGGAGCCCAGATAATATGTGGTGATTTAAACATGACTTCTCTTCATCTGACTGACAGCAAAAAGTGCCATATCCTTGAAACCCGCAATGATCCCTATCTCATTAAATTAGCATGGGCTGAAGAAATGGATGCAAGAAAAATGCATTACTGAATGGGAACGTGAACGGGGACATACCGCCTCGATATACTTGGACCCATGGAAAGAACAAATCCATTTTGGATTATATCTATGTTTCACTATCAATCTCTGGACAAATAACAGCTTTAAATATGATCGAGATGAAACAAAGTGACCACAAACTGGTAATTGCTACGATAAGTGGATACTACTTTAGTGAAGAGGACCATTGGAAAACACCACTTATTGTAGAGCCAGGAAGACACAGAATTTGTGTGGATGAACAAAAAATCTCCAATTGACAAATTCTTTAGAAAGGGCCTGCATAAATGACCTAGATGACGTAGACGAATACATGTCATTACTTGAGCAATATACTGAAACCACCTGTGGATCGAAAAAGCCTAGCTTGAGCCATCTGCACAAGTACGATCAAACAATAGTCTAAAAAAAAAACGAGAATTAAGAAAGCATAAAAGACTACTGAAGAAGGTAGGAAATAAGGATTGGTGGAAGGAATTTAATGAAAGCAAGAAACAATATAGCTTAAGATGTACAGACATAATATATTACAAGAAGATGCGGAGGAGATGCTAAAACTAATGACAGATAGGAACCTAAGTAAGTTTTGGGCAGTCATAAATAACATCGAAGCACCGCAAGGTTCACTTTTGTGAAGTTTAGTATCAGAATCTCAATGGATTACTCACTTCACTAAGTTATTTTCTAAACAAACCAAATTTGATTGTAAACACCCTGAAGAATCGAAGGAATGGGATTTGAAAATCATAGAAGAAGCCATCTTAAAGAACATAAAAGATCTAAGCTCTTCTAGAGCTCCAGGACCAATTTTCTCCTTAAACAACATCCTGAACCATGGGCGAAATCCTGCTATAACTTATTTATGAATATTCAAAAGAGCAAGAAAGTTCCTAACTCAATGAAGAAGAGCATAATAGCCCCTGTGTTCAAAAAAGGAGACCGAGCATTGCAAGCAATTTTAGACCAATAGCATTGCTTGATGTGGTTGGCAAGATATTCTCTACACAGATCCTTAATCAACTGGTCTTATGGTTAAAGGAAACAAAGATCTATGACATAAGACAAATGGGGTTTGTAAAAGGAGTAGGTTGCTCCCTAAATTTGCTGATGCTAAATATGCTAAAGATGGAAGCAATTAAGAATAACACCAACATATATGTAGCTTTCGTTGATCTAGCATATGCATTCGACAGTGTGGATCGACAAATACTATGGCAAAAGTTGGGTGCAACCTTGTTTAATCTGTTAATTTTAGACGTAGACGATGACCTGTCAGAAATTCGATCCTTTTCCCCCCAAGAGAAATGGGAGAGAATTAGTCCATATGGTCTATGCAGACTACATGGTATTATTGGACTTAACACCGATCGGTCTGCAGTGAAAACTAACTGCCCTTAAAACTTACACTGAAAAAAATGGACTGGTAATCAACCCAAGCAAAACGGAAATGTTGATTCTGCAAAACCAAAGGTGAAACAACCAGAAGAAAAACCTGAAAAAATCAAAATGGCATATTGGGAAAGACCCTGTTGAGTGTGTCAAGCAAGTGCAATACCTGAGGGTAACTATCAACTCTAATCTAACTGATGAACCGATGATACAAAGAATAAGACGGAAGTGTAGAATGCTGGCCGCCCAAGGTGCAGTCATCAATCGAATATATGGCAAATTCAGTCTAAAACCAGTAATGGAATTCTATCGAGCTAAAGCGATTCCAGCTCTTATTTTTGGAGCAGAAACCATGCTAGGTTGTACTTATACCATCTGGCCTTGGTGCGAGAATACCTTTTGGTCAAAGGTGCTCCAACTACCAAAAGGTGTGCCGATCGCTTGTCTTAGATATGAACTTGGTATGATCTTGATAAATGCCAGAATCTTGTGGAATACTCTTGTCTTGTATCGGAAGATCATGAGTGCAGACAATCTACCACAGTTCCAAATATTTGAATCTGTACCCAAACGAAGAACAAACTCTATTCTTGACCAATGGAAAGAAAACTGTGCAACAATGTTAAGCTTCCTGGCTTTTGATATTGAAACGCGAATCCAAAACCCTAACAAAATTAAACAAAAGCTATGGGATCAAGATTGGTATGAAACAGTGGAGCAAAGATTGACTCAGATATGTATGAAAAATGCTCCCTCAGAAGCTAGAGAGTGTCACAAACTCCCAAATTATTTGGCGAAATTTCCCTCTAAAGTCAAGAGAAGAACATTCATGATGTTTCACCTCAATCTTTATCGTACTAAAGAAATAATGAATATCTGGACCAAAGTCCAAAAAGATGATGATCAATGCCCCTTCTGTGGGATTTTAAACAAATCTCTAAAACATCTGGTTTTATATTGTGAAAAATATCAAGCCTTAAGAATGTCCTCCTTTGGGAAAGTGAATGTATTGAGGCCCTGCCAAAGTATGGAGGACGTTTGGAGCTTACTGAATGAAGGAGGAAACAAACAAGTGATGTTTGCCTTAACCTTTTATCTGGAAGAACTTGAAAGAAAGTTAGGAAATTAGGGAAATTGAAATTCAATATGTACTATGACATGAAAAAATGCTCCAGTCTTTTCTTCTCCTTTTTTTCAATTTTCCATTTTAAAAGTTTGTAATGAACTAACTGAAATTAATAATAAAAAAAGTCACCACACACTCCTCTGTCCTCTTCCACTCGTTTCTCCAACACCTTCCTTAATCCTTCTCAAACCACTCTATAACGCCCCCAAACACATTTCACAAATCACATCAACAACCCACACTGTGGTCTGGGGGTTCTGAGTTTTCTACTTTCTTTCCTCCTCCTCCTGTTTAGGACTCTTAATAATAGATTGCACCTGTGGTCTTCAGTTGGCTCAGGGCTGGCATTGGTTGCTGTTCACATTTTCACCTGTGCCCATACCAATACTAAACATGTCTGTTCACCATCTTAAAATGTACTTTCCCCTCTCTGGTGGTGCTTGAGCAAATGATTTGCTTCTTGTGCCTCCAGTAAGTGGACACAATTCAGGAGAAATACTTATGATTGTTAACCTCTTCATTTGTGAAGGAACTGTGTGTACTTGGTGAGATTGTAATGTGTCTTCTCAGTGTGAGAATGCTCTGCTGAGAGATAATACGTTGATAACTTCTTGTTCCCGGTAATACAAAGCACAATCGGAAAACGTCAAGAAGGTTGTGGGAAAGAGTGAAGAGAAGGAGAAAGATTAAAGTCAAGAGGTGGAAAAAGACAGAGAAAGAAATACAAATATGACCAGTAGAATGATAGCAGAGTCTCTAGCCAAGTAAAGGTGAAGAGCCACAGGAGAGGAGTAGAGGAAGAGAGAGAGTGTGGAGTAGAGGCCTGCAAGGCATAAAGCAGAGAAGAGAGCGGAGCAGGCATGCTGTGATCCTGACAAAAGCGAATCGAGAAAGAGAGGAGGTGAACGTTTGTGACAGAGCACTGAGGATGTAACAGAGAATTTGGGAAAACAGCATAATGGGATGATGAAGCAAAGCAAAGAAAGTAGGTTTTCTGTAGATATTAGATCATCCCTACTAGTTGGGCAGGCAGGGGTGAATGGGATGTTGGGAAACAGTGACAGGTCTCCCAGACTACGGAGATATGTAACACAACCTACAGACCGAGTGGCCAAAACCCTATTTTAAACTTTGAGGGATGGGTTAGCTTGACCCATCTCTCCCTTTTACAGATGACTGGACCTAATGTGTAAGTACAGCCATGCAAAGAAAACCAGTTGAAACGGTCTCCCAAATATCTGAGAAACGAAAATGAAAAACAGAAGACACAATCCCCGAAAATCAGGAGTGAAGAAATAAGTGGTTTGACACATTTCCAGTTCTATAGATTGTGAGTGACTGAGAAGCTGATAGTTGGTTTCAGGAAGTGAACCCCAGTCGGAGATAATCTTCTGTTATACTTGGCAAACTGTTGTTTTCGTGAAGCTACGAGATTTCCCTAGGTAAAACAATTTGTTTTAGGATGAGAGGCCTTTCGACAATTTGCAGTAAAAGCCACCAGATTTTATATGTTAGACCAGAGGGGCTATAAACATTTGGCTATTAAGCTATGCTCAGAGTCCCTTTTCTTAACTTTTTCTAAAATAGATAACAACACCCACTAGAAGACATCAGTCTGGGGAATCCTTGCTCAGAAAAAGACCAATAGAAGTAGCTGATGCCCAAATCCGTCCTATTAGCAATCTCTCATACTGGAAAGTCTCTAGAACCAGAGAATGGTTTGTGGGAAGTTATCACTTAATGATTCTCACCAGTGTCTGTGTGGAGTTATTCCTTTTGGATACAGTGACAATGTCCAAGAGCAAATGCAGATACATTAATTGTGAGATAATATGGCATGGCGGAATACTGAGTCTATATTCCCAGTTAAATTTGAGAAACCTTAATTTTGTAATATCCTACAATTCTGTGACGCTGAGTCACACGTCTAACAGCAGTTGGGCGATAATAACATCACCTGCTGAGAATAGGTGTCATTTAAGCATTCAAGGAGGAAACATATACAAAGGACCGTGCATGGTGCATGTATGAGTATGTCACTCAATGATCACATTAGAAAAAAACAGCGGTACACCATCAAACACAAAATGGTGAAGTCTCAACAATGATGATGAGAGCCAATACACAGCATTCTGTTAAACAACCAAAAATACCGTTCAGTCCAACTTTATCGCTGAGTTCATTGCTCTGTTTTATTGACCCTTTCACAAATCACAATAAACACTGGCATGTTATTGTGGAGCATTGCTCATCCAAATGTGTAAATCTTTCAATACACAGTGAACTCTTTGCCACAATAAGACACCTTCTTCTCAGTGAGTTGCCTCCCATATATGTTTTTATTTTCTCCAATCGAAGACGTGCCTGGAAGCAGACTAAGCGCACCTCTTCACTCTTTTAGTGGTGTGGCATTCAATGGAAAACACACTGCCATTGTTAACTGCCATTGGCTTTATTCATACCAAAAAGGTGATGGTGAATAGTGATGCACTGTGTGTGGTTAAACGCATAAGCACTTACACGCACCTACTGGCATAGCATTGGGTAGAGGATCAGACACTTGCGCTCTACATTAGTGCTTTTTTCTAACAATCTCTTTCATGTAGTGGTTCTTGTGAATCTTAGTACATGATAACATGCATTTCTGAACTCAGTGTAAAGCTTTTGTGAACATGGTTTCCATTGTCAATGCACCCTGCAAGATTTGTGTTTAAGATAGTTCTACGAGTTAAGCAACCACACTAGCATTTTCACAAACACACACAGAAAAAGGTTTGAAACCGTGAATGGTTAACTTGGACCTTGAATCTACTATGGTCGATAATTTCAGTTCAATTAAACGTGGGGGTGATAATACACATGTTTACAGTGCATGGAGTATGGAATAACGTGTGATGTGCCTCATTAAAGTCGTGATGTTCTTCTTTAAGAGTTTCATACAGAGCCTTAATGTCGCCCACTGATTATTGTGTAGCAAAATCCCAATTGACAGAACCTGGGATGGAGCTTGGCATGTCATTTTTCTCAGCTTCAGCTTTTTGACAAATCATGAAAGAAATGTTGTGTGAAAATATATGTGCTACACAACAAACACCTTTCCGCGAAATAACATGTTAAACTCCAAGAAACATCTTACACACGAAACATGATGGAAAGGGTGGGGGGATTGTCACTGCCTGTGCTCAGCTAAATTGAGATTGCATTTTTCATGAAATGATCAAACGACTAAAACTGTTAAAAATGTATGAGTTAATGTACAGGGTTTAGGCTACAACAACTCTGCCGGACAACACATACAGTGCAAGTCACTGCTCTTCAAGCAAATCACACCTGGGGCATGTTTCCTGGTTCTATATAATCCATATGTTTAGCAAGCATTTGTATTATGTATTTCAGCTGAGATGAACAAGTTCCACTTTATTGCTTAGATTTCTTGAAGCTCCATTTGAACAGATTTAGGGTTAAAGCCACTCCGGGGTGTTGCTAGGTCTCGAAAAGACCCAGGGCTACGTTGTTGTCGGAACTGTCGGGACTGGGGGCTAGCTAGTCTTTTGGCTGTAGCTCCTGAGATTCTATCCGACTACAACCAAAAGACCAGGGGCTATAGCACCCTTAGGCACCCCCTAGCAACCTCTGACACTACATATGAATATGCACATATGGAATAACTACGTCTTACATTTTTGCTGCACCATCTAAATATAAACATTGAAATGTGCTGTGGAGCAGAGACTGCCTGAAACTCCCTTGTGGTTGCACCTCCTGATCTAGTTGCTTGTGACAGGTCACAGTAAAGCGAGTCAGAGCTGAAAAGGTCAGATAATTATAGCTTCCTGATGGCCGTTCTGCTGACAGCTAAATACTGAGAAGTCCAGAGTACTAGCAATGTCTAAAGCCTGTACAGTGAATGCCAAAGAAAAACCCTGCCCACTTGATCATGTTCAATTTAATTTGAAGAAAAAAAAAACGTACTCCAGTGTATTACATCCAGCACTCCTGTGTGATTTTTTTTTATAATCTAAGTTGTTTATATGTGACAAAAACGTGCCTTTGTACTCGTATTAGTGTCCATCTCTTTGGCAGTTATTAAGTAGTGGCACAGCTAATCAATAGCACACTTTCTCCACCAGGCCCGTATTTCAGCCGCACAATAATTATTTACAACCGAAAACTAGACATTGAAAAATGATCTCTCGAAAAGGAATGAGTAGTAATGGGACATCCAAGATTAACCTCATTAGTTAGCTTATTGAACAATGACAGACATTTTGAAATATAAGCTTAGGGAGAACAGTCATTGGTTTTCGTAAAAAAATATTTCATAGAGCCTTAGCTGTAGTATTTTCGTAGCATCAAAACGCTGAAACAATTCCAGATTATATTCAACTTTCAGAGAGTTGAACCTTGCCCATGTGTCTGCAAACGTCCAAATCAAATGCACAACTGTTTCTTGGAGCAGGGACCTCAGATCGTTTTGGCGAGTTTGATGCATTTTTTGTGGCAAATTTGTATGTCAGGCAGACCCCAATCCCTTTTCCTACACTCCCCCACCTTCCAACTACCACTAACAACATTTTTGAGTGCACCTTAACCCAGCCCACCCCCTAACATAATGCCGTGGAAAATGTGGCAGCATGGCCGTTTCACCCACTGCAGTGAAACAGCTGTGGTCAGATGGGCAGGTACCCAGTTATTTGCCACAAGGGATAACGGGCCTCATCATGAGTTCAGCGCTACAAATATCAGTCATTTGCTGTTCAGCATTACTGCTACCACCATGGCGGTCAGAGGAGTTGGTCAGAGGAGCTATATAATATCACCTCATGGGTGTTAGCCTTACCGTTACTGCCATAATTCTTTATGGAATTACTCAATGAGTAATTCTCGGAAACGTTGGCAGATAACCGATATACCGAAATAGGATTGTTTCCATTCATAAAGGACCACTTCCTGATATTCTCCATGGCCCAAACACACATAGCAGATGCCCATAATCAAGGGCAAGTTGGAGTACTCAGAAATGAGGGGGCGAAACCTAAATTCGGTAAACCAGAGCTAGAGCTACTAACGGATCACATGCTGCCCATCCAGAGGACCCTTTTGGTAGGCAATACCGAAAAACATCAATCCATTGCAAATCCCTTTTGTGTAATGCCATGAGTGATCGAGTAGTGGAAGTAGGCACAGTTCAGTGTGGTGTTGAAGGCAGCTAAACTAGAAAATTGCCCACAAGGTTTATTTATGCATTAAAGTCTCGTCTGCACCCACCAACATGAGACTGTTGTCATAGGAGGTGGCACGGTTGAACTGAAGAGGGATGGAGAAGTTTACTCCCTCCTCCCCCTCCTATAAAATAAATGACGCAGAAGGCCAGGAGATACAGGAGTCACACATACTATTTTGGACCAATTCCCAGTGCTCCTATGGTGGACAAGTATGGTGAGAGATACCCCCTCAGCCAGCCCTACAGACCAGGGGCAGTACAAATCTACCCCAGAGTGGACGATGAGCCCCATGCTGTAACTATGGAGGCCTCAATTGACAGCATTGATTAAAGCGCCAAGAAGCCATGTTGCTGACGTCGATAGAGACACCACGACTTAGCAGCGTTAGACATAAAGCACATCTGCCATCCGCACTTCAGGACACAAACATGCACTTGAATACACCAAGAACACAAGCGTACAGTTCTATAGTTAGAGGACAGATACATATACATACTGTCAATGCTTTTATTATTTTGCCACTAGCTAGATGCAGTAATGCAGAAACAGCAAGAGATCCTGAACAGAGCTTGCAGATGCTTACATTCAAATAACCTTATGGAACCGCAGTGGCACCTATGGGACCTGACAGAACCAATTGTGAATAACCTATGGAGAAAATAGAATAGCACGAACATTGTAGACGCAGCATCATGGTTTAGGAAAATTACAGCAGGCCACAGGCCTCTCAGCGAGGATCAAGCTGAGCTGAATTCAGACTGGAAAAGAGCAGAACGTGTGAGTCAGGACCCGCTGCCAAGGCCACCAGATAAGGATGACATTCCATTCCCTGAACGACAGTAGCCCCATCTGCAGTAAATGCAAATAATTCCTCATAATTCAGAGCTGTATAGCTCCAAATCATGGTCTCGGAACAAGTGACCCAGCCGATGCAGACAATGGACAGCAACCAGCACTGAGAGAGAGAGCCGATCTCACGCTACCAGACAGGGACTCACAGCAAAGATGCTACAATGTGAGACAAGTGTTGCACGAGATGAACAAGCACTATAATAGTCTAAGGTAGTAGACACAAGTTACAATGCAGACACATAGTCATTCTTGTTACTTTGAAATTTACACCAAGAGCTGAGAACCTTGTAGATCCCAGTACTGGGGATGACAGCTCTAGCCAATCACAGTTTAGTATCCTAGGGGTTGGTAGCAATGGGCAAGAACCAATGGTAAGACCCTCATACTGCAACATTGTTATAGATAGTGATTCAGGGATGGACCAGGCCAGCCACCTGACGTGGGAGAACAAGTGGAATAACACTGATAGGCAACCATATAGGTTATTGGGCTCCTGACGGCCACTCTCAGATGTCAATAGGTTTTCTGCGGTAAGGCCCAGGTTGTAGCATCATGCTGATGTCACTAGGGTACAAAACTAGCCTGCGAGCAAGGAGAAGTTGAGATGACCACAGATTTCTTCTGTCCCTGTGCTGATCCCTGTTGCTTTTATTTGTAATAAACTGCAGTTTGAACTTACTGTTTACTGAGTCCTCTATTTGTCCTGTGGAAGGTGTTGGGCCTTCAGAGAATCTGCAACTCCTAGTGGCCCTCAGGCATACCTGGGATTTTGTCCCAACAAGTTGGTATCAGAGGTGATGGTTGGCTGCGCCAGCACGGCACCAGGTCGACTCCTTCAGTGCCGAACCTGAGAGGCTGCGGGACCCTCCCATAGTTCGAGAACATGGGAAAACACATGCCCGTTTACAGGTCGTCAGGAGCCCCTTGGAATCATCCTGTCTGAATTCAGTGAGTTGGCCAGGCAGACCAGGATGGGGAGGCCGGCGCCTTGATGGAGAGCCGGCAGCCAAGCAGCACTAGCACACCACGGAGCGTAAGTATTGACCCAGTCTAAAGGCAACTGTAGTTATGAGGGAGGGTATTGAGTATTGTAGAGTATTGTTTAGTATCATTGAGTATTGTCAAGCATTGTTTCATAGTATTATAGTGAGTAGGGAAGGAACTGAGGTAGAAGTCCTTTTTCTATGTTTAGGGCACATTTGGTAAAAGGTTCTGGTGAATAACCAAGACTATTGAGTCAAGGGTTGGGTGTTTTAGCCTGGGTCATAAAAGATGGTATCCCCGTGAGGGTTAGCAAGGGAGCTGGCCTAGATTGCGGAAGGTGAGTCGACTGGTTAAGCCTCCTGGAGTGAGGCATTTCACACGTAAGCCAACGAACAGCGGGTGCAGTTTGATCACAAGATAATATTGGTATACTCTGCCTGGAGTGCAGGAAAACAGCCGTGGGGTTTTGTGTGGGTTGGGAGTAACGGGCTATTACAGTGTGCGCGCAATATCTGATTTTCCTATGTCGTTCTGGTAGCTTGGTGACATCACCCTTATGTTTGCATATAGGACATGGAGAGCTTGAGACAGTGAGGAGCTAGTATTGGAATCTTGGGATAGGTAGACCCGGTGAACAAGCAGCAGTGCGTGGAAGGCGCATGAGCAAGATTGTCGGTGTGCCTGAGGCAGCGGTTGTAAAGGAGGGGTGGTGTGCGGAGCACTCCTGATAGGTTGTGGAGCAAGAGAGGCTTGTAGATATTGGAAAGTATGATCATTGCATTGTGACTTTTATCCTTAAACAGCAGATTGTCAAAACCCTTGACTTTAGGTCTAGTAAAAAGTATTGAGATGTACCAAGGTAAATGTGGCAGGATATGCCCCTTCAGCACTTGTGTAAGATGCTTCAACCTTCTAAGGGAAAGATCTGTAAATATAGCATTGAATGGTCCAAAAGTACAGAGGACAAATTAACCAAACCATGGCCACTTTGTGGGAGTTTCTCCAGAGACATGCAGCAATCACTTTTGATACACATACAGGGTACCTATAAGGGGAAGAAATTGACCAAATGCATTGCCATATTTGAGTTGTGGTGCATGTTTCAGGAGGGAGAGGGGGATGACGTCAGGTGTCAGTGGTTGCTAAGCCAGCAGGAGGAGAAGTACCAAGGGACCCACCCCTCCACACCTCCCTCTGCCCCTCCAAGTGTACTATCTGATGATAAAGACGATAAGCAGGGAATGTATCCCATGAGGGAACTTAGAGCAGCAGAAGGGTACTCAAATCCGACATATAAGCCTCCACCTTATACCAAGGAGGAGTAGCCGAACGGTGCAGGGAAGCCAGCTGGTGATTCAGGGGTGAACATTAAGCAGCAGCAGCACATAAAAGAGGAGCTCGAGGGCATAAGCACGATGAAATGGATAGAAGCACAGGTATTTTTGAAGCTCCAAGGGAAGACAAATGGAGAGGCAGAAGGGACGACCGAGGCGATAGAAAGCCTGAAAAGGGACAGCAACACGAGAGACTGAGCAGAACTAATGGACGAGGAGGATAGAAGGGAGAAGGACAAGGAGGTGAGATTAGAGCGTGAGGACGGAGAGAGAAGGAGAGAGGAGAAACTGGAATGGGAAGATAGGGAACGAAGACGGGAGGAAGAGAGGGAACACTTAGAAAGGTAGAAGGAAGAAAGAATAGAGAGAGATCTTAAAGAAAGGAAAAGGGCAGGAAGGGAGATGAGGTAGAAGAGGGAGATGGAACTGATGGAACTGAAAAAGGCAGAGAGGCGGCAAGAGATAGCAGAGCAAGAACAATGTAAGTAGACAGACTGGCAAGGGAATGAGTGCACAGGGAGGAGGACAAGCAAGCAATAAGGGCAGTGAAGGCACAGGCAGCGCTGGATAGGGAAAAGAATACACGTGAGGAGGACAGACGAGCTAAGCCAGATAACACAAACTCACGAGGCAGGAGTGCGACTTAGGGAGGAGGAGAAGGCCTAGGGGCCAAGGCAGGAGGTAGCAAGTAAAATTTTATAGACATCGATCTTAGCATGAAACCTAACACAGACTAGACATCAAGGAAACGTAGTTTTGCCGATGATTTCTGTAGCACCATGGACACAGGATCCGGCAATGATGACAAATACAGTGGGGATGAGAGGGGGGAACAGGGCCAATCACAGTTCTATGAAATGTAGGTTACCATCGTTGAGCATGGGAGCTGGTAAATGGATTTATGAGATGAAGAAAATTACAACTGGCCACAGGTTAGCAGTGGGTGACATAAAAGGACTGTTAGTATCGATATTAGGAGATGCAGCTGGTGACGTATGGAAAAGGGCGGGGCTCCCAGGGTTGACGACATAGTACACAGCACATGATGGGGAGCCATTTGCAAACTGCAGGACAGAAGTATGGCAAGCATTAAGGCATGTCAGACATTGGGGTGATTACGTCATGGAAGATGAGGGAGGACGAAGATCCTGTTCAGTGCATTTAGGAAATTCAAGAGCTTTGGAGGCTCGAAACACGAGAGCCTTGGGACAAAACAATAGCAATATATTATCATATATTAATGCAGGGACTACCAGAGCCAGTTCAGAAGAGTTTGAAGAAATTGGTAGGGATGGAAGCAAATGGATGGGCAGAGATACACCTCACAACAGTGCATCATTGTCACATCCTGAAAGGCATTTTATATCAAGTCTCCCGAACTTTGAACAGCACAAGCAGGACAGATTATGACAGCTGTGCCAACAGTCAATGAGTATGTGTGATGTTGTACCTGGGATAGTGGCATGCAACCTGGGGTGGACTCCTTAAATATGGAGCTGGATGAAGAGTACTCTTTGGGAAAGTCCCATACAAAGGAATAGACACTCCAAGTGTTGCAGAATGAAAGCATCAACATGGCATAACCAAACACTAATCCCACTAGCACAGCACTTGAGGACTTCCACCTTCAACAGTCACTACAAATGCTTCTGTTAAAAAAAGTTGCAGGTGACTCCAGCTATCTTCATCCACTATTGCTGACAACACGTCTGTGGTACATTAAGACTCTGCAGTAGGTGACCTACAAAAAGGCACATATCAGCACAAGGAAGTGTACTTGGAAGGTGTGCACTTTTGGACTACTTTGGGAAGGTACAGCTGCTTCCCCCAGATAGAGGCACCAGAGGCACCAATCTTTGTAGGAAACCTGTGTGTTCTTGATGCCATGCTGCACAACATATGCATATGTTCCAATGCCTTCAGATGAGACCAATACAGCTCCAAACTCCGAGGATAATGATGATCATGACGATGCAGGTGACAACAGGTCGCCTCTGGGTTTATGTGTGATGGAACGGTAGGATGCATCATCCATCAGGAACTCATTGATAACTATTTGCAAGCACAGACATATGCACCTGTCACTGTACTTTTACTCTTCACTAAATGTGCATCTATGGCAGACACTAATTGACCACTTGATTCATTTTTTTCAATGCTAATATCTTTATTCTACAGATGCACTGCCATGCCCTTCTACCACCCTCAAAACCAACATCCATTCTATCCTGCCACTCTCAACCACAACACATTTTATTTATGTTAGTATTTATTTTGGTCGTGTGGAAGTCGTTTCTCTGAGTCTTTGTGAGAGGTATGTAGGGGCTGTGTCAGCGAAGCAGCGGTTAGTGATGGCAATAACTTTGAATTTGATCAGTTCCCAGATAGGGAGCCAGTGAACCTTTCTTCTAGAAGCTGTGATGAGTTCACATTTAGCAACACCAAAAGCAGCACAAAGGCAAGGAGTCATTTCACTCAAAATGTCAGGGATAGTGGACGTGACAACACACAACCCTTGACCTCTGATGACATCACAGGAAGTGATTTCATTTGACCCCACCCCGAAGTGACATCATGGGAAGCGATGGAACATGACCTTTAACACCTTGACAAAACAGGACGTGGCATCACATAGCATTGTTCCTAAGTACACTACGAAAAATATGGTTCCGATATCACTATAATGTGATATACATTTCATACAAGAATGGATCACCATATGTATCGTTATTATCACTGTGTTTAGGCGCATATTACCAAATCACTGTGAATGCAAGAAAACGTTTGATGCCAAATGATAATGATGTATTATTATGTAGCACTTACGCTTAAGCGCCTTATATGGAACAAATAAACATACCATATCACAAAACCTTTGTTGGTACTCATTTAGCAGTCTCAGAAGGATAAAAGGCTGAGTTGAAGTGTTTAACAGCAGACTAAAACAGTGACTCACCCTCTGAAGTGTGCCAGAAATAAACCATTAATGAGTCTAGCAATTATTGCGGCAATACGACCCGAGGCGGCGGGCCTATACCGCCCCCAGGTAATGTCCCGCGGGCCGTAGTTACAGTGGGCGGTATTTGCCCGCCGCCGAGGGTCTTATGGCCATTAGTTCCCCGGCCCGTTAGACCGGGCTACTAATGGCATTTTGTTCTGCTCCGAGACGCTGCTGTGTTTCGAAACAGAAAAAAAAAGTCTAATAAAATGGCTGCTGGGAAAGGGAAAACGTAGTCCATTTTCCCTTTCCATGGCGGCTATCGGGAGCGGACGCACTGGGAACAGAAGTGTTCCCAGCACGTTCTCTCCAGAGAAAAAGAAAAAAGAAGGTAAGTGGGTTTGGGAGGGCGGGGAGGTTTGTAGGGGAGAGGGGTGGAGGGAAAAAGAAACTTACCTGAGTCCCCGGCGGGGACAAAGGCAGCCTCCAGCCTTGGGGAGGCTCGGAGCACGGATTACCGCGTTTTGAGCCTCCTCATTGGCTAAGGGGCTGCCACGCCCCCCACCAGGAACAAACACTGGCACGCTCGTACATCCAGGGGAATAATGTGTGGTATGGCTCAGAAAAGAGTGTAGTATTTCCCGTGGACAGAGTGTGTCGGGTACTAATGTATAGAATTCGAGAAAGACAAACAATTATTAAGAGTCCTGAACAAGAAAGCCAGCCACTCCAGAATCCAGAAACAAAGAGCCACATGGTGCTGGCCACAGATCAGGAGTTTAAAATTAAAAATTAAATAATAGTTTTCTTTTTTTTGTGCATCAAGGGAGACCAAAAGGGTAGCAAGTGAGACCGCAAAGGGTGCAGTAGCATGGCCACCCCCAAATGACATCCCTGCACGGAGGGCTTTGTGCTGAATGACTTGCAGCTTGTTAATGTACCTTTACGTAGTGCCTGCCAGGAGTGCGTTGTAATAGTCTGGTTTAGAACCAATAATGGTCCGTGTGATGGTGAGGCAGTTGTTAATGGAGAGAAATGCTTTGCAGGCATGTATAAATTGTGTGGTGTGTGCTTCAGATGAGGCAATAGCTTTGGCATGTCACTTCATATTGAGGGTAGCATCGGGGTGGACACCCAGTGTTTTACAGTAGGTGAGCCTGGAACAGTGAGACCATCAATCGTGAAAGCTGGATAGGCTGGGGCAAGTTTGGCAAGTAGGGCTTGGGTGCCGTCAAGCAAGATTTCAGTTTTGTCATCATTTAGACAGAGTGTGTGGGAGGCCACCCGGGCTTGGATTGTTTCATAAATTGAATTGAGTTTGGTGGTGTCCTGTAGGTGATTGCCAGAAAGGGGATGATGATTTGTGTATCGTCTGCATAGTATGCATATGTGATGACTGGTGAATCCAAGTGATCAAAGAGGGGTCTTGTGTAGCTGTTGTAGATGGTGGGGGAGATGCAGGAGCCTTGTGGAATGCCACAGGAGACTGGAGTTGGAGGGGCGGTGGAGTTGCCGGAGAAAATTCTGGATGTCTGTCAGCCCCGAAAGATGCAATCTATTTGTTGGCTTCAGGGAGACATTGGCAGCAGCAGTGAGATGGTGGCAAAGTGTTTAATGGTTTTCAAGGTTGAAGGCGGTGGATAGGTCAAGTAGCAGGAGGAGAGAAAGTTTACTAGAGTCTCTGATGTCATCGAGTTGGTTCTTAAAGTCAAACAAGACGGATTCAGTACCGGATTCAGGACAGAAGACACATGACTAAGGATGCAGTATCATTCCATATAGTTTTGGATTTGGAGGTAGACAGCTTGGTCAATTATTTTTAGGAGGAAGGGGAAAGTAATGGGATTGTAGTTGGGAGGAATCAAGGAATCGAGTGAACACTGAGATCCAGGCTTCCCATTAGGGTGGAGGGGACAGAGCCCGAAGCAAATGATGTAATGATAATGGCGGTGATGAGTGGTAACAAGGGCTCACAGCAGTCTTTGATGGGAGGAGATAGGCAGATATCACCTTTGCAGAGTGAAAGCTTGAGGCCTTTGATGAGGTGGGTGGCATGAGGTATGGTGAAAGAGTGACATTTGAAGCGTGGGAAGGAGGGTGTAGTGGGGAAGGTGTTAAATAGTCAATGCGCTGGGCCACGGCAACAATGGCAGTTTGTTTTGTAAGGATCTTGCTTTGTAGTGTAGTGATTTTCCCTGTGAGTGTGTCTTGCACCTTACCACACCAGAGGTCATCTCTGGTGAAGTTGGAAGGAGAAGAGTTTGCACAAATCAGATTTGGTAGTACCAATTCAATTGTTGTAGAAGGAATCTTTGGCATAAATGATGGCTTGTTTTTATTCTTTGGCGATGCTGGTGAAGCATGATTTAGTGTTGTCTGATGGGGCTTTTGCCTCAATGGCTCGTTTTCTGGCATGAATGGCTTGAAGGTCAGGGGTGTACCATAATGTTTGCGTTTAGATGGTTTGGTTTTGTGCTGTTTGATGGGAGAAAGGGTGCTGGATGGCATGGGACACCAGTTTGTTGTAGTGGTCAACAAGAGTAATGGGGTTGGCCTTAGGGAGAGAGGCAGAGGGGGTCCACTAGCAGGGGGAGGAGGCACTTTTTTAGTATGGTTGAGGGTGCAGCATGATAGAGTAGGGTTTACAGGGGTGGGGGCATTGGGAGGGAGACTAGTAGTGGGGATGCAGAAGGTGATAATGTGGCCGTCTGACCAGGGGCAGAGTGTTTTTTAGCAGATTGAGGTGTAGCAGTTAAGGTCAACAAGTTAGTTGGGTGTGCGCCCTAGTATGTGGGAGGAGGCTAGAATGCATTGAGAGCAGCCTAAGTTGATGGTAGCATTGGGTAGTGCGTGGCATCTTTGTCAGTGGGGTCATTGTAGCCTAGGTCAAAGTAACCAAGGAGTAAAAGCTTGGAATTGGAGCTGCATGAGGTCTTCTTCAAAGGACATGGTCAGTCAAGGGGAGCCAGCAGAGAAGGTGAAGTGAGATAGTAGAGGTAGGAGATGGTGTGAATTTAGTGGACAGTAAGTCACCGTTTGGAGTGGCACTCGTTGACACAGTTCTTATTGGAATGGATTCTCTGTGTATGAGTGTGACGCCCCTGCCTCTGTTAGCAAGCCTGTCGCTGCAGATGATAGAATATTGTGGAGGGATGGCAATGGAAAGTGCAGGGCTGGCTGCTGCATGGAGCCAGGTTTTGGTGATAGTGAGGATATCTACATTGTTGGATGTGATAATGTCATGGATATCGACGGGACTGTGCCAAGTGGATCTGGTTTTGATCAAGGTGCAGTTAAGATGATTAGGAGAAATGGCAGTTAGATTGTTAGAAGTGTGGTTAAAGTGGGTGGTATGAGATGGGGAGTGGATAGGTGGTGTGTTTGGTTGGTTAGTGAGAGGGGCAGATTCAGCCTCAGAGTCAGCTAGGATGGGAGACAGAGTGTGTGAACGGAGGTGCATTTTTCTGATGGAGGGGGCAGAGGAAGGAAGGTGAGTGTCATGGGGTTCAGGTGTGTGTGGCGAGCTGGCTAAATCAGTTATGGCCAAGGCAAGGCAAAGTGGCAGTTCTGGAACCAATTAGGTGGGTTGTAGGTCCCAGTGCACTTCGTCAGGCACATGTAGCTGTGTGGGTGGGTTGGTGGGGGCGGGCACAGTTGTAAGAGAAGGGTATGTAGTCTGGTGGTTATTGCTATGGTGGTAATGTGAAGAGTTGACTCTAAGCAGATCAATGTGAGTAGTGTGGATGTAGCTGAAAGTGGTGAGTAAGGTTCTAGGAATCGAAGAGGAGCAGGTGAAAGGGAGGATGGTGGAGGAAGCAAGTGGGAGGGGGGTGATAGGAATGAAGGTTGCAATGAAGGAATGAGAGATTAAGAGCACATTGCATGGTTGTAGGTGTGGTGGTGTGAGCATGCTTACCTGATTAGCAGGCAGATGGGGGGTTCGATGTAGATGGAAGGGTGCACTGGATTAGAGGGTAGTAGGACGGAATGTGTGCCCCTCTGGTTCCTTAGCCCTGGACAGGCCAAGACAGACAGCAAAGGCCTTAGATGTAGGCCTTTGGTGGGGGCTGGCTTCGCCTGCCGGCACAGATTGTCGTTCTGGTTAAGGTTGCTCTGCATCCAATTAGGGTGCTCAATTTAGGGAGAAGCCTCCAGTGCTAGAAGGCTGCAGCTTTGTGGGAGAGGGGCAGGGATGGCAGCGGCCATCTTGATGTGGAGCGGGTGCTGAAGAGTTTCCAATGGAAGCCTGGCTTGGCTTCTCAGCTTCTTTTCCTCACAGGTGCTGACATCAAGTTTATTGGCCAAGACATGCAGTGAAAGCCTTTTGTGTAGGCCTTTGGTGGGGGTCGGCTTCACCTGCCAGCTCGGAGCGTCATTCTGGTTAAGGTCACTTGGCATCCATCAGGGCGATCGATGTAGAGAGCAGCCTACAGTGCTAAACGGCCGCAGTTTCATGGCAGAGGGGCTGGGATGGCGCTGGGAGTCTTGATGTGCAGTGGGGTGCTCTAGAGTGTCAAATCCAAGTCTGGCTAGGCATCTCAGTACTGCAGGTGCTGTCCTTCCTCCCTGAGCCTCAAATCCCATGCCCTCCCAACACACTCATACCATAATGTATGTCATGTGGACGTGTCTTCATTATTTGGAGATTGTGAAAATCCTGTGGTGGAGGGAAGAAGGTGACATCCTGCCAAGAATATTTTGGTGAAGCACTGGCCACAGCACCCTCTCTGGGGTTGGCCAAGATTGTGCTGGCTGATTCCAACCCAGATGTCTTTAGGTGAGGGCTATTGCTGGCATAGCTGTCTCATTGTTAGAGGACCAGCACTGGGCCAACTCCCACAAGGTTCTTTCTGCTTCACCACTGCAACAGCAGCAGTGCTATATGAAGACTGCTGTCACTATCTGTGCAAGCTGGTTGTCACCCTTTTAGAAGCTTCTGGGTGGTTCTCCCATTGCTTGGCAGTGTCAAAGTTGTTCCTGGGCTATTTGATCCATGCCTTTCTTGCACTGTTCAATATGTATGAGCCTCTCCCATATTGCAGCAAGGGTGTTTGTTGAACAGAAGTTGTTGATCACAGTGGTACATTTCTCCATGTGGCTAAACATCTGCAGTGTCAGAATCACTGGGAGTTTAATCAGTTTCCTGAAGATGGTGCCAGTGCAGTGTATGACCAGATAAAGCACAACGATTGGGGTGAATAGGTGATGAAGGGAGAGGAGTAAATCAGGGATAGGCACAACCTAGCAGCAGCAGGAGTGCCTTGGACGGTGCTTACCACTGGTACTGTCTATCAGGAAGGTAAGGCTAAGGTCTCCTCAGTAATGGACGTTTTGAAATACATACTCATAGGAGATAGTTGGTGGTGCTGCTGGCTCCCTGGTGATAGTGGTGGTGCCCCCCACAGGGGTGTTTGTGCCTCTGGTCATAATGCTAGCTATGGTGTGGTCCCTGGCAATGTGATGTGGTTGTGTGGCATTTCTTTCTTGTTACTTGCCTTTCTGCAGCCCATATCCCTGGACAATTCAGCTATGTCTCATCCTGGGGTGGTACTTGCAGGAGCAGATGTACTATTTGTGCTTGGGCCTTCTCAATCTGCAGCATCAGCAACACCAAGAAATGCAGTGCACAGCCAGAGGATAAAGCATAAGGTCTGGGGGACAGGTGTGATGAAGAGAAGTCCATTTGAAAGAGGAACAACCCAGCAGCTGCTGGGGAGCCTTCAGTTGGGCTTACCACTGACACTGGCAGGCAGGTAAGGCTATGGTCTCCTTGGTGATGGGTGGTTTGAACCAGATGTTCACAGGAGAGGGTTCTGGGGTTGTCTCAATTGTTGGTGGTGCTGTGGACTCGCTGCAGATAGTTTTGATGGCTGCAGTGATGATGGGTGTACCCGTGGGTTCAATGCGTACTGAGTTCGTGGTCCTTGGCAATGTGATGCTGTGGTGTCCCATTGTTTCTGGCTACTTTCCTTCTGAATTCCATATCCTTGGATGATATAGCTGTGCCCAGTACTGTGGTGGTACTTACAGGACAGGAGCAGATATAATACTTGTGCTGGGGCCTTGCACCACTTCCTGGTTGCCTTGTGTGCCTGTTGTTAAAGCTAGGACATGCTGCAATTTGCTTTGTTGAACCGTTTTTTGGTGTGAATCACTTTACTACACATTAGGGTCCAGCTACATGCAACTCAAGGATGGAAGGGAATGTTTGGGGCATGTGAGAAACCTGAGGGTATCCTCACTCTTACTCCCCCTGCATCCTCTTCTCTACTGGCGAGGGAAAGGTTGTTGCTTTTGGATCCTGACCCTGGGAGAGGAGAAGTGAGGGAGGATCACCTGGGTGGAGGGTCCTTGGGAATTGGGAGTGGGATACCCACAGGCAAGACATGGTATCCCCCTTTCCCTATTGAAGATCAACCAAACCCTCCCCTGACCTTTATAGGCTATTGCAAAACCTCTCCCCTCCTTTCCCCCCATTTTATCTATGACAGTACTGGGACGAGGAATAGGCGACTAGGAATGATGAACAGTGAAGCCTCATTTCACCACTCTAGTACTGGGACGAAGAAAATGCCTGTAGAGTGTTTTAAAGGCCAGCCATGTTCCTTTAATTATCGTCAGGCATACCCAATTAAGAATCAACAACTGCAACCTGTCAAGTGGTTGCAGGTGTATAAAGGGAGAGCCAAAGAGCAACAGAGGGAGCAACATGGAGGCCTGCGTGGGAGAGAGCAGCATGAGGCCCTTTTCAGAAGGAGGCATCCGTGGTGGGACCTGAGAGGAGGCTAGCATGCCGTCCTACATCCCAGAGGACCTGTGTAGCCCAGCTGGGTCATTTGGTTGCCTCATGTGTGGGAGCCTCCGTGGTCGAGAGAGAGAGCAGCTGGAGCTGCGAGCAAGAAAGAAGGAAGGATGCCATCGTCATCCATGCCGAGGAAGCAGAGCTGCTGGCATGTGCTGGACCGAACCCAGAATGCAGGCAGAGGCTCACAAAGGCCAGTCTGCTGACCTGAGAAGCAGAAAGGAAGTATCAGGAGCCGCCAGAGAGGAACACCAAGGACCAGTGAGTGTCAGGGAAAGTTATTCAATGCTGGGGTGCTCCTAGAGGGCTGCACGTAAGTAACAAAGTGCAGCATTAATGTAATCTTGCATATTGAATATGAACACATTTTGTTTTATTATTGAATGCCAAATTGAATGAAAATTGAAACCAAGAAAAATTAAGCATATTGAACACTGAACTGATAGCTGTTGAAAGCCAAAAGGGAAATCTACATTTGAAAGCAACCTATGGAAAAGGGCGTAAGTGTGAAAGAGTGAAACCAAACGTAGGGCAAGAACAAGACAACCATAAAGTGAACTTTATGAATGGATACCGTGTGGCTAGGCCAAAGACTGACAAGAAGTGTGTGACACATTATTGCCAAACCAAGAGGCTAACCAGGATAAGTCATGGGAGCGTGAAACTGCACATAGAGCCAAGAAGCCAACAAAGAGAAGCTAAGTGAATGTGAATCTGTACACAGGCGTAAGTACAGAAAAACTTGTGTGTGGGCTAGAGAGCCTACGGTTCCAAGTTGCGTGACCTGTGATGGCTGGACTGTGTGGTCTGACAGCTGCGCCTAGACCATTGAGCTCTAAATTGTGAAAGCCAGAGACATTGTGAAAGAAACCGAGAAACACTGCAAGTGAACTAGTGATGCCATCCAGATGGAGGGTCAGCTTGACCTAGATTTCTTTGAACTTTGCATGACTGAAATGAATACCAGTTGCTACATTGAAGTCTTGGGGAAGGGAACCATGAGACTTGATAAACCGCAAGTGCGGTCTCTAGGACGGAGCCTGAAGACCCGTTTCTTTTTGAACTGTGGTGGCTGAAACTTGGGAAAGGAAATCCTGAGGATTGCGTGGAACTGTATTGCCTTGAACTTGGGAAAGGTAATCTTGAGACCTTTGTGGAACTTTTTTGGACTTGGGGAAGGAAAGCTAAAAATGGAAGCTAAGAGCTGGAAGAGACTCAGAACTTTGTGTTGATCACTATGTCTTTCATTATTGACATCCCTACATATTCTCTATCATTAGTTGTGAGGTCAATGATAGGTTTTAATACAGACAGACTTTTAAATTGAACTCTTTGACTCAGACTGTCCTTAGCTTTGTTCAGGTAGGGGAATCCCACCTTAGCGTAGTGCAAGTTAGGCACCTTCCTGACATTTTAGTTAATAAATCATTTCTGTTTGTACTTTGAATCTGTTGTCTGTGACTTGCTTCACAGACAAGAGGTGACTTGGATTGGTATTCCGGTTAACATTTTCAAGAACACGTGAATGGTAGCATGTTCAATGCTTCTGTGGAACGGCAAGCATTGTCATTTTCTTGGCTGGCTGCTAAGTGGTCTTATGAACTGTTTTGTTCGGTCATGATCATGGGTGACTATGCATTCATGATCATGCAGCAAGTTGTTAATGATCTGAGGTGTTGTGTCAGATGTAAGGTGTGAATCATTCATGAAGTGACCTCTTATTAGAGGGGGTCCCATCATATGCTGGGATTTTTGCCCCTGGAGTGTGTGTGTATGAGGCGACACAAGGCCAGGCGATATATGAACAGCATATGGCTGTTTGTCATATTAGATTATGAGGTTCACCTTCATAAATTGAGGATACATGGGCCTGAGGGTTACTTACAATGGGGTTCGGTGATGGACTGTGTACCACACCCCCACTTCAGGGTGAATGAAGCAACATGTCTAAACCACGTGTCCTCCATTTACAATTTGACATTTTCCTGCTACAAGCACTGTTTTTAGGGTTTCACCTGCCTTAGAATCTTAAAACTCTCATAATTGTTCATGTGCTTTGCCTTCCCCAGACTCTGTAGTGTGACAAGAAGGGTATGACTTAGCACTCAATTCACATTTGAGCATTGCTTAAGGGCAAAAGTTCTACTCACTGGGTCGTCTGTGCTGGTTGCTCCAACCTCTGTCACACCATCACCCTCCAGGCTCACCACGTGGATCATTCTGCTTACCACACCCTCCCATAGTGTTAATTGCACAGGCTCCATACTGTGGCAGCTGTCTCTGTACGACGATGGACTATGAGGGAATGGACCATTGCTTTGAGATCATTGCACCTTTTCTTTAGGTCCTCACAGTCCAGAGGCAGTGCCGCACAGCCACTAACTTGTCATGTATTTCACTGCAGGTTGTGGCCCTCCTCTGGTGGGTATGCAGAGACATTTTTATGGGAGGGCAAAAGGGGCACTTGCCCAGGGCCCCCACCTTCCTTGGTGGGGGCCCACACAAGGCTGTCTGATCTAAAGACACAAGATTCCATGATATTTTATGGCATTCTGCTGAGGTTCTAAACACATTACCTGTCTGTTTTGACAAGTACATTCTGCCTTGATCAATTCATCATCTAATGCCTTCTGTGTTAACTGTGCTATACATACACTGTGTGTTCCAACCGGCACAACTCTGTAGCATTCTTTCCTTCCTGTGCGAAGTATGTTGATCATGTGCACTAGCTAAAGTTGAAATGCATATTGATAAATTGTTCGCCACAATCGTTTAGCAGTTAGCTCAGTGTGTTAAGCACTCATTGCAGAGATATGTGTTCATATGCAAGATTAGAAGAGCACATTCCAGCAAAGCTGGCTGAGCCTTTCCTATGTTTGAAGTTTATAAACCTGCCTGGATATGTACCTGGCTTTACAGCACAACAGGTGCTATTATCAGCAATATGCCTGAACCAGATAGGGGTTGGCATAAAAACGAACATATCATCTGTATGGTGAAGGTCTAGACACTGGTTTGTTCAGATCGGGTGTTGTAAAACCTAGGCAATCACCTCCAATGATGCAAAAACTGTTAATCCAAGAGGTGAATACGTATCCAAATTCAAGACTGTGGAGCAAAAACGTTAATGCTTCTATCCTGGCTTTGTCAGCAGATGACACAGTGATCCTGGTCAAATCATCTAATATCTATTACATTACTGTCTTCTGTGAGGTTTGCCTTCGTGTGCAGTGGCATTGTTTAACCCATTAGTTGATCTTTCTTCTTATGTACGCATTTAACTGGAAAGGGTGCTAGACAGAAGAGAGCGGACCAGATGTTTCAGGCTTCGGGCAAGCATATTTTAAGGTCTGCTCTCTGACACAAAAAAAGGTTTGCTTTTTTGTAAAACTCAAAGGTTTTTATGCACGTTTATAAATGACAATATCACAAGCCATTGATTTGGAAGTATTTAAAGCTTTAAAATACGAAAGAAAAACCCAGATTGAATGTGTTAAATAACATTGATTGGTATGCTGGTACTTATATACTTCCCTTGATGATGTAGAGAATTAATCTAGAATCATTCCCATTTTGCGTAACACCCTTCTATAATATTTATTTTTTAAATGGTCATGTTTGGTAATGTGATTTGTGTACTTTCCAAGTCAATTTTATAAAATTAAATTTTTAAGTTCATTATAAGAACTAGAAGAGAAAGTGTTCAAATGCAGATATTGCAGAGTTGGCATACACCCACCCCTTAACCAATGTGGGATCCTGGGCATCTCATTTAATCTTGTATTGCCTTACCTTTCAAAATTGCCAGTCCCTAATCCTTTCAAAATTGTCAGCCCTTCAGAGTGATTTCCATCTCAGGGTATGATCTTCATAAAAGCCTCCTTCATGGTTTCCCTATGGTGTTGCTTCCACTAGAATAGTGAGCATTGATATATTGCACACCACAGGCACCTATTCCTTTGATCTCTAATGGCAACACTATTTGATATGATATGATAGGATATGACATTTATAACGCGCCTATGCACAAGTGTTTCAAGGCGCGATGAGGCAAGGGGGTGGAACAGAGGGAAGACAGAGACAACGATCTTACTAGGCCGGTGACATTGAGATCGCACAAGTGCAGGGGAGGGGGGAAAGGGCACGATTAGAGCATGAATTCGAAAACCATATCCCACTTCTTATCTCAGTCTGTCTGCATACAGATACCTTCCTGGTAGCTTCTAATCTGCATCCACTATTCATGCTATGGTATGTGTAGCTATCGCCTTCCTTCCAATTGGTCTCCTCTATCCATGCTTGAAGCCATTTAGCATTCTGTGAGGCAGCTAATGTGAGTTTTGTGTCTATGCTGGATTACATGTACCTTTTTACATACTGTCCTGCATTAATAATACAGGCTGCATACCTTCCTGGAAGCTATTGATAAAAAGTATCCTGTATCTATACTAGAACAGAAGTAACCTATTTGTAGACTGCTAATGTTGACCTTCAAATGCTACTTGTTTATCATTTTGATAAGAGCACGAATGAAGAGGGTACAGGGACTTCAAGGAAGTAAACATGCCTATTTTGAGTGCTGCAAGGCAACCTTCCACCTGTATGTTGGGATTGCAATGAGGGGGTCGGGAGTGTGACCAGGTATTCTTGATCACTTAATTCCTCTGGTTTGCTGGAGGATCCCCAAAGATGTCTGTGCCCAGGGACCCAAAAGTGGTTGAGATGGCACTGGGGTTGTGGTTTAGATTTGGGCACTGAAGAGCTCACCTGCTTGTCTACGCCCTCTACTATCAGCATTGTCAGCTCCGTCTCTGAGATGATCCGTTTTCTCTGCTGCTTTTGAGACAGCATGACTTTGGATTTTCCACCAGACATGATTTGGCTCTCTTTCAGTCTTACATGATACTTGTAACAGTGATTTTGAAATGAGTGGATTTTTCACACTGGGCGCCTTGTACCTTCACGTTTAGACATTGCAGCTTTCTCTGACTAGTGATATTTTGCCATTTCTTGAAGCAATTACTTTTCAGTAATTCCACATGCCCAGCATATTCTAATGATCATTCTGGCAAAAACGTGTGTAGTTAGCACTCAATAGGGTGTTATGGTGGTAATACTGCCACACAGAATAACCATTTCACAAAGGCCGATTGGTGCACCCTCATGACCTTATAATATGGTGCTAATTTTGGAGGCCAAGTTTGGAGCAAGAGTAATTCCGCCTGGTGTAATTACTGCCAATTTTAGCACCAAACTCATATATGTGCTCCTATGATGGGCGTCCTTTTTCTTATTGTAATTGCACGTTGTGTTATTACAACACTGTGCCAACCTATTGTATGTATGTTATGTTATGTTACTTAGCATTTATATAGCGCCTTATGTATCATTGGAATGATCTCAAGGCGCTGGTATGTTGAACGCTCTTGGGAACCGTAGTTCAATTCAGTAGAGAGAGAGTGAGTCATAAGGTGCGTGGGTGCACCGGATATGTGTGCAGCCGGTGTGGCACTTGCCTGATAGCTGCTTCTTAGCGGTAGGTGTGGTGGTTGGGAGATCAGGAATATGTGTTCATTCTGGTGGGATGATACCCAGACTGATTTCTGGCTGCGTTAGGCCTGAGGAGACACATAGGCTAGCGGGTGTCGTGAGCCAGCTGTGTTTAATTAGGATGATGAGGAGTATGTGGCGCTTGTTAGTATGAGAACAGCTATACCGAATGTGTCTTACTATCGCTGTGTTCCAGTTGAGTGGTGGTGTATAGGAGAGAGTAAGCGTGGTGATGAGATATGGTGGTTTTCAGTAAGGTGCTTGAGATCTTACTGAACATCTGAACTCCATCTGTCTCCTGCACTCCATCCGTCCCACGCACTCCATCCGTCCCACACACTCCATCCGCTACATGCGCTCGATCCGACTACATGCACTCTATCCGTTCCATCCATTCCATGCATTCGATCATTCCATGCACTCTATCCATTTCATTCACCAACATAAAGCAGACAGACCCTTTAGGGATCCATTGTACATGCTCCGTGCCATGCGAGCATGACAGGAAGAGTGTACAATTGAAATGAAACCCTCCTCAAACTGCTCGCATGTTGGGGAGAGTGTCATTTCAATTGGGAACACTGCTTAACATGCGTGATTGGCAAAAGTTGGCATATACGATTGTATGCTGCCCTTTAGATTTGGACTCTGCAGTGCAAATTATGAAACTTTGGCGGCGGGGACATTGCTACGCCCGAGTGCATACGTACCAGGTCCTCGCCATCAAATTAAGCTCAGCAGCAACATGAGCTCCTCATTCTTTTGGCCTTGGGCTACTGAGGGCCACTTTGTAAGGTGGCCGAAATGGCACTTGAGGGACCAGTTTTTCAATAAAATTTGGTAATTGCTGGTGTACAACTCTGTGGTTCTTTACTCACTGTTCTCGTGTCTCACGTCATTCCTGCTGTAGATGGTATGTCTCACATGTGAGTACTTGACAAGGGGGGTCCTGGGAGTCTCTCTGCCAGACATTAGTCCTGGTTGCGAGAGACTTACCCAGAAGGTGATGGGGACTTACATAAATATGGTGCCATCACTCTCATTTTTTTGTCTATAAATGGGTTATTTGCAAAATATTTATAAGTTGAGTAGAGGCTTCTTGTTTTGATCCAATCTGCTTGATATATTGTCAATTTAGCACAATCAGGATTCAAAATGAGAACTTCAATAGTGGCATTTGCTTCAATCAAAATACGATACGCACCCATTGTCCATGCCTTAGGAAATATGCGATCAGAAGAGAACAAGTAGTCTGCTATTGTTTTCAGTAATGTTCCTGTGCTTTGATATGTAAGACATTTCCGAAGCATGGCACACAAGCGCCAGGAATATAAGGCATTCAGAGACGCCAAACCCAATTCATATCGTATCCATGATGCTGGAATACACTGAGGAAGATGTAAAATCTTTCTCCAGAATTTTGCCTCCATTTTGTTAAAGAAGGTTTTCAGCAGTATTTTGCTCGTATCCATGCCATATAACAGTGTAGGAGTGACTTTCTGTGTATAATATGTTATGGCAGGAGTCAACGAATATTTACCATATTTGTACCTAATAACTATAGCCTGCGACATGACTGAAGTTACTTTGTGTTTCAGCAATTGTAAATGCTTTCTATTCTGCATTTCAGGATCTATTGTCATGCCCAGATATATATAAGAAGGGACCACTTTGAGGCGTGCCTTATTGATCATCCATGACAAGGAGCTACGATTAGTTTTCCTTGGGATGTAGGCCATTATTTGGGTCTTTTGCAGATTGATTATTAATTGATTTTTCTCCAAATAAAGGGCTAAAGCATTGATTAAACCAGACCAATCTGTGTTATGGATATGAGAACTAAGTCGTCTGCATAAAACAATGATTAATAGATACTCCTTTAAGTTTTGGGGAATCAGATATAACATTTTCAAACATCATTGGGGGTCATTGCAACCCAGGCGCTAATTGCGCCAACTTTACCACCAACTACGTTTACACCATGGTGGATGGCGGATTTACCGCCCCATTCCAAGGTGAGTGGGGCGGTAAATCCCCATTTCCCATTTTCCCTTCCCCATTCCCATTTTTGCCCCATAGGGCATAATGGGAGTGGGGAAAGCGCTAATTACGCCACCGTAAATTACGGTGGCGTAATTAGCATCATTGCAGGTTAGAGCCATGGATTTTAACGGCTGCTAAAAGCAGCCGTTAACATCAGAATAGGCGTTAAGGGTTAACGACGGCATTAGGGTCGTAATGAGGCCCATTGTCAGTTACAAATAACCAATAACCAATAATAAACACATTAGGAATACTTTGTGTCCTTATATCGTCTTGTGACTACAATCAACTGTTAGTGCAGGTGCAAATGTTTCACCCTTCAAGGGCTTTTACTATGCACGAACATACATTCTACCTATAGGAAATAATTATAGTATCTTTTGAATCAATAATATGCTGTTGAGGCCATCACAATTCATAAAAATCTACATATGCCTAGTAAACAACATCTGTCACTGTGAGAGGGAAAAAAGGTGAGAGAAGAAAAAAAAAGAGAGGAAAGACAAAAGAACAGTCTATTAGTACCATGTTTTGGCACACCATTTCAAGAAAATTATTGTGAATAAAAAAGAAATATATCATGTACATATATTTGTGCAATTCAGTTTTGCCAGCCATATCCTCCTAAAAGGAGAGACCATCCCCAAATTGAGTATCTGCAGAATACCTCCTTTTAATTTATCCAGGTGACATGCATTATTTTAAGCTCTGTTAGTGACAATGTGCTATTTGATCCTGACTCATCTGAAATGAGTGATAATTTACAAAATGTCTTCCCAAATGTAATGAGCAATATTTTATTTATTTCATTTATTTTATTTTTTGCAATTTTATAGCACACACACAGCCCGGGGGCATCGAGGCGCTGTTACAGGAATATGTCTTAGTTGCTCATTTATAACGCGCTTAATACCCAGAGCTTTCTAAGTGCGGACCGGTGGATCGAACCTGTGTTGCTTCGTGTCATCTTATTTCCAAGGCGAGCACGTTGCTGCTGAGCTATCCTCCCGGGAAAATGTTAGATTCCCAACACCTATAAATGTTATGCTGTTCACCATTAACCTATAAACCTGACCTCCTTTCTTACCTATTTCTGTAATCCCTGCTTCGCCACTGGATCTTTCCCCTCTCAAACATTCCCTTGTGCACCCCCCACTAAAAAAGCCTTCTTCCGGCAAAGTATCACACGATCTCTATCACTCCTTTCCTGGAGAATTTCCTGGAGAAGTTGGCTATCTCCCAGCTACCCTCCACACTGAATCTGTTGGTTTTCTCCATGACCATCAGCCTGGCTTCAAAGCAGCCAGAGGCACAGAGACTGCACTCCCGAATACCTGTGAAGGTCTGCTCTCTAATCTTGACTCTAACCTCCCTCTGTCCTCATTCGCCTCAATCTTTTCCTCAGCACTTGACACAGTCAACAACAGCATCCTGATTACTCGTCTCTGTGAGACCCTGGGCATCACCGATTAGGCTCTGGCATGACTGACCTCCTTCCTCCTGGACTGACCTTCCCATGTTCAGCTTGGGTTCTTTCTCTCCACCACCTCTCTCTCCACATGTGGTGTTCACCAGTGCTCTATCCTCTTCCCCTGGCTCTTCAATGTCTATCTGGCCCCATTGGCCCTCCTGATTTCTACCTTTTCCTCTTACTTTCAGTGTAATGTGAATGACACTGAGCTCTTTTACAGGCTAACATCGGCCTCCTCCTCCTCCTCGCTTATCCCTGACTGTCTATCCACTATTCAGGTTCTGTGTGCCTATAATGATCTCTGCCTTAATGAGAGTAGACCGAGGTCCTTCTCATTGCGACCCCTGCTCCCGCTTTTCCTCTCTCATTCTGTCCGCCCTCCTTGGGCACAATGCCCTTGCCCTCTTGTAAGGCAAAACACATTGGGGTCATCTTCGACTCCACTCTCTCCTTTCTCCACACATCACAGACCTTTCCAGGAAGGCCCATTTACAGCTGTACCTCCTTAGAGGTATTCTCCATTTTCTCAACTTCCCCCAAAAGTTCACTGTCCCCAGAGCCCTGGTTCTCTCTAGACTAGACTACTGCAGCCATCCCTTTCTCAATCTGCCTAACTCTACTTTGAATTTGCAATCAGTCAGGAGAGTTGGTATAATCACTTCTCCTACTTATATAAGGAGGACAGGCCAGAGTATAGTGGTATACTCAGAGAAATTGACTCCCTTTTATCCCCCCATACCTGCAAATAGTGACCAACTATCATTTACGGGAAAGGACGTTGAGGATACTGTCCTTGCACAGCATGGAGGCAAAGCGCCAGGGCCGGATAAAATCACAGTGGATGTGTATAAAAACAAGCTCAGTTTTGGGTACCATATCTGCAAATAATGTGTAATTAATTTTGCAGAATATACATTGTGCTCCCCTCATGGCACAAAGCTGAAATTATCCCAATCTACAAGAAGGGCGTTAGGGACGATCCTGGGTCTTAAGTGCTAGGAGTGACAGGGAGGGAAGTGCTAAGGGGTAAGTAGCAAACTGTTAAGTAGTGACTGACAGCGATCACTTCGTGCGCGTGGACAACTGCCAGCAAATACGTGAAGGCTTGTGATAGCACAGGCCAGTGGGCACCTAAGGCAAGTGCAGGGTGTGGGTGGAGGCTGAAGGTGATTGGGGGTGGGATGCCAGGACCCGGGGGGACAAATAAGGGCCCTGGTTGCCATTCTCAGCGACTGCAGGATTTAGAAAAGGAGGGAGGGGGGAATAGGAGGTAAAAAGTAGAGTCTTAAGGAGCTTCCAGAACTTGAGGAGATCCGGCTCAAGACACAGAGGAAGGGGCATGCTGTTCCAAATGAGTGAATCAGCCGAGGAAAGAGATCATCCGCCAGCTCGCTGTTTAGCAAATTGCTTGACACACAAAGAGTTGGTGCTGGAGGAGCACAAAGATCTAGAGGGAGAGAATTTAGTGAGAGCCAATTGTAGTTAGCATGGTCCCAGGCCTCAGACAGCCTTATGGATCATGCAGAGGGATTTGAATTTGATCCTTAAAACGACCGGGAGCTCGTGGAGGGTTTTTAGGGCTGTATAGATGCAGTCCCTGGGCTTGAGGCCAAGGATAAGTCTTGCAGCCCTATTCTGGATTAGCTGGAGGGCACACTTAGAGGAAGAGGGTTGATTTAAGTAAAGGCTTTGCAATAGTCAAGTCTAGAGAGTACCAGAGCTCTAGATACATTGAACTTCTGAAGAAAGGTGAGGAAAGGAAGGATTCCGGGGGGCGTGGCTCCCTGAGAGCTCTGCGCTGATGTGCCATGATAAGCTGTCTTTAAGTGACTTTAAAGTGTTCCGGAACCCTACAAGTTGCATCATCCGCCGCAGAACCACCTTGGCAACTTTTGCACCGTCTCCCAAGCGAAGCAGTGACGGCTAACACCTTTATCCGGCGAGCGAAGAGGGTCCCCGAGCAGATTCAAAATGGCAGCTCCCGCGCCCTGATCCCTTGAAAGGCCGGAGCGCACTAACATCGCTGGCGAAACTGCCCGCCGGCGGGAGGAGAGGATCCTGAGTTGCCGACTTGCGCTGGACCCGGAGGAGGGGACCGAACAGCTACACTCATCGATTGAGAGGACCGATCCGGATGCCCTGATCGGACCGCGCCTTGCCCATGGCACGCGACCGGGCTTGGGTGTGCCCTGGACAGTCGAGGGGGCCCCTGGCATGAGCAGTGGCCGACCGGTACCGCAGAGGTAAGCGGGGGCGGCGGAGGACCACCCCGGACCACCCCGGACACCTACATCGGAGGCAGGGTGAGGGGGGCCTATTCTACCCCCCTGCGCCTGAACTTAGGCTGTCCTCCCCGAGGCGTTGTGACCCCCGGCCTCTTCCTTCCCCACCGCCCGCTGATCCTTCACCGGGGGGAGGTGTGAGCGAAAACACCTGACCCCAGCCTGCAGACTGACTCTCTGGCAGACCATGCGGTCCACTCCTAGGGCCCCCATCACTTCACAGCCGACGGCGGAGGGGGCCTACCGCGGCCACCTGATCCGAGATTTCTTTTTGTTTCCCGAAATCGGCCTGCTACCCCGCTGCTTCTTAACATTGCCCTGCGACGGGAACGAGACCTAGCAGCCTCTTGATTGCGCCCCCGGCATTTTTGGTGCAGGAAGGCCCTGTGTTGACGACATATCCAGCAGGAACAGCAGGCCCAAGCAGCAGCGACAGACCACGATGGACACCTTTGCAGCCTGTGAATCCCCAAATCCTGAGGGCATAAACAAAACGGCCCCGGACGCTCAATCTAACCCCACGGCGCCCGCGGCTTCAGAGCCTAGCAACACCCAGATACTCGAAGCCATCAAGCTTTTCCAGGCAACAATGGAAAACAAAATAGATGCCGTTGCTACAGACCTGGGCCTCCTGTGCCAAGATGTCCGCTCCCTGGCTGGCAGGACTGAGGCGCTTGAAACACAAGTCCGGGAAAACACTGAATCCAAATCTCACCTTCTTCGAGACGTCGACGATATTCAGCAAAGGGTCAAAAACTTGGAGGACAGAGCCGAGGAGGCAGAAGGAAGGGCTCGCCGGAACAATATAGGCCTTCTCGGTTTGCCAGAGGGTTCCGAAGGCTCCGACCCCACTAACTTCATAGAGAACCTCCTGCTACAAGAGGTAGGAGCTGGCAAACTCTCCCAGGGCTTTACCATCGAGATGGCCCACAGATCCCTGGCCAAGAAACCACCGCCAGGGGCCCCACCCAGGCTGGTGATAGCGAGAGATCTCAACTACAGGGACCATGGGGTCATTCTGGCCTTTTCCCGAGCTGGCGGCCAAATCCAACGGGACTCTGCAAACATCGCCATATACCCTGATTATACCTTTCAGGTTCAAATGAACAGAGCGCAGTTCATACACACCAAGGCCAGATTGAAAGCCGCCGGGCTGCGTTATATGCTCCTGTATCCTTCCAGACTTAAAGTACTGCATAACAGCAAGGCGCACTTATTCGACACCCCGGCCCAGGCCAGGGACTGGATGGACGGATTACAGATCCCTGATATTGAGGAAAGGAAACGGAGACCGAGATAACGAACCTCCTGTCATTCAGGGGGGAACTATATTTGCTTGAACTGTTACACAGCTGAATGGATCCTCCCCGCGGAGACCCGGAGTCCTTGTTCACTCCACCCCCTGATTGTTTTCCCTCTTTTTTGGGTACATATACCCGCCCGTAGGGCACCTGGAGACCGATGCACGGTCCAACGGAGCAGAAACGGGACAGTCATAACGAGGGCAACCTCGCTGGGCCAGTTCTATGTTTGGAATTATTTTCACAGTTAAGTAGGGAGGGTGGGAATACGGGAGTTTTTGTACACGTTTTTGCAAGAGTTGGGGACATGCACTGGGACACTTCGAGACCACGGGAACAATTCACATGCAACGCAGCACCTCCTAGATCCCGAGCTCCACCCGCTACACAGAATAAACCACACCACCCCTATGGCTGACACAATAAGGGTCGTTACCTGGAACGTCAGGGGCCTGAAAAGCTTTGTTAAATAACGATGGGTCCATACTTACCTGAAAAGATGCATGGTCGGAATCGCCATGCTGCAGGAAACTCACTTAATACCCAAGAAACTGGAAGCCCTGGCAAAAACTTGGCGGGGTATCCTAATAGGTTCGACTTACTCCTCCTACACCAGGGGGTTCTGATTTGGATTGCCCCCACTGTCCCTTTCAAACTCACTAGCTCTAAAACAGACAACGAGGGTAGGATGGTGGTGGTGTGTGGCTCCATAGATGGCAAAGAGGTTTGCTTGGTCAGTACTTACGCACCCAACCATGACGCAACTGCCTTCTTCCATTCCCTTCATGCGCGACTCAGCCCATATGCGGACAGAATTATGACATGGGGGGGGTGACCACAACTGCACCCTTGATCCTCTACTTGACAGATCTGATAATAAACATGACCGACCCTCCCCCCCAGCCAAAATACTTTCCAAACGAATCCAACAGTTGCAACTCAGTGATCTATAGAGGGTCCAGCACCCTGAGCAGCAGGAGTACTCCTCCTACTCCCCACCCCACGCTGTACACACCAGGCTGGATTACATCCTTCTCAGCCTAATGCAACAGTCCATATTTGTTGATGCGCGCTACCTGCCTAGGGTGCTGTCGGATCACTCTCCCCTTCTGGTAACCTGGGAGGTGTTTCCACCCACACCCCCCATACCCACATGGAAACTGAGGTCCGAGGCCCTACTTGACTCTGCATTCAAGGAACGCATTAAAGATAGCACTGAAGAATATTGGCGAAATAATCTGCATAGCGTTAGACACTTGAGCATACAAGGTGGTCATGAGGGGCGAGATGATTGCAGTGGTTGGGGGAGCCCAGAGATCTCTTACATCCTCGCTTGAGCGCGCAGAAAGGGACCTGAGTACGCTCGAAGGTAAGGCTGACCCATCCCCTGACCACTTATAAAAAGTGGCCGAACTTAGACAAACCTGCCTAACTCATTGGGAATCCCTTGGTAAACTGAGTTATGCCAAACACACAGAAAGAATCCATGCCCTGGGAGATAAGCCCGGGAAACTCTTAGCGTGGCTCTATAAAAGGGAGACCCCCAGGCCACCCATCTGCCATATACTCACCCCCGACGGCACGGCCGTACATACCCAACAAGAAATCAATTCGGTCTTTACTGACTTAACCTGTCACTCCGAAGCCCTGCCCCCCTCTGATACCAGGATCGAGGACGCCCTTGATGCCATCGACCTACCTAAACTAGACTTGCAATTGGCTGAGACCCTTGATGAGCCTGTCACCCCCGATGAGGTCAAGGTGGTAATCAGATCGCTACCAGCTGGGAAGACCCCGGGTTCGGATGGGCTCCCGGGGGAATTCTACAAGACCTATGAGGAAACTCTTGCCCCAATATTGGCCCAGGTCGTTAATGAGGCCTTTGAGCGTGGCATCCTCCCGGACTCCATGAACAAGGCCGTTATTATACCCTTGCTTAAACCGGGGAGGGACGGGGCAGATTGTGGCTCTTACAGGCCCCTCTCTATGCTTAATGTTGACTGTAAGATCCTCGCCGCCCTGCTGGCGAATAGACTGCGCAGAGTTATCCCTCTGCTGATCCATCAGGACCAAACGGGATACGTCCCAGGGCGCTCCATCACTGAGAACCTGCGCAGGCTGCATCATGTTATCTATAGCACTGAGGGAAGGCCGCAGAAACTTGCAGTGGCATCACTTGACGCCACCAAAGCCTTTGATTCGGTGAGGTGGGACTGGCTGTATGCCACTATGGCCAGAATGGGGATAGGCCCTGTGTTCCTTAAGTGGACCCGGCTGGTTTACGCCAGCCCCACTGCGAGGGTACATACCAACAAAACCTATTCCGCTAATTGGTCCCTACACAGAGGCACCCGCCAGGGGTGCTCTCTGTCCCCCATGTTATACATCCTCGCCGCTGAACCAGTGGCGGCCTACCTGAGACAGGAATATGGAGAGGGTGGCATTAAGATAGACAGGGTGACCCACCTCATCTCTATGTACGCTGACGACAGCCTACTGTATCTACAGGACCCTGAGCACATCCTTCCGTACATCTTGGAAACCCTGGACTGTTTCCACAAGCTCACCGGTATCCAGATCAATAGGAGCAAGTCTTGCCTTTATCCCCTCGCAGCTCTCTACACCGACGAATACAAGTACCTCTCCCCTCTGGACCTCGAATGGCAGACTACTCGCTTCAAATACTTGGGGATAACTATACACAGCAACCGAGCCATCGAACACATCCTTAATACCGTAAGGGCCAAAGACTCTCTCACGAAATCTATGGAGTTCTGGGGCCGGCTCCCACTTTCGATGGCTGGGAGGGCGGGACTCCTGAAAATGGTCGCCCTTCCCCGCCTATTACATAACTTCACTAACGTCCCCTTAAACATCCCCCCCTCTTTTTTCAAAGATCTCAACAAACTCTGTAGGGGCTTTCTTTGGCAGGGAGGCAGGCACAGGGTGGCAGTGGAGACTCTCCAAAGACCGTACGAGAGGAGTGGACTTAAGATCCCCAACTTTGAGCTGTACTTCCTCGCCAGCCAGCTGAGACATGTCACGCAGTGGATGGCGACGAAAGCACGACAGACACCCGTCTATTTCAGCCGGCCCTCCGCCGGTTGTTACTCAGAGACATACTGTGGGCCGGGGAGGGTGCTACGAGTCACTTCCCTTACCTAGCCAAGCTCGGGACCCGGCTTTGGAAAAGGGCCTGCAAACTGGTTGGGTCGGATGACCCGTTTTCCCCACAGATCCCTATCGCTGCACTCATGGTCACTCACTCTTGGGGACATGTCGAAACACGTACACAATGGGAGCCCCTTGGGGTGGCCATACTGGGGGACTTGATCCAAGAACAGGAAATACTAACTTTTTCGGAACTCTGTGAGACCACGGGGCCTCCCGGCAGGACAGTTCCTGTTGCACAGGGTGGTGTACAGGCCTTGTGCAGTAGATGGCCAGTCGCAGCTGACCTGACCGAGTAGAATGAATGCATTGAAATGATATTGAACTCCGCTGAGGGGGGCCATGAAGCCTCACGAATCTACAAAGCCCTGTTATGGGGTACGACCAGGGGAGACCTTAAATGTAGGTGGGAGACTGAACTGGGCCTCGTTTTTGAAGACAATGATTGGGGTGACATAACCCACTATCATAAGAAGGTCTCCAGGAACGCCCGCTTACAGCTCATTCAACTGTATATCACCAATAGAGCGTACCTCATGCCGGAAGCCATATCAAGATTCACGGGAGCTGGAACCCAGTCATGCCCCAAATGCAATGAACCCAGGGCGGGAATGACTCATATGTTCTGGGGCTGCCAAGTAATCAGGGAGTTCTGGTCACAAGTGAAGGACAGAGTGGCTGGCGCAGACATCGTAGATGAGGTGGACGAGCCTATGGCTATTCATGTGCAAAGACTGGATTCCAGCAAGGAACTACACCGCTGGGTGGCCCTGACGGTGCCCTTGCTCCACCCTGATGCGGATGATACGGAGCGGAGTGGAGGGAGTTGCCCGGATACGGGCGCGAACTAGAGAGGAACAGTGAACTAACCGTGGTCTTGGGGGGGACGGGGAGGGAGAGGGCGGGTTGGGGATTTGGGTTGTTTTCTTGATATGCTTAACCATTCGCCAATGATGCTTTTTTGTATTTGTTGTTTATTTCTTGTTATGAAACCAATAAAAATATTTTTTTTAAAAAAGGAAGGATTCCTGTGAGGAGGTAGAGTTGAATGTGGGCCTTCTTGGCAAGGTCCTGGATGTGAAGGAGGAAGGAAAGAGAGGTGATGAAGATGACTCCAAGGTTTTTGGCTTCAGATGAAGGAGAAGTTGGAGAACCCATAGTGGGTGGCCAGAGTAAAGGGCAGAAAGAGGGAGCAGAAGTCCCAATGGAAGGTATAACAGTCTTACTGGCATTGAGGCAGACATCATTGGAGGCACACCAGGACTGGATGGCATATAGGCAGTCATATCACTACAAAAAAGCACCCATCTACCTGAACAATGCCATAGCAAAAAAAGAATCCACTAAATCTCTAATATCTAATAACAACCTACTTATGGCAACCCACTGCTATAGAAAATCCAGAGCTGGAGGTAGTAGTTTCCAATGTCGCGCCCCTAAGCATTGGAACTCCCTCCCGCTCAGCATCAAAAAAGAGGAATCCTTCCCTGGCTTCAAAAAACGGACAAAAACTTGGTTATTTAACCAATACCAATGAAGTCTTATTCTCAGAACTTGTAAATACTGCTGCACATTTGTTGTATAAATGTTCATTGTAATTTTTCTTTAACAATATATGTTTGCTGTATATTTGTTGTAATTTTCCCATATCAATTACTAGCAAGCTGTCAGTAACCTCACTGTGATACCTCTGGGTCTGGGCGTGTAACAAATGTAATAAATAATAATAATAAATAATGGAAGAGGTAAGGAGAGGATCAGAGGGAAGTTTGAGGAAGAGTTGAGTGCCATCTGTATAACACTGGAAGTACAGTGAGTAGGTAAAAATGAGGTGTGAAAGTGGGGCAAGATAGATGTTAAAGATCCAGGGAAAAAGGTTGGAGTCCTGGGGGATGCGACAGGTGGAGATAGATGTGGGAGAGGAGAAAGAACCCAGGATAACCTGGGAGGGGCGGTCATTGAGGAAAGAGGTCAGCCAGTCCAGTGCCACCTCCGAGTTACCTAAGGTATTGTGGAGCCATTTTATGATGATGGAGTTGTTGACTGTGACTGGCGCTCATCTAATTTGCAGTCATATTGATGCCCCTAGGCTTGCGGGTGACTGGTGAGCATCATAATGTACACTGAAGGCACAGTACTTGTCTTTTGCACGCCATGCGGGCTGAAGATTTTAACCAATCAGTTTGTGGACTTCTACGACAAGAAGGAACCGATGGTCAACACAGGGAAATGAAACTAATGTGCTGTGGGAAAAAATGAAAACATATACTGATTTAGCTATTACAATGAAAGGAATTATGGTTAAAGAGGTCAAGCTGTTTTCTTATCTATGCCTTTGTTTGGCTAGTAATGGTAAATAGAATAAGCACGTTGAAAAATCCCATTTAACACTAGCATGCAATTGTGCCACTATTGGGAATTTCTCAAAGAAGTAGGGAAACAATGTTGTAAACTCTGACATGGAACTGTGCAGTTTACAAGCAGTTGCTGCTGCAAGTTGTGGTGCTGAAAGGTTTCTAATGCTCCTAATGATCACTTGTAATACATTAGTTCATCTGTAGCTAGACATAACATGTCTAGGTCACCAGTTAAAGATCAAGCTTTTATTGTAGTGGACATATTTTTGGAATAATGATGGCCTTTGTTGCTACTGTGAAGCACTCAGCGATTTAACGAGTTGTGAAAGTGTGGCTGGCTTACATCAAATCTACATTGCACCTACTGAATTTGGGTAGCCTCTGTACAGAACCCAGGAACATGCAAGGGAATGCCCTGAATATCATCAAGGAGGCATATTGAGACCATGCATCTATCCAGCAATTGACAGATTGTGTAACCTTGTTGGCAGGGTGGAATTTTGCTTGTTCACTTTACATGAAGTTCATATTTAACCCCCTTCCCTTGGTCTCAAATACCAGCATCTGGTACAAGATGATAAATGTACGGTGCCCATTTTGCCTCAATGTTATTGAAACAGTCCATCATTTTATGTGCATCCTGTTATTCATTAATTTGAAAAGGAAATCTAAAACTGTGCCTAAACAACTATGATGTACGCACTATGTATACTGCTGAAATCTTGTGCAGGAATTCTTTCCCCCCTAATGTCATGTTTGATCTATCAGATTATTTAATCAGAGCTTGGAGAAGAAGGAGAACCAAACCAAACTAAAAGTTCCCAGTAGATTTAGTTTGAACTGTGTAGGATTATTAAATCTGGAAATCTGCCTATTTGCACTGTGATGTTTTATAAAAATCAAAAGTTCAGGAAGAACTTTGATTATCTGGTTGTATATCTTATATTAGTGGTGCATGCCTTCTTTTTATGACATTTGTATTACTGATGTATTGTACCTCTTCTTGTGTGTTTTTATGGATGCACATTTTCAGTGCTATGATCGTTTTATTATTAATGTATTGCAGTTTTATTTTTATTATGTGTTTTATGGATATAAATCCTAAATAAACTTAAACTTCATCCAAAAGCAGTTGTCCAAAGTCATTATACTTTTATTTAGCATTGAGCTAAAAATGTGTAGCAAAAGAATAGTGATAAGTGGGTTAATGGTTTTGAGACGGTCTGTCAATTTCCAGTTAGTGTATTTAGATCTAATAGATGAAAACAAGATATCTTTACAGGGAAGTTTTTTGTCCCATAGATGGAAATACATATGAATCCAATATTCGAGAAACCACTTCTATCTACTGTCAAATATTGGCATCTTTCTTATTAATAAAGGTGAATTATCATTACTTAGTGTCCACTATTTTGATATTGGTTTCTGCAATTTGACAGAATTCTGTGTATTGTGTTTTTGATATAAGTCTTTCAAATTGTTGGGTGGTGCAAAGATTTTGTTAATATAGGCAATTGGCTCATGGGTAAAGTTTGATGCCAGCAACATTCTTGTTTCTGTTTCTGTATCTTACATTTATGGTTGACCAGTTCAGTGGTGTACCGAGGGTGGTCAATTTATGGATGCTCTATTATTATTGTATTGTGGCTGAATAATCTAAGGGGCTATGAATAATTAGCATATCTAATCAAATGTTGGGATCTTGATCTTCAACAAATAGTATGTGGGCAAAAACCGGTGATAAGGATTATGTGTGGATAGTTTCTTCCTATGTTTGAGGGTAGAGAGACCTTGGAGAATGGATGTAAGGGCTGATCAAATGTAAAATCTAGCCCAATATGTTATGAACATATTAAGGGTATTGGCTTCCAAGGCACTAACTATGGCATCCAAGATATGCCTTATTCAGTTTTTCAAGTTTGTTTTGTTAGAATGATAGGAAGATCGTTGTAATATAATGAGCAATACTTTCCCTACCGTTTTCATAGGGGGGTGGTGGTTGGAAAATAACTATTAGATCAATTTAAGTGGTTTTTAAGAGGGAGCGTTTAACACATACACTTTAAAAATTGAGCGGTAGGAGAGCCACTCTTTTCTGAGACTTAAGTAACCTTTAAAAAGTATTGCCTTCTCCCGCTCCCCAAAACCATTATTGTCTCTGTCTTGGAGTAATATGTTGTAGCATATTCAATTGGATTATATTATACACTGGTAATGGTATCAGAAAACCAGGCTTCAGTTGGACAAAGTCACCACAAGACAGCACATATACATTACAACTGTGTATTTACCTAATTAAGTGTGAACTGTCTCTGAAAAACAATGCACACTTTACACATATAAAAGTAGTATTAATAATATTTTTAACAATGCTAATCTTCCAATTATACAAGGCCACCTATAAGCAGCACTTAACTTTATGACCCAAGCGCCACTAATCTGCCAATGTATTAAAGCTCTCTTCAATTAACATTTCACAAAATTAACACCAACTAATAAATAAAAAATATAGCACATTTAATTTTCACCAGTATCACAAAAATGTATTGGTGCCAAAGAAAGATTGCATAGAAAAATGACATTTATATACACATGTTTGCATCACTTTGCCCCCTGTGTGAATGGTGGGTTGTCAATTGCATCAGAATTCTGCTGGTTTGGGCGTGAAAAGTATTGCTGTCAATTTAGAACGCACAGGATGTCAGACAACCTATCCACGATAGGAAAATGGTTTTGTGATGCTCTTATACAAGGATAAGTAAAACTCCCAATTCTGTGCCCTGTCAGCCCTGGGAAGTGTTCCCTGTTTTACACAGCACACAGAGAATTTGTTTGGGATGTATTGAAATGTCATCTCCCGTATCTTTAAGTACAATGAAAACAAGATGTAATTCATATTAGCAAACTACAATGTTCTTCTTTTCTCTTTCTTTGCCAAGAAAATGCTATGTTTTTTTTACAAGAAATCAAATTTCATTACACTTGAAATACAGTGAACATCACAGTGCATTTGTCAACTACAATAGTAAGGTATTCTATTTGTAATGAGTGCCTACTAATGAAACCACCACCCAATTCCCTCTCACTCCAGCTACTTAGCAGAGCAATGATTATGGGGAACTTATCTAGTTATATTTGGTGGATGTTCTTATAATAACTTTGAATGATTCTTTAAACCAGAGACACTCGAGTGTGCCCAGGAAATTCCCAGCTAGCTGGCCTTTCCTGGCCCCTTCCTCCCTTTTATAAGAAAGCAGGTCTGCCTCAGGTTAAGCTGGTTCAAATTCCTTCACGGATAAGACCCCATTTTCCAGGGGGTATTGAGATTCAGTACTCATCCATTGGGGAGAGGTGGTCTTCCTACCAGCAGCTTTTAATTGTACAGCAATCTTCTGTCTGCGATTAAAGTCAAACACAGGTCATACATTCCAGATGGTAAAGGCAGGGAGTCTTACCCTTTGGAACATGTATGCAGAGCTGAAGTGAATAAGTAACTCAATCAGTGATTTCAGTGGTAAATGGACTGCATTGCCCAATCCAACTCAGAGCATCATATGTTTCTATATGCCTGAAAGACCTATTCACTACTACTAAACTGACAAAGTGTGAGCCAATACAAAAGGCCTTTTCCCTATGTGCACAATAAAATAAGCGTAACTTTGAATGCATCGATACTTGACAGTGCAAATGGAATGTCAGTTTTGAAACACATTTTCTCAAACTAATGTTTCATATTTTCTACTGATACAGCTCCATAATTCATAAAAGATAAGGTGATTATTGATAAAAGATAATTCAGCTCTGCCCACCACCGAAATTTCTTCTTTGTGGATTCCAAAATATATTTTGATTTAGGTAATGTTTTCCCCAAATATAAAACGTTCCTGTCTCTCATGGATCAATCACTACCTGTATTGCGCAAGTACATCATTTTCCTAGTAATTGAAAAAAACGTAGTGGCTGTGTAGTTATGGTTAAGTTGCTTCCATAGGAAGAGCCCTTTTTGGGCGGCTTATAACTCCACTCTCCCTGGACGAATCCTCACCAAACTTTGTAAAAATAGTATATTGGTCTGAATTCTTTTGCAAAGTTTGGTGAGGTTTGGTCCAGAGGGGGCAAAGTTATAGAGGGGGTCCCAAAACTTCTTTTTTCCCATAGACTGAATGGGGAAAAAACTTTGCTCACGCCGACAGGCCAAACCGCTGGACGGATTTTCACCAAATTTGAACCAGGAGCAGCGGCTTGGTCCCCAAAGCGTGCTTTTGCAAATTTGGTGAAAATCCGTCCAGTAGTTTTTTTTTAAATGAGCAAAAAGTAGGTCACAAAAAATTAGTGATATCTATGTTCAGTCCGTGGACACACTTCCCTGTTCGCTCTGTGGACAGTGTCCTGATTGGCTGACCGTGTTCGCTGATTGGACAGCGAAGGGCGTGAAGCACGTCATATTTTCTATCTTGAGTTTGCGGACGTCCGCGGACAGCGCGGTGAAACTTGGTGGAGAAATGCTATTTAGTAGAGTGTGTTGGTGTGTAAGACTGTTTGGGGAGGATGGGGGAGTAAGAGATGGGTTAAATGTTGTATTAATTTAGGTGATAGATCTCCTTGTTGTGTTCAATTTGTCTGCGGACAACACGGATGTCCTGAAATGTTCTAAATAAATGAAATAGGGGTGTTCTGAGGACACTACGTCCGTACATATGGTTCGTAGGCAAGTTGAAACTGTTCTAAGAACACACGCGGTGTACTGATATGTTCGAAAATAAACAAAATGAAGGAGTGTTCTGAGGACACTACATCGGTCTGAATTGTTCGCAAGCAAGGTGAAACTGTTCTAAAAACACTCGCGTGTCCTGAAATGTTCATAAATAAAGGAAATGGGAGTGTCCTGAGGACGCGGTCCGTATTGTTCGCTGGCAAGTTGAATTGTTCTAATAACAGATGATGTGTCCTAGGATGTTCGTAAATAAATAAAATGGGGGTGTTCTTAGGACGGTATGTCTGTTCGTTTCATTCGCAGGCAAGTTGAAACTGTTCTAAGAATACGTCATGTGTTCTGGGATGTTCTTCAATAAACAAAATGGGGGTGTCTTGAGGACGGTGGATGTGCATCAATAAACAAAATGGGGGTGTCCTGAGGATGGTATGACTGTTTGTACTGTTCGCAAGCAAGTTGAAACTGCTCTAAGAACACATGAAGTGTCCTGGGATGTTCGTCAATAAACAAAATGGGAGTGTTCTGAGGACGGTACATCTGTCCGTATTGTTCGCAATCAAGCTGAAACTGTCCTAAGAACACTTGCGGTGTCCTGAAATGTTCGTAAATAAACAAAATGGGAGTGTCCTGAGGACGCTATCCGTATTGTTCGCTGGCAAGTTGAATCTGTTCTAAGAACACTCATCATGTCGCGGACATTAAAAGTGCCCATATGGCATAGTCAAAATGTTTGACTCTATGGGTGTGATATGCTGCGGTGGTTGTGGCCAGGGCATAGAGTCTTGGGAGCATGGCCATATGGCCATATGGCCATGCACCCAAGACTCTATGCCCTGGCCACAACCAACGCAGCATATTTCACCCATAGTGACTTATATCTTTGGGATCCAAGAACAAATTTATAAGCAACAAAGTTGTAAGCCACTATGGGTGTGATATGCTGTGGTGGTTGTGGGCAGGGCCTGTAGTCTTGGATGCATGGACAAGACCAAATTTATAAGCACCAAAGTCATAAGTCAATATGGGTGTGATTTGCTGCGATGGTTGTATTTATTATAATATACTTACTGTTTGGTTTAGTAACTAGAGTACATGTATTTCTTGTTCATTTCTGTGATAAGAGAAAATATCATGTTAGTATTGGTATTTTGTAATGACTTATAACATTAAATAATCAACATTTTTTTTTACCCTCATATTTAGTAGATTACAAACCAGTGTACTGTGCAATTTGCTCAGTTTCTGTGTTTGTTGCTAAAATCATTGGGTCTGTGGGAGAAAAAAAAAATCCATGTTGGATTAAAAAAAAAACTTTTTTTGTTATGCTACAGTCTATTTGTTTGTTTGTTTTCAGTGTTCACTTGTTGTTTCTGGCCAATGCTCTATGTATTGGCTTGTTGCAGATTTTTGGAGCAGTTAGATACCTGTTGACATATTGTAACTGTCTATTTTTTGTGATAATGAAGTGGTATTGATTTATCTGTTTGGATATTGTAAAATTTTGGGGCAGTTAGATACCAATTGGCGTATTCTAACTGTCTATTTTTTTAATATAATTTAGTGGTATTCATTTATCTGTTTATTTGTTGTATAATCTTGGGGCAGTTAGATACCTTTTGGCATATTCCAACTGTTTATAGTTTTTTTTTTATAATGAAGTGGTATTGATTTATCTGTTTGGTTATTGTAAAATCTTGGGGAAGTTGGATACCTGTTGGCATATTCTAACAGTTTATAGTTTTTTAATAGAAGTTTAGTTAAGGTTTAAGTATAGTTTAGTTAATACATTTTGGTTTTAAGAAGATTAAATAAACTTCTGTAAGATTTGCTGGTAATCTCTGCTTTAGAGTAATGGTACTATCATTACATTCAAACCATCCACAATTCTTTTTTTATATATTCAGTGTAGTGACCTGAATTGGTTGTTGCAATAGATTATACCTATTGTTGTAAAGGTTTTTTTACCAAGTGATACTTGACCATGTATGAATCCAGTCAGCTTGCAGTTGTTTTTGGTACCATCTGCATTGTAACGTAAAAGCATTAGTATTACGTATTTACCATGTGTTTGTATTAGTAAGGTGGAGCGATTATCCGAATTGCAGGTAGAACATAATCTACCATGGTTTGCATTTTGTACAAGTTGCTGAAATGGAATGCATTCACAATTAGGTATTGATATATATACGAAGCGTTCAAAAAAGATTTCATTTATAGGTATGTTTTTGTTTTCCAGTACTTGTAGTAAGTACATTAGAAATTTGTGTGGATCTTCCTGTGAGTTTATAGTGAATTTCACCATTCCAGCACAGTAGTCCAATTGTTGTCTCATTCCATAAACACTATATGTGTTATTAGGATTGTTTGTTGCATTTCTATGAAGTACTAACATTTGCAAACACAATTGGTCTGTACTTTGTAAGTATATGTTGTCAACAATTGGTGGTAATTGAAATAGAATATTCATTGCTACATTTGCGTAGCAACTTACACCAATTATATTTGAGAGTTTAAATGAACCAGGTAATTCTGTATCTGAGTGATTTTTTTTTGAGTTTGTCTTCCTTCTTTGACGAAGTACCTGGTTTACTTTCCCTAATTGGTTGTTTTTTGCTTGTAGTACTTGATGAAGTATTAGTTTCTTTTACTCTCTTTGGATGATTTGCAGTGATATCCTGTTGTATTTCTGTTTGATTTAGTTTTCTTTTACAACGTTTTACTTTTTGTGGAACAGGATATGTTTTTAGATGGGGTGTATAGTGAATGAAGTCTATTCTATTCTAAAATGCAAGGAATATCAGCGTTTACTTTACTTGCATCAAAGTTGATTAGAAATAGACCGTCAAGTGTATGTACGCTTGATAGTGCTACGTAGCTCATGCCTTCTTTAAAGACTGTGTGATACCAATGTCTATTAATGCGTTGTCTAGGGTAAGACCTTGTGATTTATGAATGGTGACTGCTTATGCAAGAGTTAGAGAAAATTGTTCTCTGCATAAATACATGTCTTTGAAGAAAAGGAATCGAGCTGTTGAGCGTCCTATCCTTTTTACTTCTGAAAGTTTGTCAAAGAGAATATTGACAAACTGAATGTTGTTGTCACGTGAGTATATTTGAAAGCCAACAACTGTACCCAGTGCTCCATTAACTAGTCCTTGGTCCACGTCAAGGTTACGTTTAAGCATTAGTCTGCAATTTAAGGATAATTTTAATATTTGTTCCAATCCAGCAGTGTTGAAGATTGAATTTTCTAAACTATTTAGTCTTGTTGTGGCTTGTTCACACATGGGTAGTGTCATACCATGTACGTCTAGTTTGTCTGTGGCGCTAATTTCCATTATTGGTTGCATTTCTTTTTTTAACATTGTTTCATTGAATTTGAAACAGCTTGCAAGAGTTGGCATTAAGGCCATACAATTGACATTTTTGTGGGCTAATTGTTCCATAACATCTGTAGCACATGCATTATTGCCATAACGTGCATGAATGTGCCAGGTTGTCAATATTGATTGTGCTTTTTGAGATAGTATACAAACTCTAATACTTTTTAAGATGTTGGCATAAGTGAGATCTGCAGATTGCCGCATGTTTTCTGTTAATTCTCTGTATTGGAAATGTTGCCAAAGGTTGAAATTTCCTATGCTGCCAACAGTTTTACGGCAGAGTTTGTGTCCTAAGGTTTTAAAAATAGGCTCACCTTTCACTGGTGTCAATTGAAGAAGATCTCCGAAAACAATAATGTGTTTTCCTGCAAAGAGCTCTTCGTAGTTTGTTTTGAGTACTTCTTGTAATCTGAGGTGAATCAAAGCCAACATTAGGTTGGAGACAATGCTCACTTCATCTATTAGTAGCATTTTCATTTGTTTTAATACTCTGTGTACTTCCATTGCAGCTTCTGTAGAAAGTTTGTAATAGTCTAATTTGTTTTGGTGTTCTACGGGCAGGAGTAGTAATCGGTGTAAAGTGACACCGCCTATGTTGTAGGCAGCTAAACCTGTGGGGGCAGTGACAACATCTGACAGTTTGTTGTTTGTCAATTGTTGAAGGAACTAACTGATGATTTTGATTAAGAATGTTTTGCCAGAACCAGCTTCACCACTGACGTACATAGTATAGGTTTGTTATTTTGACAGGTGGATTCTTTGTTTTCATGTTGTACACCATGTGCAATTTCTTTTGTTACTTCTTGAAAAATGCTACGTTGCTCATTGTTTATTTTTGATTGTAGTATAGTTAAGTCTTCTTTATCTTCATACTGACACATGGTGTTTTCTAATTCTGTCATAGCTAATTCTGCCTCATTTGTTATTGGTGGCTCTCCCAGTGGTTCTTGGCTTCCTGTTACAGAAGGTTGACAACTGTCAGGAGTGTCCTTATCTAGTTGGGCCTGGAGTTCTTCTTCGTGTTGCTGTTCATTGTGTAACATTGTTTTGTACTGTGTAAAGTTTACATCAGTTATAGTGCTTTAATTTGCTTTGAAAGCGTCTTCATATGAGTCATAGTTATCTAGTATTTCTTCTTCTTTTCTCCATGGTTTAAAGAGTTGTAGCAGGGAAATGTAATATAGTTCTTTATGTTGAGGAGTCTTTAAAGACAATTTGATATGATTAATTAAATTTCGTTTGGTGAGCTTTACTAAGCTGCCTTCACAATTTGTCACTCTGTATTTATCTTTTTTTTTATAGGGTTTTATATTATTTTTGTATGTGAATTTTTGGGTTATGTGGTATAGACACATGGTTTCCAAAGTCTTACTTTTGTTTGGGTAGTATGTGTCCAGTAATTTGTTTTTTAAAATGTCTTGGCTGTTGGGATCATGTTTGGCTATTGTTTCTATATCTTTGTATGATTTTAGAACTCTTTTGCTAGATTTAGCAGGACCAAGATTTAGCCATACTATATTTTCAGATTTTCCATACAAAGCAGTACCAGTTAATTGATCTGCTGCTTCATAGGAGCCACATTCTCTATGGGAGAGCATTTTTATGCCCAAGCTGTATAATTTCTGAGACAGTGTTTTGTTTGATGACAGGTCATTCCAGAGGTCTTGGAGCTCTGTTTTGTCTGCTTTTGTTAAGTATGCTCTAACATATCGTGCAACTGCAGTGGAATTGTCTGCAATGTACTGCACATCTTTGTTTGCATTCCATAAGTGGGCAATGATTGCATTGTAATCATTGATATATTTTTCTTCTTCTGTTCTTTTTATGTAATATGTATTTTTAGGTGATTTACCTTTAACACTATGTTGTCTAACTGAAGACATGAAGTTGTTTCCTTGACCTGTTTTTGTAACCGGTCTAGGGAAACCAAAGTGGCATTTGGTGTAGTATTTCCCTTTGTTTTTGTATTTGCAATGACAATATTTGCCACATTTGTGTCTTTGAAATTGTAAAAATTGTGCATGAAGATCACTATTTGTTGCTTCTGATGGAATTCCACAAGTGACATATTTTTCAATAAACTGTAAAACAGTGGCATTACTGACCTGACCAAATTTAGGAGCATCTTTAATCCATAACAGCATGTGGATATGTGGTGCTCCTCTGGCTTGGTATTCTTTTCTCCAAAAGAAGTGTTGCACTTCTCTGAGGGGAGGAGCAGTTTTATTACAAATAAAGTGTAGCATAGCAATGAAGCGATGGTGAAAATATCTTGAAACATTAACAGGATCTAGAGAACAAAGTTCTCCAGGTGTTAGTATATCTATGTTTGTTTTGTTTTTGTTTGATATGCGTAGGAAATCATGTAAATCTTCCCATGCATATTCTGCACAATTTAATGTAACAAACCAAGTGGGTGGGCCAAGGTTTTTTATCATACAACATACATCTCCATGATGTTGAAACCAGTACTCGTTAGTACCACGCATATTTGCTGATAGATTTGTAATATTTGAATGTAAAACCTCATCTTTTTGTTGCAGTTTTTGTAATAATTGTGTAGCTGACATATTTTGAAAGTGGGATCCTGATTTTAATGTGTGTGCAACTCCGTAACATAAAGTTGCTACTTTCAAAGAGTAGGTGGAATATGTATTCCACATTTTGTCTAAATCTGGGATCTTCAGAATACATCCGTAATGAGCGGTATTCTGATGCTGTTATTTGAATAGGTCTATCATCGTACCTTCCTCCTTTGCCAGTAGGAAAGAGTAGAGGAAAAGCACGTGCTTCTATACTTTTTTCCCATATGCTGATTGGTGATCCTTTTGTTTGACGCATTTGGTACGTTTCTAGTGCATCTTCTACGGTGTCATTAGATTGCAGTGGGTGAATTGTATAATGGTCTAAAGTATTGGATATTGTAGCAGGTTCTAGGAGCTCAAATTGACCAGCTTCTTGTGTCTCTTGAGTTATTTCAGTGGTATCCTTCAAGTTTTCTTCAATATTAATTTCTTTGTAGTATTCATTAGAATTTGCAAGGCTTGTCTAACTTTATGTAAATCTACCAGTTGTTGCCATATTCTTTTGTCTTTTGTAGGTACACCATTTACTAAGATAATTAAAGATTTCTCCATTGGACGTTGCACTCCTAGAGTGTGCACATTTTCTTTTAGATCTAATGTAAATACACTACTTTTCCCCGAATACCTTTCACTAATTCAGAGGGAGGTAATTTTGCTGTTTTTGGTTGAAGGCGTATTATTGCTTGAAATGGGTGCACTGTTTGAATTATGATGCTCCCATATAACTTGAGTTGTTGTAGGGGTTTTGGTAGTGGAAATAATTCCAAATTATTTGTCATAGCACGTGATGGAGTTTGGCTGTTGTCAAGTTTTGTAGTGCAGTAACTGCAAGGTATTAAGGGGTCAGTTATTTTGCATTTGTTTTCTGCTATAAGGTAGAGGGCTAATTCAAACCATTTAGAATCTTCATTGTCTTCTATTTTGTATGTTAGGTCTACAGTGTTTGTGTTACTTTTATAAAAAGTTCTACGGCAACATACGCACACATGGTTTGGCACTTCAGCAGATGTACTTTTAAATTTCAGTATTTCTTTTTTGTATGTGTGTAGTAGAAGGTTGCCGTGCATAGAATTGTTGCTAATTTGCTTTGAAGCTATTTCATTCTGTAAGTGGCTTTCACTTCCAAAATATTTTTTCTGGATATAGTCGATTTCTTCAAGCAGGTCTTTTGCTGTACTATGTAGAAGAATGTTATTTAAATTGGCTAGTGCTAAAGCAGGACTTTTAGCATAGTACAGTTTATAGACTAGATGTATTATAGTGGAATGATGTGTTGATATCATTTTGATATAATGGAAGGTGGTTTTGCAAGTAGGTCCTGAAATGCAGGCCCATGAATGTCCTTGTAGTCCTGTGTACTTGCACACTGGACAGGTATCCATGTTTTGCAGTAGTTTAATTTTGATTTCGTCTTTGTCTTTCACATATTGATTGAGGAATTGGCGTAAAGACTTGAACGATTTTTTGGGAATGTTACACATTGACGTCCATGGCCATTTGTATGCTGGACATTCTGATTCATGAATGGAGAGGTCATTCTAAGTTTTCTGGAGATATTTTTGTAAGCAGTATTTCTTGTTCGCTTATGGTATTATTAACTTTTTCATAACCTCGTCCACTGCTATGTATGGCAATTGTATTTGTTTGCTTTTGTTTGTATGCTTCTTCATTAAAGTATGGTCCTGTGCTCGTAGTGTGACTCCATTCACCTCCACAGATACTTAAGAAGTTATTTCTGTTGACAATTCGTTTATTGAGAAGTCTTTTTTTGTAATTTAGTCATTAGTTTTGTTAGTGGTTTCATTTTGTTTAACACTAAAATAAATACCTTTCTTTTGAGAAGGATTGCACTGTCTATCAAAACTTCTAAAATTAATTTCCTACGATAGGTTTTAAGGGTTGAGCCTGATTTCTCTCCTGTTTTTATAAGATTTTGAAGGACTCCATGACGGAACATTTTTGCTAAAATACTTTTTTTGGTATGCTTACTTTGCACTAAATCCTGATTTATAGGAGCAGTTTTATCTGTAGTGTTATCTGATGTTTTGTTAATTGTTTTGTGGTTCGTTTTCCATTTTGATAGAGGAGGCAAAGTTTCTGTAGTTGAAGCTTGTTTTGTTTCGCTAAATGACTGTATTAGCTGTTTTGTTTTAACTTTTTTTTACAAATTCTGCTAGAGATGGATTCTTGATTTGGACACTTCTATTTTCATTTGCTCTGCTTCTCCGTTGCTTTCCACGGGCTTGATTTTTGGTAGGCATTCTTTAGGGTCTGTTGAAAAAAATAAAGAAGGTATGGGTTGGGGTGTTCTTAATGTATGTGTGCTGTGTGCATGAGTGTCTGAGTAAGATGATAAAGATGTATGTAATGGTGTGTGATTGTGCATTGGGCAACTACAACTAGTTGGGATGGGTATTCTTGAATTTATGTGCTACTAAACTGGGGTTTAGATGACAGTAGAAAGTAAGCTAGTGGTGTGGAGAAGTACAAATAGTAAATCTAATGGTATACAATTCAAAACAGTTGTTTGTTCTATAATATCAAAATTCTAGGGGATGAGTTGGGTCATTTGTGTGTCGAAAAATAGGAAATTTTGCGCCTTTCTGCCTGTAAATCTCTGTTTAGGAAATGGGGATTTGTAGACAGAATGGTGCACAATCTCTATTTTTAGGCACAGAAATAGCATGAATTACCCTTACAGTGTGTTTGAATAATAGTACAAATAATATGGTGGTATTCAACTTACTTTTTTTCTGAAATGAGCAGGTTTCTTCTTAGTTGTTCTTTGTACTTCAAATTCGGCTGCTTCTTTTCAGGACAATGGTCTTCACTGCAATTGTAAAGGAAACAAATTAGTAATTTTGTTTGTATATAGCACTGTTTTTAATTTAGACATTGATTTTTTTAATTGACATTGACCCTCAGCGCCTTCCTCAAAATTATGAAAACTATCTTATTCACATAAGATGCGTCGCACCAGTTGAATACATATTATATTTTCTTAATGCATAAACTGAATTGTAATGACTAACTGTACCAACCAAAATATCATTTCTATGCCTTGTGGAATTCATAATGTACCACTGAATACCACTATTTCTGTAACTACGCTCTTGTAAGTAACAGCGTCTTAATGCCATGGGCTGCTTGTGCACTATATAAATATAAGTAAATACATTTTTATGTTTTTGTACACGTATTGTTGTTTGATATTTGAACATGTGTGCATGCAATTTTGTTTGCGTGTGTTAACTCTTCATATTGTACTTTAAATATGTTAGTTCAACATGCTTTGAAAATGTGTGTGTAAAAAGAAATTAAATAGCAGATAGGTTTGGAAGTGACAGTTGATTTTAGGAGATGAAAAAATGACAGTAAATTCATTTTATAGATTATACAAGCTAAAAGTGAGTTAATCTGTTTATATGAATCTATATGAATTGTACATGTACTATACAGAAAATATGCATACCTGTAGTTTGTGTTCATGCATATGGATATGCATGGAGCTGCAAGTAGAAATCTTGGAGACTTGTACAGTATTTCTTGTAGATGGTGCTTGCCAATGATATGACACTTGTACTCAGAGAGTTTAACAGTACATTTGAAGTGCTGATCTATGATGATGCAGTTAGATGTAGAGGTCTTGGATGTGATTGGTGGATGTTCATGTGACTTCTTAGCTATATCCAATGAGGGAATGGCAAAGAAAGTGAAATGGAAATGGTAGAAGGACTGTCCATGTTATGTTACAATATGTCCGCGGACATGGCGGTAGTCCGCGGACATCGGGTGTTACATCTGGGGATTTTGGGTTGGGGGAGCCATGCAAATGAGAATGAGCAGAGAAAGGGATTGGTCAGAAAAGTTTAGTGGGTGTGTTGTGCCAGGAGAGAGTTTCTCAGATACTCTTTTAGCTGAGCGAACAGATAGATGTGGCTGTGTGTTTCAGAAAACAGATTGTTTGGATTTTGGGAGACACATGGATACATTGGTTGAAGGTGCATGCAGAAAGCTGTGGAGTAGATGTAGATCTTGGATTCCCACATGTGGAAGTGCACTGGCATGGAGTACGTGGAATGAAGTGGCTGGACTTGCTACCTCTCTGTGCTACTTTGGAGACAGAGCAACATCCAGACATAATTGTAATCCATTGTGGAGGGAACAGTTTAGGACATGTGTCTGGAATTTCTTTGCAATTTGCAATGAAAGAAGGACTTGGGAAAGTATGGACAAGTGGCCAAATTCTCAAGTAATTTTTTCACGGATTGCGCAGAGACAAATGTGGCTTTGGTCCACAAATGGAGAAAGCAAGGCACAATGTCAATAAGGCTGTTTGTGCCTTTCTAAGAGGTTTTGGCATGTCCTCTTTTCACAATGAAAATATTATGTTTCATAGTACATACATTTTTCGCAGAGATGGAGTCCATCTTACTTATGCTGGCAATCAGATTTTCTGAGAAATGTACAAAATGCATTGCAACCTTTTTTGGAATTACAGTATCCATTTTATAGTAGGTGTTGAGCATTTCAAATTTTTCAAACACAAACAAACACCACCAAAAGGCTCTTTTCAGAGCCACCACTTCCTCCCAGATAAAACTGCAATGGTTATGATAGGGCAGCACTTCAAAATGTTAGATGTTCGCGGACTGTCCGTGGACTTCTAAAAAATACTCAGGGCTCTGCTCCATTTGTTTTCACTTCTATTTTTTAACTGTGAAAGGCGGCTCTGAAAAGAGCCCTTTTGTGTTTGTTTTATTTCTTTTTTTGTTTTTTTTTACACAAAACACTAGGAGAGGAAGGGAAAGGAGGGTAAGGGGGGGCACACCAACCACGGGGATAAGAAAGGAAGAGCTGAGAGAGGAAGATGTAGAGTGGGTTTTACTTGGGTAGTGAGCAGATCTTCTCCTGCTCTGAGACGATAGCATGGGCGTAGGACATGGGGGAGGCAGGGGGGACAAATCACCCCACAATTTTAAGTGGGGGGGATGTAATGTCAATTACCCCCCCCAGAATATGTGTTTGGTGTGTTGTGCAGGGATCTGTTTTTGAAGTGGGGGGAGAGGCTGCTTACTATGTAAACTGTCCTCACCCCCCTGGGCCCAAAGCATGGGGGCAATATGGCAATACCCTGGGGGCAGATAGGTGATCATCTGCCCCCAGGGAAGGGGGGCAAACAAAAAAAAGATATTTTTTTTAAACGTAGTTTCGGGTGGGGTGGGTGTGGGCGTGATCACTAGTCACCAGGGATTTTTGCAATGGGGTGGCCCTCCCCCCCCCAAGTAGATGGGGGGCACCTTATGTAGCCCTCCCTTGGGGCAGATTTCTGCCCCTAGGAAGTGGTACATGAGATGCCCCCATCCATTTGGGGTGAGGGGAGTGGCCACTTCAAATATTGTCAGAGCCACCCCACCCACCAAGCCTGGGGCAGTACGTTTTTCCAACCCCCTGGGGGCAGATGGTCACACACATGTGCCCATCTGCCCCTAGGGAAGGGCAAAACAAATATATATATATATATATATATATATTTATTATAACTTGTTTTGGGTGAGGGTGGTGGAGGGCCCACTGGAACACCAGGATTTTTTTGTGTTTGAAAGGGTGGGTAGCCCTCTCCCCCCACCCTAAGTGGATGGGGGTACCTTATGTAGCCTTCCCTGGGGGCAGATTTCTGCCCCTAGGAAGGGGTACATGAGATGCCCCCATCCATTTGGGGTGGGGGGAGGCCACTGCAAATATTGGCAGAGCCACCCCCCAAGCCTGGGTCAGTACATTGTGCCCCGCCCACCCCCCGGAGGCAGATGGCCACACACATGTGCCCATCTGCCAATAGGAAAGGGGCAAAACAAGAATAAAACAAATTATAACTTGTTTTGGGTGGGTGTGGGGGGCCACTGAACCACCATAGATGTGTTTAGTGGAAAGGGGGGTGGCCCTCCCCCCACCCCAAATGGATGGGGGCATCTCATGTAGTCCTCCCTGGGGAAAGATTGCTAGCACAATCTGCCCCTGAGAAAAGGCAAAACAAAAATAAAAAAAGATAACTTGTTTTGAGTGGCTGTGGGGGTCACTAAACCACCATGGATGTTTTAAGTGGAAAGGGGGTGCCAACGGGTGTCTTCTTTTCAGAAATGCATGGCGTTCTCTGTTTACCTTGGTGGCTTCGACACCCTCGGCCCAAATCTGTATGTTGTCCACATGAGCAAAATCTGCTGTGCCAAGGCTTGGGGTTACCAGTGGGATAGCCTGTTCCCTTTGCGCCGAGGTAGGTCCATCCACACATGTGAGGTACCATTTTCGTCTGGACACCTGTGGGAATGCTGGAAGGAAGGACATATGTTGTTGGCTGCGTGTTTTGGTGGGTGGGCAGAGGGAAATGTCTCTGAAATTTAGTGGAAAAAAAACACAATTTTCAGACATTTCACTCTGGCCACCCACTGAACCACACTGTTTCAGTTGGGATATCTGTGGGAACGCGAGAAGGTGGGCCATGTGTTGTTGGCTGCGTGTTTCGGTGGGTGACCAGAGTGAAATGTGCGGAAATTGTGGGGTTTTTTCTGTCATTTTCCCATTTCCCCCCAAACTATGGATTCTTTCCCTACATAGTTGTTGCCTGACCTGCGCAAATCACCTCTTCCTAAACTTGGAATATTGTCTACTTTTCATAAATGTATGCCTTTCTGGCTTCCCATCCAGCTTTCCTACCCTTTTCTTCCATTCTGTACACACATGTCCTATTGGACAAAAAAACACCAAAATCACCTACCTCTCACAAAATGGCTGATTAGCATATCAAAATATGTTCTTGAAAGCCTGAAAAATGGCAAATCCAGTACAGCAAACCATTTGTTCCTAGCTCTTACAAGGAAAACACCACAGGCTTCTTTGTACAACATGTTATTGGTGTTTTCTTAAAAAACAAAAACAATTTCTCCCTTTTGGTTATTTTCTCTCACCCCACTACAGCAAACTAGGATTCCTGGGTGGCATTACGACCGCCTGCATGAGGGAAAAAAAGGGGCCAACTCGAGATATCTCATGTAACAAAGAAGTTACAAGGGATTGAATGGCGACATACCGAATTCGCCAAAAAAGGCCTTGGCACTGGGGGGAAATACCCATGGCAGTTAAGGGGTTAAAACGGTAAAGCCCCAGAGGAGATATCATTTGTAAGGTATCTCAGTTAGTTAATGCTCCAAATGCAGATGGTGCACAGGAATATGTAACACCTGTGTTCACTTCTTGGTTTAATCTTCTGGTGGGATAATAGGCAGAGTGAATGCAATCAGCTTCCGATGCAACACAGCATTTTCCAGGTCAATTGGTTCAGAAGAAGTGGTGGAAAACACTATTACTGTCGCTTTTTCTAAGTAGCCCGATTTTCGTGCATTTTCTGGGTGGAGTTCGGGAGTCGAGTGGACATACCAGGACCCCCTGTATTTCCTGCTCCACCAGACAAATGCGGCCTTACTGCCAGCATGGATTCTCATGCTGGAAATAAGGAAAGGGATTCCTCTGGGATCTGCTTGGAAATGAAACCTGGTAAAAGCGGGCAGAGTCCAGAGGAAGCCATTGTCAATTCTGCCAGCAATCGCTAATTGTGCAAGGTATTTACACTCTTCCAAATTGCAAAAGCAATGTAATTTCACCTGCCTTTTACGCTAAAATCTTCAATTATCTGGCGGAAAAGTTAAAACATGCGCCAATGTAAGTGGTCCACTCCATGCAGTTTACTTTGCACCTTGATGCTTGGGGGTTTTGCGTGATGCTGCACATGTAATAAATAAATACATTTAACATGACCCCAGATAAATGGAAATTCGTGATCAAAATGAGTGAGCATAGCATGTCGCTGGTAACAGGGTGTCCTGTGCTCCTTGAGTGCGTTGGCAAATGCCCTTAATTGCCATCTTGCGTTAAGCAGGTGCTTAAACCCATCAGTGTGGATTGCACAATAAAAAGTCGACAGAGGTATTTCAAATGGCCAAATTCGCTCTTTGGGTGAAATTGTCAAAGTGGGAGAATGTTGCCCAGCATGTGCCTCTTTCTCTGCGGAGTGAATTGTGCCCACCCCAAGGAAGACGTGTGAAAAACCCACAAGGGCACTGTGCCCTACTCTTTCTGCGTGTGTCTTCCCCACAGGGAGACAGATGCCGACGGAGACATGGGTAAGTCTCAGGCAGCAAGCCTGTACCCTAGTTGATGTGGCAAAGGATTCCAGACTTCTAAGGCTGATAACATTAGTAGTATTGAGTTACATGCCACCTGACCGGTATGTGTGATAAAGTTGCAAAGCAGAGCTGTTAGTGGGCTAAAGCAGGAGGCAATGTCTGCCCACCCTCAAAGGGTATGTACAATCAAAAGTAATAGGCCCCTCCACCCATCCTGGCTGTAGGGGCCAGGCTCCAAACCAGGGCAAGAATGCCCTCCAATCATCCATGCACACGAGTAGGGTACCACCTGTGCTCCAGGAACCCTGTTGAGCAACCTCTGTGCTTTCCAATTGATACTGACGCTATTTAAAGCCCAAAGTCTAAAAGATAATCGCTTAATTGCAGCTGGAAATTAGCTCCTGGCATGATCAAAATGCCTTAACCAAGTGTGACATCATCCCCTTCCTTTATAAGCAATATGTGTGTTCTCGCGTTTCTTCATACACTGAATTTCTATTAGAAACAAAGGCAAGAGTTGTCTCTTGTGTAGGCATTAGGAAGGCAGTTGCCAGCCTCTGGCATAATATGCCCATGTTCTTCCAATATTGACTAGCTGTTGCCCTCTTATGGGCAGGTAGAACCATCATGGCAGTGACTGGCAAATGCCTTTCCCCTGCAGGCAGAAAGCGGAAATAAGAGGCCAATTCAAGATACAGAACAAATAGAAGTTAAGGCAGACTGCAGCTGCCATTGCTGTGTTAGGGAGAATATGTTGAGTGTTCAAGCAAGGAGGTATGTTTTAAGAAAGCAAGCAGTGAGACAAGAGAGAGGTAAAGGAAGGCCAGAGGGGCTCTTTGAATAATGTAACAGGGCAGAGGACCCATGCTCTGCCATCCTAGTAACATATGAGAGAATCAAATAGATCAGGCTTTGCAGCAAATGTTAAATGAGAAAGGAACAGAGTCCAGCTCTGCATTCAGAATAACAAAGGCAAAGAAAGGCTAGGCTCTAAAGCCAGCATGAGATGGAATGAGAGGGACCAGACTCATCGTGAGAGGCTGGCCCGGCCCTCGCAGGGGCGCAAGAGGGGCAGCCCATATAGCGGGCTGCCCATCTGGCCACCCCCCTGGGTCCACATACACCCCACCTACTAGGCATCCCACGGGTCTGACACATCCGGCCGCGGACCTCGGGAGTGCTTATAAGGGGGTGGGCTTGCAATCGCCCATCCTCCTTGTTTGCTGTACCCCCCTCGTTCCCCCCCTCGGAGGACAGTCAAAGCAGCAACATCACACACATGGTCCCTCTACTCCCATAACAGGGCTTACTCAGAGGTACAAACAAGATTTCCTCTTTCTTTGAAACCCCCATCCTTCCATTCCTAGAGACACACACACGTCTCCTTGCCCCACACAAAAAAGTAGCAACTTGCAGTTGGTAGCAAAGGCTGCAACTCCTTTATTTGGCAGGAGTCCACTCACAGGTACAACCTTGCGAATGGCCCCAGTGTGGAATGACCTTAGGTGTCGCTTCATTGGTAGTTATCCCAAAGCTGTATGAACCAGGCCTCCTGTGACTGAGTACCATTTTGCACTTGTTGCAGGTGACTTGGTTCGCACTCGCCTTAGGACCATTACCACGAAGGGTAAATAACTGCAACACCCAAGACTCACGCCGAGTGCTGGTAGTAGGGACTTCCACTACCTCATTCTCGTCATCCTCTTCATCCTCCTGTGCATCCTCACTCCTGTTCCCCTCTTCAGGCCCTTGGGGGGGTGGTGGTGGTGAAGGGGGTGGGGGTGGTGCTGAGGCAGATGCAGCACCAGACAGCATGAGTGGAGCCATGGAAGCCATCAGCTTCGAGATGAAAATCTGCAAATTGGCAGCAAAATTCGCTCTGTTCTGTCAGATAGCCAGAAACACAATGAAAATGAGCTCTAGGGTGTGGTCTTTTATAGGAGTGCTTGTGCGCGGTTCGCGGACATGCGCGTTGTCCGCGGACAGATCGAACAGAAAAAAGGGTTCAAAAAGTGACAAAAAGTATGTAGAAACTCAGGATTACTATGTGGGACTTGTTCTATGGTGGGTTTTTATTGAAAAATATTGTAGATTGCTTGAAAATGTAGTTTTAAATTGTTCGGAGGCACGAACAGTGTTCGCAATCCGAACATACACTCATCGTGTGCGCGATCACATGATAGGTTTGCGAACATGCTTGCGAAGGGAGCGGGTGTCCGCAGGACACCAAATGCACTGAAACTGTTTTGCGCATGTGTGTTGGTGTTCTACAGACACTGTTCGGGTCCTGAAGTGATTAAAAGTGCGTCACAAGTGAAACAAAAAGTTAAGGTGAGGCGTTTGTTCTTAGAACAGTTTCAACTTGCCTGCAAACAATACGGACATGCATAGCGTCCTCAGGACACCCCCATTGTGTTTATTTACGAACATCCCAGGAAACTTGATGTGTTCTTAGAACAGTTTCAACCTGCCTACGAACAGTACGGACAGGTATAGTATCCTCAGGACACCCCCATTTCATTTATTTATGAACATTTTAGGACACAGCCTGTGTTCTTAGAACAGTTTCAACTTGCCTGCGAACAATACGGACAGGCATAGCGTCCTCAGGACACCCCCATTTTGTTTATTTACAAACATCCCAGGACACTTGATTTGTTCTTAGAACAGTTTCAACCTGTCTACAAACAGTAAGGGCAGGTATAGTGCCCTCAGGACACCCCCATTTCGTTTATTTACGAACATTTCAGGACACAGCATGTGTTCTTAGAACAGTTTCAACTTGCCTGCAAACAATACGGACCAGCATAGCGTCCTCAGGACACCCCCATTTTGTTTCTTTACGAACATTTCAGGACACCGCGTGTGTTCTTAGAACAGTTTCAACTTGCATGTAAACATTACAGACAGATATAGTGTCCTTAGGACATTCCCATTTTCGTTTCTTTACGGACATTCCGGACACCCACGCTGTCCGCGGACACCTGAACTGCTTTATAAAACGACAAGAAATGAATTTTTCTTACCACTAAGATATGAGCGGTAGTTGGTGATAACTTATCCTTGCATTTAGATTGGGTTTGGCCTCATATCATTCTAGTGACCATACTTTGTTATATTATATTGGAGAATCTAGTAATATGTATTGTAGTATTTTGCAGTAATAGGTTATTTGTGGTATTTAGTGGTGAGCATAGTTTCCTTCCCTACATTATAACCCCATCATAACAAACCTTCCTTTCTATTAGAATACCTAATAGTGATCTATAGAGGGCCTTGGACCTATACCCACAAGAGAACCCAACACTTTTATATAGAGTGCCACCTACAGCCTGTGGCCGGTATCACAGGCTTGTCTACACCAGTGATCTATGCGCCCGTAGGCATAATTATTGGCTCATAGTCCTCCAGTAATCTATGTGTTATATTAGAAACCTCCAAACAACATCCAAGGGACACACACACACACACACACAGACTTATTTTTATCACTGCTTATTCTGTTTGTTATTCTATCTGCATGGGCAAATTGACAATTGTATTGCCAAAGAGAATGAATCTCCCATGTGCTCACATCTAAAATCACAAATACAATAAAAGACTCTAAACAGTTTGTTTTTATATACTGGTTATATTGCAGACAAGTACAAAAACAAATCAAATCTTACCATGTACATTTCACCATTATCTGTAACAAAAGAAGAGAAAAAAAAACCTAAACAGAGCAAACAAACCTTTTTAAAAATATGATTAATTTTTTAACATTATAAACATGATGAATTAAAATGCAGGGGATTTCCTTTGCTACTCTTCCTACATGACATTTTTAGATCGGTCATTCATCCAACAGCACACACTGACCTCACTTAAACTGTGTCTGCTTACCAGAGGTATTTGTTTGAATCTCTCCCACACGACCTTGTCCTTGCTCCCCTCAGAAAAGCAGTCCCAGCCAATGAACTTGCTCCTGTAATCTTGGATGCTTGCAATGCGCGGTGAGAACGAGGGGTTCTACAGCCAGCGCTGAAGGGACCAGGCACTTATTTCTTCAAAGCCCAGTCTGCACCAACTAAACTTCCCCCTGTCGTTTTTCCATTACAAAAACTCAGAGCCTCCCCACATGTGACGTGATATATCTGCAGACACTTTCTTCCAATCATATTAGCAGAAAATGTATTCTGTCACCACCCCCGTGCCCCAAACAATGAGAGCTTCAGATTATAATAACTGTATCTTTTTCAGTTTCCTGCTATGCATACTTTCTGCCATCTGCAAACTAACAGAAGAGAGAGAAAAAAAATCCCAGTGCACGTTTAAAAAACATATTTCAAAATATGTATTTTCATCTAATTTTGTACATGGGACTACATTATAGTGTTAAGAAGTTATCATTAGTGATTAGTAATAGTTAATTAAGTCAGTCAGTTATATAAATAATGTAGTCTTCTATGCGTGAGGTATTCAAAAGAAAAAACAATTTGGTGTACTTTCACTCTCTGCAGTTTCACATTGAGCTTTTGCTGCATTATGAATCCTGTACCTTGCATGCCACCAGCCACATATTCACATGTTATACTGGCAACATAAAAATGACTATATGTGTGTGCCACATTATTGCTGGCAACAAAATGCCATCACATTTAGTGAAGCGCTATATATTATAATTCACTATAAATATTATAAAGCGCTATATATATTACTACATACCCTTCCTTTTCCGACAATTTGGCAATATTCAAATCCACAATTGGAGGAAACCCAAGTTGTGCTCTTCTTTTTCTTTCCATCATAGCAACTCCATAAAATGAACATTTACATTTTTCATAATAAATCACTGCTCAGTCACCATAAAAGCAAAATTCATCTCAAATGGGTTGATGAGTCCTTATAAAACATTGTACACGTTTCTTTCCAACTGAAATGTCCATATGTTCAATTGTCTTTGTTCAATTGTGAAATCAATATTTGAAGTCAATAATAAAATAAGAAAATAAAATAAATAAATAAAACAAAGAACTAACAAAATTAGTTAAAATAATTAATAAAAATAATAAAAGTTGAGGGACTTTATTGCCCATATTTCCAGTCACATAGGGGATGATCTGATCCACTCAGAACGCTGCAGAGTCAAGATGTCCTGATCATTGGCTTTTATCATCTGGTTCATTCGGTGCAATTCTTTCATTCTGGCACTCTTGGATGGTTTTCAGTGAAGTAATCTCTTTTGGCGTCCCGGTTACATTTGTTACATATTTCGGTCCATTGGCATTACTTGATCTTCATCCCGTGGACTCCATGACTCCTGTCCTGTGACCTCTTTCCTCAAAACACAGGTTAATCGCTCTAAATCAAAATAAAACAGAGACAGATTAAGTACATAGCACAATACCAATTTCACCCTTTTACCAAAAATAAAATATTTAGTCCAAAACATTTCGCCCTTTTTCTTCTAGTTTCTGAAATTAAGCATGTTAGAGAGAAACCAAACATATACACAAAGCATCATTATACATTAAATATATTTCAACATTGTATTAAAATATTACCATCTGCTCAGCACCCTTTTGTTAATGTTTACCACATATGGTATTTTATTTACATCTTTATTTCACACTAAGAATCACATCTATTTTATTTCTCTGGTATTGGGCACTATGAAGAGAACCACGTGTTTTTTTTTTTAATATTCAGGGCACTTGAGCTATTTCTACTTGCTCAAACCTCCTTACTTCATGTTTTGAATGACAGGGCTTAATTTGATTAACATGAACAAATTGTTCTGTTACCGTTTCACCCTCTGTCTTCACTATTTGATACACCACTGGAGACACCTTATCTATAATTTGAAACACCCCCTGCTAGGCCGCCAAAAATTTAGAATTTTTCTGTTTACCTTTTCCAAAATAAAATTTATATGCCTGATCCCTGACATTATACTCTTTCACAGATGTCTTTTTATCATAATATGTTTTTGCACTGTCAGCAGCCCTTTCCAAATTCCGCTGCACAAAAGCAAATGCATGTTGTAAATGCTTTCTCAGTTCTTACATATATTCGGGAACTGTAGATGCGCTTACAAGTGTCTGTTCATGTGCCTTATAAAACAAATGTTGTGGTAATACCATTTTCCTACCTGTCAATACCTCATGAGGGCTGATACCTGTTGCTTTGGCAGGAGTTGATCTGATTGCCATCAAAACCAGAGGTAAATGTAAATCCCAGCTGGAACCTGCCTCTGCTACAAACTTCTTTAATATATCCACAACAGACATGTTGCAACGTTCAACACCCCCAGAAGAGGCGGGTCTCTATGCATTATGCAGTTTTCTTTCTACCACCAGTATCTGCCACACTTTACTCATTAAAGCGCTTGTAGAATTACTTCCTCTATCTGATTCTATTCTTTGTGGTAACCCAAATCTTGAAAATATTTGATTTACCAGTAATGTGCCTGCTGTTTGCACACTACAATCTGGTGCAGGAATACACTCTATCCATTTTGACATCAAACAAACCACACTCAAAATATAACGGTTCCCCCTGCTTGACCATTTTTACAGGCCCTACATAGTCTATTTGCAAATCTGACCATGGAAGGATTAAGCCTCTTTTCATCAGTGGGGCCCTATGCATTGGTGAAGTGGGTTTAAATTGGGCACATACTAGACCCCCCTAGTATATATTTCTACATCTTGGGACATATGTGGCCAGTAAGCATAATATTTCAGTATCTCTAACGTTTTTTTGTGAACTTCTGTGTCCTGCAGTTATTGCATCATGTGCATAGTGTAGCATTAGCCCTCTCAATGAAAGGGGTATCACCCATTGTATTTTTCCTGTTATGGATTCTTTAACCACAAGTCCATCCTGTAGTCTGATTCGTTTTTTATTCTTTAATAACACCCTCAACTCTTCTTTTCCCGTACATTCATTTTCAGTTAAAGGATTTTGTTCAAGGTCTATCAAATGATTATAATATATTCCCATAACTGGATCATCCTTTTGAGCCTTAATCAGATCTTGATCTGGTGTATCATAACTCAATTGCACTAATGGTTGTTCTACCTCTTTTGGAGCCTTAGAGCGTGTAACTGCATCAATCTGTATTTCTCCAAGTAAGTGTTCAAAAGGTAGCAACTCTCCCATAACAGCCCCCAATTTTGGCTAAATGATCTGCTTTATCATTTCCCTCCTTATCTTCTCCGGGAGTTTTTAAATGTCCAAACATTTTCCTCCAGTATATTGTTAAATAATTCTCTGACACTAATTTGTCTATAGCCTGTATCATTTTTCCATGTTTGAGGGGCTTTTTATTGTAGGCAATCATGCCTCTTGCTTTCCAGCCAGGCAAATATTCCACAAAGCAATTTCGTGCATAATCAGAATCAGTCACCAGAACAATTTCACTAAATTTATTATCAACTGCAGTAGTAATTGTTTTATAAATGGCTGCCAATTCCACTACTTGACTGCTCCTAGCCCCAATTCTCATCCCTATACTGGGAATGTCTTCACATTTCAACCAGACATTTCCTATTCCTGATACCAATGGTTTATTACTGTCATTTTCAATGTGAAAAGCACAACCGTCAACATATACAGTTGGCAAATCCTTGCATGTCTTTTCATCAAAAGCTTTGTGTGGTGATTGTTCAAACTCCTGTAAACTAGATTCCACCTCTACTTCGTTTGATACATGTTCAGCTGCACAGTCATGTAAATCTGTCAATCCTTTAGCAACTGGGCTCTTTTTATTCTGTCCATATCTCACTTCTACAGGAAAGCCTTGCAATGAAATGTCCAAGAAGTAATTCTGGACTGTGCTAGGTTGCCTGACCTAATCCTTTTACTCTCTAAAAATTGCAATGGCTGATGATTTGTTTCAATGATTACCTTTTCTCCCTGAACAATGAGGTGGAAATGCTGTAATGCCCAAACGGTGGTCAAAATGTTGAGAGAAACCTATTTCTATAAAGAAATCCCTGTTCTTTATTGGGTATGCTAAACATGGTGCCTTTATAAGACATTCCTTTAATTTAGCCACTGCCTCAGATTGCTCTTTTTCCCATGTCCAGGGTGTATTCAGCTTCAGTAGTTTAGTCAATGGTTGAGTAATTTCAGCATAATTTTCAATACATTTCCTGTTATATCCAGTCATTCCTAATAAACTTTTTAAACCTTTCACACTTCTAGGGTCTTTTAATTTCTGTATGGCCTCCACCTTTTTCTTTTGTGGGTTTAGTCCATGTTAAGTCACCTCATGGCCTAGAAAATTCACCTTTTTCTTGCACCATTGTGCTTTCGGTAAAGATACTTTGGCACCCGCCTTTTGCAATTGGCCAAGAACAAGTCTAATTTAATCAAAATGGCTTTTTAAGCTTTCATTTTTTATCAGGACATCATCCACATAAACTATAGTTCCTCTTTCCGCTGCATCAGGCATAGCCTTTCTCAAAAATATGCCAAATTCACTCCCACTTTTGACGTACCCAAATGGTGTTCTAACCCATGCGTATTGCGTCTTATCAAATGAAAACGAAAACAAATTCTGAATATCCTCTGCCAATGGCACACACCAATATCCAGATGTGAGATCTAATGTAGTAAAAACCTTTGAGCCATGCACCTGAGCACGGCCTTGATAAATCAATGGCAGTGGCCATCTGGACACTGGTACACTTTTATTTAATTCTCTCAAATCTGCACACAGATGCCATTGACCATTTGGTTTTAACACACCCAAAATAGGAGTGTTGGATGAGCTATGAATGGTCCTGATAATCCCCCGAGTCTCTAAGTTTTTAATTATTTCTGCCAGTGACTCCAAACATGCCAGTGGTAATCTATATTGGTGCACAAATACTGGATTTCTACTACATCCTTCTGGTAATGTGACAACATGTAAATTAGTTAGGCCGCAATCATATGCATCTTTGGCAAACACGTCTTTAAATTCCATAAATATTGTTCTCAATTCATTTTTATCTTCATCGCTATCACATGCATCTGCCAACATAATCTGCTCCTCTACCATTTTTGAGAATTCTGGGAAATCCTCCAGTGGAGATATCTCTGTATTTTCTTCCAACTGTGTGGCTGTGTCTCTCTGTAAAGCTGCCACTCTTAAATATTTTGGCATATCAGCCTCCAATTCAATGTGCTGATTTTCTGTTTCATTTTCATTTAAGTCAAATACTATATAATCCTTTTGGTGACAACACACTGGGCCTCATTCCGAGGTGGGCGCAAAGGGATACCGGGCACCGTTAAGGACATTGGTGCCGGTAACCCCTTTGCGCCCTATTCTGAGGTCCCTTAGCGTGAGCCGCTGAGGGACCAGAGAGCTAATAACTGTACCGCAAATTGCGGTACCATTATTAGCTACTTCCCCATTCCTATTGAGCCCTATCTGGGCTCAAATGGGAATGGGGAATGGATTTTTCAATGGGGACTTACCGGTCCCTCCAGGGTCGGAATGGACCGGTAAGTCCCCATTGAATCAGGTCGGACCGGGACCCAGTATGGGAGGTAGTCATGGCGCAAATAGCGCCATGACTACCTCCATACTCGGAATGAGGCCCACTGTCTCATTTGAATTATAAGGGTATACAGATTGAATTTTAAAGATCCCTTTGAGCTGAGAATCCAGATATTCTGGCAACACACCCTGTACATCTACATATCTCTCAGGAATATTTCCAATTACCATGTTATTGAAAATTTTTGTATGGCCATTCCTAATGATGAATTTTCCTCTAAATGAATATCCTGATGTCCTTTATTATTCACCATAATTTTGACAGATCCTTCTCCAATATCTATCAATGGGGTGTATTCATAATCCAGGCCCTGTTGCTTCATGGACTCATTCAAACACACAAATGCATCAGAATCTTTCATTTGCACTTTAGCGTTATTGCAACCTGTTTGGTGAACGCAGGAATAGTAGTACCCTTCCTCACATGTAATTCAATTTCATATGTGACCAGTTGTGCGCAATGATAAGCCTTTCTTTTGTCTTCAAACTCAGGTGCAGGCCCACCTAGCCGTGACCATATTTTTTGATTGAGGAAATCTAACACCATACATATTCTATGCATGATATCATTGCCCATGTAAAAATCATTGTGTGTTCCACTCACTATCCACACATTATGGTAAATTGTTTTCTGCCCAATATTAATCTTCAGCATGCATCTGCCTGCAATTCGGTTTTCAAAGTCTGGATTGTCCAAACCAGAGACATACTGGTTTTTAATTCTACATTTTGGGATCTCCTCCCTCTCCATTATTTTTTGCAGTAATTTCTCATTAATAAAGCTCCTTTCCTGTTCAAGAACTAAGGTAGCTTTTATCACTTTAGAATGGTCATTTATACCAACGTGAATCCATGTTTGCTCATCTTCCATGTGTATTTCAGCAAGCGTGGTAATGTGTTTTTCTGTGTCTGTTTTAGGAGTAGTATTCCGTTTGCATTTCTTCTCTTTTAAATAGAAGCACAATGTGTGCTCATCTATTTCAGTTTGCCATTTTTTCCTACGATCTAAAAAAATCTGCACAGATTGTTTTTCTTTCCGACTTTGCATTTTATCTTGACACATCAAAAGGACAGTAACTTTAGGTATACAGCTATTATGGAGGTATACCTCCACTGCATCATTCGTTTTGGCAACGGTGTGGCATTCATTTATACTGTTGTATTGTGATTTAATTTTCTTAGGTCTCAATGGTTTTTTGGTTAAGGACCACAGTACTCCATTCACCCCATCTATGAGAGGAGACAATATTTTCAGGCAATCTGTCCCCATTAGAAATGGAATTTCACAAATAGATGTGATCAATACTTCCTGTTTCATTCTGTGTTTTCCTATCTTCATGTCAACTTCGGTAACACCTATGATAGGCACCTCCTCACCGTTAAAATTATGCACTGGACCTTCACTTTGCCTCACTGTTATCTGATTTTGTGGGGATCGCCCTTCATTGATACTTTTTACCAATTCTTTGGACATAATTGCGGCCTGTGCGCTGGTGTCAATCATCGCAAATGTATTGCATTTCTCTTCCACAGTGATGGAAGCATAATACCTGTCTTCAACTTCCTCTAATACACATAAAAAGTGTGAATTCTTACTGATTTCAGGACTCACCTTTCTCTGGCCTTTTTCACTTTTGGCTAAGCACATTGGTGAATGGAAAGACATTTTTCCCTCCTTTCTGTCCATTTCTGTGTGAGAGACTTTATTCATTTCCCCATATTCTGAGGTCTTTTGGAGTGTGGCCACGGTTCGTCCATCCATCCGGGAATCATCAGAGGTCACACTACAATCGTCCAACTGAACATGTGTAAAAGCATCACTCGGTCATTTGCCATTTTCTAACTCCGTGCATTTGTGGTTATTTGGTATGGTACCAGTCTTTTTAACTTCTTCAAAAATCTGTGGCTCCAAGAACTCTTCAGGTGATTGATACGTACCCTCCTTTGGAGTATTTATTTTTCCTGCCTCTGTCTGGTTAGTATTTTGATTGTCCAGGGGAGGGGTTCTAGCATCCTCACTTACTCCCTGTTCACTTGTATTCCCCACTCATGAGTTGTCTTTTTTAAATCTGTTCCTTTGTTCTTTTGGAATCTCATATTTTCCTTTTTCATTTGTGCAAATCTCCAATGTTCGATTTAGCTCCAGGTTAAACTGAACTTATTTTTTATATGTATTTTCAATTTCTGTCACATGTTCATTTGCCGGTATTTACATTTCTAAATCATTAGGCATCTCAGAGTCATTATGTAAAACCAAATCAGGACATTCTATCTTTTTAGCATTACAGGTATCATTAATATTTAGTCACTTATCAGAAACCACCCGGTCATTGCCTTGGCTTTCTGCCCACTCCTTTGATGACTGTTTTTGTGCTGTACAGAGCTTTCCTATTTGCTCAGCCAACATTTTCACTTGGGCCTCGAGACACTGGAATCTTTCCATCTCCCTAGAATCTCTTGATTCATATGTGGAGGGGAGCGGGGTGCACCCATCCTTTGGTTGTATTCCCTGGTGGTGGTGATTCATTGTATTGACGTGGAACATAATTCATATTCTGCCTCATGTCCTGTCTCTCATTTTGTGAGCATTGTCCCCTATGCTGATTCCCATTTTCAGTAATTCGATCCACATATCGGGGTCTATCCTGATTGTCATATATCATGGTGTTAGGGCCAAATCTGCTTTGTGTCCCCAATGTCTGGTAGGGACCATTATTTCATTGATCCTCACTGTGTCTCTGATTATTATTCATACCTGACATATCAGGCCGATATACTGCCTGGGGCCTGTCTCCTAAGTACCTGGGGTTAATGTAGTTCTCCCTATTACTAGGATCATGTGATTGAAACATTAGTGCAGGGAGTGACGACCTTTGTTGATTACCCCTTTGCTCAGGTGCCAAATTATTTTTACCTGGACTTTGAGCAGACTCAAGGGACATTTTGGCTGACCTGATCTCCATCACTGTTGCTGAGGGTTCTTTAGATTTTGGTCTAGTGTCTTTCATTTTATCATTTTCTCTACCCGGACAATATAGTACTTCATATAGTTTTGTACTTCGGTGTACAATCCATTCAAGGACTTGTCACGGTCAAATTCATGGATAACTGTGACATGATGTCTTTCTGTAGCCCATAAAGTAGGCAGTTTTAAATTCATTGGAATTGGGGTCAAAAGATACATCAAAGTGAGAAAAAGCTCTTTTTAAGTCTTGCAAAAACTGGCAATGTGACGTGTTAGGCCCAGCGTAATTGTGTATGCAACCTTTTTTGCCTCTTGCAATGATTGGAAAGGAGAACAATGACGTCTAATCTCTTTTTCAAACTCTGCCCATGTCATGTTCTGCTGTTCATTTAACCCTCTAATGCTTCTGGCTGTGGAAGCATCTAGAGTTAAGTGAAAGTATTGCCTGTATTGTTCCTTAGGTATCTGGAGGGCTTTAAATATATCATGCACCGCTTCTAAGTGGTCCTCTATACAGCACTCCCTCCTTTTTTAAATGGTTTGATCAGAGCTTTGATTGATTTCATCATTTGTATGGGGCTACTCTTTGCTATGCACGGAATTGCACTACTTTGTGATTCAACCCTGGTTTCAGGTGTATGGGATTGGTGCGGCCCCCAAAGGGTGTATCAAATCCCCCAAGGGCACTGCAACCAAGTTCAGTCACCAGCCCAGTCACTGGGGCACTAGCTCTCTGTGTAGAAATAGGATTCACCTCAACTCTATTGAATGTGGTGCCCTGCCGTCTATCCTGGGACCTGAAAATGCATATTTGCTGTTCCAAATCCTTACACTTTTTAAGGAGCATATGTGCCTCCTTACACAAATAATTGTTTTCATCACTCATTTTATTAATTACCTCCTGCATATCGCCCATTAGCATTTGGCATTCATTGAATTATGTGTTTGTCTTGTCTCTTTCGTGAAACATTTTAACCATTTCCTGTTCAGCATTTTGGAGATCACTTTCTTTCTCAAAATGTTCTTTTTGCAAAACCTGCATTTCCAAAACAACTTCATCTTTGTCTTGTCTAATATGATCTACCAACGCTTTCAAGTGTTTCAATTCTTTTTCACTATCCTCAAACTGTTTCTTGCTTTGAGACAATTGAGTGTCGAGATCTCTAAACTTTGACTGCATGTCCTTTTGACATACCTCCAACTCTGCTGTTAACATTTCCTCTTTTTCACTTGCTCCATCCAGATCAGCTTTTAACCTTCTAATCAGATTGGCATCATTTTCTTGCATTCGCAGGGATCTATTTAGGATAAACCATGTCTTGGCACATAGCCGTATCAGACAATCTTTCTCTGCATGTTTATCAACTGCATTTAGTAGTCTCAAAAGGCAGACCTGAATTATGCAGCCTTCTGCAAAAATGCTGTCTAATGATTCTTTCTGTACTTCACCATAGATGCGGTCATGCCATTCTGTGGCATTATTTGATGACCATGTCCCATATGCATATAGCTTTGCCTCAAGATATTGCACTAGCTCTGGGAATGTGGCCTCTATTTGAGACATTCTAAAATTCACTTTTAGTGTCACACTGCTCTCATGAAATGGGTTCCCTCTAATGCATGTATGGTAATGTGAGACACACTTGCCACACACAGTAGGAGCTCTATAGCCACTTCCCCAGCCAATGCACCATGTATGTAGGATATTTTGTGTAAATTTGGGGTTTGGCGGCATTTTTCTTACCGCCAAGATATGAGCGGTAGTTGGTGATAACTTATCTTTGCATTTAGATTGGGTTTGGGCTCATATCATTCTAGTGACCATACTTTGTTATATTATATTGGAGAATCTAGTAATATGTATTACTTGTAGTATTTTGCGGTAATAGGTTATTTGTGGTATTTAGTGGTGAGCATAGTTTCCTACCCTACATTATAACCCCATCATAACAAACCTTGCTTTTTATTAGAATACCTCCTAGTGATCTATAGAGAGCTTTGGACCAATACCCACAAGAGAACCCAACACTTTTATATAGAGTGCAACCTACAGCCTGTGGCCGGTATCACTGGCTTATCTACACCAGCGATCTATGCGCCCGTAGGCATCGTTACTGGCTCATAGTCATCCAGTAATTTATGTGTTATATTAGAATCCCCCAAACAACATGCAAGGAGGACACACACACACACACACTTATTTTATCACTGCTTATTCTGTTTGTTATTCTATCTGCATGGCCAAATTGACAAATGTATTACTAAAGAGAATGTATCTCCCCTGTGTTCACATCTACAATCCCAAATACAATAAAAGACTCTAAACAGTTCATGTTTATATACTGGTTATATTGCCGACAAATACAATTCACAATTCAAATCTTACCATGTACATTTCACCATTATCTGTAAGAAAAGAAAAAGAGAAAAAACAAAAAAGAAACAGAGCAAACAAGCCTTTTTAAAAATATGATTCATTTTTTAAACTTATAAACATGACAAATTAAAATGCTTGGGATTTCCTTTGCTACTCTGCCTACATGACATTTGTAGATCGGTCATTCATCCAACAGCACACAGTGACCTCACTTAAACTGTGTCTGCTTACCAGAGGTATTTGTTTGAATCTCTCCCACGCGACCTTGTCCTTGCTCCCCTCAGAAAAGCAGTCCGAGCCAACAAACTTGCTCCTGTAATCTTCGATGCTTGGAATGCGCGGCGAGAACGAGGGGTTCTACAGCCAGCGCTGAGTGACCAGGCACTTCTTCTCATTTGGCCTTGAAAAAGACTTAGGTCGAAACGCGCGTCGGCTGTTTGCACTCACTAAGGTTGACCAACTGGCATTAATTGCCACTCTGATTAATGTTTTGTTCTGGTAAACCGACAAAAATAATAAAAAATCACATGCACCAACAACTCCTTTGACTAGACCATCAATTAAAACCAAAGGCAAAACTGCTATTTCTTGGACTATTGAATCCATCCAGCGCCCAAAATCATCCAAATGTCATCCCTCCAAAATGTCATCCCTCCAAAATATATAATTAATGTAGTCTTCTATGCATGAGGTATTCAAAAGAAAAGAAAAAATTGATGCACTTTTTCTCTCTGCAGTTTCACATTAAGCTTTTTCTGCATCATGAATCCTGTACCTTGCATGTAACTAGCCACATATTCACATGTTATACTGCCAACATAAAAATGACTATAAGTGTGTGCCACATTATTGCTGGCAACAAAATGCCATCACATTTAGTGAAGCGCTATATATTCTAAAGCGCTATAAATATTATAAAACGCTATATATATTACTACAGACACTACTGAAGTAGCAACAGGCTTGACATTGTGCAAATTTAACATTAGAAAATAATTCATCCTTTCTTTATCCTTTCCTCAAAACATCCGTACTTACCATTTTAAAACAGATTGCGTTCTTTTCAGAAGTAGTCTCCACAGGAAGAAGAACTAATTCTTCAATCAGATGAAGGAGAGTTTTGGGGTGGTAGGCTTTAAGCTGGTTCACATCAACCCAGTGTTCCTCTTTCTCTTTAATTTCTTCTCTATGTCCTCAAGGGTCTCTCGCCAAGTTGGGAGAAATGTGTGCTGGAGTTAGACTTAATCCCTACGTCATAATCCTTGTTGGAGGTCTGCAGGTTGTATAGCATTTTCTCTGCATAGGCAAAAGCAGATGGCAAATGCTTTTTCAAATGTTCTGCATATTTGTTGGTGATAGAGGCTATGATCGACACCTGGTCCTTTATTCGCTACAAAAGATCTTGAGGTAAGACCGTTTTTCTTCTAGTGATAAATCAAAAGTAGACATCTAAGTAGCAGTAGTATGGGTTCAACTCAGAGCCATCATGACTAATGGTACTTTCAAGTCCCAGCTGAGTCCAGAATCAACCACAAACTTCATTAGAATTACCACAATCACGTTATTTTGTCACTCCAAACCCTGCTAGCTGCTGGGTGGTAAGAGATATGCAACTTTCTTTTGATGCCTAAAATTCCCCACATCTTATTCATTACCTCACTGGTTCAATGACTACCATGGTCAGACTCGATACTTTGAGGGAGGCCAAAATGAGTAAAGATGTAGGTTATCAATAACATAGTTTCTGTTTCTGCCCTGAAATTCGGGACAGGGAGACATTCTTGGTGAAGAGGCACGTTACCGTCAACATATATATGTTGCCCTGTAGAAGAGAAAATCACTGGACCAATAAAATCAAACTGAAGATCAGCCCTATGGGGGCTCAAATGGGAATCGGGATGTACCGGGTCCGGGTTCCTGGAATGGGGAAATACCGGGCCCTCCAAGGTCGGAATGGCCCGGTATTTCCCCATTCCAGGAACCTGGACCCGGTACCTGGTATAGGGGTAGCCATGCCGCTAAAAGCAGCATGGCTACCTCCATACTTGTAATGTGGCCCATTGAGATGCTGGGGGAAGGTGAGGAAAGGGAGAATGCCTCTGAGGAGGTGCAGCTGATAGTGGGCCTTCTTGGCAAGGTCTGGGATATGAGGAGAGAAAGAGAGAAAGAAGTCAAAGATGACACCAAGGTTTTTTGCTTCTCAAGAGGGTGACAGCAGGGGACTCATTGAGGGCAGCTAGAGGGTAGGAGGGAGCTGGGGTCCCATTGAGAACGATCTCAGTTTTACTGGCATTAATTTAACGGAAAGTGTACAGGTTTGTCTAGATATTGGTAGACGTTTCCAATAATTGGTTCTTCCTTTTGACCAGTAAGGAGATCTTGATATGTAGCAGCTCTTCTTCATTGTATGATAGAAAGCTCACTATCAGCTTGATATTGTGATTGACTTGCTATTTGTTTTTCTCCAAGGATATAGTCCACATCCATGTATTTGCCTTGGATTACTCCAGTTTGGGCAAATTGATCAGCCAAATAATTTCCTGTTGTATCATTGCCTTCAGCATTTGAGTTACCATTTATCTTTTTCCAAAATAGGGTATTGTTGTTTTATGTCACTAGATCATCTATCTTTTGGATCAACTTTGTGTGTTTAGGGGGATGTTGCTCGCACAAAGCATACATTTGGCTTTCTAGTTTTGCTCAACAAATCTATTTTGAAAATAATCGGATACAGTTACTTTTACTAGTTCCTAAAGTTGACGATTCATGGCAGTAAGGGCAGCCATCAATTCCACCACTGACTACTCTGGGGACCAATGTATAGCTGTCTGAGTGTTCAGGGATTTCACTCACCCAAGCATTCGGACACCAGTTACTAATTCCTTCTCATCATTTTCTTTAATATGGTAAGAACATCCATCATCGCCCTTTTAATACAACTTATGGGGCAAAGCTAGATATGTCTCCAGATTATTGGTTGTTTTAAATTCTTTGTCCCCCACACAGTTCTAATGGACACAATCATGTAGATCGGCTAATCCTTGTGCCATTGGGCTCTTCTTATTTTGACCACATCCAATTTCTGCAGGAAAACCCTGCATGAAAATAATCCAGGATTTACCCAGTCTGTATTCCATTCATGTCAAATATTATAGTTGTTGGTCGAAGATCTCAACTATTATATATTTCACATGGATTAATGGATGGTAGTTTTTCAACAGCTCTGCCATTGCCATGAGTGATTTTATGCATTCATTGAACTTGATTTCAACAGGCGATACATTTTTTCTTGCATACAAGATCACATTATAAACCTGGTCTTACTTCTAGTATGAGACCGAAGTAAGCAGGTTTCAGTAAAACCTGTTTCCAGAAAACATTCTTTGTTTTTAATAGTATAAGCCAAGTACAGAGATTGGGAAAAAACATTTTCAGGTGTTTCACAGCATCTGTCTGGGAGTATCCTCTACTATTACTTGACCCTTGCCTTCAAGAGATGGAACAAGAGCTCAGTAATCTCTGCTTAATCCCTTCTGAATTTAGAACTTAATGATTCAATCCTAAAAAACCTTGTAAAGCATTTAGATTTGTGGGGTTATTCACTTTCAGCAGAGTCTCTACCTTGTTTATCTGGGGAAAAGTTCCTCAGCTGTGATTGGTTTTCATTTTTTTTGGGACCTCATGTCCCAGAAAGGTTACTTTACTTCTAGAAGGATGGTATGGATCACCAGAATTACTAAGAATGTCAAACTATCACATGAGAGTTTCCTCTAGAGGCGCTGGTTAAGACTTATATGGGAATGACAAGGTTGTGGTGCTACTAATAAGAAAAGCCCTAGTAAAGATCCACCTACATGTGGAAGTTCCCAAAGGGGCCTATGAAAAAAGGATAAACAATGCAAAATATCACACAAACACTCACTAGGTGTGTCAGCAGGAGTCACAGACCGGGATTACCCAGGAGAAGTTAAAGTCATCCTCTTCAATCTAGGATATGTGATCAACGAAGGCCAGCCAATTGTGCAACTTGTATGTAAAAAGATCCCAGTTCCACAGATTGAAGAGGTAGAGGATCTGGATAATATGAAGAGAACAGGGTTTGCCTTTGGAGAAAGACTTGCCATCTAGAGTGAAAGCCACACAGTGGATTCAGGCCCAGCATCCCTCAAATTTGAAGAACCCCAACAAATACACTGGCACTTGCCCTGAAGACCCTGGCACCAGAAGAAGAAAGTACAATTTGAACTCCACCACTCCATAGAGTGAAGGGAACTTCTCCAAAGGGGTGGATGTGAACCCAAAAAGTGATGGGGTCATTTATTATCAAATACTGGTCCCAAATATTTTCATCAAGCAGCATTGGGGACTTAGCACATATACACCTGACTACATAACACCAAGGGCTGGAGAGAATACAACAAAATGTGTCACCTTGATTCGACTGGTTGGGGACTATACTGACATTAAGAACCTTTGCACTGTCAACTCCATATACCAGAAGACATCATCAGCTGATATACCCAGGGAACCTCCAAAGCTGTTACCTATCATTGTATTTCCATTTCAACGTATTGGTATGGACATTGTGAGGCCCCTTGAGAGATCATGAACAGGAAACAAGTACATTTGAGTCCTCATGGACGAAGACACTTGTTGCCCATAGGTACATTCTGAAGCTGTCGGTTCCTGTGTTCACCTTTGTAGGTTTCTGTCATAGAACTTGACAGACCAAGGCAACAGTTTTATGTAAATATTAATGGGTGATAAGAAAGAGCACATGAACATAACGACCTTCTGTACCCCGGTGTACTATCCCAAGACGGATGGGCTAGTGGAACAATTCAATCTTTGCAATACATCCTGAGAAAATGAGTCAACAAAGAAGGAAATAATAGGTGTTACTTGAAACCTTGGGCCATCTTCAACATACAGAAGACTTCTTAAGTATTCACAGGATATACACTCTTTGAGGTGGTATATAGGCGGAATCCTCAAGATACATTAGATATGATGCTAGAAGACTGGGAAGTCCCAGGAAATCCTATTACGTGTTACCACCCATTGATACAGAAGGAACAATAATTAATGGAGAATGTCAGAGCGTTGTTGAACGTGTACTTTCAGGCCAGACAAGCAAGACAAAAATAATCTTACAATCAGAAAACCAAATGGAAATGTTTTAATATGAGGGCATGGTGATGGTCCTCCTCCCCACAACACAAAACAAGCTGTGGCCAGATGGTACAGCCCATACATCATCACTGAAGTGGTATCTCAGCTAGCAAATAAAGCCAAGCAGGCTGATCGGTGATAGCCATCCGACTTTATCACAATAAACTTGAAGCCTGCAAGCAGACTAGCAACCCTGTCCAACTATCCCTATATGAAAACAAAAACAGGGAAAACCGACTACCTGTGGAGGTACACAGGGTGACTATCCTTCTGGGCCTACCTCTGCAGAAACACAAAGATCTAGCAGAATTTCTAGAAGCATAGACTGACATCTTCCCTGGAAACCCTGGGAGACTACAAGGATTCTTTCATACTATCAAAACACTGCCAGGAAGGGGAATATTACTGAAACCCTATGAACTGCCAGAAGCAAGGAAAAGAATTGTATAACAGAAGGTGGAAAATAGTTGGACTTGCGAATCACTAAAAGATCACACAGAACTAGTCATAACCAAGAGTCCTAGACAAAACCTGATAAAAACTGGTGATTTTCCTTCGATTTCAGATGACTAAATGCGATATCAAAATTTGATAAATATGCCATGGTTCCCATATAAAAGTTAATGGCAAACGTGGGCGATGGCAGTTTCATTTCCACCATGGAGCTAACCAATGACTATTGGCATGTACCCTTGGACCCAGAGGCAAAGAAGATGGACTCTTTCAATTCACATTCTTGCCTTTTGGGGTACTTGAGGCCTCAGCAACATGTTAGCACCTCATGGATAGAGTTTTAGAATAATGCTGAAGATGTTCTATGACTTACTTCAACAACATATCAATACATAGTGAGTCATTGAGTGATCACATTACTCACATTTATAAAACTGCTATTTGCCTCAGTATAGACCCATCTGCCACAAAGTTCTGCAAAGTATCTGGAATTCCAGTTGGGGAATGGACTTCTGCTATCACACAGGAGCAATGTCGAGGCTGTGAAGAATATTCACCGCCCAAAGACCTAAGGACTTCAGGGCTTTTGAGTTGGTGGGGTATTACTGTTGCATTGTTCAAAATTACTCTATTGCGGCACCACTAACATCAAAACTGAAGAAAACTCAGCCAAATCCCACCCTTTGGGATATCCCAGAAGGCAATTGAACATTTGTAGGAGACCCTCCCAATGAGCCATTTACTGATTATGCCTGACTTCTCTGAGGAATTAATTTTACAAACAGACAGCTCACTAATTGGCTGAGGTGCAGTTCTGCCCCAGCTGGGGGACTGAGTTAAAAACTATCCTATATATAAGCCAGAAATGAGGATGAGAGCACAACTACCCTATTAAAGAAATTGAGGCTCTGGCAATGAAATGGACAGTTCACAGGCCAAATATTTGAGCAAGTTTCTCATTGTGCACCCCTGAAGAAGAGAGCAACCCCAGGAGTCTTAGATGGTTCCATGATTTACAATTTTGTTTCTTTTACATGGAACATAGAGCTAGGCGGAGATAACCAAATATTGACTTCTTGTCCAGAAACAGCTAGTCGGCAAAGTGAAGAGATGGATTTAGAAGAAGGGATGGAGGCATGTAATAGAGTCAGGGTCTTGACCATATCAGAGAGGACAAAGGCCATTCCCAACCTGGGGTGGGTGGCCTAACAGGGTGTATGCCAGAGCCAATCCTACCCGCAGGCAGGGTGAGGGAGTTGGGAGGGCTCCAGTCCTGAAACCCCTTTTTCCAGAGTTTTCTATGAACCTAGCACAACTTAGTACCACTGTCTGTTAAACCATGCCTTTCAGGCTGAAGTCTGGTAATTGTACTTTTGTGTTTCTTGTTTTCTTCAGAATGCAGTCCCTCCCCAGTATGGACTTCTGTGAGAGGAAACACCGATCCCAAACATGAGTCTTGCGCCTTTAACCACCTTCAGATAAGAGGCCGAAACATGTCTGTGGTTGCTTGCGGTCTCGTTTAGAATGGATTTCACCAAGCAGTTTGTGCTGGAATGTCATTTTTGAGATGGGTCCACACCTGACAAGTTACGATTCTGCTTTATTTTTAGTTGGCTTGATGGAGACAGGCAAAGCAGGGAGGTAGATATGTCACAATACAACTACTTCATGCAGATTGATTTAATAATATTATACTATCAAAAGCCCAAGCAGTTTCTGTATAGTTCACCACTTTTTTGGTACGATTGATTTCAGATGCACAATTCCCTGATGAAGGATACTAGCCAAAATTCATTGGAATAGAATCTTGTGTCCACTAATAAATATATGTTAGAACAAAGTTGGAACATGAATGGACATATCTTTAAAGGGGTTAACACATGAACAATTCAAAGAATACAATCACTGATCATGTTCTAAATATTGCATTGGATAATCCACAAGGGATCAACCTGGTTCTGACCAGTCATTTGACAGAGTTTTAGTTTGTACCAATGTAATACTGATGGATTGGCAGGTGAAGAACTATGGTCTGGAGGATTCCCCAGAACGATGCCAGAGGTTAAGATTAATTCTAGACCTTCCAGCCATCCCCTCTTTTGTTTTTCTATAGTCACCTCCAGGGTACTGCAAAAGATGCAAACTTCCCAGAGCAACAGGAAGGCAACGCGAGTCGCCAGAAAAATCAGGAGACAGTAACAGTAACACCATGAATGCCATGATATGATATGTTATTTATAACACGCTTAATACCCAGGGGTTTCTAAGCCCTGACCCGGGGATCAAACCTGTGGTGCTCTGTGTCGTCTTGCTTCCAAGGTGAGCAGGTTGCCCCTGAGATATCCTCCTGAGAAGCAGGGATAAGAAGGGGTTTTAAACATTTGGGACACTGTGATCCAGCCTCATAGATAGAAAAATCAGTTTGGCTGGCGAGGTTCGATGTTCGTGGGGAGTAACGGGAAGGTGGAGGAAATGGTCAAACAGGAAGGCCTGTGCATAAAATAGAGGAAGGCTGTTTGGTTGAGGTAAGGAGGACAGGTCGCAGACTGGTAGAGCATATGTAGGACAGAACATGGAACGGATTGATGAGGACATGTTGGAAATTGTGGAATAGACTGCAAGTAAAGTATTGTGCATGAGAGGGAGCAGTACAACGTGTGAGAGAGTGGAGTGGTTATTGTAAAAGTGCATGTTGGAATGGGTGATAGAGTGAGGAGATATGAGTATATGAAAGAGTGAAAGTAGAGTGGACTTATAAGGAGAGACTGAGTAAGCGAGAGAAAGTGAGTTTAACAGAGAGTGGAAATCAGCGTGGAACAGAGGAGGGGCGGGTAGATGTGGAGGTTGAATATTAGTTAGGAATAGCAGTGAGAGGGGAGAGAGAAACATCGTAGGGACAAAACGGCAAGGTTTACAAAGTGGGAGGGAGAGTAGGGTGCAAGAGGGCAAGGGAGAAGCAGGTGAGAGAGAATGAGAGAAGAGAGAGAGGGGGGAGAAGGGAGTGGTAAAGGATAGAGGGAGGGACAAAGAGAGACATGAGAAAGAGCAAGAGAGAGGGAGAAAGAGAGAGAGAGAGAGAGAGAGAGAGAGAGAGAGAGAGAATAAAAGAGAACAGGTGGAAGCAGTAGGAGGGAGTGGGAGAGAGGGGAGAAATAGGAAAAAGGAATATGTAAGAGGGACAGAAAGGATAGGGAAAGTAGAAAAGTAGAGTATGAAAGAGTGTAAAAGAGAGATAGAGCGAGAGAATGAGAGAGAACGAGAGAGAGAGTGAGAGAGAGTGAGAGAGGAGACTTAAAGGCACAGAAAGAGAGAGGGCGTGACAAAGCACATTATAACCTTCATTGTCTTATGCATCATCAAAGTACAATGTCATTAGTAATTCCCAGAATGAGTGAGATAGAGAAGGCTGTGGCCTTTAGACCTGAAGCGTTTGTCCAGTTTAGCATTAAACAGTATAGACTCCCTCACATTATTATTGACTCAACGCCTAGAATATAGGGAAGTCTGGGCTAGGGAGGATGAAGCCCATGTGAGGTTGAGGAGTATACCAAGAATACCCCTAGGTATGGCCCTCCTACAGTCTAGTCGTAACCAAGCTGTGAGCATTAAAAATACATTCATAACATGACCTGAACGAGTTGTGAGGTTATTGAGGCTGTTACACATCCAGGCTATTGTACATACAAAACAGATTAGTGCAAACACTTGAGACAAGGTGATATTGTGTTGAAAAACAGTGTTGTCCTCTACACTTTTGTAAAGTTCCTCTTTTTTCACATTATGCTAGCTTATATTTATGGGGCTGTCAAAGAAAAGTTGGCTTGTTTCAAATGTAAACAAAACGATGGTCAGCGCTAACTGGTTACATGACATGGCATCTCTTTGTAGGATTGGATTAGCTAACAGGGAAAAATGGGTGGTACATATTAAGCTGAGGGAAGGGACTCATCCTTTATAAATCAGCTGTTTTTGCAAGCACGGCTCCTCTTCTGAAATTACACCGGAAGCTACTATACCCGAGGTGTGGGCAATGTCTCCCCCTTCCCTGACCTTCCTGCAGATCAACTCTGATGCAACGTATATCACTAAATAATCGCTCAGTGTTGCACGGGTTGATTCGGCCTCTAGTGCAAATTCTGTCCCCTATGTTAACAACCACATTAAAGAGAAAAAAACACTTAAGCATAGGAATACAAATCTGATCGTGCACACCCAATCAGGATCTGGATCACACCTACATGAATATTCAAAATGTAGTGCTTTATTTCACTTTCCTTTCGATGAAGAAGTTGTTATATTTGGTATTTCTGAGTATAGAATAAAAAGATGAGGCAAATGGAGATAATGGAGAGCTAATCAGACCCTTTTTAAGCTGGGATGGTGCTGCCCAGAGACATTTTTTTGTATTGAAAGTATTCCATGTATTTTTTGCAGAAAAATGATTGCCGTCTTGCTGGGCAGTGAAGGGGGGGGGGGAAACTGCTGTATAGTCTAAATCCAAATTTCTTTATCAGAATGTATGCCTTTTATTGCCCATTATTTCCAGTAAAATATGTTGCCTCCTATTTTCAGACCATAATTGAGCCAACGAGGGGCCTCTATGAATGTGTGGGATTTAATTGTAAGACTCTTTAGGCTTTTTCCCAGTCGTAAGTAGTACATGTCAATATGGCTGAATTTTCATTTCAAATATGTGTTTTGTAATTTTGTTTGTGAGAGTGATGAGGGACTCATCATCTGCAACAAGTAATGGACACTGGTCGAATTGTGTTGCCTTAACCGGTAGATTTGTGTTGCCTTATGAGTTGAGCTGTTCAGAGTTTCCCTACCATTTCACCTTGCTCGTATTGTTTTTACTGGTGGTGGAATAGCGAGTATTCAGCTTGTTTAGTGCACTGAGGGCATTTTTCATGTTCTCCAATTACGAGCTTATTTAAAAGCGATTTATCTGTGGATTTAGCACATTGACGAGTAAGAGCTTGGATGTCATCTTGCAATATTTTAAGTTCTTCTTTTTTTCGTTAAGGAAGTCTGTGTCATGATACCTTTGATATAAGCTTCAATGAAGGCCCAGAGCACGCACCTTTAGGAAGCAGATAATAATATGTGGCTTATGGCAAGTATATCCTTTGGGTGTTTATAATTACCAATAGTTATCCTCCATCTATGGAGTGTAAGCCTGGGAGAGAGAAGTGTGACTTTCAGTATGACGCACAGTGAAATTAAGGCATGATAAGATGAACCTTCTGAAATAATGGCAGAATCTACTGATCTGTTAACATATGTTTTGGAGATAATGTGGGTATGGCCCCTCCCTTTAGGCCTCTCTAAGTCCATGATACAATAGCATATCTTGCATGAAGTTTCTTTCTTTATGGATAGAATAGGGAAAATATCTTCATCTGTCTAGTTGGGGGTCATAGTCAGGATTCCCACATTCTAACAATTTCTGATAAAGCCTATTCAAGTCGGAAAAGAAGCCGGTTTTAGGCCCTATTGGTGTGTACATGGAGCACATTTGTGGGTGCCTGAGCTTAAGTTCAACAGGATAATGTGGTCCTCTCCATACTGCCATTTCTTTTGTATTTTGAATCTCATGTTTTTGTGAAAAAGGATGGCTACTCTAAATGTTTTGCCCTTTTTATCATCTTCTGAAACTGAAGAATACCTGCCCCACCCAATTCCTTTGGAGTTTCTCTGCTTCCTCTGCAGCTTAGTGCATATCTTGAATGAATGCTGGCCTTTTCAATGTGAGATATTGTGACATAAAGTTGTTAAGGCCATTGGTGGACGATGAGAAAAGGATAGATTTATTCATAATGTGTCAGTCTTTGTGAAAGGGGAACCATAGTGTTTTCTCCTTAGTCTCTCTATTATTTCTTAGTAGGATTATTATTTTATAATATACATATTGTGTGAAACATGTATGGTCCCATGTTGGTCTAAGTGCGTAAGAGGCAATCTTTAAGATTGTTCCTCGAAGTAAATCTCTTTTGGTTTATATACGTTCATCCCCACAACCTTTAAACCCTTATCTTATAGTGCCTTCTTCAAGTGTGGCCTGAACATCCTCTAAAAGGACTTACGAGGAATGCACATAAAGGGACTCATTATATTTTAACTGAAGGCTCAAGATCTGTCATTAAATTGCTGATGGGGCATTTGCCTATTTTGGTCTTTGTGTTAATTATTAGTGTTTCTATTGATTTACGTGACTTCCTCTGTGTGTGTTTTTAGTGAAGACCATGATTTATCTCATACATGTTCATGTCTTCAAGGAGGAGACGAAGCAGTTGCTATGGGTGAACAAGGTTTTTTGTCTTAGTGTTGTTTTTACGCATCCCCATCTCTCTTCCACTGGCTTCTCATGTTTATGTTCTTCTACATGATTTTTAATCGATTGTAATAATGGCCATTGTATCTTGATCCAATGTGTCAAGGAGTGATTCTAATTGTTCTGGGTTTGTGCATTCTGTGGTTTTTTTTCTGTGGCTAGTTATAAAAGGCCAGACTTCAGGGTGGTAGGTAGGCTTAAAAAAGTTTCCTTTTTTTAAATAAAAAAAATTGTTTTAGTTGAAACTTGTTCCAGTAATAGAAACATTTGTTATGAGCAATTCAGTGCAATGCCACACAATACAATAGACCAATATACATTAATATTTTAAAAGAGCAAGGTTATTTTAGAATGATTACAGGTAGAAATAGATTCACATAAAATTTTCCAAGCAATTTTTGACTTATCCAGACAATTAGCAGGTCACCCTTACTATTAGTTAAAATTGTACGGTCCATTAAAACCACATCAAAACTAGTATATACACTCCTTCCTGGAGAATACAATGAACTCCTAAAAGAATGATTCAAGCGCATTGACTCCTGGATATAGTTCCTTGGATACCATCGATATACATTGAATACCATTAATAACATTTAAAACAGTAAGATCCACTGTCAGCTCTTGGACTAACATAGTTCTTAAGTATGTAGATTTAGTGCTTGCAAGAATTGCACAGTTTTTATAATTTGCAAAGTTTTTGCAGCATTAAAAATCTCTTTCCATAACTCATCTATTGAAAGGACACTCTGTGTTTAAAATGTTTTTGAAGATATCTTTTCCCCAAACCTAGGATGGCTTGGCATTCAACTAACAAGTGTTTTGTGGTCTCATCCACAGATACAAGGTTGCAGAATCTGCAGTTTGTGTCCTGTAGTAGTGCCTTATCATACATTGCCTTCCTGAGTTTTGTTTGGAGTTCATGTGTGGATTGAACTTCTATTTGTGCTTATATAATATGTGAGCAGAGGGTTTAGTGGCTTGGCTTAGCATTTGTATGCAGTCCCTATAGGACCCTTCCTCTTTACTTTTCACGAAACTGTTGTCTTCTAAAAGGTAAAACTTTAAGGAGGCAATAAGTCTCAGGTTCCACCTCAAACGATTTTGGGTGTTGTTCACTGCCAGAATAGGTGCATAATATTGACCCGTGTGTTGTTTATGTGGATTCCACATAGTTAAAAGCATGTTATGGTTGCTAAGAGTTGTGGGAATTACTTGAAAAGAAGCTATGTGTTAATTTGTGTTTGTAGCTATATACACATAATCGATCACTGAGTTACTGTTTCGTCTTGACCACGTTGGAACAGGAGTGAAGTCATTATTAGATGAACCATTTAACATGCTAAAATTTCCGATTCTCATTAATGAGCACCATTTAGCTGCTCAAGAATGTGCATGTGAGTTAACTTGATTAATACAATTCATGTTAAACTCTTCCCCAATAATCTTTGTATACACTTACTGGAGCAGTACAATTTGATCATGAATATCCTCAATCTTTTAAAAAAATTGCGATTCGTTTGAGGCAGCAGGGTTCCAATATATGTTGATTATAATTGAAATCGGAAAGAGCGGAAGATACATGTTATTTGTTAGAATTTTTACTACTTGAATGCCAGGGTCAGGGGATAGTCAGGGGTCGATGTGAAGTTCTGCATCTGGTCCGGCTGCTATTAGCAAGCCCGATGTAGGACGACGTCTGACGCGTTTATTAGCAGGGATAACAGCTATTGCATGCACAGCCCATATAGGCATGTCTGTCATCCAGGTTTCTTGTAAAAAGTATTAAGTCACAGTTACTTAAGGTTACTGGCATTCTTTTCAGAAGATGGGAGAATCCTTGAGTGTTCCAAAAGTCTAGTGAACAAGCATGTGACACTGAACTTTCATTGTGTTATTTGGAGATTAGATTGTCCAGAGGGGCCTGCATTTCGTTGAGCCAAGCCCCCTTGGAGATCGGGCGAGCCTGAGGTGGACAGGTCACATTATTCCTACAATTACAGCAGTTATTTTGACTTGCACAATTCGGTTCACGAGGATCAAAGACGTGGGGACTTGGGATTGGGAACTGAGATAATGATGGAGGAATTTGCAGTGAAGGTGGTCTTTGTGCCTCAGCGAGTAGACCTTTACTAAATAGATGGTGTCGTTCTTGCCACATTACATTTTTGACTGTTTATGAATTAATGATAACATCAACTATATCATGATTCTGTGGCATGGGATAGCAGACTAAGTCAATGTCAGCCGACATAACATTGTGCAATGCTGGAATGGAGTTTAATATGATAACAGCGTTGATCTATTCGGATAAGGATCCTCATAAAGGCTGTCAATCATTGTGACTCAAAGAATTTCCTCTTGTAATGAAGCCAGCTCCAATCCCTGGCCAACCAGATTTTTCATACCTGAGGTCACTGTAATGGGAGGAGCAGAAGATTGGGAAGCATGAGATCTTGGGCCCTCCATACTAAGTGGGGCTAGCAAGTTGGTTATTTGATTGTTTAGTGGCAACTGAGGGAGATGAGAAGGGAGGGAATCAGGTTTTGTAACAACATTACAATTTGTAGCCATATCATTGCTTGCATTTTCATTCAACCCGACAGATCGGTGAGTAAGTTCTTCATGTTTTTGTTTAACAGTTTTGAACTATGAGGGAGGGATATCTAATTTTACACAAATAGTTTGTTTAGGTTTATCAAGTGAATGTTGCGCATGTATACCACGGTGGACAGATTCTGATATTGTTAGATCATTGTGATCTGATCCAAAGGAACGGCTGAACTTGCCAAAGGCTCACTTTCCATAGTAGATCAGGTGAGCGGCTCATCTCCACTGGCCTCGGGTATGGGTGCAGCTTGCGATGCTCTTATGACTTTCTCAAAAAAAGGATTTGGTTTTTGATTAGCTGTTTTTGTTTCTTGGTGGAGATGTCATATATGTTTTATTTTTTTATTTTTTATTGGCCATTAGGTTGTTGCCATCAACCTTCGCACCTCCCATTAAAGATGTGCATTCATGATTTTGTTTTCTTTTTCTTTTTATGTCTAAGTCCTGGTGACTGAATACCTCATATAATGAGAGCTCAGGATTGTCAGGCGAGGAGAGGTTCAGAGCCCGGCCATCTGGTACAGGGAGCACAGAGGATTCAATCTCTACGATTGATGCCTTTAAAGATGAGGTTTAAGTAATAGGTTCCTCTGTTGCAGGTTGTGGCACCGTCTCCAGATGAGGCATGGTTTCAATCATTGACACATACTTTGTTGTGTTTAGAAAGCGATCAGACGCCAAAAAGGTTGAAAGATTTGACGCCAATCAGTCAATCTTGCTTGTGAGTAAACTAAGGACTGTGGATTGAGCATTAGACTTCTGATCAAGTGTTTCAAATAGTTTTGCTAAAGTGAAGACACGGGTGTTAATTGCCATTAAGGCAGGGTCGAGCGTATGGTTCGAGGACAAAGGGAAACCAAAAGAAGGACGGGGAGTGGGCTTTGAAAATGAAGCAACCATTGAAGATTCTAATTCCACAGAGAGAGATGATGCATTGCCGTTTATCTGGTTATCAGAAAATAGAACTAGGGAATTCGAAAGCCTCGTGGGGGCTGAGTGAATAGGTGAGAGGCGAGCGTGCACAGCAGGTTGCTTCAGTTGACCAGCACCAGGCATTTGAGTTGAGTGAAGGTGTATCGACTGTCTCTGTTTGTCTGGCTGTGTACTAGTTACAGTGATTGAATTTAAATTTATCGGTAATGTGGGAGCAGTCTGTGACTTTGCCATAGAGGTTTCCTTGACCACTTGAGAATATAAGAGTGGTATATCAGACGAATCGGCAGTGTGCATGGAAACTGGGATATGATTTCTATTAGCGTTTACAAGGTCCTGATTTGGAGTAAAAAATTCCTCTGCATCAGCGTTGGGAGTGGCCATCGGAAAGCAAGATTGAATGGTTAGATCAGATAACAGTGGATTGACATTTTTTTTTACAGCTAGCATATGAGGAGCAGGCACGCTAGATGCCTGGTCAATAATTTGTGGCAGGGGACACTCAGGTAATGCAGTTCCAGAAGCAGCTTCATTAATATTTAGAAATTGCATTATGTCTTGCCTAAAGTTTGCTGTTTTGAACATGGCAGGGGTTGGAGTAGTGGGAGGGCACAGCGTTCTTGGAGGTAACCGACTGCTTTGAAGAGGCATATTTAAATGCAGCCGGTAGGCAGACATAGTGACGGATAGAGCAAGGGGTGAGAGTAAGCTCTACAGTTGTTTCTCTTTCGTCACTTTTAGCGTGACGCTAGAGACCACGCTGACAGAGCGCTTCACAAAGGTAAAGTGCACCTAATGTAGTTAAATGTAGTTAAATATAAAAATCTGCAAAGAAGTAAAAATCTTTGAACAATGAGCAGACAGATTAAGTGAACTGCTTGATAAGCATTAGGAAAACTGCAACTGCAAACCTTAACGCTTCAGTGAAAGGAGTCACCCGGCAGTCCCGCAGCACTGGTCAGCAGTCACTACTGATTTGGAACTCTGCTTGGAGCATGCGCGCTGTTGCACGTGCAAGCTGCTTTTACAGCGATCACGTGGCTGGGGGTGTGTCTAAGGTGAACAGAAAATAACAGCGTGTTAAAGTTAGTTAAACACAAGTTTGGGGCCAATATAAGTCCAATTATAAGTCCAAGTTGACGTTGAACAAACAGTGTTGATGTAGCCAAACTTGCAGATGGAGATGAGTAGAATCCAGCAAGGAAACAGCGTGGATCAGAGCGCAGGAACACAGGGGATTATTCCAACCGAGCAGTACAGCAGTCAGTACTTATTTGGTACTCTGCTTGGTACATGCCAAAGTGTGCTTTGAGTAGTCAGCAGTTATGCAGATCTTCTGTCATTGATTTAAGGAGGGATTGTGTTTCTTAACCAGCTCTAGTATCAATCTGGTGCTTTTGCATAACAAGAGAAATGCTATGAATGGTGGAGGTTTTTTGCATTTGTTTTGGTAACTCAGTTTAATCCTATCATCCTTTTGCACCTTCAAGGGTGGACCAAGGTGTAAGTTAAGCAGCTTGAATAGCCATTGTTAGAGGAAGTTCACAGAATCTTTTCCTTGCAGCTCTCTTGGGATGTCCAATAGGTAGATGTTGTCTCGTCTACTGCGATTCTCTATATCTGCCAAGGCTTCTTTGAGTTCACATACTTGCATCTGCATGTGTTGTAGCCCCTTCACTCTATCCTCCAAAAACCCATTTTGTTTTCTACATTCCTCGACTGGTCTGCTTGTGGTTTAAGCTCTTTTCAGAGGGATATCAGTTTTATCCAAGAGGCTGTATTTAGGAGGTCCGCTGGAAGGCAGAGACCTGACATTTGATTAACAAGTTCTGTCAGGACATTTGACATTTCCAATGCACTCTTTACATCCGGGAGGTGTGGGATGTACATGTGGTATAAAGCATGTTTGCTGTGTTGGAATGAACTTCTGATCTTGCAATTACGGAACTCATGTTTGGCTCAAATATGTTCTGAGTTTCATACAATCCTTTGCATATTATTGCATATGTCAGTCATAAAATGCCCTCTGTTCCAATTAGTCTTGTGTAATCATACAAAATTCAAGATGTTTCACATTATGAGATGGTGTCCTCTTTCTATGCCCCCACTTCTTTTCAGTTCTTGTTTTTAATGTACCATTCCCTGTCGTGACCTACCCACTCCGCTCTGTTCTCGGCTATAGGGTTTAGGAGATAGTCGCTATCTTGGCTCACAGCTCACCATGCCCCCCTGCAATTTCCTTTTTAAATATATTTAGGCACATTTTTACTGCATATAATACGAGCCACACACTGTCATTATTTTTAATGCCCGGCACCTTTCTTTAGTTTAAAGTATGAGATCTTACAGTTGGTGGTAAATATAATCAATGTAAAATCTGTTCAGATAAAAAAAAAAAGAAAACACTAATATGCAGCTTTTAATGTTTTTCTGAGAAATAGCTCAGGCAGTTTAATAAAAATGCATCTACAAACTGCTTTGTGGTTCAAAATAACTGATAACATGCCAAATATGACTGCTCTCCTGTGTTAACTTCCTGCAGTGAATACAATACCAAAAACAGTGTCTTATCAATTAATGCCTATACAATCACAGAAGGCTTTTTTTTAGAAGAAAGACATTAAAAGAGAGTCTCAACTTTAATTAGATTCTGCAGTGTCAACTGGAATTGGGCTCTGTGTTGCCTCACGCATTAGTCATTGCAACGTCACAACTCACTTTAGTACAGCTACAGTAGTGATGTCATTTTCTTACTACATGTAAGTATATGGGATAAAGGGCTCCCTACCGTATGTTATACTGATATTGCATGTCACCAAGGAGTTCTGTGACCTAATAGAACAAGGGCCTGCAAACTGTGGCTCTTTGGATATTTTGGACTACGACATGCATGATCTGTCAGGATTAACTATGCTGTAAAGGACTAATTGAAATTGTAGCCTAAAACATCTGGTGAGTCAAAGTTTGTAGACCACTGAAGTAGAGGAAGAAAGCCAAAGGTTGAGTTCTTTTTTAAAGTCTCAAAACTGTGAAGTGACTAGCAATATCCTTCAAACGTACAGTAGGGGATATGTTATCCCTCATGATGGCCTTACACTATAAACCACTGATATTGACTGTATTGCAGAAGCACCCACAGAAACAACAGAACACATGCATCTGCAGTCAAGAAACAACAATGCAAATTATGCATCAAGACACTCCAACCTAATTTAACACAACAAAGTGAAAGCTAAAATAATGAATAATGCTTTCACTTTTTTAACGATAGCCTGTTCACTTTGCACTTCAAGCATGCTCATGTTAAATCTGTTTCGGTTCAACCAAGTTTGCAATGTATTCTTCCCCTATAAAGACAAGCTAGTTATTTAACTATCACAAAGTTAATCCACCTTTAATGTACTAAGACGTTTTGTGTACTTTACTCATTACTGTACTAACGCGTTACTTCACCATCACAATTCCAAAACCCACCCTTATTGCTACTTTCATGTGAATAGCCTTCCAGACTTTAAGTTAGGAGGGGCATTATCTCTTGATATAATGACCCTTCGCCATCTCCTGGTTTTGCAATGATGACACCTTTCTCAGTCTGTAAGACTATAATAATGTTGAGTGACTTCCTCATTTATTTCAAATCCAAGACATCAAATAGTTTAAATCCCATTTACTCTGCTTGTGGTATAACGCAGTCCTCATCTATTTGAAATGTTATCAAAAATGTAGATCTGATTATAGAAAGGAGGATGTCAAACTCCTTAGTCCTTAGGAGCCCTTAAAAAGAAAAGAAAATACACAATACAAACATATGTCTATGGTAAGTGGGGAGCAAAACAATGAAAGCAAATTATGTTCCCAAAGGAGAAAGAGTTAATACAAAATCAACATTAAACATCATTTCTCATTGTACATAATTCCAAAGATAGCATGAAATTAAAAATATACCAAAAAGTCTTTTATCTTTCCTATATTAACAAATAACTGGTCAAATATAAATTAGACAAACATGATCCTGATGTGCACCCACCCAAGTAAGACAAGACAAGAACAATTACATGCTCACTTTCAGAAATTCCAAACAAACAGCAATCACATCAATAAAATCATAAAAATGACAGTGAGCAACACCTGCAATTCCATGCTCATAGTCCTTCCTGTAATCAATATTAGAGGTTTATAGTTGTGTACGTTCAATGTAATATTGCAGACATATATTGCTTGGTGATTTCCAAGTAGATTGTAAAGCAAATTGCCCGTATTACTTAACAATTAAATTAATTTGGGATATAACATTCATTGTATAGTGGAGTATGCCGCTTTTCCCCTACCTCTGGTAGTCCAATGTTTTCTTACATACTAATAGGTGTCGCATAGGGTCAAGAGTATACTGCATGTATCGGATGTTGCAAACACTAGGCACACCTGTACCCAGTTATCTCTTCTATAATTATTGTTATATGTTATAAAGTGAACTCTTCCAGGCTATGGTAGTGCAATGGGCATTGGTACTGTTTGCTCCTCATCATAATGGGACTGCCAATAGGTTGAAGTTGTATGTTTCAGCTCCTGAGCCTATCCAGTGGATAGAGCTCTTTCCTAGGGGGTTAGGCAACTGCCATCCAGTTGCTCTTGCGAGATGCTTTCCCTGATGAGTGTTTAGTCTTAAGGGTAAGCATGAGTGACACAAGTATTTATTCTAGAGGAGGTTTAAGTCCTTATATATTAGATATTAATTTCCTCCATCAAAGTTTTGTCTTTAAGGTACTAGATTCCAGGGTTTTTTCATCTCTGATTGTAACTGGGCAGGGCTCTTTTTGAACCACTCTTTAGTTCCTCAAGAATGGGTATTACTATGTCCCAGTGATTTCGTGTAGTGTTATGATTTGAGTTTGGCTGAGGTTACAGTTTCTCCTGTTACAAGGCAGATATTAAGGCCCCAGAGATTGATGTTTCTCCTCTAGAAATGTTGTTGTTTACCACAGGCGTATAGCACATTTTATGAGCCACTTTGTCACCTACAAAAACATGGTCTTACTTCTTCTTTGGGTTTTGCCTCAGCACAATCTTTCACCCAGGCTGTTCTTTCAAGAATAGAATGCACTGGAGTCTGGCCACTTGCCCCATAGTCTGACTCTGGGGCTTTTTGAAACTGGATTTTGTGGAGTCATTTACTCAGACACTTTAATTTTAGGGTAGGAATCATTCTGCAGGGTCTTACATTTGCTTTTCAGACTCTCTTTTAGAACCTTTCCAGAAGTACCCTTGACATAGTTGTTTTCTCCAGGATATGGAGATACTTCCTAACACCAGGTATTCTAGTATTGAGCTTAGATCTTTGATTTTGGTGAATGTGTTCTCCCTTAATTCATAATTCTTAAGAGGCTCCCTGCAACAACAAACTGGTGTAGGTTTGTACCGGTGTTAGTCGTAGCTTTTTGGAGGTTTAGTTCTCCTCTGTCCTCTTTTCTCCTTTGAACCTACTAAGTAAGATTTTGCTGCTTTTCTTAATGGAAATACTGCGGGTGGCATGAAGCTTTTTTCCTGTTTGTTTACCATTGCTCTATGTTTGAATTGTGGCCCTATTTATTCCCTTGTAATTTCTAGCATTAGATTTCTTCCCCTTTTATGGCCAAGTGTCATTAAATGAAACATTCCAGAACTTATTATGGCAGATGTGGGATGTAGCCTTCATTGCAGATATTGAGGTGATAACCTAAATGCTCCATTGGAAGCTCTTGAGTGTCTCCTAGAGTTTGTGGTTGGAAAACAGGAGTGCCTTTGCTGTGGCTGTCTTCTGTGCTCTGGGAGCGAATTGTCTGTGTGCATGTTTTTTCCTGGTCTTTATCGTTTGATTTGATGTGATTTATTTTGTCTAGGGATGCTGAAACAACTTGATTCTGCTATGCTATTTCCCCATGAATTTAGGAAAAGAAAATGGATGAGGAGGTAATATGTTGATTACTTGATGAAAATATGTATAACTGCATCCTCGCATGTTTGGCCAAGTGTGTATGGCCACACCTCCCAACCAAAGGAAAATGTGTCTTTGATTGAAGTGAGCTTGAGAAATTACACAGGAGAGACAGTGGTTAACAGGGACTTTTTTAAGGCCTTTACTATTGAAGATGAGGGGCCTAGATTGTAGCGAGTTGGTATTCAGGTGCAATTTAGCTATGGCAGCAAGGTGCCTGTCTAGAGTTGGATGATTGGGATGAAGAATATAGACTCATTGTACCAAAGAAGACTGATACCAAATTGGGGCATTAAGCACACTGTAACAAGTTCCTTGTATGGCAGAATGTGGGGTAACCAAGAGATGGCCATGTTCAGTCTACTAGTAAGTGCAAGTGGAAGCAAATTGAGTTTATAGAGGGGGCCCTGACTATATGGGGGGTTCTTTTGTATCATACTGAAGTCTGTATTTTTCTCATTTATTACCAACAGTGTGATGACCCTGGCACTTTGATCTATTCTGGGTACACATACTTAACCTGAGGGTAAGTAGCAGATCATTCCCCAGGCCGCTGACCTTTTTCTAATGAGATACATTACTAATTAGGCTTATGCTAGTCCAGATGTGAACATGCACATTAAAATGTACCCCTCTCCATTGTAGGATCCTCAACCGTCTACGAATATTGGGACCACATGTTCCTTCGCTGGTCTCTTACTGGGATAACCTCGCCTAGCAGAGTGGTGATCCAGTCTAAGCTTTTCAGATTATTGCCTAAGTGACAAGGCATGAGCTATCAAGTTAATGGGGTCTCACTAATTTTTTTTTTACTAATGGTGTTTTGGTATGATAAGACAACAAATGTAAACCGATCTGCCTGTACCTTACTCTTCTACCCGGCTAGTTACTCTTGGGATCCAGAATCAATAGGCGGTATACATTATTATACAGTGGAGTATACATGGATATTATACACTATCCATTTTGGAACATATGACATGAAGATGCACATTTACTTTGAGTATGTGATAAGTCATACAATTTAAGTTAATATAGTGCACATAAAGCCCCCGGTATGGTGAAGCTTGAAAAATTAGGGTATCTTTGATATCTATGTAGACTTGAAATCTTTTGGAATACTATACCAAATATAAATTATTTACATTTTTTATGGAATTGATGTTGAAATTTGCCCCTGATGAAGAGATATGTGATCTCGAAATGCGTTGGGCCTGATGAATAAATCCTTATGAAAATCAATGAGCTTTGTCTTTGATTATATTGATACACCAAGGATAACCATTTTGGAGAACATTGTTTTAGAATAGTTACCTGAATGTGATATGCTGTTATGAAAGATTGTTTTGATACTACTAACAATAATAATGGTCATAAACTACCTTAACTCATTTCCTAGAATGTTTGGCTCATATTAGAGTTTAGGATAGTGTGTGAGGGATGGGAGTTTCCTATTAGGGAACTTTATTTGGTTCTGTTTCAGTTTTTTCAACCCATGTGCCAGGGTTGACGTTTCTGCCCGCACCTGAAACTTGATTACATGCATTAATACTTTGATTTACTTGATTGAGTGCATAGTGTAACAAGTGTGACGAGATGCTTAGCTGACCAGGCATCTGTTAGATGTTTTGGGGCTCATTCAGTTGCAGCACAAGAATGACTTCTCCTGTCATCATAGGGGTCTCTGACACCCAGGCACCGTTTTCTCTCCACTAATCGATGATGAGGAGCAGATGGTCTGAGACACACGATGGAAGAGTCAAGAAATACATTTGGGGACAGTGAAACCCCAAACAGTATGTATAACAGTGGAATATGATGTCAGGAAGAGTTCCTCCAGACTTAGAACTCGATAATAAGAGACATTTGTTTTTCTTTGAGCTTCAAGGATAAGATACTCCTGTGGTTAAATTGTAGTTTCTTAAATTGTCCCAGTTGTGTCAGTCAGTCTTCACTTTATTTCTGGAAACAAGTTCCAGAAAAGTACATTCAAAACACATAAATCATTAACATAAACATTAAAATCATCAAGAAAATGTATCTAAGTGCTTAGCATAGTTCATCATTAATGACATTATGAATACAAGAATTACTTTATGTATACAATTTGCCAACATGAATGAGTGCTTCAAAGTTAGGAATTTATTTTCATAATGTCCTCTCTGATTTGAAAAGACTTACGAATGAATTTCTTTAGCATCCATGCAGCTTCTTCAGTATTGGTGCTCAAAAGAAGAAAAAAAGAGCTGGTTGAAAATGGTGACAACCCGGTTTTAACAAAAGAGGGCAAATATAGTGTTTCCTTGGAGTTGAATATGTGGAACGCAGCAATGGAAAACGGAAAAATGTTTCATAAAAAATATGACAAAAAGGACAGTCTATTTTCACAGCTCATTTTTGCCATACCCCTCGATTTGTACTTATTTATTTGTTTGTATTAATGTATTGCATTTATGTAGTGCCCTGACCCAGATGTATCACAGCGTTTATACAAAGTAACTGTATAATGTCAAATGAAATGGTCTCAGAGGTATCAGGAGTGGTGAGTTAGTCATATTTGTAAAATAGACAAGTTACCAGGTACTTTGTGAAAGTGGTGTGTGATGGTTAGTTCTTGATGTGGAGGGGGGGGGGGCAGTTCCAAAGGTTAGGTGCGGTGATGCAAAATCTGGATCCTCCTGCTTGTTTACATTTGAATTTCAGGGTTTGAAGGACATGGTTGGCAGATGATCTGGAGTGTTGTGCTAATGTTTTGGCTGAGATAAGGTTTATAAAATGAAAACGGGCTCTGGTAATTAATTCTGTGGTTTTATATAGGGGGAAAACATTAGGTAAGGTGCTGCGCTCACTGTTCCCAGTAGGATTTCAATCTGCAGATTAGTAGATTTGATCATTTCGGTTTGAAATCTGTCAGCATAGCATCAATTAAATATTGAGTATTGTATATCAGACAATGTGTCTCGTACAAGGGACCACCATTTGCATCCATGGAAGAGTGCTCCGACAATGAGGTTACTGGAATAGCGGGCGAAAATACACAGTCCCTGCCCGCTGTTTCCAGCCACCCGAGGCCCTTCCCTGGGTGGCGCCATCTTTTGTTTTGTATGTAGGGAGGCAACCTCTCCCTGTTGTCTCCCCACCTCACCGCCCCCACCCCCCCACAAAACGTAGTCCCTTTTCAGATGGTGGGGCCATCTTTTGTTTTCCCTCAGGAGATTGGTGTTGTGCAGTGCAGCCAATCTCTGGAGAAAATAAATTAAACTACATGTACCCCTGGCAAACCCACAGGTGCGAATAGCAATCACGCCCTAGCAGGGTGGGAGATCAAGCATGTAATGGTCAGCAGCCCTTTCTGACGCCCTTGCTTCGCCTGAATCTGCCTATGCTCGGGCTTGCAGGTCGTTACTGGCCATGTATGCCCCCCCTGCTGGAACATGATTGCTACAGTATTTTCCATAATATGGGGTTCCTTGCTCCCTACAAACCCAAAGATGCCACTAGCACACATAACTACTGCATTAGCCTTTGCTTGGTGCATTGTCATTACGTTCAAAGTTAAAAATAGCACATGTAGCATGCTTCAATTTTGTAGACTGTTTAAGTATATGAGGGATGAGATTAACAGAAATACGAATACCTACATAATCATAATAAGAAACCTTAGGAATCTATAATTTGAGTTTTCCCTTTACCACTACTTGAAAAACATAATGTAGCTGATTTTGCCACGTGAACTGTTAAATTGAAAAACCTCAGTGTATGCGTCAATTGTGCGCTGCAGAGATCTTGGTGCTCTTGTAAGCAGTACACAGTTATTGTCAGACGAGTATAATATATTAGGAGGAAACCCTTCATACGAGACCATGGCAATTTTCGATTCCATAACTTCTGGGATCTCAACCTCCAGGCTATTACGTTTACTTGCCAGCACATTATTGCACAAGTTGAACAGAACCGGTGCTAATACACAGCCTTGTCTTACACCACATGTAGCAAGGAAAGGGAGAGTGATAGTACCAACTTCATCCAGTCTTATAACAGATGTATTTCCTTCAAGCAAATAGATGAACACTGACAAGAGGTCCAAGGGAATACCCATTTGTTTTAAGATAGGCCATCATTTTAAATGTTTGACAGAGCCAGATAACATCTTAAATCTGCATACAATGTTTCCTCATTGATAAAAATCGATTCTGCTGTCAGCAAACATAGATTCAGGGATTGTAATTCGGTTTCTAAATTTTCTCTGAAGCCAAACTGAGTTTCTGATATGATATTTTTGTTATTATTCCAATCCAATAACGCTGTAAGGGCCAATTTTTCAAACTTTTTAAAAAACACATCTCGCAAAGAGATGGATCTTTAACACGCAGGGTCCTTCTTGTCCACTTTCTTGAAAAATGGGATACATTATTGCAAATTCCCATGTACTTGGAAATGTCTTTGCCATTAGTATTGCATTTAATGTATTGCATAATATTGGGATCCATATATTAGGTTGGTCTTCATATAGATCAGCAACTGTATAGTCAGGCCCAGATGCTTTATATAAGTTGTGCAACAATCCCAAATAAATAGTAGGTTTGAACCTGAACCACTGTGTAACTCCTCTACTGACCATACTTGGATTTGTCAAATCACACCAAAAGAAAAATAATACAACCTCTGTGGTATTGGGCAACACAACCAATGAATAATTACACTGAGACATGAATTGCCCGTAATCAGCAAATACCTCCTTTTGCTGCCCTCTTGCTCCTTCACCATGCTTCAATTAGAGATGTTAACAAGCAATGGACTGACCATTAATGTTGAATTACTTGTTGAACAGGCTCTATGCAACCTTGGCATGCAAAAGTTATGTGATTGATCGAATCATCCTTATTTAGAAACTAACATGTGCCATCTATGTTAAGAATGAAGTGTGTTTGGCATATTGACATGGGGTTCCAAAACACAGAAAGGAGGTAATGCTATCATTGCCTTTTCTACCACTCTCTCTGCATACACGTTCTGAAACCCATGAGCAAGAAGGTTGCCTGTTTGAGATGTACTACTAATGACACAGCTGTTCATGTATGTATATATTCAGCAAAATAAACTTTATTAAAGGGACGTTATGGTTAAGTTGCGCTAAAAAAAACCTATCAAATTCAGTAAAAAAACTTTGTTAAAGGGACGTTACGATTCCAAGTAAAACCGAAAAACCCCTGAAATTTGCTAGTTATGGTAAGCTAAGCAACCATAACTCGCGCCACCACCATGCACTACTAAGACTAACACCCAGGGCATCAACGATGACATCACAACTGTCATTGATGACATCACTGATGACATCACATGTCTGGCTCCCCCTTTTACTGACATATCTAGGCCACATGGTTATCTTCAGTAACAGTCAGGAACTACAAATTGAAAAGGTACTATATTTGTAAACTTATCCTTCAAGTATGATCTTACAGTAATTTCCTTAGGGTCAAGTCACATCATATGAAACATATACATAGGGTAAGACACAAGCTTGAAAGACAGCAATGCTTTCTGTGCATGAAGATAATCAGTAGGGTTATCAGCACTTTCTGATAGTTCTGTTGTTTTTTTTATTACTGTACTTTCCCTGTATATGCTCATATTTGTAAAAATTGTACTCACACTACTTTCCTTAGGGTTGCATCACATCATGTGATACATATACAAAGGGGAAGTAGTAGCTTTGAAACAGAGCAATCATTTCTCTGCATTAAGATAATCAGTTAGGTTATGAACACTTTCTGCTACCACTGCTGTTTTTTTGCTTATTTCACTTTCCCTGTATATACTTATATCTGTATGTGTTGTTGTCTCTTTGCGTTTTGTCCGTAATAATGTAATTATGTAGTAAGTGTGTTTCATTAACTACTTATTACATGTTTCACAGTACGCAAAACTCTAATAAGAAAGCAGTTATCATTTCACTGTTCAACATTGCAAGATTATGAATATTGCACTTCCATCATGTATGCTGCACACAATGCCTATGTTTCTGCATGAGTGGCTTAGTATACTGGATAGAACCTCATAATAGAATGTTATTTACATCAATGCATTGCCAAATGCACTAAGTAGATATTTATTTCAATGACCCTTGACAATCCTTTGTACAAACTATTCATGAAAAGTAAATGCACTTGTGATGTCATCAGTGATGTCATCAATGACATTTGTGATGTCATCTTTGATGTCCTGGCTGTTAGTCTTAGCAGTGCACGTGGTGGCTCGGGTTATGGTTGCTTAGCTTACCATAACTAGTGAATTTCAGGGGGTTTTCGTTTTTTCTTGGAACCATAACGTCCCTTTAACAACATTTTTTTACTGAATTTCATAGGTTTTTAGTAGCACAACTTAACCATAATATCCCTACTTTATATACATGTAACATAGAACATATTGAACCCCCAGCTATTGTTTTTGATGTCCGCGCACTGTGCGTATGTCCGCGGACGGATGCAGACAACAGCAACACTACCCAAAAACTCAAGGGGTATCTTAAATTGTTATATAGTGCCATATGAACAGTGCACAAGTTCAAAAACCAGCACACAAACACATTATATGTAGTAATAAATAAGAAATAGAACCTATATATCTAACACATCAACCATCCATTTAAATACCATATGTACTAAATGGAATATACCAAAATAAAAAAAAAGATAGCCTTCAACATAATTACTTCGCAGAAACTGCACAACTAGGAGCAACAGCAGATCTACAGACCAGTACGAACACAACTTACCAGAAGCAGATCTACAGACCAGTCCGAACACAACTTACCAGAAGCTAGTAAGTGTACTTCATTTTTCTTATATATTTCTAAAAGTTCTGTATTAGATACAATAAAAGTAATATATATATATTTTTTTTTCACAGAAATGAGGAGAATTTCCCATGTGAGGAAATGTCTGAAGATAGTGACAGCAATGGTAGACACTTCTTTATATAACCAAATGAATAAGCATTACTTTATGTACACTTAACATATATATATATATATTTTTACCAGACCATACAAACATTGAAAATAGTACAACTAAAGATACATTGGATAAGGCTCTCCAGCGCGTGGAAGAAAAAATGGACATGCTCATGGTAAATTTCAACCATTTGAAGAACTTTGTGGAGGACCAAATAAAAGGAAAAATTAAATATAATTGTCCCACATGTACCTGTCCCCCCTCTCCATATCCCAGTCAATTATCCCCAAACCCTCTCCACGAACAAAAACATTTTGATGAGACTTCCATCCCTTCACCTCCTCCTATCCATCCTCTTGAAACCCCCAATTCCCCTGTGTTTGTATCAGTTTCTGCTTCCCCTTCTCTTCATAAATTGTACATCTATATGTAATAAAACAAAAATATTATGTGTCTTTAATTCAGTTCTTTTTTTGTTTTTTTTAAGAAAGTCAGTTAGGGTGTCCGTGGACAGTGTGGGTGTCCAGAATGTCTGCAATTAACCAAAATGGGGGTGTCCTAAGGACACTATACTTGTCCGTACTGTTTGCAGGTAAGTTACAAATGTTCTAAGAACACACTCTGTTTCCGGGATGTCCGTAAAAACCAAAATGGAGGTGTCCTAAGGACACTATACCTGTCCGTACGATTCGCAGGCAAGTTGAAACTGTTTTAAGAACACAATCGGTGTCCGGGATGTCCGTAAAACCCAAAATGGAGGTGTCCTAAGGACATCTTACCTGTCCGTACTGTTCGTAGGCTTGTTGAAACTGTTCTAAGAACACACTCTGTGTCTGGGATGTCCGTAAAACCCAAAATGGAGGTGTCCTAAGGACACTATACCTGTCCGTACTGTTCGCAGGCAAGTTGAAACTGTTCTCAGAACACAATCGGTGTCCGGGTTGTCCGTAAAACCCAAAATGGAGGTGTCCTAAGGACACTATACCTGTCCGTACTGTTCGCAGGCAAGTTGAAACTGTTCTAAGAACACACTCTGTGTCCTGGATGTCCGTAAAAAACAAAATGGAGGTGTCCTAAGGACACTATACCTGTCCGTACGATTCGCAGGCAAGTTGAAACTGTTTTAAGAACACAATCAGTGTCCGGGATGTCCGTAAAACCCAAAATGGTGGTGTCCTAAGGACACTACACCTGTCCGTACTGTTCTCAGGCAAGTTGAAACTGTTCTAAGAACACAATCGGTGTCTGGGATGTCCGTAAAACCCAAAATGGAGGTGTCCTAAGGACACTATACCTGTCCGTAATGTTCGCAAGCAAAATGGAACTGTTCTTAGAACACATGCGGTGTCCGGGATGTCCGTAATTAACCAAAATGGGGTGTCCTAAGGACACTATACCTGTCCGTATTGTTCGTAGGCAAATGGGAACTGTACTAAGAACACAATTGGTGTCGCATTTGTCCGCATATATGTAAAATGGGGGTGTTCTAAGGACACTTTACCTGTCCGTATGCCTAAAGAACATCTAAGCACATGCGCACCACTCCCATAACTTTTCCGAACATCGCGCCTGTCCGTAACTGTTTGCATCACTTGTGTCGCACTTTTAATTAATTTCAGGACCCAAACACTGTCCGTAGAACACCCGCGCACATGCGCACAACCATTCCCATGTATTTGATGTCCTGCGGACACAAATTCCCTTCGCGGACATGTTCGCGACGCCATCATGTGACTGCACCCACGCTGATCATGTTTTCTGAATTGCGGACAGTGTCCCGGTTCCTGAACATATTTAAAGTGCATTTTCAGGCTATCCACAGTATTTTAATGTAACCATTCACCATAGTACATGTCCCAGACAATCACCATGATTCTCTACATACTTTTTGGTACTTTTTGAGCTTTTTTGGGATGTTCGATCTGTCCGCGGACGACGTGGGTGTCCGCAGAGCGTACACATGCAGCCCTATAAAAGGCCACACCCCAGAGTTCACCCTCATTGTGCTTTTGGATATTTTATAAAGCATTGTCTACTTTGGCTATTATTTTGCTGCCAATCTTCTGATTTTTCCGAGACCTGATGGCATCCATGGCTCCTCTACTGCCACCTGGTGCTACTTATGCCTCAGCACCACCCCCCCACCACCACCTCCCCAAGGGCCTGAAGAGGGAAACAGGCGTGAGGATGCAGAGGAGGATGAATAGGATGATGAGGATGAAATAGTGGAAGTCCCTACTACCAGCACTCGCTGTGAGTCTTGGGTGTGGCGGTTATTTACCATTCATGATAACGTACCCAAGCCGCCTGCGAACAAAGTCACCTGCAACAAATGCAAAATGGTGCTGAGTAGCGGGAGGCTTGGTTCGTACAGTTTTGGTACGACTACTATGAAGCGACACCTAAGGTCGTTCCACGGTGGGGCCATTCGCAAGGTTGTACCTTGCAAGCAGCATATTAGGTTGAGTTCCTCTACTTCATCCTCCGTTTCCGCTCCTCTCACCACAAGAGACACTCCTGTGGGAGAGCGCATCCCTTCAGCTGCCTCACAGGCCATTCACAATGCTGATGACCCTTACCTTTCGCTTCGAGGGTCACAGTTTTGTGTGTGTACTGCGACGCAGTACTCTGCAGGGGGGAGAGACTTCGAAGTGCTTTCGAGACTACGGTCTCGGAGCACAAGAAGACCTGCCCACTACCTAAGTAAGGCCCACCCTACATCTTCCTCTCTCCACCTGCCCTTTCTTATCCCCGTGGTTGGTGTCCCCCCTTTCCCTCCTTTCCCCTCCTCTCCTAGTGTGTCATGTATAAAAAAAAACAAAAAATATAAAACAACAAAAATACAAAAAAGGCTCATTCAGAGCCGCCTTTCACAGTCAAAAAATAGAAGTTGCAAATAAATTGAGCCGGCTCCTGTGCATTTTTTTTTAGAAGTCCCCAGACAGTTCGCAAACATCAAAAATGTTGGGGTGCTGCCCTATCAAAATTATTGCACTTTTCTCTGGGAGGAAGTGGTGGCTCTGAAAAGAGCCTTTTGGTGGTGTTTTTTGTATTGGAAACATTTGAAATAAACAACACCTACTGCAAAAAAGATGGCTGTAATTGCACAAAAGAACACAATGCATTTTGTACATTTCTCAGAAAAATCTGATTACCAGCATTAGTAAGATGGACTCCATCTCTACGAAAAATGTATGTGCTACAAAACATAATATTTTCATTGTGAAAAGAGGACATGCCAACATCTCTTAGAAATGCATAAACAGCCTTATTGACATTGCGCCTTGCTTTCTCCATTTGTGTATCAAATGAAGAAGAACGCAGCCACATTTGTCTCTGCGCAACATGAGAAAATATTACTTGGGAATTTGGAAACATGTCCATGACCCTCCCAAGTCCTTCTTTCATCGCAAATTGCAAAGAAATTCCTGACACATATCCCAAACTGTTCTCTCCACAATGAATTATAATTATGTCTGGATGATGCTCTGTCTGCAAACTAGCACAGAATGGTAGCAAGTCTAGCCACTTCATTCCGCGCACTCCATGCCAGTGCACTTCCACACGAGGGAATCCAAGATCTGCAGCTACTCCACAGTGTTGTGCATGCACTTTCAACCAATGTATCCATGAGTCTCCCAAAATGCACACAATCTGTTTTCTGAAACACACAGCCATAGCTAACTGTTCTTCTCTCAGGAAAAAGACTTTCTGACAAACTCTCTCCTTAAATAATACACCCACCAAACTTTACTAACCAATCAATTCCTCTGCTCACTCTCATTTACATGGCTCTCCACCCCAAAATACTGTATGTAATATGCGATGTCCGCGGACTACCGCCATGTCCGCAGACATATCCTAACTTGGACAGTCCTTCTGCCATTTTCACTTCACTCTCTGTGTATTCCCTCATTGGATACAGCTAACCAGTCACACAGCCATCCACCAATCACATCCATGAACTCTACATCGAACTGCATCATCAGAGTTCAGCACTTCAAATGTACTGTTGATCACTCTGAGTACAAGTCTCATATCATTGGAAAGCACCTACAACAAAAACTGCTCTACAAGTCTCCAAGATTTCTACTTGCAGCTGCATGCATATCCACATGTATGAATACCAAGTACAGGTATGCATATTTTCTGCACAGTACATGTACAACTCTTATAAATGCATATAAACAGAGTAACTGCCACTTAAACTGTATAACCTATAAAATGAGTTACTGTCATTTTTCCCATCTGATATAATCAACTGTCACTTCCAAACCTGTCTATCTATATATTTTTGACACACACAACTTTCTAAAAAATTATAATGTTAGAAGATGGGAGAAATAACAATATAATAGTGGAAAAACACTTACAAGCCGATTCATGGAATAAATGTGCGCCGAAAATCCCGGCGCAGAGGGGCCAATGCGTGCGCTGCGCCGAAAATCAGCGCAAAGCGCAGGGAAACCAGCGCACGTCGATTCATGGAAGTCCCTGCGCAAGAAAAGCAGAGGACGTGCGCGGAAAAAACGCGCGGCGCAGGCCGGCGCACAGGTCAACCAACGTCGTGCGCCACGGCCACTGCGCCATCACTCCGAGCGCAGCGCACAGCTCTAAAGTAGGCGGAACACAGGGCGGGACACTCGGAATGGGGAATAAAATGGGGCACAACACTCGGAATGGGGAAGAATGTGGGCGGCACGGGGAAAGTTCAGGAGGCAAGTGCGCGGAACGCCCACACGCTCGCATACAACACGTATTCATGGAATAGAATAGGACAAAAAAGCGCACGCTCAAAGCAGCGCACAGGCACAAACAGGCACAAACACGACCGCCACAAGAAAGCAGGCGGTAGCGTGTCTGCGCCTGCAAGAAATGTGCGCTAAAAGGCGCGCCAACAAATAGCACCTATATACAGACATGACCAATGTACAATACTGTTGCCCTCCTGGACAAATGATGTACAAAGGGGTACCCACAAACACAGACACGCGCAGAGAGAAAAAATAAACGTGTGCGTGCATACCGGGGTGCGCGGTAAGTTCCACACGCGATATGGGCGGGTACGTGGATTGCAGGGGTGCGCGGGAAGTTCCACACGCGATATGGCAGGGAACGTGGATTCGAGGGGTGCGCGGGAAGTTGCACACGCGAAATGGCCGGGTACGTGGATTTCAGGGGCGCGCGGGAAGTCCCACACGCGATATGGCAGGGAACGTGGATTCGAGGGGTGCGCGGGAAGTTGCACACGCGAAATGGCCGGGTACGTGGATTTCAGGGGCGCGCGGGAAGTCCCACACGCGATATGGCAGGGAACGTGGATTCGAGGGGTGCGCGGGAAGTTGCACACGCGAAATGGCCGGGTACGTGGATTTCAGGGGCGCGCGGGAAGTCCCACACGCGATATGGCAGGGAACGTGGATTCGAGGGGTGCGCGGGAAGTTGCACACGCGAAATGGCCGGGTACGTGGATTTCAGGGGCGCGCGGGAAGTCCCACACGCGATATGGCAGGGAACGTGGATTCGAGGGGTGCGCGGGAAGTTGCACACGCGAAATGGCCGGGTACGTGGATTTCAGGGGCGCGCGGGAAGTCCCACACGCGATATGGCAGGGAACGTGGATTCGAGGGGTGCGCGGGAAGTTGCACACGCAAAATGGCCGGGTACGTGGATTGCAGGAGTGCGCGGGAAGTTGCACACGCGAAATGGCCGGGTACGTGGATTGCAGGAGTGCGCGGGAAGTTCCACACGCGATATGGCCGGGTACGTGGATTTCTGGGGCGCGCGGGAAGTTCCACACGCGATATGGCAGGGAACGTGGATTCGAGGGGTGCGCGGGAAGTTGCACACGCGAAATCGCCGGGTACGTGGATTTCAGGGGCGCGCGGGAAGTCCCACACGCGATATGGCAGGGAACGTGGATTCGAGGGGTGCGCGGGAAGTTGCACACGCGATATGGCCGGGTACGTGGATTTCTGGGGCGCGCGGGAAGTCCCACACGCGATATGGCAGGGAACGTGGATTCGAGGGGTGCGCGGGAAGTTGCACACGCGAAATGGCCAGGTACGTGGATTGCAGGAGTGCGCGGGAAGTTGCACACGCGATATGGCCGGGTACGTGGATTTCTGGGGCGCGCGGGAAGTCCCACACGCGATATGGCAGGGAACGTGGATTCGAGGGGTGCGCGGGAAGTTGCACACGCGAAATGGCCGGGTACGTGGTTTTCAGGGGCGCGCGGGAAGTTGCACACGCGATTTGGCTGTGTGCTCCCAGGCATTACCTGTACACCCTCCACGGCCCCTGCAGGCAGCACACACCACAGGGAACTACCCTGCACACCTGCTCATGTCTCCCACCACCCCCACCCCCAGCACTGTGGGCAACCAGCCAGCAGGCCCCCACCCATGGCCAACCCATGTCTCCCACCACCCCCACCCCCAGCACTGTGGGGAACCTGCCAGCAGGCCCCCACCCATGGCCAACCCATGTCTCCCACCACCCCCACCCCCAGCACTGTGGGGAACCTGCCAGCAGGCCCCCACCCATGGCCAACCCATGTCTCCCACCACCCCCACCCCCAGCACTGTGGGGAACCTGCCAGCAGGCCCCCACCCATGGCCAACCCATGTCTCCCACCACCCCCACCCCCAGCACTGTGGGGAACCTGCCAGCAGGCCCCCACCCATGGCCAACCCATGTCTCCCACCACCCCCACCCCCAGCACTGTGGGGAACCTGCCAGCAGGCCCCCACCCATGGCCAACCCATGTCTCCCACCACCCCCACCCCCAGCACTGTGGGGAACCTGCCAGCAGGCCCCCACCCATGGCCAACCCATGTCTCCCACCACCCCCACCCCCAGCACTGTGGGGAACCTGCCAGCAGGCCCCCACCCATGGCCAACCCATGTCTCCCACCACCCCCACCCCCAGCACTGTGGGGAACCTGCCAGCAGGCCCCCACCCATGGCCAACCCATGTCTCCCACCACCCCCACCCCCAGCACTGTGGGGAACCTGCCAGCAGGCCCCCACCCATGGCCAACCCATGTCTCCCACCACCCCCACCCCCAGCACTGTGGGGAACCTGCCAGCAGGCCCCCACCCATGGCCAACCCATGTCTCCCACCACCCCCACCCCCAGCACTGTGGGCAACCAGCCAGCAGGCCCCCACCCATGGCCAACCCATGTCTCCCACCACCCCCAACCCCCCATCCACCTGGGGCACCCTCCACCAGGCCCCCACCCATGTCCCCCTGGCCCCTGGTCCTGACGATACACAATAATGGCAGTAATGACCAGCATACCCAGCACAAACACCCAGGCAAGGATTGCATGCACCTACATAGTGAATGCAATCACATGACACAACCCCAAAGGCAAGTAAGCAAAAGAACACATGTCCGCCACACACACATACACAATGGGTGCAAGTCAATGTCAAAACCCATATCATGGCATGTAAGAAACCAAAGAAAAAATGACACAAGTGTAAGATAATATTAAAATGTATTAAAAAATAAAAATAAAGTAAACTCTGACAACTATCTGGTAAAGCAAATAAAAGGTCCATGTCCGGGAACAAAAATGAGAAACCAAAAAACAAAGGATAGAAAAATGAATAGATTATGTCCAAAGTAAACACATGTAGAATGAAATGAAAGATAAACCATTACGACATGGTGTGACCAATATGAAAGTAAAAAAAATGTTCTCACAAAAAATAACTATATTTACAGGATTGTTCAAGGGTCCATGAGCCCAACACCACAAATTAAACCTAATACTAACTATTTAAAAAAATATGTACAAAGAAGTGGCCATTGTCCAAGCGGTCCAAAAAAAAAAAATTAAATAAAGGAAACCTAGCACTAACTAACTAAAAAACTATATACAAAGGCAGCGGGCTAGTCCTGCGGCTCACTTGGTGATGCTGGCCAGGGCATCCTCGAACTCCATGTCAATGTCCTGGAGGCGGGACTCAGTCCTGGCCCCGAGGTCTCGCAGGGACAACCCCATGTGCTCTCCAAATTCCCTGCGAGCGTCCTCGAGGCACTCAGCCCGCCTCAATGCCTGATGCATGGAGATCTCCGCCCTGGCCATGGCGAGCCGCTCCTCTTCCGCCCGCTGCCGCTCCGCACCTATCCGCTGGCCAAACTCCTCCCACACGGAACACACCGCCATGCCAGGGTTGCCCTGCCCTCCGGCCGATGCCTGCCCCTCCGATCTTGATGGCCCTGAGCCATGATGCCTCCCACGTCGAGCCCGCTGCTGCCTGCGACGCCACTGCCTCTGCCAGCACGACGGCATCCAGGCTGATGGTAACCACCGACGCCGTCGTGCACGTGCCCTGCCCGATGATGCCGGCACATCTTCCATCTGCTGGGGTCCACTTGCTGTGTCGTCCACCCCTGCTGGACCTCCGACTCCCAACTGCGGCAGGGATGGGATCCCCACCGAGCTGGCTGCATTGGTCGGGGCAGGTCCACAGGGGGCCATGGTGGCATCTGGGCCGGAAGACGGCAAGGAGAACGACTGGTGGATAGCCTGCACAGAGGAGGAGAGGGCCGTCAGATTGGCCAACACATGCAGGAACCCCCCGAACATGGCCGATCCCAATTGGGCCACGTCGGCACGGTGCACTTCGTGATGACGTGCGTGCTCCTCCCGGGAAGCACGCACGGCATCACGAATCACAGCCGTGCGCATCGCGACCCCAATCAGGACCTGCTCCACGCGGCCAGGGGTTCCCACGGCCGCAGGTGGAGGGGAGTCAGTTGACATGGACATCCCCTCTACCTGCGGACGGGCCTGGGACGGGGCATCCCTGCTGGTGCATGGTGGTGCACTCACAGGGTCAGGGACAGCGACATGCACAGGCCCCTCCACGGTGACCTGTGCTGCCTCCTGCCCCTGGCCCTGGACTGCACCACTTGCACCAGCAGGGATGCTCCCACCAGGGCCCATGTGTGCACCAGTGTCGGCCTCCTCCTCCTCTGTGCAAACCACCAACCTGGATGGCTCCTCACCGTCTCCCGCCGTAGCAGGCCCCTGTGGGGGCTCACCCACCCCTTCCGCTGCAGCCGTGGGGGCATCCCCGCCGCCTTGCTCCACAGCGCCGTCTCCGCCCTCTTCTTCACTAGCCGCTGCGTAGAGGGAGACAAAGAACACAAGCATCAGGCTACTGTACAATGGTCCCCTAGACAGGAAGCAATAGCAGATGAGCACCCCTGTCAAAGTACACTTCCATCATGTCCCTCCACAACACATGGGTCAGTCCAGGCAAAACACACACAGTAACAGGCATGGTGCATGCCATGCACATTTCCATGCATGTCCAATTGACTCTTGAAACATTCAATGAAATGTAACTCACATGCATCATGGCTCATGCATATCACATGCACACACTACACCTCAGTCACATCCATCTGGCCACAATCACACCAAACACAGGCAAAACAAGGGTAAGGTGGGTGCGTCACTGAATCTGTGCATTGTCACACACATGAGTCATGCATCCATGGCATGCACAAGTCACAGACATGCAGGTCAGGCACACAGACATGGCTACCATATATGTACCTGGCATCAGCACCCATCCTCACCCCCATCCATGTCCAGGTACAGAGACTGGCATGCTCTCATGTCCCAAATCTGCATAGTGCTCCCCATGCCGCATTTCTACACATGCAACAACCATGTGGGTCACACATCACTGGTCGCACATGCATTACCATGATGTCCCAGCACACATACATGCATACATGGCACATGGCACACATACAGGCAAGTATCATAGAACCAGCACACCGCAACATGCCCTGTCTCACACAGTGATGCTTGGACACTTACCGCTCAACTCCAGACGGGTCTCCCTCTCAAGGATCTGGGCGTGGAGCGCTGGGCGTACGCGTTCCAGGACCCTCTTCTGGATGGAACTCATGTGGCCCCGGCCCCCCTCCACGAGGCGCCGGGCCTTCACAAGGGTCCTGGACCTCAAGTCCTCCCAGCGCTTCTTGATCTTCAAGACGTTGCGGGTTGCCACCCCCTCCGCGTTGATGGCAACCACACAGTCGGCCCAGATCCTCTCCCGTCCTTCCTTGCTGGCGCGGGACGATCCAAAGAGGGCATCATACTGCCCCAGGACATGCTCCACCAGGACACCAACTTCGGTGGCAGTGAAGCTGGTGCCCCTCTGCCCCTCTGGCCTGGGGTTGCCACTGGTGCCAGATGTAGAAGTGCCCGACATGGCAACCCCAGAGGCAGGTGTGGGTGGGCAACTGGGTCCTGGGGCTGGGCTGTGGAGCGATGTAATCCCAGTTGGGAGTCTTCAGTTCCAGCAGGGGTGGACACAGCAACTGGACCCCTGCAGATGGCTGATGTGCAGGCACCAAATGGCAGGGCACGGTGGCAGCAGGCAGGCAGGCAGGCAGGCAGCAGCAGATAGCACGTGGGAGGCTGCTCAGGGCACTTGGGGGGCAGTAACTCGGCCTTCGGGGCAGGAGCGTGGTGTTCCGTGTGTTTTCGGGTGGCCAGCTTGATACGGAGTGATTTGGCACGTGAAATTCCTGCACGTCAGCGTGAAATCCGAGGAAAGGCCCTTAGCGCGTAAGTGCGTCAGCACGCATACGCGATTCTATTGGACCAGAGTCCCTCATCGCGTAAGCGCGTCTGACGTGATCCGCACGGGCGTTCCCCACTCAGCACGTGAAGACGGAGCACACGTGGAAATCCTGCACGTCAGAGTGTCATCGCGTGTAATTGGCCAAAAGTGCGCGTACACGCCATTGGCCTATGTACGTGTATTTCATCGCGTGTAATTGGCCAAAAGTGCGCGTACACGCCATTGGCCTATGTACGTGTATTTCATCGCGTGTAATTGGCCAAAAGTGCGCGTACACGCCATTGGCCTATGTACGTGTATTTCATCGCGTGTAATTGGCCAAAAGTGCGCTTACACGCCATTGGCCTATGTACGTGTATTTCAGGGGCGCGCGGCCACTTACACAGGCAAGTACGTCAGCGCACCTGTATGCCTGCAGCGTGGGAATTTCCACACGCGATTGGAGTGGGAACCCGATTCCAGGGGTGCGAGGCTCACACGCTGCCTACTACACGCGCAAGGCATTAATTTGCGCACTTTTCAATAAACAAGCCAGATGCCAGGATGAACATACCGTTCCTAGCAGCAGTGGCAGTGGGCTACCAAAGGAGGATGAGGAGGAGAGTCAGGGCCAGAATATTCACACCCAGAACCAGCCTATTCGGGATGCCTGATGACCAGGTGTATGGGAGGTACAGGTTTCCAGCACACATCATACTGGACCTGGTCAGTGAGTGGGAGGATGACCTCACATCACCCACCCTGTGCTCCCAAGCACTCAGCCCCCTGCAGAAGGTCCTGAATGTACTGCACTTCTTGGCCACTGGATCCTTTCAGCGGACAAGTGCCATAGTGGGTGGTGTGTCACAGGCCACGCAGTCACGCTGCCTACACCAGGTCTTGAACATCATCACTGCACGGCCTTCAGTCCGCAGGCACATATATCTCCCCAGGACTCATGCAGAAAGGCGGACGTGCATCCAGGAATTCCATGGTGTGGCTCTATTCCCCAAAGTGCTTGGTGCAATTGACTGCACACATGTGGCTCTACGTCCACCCAGGGCAACAGAGCACATCTATAGAAACCGCAAGCACTGGCATTCCATCAACGTCCAAGTTGTATGCAATGCCAAGGGAATCATCACATCAGTATATGCCAACTATCCAGGGTCCACCCACGACAGCTTCATCTACAGAATGTCTACCCTATGCCGGGACCTAGAGGCTGGCCAGCATGGAGATACATGGCTGCTTGGTGAGCATGAATGCCACTCCACATGCATGCATGTCAGATACTGGGTCATGACACAACACCACTAATGATACCCATCACCACCTCCGCAGGGGACAGTGCCTACCCTATCAGCCCCCACATGATGACCCCAATCCGGAACCCCACCACGCCACCCCAGGTAAGGTACAACACAGCCCACATTGCTACACGGGGCATCGTGGAGCGCACATTCGGAGTGCTCAAGTCACGCTTTCGCTCCCTTGACCGTTCTGGCGGGCAGCTGTTATATGCTCCCGAATAGTGTGCAGGATCATAGTGGCAGCATGTGTCCTGCACAACGTTGCAACACGCCGGGGCCTGCCCGTGGACATGGTGGTGCCCCCACATCCACAACCACATGCACGCCCGCTGCGCATGGGAGGGGAAAGGGCACGGGGGGAGGCAGCCCGTACGCAACTGGTGGCCAACTTCTTCACCTAGGAATCACAGTGCTGGCTAGTGCACACTGCTCTGGCACATACCATCTGACAATCAATGATGACTCTACCTGACAATGTCTGAAAATTACTTGACAATGAACTGTCAGATACACATCAGCCTGAGATTGTTAACATGGAAGTGTCAATATGTGTGCACCCCTAGCTACACATACACCAGCTATGCATCACAACGCAAAGACACAACTCCATCAATCTAAAATGCATTGCCACAGGCGATTCACTACATGACAACATTGCCATGTCACCCACTCCCTTCACAGTCCCGCCACTGAGGACACCATGTCATGGTATGTGACAGCAAACAAACTGGCCATCACAACATGACACCAGTGTCACAAATAGCAGTGCCCCAAATGGAACATAGCCGCACTTGAGCAGCTAACCGCCCTGGAGCCACTACTACACACCTGTGTAAGAGTAATTTCTATCAAATTACACACCAACCCACCCTGAAGCCCACCCAAACAAGACACATTGCATGTAATCAATGGTAGTCTCATTACCTGTTTCAGCTGGTATGTCCTCACCGTCCAGATGTACAGTGATGGCGCCATGCAAAAGTGTCAGTGCACATCTACCAACATGTAGTGTGACTCCAGAGAGTATGCCCTTGTGAAGATCTGTGTGAAATACCTGCAAAACATGAGCAACATATGTAAGTAGAGGCACATATCATACCATCATGCATAGTTAGGTGCAACAACAATGAACACTATGAATGTCTACACAGTATTGACTATGGACTGGCCAACAGCTCATGGGAGTCCAATGTCACCGTGTATTTTGCTGTCACTTGGGCACACCCTTTGCAAGCCCATGGAAACGGAAGCAGGAGGGGTGTGGATGTCTGCTACCCAAGCATCGAAACCAAACTCAGGACAAGCCTGCATGTGCCCAGCCACAATACAGTGTATGCCCAGGTACCCACACAAGGCAACACTCTTGCAAAATAAAAATGAAAAAGAGAAAAAATGGCCATGAAAGGGCCGGCGGGGGGGGGGGGGCCACCTATGAGGTCCGAGGACAGGATGCACGCCACAATCCACCTGTGTGGATCATGGGAAAGGAAAACACCCCATAGGCTCGTGGCCCACACGGCTACTCTGTTGTGGGAGATGAGTCGCTATGGCTCTGCCCAGACCCTGCAGCTGACTCTGGAGGTGGGGGAGCTGCCTCAGAAGATGGTGTGACAATGGGAGGCAGCCCACGCAAAGCATGAGTTTGCTCCTCCATGGCTGCAAGCAGGCGGGTCTGGTAGTTCTGGTTCTGGGTTATAATCATGCGGAGGTCCCCATGCAGTAACTCCCGGGATGACCTGACCTCCGCACGAGTTGCCTGCATCTCGGCCGAGAGCGTCCGTGTCAGACGCTCCAGCTGCTCCTCTGTCCTTCTATGGGATGAAGCCTCAAGCTCTAACAGGGTCGACCTGAGGTGACGGAGTTCTTCCCTCAGGGCTTCCCTGTGGCGCTGGGACTCCATGGAAAGTGATTCCCGCAGAGTCGCCAGTGCCGCCCGCCTGTCCATGTTGGACGCCAACATATCCTCCCTGTGTGCCTGGCAGATGGACTCTGTAGCCTGCTCCAGTCGCTCCATCAGCCTTTCTGGGGGGACAATGGAAGTGGCCACCCTATCCATGGCCTGTGCAATCATCTCGGATGATGCTGCCTGTTGGGTGGCCATACCGTAGATGGATTGCTCCCATACGGTATTGCCAGGTGGCATACGGCCACCACGTTGACGGGCACCACACCTGCCTGGGGCAAGGCGGACTGCGCCTTGCTGTGCCGGCAAGGCCTCAGGCTGCAGGACTGCATTCCCTCTCTGATCTGCAGCCCCAGGAACAGGATCAGAGATTGGGTGGTGTGGCCCTGCATCCGTAACCACCGGAGGCTGATCTGCCGACACTGACATCCCCATTGAGGCCAATGGCCTGGCTGCAGGTGGGTCGGACAGAGGAGATTCTCTCCCAAGAACACTCACCTGCGACTGCACATAGGTGTCATCCTCCGAGTCTACACCTGAATACTGCTCGGGGGAGGAACCCCCAGAGACACCCCTCGACAGCACGGCCTGCAGCACTTGTGGGTTTTCACCCACAAACACACCACGTCCCTCACTTGTGGTAGGTCGGCCCGGGTTGCCCTCCTGGGACGGCTCCACCACCACATCCCCAGCATCAACAAGTGCTTCGTCCCCTGCAAAGACATGAAAGAGAAAAATGGAAACAGGCATTAGCACCATGGCATGCAACAAGGGCTGATGAACAACATAGGCAGTAGTCCTACGACACATGTCCTACATGACTGGGAGTCCTCCTATGCATTCACCATCACTGGGTCTGTAGGGGAGGCTCAGGGCATACTATGTACTGATTGGAGAGCAACGCCTGCTCACCTTGATGCCTAGCACTGCCATCACACATTGGGCGGTGATTGCCATGTCAAAGGCACATGCCATCACACACATGGCATGTGACATAGCCACCAAGTGAAGAGGGAGAGGAGGGCTACTTTTTTGGATTTCAACCACTCTGGTCCTGACATTGCATCGTCACATCAATTAGTATACATGTTGTACATGGATCTGCTAGTCCAAATTGGCAACGATGCACAGTGCCTTGTCTACATCAACATAATGCAGTAAACATTGTGATTCCACCTCCCCAACACCTGTAACGGAATAATTTTGCATTCGTGAAGCACCGGTCAAGTAATGTTTGTAGGTGCAGCGGAGCACTGAGGGGTGGTGGGGCAGAAGGGGATGCCAGTCAACAATACTACTGGTGCTGGTGTCATTCATGTCACGCAAGTGCAGGGGTGGGTGGCACAATGAAGTGCAAGGGGGAGTGGCGGCTGGAAGTGCTGTACAAGGTAAGTAGGACTTGACGTCAAGGGCAGATGGTGTTAGGCGCAGACAAGTGCTGGGGGGGTGGCCTATAGGGGTACAGAGACAATCATGCTGTGCTGTGGGCTCGGAGGGGACAGGGGAGGTACACACTGCTTCTGGCTCGGCAAGGTCCTTTCAGATTTCTATGTGTCCTGCAGAGTTGTCACATGCCGCAGATATGTGCCCTTGGATTGGGGATCTCATCTTGGTGAGAAGGGTGAGGCGCTATTGCCTTTGGAGCATGTGGCAGGCCAGTTTGCCAGAGGATGGCCATGATGCAGGACATTCCCTCTCTGCCACCCGGCACCTGTGGTTTGGGTTCCCAAGATCCGAGTCATGCCAGGACTCTGCATTGGCATGGGGCTTCAGACAGGTGGTCATGACCGTGGCAAAGACATCCAGTGTACCTGACATGGAGTGGAGCATGGAGTGGGCCCTGTCAGGATGGGAGTGAGCCTAAGGGGGAGCTGGATGGGGGGGAGATTTTGGCAGCATGAGCCTCGACTGACACACACTTCATGGGTCGGAATACCAAGAAGGTGTGTGACAGTGGTGAGGGTGGCTTTGCCTGTGGGGTGTTGAGGGTGAGCTGGGAGGAGAGGAGAATGTGATCACTCCAGGAGAGAGGAGTGCAGAGATGGACGGAGAGGGGAAAGTCAGATGAGATCAGAGCATCAAGAGTGTGCCCTGCAGAATGAGTAGGGACAGACGGGAGTCTAGAGGGTGAGAGGGAGTTGCTGAGGTCACAGAAAGGTCACGTGGGGGCGTCAACAGGCATGCAGGTGGATGCGTACCGCACCAAGGATGAGGAATTCTGTGTCTGGGGACATGAGTGAGGAGGAGAGGTGAGGACACTCAGAAAGGAAGTAGTACATTTGACCAGTTTTCCCAGACACAGTACGCACTGTTTGAGAATGTCAAGGTGTGGTGGACAGAAACCTCACACAAGCCATTCCAGAGTGGAGTAGGTCTAAGTAGGTGTGACAGTGGCAGGAATACCCTCAGGGAAGCCAAGGGCACACCCCCCCTGCACAGTAGTGGCGGGCCAAGGAGAGGGTCAAGGATGCAGACAGAGCTGGCCGTCAGACATGTTTCCATGAGACCAAGGATGTCAAGGTGCATAACCTCATGTAAGTGACAGTTATCGGAGGAATGCCTGATGCAGCCGCAGTGAAAGGAGTGTAATTGTGGAGGAGGTTGACAGCCTTGTAGGACTTACGGGGAGTGCTAGAGATCAGAGGTGCCGCATGTGTAGGAGTTGGAGTGGGAGGCGGAGAAGGTTCATGGGAGGGTGCAGGGAGGCAGTGCAGGATTGATGAGGAGAGAGGAGGGGGGACAGCAGGAGAGGTAAGGAAGTTGATGAGATGTGGGTAGCATTTCTCAAGGAGATTGAGGTTGGCCTAAGGGCCTTGGACTGAGACGCTCCCATTACCATGCACATCAATAGTGGTATCTGAGGATTGGAAGGAGGCCAGGAGTACACCCCAACGGGTCCCACCTATGATGGTGGAAGAGGAGCAAGGAGAGAGGACAGGGACCATGTGAAGGGTCTATGGGACAGGCAAAGGCATGTATGAGCAGATGTCAGTGAGAGTTAGCTTAGAGTAGGCTCAGATGCACTGGTCAGCAATAGGGTGGGTCGCATTGGAGGGCAGGCTGCCCTCATTTGACTTTTGGCAAGCAGGTGTCGTGCGTAGGGCACGATGGTCTGAACTGTAGAAGTCATGGAAGATAGACCATGAAGAGCAGCATGGAGTGTGAGGGAATGGGGCTCGAAACCAGACGGTACCAAAGGACCCAGGAAGGAGGTGGATGTCAAGGCTACATCCACAGTATGACTGCATGTTGGTAGGCATTTATATACAGAGGACGCATTAGCATGTGGTATCATTGCATGTCAGGCATGTGAAGATGAAACTTGAATGGCTGGGGGAAAGGAGAGGAATGGTATGTAAGACATCAGATGAATAGACAGGGGAGTATGAGCAACAATGTAGTGACAAAATTACTAATCAAGGGCAACTTCCATGGTGTTGGCCCATATGTGCACTGTTGCCAGTAGGGATAGTGCTGTGGCCAGATGGTGTTGCACTGAACATACTGGATGAGGCACATGGGTGCCACTATCAACTCTGCCACACACCCCCTTGACAGGCACCCAACATGAATGCTTCACACACACACCATGCACATGGATAATACACACATGCATGTGCACTCACCGGATGATGCCTCGTAATCAGGGAGGTCTCCCACACCTTGGAGTTGTCCCTCGGTGATGTAGGATCCAGCTACGGACTCGTGTGGTGTGAGTTCTATTTCCTGTGCTGGGGACCCACCTCCAGTCACCAAGGTTGCGGCATGACTTGAGGCCAGCTTATCCTTTGCCCTGCGCTTAAGGTCATTCCAGCGCTTCTGGCAATCACTAGCTGTGCGCCTCACTACTCCAAGGGCACTTATTCTGTCAGCAATGGTCTGCCAGTGTGCCTGGCGTCTGGCATGTGTGGTCTTGGACCCTGCAACGATGACCATTTCCCTATCATGATCTGACACATACTGAACAAGTGCATTAAGTTCGGCGTCTGTGAAGCTTGGCTTCCTTGATGGGCCGGACTGTGCAGCCGTGTCTGGGGCATCAGCCTGTGCCGGACGTGCACTCTTCCTCTTGCGCTTGGAAGGGGGTGGGGATCCAGAGTGTCCTACGCCGCTGTGGACACTAGGGGCAGGAGCCGTGGTGGACTCTGTACTGGGTGTGTGTGATTGCCCACTCAGCATGGGAGTAGGTGCAGGCATTGGGGGTAGTGGGATGGGGTCAGGCCTGATCTGAGGTGCATGAACTAGGACCGACACAGTCTTGGCAGGGTGTATGAGAGGTGGGGTGGATTGAGCCACACCCTGGCTACGGGGGCCAGCAGATGACCTATCTGGCATAGATGCGCGTGCCCTGATGACACCAATGTGCACCGGTGCACGTGCAGTGGACCTGCTGACCTGGATGTTAGCGATGGAATCACCCTCGGACAGGTCTGGTGCCACAATGGCCTGGTCCGACATGGGCTGATCAGGGTTGGTATCAGCCACATGACTCTCAACTGGGGGGGGGGGGCATGGGTGTCCCTGACTGTTCCTCCAGACTGGGGGGAACAGGGGCGCCCTGCAAGTCACAACCACGTCCCCTGTTGGATCCTCCACGGCCACCACGTGTGGCTCGGCCACCTTTGCCACCCTTACGGCTTGCACGCCTCCCAACCATGGCACTGATGGTATTGTGCGTATGGGAGTGGGTGTGCACAATTGTCCTGGGCAATTGGGTGTCAAAGGGGTTGGGTACCAGATGGTATTCGTACCCTAGTGCAGTGGCAAGGCTATATGACACCCCTGGGGAAAGATGACGGGTCACGCAACGCACAGGCACCCCAAAAAAGTTAAGGAACGTGCACAATACCCCTCCTAGACCACGTGTGCTGATGGAAAACCCTGCACTACGCTGTGGCATCCAGTAACACAATGAACGTATGCGTGTCACACGCGGCCTAGATTGACCTCTGAAGGGGTAGGCTACACACGGGGCAAGCACAGATGTTAGATACGTGCGTGACTCACCGTCTGCCAGGTAAAAGAGCGTGAAAAAATAGCACTTTTGGTTGGCAACACCCCCGCCAAAAGAAGAGGTGTACGCTGTCTGAGGAGACAGGACAACTGTAGAAGGGGACACTGTTTGAGGGAACAGGCCCAGGAAAACCAGTACAAGAGGAAAAAGAGAAAAGAGCTGTCAGAGGTAACAGGGAGTACGAACTGGAAACGCTGTGAAGTAAATCGCGTGTGAAACGACAAGAAGTACCGAATTCACCCACTCGCTCTCCACGAAAAGCACGTACAAGGAAATTGTGTTCAACACTACCTTTTATACAGGCCCACACGTACATTGTCACTTACGGCGTGTACGTGCTTGGCCCATTTTCACCAATCACACGCTTTGGCACTCCTGCGTGTAGCTCTCTTTTCACCAATCACACGCTTTGTCACTCCTGCATGTGGATCCTTTTTCACCAATCACGCGCTTCGACACTCCTGCGTGTAGCTCACTTTTCACCAATCACACGCTTTGTCACTCCTGCATGTGGATCCTTTTTCACCAATCACGCGCTTCGACACTCCTGCGTGTCGCTCACTTTTCACCAATCACACGCTTTGTCACTCCTGCATGTGGATCCTTTTTCACCAATCACGCGCTTCGACACTCCTGCATGTCGCTCACTTTTCACCAATCACACGCTTTGACACTGCACGTGCAGGTAACTATTGACGCACATATGCTGGTGACGGGTTTTCGCGCGATGAGTGTGGGGTTTTCAGGTGCAAAATCACTCCCTATCAGGCTGTCCACGCGTTCTAACACGAAAGACCACGCTCCTGGCCAGGAGGCCAAATTTAAGTCCCCAAGAACCCTGAGCACGCTCCCACCTGCCATCGGCTGCTGCCTGACTGCCTGCTGGCCACGTGCCCCACAGTGCTGGTGGGTGGGGGTGGTGGGAGACATGGGTGGGGGCCTGGTGGAGGGTGCCCCTGGTGGATGGGGGTTGGGGGTGGTGGGAGACATGGATGGGGGCCTGATGGCAGGTGCCCCTGCACTGCTGGGGGGTGGGGGTGGTGGGAGACATGGGTGGGGGCCTGGTGGAGGGTGCCCCTGGTGGATGGGGGTGCAGGGGGACATGATCAGGTGTGCAGGGTAGTCCACTGTTTTGTGGGCTGCCTGCAGGGGCCGGGGAGGGTGTACAGGGTACACCTGTGGGGGCCCACCCAGCCTATTCGCATGTGATAATTCCCACGCACCCCTGTGATACACGTACCCTGGCCAATCGCGTGTTGAACTTCCCGCTACCCCTGTAATACACGCACCCTGCATGTTCGCGTGTGATGATTCCCGCGTACCCCTGTAATACACGTTCCCTGGCCCATCGCGTGTTGAACTTCCCGCTACCCCTGTAATACACGCACCCTGGCTGTTCGCGTGTTCTACTTCACGCGTCCCCCTGTAATACACGTTCCCTGGCCCATCGCGTGTTGAACTTCCCGCTACCCCTGTAATACACGCACCCTGGCTGTTCGCGTGTGATTATTCCCGCGTACCCCTGTGATGCACGTTCCCTGGCCTATCGCGTGTTCTACTTCACGCGTCCCCCTGTAATACACGTTCCCTGGCCCATCGCGTGTTGAACTTCCCGCTACCCCTGTAATACACGCACCCTGGCTGTTCGCGTGTGATAATTCCCGCGTACCCCTGTAATACACGTTCCCTGGCCCATCGCGTGTTGAACTTCCCGCTACCCCTGTAATACACGCACCCTGGCTGTTCGCGTGTGATGATTCCCGCGTACCCCTGTGATTCACGTTCCCTGCCTAGTCGCGTGTAGTACTTCCCGCGTACTCCTGATTTGGAGATTGCCCGCTTTGCTTTCCTTGTTTGCCTGCCCTGTGAAGTGGTCCGGGGTTAGCGCAGCCCTTAGCGATGATTTAGCGCTTTTGATGGCTTTTCCGTGCGCGAGGGCGTTCTTGGGGGCGTTACTGGCGCTGCTGCAGGCTCGCTGCGATTCTCTGCGCCACGGCTGTTTTGGGAGCTTGAAATCCATGAATACGCTGTGCGCGGAAATCTGTTTTAGCGCACGTGCCTGGCGCAGACTATCGCAGGCGCACGCTGTGCGCCAGCCGCGTGCGCTACTTGTGCGCTGGATTCTATGAATTACCCTGTTAGTAGTGTATTATAAAATTATACACAGCCAGTAAAAGGTCATGCAAAGGTCATGCATCTTCATACACTCACACACATACACATCATAATTAAAAAGCTCCCAGCTGCAATAACTCCAATACCTGTTAATCACATCCTTCTGCTTTATTACCCACACCTTCACAAATGCATACATGCCATGCTTTTCTATACAGTTTCTGCCATTTACCTTATACAAATTGCAAAATAAATATATCATCATTTCTTCTTTCTCCTAACATCCTATAACACAACTTTAGAAAAACAAGTGAGTTTCATACACTTAATATTCTACTCATTTCGAAACCATGTTGAACTAACATATTGTAAATGAAATATGAAAGCTGAACATAGTCAAATGAAACTGCAGCATACACTATGTTCAGATATCAAACAAGAATACTACTACAAAAACATAAATATGAATCTCTCAATTAACATCACTGCTATAAACACACAAAATTACTAACTTCTTTCTTTTACAATTGACGTGAAGACCACTCTCCTGGAAAATAACAACATCTGAACTACAAACACCAACTACAAAGAAACCTGCTCATTCCACAAAAAAAGAGTAAGTACAATACTACCATACTTTCTCTGCCTATCCTTTAAATCTCTCCACAATCTTCCTCTCCCTTATCTCTCCTCTCTTTCTACACTCCCTCCCACTCCCTTCACTCTGCTGGCCACTTTCTTCTCACTGTTCCTCCTTCCCCTTATACCACACCCCATTTCTGCTCCTTTCATCTCCTAGCCCCCCTGCATTGTAACTCCTTACCTCTCTCACTCCACTCTATATCTACCTTTCCTCATTCTAAACTTTACTCAAATCTCTCCTTCTCCGAACATGAAACCCCTACCACCTTCTTCAGCCTTGCCCCTTGCCTTACTCCTTAATCATATCCCTCCCCTTCCCCCTCCCCCATTCTCACCTTTAAATGCATCTGTTTCCCTCCTCCTCCTCTTCCCTGCCCTTCCCTCTCACTTCTACTGCACTACTCATATTTTTCCCTTCACTTTAATTGGTCTACTTACTGTTTTCTTGGTCTGATTCTCAATTTTAAATTGTTTCCACTGTTACTGTTATAATTGAACTTGTTATATTTATCATCTTGTTATTAAAATATATTACTAAAACACACTGTGCGATTGATTCATGTAATTTGTGCACCAAAAAATCAAACATTTGTGTACCAATAAACCCACAAATCATCATTTAATAAACAGTGATTAGTACGCAGAATGGCACACAAATCTCACTTTTTCAAAGCACAAATAACATAACTCAGCCCCTAGAATATTACTATTACAAAACAAAGAATAGTTTTCATTTTATACCATTTGATTTACTATTAGTGCTTATCCTCACAACTAGCTCACTTTTTACTATCATCTGAACCGCATTATAGTAACACACACGTAGAAGAGTAGCCTTCCCAACCAATTGTAGCTGCCCAATGCACAATCACACACCACCAGATACATCTTTACAATCATACTCAAACACTCATGCATACAGCACACATACATTGCACAACAGCCCAACCCATGCCTTCTATTTTTTTGTTTCAACAGACCCCACAGAATGCCTACCAGAAAGCAAGTCCATAGAAAGCAACGCATAAATAGAGCAAATAAAAATAAAAATGTCCAAATAGGCATCCATCTCTAGCAGAGTTTGTACAAACAGTGCAAACAAAACAACTAATACAGTCATTTAACAAAGCTAAACAATCTTCCAGTACAGCAACTTTGCCTCCTCTATCAAAATGTAAAAGAAAACAGAAAATGATTAACAGAAATACAGGTACCACTACTGCTAAAACTGCTCCTAATAATCTTGATAAAGCAGGAAGTAACCATGCTAAAAAAAGTTTATTAACAAAAATGTTCCGCCACAGAGTCCTTCAGAATCTTATAAAATCAGGAGACAAATCATGCACAACCCTTGAAAACTACCGTAGAAAATTAATCTTAGAAGATTGATAGACAGTTCAATCCTTCTCAAAAGTAGATTATTTATTTTAGTGTTATGAAACCACTAACAAAACTAACTGCTAAATTACAAAAAAAGCTCAATAAACGGAATGTCAACAAAAATAACTTCTTAAATATCTGTGGAGGTGAATGGAGTCACACCACAAGCACAGAACCATATTTCAATGAAGAAGCATATAAACAAAATCAAACAAACACAATTGCCATCCATAGCAGTGGACGAGGTTGTGAAAAACGTAATAATACCATAATGGAACAAGAAACACTGCTTACAAAAATATTGCCAAAGAACTCAGAATCAATTCTCCATTTGACTGAACCAGAACATCCAGTATACAAATGGCCATGCACGTCAATGTGCAACATTGCCAAAAAATCTTTCAAATATTTACGCCAGTTCCTCAATCAATATGTGAAAGGCAAAGACAAAATCAAAATAAAACTGCTGCAAAATATGGATACGTGTCCAGTGCGCAAATACACAGGACTGCAAGGACATTCATTGGCCTGCATTTCAGGACCTATTTGCAAAAGCATCTTCCATCATATCAAAATGATGTCTATACATCATTCGACTATAAGAAATCTAGGCTATAAACTGTACTATGCTAAAAGACCTACTCGAAGAAATGAACCATATCCAGAGTAAATATTTTGGAAGTGAAAACCACTTACAAAATGCAATAGATTTACAACAGACTAGCAACAATTCTGCACATGGCAACCTTCTACTACACACATATAAAAAGGAAATACTAAAATTCAAAAGTACATCCGCTGAAATACCAAACCATGTGTGTGCGTCTTGCCGCAGAAATTTTTATAAAAATAACACAAAAACTATAGACATAACATACAAAATAGAAGACAATGAAGATTCCAAATGGTTTGAATTAGCTCTCTACCTTATAGCAGAAAACAAACACATAATAACTGACCCCTTAACATTTTGCAGTTACTGCACTACAAAACTTGACAACAATCAAACTCCTTCACATGCTATCACAAATAATTTGGAATTATTCCCTCTACCAAAACCCCTGCAACAACTCAATTTATATGAGAGCATCATAATTCAAACAGTACACCCATTCCAAGCAATAATACGCCTTCAACCAAAAACAGAAAAATTACCTCCCTCTGAATTGGTGAAAGGCATTTGCGGCAAAGTAGTATATTTACCATTAGATCTAAAAGAAAATGTGCACACTCTAGGAGTGCAACGTCCAATAGAACAATCTTTAATTGTCATAGTAAATGGTGTACCTACAAAAGATTTTAAAAAATCGGCAACAACTGGTAGATTTACATAAAGTTAGACAAGCCTTGCAATATCTAAAAGACAATAATAAATATTACAAAGAAATAAATATTGAGGAAAACTTAAGAGAAACAACTGAAATAATACAAGAGTCACCAGAAACCGGTCAATTTGAACTTCTAGATTCTGCTACAATATCCAATATTTTAGACCATTATACAATTCATCCATTACACTCTAAAGACACCATAGCTGATACACTATAAACGTACCGAATGCAACAAACAAAAGGATCACCAATCAGCATATGGGAAAAAAGTATAGCAGCACAAGCTTTTCCTTTACTCTTTCCTACTGGCAAAGGAGGAAGGTACGATGATAGACCCACTTAGATAACAGCTTCAGAATACCGCTCATTACAAATGTATTTTGAAGATCCCAGATTTAGACAAAATGTGGAATACATATTCCACCTACCCTTTGAAAGTGAACTAGCAACTCTATGTTACGGAGTTGCACACACATTAAAATCAGGAACCCACTTTCAAAATATGTCAGCTACGCAATTAGTATAAAAAGTGCAAGAAAAAGATAAAGTTTTACAATCAAGCATTACAAATCTGTTAGCAAACATGCGTGGTATGAAAGAGTACTGGTTCCGATGTCACGGAGATGTACGTTGCATGATAAGAAACCTTGGCCCACCAACTTCGTTTGTTACATTAAATTGTGCAGAATATTCATGGGAAGATCTACATGATTTCCTATGCATATCAAACAAAAACAAAACAAACAAAGATATACTAACACCTGGAGAACTTTGCTCTCTAGATCCTGTTAATGTTCCAAGATATCTCCATCACCGCTTCATTGCTACACTTGTAATAAAACGGTTCCTCCCCTCGGAGAAGTGCAACACTTCTTTTGGAGAAAAGAATACCAAGCCAGAGGAGCACCACATATCCACATGCTTTTATGGATTAAAGATGCTCCTACATTTGGTCAAGACAGTGATGAGACTGTGTTACAGTTTATCGAAAAATATGTCACTTGTGAAATTCCATCTAAAGCAACAAATAGTGATCTTCATGCACAAATTGTACAATTTCAAACACACAAATGTGGCAAATATTGTCGTCGCAATTACAAAAACAAAGGGAAATACTACAACAAATGCCGTTTTGGTTTCCCTAGACCGTTACAGAAACAGGTGAAGTGAACAACTTCATGTCTTCAGTTAGACATACTGTTAAAGGTAAATCATCTAAAAATACATATTACATAAAAAGAACTTAAGAAGCAAAATATATCAATGATTACAATGCAATCATTGCCCCATTGTTGAATGCAAACATAGATGTGCAGTACATTGCAGACAATTCCACTTCAGTTGCACGATATGTTACAACCTACTTAACAAAAGCAGAAAAAACAGAGCTTCAAGACCTCTGGAATGACCTGTCATCAGATAAAACACTGTCTCAGAAATTGTACAGCTTGGGCATAAAAAATGCTCTACCATAGAGAATGTGGCTGCTATGAAGCTGCAGATCATTTAACCGGTACTGCTTTGTATGGAAAATCTGAAAATATGTATGGCTAAGTCTTGGTCCTGCTAAATCTAGAAGAAGAGTTCTCAAATCATACGACGACATAGAAACAATAGCCAAAAATGTTCCGAACAGCCAAGACATTTTAAAAAACAATTTAATAGACACATACTACCCAAACAGAAGTACCACTTTGGAAACCATGTGTCTATACCACATAGCTCAAAACTTCACATACAAAAATAGTATAAAACCAGATAAAAAAGGCAGATACAGAGTGACAAATTGTGAAGGTAGCTTAGTAAAACTTATCAAACCAAGTTTAATTAATCATATCAAATTGTCATTAAAAACTCCTCAACAGAAATAACTATATTACATGTCCCTGCTATAACTCCTTAAACCATGGAGAAGAGAAGAAGATTTACTAGATAACTATGACTCCCATGAAGATGTTTTCAAAGCAAATGAAAGCAATATCCCCGATGTAAACTTTATACAGTACAAAACAATGTTGCACAATGAACAGCAACACAAAGAAGAACTCCAGCCTGAACTAGATAAGGACACTCCTGGCAAATAGTCAACCTTCTGTAACAGGAAGCCAGGACCACCACTGGGACAGCCACTAATAGCAAATGAGGCAGAATTAGCTATGACAGAAGTAGAAAACGCCATGTGTCAGTATGAAGATACAGAAGACTTAAGTACACTACAATCAAAACTAAACAATGAACAGCGTAGCATGTTTCAAGAAGTAACAAAAGAAATTGCACATGGTGTACAAAATTAAAATAAAGAATGTACCTGTCAAAATTACAAACCTATATTATTATACGTTAGTGATGAAGCTGGTTCAGGCAAAACATTCTTAATCAAAATCATCAGCAAGTTCCTTCAACAATTGACAAACAACAAACTGTCAGCTGTTGTAACTGTCCCTACACGTTTTGCTGCCTACAACATAGGGGTTGCAAAATAAATTAGAATATTACAAACTTTCTACAGAAGCTGCAATGGAACTACGCAGAGTGTTAAAACAAATGAAAATGCTACTAATAGATGAAGTGAGCATGGTCTCCAACCTAATGTTGGCTTTGATTCACCTCAGATTACAAGAAGTACTTAAAACAACCTATGAAGAGCTCTTTGCAGAAAAACACATTATTGTTTTTGGAGATCTTCTTCAATTGACACCAGTGAAAAATGAACCCATTTTTAAAACCTTAGGACACAAACTCTGCCAGAAATCTATTGGTAGCATAGGAAATGTCAACCTTTGGCAACATTTCCAATACAGAGAATTAACAGAAAACATGCAACAGTCTACAGACCTCACCTATGCCAACATTTTAAAAAATATTAGAGTTGGAGTACTATCTCAAGAAACATAAGCAATATTAAAAACCCGGCACATTCATGCACTTTATGGGCATAACTCATATGTTACTGATATTATGGAATAATTAGCACACAATACTATCAATTGTATGGCCTTAATGTAAACTCTTGTAAGCTTTTCCAAATTCAATGAAACAATGTTGAAAAAAGAAATGCAACCAATAATTGAAATTTCTGCAACAGACAAACTGGACATACATGGTATGACACTACCCATGTGTGAACAAGCCACAACAAGACTAAATACCTTAGAAAATTCTATCTCCAACACAGCTGGTTTGGAAGAAACATTAAAATTATCCTTAAACTGTAGAGTAATGCTTAAACGTAACCTTGGCGTGGAGCAAGGGCTATTTAATGGAGCACTGGGTGCAGTTGTTGGCTTTCAACCATACCCATGTGACAATAACATTCAGTTTGTCAATATTCTCTTTGACAAACTTTCAGAAATAAAAAGGATAGGCTGCTCAACAGCTCGATTACTTCTCTTCAAAGACATGTATGTATGTAGAGAACAATTTTCTCTAACTCTAGCATATGCAGTCTCTATTCATAAATCACAAGGTCTTACCCTTGACAAAGCATTGATAGATATTGGTAACACAGTATTTAAAGAAGGCATGAGCTATGTAGCACTATCACGCTTACCTACACTTGATAGTCTATTTCTAATCAACTTTGATGCAAATAAAGTAAACGCTGATATTGCTTGCATTTTAGAATACAATAGACTGCGTTCTCTATACACCCCCATCTAAAAACATATCCTGTTCCACAAAAAAGAAAACGTTGTAAAAGAAAAATAATTCAAACAGAAATGCAACAGGATCTCACTGCAAAAGAAACAAATACTTCATCAATTACCACAACCAAAGAAGAAACAAAGAAGAACCTATTACTCAAAGTAACTCAGGCACTTCTTCAAAGAAGCAACAAACATTACTATCTGGTCCATTCAAATTTTCAAATATAACTGGTGTAAGTTAATACGCAAATGAAGCAATGAATATTTTATTTCAATTACCACCAATTGTTGACAACATTTACTTACACAGTACAGACCCATTGTGTTTGCAAATGTTAGTACTTCATAGAAATGCAACAAACAATCCTGACAACACGTATAGTGTTCATGGAATAAGACAAGAATTAGACTACTGTGCTGGAATGGTGAAATTCACTATAAACTCACAAGAAGATCCGCAAGAATGTATAATGTACTTACACAGGTACTGGAAAACAAAAACATACCTATAAATGAAATCTTCCAGATTTCATACATGTGGAAACATGCATGCACTCTCTGCAACAATTGACACAGGAACAAATCCATAATGAACACTTCGTGTATGTATCCATACCTGATTGTGAATCTGTTCCATTTCAGCAACTTGTACAAAAATGCAAACCATGGTAGATTATGTACTACCTGCAATTCAGATAATCGCTCCACCATACTAATACAAACACATAGTAAATACATAATACTAATGCTTCTACATTACAATGCAGATGGTACCAAAAACAACTGCAAACTGACTGGTTTCACACATGGTCAAGTATCACTTGGTAAGAAAATCTTCCCAACAGTAGGTATAATCTACCACGCAGGAGCCACAACCAATGCAGGTCACTACACTGCATATATTAAAAAGAAATGTGGTTGGTCCGGATGTTATGACAGTACCATTACTCTAAAGCAAAATTTAACAGCAAATCTTACAAAAGCTTATTTAATATTTTTAAAACCAAAATTTAATAACTAATCTGTACTTAAACATTAACACAACTTCCATTAAAAAACTATAAACAGAATACGCCAACAGGTATCTAAATGCCCCAATATTTTGCAACAACCAGACAAATAAATCAATACCACTAAATTATAACAAAAAAACTACAGTAGAATACGCCAACAGGTATCTAACTGCTCCAAAAATGTGTACCAAGCCAACAGATAGAACATTAGTCAAAAACAACAAGTGAACTCTGAAAAGAAACGAATAGACTGTAGCGTTACAAAAAAGTTTTTTTTAATCCGACATGGATTATTTTTTTCCCGACAGACCCAATGATTAGCAAAACAAACACAGTAACTGAGCAAATAGCACAGTACACTGGTTTGTAATCTACTAAATATGAGGGTCAACATGAATTAACAATGTCTATTATTCGATGTTATAAGTCCTTACAAACTACCAATACTAACATGATCTTTTCTTTTATCACAGAAATTGACAAAGAATATATGTACTGCAGTTACCAAAACAAACAGTAAGTATACTACAATAAGTATAACTCATAAATACTGCTCCATAACACAACCACCGCAGCATATCACACCCATGAAAGCTTATAACTTCGGTACTTATAACTTTGGTCTTGCGTAGACCCTGGCCACAACCACCACATACACCCAAGACTCTGGGCCCTGACCACAACCACCACATGTACCAAAGACTCTAGGCCCTCACCACAACCACCATATGCACCCAAGACTCTAGGCCCTCACCACAACCACCAAATGCACCCAATACTCTAGGCCTTCCCACAACCACTGCAGCATATCACACCCATAGATCACACCCATGTTTGATTCTATGGGTGTGATCTATGGGTGTGATATGCTGCGGTGGTTGTGACCAGGGTCTAGAGTCTTGGGTGCAGGCCTTCGGCCATGCACCCAAGACTCTAGGCCCTGGCCACAACCACCGCAGCATATCACACCCATAGATCACACCCATAGAATCAAACATTTTAACCATGCCATACAGACTTTTTAACGTCCGCGGACAGCATCCGTGTTCTTAGAACAGTTTCCACTTGCCTACGAACAGTATGGACAAGTAAAGTGTCCTTAGAACACCTCCATATTTGTTTTTTTTACAGACAACCCGGATGCCATGTGTGTTCTTAGAACAGTTTCAACTTGCCTACGAACAGTACTGACAGGTACAGTGTCCTTAGGACACTTCCATATTTGTTTTTTTTTATGGACAACCCGGATGCCACGTGTGTTCTTAGAACAGTTTCAACTTGCCTGCGAACAGTACGGACAGGTATAGTGTCCTTAGGAGATCCCCATATGCATTGATTACGGACATCAAGGACAGCGCGGCTGTCCGCAGACACAACAAACACAACAGCCGTGCCTACTACCTAAATAGATGCAGTATTTGAACCATCTCTTACCCCCACACAACCCCGAAACAGACTTACAGACCAACACACTTGCCAAAATTGTATTTCCCCACCATTTGTCACTGCGCTGTCCGCGGATACAAGATGGCGGGCGTTTCCAAAAATCTGACGCATGCCACCCTCTACACCATCCAATCGGCGAACACGCTGCATGTCCGCGGACATGACGTAAGTCGATTAGCCAATCAGGACACTGTCCGCGGAGTGAACAGGGAAGTGTGTCCGCGGACCGAACATAGATATCACTATTTTGTTTTAACCTAATTTTTGGTAATTTAAAAACAAAAATATTGGATGGATTTTCACCAAATTTTCAAAAGCACGCTTTCAGAACCAAGCCACTGCTCCTGCTGCAAATGTGGTGAAAATCTGTCCAGTGGTTTGAGCTATAGGCGTGCGCAAAGTTTTTTCCCCATTCAGTCTATGGGAAAAAAATACATTTTGGGACACCCCCTGTAACTTTGCCCCCCCTAGACCAAACCTCACCAAACCTTGCATAAGAATTCAGAGTGCACCATATACTATTTTTGTCCAGGGAGACCAAAGTTACAAGCCGCCCAAAAAGTGCTCTTCCTAAGGAAACAGCAACTTAACCATAACTACACAGCCACTACCTTGGCCGTTATATGGGGTGTGTTTTTGCCAGGACAAGATCGGGCATAGCTCAGTTAGATTAATAATTCCTTACATTTGATACTCAGTTAAGATAACGTAAGACTTATTTGTAATGAAGTGAAATAAATGAATTACACAATGACTGAGATATACCATTGGTGGAATTAATGCAAATACTATATAATATTTAGAAGATCGATTTAGTGGCAAGGAGTTTGAGTTGATATTTTCTGTGGTGGTACTACCACATTACAACATGCAGTAATACCATCAGTCCCCAATACATAACAATGATATTTCAGAAGGGGAATTAACAAATGCCTATAATCATGCAGAAAATTATCATTACTAATGACAATAATGGTAACTCAGTTTGGTAGCTGCTAATACCACCAAATCTGTAAGGAGGCCCTGTACATTTTACTAATTTGCTACAAAATGACAGGTCACCAGTCACATTACCATATCCACAGTGATTCAGAGTAAGCTTTATCCAGCAAGAATTGAGCTGGAGACCCCATCCAAGTATTCTATGGACACTGGGTTGATTCATGGAATTTATTGCACAGAAAATAGGGTACTTGCACCCAATCCATGCATGCAACCCTGTTTGTCAATTCATGGAATCAAATGTGTGGCACCTTTCCTGTACTTGTGTGGATTTCATGCTGGCCTGGTATGCCTGTGAGAGCCATAGAGGGCCTTTCGCGAAGCTCCAAGCAGAGGGTGGGCGTTGCCTGCGCAGAGGGCTGGGATGGGGGACGGAACACTAAATGGGGACTCATTTGCAAAGAAGTGGGCGTTCAGAGGGATTGCCTGCAGGCAACCCCTCGCATGCCCACTATTGCGCATCAAGAGACATATTCATGCAATCGATCACGCAGCTACTCTGCTGGGAAATGCCCATGCAAGTCCTTCATAGGAACCGCCACCCGAAGGCTGGCGTAAGTACATTTGCACGTAGGATTTTCAGCATGCAGGTGGGATTGCATGTCATGTTACGGGTTGCATGTACTCAATCAGGGTTCTGATGTAACATAGGAGTGCACATATGCTGGGTTGTGGGGTATACAAATGTTTTATGTTGGTTCGCACGCACATTTCCCAAGTTATTACTGAGTTACAATTTTTCAAATCCATGTTATCCAGGTGCCGGATACAGTTACGGGGAACCCTGTGCATGGCCCCCGAGTCACAGGCGTGCTTATGGGGGACCCCACACTGTTTGAAGGGTGTGTGTATTCAAAGGTAGCTGATCTGGCAGTTTCCTGCTTTGCATGTGGGCATGTCGGGGTGTTCCAGCCGTGACTTGCGAATACAGCATTTTTCTTTCTACGCACAGGCTCGCGCAGTGTCCTTCTCAGCACACGACCCTTGCGTGATTTCTGAGCAAAATTATATGAATCGGCCCCTGTGTCCTTCATTCAAGCTTGCATTAAACTCTTCTATAATTCCCACTATTGTGTTGGCATCTCAGAGGAGAGTCCATGGGGGTCATTACAAGGTAGGGGGTAGCCATGGTGCTATCAGCGCCATGGCTACCCGCTTACCGCATACCGGGTCCAGGTCCCCTGAATGGGGAATTACTGGGCCATTCCTACCTTGGAGGACCTGGTAATTGTCACGCTCACCTGGTCTCCACGGGGGCGTGCTCGTGTAAGTAGGGTGTTGTCTGTCCTGATGCTGCTCTGCTTGGCTGGTGATGCTAGCTTACGTCTCCCCTTAGTCCTTGCTTCAGGAGATGTTAGCCTTCAAGTCGAAACAAGATATTAGCTACCAAAGGGAGCTGGTCAGTGGTTTCACCTCCTTCCGGTCTATCCTTCACTTCTTCTGGCTCACCTCTGTTTTTTAAAGGGCGAGCTCTCTGCCCTGCACACTCTGGCAGGGGCGCAGTTCACAGTCTTTCCTGGATGGAGTTACATCACTGACCCGAAGGAAGTTGCTGAAGTAGAAGGCCCGGGAGTAAGCAGGTAAGTCTCTATTCCAATAACTGCTTGGAATGACTGCCTTTAAGTCTTTCTGTTCAAGATAACTAATGTCTGTTATTGTCTTACAGATGCGGCGTTAAGCAACCTTTGGATGATGGATGACCCTCCTGACAATGATGCTCAGGATTCCTGCCGGTAAGTATTGCGCTGTGCTGGGCGCGCAAATGTTTGCCTCTGTAGTCTTCCTTTGCTACATGCGACTAACCTGTTTGTCTTTTTCTGTTCAGCAGGTACGGCGCGAGTCCAGGAAGAAGAATAGAAGATCTGTGTCTCGGAGTCGAGCTGCGGCGCGCTGCTGAGTGAAGAACTGTCTGATGAAGTTCCTGGAGCGGGCCGATCAGGTGAGTAGCTACCCGAGAGGGTGCTTTTAGTTCTGTTCTGCAGATGTGGCGATCCGTGGGAAGGCAGGAGATGAGATCTGGATGCACTGCATGTAAGGGCTTCGATGCTTAAATAACTCCTGTTATTCTCTGTTCGCAGGTGCCAATGGATGGAAGACTCTGCACCACCCTCCATATTCCTCTACACTCCTTGCACTATAATTGCACTATATGTAAGCACTAAGGTAAGCACTGTGCTGTGCTGTGTGGGGAAGAGAAGGAGAAAAAAAAAGATGAGGTCTTGTGATCCGGAGTCTGTCCGGAGATTGTCAAGGGAACACCCTGAATTGTTTATTACTCTTTGCCAGCACTCTGTAAAGAATTAAAAAAACACTCATTGTACCATTGTAGTCCAAAGTGGGCTGAGCTTGTGTTTGAGCATTGGGGGCTATTCTTTCTACAATGCATCTGTTCCTTATATACTCCCATGAGTTCACGAGTTTATGTTGGAAACACTCGTTGGGAAGGCCATGCTATTGCTGTCCTTCTCCCTTCTTCCTCACTAATAGTACTGCAAAAAGAAAGGTAGAGGCTGTGGGGCTATGCCCTTTGATCTGCACTTCGATTCCTTTGATAGAGGATAGAGTTTAAGTATAAGTATAAGTATACTTAACTTGTAAACTCATTTGGCAGGAAAGGCACAGCATAGACTTGATAGAGAATAGAGCTAAGGATACGGGCAATCACTCTACAAAGTATCACATACCCTCATTCGAACTGTGTTTATCTCCTTGGGGTACTTAAAACTAGGTACTACAACAATGGCCTCTCCAACTCAAGACAAAAGTCCTAGGGATGCTGATCTGAACAACCTGATGTTAGAGGAGACTACCAACTGTCCGATTGATGTGCAGGTCGAAATAGGACAGAAAATGTTTGGAAAACAATAGGGATGATGGGGGTCATTACAAGTTAGGAGGTAGTCATGTCGCTATTAGCAGCATGGCTACCCACTTACCAGGTACCGCATCCGGGTTCCTCGACTGACATTTGAGGAACCCTTCCCCATTCCCATTCGAGCCCCCAGGCGTCCTTAGCACTTTCCCGCGAGCAGACTCGTAATGAGGCAGTAAGGGGTTGACAGCTCCGGCACCTTTACCAGCACCTTTAACCCCTTACTGCCTCACTTGTAATGACCCCCAATGACTGCAGTCAGGATCTTGCAGTCATAAACACCCCAAATTCATTGGAGATTGACTTACATTCAGATCTACATCTAGACTCTGAGGCCGCAGCATCTTCATCAGAGTCACAGGAAACGTCAACTAGCCCCAAAGAATCTTAGAGTGTAAATAATGCAAGCAACACAAGTAATCTCCACTTAAGTTATGGAACTTCTGCTTCCATACTACTGGAAGAAAATGGAAACCTGCAATCAGCTCCTCAAACCAGAGTTTCTGGGACCTCTATGTTTATGGCTCCTAAAACCTCAAACAACACAGCTTCAAGCTGCTTTTTATGGAAATCTAGAGGTCTGAGCTTTAGTTCCCACCTTGGGAAGCCATGCCACACCTATAGGTGCACATCCGCCTGTGCCGCAATGACCATGCAATTCACTTTTCCAGACCAAAGCTCTCAAACAAGTGGGGGCAAGCTGCACCAACAGGGAAAGATCGCACAGAGTTCTTCACCTCAGCATTTCTCGCATGTGGTTGGTCCTGGTTGATCAAGACAAAAAACGATCCTCCAACATGCTGTGCAAAATTGTATCAAAAACATTTCAGGAAACCTAGCCCCGCATACCTTGGGAGCAAAAGAATAGGCTATTGACTCTCACAAAAAAGTAGAGAGTGATCCAATGGACAAAGACCTTATGCAGCCAGCGGATAACAGAGAGGTTGTTTGTGAGGCGGAAGTAAATCGGCCTAGAGACATAACTCCTGTAAGTGTTCAGGTACGTTCTATAGCATCCCAAACAGCACGGGCAGCTCAAACAAACGTTGCAGATTGTCCAAACAGGAGGATGATGAACTATTTAATCACGTTGCACTACCTGATGAAGACTTATTGTTGGACATGGTAGTGGCTCAGGTGGAGGAAAAACCATCTTCGGGCTCGTTATTAAACGCCAACATGATTGCAGCATTCTCTGTTACTATGGGCCTCATTACGAGTATTGAGGCAGCCATGCCCTTAATAAGGGCATGGCAGCCTCCATACCGTGTTCCAGCACCGGGTTCCTTCAATGAGGAATAACCAGGCATTCCAACATTGGAGGACCCGGTAATTCCTCCTTGAAGAAACCAATCCCCATTCTCATTTGAGCCCCCATAGGGCTCAATGGGAATGGGGATGTAGCTAATAACGGGCCCATTAATAACGGCCCGGTTCCCGCAAGGGAACCTCGTAATTGCGCATCCCGTAATGAACGGTGCCGGTCCCGTACCAGCACCCTTCATTACGGGAGCGCAAGCCTCGTAATGAGGTCCTATGACTCCATTTATGAAGTTGCATGAGGGCACTGCAGATCAATTAAAAGATCAATCTACCTTGATTCCAATTTTACACTCAAAAATGATTTTCATCGAGGGATTTATTTCAGCACTCAAGGACAACAAGGACAAACAGGAAGAAAATATTACCAAGTTCCTGAAGTCCATTTTGGGCCCATTAATAAAAGACAAAGAAAAAAGAAGACTACCTATGTCTAACAATTGTCAAAATTGTTCTATTTTGAGCACAGATGCATGTGAGGAAAGCGCAAGTATTAGATTGAATGCAATCAGTTCGGGGATCACTAGTGCCTCAAGTGACCCGTTGGTGAACCCATAATAGTGGAGGAGATGGATGATATGGACAAATCTTCCCTTGAAGGAAAAAGAGAAATTCTAAAATCAAAAAGTGTTGTATGTAACAGAGATCCCCCAAAGGCAACAATGCCCCCACCAGGACTGTGGAACTGTATTGGGGTGCAAGACGATCAGATTCCCTGCACTTCAAAGCACATTCTTTCTGGGAGTCAGAAGGGAGTGAGCTGCAATGAAGTGAGGAAACTATTTGGGCATGATGAGCTGGGTATCTCAACTAATAAATGTGTGCCCACCCAAACCATCGGAGGACCTAGGCAACCTACTGTTAAATCCTCAAAAACTTGCAAATGGGTTAAATTTGGAGAATGGTGCTACTGAAAAGGCCCGTTCTGGGCATAAACTCCCCAGGTCCAACAATGAAGTGAAATAAGTGAAACCTGGGCAACAGACACAACAAATACCACCCACAGCAATAAAGAACTTTAGGGAACCGGCTCACCAGCTGGTTAACAACCAAGATAAGGAAAAGGTAATTCAGTTGTCTGTAAAGCCCATTGAAGACTCCTATATAAGTGTCGAATCCGATGAGGACCTACAGAAAGTCCAGAAGAACCCAGATGTAACCAACAAAATAAGGCCTAAAAATACCTTATGATCATTGGAATCCACTAGTGGTTTAGAGGATTTAATGAATCGTTCGATCTACTCTGCCGACTGGGACAAAGTCCTAGAGATCGAATCTTCCTTGGAAAACCATCTAACTGCACTGAAAACCAACAACATCAGGGATTCCTCTCCGTGTACTCTACTTGAGGCCATCAATTTTGGAAGCATTGATGATGAAACCTTGAGTTCGTCATACTCTGAAGAACAACAGGACTTGACTCCACCTAGAATCGCAAACCCTCAATTTAAAACGAGGCTAGTATTCAGAGTTCATAAGGGCAGACCTCTTCGAGAAGACCCCCGACAAGTGCTGGGAAATGTTTTATGATACTTGAAGAGAAAAGCAGGGCCCTAAGAAATATCATGACTCTGCGGCCTCTAAATCACAGAAGCTAAATCACTTGAAGAGACCCTTCCTTGAGTGAGAAGAAAAAAGAATCTATTTGTATGGAATTAAGGAGGATCTTACATATTCCAGATAACCTCATTCTTAACAGGGCCAGTATTCTAAGGCTTTTTCATAGTATTGGTCCACTAACTGGAATTAATTCTAGAGATATACTTCTGGTAGACTTCCCCGACAAACATAGGGAAGATATGCTGGTATTACACCTTGCATCAATGGAAATTAAACAATTACTGCTACAAGAAACAACAAATTTGAAAACAATGTGGTTCTCATTAAAAGCAGTTACCATTCCTAGCTTGGGAAGCAGCAAAAAGGTTAAATCATATGCTCACTTGCCAGTCAAGACTCACAAAAACAACAGCAATAAGCATATGACAGGTGCCAAATCACCCCCCTACCCAGAATCCAGAAGGGGTAAAAGAGATGATATTTGGTCCCAGAGAGTGAACGATAGTAGAAAGGATGAATGGATGCCTGAAAACCCTAACAGCTTTAGAATAGTGATAAACAACTGAAAGCTATCTAAGAACATATCCTGTGCCACCAGGGGGCCACAGGCCCATAAGGGAGGTGACAATTTGGATTGGGTGGCTGGCACACTCACACAGAAATCATAATGCCAAAGTTTGGGAACTAAGATAATTATGCCCTGTGTTCGTATAGGATGCTGGAACACGAGAGGCTTTAAACATTTACTGGGAGAAGGTAGCATCCGTTTTGACGAATTTGATGTCTGTCTCCAGGAGACGTGGCTGCATGTACAGCCCACCCTTGAGTGCTTTGTCTCCATCCTCAATCCAGCAACTAAAGGGCCGAAGGGTAGACCAATGGCGGGTTTACTGACTGTAGTCAAAGAGAGCTGTTCGCTAAGCGTTGTATGGGCAAAGACCATCTCTCCCCTAATTCAAGTTCTCATGCTAGAGTACCAGAACTGTGAGGGCGGTGCTGTAAGGAAGATCATACTGTGTAATCTATATTGGAACATCAAGGACCCAGCATCAAAGAGCTTCACTCAACAACTACTGGAAGAGGTGGAGACTGCTTTGATCGCCTATCATAGGTTGAATATCATGTTATGTAGCAATCTAAACATCCATTGCATTAACAATGCTAAAACACTTATAGATCGCCCAACTAGAAATTTGCAAGAACCAGAAATATTTGGTCTGTCATTCAGGAAAGAACTTAAATTAAGCAACATCTCACTATTAAATAGACCCGTGGCAGGGGACATACTGCCAAAACCAACATGGAAGAGAGGGAAAGAATCCTGCATACTGGATTACTTCTTTGCATCTGAAAAACCTCCACACTAGTATAGTGGACATTGTGTTTATTGATAGCACACGGAGTGATCACAACATAATGAAGTTATGTCTCACACTTGGTGTGAAGAAATACCTTGTCATGGCAGCAGATACCCTATAACTGCATCCTGGAAGAAACAAACTGAGGCTTTCCCGCAACAACGTGACTAAATTATCATGGGACCTAAGGGATACAGGGAGGATGGATGAGCTAGATTACACAAAATCTCTAGCTAGCTACAATGAGAAACCAGATCCAATGAGAAATAAAAAGTTTAGCCACAGACATAAATTTGATCTTACTGTCCATGGGCGAAAAAAGGACCTAATGTGCATAATAAGAGCCCACAACAAAAAAATCCCTCAATGGTATCCCAAGAAGCTGTCGAGAAGGCTAAAACAGCCTATAATAATTGGGTGAAACAACACAGATATTCGTTAACACAATCAAATGAAGAACACATGCTGAAGCTTGTTGCATCTAAAAATTCAAGGGAGATGAAGCAAATCTTCAATTCGATGGATGGTCCTCAACAGAGTATAATGACCAACTCAATCTCAGTGAAGGACGGAACATTTTTCCACTCTCTTTTCGAAGATGACGGAACAGGCTAAGGAGGAAACAAGAAACTCTTGTCCGAGTTGGACATTTGAAACCGAGAGGGAGGGCATCCTGGCACTAATTAAAACTTCCAACAATTCAAGAGCCGCAGGCCCTGATGGCCTAACAAACCTGCCACTTAAAAAGAACCCAGAGGAATGGGCAACGTTTTTATATCAATTGTTCTTATTGGTGAAATTAAGACGTAACATTCCGGCCACATGGAGAACATCCATCATTGTCCCCATCTTTAAGAAGGCTGATAGGTCTGTTCCAACAAACTATAGACCTATCGCCCTTCTAGATGTTGTTGGAAAACTCTTTGCAGCTCTAATTTTGAACCATCTTACTGATTGGAGCCTGGAATTTAAACACTGAGACTGCTAGCAAACAGGCTTTGAAAAAGGTATCAGAACATCCGTGAATTTATTCTTAATTAATTATCTGAAATTAAGAACAGCAAAAAAGAACAGTAAAAATGTATACCTGGCCTCAGTGGATCTATCCCAGGCCTTTGAATCAGTTAACAGACAGAAGCTCTGGCTTAAATTAAAAGACTTGGGATGCCCTGCCGATTTGCCTAAGGCAATTGAAGCACTACACTCCGATACTATTATTCAAATAAAGCTGATTCAAAGGGGGGGACTTGACAAGCCCCATAAAAACAGGAGTGGGCCTTAAGCAAGGATACCGCCTAGGACCAGCCATATTTAAATTGTATATTTCTGACATGGGCAATGCATTCAAGGACATTGGGTGCTTCCCACCGTCCATCTCCGGAACCCCACTCAACAGATTGTTGCATGCCGATGACGTCATCCTCCTCGACGAAACTCCAGTCGGACTTCATCGACAATTGGATGCTTTGGCTTGCTTCCTATCATCTAATGACCTTCGAGTTAATGCATTTAAATCAGCAGTGCTGGTTTTTGTGAATCTAAAGCGTAAGACCTCTAAACTCAATGTTGGTATATAAATGGTGATAAAATTCAAGTAACAACTGAAATTATCTACTTGGGAATCTCTATTAATGTTAGCAACAGCCACGCACCCAGAGAAGCAAGTTTAAGATGAAAAGTAAAGATGCTGATTGCCCAGTCAAGACTGATTTAAACCAAATATTGTAAATTCTCACTGACCCCTGTAATTCATTTTTACTGCATGAAGGTCATCCCCATTTCGACCTACGGGGCTGAATGTCCATTCCAGCTGAGTTGGAAGCTGTGGCAAACATTAGAGGGTCTTTTTTGGAGATCTGTACTTGGGCTTCCGAATTGCATTCCGATAGCAGTAACATGGAAAGAACTGGGCCTGACTTCTTTAATCACCTTTGTGAGCTGGAAAATGTTAACCTTTGTTCCGGAAATGCCTATTGCCGCCACTTGATAGTGGCTTTATGTTACTTGGGCAGGCGCTCAAGATGGAAAGAGAGCAATTACTTGTGGAATGGGGCAAGAAATGTGTGGGTCTATTAGAATCAATTAACACAACAAAGGAATCACCCATTGAAAATCCAGATTATGTCACAAAACTACTGTATGAGTATGACTGGATAGAGACGCTGATGCTTGCGCTGTCGTCCAAACTCTACGGAAAGTACTGTGTAGCAGAAAGCAAATGAAGAACGATTCCTATATATATCTGAGAAAGATTCCCTCAGTAGATTTGCGCCAGCAATTCTTAAAACTGCGACTCAACATTTTACCAAATAAAGAGATCCTTGAAGTGAGGAAACCCAAAGGCACAAGAGATTATGCATGTAGGCTTTGTGGTCAAAGAATGTAATCTCTCCGCCACCTCATCATGAACTGCAATGGTGTGGACCATATTCGATGCAATCTTTTATGCAGGTTCTTTGCGGACAATCGAAAGAAAGACATTTGGTTATTTTTGCTGAAAAGGACTATGCTATCTCTGACATTCACTCTGTTAGAGCTAGTATCAATCATCATTGCCAAACTTCAAGAAAAAAAGAGAATCTAAAATTGTTTGGATTATTTAATCAATCTATGACATTCTTCTTTATCATTCTTTTCCTTTTCTACTACTTCTTTTTATTCTTCTGATGCGTCTTGTAGCTTGGCATTTTTTTTCTGTTACTGGATCTTTCATTTTTTTTCCTATATTAATTGGATGAATTCTTTTTTACTTGCATGTTCTGTCAATTGTTGATTTCACAAGCCAAAAAGTTTTTATTTAAGCTAAATGCTAAAGTAAAAAAATAAAAAATAAAAAGTAAAAAGTTACAAAACCATGTAGATGAGAAGTAACGCAGATTTAACTCCAGTTGGTAAATTAATGGACGGGCAGCATTTAAATATCACTATCTCACATAAAGGAAAAAAGTAGGTCTTGATCACACGTTTTCTCATACAACACTAATATAGCAAAACAGTGGCAAATTAAAATAAAAGTTTGGAAAAGTCAACAGCGACATTCAAGAGATGTCACACTGACTTTAATTAAACAAAACTACGAAAAGTGTTCCTTATAGTTATCTACCTCTCAGGGAGCACTGTAATTATGCAATGATAACCTTTAAATGATGGGCTGGTTCGCATAATTTTAAATTGGTTGCCGCTACAAAGTGCCTATTTTAAAGGTCAGCATCAAATCCCATGCTATTGTCCCTGCGCTTCCCACCTGATGTGCAAGCAAAGGAAATCACACCTGACGGTGGAGTCTCTGATACAGCAATCTGTTTAAAGTTTCACATTCTTTATTGCGTTTTCAGAAAAGTAAATACAATTAATCCTCCTGCTAAATACAAATGAGCATTGCACAATATGACTCACAGGCGCCATTTCATACTGAGAGAGAGGTTCGTGCTTGGAAAATATTTGAAGGGAGTTGCAGGGGTTTATTTTATCATATCGCAAGATTAATACCGCAGGCAAAAATGCATCAGTAAAAAAACAACTTTTGTTTTGAATATACCATAAAGAGAAAATAGAAAGAATACGCGAATGGAGAAAGTTACAATTACTAAATTCGAATATTTTACTTTTTTACTAAAAAAGCACATTGTGTAGTGTGTTTTTGATTTCTGAGTGATTTAGCAGCTAATGCCGTTACCACATTATTTGCACTTACCTATTTTCAGTTGTGAAGGTCGCCTTCAAAATGGTAGCAGACCGTCTATTCTCCCCCAACCAGTGTTCCAGCTCTGCCCACCTTTAACCATACCAATCACAGCTACTGGTTCCTTTGTTTTGTTGTGATCTATTTTTAAATCTGTTAACATTGACATATTTTTGCTTTCATTTTTGCATTATTTACATTGTAAATAACGCAATTTATATCTTCTGGTTTTGTGCATGTTTTCTTCATTTTTGCAGAGTATTGTGCACTGTGCCACATGCCGATATGAGAATGTTCATTCTGAAATTGTTAATGATATCAACTGAACGGTATACTTTCTTATGTATATGTCCCTCCTAATCCCAGTGTTTTAACAGGTGTTCCATGCTGTGCATTAATCACAACCGAAGCTTGGGACAGTGAGAGGGCAGTAATTGCTAAATTGATAAGAAAGGGATAAATTAAAGAAGACTGGCGAAGACTGGGTTTCATAACACAATGGGCCTCATTACGACCCAGGCGGTAAGTTACCGCCTGGGCCGTGACTTTACCACCATGGCGTAAACTACGTTTACGCCATGGTGGTTGGCGGACTTACCGCCCCATTCCGAGGTCGGCGGGGCGGTAAGTCCCCAATCCCCATTTACCCTTCCCCATTCCCATTTTTGCCCCATAGGGCATAATGGGAGTGGGGAAGGCGTTAATTACGCCACCGTAAATTACGGTGGCGTAATTAACTCCATGGTCCCTTAGCGCCATGGATTTTAACACCTGCTAAAAGCAGGTGTTAAAAGCGCCATGGCGCTAAGGGACCTCGTAGTTGGCGGTAAGGGGTCGGCGCAGCTAACGCTGGCGTTAACCCCTTACCGCCAGGGTCGTAATGAGGCTCATGTTGTGTGCCAACGCCATGATGGGTGAACAAAGCATCCCCCAAGCATCTGCAAGAACACTTCATTATATGAATCTGTGCATGCGATGAGAATCTTTAATGTTTTGCTCTGTTTTTATATGCAATGCAAAGATTAAATAGGGAGGTGTGTATTGCGCAAGGTGTGACAGAAAATAAGCTCTTTCATGCTCAGTGCATTGAGGGTGCAGATGGAATACCAGTGGTCCAGAATCATTGTGCTTTGCCATTATCAAAGGAGAGGCAGATTAGTTTGAGAATACCAATAGACATATAGAAAAGTAAATTAGCACAAAGACATTAAATTCTTGATAGGAAGCTGCAAGAAGCAGGTGTAGAAACGAGTAACAGACAGATGGAACATTTAGAAACTGTAGCAAGCGCTTACCCCTTCCATTGCTGGCTGTAAATTGATTGTTTTGGGGTATCTGATGAGGGATGCAGAGCGAAACATCAAAGAAGCAAAAATGAAAGTTGAAGTCAAAGGTGTGAAATGCAAATATGATTTGACCTATAAAAAAGTATCTGCAATGGTACAGTATGTGGCAATTAACCAAGTGCCTAAAGCTGCTCTAGAGTAACTCGGCTGTTCTAACAATTAGTACCCAGCGAGGGGGGTCAATCAGAATGTAACAAGCAATCTGATTGTCCCTCGCCGGGGCTTTACCCGACCGGGAATCCCTTGCCTGAGATTCCTTTCCTTTGTTCCCGGTGGGGGTGCATGGCATCCCCTCAGCCAATGAGGAGGCTCAAAACGGGGCAATCCCTGATCTGAGCCTCCACACGGCTGGAGGCTGCCATCTGCCCCCGCCGGGCATTCAAGTAAGTGATTTCTTTCTTCCTCCCGGCCTTGGTCTCTACTTAAGCAACAAAACTCTTGCTGCAGGGTATTGATGAGTCAGATAACTGTAACTATGGGCCCCCGGGCATTACCTGACTCGGTAATGCCCCCGCGGCTCGGGGCTCATTGCTTAAGTAGAGACCTGTCTGCATGGTAAACTTCATCGTAGGAAAATGAATGATGATTTTAAAAAACGTTACAAGAACATATATGATTTCCATAGTAATAAATATAAGCTTTGAATACAGGGAATACACTGCAAATGACAGCTTCCAGTTACTTTCTGCAGCATCTTACATGATTCATCAATCAAGAAATTACATGGGTTGATGATAGAATCCCAACACGTAAGACAGATGCTTCCATATTGCTTGCTGCTTAAAAGTAGCAGATCAACAACCTTTTGAGCAAACTATTGGCTGATAAGACTAAAACATGTTGACAAAATAATCATGATTTGTTGCAAAAATAGAAACGCTTATCAAATATATGAAAATCAGATTAGATTTGTAAATAGCATGCATGCTACAAACAGCATGAGGAATATGTCCCTTCCAAAAGAGCAGGGGTCTGATGACACAGGTCTCTTGGTGATGGGCCACTGAATGCTGATAAATCATTTTGCTGAATGCAATAGTATGCACATCGGTTTACATGTTGATGACATATTACATATCTCCAATCCCACCCTCTCCAATGGACAAACCAAAAAAGGTCTAACAGAGGTGCACTATAAAACTCAATGTATCAATATGAATAAGAAATAAGTGTACCGTTAATAAGGAGACACCAAGGCTTGGCACTAGTAATATATTTGTGAACTTGCCGATTGCCTTTTACATACACTATGTAATATTGTGTAAAAATACTAATTCCTTACATATCCTTTTCATGTGTTACAGGAAAGGGGTACCTGGCATGATCAAGGCGACACTCTGGATAGGTCTATATGCATTTTATCAATTCTGCCCCATTAATTCAATAGTCTGCAATCCATTGATTGATTAAATTCCTCCAAAACCATTGTTCACATAAAAGGGAAACCTTTTGTTATGATCGTACATATATATCAACACACTGTTTTGTTAGTTTTGAAAACAACATATACATCATAACATTACAAATATAAATACATCAACACAGAATAAAGAAAAAGGACATTTCTGTGTAACTACTAACTGTCAATTCACACAACTTTTTTATATTGCCTTTTCACCCTCAGCGCTTGTCCAAGGATATTAGTGCACCATAGACCTCACAGGTAATCTCATTTTTCCAATGCACACCACTAACGTTGCCATCAAAAGCATGTCGACACACAAGTATCTCAGCTACATGAGCAAATTACCCACGCTCTAATTTAGACAGTCTTTATTGGGAAGAAAATAATTACTTCAGCCCCCAAACATGGGCTCCTTTTTTCCACTACAATACAAATAATAAAATCAACACGTGTAGATCTATCTGAATAAACGTCATATATGTTCAACATTTCGCAACCTGATTATACATAAAACAAATGCTGGAAGAAGTGCATGTCTCATTACACTTCGACCAGATGAGTGCATTTCAATTGTGTCCACTTCGTGACACACAAACCTCTAATTCACATCTAAAACAGAAAGAATTGTGTTCAGGTATCTTTACATTATATCGACCCACTCTTCTAATAGTCTGCACACGATTGGTCCTAATTTCCTACATTTCCTACAAGTCAACTTCGTATGGTGTGGTTCTTACCCATCAATGATTTCTCTTCCACATGCAGATTCCTGCAACTGCATGTTGATTTTCTGAAAATATGAAAGGTGTAAGTCAATATCTATGGCACCTTATTCATCTTTCAATATGCCTGAACCCGAGCACATAAAATCACAGTCCTACGTACTAAACTCATATTATATTTATGATGTACCATGGGCAGCAACTGTTGTACCATCTAGAGGATTCTTAACACGTTTGCACAATGACTCAGTTCTTTAGCTCCACTTACACTTCTACTGAAATACACGGTGGACACCTCAGTGCTCGTTTAGCCACAATTCCTTTTACTCAGAAGTTTTACAACATGGTCTCGTCCAGCTAAAGAAGGACCATTATGCACAACAAACATCTCACATCATGCATTGATCGGCCACAATTCGCTACTATCGTTGCGGTTCCTCGCTGACTAATTAGACTGAGTTCTAGGCAGAGATATATTTTTTGCTTGTTTTATGGCTAAGGAAAACAGCAGTCAGTTCTAATTCAGCGTGTCAATTAGCAGTAGATGTTTACCCTGTGGCCATCTTCTCATATTAACGTCTCTGCAACTAAGGTTTTTTCCTTGAATTTCAAAGGGTCTGTTACAATGTATTGCTCACCTTAACGTCTCAGGAACTAATGTTTTTTCCTTGATGTTCAAAGGTTTTGTTATTCCATAGATTTTAGAATGCTTCCCGATCACTAGAATGGTCTTCAGCCATGGACAGTGGGCAGGGCCTTTGGCCGTGGCCACTATCCATTTTGAAATGCTAACAGAACACTAGCCATGGCCTTTGCCCATTGCTGGTGGGCACAGACAAACACTACCAAACCACTTGCAATGGCATTTGTCCATGGCCGGTGGGCACGGCCACTCCATATTTTAAAACACTGGCAACCCATCGCTCAATGACGTTCATCAATCACAAACTGATTTTTTCCCGTTTTGACAGTGTTATTGTAATGTATAAACGATTGCAGGCTTTGAGAACTCACAATGTTTTTAGGCAATGTGCAGTGAGATTAAATTATTTGCCATGGACCACACACCTTGGTTATGCATCATGCTCCAAGCCTCTTCTTTTATGGTCGCTCTCTTGGAGACTGTTGTGATACATCACATGGCCCCAACTAACCACATTTAAGCAGCACAGAAACGGGAAGAAAATGACCGGCTGCAAGAATAACATATGCTCATGCATTTTCTGCTTCCATAACGAAAATCAAAAGCTGGCCCCCATGAATAATGCACAGTAAGTGAACATACATCTTAAAGTGAAATATACAAATGTAGTTCATTTGACCTTCCCCTTAGAAGAAAGTGTGCAAAACAAAACAGCATTGGACTTTTGAAAATTAATGAACACCAGAAAAATCACCTCAGAGAAAAATGTTCTAATAATTATGCTAGCAAAGTATAAAAGGTGCTCACCTTTAAAAACCCAGCAATCTCTCATGAAATATTCCCTGGTAAACAAAATCCCAATACGAAACAAGTGTTTGTGGTCTTGTGGCTAACCATCTGCACTGGGACCATGACAATACTGATAGGCAAATACTTGAGCAAGCTTGCAAGCCTAAAAAGAAAACATGTGTTGCATCCGGCGTCTGAAAAAATGTTACACTCTTCACCAAATGTGGCCTTTACTTGCGCCCTGAAAAGCAGCCACAATCAGGGGAGAAAAACTGCATCAGTGTCCAGGATTATAAATTCTCTTGCCACATTTTGGGCAAATACTCATCACTTAATTGCCCTCTCATTATTTCCCCTCCTCACCCTCATGTCTGGCTATCAACAATACTCTGCTTTATAAAGATAACTTGAAAAGTACACATTTCATTGTGCGACTTAAATATATCAATCCTTATGGAACTATGTTAGGGAAAAAGTGTACAATTGTGCCATTATTCCCACCTATTGACTGGCAGACTACAAATACCAGAATGCAATTCCGCAAAAGGCAAATAAATGGTCTCTGAGTGCAATACATTTAAGGACTGACAGTAGCAGAGTTTAAAAAAGTGGATGATATATATTTTCTTAGTGAGTTCTGAGATATTTAAAATTTAGAAAACACACAGCACCAGAGTGTGGACTGTCTCCCATCCATGCAATAACCAGAACCAACCCTGCTTAGCTTCAAGGTGAGGAAGAGGTCAGCCCCCTCAGGGCATGCGCTAAGTAGTCTTGCAACTTTCTGTCACTTATTATGCTGGTCTTTTCCTTGCTTTGAAACTAAGCAGTATCAGTCCAGGTTACTGAATGGATGGGATCTGGGTCACTAGTGATTTCTCACCCCCAATGTCACTGTTGCTGTAAAAATATCTATTTTTTATTATGTATAAAAGATTGCAGGCTTTGAGAATTTCCAATATTTTAAGTTAATGCCCTGTGCGATTAAATTATTTGCAGAGGTTCACACACTTTGATTAAGCAGCGTGCTACAAGCCCCTTGTTTTATGGCTGGTCTCTTGGTGACTGCTGTGATACATCGCACAACCGCAACCATATTTAAGCAGCATGTAAAAAGGGAAAAACATGACCAGCTGCAAGAATAAAATATGCCCAGGTACCTTTGCCCCCATAGTGATAACCAAATGCTGACACCTGTAAATATATACACTGTAAGTGAACATACATCTTAAAGTGAAATAGCAAATGTAGTTCAATAGACCTACTCCTCAGAAGAAAGTGCGAAGGACAAAATAGCACTGGACTTTAAAAGAAGTAATGAACACCAGAAAAATAACATGAGAAGGGAAATTTTCCAATAAAATGCTGGCACCTTTTAAACCCAGCAATCTGTTATGAAATATTCCCTGGAAAACTAAACCCCAATACGAAACAAGTGCTTGTGGACTTGTGAGTAAGCTTCTGCACTGGAAACATAAACAACCTGATTAAATCCTGGTAGCCAAATACTTGAGCAAGCATGCCAACCTTAAACAAACCCAAGGGGTTGAGACCGCCCCTTAATAAAAGTTACACTATCCACCCACATGTGTCCTTTACTGGTGCTCTGAAAATAAGCCACAATCAGGGGAAATTAACTGCACCAGTATCCAGGATTGCAAACTCTCTTGCCACATCATGGGTAAATACTCATGACTTACTTGCTCTCTAATAATTTTCCCTCCTCTTCCCTATGTCTGGCTTTCAACAATACACAGCTTTCCAAGCTAAATTGAAAAGTACAAATACCATAGTGTCACTCAAATATATACATGCTTATAGAACTAAGCTAGGCAAAAAGTGTACAATTGTGGCAGTATTCCCCCCATCTTGACTGTGAGACTACAAATACCAGAATGCAATTCAGCATAAGGCAACAAAAATGGTCTCTGATTGCATAATTTTCAAGGATTGACAGTAGCACGGTTTAAAAAAATTATAATGCGGATGCTGTATGTTATGAGATATTTAAAACTAGGAAAACACACGATATTCGGGATGATGGTCTCCCATCCATGTAGTAATTGAGACCGACCCTTCTTAATTTCAAAATGAGGACGGATTCAGCCCCCTTAGGCCATGTTTCTCTAAGTGGTCTTGTAAATTGGGCTTATTTATTGGGCAACATAGCCTTAGCGGGCTGACCCTTTCCTTGCTTTGGAGTAAACAGGGTTTGTCCTAGTTACTGCAGGGATGGGAAACCCACTTTTGCTGTAAACATGTAAACATATATATATATATATATATATATATATATATATATATATATATATATATATATATATATATATATATATATATTTATTATTATTGACTGGGAGACTAAAAACATCAGAATGAAATTCAGAAAAAGGCAAAAAAAATGTCTCTGAGTGTAAAAATTTAAAAGACTAACAGTAGCAGGGTTTAAACAAAAATAAAAAAATATTTGGACGCCCATTCAGTCACCCATCCATGCAGTAACCAGAACTGACCCTGTTTAGCTTCAAAGCAGAACTGACCCTGCTTAGCATCAAATCAAGGAAAGGGGCAGCACGTATCTCTAAGTGGTCTTGTAAAGGTGGTTTGTTTATTGGGCAACATAACCTGAGGAGGTTGGCCCCTTCCTCACTTTGAGGTTAAGCATGGTCTGTCCTGGTTATTGCATGGTTGGGAGACCTGGAAGGCAATCTTGTCACTGGCCATGGCCCTTGATTTTACACACCTGCAATCACTATAGCTGTAAAAATATCTTTACATTTTTTTAAAAAACTAACCGCAGGTACTGAACTACAGCATCGAATATGGAAAAACAGCCAGAGAAAATGCTTTCTTGCCCCCAAGTTCTCACCAAGTGCCCCCCTCATTTGTTCCAGCTCCCCCATCTCCCAAAATGTTTTTTTTCCTCCTCTGCCCTCTCCTTTCCCCCACAATACATGCTGTTTCTGTGATAAAGTTTGCTTTGAGATGTCGACTTTTTGTGACTACCGCCAAGGCTACAGAAAGCTTTGTGTTGCAAACTCAGTACCTAGAGCCCCTCCAACTCCCAAATTGCACGTGGTTCCCTCTATCCAATCCCCCACATCTAGCTTGATGGCCTTTGCATGTTTTTGACCTGAAAATGGCTTTTTTCCTGTGTTTCATTTTCCCATATCGTCGGCTATTACCTTGCATATTTCTCAGATTGAGAGCAAAACAAGATGGTGGCTGTTTCATTTCTAAAAATACCCAGTTTTATAAATCCCTGAGATATAGCTATCTATTTTTGAGACGGGGCACCCCTTTTCTGTCAAATATTTAAATAACCACTGAACGGAATAAGCCCAAACCAAGCATGGATCACAAGTTAAAGTTTTGTTCCCAAGTTGTTTTGGACCTGGTCCAAATATGTTCAGCGGTTTGGGCTGCGCACTAGGCAAAAATGTACCTTCTTTGTCTATGGGAAAATGAATGGGAAGTAGGCCGCAACTTTGGAAAATACGTTTATTTTTGTCTCTTAATAACTTTCTTATTACTTACTGTATATTTATGAAACTTTGCAGTCTGGGGGGCCACAAGTCCCTAATCATTTTCTAAATTTCAATCAAATCCGTTACTCGAATCAAAAGTTATTAAGAATAGAATTTTAAGGAGTTCCTATAGGAGTCTGAAACACCTTAGCTATGGGGAGGCTATCGCCACCCTATAATATATGCAACACTGATGTGTGCGATAATAAAAAAAGTGCTCACTTTTTTAGGAAAAATTTGGAGGAATCAAATCAATCAATGAATTGTAGAATAGTGAATTAATGGGACAGCAGTCATAATATAAATGCAGATCTATCTGACGTGTCACCCTGATCATTTGTTTATGTATACATCCCTTTCCTGGCCACCTTTCATTGTGTTCGCACCTTACACTGCTGACATTCTTTGACCTGAATCCCTCCACCTCCTTTTGCTTCACTCCTTCTATCACCTCTTTCTTCATTCTATTCACCTCATTTCTCCTTACTCAACCCACGTTTTCCTCTCTGCACATGTTCACCTTCTCGCTTCACTTCTACCTCCTTTCATTGCTGTCCTCCCACTCCTTTCTCCTCACACCTTCCACCACTGTTCTCCTAGTTCATCCCAACTCCTCACTTCTTTCTTCTTCCACTGATTCCCCTAACCCTTTCCTGCTTCCCCTCACTTGACTGTTAGAGTTTTTCCCCACCTCTTTATACCCACAATCCCATCAGAAAATGTCCACTTTTGGGTATATGAGAAAGGTTAAGATGCTGCTAGCTCGTAGCCTGAATCAATTAGAATCATCTCCAATCATTCTGACTATTGAAGTTCTATGAGGCGAGATATGAAGAAAATAAGGATATCTCTGCACACTTTATGGAATTGTATCAGGAAACATATAGGAGGGAGGGTGATGTTCTGTGGAAATATTTAGAGAAGGTATGTTTGGAGTCTTACTGAGAAAGGGTGGGTGGAGATAGATATACTGACAGTGGATTTATTTATTTTGCATTTTTAAAGCACGCCCTGTCCTGAGGCATCTGGGCCCTCGTTTTTTGACAGTACTGCATAAAGTGCATACATACATGCATAGCGATTCTCAGTGATATGTATCATTAAGAATTCTCTTCAGTGTTCAATGTAATGCATATGGTTAACAATATTAGTCATAGTAGATATTTGAGGTGGATTGTGAGAGGGAGCTACTTTAGCAGCTCTTGAGTGAAAAGCTAGGTTTTCAATCTTTTGTGGAAGGACCAATAGGAGGATTCCGATCTTAGTGGTGATGAAATAAGTGGATGGAGTCAAGAATGTTATGAAAGGGTTGAAAGAGGGGTAGACTCCTGGTGAATAGGGATTCTAATCTATTTTCTATGCAATTGTGAAAGTCTAGCACCTGCACACTATTTGTGAAGACTCGTCATGCTCTTCGCCTAGAAGAGTTTGAAAGTCTAGCCCGTACTCTACTAGTGGTCATTTGTGAAGGCTAACCTGTGTCACTAACCACAAGACTCGACAGAGGAGGGCACTACCTGATAAAACAGGTTCATCTACAATAAATCGCCATCTGAGTTTCTATATACGTATATACATACCACTCCAGTGGACAACGGCCACAGGCATGGCTACCCACACACACACTCAAGGACTATGACAAATTTGGTCTTGCTGATCACATAATTGTTCCGCTCACTTACAACAAACTAACGGTGCGACTTGAGGCCTTCAGGTGTGTAAGTGATTTCAATCCGGCATACACCCAAGTCAACGCCTAGCATGTAGTACACAACTGAAATCCTTATTTATTTTTGTCTAAAAGTTCTTTATTCTGAACGATATACCACTCATATCACGCCCTTCTCCTGTAACCCCTGCCCGGTCACACTGAACCAGGAATCAGGCTGGTTTGCAAAGGTAAAGATTTATCTATGCATTTAAAATGTTATCACAATGTGCCTCATTACGGCTGTGGTGGTAGCCACGCCCTTAATAAGGGCATGGCTGCCACCAAAACCGGATTCGGGTTCCCTGAAAGGGGAATTACTGGGCCATTCCGAGTTTGGAGGGCCAGGTTATTCCCCCTACAGGGAACCCGGGCCCGGAACTTCACCATTCCCATTTGAGTCCCCATAGGGCTCAATGGGAATGGGTTCAGGGAGTTAACAATGGGCCGATTACAACCGGCCCATTGTTAGCTCCCTGGACCCCTTGTGGGACCCTGTAAGGACGTCTGGTGAGACCAGACATCCACATCAGGTCCCGCGAGGGGTCGGGAGAGTTTATTTTTTTCCACGTGGTATGAGTGTGAGCTTTTCCCCCCACTCTTACTTGTGTTTTGCCAGGTATATTTCTCTGTTTTTGTGATTGTGGACTCTGAAGTACACCACTTCTGTAGCCCCCTTCTTTTGTGTGTCACACAGCACCTTCCGTGCCGTGGCACAAGGTTGTCTTTGAGACTTCCCCCCGACTCCATTTCTGAGGCTGACTACAGTCCCCCAGAAAAGGGTAAAGTTACCATTAACTTTACCTAGTCAATCTACCACAGACCCAGTACACCCCATCTTCCATGGAGTACTGGAAAGGGTTACTTCGTATCCTTTTTTATCTGTACCTCCTAGAGCATTGTTTCGCTCTTTTAACATTTAGACTTGGCCGGTGGCAGTGGTATCTACCCTAACTTTTCTACCGCGGTTATATTAGATAAACATGGTATTGTTTTAGGGTATTATATTAGCCTCAAACATAAACCCGCTTGACCAAATTGTCTTTCTTTTGGCTCTGGTTGGTTTTATTCACCATTTCTTTTTGTTAAAGTCCTTCTTGTGTTTTACTTTGCGCAGCAAACTAGGTTCGCCTTCTTTGTTCACCGTCTTTTGGCGGGCTTCTGCCCAGAAGCCCTCCACCAGGCGCCTGGATGTCTAGGTGGGCTGAATGTGAGGGAGGGATGTAGTCACCCCCTGCACAGGGTATCCTAGGAAACCCAAGTCGCACTTTGCCATGATTGGCTGAGGTGGTTGTCCAGGCTGGACAGCCCCCCTGCTGGGTGATTGACAGCCAGGCTGTGTGAATGGGGGTTTTGCGCATAAAAGGCAGGTCTCTTGGGCTAGAAGTCAGAGTCGCCACTGGAACTATAAGGAACCGAGGAGAAGCAGAGAGAACAACGACTGCTGCAACTACCCTGTCCCGGTGAAGCCCTGCTGCAGTACTGAGCTATCTACCCTTCGACGACTAGAGAAGATCCAGTCCGGAGTCTTCTTCCCTTGAGCCTGGTGAGGATAACCAGCTCATCTTCTTCAGCCAGAGGTCGCCTTTGTGGTTGAAATCGCTGCACACTTCTGTAGTGGTCCGGATAGCCACTGAAGAGCCTCTCCTGTTTTTAAGGAGCGCACCTTTTATTCATTGTCGCTACTGCTGGCTTCATCCTTGTGTGGTGCAGACCCCCTTCAGACGTCCTCCTTCACCTCAAAGCTCCAGGAACCATGGGTCTGCCGGACACTAACAGGAACAACTGCCAGGACACCAGCTGCACCATTGGAATAAGGTACTGTGTCCTGCTTGAGGAAACAGGGTGACCCCTTTTCTTCATCTTCAAGGCTTGCCCTTGTCTTCCCTCCTTCTTATAACTTTTGCTTCCAAACATTGACATTATCGAAGAACTCTTGGCTACGTTGAATCGTGAACTGTCTGACTGTGTGATCTTCGGCAACAGGTCCCCGGTGTCACTTAACCCTGGCTCTGGCCCTTTGACTCTTGAACTCCTGTCTCTGAATGTTTCTCGATTCTGTCTGCCTAACCAAAATATTGTCTGTGATGTTTGCCTCCAACTCCCTCTGGGTATCTCAGGTGCTAAGTGTGTTTTTTCCCCGGTAGCATTTCATGTCACGGATACGTGTTCAGTTATTAGACGAACTGTCAAAAAGTGATCGCAATCGTATTTGCGGTAACCTGTTTTGTTCGTAACACCGGTCCATTCAAACACAGGGTACTTACCTTGAGACTTACTGTACAAAGTGAACTGGTTAGTTGTAGTATATTTTTCGTGTGGTTTTAAATCTAATAGAAGTATAGTGTTTACAACAAATGGTTTAAAAATACATGTACTTATATTTTTCTACCTGAAACCTTGACTCAGTGTTTGCTTGAGTCACAGTGATCGTAGTCCCTTTGTGTAATCTCTGCTGCTGCTCATATACTCTTGAGATAAGCCTGGCTGCTCCACCACTGCTACCACTCTGACATAGTAGTACAGGTTTGTACCAAAGGTAAAACTTGTATTGCCACCTGTAGTCTTAATTGTGTGTAGTGGTCCCGAAGGGCACTTCACAGGATTCTGCCTAACACGAGGGAAACTCGTAGTGAGGCGAAATGGGTTTAACGGGTCTGCCACCATTAGCAGCACCCGTTAAACCATTCCACCAGGGTCGTAATGAGTCCCAATATGTCTGATTAGGTACACAACAATCACCAATGGGTGATGTAACACTGAATGATCTCTTTAATACAAAAGAAGTAAGTAGTGAGCAAAACAGTTCAGCGCAGAAAATAATACTTGTATGTGGTTTCAGATCGGATAGCACTGTGTTTAAAGGTTCCCCCTGCACGCCCCTCAATCCCCCAATAGGCAATGTAAAGAGATAAGAGAAGAGAGCAGGTATTCAGGAATGGAAGAATTCAAACAGAATATCAATCCCACTTTCCCCCTTTCAAACACAAGAGAAAGCGGAATGGACTGTCAAGCTGCCTGAATGGCTTTTAAAGTTATCCTTAAAATGGACAGGGTAAAACTCCAAATATGGTCAACATTTCTGAAATTGCTATAAATTCTCATAGCTGCACACAAACACCAGCAATGATTTAATACCAAGAAACAATTTCAAATCTTAAAACTCAAGTCGGAGGCAATTAAAAGGTGTTTTACACATGTAAGAATTTCCCAAAACGAAAATTTGCGGCAAACTTTGTTTCTAGCACAAAAGCGGAGGTAGTTATAGACGTTTTTGTAGAGGTCATTTTTTCGAGATAGGCGCAAGAATGGAAAACAGGAATGCACTTTTAAAATGACAAAAGGGTTTCTTACACTAGGGGATGACTATGAACAAAACGAATACCACACAGGAACAAAGTCACTTGATCAGAATGACTGCCTGCAGAGGAAACACGCCTTCTTCAGATGAGAAAAGATCAGCGCAAACATAGTTTTAACAGTACTAGTTGTGGAGGAAAGATAGCATGGTTTGGATAGAGAGTTCAGACAATTCAAAAATACTCCTAACAATACAGGTTCTGAATACCAGATATGATGGGTTTAAGATAGGGATTGGACTAGACAAAATACATATGCCAGTGACACAATTCTTCCTATAGATACTCACTGGATGTGTTTTTAAATGGAACCGTCAATTCTGGTCAGGGAGTTGGATCTGGTTTAGGACAGACAGCTGGGCACATCAGACTGGGCAGGATCGGCAAGGCATTCTGGTCACAGCACGGCACAGGACTGGACTGGATCTGAAAGGCACTCTGGTCACAGCACGGCACACGACTGGATTGGATCTACCTTTTTTGGTTCTGATGATAATTATTTTCAGCAGGCAAGCAGTACAGCGCAGACCGGCTGTATATGATGCTTCACCTTAGGTTTGTGGAGTTCTGGTTCTGGAATTTGAGGCCTAGTTGAAAATGGTTCAGCTATGCAATGGGATTCTGCTTTGCCACGTTTCTGGATTCTAGAGCAAGGAAGATGTAGAGTTCAGCAGCAGGGTGCTCCGCCATCATCAGGATAGTGAATGAATCTGTTTGTCCTTCTGAGTGGTGAGCTGTCTCTATTTATGCTATGATAAAGGGGGTGTGTGGGCCGGTTTATCCTAAGCTTGCCCCTTTGAAAGGTGATAGGGTCAGAGTCTACTCTCTGCCTTGATAGGAGGAGAGAAACAGAGTGTCACCTTTATGGTGTGATTTTATGAGGCTGAGAATCCACCCCAAGCCCCTGGAACACAAAATCTACTTTTGGCACAATACATATTTACACATGTGCAACCTCGATAACAATCACATATACAGATTATATATTTTAGATAGCAGCTACTCCTCAAAATCCCGTAGCTGTGGGATCTGTTCTCCTCTTTTCACAGAATGTTGCCCTTTTCACTAGGAACACAATGTCCAATTTTTAAGCAAATTTCTACAAGTGTGCGCATTTAACATGGGCATGAGGATATAAAGTTCCATAATTCTAGCAGAAATCCATTTTGGGTAAAATCAAATTTCTTGCCATTTCTTTCCAGAATATGTCGCACGATTTTGCCACCCCTTGAAATGTGCAGCCAAAATTTAGATTCACACATCTGTTAATTTTATATTTTTCAGAATTTTGACTGGCAAGTTATAAGTCTTTAAAAAAAATCTCTTTGTCAATGTTCAGCCACAGATGGTTGTTTGGGTCTTTTTTAGTCTCCCTGGAGTCCAGGAGCAGTCTCCTCCCTGGTTGCTCCTGGCAGAGGCCATTTATGACTGTCTTCACATCTCGCATGTCCTTAGCTGCAGCTGGTTACTCTTGCTCTTGCCTCTGTAGCCCAGGTTCTTTCCTACCCTATAATTAAGGCTTTGGTGTGATTTGCTGCTGGGGGGAAAGACCTTCCTTCTGTGAGAAAACCTGTTATTCCAGTTTGGAAGCTTCAGCCAGGCTTAATTTAATTGTTACTTTTGTTAAATTTTTCCTTAGCATAAAACAAACTTTTTGTATCAAATCACAGCTAGAATGCTTCTTCAAGATTTTAAACCATGGGATCAAAACAATCAATAACAGTTAGATCTGTTAGGTTATATACTATCAATAACAGGCCTCTTAGATTGCAAACATTTGATTTCAGTTTATACATTTAAAGTTTAATCAGGCAGGCTCCAGACAGCTGTCATCCCAGCAACCCTCTGCTGCACAGAGATGTTTGGCAGACCCACAAACAGGCCACGTTTGGAAATCTCTTCATTCTCTCAGCTTTTCAGGACCTTGCAAGTTCACAATGATTTCTTTCTTAAACTAAGTGAATGGTAGCACCCAGCAAGAATTTTGGATCTTTGAGGGTGTTCTGTACCGGCATTCTGAAGGTTCAGCAACAAAGAAAAAGGGATTTAAAGCAAGATTTTTGGGGTTTCATTTAGCAAAACACTGCTTTTTCCTTCTGCACCCCATTTTCACTGGTTGTGGAGCCCAGTGACATATTCCAGGAGTGAGAGCTCTGTTCCACCACTGACAACATGCGTGGCAGATTGGGCAGCCATCTTTTTGTTTGTTGCAAAGCACGATTTTCAGAGGTTTTGGCGCGCACAAGGGTTTTGCAGCCTTTTTGCTCTTTCTGGCACCATCATAACACAGTGATGCAGCATAGCAGAGCTAAAGTGGGTCAATACATCCCACATATGTTTTGGCGCATGATAATCCATAAAGTAAGTCCGCACTCACGCTATCTCCTGACCTCTCTTAGTACCCCCCATTCACATGCCTGACTTCGTTGGTTGCTTTTCACTGGAATACGGCCAGCCCTGGTAAGCCTTATGATGGCCACATTTGCACATGCATTCTAATCAAAATCCATGATTTTCCTCATCATGGACTTCAATTCCCAAGGATGTTCCCATCACTAGTGCATTGAGACTATAATAATGGTAAAAGGGGCTATATAAATGACAACTACAATACAGGCAAAAGGATGAATTAGTACCCCATTCTTTGCAAGTGTATAATGATATTTTGCTTAATAAGGCTAAGCTGCAATTGATTGAACTGGCAATTATTACATTAATAAGAAAGGGCTTTACAAAATGTACGACCTTCAGAATAATATTGCTTTTTCAATTTACGTATACAGACAAGTGTAATTGGGAATCAGATTATGGACCTTGTTACCAAAAGTTGTCCAACATCCCCAGGAATGCTTCAAAGGAAGAAGAGGGCTCAGACATTTTAGAGCTTTTCATTGACCTCCTGGATCTGAACAGGTAATGATGGCCTTTAGCCTGGATGGCAAGAAAGTCTTCCATCAGATCACATGCAAATCTACTTCATGAGGAAGCAGTACCCTTCAACGTGGGATGCCAATCTGATGGTGAGCCACTGCTGTGCCCATTTCCTATGTTCCACCATTGATACCATGGTCCTGCAGAACACCACCCTATCGTGAAACATGCACTAGCACAGGAGACATTGAACATGGATGTTGGGTAAGTGGAAAGACTGACAATGCAAAGCACATTTGAAGCATAGCATGAGTGGGATGAGCTGGTGGGGGGCACATGAATACTGCCATACACATGTCATGCATGGACAAACCATTGTTAGTATATGATGCATGTGATTCAAAGAATGCAAGCTTACATGGGGCAGAGCTGTATAATATCTAGAGTGAATAGGACATCAGCAATATCACCACTCTCACAGGCACATTGAATGGTAAACAGGATGCACTGAAATATGTAACACTATTACTGCCAATAACAACCTCTCTGTAAGAAACAGAAGTTCATTCAAATGACAATACCACCCAACAATGCACAGCACGAGTACCATTGAATAGCAATGACAGGCAAGACATGTGGAAGTGACTATGGGTGAAGCTTGAAGAGTAAAACGAGAATGGTGGACAACTTATTCAGCATGCAGCCGGATTAACAGTACTCATTGTCCATTACCTATTTTAAGACCCAGACACCTCTAATCTCGTGCACTGAGAGCCGCCAAGTATATCTAATGATGTATTTGATGAAAAAGACTGCCTGCAGCACAGTCAAATGATATATAAAAATCAAAAACTCCTGTCATGAAATACTCCTCTTGCATATTCTGGGTGTCTCTGGCTATCCACTTCTGCCATGGCTGACGACACCCATCAGAAACCCTGCAACAACACAAGAAGTGGAATACACCAAGCCACACATACAGACCAGCGTGTACATACACCATATGTTTGGACTACTTAATAGAAGATTCATGCAAATCAACCAGACTGGTGGTGAACTCATGTACAGCCCTGTGAATGATAGAACATTGTCATGGTGTTTGTAATGCTGCACAACATGCACATTAAGAGGAATGGTCCCATGCCTCCAGAGGATAGCAATGCTCACCAAGACTTGGATGATGAGGATTCAGGTAATCACAGACAACCTCAGGGAGGATGTGATGATGGCAGAGAAGGACACATCATCCATTAGGAGCGTATTGAGAATAATGTTGTAATGATTTCACTTTTCACTATACAATTACTCATCACTAAAACACATCAATGACCAACATGAGATGGGTAGGAGATTCTTTTGCTGGAATGCTAACAATGTTATTTTATAGGGACATACCCATACTTATCCACTACCCTGAACCCCAACACTCATTACCACCCACAAGTGTCATCCCCAAAATCCATCACCACCCACCACCCTCATCCCCAACACCTATGAACACACATCACCCACATCCCAACACACAAGCTCACCCACCACCCTCACCCCCAACACACATGCCCACCCACCACCTCTGACCCTAGAACCAATGTCTGTGTCATCCTTACTTGTGTCTGAACTTGCCATTTTCTTGGTTAGGTAGTGGGGATCGAGACAGCATCCAGCATGATCTTTGTACCGGAGTACGGGTGATGGACCCCTTTGTGGGAGTGGCAGAGATGGAGCTGTCTGTGTTCATCCCCGATATTCTGAAGTGTGAGTGTAATAGCTCTCTGGACTGTCTCATTTCTGTCTGACATAGCCTCTGGTAGCTCCCACATCCCCTGCCCAACAAGGGTGATTGTAGGTGTGGCATCTGCAATCCTTCTGATCTGCCTCTCCATGACACTGGCCACCTGCCTTGATGCTCCCTGTTTGGCATGACTTGATGCCTCCTCCATGGCATCCCTCATAGCCTGTAAATGGTTCAGTTGATCCTTAACAATCTTTTCCATGCTCTCCTAGCACTGCCCCATCAGATGTAGTCTCCCATATTGTGTCAATGGTATTCTGGGGAACTTGGATGATAGACTGGGGATATGCTCCCTCTATGTTGCATAGGTGCCACACACTGATGTGTCATCGCCATTGGCAGAGTCTGAGTCCTGCTGATGGTGCCACTGCAGTCCACTCCCACTGGATAAGGGTGAGAGAGTGATGTGGAAAGGGAAAAGGGAAGGAAGTGGAGAAGCGTCCAACGTGTGAATGTCCCTGCTAACTCGGACTGGCACACATGACATGGTGGCTGAAACAGGTGCAGACTGTTGCAAAAATGAGGAGGCTGTGGGTTGTGCTCTTTACAATTGTGACTTGCAGGGGTGCAGTGGTTGTGTTCACTGTGTTGGTCTCTGCATCAGTGTCCTTGATGTCTGAGGTGGGGTTGGTGCTGGTGGTGCTTGTCTTGGAAGCAAGACAACACGAGCAACCCAGGTTCGATCCCTGGTCCGCGCTTAGAAACCTATGGGTATTAAGCACGTTATAAATAACCTAACATTTATTATCAGTGGAAATATTGAAGGGCCCTGTGGAGAAGGACACGCCGTCCTTTGCAGTGCCTAGTCCGAGTCTTCCAAACATGTAAGTTAGTGCAATTTACATTAGAAGCACTGTCATGTTTTTTTGCTAACATGGAACTGGGCATGGGGGCTGCACCAAGCTTGAAAGCAAGCACGCTGTGTGAGCTATGCCAAGAGGGGGCACTCCCTCATGCACCAAGCTTAAGAAAGCATTAGCGTTGAAGAGCAGCCAGGCTTTTGAGGATGTCAGCGGTGTTGTGGAGCCACAGGGTTCAGAAGCGTTCTGGTGCTCCCATCTCAGGTACCCATTCATTGGGGGGCATAGACATAGCTGAGGACAGAAATGAAGAAAGCAGTTTGCACCACAGCCCCAGGAAGGCAGGCAGTGTAGCATTTCACACGTCCCAAGGTTCTTCCATAAAAAATGCGAGGTGGAGTTGCACCCACATCTAGTGCACAAGAGTATCACAGATCCTAGGGAGCTTGCAAATGCAACCCACAGCTATGTGAGCAGTTAAGTCCAGGAAAAGGCACAGGTACCTTTATCTGAACCAGATGAGCAGGGTAATGATCAAAGCAACCCAAAGGAGGTTAAAGACAAGGATTTGCACCCTCCTGCTACGAAACGTCTACACAAATGTGAGGGTTAATTCCACCCACATGTATCACCCACAACCACAGAATGGAGAAGTGAGGGCATCCCTGGGACTGGGGCACCAAAAGTTTAAGGCCAAATGGCCCGTCTTGTGTTTGGAGACCGGACACATATAAATGGAGTCCTGCCCACAAGGGTTGACCAAAGACAGCTGTAATTAGTGCTACCCTCATAGAAGAGGAACAGATAATCAGGGTGGCATTGTAGATGATTAATTCCCACTAGGTCAGGGTTGGCGGAAAGTACCTTTGTATCTCTGAGTGGGAAAGTTACTGGGTCCCTAGCTGAGGCTCTGATTCCTGCTAAAACTGAGCTTTTGTGGGTCATGTATCCATAAATGGGAACAAACCTGGTACTGCTTTGAGTATTACCACTGTCTGTTGACGGTGGGTTCATGAGGACTACATCATTCCTGGTCCTTCTGCCAGGTACAGTTTACACTACCCAACTCCGGCTGATCTGCATGAACAGGAAAAGAAACAGGCTCAAGGGGACACCAAGGGGATGTTCACGCTTATTGAGAGAGTGATCTCCTGCGCGGTGAGTCCAAGTTTTCTGAGGTAGAAGACAACTGGAGATTGGTTGTGCCCCAATTCCACAGGAGGTTCTTACTGGAATTGGCTCATGGCATTCCCTTGACAGGTCTGATTGAACTAAGATGGCTAAGATACTGTTTTGCCATTTTTACTGGCCTTAGAATCGAGTAAAAATAAAAGTGTTTTGCCCAGTTCTGTCACATTTGCAAAATATTATTATTATTATTATTATTATTATTATTATTATTAGAATGGTGTCTATTGAGCACAGACCTGGCTTTGAGAAGCAATGGAGCTCTTTACAGAGGTATACAACAGCACAGATGCATATCCAAGCACTTTTCAGAGCTAACAGCAGAACAGATATGCAGTTGGGAGTGGTATACAGAGGGGCACAGGGAAGGCTTACAGCTTTACTGGGTGGCGGGGACGAGAGGGGTGGGCGGCATCTAGCGAGTCAGGTGGCACAAGGGGCAATGTGATGGCCTAGGTGTTGAAGCAGAGGGATTTCTTGAAGTGGTGTGTATTGAGTTATTTTCTGAATTGTAGCACTGTGGGGGTGAGTCTGATGCTGACAGGGAGGTGGTTCCATAGTCTTGGGGCATAGGCAGAAAAGGCTTGTTTGCTGGTTCTTTTTGGAGAAGCAGATTTCAGGTCTGCACGTGTCCTGGCTTTTGGTGGTATGCTGTCTGCTGGAGATGCTGAGTTTCTCTGCAAGGTAGCTGGGTGACTTGAGGGTGACTGCCTTATAGATGATGCAGCAAGACTTTAAGGTGATTTGTGCATGCAGTGGTCGCCAGTGAAGGTCGATGAGGGACAGAGTGAAGTGGTCGTATTTGCATAGATCCTTGATGAGGCATGCAGCCATGTGTAGGACACTTCTCAGGGGCACAAGGGAGGATAACGGGATGCCTTTGAGGGGTGCATTTCCCCTATCCAGGTTCAATATGACCAGTGCTTGAACAGTGGATCTAAGGCTGTCCAGAGGTAAGAAGGGCTTGACCTTTTGCAGGAGGGAGAGCTGATACCAAGCTGTCTGAGTTTTCTTAGCTATGTGTGTCTTGAAGGAGAGGTTTTTGTCGATGTGGGACTTGGCACAGGAGGTGAGCTCAGGTGTGAATTCCTCAGAATTCATGGTTGATAGTCAGGTCTGCATGTCTGGGTGTTCAGTTTTGCTGAAGAGGAGTAGCAATTCGGTCTTGGAGCCAAGAATCCAGTAATGACTCCAGGGAACATTGATTGGTGCATCCATGATATAGACACTAGAGACAGTGAAGACTATGATTTACCAGATGTTTGACAAAATCAAGGACACCATTACGGAGGGAGTATCCAAGAGGTTGGCATTGGGGCCTTTTGAGCCATCCTATGGTCCCAGGGCTATCCCTGTCATATTGGACCCTAAAAAGGTCCAGAAGTTGGAATACCAAAGCCCACTTTTGTGTATTCAGTTTTGTAACACTGACAGATGCACACCCCATACCTAGGGCAGACAAACTGATTGACAGAATAGGTGATGGCAAGTTCATGAGTAACTTTCACCTCCTGGTAACAAACTGACAGGTTGGCCTAACTGATCAAGCAAAAGATGAGGTACACATTTTCCACTCCAGAAGTTCTTTAACTCAAAGTGAACTATCAGATCACGTATATGCCTTTTTAGTTCAATAATGCCCCGCCCAGCTTTGAGAGGATAGTGGACGAGGTACTGTCAGAAAAAGAGGGCCTGAGCATTACCTGCTTAGATGACGTTGTTGTGTTCAGTCACACCTCGGAAGACCATCTATCCCATTTAGTTTTTCCTTGAAGACATATGCCTTTGAACTCCTTGCTGAATTTCTTGACTGTTTTGTTTCCATGCTAAGCATCCAGTGTGCTGCATCCTTGCATTTTGCATTTCTCTGCCTTCCTTTTAAAGGGGAAGTATTTCATTGTTAAGAGTACAATTGCTTTGTTTAATTACAATGTATATTTGTAGAACTTTGAATCAACATTCTTTTATTTTGGAACTGTGTACTATTGCTGTTTTGCTTGCTACTGACTCACATGCCTTCTGAGAGTGTAGACTTCCCTCGGCTCACCTTACCACTAAAGGTGAAGGAGTAACATCTCTTAACTGTACCTGTTTCACTTTTATGCTTAGGATTACTGTTGGTTTGTAGAAGTGTGGGGACTGAGTAAGCAGTTTAGCCACTGCTCGCCCTTTTTGCTCCTGCAGAGCAGAAGTAATTTAGTCACAACAGCGGACAAACAAATTGAATGTAATTTTGAGAATACAGAACAAATTACTGGATCCATTGATTTGATTGGATAGATGATGCCAACAACAACCACGCAGTGACATACTACAAAATATCTTTACATGCTATTTATTTTTCATAGAAAATGTACAATAACTTCTTTGCATTAGAAAGGCAAAAGGGGGCCATCCAAGTGTAGGGGCCTCAGGAACACCAACGTTTTGCCCTCCAATAAAAATGTCTGTGGTTGCGACTACTAACAAGTACCACACACATCGCACAAAGCAAAGCACATCTTTATTTTGAGCACAGCTTTATAAAGTAAGTTTTGAAGCCTTTTGACTATATTTTATTTATTTTATTTTGGCATTGATATAGCGCACCAAACCCTGAGGCATCTGGGTGCATTAAGCTTAAGAATATGGTTACAGCAATTATAAAGTGCAGTAGTGTCCGAGAAAAGCATTGGACAAACCTGCCCTCATGTTGCAAGGCAGGTGCATCGAGGCATGCAGTTACAAATGGTAAACTCCAGGTACATGAAATGGGAAAGCCTGACCTCATGTTGCAAGGCCGTTACAGCAAGGCATTCGTTTACAAATGGTAAAGTACAGGTACATGAAATGGGAAAGCCTGTCCTCATGTTGCAAGGCGGCTACGTCAAGGTATGCAGTTACAAATGGTTATGTACAGGTACCTGAAATGGGAAAGCCTGACCTCTAATTGCACGGCAAATACATCAGATCAAATGTTGAAGGTAAGCAGGGTTTGAGAAGATAGTCGAAGCAAAAAGTGCCATGGGTGAGGTAGAGCAAGGGGGCTAACAGGGGGAAGGATCAGGTTGGGAACAGCAGGGTATAGTAGCGCACTGCAGTCACTGGGCCAATCAAGTTTTCAAAAGTACAGCCAGAAGGGAATAAAAAAAGTTTGTATTGGTGACAGCAGTTTACAACAAGCCACATTCGAAAAAGGCAGCAGGCACTGAAAGGAGGCTAAGTGCGAATTTGCAACCACAATTGAAAACCAGCCAAATTTGAAAAGGCAGCAGCATCTGAGAGTGGGCTAAATTAGAGCTGGCAACAACAAATTCAAACAGACTGAACTTGCATTAATAGCAGGGGGTATAAGGTAAGTAGTCACACGTGTGGAGTGAGAGATCAGGAAGTATGGAGAGAGGAGAGAACAGTCAGATGGAACTAACACAAGGTGGAGGGGGTGGAAAAGTCATGGTAGATTAGTCTCCTCTGGTAAGGCATCCTCAGTGCTTCCGTGTGGGGATGCATGGGGCCCTCCCACAGCAAACCGGCAGCAAACAGGGAGCAGACAGGGGCCTTAGGAAGTGGGCATTCCATGAGGGGGCCGGCTAAACCCTGCCAGTTGCCGATAGGCTAGTTTAGAGGCATAATGTCCAATAGGTGAGCACTCAGGCACAGGCTCACAGCGTAGGATAGCCAGTGGCCATCTTGTAATTACAGCGAGACGGCAATATGAAAACAAGCACTCAGTGCAGGTCACGATGCCTCGGAGCCCAAGAGAGGCACCTGGACAACAATAGACAATGCAGGGCATGCAGTAAGCATGCAGCAAGTGGAGGTAGGTGCATGGAGCCAAGAGATTCCACAGAACAAAAAAATGTATTTAGTTTCAAGTTCAATCCCCTTTCTTTCTTTCAAATGAAAAAGAAAGGATGTTGTGGAGGATCCGGAGCAGAATTGCTCCTACCTCTGTGCCTCCGTGATGTTGCCGGTGATCCAGCTGGTGAGGGAGCACCTAGTCCTATGCTCCAATGATGCAGGAAGACACAGCTGAGACACACTTTGTCTCTTCATCCGTAGACTCTCATTCATTTATCCATACATCCTCACAGATTCCTGCTTCGATTCACCAATCAATCAATCCTATAACACAGTGCTTTCACCCAATATTCCCAACACTCTAATCCATTCAACCAGTCAATCTTCTACGTCTGTATGCACACACCGATCTGCCCATGCATTCTTCCTCTGTGATCGTTGCATATAATCTCTTGCTCTCGCAATCTCACACACAAACACATGCACAAACAAGTATGCACCCCCCACACACACGCTCTACTTTCACTTATGAAACATCCATAACTTTTGGCTTTTTCAGCTTCTGTTAAAAGTAGAAATTGCATTGTTTTACAGAGCATGACAAACACATCCAGGAAGAGGACTATGAACTCCTATGAATAATTCTATTTTGCTATTTATGATTTCAGTCATCAGCAAAACAAAAAGGCTTAGTTATTTTTGATCCCTCAACCATGTCTACAAAAATATGGTAATATAATTCAACAAACCATCGGGATTTATTTTATTCATAAGCATTACAGCCAATTTGTGTGTCAAGGTTGACTACAATCAAGGCTGCTCCTGAAGATTATTCTCTAACAAAATTGACACGCTCCAAGACATTACTTAGTCACAGTAATCACACAAATTTGACTTAGTAGACAGATGGAATGTCTCAAAGAATAGTAAACATGGTACCTACCACACATTCCACATCACGTTCTTCTCATTAAATCATTGAAACACCCAAAGATTAAAAATGTGCTTTACTATTTGTATAAGAACTTGGCTCTTTAAAGCGTTCAGCATGGCTGCAGCAAAACAGCAAATTGTGATAATGTTCTGCTGTGCTGGCAGTTCAAATGTGAAAGGGAAATACGAACACCATTCAATTTAGAATGCACTCTGTTCAGTGATGCAGCATCAACCTGTATCCATGTCTGAAAGGATGGGGGATCAGCACTCATGTGTGAAGGATCTGATTCCTTGCCAAAGATTCTCTTACTAAAACTAACACCTGCTGGCGATTGTATTGTGCACAGTGTTATTCTCAGATAACCTTGCACTACAAACCAAGCACATAAGCTACCTTTGACATTATGAACAAGTTATATTGTAAAAAGAAAATGGATTGCGTTCCACAATCCTGACATTCAATGGAACATGCCTTTATGAAGGCAATGTCCTTAAGTTCCCACCATATTAAAATAGATTAACAGTAAAACCCTGAGCGCGCAGATGGGCAACCACAATGGCAATCTATGCAGGTGATAGAAACAACTACTGATTAAGTTACAAACTTGACCCGGCAAAATGACCAGAAAACAAGAAGTATTGAAAGCTGACCTCAAAAAATTGAGCACCTGAAGTTAGTAAACAATCTTAATACTTGACCACCTTCTGGCCCTGATTTACAGAGCGTTTTCCAATAGGGTTTTCCCATTATAAAGCAATTCTGTGAATTAGCCCCTGTGTGTCTCTTTGTGAGCATGTTGCTTAATACATTTGATGCGTACTACAAGACACAATTATTTATTTATTATATGTTTTAGTTCATAGAACTTTTCGTATACTTGTTAACAATACATTACATACTTCAACATACTAGTAATTTACAAGACAAACGTGAAGCCGTAGCCACAAACATATACCTATATATATAAATATAAATATATATATATATATATATATATATATATATATATATATATATATATATATATATATATATATACATGATTCAAATTACTTTACTTCTAAATTAAAATGCATCATCACCTATCAAGGTCCAAAAAAGGAATATCATTAACTAAATGTATCTTCCATCTTACATCATACATATCTAATAATCGATTATTATGAATTTCTAGATTGCTTCCTTCACCCACTGGCAGCCATATGTAAAGGTTTATGATGTGGATGCTGTGAAGAGCACAGCCGATTCATTTTTTAGTCAGTGTAGAAAGTCATAGGTCTTCTGATCCGTCTCCACATATGGCAGAGGAATCCGTCATTCATCTGAAATTGGGGTCTCCACCATGTACAGGTCGCAGGCCCTGTGCAATACAGCGCTGTGTATGGACAGCCAACAACGCTGCAAGGGTGGTTTTGATGGTCGGGGGTTTAACCCATGGGCCTCCGCACATGCACTCGATCACACACGCAGTCATACAGGGACTGACACGGGACGCGTGTTGCTAGTGTGAGGTACCGGCCGCAACTAACGGCCGGGACTTCCTTTATTCAAAACACACATGCGCAAGCCATACCGAGGCTTGCGCATGCTCACATAACTTGTGTCACTACGCAACATCCCTCCTTTTCCCCTGAGCAACAACTGGTGCACAACTTAAACACAACAACCTAACATGATGGTATTGAAACAGTTCACCACCTCTCATGAGACTGGGTCAATGATGAAGTCCTGGAATCTCGACGGGCGTTGTCGTCCCTCCCGGCTCGGGTACCTCCTCTCGTCCTCTTGAGGGAGCCTCGGTTTTCCCAAGGCCTCTGGTGGTGGTTCATCTCCCGGCGGTGTCGCCAGTCGTAGATTTGTGGTGGAAGGTCCCAGGGTTGTCCCTGCCGGGTCCCCTGGCGGGCTGGCTTATATATGTTTGAAGTAGGACACGTTCCTGGTGATTGTGCCCCTCCTGTTGGCCGCCATGACCATGGACCCCTTGACATGTGTCACTCCTAATGGCTGGGCCTCATACGTGAGGGACAACTTCCCTTCTGGCCTCCTGTTCCGGACCAGTACAGTGTCCCTCACTTCGATCGTCTTGTCCTGCATGTTCCGGTGGGTGCTTTCTTTTTCTTTGCAGGCAGCCCGCTCTTGGCGCACGTGGTCGTTGTCAATCACCCCAGGGCGTCGCCCCTCGACCTCAGGTAACAGCCCTCTGGGGCACCGCTTAAACAGGGCCTCAGCCGGTGCAACCCCCGTGGACTGATGCAGTGTTGTCCGGTACTCACGGAGGAACTCAACAAGTTTCTGACGCAGTTCCCCTCTCTCTTCCATTGAAATGCGAAAAATCTTGTTGAGTGTACGCATGAAGCGCTCAGCGTCACCGTTTGCCCACGGCCAGAGCGGGGAGACCTCCGATGTTTGATCCCTCTCTCTTCACAGTACCTGGTGAACTGCAGCCCCTGGAATGGCGGGCCGTTGTCCGAGCATATTTCGTTGGGGAAGCCATGGGTGGCGAACATCTTTTCCAGCACCAAAATGGTGTTGTCGCTGGCTGGGGATTCCACTAGCTCAACCTCCGGATAGCGTGACCATTGGTCCACAACTGCCAAAAAGTACATTCCTCGCCCCGTGGAGACGAAGTCCCACCGTGCCCCATGGCTGCTCACTTCTTTCCATGGTCATGATGGGCATGCCTCTCTCCGCCGGACTGGCCGCCTGGCACGGAATGCACGCACACACAAAGTCGTCCACTCATTGTTCTAGGTCCGGGAACCACACCTTCAGTCTTAGGCGTGCCTTGGTCTTGGCGGCACCTTGGTGTCCCTTGTGCACGAGGTGGAGCACCTTGGTCACCAAGGTTCGCGGGATGATGATCTGGCAACCCCGCAGCAGAAGGCCAACCTCCGTTAGCGAGAGCTCATGGCGCACCCTCCACAGTGCCTGAAGGTCCTTCTGGGCTCCGGCCTCCCGTCAGGCATTATTGGCAAGCACTTCCTTCCATTCGCTGCTGTCCATCGCCTATCTTATTATCAGGAATATCTCATCCTCACCGGAAGCGTTTGTGATTTCCTGGCATGCCAGGGCCACCGGTAGGGCCGCCTCCACTACTCTCGACGCAGTCTGCCACCTACGCGGTTCTTTGGGGTCGACCAGTTCCGGGATGTCTGGACAAGTAGTCCGCCGGGTTGTGGGTCCCCAGGCGATACTGCAACTTGACGCCGTATTCCATAAGCGACAGCATCCACTGCTCGATGCACAGAGGTGGTTTGGATGAGGAACCCGCCATGATCGGGATGAGCGGCTTGTGGTCAGTGATCACCACAACAAGCTTGCCAAGAATGTATATCCTGAAGTGCTTGCAGCCCCACAGAATGGCCAGGGTCTCCCTCTCAATCTGGGAGTACCGTTTCTCTGTGTCTGTGAGCGCCTTGCTAGCATACACTATTGGGCGCATAAGTCATTGCGAGCCCGTCTGCATCAGCACCGCCACTAGGCCAACTGGGCTGGCATCCACAACCAGATCCGACTCCTTGTCTTGGCTAAAGTACGCGCCATGGTCTCCTGACCCGACAGGGCATTCTTGATCTCTGCAAATGCTCTCTGCTCCTTGAGGGTCTAGGTCCACGTGGCGTCATTCTTCATCAGGGCCCGCAAGGGCTCCGACAGCGACGCCAGGTCACGAATGAAGCGTCTGCATTAGTTCACCATACCGAGAAAGCTTCTTATTTCGGCTGGTGACCTCAGGGGGGGGCCTCACGAATTTCTCTCTTTCTTCTCCGGGTCAGGCGATATGCCTCCAGCGTGGAATACGAACCCGAAGAACTCTATCCAGTCCTTCAGAAATTCACACTTCTTGCGGTGTAGGGTCAGCCCCAGGCTTTGGAGTCTTCTTTCTAATGCTTTTTCCAGCCTCTTCAAGTGTTCGGATTCTGACTGGGCAAAGACTCCAATGTCATCAGACATGTTAATGACTCCTTTGAGTCCCGCCAGGGCTCGACGGATGACATACTGGAATACCTCTGCCGCTGACGAGACACCAAAACGAAGTCTTTTAAATTGATAGAGCCCCTCATGGATCGTGAAGGTGGTAACGTTCCTCGACTCCGGATGAAGTTCCAGCTGGTGGTACCCCGACCGCAGATCCAGCTTCGAGAAAACCTTTGCCCCTTGGAGCTCGCCCACAATGGCGTCTAGTGTAGGCGTGAGGTGACGCTCCCTCTTGATGGCAACATTCGGCAGTCTCATGTCCACACAGATGCGGACAGCCCCAGGTTGTTTGGGCTTGGGTGCCACCACTATGGGGGAGACCCATGTAGTCGGACCCTCCACTCTCTCGATGATGTCCATGTCCACGAGGGACTGGAGTTCCTTCTCCACCTGGGCTCTCAGATGAAAAGGGATCCTACGGTGCTTGAGGGCGGTTGGTCGCACTGATCCATCAATGTGTAATCTGTTGGGGTCTCCTTTCAGTTTTCCGACACCCTGAAATATGGTGTCGAATCGATGTAGGAGGCGATAAATGTCTGTGTGGTATACAGCCAGCATGAAATGCACAATGTCAAGGGCTTCAGAAGCGGCACAGAACAGGGAGTGTGGGCTACCATGAGTCACAAAAAAACCTGGCCTTGATCTTATATGGCCCTTGTGACACGGGAGCCACAAAGACCCCTTTGATGGGCAGGGGAGAGTGCCCACCGAAGGAGTATATCCGAGCTCTTGACTCCTCCAGCTTGGGGGGTCCGGGTAGAGCCTCATAGTGTGCAGCCGCTAGGACACAGACCAACACCCCAGTGTCATTCAGGATGGGTATGGGTACCTTACCAATGTTCAGAGTGCACGTGGGTTGCCTGCACTGCTTGGTCCCTGTGGCGATGCTGGAAATGAAGAAAATCTCTTCTTCATCCTCTTCCTCCTCGGCAATGTCCAAGTCTTGCATCCCTTGCTCTATCGTGGACACATTCCTCATCCGTCTGGGGTTCCCCCTTGCTGCTCTTGCTGGCCTTCTAGCTGCCGTTACCGGGGCCGTTGCCCTACACACTCTTGCATAGTGCCCTGGCGTGCCGCATCTCCCATATGTTCCGATTTTTGCGGGGTACTCCCCTACATGCGGCAAGTCGTACCCACATTATGGGCAAGACTGTGGGTTGTTGGGTGCAGGGGTATTGTCCGTTCTCTTAGGGCCCCACTTAGATCTCCCCGGGGTAGAACGCCCGACGGCAAAAGCGTCCTCACATTTCCCCAGATGCGCTGCAGCGTCCATTTTGGCACCTCTTGACTCGGCACGTTCATAGGCTCTTCCATTGTCTAGGATTTGTGCCAGTGTCAGGCCAGGTTTCCGGAGCACTTGTCTTTGCAATTTTCCAGAGCTGCACCCCTGTATTAGTTGGTTCCTCACCATTTCCTCACCATTTCCTCCCCATTCACCCACCTGCAGGTGCTAGCCAGGTGCCTCAGTCTTGCACAGAACTGGTCTAGTGATTCCTCCCCTTGCTGTTTTTCGGCACACATCACGAATCTGTCGAAATTGACATTCGCCATTGGGAGGAAATGATCCCGAAGGGCCTGTTTCACAGCGTCATAGGTGACCACCTGGAGGTTAAAGGAGTCAAAAATCCGACTTTCGCATCATCATCAGTCTCGCCGGATGCTCTGAAAAACATTTCTAGCTTCTTCACCCACAGTAACCATCTCGCCCTAGTTTGGATGGCGGGCCCGAGGTGTCGAATTTGGGCATGGGTGCCAGCATACTATGCATTCTCCGTGGAACTGGCAAGGGCGCACCCTCTTCTCCTTCCTCTTCACCCATGTTGTCAAATTGGGCAGTGCCCCACTAACTTTCCTTGGGTAAAGGATTATGTTCACTGACAGAAGGCCTCCCAGCCAATGATGTGGTGCACCAGCAGCTGCCGGGAATGGTCTCTTGGGAATCCCCCAAGTCGAAGGTCCAGGGCCCCTTTTATCACACAGGGTCCTGGAGTGTCCAAAAATGGTTTAAATACTTTAAAATCACGTGCGGCACACGAGCACCCCACAGGGCCGCAACCACAGTGATTCGCATATATTTGAAAATGGCCACCGGCCACCTACATGGGTCCTTGAACGGGTTGGGGAGAGAAATCCCTCTCCGACCGCTCGCTGGAGCAATGTCACGCTCTCCGCCTCGGCGGATCCTCGTCGCCAATGTTGATGGTCGGGGGTTTGACCCATGGGCCCTGCACACGCACTCGATCACACGCGCAGTCATACAGGGACTGACACGGGACGCATGTTGCTAGTGCGAGGTCCCGGCCGCAACTGACAACTGGGACTTCCTTTATTCAAAACACGCATGCGACGAGGCTCACGCATGCTCACATAACTTGCGTCACTACGCAACTGGCGGGTACCGTTGCAACTCTTTGGCCACCTACTCCAATATGCATTTCTCTGGTTGTACATGGTGTTTGCTGGCTCAGCAATATCAGGCACATTCGGGTAAAATACAGTGCATCTTATATATTACTTTACATGCAATACTGCATCAACGCACAAAATGCCTACAGTCGATTTGCATGCATGCAGTGACAATTCATTACACTCTCCAGGGAATTTAAAGTTGCTCTAAAAATCTGGCCATGGCTGTTTTTGTCTGGATATTTACATCTACTGACAACCACAAAATGAGGTTGTTAACAACTAATAAAATCTTTGTTTTATTTATTTAGAATTTTTTATCTGTCCTGGCCCACTTTGCCATTCCTGAAGAGATGCCATCTTCAGGGTAGTGTAAAACGTACAGAAATGCACTGTTTACAAATGCATGACCCTGATGCCACCCTTAGAAGAAGCAGTGGGACTGTTTACAAACACCCTCCATATTAACTTAACTGTGGCACTTGGGGGAGCCTAATATGATTTCCTATGGGATTTCAGGACAACAATACACGTCCTTAGCATGTCAGGGGTATGATGCAGGTTCACCTGGCAAACCTTCATTCTGTGGCCAAGATGATGCCCTCCCTTGGGCCTTGGAGAAGAAGTGGAAGAAGAATCCTAGGTTGGGTATGACCAGGCAGATAAATGTGGGGAGGTAAACCTAATGTTGTCCTGGCATCTTTAAAGACTTGGCATGGTGGGGGCCCTCAACCTTGGAAGATGATGGCTGATGCTGTAGAAATGCTGCAGCGAAAGAATGTGTCCCTTTATTGTGAAAGTCGGTTCCTAAACTTTAGTCAGAGAGCTGAATATAGCCACGAGCCACACAACTATATCTTCTAAGAGTTGGAAGCAACTGAAGCACCGAGTAAGCAAAGAGAACACGCTGTGAATCTTGTTCCTTATTATCTCAACGCTGATCTGGGGTCTTGCAGGCATAAACAAGTGACTGGGAAGGCATCATCATCAGTGCTAGGCAATACAGACATAGTACTCATCCGAAAGACCATTAAGTGTTTCAGTCTCTACCAACCCTTGACTGAACTATAGTTAAATCTAGCAAAAACAAGAACAAATCCCACATCCATATCTGGCAAACAGACTGAATGTTTTCAGAAACAGCCACAAAACGAATGAAATCAACAACCGGAAACACAGTATAGCTGATCAAACCGTCCTTCTGAGTCACTTGACCTTGTGAAGGCTTTTGAAGGGCAACAGTCACTCTCAATTAAGTTTCCATAGGCCTTGTTAGGGTATATCTGAATTGGATGAAAACCATAAGAAGTATCATCCTAGAACCCAATAAGTAATGGCTCCATAATACAACAAGGACAAAACTAAAATATGAAGAGCTATGTGCAAAGAGCAGATGCAAATGTGTCCTCAAGGGCTCCATTGAGATGTTTTTAGAATATTGACTATGCTCCTCAGCACAGACAGCCCATATAAGAAGAATCCAGTGGCGGGAATCAGTTCTAACTTTGCAGGTTACCTAGAAGTTGGGACACAGAACATTGCGTTGAAATAAAAACTTAAGGGGAACTTCATGAAAAGCAACACTGTGATAACAGATAGAGAATCCCATCCCAGTCCAAAATGGAGGCCATAGGTACCGATGCAAGATGTTAGATGGAAACTAAGCTGGAGTGAGAGAAGTTCAAATTGGAAGGCATACTCGAATATGATTACTCAGGTGTTGGATTTAAAGTTATAGGATGATGGGGAAGTGAGTTGATAAAACCTCAAGGTCTCTAAAGCAAGATAATATCGTTTTTTATCCAGGGACTGAGATGTACAGCAGTGCATTCTGACATAGAGCCATTTTATGTAAAGAAAGTATCATTCACCTTATATTTGGGCTGAGACTTGGGGCTTTCATGTGGCTGATGGATTTATATAGATCACCATAGCTTTGTGTGCTATCCATTGGTTATATGAGGGGGGACCCAGCGATCAGTATTAAAGATGGCAGCTCGAATGATAATGATTTAAAAACAAGTGGGCATCAAGTCATTGGTCTTTTCTCTCGTACTATGGTTCAATCCACGTGCAGCCGTATAGCAAGAAATTCTGTTTGAATGTTAGAAATGGATGTGATTAGGGTCCAGGGTGTTTTTACTATGTGTAGAAAGGTGTTACCAAACTAGGTATGGGGAAGTGGTAGACTGCCCATACAAATATACAGGAGAGGGACCTAGAGATATTATAAGAAACGTTTAAATGGGTTTGGGGAGGGCTGTTTATTATCGTATGTTGCTCAGATTGATTTGGCTTTACTTGAGTTCAAAACTGCTTGTGGCTTCGAACTATATTTTCATGTCTTCCAAAATCCATCTATGTAAAAGGTATTTTCCATACTGCAGTTTGGTCAGTTCACAAGCCCAGCATCAATGGGTCATGATATTGCACTTCACAGAACCCACATGTAGTTAGTTACCTTAATGCACCAAATGAAACAAATGCACACTTTTTGTTCTTCTGTCTCTATTACATCAGATTGCAATATACATTTTATAAAGCTCTGCTAGCCGTGTTTGAAATAAGATCAGTTTTGGCGGTGGTGACATACCTGCTTGCGGCCTGGGTCCCTAATGTGACCCAGAAGGTGTCCATCTTCCTGTGTAAGGTTTATGGTCAAAGAGAAAGCAAGGTAGGAAACTTTATTCTGCACTTGATAGGTGAAGAACAGTGAGTGTGTCGCATCTAGCCCCAAATGTGCAAAAAATGTACCTCTTAATTTCGAATTCACCAATTGGGATGCTGTAGTTCTAAATGATTTAATGTGATGCTAGCATTGTACATGTGTCCTATTTGTATATATTGGTGTAATAGCACATAACTATCATACTGGGTTGGACCCGTATTTTAATGTAGTTTATTAATGAACTAGTAATGTCTAATCAATCAATACACTCTGATGATGATGACGATGATAGATATGAAGAAGTACCCAGTCTGTCTGTGGGGATCCAAGAAAACAAAGGGGGTTACTAAACGTATTATCTGCTTTCCCAAACCTAATGAAGCTGGACCCATGCTTGGTCTGGGAAAGATACCCTGGTCACCCTCTCTGGGTCCCCCACATTTGGCTGGTGACAGTCACTTAGCCACCTGTCAAATTCAGAAGAGGGTGGGTCTTCAAACATGGGCCTTGCTGGGATTTCTAAATGGTGGGTAACTACATCATTGTGAGGTTGGCTAGACCCCATGCACCCATAGACCCTATGTATGACTGCTCAGGAATGGTTCCCGACGAGAAGCATATTGCAGGTGCACCACCACACAGAATAGAGCAACATGTCCAATACATGCTGCAATTCTACTATCATTCGACCCCAGTGTTGCTTGGAACATCTGCATGCCTAACAGAAGTGAGGCCCCTGTTCAACATCCTCGACTCCCTAGGCATCTCATATACTAATTATGCGGATGACACGCAGGTACTTATCCCTCTCACGGGCGATTACCTAACAGATACCATAACCCTCACCACCATCTACTCTACCATCCAGTCATGGATGGCAGAGAATTGGCTCTGCCTGAACAGTGAGAAAACTGAACTACTTCTCATCGGGTCACCCTTCACACTGGGCAACCTCGGAGATCAGTACGCCTCCTTCACCATCGACAACATTCCCATTAAGGTCTCCAACCACGTTAAGACACTCGGAGTATACCTTGACTCTGGTTTGTCCATGGACAGACAGGTCAATGCCATCGCCGCATCCTCAGCCTACTACTCCAAAGTCCTTAATGCTGCCAGGCCCTTCCTGTCCCACCTTAACTGCCTCACCATTGCTAGGGCAATTATCGGGTCAAGGCTAGACTACTGCAATGCCCTTCTCGTTGGGACCTTCAACAAAAATATTGCTAAATTGCAGCTAGTCCAAAACAACGCACCGAGGGCAGCCACAGGTACCGGAAGAAGAGACCATATCTCTGAAATCAGAAGACAGGCACACTGGCTCCCTGTCAAAGAGAGAATTGTCTTCAAAAATCTCACCCTCCGCCACAAATGCCTTCACGAACTTGCCCCTGCATACCTGACACACACAATCACCAAGCACACTGCCACAAGACCCTTAAGAACGCGCTATGCCAATACGATTGACACGCCCACAATGCGTAAGGTGCGCGCTGGTGGCTCCAGCTTCCCCACCCAGGCAGCCATGCACTGGAACGCGCTCCCACCCCATTTAAGATTGATCGAGTCACACCAAGCTTTTACCAAAGCCATCAAAACCAGGCTCTTTGTTTAAATTGCCTCTCGCTCCACTATGAATATGCAAATGTCAGTTCCTGCATCTGTGCTTGTTCCTGTGCAACTATGAGACCTTCGGTCACCTGTCTGTAAATCATAAGTCCTTTATTTTCTGTAACAGCGCCTCAATGCCTTATGGGATGCAAGCGCGCTTTACAAATGCAAATAAATAAATAAATAAATAATAAATAAATAAATAAATAAGACCAGCTCCCACACAGTACAACGAGCAGTCCCTAGCCAATCATTGATTATGTCCAGCGTCCACAAACTCAACCTGCAAAGAGTTGGCAGACAGGGAGCAAAGACAGCATATTCACAAGTGGAAAGCAAGTCAGACAGGAACACCTCCTGTGAGATCATAGAGTGCCACAGTGGATGCCAAAGTAGAATTTCAGATGGTATGCCAACCCTTTGTGGGTTCAGTCCACCCAGAAGAGTGTGTACAAGACACAGGTGTTCTCTGCAGGTTACAACCCTCAATCTAAACTCGACCCTTGCAAAGTTGTCTGGCCTGCATAAAAGGATGACGCTCCAGTTAGAGTGTGTCAGAGTATGGAGACTGGGGTGTTCGAGCACAACTGGCACATGCACCATAATGCAGAAGCAAAGAAGGCTAGAGGAGATGTACCATGAAAGTTGGATACGGTGTGGATAAGGGAGATTGTGATTGGAGTGCTGAAATACGCCATAAGGAGGATATGATTGCTTCAGAAAAAGCGTGGAAGGAGGTGGACACATTTGGAAAAAAGTGGTCGAAGGAGGTGGACCTGAATAAGAGGTGGAAGATAAGGATGTGAAGGAGGACACACATTGGCTAGAGGGAGAAACTAGAAGGCCAGACTGACCCTCAAGAGATTAACTGTTGAATAGTGAGGGCGAGGACAAGGAGACAGTGCAGGAAAGTTCTGGCAGGCCAGTTTGGCCAAAGGCAGGATATAGTGGCGGGAGGAGAAACGCGTTATAGCCAGGGAGGATACAGACATTCAGGCATGGCAATGGGATACCATCCCAAAGTACCAATGGGAGAACCACGAAGCAGAGCTTGGAATGAACTGTGGACCTCCTCCATTCTTCTACATCCCCGGAAGTAAGTGACACTCTTCCCACTGTGTAATTCCATTCATTAAAGGAAGGCTAGACTGAATTTCAAAGAAAAACCAAACCAGAAAGTCTATGGGAAACCCTAAATGGCCTCAGAGAGGAGGTGAGGAGAGCTCACCCCTTTCATGAACCTCTGGGGATAGTAAAGGCCCTACTAGGGAAGGACAAAGGCCATTTTTTCATACATTTGTTTACTACATTAAAGAAGGGAGACATGCAAAGTCAGAGAGCGAGAGAGATTGAGAGAGAGAGAGAGAGGGAGAGGAGAGAGAGAGAGATAAAGAGATAATGAGAGATTTTGAGACAGTGAGAGACCACACCGCCTATGCTGCGATTCAGAATTACTTCTTTCACTGACCGTTATTTTTGCTTTTCCTTGTTTAATTCCCAAGGTATCCCCTGATAAACATCACACTATCCATGAGTAGTTGTGTTGGCATATTCTTTGCCATGTCACTGGGCAACACAAAGATTATGGACTCTTAAAACAGGTATCTAACTAAGCATGCATCTAAATTAAAAATAAGGTCAATAAGGGCATTATTGCCATTCATGAGTTGTATTGGTCTTGTGTTCATAATGCAAGGACTGGGAAGCAAATTACAAGGCTTCACTTCAACCAGCTGCCTTCGGCTGTGAACAGAATGGTCTGGGAACTGCAAGAGAATTCTAATTCTCTTTGAGGCAACAAGTTTATTTCCTCACGTATCCTCTCTCTTCTTGATTACTATTCCGCTCTCAAACCTGGACTATTTTCCACATATGTTACTTCTCTTCATTCTATCTACAGCTCTGTCATCTATCTGTGCTTTCCACTACATGCTCATTCATCGATCTCGTACTCTCTATCTCTTTCTTACTTTTTGAAACCAGACCCTTTTCCACTTTCTCTGCATCGTCTGTAAGTGTCTGAATGGCCTTTTGCTCTAACTTACATTTCTCCCATTCTTTCCTTCTAATCACCTTCCCCATCTTCTCTGATCTCAATCACTCGAAGTTCTGTCTGTTCCAAAACCTTTCCTGTGCCTCCTCCTGTTTCTAATCACTTTCTCTTCTCGCCACCAAACATTGGAATGCATTAATATCCCCTTCCTATTCATTACATGTCTTCCATAGTCAACTTAAAACGTACCTACTTTCCTTTATTTTCTGATACCTAACTTGAGCTCCTTTCTTTGGTAAGCATTGTACTGCTGTTGTAATCAATTGAGAAATACAAATACAAATAAGCAAATGTTTGAGTAAATGTTATGATGATGAAAAATACAAGCTTCATAATTTCCAACCAAATATTAAGTGGAATGGAGAGATACCTGGAGGACATATCAACCATCAGCAGAAGTAGCATGTACAGACGTGTTCACCTTGGCTATGAAGGTAGCATAAAGCTGATGGTCTAAGAGAGACATAAGTGAATATTGTTGGCAGTGTGACGACATTTAACTGGGAATTATCATTTGCTTTTTATTTCCGTGTTCACTCTACTGTTATGCAGAGAGAAGTTTGTTAACACTTTTATCACTGTCAGCTGGCATACGTGGTGTGCAGCAACCACTAATATGGGCAAAGGACAGAGGTTCTGCAGATGTGGCTTTTGGGGTGGGGATCTGAATAACTAGAGGCTGAAGACTCAACTAAAGCAAGTCGAAAGGGGGTGTGTTAAATATTTCATTTGTGGGGTTGGGAGGCTGTCACAAGTAACAACACAGTGTTCTCCTCCCTATGTTTAATGTTTCTATCATTTTTATGTATGGTGGCATGCACATACAACTCTCCTGATACTTGACTCATACACTGCAATCATTGCCTGTGCTCTGCCCACTGCTGAGTAGAATAGTTAGATTCATGTAGCATGGCCCTTATCAATTAAACGTAGGTTTCATTAATATATTGGCCAATAAGATGTATTTAGTGATTGCAATCTCTGAAGTTCATTAAATACAATTACACCTCATCTGAATCCTCCATTTTACCTCCCAAATATAGCCAAAATTTCAGAGCGGAAATCCCCACGGAGTTCTTTGGAATCCAAAAAGGATGATTTTCTACGCCTTGCCACAATTCGTAATTCTGTGGTAAGTCCATGGGACCGGGTGTCAGTAACAGTGACTGGTGTTGGTGGTAACGCAGCAGATTAACTGCTGAATGAATGCCAAACTTGTAATGAAGCCCTAAAAGTTTCCACATGGTCAATGGTCAATAAGCGAAAGACCTGAAGGAAAGCAGGCTACAGCTGAAATCACAGGAAGGAGAACTAAAAGGTTTGGAAAGGCAATAAGCAACAGGCACTACCAAGCCACATCTAAAAAGGAACATTGCCAGATTCAAATATGAGATCAGATAAACAAGTTGCATAAAGAGAAAGCTGGGAGGACCATCTTTTCCTGAAACAGCCATATTGAGCATGTTTCCTGTGCTGCCCACAGATGGGTACCCCCAATGAAGAGGAGGATGTGACTGAAAGCAACACGACAGGGTTTGGAGGAAGAGGCTATTGGCCTCCATGCAGACCTATGAACAGGTAAGGTTTGGGGCGGAGAAGGTTTATTGTAATGGGTGGTTATGATACAAGGAGACTTGAAAGGGGACAGTGTAAGAAAAGAAGGTTTTAGTGGGTGTACGGAAAGGGAGGGCGAGTTCTGTTAATGGAAGCCACAAATGGCAGACAAAGAGACTCTGAACCAAAAGAGCAGTATTGTGGCTAAATATGGATGGCTTATTGTGCCCTGGCTGAAGGGCTAGAAGAATAAGACCAACATTGCATCAATAAGACAGGGAGATGGTATGCAAGTAATAAGGAACAAGGATACGACGGCCCTGATTGAACAAATTAAATCAAATCTGTATCAATCAAAAGAAACATAGATATCATTTTGACTATTATGTGTTCCAAGACTCTCACCCACAGAAAGGAAGCCATAGAGTTCCCGATCAGGGAGCCAATAGTTTGGCTTGTTGGAAATGTGGTATCACCAATGCCAGCATCAATACTCAGTACCCCCTAGTACAGCCTACCTCATCAACAATCATTTTCAGAATGCACTTGACAACAGAGACAATGTTCACATTTGGCCTATCAACGTTTTGCCATGCTAAAGATATATTCACCCCTATGCACTACATTCAACTCTCTGTTCCAAAATACCTTCCTTCTTGAGCCCTTTGCTCAGCTACCTCCAACTCTCTGATGGTCAGACGCTTCTCCAGGCAAAGAGTGGGGGTCTATCTCTCTTCTCTACAGGTCCCTCCCTCTGGAATGGCCTCCCTGCCTCTCTCAAACGTGTGCCGTACCACCTGAAGTTCCAGTGAAAGAACAAAGAACTATCGAGTCTGAGTACCACAAAAGAAATACACCAATCACAGGCTAAAAAGATTCACAGATCTTTCATCACTGTACAGTTTACAAAGCAAAACAAACAGCTATCTGGCTCCCAACACCTCGCAGTGTGTACCAGCCAACAGAGAAAGGTGAGAGAGTGCTGGACGTCTAAACATTCGTGCTTTTATACAATTCTTGTAATATTGTCCAGGCTCTCTTCACGTTAATAGTTCGTGGTCTAGAGTTTTTGCCTAGTTCACATACAGATTATACAATATTATGAAAAGGATTACATAGGTTTGCATTTCCATGAAGGCACAATGGTGATGTATGTTCTCGGATCCAGCAGTAAGCCTTGTATAACGTTCCTTTACAATACTGTTCGGCCTATGTATATGCTCGAGGTTTGTTCTTCATTGTCCCAATGTTTATACAAGGATGAGTCTTGTGAGCGTAGACAACACTTAAACAACAGTTCATATGAAGCAGAAGGTCTCATTACTCAGTCTAAACAGTTGGCTCTCGGATAGCCTAAACATTTTCAGAACTCAAAGTTCAGAAGGCTTGGTTGCAAGTTGAAAACACCATTTTAGAACGAAGAACACATGAGTAGAAATCAAAATGGCAGATGAGTCTTAAAATGGCAGTGAAGTTAACCCAAAAAATCAGAACTTTGCAACAAGGTTTTCAGTGTAGCGCAAGTAGGTTTAGGCCAATATAAATACTAAGGAGGCACTATATAATTACCGTTTAACACCAGAGGCTGCTCAAGTCCTTTCTTTCTTCTCTGCTTTCTCGCTTTCCCTCCCCTGCTGACCACCTGTCTGTGGAGCCGACTAGTTGCCTGGCTACCCTTAGAGTCTCACTGGGTATCAGGCTCCTCTATAATCAGTCTCCCCTGCACTGCCTTCAGGTCTACCATGCACTTAGGAGCTGTAATTGTAACCTCTACAGTCCTCTGCCTCTTTGACTTACCCATATATGTGCTGCCTGTCTGCATTTACTGAGAGAAATGCTACCCTGATTGCACTCCCCCTTCACTCTGCCTAGCACTTCCCCCTCTCCCTTCCACCTACACTTTGCACTTTCCACACCCGGAAAAATGTGTTCACAAACGTCATTGTCTAGTCCCCAATGCTGCTCTATGTGTTCATTACGTCATTGGTCACTTGGTAGTTATCGAACGTCGTGACGTGGCAGCGGATGCCCCAGACATCATCATGTGACTGCACTCATGCAGCATCATAATATGCCCACACTGGTCTTGATATCTCTGCGATTGATGTCCAAGCTCTGCGGACATAACAAAACCCAATTTTATGCCAGCATGGGCACTTTAAAGTTGAAACTTTTCCCTTCTCCACCTCCTACTTAGATTCTTGGTGCTACTTTTTCCAAATATGTATGGACTTTCTCTATACTGGAAGTTTGTGGTTTTGTCACAGCATTGCAGAGGTCCCCGGACATCGACATGTGATCAAGCCCATGTGGCGTGATGACGTTTATGTGATTGGTGCCCGTGCTCTGTGGACATCTTTAAATGAATTTGTCAACACTCTAAGGGTTTTCAAGTTAAAACTGTGCCCTTCCACAGCTCCTAATATTATTCTTACTTGATATCTAAAGTTTTCACAACTTTTCAAGGCCTTATTTGGGCACAGTTGTCCACGTACAGGATGGTAGTCCGTGGACAGTTCCTGCAAGGGGACACACCCATTTATTTTAGTCATTCTCAATCTGGCAGATCCAGCAGAGAGGACCTTCTTCTTTTGGGAGCAGCCACGTCTCAATTTAAAGCTGCAATGACATCTTCAATGGCCATCCCTCCTCCCCAGAGGCCAGCACCACCACCTGGTGGACCTGGGCAATGGAAAAAAGAACTTGCAGCAGATGATGTGCAGGAGGAAGAGGGAGTACAAGATGTAGTAAAGGAGGTTTTTTACTTCATAGGGTGGACAGAAGGAATCGTGGGTGTGGAGGTTTTTCACAACTGTGGGAGCAGTGTTAAAGGCCCAGACTACCCGTGTGTGCTGCACTGAGTTCAACAGTGTTCTCAGTCATGGCCAAAATGGGCAGTACTCCTTTGGAACTACCTCATTGCACTACCGCACACGCATCTTGCACCCACATGCCCTGAAAAAAGGCAATTCCTGGGTCAGGCAGTAGGTTAACATCCTCTACTACACCCTCATCAACTACTCCTGTCACCCCTCGGGACACCACCATGGGGCAGATAATTCCTCATGCTGTCTCACAGCCCATACAGGAGGCTGTTGACCCATACTTTGCACGGTCAACAGTACTTTGTATGTAATGTGATACAATCATCTGTAGGGGGATCAACTCTGCAGCGCTTTTGAGGCGTCAATGAAGGAGCACAAAAATCACAAAAAACCCAAACAAAAAAAGGTTCCATGGGGAACCGGCTTTCAAAGCTTAAAAATAGAATTAAAAAAAGGTAGTCTTGTACACTCCATCTACTTTATATTTATAATCACAAGTAGAAAGACTCTATAGGAATTTCTAACATTTTCATTAGCATTACATGATATGCTAATAGCAATTGCACAGCATTTCTATAGGAAAGAACACAAAAGGTGACCGTAATACATTTCTGTCAAAACCCCTTTCCTCTGCACACAAAATATAATCATAAAGTGTATCATGCATAGGTGGTGATTCAGCCATTTCTTACAGTTTTCACCACTTCACACTCACCTTACACCATCATTAAAACATGATTCACCCCCCTTTTCTGCACACCCATGTCTGCAGATAGTAGAACTGTCCATGCACTATCTCATGCATTAAAATGGAGGTACCAACCTCACTTTACTTTTTTGTTTCTTACTACAAAGTTGGCTTTTAAAAGAGCCTTTTTTATGTGTGTAGTTTTTTTCATTGTTATGTATTATATCTACCAAGAATTGTTCTACTACATATTTTGCTTGTTTTGTTTTTCATGACTTTCACAACTGTTTCAAAGCATTCTGAAAATTCAAAAGAAAAATCTCCAAAGTCCATTAAAAGTACTGCATCTCTTTGCAAAAATATCACTCGATCATGTTGTATATTCTCATTGTGAAAAGATACCATTCCTGCGTCTTGTAAAAAAGCAAATACAGTTTTATCAACATTTTGGCTCATTTTTTCTTTTCCACATTTGCCTTTGAGTAATTCGGTGAAAAACAATAAAAGATTGTTGCTGGAAATAGTTCCATACATTTTCTGAAGATATCTTTCACGGCAAACTGCAAAGATATTCCAGTCAAATATCCTAAACTGTTTCCACCACAATGTACTACAATCATGTCTGGATGATTCAAATGTACCCGATCTTCACACAAAGGTAAGAGTTGACTCAATTTTAAAAGGACTAGACTAGGCCCTAAAAACAGGCAAAGGAGCGATAGATAAATTCACCACAGCGGCGAGGAAAGTACCTTCGGAAGGCATGGATTCTGGACAGACACCGCTGACAGAACCAACCACTGTATCAGCGACCATGGACCCGCAAGCAGTTTTCACGGCTATACAATAAGGTTTCTCGGCCCTCAATGACAAACTAGATGGGATCACAGTGAATGTGGCAAACATCAAAAATCAGCTGGAAAAAGCCACCGGCCGCATAACAGAGGCTGAGACCCGTATTAGCACCACTGAGGACGGTTTGGAGTCACTACGAAACACGGTGACGACTATGGCAAAATATTTAGGATCTGTTAAACTAAAATGTGAAGATTTGGAAGCCAGGTCACGTCATAACAATATATGTATAATTGGAGTCCCGGAGCAAGCCGTGAAACACTTTTGAGAGATTTGGTCATCCAAGTTCGTTGTGGAGCGAGCACACAGAACTCTGGCACCATGACCTAAACCTGGAGCATACTCCAGGCCCATCATTGCACGTATGATGAACTACAGAGATAGAGATTTAGTAATAAGAGCTGCCCGAGATAAACACAAGCTACGATGGGAAGCCAGCACCATCCGTATATTCCCAGACTATATGCTGGTGGTTCAACAAGAAAGATGCTCCTTCACCGGCGTCAAGAAACTGTTACAAGAATGCCATATCCCTATGCGATGATATACCCTGCAAGGCTGCGTTTGCAGAACAACAACAAAATGTACTTCTTCACGTTCCCAGAAGAAGCAACGAGTTTCGTGGAGGCCAACATCCCGCTACCGTCACAGCAACCGAGGGATGACACTGACAACTAGATCAATGGAACACTGTGACGAGATCTACCATGCCATACAGCAATGCCGAAACAGGAGACAATGGGCCTCATTACGGATCGGGCGGTCCGGAATTAACAGTGGCGGTAAACCTGCTGCCACTGTTAATTCCGGACCACCCGATCCCGAGTCCTGCAGGCGGGAGGTGATCTTCCGCCAGGTCTGACCTGGCGGGTTGAACACCTCCCACCTGCAGGCGGACGTGGAAACACCAGCACCATCACGAGATGGTGCCAGTGTTTACACATCCCCATTCCCATTGAGTCCTATAGGACTCAATGGGAATGGGGATTAACACCATTCCGCCTCTGTGACTCCCGGGACACCGGGCTGTAATGCCCTGGTAATTCCGGGAGTCACGGAGGCGGAATGGTAATACGAGTCCAGCGGTAACCGGGCAGTTTTACCGCCGCGGTTACCGTCGGACTCGTAATGAGGCCCAATGACAAGCTCTGGAACAGCTTAATCCTGACTTCATTCTTGTTTGTTTTTATTTCTTATTGTTGAAAGATACGATTCAGTTATGTGGGAATTGTGGGTGATTCCAAAGTTCATAACGTGCTCTAGAAAACAATAGTTACGAGACAGGCTGGAAGAAAATAAAGTTAACAGGCCTGGACAGTCGCAGAAAACACCCCCAGCTGCGGACACACGCTATAGGATATGGGAAGGGAGGGTGGCAAAAAGGGAAACATAGTTAAAGTTCGGGGAACTATGAGGGTGGGGAGGAGGGTGGGATGGGTAAGGTTTGGGCAAAAGTTCAAAAATGACAGGTACTCACAACCGAGAAAGAGGTAATTACCCACACATACAAACATGTTGCACATGTCAGGAGGCGACTACAAGGTTATAGCTACAGTATCACGCTATTGAGCTGGAATGTCTGTGGGTTAGAGTCCCCAATAAAGAGAAGGAAAATCATGGCTTACATAAATAGGCTGGGCCCCAGAATAGTGTTCCTTCAGGAGACGCACTTACTAGATCACCATGCAGAGAAGCTGTCTCCCAGCTGGGGGCCACAACATCACTACACGTCATACTCAAGCCGGGCTAGAGGAGTGGTAACTTTGATACATAGATCTGACCCGTTTACATACCATAGTACAGAGGTTGATCAGGAGGGTTGTTATATTCTGGTACATGGCAACCTCAGAGAGAAAAAAGTACTACTTATGAACATATATGGTCCCAGCGTAGATGGCCCCGGTTTCTATACTGCACTATTTGGAAAACTGGCCAAATACCCCACAGCTCATTTGATATGTGGTGGCGATATTAACACTATACGTGACATGCATTTAGATTGCACATCAAATCAACCCAGAGCTTTGACAAACGCTGCACGAATGATACTGACCCACATGTCCGACCTAGGCCTACGCGATGCTTGGCACACCCTAGATGGCACAAAGCAGGCATACACGTATTACTCCTTGGTGCATGATATGCACTCCAGGATAGATGTGTGGCTATTATCCCATGATGTCCTAATCTGGATCACTGACACTCAGATACACACTAGAACGTACTCAGATCACTCCCACATCCACATCCAAATAACGTTACAGATCCTGGAGGTGAAAATACACAGACCCCTGTGGCGATTTAAACCTGCAGCACTGGTGGATCAAGTCTACAAAACAACATTGGCCCAACATATTGAGGATTACTTTGAACACAATGAAGGCTCAGTGATGAGCCAGGCAGTATGTTTTTAAAGTGTGGACAAGAGGTAGCGCGATGTCCACTGAGTTCAGAGTGCTGAAAGATGTTTGCAGGGAACACCAGTGGTGCGAATTGGACATCGCAAGTATGCAAGAGCGATATGCTCAAAATCTGTCCCCCCCCAAATGGGATTAGATATTAAAAACCAGGTTGAATAATTTAGGAAAGCGGCGGATCAGGAGATCTGCTTCTTTGACAGACCTGCAGCTGCAAAGCGGTATGGGGAACGGGAACGCCCTGGTAGACTCTTGGCAAGAATGGTTAGAGGTGAGCGAGGGCACACATTCATACCATGTATAGCACATCCAGACGGGGTGGTGACCACAGAACAAGCAGAGATAGAGGAAACATTTTATGATTTTTATAGGCACCTGTACTCTCCCCAAAGCACAGCCTCTGACCACGATATAGACCAATACCTTGCCAGGATTCCAACAACGCTTCCGTCTCCCCCCGCCAGGGAAGCACTAGAAGGCCCGATCACTGTGGCTGAGATATCAGATGCCATTAAAGCTCTACCCAATGGCAAAGTTCCGGGCTCGGATGGCCTTGGCTCAGAGTTCTACAAGGAGTTTTCTAGACTCCTCATTCCTAAACTGCATGCTGTCTGGACAGAAGCTCAAGAGAAGGGGGAACTACCTGAAACCACCAGGGAAGCCATCATTACCCTGTTACTTAAGCCAGGGAAGCCCCCCAAAGATTGTAGCTCATATATACCACTCTCAATGATAAATACCGACACCAAGATCTTCACCAAGATCCTGGCAACCCGGTTGACACCACTTATGCCATATATGGTCCATGAGGACCAAGTGGGCTTTGTAACAGGCAGATCCACAGCGACAAATATTTGACACTGCTACAAAATACTGGCAGCAGTTCAAAGGAACTGCGAGGGGTGGCGATAACATTGGACATTGAAAAGGCCTTTGACATGGTCTACTGGCCCTTCTTGTTCAAAGTCCTGAAAAATTATGAGTTCCGTGATAACTTCATGAAGTGGATCAGGGTTCTGTATACACGCCCTTACATTAGAATAAGTGTCAACGGCACCCTCTCGGAAGTGCTGGAACTACTGGGTGGCACACGCCAGGGTTGCCCATTATACCCCTTACTATACGCACTTGCAATAGAACCATTGGCGGATCTACTCAGGGCCATATATGGGAGATTAGGGCTACAGCTAGAGGGAAAGGTGGAAATTATTACACTGTATGCTGACAACTGTTGCATTTGAGGAACCCAAAACACATTCCTGGTAAAGTCCTGGCGGTGGTTAAAACTTTTGGAGAGTACTCTGGTCTGAAACTGAACACTGCTAAATCTGAAATATTTCCCCTCACAGACGCAACAGTCCAGCCATCGGAGCTCCATGGACTCCTTTGGAATCCTGTGCATATTAAACATCTGGGATACATGTAGCAAGAACGGCACAATTATTCCGCACACTGCACTATGAGATTCTGGCTGACGTCCTTTGTGTTGAAATGGAACGTTGGAGATCCCTTCCTAAATCAATGATGGGTAAAATTGCTCTAGTCAAAATGATAATTCTGCTGAAATGCTTTTATTTGTTCAGTAGAGTCCCAGTATGGCCGGGCAGAGCACGTTTTCAAAAATAAGGGGCGCATGCACCTAATTGGTATGGAATGGACAGTCAAGATTAAACTGGCAGATCAATGCCCACAGGGGGGATTGAAAGCACCAGATTTCGAGATCTACTACTTGGCAGCTCAAGCTCACTATGCGGCACAATGAGCATCTGACTATCTCGATCCCAAGCTATCTGCGAACACCATCCCGACCACAAAATCGATTGTGCTCCTCCACGGTCTGGCAGCGGCACGCCCCAAATGTTATAACACAATAGACCCTACACTGGTGACACGCACGGCCTGGGCCAAAATAGCTGAAACACAGGGACTGGAAACACTATATCACCCGAGCATGCCAATTTGGGGTGCCCACTACATATCTCCTACACTTGATTCTGAGGTTGCTACGCATTGGGGTGCTAAGGGCATCAATCAATTGGGTGACCTGTTTCCGGATAAGAAATGTATAGCATGGGAAACAATTAAAGTGACAGTGGATGACATGCCAAAACAAAAAATGTATTACATTCGAATGAGGTCTGCCATTGCAAAGGTGTGAAAGGCATTGCCGACAGAACCAACAATAGACCTAGGATTAGGATACATGTTCACAGTGGGGAAAGGTAAAATAACGGCCTCAACACTGTACAAATTCATAATTGCTATCCGAACCCCGATAGTACATGGAGCCAAGGAGAGATGGTAACTGGATCTGGGACACCCAATCACTGACAATCAATGGGCACAACTATGTGGTCTAACAAGAAATAGATCAAGTAATGCATGATACAAGCTGACACACTACAAGATCATACACCGGATACATTACACACCAGCAAAATTAAAATGCATATTCCCAACAACAGATAGTTCATGTCCCAGATGTGGGGGCGAGGAAGCTGACACCCTCCATATGTTCTGGTCGTGCACGCACTTGAAAGAATACTGGGCGGATATACGTAGTGTGATGGATGTAATGGCGGACCAGCCTATAGAATGGTCCCCAACATTGTGCCTACTGGGAGCCACAGAAAAGATGAACCCAGCGTGGCGGAAGTTACTAGACTTTGGTTTATTACTGGCAAAAAGGGCTATACTTCTGAAATGAAAAAGCAAGAACCCACACACCAGAAGTGACTGGGATAAGGATATGCTCTGGGCAAATGACAATGAGGAAATGTACATAGAACTAATGCATCCCGCAACTCAGCCCAGGAACATTTGGGGTAGATATAAGGAATATCTGGCTGACAGTGTAATCGAGGAAGAACATGCAACTGTGTAATAATACTTTATGTTTGATTTAAGAGATGTGATACCAACATGTATGATGGGTAACTTGGAAGTGATGGAATATGTACTGTACTTGTGAGAGTTAAAATAAACTTCTTAAAAAAAAAAATCTTAGCAAATGCCCGTAACGGTTAGATATTTGTATCTGCAAGCCTCTATAACCTCTTGCGCTGTATTATGCGAGTTCTAGCATGGAGATTAGGTTACTGCAAAAAAGGTATCTTTTATTAGGGGCAATTACTAAGGGACAGCACCGGGCCTAGTGTTATGTAGGGCACTCTAACTCTAATCTTGTTTTTGCAGTTATGGTTCTACCAAATTCAACCCTCTACAGATTACCAAATAGATGTGCCAAACAGAAATCAGTCATGCAAAGCCTTTGTTATTTTATCGGGCACTTTATAGATTGTTTGCAGATCAGAATAAAAACACACAGAAATACACATGATATGCGATCATTGAAACATTGAAGGTGGGCTGAGAAATAAAGAAATGTATTCCCATTTATCTGCACATGCTGGTTTCACAATCTGTCAGAAATGATGCAAGGCATTTATGCCCATAGCAATTTCAGAGCCAGTTCCTGGCTTTTCTCACCCCAAGACAATATTCCTCCTCCACACTCGGCAAGGTGGGGCCTCCTTCTACAATTGCCACAGTACACTTTTTTGAATAATAACCTTGAAATATAAATGTTGCTCGTACAGCTTTGCGAGTGGTAGCTCACTTCCTTTTTGCAGGCAGTTAGTTTTGTATAGGAAAACCCATTTGTACTCCAACTAGTGAAGAACAAAGGGGCTTTCCTGAAGTCTAATGTGGCTTTCTACTAATCAGTAGGCACTGCCCCTTTTGGGGTGGGGCCAAGCCTGATTTGCATATGGTCTTTCCCCTTCTGTAATGGCTTGGCAGGCGAAGAATGGTGGTCTGAGGGTTGCCCAGAGCAATGCCAGTGGTTAAGATTCATTCTAAACCTTCCAGTCATCACCTCTTTGTTTTTGCTTTGTCACCCCGAGTGGGACGGGTATATCCAGACGTGGGTCCCGTGCCTGCTGGGCCTAGAGACCCAAGCTACTCCTCACTGATGAGCCCCAACAAGGGCGAAACATGTTTGGGGATGCTTGTGGTCTCGTGCAGAAGGGATGTAACCTGGCAGTTCAGGCTGGACTGCCCCTTTTGGGGTGGGGCCAAGCTTGATTTGCATATGGTCTTTCCCCTTCTGTAATGGCTTGGCAGGCGAAGAAGGGTTGTCTGGAGGGTTGCCCAGAGCAATGCCAGTGGTTAAGATTCATTCTAAACCTTCCAGTCATCACCTCTTTGTTTTTGCTTTGTCACCCCGAGTGGGACGGGTATACCCAGACGTGGGTCCCGTGCATGCTGGGCCTAGAGACCCAAGCTACTCCTCACTGATGAGCCCCAACAAGGGCGAAACATGTTTGGGGATGTTTGTGGTCTCGTGCAGAAGGGATGTAACCTAGCAGTTCAGGCTGGACTGCCCCTTTTGGGGTTGGCCGAGCCTGATTTGCATATGATCTTTCCCCTTCTGTAATGGCTTGGCAGGCGTAGAATGGTGGTCTGGAGGGTTGCCCAGAGCAATGCCAGTGGTTAAGATTCATTCTAAACCTTCCAGTCATCACCTCTTTGCTTTTGCTTTGTCACCCCGAGTGGGACGGGTATACCCAGACGTGGGTCCCGTGCCTGCTGGGCCTAGAGACCCAAGCTACTCCTCACTGATGAGCCCCAACAAGGGCGAAACATGTTTGGGGATGCTTGTGGTCTCCTGCAGAAGGGATGTAACCTAGCAGTTCAGGCTGGACTGCCCCTTTTGGGGTGGGGTTAAAGCCTGATTTGCATATGGTATTTCCCCTTCTGTAATGGCTTGGCAAGTGAAGAATGGTGGTCTGGAGAGTTGCCCAGAGCAATGCCAGTGGTTAAGATTCATTCTAAACCTTCCAGTCATCACCTCTTTGTTTTTGCTTTCTACTAATCAGTGCAAATGCATCTACAGTATGTAAAATTCTCTTCATTTGACACTTCAGGCTTACCATACATTTTAGAAGTGCTTTTCTTTGCCGACTAGCTGCAATCCCTCTTGGAACCACACATGTTACTCTCTCTCTCCCCCGTCTGCCCATTGAATCACTGCAGCTCTCCCTTCCTTCCAGCAAGCCACACAGGCAGTTTGCCTCAGGATCGCACCCCAAGTTAAAGGCTCTCCGACTTTCATGCTTTCTTTTTTCACTCCTCTTAGCCTTCACTCTCTTGACCAAAAAGCCCCTCCTTTCTCTCTCTGTCCCTTTTTAAACCCTCTCTCTGCCAACCTATTCAAGCTATACATTCCTACAGATCTTCCAGCTCCTGACAGTGATGTCATCCGATCAATCATACAGCTCTTCTGACATCACCAAGCCTTCTGGAAACTTCCAGATGTCCTTATTCTTTTTTACAGTCACTAATGCACAGACAAAGGGCCTGGAATTGACATGTAGAATTTTCATTCTGGCTTCCTGTTCTAGCAGCTCAATCAATCAACCCCGCTTTGGGTAGAATGATTCTTCAAATTCCTTGCCCTCAGGTCCTGAATGCAAAAGCAGTTTTAATTCCTGCATTTTATTTTTAAACAGCAATGCAGAGTCTGTGCCTGTGGCCTACATTTACACCCTCCAGTTTGCACCTCAGGTTTGCACCCTTTCTAATCGCGCTTCTAGTGAGTTCTGTCTGGCGAGTGCTATCCTGCCGGAGATCCTTTGCCCACAGCACTATTATCCTGACTGTTGAACATTGCTTGGACATTGCTTGGAGTTTTACTGCAATGGTGATAGTGTGGTAGGATACACTACTAATAGACTATAACAACTTGCACCCACTTTACAACTCATAGGAGTCCGTTACAAGGCTATAAATTATTGTTTTTCTCCTTTTAGAGAGACGCTCCGCCAACCTTATCCAGAAGCCTGTTAAAAATACGTGCCCGCACGCTTTTAGTGCTATTAGGTGAGTGCAGTTTGGCTGTTCAACTGAGCAGCCAGGCAGCCTCCCACGCACTGTACAGGATCTTACTTATCATCATGTACTGTGGTACGTCTTTACCTTAGGATGCTTTTGTATTTATTTTCTTGGTTGCCTACTTTATGCTCCTATGGTGCTTTCTACTTTAAAGACGGGCATGCCACTAACTACTACAAATTCCTCGTCAGTAGATTCCCTCAATAATCCTCCCTTTACTACGCTTCCTAATTGGGCCCGGACATTCAATACTATTATGCTCCTGTGACATCGCTTGCCAACTTTGATTCTTTGCTAGTGCAATCTAACCTGCAAATACTGATACATGCCCATGAAAGTGTTGCCGCCTTCTCCACCTCCATCTTGGATGCGTATTTGATCGCTCAGTTGTCTCAAATTGAAGACACAGGTGTAGAAGCATACGCCAAGCTGTTATACTTGAGCCTCCTGATCTGAATTATTTACCTTCACACCAGCATGTACAGATATACCGCTTCTATATTCACAAGTTGTTAAAACGGAAACTACTCAACTAAGTGTGGCACCGCCAAATGCCAAAACGCAAGAAGAAAAAGACTCATGTCGGCTACAGGCTCGCTTTACTCCCAGGCAAATTACCAAAAGTGCAAATGTTATGCTTAAACCATCTTCATCAACATTTAGTAGGGGCATTGCATCGGAGCCTCATGTGATCCGTGATCAATTGCCTCACACCGTGGAGAATATTGTTCCAGAGACTCAACCATGTGAGCCTACGTCATCACAGGAGTTTAACCTTTTTCATTCACCAATTTTATATCCTGACTCTCCGAGGTCATCTGCTAATTTGTCTGCTGTAACTATGCTATCCTTTGCAAAGACCACTCTTCGCCCATCCTTTAGGTTCAAACAACCTCAACCCACAATTCATGAGCTGATATTAACTGCCCTGAATAACAGTGTATACACCTTAATTATGCTATATGAGCCTCATTTGAAAAAAGGCTGATAACCGATAAACTTGTTTAATGAATATTGATAAAAATTGGATGTGTTCGTTCACTCTACTAAATCCCTGCAGAAAGATGAGAAATTGGGTGTTTTAATAGCATCCTTTAAAGGTCTGAGCCATTGTTTGACTACACCAAATGTGTGTGTCACAGAAGCTGATTCATATATGTCTTGTATGGCCAAGCAGGATGACACTGGAGTGGGTTTCTCAGGCACTATGACCAGACTTGACTGCTTCAATAATTACTGTCATTGAGTGTAAATAATTGGTCCCGATCTCAGTAGTGAACATTTCTAATATACAAGATCAGGCACATGAGTTAGGTTCCTCTCCTCATGATTGTCTCTTTGAAGTATTTCAAAATAATTGCAGGAAAAGAAAGTGTAAGGCACGGCAAATCAGTGAGACCAAAACAACAGAAAAGAAGAATAGGCAATAGAAAAAATCTAAAAACCAAGAAATGACTGGGAAAATACCTAAAACCCATGCAAAAACATTTATTAATGTGTTAACTACGTCATTTAAAACAAATGTAAATAAAAACAAAAAAAAGATATTAGTGAATTGGAACAGGATGTACATCAAAATCCTGTGACAGACCAATCTGTTGAAACTGTCGACCAAATAGATTGCCTGGATTGCTCGACATACTCCATTTCCACACTGCCTCACTGCGGTGGAGACCTGCTGTGTGGTGAGCTGTGTAGTGCCGATATCTTAAGCAGGGAAACTGTGGGCTAGTAAATTAAAAATATGGAGCAAAAAAGAACCGTTTCTCTTAACAGTGGTAAATGGGGACCTGTTGTGCCCATTACATTAAAACCTGACATCACCAAAGAACTTGATAAAGTGATATCTATACGTCTAAAATCATGCTTATTGATGGATCTACATGTGTAGATATCCTGTCAGGACATCAATGCATGTATGCAAGAGTAAACCATCTAACAGCACATATCTACCTCCATCAGCCTCAGGTGGCACAAATTTAATTGAGGAACAAGAATATTTTACTTTCGAGATGAAGGATAGAAAGAGAGGAGATCCATTTCCAAACAGGACCACAATCCTCACTGTATTTAAACAAATAAATAGGCTAAATAATGCAGAATCTAATGATATTGAATCAGTTCAATACTGTATATCTTGAAAACTGGACACTGTATCCATGAGACTACCATCCCTAATAGTGAGGGAATGCATCTGGAACGAAAGAAGTGAGTTAGAAAACAAAGGTGTGTTATTGTCTGCATCAATCTCAATCCAGACTACTAAACCCCTGAATGACGCAATTGTCAGCTGTTCTGAGGAAAGAGCCACATATAGAACCGTGAGCTTTAAGGATGAAAGTTCCCAGGAATCATCCAAAAAAAAGAGGGAGACTGATTGTGTTCATGACACTCCCCAACTATCCAGTACAGAACCTAGGCTTGATAAAGCAGACCAACAAGTATCGTTAAGGATAAAAAAATGCTCCCCAAAAGTAGCGCCAGGAAAATTGTAGTCCCACGCACATGATTGTAGCGTGGAATACTCGAGGGCATGCTGACCTTTTGCACATTAATGAATCACCACACTTAACAAAATTTGAAATATTAATTCTGTAAGAAACCTGGATCACTGTTTATCCTAATTGGTCTAATTATGACATTGCCTGGATACCTACTACTAAACAGGTAAGGAGACACCCGATGGCGGGGCTTCTCATTGCTGTGAAAAAATAACTAAAAGGAAATGTAAAATGTTGGGCTTCACCCCATCCATGTTTGCAGCTTGTTAGACTAACCCTAAGTGATACATGCTATAAGACAGTGTCCCGTATAGCTATACTAAATATCTACTGGAACGCTGCAGTGTTAAATGCCGATGATATGATATGATATGATATGATATGATATGATATGATATAATATGGCATTTGTAACGCGCCTATACACAAGTGTTTCAAGGCGCGACGAGGCAGGGAGGGGGGAACAAGGGGAAGACAGACAACGATCCTACTAGGCCAGGTGTCATTCAGATCGTGCAAGTGCAGGGGTAGGAGGAAGGGAGAAAGTGCAAGGGGAAGGGGAGGGGGGGGAAGTGCAGTACAAAGTAAGTAGAATAAAAATAAATAAATAAATAGGGCCAGCTGATGGCAAGTGCAAGGTAAGTGCACATAAGTGCTGGGAAGGGGGGGCTGTAGGGATACAGAGACAGTCCCGCAGTGCAGGGGTTGCCAGGGAGGCAGTGCAAGTGGAGAGTGGCTGGGCCCAGGACCGAGGTTGGTGAGAGTGGCCCAGTTGCAGATTCAGTGCAGTTTCAGTGAAGAATATAGCAGGGGAGAGGGAGAGAGAAAGCAGAAGCAAAGAGGAAGGTTTTGAGGTGCTTCCGGAACCGGAGATGGTTCTCCTCAAGTTTCAGGGAGGCAGGAAGGCTGTTCCAGAGGGAGGCCCCTGCCGCGGAGAGAGATCTACCCCCAGCTCGTTGCTTCGAGAAGCAGCTGACCCTGAGGGAGTTGGAGACGGATGAGCGAAGGGCTCGGGAAGGAAGATATTTAGGAAGAGAGAGTTGAAGGTATTTAGGCCCCAGGCCCCAGAAGGCCTTGTGGACAATGCAGAGGGTTTTGAACTTAATCCTCGCAGCCACTGGGAGCCAGTGTAGAGATTTCAGTCCTGGAGAGATACGGTCCCTGGGCTTGAGGCCAAAGACAAGTCTCGCAGTTCTGTTCTGGATGAGTTGCAGAGGGCGGAGAGTGGAGGCAGGCAGAGTAAGATAGAGGCTGTTACAGTAGTCCAGCTTCGAGAGAAACAGGGCTCGGGAGACAGTGAGCTTCTGGGGGAAGAAGAGGAAGGGAAGAATACCTCTGAGGAGGTGCAGCTGGTAGTGTGACTTCTTAGAGACGTCAGATATATGAGGAGAGAAGGAGAGTGTGGAGTCGAAGATGACCCCAAGGTTTTTTGCCTTGCAGGTAGGAGCAGGAAGAGGGCCAAGAGAGGCTGGCCAGAGGGCTGCAGGGAAGGAGGGAGTGGGTGTGCCGATGAGTAGAATCTCAGTCTTACAGGCATTAAGGCAGAGGTCATTGGCGGCACACCATTCCTGGATAGCGGACAGACAGTCAGAGATGAGGGAAGGAGAGGAGGAGGCCGAGGGTAGCCTGAAAATGAGCTGGGTATCGTCCGCATAGCACTGAAAGTTGGGGCAGAGAGCGGCGATGCGGTGGGCAAGGAGTGCCAGATACTGGTTGAACAGCCAGGGAGAGAGATTAGATCCCTGGGGGACACCACAGGTGGAGACAAAGATGTCAGAGAGGAAGGACCCCAGTTGGACCTGGGAGGGTCGATTGGAAAGGAAAGAGGTCAACCACGCCAGAGCCTGACCAGTGATACCCAGGTTATCACGGAGACGGTTGAGCAGGATGGCATGGTTGACAGTGTCAAAGGCAGAAGAGAGATCGAGCAGAATGAGAACACACGGAAAGTTGGAGTCGAGGTTCAAGAGCAGGTCCTCACGGATGTTCAGGAGAGCAGCTTCCGTGCTTCTGGCAGCTCTGAAGCCAGATTGATGGTCATGAAGACTACCAACAGATTCAGCATGGAGGTTAAGCTGGGAGATGGCCAGTTTCTCCAGGAGCTTGCCCAGGAAGGGAGTGATGGAGATTGGGCGATAGTTAGCCAGGCAGGAGGGGTCGGAAGAGGGTTTCTTAAGAAGAGGGTGCACAAGGGAGTGCTTGAGGGGGGAAGGGAAGACTCCAGAGGCGAAGGAGTGGTTGCAAAAGTCAGCCAGGGCAGGAGCCAGGGAGTCGATGTGGTCCTTGATAGTTTTGGAGGAACAGGGGTGAACCTGTTTAGACAAGACTTTCATAGATCGGACTTGTCTGGAAACCTCGTCAGCAGAAAAAAGGGGAAAGGCAGAGAAGGAGGGAGGAGGGGTGGCTGCAGAAGGGCCAGGGGAAGAGCCGGGAAGAGAGGGAGGGAGGTGAAAGGAGGAGAGTGAGGACAGGATGTCCTGAGTTTTAGAGATGAAGTGAGAGGCCAGTGCAGTGCAGAGGGCCTGGGAGGGGACAGGAGAGGTAGAGACTGCAGCAGGGTTGGCAAGCTCCTTGCAGATTTTAAAGAGTTTGGCCGAGTTGTTAGATGCCGCAGAGATGCGGGCTTGGATAAGGGCTCTCTTCTTGGTGAGAACGGAGGGACGGTATTGCCTTTGGAGCAGGCGGCAGGCCAGTTTGTCAGAGGATGAATATGAAGCACGCCATTTCCTCTCTGCCACCCTGCACTTGTGTTTTAGGGTGACAAGATCCAAGTCATACCAGGAGTTACATTTGGCTTTGGGCTTCAGGCGGATTCTCATGATGGGGGCAAGGATATCAAGAGTGTCAGATATAGCAGAGTGGAGCATGGAGAGGGCTGTGTCAGTGTGGGAGTCAGCCGAAGGGGGAGGGTGGGGCGAGAAGGTTGCAGCAAAAGCCTCAACTGACACGCGCTTCATGGGTTGGATGAACGAGAAGGTGGGTGGCAGTGATGAGGGTGGCTTTGCCTGTGGGGTAGGGAGGGTGAGGTGGGAGGATAGGAGAAAGTGATCACTCCAGGAGAGAGGAGTGGAGAGAGGGACGAAGAGGGGAAGGTCAGAAGAGATCAGAGCATCAAGAGTATGCCCTGCAGAATGAGTAGGCCCAGACGGGAGAATAGAGATTGAGAGAGAGTCGCATAGGTCAAGAAAGAGTCCAGTCGTGGGACAGGAGGCATCCAGGTGGATGTTGACGTCACCAAGAAAGAGGAGTTGAGTGGTTGAGGACAGGAGTGAGGAGGAGAGGTCAGCCCACTCAGAAAGGAAGGAGGAAATTTGACCAGGTGGCCGATAGATAGTAGCCATGGTAAGGGAATGGCTAGGAGAGAGAGAGAGTCGGCAGACAAGACATTCAAAAGAGGAATATATCTGTGTAGGAGTGACAGTGGCAGGAATCCACTCAGGGAAGATAAGGGCAACGCCCCCCCCCCTGCACGGTTGGGCCTGGGCACGGAGAGGATCTTGTAACCGTCAGGTAGGAGTGTGTCAAAGCTGGTGACAGAGCTGACCGTGAACCATGTCTCAGTGAGACCGAGGACGTCAAGGTGCAGTTCCTCAAGAAGGCAACAGATATCAGAGGAATGCTTGATGGCAGAGCGAGAGTTAAGAGTGGCAATGTGGAGAAGATTGCCATCCTTGAAGGACTTCCGGGGAGGGGTACAGATCAGAGGTATGCCCTGCAAAGGTGTAGAAGAAGGAGGTGAAGAATGAGCATGAGAGGGAGCAGGGAGGGAGGGTAGAGGCAAGGTAGCCGAGGACAGAGGAGGGGGGACAGCAGGAGAGGAAAGGAAGTTGATGAGGCGTGGGAAGCGTCTCTCAAAGAGGTGAAGGTTGGCCTGAGGGCCTTGGACCAAGACGGTCCCATTAGCGTAGACATTAATGATGGCCTTAGAGGAGCGGAAGGGGACCAAGAGGACATCCCAACGGGCGCCACCATTAATGGGAGAAGAGGAGAAAGGAGAGAGCACAGAGACCATATGAAGGGTCCATAGGTCAGGCGAAGGCACGAAAAAGAGGATGTCAGTGAGAGTTTCCCTGGAGCAGGCACTAGTGTAGGTGTCAGCGATAGGGAGGCCTGGGTTGGAGACCAGGATGTCCTTTTTAAACTTTTTCCTACCAGATTTAGTGAGGAGAGCAGGATAGTCAATAGAGAAGCAGTTAGAGAAGATAGACGAGATAGAGAGCACCATGGAGTAGGAGGGAGTGGGGGAAGACAGACGATACGAGAGCACGCAGACAGGAAGTGAGCGGCAAGCCCAAGTTTACCACATTTCAGAAACAACAGTAAATGCGTATTAGGTACACAGTGGAGAGGCCACCCAAATTTGAGAATCCTGCGAGGGGAGAAAAAAACCCTAGTTTACCACATTTCAGAAACAACAGTAAATGCGTATTAGGTACACAGTGGAGAGGCCACCTAAATTTTAGAATCCTGCGAGGGGAGAAAAAACCCTAGTTTACCACATTTCAGAAACAACAGTAAATGCGTATTAGGTACACAGTGGAGAGGCCACCTAAATTTGAGAATCCTGCGAGGGGAGAAAAAACCCTAGTTTACCACATTTCAGAAACAACAGTAAATGCGTATTAGGTACACAGTGGAGATGCCACCTAAATTTGAGAATCCTGCGGGGGGAGAAAAAACCCTAGTTTACCACATTTCAGAAAAAAACAGTAAATGCGCATTAGGTACACAGTGGAGAGGCCACCTAAATTTGAGAATCCTGCGAGGGGAGAAAAAACCCTAGTTTACCACAACTGTGGAACACAGTGAGGTGAAGACACCATGCGAATGAAGTGACCAGGTGTAGGTGGGGTGGGCTGGGAGAAGGTGGAGATAGCAAAGTGAAACTGGCGCCTGGCGTCCCCTGAATTTTTTAAGTATGTAATATCACTACTTGATTTGGTTGCTTGGGAACATGAGAGTTATACATTCCTGATTGCTTGTGATTTAAATATAACATGGTTTTCAAAAGAGAGATAGGGCTATGCCAAAAACTAAAAGATGGTTAAACCTAATGGAAGTGTGAAATTTACCCATGCTGAATGAAAGTTTTAAAGATGATGTCCTACCCAAACCAAAATGGGACAGAGATCTCTCCTCAGCCATATTGGATTACACATTTATCTCTGTGTCGGCTCTGCCCCAAGTGCGTAATTTTAAAGTTATATGCGCTCGCCGATCACAATATTCTTGAAATTTCCTCAGAGAAAGTTTCTGGAGTAACATGCCAGTACTATAGTCATAAACTCTCCATCTCACAAGGCCAAAACAGGATCAACTAGACAGCCCCCAGGCTTAACTATATCATAGAAAAGCAGAAACACGGAGGAAGAGCGTTGTTTAAATGTGGATGCCCCTGATTACACCCGCGCACTTAGCTTATTTACAGCTACACAAAAGAAAGGTATGCGTCCGTATTATAAACACAAACACATGTTCGATCAGACTATATGTAAGGCTATAAAGAAGTTGAAAAGAAACATGAGACAACTAAAAATAAAACTGAATAATGATCCCAAGAACATAGCTAATAAAAATACGCACAAAATATAGGAATTCTGTGTCCAGCATAAGGAACAGAAGAAACATGAACGCATGCTGACAGTGCTGGCAACACAATACAGCAAGATAATTTAGAAATTGTTGAATGTTGATCCTAATAAGAGCAATTAAATTCAATATCTGAAGATCTTTGGACATCATACTACACAGAGATCTATGCTGCTCATGACCATAGCCCTCATTCTATGTCATTAAGAGCTGACAAGGTATTCTATCATCTCAACATAAAATTGCTTATTAAAAAACTAAGTACATCGAGAGCTCTGGGGCCCTGCGGGCTATCAGACGTGACATTAAAGGCAAATCCAGACGAATGGACTAACATCTTACATATAGTGTTTAATATAATTAGAAGAACTGGGTGGATCCCAAACACTTGGAAATTCTCAATTCTAGTACCCATTTTCAAAAGAGATGATAGGAGTTTGCCTTCAAATTATCGTCCTCTCACCCTTTTAGACTTCCTGGGCAAATTGTATGCAAGATTAATTATTTTTTTTTTTAAAACTTTGATTTATTGGCAAGAAGTAGAGACAGGCACAATGCACATTACATCAATAGCTCATAGTACAAACTTCAGGGTTCAACAGCAACACTAAATATCAACAGTAGCAGGATACTAACAATATTGGCCTTACAGTTCCACTTGCACAGTCGTATGCGCGGGCGAGGGGGGAGAAGATAAAAGTTCCAAGTCCGTTCTGCTGTTCAGATAACCACAAAATATAGTCCATATATTTTTGGGGCGGGCTATCAAAGGCAGTGTGTTGATATAGTCCTCCTCACACATTTGCACCCAGGTAATGGCCCTTAACCACATTTCCAGTGAAGGGGGGGAGCGCCGCTTCCAATACTGCAGAATGCACTTTTTAGCCACCATCGCCCCCACATTCAGGAATTTCGCAACTCGTCTCGCCTCAGTCCACTCCCACAGCCCGAACAACAAGGCCAGGGGGTCCGGGCCGATCTGGAACCCCACCATCTCAGAAAGGGCACCAAGCACTGCCTCCCAGAACGGAACCAACGTCCCACAGAACCAGAACATGTGGGCATGGTCCGCATCAGTGGACCTGCACCTCTGGCAGGGATGAGGTAGGTCCTGTGCAAACTTCCCGACCATATGAGGAGTGTAGTAGAGGCGATTAAGCAGCTTGTATTGGACACATCTTAGTCTAGAGTTGAGGGAAACCCTGCGCGTGTGTGCACACATTTTTGTCCACATACCATCAGTGATGTATATCCCTAGTTCCCGGCTCCAAAGGCCCTGGAACGCGTCGGAGGGCTCCACAGCCCGTGCCCTCAATATTTTATACAGGGCGGCCACTATGCCCCTGCTCCCTGCAGAATTAGCAATGTAGCAGATCTCGGGGGACTCAGGGGGCTCGTCCGGGTAACAAGGCCACATATCTCGGACTTCCACTCTGTAGCAGCTCAAGTGAGGTCCTGGAGTGCCCCGGCCTCCATGTCTGCGGGGTTATGAATTTCCCATCGGGGAACAGATCAGCAAAAGAGCGATATCCCAGGTCTAGCCAGTGACGCATAAGGAGCTTATCCTGTGTAGGGGCTAGGCCCGGGAATGACCACAAGGGTAGCCATTTGTAGTACGGGGGATTGTCAGACTGGGGTAGCAAACCCTGTCTCCACGCCCTGATGGTGGCAGCCACTGGGTCTGCTGGGGCGTCCGAGTGATACCAGTGGAAAAGGATCAGGGACATAACGTTAACCTCTCCTGTCGCAAGGATCTCAAGCTTAACGTGCGGGGGAGGGTCCTGGTGTTGGTACCAGTGTGTGGCGTGTTGGGCTTGTGCAGCTATCCAGTACAGGGCCATGTCCGGTGCATTGAAGCCCCTTTGTCATAGGACAGTGTCATGTGCTGCCACTTCCTACGCACTGCGCCAGAATGCCATAGAAAGCGGGCGAACCCCGCATGCTGGTCAGCAAAGTATCGTTTCCCGGGCCAGAGTGGGACATTAGCAAATATGTAAAGGAGTTTTGGTCCAAAGATCATTTTGATTAGCGAAAGTCTCCCTGATAGTGAGAGGGGGAGGTTACACCACTTATTCATTCTGGCCACGGCGTATTGTGCAGCAGCCTCATAGTTATCGGTCAGCAAGGAGGCCCTCGAGAGGGACACCTGGACCCCAAGGTACTTGATACCCCCAGGAGCCCATTTGAGCGGGAATTCGCACCCAGGTTGGGGAGTTGCGGGTGTGAGGGGGAAGATTTCTGATTTGGAATAATTTATAGTGAAGCCCGAGAATGCACCAATTTTGATTATTTCACAAATGATCGGGTCGAGATGAGCCAAGAGGTCTCTGATGTACAGAAGTACATCATCCGCATAGAGTGATATAATCTCAGGGTTATCCTGTAGCCGTATCCCCTTACGTGTGTGATTATCCCGTATGCTATCCACCATGGGCTCAATAGCCATCGCAAACAGCAAAGGAGAAAAAGGACATCCCTGACGCGTCCCTCTGTGGAGGGTGAATGAAGATGACAGATGAGAGTTAACCAGGACTTTGGCCACAGGGTTGGTATAAAGCAGTTTGATGTAGGACAGCATGTTTGGGCCGATTCCCATCCTCTCAAGCACTGCCCATACGTATTGCCATGAAACCATGTCAAACGCCTTCTGAGCGACGAGTGTCACAGCAACCGCGTTGGCATTGGGATCGATTCTAGAGTTGACGTTAAACAGTCACCGTATATTTAGCGCGGGAACAAAACCACTCTGATCCGGGTGTATCAAGTATTTCATGATGGGGAGGAACCTGTTTGCTATAATCTTGGCGAATATTTTGATGTCGGTGTTCATGAGAGACAGAGGTCTGTAGGAGCCGCATTCATCCAGAGGCTTGCCCGGCTTGGGGAGCACAGTGATGACAGCCTCACGCAAAGATTGAGGGAGGGTAGCATGGCGTAGCAACTCATCCCATACCTTGTGCAGGCGTGGGGCCAGCAGGGCAACATGCTCTTGATAGAATTCGGCGGTTAGGCCGTCTGGACCGGGAGCTTTCCCTTTAAGGAAGGAAGATATGACCGCAGTGATTTCATCCAGGGTGAAGGGCGTGTCTAATTGCTCTTTAGTAGCATTGGATATAAGGGACATAGGTATGCGATCAAGAAGCAAGTCCAGATCTTGTTGGTTGTGCTCTCGCTGCTGAGCGTAGAGGGTTGTATAAAAGTCTGCAAACGTCTCAAGGATGGGCCGGTCAGACCAATGCCGGACTCCATCTTTATCGATAATACTGTCTATTCGGGCTTTACCCCCCTCTATCCGGGCTAGGCGGGCCAAGGTGCGACCCGGCCTCTCGCCATACTGTCGAGCCGCAGCGGGTCGGGTAAAGTATCTTATCTCGCTGAGGGCAAGGGACTCAAACGTGTCTAGTTCAGATCGTATTTGTGCTAACTTGGGTGGGGAAGGGGCAGAAGTGTACTCGCACTCCAATTCCTTGAGTCTGGACTCGGAGCGCCGCAAGGAGTTCCTAATGTCTTTCAGGACCCCTGCCTCCCTGGAGATACACATGCCCCTGATGTAGACCTTGAATGCCTCCCATCTAACCCATCTGTTGTGTTGTGTCGTTTGTTGTTGTCAAAAAATGAGGTGATATCTGCAAGGATGTCGGCCCTAAAGACAATGTCGTGCAACGCCGCCGACTTAAATCGCCAGTTGGAGCGATAGGGGAGAGGAGGGTGCAGAGCTATATCCAATGTGATCGGGGAATGGTCAGAGAGGGTGCGCGGCAGTATCTGCGAATCACGGGTTTTGCCAATGCATCCAGCTGAGAGAAGAAAGAGGTCAATCCTGGAATATCTGTCGTCTACCGAAGAGTAGAATGTAAACTCTTTAGTCAGCGGGTGGAGCGCTCTCCAGGCGTCGACCAGACCAGCAGGGACCATGTGGGCGTGGAGGCGGCGGGCGGCTCTGAACATCACCCTGGGAGCGGCTCCCGATCTGTCCAGCTCGGGGTCTAGTATTAGGTTCATGTCTCCCCCCCAAATAATCGTGATCCCAACATATCTTTGGAGTATGTCGTCGATGTGATCAAAAAAATCAGGTGTATCAATGCTCGGGGCATAGGTGTTAACCACAAGGCATTCTGTGTTGGCAAGTAGGCAATGGAGGATTACGTACCTTCCCTCTTGATCTATGTGACTGGTGCGAAGAGAAAACTCCACGGACTTGTGAATTAAGGTGAGGACACCCCTGGACTGAGAGGAGTAAACCGTGTAATATTTGTTGGGACCCCATGTCGGAGCAAAAGAGGACGAGAGGTGTGCAAGGGCATGGGTTTCTTGCAAGAGGAGTATTTGGACCCCGTGCCTCTGGGCATATGAAGTGATCCTGCAGCCTTCGTGAAGTTGCTGAGCCCTCTGATGTTCCAGGACAGCAACCTAATAGCCATTCTGTGGTTCTCAGGGGGGATTCCAGCAGTGTGTAACATTATCTGTTGAAACTGTGTTGGCTATCAATGCAATGGCACGCTGATTCGTGCCCAGGGTCACCACTACCTTGCCATTTTTGTTATAACATCCCACAATTGTACCCCCCCTCCCTCACTGCCCCCAAAACATAGCAGTGTGCAACAACCCACCCGAAGACCAAGTGCGTGCGTGCCAACCCCAACTGGGCAACGCTCGCCTATACGCCCAACTAGGGCGCATCGAGTGATCACAACAAGCCAAACGCGGCATTGCAATTGCAGCGGGGGTCGCTGCTGCCGTGAACCTGTCTTAGATAAGTGAATGGTGCGGTACACCATAGATCGTACAGCAGTATCACATATTAGGTTTCAAATAGGCATTACAACAAGTTAAACCTAGTAATGGATATACAAAATAAATGATTCACAAAATAGCAAGGAAATGCACATGTCAAACACACCATTAGCACGGAGGGAGGTGCAGACACCAGAGACCGGGCAGGCCATCTCAGCCCTCCTCCAGATGAATATCCACCGGACCAGGAAGCGGTATGTGGGCTTCAATAAATTTAACCGCCTCATCCGGGACCGTGAAGAAGTATAGCTTATTGGGATGGGTGAGCTTCAGTCTTGCAGGGAACAGCATGGCATATTCCACTTTCCTTTCCCTAAGCAGCTTTTTCACACCGTTGAACTGCCTGCGTTCCATTTGAACATTTACAGAGAAATCGGGAAAGATATGGATAGTCTGGGACTCCAGTTTCAGCTCACCCTTCTCACGGGCCAAGCGCAGGATGTGATCCCTGTCCCTGAAGCTGAGAACCTTAGCAATAATTGGCCTGGGGAAGTCACCCGGCTTGGGGCGGGGGGCCAGTGCCCGAAGGGCGCGTTCAATCGTGAAGAATGGGGAGAGCTGAGGGTTACCCAATAGGTCTCTCAGGAGATTTTCAACAGCTTGTTCCATTTTGCCTCCAAGGGCCGACTCCGGGACCCCTACAATACGAATGTTGTTCCGGCGGGATCTGGACTCTAAGTCATCGCATTTCGCCTTAACTTGCTTCATATCTCGCACCAGTTCCGAGACCGTATTTTGGAGCACATGGACGTCGTCTTAATTAGTCCCTATCCTGGTCTCGGCCTCGACCAGCCTGGCGCCATGCTGATCGAGATTGGTGCGGAGCGAGGCTACGCTAGCGTTAATGTCATCTAGTTTTTCATGGAATGACGCAAAGTTCTTTGCCATAGTTTCCATCAATGTAGTAAGGTCTGGCTGAGGGGAACAGGAGGGTGCAACTGGATTGTCCTGAGGCGAGGGATCCCCCCCTGCTCTTGTCTAGGGAATGTCTTGGCATATTTGTCCATTGCCCCCGCTTTGTTAGCCCCGCGCTGCCTATTGGACATGTTGGGGACACACTGAGACCCGGGGGGAGGCCAAGTAGAATGAATGCGCCGACCCGTCCAGGACCGACCCCTGTAAAGGAGCTAGAGTGCGATCCACACCAGACAGATGCGTTCCAGGACGTGGGACCCCAGTGCAAGGGAGGACAGGGTGATAGGTGGTCCTGGGTGGCAGCGTGTACCGGTGGAATGCAATGGGCAACAGTAATGTCAAGCAGATAGCAGCGCAGTTAGAAGACGGTCAGCATACGTGGGGTGTTGGCGTGTGGGTGAACAGTTCGTGGATCAGTCCAGGTGCCACAGGTCGCACCGCAATAAGGGAACAGCACCACACGGACCAATGGGAGCAGCGTAGCCCTGCCAGGGTTGAAGACACTTAGTCTGGGGCAATCAACTTGAATATGGGGGAACCTATGCCCTGTGGGGTGGAGTGAGCGCAGCCCCTGGGTCCCTCAGCATGAAAATGGGCCGGTACACCACACTCCCAGTCCCCAGCTCCTCACCTGAAGCAACAAGGTCCTCGGGGGATGTCGGGGGTAGAGGGAGTGATGCCAGGCCCCCATCCAGGAGCGGGAGCCGGCCAGCGAGGCAGCAGCAGGAGACCAGGCCGTCGCGGGGGAATCCGGAGGACGAGATCAGCACAGGATGTGTGCCGCGGGGGAGCAACAGCGGCCCCCGCAAAGCTGTAGAGAGAATCCGGTCGCCGCCTGCGGGAGGAAGCGCCACACCAGCAGCGCGCAGAGGCCAGCCCAGGTGGGCCGGGAAGATGAAGGATATGTCCGCCGCCACCAGCAGCTGCCCACCATGCAGCTGGGCAGTGTCTCAAGGTATGTGCCCAGAGTGGGGCCCCGAATGTGCGGCCTCGCAGGCCACACCGGAGCAGCTGAGTCACTCTGAGATCCGGATCTTCTTTGCGGTGGGGCCGCTCCGGAGGCCAGCGGCGCGGCAGAAATCAGGCCACCAGCTCCAGGAATTGAAGTCGCTGCCTCCGTCCCTCCAGGGACCGGCGGATAGGGGAGCCGCACTGGCCGCCACCAGCACCCAGCCCCGGGAGGAGCGGGGGGCCAGAGAAGGGGACGCTTCCCAGTGGAGCGCAAAGGCCCGGCCCAGACGCGGGGCAGGCAGGGAGGCGGGCCGACCCACCGCACCAGCCCGCAGCACAGCAAGGCGTGGGAGCCCGGCACCCCGCCCAGGCCCAAAAGCCGTCTCCCACGAGACACAGGGGGGACGGTGCCGCAGCTGGAGAACGCGGCCCCGAAGGCCTCAGTCTTTGGGCGTCGAACACGGGGTGAACTCGGTCGCGGAGCCGTGGATTTCAGGCAGACACGGCTCAAAGTGTCGCGGAGACCATTAGCTGTTTGATGGGCATGGTCACAGCCTCCGATGGAGCAGGGAACCGCTGATTAAGGCGGATATAGAGCAAACAGGGCACAGAGCAAGAGAGCTAGGCAGCCATCCTGCAGGCTGCTCAACAGCGCCCCCATGCAAGATTAATTCTAAGAGATTTAAGCAAGTGGCTTGTAATAACAAAACTGACTGATCTCCCACAATCAGGCTTTGTCCCTTGACATGGCACCTCAATAAACCTCATAATTTATCTGCATTAAAGAAACAAGCCCAAACTCATAACTACCCCATCTATTTAGCATTTATTGACTTCAGAGTAGCTTTTGACTCCATACCTAGGAACATTTTATGGGAAAAGCTATCTGAAGCAGGATGACCCAATTACATCTTACATACTCTTCAACAGTTTTACACAGGCACCTCAATTCAAATCAAAAATACTCAACAAGGACTCCTTTCCTTGTGGAGTGGAGATAATACACGAGTATAAGTACTTAGGTATAGTTGTCTGTGATTCAGTTGTCTGTAATTCAAAAAATGAAGCTCCCTATATTAATGATTTGCGACATAAAATTCATGCATTGGTATCGCAGGAAAAATGTTGCAATCAGGATATGGGAAATTCTCTTATAGCGCTGTATTAAAATTCTACAAAGGAAAAGTTATGCCGGTGGCGACATACAGAACGCACACCAAGCTACCTGAGAGCCAGCTCAATTGGAATATGCTTGAGGGCTACTTTTGGAAAGCCCTACTGCTCATCCCTGTATCTTTCCCGATACAGATAGTGTAGTTTGAATTGGGATTGCTTTCTCTGAAGGAAATAGTCGATTGGAATGCCATGAAGTTATATGCCAAATATAAATCTAAAGAGCGTTACTCGGCCACTTTAATTACTGCTATAGATTCTGGGCTGAATCCCACCAAATCTCTGGCAGCTTGGAATAACTCCTGCTATGAGATAATGGAAAAGGTGACATAGATTTAGACTTGCTATTATCTAACCCAGTAAAAGCAAAATTGAAATGGTGGTATGCTGACCGGAATAATACTTGGATAGAGTGTCATAAGTATAAGGTATTTACTGCTGGAGGTTTTTTCTGTTAGAAAATGAAATACTGTTCTTCTATATTTAACACATGTTCATGATCAAACGTATAGAGCAGATATTATGAGACTTAGGTTTAACTTGTGACCTACCAAGTCATTGCTAGTCTCGAGATAGAAATCTACTATTGACTACTTGTTAGGCAGAAACCTGTGCAGTTCCCTCTGGGACCACTGCAAAAGATTTAGGACTACAGGTGTTTGGCAGTAAACCCACTTGGTAGCAGTCTATACCACACAGATTCACTTGGTAGCTGTGGCTGAGCAATCAGACTTCCCTCAAGAAGAGTCAAGCAGTATGTGGAGTGTACAATATAGGGCAATTCTTCACAGTAAGACAAGCAAACACGCAACGAGGCTTAGTGTAAAGATATTAAGGTATTTATTTATAACGGAACATCTATGGAAAACACTATGGCACTATCACAGCAAACACTTCAATCACAATTACTCTACGAAGAAGAAACGATCAAACCCCCTAACAATATTTCGACAAGTCTAGGTTCTACCAGCATCACTTATTTACAGACAGAGGTGTATGCCTCAACCTAGATGGCACTCTAATATTAGTTAGGACGGGAGAGAAAAATAAGCAGTTTACGAAATCAACACAGTTCAATACTTCACGGGAAAAATGCAAGGCAAGAAGGCAAGAACAACAATAGATCATAAAGTTCAGAGGCCAGGCCCACTCGGAGAGAGGCAAGGCAATATGTCCCAAAAAGTGGAGTGCAGTGGACCTGCACCTCTGGCAGGGATGAGGTAGGTCCTGTGCAAACTTCCCGACCATATGAGGAGTGTAGTAGAGGCGATTAAGCAGCTTGTATTGTACACATTTTAGTCTAGAGTTGAGGGAAACCCTGCGCGTGTGTACACACATTTTTGTCCACATACCATCAGTGATGTCTATCCCTAGTTCCCGGCTCCAAGCGCCCCAGATCACGTCGGAGGGCTCCACAGCCCGTGCCCTCAATATTTTATACAGGGCGGACACTATGCCCCTGCTCCCTGCAGAATTAGCAATGTAGCAGATCTCGGGGGACTCAAGGGGCTCGTCCGGGTAACAAGGCCACATATCTCGGACTGCCGCTCTGAGTCTAAAGTACTGTAGCAGCTCAAGTGAGGTCCTGGAGTGCCCCGGCCTCCATGTCTGCGGGGTTATGAATTTCCCATCGGGGAACAGATCAGCAAAAGAGCGATATCCCAGGTCTAGCCAGTGACGCATAAGGAGCTTATCCTGTGTAGGGGCTAGGCCCGGGAATGACCACAAGGATAGCCATTTGTAGTAAGGGGGATTGTCAGACTGGGGTAGCAAACCCTGTCTCCACTCCCTGATGGTGGCGGCCACTGGGTCTGCTGGGGCCTGCTGGAGTGATACGAGTGGAAAAGGATCAGGGACATAACATTAACCTCTCCTGTCGCAAGGATCTGAAGCTTAACGTGCGGGGGAGGGTCCTGGTGTTGGTACCAGTGTGTGGCGTGTTGGGCTTGTGCAGCTATTCAGTACAGGGCCATGTCCGTTGCATTGAAGCCCCTTTCTCATACGACAGTGTCATGTGCTGCCACTTCCTACACACTGCGCCAGAATGCCATAGAAAGCGGGCGAACCCCGCATTGAGGTCAGCAAAGTATCGTTTCCTGGGCCAGAGTGGGACATTAGCAAATATGTAAAGGAGTTTTGGTACAAAGATCATTTTGATTAGCGAAAGTCTCCCTGATAGTGAGAGGGGGAGGTTACACCACTTATTCATTCTGGCCTCGGCGTATTGTGCAGCAGCCTCATAGTTATCGGTCAGCAAGGAGGCCCTCGAGAGGGACACCTGGACCCCAAGGTACTTGATACCCCCAGGAGCCCATTTGAGCGGGAATTCGCACCCAGGTTGGGGAGTTGCGGGTGTGAGGGGGAAGATTTCTGATTTGGAATAATTTATAGTGAAGCCCGAGAATGTACCAATTTTGATTATTTCACGAATGATCGGGTCGAGATGAGCCGAGGGGTCTCTGATGTACAGAAGTACATCATCCGCATAAAGTGATATAATCTCAGGGGTATCCCGTAGCCGTATCCCCTTACGGGTGTGATTATCCCGTATGCTATCCGCCATGGGCTCAATAGCCATCACAAACAGCAAAGGAAAAAAGGACATCCCTGACGCGTCCCTCTGTGGAGGGTGAATGAAGCTGACAGATGAGAGTTAACCAGGACTTTGGCCACAGGGTTGGTATAAAGCAGTTTGATGTAGGACAGCATGTTTGGGCCGATTCCCATCCTCTCAAGCACTGCGCATACGTATTGCCATGAAACCATGTCAACCGCCTTCTGGGCGTCCAGTGTCACAGCAACCGGGTTGGCATTGGGATCGATTCTAGAGATGACGTTAAACAGTCGCCGTATAATTAGCTCGGTGGAGCGGGCGGAAACAAAACCACTCTGATCCGGGTGTATCAAGTATTTCATGATGGGGAGGAACCTGTTTGCTATAATCTTGGCGAATATTTTGGTGTCGGTGTTCATGAGAGACAGAGGTCTGTAGGAGCCGCATTCATCCAGAGGCTTGCCCGGCTTGGGGAGCACAGTGATGACAACCTCACGCAAAGATTGAGGGAGGGTAGCATGGCGTAGCGACTCATCCCATACCTCATACAGGCGTGGGGCCAGCGGGCAACGTGCTCTTGATAGAATTCGGCAGTTAGGCCGTCTGGAACGGGAGCTTTCCCCTTAGGGAAGGAAGATATGACCGCAGTGATTTCATCCAGGGTGAAGGTCGTGTCTAATTGCTCTTTAGTAGCATTGGATATAAGGGACATAGGTATGCGATCAAGAAGCAAGTCCAGATCTTGTTGGTTGTGCTCTCGCTGCTGAGCGTAGAGGGTTGTATAGAAGTCTGCAAAGGTCTCAAGGATGGGCTGGTCAGACCAATGCCGGACTCCATCTTTATCGATAATAATGTCTATTCGGGCTTTACCCCCCTCTATCCGGGCTAGGCGGGCCAAGGAGCGTCCCGGCCTCTCGCCCTCGCCATACTGTCGAGCCGCAGCGGGTCGGGTAAAGTATTTTATCTCGATGAGGGCAAGGAACTGAAACGTGTCTAGTTCAGATCGTATTTGTGCTAACTTGGGTGGGGAAGGGGCAGAAGCGTACTCGCGCTCCAATTCCATGAGTCTGGACTCGGAGCGCCGCAAGGAGTTCCTAATGTCTTTCAGGACCCCCGCCTCCCTGGAGATACACATGCCCCTGATGTAGACCTTGAATGCCTCCCATCTAACCCCATCTGTTGTGTTGTGTCATTTGTTGTTGTCAAAAAACGAGGTGATATCTGCAAGGATGTCAGCCCTAAAGACAATGTCGTGCAACGCCGCCGACCTAAATCGCCAGTTGGAGCGATAGGGGAGAGGAGGGTGCAGAGCAATATCCAATTTGATCGGGGAATGGTCAGAGAGGGTGCGCGGCAGTATCTGTGAATCAAGGGTTTTGCCAATGAGTCCAGCTGAGAGAAGAAAGAGGTCAATCCTGGAATGGCTGTCGAAGAGTAGAATGTAAACTCTTTAGTCAGCGGGTGGAGCGCTCTCCAGGCGTCAACCAGACCAGCAGGGACCATGTGGGCGTGGAGGCGGCGGGCGGCTCTGGACATCACCCTGGGAGTGGCTCCCGATCTGTCCAGCTCGGGGTCTAGTATTAGGTTCATGCCCCCCCAAATAATCGTGATTCCAACATATCTTTGGAGTATGCCGTCGATGTGATCAAAAAAATCAGGTGTATCAATGCTCGGGGCATAGGTGTTAACCACAAGGCATTCTGTGTTGGCAAGTAGGCAATGAAGGATTACGCACCTTCCCTCTTGATCTATGTGACTGGTGCGAAGAGAAAACTCCACGGACTTGTGAATTAAGGTGAGGGCACCCCTGGACTGAGAGGAGTAAACCGTGTAATATTTGTTGGGACCACATGTCGGAGCAAAAGAGGACGAGAGGTGTGCAAGGGCATGGGTTTCTTGCAAGAGGAGTATTTGGACCCCGTGCCTCTCGGCATATGAAGTGATCCTGCGGGCCTTCGTGAAGTTGCTGAGCCCTCTGATGTTCCAGGACATTAACCTAATAGCCATTCTGTGGTTCTCAGAGGGGATTCCAGCAGTGTGTAACATTATCTGTTGAAACTGTGTTGGCTATCAATGCAATGGCACGCTGATTCATGCCCAGGGTCACCACTACCTTGCCATTTTTGTTATAACATCCCACAATTGTACCCCCCCTCCCTCACTGTCCCCCAAAACATAGCAGTGTGCAACAACCCACCCGAAGACCAAGTGCGTGCGTGCCAACCCCAACTGGGCAACGCTCGCCTTTACGCCCAACTGGGGCGCATCGAGTGATCACAACAAGCCAAACGCGGCATTGCAATTGTAGCGGGGGTCGCTGCTGCCGTGAACCTGTCTTAGATAAGTGAATGGTGCGGTACACCAGAGATCGTACAGCAGTATCACATATTAGGTTTCAAATAGGCATTACAACAAGTTAAACCTAGTAATGGATATACAAAACTCTTTTATTGAAAAAACTCTTTGATTCACAAAATAGCAAGGAAATGCACATGTCAAACACGCCATTAGCGCGGAGGGAGGCGTAGACACCAGAGTCCGGGCAGGCCATCTCAGCCCTCCTCCAGATGAATATCCACCGGACCAGGAAGTGGTATGTGGGCTTCAATAAATTTAACTGCCTCATCCGGGACTGTGAAGAAGTATAGCTTATTGGGATGGTTGAGCTTCAGTCTTGCAGGGAACAGCATGGCATATTCCACTTTCTTTTCCCTAAGCAGCTTTTTCACACCATTGAACTGCCTGCGTTCCATTTGAACATTTACGGAGAAATCGGGAAAGATATGGATAGTCTGGGACTCCAGTTTCAGCTCACCCTTCTCACGGGCCAAGCGCAGTATGTGATCCCTGTCCATGAAGCTGAGAACCTTAGCAATAATTGGCCTGGGGAAGTCACCCGGCTTGGGGCGGGGAGCCAGTGCCCGATGGGTGCGTTCAATCGTGAAGAATGGGGAGAGCTGAGGGTTACCCAATAGATCTCTCAGGAGGTTTTCAACAGCTTGTTCCATTTTGCCTTCAAGGGCCGACTCCGGGACCCCTACAATACGAATGTTGTTCCGGCGGGATCTGGACTCTAAGTCATCGCACTTCGCCTTAACTTGCTTCATATCTCGCACCAGTTCCGAGACCGTGTTTTGGAGCACATGGACCTCGTCTTCATTGGTCCCTATCCTGGTCTCGGCCTCGACCCCATGCTGATCGAGCTTGGTGCGGTGCGAGGCTACGCTAGCGTTAATGTCATCTAGTTTTTCATGGAATGACGCAAAGTTCTTTGCCATAGTTTCCATCAATGTAGTAAGGTCTGGCTGAGGGGAACAAGAGGGTGCAACCGGATTGTCCTGAGGCGAGGGATCCCCCCCTGCTCTTGTCTAGGGAATGGCTTGGCATATTTGTCCATTGCCCCCGCTTAGTTAGCCCCGCGCTGCCTATTGGACATGTTGGGGACACACTGAGACCCGGGGGGAGGCCAAGTAGAATGAATGCGCCGACCCGTCCAGGACCGACCCCTGTAAAGGAGCTAGGGTGCGATTCACACCAGACAGATGCGTTCCAGGGCGTGGGACCCCAGTGCAAGGGAGGACAGGGTGATAGGTGGTCCCGGGTGGCAGCGTGTGCCGGTGGAATGCAATGGGCAACAGGAATGTCAAGCAGATAGCAGCGCAGTTAGAAGATGGTCAGCATACGTGGGGTGTTGGCGTGTGGGTGAACAGTTCTTGGATCAGTCCAGGTGCCACAGGTCGCACCGCAATAAGGGAACAGCACCACACGGACCAATGGGAGCAGCGTAGCCCTGCCGGGGTTGAAGACACTTAGTCTGGGGCAATCAACTTGAATATGGGGGCACCTATGCCCTGTGGGGTGGAGTGAGCGCAGCCCCTGGGTCCCTCAGCATGAAAATGGGCCGGTACACCACACTCCCAGTCCCCAGCTCCTCACCTGAAGCAACAAGGTCCTCGGGGGATGTCGGGGGTAGAGGGAGTGATGCCAGGCCCCCATCCAGGAGCGGGAGCCGGCCAGCGAGGCAGCAGCAGGAGACCAGGCCGTCGCGGGGGAATCCGGAGGACGAGATCAGCACAGGATGTGCGCCGCGGGGGAGCAACAGCGGCCCCTGCAGAGCTGTAGAGAGAATCCGGTCGCCGCCTGCGGGAGGAAGCGCCACCCCAGCAGCGCGCAGAGGCCAGCCCAGGTGGGCCGGGAAGATGAAGGATATGTCCGCCGCCACCAGCAGCTGCCCACCATTCAGCTGGGCGGTGTCTCAAGGTATGTGCCCAGAGTGGGGCCCCGAATGTGCGGCCTCGCAGGCCACACCGGAGCAGCTGAGTCACTCTGAGATCCGGATCTTCTTTGCGGTGGGGCCGCTCCGGAGGCCAGCGGCGCGGCAGAAATCAGGCCACCAGCTCCAGGAATTGAAGTCGCTGCCTCCGTCCCTCCAGGGACCGGCGGATAGGGGAGCCGCACTGGCCGCCACCAGCACCCAGCCCCGGGAGTAGCGGGGGGCCAGAGAAGGGGACGCTTTCCAGTGGAGCGCAAAGGCCCGGCCCAGACGCGGGGCAGGCAGGGAGGCGGGCCGACCCGCCGCACCAGCCCGCAGCACAGCAAGGCGTGGGAGCCCGGCACCCCGCCCAGGCCCAAAAGCCGTCTCCCACGAGACACAGGGGGGACGGTGCCACAGCTGGAGAACGCGGCCCCGAAGGCCTCAGTCTTTGGGCGTCGAACACGGGGTGAACTCAGTCGCGGAGCCTTGGATTTCAGGCAGACACGGCTCAAAGTGTCGCGGAGACCATTAGCTGTTTGATGGGCATGGTCACAGCCTCCGATGGAGCAGGGAACCGCTGATTAAGGCGGATATAGAGCAAACAGGGCACAGAGCAAGAGAGCTAGGCAGCCATCCTGCAGGCTGCTCAACAGCGCCCCCATGCAAGATTAATTCTAAGAGATTTAAGCAAGTGGCTTGTAATAACAAAACTGACTGATCTCCCACAATCCCTTGTTTATTTGACATGGCACCTCAATAAACCTCATAATTTATCTGCATTAAAGAAACAAGCCCAAACTCATAACTACCCCATCTATTTAGCATTTATTGACTTCAGAGTAGCTTTTGACTCCATACCTAGGAACATTTTATGGGAAAAGCTATCTGAAGCAGGATGACCCAATTACATCTTACATACTCTTCAACAGTTTTACACAGGCACCTCAATTCAAATCAAAAATACTCAACAAGGACTTCTTTCACAGACAATTCCTCCCAATCGAGGCCTGAAACAAGTCTGTATATTGGCAGCGACTTTATTGAATTCCTATATTAAAGATATGAATGCTTTGTTTCCCAATTCTCGCACTTTCTCACCAATAGTAGGAACAGACCCAACTGCACATTTATTTTATGTAGATGACCTAGTTATATATGTAAGGAAATCAAACATTATGAAATGGGAATGCAACAGGAAAAATCTGAGGCAGGCATATAAGTGGAGTGGCTAGTCAGTGGAACAATAGTGGAGATAATACACGAGTATAAGTACTTAGGTATAGTTGTCTGTGATTCAGTTGTCTGTAATTCAAAAAATGAAGCTCCCTATATTAATGATTTGCGACATAAAATTCATGCATTGGTATCGCAGGAAAAATGTTGCAATCAGGATATGGGAAATTCTCTTATAGCGCTGTATTAAAATTCTACAAAGGAAAAGTTATGCCGGTGGCGACATACAGAACGCACACCAAGCTACCTGAGAGCCAGCTCAATTGGAATATGCTTGAGGGCTACTTTTGGAAAGCCCTACTGCTCATCCCTGTATCTTTCCCGATACAGATAGTGTAGTTTGAATTGGGATTGCTTTCTCTGAAGGAAATAGTCGATTGGAATGCCATGATGTTATATGCCAAATATAAATCTAAAGAGCGTTACTCGGCCACTTTAATTACTGCTATAGATTCTGGGCTGAATCCCACCAAATCTCTGGCAGCTTGGAATAACTCCTGCTATGAGATAATGGAAAAGGTGACATAGATTTAGACTTGCTATTATCTAACCCAGTAAAAGCAAAATTGAAATGGTGGTATGCTGACCGGAATAATACTTGGATAGAGTGTCATAAGTATAAGGTATTTACTGCTGGAGGTTTTTTCTGTTAGAAAATGAAATACTGTTCTTCTATATTTAACACATGTTCATGATCAAACGTATAGAGCAGATATTATGAGACTTAGGTTTAACTTGTGACCTACCAAGTCATTGCTAGTCTCGAGATAGAAATCTACTATTGACTACTTGTTAGGCAGAAACCTGTGCAGTTCCCTCTGGGACCACTGCAAAAGATTTAGGACTACAGGTGTTTGGCAGTAAACCCACTTGGTAGCAGTCTATACCACACAGATTCACTTGGTAGCTGTGGCTGAGCAATCAGACTTCCCTCAAGAAGAGTCAAGCAGTATGTAGAGTGTACAATATAGGGCAATTCTTCACAGTAAGACAAGCAAACACGCAGCGAGGCTTAGTGTAAAGATATTAAGGTATTTATTTATAACGGAACATCTATGGAAAACACTATGGCACTATCACAGCAAACACTTCAATCACAATTACTCTACGAAGAAGAAACGATCAATCCCTCTAACAATATTTCGACAAGTCTAGGTTCTATCAGCATCACTTATTTACAGACAGAGGTGTATGCCTCAACCTAGATGGCACTCTAATATTAGTTAGGACGGGAGAGAAAAATAAGCAGTTTACAAAATCAACACAGTTCAATACTTCACGGGAAAAATGCAAGGCAAGAAGGCAAGAACCACAATAGATCATAAAGTTCAGAGGCCAGGCCCACTCGGAGAGAGGCAAGGCGATATGTCCCAAAAAGTGGAGTGCAGTGGACCTGCACCTCTGGCAGGGATGAGGTAGGTCCTGTGCAAACTTCCCGACCATATGAGGAGTGTAGTAGAGGCGATTAAGCAGCTTGTATTGTACACATTTTAGTCTAGAGTTGAGGGAAACCCTGCGCGTGTGTACACACATTTTTGTCCACATACCATCAGTGATGTCTATCCCTAGTTCCCGGCTCCAAGCGCCCCAGATCACGTCGGAGGGCTCCACAGCCCGTGCCCTCAATATTTTATACAGGGCGGACACTATGCCCCTGCTCCCTGCAGAATTAGCAATGTAGCAGATCTCGGGGGACTCAAGGGGCTCGTCCGGGTAACAAGGCCACATATCTCGGACTGCCGCTCTGAGTCTAAAGTACTGTAGCAGCTCAAGTGAGGTCCTGGAGTGCCCCGGCCTCCATGTCTGCGGGGTTATGAATTTCCCATCGGGGAACAGATCAGCAAAAGAGCGATATCCCAGGTCTAGCCAGTGACGCATAAGGAGCTTATCCTGTGTATGGGCTAGGCCCGGGAATGACCACAAGGATAGCCATTTGTAGTAAGGGGGATTGTCAGACTGGGGTAGCAAACCCTGTCTCCACGCCCTGATGGTGGCGGCCACTGGGTCTGCTGGGGCCTGCTGGAGTGATACGAGTGGAAAAGGATCAGGGACATAACGTTAACCTCTCCTGTCGCAAGGATCTCAAGCTTAACGTGCGGGGGAGGGTCCTGGTGTTGGTACCAGTGTGTGGCGTGTTGGGCTTGTGCAGCTATCCAGTACAGGGCCATGTCCGGTGCATTGAAGCCCCTTTCTCACAGGACAGTGTCATGTGCTGCCACTTCCTACACACTGCGCCAGAATGCCATAGAAAGCGGGCGAACCCCGCATGCAGGTCAGCAAAGTATCGTTTCCCGGGCCAGAGTGGGACATTAGCAAATATGTAAAGGAGTTTTGGTACAAAGATCATTTTGATTAGCGAAAGTCTCCCTGATAATGAGAGGGGGAAGTTACACCACTTATTCATTCTGGCCTCGGCGTATTGTGCAGCAGCCTCATAGTTATCGGTCAGCAAGGAGGCCCTCGAGAGGGACACCTGGACCCCAAGGTACTTGATACCCCCAGGAGCCCATTTGAGCGGGAATTCGCACCCAGGTTGGGGAGTTGCAGGTGTGAGGGGGAATATTTCTGATTTGGAATAATTTATAGTGAAGCCTGAGAATGTACCAATTTTGATTATTTCACGAATGATCGGGTCGAGATGAGCCGAGGGGTCTCTGATGTACAGAAGTACATCATCCGCATAGAGTGATATAATCTCAGGGGTATCCCATAGCCGTATCCCCTTACGTGTGTGATTATCCCGTATGCTATCCGCCATGGGCTCAATAGCCATCGCAAACAGCAAAGGAGAAAAAGGACATCCCTGACGCGTCCCTCTGTGGAGGGTGAATGAAGCTGACAGATGAGAGTTAACCAGGACTTTGGCCACAGGGTTGGTATAAAGCAGTTTGATGTAGGACAGCATGTTTGGGCCGATTCCCATCCTCTCAAGCACTGCCCATACGTATTGCCATGAAACCACGTCAACGCCTTCTGGGCGTCCAGTGTCACAGCAACCGCGTTGGCATTGGGATCGATTCTAGAGATGACGTTAAACAGTCGCCGTATATTTAGCGCGGTGGAGCGGGCGGGAACAAAACCACTCTGATCCGGGTGTATCAAGTATTTCATGATGGGAAGGAACCTGTTTGCTATAATCTTGGCGAATATTTTGGTGTCGGTGTTCATGAGAGACAGAGGTCTGTAGGAGCCGCATTCATCCAGAGGCTTGCCCGGCTTGGGGAGCACAGTGATGACAGCCTCACGCAAAGATTGAGGGAGGGTAGCATGGCGTAGCGACTCATCCCGTACCTCGTACAGGCGTGGGGCCAGCAGGGCAACATGTTCTTGATAGAATTCGGCGGTTAGGCCGTCTGGACCGGGAGCTTTCCCCTTAGGGAAGGAAGATATGCCGCAGTGATTTCATCCAGGGTGAAGGGCGTGTCTAATTGCTCTTTAGTAGCATTGGATATAAGGGACATAGGTATGCGATCAAGAAGCAAGTCCAGATCTTGTTGGTTGTGCTCTCGCTGCTGAGCGTAATACTGTCTATTCGGGCTTTACCCCCCTCTATCCGGGCCAGGCGGGCCAAGGTGCGACCCGGCCTCTCGCCCTCACCATACTGTCGAGCCGCAGCGGGTCGGGTAAAGTATCTTATCTCGCTGAGGGCAAGGGACTCAAACGTGTCTAGTTCAGATCGTATTTGTGCTAACTTGGGTGGGGAAGGGGCAGAAGCGTACTCGCGCTCCAATTCCTTGAGTCTGGACTCGGAGCGCCGCAAGGAGTTCATAATGTCTTTCAGGACCCCCGCCTCCCTGGAGATACACATGCCCCTGATGTAGACCTTGAATGCCTCCCATCTGTTGTGTTGTGTCGTTTGTTGTTGTCAAAAAACGAGGTGATATCTGCTAGGATGTCGGCCCTAAAGACAATGTTGTGCAACGCCGCCGACTTAAATCGTCAGTTGGAGCGATAGGGGAGAGGAGGGTGCAGAGCTATATCCAATGTGATCGGGGAATGGTCAGAGAGGGTGCGCGGCAGTATCTGCGAATCAAGGGTTTTGCCAATGCGTCCAGCTGAGAGAAGAAAGAGGTCAATCCTGGAATATCTGTCGTGTACCGAAGAGTAGAATGTAAACTCTTTAGTCAGCAGGTGGAGCGCTCTCCAGGCGTCAACCAGACCAGCAGGGACCATGTGGGCGTGGAGGCGGCGGGCGGCTCTGGACATCACCCTGGGAGCGGCTCCCGATCTGTCCAGCTCGGGGTCTAGTATTAGGTTCATGTCCCCCTCCCAAATAATCGTGATCCCAACATATCTTTGGAGTATGTCGTCGATGTGATCAAAAAAATCAGGTGTATCAATGCTCGGGGCATAGGTGTTAACCACAAGGCATTCTGTGTTGGCAAGTAGGCAATGGAGGATTACGTACCTTCCCTCTTGATCTATGTGACTGGTGCGAAGAGAAAACTCCACGGACTTGTGAATTAAGGTGAGGACACCCCTGGACTGAGAGGAGTAAACCGTGTAATATTTGTTGGGACCCCATGTCGGAGCAAAAGAGGATGAGAGGTGTGCAAGGGCATGGGTTTCTTGCAAGAGGAGTATTTGGACCCCGTGCCTCTGGGCATATGAAGTGATCCTGCGGGCCTTCGTGAAGTTGCTGAGCCCTCTGATGTTCCAGGACATTAACCTAATAGCCATTCTGTGGTTCTCAGGGGGGATTCCAGCAGTGTGTAACATTATCTGTTGAAACTGTGTTGGCTATCAATGCAATGGCACACTGATTCGTGCCCAGGATCACCACTACCTTGCCATTTTTGTTATAACATCCCACAATTGTATCCCCCCCTCCCTCACTGCCCCCCAAAGCAGTGTGCAACAACCCATCCGAAGACCAAGTGTGTGCGTGCCAACCCCAACTGGGCAACGCTCGCCTATACGCCCAACTGGGGCGCATCGAGTGATCACAACAAGCCAAACGCGGCATTGCAATTGCAGCGGGGGTTGCTGCTGCTGTGAACCTGTCTTAGATAAGTGAATGGTGCGGTACACCATAGATCGTACAGCAGTATCACATATTAGGTTTCAAATAGGCATTACAACAAGTTAAACCTAGTAATGGATATACAAAATAAATGATTCACAAAATAGCAAGGAAATGCACATGTCAAACACGCCATTAGCGCGGAGGGAGGCGCAGACACCAGAGTCCGGGCAGGACATCTCAGCCCTCCTCCAGATGAATATCCACCAGACCAGGAAGCGGTATGTGGGCTTCAATAAATTTAACCGCCTCATCCGGGACCGTGAAGAAGTATAGCTTATTGGGATGGGTGAGCTTCAGTCTTGCAGGGAACAGCATGGCATATTCCACTTTCCTTTCCCTAAGCAGCTTTTTCACACCGTTGAACTGCCTGCGTTCCATTAGAACATTTACAGAGAAATCGGGAAAGATACGGATAGTCTGGGACTCCAGTTTCAGCTCACCCTTCTCACTGGCCAAGCGCAGGATGTGATCCCCGTCCCTGAAGCTGAGAACCTTAGCAATAATTGGCCTGGGGAAGTCACCCGGCTTGGGGTGGGGGGCCAGTGCCCGATGGGCGCGTTCAATCGTGAAGAATGGGGAGAGCTGAGGGTTACCCAATAGGTCTCTCAGGAGATTTTCAACTGCTTGTTCCATTTTGCCTCCAAGGGCCGACTCCAGGACCCCTACAATACGAATGTTGTTCCGGCGGGATCTGGACTCTAAGTCATCGCACTTCGCCTTAACTTGCTTCATATCTCGCACCAGTTCCGAGACTGTGTTTTGGAGCACATGGGCCTCATCTTCATTGGTCCCTATCCTGGTCTCGGCCTCGACCAGCCTAGCGCCATGCTGATCGAGCTTGGTGCGGAGTGAGGCTACGCTAGCGTTAATGTCATCTAGTTTTTCATGGAATGACGCAAAGTTCTTTGCCATAGTTTCCATCAATGTAGTAAGGTCTGGCTGAGGGGAACAAGAGGGTGCAACCGGATTGTCCTGAGGCGAGGGATCCCCCCCTGCTCTTGTCTAGGGAATGTCTTGGCATATTTGTCCATTGCCCCCGCTTTGTTAGCCCCGCGCTGCCTATTGGACATGTTGGGGACACACTGAGACCCGGGGGGAGGCCAAGTAGAATGAATGCGCCGACCCGTCCAGGACCGACCCCTGTAAAGGAGCTAGGGTGCGATCCACACCAGACAGATGCGTTCCAGGGCGTGGGACCCCAGTGCAAGGGAGGACAGGGCGATAGGTGGTCCCGGGTGGCAGCGTGTACCGGTGGAATGCAATGGGCAACAGTAATGTCAAGCAGATAGCAGCGCAGTTAGAAGACGGTCAGCATACGCGGGGTGTTGGCGTGTGGGTGAACAGTTTGTGGATCAGTTCAGGTGCTACAGGTCGCACCGCAATAAGGGAACAGCACCACACGGACCAAAGGGGGCAGCGTAGCCCTGCCGGGGTTGAAGACACTTAGTCAGGGGCAATCAACGTGAATATGGGGGCACCTATGCCTTGTGGGGTAGAGTGAGCGCAGCCCCCGGGTCCCTCAGCATGAAAACGGGCCGGTACACCACACTCCCAGTCCCCAGCACCTCACCTGAAGCAACAAGTTCCTCGGGGGATGTCGGGGGTAAAGGGAGCGATGCCAGGCCCCCATCCAGGAGCGGGAGCCGGCCAGCGAGGCAGCAGCAGGAGACCAGGCCGTCGCGGGGGAATCCGGAGGACGAGATCAGCACAGGATGCGCGCCGTGGGGGAGCAACAGCGGCCCCCGCAGAGCTGTAGAGAGAATCCGGTCGCCGCCTGCGGGAGGAAGCACCACCCCAGCGGCGCGCAGAGGCCAGCCCAGGTGGGCCGGGAAGATGAAGGATATGTCTGCCGCCACCAGCAGCGGCCCACCATGCAGCTGGGCGGTGTCTCAAGGTATGTGCCCAGAGCGGGGCCCCGAATGTTCGGCCTCGCAGGCCACAGCGGAGCAGCTGAGGCACTCTGAGATCCGGATCTTCTTTGCAGTGGGGCCGCTCCGGAGGCCGGCGGCGCGGCGGAAATCAGGCCACCAGCTCCAGGAATTGAAGTCGCAGCCTCCGTCCCTCCAGGGACCGGCGGATAGGGCAGCCGCACTGGCCACCACCGGCACCCAGCCCCGGGAGGAGCGGGGGGCCAGAGAAGGGGACGCTTCCCAGTGGAGCGCAAAGGCCCGGCCCAGACGCGGGGCAGGCAGCACAGCAAGGCGTGGGAGCCCGGCACCCCTCGCAGGCCCAAAAGCCGTCTCCCACGAGACACAGGGGGGACGGTGCCGCAGCTGGAGAACGCGGCCCCGAAGGCCTCAGTCGTCGGGCGTCGAACACGGGGTGAATTCGGTCCCGGAGCCGCGGATTTCAGGCAGACAAGGCTCCAAGTGTCGCGGAGACCATTAGCTGTTTGATGGGCACGGTCACAGCCTCCGATGGAGCAGGGAACCACTTATTAAGCCGGATATAGAGCAAACAGGGCACTGAGCAAGAGATCTAGGCATCCATCTTGCAGGCTGCTCAACAGCGCCCCCATGCAAGATTAATTCTAAGAGATTTAAGCAAGTAACAACAAAACTGACTGATCTCCCACAATCAGGCTTTGTCCCCGGACATGGCACCTCAATAAAGCTCATAATTTATCTGCATTAAAGAAACAAGCCCAAACTCATAACTACCCCATCTATTTAGCATTTATTGACTTCAGAGTAGCTTTTGACTCCATACCTAGGAACATTTTATGGGAAAAGCTATCTGAAGCAGGATGACCCAATTACATCTTACATACTCTTCAACAGTTTTACACAGGCACCTCAATTCAAATCAAAAATACTCAATAAGGACTTCTTTCGCAGACAATTCCTCCCAATCGAGGCCTGAAACAAGTCTGTATATTGGCAGCGACTTTATTTAATTCCTATATTAAAGATATGAATGCTTTGTTTCCCAATTCTCGCACTTTCTCACCAATAGTAGGAACAGACCCAACTGCACATTTATTTTATGTAGATGACCTAGTTATATATGTAAGGAAATCAAACATTATGAAATGGGAATGCAACAGGAAAAATCTGAGGCAGGCATATAAGTGGAGTGGCTAGTCAGTGGAACAATAGTGGAGATAATACACGAGTATAAGTACTTAGGTATAGTTGTCTGTGATTCAGTTGTCTGTAATTCAAAAAATGAAGCTCCCTATATTAATGATTTGCGACATAAAATTCATGCATTGGTATCGCAGGAAAAATGTTGCAATCAGGATATGGGAAATTCTCTTATAGCGCTGTATTAAAATTCTACAAAGGAAAAGTTATGCCGGTGGCGACATACAGAACGCACACCAAGCTACCTGAGAGCCAGCTCAATTGGAATATGCTTGAGGGCTACTTTTGGAAAGCCCTACTGCTCATCCCTGTATCTTTCCCGATACAGATAGTGTAGTTTGAATTGGGATTGCTTTCTCTGAAGGAAATAGTCGATTGGAATGCCATGATGTTATATGCCAAATATAAATCTAAAGAGCGTTACTCGGCTACCTTAATTACTGCTATAGATTCTGGGCTGAATCCCACCAAATCTCTGGCAGCTTGGAATAACTCCTGCTATGAGATAATGGAAAAGGTGACATAGATTTAGACTTGCTATTATCTAACCCAGTAAAAGCAAAATTGAAATGGTGGTATGCTGACCGGAATAATACTTGGATAGAATGTCATAAGTATAAGGTATTTACTGCTGGAGGTTTTTTCTGTTAGAAAATGAAATACTGTTCTTCTATATTTAACACATGTTCATGATCAAACGTATAGAGCAGATATTATGAGACTTAGGTTTAACTTGTGACCTACCAAGTCATTGCTAGTCTCGAGATAGAAATCTACTATTGACTACTTGTTAGGCAGAAACCTGTGCAGTTCCCTCTAGGACCACTGCAAAAGATTTAGGACTACAGGTGTTTGGCAGTAAACCCACTTGGTAGCAGTCTGTACCACACAGATTCACTTGGTAGCTGTGGCTGAGTAATCAGACTTCCCTCAAGAAGAGTCAAGCAGTATGTGGAGTGTACAATATAGGGCAATTCTTCACAGTAAGACAAGCAAACACGCAACGAGGCTTAGTGTAAAGATATTAAGGTATTTATTTATAACGGAACATCTATGGAAAACACTATGGCACTATCACAGCAAACACTTCAATCACAATTACTCTACGAAGAAGAAACGATCAATCCCCCTAACAATATTTCGACAAGTCTAGGTTCTACCAGCATCACTTATTTACAGACAGAGGTGTATGCCTCAACCTAGATGGCACTCTAATATTAGTTAGGACGGGAGAGAAAAATAAGCAGTTTACGAAATCAACACAGTTCAATACTTCACGGGAAAAATGCAAGGCAAGAAGGCAAGAACCACAATAGATCATAAAGTTCAGAGGCCAGGCCCACTCGGAGAGAGGCAAGGCGATATGTCCCAAAAAGTGGAGTGCAGTGGACCTGCACCTCTGGCAGGGATGAGGTAGGTCCTGTGCAAACTTCCCGACCATATGAGGAGTGTAGTAGAGGCGATTAAGCAGCTTGTATTGTACACATTTTAGTCTAGAGTTGAGGGAAACCCTGCGCGTGTGTACACACATTTTTGTCCACATACCATCAGTGATGTCTATCCCTAGTTCCCGGCTCCAAGCGCCCCAGATCACGTCGGAGGGCTCCACAGCCCGTGCCCTCAATATTTTATACAGGGCGGACACTATGCCCCTGCTCCCTGCAGAATTAGCAATGTAGCAGATCTCGGGGGACTCAAGGGGCTCGTCCGGGTAACAAGGCCACATATCTCGGACTGCCGCTCTGAGTCTAAAGTACTGTAGCAGCTCAAGTGAGGTCCTGGAGTGCCCCGGCCTCCATGTCTGCGGGGTTATGAATTTCCCATCGGGGAACAGATCAGCAAAAGAGCGATATCCCAGGTCTAGCCAGTGACGCATAAGGAGCTTATCCTGTGTAGGGGCTAGGCCCGGGAATGACCACAAGGATAGCCATTTGTAGTAAGGGGGATTGTCAGACTGGGGTAGCAAACCCTGTCTCCACGCCCTGATGGTGGCGGCCACTGGGTCTGCTGGGGCCTGCTGGAGTGATACGAGTGGAAAAGGATCAGGGACATAACGTTAACCTCTCCTGTCGCAAGGATCACAAGCTTAACGTGCGGGGGAGGGTCCTGGTGTTGGTACCAGTGTGTGGCGTGTTGGGCTTGTGCAGCTATCCAGTACAGGGCCATGTCCGGTGCATTGAAGCCCCTTTCTCACAGGACAGTGTCATGTGCTGCCACTTCCTACACACTGCGCCAGAATGCCATAGAAAGCGGGCGAACCCCGCATGCAGGTCAGCAAAGTATCGTTTCCCGGGCCAGAGTGGGACATTAGCAAATATGTAAAGGAGTTTTGGTACAAAGATCATTTTGATTAGCGAAAGTCTCCCTGATAATGAGCGGGGGAAGTTACACCACTTATTCATTCTGGCCTCGGCGTATTGTGCAGCAGCCTCATAGTTATCGGTCAGCAAGGAGGCCCTCGAGAGGGACACCTGGACCCCAAGGTACTTGATACCCCCAGGAGCCCATTTGAGCGGGAATTCGCACCCAGGTTGGGGAGTTGCGGGTGTGAGGGGGAAGATTTCTGATTTGGAATAATTTATAGTGAAGCCTGAGAATGTACCAATTTTGATTATTTCACGAATGATCGGGTCGAGGTGAGCCGAGGGGTCTCTGATGTACAGAAGTACATCATCCGCATAGAGTGATATAATCTCAGGGGTATCCCATAGCCGTATCCCCTTACGTGTGTGATTATCCCGTATGCTATCCGCCATGGGCTCAATAGCCATCGCAAACAGCAAAGGAGAAAAAGGACATCCCTGACGCGTCCCTCTGTGGAGGGTGAATGAAGCTGACAGATGAGAGTTAACCAGGACTTTGGCCACAGGGTTGGTATAAAGCAGTTTGATGTAGGACAGCATGTTTGGGCCGATTGCCATCCTCTCAAGCACTGCCCATACGTATTGCCATGAAACCATGTCAACGCCTTCTGGGCGTCCAGTGTCACAGCAACCGCGTTGGCATTGGGATCGATTCTAGAGATGACGTTAAACAGTCGCCGTATATTTAGCGCGGTGGAGCGGGCGGGAACAAAACCACTCTGATTCGGGTGTATCAAGTATTTCATGATGGGAAGGAACCTGTTTGCTATAATCTTGGCGAATATTTTGGTGTCGGTGTTCATGAGAGACAGAGGTCTGTAGGAGCCGCATTCATCCAGAGGCTTGCCCGGCTTGGGGAGCACAGTGATGACAGCCTCACGCAAAGATTGAGGGAGGGTAGCATGGCGTAGCGACTCATCCCGTACCTCGTACAGGCGTGGGGCCAGCAGGGCAACATGTTCTTGATAGAATTCGGCGGTTAGGCCGTCTGGACCGGGAGCTTTCCCCTTAGGGAAGGAAGATATGCCGCAGTGATTTCATCCAGGGTGAAGGGCGTGTCTAATTGCTCTTTAGTAGCATTGGATATAAGGGACATAGGTATGCGATCAAGAAGCAAGTCCAGATCTTGTTGGTTGTGCTCTCGCTGCTGAGCGTAGAGGGTTGTATAGAAGTCTGCAAAGGTCTCAAGGATGGGCTGGTCAGACCAATGCCGGACTCCATCTTTATCGATAATACTGTCTATTCGGGCTTTACCCCCCTCTATCCGGGCCAGGCGGGCCAAGGTGCGACCCGGCCTCTCGCCCTCACCATACTGTCGAGCCGCAGCGGGTCGGGTAAAGTATCTTATCTCGCTGAGGGCAAGGGACTCAAACGTGTCTAGTTCAGATCGTATTTGTGCTAACTTGGGTGGGGAAGGGGCAGAAGCGTACTCGCGCTCCAATTCCTTGAGTCTGGACTCGGAGCGCCGCAAGGAGTTCATAATGTCTTTCAGGACCCCCGCCTCCCTGGAGATACACATGCCCCTGATGTAGACCTTGAATGCCTCCCATCTAACCCCATCTGTTGTGTTGTGTCGTTTGTTGTTGTCAAAAAACGAGGTGATATCTGCTAGGATGTCGGCCCTAAAGACAATGTTGTGCAACGCCGCCGACTTAAATCGTCAGTTGGAGCGATAGGGGAGAGGAGGGTGCAGAGCTATATCCAATGTGATCGGGGAATGGTCAGAGAGGGTGCGCGACAGTATCTGCGAATCAAGGGTTTTGCCAATGCGTCCAGCTGAGAGAAGAAAGAGGTCAATCCTGGAATATCTGTCGTGTACCGAAGAGTAGAATGTAAACTCTTTAGTCAGCAGGTGGAGCGCTCTCCAGGCGTCAACCAGACCAGCAGGGACCATGTGGGCGTGGAGGCGGCGGGCGGCTCTGGACATCACCCTGGGAGCGGCTCCCGATCTGTCCAGCTCGGGGTCTAGTATTAGGTTCATGTCCCCCTCCCAAATAATCGTGATCCCAACATATCTTTGGAGTATGTCGTCGATGTGATCAAAAAAATCAGGTGTATCAATGCTCGGGGCATAGGTGTTAACCACAAGGCATTCTGTGTTGGCAAGTAGGCAATGGAGGATTACGTACCTTCCCTCTTGATCTATGTGACTGGTGCGAAGAGAAGACTCCACGGACTTGTGAATTAAGGTGAGGACACCCCTGGACTGAGAGGAGTAAACCGTGTAATATTTGTTGGGACCCCATGTCGGAGCAAAAGAGGATGAGAGGTGTGCAAGGGCATGGGTTTCTTGCAAGAGGAGTATTTGGACCCCGTGCCTCTGGGCATATGAAGTGATCCTGCGGGCCTTCGTGAAGTTGCTGAGCCCTCTGATGTTCCAGGACATTAACCTAATAGCCATTCTGTGGTTCTCAGGGGGGATTCCAGCAGTGTGTAACATTATCTGTTGAAACTGTGTTGGCTATCAATGCAATGGCACACTGATTCGTGCCCAGGATCACCACTACCTTGCCATTTTTGTTATAACATCCCACAATTGTATCCCCCCCTCCCTCACTGCCCCCCAAAGCAGTGTGCAACAACCCATCCGAAGACCAAGTGTGTGCGTGCCAACCCCAACTGGGCAACGCTCGCCTATACGCCCAACTGGGGCGCATCGAGTGATCACAACAAGCCAAACGCGGCATTGCAATTGCAGCGGGGGTCGCTGCTGCTGTGAACCTGTCTTAGATAAGTGAATGGTGCGGTACACCATAGATCGTACAGCAGTATCACATATTAGGTTTCAAATAGGCATTACAACAAGTTAAACCTAGTAATGGATATACAAAATAAATGATTCACAAAATAGCAAGGAAATGCACATGTCAAACACGCCATTAGCGCGGAGGGAGGCGCAGACACCAGAGTCCGGGCAGGACATCTCAGCCCTCCTCCAGATGAATATCCACCAGACCAGGAAGCGGTATGTGGGCTTCAATAAATTTAACCGCCTCATCCGGGACCGTGAAGAAGTATAGCTTATTGGGATGGGTGAGCTTCAGTCTTGCAGGGAACAGCATGGCATATTCCACTTTCCTTTCCCTAAGCAGCTTTTTCACACCGTTGAACTGCCTGCGTTCCATTAGAACATTTACAGAGAAATCGGGAAAGATACGGATAGTCTGGGACTCCAGTTTCAGCTCACCCTTCTCACTGGCCAAGCGCAGGATGTGATCCCCGTCCCTGAAGCTGAGAACCTTAGCAATAATTGGCCTGGGGAAGTCACCCGGCTTGGGGTGGGGGGCCAGTGCCCGATGGGTGCTTTCAATCGTGAAGAATGGGGAGAGCTGAGGGTTACCCAATAGGTCTCTCAGGAGATTTTCAACTGCTTGTTCCATTTTGCCTCCAAGGGCCGACTCCAGGACCCCTACAATACGAATGTTGTTCCGGCGGGATCTGGACTCTAAGTCATCGCACTTCGCCTTAACTTGCTTCATATCTCGCACCAGTTCCGAGACTGTGTTTTGGAGCACATGGACCTCATCTTCATTGGTCCCTATCCTGGTCTCGGCCTCGACCAGCCTAGCGCCATGCTGATCGAGCTTGGTGCGGAGCGAGGCTACGCTAGCGTTAATGTCATCTAGTTTTTCATGGAATGACGCAAAGTTCTTTGCCATAGTTTCCATCAATGTAGTAAGGTCTGGCTGAGGGGAACAAGAGGGTGCAACCGGATTGTCCTGAGGCGAGGGATCCCCCCATGCTCTTGTCTAGGGAATGTCTTGGCATATTTGTCCATTGCCCCCGCTTTGTTAGCCCCGCGCTGCCTATTGGACATGTTGGGGACACACTGAGACCCGGGGGGAGGCCAAGTAGAATGAATGCGCCGACCCGTCCAGGACCGACCCCTGTAAAGGAGCTAGGGTGCGATCCACACCAGACAGATGCGTTCCAGGGCGTGGGACCCCAGTGCAAGGGAGGACAGGGCGATAGGTGGTCCCGGGTGGCAGCGTGTACCGGTGGAATGCAATGGGCAACAGTAATGTCAAGCAGATAGCAGCGCAGTTAGAAGACGGTCAGCATACGCGGGGTGTTGGCGTGTGGGTGAACAGTTTGTGGATCAGTTCAGGTGCTACAGGTCGCACCGCAATAAGGGAACAGCACCACACGGACCAAAGGGGGCAGCGTAGCCCTGCCGGGGTTGAAGACACTTAGTCAGGGGCAATCAACGTGAATATGGGGGCACCTATGCCTTGTGGGGTAGAGTGAGCGCAGCCCCCGGGTCCCTCAGCATGAAAACGGGCCGGTACACCACACTCCCAGTCCCCAGCACCTCACCTGAAGCAACAAGTTCCTCGGGGGATGTCGGGGGTAAAGGGAGCGATGCCAGGCCCCCATCCAGGAGCGGGAGCCGGCCAGCGAGGCAGCAGCAGGAGACCAGGCCGTCGCGGGGGAATCCGGAGGACGCGATCAGCACAGGATGCGCGCCGTGGGGGAGCAACAGCGGCCCCCGCAGAGCTGTAGAGAGAATCCGGTCGCCGCCTGCGGGAGGAAGCACCACCCCAGCGGCGCGCAGAGGCCAGCCCAGGTGGGCCGGGAAGATGAAGGATATGTCTGCCGCCACCAGCAGTGGCCCACCATGCACCTGTGCGGTGTCTCAAGGTATGTGCCCAGAGCGGGGCCCCGAATGTTCGGCCTCGCAGGCCACAGCGGAGCAGCTGAGGCACTCTGAGATCCGGATCTTCTTTGCAGTGGGGCCGCTCCGGAGGCGGCGCGGCGGAAATCAGGCCACCAGCTCCAGGAATTGAAGTCGCCGCCTCCGTCCCTCCAGGGACCGGCGGATAGGGCAGCCGCACTGGCCACCACCGGCACCCAGCCCCGGGAGGAGCGGGGGGCCAGAGAAGGGGACGCTTCCCAGTGGAGCGCAAAGGCCCGGCCCAGACGCGGGGCAGGCAGCACAGCAAGGCGTGGGAGCCCGGCACCCCGCGCAGGCCCAAAAGCCGTCTCCCACGAGACACAGGGGGGACGGTGCCGCAGCTGGAGAACGCGGCCCCGAAGACCTCAGTCGTCGGGCGTCGAACACGGGGTGAATTCGGTCCCGGAGCCGCGGATTTCAGGCAGACAAGGCTCCAAGTGTCGCGGAGACCATTAGCTGTTTGATGGGCACGGTCACAGCCTCTGATGGAGCAGGGAACCACTTATTAAGCCGGATATAGAGCAAACAGGGCACGGAGCAAGAGATCTAGGCATCCATCTTGCAGGCTGCTCAACAGCGCCCCCATGCAAGATTAATTCTAAGAGATTTAAGCAAGTGGCTTGTAATAACAAAACTGACTGATCTCCCACAATCAGGCTTTGTCCCCGGACATGGCACCTCAATAAAGCTCATAATTTATCTGCATTAAAGAAACAAGCCCAAACTCATAACTACCCCATCTATTTAGCATTTATTGACTTCGGAGTAGCTTTTGACCCCATATCTAGGAACATTTTATGGGAAAAGCTATCTGAAGCAGGATGACCCAATTACATCTTACATACTCTTCAACAGTTTTACACAGACACCTCAATTCAAATCAAAAATACTCAACAAGGACTCCTTTCGCAGACAATTCCTCCCAATCGAGGCCTGAAACAAGTCTGTATATTGGCAGCGACTTTATTTAATTCCTATATTAAAGATATGAATGCTTTGTTTCCCAATTCTCGCACTTTCTCACCAATAGTAGGAACAGACCCAACTGCACATTTATTTTATGTAGATGACCTAGTTATATATGTAAGTAAATCAAACATTATGAAATGGGAATGCAACAGGAAAAATCTGAGGCAGGCATATAAGTGGAGTGGCTAGTCAGTGGAACAATAGTGGAGATAATACACGAGTATAAGTACTTAGGTATAGTTGTCTGTGATTCAGTTGTCTGTAATTCAAAAAATGAAGCTCCCTATATTAATGATTTGCGACATAAAATTCATGCATTGGTATCGCAGGAAAAATGTTGCAATCAGGATATGGGAAATTCTCTTATAGCGCTGTATTAAAATTCTACAAAGGAAAAGTTGTGCCGGTGGTGACATACAGAATGCACACCAAGCTACCTGAGAGCCAGCGCAATTGGAATATGCTTGAGGGCTACTTTTGGAAAGCCCTACTGCTCATCCCTGTATCTTTCCCGATACAGATAGTGTAGTTTGAATTGGGATTGCTTTCTGTGAAGGAAATAGTCGATTGGAATGCCATGATGTTATATGCCAAATGTAAATCTAGAGAGCGTTACTCGGCCACTTTAATTACTGCTATAGATTCTGGGCTGAATCCCACCAAATCTCTGGCAGCTTGGAATAACTCCTGCTATGAGATAATGGAAAAGGTGACATAGATTTAGACTTGCTATTATCTAACCCAGTAAAAGCAAAATTGAAATGGTGGTATGCTGACCGGAATAAAACTTGGATAGAGTGTCATAAGTATAAGGTATTTACTGCTGGAGGTTTTTCTGTTAGAAAATGAAATACTGTTCCTCTATATTTAACACATGTTCATGATCAAACGTATAGAGCAGATATTATGAGACTTAGGTTTAACTTGTGACCTACCAAGTCATTGCTAGTCTCGAGATCGAAATCTACTATTGACCACTTGTTAGGCGGAAACCTGTGCAGTTCCCTCTGGGACCACTGCAAAAGATTTAGGACTACAGGTGTTTGGCAGTAAACCCACTTGGTAGCAGTCTGTACCACACAGATTCACTTGGTAGCTGTGGCTGAGCAGTCAGACTTCCCTCAAGAAGAGTCAAGCAGTATGTGGAGTATACAATATAGGGCAATTCTTCACAGTAAGACAAGCAAACACGCAACAAGGCTTAGTGTAAAGATATTAAGGTATTTATTTATAACGGAACATCTATGGAAAACACTATGGCACTATCACAGCAAACACTTCAATCACAATTACTCTACGAAGAAGAAACGATCAATCCCCCTAACAATATTTCGACAAGTCTAGGTTCTACCAGCATCACTTATTTACAGACAGAGGTGTATGCCTCAACCTAGATGGCACTCTAATATTAGTTAGGACGGGAGAGAAAAATAAGCAGTTTACGAAATCAACACAGTTCAATACTTCACGGGAAAAATGCAAGGCAAGAAGGCAAGAACCACAATAGATCATAAAGTTCAGATGCCAAGCCCACTCGGAGAGAGGCAAGGCGATATGTCCCAAAAAGTCTCTTAGTGGAAATGCGTTTGAGTCTTTATAGCAAATTGTTATCGGCAGATTGAACCAGATTGAACCAGTTCAGAACAATACGTGAGAAAGCCTGGAGGCGACCCAACGGAAAGGAGAGGATTAAGACACCTCACTCGAACCGATCGAAAGGGAAGCCAGGCGGACACGGTACCTTGTTTGTGGAGAGACAGCTCTGGCGGGGGTAGTTGTTCCTGGTGGTGGATGCACGTCGGGTCTTTGCCAAGAGTAGAGATGATCTCGTCGTCGAAGAAAAGTGAAGTCCGGTGCACCACCAGGTAAGAGACCAGCCGCGGAGTGCTCCGTCACAAGGCACCACCTTTTGGTCACGGTACAGGGGTAGTGGCTATCCGGTTGCCGAGGTGCTCTGCACGGGCAATTCGACCACTGCGCCCTGAGGCGAAGAAAAAGCAAAGGGGACTGGTGGTTCCCACCAGTCAGGGGAAGAGACTCTCCGGCAGGGAGATCTCCTCTGTCGTCGGGAAGTGGTGAGTCGGTTCCGCAGGGCTCCACCGGGAGTGTCGTCGTGCAGGTCGGCTCAGCGTTACCCTCGTCAGATTCTTAGGTCCTGTGGCGACTTCTGAAGATCCAGTCCCAAAAGCCCTGTTTTTATGCAGAAAACCCCCATTCATTTAGCCTAGCTGTCAATCAACACATCCTAAGTGGTGAGCGGGGAGGCTCACCACTTGGGCCAATCACACCAGAGTGCGACCTGAGTTGGCAAGGCAACTCGGTCCAGGGTGCCAAAACCCCTCCCACACCCCAGTGGTAACCCAGACAGAATGGCACCACTTTGGAGGTTTGGAGCCCGCCAAAAGTGGAACAAAGGGCTCAACCTTTGGTTTAGGAGTCACAGAGACGAACACAGACGCCATTTTAAAAACCAAGTTCTGGCAGAAAATACCATCCGGTAAACTTATTTAAGATAAGTAAACTGATAGTATGTTAGAGATTAACGAGGAAAAGTATCAATCTCCAACAATGGGAAGAATCCCATAGGGTTATGTTCGGGGTCGAACATAACAAGTAGTTTCCACTGCAACCAGCCAAAACTCGACGAGGGGGGACGGGATAGTGCCCCCTCGAATAACAGACCTAGGAGTAATCGAATTACCCCTACTAGTACGTCCACAATAGGATGGTTTGTACTAGTTCTGTTAGTAAATTTAGGTCTAGTAAAGCCAATGGTGACTTTACATGCCCGGGGAGACAGTAGTCAGTCCCTGGGTATGGAATCTATGGTGGAGGTCCGCTAGGACGCCCCAGTGTTACGGCACGTAGGGTGCGGTGTAACACACATAGCAAAACATATGAGACCCTATGAAGTAAAAGACCCCAGAGCCCATTGAACACATCGACATTCAAAGGAATTACACACATTCATGACCAAGAGTGGGAGAAAAGAGAGTCTCACTCTTGGCAGGATGGAAAAAAACAAACTCCAGAAATCCAGCAAAGCTGCTGGGGGACTCACTAGGTTAGGAAATTCAGCCTAAACAGAGAATTCTCCCTAACACTCGCACCCCCAGACTAAGGGACAGGAGGATTTAATCCACTCCTGGATGAATCTCATACCTCTAGTCGATGACATACATCCTAGAGAGACCATCAGCATTTTGGTGGTGACATCCTGACCTGTGCTCAATGGTGAAATCAAACCCTTGGAGGCAGATCGACCATCTCAATAGTTTTGGGTTTTCCCCTTTCATTTGCATTAACCATCTCAAGGGTTGGTGGTCAGTCTGAATGACAAAAGTAGAACGATACAAGTACGGCCAGAAACTTCTTCAGAGCCCACACGATAGCAAAGCACTCTCTTTCGATTGTTGCCCACCTTGTTTCAGGATCCTTCAGCTTGCGGCTGATGAAGCAAACGGGGTGCTCCCTACCTTTCCCATCCAGTTGACAGAGTACGGAACCTATTCCCACATTTGAAGCATCTGTCTGCACAATGAAGTGTTGGCGGTAATCAGGAGCTCTGAGTACTGGGGCTTGGCAAAGAGCCTTTTTCAGGTTTTCAAAAGCCTGATGGCACTCCTCGTTCCATTTAACCTTTTTAGGAAATTTGGGCGAGGAGATGACATTCAGTGGAGAAGCTATGGTCCCATAGTTCTCTATGAAATTCCTGTAATACCCAGTGAGGCCTAGGAAGGCTCTCACTTGGGTTTGAGTAGTAGGTGTTGTCCAATTTTGCACAGCTTCAATCTTACTGAGCAAAGGCCTTATTTCTCCACCTCCTACCTCATGTCCAAGATAGACTACCTTACTCTGTCCAATTTGCCATTTACTCACCTTTATGGTCAGATTGGTTCGTCCAAGAGCCTGCAAAACATCTATCAGGTGGGTTACATGTTCTTCCCAGGAATTGCTGAACACTGAGATGTCATCCAAGTATGCTATGCAGAAGTCCTCCATCCCATTCAGAACCTGGTTTACCATCCGTTGAAACGTAGCAGGTGCATTCTTCAACCCGAAAGGCATTACCTTAAACTGGTATAAGCCAACGGGGGTAGAAAATGCAGTTTTCTCCTTGGCATGGTCTGTCATGGCTATTTGACAATAGCCTGACGTCAAGTCAAATTTGCTGAGGATCTTGGCGGCGCCAAGTTTATCCACCAACTCATCTGTTCTTGGCAAAGGGTGGGCATCAGTCTTGGTGACTGCATTAAGAGCTCTATAATCCACGCAGAATCTAAGCTCTTTAGATCCGGCCTTTGGTACTAACACAACTGGGCTAGACCATGGACTAGTAGAGGGCTCTATTACCCCGAGATCAAGCATCTTGCTGACCTCACCTTTGATGTGGGTTCGTACGTTTTCTGACATTCTGTATCCTCTGCTTTTGACTGGCAGACAGTCACCAGTGAGTATGTGGTGCTGGCCCCAAGGGGTCAAGCCTGGCGAAAGCGAGAACAGAGAGGCAAACTGATTCAACATGGATTTGCACTCTTCTTGTTGCTCGGGTGTCAGATTGGAGGAGAGATTTACTCCTTCAATTTTTTTGTCTAAAGGTAAGCCTCTGAGGAGATCCGGAAGAGCTTCACTCTCTTCTTCTTCCTCAGATGAGGCTAGAAGCAACGCTCCTACATCGGGTCTTGAGACATACTCTTTGAGTCGGTTGGTGTGAAAGACTGTCGGAGCCTCCTTGGGATTGCCCAAGTCCACCAGATAGTTGACCTCTCCGAGTTTACCCACAACTCTGAAGGGTCCCATCCACTTATCTTGCAAGGCCCTCTGCCTTGTTGGGATCATAACGAGAACAAGCTGGTCTTGAGCGAACTCAACCGTGTTAGCCTTTTGATCGTGCCAGTGCTTGACCAATGCTTGTCCAGCTTTCAAGTTATCGCTTGCTTCCGTCATCATGTGCGACATTCTCCTCCGGAGACCTATCACGTAGTCAGTTACTCTGACTGGCTTGGGGGAAGGAGCACTCTCCAACCCCTCCTTAATCAGGGCCAATGGACCTCTGACGGGATGACCATAGAGTAGTTCGAAGGGAGAGTAACCTACTCCCTCCTGAGGGACTTCTCTATAAGCAAAGAGAAGGCATGGCAGTAGAAGGTCCCACTTACGCTTAAGGGGTTCTTCTAAAGCACCTATCATGCTCTTCATGGTTCGGTTGAACCGTTCTACCAACCCATTGGTTTGTGGGTGGTAAGCTGTTGAGAACTTGTAAGTAACTCCACAGGTTTTCCACATGGCTTTCATGTAGTGGGACATAAAGTTTGACCCCCTGTCAGAGATTACTTCCTTAGGAAACCCGACCCTAGTAAAAATACCAAGGAGGGCCTTAGCCACAGCCGGAGCTGTAACAGTCCTCATAGGAATTGCCTCAGGATACCTAGTAGCATGGTCTACTACAACAAGTATAAACCTGTTGCCTGAGGAGGTAGGAGGATCAAGGGGACCAACAATGTCAATCCCTACTCTCTCAAACGGGACTCCCACAACTGCGAGAGGCACTAAAGGTGCCACATTCTTGGAGCCAACCTTACCAGAGGTCTGGCAGGTGTGGCAGCTCCTGCAGTGTTTTTCTATTTCGGCCCCCATCTTCGGCCAATAGAAGTAGAGAGAGAGCCTTTCCTTAGTCTTCTTGAAACTCAAGTGACCAGCCAAAGGAATCTCGTGGGCTAACTGCAAGAACTGTGGTCTGTTCTCTTGGGTTACTACAAGTCGTTTGTAGTCTCCAGGTGCAGACTCAGTCGGTTCACTGTAGAAAAGAGGCCATCTTCCCAGTGGAACCTGTATTTCCCAGGCTCTTGCCCTTCAGCCTGAGCTTCTGCCTGGTGGCAAAGACCTTCCAGTATTGGACATTCTCTCTGTCCCTTACTGAAGTCTGCCCTGCTGGGTCCACCTTCTGCCAGTAAAGACTGCAGCTCAGGATGGTCAACAGGATCCAGATCTCCAATGAGTTCCTGGCCTTCCATTAGCTCTTCCTCAGAGTCTAATTCTACCACACAGGGTTGTACCTCCCTCTCAGCCTCAGCTGGAGGTGGAGTTACGGGTGTAACTTTGGACAACCGCGGGGAAGTCTGTGTTGGCTGCACTGAAATGCTGGCTGCTGGTTTCGGGATAGAAGTCTTAGGGTTCCCTTTTGCTTCTGATTTCTTGGAGACAGCTGCCGACAATTTCAGTGGAGCAGGAGTGATCTCTTTCTTCATCATCTCCTGGAGAGTACCGCGCATGGTCCTCTCTTGTGCGGGTCTGGTTAGCTCCTGTAACCGTTTGCTAGGAGGTCTGGGTGTATGCGATACAACTCCGAGAGTTTTCAAATCGTTACCCAACAGTACGCGTCCTGGTACCTCACTCTGTATGCTGACAGGTATCTTCACAGTCATGTTGTTACACTGGATGAGAACTGGTAATTGGGGAAGCATCTGCACAGGCCCTCCAGCTAACTTGGTGAGGCGTTTGGGTGCCTTAGCAACATCCTCAGCCTGAAAAAAACAATTTATCCACCACAGTAATGCTGGCCCCAGTGTCCCTAATGGCAGGAGTTTCCTGACCATTCACATGGACACTGTCCTTATAATACTCTTTAGTATTATCGGGGATAGAATTATAGACATCTAAATTCTGTTGTTCCCACAACCCCAGAGATACTAAAGAAACGCTGGCTGAGACTCCAATGGGTTTGTCAGCTAGCAGTAGAAAGTTTCCACTTGCCATTTGAACTTCCTCCTCTGGAGCGAAGGCTAAGGAGACAAGCTGGACCCCTGAAGGTTTACCCTTACATCTGGGATCTCCTTTCACGTGGTCAGTCGAGCCACAAACAAAGCATTTACTGAATGCTTTTTGGAATGGTGGCTTGTTCTGACCTCCTTCCGGTTTGGCACCAGAAGACACACTATGCTGCTGTGGTTTTCCTGGTGGCTTACCCTTCTGGTTTTGTTTGGGGCCCTCTTTGGAATTTGAGTTATTTGAATTCTCTTTTGAGTCTTTTTTAGGCTGTTTTCCCCTCATCCTTTTTCTGAGTTGCCCCAGAATCCTTGTGAGTAGCCCTGTTGGCAGCCCATAGGTCAGCAGCCTTAGCTAGCTTCTGGGAATCCAATTCCTTCGAATCAGCCAAGTGCTGTCTGAGCTCAGGAGAACAGGCATCATAAATAGACTCCAACATAAAAAGATTCTTCATACCCTCATAAGTGTTCACTTTGTAACCCTTAATCCATCCCTCTAAGTTTTTCAACCCTTCACTCACCCAGGTAGCCCAAGGGGTACCATCATGCTTTTTGAGGGTTCTAAACCTCTTAAGATACTGGGAAGGGGTCTTCCCGAATCTAGCTATCAAAGCTAGTTTCATACTTTCGTAATCCGTCTTATCCGCCTCCCCCAACTCCATTACCACATCAGTCGCAACAGGGGGGAGCCTAGAGAACAACCAGGGAAGTAAATCATTCCCGGTGATGTCCTGGAGCCCATGATTGTACTCAAACAGTTTTAACCAATCCAACACATCCAATCTCGGTTCATACATACCCACTAATTCCTTCGGCATCCGGGGTCTTTTGGGACTGGAGCTCCTAGAGGAACCAGAGGAGAGAGAAGCATTTTCTATAGACAACTTTTTCATCTCTAACTCGTGATTAAGTTCTATTTCTCTGAGTCTTAACTCAGCTTGCTTCTGCTCAGCCTGGGCATTCATCTGTCTGAACTCGAGCTCTTGGTTTCGTTCAGATTGAGCAAAGAACCGTTTGTATTCTAATTCGAGCTTCATTTTTTCAATTTCAAAATAAGCAGGGTTACATGTGGGACCTGGTATGGGCCCCGTAGGTACAGCTGGTAAGGCAGGTAGAGGAGCAGGGGAGACAGTTTTGTTAGCCTCTCCGTCCTCGTCAGCCTCTTCATTGCTATCATCAGAATTAGGATTTAGATCAACACCATCACTGTTATCTACAGTTGCTGGAGAACTTGGTTCCTCTGAACCAGTACCCAGACTTTGGTTCGCCAGCAATCTCTCTATTAGTTCTAACTTCTTGCCTCTTACAGAAAGATTCTCTTGCCTACAGAGAGCTTGCAAACTCTCAGTATTTTCACCTGACAAGGATTCTTGACTGTAAATTACCATCGTAGCCATGTTTTTGAAAGTTGCTTTTTAGTGCTAAGCTTCGTGGTTAGTTATCCTAAAGTGTCGAAAAGCACTCTAAACTGTATACTCGATACAAATCCCATCGCTGTACACCAGTGTGAGGCGTAAACCTGTGCAGTTCCCTCTGGGAACACTGCAAAAGATTTAGGACTACAGGTGTTTGGCAGTAGACCCACTTGGTAGCAGTCTGTACCACACAGATTCACTTGGTAGCTGTGGCTGAGCAGTCAGACTTCCCTCAAGAAGAGTCAAGCAGTATGTGGAGTATACAATATAGGGCAATTCTTCACAGTAAGACAAGCAAACACGCAACAAGGCTTAGTGTAAAGATATTAAGGTATTTATTTATACGGAACATCTATGGAAAACACTATGGCACTATCACGGCAAACACTTCAATCACAATTACTCTACGAAGAAGAAATGATCAATCCCCCTAACAATATTTCGACAAGTCTAGGTTCTACCAGCATCACTTATTTACAGACAGAGGTGTATGCCTCAACCTAGATGGCACTCTAATATTAGTTAGGACGGGAGAGAAAAATAAGCAGTTTACGAAACCAACACAGTTCAATACTTCACGGGAAAAATGCAAGGCAAGAAGGCAAGAACCACAATAGATCATAAAGTTCAGAGGCCAGGCCCACTCGGAGAGAGGCAAGGCGATATGTTCCAAAAAGTCTCTTAGTGGAAATGCGTTCGAGTCTTTATAGCAAATTGTTATCGGCAGATTGAACCAGTTCAGAACAATACGTGAGAAAGCTTGGAGGCGACCCAACGGAAAGGAGAGGATTAAGACACCTCACTCGAACCGATCGAAAGGGAAGCCAGGTGGACACGGTACCTTGTTTGTTGAGAGACAGCTCCGGCGGGGGTAGTTGTTCCTGGTGGTGGATGCACGTCGGGTCTTTGCCAAGAGTAGAGATGATCTCGTCGTCGCAGAAAAGTGAAGTCCGGTGCACCACCAGGGAAGAGACCAGCCGCGGAGTGCTCCGTCACAAGGCACCACCTTTTGGTTGCGGTACAGGGGTAGTGGCTATCCGGTTGCCGAGGTGCTATGCACGGGCAATTCGACCACTGCGTCCTGAGGCGAAGAAAAAGCAAAGGGGACTGGTTGTTCCCACCAGTCAGGGGAAGAGACTCTCCGGCAGGGAGATCTCCCCTGTCGTCGGGAAGTGGTGAGTCGGTTCCGCAGGGCTCCACCGGGAGTGTCGTCGTGCAGGTCGGCTCAGCGTTACCCTTGTCGGATTCTTAGGTCCTGTGGCGACTTCTGAAGATCCAGTCCCAAAAGCCCTGTTTTTATGCAGAAAACCCCCATTCATTCAGCCGAGCTGTCAATCAACACATGCTAAGTGGTGAGCGGGGAGGCTCACCACTTGGGCCAATCACACCAGAGTGCGACTGGAGTTGGCAAGGCAACTCGGTCCAGGATGCCTAAACCACCTCCCACGCCCCTGTGGTAACCCAGACAGAATGGCACCACTTTGGAGGGTCTCTGTACAGAGCCCGCCAAAAGTGGAACAAAGGGCTCAACCTTTGGTTTAGGAGGCACAGAGACGAACACAGACGCCAGTTTAAAAACCGAGTTCTGGCAGAAAATACCATCCGGTAAACTTATTTAAGATAAGTAAACTGATGGTATGTTAGAGATTAACGAGGAAAAGTATCAATCTCCAACAATGGGAAGAATCCCATAGGATTATGTTCGGGGTCGAACATAACAAGTAGTTTCCACTGCCACCAGCCAAAACTCGACGAGGGGGGACGGGACAGTGCCCCCTCGAATAACAGACCTAGGAGTAATTGAATTACCCCTACTAGTACATCCACAATAGGATGGTTTTTACTAGTTCTGTTATTAAATTTAGGTCTAGTAAAGCCAATGGTGACTTTACATGCCCGGGGAGACAGAAGTCAGTCCCCGGGTATGGAGTCTATGGTGGAGGTCCACTAGGACGCCCCAGTGTTACGGCACGTAGGGTGCGGTGTAACACACATAGCAAAACATATGAGACCCTATGGAGTAAAAGACCCCATAGCCCATAGAACACCTCAACATTCAAAGGAATTACACACATTCATGTCCAAGAGTGGGAGAAAAGAGAGTCTCACTCTTGGCAGGATGGAAAAAAAACTCCAGAAATCCAGCAAAGCTGCTGGGGGACTCACTAGGTTAGGAAATTCAGCCTACACAGAGAATTCTCCCTAACACTACTCGTGCAGGTTTTGTAATAACCCAGAACATAGAGAGACACTGAAACATTGATTAGTTGAAAATACAAGTTTGAAAGCTCTGAGGCGTGAATATTACTACACTTTTTTCTGTAACTTCCAGATATTATTGCAGCAGGAGATGTGGGAACTTATTTCTAATGCAACAAATATCGCTAAACCTAGCTACAATAAGGTATTTAAAAAAATTAGATCTATAGATACCTTATATAGTGAAATGGGCTCACACTGATGAATGAACTGTTTAATATTTATTTTCACAATTTTAAGCAAATGTTAATAGACTAGCATCATATTGATGGAACCGAGGAATCAAATTGATTGCTTTTTATGTTATGGAATGAACTGTATTGTGCAAAAATGTTCTATGTCCTATAGTCTTCAGCGTTAATTAGGAATTTGGAAACTGAAGCGTGTATTTTATGTGGAAAAAAATGCATTACAAGTATAACAACTTTAACTATAAAAAATTATAATCACTTATATTAGTGGGCTAGAGGTTAATGATTAGCATGTTAGGGTTTAGTGTTAATGTGTTAATCTCTTATATTAAATCTAACTATGCCTACACTGTGCTATGTAATGCTATGTCACCAATTCAAGCTATACATTATTTGGTTTGTATGAATTCTCACCATTGCCTCACATCATTGCTAAAGCATGCCCATGCTGAAGTGCACACTAGTGCTAATTTGTGCACTGACATCTACTTTCTACAGGAGTCTGAGTTGACGATTAAATTCCTGGCCAAGTTGAAATTTGCACCACATGTATCTCTTACACAACCCTAGATCTTCTACTGCCACACTGCACAAGCACATTCCTGTACAGTACATGTGTATCAGTCTTATGCTGGCATTGTATTGAATTTGTGTGACCTTGCGTGCGTCACCTACATTCAATGTGCTACATGCTTATCTCGGCTCTGCCACTCACACTTCGGAGGGCAAAACTGAGCCCATCTATGTCCAGTCTACAAATCTGTGGTCATGTCTTAAAAGAAGGAGGAAAGGCCATTTCAGTTAAATCTGCCATTCTGATAAGTATTGAGCCTGGGTCACACACAGGGAAGACTAACAATTAGCACTGTAGGAACTGTGCACCAGACACGAGCATGGCAAATGGACAGAGTGGTGTTGGCAAAGACAGAGATGTAGTCATATTGGCAATGTAAGCATGAAACTGGAGCCCAAATTTGCTCTTATTTGTAAGGAGTAGATTAGATGATAATTGTAAGAGTGAATCACAACCGATCACCACTACATAGAAAGACAATCGAAAGCTGAAGACCATATAGTGTAGCTAGTGCCACTAAGGAGGAACTTTGACTGGCTAGCTGGGCCTAGTGCAGACTCAGAGGGCCATTAGTGGTAAGGGGAGAAGGTAAAGCTGGATAACAGATAGTTAGGTGTAAGGATCTGACAATGTTTATTTTTTCACTGAACAATGGGAGTGACCACCCCTCCTAAGGGCGTGGGGCTGTCATAAACATATTCTCCTACCTTCCTCCCACAGGTATCCAGAAAGAAGGCCAAACATAACACATGAGATGTCATATTATCCAATATCTTTTCCGTGTTTGACCAATCCCAGATCCACAGTGAGGTGAGCGTGGTTTTTAGCAGGTGACATTGTTATGGGAGAGTCTGGTTTACCCCTCATTGATTGAAGTGCTGGTGGCAGGGTCGCAACCTCAAACGTGTTGGCATTGTGAGGAGACCACTCCAGTGGTTGGGCTTTAGTAGGTGTAGGCCTAGTAAATCCATTCCAAAAGCCTCAATTTCAATAGGCATTTTCTTCCCAGTTGAATGTCCCGGGAGTCAATCATGCTTTATTGAGTCAGGCTGAGGCTGGCATGACTCTCATTCTGGAGAGGTTCATATTAGTCCCCTGTCATCCTCCCTCCAAGGAGGCATGATTACTCATTGAATTAGTTACTCACCTATGAAGTCATTCTCTTCAATCAGGCACTCAATGAATACTCACCTCAATCCTTAGTCATTCACTCACCCCATCCAGTGACTCTTTGCTCACTTATTGACTCACTCTTGTTGTGCATTTGGAGCTCACTCTGTAGTTCAGGGTTAAGGGGTTCACACCTCCATCATCTGCAAATGTGCAGAGGTGGCTCAGGGGTGCAATGGATGATGCGTCTTACAACGGCTCTGAGGGGTTATAAAACAGTACCTGGCCATGTTTCTGATTTTTTGAGAAGTTAAACCATGGATTCAAAAAGGGACAACGTAAAAGTAGCAAGATGCAAAGGAAAAACATGGCTAAGGGAACTAATCACACACACTGGCACACGCGCAGACACACCCCCCTGAAATGGAAGGTGATGGTGGTGTGGACATAGTCTTCTCTGGTATCATCTGGCAGTGGGGATAGCTTTGGTTGTCCAGTCATTCCCAACAGAGGAAGGCCTTCCTGCCCCTACAATTGTAATGTAAATACAGTAAAGGCCCAGCCTACATTCTGCATTTGGATCTCAAATGTACCAAACACACCCTACTGTTGTATGTGCAGGAGCTTGAGATGTGCCTGCTGCAATATATGTTCTCTGCAAAGCACAAGATCTGTGCTTGACCAAATACCTAAACAAAATCAGTTCTAGAGCAGCTCACCAGGGGTCTATTGGATCCATTCACAATAGTGCCACAGTGACCGCCCATGCAACTTCTAGCAATTCACTGTCATGCTCTAGTACCCAAGACTCATCATTCTCTCTCACTTTGAGAGCATTATACTATGGTAAACACCCTGCCTACCTCCACCTAACTACACTAGCTCAAAGTAGCCTACCCAGAGCTCATGCCTGCTCATCACCAATAAGGCAATCCCATCTCACCCCTGTCTACTCTACACTGACCCTAGCTCAAAGCAACCTACTCCCACCCTGCTCCATTCTGCCTATCTGTACCCAACCTAGTGAACTACTGCCTAGCCCACTCATTTTAGCACACCTGTACATTCACCATTACTTAAATAAACCCTGCTTAGACAGTAATTATAAATAGACATAAATATACTGCTGCATGCCACTGCAAGCAGAAGGCTTTTTACTATGTCCATTACTAATGTTGTCTGTCTGAAAACACTTGCAATCACAATTAGACATTGCTGTTCATGACGAGCCAGGTTTGTAATGCATATTTGCCCATGAATGTTAAGTGCAATACACAACTCTAATTGTCAAACGTATGCTTTACCGCTGCTAGTATTCTTTCATATGTTGCTTAGATGTTATGGTTATGTATCAACCAGATGCACCCAGTTACAAGGCTGATACCATTTCACATTACCAGAAGGATCTGGAGAGCTTCCAGAAATTGCTCCCATACATATCCGTCCTCCATCCTGCTTACAGGGGGCATGTAATATGAGGATGTGACCGAAAACCTTAGAACACTGAGCCTGGTACAATGGACCATGAGCACACCATACAATATGATCATTCCAACGAATTCCTGATCTAGGGAAAGTACCAAGAGTAATTCCAGCAACATTCCATTGACTGGTCATCCAGCACAAACTAACATAGTATTACTGCAAGGAACTTTCTGGTGGGCATGAGTGATGAATTCTTCCCAAATGTTCATTCAATCTTGAAAGGGATGTTCTTGACACAAATCGAACCATATGAAACTGGTTGGCTAGCTTTGTCCTTTAGCTACACCACCAACAAATTGTCAAATAATATCTATGGGGTCGGGCGGAGCTGCATACATATGTGAATTTGCATTCAACTCTTACCACTGTCCAGTCATAAATCATGCATGTCTACTCCTCATGGAGATCAAGTGCATCAGTTAATGTAATTCTCACCATGGATAAATGTGGCAAGTACATTGAAAAAGATGCAAGATAAAGAGCAACATTAAAAAAAAAATGTTTGGAAACATGTAAAGCTCAGTGCAAAAACATTCAGATAATGGGTGACAATATGTGACACTTACCAAAGCATCTGACTGTGAAGGAGCCACCTAAATTCCAACCCTGCTTTTTAGTTTTCACTATTTGGAAATGCTGAAAGCGTGGCCTACAAGCTAAAACTATTGCCTTGGGAAGGAAGGCAGGAGAGTGATGAGATGTGAAGAGCGACACAGCTCAGATCATGTAGTACTCCCCCTTACATTCCCTGGACATGCTGGTTCCTACGGCCAGTTCCACTGACTACCTGCCCATCACCACCCAAATCACATCCTCTTGGGATCTCTTTGAGTCAAAATCTGTACTTTCTGAGTAGCCTTCTAAAAGATAGAGCCTAGTTACCTCTATAAATAAGCTAAACCAGCTCCTCGAGTAACAAAAATGTCCTAACACAGTTTACATTCTGCCACTTTATTTATACGAAGTAATACATTTTTACTGTTAAAAACAAGGTTTGGCAAACCCAAGCGTTTTGGATTTATTATAGGCATGTAGTATTTTCTGGGCACAAACAAGAAGGTACTTCTTCGCCACAAAATGGAAACAGCTGGAAATTATTTGAGTATCTGGAAACATGCTAGCAATGCCTGGCAAATGCCTATCACATACCTATACACAAGCCAAAACATTTGGCTTTTCCAATCCTTGTTAACCCATATAAATTGCAGATCCTGTTATCATGAACATAGAATTGCTGCATACATTGTGTATGTAACTTGTGTTTCACCTTTTGGTGTAAACATTATCAACTGCTTTTCCGGATTCTTTTATTATTTTAATACGAGGGCCAACCATAGTGTGGCATGAGCAGTATTTTAAGCACCAGACCTTCAGGAAAGCCAACGTTAAAGCCTATTAATAATGTGACACTTATCTGCCCCTTATTAATTCCTCCATAGGTCCTCGCCTGGCCCTCCTTTCCTGCAAAGTCCCTCTTCCATTTACCTTCCCCTTGCCAGGCCTAGGGAAGAGCTTTATTCTTTGCATAGCATGGTACAACACTCACACATAAAATAAAACACCAATGAAAAGAAGCTGAAGGTCTGGAGAATCTGTTTCTTGTGGACTGTGTAGGTTAAGGTGTACATGAGAAAAGCTTTGAACACATTTAACAACATCTTCTTTCCCATATGATTAATGATTGTTGTCACATTCTCATGGCCATTCGATGATTCTTCCAAGGGGAGTGTAGCTCTCAAACCTGCTAACCGAATACTATTCAGGCAGAACAACACAAAGAACACGTGGATTTTTTAATCCAGAGGCAAGAGAATCCAATAATTAGGAGGTGGGCTTTGGGGGCACAGCTGGGCTGTGTGAAACATCTTTCAAGCAATGCACTTAGGAAGTGCAGTTCAATGGAGTCAATGGGCGCCAGTCATTTTAGGTGGATCAACAGAATTTAAAATGCATCTTCCATAAAGAAGGAACTTTCCTTTCTTGCGCCACCTGGAAACAGTCCCAATAGAAGCCATGGCGACCTGTGAGCAGAGAAAACAGAAAGGAGACTCTGAACCTCATCACACATTGAAAAAAAGCTGACAGGACAGGAAGCTTTTGTTTCCTGCCTGCTGCATCATGGCTGGGCATTCGGCAGTCAGGGTGAACCCTGCCAATTCTCAACTTGAGGAAAACCGCTGACTACTGTATTTTATCTTTGTAAATACAGAGCATATCTCATTTCATTACTTGTGATGAACACTAATTAATTGTATTCACATAACCCACGACCTCAATGAGGTTTTACTAAAAAAAAATCAATCCCACAATGTCGTTGAATACATCATGAGACTTTTCATTATACAGTTACATTTTGTGTTAAGAAGCACCTGTGATAAATACCAAGAATTAACTGTATTGTTAGTTTATTTAGTTTTAGTAACTAACACATGCAGAGCATGTGTGCTAAATAATGTATATTATAGTGGACACAAATGTCAACCTTAACAAACTGTATGCGGAAAATGCAAGGTGATATAGTACACGTGGTATTGCCATTTATATCAAAAAAAGGAATACAGTAGCATATTCTTCTTCTCTAGAATTCCCTTCTCAAGCCATCACACACTTATTTAACGTCTTTCTGTTTTCTACAACCTTCCTCAAATTTATGCAAACAACGAGATATCTACCCGCCATCTCATCTCTGTCTAACATCCAACCGAGGGTACCGCCTCACAGGGTCCGCAGGAGACGTTATGGGCACCCGGATGCTTGGTGTCTCTTTGCAATAGCGGCAGGCCTGGGAGAGTATAAGAAAGCGCTGACTGTTGTTTGACAAGCACAAGGTATGAAACTGGTCTCCTTGGCAGCCACAATGGTTAACATGGCTAATTAACACACATTTAGACATTCTGATCTCCCTCCAGGTTTGTTCAGATCCTCTCCTTCTAGCCAAATGCCCACCCAGCGTGTGCACCAACTCCACAGATTGCAAAGCAAATGGAACCAAGAAGGCTTGGGGTGCTAGTGCTACCCTGCGGTCTGACTCAGGCCGTGGCAGGTATTTGCTCACGGGGACTTCCAGCCATCGAATCAAAGAATGTTACATACAGGTTCCCTTATTGTTTTTTTCTGCTTATTTTAGGAATTCATGTCATGGTGGCAAATACTGCTACCAAGGAATATGTTAACTGGCAGTGTTAGAGAACAGTGAGCACCTTAGCACACTTGGGTTCCAGGTTGAATTCTGGGGAGAGTATTTGAGTCTGAAATCTGATGTGAAGGGAATTATATTATTTCTAAGACTTCTAGTTCAATTCCCTTGCATCAGAGAAAAAAACACTGCACCCCTGTTATACAGTCATCCTAAATACATTCTCAGAAGTTGGTTAAAATAACAATGATCTTTAAAGATATCTTGTCAGAAGTGGATAATTTGCGACAGATATTCACTGTCACCTTTCCTGCAAAGGAGAGGATTGTGTTGGTAACAATGACTGCTCTGCTTACAGAGGTCGTATGTATTACCTTTCAAAGTTGATAAGGATGAAATAGTTCATTAACACATATATTCATAATAATATTATTTTCTTTATATATACATATTCATGGACGCAACACAAAAGACAATGGGTATGTAAGGATTGCTATATACACAGATGAGGACCCTGTATGGTCTTCATTTGAAGACTATGATATGATATGATATGGCATTCATAACGCGACTATACACAAGTGTTTCAAGACGCGAATATCATGTTCACATTGCACTCTGCATGTTAAATGCACATTAATATGAACAAGTCATTGATATCCCATTATATTTTCACAGTTTTAAAAAAAAGATATTGGGCCTCATTACGAGTCCGGCGGTAACTGAGGCGGTAAAACCACCTGGTTACCGCCGGACTCGTATTACCATTCCGCCTCTGTGATTCCCGGAATTACCGGGGCATTACAACCCCGGTTTTCCGGGAATCACGGAGGCGGAATGGTGTTAATCCCCATTCCCATTGAGTCCTATGGGACTCAATGGTAATGGTGATCATGGAAACACCGGCAGCATCTCGTAATGCTGCCGGTGTTTCCTCGTCCGCCTGCAGGCAGGCGGTGTTAAACCCGCCAGGTCAAACCTGGCGGGAACATCACCTCCCGCCTGCAGGAGTCGGGATCAGGCGGTCCGGAAACAACGGTGGCGGCGGGTTTACCGCCACTGTTATTTCCGGACTGCCTGATTTGTAATGAGGCCCATTAAATACATTTCAATAAATAGTGGTAAATTGAGTTAGTTAATATTTAAATAGTTCTTTACTAGAAATGCATAATTTCATTTCTGGTGTCACTATTACCAGATGCAGACCAGAACTTCGCTTTTTTCTGGGTGGAGTTTGTGACCGCTACCACATCCAGTAAATACCATTTCCACATGAATGGGGGTAAAGGTGTAATTGCACAGTGTTCTGCCACTTCTTTTTATTTTTTGTATTTTATTGAGATTTTTATAGCACTTTCACCAAAGCCAGTTTAGATAATACGGTACATAAAAAGCCATAAGGATTACAAAAACAAAAACTGAAATGTGTCAAGGGTTAGGACGAGAGGAAGGAAGAGAGAAGGTGAGATTTTAGCAGAGAGTGAAAGCTGTGTAGAGAAAGGGAAGAGAGTATCTCAGGGGGGAGAGATTTCCATAGATTGGGGGCGAGTAGAGAAAATGAATGGAAACGAAAAGGGGCACAAGGAGGCTTAGGGGAGGTTAGAAGATTGAAATGATGTGACCGAAGAGAATGGAACGGAGCATAGGACGAAACAAGAGCAGCAAGATAGGGAGGGTCTTGACCATGGTAACACATGAAAACAATTGAGAGAAAGTGGAAGCGAAGGTGGGAATCAAATGGAAGAAGGGAGATGCTCATGAGAGATGGGGTGATAGGAGAACGTGAAGGTAGAGAGAATAGGACACAAATAGTAGCTTTATAGTCAGAATAGAGAGGGTGAGGTGCAAGGTAGGAAGACCCATATCAAGAGTGGAAGAATAATTGTGGCGGCAAAAACAGTAGATGTGATAAAATGTTTTTTATCAAGTACGGATATATTATCTAGGAGAACGTGACAAGTACAAGCTGTGGAAGAAATGTGGGAGGAGAAGTAAAGTTAGGAATTAAACAGAATGCTGAGGTTTCAAGCAGAGGATGAGAAGGAAAGGACGGGGGAAAGTAGAGTTTCAGGAAAGGGGAAGGGGAGTAAGAAGGGAAGAACTGGACTTCATCTTTAGAAGGTCTGAGACATAGAACATGTGAGGACATCCAGCATTTTACAGCAGAGTGGCAGCCAAGGATGGAAGAGCAGAGAGAGTCAGAGAGGCGGAGAAGGAGATTGAAAGACTTGATAACTGAGAAATGTGGGATTTTGTAGACAGAGAAAAGCAAGGGACAAAGCATTGAACCTTCTGGAACACCATTGAGAAGAGACTGAGGGCAGGAAGTTAGGCCAGCACAAGACAGAGAGTAGGATAGATCTGAAAGATAGGAACATAACCAGTAGACAATGGAGTCAGAAAAACGAAGGGTGGTGAGGGCAGACAGAAGTGAAGTAGAATGATCAACGGTGTTGAAAGCAGCAGAAAGATTGATTAGAATAACTATAGATGAAGATTTTTTGTGGCAGGAGGAGAAGAGTTTCTGACATTAAGATGGCCAGTTTCCGTGGAGTGGCCAGTTCGGAAACCAGACTAGGTTAGAGGTAGCAGAGAATGGAGATTAAGAAATAAGGACATTTGAGAATAGATTTCTCTTTCTTAATGTTTAGAAAGAAAGGGGGTTAAAGAAATAGGTTGAAAGTTTGATGGTAGTGAAGGATTAAAGAGAGGACGCTGCAGACCCAGAGAGGTTAATAAGTGTGGTCAAGTAACAAATAGGGGAGGGATACCAGACTGTTATCACGTGTGGTAACAGTATTTATCTGATTGTTTTTTTTTAATCTGGTGTTTTACTAAACTACTCGTAATTAGGTGCTATGTTTTTGTTTTGAAATGGTTTAGTGCTGACCTAGAAATCTACCAGTAGCAGATGTTCAATAAGAAGTGGAGAAAATACAATTTTGCAGTACAGGGCAGAAGATTGTTACAGGTCTCTGCACCTTTAAGGGAGATACCAGGGCACTGGTGGGAAGCGGGAGTGAGAGGGAGGAAAGGGAGGAGCCAGGAAGGGGAAAAGGCAGTCTTGATGCAGGAGTTGAATTAAGTGGAGGTGTCATCCATTCCTCTGGTGTTGCATCCTTTCTTGGCGGGTAGGACCTGAAACAACTGGCGAGGAGGACTTGTCCCTGTGCACCGGACTCCATGCTGTCCGCTCCTGGAGCAGTGATCCCATTACATCCGTCCACCTGGTGGTGCTTCCTGGGTTGCCTGGCGACCCCGCTACTGGCCCTCTCCAGTGGCCATCCGCCACTCCTCAATGAAGCATTCCGCCAGCGGCCTGCTCATGGCAGCACTCTAGCATCAGGAGCTGCTACTCCACGGCTGCTGATAAACATTGGCAGCAGAGGCTGCTGTCCCGCAACAGAAAAAAAAAGATAGGAAAGATATTGAACGGCGATCCCGCCAATGATAAGCAGCAGCAGCTGCCAACACACATGCCATCCAATAAGGTATCCCTTACAACACGGCCACAAGGTCCACCCGCACATACAAGAAGATAATCAGCAGACAGGCACACGTCCCCCACAGTAGGTGCTGCGCACCAAGCCCCGCACCTTCTGACCTTGAAGTGGACACAGGCAGAGTGATATCAGAGAGTCAGCATCTTGACAACGGGAGGTACGTCACACTCCAAGCCCACAGCCTACCAGTTGCCAAGGTGATCAGGCCCAGACCACAGTTCAGACAACCACCTACCATCCTGCAATCATGAGCAGTCCAGGCTCCCCCATCTTCCCAGGGGCACAACCACCCACTTCCGCTCCCACGTCCAAGGTGGCACTGCTACGCAAGCCACTCCCTTTCACCCTGACGCCAGTCCAAAAAAGGCCCAGGATGGATTGTGTTAGTGGAGGACTTCAATCACTTCATGAAAGTGGTGGGTGAGGAGAAATCTCCAAATTTAAGTGACATATTCATCAACCTGGTGGGCAGCGAAATCAAGACTATTGTCAAAATCATTGCCCCAGAAGAAAAGACGGATTTCACAGCGCTGATCACCGCTCTCAACATAAAACTCATTATTGAACCTAACAGAGAGTATGAACCAATGCATGCAGAAACCCATGGAGACCCATCGACAAGTTTATCACCCGCCTCTGGCGGAAGAGCGCCCATTGCCAATTCCACCAGTTCTCCACTGAGGAAGTGATCACACTACGCGTAATAGCAAGATGCCTGTCACATGCCATCAGGAAACAACTACTAAAAAAAAAAAAAAACTTTCCATCGATGAGGTGAGTGAGATGGCCAGAATCTTTCACAGGGTGGACGCACAAGTGGCTTCCATAGAAGGAACTCGAATGCAAAACATGAAAAGGGAGAGAGTATCGCTGTCATCCAACCAATACCTCAACGACCCGCAGATTGGGGGGCCACACCCATTAGAACAACCAACCAAATGGGTTTCAGGACACACAGACAATGTTACCGCTGCGGCATGAACTTCCCGCACTACGGGACATGGCCAACCCTATTCCACAAATGCTCCAACTGTGGTAGAGAAGGTCATTTTCAGTCTGTCTGCAGAGAAGGAAGGCATTCCACAACCGCTGAATGAACACTCAACCGCAAGGTAGGACATACTGCCGCCCGCCCCAGCCTCCAGCTCACCAGAATAGACCCAACATACCCTCTCAGCAAGGCCAGCAATGGTACATCAGAGCAATAGAAGAGGCTCATCCGCAGGACATTGAACATTACTATGACCAGAACTAAATGTACTCCCGGTTTGGAGATGAATACGACGAGACCCTAAACACATAGCAGACCTATGGAGAGCAGCAACACAATTTCTAATATCAATTTGGTGATGAATATGACCAAAGTCACCTGGATGAATACGTCAACCTCATCCAAGATGACCATGAAGCAAGAGAGGCACCAGAATAGAAGTCAATCTGGGGAACAAACAATTTAGTTCTCTCATTGACTTGGGTGTGATGGTAAACATAATGGGGGAACAGGAATTCCTGCAGATGTGGGAAAGAACCGAACTCTTGAAAGCCAACTCAAGAATCTTCCAATGGGGAGCAGCACTGCCCCTACACTCAATTGGACAGTTCAGGAGATGCCTGATGCACAACGGGTTGACACTAGACACCACCATCCACGTCATTCGAAGCCCGGCGAAAGGTTGCTGCCTCCTCAGCTACCATACAGCATGCTGCTTCTGCCTCATTGACATCCATTTCCAGGAAGGTGAGTTGATTCAATCAACTATGTTTGCGGGCAAAAATGGAAAACTGGTGTAAACAATCAATACCGCCCAAAGAGAACTCAACCACATCACAAAGGACACAATTCTATCCAGGTTCCCAGATCTATGCAGAGGTCTAGGAACACTCAGACTACACATCGATGAAACCGTCAGACCTATCTCTCAACACCCCAGAAGGGTAGGGTTCCACCTCCAAGACGGCGTCTGTAAGGAACTCGGCCAACTACCCCGCGATGGAATCATTGAACCAGTCATGGGTCCCACCATTTGGGCATCCCCGATAGTCATCGTCCAAAAGGAAGGAGGATGCCTGTAACTGTGCATCAACATGAGAATGGCAAATACTGCAATACAACGACAGCGACACCTAGGTCCATGTATCGAGGACATGTTTTTACCGTTGAATAAATCAACCATATTCTCATAACTTGATCGCATACAGAGATACCATCAGCTGGAACTCCACCCGGAATCAAGAAGCATCACCACATTCTCCACATGCGAATGACTTTTCTGCTATATGCGACAAATTTTCTGCTTCTCCGGAGCAGAAATGTTTCAAGAGGCTATACGGCAAGTCATTCAACCGGTCAAGGGTGCACTAAACTACAGTGACGACATGCTCGTGTTGGGCACATCTCAAGAGAAACACAACACGGCACTGCTAGAGACATGCAAGGTGCTACACAAAGCCGGCCTGACACTCAACCTGGAGAAGTGCAGGTTTAGTAAGAACAACTGAATTTTTTCAGCCACGTCTTCTTGGATGAAGGCATTACACCAGACCCAGACAAGGTCAGCGCCATCACCAATCTACAGGAACCTGCACAAGTGGCAGATGTGCGGTCATTCCTCAGCATGGCTGGGTACTGTGCCAGTAGATCCCGCACTATGCATCCCTCACTGAACCGTTAAGAAGACTGCTGCAGAAGGACTCCCCATTTGAGTGGTCAAAGGACTGCCAGACCGCATTCGACAACATCAAATCAGCTTTAGCTGAGGCACACCGACTCGCATACTTTGACCCCATATGGCACACAGAGATAAAAGTGGATGTCAGATCAGTAGGACTGGGTGCAATCCTTGCGCAATCAAGTGGGGCCAATATACACTCCAGGCACATAGTCCCCTATGCAAGCAGAGCCCTATCAACCACGGAGTCAGCAAACTCACAGGCCGAGAAAGAAAGCTTGGCAGCAGTCTGGGCATGTAAGCATTTTCACATTTTCATGATTGGAAAGAAATTCATGCTGGTCACCGATCACCAAGCCCTACTCTCGCTATTTGGGGACCCACACACAAAAATGCCACCCAGAATAGAACAATGGGGCATCAGGCTGCAGGAATATGACTATACCATCGTCCACAGGCCAGGAGGCGATCAGAATCCAGCAGACTATATCTCACGCTATCTGTCTGGGGCACCGACAACGCGAAAAGGAGATGCCGAATACATCAACTACGTGGCTGCCAAAGCCCTGCCCCAGCACTGTCTCTGGAGACCATTGCAACTGCATCTGCATCTGAGCCATCCATGTCATTAGCCATCAGCCTCACATGCAACAACAAATGGACAGAGTACCACTGTGCCATCCAGAGCCACTATTGGTGATCAAGGAAGAGCTGGAGAGACTTTTGATTTTTTGATTCATTCTCCTACGAGGTTGCCGATTGGTCACCCCAGATACACTCAGAGCTGAAGTCATCAAAATGGCACACAAAGAACATTGCAGAGCTGACAATATAAAGAAACAGCTGAAGTGCCACGTATGGTTCCCATTCATGGACTCGCTAGTGGACAACTGGGTCAAGAACTGTCTGCCCTGTAAATGCACCGCACAGGCGAAGGCCCCCATCCCACTACAACCGACACATATACCTGAATAACCATGGGACTGAGTGGCTGGTGATTTCCATGCTCCCATGGAGTCAAGAGATTACTTACTACTATTTGATGATGAATACTCAAGATTTCCTGTTGTGAAAAAATTGACAACAACTGCATACCCTCAGGTGGCTGCCACCTTCAGTGATGTACTCAGAGAGAGGGGCATTCCTCGCTCCATCAAGTCAGATAACGGACCCCTGTTTAACAGTCATGAATTCTCAACATTTGCAAGGCACAAGGGATTCACACACCAAAATATTACCCCCTGGTGGCCACAAGCCAACGGAATGCTGCAACGCTTCATGGCGTCAATCAAAAAGACGATCCAGAGAGCTTGCATAGAGGTTATTAATCCACACCAAGCACTTTGCAGAATGTTCCGGGACTATCTCACACACACCCCATGAACCACCAACAAATCACCTGCAGAAATTACCCACAGAATGTTGAGAATTTAAGTGATTTCAATCCGGCACACACCTAAGTCAACACCTAGCGTGTAATACACAACTGAAATCTTTATTTATTTTTTTCTAAAAGTTCTTTTATTCTGAGCGATGTACCACTCACATCACGCCCGTCTCTTGGAGCCCCCGGTCACACTGAACCAGGAATCAGGCTATTATTTATTTATGTATTTACAAATTAATCACACTATGTTTTAATGGGTGCACAATGATAATCAATTGGGTGATGTAGCACTAAATAATCTCTTTAATAGACAAGAAGTATTAGTACAGCACAGAAATAATACTTTTGTGTGTGTTCAGATCAAAGAGCAGTGTGGTTACTATTTCCCCCTGCACACCCCTCAACCCCCCAACAGGCAATGTAAAGAAATAGGAGGAGAGAGCAGGTATTCAGGAATGGCAGAATTCAAACACAATCTCAATCCCAATTTCCCCCGGCAACACAAGAGAAAAACAGAATTGATTGGCAAGCGGTCAGAATGGTTTTAAAGTTATCTCGAGAACGGATTGGGTAAAAACACTAAATAAGTTCAAATTACTGAAATTGTTTAAATTCTTATGGGAGCCGCTTTGGATAGTTGCACACAAACACTAGCAATGATTTCATACTAAGAAACAATGTGAAATCTTAAAATTAAGGTCACAAGCAATCAAAAGCTCTTTTACACGTGTCAGAATTTCCCTAAAACGAAATTTGTGGCAAACCTTTATGGGAGAACCATATGGATTTGGATTTTAGATGTGAATTAAATCTATGGGTGTTAGCTACAAGCAGACGTTGAAATTAAGTTTCTAGCACAAAAATTGAGGAAGTTAGGACGTTTTAGTGGAGGTCGTTTTTTCAGATAGGCGCAAGAATGGGAAAACGGGAAGCGCTTTTGAAATGACAGAAAGGATTTCTTACACTAGAGGATGACTATGAATAAATGAATACCACACAAGAACACAGCCACTTGATCAGGGTGACTTCCTGCAGTGGTCCCACCTTCTTCAGATGAAAAAATATCAGCACAAAAATAGTTTTAACAATACTAGCACAGGAGGAAGATAGGAGGGATTGGATGGAGAGTTCAAGGCAATTCAAAAGTACTCCTAACAATGTAGGTTCTGAATACAAGATAGGATGGATTTAAGATAGAGATTAACTAAGCCAGGTACATATGCTAGTGACACAGTTCTATCTATAGATACTCACTAGATATGTTTCAAATGGAACCGTCAGGATTCTGGTCAAGGATTCTGGTCAGGGATTCTGGTCAGGACAGACTGCTGGGCACATTGGATTTTGGCAGCGTCAAGGTGCTCTGGACACCTCACGGCACAGGACTGGATCTGATGATAATTATTTCAGCAGGCAAGCAGTACAGCAAAGCCCAGCTGTAGTTTAGTTCCCCTCAGGTTTGTGGGGTTGGTCCTGGTTCTGGAAATTTAAGGCCTAGCCGAAAATGCTTCAGCTATGTAATGGGTGTTTCTGCTTTGCCACGTGTCTGGAGTCTGGAGCAAGGAAGATGGATAGTTCTGCAGCAGGGTGCTCCGCCAGCATTCGGATAGTGGGTGAATCTGTCTGTCCTTTTCTGCTCTTTGCTGTCTCTATTTATGCTTATGATAAAGGGTGTGTGTGTGCTGGTTTAGCCTAAGCTCGCCCCTTTGACAGGGATTGGTCAGGGTCTCCTCTCTTCGTTGATAGGAGGAGAAAAACAGGGTGTCACCTTTATGGTGTGGGTTTATGATGCCTAGAATCCACCCCTTGCTCCTTGAACACAAAATCTACTTTTGGTACAATACATATTTCCACACGTGCAATCTCTATCACAATCATGCATACAGATTACATATTTTGTACCGCAGCAACTCCTCCAAACCCCATCGCGGTAGGATCTTGTGTCTGCTTTTCCCAGATTTTCACCCTTTTCATCCGGAACACAATGTCCAATTTAGGAGCACATTTGTACAAATGTGTGCGTATAACGTGGGCATAAGTGTATACAGTTTCATACTTCTATCAGAAACACATTTTGTGTAATATCACATTTTCCGCCGTTTCTTCCCAGAACATGTCACAGAGTTCTGGCACCTTTTCACCCGTGCATCCAGAAATAACAATAACAATGTTGTTATTTCTATATTTTGCACAATTTTAGATAGTAAATTATCAATCTTTTTAAAATGTCATTTGTCCTTGTTAAGCAACAAATGGTTGTTTAGCTCCACCCCTTTGGTCTCTCCCTGGGAACCAGGAGCATCTCCTCCCGGTTTCTCCTGGGCAGAGGCCATTTACGACCCTTCACACCTCGCATTTCCTTTAGCTGGAGGAGGTCCATTGTCTCCTTCCCCACTGCAGACTTAATTCTTTCCCCACACCATAATCATCACTTAGGTGTGATTTCCTGCTGGAGAGAGCTGGAGGGAGAGGCCTTGCCTCTGTGAGGAAAGCTGTTATTCCAGTCTGGGTGGCTTTTAGCCAGGCTTAAATTTAAATGTTAATTCTGTTGCATTCAAACAATTACAACATAGGTTACTCTCAGTAAGAGGCCACTTAGGTTGCAACCATTTGATTTCAGTTTATACAGGTTTAAAGTTTATCATGCAGGCTTCTGACAGCTGTCATTCAGGCGGCCGAGGGTACTGCGCCCAGATTTTGACAGATTCCACACGCAGGCAACTTTGCTATCGATGTTTCTTTGATATTCAGCTTTTGAAGACATTGTAAGTTCACAATGATTTCTTAACTAAGTGAATTGTAGCACCCAGTAAGAATTTTGGATGTTTAAGGGTGTTTTGTACCGGCATTCTGCAGTTTCAGCAACCAAGAAAAAGAATTTAAACCAAGATTCTGGGGTTTCAGTTAGCAAAGCACTGATTATACTTTGTACTCCATCTTCACATGTTGTGGAGCCCAGTGACATGTTTCAGGAGTGAGATCTATGTTCCACCACTGACACATGCGTGGTCGATTGGGCAGCCATCTTTTTGTGCTTTGCAGAGCACGATTTTCAGAGGTTTTGGCGCGCACAGGGGTTTTGCGGCCCTTTTGATGTTTCTGCCACCATCAGAACACATTGATGCCTCATGGCAGAGCAAGAGTGGGTTGAATCATCCCACAGAGCCCCCCTCACAGCTTGAGTTAGACCGCCCATCAAGGGCAAGTCGGGAGATTGGGATGTTCTTACTTTCTTTGGTCCAGATGGGGAAAGTCGTCTGCTTCTCCCATCAGTGCTGGATCGACAGGTTCTCCTCGCCGGTTCTGGATGGGAGTATGGAGCGATACTCCGGGCCCCTTGGGTCTTTCCTCCCGGTCCCCGAGTGGTCCTCCTTGGCACTTAGAAACCTTTGTTTCAGTGCTATGAGACAGAATAGAGCATGGTTATGGAATTTTCCCCACTACTATTCATGTAGTGGGGCAGATGCATACATTTGACATATCAATTACAATATTCCCCACCTGTAATTCCTATGATTTTAACAGGTGGAATGGTTTTAACAGTTGGAATTTTCTAGGGAGACGGAATGTCCCCCTCTGGGTTTCCGGTTGGTTCCTCTATTTGCCGCAGAGTATGCCTAGGATGCCAACTCTTCAGCTGGTTGATGTGGACCCACTTATCTTCCCCTTCTGCCAAACTGCCCTTGGGGATGAGGATTTTTTAGGTGACTGGTAAGAATCTGTCTACAATTTCAAAAAGGACCCTGCCAAGTTGCGAGAAATTGTACAAGTAGACCCGGTCTCCTACTTGGTATTCTTTTTTAGTTTTCTTAAGGTCATAGTGGGTCTTCATACTGTCTGCAGCTCTTTCTAGATTCCGCTGAGCATAGGCAAAAGCATGTTAAAGGTGTTTTCTCAGATTCTCAACATACTCATGAGTTGTGGAGGCATTTATCAAGGTCTGCTCTTAGGTTCTGTAGAGCAGATGCTGGGGTAGCACCATCCTTCGTCCAGTCATCAACTCAAACAGAGCCATTTTTGTTTGCAGAATAAGGGGTAGATCTGATGGCCATCAGGACAAGAGGTTATCGAATGTCCCAACTTGGCCCAATATCTGCCACAATCTTTTATAATATACTCACAATTGTCTTGTTTTATCTCTCAACTCCACCACTAGAGGATCGCCAGTAGGCAATGTGTAGTTTCCTTTTGACCCCAAGTATCTCCCACATCTTTGTCATCACTTCGCTAGTGAAGTGGCTATCTTGGTCTGACTCAATCCTTTAGGGTAGTCCAAAACACGAGAAGATGTGATTGATCATCAGGGCAGCTGCCGTTTCTGCCTTGCAATTTGGGGCCGGGAGAGATTCCACCCCTTTAGTGAACAAGCATGTCACGGTCAACATGTACTTGTCCCCCATAGAGGAGTGAATCACGGGCCCGATAAAATCGACTTGTAAATCTGACCAAGGCAGTGTCATCCCCCTCTTTTGGAGGGGAGCACAGTGTGTGAGTGATGTTGGCTGAAATTGTGCACACACAAGACACCCCTTCAAATATTGGTTGAGGTCCTGCCCCATGTGTGGCCAGTATGCAACCTCTTGCAAGATTGCTAGTGTCGTATGAAACCCCCGATGACCGGCTGTGGCTGCATCATGGGCGTGACTTAGCACCAGGCTTTGGAATGAGGTAGGGACCACGCACTGGTTATGGCCAGCTATGGATCTCCTTACCAACAAACTGTCTTTGATTCGGAAACTTTTTGGACATTTCATCAACACTCTGAGGTCCTCTTTCCCTATGTAATCGGTATCCGTCAGGGGGAAGTTGTCAGGGTCCTCAATGTGTTGATAAAACTTACCAATTATTGGATCCCCTTTTTAGCCGTAATCAAATCAGCATCTGGGGTCTCCTTACTCCATTGTGCAGTTGAGAGTTCATTGTGAGCATTTGTCTGGGACCGAGTGATAGCAGTGACCTGGATTTCCCCCAACAGGGACTCAATCTCAAGTTGGTACCCTTGGGTGGCTCTGGTTTGGGCCAGCTGATCAGCTAGGTCCTTTCCAGTTTTGTCTGTTCCCTCTATTTCAGAATGACCCTTGATCTTTTTCCAGTAGATGGTCATCCCATTCGAGGTCACCAGATCATCCATATTTTGAATTAATTTCTCATGTTTCAATGGTTCGCTATTAGTTAACCAGGTGCTCCACGAACCTGTTCTGTACATAATCCGAATCAGTGATTATGACCAGTTTGTGGAGTTGGTGTTGGACAATAGTTAGGATGGCTTCATGCACAGCCATCAGCTCTGCCACTTGACTACTTTGGGGACCGATTTTGTACCCAGCGGGGGGTTCTGGGGCATCATTCACCCATGCATTCCCTACGCCGGCCTCAAGTTCTTTTTCCCTGTTGTTGTCAACATGGTAGGAGCACCCATTCACATAGAAAGTGGGCATTCCCTCACACTGGTCTTCTTCATAGACTTTGTGTGGGGAATTAAGGTATGCTTCCATGTTGTCCTTGATTTTAAGACTTTCGTCCTCGAGACAGTTTTATCTGGCACAATCATGCAAGTCAGCCAGAACTTGCACTAGGGGACTCTTCTTGTTTTGGCCATATCTGACCTCCACAGGAAAGCTTTGCATTGACAGAATCTAGGAAGTAATTCGGGAATTACTCACATTTCCGGCCCGGATTTTGTCACTTTCAAGATATTGCAAAGGTTGGTGTGGAGTCTCCACTATGATGTGATCTCCCTATATAAACAGGCAGTAATTCTTCAATGCCCACACCATTGCCAGGAGTGCCTTCTCAAAATCGTTGAATTTTTCCTCCACAAAGGATAAAGTCTTACTCGCATAGAAGACTACTTTATTGACCTTGTCATGCTTTTGATATAATACTGCAGTCAAGCATGTATTTAAGAACCCTGTCTCCAAGAAGAACTCCTTGTTTTTGACAGGGTAAGCTAGGCAAGGTGCTTGTGAGAGGCTTCTTTTGAGTTGTCTTACTGCCTCGGCTTGTTCTGGACCCCACTCTCACTTGACCCCCCTTCAAAAGATGGATCAGGGGTCTTGTGATCTCTTCGTAATCCTCAATGAACTTTCTGCTGTAATTAGTTAGTCCAAGGAGGCTCCTTAGTTCCCGAAGAGCTGTGGGGTCTTATAATTTCTGGAGTGCTTCCACTTTCTTTTCCTGGGGACAGAGACCCTGAGGAGTAATCTCATGCCCCAAGAAATGGATACAGGTTCTGCACCACTGTGCCTTTTGAAAGGAGAGTTTTGCTCCGGCAGCTCTCAACTGTGTCAGGACATAACGGATCTCCGATATGTGTTCCTCCACAGTTGAGCTTCTGACCAGAACATCGTCTACATAGGCCAGGTTACCTCTTTCACCCAGGTCGGGCAATGCCTTATGTAGAAAAATGTTAAATTCATTACCGGAGCTGAAGTATCCGAAGGGAGTCCGGGTCCACATGTACTGCTGCCCCCCCGAAGGTAATGGCCAGCTTGTACTGGTCCTCCCTACTGACAGGTACAGTCCAGTACTAATTGGTCAGGTCAATGGCTGTAAATACCTTTGACCCCTGGATCTGGGCCAGCCCTTGGTCAATGTAGGGAAAGGCCATCGGGAAGTGTGGACCCATTTGTTGAGCTCCCTTAGGTCAGCACAGTCTCCACTGGCCGTTAGGTTTCAAAATCCCCAGCACCGGATTATTGAAGGTGCTGTGGACTGGACGAATTATCCCATGGGACTTAAGGTTCTTAATTATTTCAGTAAGGGACTCCATTGATGCGAGAGGCAAGCGATATTGCCTCACAAACACTGGAGACATGCCAGGTTCCGTGGGAATTGTGTGGATTTCGGTTCGACCACAGTCATATGAGTCAAAGAGATCTTGAAAATCTAAGAAAACTTGTTTCAATTTTTGCTTTTGCTCCAGAGTCTCATAGGCATCAGCTAGGTTGACTCTCTCTTCAACCATCTGCCTGAAGCCTGGAAAGACTTCCGGTTTGGCTACCTTAGCGGCCTCCTCCAGCTAGGTGGAGAAGTCCCTGGGCAAAGTGCTGATTTGGGGCCTCATCACGAGTTGGGCGGTAACGGTAACGCTTTTAGCGCGGGCGGTATTAGCCCTACCGCCGAATTCCCCGGCGCTAATAGTGCCGGATCATGAGTTTGGCGGTAATGTAAGTCCCCATTCCCCACTGAGCCCATTCGGGAATGTCCCATTCCCCATTGGGCTCAATGGGGAATCTTTGCGCTAATACCGCTGGCGGATTTCCCGCCGGCGGTAATAGCGCAAATTTTCGGCGGATTTCCCCCCAGCTTAGAGCTGGGGAGAAATCCACCGAAGCCCTGATTCGGTGGACCCTTAAATCCGGCGGTAATAGCGCTACCGCCGGATTTAAGGGTTACCGCCAAAGTCGTGATGAGGTCCTTGGACTGGTGCCTTCAAGTGGGGAAGGCAGTCCTTGTGGACTTGGAAGATCACCTCATCCCACCTGAAGTCACATGTCACATCTTCCTTAGCATAAGGGCAGGAAGAGTACACCAGGAAATCCCCCCCATGCCGGGTGAAGATCCTGTCTAGTGTTGTGTCATCGTCACTATCACTGTCAAAACAGTCCTTGGGGATTGGTCCTGACAGTTCATTACCTAAATCTATGGAAAAATGTTGGTCATCAACCGCCATTCCAATAATGGTGCCTGCGGCCAGAGTGATACGCTTTTGGTCGCTTTTATCCACCTCTTTTGGAATCGTTTTGTGTTCTATGTTGACTAGTGGTGTTGGGTTTACCCCCAACCCTTGCTGTTGGAAATGAGCATTGAGATGGACATAGGCGTCAGGATTTTTAAGTTTCTGTCCTCTTTTAATATTTACTTCCAGTAAGAGTTGTCAGGTCCGTTCTGGGATGGTGACTTCCTCTCCAATCTGAATTTCAACTGCATATGGCAGCAGTTGAGCTGACCGAAATGCTTTCTTGGGGTCATCAAAGTCCATGGGATTAACAGCTAATCGGGACCAAGTTTTGAAGTTTATTAGGTCCAAACTAATGGCACAGCGATTGAGAATGTCACTGCCCAAATAAAATGGAGCTGGGACATCTCGCACGACCCAACAATTATGGACTAAGATCTTGTTGCCTAAGGAAATTTTGAGCATACACCTGCTAGGCAGGATGTGTTTGGAATTGGGTGTTTCCAGGTCCATTTCCCACTTGTCTAACAGTTTAAATGTGGGAATGGCTGGATCTTTTGGGAGTTTGCGGAAAATGGCCTCGCTGATGAAGCTCTTAGCGTTGTTCACACATACTCGGGCGAGAACAGAGTCTTTCCTATCATACTGAATGGGGATGCACAGCTGCTCTCCAATTTTCTGAATATCAGCCAAGCTGTGAGCTGATTTCTCATCTTTTTGGACAATAGGAAAGGAATTTTCTGATTGTGAATTTGTATAGAATGTCAGAGTGTTTCCTTCCAGTGTGGAATGCCACCTTAGACTGGAAGGAAGGTTGATTTTCAGAAATAGGGAAGACGCCCCATCACCATTTGGTGTCCTACTGCAATTACTGTCACATCTGGGATTTGATTATTCTGAAAGTGAAATTCTATTTGGTGAAGTTTTTGTTCAACCATGTGGCATGTGCCATTTAAACTAACATGGTTGACACTCTGTTTCAATTTTATTGGTCAGCTAGCATTGGTCCAGAGGACCTTGTTTACACAATTTATGAGGGGAGACAACCTATGCAGGATGTCATTCCCTAGTAAACAAAGTGTGCCCTCTGGAGTCACAACTATGATCAGGTGCTTCACCTTGTGTCGCCCAATTTTAATGTCTAAATATGCAGTTCCCTCGACAGGAATTTCCTTCCCGTCGAAGTTCTGAAGTTGTCCAGGAAGAGGGGTGAGAGGAATTTGGTACTTCTCCCCCCTTCCAGAATTCAGTTGATCAAAGGCCCTTTTGACAGAAGGGTAGCTTGGGATCCAGCGTCCTCCCATGCCAAAATTGTACATTTGCCCGGTATTTGGACCAGGGCATAAAATCTTCCCTCCTTTTCCTCAAGGGGGCCAAGATAATGCACATTTCTGGCCAACTGGTGGGTTAACCTCCTTGCTTTGGATCCCGACAGAGAGGTGATTTGGGCAGGATTTTGTTTGGGATCTTGGGAACCTGTAAGAAAAAGGTGACAGCTAGATATGGGGGAGGTTTTGAGTCCCCCTGGTTCTGATTCTGGGCTGCCCCCCCGTTTTTTGAGGCAGTCACCAAGATGGGTTTGAACCAGGGGATTTTCGTGCTGGTCATTCTGGGTACTGATAATGGGCGGTTTTAACTCAGCCCCCACATCTACCCAGTCTGGATTTGGATGTTTTGGTGCCCATTTTTCTTTGGGAGGAGTCCTCCCATCCTTGAAGGAGAAGATCCTTTTCCCAGGATCCTCCGAGGATCCCTCTCCTTCAAACTAGAAGATTTGTTCCTCTTCCACAAAATGGACTTTTTCGGCTCTTTATTTATCCTACCCACCCTCTGCTCCTTGGGTTGCAGACGTTCGGTGGCAGGAGATTTTGGTTCCGGTTCCTGGGTTTCCAGGGGCTTTTTACAAGTGGGGAAGGAAGCTTCCTCCAAGGCTTTACACCCCCCTTCCTCTTGTACCTCCTCCCTGGGAACCGGTGGTTTGTCGGGGTTCTTCCCCCATCATTGTTCTGGAGCACCAGACCCTGTTCTGTTGAGCCCTCAGCATGCGACCCATGTCCTGTTCCATGTTCTGGACCTGGCGCTCTAGTTGGGACTCACGCTCTGGCTGGTAGGGGTCCTAAGGTCTACCCTGGGTTGATCCCGGGAAGGGTAACTATCCCTTCTCGCAAAATACCTCTAGTTCGGAAAGTTTGGGTACCCCTACACCCTTGGCCTCCCCTCTCCCGGATTGGGTGCCTGGGCTCAGGAAAGAGGGGAAAGAAAGAAGGGTTGTTTGGGGGGTTGAAGTTTGACGGGTACCGGGGAAGGAAGTTTGGTCCGGCATTTGGGGGATTACTGCCCTCATGGGGAAAGTGAGGAGGGAAGTTCCCTGGATTTCCTGCTGTCTGGTTGCATCCTCCCTTGGGCTGGAGGAGTCCACACATAGCCCAGGATGGGTCTATTTCCCTTGTAGCATGGGCTGATGTAGTCAGGGGAGTTAGGGGCCCCATTTGTGGGGTTACCTCCCTGGCTCCCTGTTTGGAATTGGCCTGAGGGCCTTCTGGGCTTGGAGTTGATTGGATTCTGCACAGGAAGGATTTTAGGCACCCCCATCTTCAGATCTAAAATGGGGGCAACCTTCACCTCCGCCACCTTAGCAGTAGCAGGGGTGTTGGTCAGTTTGGGGCTCTTGCTAAGATTTTTGCTTTCCAACGGCTTCTGTACTTCATAGATGCGCGTTGCTTGTTCAATGACCCAGTCTAGTGATCTTTTCTCATGAAAGTCCCACACTAGCTGGATCTTAATATACTTAGGGAGAGCATGAAAGAAAGTGTTTACAAGTGGTCTGCGCAAAGGCATGTTTTAATTCCTGAGTAAATTCTTGTGGGGCCTGGTCTTCCCCACATTGTGAGTTGTAGGCTGCCTTGCAAGCCTCTTGAGGGTTCCTATGAATGGAAAAAATGTTTCAGGATGGCCACCCTATAGGTGGACCATCTGGAGTGGTTTTGATCCTCCAGCCCCGGAAAGAAGCTGGAGTACTCAGGAGAAAACGTCCACTTTACATACTGAATACAGCTTTGGCTGTCCTTCAGATGGAAAGTCTCCATCATCTGTTCAAATAATTCAAGGTGCTCCCTAACTGAATATTTAGCATTTTTGTGGTAGGGTGTAATGACGATCCTAATAGCTTTTTTTTGTTTCAGGGGATCCTTGAGTAAAGCCCTCTTAACTTTGTTGGCCTTTTTAGTTGGGGTCACCCTGGTCCACTCATCCTTTGACTCAGAGGCACTGCTATCAGAGGTGGCTGTCTGGTCTTCTAGACTCTCCCGGATTCTGCGAGCTTGGGAATGGCTTGCAGAATGTGGGACCTGGTTTCTAGGTACCTGTGGCGTTTAGAAGAGTCTTTTGACTCTTCCTTGCTCCCAGGAATGGCTGAGTAACCCCCCTCCCCCACTGTCCTAGCTGGGAAGAGGTTTTTGTATGCTCCTAATGGGCCTAGTCACATGGAATTCCCCACCAAATTTCACTGCGTGATCTCTTGATGAGTTATATTTCTGATGATCCATTTCTTTGATTCTCCCCTCACTGAAGTCTCCCTGATCAGAGAAGATGGCCCTAGTACTTGGGAACCGGTACATAGATGCCATCCATTTCTGGGAGGTGCTGACCTATTAGCCCCATATTCCCAATTAGGTTGAAGTCTACCATCCCCGTGGCCCTTGGTTCATGTGGACCAGTGGACATGGGGGTGGCAGAGTACATGGAATTTGAATAGATGAAAGTCTCTGGTGCCAGAGGTTATACATAGGGGGTTCCCTCTCCCATCAGGCCTCATCTCTCTCAGCCCCTACTCCCTGATGGCATGCAAGGATCTGACCCTTTTGTTCTTCTATTAAAGCCTTACTGGTCTCTATTGGTTGTTCCTGCATTGATATTTGTCTATGGAGACTGTCATTTTTCTCACAGAGAGCCTCATTGTCTCTCTGTGCTTCCTGTCTGATTTGGGAGAATTGGGTCACCTTTTGCTGCAGGAGGCTCACCTCCTGAGTTCTGTCCTTACTGGCCTGGTCATTCTTTGCCAGAGCATCTTCCACCCTCCTGGTGTGCTCTAACAGCTTTTCATAGTCCATTTTGAGTTCACCCATTCCCTGAAGGGCCAGGTGATTTTCTTCCACCTTGGTTTTTAAATAGTTGACTTCCTGGCCTAAGGCGTCCCTTTCCTGAATTAGAGTACCCCTCTGTGCAGCCAGGTCGTCCCTTTGTTTTTTGAATGCACCAGCTTTTTGGTGCTCTTTATCAAATTATGTTTGGGAATCAAGGTCTTTGAGAATTAATTTATTATTTTCCTCTTTTAATTTGTCTATGCGGTTCTCTAAAGTGACCACCTGTTCTTTGCATGCTCTGTTAAAGGTTAATTGCTGTTCCAGCTTTTGTTGGCTCTGTTGTAGAGAGTCCAATCTTTCCTGACACTCTTTTTGCAGTGTCAGTAATTTGGTGGCTTGCTCTACCCACGCTTGCTGCAGGAGATCCAGGTACTGTCTGGTTTCACTCTCTGAGTCTTGGCTCTCTTGTAGCCTTTGCTCTGCAGAGTCCAGATCAGTTTGGGTCTTCTCTAAGGATTGTACTTGCCTTTTTGCCAGATCTAGGTTTTCAGCATATCTTTCCTTTATTACTCTAGTGTGGAGGTACAGGTACACTGCTATTTTGGCAATTTTACATTGCTCTTCTTTTACTTTTAGGGCCATATACAATTCACTAAGTGCCTGTTGTAATGGACCCTGGTCCTGCCATGCCTCTAATTCTATGGCAGTGATTTGTTGTTTGATTTCCAGCAGCCAAACATTCTCATCCTGGTCATCCCATTCACCTCTGACAAAGAATTTGTGCAGTGGGTGTTCTTTTGCCATATTAATTTCCACTGCGGTCGCCATTCCAGAAATATTAATTCCTTCTGACTTATCTCAGGGTTACTTTTAGTTTTGCAATACAGGCCTAACTCCTTTGAGTATTTCTATTGAAGGGTGTTTTTACAGAGTAGCACAGTGTGGTAGCTGAACAAGGTGTATGTACCCTGTCAGTTTGCACTCTGTGTTAGACTGTCACAAGTGGTATGTCTAATTCAGGATCTCGTGACGAGCCCCCAATCTGTAAGTGATTTCAATCCAGCACACACCTAAGTCAACGCCTAGCGTGTAATGCACAACTGAAATCCTTATTTATTTTTGTCTAAAAGTTATTTTATTCTGAACGATGTACCACTCATATCACGCCCCTCTCCTGGAGTCCCCCCGGTCAAACTGAACCAGGAATCAGGCTGGTTCGCAAAGTTAAAATATTTTGCATTTACAAATTAATCACACTATGGTTTAATGGGTACACAATGATCAAGAACGGGGTGATGTAACACTAAATAAACTTTTTAATACATAAGGAATAATAGTGAGCAAAACAATTCAGCATAGAAATAATACCTTTGTGTGTGTTCAGATCAAAGAGCAGTGTAGATACTATGTCCCCCTACGCACCCCTCAACCACCCAACAGGCAATGTAAAGAGATAAGAGGAGAGAACAGGTATTCAGGAATGGCAGAATTCAAACAAAATCCCCCCAGCAACACAAGAGAAAAACAGAATTGATTGGCAAGCGGTCAGAATGGTTTTAAAGTTATCTTGAGAACAGATTGGGTAAAAACACAAAATATGGTTTAAATTGCTGAAATTGTTTAAATTCTTATGAGAGCCGCATTATATAGTTGCACACAAACATTAGCAATGAATTAATACTAAGAAACAATGTGACATTTTAAAATTAAGGTCAGAAGCATTCAAAAGCTGTTTTACACATGTCAGAATTTCCTTAAAACAAAATGTGCAGCAAACTTTTCAGTGCACGGTAATCTAGATTAAGGGAGAACCGTATGGATTTGGGATACGGTTTTAGATGTGATACAGTTCACTAAGTGCCTGGTGTAATGGAACCTGGTCCTGCCATATATCTAATTCTATGGCAGTGATTTGTTGTTTGGTTTCCTGCAGCCAAACATTCTCATCCTGCTCATCCCATTCACCCCTGACAAACCATTTGTGCAGTAGGTGTTCTTTTGCCATATTAATCTCCACTGGGGTCACCATTCCGGAAATATTAATTTCCTTCTGATTTAGTTCAGGGTTACTTTTAGCTTTGCAAAACAGGCCTAACTCCTTTGAGTATTTCTATTGAAGGGTGTTTTTACAGAGTAGCACAGTGTGGTAGCCCAACAAGGTGTATGTACCCCGTCAGTTAGCACGCTGTGCTAGACTGTCACAAGTGGTGTCTCTAATTCATGATCTCGGACGAGCCCCCAATCTGTAAGTGATTTCAATCCGGCACACACCAGAGTCAACGCCTAGCGTATAATGCACAACTGAAATCTTTATTTATTTTTGTCTAAACGTTATTTTATTCTGAGCCATGTACCACTCATATCACGCCCCTCTCCTGGAGCCCCCTCGGTCACACTGAATCAGGAATCAGGCTGGTTTGCAAAGTTAAAATATTTATTTATGTATTTACAAATTAATCACACTATGTTTTAATGGGTACACAATAATCACCAATGGGGTGATGTAACACTAAATAATATATTTAATACACAAGGAGTAATAGTGAGCAAAACAATTCAGCACAGAAATAATAATTTTGTGTGTGTTCAGATCAAAGAGCAGCATGGTTACTATTTCCCCCTGCACACCCCTCAACCCACTAACAGGCAATGCAAAGAGATAAAAGGAGAGAGCAGGTATTGCGGAATGGCAGAATTCAAACAAAATCTCAGCCCCAATTTCCACCCAGAAACACAAGAGAAAAACAGAATTGATTTGCAAGCCATCAGAATGGTTTTAAAGTTAACTTGAGAACGGATTGGGTAAAAACACTAAATATGGTTTAAATTGCTGAAATTGTTTAAATTCTTATGGGAGCTGCTTTGGATAGTTGCACACAAACATTAGCAATGATTTGATACTAAGAAACAATGTGAAATCTTAAAATTAAGGTCGGAAGCAATCAAAAGCTGTTTTACACGTGTTAGAATTTCCCTAAAATTAAATTTGTGGCAAACATTTCAGTGTGCGGTAATTGGGATTACGGGAGAACCGTATGGATTTGGGATGTGAATTAAAGCTGTGGATGTTAGCTACAAGCAGACATTGATATTTCGATTCTAGCACGAACATAGTGGAAGTTATGGACGTTTTAGTGGAGGTTGGTTCTTTCAGATAGGCACAAGAATGGGAAAACAGGAAGTGCTTTTATAATGACAAAAAGGATTTCTTACACTAGAGGATGACTATGAATAAACGGATACCACACAAGAACACAGCCACTTGATAAGGGCGACTACCTGCAGTGGACCCGCCTTCTTCAGATGTAAAATATCAGCGGAAAGATATTTTAACAATACTAGCACAGGAGGAAGATAGGAAGGATAGGATGGAGAGTTCAGGAAATTCAAAAGTACTCCTAACAATGCAGATTCTGAATACAAGATAGGATGGATTTAAAATAGGGATTAACTAAGCCAGGTACATATGTTAGTGACACAGTTCTATCTATAGATACACACTAGATATGTTTCAAATGGAACTGTCAGGATTCTGGTCAGGGATTCTGGTCAGTGATTCTGGTCAAGGATTCTGGTCAGAACAGACAGCTGGACACATCGATTTTGGCAGCGTCAAGGCGCTCTGGACACCGCACGGCACAGGACTGGATCTGATGATAATTATTTCAGCAGGCAAGCAGTACAGCAGAGCCCAGCTGTAGTTTAGTTCCCCTCAGGTTTGTGGGGTTGGTCCTGGTTCTGGAAATTTAAGGCCTAGCCGAAAATGCTTCAGCTATGTAATGGGTGTTTCTGCTTTGCCACGTGTCTGGAGTCTGGAGCAAGGAAGATGGATAGTTCTGCAGCAGGGTGCTCCGCCAGCATTCGGATAGTGGGTGAATCTGTCTGTCCTTTTCTTCCCTCTGCTGTCTCTATTAATGCTTATGATAAAGAGGGTATGTGTGCTGGTTTAGCCTAAGCTCGCCCCTTTGACAGGGCTTGGTCAGGGTCTCCTCTCTTCCTTAATAGGAGGAGAAAAACAGGGTGTCACCTTTATGGTGTGGGTTTCTGATGCCTAGAATCCACCCCTAGCTCCTTGAACACAAAATCTACTTTTGGTGCAATACATATTTCCACATGTGCAACCTCTATCACAATCATATATATAGATTACATATTTTGTACAGCAGCTGCACCTCCAAACCCCGTCGTGGTAGGATCTTGCGTCTGCTTTTCCCAGAATTTCCCCCTTTTCATCTGGAACACAATGTTCAATTTAGGAGCAAATTTCTACAAATGTGCACGTATAACATGGGCATAAGTGTATACAGTTTCATACTTCTATCAGAAATACATTTTGTGTAATATCACATTTTCCGCTGTTTCTTCACAGAACATGTCACAGAGTTCTGGTGCCTTTTCACCCGTGCATCCAGAAATTACATTAACAATGCTGTTATTTCTATTTTTTCCACAATGTTACATAGTAAATTATCAGTCTTTTTAATATGTGTCTTTTGTCCTTGTTAAGCAACAAATGGTTGTTTAGCTCCACCCCTTTGGTCTCTCCCTGGTACCCAGGAGCATCTCCTCCCTGTTTCTCCTGGGCAGAGGCCATTTACAACCCTTCACGCCTCACATTTCCTTTAGCTGGAGGATGTCCATTGTCTCCTTCCCCACTGCAGACCAAATTCTTCCCCCACCCTGTAATCATCACTTAGGTGCGATTTCCTGCTGGAGAGAGCTGGAGGAAGAGGCCTTGCCTCTGTGAGGAAAGCTGTTATTCCAGTTTGGGTGACTTTTAGCCAGGCTTAAATTTAAATGTTAATTCTGTTGCATTTTTCCTTAGCTTAAAACACTTGTAATTTCAAACTAGCAGCTAGAACACTTATTCCAGATTTTAAACCATGGGCTCAAACAATTACAACATAGGTTACTCTCAGTAAAAGGCCACTTTGATTGCAACCATTTGATTTCAGTTTATACAGGTTTAAAATGTATCATGCAGGCTTCTGACAGCTGTCATTCAGGCGGCCGAGGGTACTGCGCCCAGATTTTGACAGATTTCACAGGCAGGCAACTTTTGCTGTGGGTGTTTCTTTGATACTTTCAGCTTTTCAAGACATTGTAAGTTCACAATGATTTCTTAACTAAATGAATTGTAGCACCCAGTAAGAATTTTGGATGTTCAAGGGTGTTTTGTACCGGCATTCTGCAGTTTCAGCAACCAAGAAAAAGAATTTAAAGCAAGATTCTGGGATTTCAGTTAGCAAAGCACTGTTTTTCCTTTTGTACTCCATCTTCACATGTTGTGCAGCCCAGTGACATGTTTCAGGAGTGAGATCTCTGTTCCACCACTGACACATGCATGGTAGATTGGGCAGCCATCTTTTTGTGCTTTGCAGAACGCGGTTTTCAGAGGTTTTGGTGCGCACAAGGGCTTTGCGACCCCTTTGATGTTTCTGGCACCATCAGAACACAGTGATGCCGGATGGCAGAGCAAAAGTGGGTTGAATCATCCCACAAGAAACACCAATGAACAAGAGAGAGATGGTGAAGAAATGATAAAGAGAGACACAGAGGGCAAGGAACCCACAAAAGTGGACACTGACGCAAGACCCGGAGCTGTGCCCAAGGAATTCCAGGTCAGAGATGACGTCCTGGTACAGCAATCCATGAACAGAAAGAAAGATGCGAGATACTCACCAAGACCACTGATTAAAGGATCCATGGTGAAGAGCCCAAAACGCGTCCCAAGAAATAACGAGAAACAGCTCTTAATTCAAGCACCTCATCAAAAGGGAAGAACCCAAACTGCTCCCACCAGAATCTTACCCTGAGCACAGGGAACCCAAAGATGACACATAGATCCCTCCCGAAAAGGGACGACGCCAATGCCAGACCCATCGAAAGTAGCAGATGCAGCAGAACGCAGAGAGGCATGGCTGTGCCCACAAGGCATAACCAGGAGGCCCCCACGTCTGGTGGAAGAATTTTAAGCCCGACAACAGAACATTTGTCGAGGTGTGATGTTATAGGTCCCTGCACCTTTAAGGGAGAGACCAGGGCACTTATGGGAAGCGGGAGCGAGAGGGAGGAAAGGGAGGAACCAGGAAGGGTAAAAGGCAGTCTTCATATAGGAATTGAAAAAAGTGGAGGTGTCATCCGTTCCTCCGGTGTCACGTCCTTACTTGCCGGGTAAGACCTGCAGCAAAGATGAGCCTAAAAAAATAGTTTCACAAAAATTATACTTTACAGTCACATGGAACACATCTCCAAAACGGAACACCTTTGACATATATCGGACAAATATACCTGTTTTGAGTGATCACTTCCATGCAAAGATATTTATTTTTCATACATGCCAAATACTGGTACCTAGTAAGATCTGAAACCCAGACCTGCATGAACTCACTTATAGAGGTCATGAAAATACCAGAAATGCAATAGCTGAAATTGTGTGGGAGCACAAAGTAAACAGGAATGTTGAAGACTATGATAAGACGTAGTTCTGAACGTAATGCTCCTCCTAAATAAAGTTGCAGTCCAATTATCAGTATGAATGCATTCATAGTAATGCAGAATGAAGAGCCAAAATTGTTCAGAGGGGACTGCTACCTAACGTGAGCGTGCTCCATTACAGAAATCCCTGTGCCCTGCTTCTTCCAGATTTCTTTGTTTATGTCCCAAAGGCCCTCTGTCTCATCAGGATTCCCAATTCGGATTAATGATGACGAGGGGACATCAGGACTCTGCAGAGGTTTGAAGTCATCTGCACTGCCAATACCTTAATTCTGGACTCCTAGCGTTCTCTTCAGTATGAAGTAATGTCCATTCACCAAGGAAGAGTCCTTGGCAGCAAGAACATCCAGGGCATTCTAAAGGCACAGCCACTGTGCTTAAGGTACAAAGAAGTTTATTTTAAAATACAAAGTGTTTCACTGAGGTTCATTATCTACACACTAGCAATGATGCTTGTTTTCTGCAAAGAGCCTTATTCTGACTGCAGGCTAATGGCATGCAAAATTGTTATGCTAATCTCTGTGCATACAAACCAAATAAAAATCAGTATCCAATGTCATGTGCAGTCTCAGTCCATGAGGCCCATTTTCTTTGCTGTACTACAACATGATATTGTCTGCACTTCTTAGGGAGGATCTGCTACTGGTAGTTTTCTACATCAGCATTAAACCATTAAGAAAGGGGGTCTGGTTACAAGTGGTGTAGTAAAATACTCTTACCAGGCATGATAAATGGAGGAGAATCATGCTGTTACACCTTTACCACCATGCATGCAGTAATGCTATTTGCTAGATGTGGTAACAGTCAGACACTGCACCCAAAATAAATGGAAGTGCATGTCCTCATCCGGTAATAGTGATATCGGAAACGAATACACATTTGTGTGGTCATTACAGGAAGGCAATCCACAGTGAATTAGAAGTTTACAAGCCTTATGGATGAGGTAGCCAAGGAGACACCAAGGCAGGTGGTCCACCTGATGGGTAAAACAACTCCTTTAAAATGTGCAGCACTTTAAAAACGAATGCATGACCGTGTCTGCATATCCCAGTATAACCAGGGATAGCATTAAGTGGTGGGATGAGAGACCACTCAACCATCTCGGACCAACTGCAGGATACCGAGCAAGAGGAGGGCAGACCATGTCCGACAGCTATTTACAAGCCTAGGAGAGAAAGGCAGCCACGTTGGTAGGCATCATTGGCATCCCTGGATCCAGTGAAGCAAAGGTCGGGGAAAGCCACACATGTAGCAGCTGGTGAGTACAAAATATATGTTCCAACAATAATGTGTGGGAAGTGCATACAAGGAAACCTCATGCATGTCTCTGTGGTCCACCATCCACTGAAAAGGGAAGAGGAACTGTGTTTAACCATATGCACACACCATCCCAGACAAGACTCCAAAATGTAGCTATTGTGCCAAATGCCAGTGACTGCACCACAGGCCCCCTAACTCTACCACCCGGTTCCTCTATGAATGGGCCAAATTTCTGCTCCTCTCTCCTCTCTCTCCTCTCAGCCTCCTCTAAACTCGTTCTCTTGGGTGATTTTAACATCCATCTGGACTCCTCTATCACGGTATCCATTCTCTTCGATGACCTCTGCATGTCGCTATCCCTCTCCATTCTTCTTTCTGGTCCAACCCACTCAGCTGGACACACTCTGCATACCCTCATCCACTCTGATCTTTCACTCTCCTCCCCACTGATCACCTCTCTCTCCTGATCAGACCACTCTCCCCTTTCTTCTCACCTGGGTCCCCTCGGCCCTCTGACCATACTTCCTCAAGCCCTGCCAACCTTGTTCACGAACATCCGTTCGATTAAAAGAGTGTCAGCTGCTGCCTCCACATCCACCTTGATCCCACCTCTCCCCCCACCCCAGACTCTACCACTGACTTTGCTCTCAGCAACTTCCATCTGCCCATTACCAACACTCTGGACATTCTTGCCCCAATCATGAGGAACTGCCTGAAACCTGTCTCTAAGCATAACACCTGGTACGACTCTGAACTTGCAGCCCTGAAACTCAAGCGCAAAGCTGCAGAAAGGAAGTGGGAGACCTCTTGCTCTCCCTCTGACAAACTGGCCTGTCGCCTACTCCAAAGACAATACTGACTATCCATCCGCGCGAAGAAAAGTGTCCACATCCAGGCGCCGGTCTCTGGTGCATCCAACAACAAGGCCGAACTCTTTAAAATCTGCAGGGTACTAGCCAACCATAATGCAATCTCCTCCTCACCCTTCCCCTCCCAAGCCCTCTGCAACGCATTGGCTACACACTTTATTACTAAAACTCAGGACATCCTGAGCATAATTGATTCCATCTCCCCCGACCCCTCCTCCACTCCTTTGCCTCCTATGGCCTACAACCCTGCTTCCTCCTCTCTTTTCTCCTTCTCCCCTGTAACAACTGATGAGGTCACCATCGTTATCTGCTCGATGAAAGTCTCCTCCAAACAGGTTTCCCCTTGCTCCTCCAGAACCATTACAGACATTGGCTCTCTTGCCCCTGCACTTGCTGATTTCTGCAACCACTCTTTTGCCACTGGATCATTCCACTCCAATCTCAAGCACTCCCTTGTGCGCCCCCACCTGAAAAAACCTTTGTCTGAATATTCGAGGGAGACACTGTGCATACCTTGTTGGAAATAGAGTAAATAAGTATCTAAGATGTGTAGATGTATTCGTTGTTCAACTTATGGTATTTGAGGTGCAGGGGAGAAGTACTCAGTCTTGGTATCTAGGCTGGGGAACGAAACAAAGAAGAAGGGTTAGGAAACCCTTTTTTAAAACATTTTTTAAACATTCGGCAGACCCATGTCCAGCCAACTACCACCCTATTTCTATTACCCCCTTCCTTGGGAAATTCTTGGAGAAGCTGGCCCTCCCCCAACTTACTTCCCACACTGAACTTGTTGGTTGTCTCCACAATCATCAATCTGGATTCTGAGCATCCAGATGCATGGAAACTGCTCTTGTGAACACCTGTGAAGAACTGCATTCTAACTCTCCAGCTGTCCGCATTCTAATTGATCTCTCCTCTGCCTTTGACATGGTCAACCACTCCATCCTCATAAAACTGCTCCATGATACCCTGGGTATTTTCGGAGCAGGCACTGGACTGGCTGACCTCCTTCCTAAGTGACTGTGTGTCCCAGGTTATTCTGGGCACCTTCACCTCCCCTACCTTTTTCTCCACCTGTGGTATCCACCAGGGATCCAACCTCCCCCCTGACTCTTTAACACTAACCTTTTTCCACTCACGCTCCTCATCTTCACCTTCTCCGACAACTTCCATTGCTAAGAAGATGACACATAACTTTTTTCATCAAGCTTCCTAATGACCCTCTTCTTCAATCATCCTGGACTGCCTATATGCCATCCAGTCCTGGTGCACTTTCAAAAATCTCTGCCTCAATGCCAGCAAGACTGAGATCCTTCCTATTGGGAACCCTGCTCCCTCTTTCTTCCCCTCACTCCGGCCAGCTTCTATGGGCTCAACCCTTTCTCCTTCTTCAGAATCCAGAAACTTTGGAGTCATCTTCGACTCCTCTCTCTCCTTCCTGACTCACATTCAGGACATTGGAGAGACATCCCACTTTCAACTCTTCTTTCTCAAAGGAATTCTCCCCTTTCTCACTTTCCAACAAAACTCAATGCTACCAGAGCCCTGGTTCTCTCTAGGCTAGACTACTGCAATAGCCTTCTCTTGAATCTACCCTCTTCCTCCTTACGGCCCCTCCAGCTAATCCACAATACGGCAGCAAGACTTATCCTTGGCCTCAAGCCCAGATGCCGCATCTCTCCTGCCCTAAAAAACGTTTCACTGGCTCCAAAGGTTGTTTCAAGGATCAAATTCAAATCCCTCTGCATCATCCATAAGGCTGTCTGGGGCCATGGACCACGCTATCTGCAACTTGCTCTTGCTAAATACTCTCCCTCTAGACTTCTACATTCCCCTGGTACCAACTCTCTATGAGTCAAGCGTTTTGCTAAACAGAGGGCTGGTGGCCGTTCTCTTTCCTCAGCTGGCTGCCTCTTATGGAACAGACTCTCCCTTCCTCTTTGTCTTGAGCCGAATCTCCTCAAATTCCAGAAGCTCCTCAAGACTTTCTATTTCACCTCCTACTTCCCTTCTTCCCTCCTCTGCTAACCCCACAGTTGCTGAGATTGGAGACCAGTGCCCGTATGTGTCCTTCGGGGCCCTGGTCTCCCACACTCAATCGCTTTCAGCCTCCGCCCACCCACAGCACTTGCTTTGCCACCCACTGACCTTTGACACTGTAGGCCTGCACTTACCTATTTATTGCAGCTAATCACTCCCTAGCACTTCCTACACTGAGCACTTACATCTGCTTCTCACACATGAGCACAGACTTTCCAGCCCTCACCCCCCACTCACTCTTCCCTTCTCTTCTCCCTGCACTTGCACGCTCTGAATGCTCAAAGTCCAAGTAGATCTGTCTTTATCCTCCAGTGTAGTAATTGTTTTTCTATCTCATGTTTCCTCCCTGTTGCCCTGTGGACACTTTGAAACACAATTCGATTGTTGTATAAGTGGCTAACAAATGCACAATAAATAAATAAATAAATAAATAAATAAATAAATAACTGCTAGTGACATATGAGAACCAAACAATGCAAGCCAACAAGTCTGCATGTCCTCTATTTCCCACATGTACAAGAGACACACCAACTGGATAACCATGCATGCTCAGGAGATGGGAATAGCTGGGCCAGCTAGGCACATATTCATCAATGGTGCGCTCATCGGCAGAGTAATTGACCACAATCAGTGACCAAGAGGGCCTGTTAGACACCTCTACATCTGCACAAGCACTCACCACCACCATACCTACAGATAAAACAGGGAGTATGCTATCCCAGATGTTAGCAATCACTTCTGCCGCAGAAGCCACAAAAGGGAAGGGCAAGACACCAGCCAATCCATGCCATGCCCCTCAAGCCGAGCAGCCAGCACAGAGAGAACCACTGGCACCACCCTTGTAAAACAAAGGCCACATCCCTCAGATGCAACCAAAAGGCCACCTTCCACACATATTGTGCCCACATTCCTCCCACACTCAGAAGTATTGGCAGTAGAATTTAGGGATGACTGTGGAAAGGAGGACACAGGCACTCCCCAGCTCTCTCCTACTGGAGGTGCCACAGACAACTCTGATGATGACCATGTTGTCACTGGAGAATAGTCGCCTGATTCACATAGTGGTGACAACATTTCAAAACAAGTGGCTCCTGTAACCTTGTCTTCGCCTGTTCTGTCTGCACCCTAATTGCCAGCTGTGAGCGATTAAACCACTGGGCAACAAAATGTAATTGATGCCCAATATTAGGCAGTCATCCAGCATATCAGAGAGATGGTTAACAGACTACAGCAGCAAAGGGACCCATCAAATGAACACCTCCATGTCCTTCAAGATATCTAAAAGGGCCACCAAGTCTCATCGCAAGATGACAGGACATCACATGTCACATCTGTGTGGCGAACTAGACACCATGGTGAGTACTATCATCTGCCAGAGCCAGCACATAATGGAGAGCACTAAGGTTACTAACCAAGGCTTTGGACTGATGTCTGCAATTTTGGAGCATGCACAGAGAACACTAGTCTAATTGCAATCCTTGGCCAACACCAATCCAATACATCCACATCCATCAACACCACTAAAAAATCTGTTCCCTGCAGACCACCCCATAGGCCTAAGAGACGCTCACACCCACACACCTCAAGTATGCCTGACAAGGGGAAGAAACCCAGGATCAAATGAGTATGGTTGCATATTGTTCAATGATGTTGAGGATGGGTGGGTGTATGCTTGGCTTTAGGAGGGGTATGGGGAGGAGAAGATGGGGTGTATTAGGTACGAAGAGGATGTGTTTACAGTGGGAGTGCATACATAGCTAGATATTCTGTTCAATAAAGGGTTGTAAGAAATACCCTTCACAATTATGTTGTCATTTTTAGACTTGTTGATCATATGTAGCTATTATAATATTGCATTATTTGTTCATATTTGCCTGATAATGCAAAATTCATATACAGTTCTGTCCCATTTTACAAACACATACACTAAACATCGTCTTGTGATCTGCCCATCTCATGCTAGTCGTGTGGCTGGGGCTTGATCGTCATCATCGTCATTGCCACTGTCTTGTGGAAGGATGACATTCTGGGGGCATACATCTGTCCTAAACCAGTCCTCTGTATGCAATGGGACCTGACTTTCAGAAGTCCCAAGGACTATTCTATGTGCTGCAGTTTAGAATATGTGCTGCATTATATCACTTTTCCACAGGTATCTCAGGGCCTCAGTTTGGAGCCAGTAGCCATGGTAGGAGTGGATAGCTGGTGTCACCTGTAAAGGTGTGTGCGAGAGATTGCTCAAAGTATGCATTTTGTTTGTATAACCAGCCACTAATAGGGATGTTGTATATGTATGACTAGGTGCATGATTTGGCATGGTAGTACAGTTGTCAGTGTTAATGGCTACCTTAGACCAATTATTCACACATCAATACTTTTTAGTGTGAGGCAACAGCAGTGTTGTTCTCACCTAGGAGTCATGCCCTTTGTCCCCTGTGCGTGGCCATGTACACAGTGGGGGAACTTAGTGCAGCACCAGTGAGTCATGTGACATGCCAGGATACTGGGCAAAGCAGTTTGTGATGGCCATGTCGGTGCCAGGTGTCATTTGCACAGTCAGTGTATATTTCTGCCTCCTGATCCTGTACACCTACTCTGTCTCATGGGAGGTACATGTGTGCAGTCCAATACACCAACTAAACCAACTATATTTGGGAATTGAGCAACATCATCAAAGCAACGTTTGATTGTATTTATGCTCTCCTGGGTTTTTGGTAGCGAAATGTGTGCAGCTGCATGGTACAGTAGGGAATCCAATACCTGTGTTAATATTCGTGGGTGTGTGGTCTCAGCCATGCACCATGCTGACAGTGTTCTAATAGCTTCCTGAAGAAACAAAATGTAGTACAGTCCCTAACTTCCTTAGCGGGGGGCGGTAGACGTTTGTATACCAATTTGGCTCTCAAGGTCATTCAAAATGAGCTGACGTACATGGATTATGGTTGCTGTGTCCAGGTGATATATCCTCGGGATTTGTGTTTCTGTTAGTTCCCATGGAGGTATTCTTATCCCGGCCATTGGGGAACTTCATCTCCTCCACTATCCTTGTTGACTCTTTTTATTGCATGATTGCTGCATTCCACCAGACATCATGAAGCAGCTAGATATCCCCAAGTATATTGGCAGTGCACCACTGGGCTTCTTGTTGGTGTTGGTCTTGGGTGTGATCTGGTGTAGGCCTCTTTTGTTGTGAGGGCAGAATATGTGTACCTGTTAATGATTTTGCGACACCTGCCCTACATTTCTGCTTGCTTGCCAGTAATTTCTTGTGGTGTTTCATGTGTTGTTTTACCCATTAATGTTAGCCTGGATAATACTGCATTGGGTATTGCCCACTTTCCACATCCGGTAATGTGTTGATGCGTTAAGGCATGGTTCTTGCATCTGCTATTTTTAGATGGCTTCTTTCAGGTATCTTTGCATGAGTTAAGTGACTTGTAAGTGTACGGTGTGGAAAACCATATGGTATTTGCATATTTTACTGCCAAGCTCGTAACCAAGCCCATGGTATAATATCAAAATCATAGGGGATGCAATCTTTCAACTGTGACTATTAAATTATGGCTAGGCATCTTAACACTGCACATGTATTAGGAGACTGCGTCTAATTAGTACTGGTTAGAGAGCTATAACAACACGTCCTCTAGAAAAGAGTTTGAATCAAATGATCGCCTATGAAGTCTCATTATTCTTTTATTGATTCCATATTGCGGTGACTAGAACTGGATGTACTCCCCATAGATGGACTGTGAGAATGGGATAGGTTTTGGCGCCAAATAATCCTAGATGAAGTCACAATGAGCTTCTGGGTTCTTTTGTGATGAATGATCATCCAATCAGGAGTGGAAGATCTTGTGATCAGAATATCAGGACCATTTTTCTGACTCATCTATTCAATAAGAGTCCTCTCAAGTGATTTTTGAAGTTATGCAGGTTTGTTCAGGCAATTGGAGCCCACACATCCAAAGTAGGTTGTCACCCATTTAAAGCTCAACTCACATCAAGTCCATTTGTAGGTTTCACCAGGCTTTTACTGGAATGTGTTGTAGAAGGCAGGCTTACATTTTAGAACATGTTTGGAGGGCTTTTGGAGCTTTGGGGCAGAGTTTTAAGGAGTTTGGAGGAGTTTAATCAATCTGATTCTGGTCTTTTATGTAGTTTATTGTTTTTTATTGTGTTTTTGTAGCCAATTGTTGTTACTCTTTTTCTTAGTTTTTTATTCATTTTGTGATAGTGTTTAGTTAGTTCCCCCATATAAAAAACCTTTGTCTTTTTCTCTTGGTCCTTCGCCCCTTTTTATCCCTCATAGTAGCTACAAACCTAATACAATTGTCCTACACCTATCTGTACCCTTTAAACAAAAAAAACAACAGAAAAAAAGGATTGTACACATTTCACCCTGTGTGTTTGTCACCTTCAATTTTGCATAGGACTGTATTAGTAATAGCAGTATTGTATAAGACTAGCATTGTAGTAGAGAAGTCTTTTAGATCTAGATGACATTTTAGTAGTAGGATTGTTTGTTCACTTATTAGTTCAGTTGGGGTTGTATTCTTGTTCTCTATGGTTCTTTCAGGACTATTGTTAATGCACAAGGAGGAAGATCTGCACTTCTCCTCTCAGGAGGACGAAGATTCAGCCATGGTGAATTAGGAGGTGTGGGAAACTCATGGCCTTTTTGGCACCCGTTTGCTGGCCCAGTCGATACAGGCTCGCTGATCCTCTGATTCCAACAGTGGATACTGAGGCAATGGGGCTGATCACAGGAGTGTGATAAATGCCAAGGCAATCAGTAGAGTCCCCAGTGGTGGCAGGTATCCCAGAGCAGAGGTAGGGGAGGCATGACCTTAAGGAATCCACCCAGAGTGCAGGAAGGTATGCTCCCTATGTGGGAGGAGGCAGTGGCCAAAGCAAGCACTCGGAGCAGGAGTTTGGAACAGCTCCTGTCTTGGTGCTGTGCACAGAGGAGAACGTTTTCCCCACCCATAAGGTAGAAGTGGCTGCTCATGGTGAAGAAGAGGTCCATCAGATGGGGTACATTGGAATGACAAGCCTACGGAGGCCCAACCTGTGAAGGTGCTGCAGCTGATTTTGGACATACCTTTTAGGTAGGAAGAGGAGCAGGTAGAGTAAAAGGTGGTGAGGCAGAGACCCTTCATGCCTTGGTAGAAGGAGAGAGTCATCAACAGCAGCAGCTCTGGAGAGCAGCAACTTGAATCCCCTCTACAAAGCCCAGAGAGAGTGTACTGGATGTGGGACTGTTTTACCCTACCCACCTGGGAAGACCATAAAGGGTAAAAAGACTGAGTGTCTGAGGGATGTAGGAAGAACATCAAGCAGAGGCAGAATGGAAGAGGCAAGGGTTGCATCCTGAGGGCAACATCCATTAGCAACCATGCCTGCCAGTGGCACAGAAATGGGTGCCAGGTGCATAACATCTCAGTGTCCATCGAGGCACAAGAAAACATGCATCCACCACTTCCACCTTTAGTAGTGATGAGAATAGAGAGGGTCCTAGAATACCCAGGGCCACACTGCAGCATTGTGCCAAAATCAAGCACACTATACACACAACACTGCACCCATTAAGTCCACCAATTAGTGCCATTGGCAGAGGCAATTGTGGCCAGCAGCAGCCTTGTGTTGCTTCAGCCACTGCAACAAGCAGCTGGATTGCCTGTCTTTGTGCAGGATCCCCTGAAATACATAATGAGACACAGAAGGTCTGACCGTCTTACTCTGGACAATACACTAGCTGTGGGAGCTGGAATAGGTAGTGGTGGAAGGCAACTTGAGTAGGAATATGAAGCCCCACCAACCTTTTGGGAGAATATGTGTAGGTGTAAGGAACACCTTTGGGAGATATTTGTTTCACAGGGAGACTCCACAACAATAAAAGTAACAGCAATTTTTCGGACCGCTCCACAACTTTAGGAAACATTATTACAGAGAGTCTGAGAAATGTAGTCGGCACAGCTGTGTGTTAGTGGGTGTCTGTGCCATGTTAAAGAGCCCGCACATTCTAATGGATGGCTGCTCTCTGTGAAAGAGCCTGTGAGCTTTATGGGGTAATGGCACCGCGTGAAAGGGCAGGAGAACGTTAGTGAGTGTCTGCATCCTTTGAAAGAGCACAGGAACAGATGGCTGCACTCTCCAAAAGATCCAGAAAACCTAATAAGTGACTGACGCTGTCAAAGATCATGAAAAGCTTAATGGATGGCTGAGCTGTGTGAAAGTGTCAAAGAAACTGAGTGGGTGGCTGAAACCTGTGAAATAGCCTAAGAACTTTAGTCAATGGCGACGCCATGTGAAATAGCCGACAAACCTTATTGGATGGCTGCTCTCTGTGGAAAAGTCTGTAAACCTTAGTGGGTGATGGCAGCCTGTCAAAGAATGAGAGAAACTTAGTGGGTGGCTGCACCGTGTGGGAGACCCTCAATGTGTGATCACGAGGCAATACAAGGATTCAATAACATTACTAAAGCTATGATCAATAGCATGTCAGCAACTGATCAGGGCCTCTAAGCTATCTGTTTTCCAGCCGCAAGCAGCACAAAACAACCCGGCTTCACTTCTCAGCATCTGACTGGTACTGTGTAACACTTAAATATCATTATTCTGAGTTGGTGTTCTGGTAGATGTCATTCCATAGTCTTCTGCAATTAAGTGACTGTTCATTCTTTATAAATGTCAAGTGTTCAACAAGCGCCACTGCAGGGCATCTCCTGCAGTTAGTGACAATAGCCCTAGCTCCACTATAAACTCTATCGGACTGCATCCTGACAGTGGGTAGCTTAGAGATTCTTCAGCAACTCGCACAAGTGCAGCTGGCCAGATGGACCACTTGCAGTCCCAACACTGACCCAATCCAAATGGGTTGTCATGCTTTCCCATGCATGTCCAGTAGATACAAATAAAGCATCTGTGCACCTGGTGGGCTGATGTCTGTTCCTGTTGATGACAGGTCTCTATTTAAGATGCCTGAATCATTGAATAGGTTGTCCAATGGAGCCTCCTTCACCTAGGCAGAGTGCCAGCATAATACACACATCTCTCAACAGGTGTCAGAGATTTATTGCCCACTGATTCCATCAACGATTACCTTAACATGCCCAATATAGCTTGCACCCTTTGGGCCCATTAGTGTTTTTTCTGCATGCGCCCTTTGTCCAATTGCTTGTGCAGGCACTGTGACAAAGGATTCGTTGCACATTGTCTCCTTATTGTGATGCTTGCTGCGAGTGCAACTCCACCTGATACATGTCATTAAACAGAAGCCACTTTTACTTCCACAAAGGAAGTCAAAAGTTATTGAATGTTACTTTTAAATCCAGCTACACTTGGATCACCATGAAAGGGTGAACCAGGTCCCTCACTAACTGCGCCATATATGCGCCACCAGCACCACCAGCCAAAGCATGGTTCCTTGCCATGTTGATCAGGTAGTGATCAAGAAAGTGCATCAGAGGGAGAACCTCACTCAGGGTTACGCTGTGATGGCTAACCCTCTGCAATTATCTGTGAAGGCTTGGCACTGCTTACGTACCTTGTCCAGCATGTGACAAGTATTATTCTGGTTGTGGAGTGGTAAATTGTGGCAGGCTTCCATTTGGTGCAGTGCATTTTTGGCATGGTATGTCCAGCTGAAATGGGGGCTGTTCATCTTGGCCAGAGCGTCCCCTTCTTTCACAGACTCAAAATTGCTGATTGGGCATGTGACCATGAGCTGGTGAAAGGGCACAAAGCAGAGTAAATGCATTGTCTTGACAATTTGTAAGGCAGGAAGGACATTTACCCCATGTTTGCTGCAACAAAGTGCAAAGGCAAACTTGAAGGCCTTGGCTCATGTCCTTCTATCTCCTAGACCTTCTCCCAGCTATCAACATCTGTTACCTGGTATTGAGTTGCATACAATTTCTGCCCTCTAGAATTATTGTAGGCGGTTGGAGGAATACAAGATCTGAGACAAAGGAAGTGTCTCATATCATTATAACCTGTACTATTTAGATGAAGTCTCCTAATCCATGTGGTGTTAAGCTGTATAGCCATAATTTGATGGTCACAGATCAACGATTGCACCCCGTATGGTTTTGATATTAGACTATGGGCTTGGTTACGCGTTTGACAGTAATAGTAATATATGCATTATCTTCAAATACCAGTTGATTTTCAACACAGTACAATTACAAGTCACTTAACGCATGGTAAAATACCTGAAGGAAACCATCCAACAATATGGATACAGTAACCATGGGCCTCATTTTAAGGCTGGCGCTCCCGTAATGGTTTCCAGCAATTTGTTGGACGTACATCGTCCTCTATACCCCCAACACTTGGTTGATTTACTGTATGATGTTACTGCTTGCTTTGAAAACACTGCAAATTCCCATGCAATTGTACGGACTCCAAAAATGTGGAATTACGCAATCATACCACCACTCGTATTCTCAACGCCAAACTCGTAATGAGGGTTATTGTACTTTAAGTTATCTGGTTGATACATTTAAATCATTGAAATCAAAAAGTAAGGGTATTTCGATTGAACACAACAGAAACTTGCAAATTACGAGTAAACAGAATCTGGCCAGTAGATAATGTAAAGCATTCAGTTTCACAGATGGGAAAAGGTGCACCTGTTCCAAATTAGAAAACAGGGAGCACAGTTTGAAGCTCCACAACGACCTTCATGTTTCCTTTATTCAGATTGTGCAAGGCCAGGCTTTTTGGACATTAGATGGAGTTAACAAAGCCCAAAAACTGAATATGGTAATTACACCTCCCAGTTGCCCATCATAACATATTTTCCTCACAGAAACAAAACGCCATATTGTAGAAATTCCAATAGCAGATGTCACACTCTTAAATTACAGGGGAGTGTATATTGACTGTGCTCCTGCAGCTGTGCTTGGAAAAATGTATGAACAACGAGCCACAAAGTGTATAGTTGTCCATCATTCACTATACACACATGTAAATCAATTCACAGGTGCTTGTGCTTGTTTGCTTGTCTTAGCATGCACAGAACTCCAATATCCAATCCTTCCACAAACGGATGATGTGTATGTAGCGCTGATATGATAGTTTATTTATATAGCGCCCATACACAATTGGCCTCATTACGAGTTTGCCGGTACAGTAACAACGGTACTTGTAAGCTTTCCGGTGCTGTTGTTACCGTACCGGTGCGAGTTCTGCTCATGGGTGCCTTTGCAGCACCCATGTCTTACTGGTACCCGCGAACAGAACATGACAGTAGCACCGGTACCATTGATTATGGTAACGGTGCTACCACCTTCCCCAATCCCATTGAGACCCATGGGGCTCAAATGGGAATGGGGAAGAATCTTTTCTGACACCCAGAAAAGGGCAATTACCGGGTACGGCAAGGTCATAATGACCCGGTAATTGCCCTATTCTGGGTGCTGGAAATAAATGAATACCGGCGGCAGCCGGGCCTGTACTACAGGCAGGGCTACCACCAGCCTCGTAATGAAGCCCAATGTGTTTGAAAGCGCTTCAAGGCAAGAGAGGGATCAAGTGAAAATACAATGACATTCTTACAGGCCATGAACAGTAAGGATGTGAAATTAACTATCATACTCGGCCTGACGACATTTCATATAGCGCAAGAGCTAAGACATAGATAAGGAAGGGAGGGGGAGAGTGGGAAGGAAATAGAAACAGACAGGGTGGAATCTGTTAAAACTCTGTGCCGTACCAGATTACAACAGTGAACTCAATTTGTACCAAACTATGCAAATCGAATATGCACGTGAAATGTGGAACCAATCCTCTGTCCTGGATTCATTACAAAATATTAAGGGGCTCAATGCCCAGTTCCACTTTTCCTACACTCCTCTTCCCTTCCCCTCTCACCCACCCACTCCCCTCCTCTGTAATTATATCACACCACTATATGATTGTATGCCTCAACTCAACGTAGCATTGTATAGTAGCCTGTCTGTTCTATCCTGCCCCCGCCCCACCCACCTTTACCCTATTTGTCTAAGGCACTTTGAAAAACTATGGACTGTCATCGGACATGGAAGAATTATCTTCACTGTTATATGTACTATTTGCACTTATTTCACACACTTACCCTGCTCTATGCAGCCCTGTTTCCTTCAGAAAATCAAGGGTTCTGAATGGCTGTTTTTTTTCCCACTTCCCCCCTCCTTGAGCGCTTTGAAACACTTCTCTGTGTATAGGTGCTATACAAACAAACAATAAATAAATAAATAAATACATAAAATACAAGTAGAGAGGTTGTACCACATTACCACCAGCATTATTCTATTGAATAATGTTTAACTCCAGTCAGAAGTGGAGGTAACATTTGTAACTAGATCCTATACGTTTTTGAAGCCGTTTTTTCTGACATCGGTCCTTCAATACAGGGAAAAACATTAATGCGGTCATGGGAATGTGGCGAAAAAGTGGCTTCTCTCGTTCCAACCCTCTCACCACCTTTGCAATTACATGTAAAAAAGAGCCGAAATGCACACTTTTCTTCATTAAAAATGTACAGTACTGATCTGATCCACACTACTATACACGCCATGGAGGATGGAAATAGATGGAACATTCTTTGTGAAGAATACAGCATGTGGCATTGATGGATACAATGGGTGGTATTTCGACAATACCAATGCGGAAGTGGTAAAGTAGGAATTGGGTGGATGTTTTAGAACACCACCAGAGGTAGTCGAAATGACCTCCATCGATTTTCTTATTTCAAAATCTGCTAAACTTGTAATGAGCCCTAAATAATCAGTTCAAAGACAGAGCTGTTTGTTCCAAATGTCAAGCTGTAAGCTGTAATCTTTTATTTTCTTTGAACTATTGGTGTGCATTTTGTTAAACATGGTGAGGTAACGTTGAAAATCATGTTTTTAATGCCTAATTATTGTTATCAGTACATTCACCTTTATAATCATTTAAAACAATATTTGTTCATAACATATTGACACACACCATCATTCTATATATATATATATATTTGTGAAAGTGTGTTAGTATATTCGGTGTTGGCTCCAGCCACATAACAGTTGGTGGGCTACATTTTTAGCCCACGGCCGGCATACCTGTCTGGGGTGTACTGGCGATAGTGAAATTTGACCAACCCCACCATCCGCCCTGCACAGGGGTGGATCGGGGTCCGGCCCTGTGCTATCAGTATCGGCCATGTGCTATCAGTATAGGCGATTTTGGGATATTGCCAATTTTACGACTTTTCCAGTAATAGGAAGTTAGGACACAAGGTCGGCATACCAGTCGGGGTGTGCTGGCGATAGCAACATTTTACCAACCCCACCCATTCGCACTGCAAAGGGGTGGAGCGAGGTCCGGCCCTGTGCTATCAGTATCGACCATGTGTGTGAAGTTCTGACATAATAAAACATTCACAATGCTATAGCAGACCCCGACGTGCATGTCAGCTACAGACCCGTGCAATGCCGGGTGGTACCACTAGTTCATTAATATTTCTAACAAAGCCCAAATCCTTTTTATGTCAATCATACATGTCCTGTATGTATACATTTAAAAATGGTTAGTCTGTTGTGAGGAGTGCAGCAGTAGTTGTTATAACAGGGTGGTACCACTCGCTGGTGGTACACTGCAGCATGTTTCTGTGGGATTTAGTGGTTCAGGCAATTGAGCAAAGAAACAGCCAAAAGTCGAAAGGTGCAGTGCTGGTATGTTTCTTTTTCCGATTCTATTCACTTGAGCTTGTCAACGTTTCCATGTTAGGTCTGAAACCCACAGCTTGATAGGGGCCACATTCCTGATGAGCACCTCTAGGAACTGAATTCAGGAGTGACCCACATACCCCATATGTTCTCTAGGTGAGTAAACGTACCTAGAAAGCTGAAAGGGGTCACATTTTTTGCTAACAGTATATTATTTTTCACAGAGTACAGCATAGCTGTACCCCTTGGTTGCACCTACAGGGCAGCCTTTCCAAAATCATTAGTGGGGACGTGAACCCGGATGTTGTGATCAGTATGCGAGAGTGTGGGTACTGCAACCCTAACTCTCAGCCCAGTTCACCAAAGATATGGGGTGACTATTGTCATGTAGACCTGACCTAAATATTCAGATTACTGCTTATGCTGCTACAGTAAACCCCCCAAAACAATTCCTAAAACAACGATGCCGATAATGACGTTTTTTTGCTAGATATAAGATGGGGGTAGGGTAGGGAAAAAATACTTAGGGGAAATGTGGGGGTGAGGAGGTGCTTGTGGTCTGACCCGCTTTTAAAATAAAAAAGGCCTTTTGAAATTCGGGAAAAAAATGGGTATTTTTAGCCTCGTTTTGGATTTAGTAGTTTAACGTAGAACCAATGCTACTACACTTCTCTGATATCCCTAATCCGATGGGGAATGTGCCCGCATGGACGTTTAAGCTCCTATGGAGACCACAGATTTAGGGGAGAAGTTGGCTGACACCCCAGTGTTGCCCTAGGTTGATAAGCGTTGCCAATCACCAAACAACACTGTCCCAGCTGATGGCCTGTGCCTAGAGCAGCATGACTCAGAGCTCCCACAAGCTTCTCATCCACTAGTCTCTGAAAGCACTGATGAACATGAGGTTCCAGCCAACTTACTGCCTCTTCATGCTATGCAAGGGCTGGCCCCTTAGCTTGTTGGCCAATCGACTGCTTCTCTAGATATTGGGCCTCATTATGAGTGTGGCGGTCCAGAAATAAGGGTGGAAGTAGCAACATAATGGCACTCTTTCTGGACCGCCACACTCTGACTCTGCAGGTGGGGGGTGTTATGCCCGGCAAGTCTGACCTGCTGGGATCAACGGCACCTGCCCGCAAAGTTGTCACGGAAGCACTGGCACCGTTAGCAACAGTGATGGTGCTTCCGTGAACCCATTCCCAATTGGCCCACAGGAATGGGGACTTACCAAATCTGCCACCTGACATTACGCTCCACCGGGACTTGTAATGTCCTGGTGGCACCGTGAAGTCAGGTGACGGATTCAGTCTTACGAGGATGGAGGCAATCCGCCGGTAGCACCAGCTTGTTACCACCATCCTAGTAATGAGGCATTCTGTGCTTTGTTCCACCTTGGCTGAACCCGACGATAAATAGGACAATATGCACTGTGGAGTTGGAAAGCAGTGCAGGCAAGGGCATTGGATCAGAAGGTTGAACTTCTGGAAAAGAAACTAGATGTGTATGACCGATTTGCTGTTTCCACAAAAAATTCTCCAGCACTGATGGTGACTGTAGTAGAGAAGACCAAGTATTGTGCAGATCAGTGTCAGGATTTTTGGCAAATAACAGGAATATTTCACTGGCCACACCAGATACCTGAATGCTAGCTCAAATATAGCACACCCATCAATACAGCCAATACATCTGTGAGGCAGAGATGGCTCTGCTGAAGTCACCACGGCAGTCACCATGCAAAATGTTTTTGTTGTGGAGATGATTGATGAACTCAAGGAAACACCTTCCCAAAAAGTGCACTACAGCAAGTTGGTCTCCTCTGTTAGGCAGAATCACCTGCAATACCCTTAGGGAACACTACAGGTAACTAGGACTACAAGTGTCAGCACAATTTCACCTTTGGTACAAGCCTGTACTACACAGTAAAGTGGTAGCGATGGCTGAGCAGCCAGACTTATCTCAAGAGTTTTAGTGAGCAGTAGAACAAGTTACACAAAGAACATACCAATACAGTGATTCAAGTAAATACTTACTCAAGGCTTATTAGTAAAAGAATATACATTTATTTACTCAAACATTTATAAAACATTACACTAGCATAAGCAGCTCAATATCACACACTACTACACCACAAAAATCCAACCGGTAAGTAACTGAAAAGTTTAGCTCCGAAATGAAGTAGGAGCAAAATGACACTTCAGATACTTAACAAAGGAGGGAAAAGACAAGGTTATAAGAATAGACACCCCAAATACATTCATAGGCAGGGCAAAGGGTTTCAGTTAAATACAACCAGCAATTCTTCTCAACAGCCCTAGGCCTAAGTCAACGGTTCAGAGTCTTTTGTGTAGGATAGTACTGTTCTGGCATATAATGATTAGGTCTTTGCCACAGATTTGTAAAGAATTTGGCTAGGCGAAAAGTTTGACGAATGTTTAGGGAAGCACAAGCGTTCGTAGTTGAGGAAAGTTTCACACACTTTCTCGATGGCCGAAAGGATTTCCGGACCGCGGTTGCACAGTACATTTTAAATGAAGAAAGCTGTAGCTGAGGCAGTTGTTCCTGGCAGTTCGAGCAGATCTCGCTGTTCCTGTGCTTCAGTCACGGGGACAAGAAATAAGACTTCGGGTGGTTCCTGCACTGCCCAAGGAAAAGGTCAAAAGCTGTAGCGAGACGTCGGTTTAAGGTGTGAGTGCCTAAAAGTCCACCAGCTGATTTCCTTCCCTCTGGCTATCCGGTTTTCAACAGGCTGAAAATTTGACCAGAATAGGACGGCGTCCAGGTTGCTTGCGAGTTGGTTGTTCCCACCAAACTCAAGGGAAGAAGTTAACCTTGAAGGGCTTCTCTGTCGTCTGAGTTTCAGGCAATTCGGACCTGCAGCAGGGCTTCACCGGTTGTCCTCTGTCCTTCCTCTCCTCTTCGGTTCTTTCGTTCCAGTGGTCGGCTCTGCTTTCCAAGTCCCAGAGACCTGCTTTTAAACAGTTTTCCCCCCATTCATTCAGCCTGACTGTCACTCACCCAGCAGGGTGGCTGTCCTTGCCGGACAGTCAGCAAGCCAATCACACCAGAGTGCCTTCAGATCTCCTAGGAGACTAAGCAGGAGACTAAGCACAGGGCTTTTCGGGCACCCCCTCACATCCTGTCCAGCCCAGACACTCTGGCACCAGAGGAGGGCTTCAGCACAGAAGCCCGCCAAAGGGCACGAACAAAGGGACCAAACCTGGTTTGGTGCGCAGAGTTACACACAAGAAGGACTCTTCCTAAAAGAAATGGCGAAAAAAGATGACCAGATTCTGTTTTTACAGATAGGTCTGGGGCTCCATATTGAAAAACATGGCTACCCCTAATTTTTAGCTACCGTTGTTAGCGGTCACGAAAAATCATGGTAGTTGATCTAAACCACTGCCACCAGCCATTTAAAATAGGAAAAGCTAACATTTTACTGTTACATGAGTGTTTTGACGCAGGGGAAGCTAAGCAACCCCTCCAGCACTCTATAGTAAGATAGGGTGTGCTGGGTCAGTAAATCTAATGAGACTATTAAAGTCATTTTAACTTTACATGCCCTGGGAGACATAGTCAGTCTCAGGGAAGGTATTTAAACCATGGGGAGTCTGAAAGACACCCCTGTGCCACTGCACTGAAGGTGCTGTGTGACACATAGAAAAAGATGGTGCCACTGGAGTTTGTTTAAAAACTCTATAACCAAAGAACACAAAAGTAAAACACATCCAATGGGAAAAGAATGCTCATACTCTTTCCAGGTAAAAAAATCAAATCACAGAAATCCAGCAAAGTTGCTGGGAGTCTCAAAAGGTAAGGGGGTAAGGGACATAAGCACATTTGGAGAATTCTCCCTAAAATCATCCGCTGACGTTCCATGGTAGGGAACTAGACCCCGCCTGTGGGGAGATTCTACAGAAAATGACCCAATGCATCTTCAGCTTGTGCCTCTGTGGATTAAAGAACTTTCCATGTTTTGTCAAATGGTAGGAAAGAATGTTGACCCTTGCCAGTGAATGCTGTGCACCAGCCTGCCACCCTGCATTGATGGAGAACAACGAAGATCATAAAATGGTCCGACCAAGGTTGCACAAGCTCTGGGATGTGCATTGCCCTGGGTTGCCGGAATTATGCTTTGACATTTTTGAGACTGAAAGAGATCTTTTATTGCAGTCAAAGTGTGCATCAACTTATTGAAGAAATTCCTACAGGAGCCACTTACATAAAATGAAGCATCAAGTAGACACAATTCAACTTGGAGAGGGTGAGGAAGAAATAAAAAGATGAGTAGACAAGTATGTTATGCCCTTACATGTTTCTTATAGAATTGTTCATAAATATGTGAATATGTGTGCAAGGTAAGGGCCTCATTCAGAGTTTGGTGGCATGGTAAAAAATGGCAATACCAGGATTACCCCCAAATTAACTGCACTGTCAACTTCAGGGTTTCAAAATGAAACTCCTTAAATCCAGCTGGTTTTGTCTTGAGGAAATTTCCTGCAAACAACACCATCACTATATGAATTAAATATAGCATGCAGCAATTACCTCATGCAGTAATTGCCAATCCACATGGACTCCTATGCGACTCAAAAATGGGGAATAACTGAAGTGTCTGACTAAACCATTCCAACCTTTCCCGTTACAAGATGTGGTACCGTTTAGCAGTATTACCTTGGATAATACCACTTAAGTCCTAATGAATCCCTTTCCTGGAAGCAAATGCCCTCTCAATGGGACAGATGAAGGCACATCAGCACTGCATACAAAGCCTGAGTAAACATCCCCCCAGCCTTGCATGTGGCTCAAATCAAATACACCCCTCAGTATTGTGCAGTCAATAATGGTACCTCAACCCGTTGTGTGAGTTTGGATGAATGTGCTTCTGTTTAGTGACCCAATAAGAGTCAGTGAATCTCCTGGAGAGATTTGGTGTGCTCCAGGTTGTTGGGTAACCTTTTAAAAGTAGCACACCACTTCCCCAATGTCTCTCTTTCTGCTTTGCTTGGGTTTAGAAGCATCCTAGTAGAGGACATGCCCACAACTTGTGTATTAGAACATTCTTAGTGGGGTTTTGAAGTTTTTGATGATCTTTCTTTTGCCAGCGCATTCGATAAGTGGTTTTTGATCATTATTTGCCTGCCTTCTTATATCTGTCTGTTTTTTCAGGCCCCAGTTGTCACCTTTCCTTTTTACCTTATTTTCCCATTTTCTTTCCCAAGTTCCATTACCATTTCTTTTCCCCAGTTCATTTTTCCATCGTGACCCAACAAATTTAAGAAAGGAGATTGTGTATCCTATTTGACTGTGTGTATTCAAAAAGTCCTTCTGTGACCACTTCCGTGTTTATACATTTGCGTCTGTTACCTTTTGAACTGTAAAGGAATTAACAACAACAAAATATATGCTGTTCCGCTTTGTATTCATGCTCGTTTGTTGAGCATATACAACCTCACCCATTATGTGTGAACCAGATAACCCTTCCTGTTGTAGTCACTGTCCTTTGTTGTTATTGTCTATTGCTAATCCTTCCTAAAAAGGAAATTGAAATCATTAAACCATGAAGGATTTTGAGGCTGTAGAGTTGGAGGAGAAAATGAAGTTAACATCTCGTTGAATGAGGATTTTAATTGCAAGGCGATGGACCCGGCAGAGAATGGTGTGTCTCTTTTGGTTGTGGGCCTTGCACATGCTAGTGTCCCATAGCCAGTTGCTTGAGGTGGAAGAGGCATTGGGGAATGGCTCAGAAAAAAGAGAGGAGGAAGAGTTGATACATGGATGTTTTGCCACTGCCATAGGAGGGAGAGGAAGGAAGAGGAGAAGGTGGCAGAAATGACAACGGATGGTTTACCACTACCACAGGAGGTGATGGTGTTGGGGAGGTGGTAGTAGTAGAGCCAGTGCAGACAGCCCTTATGCCACACGTGGTGGATATGACTGAGAGGTTTGGATGGCTGTAGGTTACAATGCAGATGAAGGGCAATGTAGCGGTGGATATTCTAGAGTTGTTGCTTGGCAGTGCCTTAACCATCTTTGAAATTGGATAGACGATGGCGGTAACACAGAGAAAGGGTGCAGTAGAGGTGTTGAGCTGCCCAAGGGCTGAGAAGGTGAGGGTGCAGATGGTGGTCTAGGAGGTGACAGAAGAATGACAGGTAGAGGAAACTGAGGTGATATCAAAGATGCTGTCTCAGGGGCAAGAAGTGACTGTGGGCACTTCAACTGTACCTGTTTTGCAGCTCAGACAATGCAGGCACAGTTGTCTCTTGTCATGTTTTAGGTGGAACAAGGGACATCCTGATCCATGGCTGTGACAGTACTCAACTCATTATGGGAATGTAATGCAAGCACTTTAGCATGCCAGAGCAAAAAGGTCTGACAGGGGGCATATAGTCACTTTGACTTGCAATCTACGTAAAACACCAATGAAGCATGGTACACCAAAAAAGAGTTGATGTTTCAAGATGATGACATGGCCAGGAACATACCACAGATGTATGGTTGGACTATTCCTAATGCATGCTGTATCTGTATCTGTGCTTTTGGCTGAAAATCAAACTTAGCTGTATCTGTGCATTTAGGTGAAAGACAAACTTAGCTGTATTTGTGCATTCAGGTGAAAGTCAAATTTAGCTGTATTTGTGCATTTAAGTGAAAGTCAAACTTAGCTTTATTTGTGCTTTTGGCTAAAAATCAAACTTAAATGTATTTGTGCATTCTAACTTTAGCCATTGATTCTCACCTGCTACCCCAGTGACTGCTCATTACTGCTTTACTTGCATACTCCTCCCTCTGCCTCCTCCCTTTACCACTCATGGCACTTTCTGTTGCTCCCATCTATTCCAACTGCTTCTCTATCAACTATCCTTCCCACTAAGTCTGCAAAAAAGACATTTAAGAAGGATATCTTGACCTCCAACCCTGGTCTCCCTCACTGACATCCTCTTTGTTGTACCTTTGCCGGATCTATGGACTCCCCATATGATCTCTGTGCTTTGTCTCCTCCTTTCCCATTAATGGTGGCACTCGCTGGGATGTCCTCATGGCTTCTTTCGACTCCTCCAGAGTCATCCTTAATGTCTACCTAATGGCACTGTCATGTTCCAAGGTCCTCAGGCCAATCACCTCCTCTTTGATAGGCGTTTCCCTTGCCTCATCAACTTCTTCTCATCTCCAGCTGTCCCCTCCTCTCACTCCTTGGCTACCTTGACACCTCTTCTTCCTCCTCTGCCACTCTTCAGGCTACCTCTGCCACACCGCAAGGCGTACCTCTGATTTGTACCCCTCCCCGGAAGATATTTAAGGCCGGCAACCTTCTTCATCTTGCCACTCTCAACTCTCGCTCTGCTGTCAAACACTCCTCTGACATCTGCCATCTCCTTGAAGAAATGGACCTTGATGTCCTCGGTTTTACAGAGACATGGTTCACAGCCATATCTGTCACAAGCTTTGATACTCTACTCCCTGATGGCTACAAGATCCTCTCTGTACCCAGATCCTCTCGACCTGGAGGGGGCGTAGCCCTGATCTTTCCTGGATGGATTCCTGCCACTATCATTCCCACTCAGCTTTACTCCTCTTTTGAAAGCCTTGTCTGCAGGCTCTCAATCTCTCCTAGCCACTCTCTTACTGTTGCTACTCTCTACCGGCCCCCTGGTAATATCACCTCTTTTCTTTCTTAGTGGGCTGACCTCTCCTCCTCCCTCCTGGCCTCAACCACTCAACTCCTCCTCCTTGGTGACCTCAACATCCACCTCGATTCTCGGTGTCCCTCATCCCTGCTCTTTTACAACCTCTGTGATTCCTTCTCCCTCTCTATCCTTCCCTCCGGCCCGACGCACGCTGCAGATCGCACACTTGATGTCTTGATCTCCCCTGGCCTCCCCTCTCTATCCCTCTGACCACTCCTCTCTCCTGGAGTGACCACTGCATTCTCTCATGCCATCTATCACTCTCTTCCCCTCAAACCAACCCCTCCCCAACAATGCCACTTACTTTCTCGGATATCCAACCTATGAAGCGTGTGTCTACTGAGGCTTTCACTGCCATGTTCTCTCCTCCTCCTCCTCCTCCTCCTCTGGCTGACTCCCATCCCTACTCAACCCTGTCCCTTTTCTACTCTTTTATCTTTGACGCTCTTGATGCTCTTGCCCCTGTCATGAGGATCCGCTTGAAGTCCAAAGCCAAGTGCAATTCCTGGTATGACTCCGACCTAGCTACACTTGAACGTAAGTGTAGGGCGGCTGAGAGGAAATGGAGGGCTTCCTGCTCATTCTCTGACAAACTGGCCTGTCGTATGCTCCAAAGGCAATACCGACTCTCTGTCTGCACTAAAAAGAGAGCCCACATTCAAGCCTGTGTCTCTGCTCTGAGGAACTCTTTAAGATCTGCAAGGAGCTTGCCAACCTTGCAGCAGTCTCCACCCCTCCTTTTGCCTCCCAGGCTCTCTGCAATTCCCTTGCCTCGCACTTTATCTCAAAAACCCAGGACATCCTGTCCACCCTCTCCTCCCCTGCCCCCCTATTCCCTCTCAGTCTGTGCTTGTAGACTCCCCTTAACCACCCCCCCACCGTCCCTCTCTTACTTTCCTATTTTCTCCCCTGACGAGGTTACTAGACAAGTCCGATCTATGAAAGCCTAGTCAAAACAGGTTCATCCCTGCTCCTCTAAAACCATCAAGGACCACATTGACACCCTCGCTCCGGCCCTGGCTGGTTTTTGCAACCACTCCTTTGCCTCAGGATCCTTCCCCTCCCCTCTGAAGCACTCCCTTGTGCATCCTCTTCTCAAGAAACCCACAGCTGATCCTTCCTGTCCGTCTATCGCCCAATTTCCATTACCCCCTTTCTGGGCAAACTCCTTGAAAAGCTGGCGATCTCTCAGCTTAACCTTCATTCAGATTCCGTTGGCTGTCTCCATGACCACCAGTCTGGCTTGAGAGCGGCCAGAAGCACGGAAACTGCTCTCCTGAACATCCGTGAAGATCTGCTCTCCAACCTGGACTCTAACATTCCCTCTGTCCTCATCCTTCTTGATCTCTCTTCTGCTTCGACACGGTCAACCACACCATCCTGCTTAACCATCTCCGTGATAACCTGTGTATCATTGATCATGCTCTGGCCTGGCTGACCTCTTTCCTCTCTGATCAACCCTCCCTGGTCCAACTGGGGTCCTTCCTATAATCTATCTTCCTCTCTACTGTGGGGTTCCCCAGGGGTCTAACCTCTCACCCTGGCTCTTCAACCAATACCTGGCAACTCTCGCCCACTGCATTGCCATTTTGTGCTCAAATTTCCAGTGCTACGCTGATGACATTCAACTCATTTTCCGGCTACCCTCGGCCACCTCCTCTCCCTCTCTCATCTCTGACTGCCTAACTGCCGTTCAAGATTGGTGTGCCACCAATGATCTTTGTCTGAATGTCAGCAAGACCGAGATCCTCCTCATCGGTACACCATCTTCATCCTTTTGCCTTACTCTCTGGCCGGCCTCCCTTGGCCCTCCTCCCACCCCTACCTGCAAGGCTAAGAACCTCAGGGTCATCTTTGATTCCACACTTTCCTCCTCCGCCTGTATCTCTGAGGTCTCTAAAAAGTCAAACTAAAAAGTCAAACTTCCTACTGCACCTCCTCAGAGGTACTCTGCCTTTCCTCTCCTTCCCTCAGAAGCTCACTGTCTCCCAAGCTCTGGTTCTCTCTAAGTTGGACTACTGTAACAGCCTCTTTCTAAATCTACCTGCCTCTACTCTCCGACCTCTGCAACTTATCCAGAACAGGACTGCAATACTTGTCCTTGGCCTCAAGCCCTGGGATCGTATCTCTCCAGCTCTGAAATCTCTCCATTGGCTCCCAGTGGCTGCAAGGATTAAATTCAAAACTCTCTGCATTGTCCACAGGGCTTTCTGGGGTCTGGGTCCAAAATACCTTCAGCTATCCCTCCGCAAATAACTCCCCTCTCGAGCTCTTCGCTCTTCTACCTCTAACTCTCTCCGGGTCAATCGTTTTTCAAAGAAACGAGCTGGGGGTAGATCTCTATCTTCGGCTGGGGTCTCCCTCTGGAACAGCCTCCCTGCCACTCTAAAACTTGAGGAGAACCATCTCCGGTTCCGGAAGCACCTCAAGGCCTTCCTCTTGGCTTTTGCCTTCGCTCACCCTCTCCCTTGCTGATCTGCTCTCTCTTGGCACAGTGCACCTGGCCACCCTCTGTCCCCTGGGCCCAGGTACCTGCTCACCCTGCCACCCTCCTGTACTGCTTCCTGGCCACCCCTTGCACTGGGGACTGTATCTGTACCCATACAGCCCCCACCCCCATGTTCTCCTTTTTCTGCACTTATCAGACTTGCTGCCTTAAACACAGCACTTGCCACTTGCTTGGCTGCACTACCTCTGTTTATTGCTCCATTTTCTTTTTATTTTATATTTATTATTTATCTGCTCACCTCTGCTCTGCACTTTCCACTCTCCCCCTTCTATGCACTTTTCCCCCTTTTCCCTTTCCCATGCACTTGCGCGTTCTCAATGTCACTGGGCCTAGTAAGATCATTTTTGTGTTCTCCCATGTTCCCCTCCCTTGCCTAGTCGCGCTCTGAAACACCTGTGTACGAGCGCGATACAAATAAAATATCATATCATAATATCATGCATGCTAGCTTGCAGTGGCCTCTGCACAGCACCATTGAGCAGGGATGATGTCCTCACAATAGGGCACATCTGACAGTTAACAGTCTTGGGCATGCTAGCACAAGTAGCCCTAAGTCACAACCGACCTCACGGTCTGTCCAAGCACCTCTGCTTTCCCATAAAACTGCACTACTGACATCATTCAACAGTAGGTCCCGGTCCCGACCACCACCACCTCCATCCTGACAGTGAGTAGTTGTTGGTGCTTACAGCAGCGTGAGTGTGCTGTTAGTTGTGTATGCACGAATATATCAAAGCATGTGTATGATGGTATGCACTGCCTGTATTTTTAGTACACCATCAAAAGGAGGGTTGAATGTCAACTACAATGGAATATGTAAGGAAGAGGGTACACGTTATCATCTTCTTGCAAGTGATTGACAGAGTTGCGGGTAAGAGGTAAGGAAAGGGAAGATAAAGTGACTGCCCTCTGATTCAGTTTAGTACCCGACATTGCAGGAGTGACTCTCCAAGTGTGATCCAGGGGCTCAATGAGTATCCAAAGTTGCTTAGCTGCACCACATTCTCACATCCCATTTACAGAGGCATTATTATATGATGCGATGCTGCAAGTAGGCCTAATTTCTTTTTAATCGTGGAAGCTCAGAATGAGGACTGTATCTGGTATCTCATTATATTTATCTTTTGAGTCAAACCATCTCAAAAGCATCCGAAATATTTGCATTTGTATTTATAAAATGTTATATAGCGCTTTAAACCAAAGTGGTTTAAATGAACAACAGGTAATACATAAGAAGCAAATTAATACAAGTTATGAGACAAATAACTGAGAGCAATATGCAGAACAATTTGCAGGATCATTTAGTAAACGTGAGTAAGGTAGAACAGTTGAAGGAAGTAGTAAAGAGCTGCCAGGAAGGAGATTGGAGAAGGTGGGATTTTAGACAGGTGCGGAAAGATGAATTAGAGGTGATGGATCAGATGGGGAGAGGTTGAGAATTCCAGTGGTGTGGGGCAAGGACCTGAAAGGGGCGGAAGCGGGAAGGTGCGCAAGGTGCAGATGCAACAGTGAGCAGGAAGTGATCAGCTGAACGGAGTGACCGAGAGGGAGAGTAGAATTAGAGGAGGGAGGGAGGGTAGGGTGGGGCCAGATCTTGAGGAGATTTGAAGATGAGACAAGCGAAGTTGAATTTGAGTTGGGAGTGAAAAGAGAGCCAGCCTAAGAGGCAAGAGAAGAGGAAATAGAATCATGAGGGGAGAGAAGGCAGAGAGAGTGGATGGCAGAGGGTAGAGCGATTTAAGGGGGTCTATATGTGAGGCAGGAAGGCCAAAGAGGAGAGTTGAGCAGTAGAAGAGTTGAGAAAAGATTAGAGAAGATATTAAAAGTTTAGTGGTATGGAAGTTGAGGAAGGATCAGATTTTGTGAATGCTATCGAGGTGAAAGCGACAGGCATGGAAGGTAAGAGAGATATGGTGAGAAAAGGAGAGGTTGGAGTCAAAGTAGAGCCAAAGGTTTCAGGCAGAGGAGGAGATGGGGAGTTGTGTGGGGGAAAGAGAATGGAACGAGTGAGTGAAGGGGGAGGGAGGGTGTTGGCAGGAAGGACTAAGACTTCCGTTTTATCAGTGTTAAGGGTGAGAAAGTGGGAGGACATCCAGGATTTGATAACTGTGAGACAGGAAGAGAGTTTAAGGAGTATGTCAGGGCTGAAGGAAGAGAAGGAGAGGAAGAGTTGAGAGTCATCAGCGTAGAAGTGGTGAGAGACACCAAAGGAAGAAATGATTGGGGCTAGGAGGGAGGAATATAGCGAGAAGAGAAAAGGGCTGAGCACAGAATCTTGAGGGACGCAGAAGTTGAAGGAATAGGTACGGGAGGTGCTGCCGCCCCAGGAAACCCGCAAAGGTGTGATTGGATAGGTAGGAGGAGAACCAGATGAGGACAGAGCCATTCAGACCAAAGGAGGAAAGAGTGTCTAGAAGCAAGGGGTGGTCCACAGTGTCAAAGGCGGCTGAGAGATCAAGAAGGATGAGGACAGAAGAGTGTTTAGAGTAGCATGAGGTGAGAAGGGAGTTGAGAACAGAGGTAAGGGCAGTTTCAGTAGAGTGTTTGGGGCAAAACCCAGATTGAGTAGGGGGAAGGAGAGAGAGGTTGGAGATGAATACTGAAAGTTGTGAGTAGATTAGGCGTTCAAGGAGCTTAGAGAGGTAGGGTAAGAGAGAGATGGGATGAAAGTTGGAGGCTAAGAGGCGGTTAGCAGGGTGCTTTTTCAGGATAGGGATGATGGTTGCATGTTTGAAGGCTGAGGCAAAGGTTGCAGTAGTGAGGCAGATGTTGAAAAAGGAGGTAAGGTAGGGTATGAGGAGAGGGTAGATCTTGGGGATAGTGGCGGTGAATGCCTCAAACTGTGCCCCTAACCTCAATTGTACATACAGAGGGGGTTGCCACCACTTCTAACTAGCCCTCATTGCATGATGATGTTTTAACTAAACAATGTGCCCAACCCAAAGAGCTCCTCAAACAGCAATCTATCTGAAGCCCTACACTCTATGTTGAGACAGCATGTGTAACACTTAACTTGGAGCGCCAATCTATGTGGTCAGGATGTACCCAGAATTTGCTGAAATCTAAAATGTATAGCATATTTTTCACAGGTTTTAGACTGGGAAGCGAAGATGTATCCAATTGATGCAATACGTTGACATGGGCTTCTCTGTATTTATGCGAATGTCAGTTTTCGCAAATTATAGCCCAATAGAAAACTCTTCAAGTAGAGATGACAGAGTCTATTCTGTCAAATTTCAATTCCATAAGTATCCGAATAGTAGGAGTACTCGTGGGCAGATTCAATATCGTTTTAATAAACACCAATTTCTGCACTACAAAATGTTACCGTAATCCAGCAACATTTACAGATAGTTAGTCTTTATGCATCTCTAAAATAGGAGGGATGCCTTATTGCCAAAATGTGTGAAAAACGCGTGTATTGCAGCAGTATATATCGTTTGCTGAATTGCGTTCTCCAACACCTTTTTTCCCAGACCCCACACCTGGTAAACCTTGTCCCTAGGTAATCTAATAGATCTGTTTCTTCAATACGATGTCCTTCTCGATCGAAGGGTAGTTCCCGACATCCTGGGGTGCTCATGGTGGAAAAAGGCATACATGTAGGGTCTGATTCATGGAACGTTTCCCTACGGGATTGTGCCATTAAAAAACACTTCCATGAATCGGGCCCTTAATCTTGTTATAATTAATTTGGAGGCCTTTATGTACACAAAAGGAATTCATGTTTTGCAGGAGCTTCTTAATGCCCATGTGTGATTTTGACACCGATATGGCACCTTCAGTGAACAGCAGAGCATTGACTTCATCAGACCCCAGTTTAGGAGCGACAGCATAGGACAGAGATAAATGCCCTACCGAACCATTTATTTAAAGTGAAAATAAGCTGAAGCTAAAACCCATTCATTTCCACATGCCTTTTTTCAACAATGAAATACTTGGTTGTCGCTCCAGCAAGGCCCTATCTTTCTACCGCAGAGTTGTCGGAGTTACTCCATCTACGCCCTATGAGTAAATCTGGAGGTACACTTTATGCTTCAATGGTACGCCATAACTCTGACCTCGGACCCCAAAGAAAAGCTGTCCAAAGACTGGCAGAAACAATATGCAAACTCATTTTCTTAAATAAAAATATCTAAATGCCTGGTCATCGATACGTATCTCCTTTGTAAGACCTGCTTAGAGGTGCAATATGGTGTTTGTATTTGTCAACCAAGCCCCGAGTCGGAATAGCAAGAACCGATCAAATGTTTTATCCACCACTTACAAAAGGGAGAATCACCTATAAATCGCAGGGTTGTCTCTTGCTCCCTTTTTGTGTCAAGGTAGCATCAGTGCTTTTGTCCAAGATAGCATATTGTCCCTGTGATCAATTCTGCAGTGAACAAAAGCAGAAGAAAGGGACATTACATTACACTTTCCAACCTAAGATAATCAATGGGGATCATATATGGCTGAGAAGCTTCGCCCATTTCTGCTGTTTCCGAGCAAACCTTATTTCATTTAGGCAAGAAAATGATGCAGGTGTATTCATTTCCTCCATCCACCTTCAGGATTCCCGTCATATCAAATCCCTTTCAAAGGTAAACATTTATCTACTAGAAAGATTATTGGAGGGGGTAAACCATACATTTTTAGGAATAACAAATGTTTGTAATGTGTTTCTGCCTCGAACCAGAAACAACTATATTCGAAAAATCCTAGAATTTTTTGTTTTTCCACTATATGGCAAACTCTGAAGAACCCATTTCTTTCTTTAACATGCCTTATTACAAATGTGTTACTTCTTGCACAATCAGTATCAAACCATTTATCCTTAAAGAACAACTGAACATTTTCCACCAGAGCAGCCTGTTTGCTGACGGAAGGACAAATAATGTTAAAGATCTCTCCGTGTTACCACACAATACCTTCATGAGCCTCTTCACGGGAACTTAAAACATTTTCTTTCAATTGATTGTTTGATAAACTATTTCAGGGTCCTACCGGCCCTAGTAGACAGACAAAGCAAACTGTATTACGTTTTCCGGCACTCAGCTCAGCGGCATAACTGCCGGTTTCTGAGTGCTGAAGTGATGGTGTAAATCCCTATTCATGGAGTCCCTTGGAACTCCATGGGGGATTTGCGGGTAATAACGGCTATCTTTTGCGGGTAGGTTGCCGGAACTACCTCCAGCTCTTCGCTAGAAGTAATTGCAGGCCAGCCCACTGAAAATACCAGCACATTCATTCCCCACCAACAGCGTCGTAATGAGGCCCAATTGTATAAATGGGTCAGGTTTCCTGGAAGTCCATAATAACCAAACTCATATTAAACCTGCACCATTCAGCATCAATTATATGTTTTGACAAACCTGAAATCTTTCCACACAGTAAGCATAGGCCTTTGATTTTAGGTTTGATTAAATCTTTGGGGACTTGAGAATGAGAACATAGTTCATCCACTGAGTTCATGTTGAGGCAATCGTTCAGAACCATTCAGTCTTCATTGTCCTTCTCTGATGCTTCAATAGGCACTTGAGCTCGAAAAGGAGTGCATGAAGCAGCGAGGTAAATTGTGGGGATACAATTACCATTGGGACAGGAATCTACATTTGACTGCACATTTCTCAGGCATTCGATAATCCTGGGATCACTGACCTGGATCACAGTTGTTGAGGCTGAACAGATCTGAATGTTAGAGTTTGCTGGAGGAAGAGTTTTAAAACTGAAAGACAGCAGACCATCAGCTAGATAATTCTCTCTTAAGCTGATCTGTATCCCGTCGAATACTCTGATGAGAGCAATCCTCAAAGTTCTCAAGAATCACATAGAAACCCTTTGGATACTGAATTCATAACTTTGTTCAGCAAAGCGTCCTCAATTTCCCAACTTCCCTTTGGCCAGGTCGCAATCTTCTGATATTAATCATATAAACACTCATTTTGTGTTCCGTAATGTGGAATTAGGGACTGCTGGAAACCTATTGTTGAAGAATTTTGTTTGACCTCTTCCTACTTGTCTGTTAGCTTTCAGTCTATAACTCTAGGTGAGGGTTTTTCAACTAAACGCTTCTTCATAGCTGTAATCGCTGCATACAACATGCTGGACTTATTCCCTGGTGCGTTCCAAGAATGTGGGTTAATGTGATTCTCTTTTTGTGCTGAGGGAAAACGACGGCAATTGGTATTTGGTGAACTCCCATTACCAAAGTGCCCACAGAAGCACATGGGTATGGGTTCTCTGGGCCCGCTCCACCTGACCTACATTCCATCGCATTCTCTTTAAGACCTTTCTGATCACTTTTAAAATCTGCAAATGAGTAATCTTTTGAGTTATTTGCTGAAAGAAGTTTAGCAAGGTTTGTGTTTGATTCCCTAAATAAACCACTAGTTTCCAAATACACTGCCCTGATATCGTCTACTAATGATCTCAGGAAAGCTATATTGAGACTGCTGAAATGTATTGGAAGTGGAAGGTTTGCTCACAACATTCTGTTTATGGCAAGAATATACCAGACTTACCTGTTGTGGTATTAGGAACCACTTACTTACTTAGTCTCTTTACTGCAACACATCCCATCCAACGCATTAATAAGATTCAAGAACGCTAGACTTGTCCACCCTCACAGATGCTGTACTATTACAAGTACTTGTCATCTTGCCATCCCTTCCCCTTCCCTAGATCTCTTGGCATCCCTTTCCCCTTCCCTAGTTCTGAGTTCCATCAGTTTGCGCTGGCAATGGAGGACCCAGTCTGTTTTACTACTATGTTACTGCTTGCCTGTGTCTTTGTTTGTTCTCCCTACTGTTCTTCACCCATGGTTTGACATAGTTTTGCTGTTCAATGAAGCTCTAATTTCACTCAAGAACAAGCATATAATGACTAAAGATACCAAGGTCTTAATGAGGAGCTTTGCTTACAGTGGTCCTGCCCTTCTGAGACTTTGATTGGCAGGAGAAGCCGCCTCCCCCAGCAAGGCCCACCACTGAGCCCCTTGCCTGTCTGGGTCTGGACAATCACCTGCCCTGTTTCAATATACTGCCTTACACCCCCTCTATTCAACCGGCACACCATCCTACAATTGGCCAACCCATCATCCTTACCATGCCAGCCCTACCCTCAGAGTCGGAAGGTAAGTACTCCTGCACTACATGAAGCTGCAACCCACTCAATACCGATTCTACACCCAAAGTGCCTAGTCCTCCCATCCCGCTGCCCACTTACTTCGTATCCCGCTTACACACTCCAACTTCCACTCCTGGTGTACTGAACCTACGCAGGATAATGCCTTGCACCCGGAAATCTACTATAAAACCAACTGCCCCCCCTGGCCATTCCATCCCAAAGGCCTATGCCACTCCCCTCTCTCTGCCTAAACCTACTTACTTCATACCACCTCTCATCACCACCGCTATCCAGTCCAAACTCCACCCATAATGTTCCCACATCTCTACAATGGACTTGCCTCCCTCCTGTGAAGACGGATCCCCTCAGAGACCGACTAGCACATAATCCTGGCAAGGTAAGCACACTGGGGCCTTGCACCATTTAACAGACCTGGAAAAAAAAATCTTAACATTTTTCTAACGGCTGCAATCCGCTCCATTAATCTTTAAACAGTGCGTTTACAATTATAGCATCCTGCTCCTTACGTTATTTTGCCTGAATCCTGCAGCTCTTTAGTGCACTTATCCAAGCCCACGCTGAAGATGTTCGGCCATGACATTTGGCACAAGAGTGCTTGCATGATTTCATCCCTACTACATGCTTCCGCTGTGATTGGCTTTACTCCCTTTCAAAAGGGCCAATCGGGAGCCGGCAGGCGAACACCGCCCCCCACCAAATGCTGACATTCAAGGCCCCTGCTGTCTGTGGCTGTCCGTGGCAGACGTGGTCCATGGTCAGGCTCCACTGCCACCAAACTAGTAAGTGCCTTAATGCTACTATATGTCTGAAGCTGTATTCTACCACAAACTATCCTCAGCTGGTTGGTTATTTCTCTGCTTCTACACTCTCTCACTGACTAACCCTCTACTGTCACTAAAGTCACATTCGCACCTCAGAAGCCTCCTATTACCACTCCGAGTGTCCAGCATCTTTTTCCTACCTACACATTCGCACCCCACCTCTGTTGCAACCTCTTGGCTTGCCTTTTGTGCCACTCTCCCTGCCCATCCCTCCTGCACCATCTTCCTGGCACGAGCACACATTTATACGTGGCACACACTCGGACTCGCTCAATTCCGTCCGTTGCACCTTTGCATAGCTGTTACAGTAACGCCCTGCCCATGCTATGTAAGGACAGACTGTTGCTCCCTGCCCATGCTAGGTAAACATTGATTGTTGCACCCTGCCAATGTTAGGAAATTATTGATTGTTGCACCCTGCCAATGCTAGTAAAATACTGATTGTTGCACCCTGCCAATGTTAGGAAAATACTGATTGTTGCACCCTGCCAAATTTAGGAAAATATTGATTGTTGCACTTTGCCAATGTTAGGAAAATACTGATTGTTTCACCCTGCCAATGTCAGGAAAATATAGATTTTTGCACTGTGCCAATGTTTGGAAAATATTGATTGCTGCACCCTGCCAATGCTAGGAAAATATTGATGCTGCAACCTGCCTGCGTTAGGAAAATATTGATTGTTGCACCCTGCAAATGTTAGGAAAATATTGATTGTTGCACCCTGCCAATGGTTGCACCTTGCCAATGCTAGGAAAATATTGGTTTCTGCACCCTGCCTACGTTTTGAAAATATTGATTGTTGCACCCTGACAATGTTAGGAAAATACTGATTGTTGCACCCTGCCAATGTTAGGAAAATATTGATTGTTGCACCCTGAGAATGTTAGGAAAATACTGATTGTTGCACCCTGACAATGTTAGGAAAATATTGATTGTTGCACCCTGACAATGTTAGGAAAATACTGATTGTTGCACCCTGCCCACGTTAGGAAAATATTGATGTTTACACCCTTATTTCTCTACTTCTGCACTCTCTCGCTGACTAAACCTCTACTGTTGCTAAAGTCACATTGCACCTCAGAAGACTTGTATTACAGCTCTGAGTGTGCAGCATCTTGTTCCTGCCTACACATTTGCACCCCACCTCTGTTATAACCTCCTGGTTTGCCTCTATGCCACTTTCCCTGCCCATCCCTCCTACACCATCTTCCTGGCACGAGCAAGCATTAATACGTGGCACACACTCGGAATCACTCAATTCCATCCATTGCACCTTTGTATAGCTGTTACAATAATGCCCTGCTTATGCTATGTAAGGACTGACTGTTGCACCATGTCCACATTAGGAAAACATTGATTGTTGCACCGTGCCAATGTTAGGAAAATATTGATTGTTTCACCCTGCCAATACTAGTAAACTACTGATTGTTGCACCCTGCCAATGTTAGGAAAATACTGATTGTTGCACCCTGCCAATGTTAGGAAAATATTGATTGTTGCACTTTGCCAATGTCAGGAAAATATAGATTTTTGCACTGTGCCAGTGTTAGGAAAATATTGATTGCTGCACCCTGCCAATGCTAGGAAAATATTGATTGCTGCAACCTGCCTGCGTTAGGAAAATATTGCTTGTAGCACCCTGCAAATGTTAGGAAAATATTGATTGTTGCACCCTGCCAATGGTTGCACCTTGTCAATGCTAGGAAAATATTGGTTGCTGGGGCCTACGTTTGGAAAATATTGATTGTTGCACCCTGACAATGTTAGGAAAATATTGATTGTTGCACCCTGACAATGTTAGGAAAATACTGATTGTTGCACCCTGCCAATGTTAGGAAAATATTGATTGCTGCGCCCTGTCTACTTTAGGAAAATATTGATTGTTGCACCCTGCCCACGTTAGGAAAATATTGATGTTTACACCCTTATTTCTCTGCTTCTGCACTCTCTCGCTGACTAAACCTCTACTGTTAGTAAAGTCACATTGCACCTCAGAAGACTCCTATTACGGCTCAGAGTGTGCAGCATCTTTTTCCTACCTACACATTTGCACCCCACCTCTGTTACAACCTCCTGGTTTGCCTCTACGCCACTTTCCCTGCCCATCCCTCCTACACCATCTTCCTGGCACGAGCAAGCATTAATACGTGGCACACACTCGGAATCACTCAATTCCGTCCATTGCACCTTTGTATAGCTGTTACAATAACGCCCTGCCTATGCTATGTAAGGACTGACTGTTGCACCCTGTCCACATTAGGAAAACATTGATTGTTGCACCGTGCCAATGTTAGGAAAATATTGATTGTTTCAGCCTGCCAATGCTGGTAAACTACTGATTGTTGCACCCTGCCAATGTTAGGAAAATACTGATTGTTGCACCCTGCCAATGTTAGGAAAATATTGATTGTTGCACTTTGCCAATGTTAGGAAAATACTGATTGTTGCACCCTGCCAATGTCAGGAAAATATAGATTTTTGCACTGTGCCAATGTTAGGAAAATATTGATTGCTGCACCCTGCCAATGCTAGGAAAATATTGATTGCTGCAACCTGCCTGCGTTAGGAAAATACTGCTTGTAGCACCCTGTAAATGTTAGGAAAAGATTGATTGTTGCACCCTGACAATGTTAGGAAAATACTGATTGTTGCACCCTGCCAATGTTAGGAAAATATTGATTGTTGCACCCTGACAATGTTAGGAAAATATTGATTGTTGCACGCTGACAATGTTAGGAAAATACTGATTGTTGCACCCTGCCAATGTTAGGAAAATATTGATTCTGACAATGTTAGGAAAATACTGATTGTTGCACCCCGACAATGTTAGGAAAATGCTGATTGTTGCACCCTGACAATGTTAGTAAAATATTGATTGCTGCGCCATGTCTACTTTAGGAAAATATTAATTGTTGCACCCTGCCCACGTTAGGAAAATATTGATGTTTACACCCTTATTTCTCTGCTTCTGCACTCTCTCGCTGACTAAACCTCTACTGTTGCTAAAGTCACATTGCACCTCAGAAGACTCCTATTACGGCTCCGAGTCTACAGCATCTTTTTCCTACCTACACATTTGCACCCCACCTCTGTTACAACCTCCTGGTTTGCCTCTATGCCACTTTCCCTGCCCATCCCTCCTACACCATCTTCCTGGCACGAGCAAGCATTAATACGTGGCAAACACTCGGAATCACTCAATTCCGTCCATTGCACCTTTGTATAGCTGTTACAATAACGCCCTGCCTATGCTATGTAAGGACTGACTGTTGCACCGTGCCAATGTTAGGAAAATATTGATTGTTTCACCCTGCCAATGCTTTTAAACTACTGATTGTTGCACCCTGCCAATGTTAGGAAAATACTGATTGTTGCACCCTGCCAATGTTAGGAAAATATTGATTGTTGCACTTTGCCAATGTTAGGAAAATACTGATTGTTGCACCCTGCCAATGTCAGGAAAATATAGATGTTTGCACTGTGCCAATGTTAGGAAAATATTGATTGCTGCACCCTGCCAATGCTAGGAAAATATTGATTGCTGCAACCTGCCTGCGTTAGGAAAATATTGCTTGAAGCACCCTGCAAATGTTAGGAAAATATTGATTGTTGCACCCTGCCAATGGTTGCACCTTGCCAATGCTAGGAAAATATTGGTTGCTGCACCCTGCCTACGTTTAGAAAATATTGATTGTTGCACCCTGCCAATGTAGGGAAAATACTGATTGTTGCACCCTGCTAATGTTAGGAAAATATTGATTTGTGTTCCCTGCCAATGTTAGGAAAATATTGATTGCTGCATCCTGCCCACGTTAGAAAAAAAAATGATGTTTGCACCCTGCCAATGCTAGGAAAATATTGATTTTTGCACCCTGCCAGTGTTAGGAAAATATTGATTGTTGCGCTCTACCATCGTGATAAAATACTTGATCATAACCATCTATTGATGCTCATCTAAAAACTTCCTAAGCCTCTGTTGATGTGCATTGAGTACCATATGCTCCCCAAAGGCAGACCCCTTGCACCTTGTTCGCTGCAACAAGCACCTTCAAACATGTACCCTCACAATCCCGCACATAACACGACCCATGAGCATTTCCTGCCACAACCTTAGGTTATGCTGCAGGGACATGGGCTACAAAGCAGAAGTGAAACCTCACCTCCAGAGCTCACCCAAGCCACATGTCCCCACACCGCCTGCCCCTCCTGGGCCCTCTACTTTGAACAAGCCTTCCCTCCCTACGACCCACAGGCAGGAAACTGCTACCACAAACACTTGCCATGCTGCCACTGAAACACATCTAAATTGCGCATGCATCAACACCTGTTCCATCCCTGCTCATGCAGCTGACTTACAAGATTAAATCACTACCCACGACCTAGACTTATGTGCTGTGACTGAGACCTGACTTCAGGAAGCATCTGGCCCAGCTCTGACAATAGCACTCCCTTTGGGCTATACCATATTCCACCAGGACCGCCCTCTCACTAAAGGAGGCGAAGTGGCACTCAGAGCCAAAAACTCCATTGGTATCCGAAAAATTGACCACACTAACTCCTGTAACTACGATCTCCTATCCCTAAAAATAGCCACCTCACACAACTGCACCATCACATTTCACATTGTTTATCGCCCACCAAGCCCTCTATCTGACTTCCACTCCTCCATCATGCACCTTGTCAGATAATCTCAAAACATCCTCTAAGGTCATCCTAGCAGGTGATCTAAAATTAGGGCTTCACGACCCCAAAGACACTCTGGCCAAAAACCTGGCTAAAGCAATAGAACCTCTAGGCTTCTCACAATCCATCATCAACCCCACCCACAACAAGGGCTGCACCATCGACTGGTTAGCCCACCACAACTGTCCCCCGGATGTCACAGCCAACCTCCCTCTTCCATGTACAGAACACCACCTCATCCTCTACACTCTTTCCACACTGAAGGTCCAAAAATCAACCACCTTACCTCTCCCTTCAGCATCCACTAGAAGTGCACGCCTCCTCACTAGGGAAAGGTTAGCACATTATCTCAAGGTCCCAGCCCTTGACGCTCCTTTCTCCAAATATCATGAGCTTTGGTTCTCTACCTCAACACCATTCTAGCAGAAGCTATTGGTGCCGTTGGACCCTCAAAGGTCTGTAAAACAAACATACCAAACAAGCAAACAACTGGTTTACTCCTGAAGTCTCAGCTCTATGCACCAAAAAGCACATGCCCCTATCTAAATGGCAAGCCATCCAACTTGAACTAGACAAACTTGAGTTTAACAAAGGTGTCCATTCATTTGGTCGACTGAAAACTGGTCGAATGACATTTGGTCGACGCAATTTGGTCGAAAACCAAATGGTCGAATTTTTTTTTATTTATATATTTATTTTTCGGGTTTTCGTTTTATAAAAAAAGGGGTTTTAGAGAAAAAAAGGGGGTTGGGGGGGACCCCCCCCAAAAAATAAAAAAAAGGGGTGAAAATAAAAAAATAAAAAAATTCGACCATTTGGTTTTCGACCAAATTGGTTCGACCATTTGTCTGGTCGACCAATTTATTTCGACCAAATGTCTGGTAACCTTTAACAAACTGTCAAATGAATATAAAAAAGCTATTGTCCTTGCCAAAGCTAACTCATTCAGCAATAGAATAGACAATGCCAAGTCCAACTGTAAAGAAATGTTCTCAATTTTTAGGGAGCTAGAAACTCCTGCCTCCCCCCTCCAGCCATACTAAAGAATGAAGCATGATGCACGGACATACAAGCAGCCATGCTCCTCAAGCTTGACACTCTGCAGAACAAAATCAGAGCAAATCAACTGAACCCACTCCTCACCAATACAACTCAATCACTCACATCCAACCAGCAGACTACCGACACCACTCTCTTCTTGTTCAGAGACGTCAATGAGATGGAAGTCACTGCCATCATGACGGACATCAAACCATCCATGTGCAAAGGGGCCATCTGCCCTGCATCCCTCTTCAAGGAATGCACTGACCTGCTCACACCGTTCATCATGGCGTTCATCAATGCCTCTTTTGCATCAGGATCTGTTCCGCCTTGCCTAAAAGAAGCCAGGGTTTGTCTCCTTCTAAAAAAAACCTCTCTTGGCCCATCAAATCCCAATAACTACAGACCTATAACCACCGTACCCTTCCTGCTCAATATTCTGGACAAAGCAGCATACCTGCAAGTCCAGGTATTCTTAGAATCAAAGAACACGTGACAATCCGGCTTCCTTCCTGGTCACGGCACCAAGACGGCGCTACTCGACCTTAAAAATAGAATTGACGATATCAGAGACTCTGGCAAAGCTGCCCTTCTTCTCCTATTAGATCTATCAGCAGCATTTGACCTCACGGATCACAATCTACTATGTCAACATCTGTCTTCGTCAGCCTTCTTCACTCCGAATACAATCACCTTGATTGCCTCCTTCCTTGAAGGAAGAGTCATGCATGTCTTCTCTGATCTAGCACAGACACCATCCTCTTCGGAGTACCGGAAGGCTCCTACCTATCACCCACATTGTACTACATTTTTACTATCTCCCTGTTCAATCTACTTGACAAACTTGACTCGCTCAGCATCATGTACACGAATTATGCCAACAACACTCAAGCCATCGTTCCTTTCTCCGGCAACTATGAGAATGATTCCAACACCCTTAACTCCATCTACGCCACCATCCACACATGGATGGCTGAAAACTGCCTATGCCTGAATGGGGACAAGATGGAACTACTTCTACTAGCCCCCACTGACTCACGCATCATCCTTGATGTTAAATACCAAGCTTTCACCATTGACAAAATCACCATCCCAGTCTCCCAGTCAGTCAAAACTCTCAGAGTCTACTGAGACACTAACCTAACTATGTCCATACAAGTAAGTGCAATAGCTACCTCTGCAGCCTACAACTCCAAACTCCTCAATGCAACCAGACCGTTCATATCCACCACCAACTGTCTATCAACTGTGCTAGCCATCATAGGCTCAAGGCTATGCTACTGTAATGTACTCTATACAGGAACCTCAGCAAAAAACTTGGACAAATTACAAATCATTCAGAATAATGCCCTCCACACAGCACTGGGCATCTTCAAAAGGGAACATATCTCTGCAGCCAGACAGCAAGCACACTGGCTGCCTGTCCGCCAGCATATCCGGTTCAAGACACTTGCCATCACACAAAGATGCATCCACCACACTGACCCTCCCTATCTTTCGCACAGAGTCCTCCTGCCTCCGGCTGCAAGACCCATTAGAACCCCATATGCCAACCTACTACCGGTCCCAAGAATTAAACGTGCAAGAGGCAATGGCACAAGCTTCCCATTCATTGCCTCTAGACACTGGAACTCACTGCCTCATTCCATCAGATGTGAACCCTCTCATCTCGCCTTCCGCAAGGCCATCAAAACCATACTGTTTGTCTAAAAGTGGATTCTGCATGACCGCAGCTCTAAGGTAACCCTGCTGCCTCCTATTCAGGTTTGAACAATGTAACCAATCCTGCACACTGTCCCATATTTCCCCATCCAGTCCCATGACCACTCCCCAATCCACTCCAGCATTGAGCATTTAAAATGTGCTCTCAGTAACGCAGTCATTGTGCGCAAACGCCACCCACATCCATGACCTTATGGAAGATTAACACCACTGGCGTAACAGGGGCCCCCGCAGCCCCCGCGGTGCGGGGGGCCCCGCCAGCACATGTCCTGGGAGGGCCCCCCACTTGTAGAAAAATTTATATTTTTTTATTTTTGAATTCCCTCTGCATTTATAAAGAAATTATTTCTGTAACAGAAATTATTTCTTTATGAAGTTAGAGTGACTTCAAAAAGAAACGATGGGCCTCATTACGGGTTTGGTGGCAACCGTGCCAGGTTGCCACCAGACCCGTAATGATTTACCGGCGCCTGACTTCCCGGTAACACCGGGGGATTACAACCCCGGCGGTCTGGGAAGTCAGGCGCCGGCAAATGGTAAGTCCCTATTTCCATAAAGTCCTATCGGACTGTATGGGAATGGGGACCATAGAAGCATCAGCACCGTTATTAACGGTGCCAGTGCTTCAGTGAAAACTATGCGGGTGGGTGCCGTTCTGCCCGGCAGGTCTGACTTGCCGGGCAGGACGGCAACCGCCCGCAGAGTTGTAATATGTCGGCCCGGAAACAACAATGCCGGTGAGCTTACCAGCACCGTTGTTTACAGTCCGGCATAGTTGTAATGAGGCCCAATTTCTTTTTTAAGTGTTAGGGCTCCCCTCAACCCCATGATGCGTGCATGTGTGAGTGTATGTTGAAAGGGTTCACACTTAGATGTATAGGTGGCAGCCTGTGCGAGTGTATGGTGAAAGGGTGCACACATTAATATACGGGTGGCTGCCTGGGTGTGCCTGTATGGTGAAAGGGTGCACACTTAAATGTATAGGTGGCTGCCTGTGTGAGTGTATGGTGAAAGGGTGCACACTTAAATGTATGGGTGGGTACCTGGGTGTGTGTGCCTGTATGGTGAAAGGGTGCACAGGTAATTTTATGGGTGGCTGCCTGGGTGTGCCTGTATGGTGAAAGGGTGCACACTTAAATGTATGGGTGGCTGCCTGGGTGTGCCAGTATGGTGAAAGAATGCATACTTAAATGTATGGATGGCTGGGTGTGCGTGTGTGTATATGGTGAATGGTGTGTGTGCTTGCATCCAGGGGCGTAACAAAACCTACATTTCGGGGGCTAACCCTTCAAATGTTGGGAGGGGTGCCAACTTCATGGGCGGTGGGGGAGGGGCAAACTTATTTGTTTGGGTCATCTAATTTTTTTATGCATTTTTATGAGACTATTCTAGTGCAGCTTCAATGTTACAAGCAGTTAACTCTCTCCTTTAACGTTTAAAGCACCCACTTATGGACTGCTGTAAGAATGAGTGGTCTCCTGTTCCCACTCTAACCTTCCAGTCACTCCCCTGGCATGCAAGTATTAAACCCACATCACAATTTCAATTGCCTACACAATTTGGCATTTGAATGCAGGTACTAACAGTGAATTGCTTTATGTTAGTAATTGGTGGGTTCTTGTTAACAGAGAAACCCAGGTGCCGTTTAACATCTGTGTCCTTTTCTGTCTGGCAACTGCTCTGAAGGTCAGCCAGGTCTGGTTAACATAGCCCAACATTTCAGGGGGAGGGGAGTGCTGAATCCCAGTCAACTGAATGGTGTTGCACCAATACTTGTGTTTAATGCCTGGATTACTTATTGGTAATCTTCATTACTCCTAGCCCTATTCTTCCTCGTCCCAGTGTGTATGAGACAGTACTTGTGTATAAGGCACTCTGCCTCATACACAAGTACTGGGATGAGGTAGAGGTACATGGAAGTAATGCTTGATTTAGCTACCTGTAATCTTCATTACTCCTAGTCCCACTCTTCCTCATCCCAGTACTTACCTATGAGGCAAGGAGCCTCAACCGTAAACTGTGGGGCAAGGAAGAGGGACGTGGAGGTAATTCTGGGCCAAGATTCTGGGCCAAGATTTTGGAGGTTGGGGTGGGAGGGGAGGAGCTGTGTGGGGGGGGGCAGGATTATATGACAAATTATAATGGCTGTCCATGTACAGGCTAAGCAGGCATGATATGTGGTATTAGTGGCTAGAGAGGCATTTTGGTGCAGCCAGTCTAGTCATTCCTCAGTTTGGTATGACTTCTTTTAACGGGGCATTTATGATAAAGCAGTCCTGCTAAGTGAATTACCTGGCTAGACTGCCATTTGAGTGCTGCCAGTCAGCCGTTTCTTACTGCAGCATTGTATATTTTTCTGGGCCTCTGTGATCAAATGATATGATATAAGTCATTTATAACGCACCTGCACACAAGTGCTTCTAGGTGCGACAAGACAAGGGATGGAAGATAGAGGGAGGACAAGACAAATGATCTTACTAGGCCTTGTGTCATTCAGATCGTGCAAGTGCGATAACGAGAAACGCAAGGGGAAAGGGACGGGGGAAGTGCAAGGGAGAGGGGAGGGGAAAACAGGGCAGCAATGCTCTGAGTAAGTGCTGTCAGGGCAGCACAGCTCTGGGTAGTGCAAGGAGAACAAGGGTCTGTAGGGTTACAGTTACAGGCCCTAAGTGCATGCTAGGACCAGAGGCAGTGCAAGGGTGACTGATCAAGAAAGAGTCTCAAATCAGTGAGACTCTGAGGGTATCCAAGCAACCAGTCGGTACAGCAGACAGGTAGGTCAGGTACGCCAGCAGGGGAGGGAGAGAAAGCAGAGGAGAAGAGGAAAGTTTTGAGCTGCTTCCAGAACTTCAGGTGGTCTGCTAAAGCTTGTGAGGGGCAGGGAGGCTATTACAGAGGGAGGCACCTGTAGAGGACAGAGATCTACCCCCCACTCTCTTCCTGGAGAAGCGTCTAACCCTTAGAGAGTTGCAGGTAGCTGAGCAAAGGGCTTGAGAAGGAAGATATTTTGGAAGACAGCATTGGATGTAGTGCGGGCCCCGGGCCCAGAAAGCCTTGTGGACAAAGCAAAGGGTCTTGAACTTGATACTTGCAGCAACTGGGAGCCAGTGGAGAGATTTCAGGGCTGGAGAGATACGATCCCTGTGCTTGAGGCCAAGGATAAGTCTTGCAGTCCTTTTCTGGATTAGTTGCAGGGGCTGGATAGTAGAGAAAGGCAGATTGAGAAAGAGGCTGTTGCAGTAGTCCAGCCTAGAGAGAACCAGGGCTCTGCAGACAGTAAGCTTCTGGGGGAAAGTGAGAAAGGGAAGAGTCCCTTTGAGGAGGAGCAGCTGGTAGTTGGACTTCTTGGCAACGTCTGAGATGTGAGGAGAGAAAGAGAGTGGAGTCAAAGATGACACCAGTGTTGTTTGCCTCACAGGAAGGGGAAGGAAGAGGGCCCAAGGCGGGCGGCCAGAGTGAGAGAGGGAAAGCAGGGGCATGACTCCAAATGAGAAGGATATCCATCTTACTGACATTAAGGCAGAGATAGTTGGAGGCACACCAATACTGAATCGCGGATAGACAGTCGGGAATGAGCGAGAGATGCGAGGTGTCTGAGGGGAGCCTGAAGGAAAGCGGAGTGTCATCCGCATAACACTGAAAGTTAGAGGCGAATGTAGAGATCAGGTGGGTCAAAGGGGCCACTTAGAGGTTGAAAAACCAGAGTGAGAGGATGGAGCGGGGAGAAGGGGACCAAGTTGGTGCTGGGAGGGGCAGTCCAAGAGGAAGGAGGTCAGCCACTCAAGAGCCTGATCCATGATGCCCAGGTTATCATGGAGTCGATTGATCAGGATTGATCAGGATGGCATGGTTGACCATGTCGAAAGCACAGGAAAGATCATGGAGGATGAGGACAGAAGGAATGCTGGAATCAAGGTTAGAGAGCAGAACTTCACAGGTGTTCAGGACAGCAGTTTCCGTGTCTCAGGCACTGAAGCCAGACTGATGGTCATGGAGACAACCAACAGATTCTGTGTGGAGAGTAAGCTGGGAGATGGCCAGCTTTTTCAACAGTTTGCCCAGGAAAGGGGTGATGCAGATTGGGCGATAGTTTGCCGGGCAGGCAGGATCGGCAGAAAGCTTCTTGAGGAGTGGGTGCATAAGGGAGTGCTTAACGGGAGAGGGGAAAGAGTGATTACAGAAATCGGTCAAGGCTGGAGCGAGGGTGTCAATATGGTTCTTGATGGTTCTGGTGGAGCAGGAGAGCACCTGTTTGGATTAAACTTTCATAGATCGGACTTGTCTAGAAACCTTGTCATGTATTGTCAGAGAGAAAAAGGAGAAAGGTAGAAGAGAGGTAGAGATGGCCAAAGGGGGGTCGAGAGAGGAAGAGGGAGAGGAAGAGGAGATGGAGGACAGGATGTCCTGAGTTTTAGCATAGAAGTGAGATGATGCAGCCATACAGAGGGCCTGGGAGGGAACAAGAGATGGAAAGACCTCAACAGGATTGACCAGTTCTTTTCAGATTTTAAAGAGTTTGGCCGTGTTGTTAGAGGCCCCAGAGACACAGGCTTGAATGTGTGTTCTATTCTTGATGAGTGTTATTGCTTCGACTGCCATTTTGGTGCAACCAGTCTAGATATGTCTAAATGTGGCCTGGCAAGCTTTACTATATTGTTATTACATGTCAACACTGGTCTACCTTGTGCAGCCACTTGGACATGTTTTCATTGTGGCATGGCATTTTTAATAGCAAAGCTTTAATGTTCCTGTGCTCTGTTGGTGACTTGCATCTATTGGATTGGTGTTACCCTACAAAACAATTGCAAACACTCTGGCTTTTTAGTCAATTTTTCTCAGACAGTGTGCTGTATGTTATATTAAAACACATATGTATATCTTTCTCCTAGTGCAGTGTGCGGCATATCCGTTCAGCAGCACGTTTGTGCATATTGCGCAAGTGTGATAATCTAGGATGGCCCACAGTGTGGCACGACCCTTGATTTGTTGCTGAGTTGGGGGGCCCCCTCAGCATGGCTCGCAGGGGGGCCCCCACATCTTGTGTTACGCCACTGATTAACACCTAGACTTCCCTGTGATTACCCAATCTTGACTTCATAATGCAGCTAGCCTGGCCCTTTCCCTAGCTATTCCACTTCAGTAAACTATCATAAGATCTGACAATCCTTGCAACCCAGGTGGCAGATTAGCACTTATCTTCATGTCTACCATGCCTAGTAGAGAAATTCCTGCTCCATCACTGCCATGCTACGATATCTTACTTACCAACCTGTCATTCAACTTTCACATCACCATCAACTTGGTACTCCTCTAACAGCAACCCAACACTCAGAGCACTAGAGAAGCCAACATTCCCCCCCTTCTTACCTCTTCCATCATACCCTCTACCAAACTGATATTACTTAGTGACTTCAACTTAGGTTTCATTGACCCACTAGACAAAAAGGCTACTGCCCTCACCACCGCTCTCTCTAAGATTAACCTTACACAACTGACCTCCTCACCACCCCACATCAAAGGCCACATCCTAGACTGGATTGTGACCCTTAATACCAATCTATCCATCACAGCTATTAGCCCCTTACCTTGGACTGATCACTCATTGGTTGAATTCTGCTTCTCGCATTCACATTATGCAATTAAACATACTACCGCTCCCACCCCTATCCTAGCCTGCAACACCCTCAGTCTCAAAGAGGAAATCCTAGAACCTACATTGTCTCACCTACTTCCGCCCCATGACCCAAAAACCCAGACCCTCAGTTACTCGTCACTCACTACAACCATACCCTTTTGGAAACACTAAACCAACACGATCCGCTTAAAATCCCAAAACAAGCACGGCACAACAATAACTGGTACTCTGAAAAGTACCATTCACTCCGGACGCAGTAACACGCTCTGGAATGTCTCTGCAAAAAATACCCTACCTAAGCGAACAAAATGTATAAAAATGTAGCAATTTCCACAAGAGCAAATTATTATAATGTTAGGATCTCAGAGGCTAGCTCTAATGCCAATGAGCTCTTCACCATTCTTAAAGAGCTAGAAAACCCTATCCTACCTACCTCTCAATTCCCCAAGGACAAAGATAGGTGTACAACCATGTAAACTGCCCTCACAGATAATAATCACAAGCTGAGGGAGAACTCTGTCACCAAAACAACCCAGCTTGCTACTAAAAGACCCATAGCTGATGATCTTACCCTCACACATCCTGACTCACCTACTACCTTTCCCTTACACTATTCACCGGTCTCCACTACTGAGGTCACCAAAACTGTCCATCTTTTAACCACTCTAACTGCAAACTTCACACCTGCCCAGCTCACATTGTCAAGCTCTGCACTTATACCTTTGCTCCCATTATTACTGACGCCATTGCCTCGTTTACCTCAAGCACTGTGTCGACATGTAACAAGGAAGCCTGAGTAGCCCCACTATTCAAGAAACCTACCCTTGTCCCCACCTTTACCACCAGTTACCACCCCATCACTTCAGATTCCCTTCCTTTTCAAAATACTGGATTGCACAGCCTACTTCCAAATCCAATTCTTCCCGGAGCATCACAACATGCTCAGCTCCAGACAGTCCAGCTTCAGACCCAAACACAGCAACAAAACAGCCCTCCTTGATCTTAAGAGACAACTAGACAGTATCTGTGACTCAGGTAACCTCGCTATCTTGCTCCTCCCTGACCTCTCTGCACATTTGACCTCGTGGATAATTACATCCTATGCCAACACCTCACTATGAAGTTCCACTTCTGCACAGAGGCACGGAGGCAGCTTCTTGGATAAAACCTTTCCTTAGTGAGCAAACATCCAGAGTTTTCACTGGTGAAGCTTCCGACGATTCCATCCCTGCCTTCTATTGCACCCCTCAAGACTCCTGCATCTCCCCCACCCTCTACAACACCTACACAAACCCCTATTTGACCATTAAAATAACATTGGCATCCCTAAACCAATTTTGCTGATGACACCCAGATCCTCTTCCCCATCTCAGGCAACTACCCCAAGATGTCACTGCCATTTACTGGATCTTTGGCATCATCTACTGAATGGCTAACCACCACCACCTCTTTCCTAATGATGAAAAAACAGAGCTTCTCATCGTAGGTTCCCCCCATTGGCTGGAGAACATTGACCTTGCATCCTCCATCTTCACCATTGACGACGCTTCTATTCCCTTCTAAAAATATGTAAAAACCCTATGGCCCTCATTACGACCCTGGCGGAAAGTGACTGACCGGACCGCCACAGCGTAAATAGCGTTTCCGCCATTGCACGAAGGAGCAAAGTGCGGCCCATTCCGACCCATCGGGCACGAGCACCACGGCATGGCGGAAGTGCAAAGTCCGCGATGGCGGAAATGACCCCAAAACGGCCCACACCGCCGCCGTACGGCGCCCTAGGTGCAATACCGCCACCCATTTTAGCGGACACCGCAGTGAGCGCCAACCGGAAAGTACGGTGACCGTAAATATACGGAAACGGAAGTAAAAACATGGGCCCGGAACGGGAAACATCCCGCCGTACACCTATAAAACCACAAAATCCACACAACCACTAAAAACACTACCCTGAGACACACCCCAACCCGTCATCCACCCTAGCGAAACCAAGAAAAATGGGAAAAGTAGCGAAGAAAGCGTGCGACCGCAAGCGGCAGGTCCACTTCTCCCGTGAGGAACTCAACGTGCTAACAGAGACCCTCCAGGAGAATGCTGCCGTCGTCTTCTCCACGCAAATGACCAGGACGGCACTTGCGAACAAGAAGGCCATATGGGCCCTGGTGGCACAGCGTGTAAGTGCGGTGGGGACCGCACCCCGCAACCCACAGCAATGCAGAAAGCGATGGGACGACCTGCGGATACGCGTCCGTAGCATACTTTCTGCCAACCGCAACATTGCCACAGCCACCGGGGGAGGTCCTGAATCACCCATCAAGTTGACCCCCTGGGAAGAAATCTGTGCCTCCACCATTGGAATGGAGAGCATAGAGGGAGTCGGAGGGATGGAGAAAGGAGTGCAGACATCCGAAGAATCAGGTACTTGGCCCAAATAAAACAATGCTAAATCCACAATTTCCAATCATGTGAAGTACCATGTGTCCCCATAGTGCAACAGAAACACATGTCCAGGAGAATGTCCACACACATTGGCCTGATAGCGCACTTTAAAACTCACAATAAATACATAAATAAATAAAAACCCCTAAAACACCCACTACACGTGCAGCAGGCACACCCTAACTGCAGGCTGCCAAACAACTGCACCCTCACTCCACACACAAATGAAAGCACCTCCAAGGCCCCGACCCAAATCACCCTCAGGTACCACCCCAATGCATGTGATACAATGCCATTCCAATTCCCACAGACCCATTAATAACCCTCGCCCTCCTTTACTCCACCACAGGGTCCGATCCAAACGACAAGCATCAGGACACCCCTACCAGCACACCTGCAAAGAGGGCCATGACCAACGGCCAAAGACCCTCCACCTCAGCTGCACGGATCAAGACACGGCAGCAGCACAAATCAGGTGGCAGCACAGAGGAGGGAACATCAACAGGCACCCCAGCAGCCAGCATGCCCACAACACCACCACCACAGGTCCCCCCAATGGATGCCACAGAAGGCACTGCCTCTGGTGGCAGCAGCACCATAGGTGACACCCCATTGATGGCAGCATGCTCCGACACAGAAAACGGGGATGTCGAAGTCAGATCCATCCATGACCTGTCCCAATCCCCCTGTCTGTCCCATCCCGTACACCATGAGGATACCACGCAGGGGCACCCACAAGACGACGACTGGCCATCCCCCACAAGCCCTGTGGCAAGGCAACATGAGGTCACCAGCCCCTCTGTGACACCACCGCAAATGGCCATGGCCCAGCAGAGGCAACAGTCCCTCGACCAGTTAATCGTGCAACAGCAGCAACTGGCCACGCTCCTCAAGGACCATGCCGATGAATGTGGGGGCACTAAGGCAGACATAGAAACATCAACTGAGACACTTAGGGCAGAAATGGAGAGAAGTACAGAGACACTAAGGGCACAAATGGAGAGTAGCACCGAGAGCCTGAGAGTACAAATGGAGAGTAGCACCGAGAGCCTGAGAGTACAAATGGAGAGTAGCACCGAGAGCCTGAGAGTCCAAATGGAGAGAAGCACCGAGAGCCTGAGGGGGGAACTGCATGCGACGTCCAAAGACATATGTGCCGAACTTGCCGCAGTGCGCCGTGTGCTCACTGAGCTCTCACAGACCCTTAGGGACATGCATGGACGTGAGCAGGCAGAGACATCATCCGTTGCAAGTTCCGTCCAGGGCAGCCCCCAACGTAGATCTGGGAGGAACCTGCGCTCCACAGGCAGGGGTGCCCCTGATACCCGCAGAGGGGGCTTGCAATAGCGACTGCCCACTGACGATGAGCATCTTTGGACACTGGTGTTCGGGGGGGAGGTAGGAGGGTGGAGGGGGTGTTTTGGGCTCACTTGGGTGGCGGGTCGATAGGGTGTTCAACATGATATCACATATGCCATAAACAATGCACGATCAACCAATGAGATGTGTGGACAATGATCTTTGTGTACTAGGCCATCATAGGCGTACAGTCCATATTGTGCATGTACCAGACACACACAGTGCCACGAGTACCGTGTCCATGTATCAGCCACCAGGCGTGAGTGCTAGAAGCATGCATCAATGAGATGCTGACGAATGTCACGGCCCTCCGGTGCCTCGCAGACTCCTTGAGGTGCTGCCACATCCCCACCCTCATCATGACCATCTTCAGGTGCTTGCAGTTCTGCGTCAGGGGGCATGGGCACATTTCTACGTACGCACATGTTGTGGAGCATGACACATGCCATCACCATCTTTGCAACCTTCTCATGGCGGTACAGGAGTGCCCCGCCAGACCTGCTGAGGCAGCGGAAACGAGTCTTCAGTAGGCCGAATGCCTGTTCAATGACTACACGGGTACGTGAGTGGGCATGGTTGTAGTCCTCCTCATGCTGGTCCCGTGGGTTCCGGACTGGTGTGAGGAGCCATCTCTTCAGTGGATATCCAGCATCACCTGTATGTGGACGATAAACGTATGATGTGGAATGCCATTGCTACGTACGCACACCCCCCCCCTTCCTGCCAGGTCATTGCCGAATCACATACCCCACATCATCATGCATGAAATGAGACTCACCGAGTAGCCAGGATCTGTTCCCTGCGTGTCGCTCCATGTAGCGTGGTATTGTAGAGTTCCTCAAGACCATAGAATCATGGGTTGATCCAGGGAATCGGGCACACCATGTGTAATGATCCTGTTGGAGTCACACACCGTTTGTACATTCAGGGAATGGAATTGTTTTCGGTTGCGGTACTGGGCCTCCATGGCATGTGGGACGACCAATTCCACATGGGTGCAGTCGATGGCACCAATGCAACCCGGTATGCCGGCAAGTGCATGGAATCCCACTTTTGTGTTGGTAATTTCCTGCTCCGAGCGTGGTAGAGAGATGTAGTCGTCTGCGTGCTGCAGGAGGGCATCGAGCACTTGCAATAGTGTCCGTGAGAACAGTGGCTTAGAAATGCCATGCAACTGTCCGACTGTGTGCTGGTAGGTGCCTGTGGCCAGGAAGTGGAGTACAGACACCACCTTCAGTAGGGGTGGGATGGCGGTTGGGCTATCTATCATGCTGACAAGGTCAGCCTGTGTCATGTCCACAATGGCGGCTATGGTGTCCCGGTCCAAACGGTAGAGGGTGTGGATCTGCTCAGCAGTGAGGTTGAACGGATGTGCTCGGAGGCGTGGGATTGCGGGCTGCCTGCGTGGTGGTAGTGGCTGTGCTGGCGGCCCTTGCTGGCCCTGCCTTGCCCTCCTCCTCCTCCTGCGTCTCCTCCGTGCGGCCGGTTGTAGTTGGTGTTCGTCTTCTTCTTGGAGTTGGAGTACTTGCAGTGCTATCAGGTCCCCCAGGGCCAACATCGCGAGTCCTGCCGGTAGCATTTCGGAGTGGGTGTGGTTGTGGGAGGAGACTGGGTGTGCAATTTATGTGTTTTCAGGCTGTATGGCCTCCACCTGTGGTGATTCATTCCACCTGTGCAAGCTGCTCTCCCCTTTGGCCGAGCACGTCCCGCACACAACGCTGCAATTCGAGTAATGGCATCTTGCTATTGCAATCATGTATTTGTACCCGATGGCCGTGTAACATTGGTTGATATGTACATTCGGCTATGGTCCCATTGTTTCACATACAATCTTTGCAGTCGCGAACAGACTTGTGAAGGGTCAGTGGAACGTAGTACTCGAGTAACGGTGGGCCCTCATGCATCACTGTACCGAGTTGCACCGACGGGCGGGGCGTCCCATTTGTGGGTGAAGGCAGTTGCCATTTTCACACACAGCCGCACTAGATGGATTAATTTGTGATTTCAAACGGCCACAGATGCCTTTTCGACGTGATGTTGCAAATGAGGAATTCGAAGGGCGGCGCTTTCGGTTTTCAGCTAGCGGCGAGGAGATGCCCACAGGTCTGACTGCAAATATAACGTTCTATTGTTCAATGTCCTTGAGACAGGGGCCATGGCGAGGATGCAATGATTGATATGAATAGTTTGGGATGCGCAATAGCGACGTGGGCGATGAGGCCGGACGTTCCCAAATACATGTTACTTCACAACACTGGAATTCCGGGCTGGGGCACTGTGGATTTTGCAGGCTGCATAACGCACAGACTCAATGGATATTTCTAATGTTATGTGAGTAAATATTCAGGCGTTTTTATACCGGGATGAGGGAATGATGAATGGATGCATGGGCAGATGATTTGATACAGAGTTTGCCATGTACAGGGCTTCTTGGAATCTGTCCGCCTCCCCTGCGCTATGTGATGCAGGGCTGCCATAGTGGGACCATAGTCTATCTGGCCTTGTTGAGCCCTCCCTGTCTCGACGCGCCTTCAGACACTTGTGTCCATGCACGTTAACATTCCCATCTGATGGATTCTGTTTTCACAGACGCATGCACAGGTACACTCGTTTGTGATGGTGTTTGCACCTCGATATAGATGGCTATGAGTCGCAAGTGGTTTTGGGGAGGTGATGATCCTTTGGAGTGGGCTAGCATGCATATGGCTGTGGATTTAGTGTGATCATTGAAGTGAGTTGTTCGAATGTAGTTCTGATGGCCATTCTGTTCTTTTTCTTTTCTTTTGGTTGACAGGTATCTCCTCCCCTTTTGCCACTGCCATCTGTATGCCACTCCTGCAGATGGCTTTTACTCCCGACACCTGCTGCTTCGTGTTAATCAGTGGAGCAGCATTACGATCTTATGGGACGATCGCCAATGGGCCACATGCCCTTACGCAGTACTAGTGGCTCGGAGCAACATTTCGGCCTTTCAGCTGGACTAGTGCCTCCCCATTGGGACGGCCCTGCGGTTCTGTGCGCTTCCATGTTGCCTTTTCGTACGTGAATGTGGCTCTGTGTACCATGATGGAACAGGGCGTCACACAAGTAGTAGCTGGTCATTTCTTGCGGATGCAGCCCACAATGGTGAAATGTGTTTTGGAGTTCATGGCCTAATGGCTGTATGGGCTTGGTGATTTTGTTGTGCATTAAATTTCTATTCTGATATGGGCCGTGTAGCGTTCTTCTTTGCAAGTGATGTGGCATATTCCCATTTGGGGAGCGATGTATTGTGAGGAGATATGCATTGGGTTCCAGCTTCGGAGTTTAGTTGCGTGGTACTGTGCTGGGCGCGTTTGCCTATGAAGCCCAGTGAGGTCAGGGATGGGGGCTGCCAATATGACTGTTTGAATGTTGTCATGCTCAGGGGCGGGGGATTGGGTTTTGTGTAACAGATGCCGGTCAGCCAGGTGGACTGGTGGAATGATGTGATTTTCGGAATATTGCTGGTCACAGGTGCCTGTGTTTGCGTGCGTTTCTTGGTGGGGGACTGTGGTCATGTCCATTGGGATGGCTTCTGTATTCGTGCCATCTGTGCCCTGCAGCTCCCATTGGCCCCTCTTGTGATTCTTTTGTTCGTTGGCATGCATGGGTGACTTGTACATTTCACTGGTTGCATTGTGACTTCATTGCACCTACGGGGAGTTGTACTTTGTGGGCAGGGAGCGGTGTACAGGCACTCAGTGGGGCCGTTTACGGTTGATTTGCGATGCCGTACTTCTCGCCATGGCGGAATGGTACTTTCCGCCGTGCTTGATGGCGTTAGGTACATGTCCGCTAGGGTCGGAATTCGCGTACCGTTGCGCCATGGTGGTATTTACGGTTTGGCATGGCGCGCGCGCGCGTACTTGGTGCAGTTAGCGTTGGCGTTCACTACGGTGTCGCTAATGGCATCGTACTTTGCGGTGACGGGTCATAGTCGCACCGAGCGCTATTCGATGGCGGTATTGCATTTCCGCCATCGTTTTTCGATTTCCGCCAGGGTCGTAATGAGGGCCTATGTGTCTACTTGGACGCTGTGCTCAACATGTCCAAACATGTCAATGCCTTTGCGTCTTCTGCAGCCTACACTACCAAACTCATCAACCTCAGTAGACATTTTGTTCTGCTGACAATTGCCTAACACTCGCCAGAGCCATCATAGGCAGCCAACTTGACTATGGCAATGCCCGACTGATTGGTACCTTTGCCAAGAATCTCTCCAAATTTCAACTGCTTGGTGTTTAAGTCACTCTGATCATATCTCACAGGCCAGATATGAAGCGCACTGGCTACCCATCAAAGTGTGCATTGACTTCAAAATCCTGTCTATCACTCATTATTGTATTTATAGCCCTGCACCCTCCTAGCTCAACCACCTAAAACCTGCTTTTCTCCCATTATGGTCCCCCTCTAGCCTCTCTCTCCTCACCCCCATATTCAAAAGCAAGCAAGCTGGTGGCACCAAGTTCATGGTCACGTTGCCTACCCTCAGGAACTCTCTCCCTTCACCCAACAAAAAAGAACTGCCCTACCGATTCTTCAGGAAGCTCCTAAAAACTTGGCTGTTCAAAAACGATGACCGATGTAGCCTGAATCTGGGTCTCCCCTGCTGACTGCGCTGTTACCGCCACGCATCTTTCTATCTCACCTTTCTTTTTGTACAAGTACTGTGATACCTATGGGTTTGGGTGCTACATAAGGGCAATAAATAAAATAAATAAATAAAATACACATTTCTCCATCATAGTATCTATCTACAAACCTCAATATAACTCCCTATTGCCTGATATTCCAAGCAATAATAATATCTAACAATATGATATGATATGATGCGTCATTTATAACGTGCTTGTACACAGTTGTTTCAATGCGCGACAAGACAAGGTAGGTAGACAAAGAGAGTGTGAAACAAATGATCTTACTAGGCTTCGTGTCATTCATATCGTGCAAGTCAAGGGGGAGGAGGAGAGGGGAAGTGCCAGTGGGAGAGAAAGGGGAAGTGCGTTCAGTTTAGCGCTGTTCTGAGCAAGTGCAGATGGGGTAGCCGGCTATAGGAAGTTCAAGGGGGTAGGGGACTGTAGGGTTACAGATAAAACCCCCAGGGGCGTGGAGGCCCAGAGGCAGTGCAGGTGCTTAATGGGCATAGAGGAGCATAGTGCCCATTGGGTTCAGAAGGTAGCCAGCCTACCAGTCACTACAGCAGACAAGAAGGTCAGCAAGGTAGAGAAAGAGAGAAAGCAGAAGCGAAAGGGAAGATGTTGAGCTGCTTCCAGAACCTGAGGTGGTCCTGCTTGAGTTTGAGAGAGGCAGAGAGGCCATTCCAGAGGGAGGCCCTGCAGAGGAGAGAGATCTACCTCCCACTCTCTGCCTGAAGAAGCATCTGACCACCAGAGATTTGGAGGTAGCTGAGCGGAGGGCTTGAGAAGAAAGATGTTTAGAAAGAGAGAGTTGGATGTAGTGCAGACCCTGGTCCCAGAAAACCTTGGGGACAATGCAGAAGGTCTTTAACTTGACCATTGCAGCCAACAGAACCTAGTGAAGAGATTTCAGGGATGGAGAGTTACGATCCCTGGCATGTGGCCAAAGACAAGTCTCGCACTCCTGTTTTGGATTAGTTTCAGAGGACGGAGAATAGAGGAAGGCAGGTTGAGAAAGAGGATGTTGCAGCAAACCAGCCTAGAGAGAATCAGGGCTCTGGGGATGGTGAGCTTCTGGGGGAAGGTGAGAAAAGGAAGAATACCTCTGAGGAGGTGAAGCTGGTAGTTGGACATCTTAGAGAGGTATGTGATGTGAGGTGAGATGGAGAGTATAGTAGCTATTTATTTCTATGATTTTCTTTACAGAGAAATAACCATGATCTAATACCCCCACCCTAACAATCCCACCACACAATCTGGAGCAAGAAATAGGCTGTTTTTTTAATGTTATCTTCTGTTTGTTGTCTATATATATATATATATATATATATATATATATATATATATATATATATATATATATTTTCAGTGAAAAAACGTTGTTAAAGGGACGTTATGGTTAAATTGCGCTACTAAAAACCTATGAAATTCAGTGAAAAAACGTTGTCAAAGGGACGTTATGGTTCCAAGTAAAACCGAAAAACCCTTGAAATTCGCCAGTTATGGTAAGCTAAGCAACCATAACTCGCGCCACCACCGTGCACTGCTAAGACTAACACCCAGGACATCAAAGATGACATCACAAATGTATGTACTACGAAACATAATATTTTCATTGTGAAAAGAGGACATGCCAAAATCTTTTAGAAAGGCAAAAACAGCCTTATTGACATTGCGCCTTGCTTTTTCCATTTGTGGACCAAATGAAGAAGAACAAAGCCACATTTGTCTCTGCACAATCTGTGAAAATATCACTTGAGAATTAGGAAACATGTCCATAACCTTCCCAACTCCTACTTTCATAGCAAATTGCAAAAAAATTCCAGTCACATGCCCTAAACTCTTTCCTCCACAATGAATTACAATTATGTCTGGATGTTGCACTGTCTCCAAAGTAGCACAGAGAGGTAGCAAGTCCAACCACTTAATTCCACGTACTCCATGCCAGTGTGCTTCCACATGTAGGAATCCAAGATCTACAGCTACTCCACAGCTTTCCGCATGCACCTTCAACCAATGTATCCACGAATCTCCCAAAATCCAAACAATCTGTTTTCTGAAACACACAGCCATAGCTATCTTTTGTTCTCTCAGCAAAAAGAGTATCTGAAAAACTCTCTCCTGGCACAACAGATCCACTAAACTTTCCTGACCAATCCCTTTCAGTGCTTATTCTGATTTGCATGACTTCTGAACCCAAAAATCCCCGGATGTAACTCCTGATGTCCGCGAACTACCGCAATGTCCGCGGATATATCGTAATATGAACAGCCCTTCTACCATTTCCACTTCACTCTCTCTGCCATTCCCTCATTGGATGTAGCTAAAAAATCACACGACCATGCACCAATCACATTGAAGACCTCTAGATCTAACTGCATCATCATAGATCAGCACTGCAAATGTACTGTGAATCTCTCTGAGTACAAGTGTCATATCGTTGGCAAGCACCATCTACCAGAAATACTGTACAAGTCTCCAAGATTTCTACTTGCAGCTCCATGCATATCCATATGCATGAACACAAACTTCAGGTATGCATATTTTCTGTACAGTAGATGAACACATTTTCAAACATACTTTTAGATTGTGTAATCTGTAAAATGAATTTACTGTATTTTTTTCAATATCCTAAAATCAACTATCACTTATAAACCTTTATACTATTTATTTTCTTTATACACACACACTCAAATCATGTTAAACTAACATTTTTTAAATGAAATATATAGACTACATATATTCAAACAAAATTGCTTGCAAGCACAATCTATGTTTAAATCTTTAAAAAAATACTTATACAATTTCATATGTTTTTGTATTTATTTATTTATTTACTTAACAACTTTAATTTAGACATGACATTGAGGCACTATTACCTAGAACAGCTTACTTACAGAAATAGTAGTATTCACTGGTATATTATAAATTTCACAAGACATAGTAAAGATATTTTATTTTGCTACAGTTAGTCATTCAATACAATTTGTTCATTAAGAACATATCATATGTACTGAACTGATGCAATGTATCTTATTTAAATAAACTAGTTTAATGGTTTTAAAGAAGGCACTGAGGATTTCAATTAAAAAAATCAATATCTAAATTAAAAACAGCGCTATATACAAACACAGTTACTAATTTGAAGCTTTTACAATTGCAGTGAAGACCAGTCTACTGAAAAGAAGCAGCCGAATTCGAAGAACAAAAAAGAACTAAGAAGTTACCTGTAAATTTAAGAAAAAAGTAAGTAGAATATCACAATAATATTTGTATTATTAATCAAACATACTATAACATTAATACAAGCTATTTTGGTGCCTAAAAATAGAGATTGTGTACCATTTTGTCCAAAAATCTCCATGTCTTAAACAGCGATTTACAGCCAGAATGGCCCACAACTTTCTATTTTTGGACACACAAATTACCCAACTGAACCGCTACAATTTTCATATTGTAGAACAAACAACTGTTTTAATTGTATACATTAGATTTACTATTTGTACTTTTGCACACCACTAGCTTACTTTTTTTTGTCATCTGAACCCCAGTTTAGTAACACATAAATTCAAGAATACCTATCCCTACTAGTTGTAGTTCCCAATGCACAATCACACACCATTACATACATCTTTATCATCTTACTCAAACACTCATGCACACAGCACACATACATTCCAGAACACCCCAACCCATATATTCTTTATTTTTTTAACAGACCCTAAAGAATGCCTACCAAAAGTCAAGTCCGTAGAAAGCAACACAAAAGTAGAGCAAATTAAAATAAAAGTGTCCAACATAAGCATCCATCTCTAGCAGAATTTGTAAAAAGAAGTTGAAACAAAACAGCTAATACAGTCATTTAGTGAAACACAAGAAGTTTCAAGTACAAAAACTTTGCCTGCTCTATCAAAATGTAAAACAAACCAAAAAACAATTAACAGAAAATCAGATATCACTACAGATGAAACTACTTCTTCAAATTTTAATATAGTGCAAAGTAAGCATACCAAGAAAAGTATTTTAGCCAAAATGTACCGTCACAAAGTCCTTCAAAATCTTATAAAAACAGGAGAGAAATCAGGTTCAATGCTTAAAACCTATCGTAGGAAATTAATCTTAGAAGCGTTGATGGACAGTGCAATTCTTCTGAAAAAAAGTTATTTATTTTACTGTTAAACAAAATGAAACCACTAACAAAACTAATAACTAAATTACAAAAAAGACTTCTCAATAAGCGAAATGTCAACAGAAAGAACTTCTTAAGTATCTGCGGAGGTGAATGGAATCACACTACGAGCACAGAACCATATTTTAATGAAGAAGCGTACAAACAAAAGCAAACAAATACAATTGCCATACATAGCAGTGGTCGAGGTTATGAAAAAGTGAATAATACCATAATGGAACAAGAAGTACTCCTTACAAAAATATGCCCTGAAAACTTAGAGTTACCCCTCCATTCAACTGAATCAGAACGTCTAGTGTACAGATGACCATGCACGTCAATGTGTAACATTCCCAAACAATGTTTCAAATCTTTACGTCAATTCCTCAATAAATATGTAAAAAGCAAAGACAAAATCTAAATTAAATTACTGCTAAATTTGGATACCTGTCCAGTGCGCAAGTACACAGGACTACAAGGACATTCATTGGCCTGCATTACAGGACCTACTTGTAAAACCACTTTCCATGATATCAAAAGGATATCAACACATCATTCAACTATAAGAAATCTAGTCTATGAACTGTACTATGCTAAAAGTCCTGCTTTAGCACTAGCAAAGTTAAATAACATACTTCTACATGGTACAGCAAAAGACCTACTTGAAGAAATTCACTATATCCAGAAAAAATATTTTGGAAGTGAAAGCCATGTACAGAATGAAATAGCTTTAAACCAATTAAGCAACAATTCTACACATGGCAACGTTTTGCTAAACACATACAAAAAAGAAATACTAAAATTTAAAAGTACATCAGCTGAAGTACCAAACCATGTATGTGTATGTTGCCGTAGAACATTTTATAAAAGTAACACAAAAACTGTAGACCTATCATACAAAATAGAAGACAATGAAGATTCTAAATTGTTTGAATTAGCTCTCTACCTTGTAGCAGAAAACAAATACGAAATAACTGAGCCCTTAATACTTTGCAGTTACTGCACTACAAAACTTGACAACAACCAAACTCATTCACGTGCTATCACAAATAATTTGGAATTATACCCAGTACCAAAACCCCTACAACAACTTAATTTATATGAGAGCATCATAATTCAAACAGTACACCCATTTCAAGCAATAATACGCCTTCAACCAAAAACAGCAAAATTACCTCCTTCTGAATTGGTAAAAGGCGTGCGTGGAAAAGTAGTTTATTTACCATTAGATCTAATAGAAAATGTGCATACTCTAGGAGTGCAATGTCCAATGCAGCAATCTTTAATTATCTTAGTAAATGGAGTACCTATAAAAGACAACAAAATATGGCAACAGCTGGTAGATTTATATAAAGTTAGACAAGCCTTCCAATATCTTAAAGAGAATAATGAATATTACAAAGAAATTAATATTGAAGAAAACGTGAAAGATACAACTGAAATAATTCAAGAAACACAAGAAGCTGGTCAATTTGAGCTACTAGATCCTGCTACAATATCAAATACTTTAGACCATATTACAATTCATCCTTTGCACTGTAATGACACTGTAGAAGAAGCACTAGAAACTTACCAAATGCGTCAAACAAAAGGATCGCCAATCAGCATATGGGAAAAAGTATAGAAGCACATGCTTTTCCTCTACTCTTTCCTACTGGCAAAGGAGGAAGGTATGATGATAGACCTATTCAAATATCAGCTTCAGAATACCGCTCATTACGGATGTATTCTGAAGATCCCAGATTTAGACAAAATGTGGAATACATATTCCACCTACTTTTTGAAAGTGAACTAGCAACTTTATGTTACGGAGTTGCACACATATTAAAATCAGGATCACACTTTCAAAATATGACAGCTACACAATTATTAGAAAAAGTGCAACAAAAGGATGAGGTTTTACAATCAAATATTACAAATCTATTAGCAAATATGCGTGGTACTAAAGAGTACTGGTTTCGACGTCATGGAGATGTACGTTGTATGATCAGAAACCTTGGCCCACCCACTTGGTTTGTTACATTTAGTTGTGCAGAATATGCATGGGAAGATTTACATGATTTCCTACACATATCAAATAAAAACAAAACAAACATAGATATACTAACACCTGGAGAACTTTGTTCTTTGGATCCTGTTAATGTTTCAAGATATTTTCACCATCGCTTCATTGCTATGCTACATTTTATTTATAATAAAACTGTTCCTCCCCTTGGAGAAGTGCAACACTTCTTTTGGAGAAAAGAATACCAAGCCAGAGGAGCACCACATATCCACATGTGTTTATGGATTAAAGATGCTCCTAAATTTGGTCAAGACAGTGATGCCACTGTTTTACAGTTTATTGAAAAATATGTCACTTGTGAAATTACATCAGAAGCCACAAATAGTGATCTTCATGCACAAATTTTACAATTTCAAACACACAAATGTGGAAAATATTGTCATCGCAAATACAAAAACAAAGGGAAATACTACACCAAATGCTGATTTGGTTTCCCTAGACCAGTTACAAATGCATGTCAAGTGAACAACCTCATGTCTTCAGTTAGACATAGTGATAAAGGTAAGTTACCTAAAAATACATATTACATAAAAAGAAAAGAAAAAGAAAAATATATCAATGATTATAATGCAATCATTGCCCACTTATGGAAAGCAAACATAGATGTGCAGTACATTGCAGACAATTCTACTGCAGTTGCACGATATGTCACAGCATACTTAACTAAAGCAGAAAAGACAGAGCTCCAAGACCTCTGGAATGACCTGTCATCAGATAAAACAGTATCTCAGAAATTATACAGCTTGGGCATAAAAATGCTCACCCATAGAGAATGTGGATCATATGAAGCAGCTGATCATTTAACTGGTAATGCATTGTATGGTAAATCTGAAAATATAGTATGGCTAAGTCTTGGTCCAGCTAAATCTAGAAAAAGAGTTCCAAAATCATATGAAGATATAGAAACAATAGCCAAACATGATCCCAACAGCCAAAACATTTTAAAAAACAATTTATTGGACACATACTACCCAAACAGAAATAATACTTTGGAAAACATGGGTCTATACCACATAGCCCAAAACTACACATACAAAAATAATATGAAACCTGATGAAAAAAAGGTAAATATAGAGTAATAAACTGTGAAGGCAGCTTAGTTAAACTCACTAAACCAAATTTAATTAATCATATCAAATTGTCATTAAAGACTCCTCAGCATAAAGAAGTATATTACATGTCCCTGCTACAACTCTTCAAACCATGGAGAAAAGAAAAACAATTACTAGATAACTATGACTCATATGAGGATGCTTTCAAAGCAAATGAAAGCACTATAACTGATGTAAACTTTACACAGTACAAAACAATGTTGCACAATGAACAGGAACACAAAGAAGAACTCCAAGCCCAACTAGATAAGGACACTCCTGACAGTAGTCAACCTTCTGTAACAAGAAGCCAAGAACCACTGGGAGAACCACTAATAATAAATGAGGCAGAATTAGCTATGATAGAAGTAGAAAACACCATGTGTCAGTATGAAGATAAGGAAGACTTAACTATACTACAATCAAAACTAAACAATGAGCAAAGTAGCATTTTTCAAGAAGTAACAAAACAAAATGCACATGGTGTAAAACAAAAGAATGTTCCTGCCATAATTATAAACCTATACTACTGTATGTCAGTGGTGAAGCTGGTTCTGGCAAAACATTCCTAATCAAAATCATTAGTATGTTCCTTCAACAATTAAAAAACACAAACTAACAGCTGTTGTCACTGCCCCCACAGGTTTAGCTGCCTACAACATAGGTGGTGTTACATTACACCGATAACTACTATTACCAGTAGAACACCAGAACAAATTAGACTATTACAAACTATCTGCAGAAGCTGCAATGGAATTACGCAGAGTATTGAAACAAATGAAAATGCTACTAATAGATGAAGTGAGCATGGTCTCCAACCTGATGTTAGCTTTGATTCACCTCAGATTACAAGAAGTACTCAAAACAGACTATGAAGAGCTTTTTGCAGGAAAACACATTATTGTTTTTGGAGATCTGCTTCAATTAACACCAGTAAAAGGTGAGCCTATTTTTAAAACATTAGGACACAACCTCTGCCGTAAAACTGTTGGCAGCATTGGAAATGTCAACCTTTGGCAACATTTCCAATACAAAGAATTAACAGAAAACATGCGACAATCTGCAGCTCTCACTTATGCCAACATTTTAAAAAGTATCAGAGTTGGTATACTTTCTAAAGAAGCAGAAGGAATATTGAAAACCCGGCACATTAATGCACTTTCTGGCGATAATGCATGTGCTACAGATGTTATGGAACAATTAGCCCACAAAAATGTCAATTCTATGGCCTTAATGCCAACTCTTGCAAGCTGTTTCAAATTCAATGAAATCATGCTAAGTAAAGAAATGCAACCAATCATGGAAATTAGCGCCACAGACAAACTAGATGTACATGGTATGACACTACCCATGTGTGACCAAGCCACAACAAGACTAAATAGTTTATAAAAATCAATCTCAAACACAGCAGGCTTAGAAAAGATATTAAAATTATCCTTAAATTGCAGAGTAATGCTTAAACGTAACCTTGACGTGGACCAAGGGCTAGTTAATGGAGCACTGGGTACAGTTGTTGGCTTTCAAACATACCCACGCGACAACAAAATTTAGTTTGTCAATATACTCTTTGACAAACTTTCAGAAGTAAAAAGGATAGGACTCTCAACAGCTAGATTCCTTCTCTTCAAAGATATGTATGTACGCAGAGAACAATTTTCTCTAACTCTTGCATACGCAGTCACGATTCATAAATCACAAGGTCTTACCATAGACAAAGCAATGATAGATATTGGTAAAACAGTCTTTAAAGAAGGCATGAGCTATGTAGCACTATCACGCTTACGTACACTTGACTGTCTATTTCTTATCAACTTTGATGCAAGTAAAATAAACGCTGATATTCCTTGCATTTTAGAATACAATAGACTTCGCTCACTATACACCCCCCACCTAAACACATATTCTGTTCCACAAAAAGTAAAACGTTATAAAAGAAAAATAAATCAAACAGAAATGCAACAGGATGTCACTGCAAATCCTCCAAAGAGAGTAAAAGAAACTAATACTTCATCAAGTACCACAAGCAAAAAAGAATCAATTATGGAATGTAAACCAAGTACTTCTTTAAAGAAGGAAGACAAACTCCAAAAAAAGCAGTTAGATACAGAACTACCTGGACCATTTAAATTCTCAAATATAGTTGGTATAAGTTGCTACACAAATGTAGCAATGAATATTCTATTTCAATTACCACCAATTGTTGACAACATTTACTTACACAGTACAGACCCATTGTGTTTGCAAATGTTAGTACTTCACAGAAATGCAGCAAACAATCCTGACAACACGTATAGTGTTTTTGGAATAAGACAACAATTGGACTACTGTGCTGGAATGGTGAAATTCACTATAAATTCACAGGAAGATCCACAAGTATTTCTAATGTACTTACTACAAGTACTGGCAAACAAAAACATATCTATAAATGAAATCTTTCAGATTTCATACATGTGGAAACATACATGCACTCTCTGCAACAATGTGACACAAGAAGAAATCCCCAATGAACGCTTCATATATATATCAATACCAAATTGTGAATCCATTCCATTTCAGCGACTTGTACAAAATGCAAACCATGGTAGATTATGCTCTACCTGCAATTCAGATAATCGCTCCACGTTAGTAATACAAACACATAGTAAATACATAATACTAATGCTTCTTTGTTACAATGCAGATGGTACCAAAAACAACTGCAAGTTGACTGGATTCACACATGGTCAAATATCACTTGGTAAGAAATCCTTCACAACAATAGGTATAATCTACCACGCAGGAGCCACAACCAATTCAGGGCACTACACTGCATATATAAAAAAGAAATGTGGATGGTTTGAATGTAATGATAGTACCATTACTCTAAAGCAGAGATTACCAGGAAATCTTACAAACGCTTATTTGATGTTCTTAAAACCAAAATTTGATAACTAAACTGTATTTAAACCCTAAGTAAACTTGTGTTAAAAAAATATAAACTGTTAGAATACTCCAAAAGCTATCTAACTGCTCAACGATTCTACAACAACTAATCAGATAAATGAATACCACAAAATTAGACCAACAAATACACAGTTAGAATACGCCAATTGGTATCTAACTGTCCCAAAATTTAACAATATCCAAATAGATAAATCAATACCACTAAAATATATTAAAAAAAATAGACAGTTAGAATACGCCAATTGGTATCTAACTGCTCCAAAATTTTATAATATCAAAACAAATAAATAATATGTTACTGCTCCAAAAGAATACAACAAGCCAAAGTATTAAACATTAGCCAGAAACAAGTGAACACTGAAAACAAACAACCAAATAAACTGTAGCATAACAGAAAAAGGTTTTTTTTTAATCCAACATGGATTTTTCTTCTCCCACAGACCCAATGATTTTAGCAACAAATACAGATACTGAGCAAATTGCACAGTACTCTGATTTGTAATCTACTAAATATGAGGGTCCAAAAAAAAGTATATTGATTATACAATGTAATAAATAAGTCATTACAAAATACTAATACTACATGCTATTTTCTTTTATCACAGAAATGAACAAGAAAAACATGGACTCCTGTTACTAGACCAAACAGTAAGTATACAATAATAAGGAGAACCATAGCAGCATATCGCATCCATAGTATCTAATACCTTTGTTCCTTATACATTTGTTTTTCACCCAAAGTTATAAGCAAATATGAATGTGATATGCTGCGGTGGTTGTTGCCAGGGCATAGAGTCTTGGGTGCATGGCCAAATGGCCATGCACCCAAGACTCTATGCCCTGGCAACAACCACCGCAGCATATCACATCCATTGAGTCAAACATTTCAACTATGGTCTATGGAAACTTTTAATGTCTGCAGACATTATGAGTGTTCTTAGAACACATTCAACTTGCCAGCGAACAATATGGACAGTGTTTTCAGGACACCCCCTATGAACATTTCAGAACAACGCGACAGTTTTTAGAACACTTTCAACTTGACAACGAACAATACGGACAGTGTCCTCAGGACACCCCCATTTTGTTTATTTGCGAACATCTCAGGACACTGCGAGTGTTCTTAGAACACATTCAACTTGCCAGCGAACAATACGGACTACGCCTTCAGGACACCCCCTAAGAACATTCCAGGACACCGCAAGTGTTCTTAGAAACGTCTTCAGAACACCCCCATTTTGTTTATTTGCGAACATTTCAGGACAACGCGAGTGTTCTTAGAACACATTCAACTTGACATCGAACAATACGAACAGTGTCCTCAGAACACCCCCATTTCGTTTATTTGCAAACATTTCAGGACACTATGAGTGTTCTAAGAACACATTCAACTTGACAGAGAACAATACGGACAGCGTCCTCAGGACACCCCCATTTTGTTTATTTGCAAACATTTCAGGACACAGCGAGTGTTCTTAGAACACATTCAACTTGCCAGCGAACAATACGGACTACGCCTTCAGGACACCCCCTACGAACATTCCAGGACATCGGGAGTGTTCTTAGAAACGTCTTCAGAACACCCCCATTTTGTTTATTTGCGAACATTTCAGGACACCGCAAGTGTTCTTAGAACACATTCAACTTGACAGAGAACAATACGGACAGCGTCCTCAGGACAACCCCTACGAACATTCCCCGGACACCGCGAGTGTTCTTAGAAGCGTCTTCACAACACCACCATCTTGTTTATTTGTGAACATTTCAGGACACCGCGAGTGTTCTTAGAACACATTCAACTTGACAACGAACAATATGGACAGTGTCCTCAGAACACCCCCATTTCGTTTATTTGCGAACATTTCAGGACACAATGAGTGTTCTAAGAACACATGCAACTTGACAGAGAACAATACGGACAGCGTCCTCAGGACACCACCATTTTGTTTATTTGCGAACATTTCAGGACACTGCAAGTGTTCTTAGAACACATTCAACTTGCCAGCAAACAATACTGACTACGCCTTCAGGACACCCCCTATGAACATTTCAGGACACCGGGAGTATTCTTAGGAACATCTTCAGAACACCCCCATTTTGTTTATTTGCGAACATTTCAGGACACCGCAAGTGTTCTTAGAACACATTCAACTTGACAGAGAACAATATGGACAGCGTCCTCAGGACACCCCCTACGAACATTCCCCAGACACCGCGAGTGTTCTAAGAAGCGTCTTCAGAACACCACCATCTTGTTTATTTGCAAACATTTCAGGACACCGCGAGTGTTCTTGAACACATTCAACTTGACAACGAACAATACGGACAGTGTCCTCAGAACACCCCCATTTCGTTTATTTGCGAACATTTCAGGACACCATGAGTGTTCTAAGAACACATTCAACTTGACAGAGAACAATACAGACAGCGTCCTCAGGACACCCCCATTTTGTATATTTGCGAACATTTCAGGACACCGCGAGTGTTCTTAGAACACATTCAACTTGACAGAGAACAATACGGACAGCGTCCTCAGGACACCCCCATTTTGTTCATTTGCGAACATTTCAGGACACCGCGAGTGTTCTTAGAACACATTCAACTTGTCAGCCACAACCACATTCATATTTGCGAACATTTCAGGACACAGCGAGTGTTCGACAACGTCTTCAGAACACCCCCATTTTGTGTATTTGCGAACAATTCAGTACACCGCGAGTGTTCTTAGAACATATTCAACTTGACAACGAACAATACGGACAGCGTCCTCAGGACACCCCCATTTTGTTTATTTGCGAACATTTCAGGACACTGCGAGTGTTCTTAGAACAGTTTCAGTTTGCTTGCGAACAAAACGGACACATATTGAGTCCTCAGAACACCCCCCATTCAGTTTATTTAGAACATTTCAGAACACCCGTGATGTCCGCAGACAAATCGAACACAAAAAGAACATCTAACACATAAAAAACACAACTTTCATCCTATCTCATACACTCCCACCCTCCCCAAACACTCCTACACACCAACACACTCTACTAAATACACATTTTGAACAAAGTTTCACCGCGCTGTCCGCGGACGACAGCGAATCCAAGATGGCGGGCGCTACAGAAAATCTGACGTGCTTCACACTCCACGCCGTCCAATCAGCGAATACGTTGCATGTCCGCGAACATCATGCAAGCCGATTGGCCAATGAGGACACTGTCCGCGGAGCGAACAGGGAAGTCCGTCCGCGGACCGAACACAGATATCTCTAATGTTTTTTTACCTACTTTTTGGTTATTTAAAAAAAAACTACTGGACGGATTTTCACCAAATTTGCAAAAGCACGCTTTCGGGACCAAGTTGCTGCTCCTGGTCCAAATTTGGTGAAAATCCGTCCAGCGGTTTGGGCTAGAGACGCGAGCAAAAAAATGTCCCATTCAGTCTATGGGAAAAAAAAAGTTTTGGGACCCCCTATAACTTTTCCCCCCCTGGACGAATCCTCACCAAACTTTGCAAACAAATTCAGAGTGACCCAGATACTTTTTTTGCAAAGTTTGGTGAGGATCCGTCCAGTGAGAGCGAAGTTATAAGCCACCCAAAAAGTGTTCTTCCTATGGAAATAGCAACTTAACCATAACTACATGGCCACTACTGCTCAGATTTCAGCAAAAGTAAAAATGAGTTTGTGGGTTTGTGGGAAAGCATTGTTCCTTATACAATACCACTGTGTTTCATCCATCTGCACCACATTCTGCACAGTTACCTGTTAGGACCCTCCAGACATTACTGGCTACTTCACGTTTGGACACCTCATGCCATTCCCCAGATTTCAGCACAAGTCAAATAAATGTTGTGGGTTTGTGGCAAAGTGTTGTTCCTTATACAATTGCATACCGTTTCACCAATCTCCACCAAACCTTGCATAGTTACCTGTTAGGAACCTCCAGAGATTACTGGCTAAATGATATTTGGACACTTCACCCTGTTCACCATATTTCAGCAGAAGTCAAAATATGTTTGTGTGTCTGTCGCTTGGTGAAGCATTGCTCCTTATACAATTCCACACCATTTAACCAATCTGCAACAATATTTGCACAATTACCAGTTAGGACCCTCCAGACATTACTAGCTAATAAAATGTGGACACCCCAACCCTTTCTCCGTATTTCAGTACCTACATGCATGAGACAGTTGCCTGAAATCGGCGAAACATCAATGTGGTTGTAGAAGGTCCTATTGCGACACGAGGAACAAAACCCGAGGTCCAGGCCCTAGGATTCATGTTTTCCAATATATTTGCATCACAGTGCACTGCAACAAACTGCACCACTCCAAGGTGAGGCGAACGCTCGGGAAAGAGCACAGAGGATCCCAGTATAACTCTTGCTTCCTCCCAAACGTCTGCTCCGGGCTATGTCAGCCAGCCACACGCACCCATTGTCAGTGCAGTTCACTTCAATGTGCAAAGCACATCAAGTGATAAGTGAACTGGAACAGCAACCTACAGGTTCAGTGTTATCATGTCTGTCTACAGAACCCGTTCGGAGAAGGTGTACTTCGCCAGTAAAATAATAGATCAAGTATTTAAAGGTGGGCCTCCAACTTTCAATGTTGTAGAAATCACCCACAACATTCCACAACAATACAGGAAGCTTCTCTAGAGAAATGAAAGGCAACTTGACTGATATTGTCTCACCAATCTTTTCATTCCAGTTCCCACAAGCATTTCCTACCTACCCAGTTGCATGCACCAGTGATTGCTGCACTCTTTTTGAATAACTTTGATTATTGTAACTCCTTATACCGAGCACAGCCACTCTATCTGATCCATCATCTTCAAGTGCTACAAGGTGCTGCAGCCAGGCTAGTGGTTTGTACTCCTTACCGGGCCTCTATCTTCACAGCTTTGCGGCAGCTTCACTGGCTGTCTGTGTGTAAAGAGTGGTAGGGGGTGTCTGTACTTCCGCTCTCTATATGGTAGAGGAGAGGCACAGAGGACCCCAGCCAAGATTCTCTATTATTGGTACGTGGTCGTGCAATCAAGGCCTAGCTTCTCAGGAGGTGATGCAGGCTGGTTCTTAAGTACAGTGTAGTGCCCGAACACCCACAAAGGAATGTCCACACACTGTATTACTGAAAACACAGTCTTTATATAATTAATATTCAAAGGTATGTACACGATCACAATAACGCACTTTGTACTCGGAAGTCAATAATGATAAATATATACAATTCTAAAGTGGTACCACCAATGTTATCGAATCTCATTAAAGTGCATCAACTGTACGGTTAAAATGTCACACAGATCAATAACGAGGAAACCAGCAGTAGAGATAGGAAGGAACGCAAGATGGTTGAAACAATAGGCAGAACGCTGACCTCTACCACTAGGCACAGTTCTGTGTGGAGCTCCCCCCACCTGGGCAACCTGTAAATAAAGATATATAGCACAAGCCCAGTCCATATGTTCAATAGTCTCACTTCTTCCTATTAAGGTTTTACCCCCCCAATGTACCTGGTGGAGTAGAATTCTCTGACGATGCGTCGACCGATCCTTCTTGAGTGACTCCCTTTAAGGCAGGAGCCACGGATCGTCGAGAGGTGTCAAGGAACTCGGCGTTCGGTGTCAGGGAATCGACGGCCCTTCTTGAGTGCCCTCCCTTTAAAGCAGGAGTCACGGGTCGTCGAACGTCCGACGGTGAACAGGTTGAACTACAGCATGGAAGCGACAGCTTCATCCCTAGCGGTGCTCGCCGACGACAGAGCATTGGCGTCCTGCAAGGAAGAGGCGTGTGGGGCACCTCGATGACGATAGTTCTGGACCGCAAAGAGATGATGAAGAACTGTGGCCCAGCAAGGGCGTCGAGTCGTCAGCGTCTTTGTGCTCTTTAGGTGGCGGGAAACCCACCGGTGGATACTCCTCGGCGCGTCGACGGTCGGGCCTTCTCCAGTGGGAGACAAGCAGGTGACGAAGCAGACGAGAGCGTCCGATGATCAATGGAAGTTCTTAGGCAAACGGGAGCACGGCAGCTCCTGTCGGCGATGGCGGTTCGGCGACAGTGGCGGACAACAGTCCGAGTGCATCTCCTTGGAGCTCCGCAGCAGTCCCCGTATCGGGTCGTTAGCCCGTCGAAGGTCTGTCTACCAGGGAGCATTGGCAAAGATCAGCTGTGCACGATGGTCCCTCGTAGCTTGGGAAGAGGGCGCCTTACCAGGTCCTCTCTGGGTAAGTCCTTGGAGGCACAGCAGCTTTCAGATTGCGAAGGAGAACAACAGCAACTCTTCTCGTCCAGCAGGGCTTCAAGGTCAAGCTTCAGTTACTCCAGTTACTCGTCGTAGTGGACTTCAGCTTCTGAACACGATTCCTAGCAGTGAGAGGTCCCCAGATATACTGTTGATCTCCCATTAATTCCGCGGGGTCACACTCAAGCATCCAATCATGACTAAGGGCATTCATGCAGGCAGGCAGCCAATCAGGCACACAAGGTATTCAGGCCATTCACTTCACTCCAGAAACTCACAACAAGTTATGTGTATTGGGACAAGTACCGAGCCATTCAACACTCCAAGCTGCATTCATACCGGTTTCGGGCAGGGCTGTCTCAGTCATTGTGTCAACCACCAGATACTAGACATCCACAACACAGAATGCATATTTGTCACACACTCTATTCACCTAAGTCCCACCCACAGGAGGTACCCACAACATACATCACCGGGAAGGCTCCAGCTAGTCTGGCCAGGCCTTCACAACAAAACCATATATGGCACTTCCACCCAACAGCCATTCAGGGGGAAAGGTCAGAGTCAGGGCTTCCCAGGACTTTGGTAAAACAAGGTAATGGGTAATAGCAATAGTTAGAGATGTCCACTTTTAGGAAAATTAGGGATTAAAAATAACAATCATACCAAAAACCTATAACATGTCCAAAGTATGCCACCTTAGCTAACAAGGAGTAGAGGGTTAACATAAATTAAAACACTATTCAGAGTATCAGGACATTATAGTACACATGTCACCACAGACTTCAATGTTCCTTGGTATAAGCAGAGTCTAAGGTTGTAATACAAAATATTCAGATCTAGATGCCCAGTATTTCCTCTATCCTAAGCCAGATGTTGTATAGGGCAGTCTAGACTTGAATACTCTCCGAGTTTATACAGTGGTGCCAAAATAATGAATCAGAGATTGCTGCCAGATTATGGGTATACTTTCCAATATTGTGATGAATTACGTCTATCATACTTTCACATTGTGTCAATACATGTTGAGCTGACTCCAGTGCATTGACTACTTTACACAATCGGCAGATACGCTGTTCCAACAGAGTCCGCTCTCTTCTGCCCGTGACCAATAAGGTCGGGAGCTGGTCCAATCTTAATAGGAGTATAAAACACTGCAGTCGTTTAGAGGGGCACAGGTTGAGGTAGTCTTGCGGTTTCATAAATGAATAAAGCCTAAATTGCACAAATGTATAGCTTTTCAATGATCTGAGATGGGCAAAGTTCTCCAGGCAGTCCCACATTTCAATACGCTTGTCAAGAGCTTTCTGGACCTGCATAGAGTAACCCCCTTCTCACCAAGAACATCCTATATCTGCAAGATATTTTAACATTTTAACAGCAGGTGAGAGGGGATTTTGCTTCTTGCCTATTTCCTGGTTAATTGTTATCAACAGAGGATTTGTTGTACCACTATGCATTTTCAGGAACAGTCCAGACCTCTTTTTCATGACAGTAGCTTTCAATGAAGGTATTCCCAATTCCAAACGTATAATGGCCATTGGGATACCTGGTGCTAGGCCCAATACCTGCCACCAAAATTTCCCCTCTATGACCTGAAGCCAGCTGAGATCTAGATCAAATAGCGCCTCTATCCCATAGGTCATCATGGGGGTAAATACTTGCAGATAAAGTTGGTGTGTGCCCCATAGCGTGAAGCCTCCTTGTTTGTTTGTGAAGGTAGCAATTAACGCTGTAGCCTGCGCTGCGCACATGCTCCAGAAGTGTTTGCATGCCACGTATTCCCCGCTAGGCTCAAAATCAATACCCAAATAGCAATATTGCAGCGCGTAGGGGATTATGATATTGCCCACCATAAGGTTAATGTGTGATACTCTTTTGTTGGTAAATTGCAAGACCTTAGTTTTATCAAGGTTAATGGTGAGCCCATTACATTTAGCATAATCCCACAATGCCGTAGCCGATCTACGCAGACCACTGATCGTATGATCAAAAATGACCAAGTTGTCTGCGTACGCCAGGACAGAGCAAACCGCCTCCCCAATTTTAGGAGGGCAATTGGAAGCAGCAGTTATAGCCACCGGTATGTCATGGATGTAAAGATTGTATATCAGAGGGGCAGTCACACAGCCATGTTTCACCGCCCTGTTCTGCTGCACTTTAACAGTCAAAGGTCCCTCTTGGTCTACTTTCAACCTGACTGAGGTGTTAAGGTGAAACAGTCTAAGGTAATACAAAATGCCAGCTGGGCAGCCTACTGCGGTAAGTTATACCAAAGACGTTCTCTAGGGACCATATCGAAGGCTGCTTTGAAATCGATGTATAAAGCATATAGCAGTGGTTCACCCTTGCTACGGGCCCTTGATCTCAACAGATTCATGACCATAAGATTATGACTCGCCGAATAGCCTTTCCTAAATCCACATTGGAATTTGGACAAATATCGGCCTCGTCAACCCATGACTGGAGCTCCTTGAGCAGTAGGGAGGCAAACAGTTTACCTGTTGTATCCAACATGGAGAGTAGCCGATAATTATTAGGATCTAACCGGTTAACCTTTTTGAATACAGGTATCAATATGGCCGTCTTCCATGAGCTTGGTATTGAACCCTGCACCATTATCTTTTCAAACAGTATAGCCAACAAACTCGCCCAGAACTCGGACTGATTTTTAATGACTATGTTGGCTAGAAAGTTAGGTCCCGGTGCTTTGGAGGATTTAGGAGTTTTTATCTTGTTACTTATAGCCATGTATGATATATCTAAGGGCATAATGGGTGCCAAGGCTATCTGAGGGCAAGGCTCTTCTCTCTGTAATATAGCATTATGACCTTCTAGGAAATTTACCCATTCCTCAGCTTTAATAGGGTTAACCAATTGGCCCTTAACTGTCTCCCTGGCGTCCCCAAGGAGTGTCCAGATGCTACGCATATTTTTGGAGCAGATGGTCTGGACGAGTTTCTGATAAGCCAAGGTTTTTTCAGCAAATCTTATATTTTTGATATATGCTCTATATTTGTTTTTAATTTTCCTCGCAATCACACCTAATTCTTCAGAAGGGCCCAGCTTTTTCTTGCTAATCCACAGTTCCCTTCCCAGGTCCCTCTTGGCATCTCTAATCTTCTTGTTAAACAGGGGGAGCCCTCCCTCAGTCTGGTCATACTCATGGTTGGAACTGAGGCATGTGTACGAGAAAAGACCTTTATCCAGTTTTCTATTGAATCAATGGACATGTAGTTGAAAACTGGTAAATTGGGCCATTTGTCAATCTCAAGTGTTAATGTGGCCTGGTTTATGTTCTTGGCCGACCACCTTATATTCGTACCTGCTTTGTTTACATGTACTGTGCCCATATTGCTCTTATCCGGTACTCTTTGTTGGATGTTTAATACACATCGGAGTGCAGAATGATCACTCCATTTGTTTGACGATACAATCATATCGTCAACATCAAGCAACATTTTGGGGCACATGAATATGTAATCGAGTATACTACAATGCGACCCATTAGACCAAGTATGTTTCCCGGGGTGGTCACTGATGGTATAACCAGTCAATATTTCTAGGTCCCATTCGTCAAACAATTGGCGCCAACGCGGCCCCTCCATGTCAGTTTTAGTGTGGATCAACAGACGTTTCTCTCTTAATTTAGGATTTTGTGGGTGCTTCCCTCCGTCAGCAGGCATGCGACAGTTAAAGTCGCCCACAACAATTATGGCTCTATTTCCAGGTAGGACAGACCAAGAGGCTAATAACTCATAAGGGCTTCTTGGAGTGGTTCACTTATCAAGGCGTGAGGAGGATTATATAGATTTATTAATAAAAATGTCCCCCTGTTATCCTTAGGACCACACTCAACCTCAACAGCCAGCATATTGTTATCCTGATTGAATGGTATCCGCCTCAAAGTCAAAGAGCTAGCCACTCCTATCAGAAGCCCTCCAAATGGTCTCCCTTTCACACCCCTTTTAGCCAAGGATTGATAGTTCATATAACCATCAAGTAGAAGGATGTCCATTGCCCATGTCTCTTGTAGGCATATTAGACTATGTTTCGCAACAAAGTTTATGGATCCCTCTGGAGCCAACAGATATGCGAATCTTCTGCAGTTCAAGACAATAATGACAAATTTCAATGTTTTAGTAACACTTTAGGGAGAGATTCCACTAGCCATTTTAGTACCAGCTGGACATCTGTGACTTCTACTTTCTCTCCCTTAGGAATCAAGAGGCACACCACCGAATTGACCAACCCACCTATTTCCTCATGTTCGGCACTGGGGTCAACTTCATCCAACTCTGCATCAATCTCAACATCCACAGCCCACAGCTCATCACGATATTTCCTGAGCATCTTTGCGGTGGATATGAACTTACAGTGTAGGGCGGAAACACAGGGATTAATGCCCTTTAGTGGCTCCACAAACTGAGAGTTCTCGGACTTCAGGACACGTAGTTCCAGGACTGAGTGTAGATGGATTAGGAACTCAGATCGTGGTAGCCATCTGCCTTCACCATTTTTATACAGGTTCTTGATCAAACAGATCCTGTTTGCTGTAAGATCACCCCCGGCCTTGGCTAATCTAGTAGGAAGATTACTGGCCTTGGCAAGGGCTGGCTGAGGATGAGGTAATATGTCAGGGCTCCTGGGCTGTATTTCCTCCACCTCTTGGGCATTGTTCTCAAGTTGTTCCCATTCATCTGCCTGTTCCTCTAATTTGTCCATGGTAGGTATTCTTCCTTCCTCTGCACTCAAGCCCACCCTTACTGATTGTTCCAGCTCTGCCAGCAGATCTTGGTTCTTATCTTGATCAGTGATCAGCCAGCTAGACAGGCAGCCTACTCCTGAGCTAATCTTTTTCTTAGCTATGGCTGCCCTTTTTTTAGCTTTCTTTGAGCCTCCACCAATGTTCGGCATATCTCCCTCTGTGGTACCTTGTGTCTGATTTTTCCTGCGCTTTCTTGGCCAATTTGCATTGCTTACGGGAGTAAAAGACCACAATTACCGAGGCTTCTTTATCTGATGTGATATTTATCTCCTCAGCCATCTCAATGGCTTCAGATAAATTGATTTCTGCCTCTGTTTCCTTATTTCCTTCATCTATTCGGGTAGTGGTCAATGAGTTAGTGTTTGTAAGAATCCGCCCTGTCATTTGGAGCAATATTTTGAGGGTAAATTGGAGAGAAGCCACAGAGGATTAAATTTCTGCCAGTTCCTTTGCCCCAGGGAACAAGGTGGAAAGATCTCCTTCCTCCAAGTCAGGCGCGTCCTCCATTGAAACCATTACCATGTTTGGTGAAGTTGACAGTCGCCTCATAGGTACCGAATGGCCCACAGCATTGTTTGGTGGAGATAAAGGATTATTATCATGTGGCAAGCACTTATCTTCAAGCAGCTTGGGAATCTGGGGGGTCATCCCTCACTGGATACTCAAACAGAGATCTAATAACGAATTGTTGTCAATATTGTCAAAGTTAGTAGAACTCACTAGGTTGCCATCCCCATCTCCAGGTAAAACAGGTTCCTTGATAATTGTAGAATTAATTTCTGGTATAGGAAGTGGGGGGAAGAAGCCAGTTATTGCCCCTTGACCCAAGGGAATAGGCTTTTGGGCTTCTTCTTGTTGTTTACTTTAGGACTTCCCATCTCTTCACTCCGCAAGGCATCTGCTTCCAATTGTTTCTTTGTCTTGCGTAGGTTATATTTATTTTGTCTACATTTTTTCCCTGGTGGCATTTTAAATAGATAGTTTGATCCGTGTTAGAGTTGAAGTAAGTTCACCAAATATCCTAGGCGCTCCTAGTAATAGGAAGTGGATCGCTCCAATGCACCCCTATTTGAACTTTAGGAAGTGCTCTTGTGCTAGATTGTATCACTCTGGCCCTAGAGTCAATCCTGACCCAGTCAGCCAGATGCGCCAACATGCCACTGACAGGGCAAAATTCAACACCGTCAATTCAGGCTTTAGCTCTTACTTTACTTAACAGGACGGGGCAGAGCCCACAGTTGCCCAAACAAAAGCAACAGAGGGCAAAGACAGAAACAAAATGGGGCAGATGGCGATAGCAATAGGAGAAGTTCCAGGAGAGTTCCTTCTCTCTCACGGTACCGCCAGGTTCCACATACCACACAACAGTGCCTGGGTCTCCTGCTGTACCCCAGTGCCTAAAGACAGAATACCAGGCGCTGGGTGTCCCAGCAAAAGACACACCAAGAGTGGCTCACTGACAGCGGGGGTCAATGTTCCACTGCTCCACTCCTAAACAGCGTAGGCACAATGCTCTCAGCTGTGGCACAGTGCTGGAGGTCTCGGCAGGCAACCTGCTGCTCCACTACTGAACAGCGCAGCCACAGTGCTGGGCATCCCCACGCTCCGCTGCACACAGAATAGGCACAATACTAAAGGGCCGATTCATGGAACAAACGTGCGCTGAAAATCTTGGCGCAAGCAGGCGCAAGCAGGCGCAAGCAGGCGCAAGCGCAAAAAACACAGGTGCACGCGCACGCGTGCGATTCCCTGCGCGTGTTTACCTCGGGATGTGCGCCAAACCCGTGCATGGCGCACAAGTCACTGCAACATCCCGAAAGGCGTGCGCGACGCTCACAGTGAAAGCTCACAACCTCGGCACATGCACCAGAAAGTGGGCGGGACACGGGGCGTAACGCGCGGAATGGGGAACAACGCGCGAAAATAAGGGCGTAACTGGGGATGTACTGCAGGGAAGCAGACGGAATGCCCACACGCACTCGAACCACACGTATTCATGGAATCGAATAGGGCAAAGCCACGCACAGCCAAAGACACGCACAAGCTGAAACACGTTCGCCACACGAAGGCAGGCGGTAGAGTCCCTGCGCATTACAAAAGTGGCAACATACAGCAATTGGACCTGTGCGAGTGGGGCACGTGTATTGCGGGGGTGTGCGGGAAGTTACACACGCGATTGAGCAGGGTACGTGTATTTCGGGGGTGCGCGGGAAGTTACACATGCAATTGAGTGGGGTACGTGTATTTCGGGGGTGCACGGGAAGTTACACACGCGATTGAGCGGGGTATGTGTATTTCGGGGGCGCGCGGGAAGTTACACACGCGATTGAGCGGGGTATGTGTATTTCGGGGGCGCGCGGGAAGTTACACACGCGATTGAGCGGGATACGTGTATTTCGGGGGCGCGCGGGAAGTTACACATGCGATTGAGTGGGGTACGTGTATTTCGGGGGCGCGGGAAGTTACACACGCGATTGAGCGGGGTACGTGTATTTCGGGGGTGCGCGGGAAGTTACACACGCGCTTGAGCGGGTTACCTGTATTTCGGGGGCGTGCGGGAAGTTACACATGCGATTGAGCGGGGTACGTGTATTTCCGGGGTGCGCGGGAAGTTACACACGTGATTGAGCGGGGTACGTGTATTTCGGGGGTGCGCGGGAAGTTACACACGCGACCTCATCAGGGTACGTGTATTTCAGGGGTGCGCGGGAAGTTACACACGCAATCTCATCAGGGTACGTGTATTTCAGGGTGCGGGGGAAGTATCACACGCAACATCAGCAGGCTACGTGTATTCCAGGGGTGCGCGGGAAGTTCCACACGCAATTCCATCAGGGTACGTGTATTACAGGGGTGCGCGGGAAGTTCCACACGCGATCTCATCAGGGTACGTGTATTACAGGGGTGCGCGGGGAGCACCACACGTGAATTGCACATGTGGGTCCTCCCAGGTGTTCCCTCTACACACTCCACGGCCCCTGCAGGTGGCTCACACCACAGGGGCCTACTCTGCACATGTCCTGCAGGCACCCCATCCACCATGGCCATGCCCCCCAGCCAACCCACATATCAACTTGCACTACTGCCCACCAACGCATGTCCCCCTGCACCCCCAGCCACCAGGGGCACCCTCCACCAGGCCCCCACCCATGTCTCCCACCACCCCCACCCCCCAGCCACCAGGGGCAGCCTCCACCAGGCCCCCACCCATGTCTCCCAACACCCCCACCCCCCAGCAACCAGGGGCAGCCTCCACCAGGCCCCCACCCATGTCTCCCACCACCCCCACCCCCCAGCAGTGCAGGAGCACCCTCCACCAGGCCCCCACCCATGTCTCCCACCACCCCCACCCCCCAGCAGTGCAGGGGCACCCACCACCAGGCCCTGACCCATGTCTCCCAGCACCCCCACCCCCAGCCACCAGGGGCAGCCTCCACCAGGCCCCCACCCATGTCTCCCACCCCCCACCCCCCAGCACTGTGGGGCACCTGCCAGCAGGCCCCCACCCATGTCTCCCACCACCCCCACCCCCCAGCAGTGCAGGGGCACCCACCACCAGGCCCGCACCCATGTCTCCCAGCACCCCCACCACCCAGCCATCAGGGGCAGCCTCCACCAGGCCCCCACCCATGGCTCCCACCACCCCCCAGCACTGTGGGGCACCTGCCAGCAGGCCCCCACCCATGTCTCCCACCACCCCCACCCCCAGCAGTACAGGGGCACCCACCACCAGGCCCCCACCCATGTCTCCCAGAACCCCACCCCCCAGCCACCATAGGCAGCCTCCACTAGGCCCCCACCCATGTCTCCCACCACCCCCACCCCCCAGCACTGTGGGGCAACTGCCAGCAGGCCCCCACCCATGTCCAACTCATGTTCCCCACCACCCCCACCCCCCAGCACTGTGGGGCACCTGCCAGGAGGCCCCCACCCATGTCCAACTCATGTTCCCCACCACTCCCACCCCCCAGCAGTGCAGGGGCACCCTCCACCAGGCCCCCACCCATGTCTCCTACCTCCCCCACCCTCCAGCAGTGCAGGGGCAGCCTCCACCAGGCCCCCACCCATGTCCAACTCATGTCTCCACCACCCCCACCCCCCAGCACTGTGGGTCACCTGCCAGCAGGCCCCCACCCATGTCTCCCACCACCCCCACCCCCCAGCAGTGCGGGTCACCCTCCACCAGGCCCCCACCCATGTCTCCTCCCCCACCCCCCAGCACTGTGGGGCACCTGCCAGCAGGCCCCCACCCATGTCCAACTCATGTCTCCTACCACCCCCACGCCCCAGCCACCAGGGGCAGCCTCCACCAGGCCCCCACCCATGTCCAACTCATGTCTCCACCACCCCCACCCCCCAGCCACCAGGGGCAGCCTCCACAAGGCCCCCACCCATGTCACCCAGCACCCCCACCCCAAGCAGTGCAGGGGCACCCTCCACCAGGCCCCCACCCATGTCTTCCACCACCCCCACCCCCCAGCACTGTGGGGCACCTGCCAGCAGGCCCCCACCCATGTCCAACTCATGTTCCCCACCACCCCCACCCCCCAGCACTGTGGGGCACCTGCCAGCAGGCCCCCACCCATGTCCAACTCATGTCTCCCACCACCCCACCCCCCAGCAGTGCAGGGGCACCCTCACCAGGCCCCCACCCATGTTTCCCACCACCCCCACCCCCCAGCACTGTGGGGCACCTGTCAGCAGGCCCCCACCCATGTCCAACTCATGTTCCCCAGCCAACATGTCATCACAATCTAGATCCCTGGTCCCCATGGTCAGCCTCTAAATGCAAAACGCCCACCCGAGTATTGCATCCACCCACTCATAATTGGCAATTACATCACAGAACACCAATTGCAAGTTCTGAAACAAACACATTTCCCTCACATACACCCAATGGGTGTCAGTGAATCTCAAAACCCATATCATGAAATGCATGAAACCAATGAGATACCACACATTGAAGTTCACTAAAAAAATATGTATTAAAGGAAGCATAAATAGAATCAAAAATAAAGAAACAGAAATGTGAATGTACAAAAATGAAAAGAAGCATGTCCGTGAAAAAAAGCAAAACCAAAAATCAAATTCCAAAGTAATGGTGTCCAAAGTCACTGTCCACAAAACAAAATCCAATGGGAAATAAAAAAGAAAGCCATTGCTCCATGGTTAAAATGTGAAAGAAAAACACAATCCAACAGTGAACTATGTACATGTTAACAAGCCAGGGTCCATTATCCCAACAAAAGAAAGGAAACCTATCTAAATCTGGCCAATGTCCGAAAGGTCCAAAATAAATCCCCAAAAAAAATGAAACCTAACACTACCTACATAACTATGTGCAAGGGCAGCGGGCTAGTTTGACGGCTCACTTGCGGATGTCCCGGGCCAGGGCATCATCGAACTCCTGCTCAATGTCCCGGAGGCAGTCCTCCTCCATGGCCCCGAGGGTCTGCAGGGCCGTCGCAGTGTCCACCTCCAAACCCCTGCAGATTGCCTCGAGGCACTCGGCCCGCCTCAGGGCCCTCCGCATGGAGTTCTCCGCCCTGACCATTGTGAGCCGTGCCTCTTCTGCCCGCTGCCGCTCTGCATCTATGGCGTGGCCCAACCGCTGCCACACGGAAGACACTCTCTGTCCTGGGTCCTCCTGCCCTCCGGCCGATGCCTGCCCCTCCGATGTTGAAGGCCCCGAGCCTTCATGGCTCCCACCATGTTGCTGCTGCTGCTGTGCCTCTGCCCGTGCACTGCCTCCTGCTGCCTGCACATCCTCCGCAGGCTGGGGTGCAGTCGTTGATGTGGCCACCCCTGCTGGACGTCCGACTCCCGACTGTGGCAGGGATGCTTCCTCCACCAGCCTGGCCGCACCGTCAGAGGCAGCTCCACAGGGCACCCAGGTGACTGATGGGTGGGAAGATGGCACGGAGGACGAATGGCGCGTAGGGGGTTCAGTTGAGGAGGGGGTCGTAGCAAGCCCCAGCAAACAGAGGAATCCGGCCTGGGTGACCTGTCCCAGCAGGCTGACGTGGTCAACGAGCCATTCGAGATGACGTGCAGTCTCCTCATGAAAAGACTGCAGGTCACCTCCCATGGCCCGTTGACGCAACGCCACACCATTCAGGACAGGCTCAACCCGGACCCGGATAGCCAAGTCCGCAGGCAGAGGAAGGCCAGTTGACGTGAGCTCATCCCCTGCCTGAAAACTGGTCTGGACGTAGGCATCCCTGCTGGTGCAAGATGATGCAGGGACAGGATCAGGGACAGGATTGCACACAGGCACCTCCGCGGCGGCCTGTGCTGCCTCCTGTCCCTGGTCCTGCACTGCACCACTAGCACCAGTGGGATCCCCACCTCCAGACCCCGTCTCTGGTGCTTGCACGGCCTCCTCCTCCACCAAACCCCCCACCAACCCTGGATGACTCCGTGGCATCTTCCCCTGTTGGGCCCTGTGGGGTCCCAGCTGTCCCTTCTGCTGCCGAGGAGTCCAACTCCAACCTCCGCCTCTTGGACCTCCCCCCGGCAGCTGCGGCCTGGGACGCGGCTCCGGACTCCTCACTCCCCGACGAGATCACAACATGGGAGGGGAGCCGGGCCTTGCGTCTCCGGCTGGCGGTGGGATCCCCGCCGCTGTGCTCCACAGCACCTTCTCCGCCCTCTTCATCAGTTGCCGCTGCAGACAGGGAGAAATAAAACACAGGCATCAGGGCACTGTACAATGGACACATACACACATGACAGTTGTACATGAGTGGCATTGGCAAACCTCAGACATGTCATCACAATCCCCAACACACATGTCATTTCAACTCGCACACATGAGCCATACCACAGCCATATCGCAACTGCCAGCACCATCCATACACATACAACAGCATGAGCAGGCAAAGGTGAGCCAGACATCACATGCAACACCGGAAGTGCACCACACATGTACACACACCACCACACTTGCATGCATGTGTACACCTCTGCCAAGTGTCGCAGTGTTCAGATGGGCATCCATGTCACATCTGCTGATCAGGCTTCCACATACCGCTGTCACATGCATCCATGTTGCATCACTGTTGCACCCTTGTCAAAATGCACACACATGCACATGTACACAGTGCAGCCGAAAACAACATACATGCGTGACATCACGGACATGTCTACTTACATACACATTCATCCAAACATGGGTGCCCACACAACTGCATTTTGCATGCAAGCCTACACACACAAGCACCATCCATGTCTCACACATACCAGCCCTCGCATGTGTTAGCCCACGGCCCTTTACACCCCCACCCATACTCGACCCCATACAAACCGATGTGCAACCTGCACACTACTGAAAAATCACCACACGCACTGCTCACAATCAGGATGCATGTACACTTACCGCTCGACTCCAGACGGGTCTGCCTCTCAAGGACCTGGAAGTGGAGCGCTGGGGATATGCGTTCCAGGACCCTCATCTGTTCTTCCGACAAGTGGCCCCAGCGCCCCTTGGCATCCGCTGCCTTCAAGAGGCGCCGGGCCTTGTTCAGGGTCCTGGACCTGAAGTCCTCCCAGCGCTTCTTGACATTTTGTAAATCGCGGACTTCCACCCCCTCCGCGTTGACGGCAGTCACAATGTCAGTCCAGATCCGAGTCTGTCCTTCCTTGTCAGCGCGGGAACTTCCGAAGAGGGCATCATACTGCCCCAGGACTTGCTCCACCAGGACACCAACTTCGGTGGCACTGAAGCTGGTGCCCCTCTGCCTCTCTGGCCGGGGGTTGTCAGTGGTCTCAGATGGTGTTTGCCCCGACATGACAACCCCAGAGGCAGGAGTGGGTGGGCAACTGGGTCCTGGGGCTGGGCTGTGGAGCGATGGAATCCCAGTCGGGAGTCTTCGGTTCCAGCAGGGGTGGTCACAGCAACAGCACCCCTGGCTGATGTGCAGGCAGCAAATGGAAGGGCACGTGGGCAGCAGGCAGTCAGGCAGCAGCAGATGGCAGGTGGGAGCGTGCTCAGGGCTCTGGGGGGCAGTAGTTCGGCCTTCTGGGCAGGAGCGTGGTCTTCCGTGTGCTTACGTGTGGCCAGCTTGATACGGAGTGATTTGGCACGTGAAAAATCTGCACGTCAGCGTGTAATTCGAGGAAAGGCCCTTAGCGCATATGCACGGCAGCACGCATATGCGATTTAATTGGACCAAAGGCCCTTAGCGCGTGAGCGCGTCTGTGACGTGACGCGCGCGGGTGTTTCCCTCATTGCACGTGATGACAGAACACACGTGGATTTCCACCAATCGCGTGTGAAAGTTCCCGCGCACCCCGGAACACACGTACCCAGGCTAATCGCGTGTGGAACTTCCCGCGCACCCCGAAACACACGTACCCAGGCCAATCGCGTTTATGCTCACTCCCCTCCGATCACACGCGATGACACTCGGACGTACAGTCTTACCGCGTATCCAAATACGGGACACCCGCGCACGGCAAAAGACGTGCACAGGCGTCAACGCGTCCGCCCACACGAAGGCAAAAGTGCGCGCAAACAACAAACGCGTATATACAGCTACGATGAATGCCCCATTTGTCGCTGCACTGATCGTGGGACACCGCAGGAGGAGGAGAATAGCCAGGGCACGCATTTTCGCACCACGGACAAGCCTTTTTGGGATGCCTGACGACCAGGTCTACGGCAGGTATAGGTTTCCACCCCATATCATCCTAGACCTGGTCAGGGAGTGGGAAGATGACCTTACATCCCCCACCCTTTGCTCCCAAGCATTGAGCCCCTTGGAGAAGCTGCTCAATGTCCTACATTTTTTGGCCACTGGGTCATTTCCGCGGACCACTGCCATAGTGGGGGGGGTCTCACAGGCCACGCAGTCACGCTGCCTACACCAGGTACTGGCAATCATGACAGCGTGCCCCTCAGTCCGCAGGCCAATATACATGCCCAGAACACCCGCAGAAAGGCCGGCCGTTGTCCTGGATTTTTTCAGGGTGGCACACTTCCCCAAATTGCTCGGTGCCATAGATTGCACCCATGTGGCCCTACGTCCACCTAGGGCCATTGAGCACATCTACCGAAACCGCAAGCACTGGCATTCCATCAATGTACAGGTGGTATGCGATTTAAAGGGAATCATCACCTCTGTCTATGCAAACTACCCTGGCTCCACCCATGACAGTTTCATATACAGAATGTCCACCCTGAGCCGGGCCCTGGAAGCTGGGCAGCATGGCGACACATGGCTCCTATGTCAGTACAAATGCCCTTGCACATGCATGCAAGTCACACACAGACAAATATCCAAACCCTAATAATCTAAACTATTATCACCTCCCCAGGGGACAGTGCCTACCCTCTGAGCAACCACATGATGACGCCAATCCGAACCCCACCACACCACCCCAGGTAAGATACAACGCAGCCCATATTGCAACCAGGGGCATAGTGGAGCGCACATTCGGAGTGCTCAAGTCACGTTTCCGCTCCCTTGACCGCTCTGGTGGGCAACTACTCTATGCACCACCAGTAGTGTGCAGGATCATTGTGGCAGCATGTGTCCTGCACAATGTTGCAACACGGCAGGGCGTCCCGGTGGACATGGTGGTGCCCCCAAATCCCCAACCACAGGCGCTGCCCATGGGAGGGGACATGGCATGTGGCGAGGAAGCCCGGACCCAGCTTGTGGCCACATTTTTCACCTAAACTCCCATCCCTGCAGAGTGCAGACAGGCCTGGCACATACCATTTGACAATCGATGATGACAAAGAGACAGTCAACTGTCACAACCCTACCACCCTGAGATAGTTGCCATGGAAGTGCCACATCGTCTGCATCCCTAGCTACTTAAACACAAGCTATGCTGTGTGACCAAAAGGCACACATATGACATATGACCTGATATGGCCCATACACAAGTATTTCAAGGCGCGATGAGGCAGGGAGGGGGGAACAAAGGAAGACAGACAACGGTACTACTAGGCCAGGTGTCATTGAGATCGTGCAAGTGCAGGGGTAGGGGGAAGGGAAAAGTGCAAGGGGAAGGGTGGGGGGAGTCCAGTACAGGTGAAGTAGCCCAAAAAAATAATACATAGGTTGGCTGGTGGCAACTGCAAAGGTAAGTGCAGACAAGTGCTGGAAAGGGAGGGCTGTAGGGATAGAGAGACAGTACTGCAGTGCAGGGGTTGCCAGGGAGGCAGTGCAAGAGGAGAGTGGCTGGGCCAGGGACCGAGGTCGGTAAGAGTGGCCCAGGTGCAGTTCCTGTGCAGTTCCAGTGAAGAATTCTGCAAGGAAGAGGCAGAGAGTAAGCAGAAGCAAAGAGGAAGGTCTTGAGGTGCTTCCAGAAATGGAGATGGTTCCCCTCAGGTTCAAGTCAGGCAGGAAGTCTGTTCCAGGGGGAGGGCCCTGCCGCGGAGAGAAATCTACCCCCAGCTAGTTGCTCTGAGAAGCGGATGACCCTGACATGCAAGGTGTGCATCACACACACCTGCAAAACAGGCCATGGCCATCACTGTCATGTCACTCAAACCCTCCCAAACCACAACATGACATGGCAAGCAATACCCATACACCAACACAGTAACGATAAGGTACACATTGCCATGTCCTAAATGTACAGTGGCATCAGACAATGATGCCTGACCCGGAATCAGATGAAATGACAGACCAACAAAATCTCCCACCCAAAATAAGTCATTTCCAAATGCATTACAACAGTCGTAGATGTAACATAACAATGAATGCCTGTCTACATGCACATTATGCATTGCAAAATCAACACTGCAGCTCATGTGTGCAGTGTCCTACTCCTGCAACACACTGCTCAGCGCACAGCACAGTGAACAGCCATTGTGTGTGATGCACACCCTGAGCATCACATCTAAGTGACAGACCACATCAAACATCAAATTAGGCATGTACTGGATCCATAATCGGTCACAGAACATGTGCTGCAGGGACACAGTGGGCACCAGAAGGCAAACAGTGTACACGTGGATATGCAAGGGTGGGAGTACATGTAGTGGATCAGAGTGCAAGTGTGTGGTTGTGCAAGGACATGCACTCCACATATGCATGTGCACTCAAGTGACCATCAGTGTTCCCTACACATCACATGTGAACATTCACCATGTGTACACCCCAGCATGTCAAAGCACAACTATCCCCTCGCACCTGAAAGGAAAACACAACACATGAACAGGCATTAATCAGCAGAACACAACATGTACATAGGATACCTCCATCACACTGCAGGGCAAGGCAACTATCAACAACAACCCCCCCCCCTCCCTCACAAATGACCATGACCCACTGAACAACTGCACCTGGGTCATGGAGCCTTCAACCCAAAATTCCACCTGGCCACAGGATCACCTTTACCCTTCGTCACCATCTCCCACCTTGTGTGTAAAAAGATGCCTGCACCCTCAGAATCCACACTCATTTCCAAAATGACAAACTCCAAGGCATAAAAACGAACCCGAATACCCTCCAGTAGATGACTTGACGTAGCAGTACCTCACAAAGGCCAAGTACTACCACAATGATGCAAAAACCAAGGTAGCACAGTAAAAAAATGTCACAACAGGATGTGAACCATGTGTGGGACATAACATAGGATGATGCATCATGAACGGATGTGTATTGTCACAGGTCCCGTGTACAGGCGTGGGAGTGTCATGAATCAACCACCCCGACCGTGTCCCGGGTGCCTGCAAGGTCAAACTCACACAGGCCCCTGAGACCCTGGTGGGGAAGGAAGTTCAGGGATATGCAGTCAGGACAGGTGTTGGCACACTGGATAACTGGAATGAGTGGCAGGAGAGGGGAGGAGGAATGACACATGAAAGTAGGGAATGAACGAAAATGTACTACCTGCATGAACACATACACAATCCAAACAAACTTGGACATCATTGTCATGGCCTTCTGTAGTCCAGGCTTCGGAGTGGTACGAACCAACCACCCCCTCTAGGGTTTTGGCGCCTGCAAGTTCGGGGCTTACACAGGCATCCGCAACCCCAGCGGGGAAAGAGGGTTAGGGAACGTTGCTTGGATAGGTACGGGAAGCAGGAACACCGGGTAGAGGGTACAGGGTTCAAAATTGCATAGGATTCCGGGTGATTAGGGGGAAAAAAACATACCAAATTGAATCACACATACATCCATGCATTAGTGCACCCCCCCAGCAAGCCTATGCAGAGCAGTTTGAAAGAAAAACAACAAGACACTTAGCTCTGGTTTTGAGTGCTGGCCTCTTGCCTGCGCACTCTCAGGTCCGATTACAGGAGCACTGCAATGCTGCAAAGAGAGCCACAGTCAACAACCTGTGCGTGCCAATTACACAAAAACACACCACCAAACATGACCCATAGCAACAAACTACTCTACAAACAGACAATCTGGTGTAGATGCTTCGTACCCATATATAACAGTACCCCTGTGACGGGTCATACACAGTCAATGCAGTAAATCAGCCGCCGGTGGGTGCATGGCAAATGGAACACCAATGTGTCACAATTCACACAACATGCAATGTTCCCTGGGTAAGCAGACAGACCCATGTAGCAAGCCATAACTTCAGAGCAAGTTGCGTACCACCATGACCGAAACAAAGTTGGCAGTGCATTTATCATAAAGTACATGGAAATGAAATGCACTGCACCCGAGTATGTCCCTTGCTGTATGTCCCTGTGAGCTGCCCCTTTCCATGTCTCGGAAGGCTACATGGTTGATACAAGTGCCTCAATGGACCTTAGTGTACCGGAGGGTATGTGCCACTGCCCCTGCATGTGTCCCAGGCAACCCTACTATCAACAGCCATCAGTCCACCAACACATCTGAGCTGCATTGTGTGCTTCAACACCAATATTCGTCTAAGCTCACCCTCAGTGCTGTGACTAAGCCTGCATGTGCAACTCGCGTGGTGCAAGCTTTGCTGTGTCGTGGCCCCCCTGTGATGCTCACCTTGCCTGGAGTTCCTTGGAACATGTCAGCAGTTCTAGGATGTGGGTCTGCAATCACTGTGCCTCTGCTTGTGCACACATGTGCATGTGGGCACCAACAAACGGGTCCAGAATTCCGTCGTCCAATGGGCCATGTCTGCTGGCAAAGGTGCTCTGGAGGCTCATCCCCCTGCAGAAAGGGCATGAAACACATGATTAATGCTTCAAAGTCATCTGTGTGTGTCTCATCAGGCATCTCATTACTTGACCATGTCAGAGAGTCACATCACAAATCACACCATCAGTCCGTCTTTCACATCCAAACTCTGGTACACTATCTACAGCATGAATTGCAACAAGCACGTGTACAGGAAAGATATGAAACATACTACACAATGCTTAGCAATCAATGTACACATTAATCATGACACACCCCATCTAGCAAAAGCCGAACAGTGGACAATGACATCAAAATCATCCCCACTAGGGGTGTCAACACAAGTCACACAGCACCAGACATGCCACAGATATGATAGTCCAAAGCCCTTGTGTAATATTCTGTAACACCCAACCATCCTTGCGAGCCCATGGATAAGGGAGGCAGGAGTGGCATATGTGAGTCAAGGACCCCAAGCAGCAAACACATACACAAGACAACCATGAAGGGCCCAGCTGGAACAGACAGTGGATGCCTTCAAAAGCCACAAAGCACCGCACCGTCACATGAAAGCACAATAGACTAGCAATTTTAAACTAAATCAACTATTAACTAATTACACTAACAATGGAAAACCTACATTACCTATTTAAACTAACTATCAAACAGTAACTTAACTAACTAAACTAAAAGAAAAATAAAAAATGGCCACATATGACCCGGGGGGGAGGGGAGGCACCCAGGAGGGGGGAGGTACAGGGTGCTGCTCAACATCCACATGCGATGATGCTGAGCCAAAAAAAAAACCTCCATGGGCTCAACGCCTGCACAGCCCGACCTATGTGGGAGATAGATGGTCGTCCGAGTCTGGCTCATCCTGTAAAGGAGGACGTGGCACAGTAGCCTGGCCACGCCTAGCCGCAGCTTGCCCCTCGTCGGCAGCAAGTCTGCCGGACGGGTGAGCCTGGTTCTGTGTGGCGATGTGACATAGGTCTGCATGCAGAACCTTACGTGATACACGTGCTTCCTCTTGCAAGGTAGCACGTGTAACACAGGGTTCCTCCTGCAAGGCCTGGCTGGACAACCGCTGCACCTCCCGGCAAGCCTGTAGCTCAGCCGAGATGGTACGCTCAAGCTGTGCAAACTTCTCCTCTGCCTGCTGCCTCTGGGACATCATAAGGACACCCAGAGTGGATCTGAGGGAAGTATACTCCTCCCTCAGGGCATCCATGTGCGCCTCTGCGTGAGCAGGAATTGCTTGGCGCAGACACGAAATTTCAGCCTGGCGTGCCCTGTCTGAGGCCGCCATGCCCAGCCTGAGCGAGTGGGCCGTGGACCGTGCCGCCGGCTGCTGGAGAAGCACCTGCCTAGCAGGGGGGAGCACAGATCGGGCCACACGCTCCATGCTCTCAGCGATGTTCTCCATTGCTGCCCCCTGCCATTCAGAATTGGCAGTCATGTCTTGCTCCCACTCAATATACGGCGGTTGCGCACGGCGACCGCGTTGCCGGGCTTGACCCCTGCGGGACCCAAGGACCGGGGGTCCTCGCTGTGTTGGCACCGCCTGCGGCTGCACGACTACATGCCCCTGTCGACGTGATGTCTCAGGCACATCAGTGACTGGTGTGGAGGGTGACCCTGCGTCCCGATCCACCACGGGCGGAGGAACCAAGACTGTCTGATCCCTCAGTGCAGGTGTCGCAGACAGAGGAGTGTCCACATCAGAATCACTCACCCCTGACACATGGACTTGATGCTCATCCAACTCAACATGGACATCAGAGTCGTCATCAAGGCTGGACTTATAGGCAGCCAGAGTCAAGATGGACTGCAGCACTTGGGGGTTTTCGTGGTCTACCACCCCACGAACCCCACTAGTGCCGGGTTGATGTGGTGTTACCAACCCTGTGTCTGGCATGACAACACCATCCTCCGCCTCCATTGCGTCATCACCTGAAAAATAGAGAGAAAAAAGGTCACTACACATGTCAGACGCACACGACACACACACACACCGACAGCAAAGGCATCCGGCAGACATGTGACACACAACATATGACCTGGCATGCATGCTGGGTCTACTTTGAATAGCTTCTGTGATCAGACCTGTTGAAAGGTGGCAGTTTCCATGGAAGTGGGCCTATGCAGTGCAGAAAATGTGTACGCCACTCACTACCTACATGTACAAGCACTTCATGGTGTGTGCCAGGAAATGTGAAGGCAGTGCAATGTCAAATTCACACATCACGTGCATTGTGCATTCAATGTGTACCATGACTAGAAGCCAAGCACCCCTCCACTCCAGTACCAAAGCAGGGATGCCTAGCATGGTATCAAAAGGCTGACCATACACCTGTGTATTGACAGGCAGTGTTGACTGGCATCAACAGCTTAATGTGATTCAAATTACAACACTGCAAATGATGCTGGGACAGTAGGCAGGACACATGATGAAAACTCCGGAGGCCGCCCACGTGTGAAGAAGACACAACAAGAGTTGGACAGAGTCATTGGCCATTGAACAGGCTGAGGCCTGTGAGCCACACAGATTGTCAGAGCCTAAACATGTGTGCAACGCAGGACTGACCCACAGTTGACATGGGGAGACTGATGAGATGGCAGGCAATGTATGTAACCAAGGACTCATATTACAGTGATCATCCAGTCAAGGAAACATATGGGCATGCATGCAATGCACATGGAGCATGAATGGGCACTCATGTCCCTGCGGGACATCTGACCCATGCACAGTACAAGTGAGATACCCTGCATCGAGTACTAAGGCTGTACCACACGGCATATGTCTGGCAGTTTCTACGCTGGAAGTTAGCATCTACACAGGACACATGAACAAGAAACTACACATTGGCAAGATTGAAGCAGACCAGTGCAAAGGTGGAACTGGGGTGCAGAGTGGCGGAGGAGGGGCAAGGGAGCATGCCCACATGGAGTCCCGCATGCAGGCAGAGGAGACATGCATGACGGAAGCATTGCATTACTTACACATCAGAACCATGTACACGTCACATGTAGCAGCAATCATGCACAACACATCCCACAAGTGAAACACACACGTCCTCCACAAACACGCATCAACACTCACTGGACTGGGCATCAAAGTCCAGCATCTCTCCCACTCCTTTGACCAATTCAGGTGGTATGAACTCCGCAACGAGAGCCTCATGCGGAGTGAGTTCTTCCTCCTCTGGTGCAGGCCCACCGCCAGTCACCAGAGTCAAGTTGTAATTAGAGGCACGCTTAGCCTTAGTGCTGCGCTTGATGTCATTCCAACGCTTTTTGCACTCCTGTGCCGTGCGCACCTCATGGCTGAATGAACTAACATGTTCCGCAACATGCTTCCAGTGGGTGTCACGTTGGGCAGCCGTAGTCTGACTATTGGCACCCACTAGCATGTCACGGCTGTGGCCCCGCACTTAGTCCACGAGGAAGTCTAGTTCCTGCTTACAGAAAGGCTTCTTCCTCGACGTGCAGGAGGTTGTGGCTGTGTGTGGGGTCCCAGCCTGTGCTGCAGGTGCAACCTTCCTCCTCTTGGACTGTGGCGCAGACCCTGGCTGGCTAATGCCCCCCTGACCAGTATGGCCAGTAGGTTCGGTGGATTGAGCCAAGGGAGTGGCAGGTGGAGGGATGACCAAAGGCCTGACTTGTGTCAGTGGCAGCTGGGTGCCCACTAATGGACCCTGCGCAGCAACATCAGCTGTGGCAGGGTCATTGACCGCAACGGTCCTGGTTGGCAGACTCACAACTGAGGTGCTGTTGGGTGCATCTGCCCCTGCACTTGCCAACACGCGGCTGTTCGGGGCAGCAGATGACATGACTGCCCCAGGGACACGTGTCTTGGTCTGAGCAGCCCGGCGTGGTTTCCCCCCTGGCCTGTTGGAGATCTACCAAGGGCTCTTCAAGTGCCAACGCAGCCTGCGCTGGCAGACCCTGAGCCTGGGTGGCAGTGTCCACAGCTGCACCTGCAGCTACCACTACGCTTGGGCCCGTGGCAGTCGATGGAACGGACTGCCGGGTCGTACGGGTGCCAGTGCCAGATGCAGGAGCGGCATCCCCCGGAACCACAGGGGGTGGTGGCATGGCTGCACCGACACATGGCACAACATTGTTCTCAAGTGGCGCACCCCTGCCTCTTCCCCCTCTGTGGCTGCCCTGGACACCCTGGAGTCCCCCTACTCCCTGGTCACCACGGCCACGTCCCTGACCACACCCGCCACGAGGAGGACGCCCAGCTGAGGCGCCCCTCACCTTTGGTGGCCTCCCAACCATGGCACAGATGTAGTAGTGCTGGCACAGATGGAGTGGTGCCAATGGGAGGTGTACACCACAATTGACCTGTGCAATTGGGGTGAAGGGGGTGGGAAGCAAGATGTTAACAGCCCCCCTGCACCTGCAAGGCTGTATGTGACCCTGGTGATGTGGTGACGGGTCACGCAACGCTCAGGCACCCCAAAACTGCAGTAAAACCGTGCACGCAACCCTGCAGCCTACGTGCGTGGATTCAACCTCCCGCAGTACGCGGTGGCACCCAGTAACACGAATAACGCGTACGCGTGGGACACGCAGGCTACTTTGACATCGAAAATGGGTGCGATACACAGGGGCAGCCGCAGTGGGAAAAAGAGCATGTGCGACTCACCGTCTGACTAGCGCGATGCAGAAAAACACGCGTAGCCAAAACCCCCACCAAAAGAAGAGATACGTCCTTGATAGCTGTGAAGTTGTGATGGCGCGCGAAACAGCAGGAAGAAGCAACACACGTCGGTCTCCACGAAAGGCACGTACAGCGAACTGCTTGGCCCGCTCACCTTTAACCCGTGCTGATGGAAACGCACGCGCGCGTCACGTCACTTACGCGCATGGGCCCTTTCCTCGTATTACACGCGGACGTGCAGTTTTCCACGCGCGTTTACGCGCATGGGCCCTTTCATCATATTACACGCGGACGTGCAGTTTTTCACGCGCGCTTACGCGCATGGGCCCTTTCCTCGTATTACACGCGGACGTGCAGTTTTTCACGTGCGCTGAAATGCCCATGCACATCTGTACGCGTCACGTCACAGGGGCGCATGCGCTTGAGGGGCCTTCTGTCCAATGAAAATGCCTATGCGTGCTGACACGCTTACGCGCTAAGGGCCTTTCCTCGAATTACACGCTGACGTGCAGATTTTTCACGTGCCAAATCACTCCGTATCAAGCTGGCCACGCGTAAGCACACGGAAGACCACGCTCCTGCCCAGAAGGCCGAACTACTGCCCCCCAGAACCCCAAGCACACTCCCACCTGCCATCTGCTGCTGCCTGACTGCCTGCTGCCCACGTGCCCTGCCATTTGCTGCCTGCACATCAGCCAGGGGTGCTGTTGCTGTGACCACCCCTGCTGGAACCGAAGACTCCCGACTGGGATTCCATCGCTCCACAGCCCAGCGCAGGACCCAGTTGCCCACCCACTCCTGCCTCTGGGGTTGTCATGTCGGGGCAAACACCATCTGAGACCACTGACAACCCCCGGCCAGAGAGGCAGAGGGGCACCAGCTTCAGTGCCACCGAAGTTGGTGTCCTGGTGGAGCAAGTCCTGGGGCAGTATGATGCCCTCTTCGGAAGTTCCCGCGCCGACAAGGAAGGATGGACTCTGATCTGGACTGACATTGTGACTGCCATCAACGCGGAGGGGGTGGCAGTCCGCGACTTACAACATGTCAAGAAGCGCTGGGAGGACTTCAGGTCCAGGACCCTGAACAAGGCTCGGCGCCTCTTGAAGGCAGCGGATGCCAAGGGGCGCCGGGGCCACTTGTCGGAAGAACAGATGAGGGTCCTGGAACGCATATCCCCAGCGCTCCACGTCCAGGTCCTTGAGAGGCCGACCCTTCTGGAGTCGAGTGGTAAGTGTACATGCATCCTGATTGTGAGCAGTGTGTGTGGTGATTTTTCAGTAGTGTGCAGGTTGCACATCTGTTTGTATGGGGTCGAGTATGGGTGGGGGTGTACAGGGCCGTGGGCTAACACATGCGAGGGCTGGAATGTGTGAGACATGGATCGTGCTTGTGTGTGTAGGCTTGCATGCCAAATGCAGTTGTGTGAGCACACATGTTTGGATGAATGTGTATTAAGTAGACATGTCCGTGATGTCACGCATGTATGTTGTTTTCGGCTGCATGTATCAGCACTGTGTACATGTGCATGTGTGTGTATTTGACAAGGGTGCAACAGTGATGCAACATGGATGCATGTGACAGCGGTATGTGGAAGCCTGATCGGCAGATGTGACATGGATGCCCATCTGAACACTGCGACACTTGGCAGAGGTGTACACATGCATGCAAGTGTGGTGGTGTGTGTATATGTGTGGTGCACTTCCTGTGTTGCATGTGATGTCAGGCTCACTTTGCCTGCTCATGCTGTTGTATGTGTATGGATGGTGCTGGCAGTTGCGATATGGCTGTCGTATGGCTCATGTGTGCGAGTTGAAATGACATGTGTGTTGGGGATTGTGATGACATGTGTGAGGTTTGCCAATGCCACTCATGTACAACTGTCATGTGTGTATGTGTCCATTGTACAGTGCCCTGATGCCTGTGTTTTATTTCTCCCTGTCTGCAGCGTCAACTGATGAAGAGGGCGGAGTAGGTGCTGTGGAGCACAGAGGCGGGGATCCCACTGCCAGCCGGAGACGCAAGGCCCGGCTCCCCTCCCATGTTGTGATCTCGTCAGGGAGTGAGGAGTCTGGTGCCGCGTCCCAGGCCGCAGCTGCCGGGGGGAGGTCCAAGAGGCGGAGGTTGGAGTTGGACTCCTCGGCAGCAGAAGGGGCAGCTGGGACCCCACAGGGCCCAACAGGGGAAGATGCCACGGAGTCATCCAGGTTGGTGGGTGGTTTTGTAGAGGAGGAGGCCGTCCAAGCACCAGAGACGGGGTCTGGAGGTGGGGATCCCACTGGTGCTAGTGGTGCAGTGCAGGACCAGGGACAGGAGGCAGCACAGGCCGTCGCGGAGGTGCCTGTGTGCAATCCTGTCCCTGATCCTGTCCCTGCATCATCTTGCACCAGCAGGGATGCCTACGTCCAGACCCGTTTTCAGGCAGGGGATGAGCTCACGTCAACTGGCCTTCCTCTGCCTGCGGACTTGGCTATCCGGGTCCGGGTTGAGCCTGTTCTGAGTGGTGTGGCGTTACGTCAACGGGCCATGCGAGGTGACCTGCAGTCTTTTCATGAGGAGACTGCACGTCATCTCGAATGGCTCGTTGACCACGTCAGCCTGCTGGGACAGGTCACCCAGGCCGGATTCCTCTGTATGATGGGGCTTGCTACGACCCCCTCCTAAACTGGACCCCCTATGCGCCAGTCGTCCTCCGTGCCATCTTCCCACCCATCAGTCACCTGGGTGCCCTGTGGAGCTGCCTCTCACGGTGCGGCCAGGCTGGTGGAGGAGGCATCCCTGCCACAGTCAGGAGTTGGACGTCCAGCAGGTGTGGCCACATCAACGACTGCACCCCAGCCGGCGGAGGATGTGCAGGCAGCAGGAGGCAGTGCACGGGCAGAGGCACAGCAGCAGCAGCAACGTGGTGGGAGCCATGAAGGCTCGGGGCCTTCAACATCGGAGGGACAGACATCGGCCGGAGGGCAGGAGGACCCAGGACAGAGAGTGTCTTCCGTGTGGCAGCGGTTGGGCCACGCCATAGATTCGGAGAAGCAGCGGGCAGAAGAGGCATGGCTCACAATGGTCAGGGCGGAGAACTCCATGCGGAGGGCCCTGAGGCAGGTTGAGTGCCTCGAGGCAATCCGCAGGGGTTTGGAAGTGGACACGTCGACGGCCCTGCGGACCCTTGGGGCCATAGAGGAGGACCGCCTCCGGGACATTGAGCAGGAGTTCGATGATGCCCTGGCCCGGGACATCCACAAGTGAGCCGTCAAACTAGCCCGCTGCCCTTGTACATAGTTATGTAGGTAGTGTTAGGTTTCATTTTTGTTTGGATTTTATTTGGACCTTTTGGACATTGGCCACATTTTTGTATATAGTTTATTTTATTAGTTAGTGTAGTTAGATAGGTTTCCTTTCTTTTGTTGGGATAATGGACCCTGGCTTGTTCCCATGTACATAGTTCACTGTTGGATTGTATTTTTCTTTCACATTTTAACCATGGAGCAATGGCTTTCTTTTTTATTTATTTGTTTTTTGGACAGTGACTTTGGACACCATTACTTTGGGGTATGATATTTGGTTTTGCTTTTTTACACGGACATGCTTCTTTTGATTTTTGTACATTCACATTTTTGTTTCTTTATTTTTGATTCTATTTATGTTTGCTTTAATACATATTTTTTATCATACTTCGATGTGTAGTATCATCTCATTGGTTTCATGCATTTCATGATACGGGTTTTGAGATTCACTGACACCCATTGGGTGTATGTGAGGGAAATGTGTTTGTTTCGGAACTTGCAATTGGTGTTCTGTGATGTAATTGCCAATTATGAGTGGGTGGATGCAATACTCGGGTGGGTGTTTTGCATTTGGAGGCTGACCATGGGGACCAGGGATCTAGATTGTGATGACATGTTGGCTGGGGAACATGAGTTAGACATGGGTGGGGGCCTGCTGGCAGATGCCCCACAGTGCTGGGGGGTGGGGGTGGTGGGAGACATGGGTGGGGGCCTGGTGAGGGTGCCCCTGCACTGCTGGGGGGTGGGGGTGGTGGGAGACATGGGTGGGGGCCTGGTGGAGGGTGACCCACACTGCTGGGGGTTGGGGGTGGTGGGAGACATGGGTGGGGGCCTGGTGGAGGGTGCCCCTGCACTGCTGGGGGGAGGGGGTGGTGGGAGACATGGGTGGGGGCCTGGTGGAGGGTACCCCTGCACTGCTGGGGGGTGGGGGTGCTGGGAGACATGGGTGGGGGCCTGGTGGAGGGTGCCCCTGCACTGCTGGGGGGTGGTGGTGGTGGGAGACATGGGTGGGGGCCTGGTGGAGGGTGACCCTGCACTGCTGGGGGGTGGGGGTGGTGGGAGACATGGGTGGGGGCCTGGTGGAGGCTGCCCCTGGTTGCTGGGGGGTGGGGGTGCTGGGAGACATGGGTGGGGGCCTGGTGGTGGGTGCCCCTGCACTGCTGGGGGGTGGGGGTGGTGGGAGACATGGGTGGGGGCCTGGTGGAGGGTGACCCTGCACTGCTGGGGGGTGGGGGTGGTGGGAGACATGGGTCGGGGCCTGGTGGAGGGTGCCCCTGCACTGCTGGGGGGTGGGGGTGCTGGGAGACATGGGTGGGGGCCTGGTGGAGGGTGCCCCTGCACTGCTGGGGGGTGGGGGTGGTGGGAGACATGGGTGGGGGCCTGGTGGAGGGTGCCCCTGTGTTAGGCGGAAACCTGTGCAGTTCCCTCTGGGACCACTGCAAAAGATTTAGGACTACAGGCGTTGGCGGTGAACCCACTTGGTAGCAGTCTGCACCACACAGATTCACTTGGTAGCTGTGGCTGAGCAGTCAGACTTCTCTCAAGAAAAGTTGAGCAGTATGTGGAGTATACAAAATAGGGCAATTCTTCACAGCAAGACAAGCAAACACGCAACGAGGCTTAGTGTAAAGATATTAAGGCATTTATTTATAACAGAACATCTATGAAAAACACTAAAGCAAATCACGGCAAACAAATCAAATACAATTACTCTACGTAGTAGGAAAAGATCAATCCACCTAGCAAAATATCGACAACTCTAGGTTCTACCGGTACCACTTATTTTCAGACAGAGGTGTATACCTCAACCTAGATGACACTCGAATATTAGTTAGGAAGGGAGAGAAAAAGATAGGCAGGTCATGAAATCAACGCAGTTCAATCCTATGCGGATAAAATGCAAGGCGGGAAGGCAAGAATCACAATAGATCATAAAGTTCAGAGGCCAGGCCCACTCGGAGAGAGGCGAGGCGCGATGTCCCAAAAAGTCTCTAGTGGAGATGCATTCAAGTCTTTATAGCAAATTGTTATCGGCAGATTGAACCAGTTCAGAACAGAAAATGAGCAAAGCTTGGAGGCGACCCAGCGGAACGGAGAGGATTAAGACACCTCACTCGAACCGAAAGAAAGGGAAGCCAGGCGGACACGGTACCTTGTTGTGGAGGGCAGCTCCGGCGGGGGCAGTTGTTCCTGGTGGTGGATGCACGTCGGGTCTTTGCCAAGAGTAGAGATGATCTCGTCGTCGAAGGAAAGTGAAGTCCGGTGCACCACCAGGGAAGAGACCAGCCGCGGAGTGCTCCGTCACAAGGCACCACCTTTTGGTCGCGGTACAGGGGTAGTGGCTATCCGGTTGCCGAGGTGCTCTGCACGGGCAATTCGACCACTGCGTCCTGAGGCGAATAAAAAGCAAAGGGGACTGGTTGTTCCCACCAGTCAGGGGAAGAGACTCTCCGGCAGGGAGATCTCCTCTGTCGTCGGGAAGTGGTGAGTCGGCTTAGCAGGGCTCCACCGGAGGTGTCGTCATTGCAGGTCGGCTCAGCGTTACCCTCGTTGGATTATTAGGTCCTGTGGCGACTTCTGAAGATCCAGTCCCAAAAGCCCTGCGTTTAAGCAGAAAACCCCCATTCATTCAGCCTAGCTGTCAATCAACACATGCTAAGTGGTGAGCGGGAACGCTCGCCACTTGGGCCAATCACTCCAGAGTGCGACCTGAGTTGGAAAGGCAACTCGGTCCAGGGTGCCTAAACCCCCTCCCATACCCCTGAGGTAACCCAGACAGAATGGCACCACTTTGGAGGGTCTCTGTACAGAGGCCCGCCAAAAGTGGAACAAAGGCCTCAACCTTTGGTTTCGGAGTCACAGAGACGAACACAGACGCCATTTTACAAACCGAGTTCTGGCAGAAAATACCATCCGATAAACTTATTTAGGATAAGTAGACCGGTGGTATGTTGGAGGTTAACGAGAAAAAGTATCAATCTCCAACAATGGGACGAATCCCATAGGGTTATGCTCGGGGTCGAACATAACAAGTAGTTTCCACTGCCACCAGCCAAAACTCGACGAGCGGGGACGGGACAGTGCCCCCTCCAGTAACAGATCCAGGAGTAATCGAATTACCCCTACTAGTACGTCCACAATAAGATGGTTTGTACTAGTTCTGTTAGTAAATTTAGGTCTAGTAAAGCCAATGGTGACTTTACATGCCCGGGGAGACAGTAGTCAGTCCCCGGGTATGGAGTCTATGGTGGAGGTCCGTTAGGATGCCCCAGTGTCACGGCAAGTAGGGTGCGGTGTAACACACATAGAAAAACATGTGAGACCCTATGGAGTAAAAGACCCCATAGCCCATCGAACACATTGACATTTCGAAGGAATTACACACACATACATGTCCAAGAGTGGGAGAAAAGAGTCTCACTCTTGGCAGGATGGAAAAAACAAACTCCCGAAATCCAGCAAAGCTGCTGGGGGACTCACTAGGTTAGGAAATTCAGCCTAAACAGAGAATTCTCCCCAACACCCTGCACTGCTGGGGGGTGGGGGTGGTGGGAGACATGGGTGGGGGCCTGGTGGAGGCTGCCCCTGGTGGCTGGGTGGTGGGGGTGGTGGGAGACATGAGTTGGACATGGGTGGGGGCCTGCTGGCAGGTGCCACACAGTGCTGGAGGGTGGGGGTGGTGGGAGACATGAGTTGGACATGGGTGGGGGCCTGCTGGCAGGTGCCCCATAGTGCTGGGGGGTGGGGGTGGTGGGGAACATGAGTTGGACATGGGTGGGGGCCTGGTGGCAGGTGCCCCACAGTGCTGGGGGGTGGGGGTGGTGGGAGACATGAGTTGGACATGGGTGGGGGCCTGCTGGCAGGTGCCCCAGAGTGCTGGGGGGTGGGAAGGGTGGGAGACATGGGTGGGGGCCTGGTGGAGGGTGACCCGCACTGCTGGGGGGTGGGGGTGGAGGGGAACATGAGTTGGACATGGGTGGGGGCCTGCAAGCAGGTGCCCCACAGTGCTGGGGGGTGGAGGAGGGTGGGAGACATGGGTGGAGGCCTGGTGGAGGGTGCCCCTGCACTGCTTGGGGGTGGGGTGGTGGGAGACATGAGTTGGACATGGGTGGGGGCCTGCTGGCAGGTGCCCGACAGTGCTGGGGGGTGGGGGTGGTGGGAGACATGAGTTGGACATGGGTGGGGGCCTGGTGGAGGGTGCCCCTGCACTGCTGGGGGGTGGGGGTGGTGGGAGACATGGGTGGGGGCCTGGTGGAGG